>NC_136068.1:960754591-963154591 GCF_964261635.1 Lissotriton helveticus | reverse complement strand
TTCGATTCACTACAATGCATTTCAATGGGGTACTATCATGTATATTGGTCCCAAGATGGCTGCCAGATATTCCAGGATGAAGTGCTGACAGCCAATCAGATCTCACGATGACATGTGTGGTTAGGCTCCACCCAGATATTGATATTTTTTCTTTTTAAAATTTCTCAGGAACTACTGAACGGATTTACAGTATTTAACAAAAAGAGTTCTTTCTGAACCAAGGGCTACCTTTTTTCCAAATTTGGTGTAATTCCATTCTGCAGTTCTTGCTGTAGCTGCGGCTAAAGTTTCCTATGGGAAATTGCATGGGAAAAACACATTTTGGGACCCCCTTTTTTCTTGGCCCCCCCTTGATGAATCACCCTGAAACTTTCAAGATAGGAGCGACCGGAGCAGGCCATAAGTTTTGAAAATTTTGCGAAGATTCGTCAATCGGCACCAAAGTTATTGGTTATAGTTATAGTTATAGGTCCTAACTATAACTACCTACTGGCGACCGCCAGTAGGTAATATATATATAAAAATCAGCCTCACTGGGCCTCATACCTGGTACCCTTATGGTATTAGTGCTTGTTAGGATGATGGGCCCAATTCATAGAGGATCCACCTCTGATTAATTCCACGTTCGGAAAAACACTCTCCGGTACTCCAATACCTCTAATAATGATTAAAGAGTAATACTTAGTTTATACGTGCAAAGATGCCAAATCTCAACCTAAGGTGTTTTGGCGTCACTACGCCGTGCTCATGAGTGCGTAAGTTTTCTTACTGGCAACTTTTTAAAGTGCATAATACAACAACATAGAAAATGGGTGCAATGCGATTCTCCTAGTATGTAAAACGATCAGCCATCTTGGAACTTATTCTACATACATACAATTGTTGCAAATACACAGTGTTTCTGTCTTTGCATGAATATACATGTTGGTACTTCACATCACAACTGCTGGCAAATCATGTTCAATAACTTCATCATGCAGTCCTTTCTAGTGAATTTATACATTTACATAGAAGAAATACCGACAATGCTTGACATTTTGTACGACTCATAAAGTCTGTCTGATCAGTCCACAAAAGTGTCGGCCATTATTTGCTTTCATTCTAGACACACAACTTACACTGCAAGGTTAATGCAGAGTAATATCATTAGTGAATCACACAAGCCTGTAGTAATATTATTACACATATCTTCTCTTCAATAAATATGTACCTGCAATTAGTGTACATATAAATGAGTCCCCTCCTCTCTAGTGAGGATGTTAAAAAACTATAATGTGCACCTAAATGAAAAACCTCCTCCTACCAATTGAGCCCCAGAGAGCGTGTGCCCCTCAGTCACTGACCGCCACAAATAAAACACACATTGCCAACATACAAACGATCTCAAGACAGGGGGTTACATATGTGTCCAATGAGTCTAAGTTTCCACTTTTATAATGCCCAAGTGGGTGAATTTTCACCTCACAACTACAATTTATGTTTCACAGATCACCAATACGTCAGTCATAGTTCAATCACAAAATCCAATACCATATGCTATAAACATCCCTGCAATCTCCAATAAAGACCGGCATGTCATACCCCTGTAATTAAGAAGAATGGAGGATAACGTCGGTAGAATAGAAGACATTTTAGAAGAAATAGAAAAGGAAGATATCTCAGCTTTAGTTGGTTTCCGATTTTTTGGACTTAGAGGAATAAAGCAGGAGAGTCTAGCCACACAAGCATTCCACTACAGCTCAGACGCAGATGACCAGACAGCTCTAGGAGGTAGGCCCCACCCTGTATAAGCATAAACATAAAGTAAACATACCTTTTAAAATCAATAAACTTACTAAATGTTGATATGCATCATTAGAGACACAGAGAATCCTGTTAAAAACCTCCTTTTGCAAATAAACCCTTAATACCCGTATTGCTAACTACATATATAGAGGGAAAAGAGGAATTATTCGACCAGATGAATATGCATTTCCTCGTCACAGTTGAAACCCTTAGGAGTTCTAGTATGAAGGTCCATGATGTATTTAGATTCAAGTTGTCTAAGTTTGCGTCTTCTGTTCCCCCTCCTACCTGATTTGGGAATTCCGTCCACAGCAAAAAAGCAGAGTACATTTTATTACTCTTGTGTTTTAGCCCAAAGTGTCATGCTACGGGATACTGTTAATCCTTGTTTTAAATAGCTCTCATGTGCTCAAGCACAGGTTTCTTCATTGGAAACGTTGTGCTATTTTTTCACAAAGACACACCAGAACATATACACATAAGACAGAAAAGCAGGTCATGTATTTGTCAATCTTTCTGTGGGTATTAGTCACAGGGGATTAGTATTCTTTTACATTCAAGCTGTGTCTGCATGCCTTGCAATCAGTACAGGTAAAGGACTTACCAAAATGGTACCCATTCCAATAGGGATGTGAGTGATTTCATGTTTGCAAAGTTTGTCTTTGAGAGAGGATCCCTTTCAAAACTTTGTATTAGGGTGATCCCCGATAATTTCAGAGATAGTACTTTCTCCCTTTAAAATGTCACAGTGTTCCTGATCTGTTTTGCTTTATTGTTGTAAGTGGTAATAAACCTTGTCACCTTCTGAGTGTCTGTGTGTGGGGCAAATCTGAGAGCTAGAATGTCATCTCTACACACACTCTGTGCTTTTTATAGGTCATTTTCAGAATAGACTCTCCTTATCCTCTTTCCCTGAATCATTTTAGTCATTACCCTACATTCTTCTTGAAAAGTAACATCAGAGCTACAATTCCTATGAGCCAGTAGGATTTCCTCATATGGGATGCTGTTTATAAGGGTCATTGGGGGGACTTGTTTGGGCATGTACCTGCCATGCTTTTTCTATGGAGTTTGGTTGTGAAGTTATTACCTTTAGCTATTACCAATACATCCAGAAACTCCATACTTATGTTAGTGATATTACCCTTGAATTGCAGGTTGTATGTGTTGTCATTGAGGGCAGAGAGGAAATTAGATGCCTCTTCTTTCTCACTCTCCAAATTATGAACATGTTGTCAATATAATGTGATCACAACACACATGTGCTTAGTAGTCCCCCAAGGCTTCGGACACCTGCTGCTCCCACCATCCCATCATGAGCGTAGTGTGCGGAGTGGGGCTCCGCGGAGCTACGCGAAGTGGGCGCAAAACTTCACCCACCCGCGCACTCCGCGTAGCCCCACTCCGCGCCGCCCGCCTCCCTCCCGCCCTCCCTAAATACTGAAATAAAACGATAGAAAGCGTTTAAAAACACTTACCTTGTCTGCCGCGTCCCCGGGGCTCCCTCTCGCGTCCCGCGATTCGCGCCACCACCGATTCGGATACTAATGCGCATGCGCGGACGGCCGCGCATGCGCATTCCTCATGAGAAATGCGCATGCGCGGCCGCCCGCGCATGCGCATTAGTATCCGAAATGGCGTCGCGAATCGAGGGACGGCGAGAGGGAGCCCCGGGGACGCGGCGGACAAGGTAAGTGTTTTTAAAAGCTTTTTATCCGTTTTTTTAAAATATATAGGGAGGGCGGGAGGGAGGCGGGTGGCGGCCGGCTACGCACCGTCTGCGGAGCGCGCGTAGTGCCGCCTGGCTACGCCCGCTACGCAAAATGCGTAGGAGACGGCACTACGTGCACTCCGTGCACGGAGCGTAGCTGGCCGCCCACCGTTAGTTAACATAGCTGGGAGCAAAGCAGATGCCCATTGCCTTGTCCTTAGTTTGTCTGTATAGTTTGCTGTTAAGTACAAAAAAGGTATTTTCCAAACAGAACTCATTCCTGGTTATCAACATCTCTGTGTGGAACAACAAAGAGATGGAACATGCTCACAAAAAGTGTCAGCACACCTGAGCACCATCACCATGTCATGCTGGTGTACAGGCTGCCTTCATCAAGAGTAATCAACACATACCATTCTTACCAAGGGATATTATAGATTCTCAATCAGAAATCCTTACTGTCCTGTTTGTATGAGGGCAAGGATGTCACGTATAGGCATAAGAAGTAATCTATGTATTTAGACATGTTTTCCAATAAGAAATCAGTAGAAGATACAATTGCCCCCCCCTGGAGGTGCTAAAGGGTCCGTAAGGAGTTTGGGAAACAAGTAAAGCAGTGGTATTTTGGGAAACTTATTCAATAAAAAGGAATATTCCTCCCATTCTACAAGCTCCTCCTTTTGCCAATCAATCAATATTTGATAGACTTCTTATTGGAATTCTCAATTACATTTTATGACACTACTTCATAACATTTCTGATTGTTAAGTTGGCACATCTCATCCTTCAGATAATCTTCTGCAGGTAGAACCACAATATTGCCACCTTTATCAGACTGACGGATGACCAAGCTGTGTTCCTCCTGCAATGTTCTCATTGCTAACCTTTCAGCCTTAGTCAGATTATTTGATTTCCATCATGTTTTTGGGCCATCGGAGAGGACATGGCAGGCGTGGCCCACACATGTAGCTGCTAGCGCTGGCAGGCTCACGCTATGCTCCGCCCTCCTTCCAGCTCCGGTTCCAGGCTTCCGGTTTTGGAGCCTCTGATGCGACCGACTCACACTCGAAGATCTGCTATTGGTATCGGGGTCAATGGGGGAGAAAATGTTTGGGTGCAGAGTCCCACCATGCATTTGTGCCATTACGCCATCAATGAGGACGAAGATGGCTGAATACCGACGGGTCTGGCCTTGGCTTCATTGTCCTCACTGACTCTACTGGCCACCACTGGCCTCTTCTCTGAGGGCGTGCTGCGCAAATTCACCTCTACGATGCGGTTGACACTCCCAGCCCACTGTGAAGAGTCCTTGATCTTTCGGCTCCACAGGGTGTTTCCAGTCTTCGTTCTGACCGCCGGCTCTGCTTCTGCTTCTGTTTTCGGTGCAGCGGGGGAAAAAACCCACCAGGGCCCTTCATCTCCCCTTCCCCACCATTATAGATCGGGAAACCTGGAGGTAAGATTGGGGGATGAGCGGAGACAGCACAATAACAGCAGCTAACGCTCACAGGAACAACAGGAATAACAGTGTGAGAGACAGTGTGAAAGACGCTCATGAGAAAACAGAAAAGTGGTAATTAAGTGGTAAAGGTGCTGCAAAGGTGTTGCAATTGTTGGACCGGGGCAAAAATGCTTACTGGCAAACCATAGAGCCAGTAGTTTCAGCACCAGATAGTTTTCTACATTGACTCTTTCATCCTCACATATATAACTTCCCAGTCCACTGCACTACTGTGCTACCGCACATTACTATTTACTGTCAAACCACAGAGCCAGTAGGTTCAGCGCCAGATAGTATTCTATATCGACTCTTTTATCCTCACTTGTATAACTTCTCAGTCCACTGCACTACTGCGCTACTGCACACTACTACTCACTGATTCCTCTATTTTTTCCTATTATTCCTTCTACCTCTGCGAGGATTATAAACATACAATTACAATGGGAGAAATCAGCAACTAATGTATAAGCTGAATTGTCCTCAAGGTGGATCGTGATAACCTAATACCGGCTAGCCTCCTATAGCCTGCCTCTATAAGTGTATACCTATAACATATTTATAGTTTGGTCTCGTTAGCGGCCGTGTTCCCTCCCTGAGCATACAGCAAAATGCGCAGAAAGCAACCCAAACCAGGAGAAAAAAAGGAAATATCAGAGATGTCAGGTCAAGCAAACACACCCTCTCCAGCCCCAAGAGGAGTAAGGAGAGGTCACAGAACGGCACAACAGAGGATGGAACTGAATGCCAAGGCACGAGCCGAGAGAGGAAAACATCATGGACAGAATTACCCCACTGACTCAATCGACCCCATTCATCCATCGTAGGATGAAGAGTGCATGTTGGATCTGGAAACAGAAAATGGTTCATATAAAAATAGCCAATCACCAAATGGTCAGATGGGGGCGCACCGAAGCATAGGTCTAAATACAAGTGAAGAGACTCAGAATGCAAACAGCGAAGCTCTACTTAGCTCAAAGCAATACCCTCTCTTTTACAAACCATCAAAACATCAGGTTGTCAGTAAGCCTTATAGATACATCGCAACTCTACAATGAAGATGAAGATGAAGCTGGCCTGATAGTGCAAAATGCCACAAATCTTCTACAAAATGCCTGTACAGTCGCTCCTCCCCCTCAAAGTACCCTGGGTATGGAGAATTTTTCACTGGCCGCACTGAGCGGGGGCAAGCAAGAACTGAAAATACAGTGGAGCCAGTGTCAGAGACTTTAAGAGAGGGCTGATAGGAGAAGAAGCATCAATCCAAAAAATGCTACTAACCATACTGAATGAGCCCAGGGACTTAAAAGCATTTCAGGCAGTGGAGATTGCTCAGCTGCATGAAAGACTGGATAAGCTGAAAGAAAATACATCCAACACACCGAAGAGATTGGAAGAGGCCGAAACCCGTATTTCAGATTTGGAGGACAAATTCTCGGCTGTAAATCAAGGCATGTTAACTTTGAGTAGAAGTAAAAGTCAAGTAGAGCTGAAACTCCAACACTTAAAAAGCTATAACCGCCACTCAAATCTGCGGCTAGTGGGAACCCCAGAAGGATCAGAAAGTACGGAAATGGTTGAGTGGGGACCTGACAATCACTAGGACCCACAGGGTCCCAGCACAGAAGCAACTCAATGCTAAATATCCACATACAATATTATTGAATTTCTAGGACTGCAGAATAAAAGAAAACATTTTTAGCACCGCCATTGCAAAAAGATCCTTAACCACTACAGAGATTCAGCAGTTCAGAAAATTCTCTGACATGTCCGCAGCTTCTGCACGCAGGCGGAAAGATTTTGTTAAGATGTTCGATACATTCAGAGGAAGGGGAGTCCAAGCAGCAATTGTGCAGCAATCGAAACTCAAAGTACTAGCTAAAGGGAAATTCAATATTTTCTCAGACATCCACAAAGCTCAATTACTCCTTACAGAGCTGTCAGTTGGGCGGAATTAAGACCCTCCCCCTTCTCTTTTCCTTTGGATCTAAACAGAGGACCGAGAAGAGGACAGGAGAACAGTAAATTAGCTTGGCACTTTTTGTTTTAAGTGTGGACAAGGGTGAGCCAAAGGGTGCACAGGGATGCAACAAAATGCCATCCAAAAAGAGGGGAGGAAGGAGGGAATAGTGGGTAATTCCATCCTTCGAGGGAGGGGGCAGGGAGCAAGGTAGAGAGGTGAAGTATTTACAAAAAAGAGAGTTCTCACAAGTGTGCTCCAAAAAATTTATCTATGAGCTTAAACACTATAGGATCAGCAGGTGTCTTTCTGAAATAGAAATTGCAATAAGGGTTAAACTAGATAGGAGACCTACACTGCCTGTGCTTTATATTGGAAAAACCTGATGCCTTTTAGATGTTCTTGGCTATCGCAGGATGATTCAGGTTCTTAGCAAATCTTGCAGGCCTTCCAGCTATCAGCTACTGGGAAGCACAATCAGTATGTCTTACCTGCAGTATAAAATGGTCTATGTTTAAAGCGCATCATTCGGTGACTTGTTTACAACAGTCACGGCCGGCAGTGGGAGTAACGGCCGGGCGGTGACGTGGGGAAGGGGAGGGGCAGGGTGGGGGGTAGTAATGTATGGATTACGGACTTTAACAGGTAAGTAAACATAAAAATAAATCAAACGAATTTCGTTGCATGTACTGCATCGCATTTGTCAAAAGTCAAAGTCAAATGTATGTTTATTATGACCGTAGTCTTTAAACAACGCAGTGAGCATAACGCAATCGGGGGCGTCTACAATAAATATTTGGTTATTTTTAAAAATGTTGTTCTTTAAAAAGCAATTCTACATTTCATTTTCAAAAATACAGAGTCCAAACTATAAAATACTAACAACCAGTAAAAAAATTGCAAATACCTTAAAACTTGTTTATAAAAGTTAAAACCTATTCACTTTCTTACCACCATAACAGTTTCAATAGTTAAAATGCATACAGTACTACATTTTTCCTTGGTTCTCAGTGCACTCAGGGCCACCTTTAAAAATTTCCCAAGGGCGATTACAATATCAATGAAGGGTATTTCTGTTAGAAGGCTGGCTGCCTGCAACCTTGTTTTTATTCCATATTTTAGGAAAACCGGGCGCAGCCATAGTTTTCTCTGCTCAAGGAGTAACAGACAGTCCAACAGAATATGCGACCAGTCTCCCGTGGTTCCCAACCTACACCTGCAACGGCCTTCTTGATCTAACAATTTCGATTTGAGCTCTTTGTTTATTATCCACGGGTTAATCCCAATTCGACACCTCAGGATCTCTTGCCTGAGCCCGCGGTTAGGTAATCTATCAAGGTAGGGGAACCAATTTTCGTTGGGCCAAGCATTTATCATATGCGCCACTGATTTTTTCTTTGTTAGATAGCCTGTGTCAATCGATTTAGAAACTTCCTTCCCCCTTTGCTTCAGCTCCCCTTTGGTATTTAGGACCTGAAGCGTTTCCTGGACCCAATCTAACTCTAATGAGTTACAGATTCCTTTCAGTTTGTCCCTGCAGACCTTTGCCCATTTTAGCTCACTTCTCAGTATTTCATTGCGACACCAATGTGCTACTTTTTGGCTTTCGGAGTCTTCCAATCTCTTCCAGAATCTAATCACAGCCATCTGGGTTTGTATTTTCCACGATTTTGTGCCTATTTCTATCCTGATGGCTTGTATCATCGAAGATTGAGGAAGGGATAGGAGCCTTTTTAAGCAATTCCCCTCTATCACGTCCCAGGATCCCTTACCGCTCAAATAAAGGATCTCAACGCCATACAAAACTTGAGAAGGAATCATTGCTTCGAAAGCTCTCAGCATAGGTCGGTGAGACATCTCTCCATAGACCCCATTAAACCTTTTTAGACCACCTATGGAGGAAAGTGCCTTTGCTTTTTGGGTATCCAGGTGGGAGTTCCAATTTAAAGCCCTATCGAACCATAAGCCCAAATATCGATATTCATTAACTGTCTCCAGTTTGAGATCACCTATATACCAAATAAATTTACTTTTCTTTTTCCCGAAGCATAGGGTTTTGGTTTTATCCAAATTGATTGTTAAGCGTTTACTGGCACAATATGTATTGAAAGCATTAAGCTTCCTTTGGAGGCCCCTCTCGGTCTGGTCTACTATCACCAGATCGTCAGCATACAATAAGCAGGGTATTTTATTGCCATCCATTTTAGGGCTGGCGCTACCCTCCACCTCTAAATGTGCCGGAAGATCTGACAGGAAGATTGAAAAAAGCTGTGGGGCCAACACACATCCCTGTCTTAATCCATTAGCAATGGGTATTTTTGGAGTCAAAGAGCCCACCTTATCCTTAATTACTTGCCCCCAGTTTTCCCTGTGGAGTTCTTTTATTATAATCAATAGTTCATTGGGGATCTTCAACCTCTCTAATAACTCCCATAGACAGGCCCGATCCACATAGTCAAAGGCTGCTCTGAAGTCGACGAAACAGCAGCATAGCTTGCCGTTCTGTTCCGTCGACTTCATCGCCATCGCCCATAGAGCAAAACCGTGGTCTATTGTAGAGTGGCCTGCTCTAAATCCAGAAGAGAGGTGAAGTATTTACAAAAAAGAGAGTTCTCACAAGTGTGCTCCAAAAAATGTATCTATGAGCTTAAACACTATAGGATCAGCAGTTGTCTTTCTGAAATAGAAATTGCAATAAGGGTTAAACTAGATAGGAGACCTACACTGCCTGTGCTTTATATTGGAAAAACCTGATGCCTTTTAGATGTTCTTGGCTATCGCAGGATGATTCAGGTTCTTAGCAAATCTTGCAGGCCTTCCAGCTATCAGCTACTGGGAAGCACAATCAGTATGTCTTACCTGCAGTATAAAATGGTCTATGTTTAAAGCGCATCATTCGGTGACTTGTTTACAACAGTCACGGCCGGTAGTGGGAGTAATGGCCGGGCGGTGACGTGGGGAAGGGGAGGGGCAGGGTGGGGGGTAGTAATGTATGGATTACGGACTTTAACAGGTAAGTAAACATAAAAATAAATAAAACGAATTTCGTTGCATGTATTGCATCGCATTTGGTGATGCAGTGCAAGCAACGAAATTCGTTTTATGTATTCTTATTTTTACTTACCTGTTAAAGTCCGTAGTCCGTACATTACTACCCCCCCATCCTGCCCCTCCCCACGTCACCGCCCGGCCGTTACTCCCACTACCGGCCTCGGCTGGTTTACAAGCCTCTTAAAGAATGCAGGTATAGTATGGCTATGGCATGCGCCGGTAGGTCTGACCACCTTAGTGATAGTTCTAGCAAGAACTTATATATTGTATGTACCATAGGCACTGCCTTTACTATTTGCACATTTTATATGCACTTTAGGTTATTTCATTTTTATAGGATTCAAATCGGATGTGATTGGATCGAGCACGGGGCACTTTATATAGTCCTGATATATTTTGGATCTATGTTAGCACAAACCATTTTATATGCTAAGAGCGTACATTATAGTTTCTTGTTCTTTAAGAATCTTAACTGGAGGTCACCAGCTACAGCACAAGGCACTTTATATAGTTATGAGATAGATCTGACTCATGTTAGCACTTGCCACTTTAGGTATCATAAGTACTGTATGAGCTGTACAAACACTTTCGATATTCAGCTGCTATGAAATCCATTTGGACGCCTTGTGCTTTTACAGAGATTTGATAATTAGTAGTATTTTATATATTTCTGGTCTGCGCCTGTGGTTTTTGATTCATGCTAGCACATGTCACTTTATATATTCTAGGTACAGTAAATGTTATTGCTATTTATTTGCTATTTGTTGCAATTAGACCTCTATCTCCTACAGATGCTTTTGATTCATGTTAGCACCTGTCACTTTATATATTCTAGGTACTGGATATGTCGTTGCTATATATATGCTATGTCCCCTGCAAATGTATATTTACACTTTAGAACAGCTGTACCAATTGCAAAGTTATTAGTCTCTGAGGCACGCAGGATTGAGGGCTGTGTCTGCACAGGCAGCTCACAAAGTCACTAGCCAACTTCAGTTAAAGCAACTATGAGTAAGGAAAACATCACGGTCCTCTCTTTTAATGCTAATGGCCTGAATAATTAACGTAAGTCTCAAGCAATTGAAAGTTGGCTTAGAATACACACACTGATGCCATTTTTTTAAACAGGAAACCCATTTCCAGAGCACATCAGATGCGAGAAAAATCTTCCAGAAATGGGCTGGCTTCAATGTTCAGTGAACGCAGGATGTGCGCAGAAGGGGGTGGGATATACATAGGGAAGCATGTACATTTCCAAGTAAAAAACACTCAGTCAAACCTGGGAGGCAGGTGTGCTCTTGTACATGGAACTTTAAATCAGTGGAGTCTCACCTTGGCCACAATCTACACCCCAGTTTCCGATAATCCTCAATCCCTGCCATAGCTGAAGCAGGCACTCTCCTGTATTCCCGGCCCTATTATACGGGGCGATTTTAACTTTCTCCAGGATCCTTTAGTTGATTCCTCTAAGAAGGCTCGAAAGCAAAACAAGCCCCAAGTGGCTATTGCCCTGGCTAGCTGTAAAAAGTCCTTAGATTTGACAGATCAATGGCGCTTTCAAAACCCAGGAAAACAGGACTTTTCATGCTTTTCTACAAAGTATGATACAGCTTCCTGGATAGATTTTTTTTGGGGATCTCACATGGCCTCAGGGTTAATACATACAATCACATCCCAAATGCGTTTTCAGACCATGCTTTAAATAAGATGGAAATAGCGGGAGCAGGATCAAGGGTGAAAATGCCCATGAGGTGGTATCTTAATAAACTGAATTTGGAAAATGATGGCTGGTGTATGGAAATAGCCGAGATTAATACTTTCTTTACCAACAATACAGATACAGCACCAATAAATATAGTATGGGATGCATTTGAGGCCACTTTACGGGGGATAATTACATCAAAAAAAATCCTGTTACAAAAGGCCAAAAAGGAAGAAAGGTTAAAAATTGAGGCGATTCACGCAGGCAAATAAAGCGCGCATGAAATATGGAAATTTTAAAACAAAACAGGATTTGCTGCAAGCAAAATCGCAGATGCAGGACTATTATTATCAACTGGGGATGCAGTAAGTAGGACTTATCTTCAAAAGGTATATGAAGATAGTGAGTACACAGGGAAGCTACTTGCGTGGCAGGAAAAAGAGAAGCAGGTCAAAAACAGAATTGAAAGTATTCAGGATGAGAAATCTAAAACACAATTTAAAAGATACTAAAGACATTGGGGATGCCTTTCTGAGACACTACAGATGAATTTATCAGTCAGATCGGCAAACGTCGCCAGAACTTATTACAGGTTTCCTTGACAAATTACCAATCCCTTCATTGGACGATGATATCATAGAATAATTACTCAAGGAATTTTCTATTGAGGAAGTTGAATTGGTGATTGGTTCGTTAGCCAATTGTAAAGCGACCGGGGAGGCTGGACTACCAGCAGAATTATATAAAAGATTAGCCCCGACTCTTAATATACAAATCCTAAAATTAGCCAACCATCTACTGAAAGGAGGGGAACCCCCAGCCTCTTTCCATACAGCGGTGGTAGTCAACGTCTTGAAGAAGGATAAAGATAGGGAAAACGTCAACTCATACAGACCCATTAGACTCCTTAGCGTTGACTCTACGATCTTCACAAAATATCTTACAATTAGGCCTAATAGAATTGTGGGTTCACTTATTCATGCAAATCAATGTGGTTTCGTGGCTGGGAGACAGCTTTCGACAAATACAATTTTTTTAATAGAAGCCCTGGATTATTTCCATAAGAAGAGTATTGAGGCTCAGGCGTGTTTTTTAGATGCTGAGAAAGCCTTTGAATTAGTATCCTGGGACGGACTTTTTTTTATTCTTGAAAAGTTTGGTTTCCCAGAAGGTTTTATACAATTAATAAAAAAACGTTATAAAGGCTCACAGGCGCAAATATTAATTATTCTATTCAAAGGCATTTGTAGAATAAATTGGGGTAGAAGACAAAGTTGCTCCCTTTCCCCTATTTCATTCACCCTTTTTACTGAACCTTTGGCAATAGCTATTAGACAAAAAACGTAACATACCATACCTCTGCAAGGCACGACTAATATAAAATTTTATGCTGACGATATTGTTCTTTTTTTAAACTTCAGGGAACATACCCAAGAGGAGATTCTAGGGAACTTTTCATAATTCCAAGCAATAGGTGGGTACAAAATAAATAAAGCCAATACAGAAATTGTACTATGCAACTGCGCCGTGGATACCTTATTGCCAAATTTCAGGCCAACGTACAACTCATGGCCAAAGAGATACCTAGGGATATATGTGACAGAAATAGTAGAGGAGCTGTTCCATTTCCTGATACAAAAAGTTAAACACCTTTTAGCACGATGGAATCAACTACCATTATCAATCTTAGGACGGGTGGCACTTATCCGAATGTCAATTTTAGCATTGTTTAACTTCTTATTTGCAGCAGCTCCGTGCACTCTACAAATGTCTTTTTTTAAGGCGATATATAGTTTGTTTTTATCCTTTTTGTGGGCTAATAAGGCACCAATATTAGCACTAGGCACTTTAAATTTTTCGAAGGAAGAGGGAGGATTGTCCCTCCCAAACATAAGAGAATACGATTTTGCAAATTTTGCGCACAACAAACACTGATTTTTTACCCAACTTGATACCTCGGAAATAGATAATCTTTTTATGAATAACATTTTAATGGAGTATAGAATCAAGGACCCACCAAAAACAGTTAAGGATTCTAAGAAAGTGCAGGACAAAGTACTCCAATGGATTCTTAAAGAAAGAGCTCAACTGTAAGCTTTTTAGGTCTCGCCTGTCGATGCGCATGCGCATCGAGCAAGCGAGACTATAGGGGCTCATCCAGACTTTATCTAACTTGCAAGGAATCGTGGCGATTCCTTGCAGTGCCCGTGACTTTTAAGCTCAATGCGCATGTGCATTGAGCTTAAAAGCGCGTGCACAGCCGCCCGCATTCCTCCGACACCTTTGAAGTGAAGCTTAGCTTCACTTCAAAGGCCCGGCTTGTTCACACCCACATGCCGCTCTGCCCCGCTCCGCCCCCTCCCCTGAGTCATCCTGCCTGCCCCTTCCCGCCGTGTCGCATTTCTCCTCCCCCCTCCCTCTCTTCCCTCCGTCTTGTTTAAAAACAGTGGGCACAGACAGTGAGAGTTCGTCACACAGACCGCCTGAAATATTAGGCTATTCGGCACAGTACTTGACACGAAAAGTTGCGGTTTACAAGTCCGTTCCTCGGAGTGCACAAGTCTGGGTTTTATCTTTGCATTCTGATACTCGGTCTGAAACTATAATTTGATATGGAAGGATACATAAAGGACCTGTTCACAACTTAACGAACACCAGAAATGTTGAATTGCGTATATTATTCAGCACAGTATGATGGAACGACCTTTACACACACTAAACTGCCTTTCTGGTCACGCTTCCTCATCGATGAGTCAGGCAGTCACATGTATGCTGTAAGGCTCCTCCCACCCGTAACAAGATGCAGGTGCTCTTCCTCATGACTCGCATATTAGATGTCCCGCCATGCTCTCCACGCCTCTGAAGCAATAAACTCCTCCCCCTCAGCAAAGCAAGGGTCGTCGCGTCTGTACACAAACCCACGCAGCTCTCTGGCAGAGACAGGGTGACGTCACGGACGTCGGCCGCCGTGACCTGCCACTAGCTGCTGGAAATATACAGGAAGTGGGTCGCTGACATGTGAAGAGGGGCTTGAAGTCACCATAGCTCGTTCAACTGAGGCGATACAGGAAGAAACGCAGAGGCAAGCCAAGGTGAGAAGCAGACCGGTAAAATAGCGTCTCAGCACGGGCAGGTCTGCTGCAGACTACCTCGGCTCGCACACATGAGCCACACGTTTTCCACTCTTTAAAGGCAAACCGTCTCTTTACACCCTGTTCACATACGAAAGGCAATTTAGTGATGCACACAAGTCTCAATGTGTTTGTTTGGCTAAAAACACAACAAAACCACCACATAGATCTATATTTACGACGATGTCAATCCCTACAGCTAAAGTGACGCATACTGACTAAAGGTCGATCAATGGGGAACTTGTCTTGATCACGAGAAGATCTGTCGGGATGTCCGGTATTGTTTTGTTTTAAGCTAGTTTTCCATAGTGGGGACGTTCGAACGCCATTTTCATTTACTTGGTCGAAATACTTTTTTTATTGACGAAATACTTTTTTTATTTTTATGTGCAAAACAAGCGATGTATGCGCCATCTGATTAGAGTTGATAATTCGCGTTCGCTCTTGTACATGCTACTTACGAATAAGATCGTTCCAGTCTTTCACGTGTAGCAGTCCGGGTTCTACACTGAATCATGCAACAACGAATACAGGAAAAGTATACACGTTAACGAACCATTCTTGCAAGAGATAAGTTCAACCGTACAGTATACGTTTTGCAGCTTGGCAGGTACTGCCCAGTAACTTAATGCAGCTTTTTTTGCACTGTGAACCCATGAAGGCTCTGGAGGACATGAGCGACACCGGCGCTGTTTGGGGAACTTGCTACCACCTACAAACGCTCAGTTTGGCATTGCCTACAGGAAACAAACAAAGATTTAAAAAAAAAAACCATAAACAATTCTAAAAGCACAAACTCTAATGCTGCGAGACCTATTGCATTTCCAATGCTTGTTATAGCATTCCAAGGATAAATGGTACAAGGAGTCTGTCTGATCTTTATACTGGGGAGGTTAAATACTACATACCGGCATATTGAGAAAGTGGGAGGAAAATGGGTATAGGCAAGTTAAAGACTTCCTTAACCTAGACTCCTGGAAAAGTGGGCCGAGATAGAAATCGGGCTCCTTCATTCCAAAGGAGTGCCTATTGTTCCACTCTTAAGACGGAGTACACCACTCTTCTAAGCCAATATAAGAAGTCCATTCTTCTGGCCAAAACGGAGTACTTCTCCTCTAAAATTTTGCTCGCGGAAAATCAGCCTAGAGAAATTTTCTCTATTGTGCAAGATCTGGCTTTTTCTGATAGAGTAACCCTCAAACCTTCCCCTTCTCAGACCCTATGCGATTCACTTAATAGCTATTTTATAGACAAAGTCTTGGCTATTAAGTCTAACGTAGTTCCCCCCTCCCTCTCCTACTTGGATCCACAGCCCTTTTTCCCTCAGATGTATCTTGATCACTTCCCCCCCCTGACTGTAGAAGCTTTCCTGTCTCTCGTCTTGACGGTTAAGTCAGGCTCCCCATCTGACATTTGACCTGCACATATTTTAAAACAAATTTATTTGGCTTGTCCCTCCCCCCCGCTCACTCTTCTCAACAACTCCTTGGTTCATGGTGTTGTTCCCCAGACTCACAAATCGGCAATTATTATCCCCATTCTAAAAAAGCCCGGTTCTGACCCATCCTCACTTACTAACTACCGTCCCATCTCCCTCCTCCCTTTCCTTGGCAAAATTTTGGAGCGCCATATCACCAGAACGCTCAGTAACTTTGTGGAGGAGAATGGCTGCCTAGCCTCTTGTCAGGCTGGGTTTCGCCCGGCGCATTCCACGGAGTCTGTTGTCCTCTCTGTGCTGGACAACCTCAGAGAGGGCATGGATGCTGGCCGGCCCCAGGCTCTGGTCCTCCTTGATTTATCCGCCGCCTTTGACACGGTGGATCATTCCATCCTTCTCTCCCGTGTCGAGGCGGCTGGCATCAGGGGGTCCGCCCTGGCCTGGCTTGCATCCTTTCTAAAGGACCGCACCCAGGCCGTCCATCTGGCCAACTTCTCTGCTCCCCTTCAATCGGTCCACTGCGGAGTGCCGCAAGGTTCCTCTTTGTCCCCTTTATTGTTTAATCTGTACATTTCCCCTCTGATTTTTGCGCTTCAGCAGATGGACGTCACCATTTACAACTATGCTGACGATCTCCAACTGGTTTTTAATTTATCCTCCTCCCCTGAGTCCATTCATAATTTTCATTCTATCATGTTGTTCATCAGGGACTGGATGAGCTTCAATCATCTGAAGCTTAACCCCGACAAAACCGAGTTGGTACTGACGGGAGGCTCCTCCAGTCCCTGGTCTTCCCTCTTTTGGCCTTCCTCCCTGGGTCCCCCTCCCACCCCTTCTTTTTCGGTTAAAACTCTAGGGATCAAACTTAATGCGCACCTCTCACTACACTCTCAGATTAGTTCAGTTGTCTCTTCATCTTTCCTTACTCTTCGCACGATCCGTAAGGTGTCCCGTTTTTTTTCTTTCTGTGCCCTCAAACTCATTTTGTCTGCGATGGTGATCTCCCGCTTGGACTATGGCAACGCCTTGTATAATGGAATCCCCGCTTACCATCTTCGGAGACTCCAACTAGTGCAGAATCAGGCAGCTCGACTTCTCTACAACCTGTCCAAGTCCTGTCATGTCGCCCCGCTGCTTAAAGCTCTGCACTGGTTGCCTATCCGGGAGCGTGCCTTGTTCAAGATGGGTTGTATCACCTTCCAGGCGAGGGCAGGGACAGCCCCTCACTTCATTTCCTCTGAGATCAAGGCATACTGTCCTAGCAGAGAACTGCGTTCCTCTTCGCAATCTCTTTTGGTTGTCCCTCGTTTCAAGAAGAAGAGGTCAGGTGGCGCAAAATTTTCTACGCTTGCGCCTACTTTCTGGAATGTCCTTCCTTCCTCCCTTAGACTTTCCACCCACCATTCAGAATTCCGTAAATCTTTAAAAACATTTTTGTTTACTCAAGCTTTCCCATGTTAGTCGGCTGTCTTTTTGCTCCCTCCTGGCTTTATGTCCTAGCGCCAAGAAACCGCGTGGTGTATGTGCGCTTTATAAATATTTTAATTTCAATTTCAAAGACATGCTTAAATGGTCATATATTAAAATAAAGCACTTTCTAGAAAATATAGATGCAGGAACTTTAACAAGTTCAGGAATAACTGAAGCTCTAGAAATCCCTGAAAAGCGGTCAGTAAGTGCTTGGATGAAAATCTTTAATGATAATACATTGGTTACTATCTATGAGAAAATGCGGGATAAATGGCCACAGTGATTAGAGGAGCTAATTTTAAACGAATGCAATTTTATTCAAAATGGTTACTCTATAGAAACCCTTCATTTCTACATAGTATATATCCCCAGATGGAAGACAGATATTTTTGTTGTGCAAAAGGAGGAGGAGGCACATGGTCGCATATCATTTGGGATTGCCCAAAAATTGGGAATCTATGGGAAGAAATTGAAGAATATCTTAGAAGTACCATCGGCCAATCTACAGCTATTGACTATTATATTGCAGTTTTGGGATGCTCTACATATTCAACACTAAATAATATGCAAGAAGAATGCTTATATATAACCGCCCTAGTGGCAGGATCTTTAATTTTACAAAATTGGCAAAGCAAAAATGTACCTTCATTTCAAGCATGGAGTGCAAAACTGGGTAAAGTCAAAAGAACTAGAGAGACGGTATGCACTAAGAACAGGATCTCTTAGGACATTTGAGAAACATTGGGTGCCTATAGGAAGTTAAATAAAAAAGATCTGGGTAATAGTTTTGCTTTCTGAGCAACTCTACAACATATCGCCCTTTTTTGTTTAGAAACATGTTGAAAAAGTCGATTGATATATGTATATGTATTTAGTTGTAATCATATCTCATATTGAATATATGCACATGTCACTTTATACTTGTCTACTGTGGAATAAGGAATTGTGCAATATCCGACTAAATATAGAATCTGTGCTTTTTAGGTATATTAAGTCTATTGTTTATAGAAGGATGTATTCTCGTTGGGTTGCTAAATGTAATTTATATTGAGCACATATGCACACTACACTTTATTTTGTTTTTAAGCATAAGTGTCTATATTATATCATGATCTGAACTCTCAATAAAATTATTTTTTCCCAAAAACATTTTTTGAGCCCTCCTCTGAAAGTTTCTAATGACCAATGTTTCGAAAGTGTCAATTGCAACCTGGGAAAGGGTGGGATAAAAGTTAAACTTAACCTCACTTAGACAACTGCCACCTTATTCAATATCCACTGACTCAAGGTTGAGGAATTTGTCACCTCTGTAGTCTTGATCTGTATCCAGTTCAGTCTGTGAGTGGGTGTATGAGTCTCTGAGTGGGTCAGTGAGTGGGTGCATGAGTGTCTGTGTGTGTCTGTGAGTGGGTGCATGAGTCTCTGAGTGGGTCTTTGAGTGGGTGCATGAGTGTCCGAATGGGAAAAGTATATTCTAAGGCTCTATAAATCTAATCATCATGATCTCTTATTCCCCGGACTGGATCAGGCACTGAAGAATCTACCCGAACAGAATCCAATGGAAATTTCAGCCGTTCAGATTTCTATTCCGATTTCCTCTGCCAAGTCTTCAGCTGCAATGGGCCCAGACAAGATACCTATCAAAGTTTTACAAAAAAACGCCGATGTCTGGGGAACATTTATAGCCCCTCCTTTGCAATATTGCCTGAAAAGTGGAGAAATTCCTAAATCTTGGCGAGGGAGTGTGGTGGTTCCCCTTTTAAAAAAAGGCGTAAGAACGAATCCTGCAAACTATAGACAAATCGCTCTCCTTGACGCCTCCGACAAGATCTTTGCTGCTTGTATTTTGGAACATTTAAAAGACTGGGGGCCCGATTCACAGAATGAACTTAAGTCTAAATCCTAAACTTACTACTATTTGGTATTCACAGAATGCACTTACTACTTTCGGGATTCACAGAGTGAACTTACTACTTTCGGGATTCACAGAATAAACTTACTACTTTCGGTATTCACAGAATAGATTTAAGACTACTAACTCTAAGTCCGAATTCGGGCTATAAATTCTGGCCCGGAGGCGGAGCTTCCGGCTTGGGGGCAGAGCTTGCGGCCCAGACGTGGAGCTTCTGGCCCGGAGGCGGAGCTTCCGGCCCAGAGTCGGAGCTTGCGGCCCAGAGGTGGAGATTTCAGCAATGGCTAAAATCCCTACCTCTGAGCCGTAAGCTCCGCCTCCACGCCGTAAGCTCCGCCTCCGGGCCGCAAGCTCCGCCCCCAAGCCAGAAGCTCCACCTCCAGGCCGGAATTTACGGCCCGAATTCGGATTTAGAGTTAGTAGTCTTAAATCTATTCTGTGAATACCGAAAGTAGTAAGTTTAGGATTTAGACTTAAGTTCATTCTGTGAATCGGGCCCAGCGCTTTTTCTAGAAAAGTAATCCCCATGTATCAGGCTGGGTTTCGCCCAAAGCATTCTACATTGGACAATATTGCGGTGTTCCAAACAGTGCTTGATAAGTTTGTGAAGTTAAATGACCACATTTTATATTGTGCTTTTATCGATTTTTCGACGGTGTTCGATAGTGTAGATAGACTGACACTATGGAGAAAATTGGCTAAAATGGGGATTCCCAAAGATCTCTTAACAATAATAATCTCCCTTCATACATCAACATGGTACAGAGTCCTAATGGGGGGAGAAAAAGGCTTAACCAAACCCATTCCTTCTCGGAATGGGCTAAAACAGGGATGCCTACTAGCTCCCCTATTATGTTCCATCTATATTAGCGATCTCCCAGGGCTTCTCTCTCAAAGTAAAAATTTCCCTCCAAAATTAGCTCAAATCGATATACTCTGTTTAATGTATGCAGATGATATCATAATTCTCGACCAGGTTTACAAAGATGTTTGAATGAACTAAATCTTTATGCAACCGAAATGTTCTGATGCCAAATATTAATAAAACGAAAGCACTCCCTTTCAGTGGCAGAAGGAAGCCCTTACTTTATACCTGATCTTTAAGAAACAAACCGATAGAGACTGTAAGAGAGTATGTGTATTTGGGACGTATTTTTACTTCCAATCTGCTAGCTACAGCCCACCTCCGCCACCTGAACCGGAAGGCAGATTCCGACGTTGGGGCTTTACAGAGATTGTACCTCTCCACGGGAAATAGATACTTTACACCAATGCTGGAAGTCTACAGTAGGAAAATCCCCCCAATTTTATCATATGCCATGGAATATTCACAAATTAAAACCATACTCCCAAAATTGATAAAAGTGGCACCAGTGGTACCAGTTCAAGCCCTATGTCTTGAGCTATCGCTAACGGTAATCTCAGCCAGAGTCATTTCTAATATCAATAGGTATGCATACCATTTATTACATGCAGCCACAGACACCTTTGTTTTTTTGGTCCTCATTTTTCACCATGGTTTCAAGTGTGGAAACCAAAAGAAGGCAACGACGTTCTGTCACAGTATAAAACTGGTAGGGATTATTTTAGTATAGGATTCCGACTCCCATCAGCAATGTTGCTGCATCTAGAGGCCAACACCAAGGAAACCATAGGAAAGAAAAAAGAAAGTGACAAATGCTGCCATTGTACCCGGGGTTCCAACCGGAATACCGCAAAGCAGGAAGATTTAAACCACAGCAGCGTAATCATTGGACCAGGGGGGGAAGAAGATTTTTGTCCGGGCTCCAGGCCCCGTCTATAACTCCATGTTTTGCAAGAGGGAGATCCACCAAAACTTGAAAACCCAACGAGGACGTAAGTAAGTTGCTTATAGAGTCCCAAAATAAGATCAAGCATGGGCATTCGTAAAACATATGAGCGTCCGAGGCAGCTACTAAGCCACACCTGGCACATGCCACAGGGGTTCCTTGAGAAAATGTTGACAGCCTTTGTGGGGAATAATAAGCTCTGTGTAAAGTGAAAAGATGGTTCCTACATAACCAAGCAGGCTTAACAATGTCCCACAATACCTTACACAATATAAGCCACAGATCTTGCACATTATGACCAACAAGGGCGGGACCCCATAGCAACTCTGGTAGATGAAATTTGCCATCCACTTCATCCTGAATCAGGTTATACCATAAGGAGATCTTCTTTTTGGCCGGAGGTTTGTCTAGCAATAGGGACTCCAGATGACAGCCCCCACCTAGTGGAAATCTACTCCCACAGGAAGGCTGAGAGGTGTAAGAGTGGGCCCAGCTAGCAATCAGCATGTATTTAAATCTAGAGAAATTTGGCCCAATTTTATTTGTTTTAAATTCCCATGGGAGCAAACACCCTTCCACGAACAAGTCTCCCCAAACCTCCAACCCTGCATCCCTCAAGGGTACAGCTAAACTATCTCTCAGCCATCCAGGACTCCCAGGAAGACCCCAAAGAGGTGACCTACTAGAAAAGTACCCCAACTTTATTGAGATCCTCAATTTAGCCCAAGTGTTTGCCATCCCCTGCAAAACCTTCAGTTTGATCTTCTTAAAAAACTTGGGATCCCCAAATTTGAACAGGAAACCAGACTGAGCTACTCCTTCCCCTTTAAGCAAGCTGAAAACATGCTTCCAATACCAAAGTCTGTGGGCATCTTTAATAGCATACGGGCATGTGAGAGATTGAACGCCCGTACATAAATATGCAGATCTGGAGCTGCTAACCAACCTTTCTCCTTGTGTCGCCTACGTTTTTTCCATGCGATCCTTGGGATATGTTTATCCCAGATAAAGGAAGTAATTTCTCCCTGTAGTTTTGATAAAAAAGACGAATCAAAATAAAGGGGAATAGTGTTAACACCTTAGGAGCTAGTAAACAAACCTCCCCAGTGCTGCGCTGTCCATTATCCAGTGCTGAACTGGACGTCCAGCGGTCGCACGCAGCACTGGGGAGGTAGTGCCCGTGACGACCGTTGGCCGACGGCAGCACCTAAAGGGTTAAATAAAAAGGAAACTTTTGGTAAAATAGTCATCTTAATCAGATTGACTCTACCCAACATAGATAATGGGAGTTGCGACCTTGATCGCATGAGTTTGCGGCAATCTTTTGCAACAGCAGCAAAATTAGTTATAGCAATTTTGTTTATGTCTTTGACAATATTGAGACCTAAATAACGCAAACTTAGACTAGACTGCATGTTTATGTCGCAGACATCGTCATTCCAAACCATCATCTCAGTTTTAGAGGCGTTACCCTCGTATCCGGAAATTTATCCGAATTCCAGGGCCAACTTGATAGCTGCTGGAAATGCTGAACCTATATCTGATGAAAAAATCTAAATATTGTCCGCGTACAGGGACACTTTCCTTTCCCATCCCCTTTGTATCCTCCCTCAAACACTGAGCGAAGGGTTCTATATATAAATCAAATAGGAGAGGGGAAAGAGGGTAGCCCTGCCGCGTCCCCCTTGTAATGGTAAACGGGTCAGATGGTTCTCGATTCACCAATACACAAGCTGTAGGGTTCTGGTACAGAAGTCTGACTGCCCGACGGAAGCCCTCACCGATGTTAAATTTGGCCAAGGCCCCCGACAGGTATAACCAATTTACCCTGTCGAAGGCCTTGGTTGCGTCAAGCGTCAGAACAGCCAGAGGGAGCGAGTCAGTTGTTGCCATGTCAATAGCCCCTATCAGATCGTAAGTCAATTCATATAATTGACGGCCCTTGACAAACCCCTTCTGATCGTGATGTAAAATATCAGGTGCCACGAGGCCCAACCTCCTCGCCAGAACAGCAGCAAAGATTTTATAATCTACGTTCAATATTGCGATTGGCCTATATGACCCACAACACAAGGCTGGCTTCCCTGGTTTTAAAATCAGGGTTATTGATGCGCTATCCCAAGATACAGGGGGTGGTAGACCTTCCTGCAAGATTTGATTAAACAGCATAGTAAGAAAGGGTACTATTTCTTGTTCCAGGACCCTGTAGATTTCAGCTGGAAGACCATCGGGTCCTGCAGCCTTTCCCTTCTTACTACTTTGGATAGCAGCCCTAACCTCTTCTTCCGTAATGGTACTATCAAGAAATGTTCATTGTTCAGAAGATAGTGCGGGGAGAGAGATTTCTCTCAACCAACCCTCAATATGTTCCGGTTCAATCTTTTAACTTCATGATTGATGGTTTGGAAAAGTTCTCTAAATATTCTTCTGATATCATCATCTGAAGAAAATATCACGTTATTAGAGGTGATAGAATCAATATTGTTGCGGACCTGGTCAGTTTTTGATTTCCAGGCCAATAATTTTCCAGCTCC
The DNA here is from genome assembly GCF_964261635.1 of Lissotriton helveticus. NCBI lineage: Eukaryota > Metazoa > Chordata > Amphibia > Caudata > Salamandridae > Lissotriton > Lissotriton helveticus. The sequence goes on along the minus strand of NC_136068.1, from coordinate 963,130,588 downwards.
TTCACCATACTGGAAATGGGATATTTTACTAGCTTCCCATTTCTCCAGAATTCTCTGATTTAGAACTGAGCCCAGCTGACCCTTTAAGGAGAATAACTTATTGTGTAACGATAGTAAAACAATATCAGGGGAAGCAGCATTCAGATCAATATCAGCTTGAGTTTTAACTATCTCAGCTTCGATGGGAGCTACTTCCTCTCTATATTGCTTCCTCCGATATGAGACCTTGTTAGTAATAAGACCTCTCAAAAAGGCCTTAAAAGAGACCCATACAGTCCCAGGTGCAGCTGAGCCAATATTATTATGCATGAAGTTTTGGGCTTCAGTTAGAAGAAAGGAAATATCATCTGACTACGAGAGTAGTGAACGGTCAAATGACCAGATTCTAGGGGAAGCTTTTGGAAACCCAATAAGTTCCATAAATACTGCTGAGTGGTCAGATAGATGAGAAGGAGGGTAGCAATTACTCTTAACAGAGTCCACCAGTTTATGACTAATTAATATAAAGTCTATTCTCGACGGGTGATGGTACTTGTAATTACGAAAAAAGATGCCCTGAAGCTGTCCTGACCTAACCCTCCAAATATCTATGTATCCATATTACTTCATGCAATTGAGCAAGAAGACCCTGGTCTTAGAAAGAGCTAGAGGCCGACTGTTAGGGGTTTTATCTAAAGAAGGATCCAATACTATATTAAAGTCCCCAGCCAAGATGGTTGGTTCCGGGAAGGACAATAAATGCGAAAATATGGATTCCAAGACCGAAGGATCATCCTGATTAGGCCCATAATAACCCAGGATCGTAATTTGAGCCCCAGCAATAAATACCGTGGTAATGACCCACCTACTACCTAGATCAACCAAGTGGGAGACTAACCTTGCTTGTAATGGCCTCTTAAAGATAATAGTCATACCCCTAATATTCATAGATTGCGATGTAGATACAGAAAAATCGATCCATCTATTTTTCTTAACTAGAGAGAGCATTTCGGTCTCAATCAAGTGTGTCTCCTGGAGTATAATGACCTGCGCATCCGAGTCACATAGGTACTGCATAATTTTCTCCGCTCTGGGTCTGGTACGCAGGCCATTAACATTCCAGGAGAGAATTTTCAGACTACTCATGAGAGACAACCCCATCCACCAACATACCGCACATTAACAAAAAATTGACAGTGACCTGCAATAACTGTGAAATTAGTTCATTAGACATACATTTCCTGATACTAAAACTAAGCAGAACCAAGCAGAAAATAAGGAAACTTTTAAATGTTTTCCCTTGCCCCACCCACCCCTTACCCCAGTGCCCTAAGCTACCCCACCCACCTACCCCTCAGGAAACCCTTGCTCTATCTATCCGGAACAGGTCCAGAAGATAGCGCCCCTACCCGAGCTCCTGCTGGGAGTCTTTCTGTGGGGTGTCTTCTTGAATTTAAACACCATCGAGGGCATGGATGGGCTAGGATTGTGCTGAATTTTGTGGTTTTTGTCGTTTTTTGGGGCTGCTGGTGGGGCCCTTTGCCCAGGGGTGGTGAGTGTTGCATGGGCCTAGTCTTTCTGTGGGGTGTCCTCTTGAATTTAAACACCATTGAGGCCATGGATGGGCTGGGATTGTGCTGTTTTTTGTGTTTTTTGTCGTTTTTTGGGGCTGCTGGTGTGGCCTTTTGCCCAGGGGTAGTGGTGCATGGACTGAGTGTGCCTGTGGGGTCTCACTCTCTTTAATGTAAACATCCTGGATGGCATTGGATTGTGGTGATTTTTGGGTGTTTTTCTGTTTTTTTGGGGTGTACTGTTGATGTGGACTGGGGTATGCAACGGTTACCACGCATTTTTTACAACGCGGTACCGTTACCACGCTACTTTTACCACGCAAGTCGTTACCACGACTTGCGCTGGGGGGCGCTCCAGGATAGTAAATTGTTTAATTTACTATCCAACTCCTTCCCTAGAGTCCACGGGGACTGGAGTTACTATCCAGCGCCCCTCCACGCAAGTCGTGGTAACGACTTGCGTGGTAAAAGTAGCGTTGTAACGGTACGCATTGTAAAAGAACGCGTGGTACCGTCATACATCTGTGGACTGGCCATGTGGGTGGTGGTGGTGGCCATCTTGAGTGCTGGCTGGTACAGGCAACATGTGCTTGGGGTGCAAGAGGCCATTTTGAAAAGAGGCAGTGTCTGAGGCCTGCACTTATTTTGCCTACTTTTCATCCATTATCCCCAGGGGTAGTGAGTGTTGCATGGGCCTAGTCTTTCTGTGGGGTGTCTTCTTGAATTTAAACACCATTGAGGGCATGGATGGGCTAGGATTGTGCTGAATTTTGTGGTTCTTGTCGTTTTTTGGGGCTGCTGGTGGGGCCCTTTGCCCAGGGGTGGTGAGTGTTGCATGGGCCTAGTCTTTCTGTGGGGTGTCCTCTTGAATTTAAACACCATTGAGGCCATGGATGGGCTGGGATTGTGCTGTTTTTTGTGTTTTTGTCGTTTTTTTGGGGCTGCTGGTGTGGCCTTTTGCCCAGGGGTAGTGGTGCATGGACTGAGTGTGCCTGTGGGGTCTCACTCTCTTTAAGGTAAACATCCTGGATGGCATTGGATTGTGGTGATTTTTGGGTGTTTTTCTGTTTTTTTGGGGTGTACTGTTGATGTGGACTGGCCATGTGGGTGGTGGTGGTGGTGGCCATCTTGAGTGCTAGCTGGTACAGGCAACATGTGCTTGGGGTGCAAGGGGCCATTTTGAAGAGAGACAGTGTCTGAGGCCTGCACTTATTTTGCCTACTTTTCATCCATTATCCCCAGGGGTAGTGAGTGTTGCATGGGCCTAGTCTTTCTGTGGGGTGTCTTCTTGAATTTAAACACCATTGAGGGCATGGATGGGCTAGGATTGTGCTGAATTTTGTGGTTTTTGTCGTTTTTTGGGGCTGCTTTTGGGGCCCTTTGCCCAGGGGTGGTGAGTGTTGCATGGGCCTAGTCTTTCTGTGGGGTGTCCTCTTGAATTTAAACACCATTGAGGCCATGGATGGGCTGGGATTGTGCTGTTTTTTGTGTTTTTTGTCGTTTTTTGGGGCTGCTGGTGTGGCCTTTTGCCCAGGGGTAGTGGTGCATGGACTGAGTGTGCCTGTGGGGTCTCACTCTCTTTAAGGTAAACATCCTGGATGGCATTGGATTGTGGTGATTTTTGGGTGTTTTTCTGTTTTTTTGGGGTGTACTGTTGATGTGGACTGGCCATGTGGGTGGTGGTGGTGGCCATCTTGAGTGCTGGCTGGTACAGGCAACATGTGCTTGGGGTGCAAGGGGCCATTTTGAAGAGAGGCAGTGTCTGAGGCCTGCACTTATTTTGCCTACTTTTCATCCATTATCCCCAGGGGTAGTGAGTGTTGCATGGGCCTAGTCTTTTTGTGGGGTGTCTTGAAAGTAAACATCATGGATGGCATGGGATTGTGCTTATTTTTCTGTGTTTTTCCATTTTTTGGGGTGTATAACTGAACTGATGTTCCACTGTCTTCCATTGCTTTTAGGTGCACAAGACTCTAGAGAACCACCAGTGCCAGGAAGAAGTCCTGCAGCGGTGTGTGTGTGCAGCATAACGTCACGCGACGTCACGTCTGGACACAGACAACTCTGCAACTCGTGCAACTGCTGCCTGCTGTTCTGAAGAAGATGGCCCCAAAAAAGTTACCCGTAGCTCCTCTAGCAAGAAAGTTGTCAGTAAGGAGCAGAAGAAGCAAGTTACCAAGGAGACTGGTGTGCCGGCCGCCCCTTTGTTTGGGAGTAAAAAAAAAAGTATGCCTGCAGCAGCAGCGGGATCTGCTGGGGACCAAGCTGGGAGCAGCACCCCTGCTCCATTGGGCTCAGTGCCACCACCACGCCAACTTAAGTCCAAGCCCTTCAGTGCTGCAGAGGCACTTAGTCTAGTTGTTCAATCACCATCGACCAGTGATGTTGGCTCATCGCAAGAAAGTAGCAGCAATGTCCCTCAATCAACACAGGTTGTTGTAACTCATCTGACGAGTGTTGAACAACCACAGCCGCAACAAAAACCACATGTGCAAGCACAAGCCCAAGTACATGTGGAAGGAGAGGCAGCGCAAGGAGATGCGCAAGCAGAGGTGCATGGAGGGTCACAAGTGCCCACAATAGTTGTTCCTCCCGAAGTAGGGGCACATCAGGAAATCGACAAACAAGGCGAGGTATCATCTGAGAAAGACACTCCTCCTGATGATCATTCATTGTCTTCCACACCCCTAGCAAGGAAGAGATCAAGGGTGGTGTCTACATCTTCTTCAAGCACAGCTCCTTCTGATGATGCGGATCAAAATTGGGAACCAGCACCACTGCCGTCTGAGAGTGAGGCACACCATGATCTGACAAAGGTAGTTAAGCGTAAAAGGAAGCTCGTCCAAAGTCTCAGAGTTATGGAGTGTGATGATGAGGCTCAGCAAGAAGTGGCGGATACTGCTGCTGATGAAGACTCTGACAACGACGACCCAGTCATCATAAAGGTCACTGCAGCCCCAGCGGGCATGCAGCAAACAGACATTTTGACCCTAGCCCGAAAAGCTGCTGAGCGTGATGATGATGATGTTGTCGACGAGGAGGCAGTGGAAACACCACCACAATCATTGGAGTTAAGTAGTACACCAACTCGTACCGCTTCCATATTTCTTTCTGGCAAGAAGGGACCTCCATCCACCTCGACCTTAATTAGTGGCGGTGAAAGTGCACAACGTACAAAAGTTGGGCAATCCAGATCCTCCACTTCATCTGGCATTCGCAGCATGACCACCACCAGTATCGCCGCCTCCTCCGGCCCCCACAGACACTTCAAGTCCCCAGTTTGGGACTTCTTTACTGTTTGCCCAAAAAGGGAAAAGTTCGCCATTTGTACCATTTGTAAGCTTGCAGTTAGTCATGGTAAGCTTGGTACCAACTATGGGACTGGAGGCCAGAGAGGTCATCTTGAGAGACAGCACGCTGTCCAATGGTTTGCGCACCTAAATGAGATCAAGGAAGCCCGAATTGGAAGTCAAGAAAACGTTGATGTTGCATCTGATGATGACGAGGAGGAAGAAGACGTGTCAAACACTTCACTTACACCCAGTACCCCTGTCAGCAGCACACCCCATGTGAGGCACACTAAAAGTGTTGGAGCGAGTGAGACACCAACGCGCAAAAGTTCACCAGCGAGCATAATTGGGTCAACAAAGTCATTATCATCCCGTAAATGCTTGGTCCAGGGCAACATTAGAACCATGTTTTCTTCAGACGCGCCATATAAACGCAACCACCCACTGACGCGTCTGTATAACACTAAGCTGGCTAAAATGCTAGCTGTGGACCTTCTCCCTTTTTCTTTTGTAGAAGCGGTAGGTTTTCTAGAATTAGTGGCAACGCTCTGCCCTAAATGGAAGGTTCCTAGCCGGTTCTATTTTGCCAGAGTTGCGGTTCCAGCACTACATGAAGATGTGCTGGAGGCGATTGGGGCAGCTTTGCAGAAGAGTGCTGTTCACACAATACATCTGACAACAGACATGTGGACCAGTGGCGCAGGCGCTGATTACATGTGCATCACTGCACACTGGGTCTCTTTTTCAGGTGTTTAAGCAAAGCTAAACGCAGGTGTTGACCCGGACCAAGTTTTTAAAGCTGCTCGGAAACATGCAACACTAGCCATGTTTGGCTTGGAGAAAAGTCACACATCACAAAACATTTTGGACGAGTTTAACAAAAAGGTCTTTCACTGGCTGTCCCCAAAAAAACGCCGGATTGGTTATGTTTCCACGGATAATGGCGCCAATGTAGTTAAGGCCATGGCGCTGGGTGACTATTTCAGAGTGCCGTGTTTGGCGCACTGTATCAACCTGGTAGTTCAAAAATTCTTGAGTGATAAAGACAGTCCAGCGTGCGAGGTAATGGCCACCTGCCGCAAAATGTGCAACCATTTCAGCCATTCTTTTAAGGCCCGGAAGCATCTGAGGAGCCTGCTATTTGAACGTCGAATGCCAGTGAAAGCACTCATCCAGGAGGTGGCAACACGTTGGAACTCAACCTTCTACATGCTTGAGCGTCTGTATGAGCAGTATACGGTACTCGATCACTATTTCTTAAAAGAGGGTACAGCTCAGAAGGACCTGCGGATGGGTGCGGCGCAATGGGACATAGTTAAAAGCCTGACAGACATGCTTCGTCCTTTTGAGTTCTTCACGCGTGCAGTCAGCCAGGAGGACTGTAATTTGGGAAAAGCTATCCCATTGTTGTGCATGCTGGAGCACCAACTGAAGGCGGTGTCTTCTGAGTTAGAAAAAGATGAAAAAAACAAAGACCCTTTTCTTTTGTCGGAGAAATTATTAGAGCGCCTACGTGGTGATGAACGTCTTAAAAAGATCAACTCAGAACAGCATTACATTTGTGCTACTATTCTGGATCCACGCTACAAAAAGGCGCTGGCAGGCCAAGCATTCTTTCCTTTTGCTGATGAAGATGTTAAAAAGTACAAACGTTGGCTAGCCTGGTCAGCCAAGAGGTTTGAAAAAGAATGGCAGGATATTGAAGGAGAAAGCAGAGCATCAGCATCAGCAGGCCATCCCCAGTCAAAAGAATCCACTTCTGCACCTGTGGCTGTGGCACAAGTGACCTCTCAGCCGTTAAAGACACCGGCAACCGGATCATCTGCACCACACACAAGAGTAACAGTGGCTGCTGAAGAGGATTGGCTAACTTTGCTTGGGTATGGTTCTCGAAAAAAGGTCACAGGCACAGCAAAAAGTAAGCAAAGTGGAAGAACCGTTGAGGACCTTGAGTCGATGGTGCAGGACTATCTGAATGACTCAACAGAGGTCTTTCTTAATGATGAGCCATTGCAGTATTGGCATGGGAAAAAACAATTGTGGCCACAGCTCTCCAACCTGGCTATAAACTATTTGTCTTGCCCACTCGCAAGTGTGTCTTCTGAACGTGTTTTCAGTGCTGCTGGTGGCATTGTAACTCCCAAACGGAGCCGCCTCTCGCCCAAAAATGTGGAGAGGCTAACAATGATCAAGATGAATCAGCACCTCATACCACCAGATTACAAATACGAGAAAGCACGCCGCATGAAGACGAGGAGGACGGCAACGTAGATGAGGGGATTTGTTCTCTGTTCGGTGACGCTGACCTCATCCTGCCTGAATTCGCAGAGTATGATGACGAAATCTTCTTCTTATTCCCTGACACCGAGCCCTGAAAATGAGACAATGAATCAATAACTTTCTTTTTCGTCCTTATTCACTTTTATTCCTGTGTGTCTGTCTTTCTTTGTTTTGCACAGTTAATTTAATTCAAACTTTAATCACCTAATCCCAAAAACAAGCCCATCAGCAGAACTGTCTTCACTTGTTTGCTTATTGATTTGAAGGTGCCGCAGTCTACATTCCTCAGGTTCACAAGTTCAGAAGAACATGCTCCTCTATCCTCCTCCTCCTATTTCCCTCAAAGCAGAGGGCTGGATTACGCCCAATGAAGAAAGACTTAGCACTTGTGGGGGTGTTCTACTTCTTTGCGGGTGAGTTGACGGCTCTGGGCCCATTGCTGTGAAGCTCTAATAATGGATAAAAGTGTTTTGGACCAAATATGAGGCGGAAATTTCTTGCCGTTTTTGCTGACTTGCTTGCCTTTGAGGTGCTCTTTGGCGGGGTTCCGGGTGTTTGTGGGTGAGTTTTGGGGTCTGGGAGCACTGCTGCGACAGTCTAATCTTGATTGCATTTGCTTTTCAGGAAATCCGTGGTGGAAAACAGGAGTTATGATGATGACCTAGCTGCACAGCGCGTTTGGACCGAAGGCCGAGAGATATTGTAAGTATGAGATTTTGCTTTTTGGCTGTTTGGGGGTGTTGTTGCGTGCTTTTTTGTGGGTGGGTTGGCGGGTCTCTTGGGGCATTCCTGGGAAGGTCTAATACCGGATAGAAGTGGTTTGGACAAAATCCATAAGGAAAAGCCTTTTTTTTGCTATTTCTTCTGACATCTTGCTCAATGTAGCGTTTTCGGGGGCCTGTTTGGGGGGCTTCCTGGTGTTTGTGAGTGGGTTGCGGGGTCTCTGTCGAAGCACTGCTGCGACAGTCTAATCTTGATTGCATTTGCTTTTCAGGAAATCCGTGGTGGAAAACAGGAGTTATGATGATGACCTAGCTGCACAGCGCGTTTGGACCGAAGGCCGAGAGATATTGTAAGTGTGAGATTTTGCTTTTTGGCTGTTTGGGGGTGTTGTCGCGTGCTTTTTTGCGGGTGGGTTGGCGAGTCTCTTGGGGCATTCCTGGGAAGGTCTAATACCGGATAGAAGTGGTTTGGACAAAATCCATAAGGAAAAGCCTTTTGGCACTTTTTGTAACTTAGGGTTCGTTAGGGTTAGCCCTAGCAGCAGGATTGCATGTGTTTCGGGGTGTTCTAGATTTTTGCAACTGAGTTCTGGGGTCTTAGAGCACTCTTGGAGCGATGCTGGCTATGGATACTTTTGCTTGCTTGCAAGTGGTTTGAATACAATCCACGGTGGGTATGGGTGTATTTGGGCCTACTTTTACTTTCAAAGTACGTTTTGTCACCATTTTTCTGCTAGGCCTCGTTTTTTGAGATCTGATTGGGGGTCTTCTACATTTTTGCGACTGGCTTTAGTAAGGGTCTTGGTGGGAGCATTGCTGGGAAGGTCTAATTTTGTTGTAAAACACAGTTTACAGTACACCTAGCTTGAGGGGAAAGATCCGCTAAATTAATTTGGCCATACTTATTTATCCTTAAAAAGGTGACTCAGACAGATTACGCAATTTCAAAAATATTGTACTGTCTATTAGGAAAATCAAAGTGTGACTTTTTGCACCACACAGCGTACATACCTTATATTTATTTATCAGTGGTATTGTAATAGCACTTCCTGTTTTCCGTTCAATAATTACAGGCCGGGTTTCAGTCAACATCCGCCAGGCAGGCAGTGGACAGGGTGTCTTCTGTCAGTGGTCACTGGTCACCAACATTGATGGACGAAGCGTCACTGGAATGGAGGAGTGCCGCTAATAAGAGGAATTGTTTGCTGCATGCAACTTACTTACCAAATTCAACAGGACAACTCCAACAACATACAGAATACAGATACAGTATCCATTGTTTTCTTCTATGAGTGTGACTGCATGTGGTTAGCTTTAGTTTGTACCCAAAGATTTCTTTATCTTCAATTATTGTTTGTCCATGCTGTGCTTTTTTTTTCTTCTCTCAACAAAACCTACCCAAAAAGAAACCCCCATTCCCATCCATTTTCCAAACCCTAACCCTCTTCCCCCGGGCTGTGTGGTTTTGCTTGATGTCTGACTAAATGACATCAATAATTCCACACACTTGCTGGGGAGGATAAGGTCATAGCAACAGGCTGGTGAAGGAATACGAGGATATATTCTAGACTTACTCAGCTTCAGTACTATTTCTTGTAGTAGTAGGAGCCAATGTCAAATAAATTCAACGCAAGTACTAGTTATACTTGCAATACTTTACCATTTGTTAGGCTACATTGTGGCACTGTTCTAATGTACTGTCACCTGCTATATTCTCTATCGTACCGTAACCGTTGTAATGCTACAGTAAGGACAAACCAGGTTTCGTTTTCTTTTTTTCCATAGGCATGCAACTGCCACTGTGTCACACCACTAGTACCACCGCAACGAGGAAATTTCATCCGCCCAGGATTGCCAACCTTAATCCCCATTTCCCGTGGAGCCAGCCGTGGGCCTAGCCCTAGTTTCTAACACAAATTACAGGTAAGATAAGCGTTTGGTGGGAGGTAATATAATGGAGTATTAGGACTAGACGAGAGATTGACGGTAGTACTACTAAAGTCCTAGGACTCTTCAGGAAAACAAACTTACTGTTAAACCCCCACCCACCAGACTGAAAAGCAGTAAAAAAACAGGTATGGTCAGATAAAGTTTAAAAAAGTATATTTATGTAGCCCTAACAAAATAATCTCCCTCAAGACCCTCCCTAACCCCAACGATTGTCTTTGAAAAGTACCCCAAAAAAACCAACTCCCAAATCCCACCCCCCAAAAGTCTCTAAAAAAAGGGCAAGGGACACTCCACTACTGGAGGGTGCTGGTGAATTTTGCGGCCAGGGCATCATACTCCTTGCGGAGGGTGGCATGGTCGAAGCGGAGGCCCTCCACCAAGTTCTTGTACCTAAGGACCTCCTGCTCCAGGTAGGACATTCTGACTCCTAGGCGGCGCTGGCGTGCCTTGCAACTCCTGTGGGGGGCAGCTGGTCTTTTTGCTGCTTGGCGGTGGCGGTTGGCTTTGTTAGCCCGGCTCCGTACCGCTGGAGCACTGCGCTGGCTGGCAGCCCGTGGGGGCACGGAGGAGGATGCAGCTGTCCCAGTGGAGGATGTTGTGGTTCCACCGGTTGACTGCGTGTCCTCCTCCTCCAGGGCCACCAGCCGCCGATATTCGGTGGCAGTGGCATCCAGCCTCCGTTGCCGGGCCATTCGAGTCTGCTCCCGCCGTGATGTCGATTTGGAAGGAGCAACTATATGAAGAAAGAAAGACATAGTCTGTAACCAATGCTCCTTAACATTAATAACACAAAGTGATTGAGCCGAAAGTTGTGTCACAGTACAAGTAGCAAATTGAAAGCACAGTACATAACTATTGAGGACAGTATCTATCTAACCTCCCACTTCTGCATCCTTGCTCTAACATTAGTGGGAGTTTAATGAACAAATTCTACGACCACTATGGACTTCCATTACAGTCGACTATGACAGTACACCAGTCTTATTCTTCTTCTTCTCTCTTGTTTAGGAAAATTGGTACGTTATCTTATGCAAGCCGGCAGAATGCCAGCGCAGTGAACTTGCACCCGAGAAAAACAGACGCACACCATGATGAGTGAGACAGACTTGCGTTACTGTACCGGTCCAGTACATGCAGGTGGTGAAGCTATTACTTTTCTATTACGGGTGGCACTGAGAATACTCTGTTACAAGGGCTACTGCTTAATTAATTTACCTTTCACCCTACAGTGCAAATGAGTACTAGAAAAGGAAAATGAAGAAGCTAAATAATTTGATTAACTATCACTTCACATGGGATGTATTTGATGACATATGGGATGACTTTAGGTGCTTTGCTTATTATTGAGTGAACAGTGATACACCCACACATGAATGACGTACTACTACTAAACTAAAGTTATTAAGAGAGGTACGGAGTGTCCACCGTACTAACCGGATATATGCTGTGCTTGCAGTTGCAATACAAACTACTGCTACTATTCATGGTAGTACTGGACAAATTTACAATTTCTTTTCCTTGCCTTCCCTACACTGGAACGGACATGCGGGTGCGGTGTTACATGCTCTTCAAGGTAACACTTAGTTCATCCAGTGACCATCTACTCTCTCTAGATACACATGCGCTATCTAAGAGTCAGATAATACCATGCTCCAGGCATCTATCCATTCAAAGTATATGCACACATACAGTTTCTGTTTCACCCACCCAGGCTGTTGTCCTTCCACCCATCCTTGCTTCATCATTGACCCAGCCATGCACCATACCATATTCTTTCCTTCCCAGCCACCTCGGGGGCCAAGCAGACACATATAATTCTTCTTTGCCAGCCATCATAAAATTTCTCGTCCTTCCACACTTACTTACACCCTTCTTTCGCTTTTCGTTCATCCCATCCATCAAGTTCATCTAAGATCTTATTGGGATTCTTCTCACCAAAAACTTCACAGCTAAGTCGAAGTACATTTAGAGGAGGCTATTTATAATATACCAGTGCAGAAAGCACACTATGCAGTCTTCAATCTCAATAAGTAAGGAATATATAGCTTACCTCTTCCCGCCACCACTGTGCGAACCCTCACAGGAACGTCCAGCACTTGCACCGCCTCCTCCCCATAGTCCTCGCCCAACACCACCACCTCCGCGCTGGCCCCGCCACCAGATGTTCCACCTACAAAGTACATTTAAGAATGTTAGAATACACCACTCACTACTATATAATATTTGGTCTAGGAGGAATAAACAAATGTTAAAAAAATGAAATACAATGTAATAATTTGTAAGTGTCTACTCTAAAGTAAAAATGTCCCTTTTTCCACAAGAAATGTGTCCAATTAATCGTTAGCACTAAGCACTTTTCCATTTTCAGTTAAACGTTTACTTTTATGACAAATTTGATTTTAATAAATGTGTTTACTTTTAATAAAGCTTTTAAACTTAAATAGACTCTGTGGTTTTTGGTCCTCCAGACTAGAGTGGATGAGCTAAAGGTTTTGGAATTTTTGCAAGCATGAGTGCCTCTGGCACTTCTTGACTCTGACTCCGTACTCTTGTCCTGCGTTGGATAATCTAATGATCATTGGGGATCAATCATCGGTGTGAGGTAAATGAAATTTTACATGACCAATATGTCCCCTGCGTGTACCCTATGTTTAATGTATGTGCATGTCATACATGCATTTTCCCTTAAGTGGCCTGAATCACAAGGCCTCTGCATTTACGTCCTGCATTAGGATGCCAGTCATCAAGTCTCCCATGTAAGAAATATTAAGTTAGCATTTAAGGCCCATGTAATTGCATTGTGCACTTTTGAATAAATCACGATGAACCCGTTTTGTGGTTCAGCCTGAGCCCGTCTCTGAATTAAGGGTTTTTCATGGCTCAGACACTCTGAGAGCTACAGTTACGTATCCCTGACCTCGCATACTTCTGGCTCAGCACGAGGTGCCAAGACAGTGTTTTGCAAAATAGTTATCTGCTTGTTGTACAGAATTACATTCCTGCCCAGTGAAGAAGGTAAACAGAACCCGTCTTCAGAGATAGGGCCTAGCCTTTCTGTCTCCGTTTAAGTAAATTACAGAGCTTGCATCCGTAGAAAGCCCACAGCCCCCATGCAATGCACGAAGAAATATATGCCCTCTCTGGCTCTTAGGGATGAGCGACCTTTGCTTCAGATAACACATCCCCGGACTCAAGATATCAGATAATACCAGACGTGCTGGTCGACCTGACACTGAAGGCCTCTTTACTAGACTGAATGTCAGCTTTCCCCCCAGTCACACGTCAGCTGCACGTCATGATCAAGTTGCACGCACAAGTAGGGCAAAGTTCCAGACTGCCATGCAACCCCCTCCATGTATCCACCCACCTATGACTCCTCCTCTAATGCACGCCCACATTCACGCCCACATGCTCTTATCTCTCTTTCTCTTGCTCTGCCTGGAGTGTTTCACCCAATGTACAAGATTGCACGTATAAATATGTAATCAGAAAATAATGTTTTAGAAGACCCTTCCTGAACCTTAGAGGTGATGGAACAGATTCTCCCTTAACTCGAGTTATTGGAATAAAGCCCTTTCACTCGGATACCACGGACTCTGCCTCTCATTTACTGCATGATGCATTGTTTATGTATAGAAATTATGACAGGGTAATATTTTATTTACCACATTAATCTGGCGCCCGAATAGGGACTAATCCCTTTCCCCACACGCCGGAGACGTAGGTCCAGCCTTTGCCCCCTTCTACAGCCGTGACGGACTTCAAAGTGTACACGCAGCGGGACTTCCTGCTTACTCCCTCAGGCCCACGGAGGAGACGGACTGCGACCAGGCGTCCACACGAGGCGGTGAGGATCGCGGATCATCCCAACCAGAGCCCAACCCGTGAGAGAGCAAGGTCCGAGGTCCCGAAGGCCCACCTGTTCCGTGGCGCATGCGTGGAAGTAGAAGTAGACGTGGTATCAAGTATCAAGTTTCCGAGGCCTTCAAGTACTGCTTCCCGGTGAGTACCACTATGGGGAACGCATAAAGTTCAAGACGGGTTCATTTATTTGAACACGGTAAAGACGTGTCCGTTCACACGAACACGGTAAAGACGGGTCCACGGTAAACGCGGGCACGGTAAAGACGGGTCCACGGTAAAACGTGGGCACGGTAAAGACGGGTCCACGGTAAACGTGGGCACGGTAAAGACGTGTCTCATTTTTGGGACCGGTATGGTTGTACTGTATTCCAGTGCATAAAGTTAACTGTTTTCAAGTATGTGTTTTATTCCATGTATCAGGTTAGACTGTATCTGTTTTAGTGTTTTAATGTTGTAGTGTGAATGATTGTTGATTGTTTCAGTCTATTCTATGTGTATTGTATTTCCATTGTGTTGGTTTCAACATGCCGCTGTTTTCGAAATTGCATCAGATAGGGACCAGGAAAGGTATACTAGAAGAGTCAGTCAACATCCCGCCCAGAGACACACCTGGTCATTTTATGTATAATAAGCACGGGCTAGACGCCATTTTGTTTTTAGATTTATGGGTAGATTACACAAAGGACTTAGAGGAGAAATATAGATGGCCTGTCTCGGGAACATGGGATTCTGAATGCATTATGAGAGTAGAGGAAGCGCTATGGAAAAAGAAATCAAGATCCTCTCAGAAAGATGCCATTGAATTATGGCGCAAAGAGTCACATAGGAGAACAGAGAAAGAATTGAACAAAGCAGAGAGAACTAAACAAGCAGGGGAAAGAGCCAAAGAAAAAGAATTGCGGGAGGAGGGGGAACGGGTCAAATTAGAACAGGTTGATAGAGAAAGAAATGCCGTCGTTACTGGTATTTACCCCGTCCTCTCAGAAGAACTAGCTAGAGTGACCACCTCAGAAACACCCAGTAGGTCGCGAACGCCACCACCTGTACCCTTTAGAGTATGTAGAAAGAAGCCGACAGCATCAGAGGCTTTTTATTTCCTCCTATCTAGAAGAGTCCCCATATATATATAAGTTTACTGTGTAGTTCCTTGTAAATAGCTCCTTGTAAATATGGTTTATGAAGAGCATGTCATTATTATAACTTGTTGAGTTTCTTGTGAATATGGCTTGTGAATAGCGCCATGTGGTTATGGTTTGTGCAGAACATGTTATCATTACGTTAGGCAGGAGAGAGCTGGATCTCTTTCAAGTGCTTGGAGAAAACGTTTTGAAGATGTGCGTGTTCTGTGATAACGTGGAGAGATGAGTTCATGACTTTCCCATGTACTGCAGTCATTGGGGAAAGATTGTGCTTCAGCTGCCAAAGAGTTAATATCTTGTATTGAGAAGGCAGTATTTGTTTTAACATGCTGTTTAACATGCATGGTTATGTGAGCTGACACTAAAAGTCAGTGAGTATTTAGTTGATTGATGGTTTGATTTAACTTTTTCATTGGTTGCTGGGTCTGCCTATGTGCTTTGTCAGCTTTGTCAGTTTGCTGACTGAAATGGTAACGTCTTGCATGGAGAGTAAAGAAGTGTTCATTTAACATTCTATTTCAAATGCGTCCGTGTATTTTTGTGGGTTTGCCTTGGAACATTTGATTTAATGTGTTTGACTCAGAGGTCGGTAAGTTGTAAATAAACCAGTCGGATTGAGATAAGGGTTTGCACGGAGGGTGCTATAATGTTTTCACGGTTGAGAAGAAAATATAAAACAGACCCATCATAGAATGTGCTTTTAATTAGTGTAATGCAACCGTGTGTTTTTTTAAAAAATAAAAATGTGTTCTACAAAATATTCATTATTATTTTTCCCAATGCAAGCTGCCCTTTAGAATAGCGTGTGACAGTTAATCCACTCAATTGGAAAACATGGCTTTTTGAAAAATGATGAATCTGGCCCTTTTAATAGGTAGAGTAGAAGAGCTTGCACACTTAATTATGAAAATATGGTTCTGCAATGCAAAATTATGGTGTTTCACATGTTATTTTCATAAAGTAAAATGTGATGTGTTTCCATGTCATGTTGTTCTGTTTCTTTTTTTCCTTTGCAGCTAGTAACAATATTTTATGATATAATTATTTTGAAATGCTAGCATGTGTCTAGGTTACGAAATAAAATATGTCCTTATTAATTACTGATTTTAGGATGCTTTTTATCACGTTTTGAATTTGCTTCAGTTAAGTTAGAGAATGTTGGTTAGCTCTCTGGCCTGGGTACAGATATGTTTTGAATTACAGAGAATGTGTTTTTCGGCCTTGTGGTGGCATGGCTCCCAGGGAAAGATATTTTGTAAAGGGAGGGCTTTTCCCTCTTGGAGCGCCGAGCAGTGCCTGTCTTGTTATTATTGGCCATACTCCAATTCTTTTCCGCGGACAGTTGTTGGCAGTCCTCCAACTGACTCAGGCTTCCTTCGCATGCAGATAAAGAATGCTTGCAAATTGACCAAGCTCTCTCTTCAGTAACTTGGCAGCTGTTCTTAGCTCTCAGAGTTTTGAAAGGGTGGAGGAACCGCCCTGTGGGTGACATCACGAAGAAGGGGAAGGCAGTGTAGAGAAAATACAACTTGATGAGCCGCGGAGAAATGTTTATATAAGGAGGGGGTCAAGTTGCTCTTCCTTACAGCCAGCACTGAAAGCTTCATTGGCTTCAGATAAGGCATGCTTGCAAATGTATGGTTTTCCCCTCGTAGTGTAAACAGAATAATTGGCAGGAGTTTCGCTCTTGCAATGAGTCCTGGCATATATAGTAAGCCTGGGCGGCCAGCTACGCTCCGTGAACGGAGTGCACGGAGTGCCGCCTTCTACGCATTTTGCGTAGCCGGCGTAGCCAGGCGGCACTACGCGCGCTCCGCAGACGGTGCGTAGCCGGCTGCCACCCGCCTCCCTCCCGCCCTCCCTAAATACATAAATAAATGTATAAAAAGCTTTTTAAAACACTTACCTTGTCTGCCGCGTCCCCGGGGCTCCCTCTCGCCGTCCCGCGATGCGCGCCGCCATTTCGGATCCTAATGCGCATGCGCGGGCGGCCGCGCATGCGCATTTCTCGTGAGGAATGCGCATGCGCGGCCGCCCGCGCATGCGCATTAGGATCCGATTCGGTGGCGGCGCGAACGGCGGGACGGCGAGAGGGAGCCCCGGGGACGCGGCAGACAAGGTAAGTGTTTTTAAAAGCTTTTTATACATTTATTTATGTATTTAGGGAGGGCGGGAGGGAGGCGGGCGGCGCAGAGTGGGGCTACGCGGAGTGCGCGGGTGGGCGTAGTTGTGCGCCCACTTCGCGTAGCTCCGCGGAGCCCCACTCCGCACACTACGCCCAGGTTAATATATAGTCAAGCATTGAAAAGACAGCTGGACAGTATTTACATGCCTCCAAACACAGCTCTACTCCAATACGTAGACGACCTCCAAATTACAGCACGATCAGAACCAGACTGCGAGAATGCATCACTGACAGTTTTACACTTTCTGGCTGACAAGGGGCACAGGGTGTCCCCTTCAAAGTTACAAATCTGTGAACAGCAAGTGGTGTACACTTGCTGTCCAAGGATGGTAGACAGCTAACGCCACTCATTTCTAACCTTTCACAGCCTAAGACACAAAAGGAAGTATGGGCCTTCATTGGCCTCACTTCATACTGTAGGCAATGGATTCCCCAGTATGCCTATCTAGCCAAACCACTCATACAATTGACAACACAGGAGGCAGCGTCTTCAACTGTCCTCCCTTGGACACAAGAACATACCTTGGCATTTGAGGAATCAAAAAGAGCATTATGTCAAGCGCCAGTTCTAGCGACTCCTAGTTACAGTAAACCTTTTATGCTTTTCTCTTAAACAGGACACAGACACAACATTTGACTATAGCGAGACTGACAGGATATGAACTGACATTGTTTCAGCCACACATAGAGATCAGACGATGTAATATTCTAAACCCTGCTACACTTTTGCCCTCAAGTACAGTAAATGCACCACCACATGACTGTGTGGAAGTAATGAATAGAGTGACAAAACCAAGACAAGACCTGACAGATATTGCACTTCCAGACCCTGACCTAACACTCTATGTAGTCGGATCATGCATGAGAACCAGTGCAGGAGAGTTAGTAGCAGCATATGCCGTGACCACTGCTACTGAAGTCATAGAGACACAAAGAATAGACACACTGTCAGCACAAGCAGCAGAGCTCATCGCTCTGACACAAGCCTGCATAAGAGCTAAGCACTTAAGAGTGAACATTTATACCGATTCACAATATGCTTTTGGCGTAGTTCATGATTTCGGAGTACTATGGAGGGAGAGAGGTTTCTTGACCTCTCATGGGGCCAAAATTCAGCACGGCCCACTTATTCAAGCCCTGTTGGAAGCAATACATTTACCTACAGCCATAGCTATCCTGAAATGCAAAGCTCACACCAAAGTTACAGACACCATTTCCCAGGGTAATGACCTGGCAGACCGAACTGCTAAACTTACAGCCCAGACACCAACAGACACGACAAGGACAGAAGTACCATTACTGACAAAAAGTATGACAGTCAGGGATCCTTCTCAAGATGTACTTGACATACAGACACATGCCACTACAGATGAAATAAAGAAATGGACTGAACAAGGAGGGGTCCAGACTGACCAAGGTTGGATGACTAAGGGAAAAGGCACATGGTTTCTTCCAGATTCCATGGTACAAGTAATCATAAACACAACACATAGTCCAGCACACTTGGGAGAAAAGGCAATGATAGACAGTTTACAGAATATCTGGTTTAACAAGCACCTGCGTGCAGCAGCGAAACAGAAAGTACGAACATGTATGATCTGTTGCCAGTTCAATCCAGGTAAAGGCATCCCGGTGGAACAAGGCGGATTTCATCCTCCTGACCACCCTTTTGAGGTCCTCCAGATGGATTACATCCAAATGGACAGATGTAGAGGTTACAAGTACGTCTTGGTAGTTGTGTGTGCACTAACTAGATGGACAGAAGCATACCCAGTTCCAGATTATACTGCTGTGACAACCGCCAGGCAATTGGTGCGTGAGTTCTTCCCCAGATATGGATTGCCCCGTGTCATCTACTCAGATAATGGTCAACCATTTTCCTCTGAATTAATGAAACAAGTGTCTCTTCTGTTAGGATGTACTTGGAAGTCCCATTGTGTACGACACCCTGAAGCAGCAGGCCTTGTAGAAAGACATAATCAGACAATTAAGACAAAACTAGCGAAGATCTGTGCCGACAAGGGCGTGGATTGTATGGTAGCCTTGCCGGTTGCCCTCTTTTACATGCGTATGGTAGCTCATTCCAGAACAGGCCTATCTCCATATGAAGTAGTTTTCGGTAGACCGCCAAATATGTGGGGTACGCCTATGCCTAAGAAAATAACTGATGTTGACAGTAACATGCTGACAGATTACCTGGCTTCCTTGATGTCTGCACTACTCTCTTGTCGTTCACAGGTTGCTGCCACCTTCCCTGACAACACCCAGGTCAAGGAACACGCCATAGTCCCTGGAGATTTCGTGTTTGTCCGGAATTTTGATCGATCAAGCCCCCTTGAGCCACGTTGGAAGACGCCGAAGTTGGTGTTACTGACCACGAGGACTGCTATAAAGATCGAAGGAAGAAAGGGATGGATTCACGCCCATCACTGTAAACGATACTTTGGACAATCTGGAACTTTGATAAAGACATTAAAGACATTAAAGACTTTGCGCCGCTTGCGCCGCCTTTGCTAGAAAAGACTCCACAGCAAGAGTATAGGTCTAAGTTAAGATCTAGTAAGTCAGACGAGGTTTAATTGTTTAAGTCCACTCGGTGGTGAATCGGTTAGCCTAGATTTCTGACATGTATAAGATCACATATGACCATGATAAGAAGAGCATAATGAAATAAAAATATTGCAAGCTATTACATAGTAGATGTATAGTTTCTTTGATTATTCTATTTTTCCTGTGCATTGTTATAATCTGTGTTAGTTTAATACTACATGTTTTCTTTCCTCCTTTTGCCTCACATATGCACTCTTCCCTTAACAACACTGTAGAGCATACATTCAGTGACCTGCCACCTCATGAACTGTCATATCGACTTGCCCTGCGTAACAATACTTTCATCCGAATGTTACACCGTTCTCATCAGACCAGCAATGCGACTGATTGCTGGGTATGTGGCCAACTGCCACCTTATCAAGAGACGAAGGGAGTTCTGCCCTTCTTCCCTTTACCGTTCTCCCACAATGGTTCGTGCGGAGCATGGTTTGCCTTAATGACCTCACTAGACAAAAAGTCCATAGTATACCAAAATGAATGGATATATGGAAACCTGAATAAAGTAATGAATGAAGCATGTTTTCCAGACCAAGACGGATTTCCCCAAAGGAAGGGAACTGATCTAGAAAATGAAGAGTACGAGCAAGGAAATGCATCTGTTAGTTTTATAATGCTGAACGCTCAGCCCATGCAAAATATAGGTCCACCATTTATTTCAGTCCTACCGGTAAAAGGTGATTTATGTGTTAGAAAGAAAGGTTCAGTACATATGGGACACAGCGAGTGTAGAGTTGTAGTAGAGTTTAACGATAAAGGACAGTCTTCTTTCAAAACATCACGCCATACCTATTTCATTTGCGGTCAGACAGCCTATGTACAACTGCCCCCAGACTGGGGTGGGACATGTTATATAGCGTTCCTGCTGCCACAAGTCTTTCTAGCCCCATCCCATTATCATCGAGATTTACGACTAGAGCATGTTAGACAAAGGAGAGAGACTGATTCCTCAGAGATAGATCAGACTGAAACAGCTTGGGAGCAATATACAGATTTCAACAAAGGATTCTTTTTCTTCATAGGTCCCGTCCAAAACAGTAAACTGATACGCAGGTTAACAAGAACTCTGGAAGCAGTAGTGAATGTGACTGCCTCTGCTCTGGCGAATTTGACCCAGGAGCAGTCTGCCATGAGACTTGTTGTTCTTCAGAACCGCCTTGTTCTTGACGTCATCCTGGCGGATAGGGGCGGGGCTTGTAGAGTGATCGGCTAGTTGCTGCATTTTCATCCCTAATAACGCGCCATCTGTGTACGCAGCAATAACAAGACTCCACAAGATTGCTCATGATATACATCAAGACCCAGGCACATGGACTTGGTCCAGTTGGCTCTGGGGTGTAATATCGGCTTGGGGATGGAAAGTGTTGTCGTTCCTAGGAATGATACTGCTTATGATATTCGGCTGCTGTCTCTGTCTGCAATGTGGCCCGGCCATTTGCGGCCTGTGTGCGACTGCCTGTGTACCACATCCACGTGTACGAAGGATCAAAGATGAACAAATGATGCTGTATGATCAACTATACGGTCTCATGAATATAGATGTGTCCTGAAGGGTAACGTAGGGGACAAGGAGGGAATGAGGAAAATGAAATTTTACATGACCAATATGTCCCCTGCGTGTACCCTATGTTTAATGTATGTGCATGTCATACATGCATTTTCCCTTAAGTGGCCTGAATCACAAGGCCTCTGCATTTACGTCCTGCATTAGGATGCCAGTCATCAAGTCTCCCATGTAAGAAATATTAAGTTAGCATTTAAGGCCCATGTAATTGCATTGTGCACTTTTAAATAAATCACGATGAACCCGTTTTGTGGTTCAGCCTGAGCCCGTCTCTGAATTAAGGGTTTTTCATGGCTCAGACACTCTGAGAGCTACAGTTACGTATCCCTGACCTCGCATACTTCTGGCTCAGCACGAGGTGCCAAGACAGTGTTTTGCAAAATAGTTATCTGCTTGTTGTACAGAATTACATTCCTGCCCAGTGAAGAAGGTAAACAGAACCCGTCTTCAGAGATAGGGCCTAGCCTTTCTGTCTCCGTTTAAGTAAATTACAGAGCTTGCATCCGTAGAAAGCCCACAGCCCCCATGCAATGCACGAAGAAATATATGCCCTCTCTGGCTCTTAGTGATGAGCGACCTTTGCTTCAGATAAAACATCCCCGGACTCAAGATATCAGATAATACCAGACGTGCTGGTCGCCCTGACACTGAAGGCCTCTTTACTAGACTGAATGTCAGCTTTCCCCCCAGTCACACGTCAGCTGCACGTCATGATCAAGTTGCACGCACAAGTAGGGCAAAGTTCCAGACTGCCATGCAACCCCCTCCATGTATCCACCCACCTATGACTCCTCCTCTAATGCACGCCCATATTCACGCCCACATGCTCTTATCTCTCTTTCTCTTGCTCTGCTTGGAGCGTTTCACCCTATGTACAAGATTGCACGTATAAATATGTAATCAGAAAATAATGTTTTAGAAGACCCTTCCTGAACCTTAGAGGTGATGGAACAGATTCTCCCTTAACTCGAGTTATTGGAATAAAGCCCTTTCACTCGGATACCACGGACTCTGCCTCTCATTTACTGCATGATGCATTGTTTATGTATAGAAATTATGACAGGGTAATATTTTATTTACCACAGGTGACTTTGGGAGCTAAATGACTCTGCCACACTATCTAGTCAGTAAGGAGATTGGGGGTTCTTCAAAGTCTGATATCACTGAGGTATGTGGAAAGAAAGTCTACCTGCGCCTATTATAATTGATAAACAATGCACTATTTAGTGTTCATAGTTCGGTTTGTGCAGATTTGTCCCTGCAACAGTAGTAGAATGGATTGTCCTCCTATCCAAACCAAAGTAAAGTAGTATCTTATTCTTTCTTGGTGGTCATTCACCTTTTTATTGTTGGCAATTGTCAAAGCATAAACATTTAGAAGACTTGAAAAGACATGATGGACAATCCCAGAGGACTGCACTCAGTGCATAGAGCTATTGCTGACTAGAATGGGAGTCCAATGGAATTGCCAAATGTGCAATCTTAGTTAGCTACACAGACAGACTAATAAGAATAATCTAGTAATACCACAGGGAGTCATAGTCGAGGCAGGATAAGAATTTAGATCCAGTCTACAAGAAGATCAAAGACGATTTAGAAAAAATCGAATGAGGAACGCTAGGAAAAAATAGGTACTCTATATTAAAATTAAAACTTACTGGGGCCAGCAAAGGAGCCCTCGCCTGCCCGATCCTGGCCTGCATCCTCCTGAACAGCACCCTCCTCCTCCTCCTGTGTCCTCTTGCCCTTTGGGGGAGCTGATGTACAACATGAAAGAAAGAAAGACCAGAAAACATGGATGAGATTTGTCAACTAAATCAAACATTTCAAAAGAACAATAACAAAATATTTTGGAGAAATAGCAAATAGATAGACAACTATTCCACGGGATATATTGACCTATCTCATGTGGTATACTACGTTATTCGTATTGCCTGATTTGCGGACCGTTGACTTTGAAAGTTCCTATGTAACTCACTAAACAGACTACTAAAAAGGTTTGCCTAGGCCTGGCAGGCAGCAGTCTGCAGCACGCGAAGTGACAGACAAAGTCCATCCTGCTTGCAGATCAGTGAATACTCAAACTATCAATCCACCGACCACCACCACTATTTCTTCTTATAGCCATGTGTCTAAAGGAAGGACTGGACTTCAGTCTGTTGGGGCTGATTTAGAAGTCCCTTGCGGCTCATTTTCCTCCATTGTTGCGTGACTTTTGTGACGCAGTGGCAGAACAAAAGAGTCGCCATGGTGCGGCGTATATATAAAAAAAAACGCATATGGGAGATGCATCACGTTGTAAAGCCCTGCGCCATCAGGGGGCGTTCCGGCGCAAGGGAGGGCGTTCCTGTGCAGGAACGAATCCTAAAAGTGGCTGAGGGAAATCTACAAGATGTCAATCAGTCACTTTTAGGACAATGATGCGTGACTTAAACCCTGCGCCTGCTTGAAGCTGACGTACGGCTTGATGCAGCATTGGGGAGATAGGGCACCCCAGAGCATTGCTGGAGCTGCGCCATCGTTGGCACGCAACTCCAGCAATGCGCCGCCTTTACGGCACAGATGTGTAAGGCTTCTGTGACGTTTTGGGCCGATGGGTGGTGGCGGCATGGCGCACAATTACTGCCGCATCCCTGCTACTTTGCAGGGATGCGCCGGTAATTGAAAATATGACCCTTAGTGTCTAGCATTACGCAGTTCTTTACACTACACTCATACATAATTTCTCAGGCCAATGAAATGAACACAAAATACAAAACAAATAAGCATTGTAGCAAGCAAGGCTACTGAGAAGGAGAGCAGTGCACCTGAAATGCATAGAAGATTTTGAAATATAATTTACCTACAATGTAATCAGCAGCATTATTGCTCTTGGTAAAGAACAAAGATTTGCAAATAACAGAGCCGGATAAAACAGATTAGTGATGAAATAGCTAGAAATAGCTACTACTACTCACCAAGCCCGGGGACCTCTACGCCGAGCGCGTCCAGCAAGTCCCGTTCCCGGTCCATGACATCCGTCCAGCGGTGGGTGGCCTGATTATAGGTGCGCCGGACCCCAGAGAGCTTAAACATGGCCCGGCACACCTTCTCCCACCGCTTCCGGCGCTCCCGGATGCCATAGCCGGTTGCGATCTTGCCGCCTCCCAGGATGGTCTTGGGGAGGCGGCGCTGGACGTGGAAGATGAGTGCTGCCACCTCCTCCGTGCTAAAGATCTCCCGTGGCATCACTAGCTCCCCCCTCAAACGCCCGCACGGGAGCCGGGCACGGGGTGCGGGACCCTTCCCCTTCTCAGGGTGCTTCCCGGCTCCCTTTACCATGGTCTGGGCAGAAATGAGTTAAATAATAAAGAAGAAATAGAATAGGGAAGAAGAAAAGAAAAGAGTTTAAAAAAGTAGTTTAAAATTAACAAAAAGTAGCAGAAAACACAAAAATATAGATCTAGAAAAATAGAGGGATAGATAATAAGTAAAATAGATCAAATAAACTTCAAACAAGCAAAGGATGGCAGAGATTCAGAGAGGATACAGAAAGCATGCCCAGAACCATAGCAATGAATGAGAAACAAGATGGCCGCGCCCATTCACGACCGCGTGGGTAAGTTCGCGCGAGATTTTCCTCACGATCACGCGCGAAATTGTACTAGCGAGCAGCACACTTTGCGAGATTACACATAGCGGCCGGAAACGGAATTACGTCACGCAAACAAGATGGCCGCGCCCGTGTAGGACCGCTAGGGTAACTTCGCAAACGTATCCCTACAAGCGCCTTGCGAACATGCAAAAAATCACGCGAACATACACGCCGCAAAAAAAAAATAGTGTATTCGCACGTATTCGCGGCTTCCGAAATCGATCTCGCACGGATTCGCGCCCCGCAAATGGCGCGAAATTGCAGAAAAACGATTTTTGCTAAACTGGAAGCAATCAGCAGGTGCAAAAGTTCAAACTTAACATTAGTAACCATTCACTCTAGTGGTTCCTGAGGGGCCCCTCCAGAGTTCAGTTGCCTATTTGCAACTATTCCATGACCCTGCTATGACCCAAACAGCAGGCTCATAGAATAGCTACAAGTAGACCATAAAGGTCCTGTGAAAAAAAATTGCACTGCAACAGAAAGCAAATTACAGATAAGGAAGGAAGCAGGTGCCAGCCAGACTGGAAGTTTCAAAATTACTGACACATTAATCACCCCCTAATTAATTCATGGCAGTTGAAGAAGGGCAGGTGTGCTTGCTTTCACTGCAACAGAAAGCAAATTACAGATAAGGAAGGAAGCAGGTGCCAGCCAGACTGGAAGTTTAAAAATAAGTGACACATTAATCAACCCCAAATTAATTCATGGCAGTTGAAGCAGGGCAGGTGTGCTTGCTTTTTTTCACCCCCATAATCTACAGTGATAAACAAACCTAATGGGTGGCAGTGAGGATGTACCAGAGGGTGGCATGGGTGTACCAGAGGGTGGCAGTGGTGAAACAGAGGGTGCTGTGAACCTGTGATGATAAACCAGACGTAGAAACAACATAGTCGTGGCCGTTGCGAGCCGAAAAGTAAGTTCGCAATTGCGAAATGGTCCACAAATCCTCGCGAGCGCTCGCCAACACAAAAAACTTAAAAATCCGCTAATCCGCGAGAGTTTGCGGATTTTGCGGATTGCGAATCCGTAAATACGCAAATTCGCATACGCGAGATCCGCTAGATCCGCCCATGCTTAGCCTATATCTTATGATCAACCAGAAGGCCCCTTGTCGTTCCCCAAGGCCAATAGTAACTCATCTGCCGTCTGTACTGATCTGATGTTATACATCTTATTATTATGCATTATTTTCAGCACTACAGGAAACGTGAGTTGTGCGGTTGCACCTAATTTTCTAAATGCATCTAACCGTCTCCCAAACTCCCACTGTTTTTCAAGGGTAACCCTAGATAGATCAGACTTGGGGGTAGATGTAGGTAATCTGATTTTACCGATTCTTAAATACTGAATTTTACCGATTCGGTATTCAAAAATCGGTAAATGAGATGTAGGGGAAAAATCTGTATTTTTTACCGAATCGGTAAAATTTGGTATCGGAAAATCAGAAATTACCGAATCGGTATTTACCGAATCGGTATTTACCGAATCGGTATTCCCAATGCATTCCTATGGGCCTTTTGGCCCATAGGAATGCATTGGAAATACCGATTCGGTAAATACCGAATCGGACAGCAAGCAAAAGTGAAACTTAACACAACAGCCCATCAGGTGCAACCACCCTCCCCCTTCCTACCAGGAAGTGGCTACACAGGCAGCTGCAAGTAATTAGAAGGTTCTGAAGAGGCAGTTGGAGCAGAGAGACTGGGAGCAGCAGCAGACAGAGTTTGTGCACTTTCAAATTAAAACATGGCAAGCAGCAAGGACACAGAGCAGGCTGAAAGGAAAAGAAAGCTCAAATTCAGCAGCATGAAGCTACAGGTCCTTGTTGAGGAGGTGGTTAAGGTTCACCACAGACTTTTTGGGAAGCAGTCCCTTACAGTTCCAGAATCAGCAAAAAGGAAGATTTGTCTGGAAATCCTGGAGAAAGTAAATGCAGTGGGAGTGACCACCAGAGTCACTGAAGATTTAAAAAAGAGGTTCTATGACCTAAGGAGCCTCACAAAAAAGAAATTGGCTGACCACCACAAACAGGCCTCCCAAACAGGTGGTGGAAAGAACACTGCACCCCCCCTCACCGACCTGGAGGAGATGGTAGCCACAACCCTGGAGCCTGAAAGTGTCCATGGACTGGGAGAAGTGGACAGTTCGGCGAAAGCTGCATCAAAAAAGGTAAGATGCATGCACAGCAATCCCCCTCACACCCTCATCCATCCCTCACCCCTTGCAGCTAAGTTACCCCAGTCCCAGGGTGTCTGTGCCAAACTGTAGCAATGCATCATGGTACACGTAGTCAGTTAATGAAAGAGCATGTCACACAGCACTGTAACCACCAAGTTATTCAACTGAATGCATACATAATGAAGGGCAGACAGCATGTACTAAGTGCAATTACCTATGTTTAATTGTAGTGGCAGTGAGACATTTGCACCTAGCTGATATGTCCACAGGTCACACATCCAGAAGGCAGTCTGAGGAGGCAGAAGGCACGGCACCCGAGAGGGATGACAGTCATGAGCCAGGTCCCAGTGCATCACAGGACACAGGTGTTCCGAGTGGGCAGGCACCTTCCCAAGAACCTGACGTCAGTGAGGAAATGCCGGCCTCCCCAATACCAACACAGTCCCCACTATTGCTTTCATCACCTGAAATGCCAGCATCCCTGGAGGTAGAAACACCTGCTGCACACCCTAGCAGGAGGCATGTTGTTTCCCCACTGCTGGAAATGGAGACAGCTGCTGGTGAAATGGTGGGTGAAGACTCACACAACTTGGCTGAAGCTGCCATCTCTGTCACACTGCAGCCCAGCACCGAGCCTGTACCAAGTACCACTAGACGGCGCACAGTACAAGGAAGGAGTGTCGGTGCACGTGGGGAGGGGTCCAGTGTCTTCCAAGGCCTGGAGGGATCCATGATCAGGATTCAGAGGATGCAGGGCAAGGGCATCATGGCCTATCAAAGACAAATGCGAAACCTCAACATCAACATGCAGGAAATTGGCAAGGGCATCAGGGAGCTGGTGGAAGTGAACAAGAGCATGGCAACAGGCATACAGCAACTGTGCACAAAACTGGACTCTGAAATTACTTCAAGGCGCAGGGAGAAGCAGCGTGCAGAGAGAACTGAGAAATCTATACACCGCCTGGCAACAGCCACATCCCTGCTATGCAGACGTAGCATGAATAGTCAGGAAGTCCTGACTAATAACAGCAATCAGCTCACAAGGGGCATAGCCGGAATGACCGGTGCGCAGGAGGCTCTACTCAATGCCCAGAGTGCGCAAACTGCTGCCATTGACGTGCCGGACACTGAAGGTAGCACCAGTAGGAGCAGCACGGCAAGCCCCCATGTCGTAGAGACAAGGAGGAGCAGCAGGCGACAGGGTGAGGCTACAGGCCAAACACCCAGTGAACAGGTTGAGCCACAAACACCTGCTAGTGCAAAGCGTGGCCGTAAATGAACAGTTGATAATATGGCCTACTTCCATTGGACATTGTAATCATGGTTCAAAAAGTTAAAGTTGCACATTTGTGCCATTTAAACCTGCCTAGTGACAATATACAACTATGGTGGGTGGATTCAACACCTGTGTGTGTGTGTTTGCTCACTGTGAGCATTGCTGTGAAATGCTTACTGTTGCACTTTTGTTCTTTAACATACCTGGAAATATACTAAATTAAACAAAAGCTTGTGCTTTCAATATAGGTTTCAGTGTCATCACTCACTCAGAAATAGTTGCGTGTTATTTCCTCACGTCTGTATCTGCCATCACTTGGTGTTGACACTCCAGCAGGTGTTGTTTAAGGCACAGCAATGTCGTCGTCATGATCCTCATAGTCTGACAACTCCACCTCAGTCCCCCTCTTCACAGCAAGATTGTGCAACATGGCACAGGCAGCAATGATCTTACAGCAGGTGATGGGGGTATACTGCCTTGCACCTCCGCTCTTGTGCAAGCATCTGAACCTGCTTTTCCAGATGCCAAATGTTCTCTCAACAAAATTGCGTATGCTCTTGTGTGCCCGGTTATATCTCCTTTGGCTGGGTGTTGAGGGGTTGAGGTAGGGTGTGAGTATGAAGGAGCGGAGGGCATATGCACTGTCTCCTAAAAGAAAATGGGTATGATTAAATCACATGCATACTTGTACTGCTTACTGCAATAGGTTTTATAGGGGTCGCACAACTGTGTCTTACCTAGGAGGTATCCTTCACCAAATTCACCTGCAGTCAGCCGTGCATAGATGCCACTGTTTTGAAATATATAGGAGTCATGGGTACTCCCAGGGAATTTTGCCACAAGGTCAGTAATGGCGAACTTTGCATTGCAGATCACCTGCACATTGATGGTGTGGGTGGACTTCCTATTCCTGTAGATGTATTCTGTGGCAGCAGGGGGATAAATGGGAATGTGCGTGCCATCAATGCAGCCAATGATATTGGGGAAATGTGCCATCTGGTAGAAGTCTGATTTTGTTTGGACCAGTTCAGCATGGGTTGCAGGAAATGATATGTAATGCTCCATCCTCTGTAACATTGCGTCAAGGAATTTGTGGAAAAACCTTGACAGGCTGCTCTGGGTCACCCCTCCGACCGCAGCAACCACACTCTGGTAGCTCCCAGAGGCAAGCAGGTGTAGGCTGCACAGCACCTGCACATGGGGAGGAATAGCGTGTGCCCTTGGGGTAGTGTGCTCAAACAGTGGGTGGAGGTCCCTGATGAGGTCAGTGATGGTCTCTGGGGCCAACCTGTACCTCTGGAGTATCTCTGCCTCTGTGAGCATGAACAGGGTTATCCTCTGTCTGTAGACCTGCTCCTCTCTCTGCCATTCCCTCTCCCCTTCCTCCTGTAGCCTTAGCCGTCTTGCAATCTCATAAAATGCCGCCATTGTGCAAGAAGAATTGCATTTTGGGTCCATTTTTATAGGTTGCACCTGTTTACCACCTGATTCCAATCCATGGTAAATACCGACTCTTAAATACCGAATTTCAAGCAAATTTGGTATTTCAGAGCTTCCCTACATCTCAATATCCATTTTTACCACTTCTTATTTACCGATTCGGTAATTTACCGATTCGGTAAATTTACCGATTCGGTAAATATTACCGATTCGGTGATATTTCCGATTCGGTATTTTACCGATTCGGTAACTTTACCGAATCGGTAAATTTACCGATTCGGATGATTTTCGATCTCCTACATGCCGAAAGCTAAATACCGGTCGTTAACGGCCGAAAATACCGATTTTTGGCCGTTACCGACTGGTAAAGGCCTTCCTACATCTGGCCCTTGATCTGAAAATTAAACCCTTTCTCAGCCAAGGATTTCTGCTTTAAGGCTAAATTGAGGATTAGCTCTTTAAGTGTGAAAATTTACGAGAATCTTTCTGGGTCTAGACCTTTGAGGATTCCTTCTAAAAGGATCCCTATGGATACGCTGGATATCAGTGGCCAATTCCTCGGTTGATTGATCGAAACTTAACGATTCCTTTAAAAGCGAGATTACATATTGTTTAATGTCGGTGCCCACGCTCCTCTCAGGACTATTAAGGATACAGATGTTACTGCGTCTGGCGTTGTTTTCCAACGTTTCCATCCTCTCAGACAAAGCAAGATCCTCTCTTTTAAGTTTAGTAATGTCCTCTTTAGCCTGATCCAAATGCAAAGAGAGGCCAGCTACTGTTTCCTCCAGTGCCGTTGTTCTTGAAGTTAGGCCATCAATCT
The DNA here is from genome assembly GCF_964261635.1 of Lissotriton helveticus. NCBI lineage: Eukaryota > Metazoa > Chordata > Amphibia > Caudata > Salamandridae > Lissotriton > Lissotriton helveticus. Next base: position 963,100,083 of record NC_136068.1, on the reverse strand, counting down.
TATTATCAAGAGATTCGCAAAAATTTCTAATCTCCATCTGATTTGCTGTGAACGCATCAAAGCCTTTTTTGATGTCCAAAGACAGGGAGGAAAACATAAGTTGTAGGGAAGCGGCCGTCATGCCAATATTAATATCCTCTGTTACAGTGCTGGGGGATGTAATCATATGTCCTTGTGGAGTGACTCCTTGCAAACCCTGTGGCCCCTGTAACTCCTCCTCTACCACTACAGCTAAATCACCCCAGGTAGAATAGCACCATCAACCTTTTTAAGTTCCTCCAACAACGGAGGTATCTGTGCGGCTGGTTGTAGATGAATCATTTCTGATGCCAAACCCAAAATCAATACACTCTCCACAACAGCCTTAGCTTCTCCAGCGAGAGGGAGTACTTCCATACCACTAACTAGGGGAATACTGGGTGGTGAAGGAAGAAACTCTAATTCAGCTGGGATAGGGGAAGCACTTAAGGGACCAGATATAATTGTAACCCGATCCTCTGAAAGGTCTAATACTTGTGGCACAGTTTTAAAGTATGACCTAAGTGATGGCGTAGTTTTTGACCCGAGATTAAGAACAGTTTTAGGGCTCTTAATTGCTTTACAACTTTTTGTGCGCTTTGCTTTGACCTCTGCGCTCAAAAATGTAGAGGTTTTCTTTTTTAGAGTACGTAAATCAGGGCTCACAAATGGACCCGGTCCCGGGGAGTCTGTTTTAGGGTTCAGTCCAAAAACAGGGGCTATGTCATTGTTATTATTACCTACCCCTCTAGTTTCTTTCTTATTATGCCCGCGCTTACCTTTCCTTTGTGCAGGCAGAGGTGATTGAGGCGGTAGTGGTGAAACAATCACAGAAACGGAAGAAACAATACCCTCACCACTCTGGGCTGCGTTTTCCTCTGGCCACCGCAGCGACGGCGCCTTCGCCACCTCCGTCACTGCCAAGGCTTCTTCACTCGCCGGGGGTCCAGAAAAACCGCTATGAGAGACGTGCAGGAGACTACGAAGCCTTCTGCCTCTCCTAAGCTCCAGGGTGGCCTGAGACCAGAGCCGCAGACCCAACAGGGCCGGTGCAGTCTCGGCAGGATCGAAGGAGTAAGCCCCGGTGACTGCGAGCGTTCAGGCAGAAGGGCGCCTGCCCCCAAACACATGGAAAGGGAGAACAGACACCGTCTCCGGTGTAAAAAACCGCGAAGTGGCACAACGAAACGCAGAAAAGGAAAAGAACATGCGTTTCACACATCCAAATGCCGAAAAGTCATTTTCAAAATACCAGAAGACCCCGAGACCTCCAAAATTAAATCCCTAGCATCCAACATCAGGAAAAGTAGCCTTCAACAGGAGCTCGAGCTTGGAGCACCACGGCAGCTCAACTCGCTGCCGCCATGTTTCCCCACCAAGTTGAGCCAGCCCCAGACACCTTAAGACATTTGTTAAAATTGGAGACTTTTAGAGAGGACACGTCTGGGTATACTTTCAATAGGAATATGGTGAAAGCCTTTGATGTCCCTCAATGCACGGTTGCACTTTTACAGGATTGGTCCCCAGCACACCTGAAATTGTTTTTAAAACATTTGACCCCTAGAATCAGTTTTGAATCTGATAAAGATCACTGTTGTCAATTGAAGCACTATAAACGGTTTGCAGAACAAATAGAATTCAAAACGTATGCTCCCTATTTGCGTTTTCAATTAAAGCACGGCGTAAGGCGTTGTATTCTACTCTTACGCTTGGGTATACTCTCTTTAGCCACTTTTTTAGCTAGTTGGGATGGTACTAATAACCTAAAGGTTTATGTCAATTTTGCAAAGGTGGCCAACAAGATTTGCTCAACGTTTTATTAAAATGTCCTAATGTGAGCATAGTTATGGCTCGTCAATGTTATGTAACCCCAATTCAATTAAAGTATAACGCATTCTCTGCCCAAGATTTAATTACGTTGTGTAACTCTTCGGTTAATGAATATGTTTGCCATAATCTGTTTAAGTTCTTAAAAAGCTTTTTGAAGCTGTTTTAAATCATAAGCACAAGCTGAAGATTTTACCTTATCTAATTCTATCTAATGCTGATTGAGTAGGTGGTAGAATATTGCTATTGTGCCATCTTGTAGTGAATTTAAAAAGCAAAAGTCGTTTCGCTAATAATTTTTATGAGTATTTAAAATAATTTTAATTCTATATTTGTTGATCTCAGTTGAGATCTGGATCATTATTTTTTTGACTGTTTACTGTCTGAATGAGTCTATCAGTGGGTGCAGGATTATCTGAGTGGGTGTGTGGGTCTCTAAGTGGGTCTGTGAGTGGGTGCATGAGTGTCTGAGTGGGTCTGTTAGTGGGTATATGAGTCTATGAGTGCATCTGCCAGTGGGTGCATGACTGTCTGAGTGGATATGCTAGTGGGTGCATGAGTCTGTGAGTGTGTCTGTGAGTGGGTACATACATGTCTGTATTATTTTGTCAGTGGGTGCATTAGTGTCTGAGTGGGTCTGTCAGTGGGTGTGTGAGTGTGTGAGTTGGTCTGTGAGTGGGCACGTCAATTTCTGAGGTAAACTGTAAGTGGGTGCATGAGTGTCTTAGTGGGTCTGTGAGTGGGTACAAGAGTCCCTGTGTGTGTCTGTGAGTGGGTGCATGAGTGTCTAAGTGAGTGAGTGTCTGTGAGTGGGTGTGTGTGTCTGTGAGTGGGTGTGTAAGTGTCTGAGTTCATTTGTGAGTGGGTACATGAGTGTCTGAGTATGTCTGTGAGTGGGTGAGTGAGTGGGTCTGTGAGTGTGTACATCAGTGTCTTTGTGGATCTGTGTGGGTGCATAAGTGTCTGAGTGGGTCAGTGAGTGGGAGCATGAGTCTCTGAGTGGGTGAGTGAGTGGGTACATGAGTCTGTCTGTATTAATCTGTGAGTGGGTGCATTAGTGTCTGAGTGGATCTGTCAGTGGGTGTGTGAGTGTGTGAGTTGGTCTGTGAGTAGGCACATCAATTTCTGAGGTAAACTGTAACTGGGTGCATGAGTGTCTTAGTGGGTCTGTGAGTGGGTGCAAGAGTCCCTGTGTGTGTCTGTGAGTGGGTGCATGAGTGTCTAAGTGAGTGAGTGAGTGTCTGAGTATCTGCGAGTGGGTGTGTAAGTGTCTGAATTAATTTGTGAGTGGGTACATGAGTGTCTGAGTATGTCTGTGAGTGGGTGAGTGAGTGGGTCTGTGAGTGTGTACATCAGTGTCTTTGTGGATCTGCGTGGGTCCATAAGTGTCTGAGTGGGTCAGTGACTGGGTGCATGAGTCTCTGAGTGGGTGAGTGAGTGGGTACATGAGTTTCTAAATGTATCTGTGAGTGGGTGTTTGAGTGTAGGGGTGGGTCTGTGAGGGAGTGCATGTGTGGCTCTGTGAGTGGGTATGTCAGTGTCTGAGTTGATCTGTGAGTGGGTGGATACGGGTCTGAGTGGGTCTTTGTGTGGGGCATGAGTGAGTGGGTGAGTGAATGGAAGTGTAAGTCTCTCAGTGGGTCTGTGAATGGGCACATGAGTCTCTGAGTGGGTGTATGGGTTTTGGAGTGAGTCTGTGAAAGGGCCAGTGAGTATAAGTGGGTCTGTGAGTGGGTGTGTGAGTGTCTGAGTGGGTCGGTGAGTGGGTATGTGAGTGTCTGAGTGAGTCTGTGAGTGTGCGCATGAGCCTCTGAATGCATCTGTGGGTGTGAGTTTCTGAGTGAGTCTGTGAGTGGGTGCATGAGTCTCTGAATGCATCTGTGAGTGGGTGTTTGAGTATCTTGGTGGGTCTGTGAGTGGGTGCGTGAGTGGGTCTGTGAGTGCGTACATCAGTGTCTGAGTGGATATGTGAATGGGTGCATAAGTGTCTGAGTGGGTCTTTGAGTGGGTGCATGAGTGAGTGGGAGAGTGAATGGATGTGTAAGTCTCTCAGTGGGTCTGTGAGTGGATGCATGAGTCTTTGAGTGGGTGCATGAGTTTCAGAGTGGGTCTGTGAGTGAGTCAGTGAGTCTGAGTGGGTCTGTGAGTGGGTGCATGAGTTTTCTGAGTGCACCTGTGAGTGGGTGTGTGAGTGTCTGAGCGGGTCTGTGAGTGGGTATGTAAGTGTCTGAGTAGGTCTGTCAGTGGATGCATCAGTGTCTGATTGGATCTGTGTGTGGGTGCAAAAGTGTTTGGGTTGGTATGTGAGTGGGTGCATAGGTTTTCTATGTGGGTACACAAGTCTCTGAGTGGGTCTGCGAGTGGGTGCGTGAGTTGCTAAGTGGGTGAGTGAGTGGGTGCATGAGTTTCTGAGTGGCCTGTGAGTGAGTGCATGAGTCTCTGAGTGGGTCTGTGACTGAAACTGTAACTCTGAGTGGGTCTGTGAGTGCATGTATTAGTGTGCGAGCGAGTGTGTGAATGTATATATTTTTTTTCAACAAGGATCAGCAGGGATTGCAACTCTGCCACAGTTCTACACGGGGGCTGCGCTCAGCGTCGAGACTGGCCTGCAACCCCAACCATGTAGAAAAAAAAAGTGGCGTGTGACAACTTTTAAAATCATAAGGGGTACCTCAGACACCCCTACAATGCAACCATTGGGTTAGGGTACCTCTACCCTGATCCCTTCTATACTATTTTGCCTCAAATCTCGTCCTCTGGGACATGGTCCCAGTATAGAAAATGGTGACTGCAACTTTCTCCACAGGTCAGTCAGCTACAAGTTGGGCTCCATGCACAAGGGTTCATGGAGTTCCGTGTAGGCGTTGAAAAGAATCCACTTCCTTTTATATCCAAATTTGGATTTCTTTTAATGACTCAAAAACTACTGAATGGATTTACACCAATTTACAAAAAGGTCACTTTTTGGGCCAACGACTACCTTTCTGCCAACTTTGGTGTAATTCTGTCCAGGGGTTAAGGCTGCAAATGTGTCTAAACTTCCTATGGGAATTAACATTTGAAAAGCAAATTTTTTTACTCCCTTTTTTCTCTGGCCCACTTTTTTGGGGAGAAAATGCTGTGAAGATTCATCAAACAGCGCCATAGATATGGGCAAGTCAAATATGCTTTTCATATAGAGGCTAGTTTACATAGGAAGAGCGTTTTTTGTTTAGCCAACAACTTTTACCCAGCTAGATGAATCTTCACAAACTTTTCAAAACTTATACCTTAGTTTTTTCACCTGCTTTGTTCAAAGTTTTAGTTGTGATGTATGAAGCAGGGGGGCAGGAAAAAAGGGGAGGTCCCAAAATGCATTTCCCCATGTTAATTCCCATGGGACATTTGAACTTGCCTACAGCCCGAACTGCACCACAATTTGCCAGAAACATAGATTTAGTTATGCAGATCACGCTTCTTGTGATTTGGTGTAAATCCTTTCTGTAGTTTTAGAGATATTAAAGTATAGATATATAGGGACGTGGATCCAACAGTCCCCATGCTGAAATATGATTGGCTGTCAACACTTCAACCAGGAAGTGTTGGCAGCCATCTTGGGACTCGGCTTAAGCTGAATCCCACAAAAAAGCTAAAATGAAGAAAAGGGGCCAGGGTAGGGACAGACTGAGCCCCTAGCGGTGGTGCAGGTGTCCTTCAGAGACCTGCCATCGCTAAAAAGCATTTTTTAAAATCCAGGGGCAGATCCACAGATTTTTCTCAGATTTGTTTTTTTTTATTCGATATCCCGCTCTGTTTCTTTATTTTGCCCCTGGGTGGTCCAGGTCCCGGGGGCGTTGGTTGCTCAAAAAAAGGAAGGGAGCACATGGGGCCCCCCTCCTAGTGCTCATGGTAGCCCCAGGGACTGCCACCTTCCTGGGGCAAAGTTAATGCAGGGGGCCTGTTTGATCCCCCGCAGCCCCAGTACTGCCACCTCCCAGGGGGAAATAATGCTAAAATAGTGCCCACACCCGCAGCCCTGGAATTCGCCATCTCACTAGGGCATTTAAAAACAATTGTGCAGGGGTCCGCCACCTCCCCAGGGCAAATTATGTTTTAAACAATGCGGGGGCCCATACCTCCCCGGGGACTGCCACCTCCCCAGGACTGAAATACATTAATGTAGGGTGGTCCATCATGGACCTTACGGCCCGAGGACCACCACCTCCTCGGGCTTAATTGAACAATGGAGGGGGGTACCCCTCCGTGTGCCATGGATAGCCCTGGGGACGCCAGACCTCAGGGCCAGATCCTGCTACCTCCCGAGGTGCCCAAGCTCAAGAGGTAGTTGTTTGCTTTTGCTTTGTGGGAACTGACAACTCCCACCAAGCAAAAGCAAACATAATTCCGCTTTCTGCAGACCAGAGCTGTCAAACATCTCCAGCTTGAAGAAAGCAGACTTTTCATCTCTTTAACTGCACACAAATATGCACGCAGGGAAACATATAAAAACATTTGCTCTGACAGGCAGGGACCTGCCTCTCAGCAGCCCCTTTTCTTACAGAGCAATCAGGCTCTTTCAGGAGGCCGGGAGTTGGCTGGGACCATGGGGGCCTTGAGGCTCCCTCCAGGACCCCATTGCTCACTGGATGCCCTAATGGCTGTATAGCCCCCTCTCCATTGCAAAAAGTCTGGGTCTCAGGAGAAGGGTTCCCCAGAAGTCAGCTGAGGAAGGGAAGCCGCCTGGCCCCTTCCTCAAATAAAAATACATTTTGAAAAAAGGCCTTGAAGTTCCTCCAATATGGAGAGATGCGGTACGCTCAGGGTGCTAATCTGGCTGTCCCTGCTCATTTCCAGTGTATATGGGTACATGTTCCCTGGAAACGATCTGAGGTCTTGGCACTTAAACAGTCTCTACCGGACCCTCGTAACAATCCTGCTGGGTATTATAAAGAGCTGTCCCAGACTGTTGATGCGTGTGTCATGAATTTGGCCGATATTGGTTTGCTGATGGGAAATGTAGTCCCACAAGCATTATGGGCTCGGATTCGTAAGGAGGACCATGATCAAGCTTTAGGTGGTGCGTTGGCTGCCATAATTGCCGCAGATGCCGCACAAGTAGGTGGTGCTAAACCCGATGCTTTGATTACAGAATTGCCCGGTAGGATCATTGCCTTAATGAAAACGATGATGCCTGTCCTACGAGTTAACTGGGATAAGTTAGCCGCGTGTAAACAGAAGAAAGATGAGAGTGTCTCCGATTTCTTTACTCGTTTCGAGGAGACGTTCATTGACCATAGTGGTCAAGATATGAGTACTGAGGGTGGACAGCGATTTTTTGTGGATAAATTTGTATTTAATGTACTTCCAGAATTATCGCATAAATTAAAAGACTCCGAGAGTTTGTGGGCCGTTTCATCGTCTGCACAGATATTAGCCACTGCTCAGTACTACGAGTAAAGGGATAAGGAAGAAAGGGATAAAGTGGAGAAAAAGACTAAAGAGTTAAAAACGAAGGTTCTTTTGCAACAAGCTTATCCCCCTCGTTCTGCTCAGCGTCAGTTGCAATAGCCTCCACAGTTTCAGAGATTGTTACAGAAACCGGCACCTTTTGTTCCGCGACCTTTGCTGGGTCCTAATCAATGTGCCTATTGTAAAGAGGAAGGTAATTTCAAGAATAGCTGTCCGGTTTTAATGCAGCGTAATGGTGGACTATCAGGGCCTCGAGGCCGTGGTGGTTTTCAGTCAACACCTGGGGGTAGAGGGCGAGGTGCGTTGTCTCAGGGACAGCGTTCTCTTCGCCCTCAGAATTCTATGAATTATTTTGATCAGCAGAATTCTCAGTCTGCACAATATTACAATGACGATTATTGTACTGAAAGTGAAAATCAGGATTTTCACACTAGCTAGGACAGCCATGGACAAAGCAAGGGAGTGGTATCGGTTCCAGTGGATCAGATGGGCCTTATGTTAACATTGTTGCATTGGGTGTTTCAGAGCCATTTCTTTTGGATACTGGTGCAATGAGAAGTTCTATCATTCACTCCAAACTCCCTGGGGCACCTTTGTCTGGCTTAACGAATGTTTCTGTAGGATTTTCTGGCGCCCCAGTTCGCAACCCGGTTTCTTGTCCTTTGCCCATCTCCATTGGTCCTTATGATTTGGAAGCCCCGCTTCTTTTAACAACTGGTTGCGGTGAGAATTTGTTGGGTTTGGATTTATTGAAATGTCTACATGCAACGTTGTATTGTTCCCCTTCTGGTGTACATCTTACTTTGGGTGATAAATTGATTTCTCCTATGTATTTGTCTAAGGATCAACTACCACTTGAATTGCGTTCACTTCCTGCTACGCTTTGGGCCACGGGTCCGAATGATGTTGGTTTGCTCAAAATTCCACCGTACGTGATTACTGTCAAATCTGATGTTCAATTGCCACGTATTCCTCAGTATAAGATTTCTAACGATGGCGAAAGAGCTCTGCTGGCTATTGTTTATGATTTAGTTCAGAAGGGTGTTGTTGAAGAAGCAAGAGGAAATATTTGCAATAGTCCTGTTCTGCCTGTTCTTAAACGTACTGATCCTTCTAAGTCTCCTGTATACCGTTTTGTGATTGATCTTCGAGAGGTCAATGATGCTTGGGCACTCTGCTAGTAATTGCCACACAATCTGTGATCATCTCTTTTATTGTAGCCTCTGTGCTTTTGCCTGTCAAGGGTGGTGTCATAAAGGCACACTGCTGCTGATCAAGGGGGTGGGTGGTAGGTTAGACTGGCCAAATGTGACTTGCCTCCCTGCAAGGCCTCTACATACTACGCAACCTCTCTGCACCTGCCATGACTTGAAAGTGATGGGCGGGTGAGTGAGATGACACTGCTTCTGTCAAGACACACAAGGCAGGGAGCCAATGTGATTATGCTTCAAAGGCTGGCCCCCAGCCTCAATTTCCAGAACAGCTGGTGAGCGGACAACATACTGGTGCCACATTGCAGTGGCCTGGTGGGGACTGTGGAAGTGAGTCAGTCTCTTGGTGCGGTTTATAAAGGCCCCAAACCGTGTCCCACAGGTGTCCCTGGTGCACGGACCCATCGACCAATACACCATTGCCCGCATGGCCAACCCAAGCCTGTACAGAACACTTTCTGATCAAACTCAACACACATAAAGGCTCTATGGGTTTTAGCTCCCCCCACACACACTTACAGTCCTTGAGCTGCTGTGGATGGCTGGTCTGTCGTGTTTGTGCATCAAAACCCAAGATTCGCAGGATTTAAGGGACCATTTACTAGATGATGACAGTCCCTAGAGCACCAGCATCTTCACTCTGTCCATTCCTCAAATTTGCCAATTACTTTTGCTGCCACCGTGTGGGAATGCATTTCCTGCACAGTGAACTTTGGCTTTGTGAAAATGTCTGCAACATGTACTCCAAATGTATGTATTGAGGTACTTTGCATGAGCACCAGTTACATTGTTCAAGTACACATTGCTGGGGGTATTAGCCCCCAACACCAGAATTGGTTCTACATTGCTGGGGACATTAGCCCCCAAACCCAAAATTGGCCTCTACATTGCTGGGGGTATTAGCCCCACAACCCCCCTTTGAGTCTGAATTGCTGGAAGTATTAGCTCCCATCCTAAATTGACTCTACATTGCTTGAAGTATTCCCCCAACCAAAATGTAACTGTTGTTGCATCCCTGCTTTCTCTTGCTTTGTCTTTCACGGGGTAGTTACATTATTGTGCAGGGGGTAGGTGTCTAATTTGCCGTCTGCGACAACTGTGTCAATTGGGGTTGTAGTATTCATCATAGATGTAGAGTACAGGGATAACATATGCATTGGGATGCATAGCTGCACAGTCTCGGTCGAAGGAATCGTGTTGTGGTGCGAATCAGAGCTGAAATACTCTCCTTCCGAACACTCTGACGAGTTGGTTGGGACGACAGATTGGGCGCATAGGAATTACGCATCATTCTCGGGCGTTCGGATTCGGCTGGGAAGTGGCTACGGATGTCTCCATTCTGCATTTCCGGAGAGTTCTCGTTAGGAAAATCCAGTCAGATTCAAAGTCATCAAGTTGTTCGGTAAGTAAAGGGTTTTGGGCATCGTGATGCGTCATTTTGGAAAAACGGATCCAAGTACGAGTCATTTGGAAGGTCTGACTCCAGACAGCTTTAGGATGGCCTTTCTGACGGGATGGTAATCAGGCCCTTTGTCGGAAATGTACTACTGTTGGCTACTTATAATTTACAAGTCTAATTGGCATATGTAGGAAGCCGTTTGCGAATCGCAAACGGCGTTTTGGTATATATGGGCCACATTAGCAAAATAAGAAATCGCAAAAATTGCGATTCCTTATTTTGCTCAAGCATTTAAGGAATCGCAATTTTGCGATTCCTTAAATGCTTTGTTGGGGTGTCTCGCAAATTGTGATTTGGCCTAAGGAATCGCAAAATACCGCCTAGATGGTATTTTGCGATTTCCTGTTAAAGTGCATTTTGAAAAAAAAATCAAAGTGCCATGTGGCGCACAGACATGCCCTTAGGGCATGTATGTGCGCCACATGTACATACATGCACATTCCAGGGGTGCAAGAGGTGTCCTTTGGTCACCCTGGCCCCCTTGGAATTGCGATTCTCAAATTGCGATTTTCTCATACAAAATCGCAATTTGAGAATGTATCCCATTCATTTCTATGGGCCTCTTGGCCCATAGGAATGAATGGGACACTCATTCCTTAATTGCGATTCGCAATTTGCTAATCGCAATTAAGGATTTTTAGAGATTCGCAAAAAAATTGTGATTTATTACATACATTCCATTTTGCAATTCTCAAATAGCGATTCCTTAAAATTCGCTATTTGAGAATCGCAAAATGTAAATTACATACATATGCCCCTAAGTTTACTACAAAGTGTAGTTACTTTAAGTAACTTTTCACATATAGGTGGAGGTCACTGCCATTGGGTCGGAGTTCTCCCAAATGGTAAAGTATAGAAAAAATTGATTTTATTTTACTGTTAAATATTAATGACAATTTCATGTATTTATTTTAAATGTAGACCAGTAAAAAACATATTGAAACATTAATAACTTACTTTTAAATTTACAATGTAAATATTTTTAATATATTAGATTAAACTAAAAATATTTATTCTAAGAATAAATGTTTAAAAAAATCCCCCTAATGGAAATATATTATATTGTTTACCTATGTATTATTGATTAATACATATGATGTATACATTTAAATAAAAGAAATGGTATTATTTTAATAAATATTAATGGTTCATTCATTTTTAAATTAAAAAAGGTTAATAAATATTTCAAAATTAAATTCTAATTATGTTTTCTTTATTATTTCACATTAAATAAAGCTATTTATATGTTTTAATAGTTTCATTAATTTAATGTTAGCATTAGTTCTTTTGGGGTTTTATTTTAAGTCTCTACCTCCATTATTTTCTATTGAAGAATCCTGCAGTAAATGTGGTTAGCAAATAGGCGACAAGTGGTCACCTTAGGTCAATTTAGGTCAGAAGAAAAATGGCTCAGTTCAGGAGTGCCTCAGGGCTCCTGCCTGAGCCCGACACTCTTCAATGTATATATGCCCCCCCTGATTGCTCTCATATCATCCTTTAATATCAATACCATCTCGTATGCGGAGATACGCAGCTCATCCTGGTGATGGAGGATGACACCGGTGAGGCCGAAATGAAGCTTAAACACTGCTTAAAAGCCACGTTCCAATGGATGAGCGTGAACCATCTCAAATGCAATTCAGGAAAAACAGAGATCTTGCCGTATGGAAAAGGTATTCTGTTTAACCCCACGTTATGGTGGCCGGAGGACGCCACCGCCCCCCAAATACTGTTCTATCAGTCCGAAATTTGGGGATTAGATTTGTTGCCTCTCTGACTTTTAAACAACAAGCAGTGGCCGTAGCAGGAACATGTTTCGGCATCATAAAGGGGCTCAGAAAATTATTTGACCTAATACCACTTCCAGCACGGAAAATGTTTGCAGTAGCACTTCTAACATCACGCCTCGACTACTGCAACAGCCAATATGCATCGACGAATAGGATGGTTTGCCATAAGCTGCAAATGGTGCAACATGCAGCGGCAAGACTGGTGCTGGGATGGAATAGGAGGACGTCAGCCACAGCAGCAATGGACATTTTACAATGGCTGCCGATTCATATACGGGTTCTTTTCAAAATCCTCCTAATTACCTTTAGGGCCTTTTATGGAAAAGGACCTAATTACATTCAGAGCATGTTCAGACACTATGCCCCCACGCGTAGTTTGAGATCCCAAAAGGCTAATCTCCTCACCATCCCTAATTTCAGACTGAAAATGAGAGGAGGAAAGGCCCTGGCAGTTTTGGGCTCCAAAGCGTGGAACATACTTCCACCGTCCCCACGTCAAATTGCATCAGAAACAATCTTCAGAAAGACCCTCAAAACATGGATATACAATCTATCCGATACCCTTTGCAAAAACCTAATTTGAATACGCAGACCATTCTCCTACCATCAGCAAGGCTCGTCATTTTCTGTCTTCCCTTTCTAAAGCGCCAAGATGCTCCCTGGAGTGAAGGCCGCGCTATATAAGAGCTTTTTACATGTACATTTACATTTAACCATGTGTGGTGCTGGACGACTACACCTCTGAGCAGAAGCTCATTTACAACCGTTTTGGGTGTTTTTTGGCTGTAGTAACTACAGAAGGACAGTTTATGAATAGCAATGCGCTTACTATTTTGTGGGTGGGTGTTTGTCCCTCCCTAACCTTCGCTAAGCACCTCCTTACTCCTTCTTTAACTCCTCTCCTTTAGTCGTTAGTATTCATATTACCCAGCCACTCACCTCTGCCCTTCCCACATCTGTTACTAAAATGTATACTTATATACGCAAAGATCTTCGCAGAAAGGACAGGGATCTCTGCACATAAAAGATAGTAGAAACCGAGGAGGGTAAATGCAAACATAGGTATGTGAATAGCATTTTACAGTATTTAATAGCACTACTAAACACCATGAATAGACTCCATTGAGTGAGCAGAACATAGAGAAAAGCAATTACTGGGTTTCATCTCCTTAAATGAATTTGTCTGTTACCAAAAAGAGGAGAATGAGTGTTGTGTTCTTGAAAGGAAATATCTTTAGTGCATGGATGTGCTGAGCTGATACCAGAGGCAATAAGCTCAGTGAAGTAGCTGCCTGGCGTGAGGCAATGTGTACACCTTCAGCTTATCCCTGTACAGTTTCTACTGAATACTTGAGCATGATCAGCTACATGGGCTTGGTGCGAGTGGTTGATTTTGCTCCCATCTGAGGTCACTGTCTGAAGTACAGCCTGGGTATAAAGTGTCCATGCTCAGTCAGTGCTGGCCCTGGCTGCATCTTATGGAAGGTATGTGTAATGACACAGGTGTGCAATAGGAGTCTGTGTTGTTTTGGTGGGGCAGGGAAGTTATGGAGGTGGGGTTAAGGTAGATTAAGTCAACGCAGGCAATAATGTAAGGAGGATCGAGATGACAACAAGCTCAACAAGCATGGACAATACCTATACGTTTGGCTTATTAATTCAGTGTCAAGCCAGAACTTTAAGCAATGTACATTAATGACTGCCCTCCTCCCATTTGGGCAGCTGCCAGAGAAAAACAATATTAATGATCTAGTTATGTAAGAAACATTAATTGCACTACAGTGGCATGTGTACCCCTGAAGGTTCAAGGGCAGGCAACTGGATAAATAAACAAAATGATCACAGCTGTGAGAAGGGCAAAACAAATTTGGGAGGAAACACGCAACATCTAGGCAATCCAAACATGTACTCCTGGCTGCCACCATGTGGGCGGAGCCATAACTTCACTTTAGTGATGCTCACATCAAAAGTTCAAAAGATACTTTATTCGGTTTTAAATCACAAAAACCATAAAAGTGTACAAGTATTAAAAAGGTCCACGAGTCACCAGGCTGCATAATTTGTGTTAAAATACAATATAAATGCAAAAACAGGGAGTACCCTATACAATATGCAATACATGGTGGCAAGAGTTTAAAAACAACAGCATAAACATTTCTCACCTGATTAAAAAATTAATGCAATAGCTGACATTTATAAAGAATGAACTAGGACCAAGCGATCTTTTTGCCAAGTCTTACTGCTATGGTTAAAAATGTTGCCACATTATAGATTTCCCATATTTCTGTCAAAAGTTGAAGGTACAGCAAAGCTGGCTTCACTTGCCTAAAACCTTTTCCTTTTAACAGTGGTAAAATGAATTTTGATCTGATGCCCTTAAAGTAATCACAAAAGAACAAAAAGTGAACAGTGTCCATAATTGAACAACCATCGCATTTGCATAGATCCAAGTCCCTACTCCTGGTCCAGACAGGGCGGCCAGAAATTAGGAGATGAATTTTGTTCAATCGGAACCTTGTCAACAAATACCTATGATTGGCATCATTGACAACTTTGAGGTACAGTTCCGGTTCGGGGCCAGAAGAGACGATCAGCTGATGGGTCCTGACAGAGGGCTTTAGCAGCTCTCTGTCCTCTCTATCCCTTTCCCTATTCAGCAAAAAAGTATTTTTGGCCCATTTCAGATCTCCTTTCACCAAGCTGGAGGGTTTATCAAACAATTCGGGCCGACCCAGCTTTTCGCACGATTGTTGCACGTATTTCAGCCAGGGGATCTTTTCCCAGTGATCTAGCAACAAACAATCTTTTAAAATTTCGTGGTTCACTTCAAGTTCTGGGTTTAGCCAAACTGCTAACCATTTTAGTAGGGGGGCCATGGCAATTTTATCCTCCAAATAACCCACGCCGCATTCCTGATGAACTATGTAGCTTGCAGTGGATCTTGGGAGGGAAAGAAGTGTTTTTAAAAAGTTGTCCTCTATAACCTGAAGCGATGTGACTGGCCTAAAGCCCCACAGATCGGCCCCGTACATGGCGATGGCAGTGCATTTGGCAGCATATACTTTTAACACTGCTTCGGTGGGCTTCACCCCTACTTTACGAGAGAAGCTCAGCACCGCCGAAATCGAGCGTGCCAAGGCTATTTTTTTTCCTACCATTTGGGGTTGCCACGTAGAGCCTTCGTCAAAAACGACCCCCAGGTAGGGAAATCTAGAAACTCGTGACAGCTTGTGACTGTTACAGAATAGTGACATCACATTATTTTTACTCTTTACCTTGTGACCCACTACCATAACATGGGACTTGCCAAAATTAACACTTAAATCAAGATTATTCATAAAAACATAAAAAGAGTTCAGTAGACATTGGAGTCCTACGGCAGTTCTGGTTAGGAGGGCAGCGTCATCCGCGTACAGTAAGGCGGGCAGTAAGTGTTTCCCAGCCTTCGGAATATCCTTGCAAGCAGTGCCCAAAGCTTTACCTAGGTCATTAATATATAGTGTAAAAAGCAGGGGAGCAAGAATGCAACCCTGCCTCACACCATTAATGATGCTAATTTTCCCCGTGCAGTTCCCCTTTCTGTCAAAACGGACCATTGCTGTAAGGTCCCTATGGAGGTCTGCTAGAAAATACACTATGTTAGGGTCTATTCCGATGTTAAGGAGCTGGCCCCACAATTTGGATCTGTTAACTCGGTCGAATGCCGAGGACAGATCCATAAAAGCAATAAACAGTGACCCTTGCTTGGCTAAGGTGTACTTTCCGATAAGCAATTGTAAATTTAGGCTTTGGTCAATAGTACTGCGCCCCTTTCGAAAGCCATACTGTAGAGGGGAGAGTGTATTGGTCTCCTCTAACCAGTCTGTCAGTTTGCCTAGAACCACTCTCCCTAAAACCTTGACTGCGGAATCGATGAGGGATATAGGTCGGTAATTGCCAGGATCCCCCCGGTCCCCTTTTTTGTAAATAGGTACAATGACCGACTGCATCCATGACTCAGGAATGCCTGCCTTCGAAACTCTATTAAAAACATTGGCTAAAACTTTGGACCAAAATAAAATATCAACTTTAAAAAGATCAGAGGGGACACCATCTGGTCCAGGAGCTTTGTTTTTGGTCATCAGGCTGATGGCCGCTGCTACCTCCTCCTCATTCACAATTAAGGTATAGGGCGATTGGGGAAATGCAGTCATACCTTCTACCGTCGTGGTCTCTTTTTCATAAACAGACCTAAAGTGCGAGTGCCATCGGTCTTCTTGGATTCCGCAGTCCAGTTCATTATTACTGGAATCCGAGAAATAAGGTTGGTTGACCACCGCCCAAAACTTGGCGCTGCTTTTTAGGACATCTGTTGAGGTCAGGTCAGCCCAGGCGTCCTCTCTAATTTCGCGACGCCTTTTTTCGATTGAGGACTTGTATTCTTTCCTAAGGGTGGCCACAAGCCGTTTGTCTACTGGGTTTGACTTAAGTGCAACCTTAAGTTTATGGTTGGCTGCTGAGCAGTTTTTGTCAAACCAACCGTCCTTCCCTTGCGGTCTACCTTTACCCTGGCGAGTGAGGTTGGAGAGAATGTTGAGGCAGACCTTTCTATACGCCTCCATTACTTCGCTGTCTCCAGCCTGATCATCCATACACAGCGTTAGATCGTCCCTGCTACTAAGACAAAGGTTACAGAAAAATTCTTCTGGAATTAATTTGCACCATTTGATTCTGCGTCCTTGGTCTGTCAACCGCATATCTTGTTTCCCTACCGGGTTTGGGCAGCTATCCTTGGTAACAAATATGTTCTTTGATTTTAGTACAACAGGATTATGATCACTAAAGTGTGACCCTATAACTGAGTAACTGCTAATCTGAACTCCGCAGGTACTGCTAAGGAATATATAGTCAATCACAGAGCCACTGCCACTGCCATGACCTGTGAACGTAGGAATATCCCCCTCATCCCCAGTTGGTAAAACAAACCCATTTTCAGCCAACATTATTTCCAAGAAAATACCCTGCTCTGAATGTTCAAAGTGGGTATTTTCTTCATCCGGGGTACCAAATAACACGTTGGGGGGACATTTATCCTTGCAACCGTGAATATTAAAGTCTCCCATCAACAAGATGACACAGTCATGCTCTGCCGACTCTTTAAAATCAGTCAAAAAAGCACTTAACATCATCAAGTTGCTGACTGGACTGTCCCTGTCAAATGAATTATAAAAGTTTATAACCAAAACATTATGGTAACTCCTATAAGTGACTAGGACAGCGAGACAATAAGGGCAGCCAGTAGTTATTTGCTTGTATGTCCCAGGGATTCTAGCAGAGATCAATGTTACCAGTCCCCCTTTAGCTCGCCCCCTCGTTGACTCAACAGCCGGTATAAAAAAGGTAGTAAACCCATCCATTGTCAATACATTTTGGATATCCCAAGTCTCCTGCATGACTATTAAATCCATAGATCCTATAAGGTCCCGCCAAATCGGATCATCCACTTTATTTTTGAGACCCGCGATGTTCCATGTGGCCATAGTAATGTCCCGGCCACTTCTAGCCACATCTGTTTTTGTTTGCGATGAAGCCCCGCCTGTCGCACCCTTGCCGTGGGGGGAAATTGAAACTGGCATCTGCCCATCCGGGATGATATTTTCCTTTTGCGGAAGGGTGGGGAGGTTGTTGTTGGAGCTCTGTCTAACTGCTGAAACCTGTGTTTATCAGTCCACCCAATCCAGGGCTGATAGACAATCATAATGATTGGCAGTTGGGAGGTTGAAATTATTGTCGTATCCGTTAGCAGGCTGTTGGTAGTAGAGTGGGTGACTGTTATGAGGCCCAGCGGCAAATCCCCCTTGAAACGGTCTTCCTCTTCTTCTCCTGATCGAGTTCCAACCCTCATCCCCTCCCTCGTCCCTGGCCGGAGGGTACGTCTCCCACGGGGGGTTAAACCTCTGAGTTGCTTTTCGCTCATGTGGGCCCCTTAGCCAACTCCATCTATTATCTGATTGGTTCCCAGGTAGGTAGAAATAGGAGAGGGGCCTAGCGGTAACAGTGCTTGCGTGATATCTGGAGGATCCTCTACATATATATTCTACCACATGTGTGTTCTCAAAAGTGACCACCACGCAATCCCCTTGTAAGTTTTTTCTGTTCCCTCCCACCCATGGAGTTCTTTCCACCATTAGAATATGTTTATGTTTAGCATTTATAAAGCGCGGCTTATACCCGAGGGCGTCTTGGCGCTGAGATTTGCAGAATTATTGATTGGTGTGGCCTGTAGTGTTCAGAGTGATTCAGAGATAACCGTTATTGATTGAACAACCATGTCTTTAGTTTCTTGCGAAACTGCAGGAGTGATGGGCTTAGTCTAATGTCTTGGGGCAAGGTGTTCCATAGTTTAGGTGCCGCTGTGAGGAAACGACGATCACCCCATGAGACTGTTTTGGACCGAGGGACCATGAGTTGATTGAGATTGGAGGACCGGAGCTGTCTAGGGGGCAGGTATCGAACCAACTGGTCCTTTAGAAATTGGGGACCTCTGTTGTTTAAGGACTTGTAGACTAAACATAAGGATTTAAATGTAATCCTATTGTGGATGGTCAACCAATGTAAATCTTTTATTGTTCCTGATATGGCCGCAAATTTTGGAAGTCCGGAGAGTAGACGGGCAGCAGCATTTTGTATCGACTGCAACTTTTTGAGGACCCTGGCCTGAGTGTTTAAAAATAGACCATTGCAGTAGTCAAGGGCCGATAGAACCAGGGAGCTAACCAGGGTTTTAATGGCAGCTGCTGGTAAAAACAGACTTATTTTCTTAATCATGCGTAGCTTATAGTGTGCCGATGATGCTACTTTATTCGCATGGTCTATGAAAATGAGAGCATCGTCGAAGGTGACTCCTAAATTTCTAACCTTAGCCACTGGAGTTGGGAGAGCTCCGAGAGTAGATGGCCACCAGGCTGAGGACCAAGGTGGTTCAAGTGGTCCAAAAATGACCACCTCGGTTTTTTCAGAGTTAAGTTTTAGGCTGTTTATCGCCATCCAATCTTCTATGGCCAACATTCCTTCTTGAAAGCGTTGAGCCACATCCAGACCATCGCCTTTAATGGCTAGTACCAGTTGCGTGTCATCTGCGTATGAAGTTAGGCTCATCCCGTGGCTTTTGATGACACTAGCAAGGTCCGACACATAGATATTAAATAGTGTCGGACTAACGGATGAGCCTTGAGGAACTCCACACGGCAGAGACAACTGAGCAGATTGGTATGTCCCCAAGGCGACAGCCTGGGTTCTGTCCTTGAGGAACGAGGCGAGCAATTTTAATGCCGTTTGTCCAATGCCCATATTACCGACACGGTCGATCAAGATCTTATGATCGACCGTGTCGAAGGCTGCAGACAAGTCCAACATTACCAGGAGAGCTGTCCCACCCTGGTCTCGTATAGCTCGTACTTCATCTGCCGCCTTGATTAAGGCTGTTTCGGTCCCATGATATTTCCGGAATCCGAACTGTGTATCATCGAGCCGTCTATAATTCTCAAGATACTCCGACAATTGTGAATTCATAGCCTTTTCGACCACTTTTGCTATGAAGGGGAGACTGGCAATAGGCCTGTAATTCTTCAGGTCACTTTTATCAAGGCCCGGTTTCTTTAAAAGGGGTTTCAGAAGTGTCTTTTTTAAAGCATTGGGATAGGTTCCTGAACTGAGGATGGCATTGGATACCTGAGTAATTACTGGTATTAAGAGGTCGACAGCAGGGAGAAGAACTGATACCGGACATGGATCTAAGGCAGATCCCGATTTAATAGAGGTGACGATGGTCTTTACTTGGTTATCGGTTAAAAGATTGAAACTGTTTAAAAGGGTTGTATGTTTATTGAAGAGCGAGAGATTAGATGTGTTAGACTTAGATGTAAACGTCTGGTAAATATCGTCTACTTTAGAAAAAAAGAAAGTAGCGAGCTCATCACACATTTTTTGGGATGGAGGGGGGATAAGGTCAGGAAGATTACCAGACAAAATTTTGGTAATTTCATACAATTTTTTACTGGAGTGTTGAGCTTGCTCAATCTGGGCGCAGTAGAAAGACTTTTTGGCTGTGGCTATCGTTCCTTTATAAACGGCAAGTGAGTCTTTATATCGCTTTCTACTCGCCACGTCATATGTTTTTCTCCACTGCCTTTCAAAGTGCCTACTGTGTTGCTTTTGTGTTTTTAATTCTTCTGTGTACCACAATGCTGTAGGCCTAACTCGGTTTTTAGACATAGATTTTATGGGGACCAGGAGATTGGTAGCATGGCCCACCCAGTCATGAAACTGTGATGTTGCAATGTTAGGATCGGGTGAGATCACTGGTCGCATAATGTCTAGCTGATCTATCAGTTTAGGATGGTTGATATTCTTCCAGGCTTTAAAGGGAGTGTGGGGAAAAGTTTTACATTTTTTATAATCCGTGGTTGGGACTCTTATAGTAAAAAAGTTAGCGTGGTGATCGGTCCAGGACATTGGCAGAATGTCGGAAACTTGGAGGCCCTTAACATTGGAGAATATACCGTCCAATGTATGTCCTGCCTCGTGTGTGGACGAGGTCACCAATTGTCTGAGCCCTAATATATCCATGTCTGAAAGCAAGGCCAGAGTATCGCTCTGGCTCTTGTCTTCCAGATGGAAGTTCAGATCACCTAAAACCGTAAAAGAGTCCTCAATGGCCAGTGATTCCAGTATGGAACTTAGGCCTGATAGAAAAACTGCCCTGCCTCCTGGAGGTCGATAAAGGAGTAACCCTTTAATATTACATAGGGCACTAAGCTCGACTCTGAACTGTAAAGCTTCGCAGGAAGTTTCTGGGATAGATGATATTGTAATACGAAACCTTTCTCTGGCTATAATTGCTAATCCTCCTCCTCTTTTTCCACCTGTTCTATCCTGTCGATAAACTTTATAACCATTGGGTGTAGCAACCACTAAGTCCGGCTCGGAAGCTTTATCAGTCCATGTTTCAGTAATGAACAGTAGGTCTAAATTGTGATCAATTATGAGATCGGCAATTTCTTGTCTGTGTTTGCAGAGGGAGCGAGCATTAATAAGGGCCATAGCTATAAGTATATCAGTATCTGTGATATATGTAATAACTGAGTGTTTGAGCGTGTTGTTAACTATCTCTTTGTTACAGTGTGCACAGTGCATCACATCGTTATTGGGGGTTACTGCCATGTCGAAAAAATGAGAGTCAGGTAATAAAGGTGGCCGTAAATTAAGCAGCGAACTGCGTGAATAAACAATGCGACCAGCATTATTGAATTGGCCATAGGTCGTGGCCCTAGGCCCGGTCCCGGCGCGGACGGGCGCAGACGGGCTTGCCTTTGGCGCGCCTTTGGCGCGCCGCCGGCGCGCCCGCTGCGCCCGGCCGCTGCGCGGGCGAGCTAGTATGACGTTTTTATCCATGTATTCGGTGATAGGGAGGAGGGTGGGAGGGACGATCCACTAGACCGCCAGCCTTCCCCTATCAAATATGGCGCCTGAAGTGGCTGGAAGGTCTGCTCAGCGCTGTTAGTAGCAACGCTGTTCCAGGCAGGGAGTAGTGCGAAACCTCGGGCGACGTCAGTCTCACACCCAGGTATAAAACAGATTTTAAAAAAGAGCTATTTAAAATATTTACACAGTATTAAAAAACGTCATTAGTAAATCAATAACGATTTCGGTAATGCTGTATTCGATGACAAAGAGGCACCAGAGCGCGCATAGAACCCCCGGCTTCCGCCTCAAGGGTGAAACACAGTAAACACAGTTCACAAGACCGCAAATGTCACGGGGCTTCAGTGTCCGTCTTTAAATACCATGGGAGGGCGGGAGGGACGATCCACTAGACCGCCAGCCTTCCCCTATCAAATATGGCGCCTGAAGTGGCTGGAAGGTCTGCTCAGCGCTGTTAGTAGCAACGCTGTTCCAGGCAGGGAGTAGTGCGAAACCTCGGGCGACGTCAGTCTCACACCCAGGTATAAAACAGATTTTAAAAAAGAGCTATTTAAAATATTTACACAGTATTAAAAAACGTCATTAGTAAATCAATAACGATTTCGGTAATGCTGTATTCGATGACAAAGAGGCACCAGAGCGCGCATAGAACCCCCGGCTTCCGCCTCAAGGGTGAAACACAGTAAACACAGTTCACAAGACCGCAAATTACTTGGCATGTTTGGCGGTAAGGGATGATTTTTGGAGAGCCAGTGGCACACTTTATTTTTGAGAGCCTGATGGGATTCTACTTCAGAAGATGGAGTTTCAGTGACTCAAGTAAGAATCACTACATAAGGGCAAGCATCTGGGGGAAGATGGATATTTCTACGACTCGTTGCCTTAACTCTAGGGGTCGGGTTAGGGTTTGGGATCTGCGGGGCAGGGTCACTTAGTTTAACTTGGGGAATTGACTTGGGTTTAGTTGAATTCTCGAGTTGTTGTGACTCCGTGGCCTTGGGTTTAGTGCCTCCCAAATTTGAAGTGCTACTAATGTTCTTAAGAACATTGTTGTTAGTCACAGTAGCACTTTTATCAGCTAAAGATGACTTATTGGCTGTGTTAGCGGTGTGGGATGTCTTAGTATTTGGAATAAAGCTTGGGGCACTTATATCCTTATGGATGTTCATCAAGATAGTTTCTAAACTACGTAATCTGACCTCTATGGGTTCAAGTAGGGATTTTAATATCTTAAAAATGTTATTGTTATTAACCATACTTGACCCACTCCCATCCTGGCTATAATCGGCTAGATTAGTGACATTTCCACTGAGTTCAAGAATTTCCTCCAGACTTTTATCAACGATAGTATCGTCTGGAAGACTTAAAGGCAAACCAGTATTTGTCAAATGGACCCCCCTAGTTTCATTACCACAAACTGCCGAGTTATTATTCACAGTTAGCGGGTCTGAAGTAGTGTTGTTTCGATTGTGGGCGGTTTGTGCATTCTTCCCTTTAAAGGTGGTAAGTTTATTTGTCTTTTGTTTGGGGATTGCCCCTTCTTTCACTCCCCTTTGATTTGTGGCAATTGCCCGGAGTGAGTTATCTAGCTCAGTTCTGTCTAAGCCACACTCTGTCAAAAGGTTGAGGTTGGGGGTGGCTTCTAAATCCATTTGTGAACTTGAGGTTTCAAGACTACCAGTGTCCCCAGTGTTATGTACAACTGCAAGTGTGTTGAGACGGGACTCGGGGTTAGGCGTGCATGCCTGAGCAATAAGGCCTAGAGAGGATCTCTTGGCCATAGCTAGGTCCTGTGACACCCTCCTATCCATAAGAACTATCCCCTCATCAATCAAAGCATTAGTACGGACAATAAAGTCATCCAGAGTCCCAGTTAACTTTTTCGCTCCTGCAACAGCCATACTTCTGGTCTCCCGGCAATTCATGACGCTCCCCAATACTGGATTCAAGTGACTCTTTGTATTAGCGACAGTTCGATAACAGGCCCATGCAATTAATGCTTAGCAATCATTACATCCAACGTCCCAATGTCCAATACTTAGATGTATGGCAGACTTACGGTTTCTGTGTCCAGTGGTCGCTTGTGCTGGGGGTTATCGGGCAGGGGGTCTGGCCCAGGCCTGGCTCCTCTGGCCTCTGAGGGCCACAGAGGGCCCGCCCTTTGCCCGGGCTTAGCCCCGGGCGTCCCGCACGCGTCCCGCGTAGCTGGCTCAAGCGCTGTTGCTAAGCGCCTCCTGGCGCGACGTCACAGTTGCGATTCTGACTGCAAGTGACTCTTGGCCCCGGTGGCGGCGTCCTCCCAGCAAGGGAGCTGTGAGGTGAGTGACTCTTGGCTCCGGTGGCGGCGTCCTCCCAGCAAGGGAGCTGTAAGGTGAGTGACTCTTGGCTCCGGTGGCGGCGTCGATAGAGGTAGGTGTAGCCTCCTATGCTCCTGTGCTCTCCCCCTCTCCGCCGGCTCAAGCGCTGTTGATAAGCGCCTCCTGGCGCGACGTCACAGTTGCGCGCCGCCGCGGTGCCTGCCGGGAACTGTAGTCCCGGAGCGGCGGCGCGATTCTGACTGCAAGTGACTCTTGGCCCCGGTGGCGGCGTCCTCCCAGCAAGGGAGCTGTGAGGTGAGTGACTCTTGGCTCCGGTGGCGGCGTCCTCCCAGCAAGGGAGCTGTAAGGTGAGTGACTCTTGGCTCCGGTGGCGGCGTCGATAGAGGTAGGTGTAGCCTCCTATGCTCCTGTGCTCTCCCCCTCTCCGCCGGCTCAAGCGCTGTTGATAAGCGCCTCCTGGCGCGACGTCACAGTTACGCGCCGCCGCGGTGCCTGCCGGGAACTGTAGTCCCGGAGCGGCGGCGCGATTCTGACTGCAAGTGACTCTTGGCCCCGGTGGCGGCGTCCTCCCAGCAAGGGAGCTGTGAGGTGAGTGACTCTTGGCTCCGGTGGCGGCGTCCTCCCAGCAAGGGAGCTGTAAGGTGAGTGACTCTTGGCTCCGGTGGCGGCGTCGATAGAGGTAGGTGTAGCCTCCTATGCTCCTGTGCTCTCCCCCTCTCCGCCGGCTCAAGCGCTGTTGATAAGCGCCTCCTGGCGCGACGTCACAGTTGCGCGCCGCCGCGGTGCCTGCCGGGAACTGTAGTCCCGGAGCGGCGGCGCGATTCTGACTGCAAGTGACTCTTGGCCCCGGTGGCGGCGTCCTCCCAGCAAGGGAGCTGTGAGGTGAGTGACTCTTGGCTCCGGTGGCGGCGTCCTCCCAGCAAGGGAGCTGTAAGGTGAGTGACTCTTGGCTCCGGTGGCGGCGTCGATAGAGGTAGGTGTAGCCTCCTATGCTCCTGTGCTCTCCCCCTCTCCGCCGGCTCAAGCGCTGTTGATAAGCGCCTCCTGGCGCGACGTCACAGTTGCGCGCCGCCGCGGTGCCTGCCGGGAACTGTAGTCCCGGAGCAGCGGCGCGATTCTGATTGCAAGTGACTCTTGGCCCCGGTGGCGGCGTCCTCCCAGCAAGGGAGCTGTGAGGTCAGTGACTCTTGGCTCCGGTGGCGGCGTCCTCCCAGCAAGGGAGCTGTAAGGTGAGTGACTCTTGGCTCCGGTGGCGGCGTCGATAGAGGTAGGTGTAGCCTCCTATGCTCCTGTGCTCTCATAATTGTCTGGCGGCAGCTGCGCTGTCAGACCAGACCATAAAAAGAATGTAAACAGAACAGAGAAAGAAAAATAACAGATAAATGGAACAAGAAGGGAAACAAGATGATAAGAGAACAAAAAGACAGAAAGTGGGGGCAAAATAAGAAAGTAGGCATAGAAATGGAATGAAACATTTATGGAACGGGAAAGGAAACCATTATAAAATGTGCTGCAGATGTGTTGGTGGGGCTAACTTGCTAAAATGGGAGCCAAACACAAAGATAGTGAAAGGGAGTTGCAAAGAAATAGGTAGGAAGAATTGAATAAACTGAAAAAGAGAAATGCATTATTGAAGAGGAATGTGTGATGCTCTGTAAGAGAAAACTAAGAATTCCAGACACAAAGATGAAACATACCAATGAATCGAGAAATAATATAAAAGAGGTCAAGAAACAATGACAAAAGAATAAGAGAAACAACAGAGAAATATGTCCAACATAAGTAGAAAGTGCTATTACAAAAATAGTAAGTAAGAACTAAGCCTGGGCGGAGTTCGCAGAGGGAATGCACAAAGTCACACTGTCACCCACCCCAGACATGTATCGGAGACAGGCTGCAGACACACAGAGCTTTAATAGCAGAGAACGGCCAACTTTTTAAAAGTGTCATTTCTAAAATAGTGATGTTACATCCAAATTTACCAGTAAAGAGGATTTATCATTACCATTCCAAAGATATAAAACATCACAGGGTATTCCTTTCTAATCACAAATTACAGCTTAAAGGTGTATTAGGCAATTCCCAATGTTAACCTATGAGAGGAATATGCCTTACAGTAGTAAAAAACACATTTGGGTGTTTTTCACTACCAGGACATGCAGAATTTATGTCCTACCTTTCACTTACACAGTGCCCTGCACTATGGGCTATCTAGGACCTACCGTAGGGGAGACATGTGTAATAAAAGGAGAGTTTAAGGATTGGCAAAGTGTTTTAAATGCCTAGTCAAAATGGCAGTAGAATTGCACACACAGGGTCTGCAGTGGCAGGCCTGAGTCGTGTTTAAAGGGCTACTTGTGTGGGTGGCACAATCAGTACTGCAGGCCCACTAGTAACATTTAATTTACAGGCCCTGGACACAGGTAGTGCATTTTTTAGGGTCTTACAGATAAATGAAACATCCCAATTGTTGACCAAATGTAACCATGTTTAGGGGAGAAGCACAGACACTTTAGCACTGGTCAGCAGTGGTAAAGTGCTCAGAGTTAAGGCCAACAAAAAGAAGGTCAGAGAAATAGGAGGAGGAGGCCAAAAAGTTTGGGGTGACCCTTCAGAGAGGGACATTTACCAACAGTTGTGGCCAGTGTTGACCTCATCATACCACCGCTTTGTTTTCTATTTACTATAATACATGTTGCACAGCAGCCAGTGCTGCTGTGCAATATGCCTTAAAACAGAGCAGGGGCTTGAAGGATGGCAAGCAACCTTCTTCTCTGGGTAGAGGATGTGGCGTTATAGCCAGAACTGCTGAGTGTAGAATTGGGAATCCAGGTTCCAGTCTCGGTGTCTTCTCAATATCCTGTGATTCTGGCCAAATCACGTAATTTCCCTGTGCCTAAAAAACAAAAACAAAAGTGTCCTTGTGTAATAAAACAAAAATGAATGCGCCAGTGCTCAATGTAACTAGTGCTCATGTGGGCGATTACCTTTGAGTCAAGTTTGCACTTTATGAACTTTGAAAAGAAAAAAAACAACAATATTTGGGAAAGTGGGAAACAAAGTCAGCAGGGTGAGTGTGTTAAACAGAATGATGGGTGGGGCAAATAGTTAAAAAGAGTACCTGAAGGAGCCTGTAACCAGCGGAAAGACACTGGACACAGGAAGCAGTACTTGGTCCATGCTCTGCTGCTTGGGCTTAGACTGAAGCCCAAGAGGAAGCCAGAGGTGAGGAGGAGGCACCGATCAATTGGAATTAATGAAACAAGAGTGACGTGGGAGCCAAGCAATGGTAAGTGAAGGTAAGTAATTGGAGGGCTCTACGCCACTTTTAAGCTTTTATTTTTAAAGATCAATAGGTTTTGCTGACAGAACATACATGCTCTAGGCGAAACCTAAAAAATGAGCAAGTCCAATTTCCTCTAGGGGCCATTTGGGATCCTTTTCAGAAATTACTGGCCAAATATTGCATTAAGTTGGACTATTTTGGAATACAGTTGCAAAAAGCCTGTAACTTCAAAAGACTCACTCTTGAAATATCCCAGCACTTTCATGGTGTGCCAATTAAACAGGTTCTCCTCAGGAGCGTTGGGGCTTCATCTCAAAAGAAAAGTATGAATATGATGGCAAAATGATTTATTTATCAGCACATGCTCCTTAAACATTGGCAAAAAAGTAATAGATAATGCATGAAGTTCAGGAAATGCAATTTCAAATGGGCCATCTATTTTCATTGAGGTAAGCTAAAAAGTGTGTGGAATTCTTTAAGTAATCTCAGCAACTGGTAATTAGTCTGGGCCACATTCCAGTCCATCGTTCTTTTGTCCAACAGGCCACATCAGACACTAAACAGCTATATGCATATCATTCTGCGTTCTGCATCAATATGAACAGTTGAGTACAAATTGCCAGGCCAGGTCCCCTCTAAATAGGAACAGAAACAAGCCCAGACTGGTTTCAGCATTTTTAAGCTTTTCGACTTGCATCCCATCTGTGATGTGACTTGGCCAATTCTTTGCACTATGCCAGAGGTATCCTTATGACTGTGCAAAGAGCCTGCAGCAAGTCTTCAAATAAATCTTTTCTCTTGAGTATTCATGAGGTAGGTTTCGTTTGCAAATTCTCACAACCAATTGTGAATGTAGAAATGATGGTATGCAAAAAAACCCTTCCATCTCTTCATTCAAATTCTAAAAAGGCAGTATTGCGCTCGCGATTTCCTGAAAGGACAGGAGAGGTAATGCCAAAAAAGTGGGACTTTGCAAAAGGGAATTCAGACAAAGCTTGCCGAAGCCCAGACAATGGGTGTCTAAGCCCACGTAATGCCCAGAGATGCCAATCACACAATGGAAGCTGTCGCTCATGGACAGTTCTCACTTTGTGACTGGTTGATGACAGAAAAGGGCAGACTATAACCTTTCAGTACTTTGCAACCACATGAGCGCACATAAAACCTTGATACATTTGCTTGTGAATCTCAAGGAAGCCGGATGGCCTTTTCTAAGCACAAGATTGACATTGTGAATTACAGAGTTATATGTGATTTGAGATGCACTTTTCATACAATATAATTTAGCTTTTCATACTCACAAAGCCTGGCATTTTGCGCAGAGCGGCTGTGCAAGGGCAAAAGGCTTTTTGATATGTCGGAGACCGTATCTGATCAAGTCTGTACTTATTGAGATTCACAAAATAGTGCTAATGACGTGTTTATTATCCAATAGATCGTTCATCTTCATAGCTGGGACATGTTTTTGGAAACTACGTGGCTGATTTAGAGTTTGGCTGTTCAGGAACCTGCATCAACAATGCAACGGAGTACCCTGTCTGGCAAACCCTCTGTCCAACCTCTCAATTATGAGTCAGGTAGATTTCCAGTTTTCAGATGGCGGTGGCTTTGCTGGCTTTGCCTTCTGACATTTTACTCTGATGTTCAGCTGAAAATGGAGCTGTCAGAATAAGGGCACCAGACTGCCTCCCCTATATAGTGTTGATGATCTGAAGACTTTTTTTTATTGTTAGTCACAAACAGAACTGAAGTCTTTTTTTTATTGTTAGTCACAAACAGAAAATAAATAACGGACCCCACACTCATAAAGAAAAGAAACCCCCCATGGTGTGAGGGCCATTCTTTTTTTGTTTTCATAAGCAAAGATCCGCTTTGGGAGTATGTTTCTGAGAAACAAAAAAAGTTTGGTGCCATCAAAAACACTATGGACGTGCACCAAACGTTTTGTGCCTTCACAAGGGCGGTAATGAAGGCCGCACCGGGAAGGCAAAGAGATCACTGCAGGGCCAACGGTGATCTCTTAATTTGAAAAGGCAGACATCTGGCCAGCGAGGCTGAAGAGATGACCTCTGTCATTCTGACAGACGGGGAATGCCCACCAGGGTCTAAATAGGCCGCTTTGCTATTTTCAACAGGATAAGAAACCTTATACCATGAACAAGGTCAACATAGCATCAATGCATGCTGCCTACAAAAGTCACAGAAATTGATAACTTGTGGTTACTTTTGAAGATATCGCCGTAGGTCTTGGAGAAAAAGAGCAGAAGAAGGCAAAATAAAGGACAGAAACAAGTAGAAAGATGCAGGATAATAGTCAGCAGTGAGCAGAAAGAGGCAAGATAAAGGTGAGAAACAAGAAGGAAGAGACAGAATAAAGGTCAGAAATGAGCAGAAAGAGGCAAAATAAAGGTAAGAAATGTGCAGAAAGAGTCAAATTAGAGGTCACAAACGAGCATAAGGAGACAGAATAAAGGTCAGACATGAGCAGAAGAAGGCAGAATAAAATGAGAAACAAGCAGAAAGAGGCAAAATAAAGGTCAGAAATAATCAGCAAGGGGTAAAATAAAGGTGAGAAACGATCAGACAGAGGCAAAATAGAGGTCAGAAATGAGCAGAAAGAGGCAGAATAAAGGTCAGAATAAAGATAAAAAATGAGCTGGAAAAGGCAGAATAAAAGTCAGCAACGTGTAGAAAGAGGCTAAATAAAGGTCAGCAATGAGCAGGAAAAGGCAAAATAGAGATGAACAATGAGCCGACTGTGCAAAATAAAGATGACAAAGAAGCAGAAAGAGGGAGAATAAAGGTTAGCAACAAGCAGAAAAAGGCAAAATAAAGGTGGAAAACTAGCAGAAAGAGGCACAATAATGATCAACAATGAGCAGAAAGAGGTAAAATAAAGGTGAGAAATGAGGAGAAAGAGGAAGAATAAAGGGCAGAAAGGGAGCAGAAAGAGGTAGAATAAAGGTCAGCAAGTAGCAGCAAGAGGCCAAATAATGGTGAGAAACAAGCAGAAAGATGCAAAATAAAAGTCAGCAACAATCAGAAAGATTCAGAATAAAGGTCAGAGCCAGACTGGCCATAGCAGGCACCAGGTGTTTCCCCGGTAGGCTGCTAGGGTGGGGGCCAGTTTTGGGCCCCTGGGGGGCCGTTTTTGTTACAGGGGGTCGGTAATATCGACCCCCTGTAAAAAAATCGTCTGAACCTGGCCCTCACAATCTGCTTGGCTGCACTTCGCCTCACCCCAGGGGGGGCTGGCTGAGCAGTTTGCCAGGGGCGGTTTCTGTTTCTAGGCGGGCCTGATAAAGGTCAGACACGAGCAGAAAGAGGTATAATAAAGTGAGAACCAAGCAGAAAGAGGCAGAATAAAGGTCATAATAAGGGTCAGAAACAAGCAGAAAGAGGCAGAATAAAAGTCAGCAACCTGTAGAATGAGACAAAATAAAGGTCAGCAATGAGTAGGAAGAGGCAAAATAGAGGTGAGCAATGAGCAGAATGAGTAAAATAAAGATGACAAACGAGCCGAAAGTGGAAGAATAAAGGTCAGCGGAAAGAGGCACAATGATCAGCAATGAGCAGAGAGAGATAAAATTAGGATGAGAAATGAACAGAAAGAGGCAAAATAGTGGCTAGAAACCAGCAGCAAGAAGCAAAAGAAAGGTGAGAAATAAGCAGAAAGAGGCAGAAAAAACATCAGAAGGGAGCAGAAAGAGGCACAATAAAGGTGAGAAACGAAAAGAAAAACGCAAAATAAGGGTCAGCAACAAGCAGAAAGACGCAAAATAAAGGTGAGAAACAAGGATAAAGAGGCTAAATAAATGTGAGAAATAATCAGAAAGAGGCAAAATAAAATTCAGCTATGAGCAGAAAGAGGCAAAATAAAGGTGAGAAGCAAGCAGAAAGAGGCAAAGTAAAGGTCAGAAACGAGAAGAGAGAGGCAAAATATTGGTCAGTAATGAGTAGAAAGAGGCAAAATAAAGGTCAGATACAAGCAGCAGGAGGCAAGATAAATGTCAGCAACATGCAGAAAGAGGCAGAATAAAGGTCAGAAGAGAGTTGTTACCTGAGTTAACTATAACGTACGCCCTAGCAATGCACTGCTTATGACCTTGCATATGACAGGGTCAGTAACATCATTCACTTACCCATATGGCCACTTCAACTAGTCATTCATTCATACAGCCATCCAGACACCCACTCACTCACCCATGAAGAGATTACACACCCACTTACCCACCTATAGAGCCACTCACACCAACACTCACTCACCCATACAGCCACTGGTACACACACTTACTCACTCACCAGTGCAGCCACTCACACAACATCTCACTCAGCCACACAGCTCCTCACACACCCACCTATACACCCATACTGCCACTCACACACCCATACACACAAGGATACATACAGTCACACAGCCAGTCACTTAATATAAGTTAGAAGAAGAATCACTCAGTAGTAGTGCACATAGTATAACTTTTGTAGTAGGTTAGTATATAGGTATAACTCCCAAAAAATCTTAAAAACACTTACACTCACTTGATGATGTCATCGGTGATGCCATTTGAAATGTCATCAGTGATGTCACTGACCGTGTCATGAGTGATGTAATGTGTGAGGTCATAGCAGTGCATTGCAGAGACGTAAGTTGTATTTAGCTAGGTGACCATAGCTGCTGAATTTCTATATTTTGTACGAGTGAAAGCTGAGCTTAACTATAACTTCCCTTTAACCTTTGTTTTTTTCTGTGAATTTCTAAGCTTTTATTAGTTCTATTTCCTAACTGTAAGGCCCCTGTAACCTTTGGTTTTCCAAGTGAATTTCTAAGGTTTTCCAAATTCTACTTCCTAATTACAATGTTCCTGCTGTGTTGGACTTACTAGAGGTAGCAGTTGGGCTTCTGGTCCCCCAAGAATCCTCCACATCCAAGAGGACCTCATTCTCCAACAAGAGGCGCACCAGGAGGTGCATTTGCTGAGTGGTGAAGAAAGGCAGCATGGCTCTGAATAACTCTCAGCAATTCCGCTGTTTGGGGCTTACAGGGAGGTAGCAGGAGGGCTTGTTGCCCCCCAAAGTCATTCTAGGGCCAAGGGGGCTTCATCCCCAACGAGCAGTGTGCCAGGAAGCTCATTTGCAGAGTGGTGGAGAAAGGGGACATGGCCTCCGAAGACCTCCCAGCAATAGTGCTCTGTGGGACTGGAGGTAACAGGATGACTTGTTTGCCTCTTAGGACCCACAGCATCTAAGGGTAGTTCATCCCCCAAACCAGCAGTGTGCCAGGAGGTGCATTCGCATAGTGGTGGAGGAATGGGGTGTGGCCTCCAAGTTCCTCTCAGCAGTCGCGCTGTGTGGGACTTACTGGAGGTAATAGGAGGGCTAGTTGGCCCCCAATGACCCCCTGGAGCCAAGGGGAATTCATCCTCCAACCATCAGTGCACTAGGTGGTGCATTTGCAGAGTGGTGGAGAAAGGGGGCAAGGCCTCCGAAGTCCTCTCAGCAGTCACGCTGTGTGGGACTTACTGTAGGTAACAGGAGAACTTGTTGACCCCCAAGGACCCTCAGCATCCAAGGGGAATTCTTCCACAACCAGCAGTGCGCCAGTAGGCATGTTTGCAGCATGGTGGAGAAAGGGGGAGTGGCTTCTGAAGACCCCTCAGCAGTCCCACTGTGTGGGACTTACTGGAGGTTATTTTGGCCCCAGGGACTCCATTCCCCGTGGTTTCCCCTATCCCCTATTGTGGGTACAATGGTCCCACCCTGGGCACACACTTTGAAGTGTTTGAGACCACGAGGAGAGCCTCAAGGCCCCCACGGTCCCTGCAGGCTCCCTGCCTCCTGCGGTAGCCAGCAATGCTGAACATGCAGCTCCCTCTCCTTCAAAGCAATTCTGCTCCGCTTCTAGCAAGTGACAGCATTTTTTATTCTCTCGCTTGCTAGAAGCGGAGCACAATTTTCTATGACTTGGCGGGAGTGGTAAAGCTCTTGCCAAGCCAAAAGAAACAGCTATGCCCTGGGGGTGGGCATCCTTGGCCATAGCAGGAGTCGGCTCTGGGGTTGTGGTGGTACCCAGGGCCATCTATGGCTCCCAGAGGGGGGCAGCGTGGCACCCCTCGTTTCTTATTGTGGGTCTGGAGAGGAGGTGGCCCCGGGCCAAGAACGGCCCTGGAATGGGGCCACGTAGCCTCCTCCCAATTGTTTTTCAGAGTAGATGGCCCCGGGAAGATGGGCCCCCCACTAAAACTTGTTTTTGGCCCCAGGGAGTTGGTTGTATCCGGGGCTGGGGGGCAAAAGGCTCCCCAAATTAAGTGTATAAGCTCCAGGGGGGTGGTGTTCCCTGGGGTATGGGGGCCAAGTAGCCCTGCCTATTAATAGTTAGTCAACCCCTAGAGAGGTGGTGGTCCCTGGGCATGATAAGTCCCAGGAGGGGGACCTGTATGCCCCCCTCTTTTATAATTACAGTAGCAAGCTTTGTTCTTGAAAAATGTAGGCGGGATACACGGATCCAGCTGAAATGTTTTAAAAAATAATGTTTTTTGGGCCCTGCAGGGTCCCTGAGAGACCCCTCAAGAAGCCTAGGGAGTCATGGTATTTCTAACCTACCCCCTATTCCTTTTTTAAATGTTTTTCCTGGGACTCAGCTCAACCCAAGATGGCTGCCAACACTTCTTGGTTTAAATTGTGGGCAAAAAGAGCTAGCTGTGCTAATAATGCTCATGTAGTGTGTGTCAGAAAAACATATTAGTTTTTATGAAGGTCCTCACCCACCAACCCAGTTGGTGGCATGCGTAATCATTGGGCCCCACCCAAGGCACTGAGTGTGCCTCAGGTGTGTTGCGACATCTGTTTACAGGAAGCGGATAGTGTCATGTGAGTGTGCAGTGACGGTGTTGAGAGTAAGTGACGCACTCGCTAAGGTGCGTTAACTGTAGGAGGAGGCTTTCTTTAAGTTTGTGCTTTTATGTTCCGGAGGACAAATTCCATGAGTCCCTGAAGGGGGTCCAGTTTAAGAGTAGCACATTGGTGCTTGCTCAGGATCCACTTCTCAACCTACTGTGGCCAAACAGCTACTCTGTCGAGTGCGTCACTTAGGAGCATATACATGCTCTGCAAACCTCTTTTTAACTCACTTTTCACATATAGGTCCTGACGAAAGACAGATTTAACATGAGGCCTGGCTGAAACTAGTTGACCACACCGGATGTGAAAGCCCTAAGTCTCTCCAACCACATCCACTAGCCTTGCTTTTAACACTGCCAAGGGCCCACGAATAATTATCCTGTGGACACTGGGACCATTAGGACAGTTTTAACAAACACTCTCAACACCATTTACTGCACACTCACTTGACACTATCCGCTCCGCTGTAAACAGACGTCACAGGACACCCGAGGCACACTTGGTGCCTTGGGTGGGGCCCGATGATAAAGCATGCCACCAACTAGGTTGGTGGGTGAGGGCCTTCATAAAAAAATGGATGTACGTCGTTACGACGCACACTTTTACAACGCGTTTCATTACAACGCGGTTGTAACAACGCAAGTCGTTACAACGACTTGCGTTGGGGGGGCGCAAATTAAAAAAAATGTATTTACTATTCCAACACCAGTCCCTGTGGATAGTAGGGAAGGTGTTGGGATAGTAAATTAAATGATTTACTATCCTTGAGCGCCCCCCAGCGCAATTCGTTGTAACAACTTTCGTTGTTATGACTGCATCGTAATGGAACGGCGTTGTAATGGTTGCGTCGTAAACGTCGCATACCTAAAAAAATTAATATGTTTTTCTGACACACACTACATGAGCATTACTAGCACAGCTAGCTCTTTTTGATTATTACTATAATCCTACAGGGAAGTGAACTAGCTACTTCTGTTCCTCACTCTCCTTTCGATACACATTTTTGAATTGTAGGCAGCCATTCAGATCTCAGCATGAGAACGGGAGAGGTCGCTGTTCCATCACGCTCCCAGATATACAGATTTGGATTTCGGTTAATATCTCTAAAACTACTGAACATATTCACACCAAATAACAAAAAGGCACTTACATAGACCAACATCTACCTCCCTGCCAAATATGGTGTAATTCCTTTCTGCAGTTCGGGCTGTAGCCGTGTCTAAAGGTACTATTGGAATTAACATGGGGAAAATGCATTTTGGGAACCCCCCTTTTTTGTCAGCCCCGCCTGACGGATCACCCTAGGAACTTTTAAGACAGCAGCTGAAGTGAGCGTCATATTAGTTTTGGAAATTTCATTAGGATTTGTCAAACTGCGCCAAAGTTATTGGCAAACGAAAAAGCACTCTTCCAATGGAAACTAGGTCCTTAACCATAACTACCAACTGGCAACTGCCAGAGGGTCATATGTGTGTCTATGCTTGCGTGTGGTGGGTGATTTTTTTAAAATGAAAAATACCCAAAGGTTACAAAGGTTAAATCTTTATTATAGTTACGAAAACTTTATTTATTCTTTCTATACAAAACAAACCTAAAATACACAAGCATTAGAAAATCTTTCTGTTATAGTTATATATTACATTTCTAAGTTATGGACCACCTTTAAATTTATATAGCTTTAACTTTTTTTTTAGCTAAAGAATAAATAAACTACACAACAATTTAAATTTCTAAATTTATGTTTATACCTTTAGTTTACACAACACCTTCAAATTATTATAACTCATGCACATCCATGCACAGAGTATTCATCTCGTAGCCACTGTACATTAACTACAGCTTGCACCTTCTTCATGCACTACTTTTATAATATATGAGTTATATCATCTAAAATAATATTGCTTGCAATCATAGTTAATGACATCACGAATCATCTATTTTGTGAGAACACAGTGCATGATAGAGTGGCGAGTTCTAGTCAATGTAGGTTGGCTACCGGGTTGAATACACTGTGTATGGAGGTGCCTGAGTTCTAATGATTTGAAGGTGTTTCATTAATCATAAATTAAAAGTATAAATTTAAAAATGTAAACTTTTGTGTACTTTAACTTTAGTAAAAGTTTAGAAATTGAAAACTGACTTTTGTTTGTGAATAAATAATAAATAAAATTATAAAAATATAAAGGTGGAGTGTAAATCATAAATTTAATGCATAACTATAACAGACATATTTCTGTTCGGAGTACCTTGTAGTGGGGCAGACTGTAATGGATTGGAGTCACATACAGTGGAATAGGGTAAAGTGGAATAAAGTTGACTGTTACTGGTGTATAGTGTAGTGACGTAGCGTGGAGTGGCATACTGTGGAATAACATACAGTAGAGTGGTGTAGAGTGGAGTGTCATACAGTGGAATAAGGTAGTGTGTAGTTGCATAATAGAGTGGAGTGGTGTACAGTGGAGTGATCTAGAATGGAGTGATGTACAGTGTAATAGTGTATAGTGCATTGGTGTAGAGTAGAGTGGCGTGGAGTGGCATTGAGTGGAATTGCATAAAGTGGAGAGTTGTATAGTAGAGCTGTGTACAGTGGATTAGTGTAGAGTGTATTGGCATACAGTGTAGTAGCGTACAGTGGAGTGGTGTAGACTGTAGTGTTATTCAGTAGGGCAGCATACAGTGGAATAGTGTGTAGTGGAGTGTTGTACAGTACAGAGGCATACAATGGAGCATGTTAGAGTGGAATGGCGTACAGTGGAATAGTGTAGAGTAGAGTGGCATACAGTGGAGTGGCGTACAGTGGAGTAGTGAAGAGTGGGGAACATTGAGTGTAGTGACACTCAATGTTCCCCACTCTTCACACTGTATGGCTTACAGTATAGTTACGTAGATTGGAGTGGAATATAGTGCAATAGCGTAGAGTAGAGTCTCATACAGTGGAATAGCTTAGAGTGTAGTAAAGTACAGTCAATTGGTGTAG
Organism: Lissotriton helveticus; assembly: GCF_964261635.1. Lineage (NCBI taxonomy): Eukaryota > Metazoa > Chordata > Amphibia > Caudata > Salamandridae > Lissotriton > Lissotriton helveticus. The sequence continues at coordinate 963,063,390 of NC_136068.1, read as the reverse complement.
AGTGGTGCAGATTGTAATGTCATAGAAAGGAGTGCTGTACAGTGTAATAGCATACAGTAGATTGTCGCAGAGTGGGGTGGCATATGGTGGAGGGGAGTACAGTGGGCTGGTGTAAAATGCAGTGCCGTAAAGAGGAATAGCACACAGTGCAGTGTTGTGCACTGAATTGGTGTACAGTGAAATGGCATAGAGCAGGGGTCTCCAACGAGTAGCTCGGGAGCTACTGGTAGTTCACCAGTACCCTCAAAGTAGCTCTCAAAGGTGTAGCCAAGCATCTCATTCAGAGAGTCTGTACTGCATATTAAAGAAGGCAATACTGCTAATCTCAAAAACGTTAGCATGACAGCAAGGCAAGCCAATGACACACCTCATGATAATCGGATATACACTCTGCCAGCCTATGGGGTCTGCAAAAACACCATCTGTCTCCAGTGTCAATCTAGCTAAGTACCAAGGAGATTGGACATGTTATAAACCCTGCTCTATCAGTCACACACTGTGTCTGAATAATGGGCCATGAAAGAAGAGTGACAGCAGTAGCCAGTGCTGACCCACTGCAGTGTTGGACGACAAGAGCCAGAGTAAAAAAAACTGTTATTTAGGTGCATGATCAGTCAAAGAACGGAGAAGAACAGGGTATGGATACAGAGCTGAGACAATTAAGAGCCCCATCTGGGTGTGTGTATGCATGTGTGCACATTTATGTGTGTCTGTGTGGGGGAGACACTGTGTCCCTCCATAATAAACAGTATTGCTCCCTGAAAGCTTTGCCTGGTGTCAAGAACAATACAAATATAAGCTACCCCCCACCCCTCAGGTTAATTTTTACTGTTCGTTCATGTGATAATAGTGGGTATGGCATAATAATTGTTATCCTTTACCATTTTGGGCATTCTTGGTCTAGCTACTGCATTCTGGAAGCCACCATTGGCCTATCAAGAGCAAGACAGGCCAACTTGTAGCCATCGCTGACAATGGTGACCGCCTCTTGCATAAAAATGACAATGCCTGATAGTTCAAAGGTTTTTCAAGCTGAGTTGGTTCGACCTTTTACAGTGGTTATGTCCTTTGTGGTGGAGGCCATGTGATGCTTTGGTTGTTATTTCATTAATTTGGGATAGGCCTTTAATACTTATAACATGTATCCTGGTGTTTCTTGTGGTAACCTCACCAGTAAAGATTGGGTGGTCAATAGTGATAATCTTGCTTAGGGTATGTCATATCTGGTTACTATATTACAGTGATAACATATGCTAGTAGCTCATGAGAACTTTCCTTGAGCAGAAGTAACTCTCACTACAGAAAAGGTTGGAGACCCCTGGCATAGAGTGAAATATCATAGAGTGTAATGCCATAGAATGGAGTTGTATACAGCGGAACAGCTTACAGTGGAGTGAAAGGGCGTACAGTGTATTGAGGTACACTGCAGTGTCATAAAATGGCATAGAGTGTAATAGCATACGCTGTAGTGGTGTAGAGTGGAGTGGCGTATAAGGGAGCGGAATAGAGTGAATTAGGGTATTGTGAAATGACTTAAAGTGAACTGGCCTATAGTGTGATCCCGTTGAGTGGAGTGGTGTGGCGTGGAGTGGCAAAGAGTGTAGTGACGTACAGTGGCTTGTGCTAATTGAAACAGTTGTAGCGTGAAAGTGTGTTAATGGGTGTAGATGTAAGGTGGCAGGAATATGTTTTATTTGGTGTAAATGGTGATTTTTGTTAGAATGTATTAAAAGAGTAAGTAGTTGTAAAGGTATATTTTTTAAAATACTTAGTTATATATTGTGCCGTGGGATACCACTGTACGTTTGTGGTATACTATGGTAAATGGGCATTAAAAAGCGGTTTGTAATTGGGCAGTGGCTGTCTTTACTAAAGGTAAAAGAAGTCATGTTGTTTTTAGTACATTTTGTCTGCTTTCGGTATTCTGCGTTCCGCTGCATTCTGGGTTAGGGTAGTAGTAGGTTTTATTGTTGTTCCCTATCTATTACTACTTTATTAAAGTGTTAATTGGTAGAGAGATGTGTTTATAATTTTCTATATCTTTTTACAGCAGTCTAGGGAGAATTGCACATTTGTTTTAAAAAACAGATTTAATTGGCACGGTAATTTAGTAGGTGTTACAGTGCTAGTCTGTAGACTTTTTACTGTGATTTAAATATGTTTAAAATAGAAAATAAAAAACTGGAACATACACTGTAGTACCCTATATTTTAATTGATCATGATTTAACATATGTTTTTTAATTTTAGTTTTAGTTTTGGTACTGTTGTACTCCTGAGGCAGTACTGCAGTAGTCTGTACATTTTTTTTGAAAATATAAAGAAATTTATCAATATTTTCCCTATCTATTACAACTTTAATAAAGTTTTACTAGGTAGGGGGAAATATCAAACCTAATACTTACCTACTTCTAAGGGTGAAATAACAGAACACAAGCAAAGTGTATGTAAAACAACATTCTTGCCTTTAACTTTTGTAAAGGCAGTCATTAGCCAATCACATAATAACTTGTAACTGCTATGTACCACAGTACCTTTGAGAAATGCCATAAAAAATTTTTGAAAATACCGTGGACACAGATATCACTAAGTTCAAATGCCTTATAACTTAAACAATACTCACCTTACCTGTAGTACCCATAATGTCTTAACCTGCCAAATTTAATGTACATCCATTCAGCTGTTATATATTGTTTGTCTACCTTGAATTAAATCGCTACTGCACTACAACTCCGGAGTGGCTCGCTCCTTTTCCCGGGAGTGCTTGGGAAAACGGATTCCTTTGCATATATATCTCGGCGTGGATGGCACTGTGCTAAACCTATGCTTAAAGACTTTGATAGAAAAGCAGACATTTGAGGTGAGCAGAGCAGATCTAGAGTGTCACTGGTGTTGAGAGTGCTCTATATAGAAGATTCTTTCCACCTAAACTTGGGAACTACTCTGAGTTCTTTGCTTCTTTTTTATGTATGTATGTATGTATGTATGTATGTATGTATGTATGTATGTATGTATATATATATATATTCACTGAAAAAACCATAGGTTATAGACCATATATAGTTAGGAATTAGCATTTACAAAACCTTATTTTACTCACACAAAACCATTGAAATTTGCATATATAGTTAGTTGCACTAACTATATATCGCGCACCCGTAATCCACTGCTGATCATGTCACATATTACATCATTCATGGTCAGTGACATCACTGATGACATCACTGATGACATCTCAAATGACATCACTGATGACATCTCAAATGACATCACTGATGATATCACTGATGACATCTCAAATGACATCACTGATGACATCACTGATGACATCACTGATGACATCTCAAATGACATCACTGATGACATCACTGATGACATCTCAAATGACATCACTGATGACATCACTGATGACATCTCATTTGACATTACTGATCACATCACTGATGACATCATTCATGTGATAATACGATGAACCTCTTCAGACTCTAATATAACCTTAGATACACTCAGTGTAAACAGACACTCACAGACTGTCACTCATCCATGGAGTTACTCACACACCTAGTCAGTCATGCAAAGAATCAATCACACCTCCATTTCCTCAACTATACAGTTATACACACCTTACTTATTCAAACATATACTAACACATATTTACTCTCTTATACAATCCCTGATACAAGTTCACAATGATCCATACAGCCACTCACACATTCACTGGCTGTTATGCACAGTTATTTATATATGTCAACTCTCACATGTACTGTGTTTTACATATGTACTTACTTTGACATGTAGCACTGAGATATCCATTCACTCACCAATACACTCATGCACACAGTCAACCGCCCATACAGCTGTTTCCACATGCACTTTTGAACCCATACATCTAGTGAATCAACTGCTCACACATCTATGCACAGAGTCATACACCTCCCAGCCACCCACAAACACACTCAGTCTCCCATACAAATACTTGGGCAACCAATCAATAACCCATATAGTTACTCATATAGCTACTGATCAACACATGCAGCAGTTTACAGAACAACAGACATAATGATGCACAAATTAAGACAGTTTAGTCGCTAACCCATGCACTCAGTGAGACACATTTAATCACTCACTCATACAGTCAGTCATGCACCTACTAAATCCTTCATCCAGACACTTATACATCCACTCATTCTTCAATATGTAAGACATATTTTAACTTTACAGAAACATACAGTCACTGGATGTTGTCATCAGTGATGTCATCAGTGATGTCATTTGAGATGTCATCAGTGATGTCATCAGTGATGTCACTGACCATGTCATGAATGATGTAATATGTGACGTAATCAGCAGTGGATTGCGGGTGCGCGATATATAGTTAGTGCAACTAACTATGTATGCGAATTTCAATGGTTTTGTGTGAGTAAAATAAGGTTTTGTAAATGCTAATTCCTAACTATATATGGTCTATAACCTATGGTTTTTTCAGTGAATTTTCAAGGTTTTGTAAATGCTAATTCCTAACTATATATGGTCTATAACCTATGGTTTTTTCAGTGAATTTTAATGTTTTTTAATAGCAAATATCAAAAGCTGTAAAACGTATTCTTCTTTTAAAGGAAAAATATATTTTATATGTATTTAATATAATTTTTATATGTATATACATTTTTTGAGGGAACGAATTTATCAACTATCATGCTGAAGAAGAGTGTGGGGAAAAAAAACAAAGAGGAGGACTAAGAGGAAAGAACAATCAGTTCAAAAATACAATTGCTTTAAAGCATGAAGTGCTTTTCCACACATTTACATTTAAATAACCCATATTAGAACATACAAAATATCTACAGAGGAGACGGTGTACATTGAATTTTAGACTCTTCATTGGTACCTACATGTTGGTACTTACATCACCCACACAACACAACAGCTCTATTCAGAGCTACCCTACCTCAAAGCACTCTAAAATATTATTTTAATATTTCCCTTGGTTTTCCCCTTGTTACGCTTTCCGGAACGCTACCCGGTGCGCGGACCGGGCGCTAACCATGCGAAAATTTGAAAAAAAAAGATTTCTTTTTTTACATATATGGGCCTCCTCAGCCACCCTCAGAAAACCTAGGGGGTCAGGATATGTCTCCCGTGCCCCCTTATACCCATTCCCAACATTGTTTATCCTCCATCTTGTGACTAAATTCGTCCGAAACACAAGATGGCGGACTCCCGTTACGCTACCGGTGAGCTACCCGGTTCGCTCCCCGGTTCGCGTACCGGGTAGCGCTTCCACCGCGAAAAATCGAAAAAAAATGTATTTAATTTTTTTGCCCCGCGGGGCCCTTTAATAGCCCTCACATCAATGCTAGGGGGTCAGGAGGGGTCTACCTTGCCCCCTTTCATTCATTCCCCCCTTTGTTTATTTCCACCTCTTGTCTCTCGATCCTACCGAGAGACAAGATGGCGGCTGCTCCGGACTGTTTAGAATGTTGACAGTCACCGGAGAGCCAATCCGCTTCTCCTCGCGAAGTTCCGTTACGCGTCTGGTACGCGAACCGGGGCGCTAACCGGGACGCTGTCACAGATATATATATTTTTTTGAACGTTAATTTCTCAAAATCCACTGGAGCACATATTTTGAGACCTAGCAAAGGCACATCGGGCAAACAGTCTCTACAATTTTGCCAAGTTTCATAGAAATCCATTCAGCCGTTCAAGCTAAAAGTGAGTCCAACCGCCCTATGGAAAACTCAATGTTAAAAACCTGTTTTGGGACCCCCCTTTTTTCTCGGCCCTCGCTTGACGAAACCCCCCCAAACTTTCAGGGGACGCTCAGAAACAGAATGTGCCATTTTCCTGAAAATTTCAGCCAATTCCGTCCATCAACGCCAAAGTTATTCAACATAGAATTTTCAGAAATCCCTATTCAAAAAAATCCTAACTATATATATCTACTGGCGACTGCCAGTAGGTAATATATATATATATAACATTTCTATAGCAAAATGAAACCCCTCATTTTGTTCCTTTTCAAATTAAATGTATTAAGTGTTACCACTTTATTCCAATCAAGATGACTTCAGGTGTGTCATACTTTTGTCATAAGTAAGACTGTTAGCGTTCTAGTTGTTCTTTAGAACACTCTGGGACATTCTGTCATTGGGCTATAGTTGGGCTACATCTGGCTGATATTTGGGCTACATTTGGGCTCTTTTGTCTCTGGTGGCCATCTTGGGAGACTGCATATCAGAATTTTTTAATGAAATATAAGAGGATTTGAGAAGTCACTTAAAATGTGCCCTAATTTTTCTTTCTTCAGCACTAATCATAATTTCTATGGCAAAATAAACCCCCTCATTTTGTTCCTTTGCAAATTAAATGTTTTAAGTGTTAACACTTTATTCCAATCAAGATGACTTCAGGTGTGCCATACTTTTGTCATAAGTAAGACTGTTAGCGCTCTAGTTGTTCTTTAGAACACTCTGGGACATTCTGTCACTGGGCTATAGTTGGGCTACATCTGGCTGATATTTGGGCTACATTTGTTTTTTTTTGTCTCTGGTGGCCATCTTTGGGCTACATTGGGCTACATTGGGCTACATTGGGCTACATTTGGGCTCTAACATATATATAGCCCAATGTAGCCCAATATATATTTTTCAAAGTTAATTTTCGTAAAAACCACTGGAGCATATATCTTGAGACATAGCAAAGGCACATCGGGCTACCAGTCCCTACAATTTTGCCACGTTTGGTGGAAATCCATTCAGCCGTTCGAGCTAAAAGAGAGTCCAACCGCCCTACGGAAAACTCAATGTTAAAAACACGTTTTGGGACCCCCCTTTTTTCTTGGCCCCCGCTTGACGAAACCCCCCCAAACTTTCAGGGGACGCTCAGAAACCAAATGTGCCATTTTCCTGAACATTTCAGCCAATTCCGTCCATCAACGCCAAAGTTATTCAACATAGAATTTTCAGAAATCCCTATTCAAAAAAATCCTAACTATATATACCTACTGGCGACCGCCAGTAGGTAATATATATATATATATATATATATGTATATATATATATATTCACTGAAAAAACCATAGGTTTCAGGAGTTATATAGTTAGGAATTAGTATTTAAAAAACCTTTGAAATTCATTCAAAAAACTATAAGTTTTAGTGGTGTTATAGTTAGCTGGACATTTTACTCATACAAAACCAATGAAATTGCTCCTATATAGTTAGCTGTACTAACTATATTTCGGGCACCCGCAATCCACTGCTGATGATGTCACATATTAGATCATTCATGACATGGTCAGTGACATCACTGATGACATCTCAAAAGACATCACTGATGACATCACTGATGACATCATCCAGTGAATGTGGTTTGCTTCGTTATTTAAATATGCATTATATATATAGCAATTTACATTGAAGAATGAGTGGATATATATAAATAAATATTTGGACGGAGGATTTAGTAGCAGTGTAATTGACTGTTTACTTGACCAATTTATAATGTCTCACTAAATATAGTGGATAGTGACTAAACTGTGTGAATAATATCTGTATCACTTTGTCAGTTGTTGTGTAAACTGATTCTACAGTTGGTTACTAGCTATGTGAAAGTCTTTATTAGTTATTGATTAGTTAACTGAGTATTTGTATGGGAGTGTGAAAGTGTGTGTGGTACGGTGGGGGGGTGTGACTGTCCAAAGATGTGTGAATAGTTGATTCAGTAGATATAACAGTTTGGGTGAGGGAATCTCTTTATGGGTGTGGTGATGAGCAAATATATTTCTCAAAGGTACAGGTCCAACAAACTAGAAAAATAAAAGGCAGTGTATGTGTCAGTTGTTGTATATAAATAAGTATACATAAGACACAATGATTGTGTGAGTGACTGTATGGATAACTGTATACTTGTAATAATGATTTCATAATTCACTAAGTATGACTTACTATCTAAATGAATAGAAGAAGTGGTGTTTGTATAAGTGTTTTGCTAAGTAAATATGTAAGTATGATCCATTGTTTGCATAAGTGAGTAGGATGACTTCATAAGTGAATAGGATGCGTGCGGTTGTTTAATGTCGATATAGATGTATAAGTATTTTTGATAGTGTTCTATTGTTCATTGACAGCATGTATGAGTGAATCCATAGGTAAGTGATTAGATGTGTGTATACATCTATGAATCACTGAGTGGATTTTTAGATACTTGTATTGCTGTGACAATGGATTTAAATATGATACTCTGTATTTTACAAACAGTGATGAAAAATTGTAATAGTGTATGAAAAGGTGTATGTGATTGTCACGTGGATGATGTCATCAGTGATGTCATCAGTGATGTCATTTGAGATGTCATCAGTGATGTCACTGACCATGTCATGAATGATCTAATATGTGACATCATCAGCAGTGGATTGCGGGTGCGCGAAATATAGTTAGTACAACTAACTATATAGGAGCAATTTCATTGGTTTTGTATGAGTAAAATGTCCAGCTAACTATAACACCACTAAAACTTATAGTTTTTTGAGTGAATTTCAAAGGTTTTTTAAAAACTAATTCCTAACTATATAACTCCTGAAACCTATGGTTTTTTCAGTGAATTTCAAAGGTTTTTTTAAATGCTAATTCCTAACTATATAAGGCCTGAAACCTATGTTTTTTTCAGTGAATTTCAAAGGTTTTTTAAATGCTAATTCCTAACTATAACTGGTGTGTAACCTATGGTTTTATCAGTGAATATATATATATATATAAAATTTCTATGGCAAAATGAAACCCCTCATTTTGTTCCTTTTCAAATTAAATGTATTAAGTGTTACCACTTTATTCCAATCAAGATGACTTCAGGTGTGCCATACTTTTGTCATAAGTAAGACTGTTAGCGTTCTAGTTGTTCTTTAGAACACTCTGGGACATTCTGTCATTGGGCTATAGTTGGGCTACATCTGGCTGATATTTGGGCTACATTTGGGCTCTTTTGTCTCTGGTGGCCATCTTGGGAGACTGCATATCAGAATTTTTTTAATGAAATATAAGAGGATTTGAGAAGTCACTCAAAATGTGCCCTAATTTTTCTTTCTTCAGCACTAATCAGAATTTCTATGGCAAAATGAACCCCCTCATTTTGTTCCTTTGCAAATTAAATGTTTTAAGTGTTAACACTTTATTCCAATCAAGATGACTTCAGGTGTGCCATACTTTTGTCATAAGTAAGACTGTTAGCGCTCTAGTTGTTCTTTAGAACACTCTGGGACATATTGTCATTAGGCTATAGTTGGGCTACATCTGGCTGATATTTGGGCTACATTTGTTTTTTTTGTCTCTGGTGGCCATCTTTGGGCTACATTGGGCTACATTGGTCTACATTGGGCTACATTGGGCTACATTTGGGCTCTAACATATATATAGCCCAATGTAGCCCAATATATATTTTTTCAAAGTTAATTTTCGTAAAAACCACTAGAGCACATATCTTGAGACATAGCAAAGGCACATCGGGCTACCAGTCCCTACAATTTTGCCAAGTTTGGTGGAAAACCATTCAGCCGTTCGGGCTAAAAGTGAGTCCAACCGCCCTATGGAAATTAACAAGGGGAAAACACGTTTTGGGACCCCCCTTTTATCTCGGCCCCCGCTTGACGAATCCCCCCCAAACTTTCAGGGAAGGAGCGGAACGCCGCGAGGCAAAGTTAATGAAAATTTGAGGAAGATTCCTCAACCGGCGCCAAAGTTATTCCCAATCGAATGTTGCGATTTCCCTATGGAAAACAATCCTAACTATATATACCTACTGGCTATCGCCAGTAGGTAATAAAATTTCTATGGCAAAATGAAACCCCTCATTTTGTTCCTTTTCAAATTAAATGTATTAAGTGTTACCACTTTATTCCAATCAAGATGATTTCAGGTGTGCCATACTTTTGTCATAAGTAAGACTGTTAGCGTTCTAGTTGTTCTTTAGAACACTCTGGGACATTCTGTCATTGGGCTATAGTTGGGCTACATCTGGCTGATATTTGGGCTACATTTGGGCTCTTTTGTCTCTGGTGGCCATCTTGGGAGACTGCATATCAGAATTTTTTAATGAAATATAAGAGGATTTGAGAAGTCACTTAAAATGTGCCCTAATTTTTCTTTCTTCAGCACTAATCATAATTTCTATGGCAAAATGAACCCCCTCATTTTGTTCCTTTGCAAATTAAATGTTTTAAGTGTTAACACTTTATTCCAATCAAGATGACTTCAGGTGTGCCATACTTTTGTCATAAGTAAGACTGTTAGCGCTCTAGTTGTTCTTTAGAACACTCTGGGACATTCTGTCACTGGGCTATAGTTGGGCTACATCTGGCTGATATTTGGGCTACATTTGTTTTTTTTTGTCTCTGGTGGCCATCTTTGGGCTACATTGGGCTACATTGGGCTACATTGGGCTACATTTGGGCTCTAACATATATATAGCCCAATGTAGCTCAATATATATTTTTCAAAGTTAATTTTCGTAAAAACCACTGGAGCATATATCTTGAGACATAGCAAAGGCACATCGGGCTACCAGTCCCTACAATTTTGCCACGTTTTGTGGAAAACCATTCAGCCGTTCGGGCTAAAAGTAGTCCAACCACCCTACGGAAATTAACATGGGGAAAACACGTTTTGGGACCCCCCTTTTATCTCGGCCCCCGCTTGACGAATCCCCCCCAAACTTCCAGGGAAGGAGCAGAGCGCTGCCAGGCAAAGTTAAGGAAAATTTCAGGAAGATTCCTCAACCGGCGCCAAAGTTATTCCCAATAGAATGTTGCGATTTCCCTATGGAAAACAATCCTAACTATACATACCTACTGGCTATCGCCAGTAGGTAATATATATATATTTTTCACTGGAAAAACCATAGGTTTTAGGGGCGTGATAGTTAGCTGGACATTTCACTCGTACAAAACCATTGAAATTCCTCCGATACTAACTACATCTCGCGCACCCGCAAGCCACTGCTGAAGATGTCACATATTACATCATTCATGAAAAGGTCAGTGACATCACTGATGACCTCTCAAATGACATCCCTGATGACATCACTGATGACATCATCCAGTGAATGTGGTTTGGTTTGTTATTTAAATATGTATTATATATATAGTAATTTGCATTGAAGAATGAGTGGATATATAAATATAAATATCTGGTGGAGGATTTGGTAGCAGTGTGATTGACTGTTTACTTGACTAATTTATAGTGTCTCACTAAATATATTGGATAGTGGCTAAACTGTGTGAATATCTGTATCACTTTGCCAGTAGTTGTGTACATTGCTGCACCAGTTGGTTACTAGCTACGTGTAAGTCCATATTAGTTATTGATTAGTTATCTGAGTATTTGTATGGGAGAGTGAATGTGTGTGTGTGGTTCGGTGGGGGTGTGTGACAGCCCAAAAATTTGTGAATAGTTGATTCAGTAGGTATATGAAGTTAAAACTACATGTTATAACAGTTGTTTGGGTGAGTGAATAACTTTATGGGTGTGGTGATGAGCAAATATATGTCTCAATGGCACATATCCAACAATTTAGAACAATAAAAGCCAGTACATGTGTCAGTTGTTGTATATAAATAAGTATACATAAGACTCAGTGATTGTATGAGTGACTGTATGGATAACGGTATACTTGTAATAGTGATTTTATAACACACTAAGTATGAGTTACTATCTATATGAAGAGATGAAGTGGTGTTTGTATAAGTGTGTAGCTAAGTAAAAGTAAGTATGATCCATTGTTTGCATAAGTGAGTAGGATGACTTCATAAGTGATTAGGATGTGTGCTGGTGTGTAATGTCGATATAGGTGTATAAGTATATTTGATAGTGTTCTATTGATCATTGACAGCATGTATGAGTGATTCTATAGGTAAGTGATTAGACGTGTGTATAGATCCAGGAATCACTGAGTGGGTGTTTAGAAACTTGTATTGGTGTGTCAATGGTTTCAAATATGGCACTCTGTATTTTACAGTGAGTGATGAAAGGTTATACTAGTGTATGATGAGGTGTATCCGATTATCACGTGGATGATGTCATCAGTGATGTAATTTGAGATGTCATCAGTGATGTCACTGACCATGTCATGAATGATGTAATATGTGACATCATCAGCAGTGGTTTGCGGGCGCACGAGATGTAGTTAGTATAACTAACTATATTGGAGGAATTTCAATGGTTTTGTACGAGTGAAATGTTCAACTAACTATAACACCCCTAAGACCTATGTTTTTTTCTGTGAATTTCCAAGGTTTTTTAAATGCTAATTCCTAACTATTTCAGGCCTGAAACCTACATTTTTTTTAGTGAATTTCAAAGGTTTTTTAAATGCTAATTCCTAACTATATCAAGCCTGAAACCTATGTTTTTTTCAGTGAATTTCAAAAGTTTATTAAATGGTATTTCCTAACTATATCAGGCTAGAAACCTATGTTTTTTTCAGTGAATTTCAAAGGTTTTGTAAATGACAATTTTTAATGTATTAATTGTTATACTGATTTTTTATACTGATTTACCACAGCGTTTAAACTATTTATTTTTAGATATTTTTTTTAATTACATTATAATTACATTATACATTACAATACAAAATATACTTTCTCAGAATGAATTACTTTAGTTTAAATACTTTGCAAATAGGGAATAGAATTTTAAGTACAGTAGTTACAGTTGTTGCAATGGGCAACACAATTTCAAACACAATGCAACATTGAGCTCAATGTGAATTTCTGTTCAAATGCAATTATTTACTTTATGGATTACTTTTCTAAGCACAGGACTGGACGCTAGACTCAGTCCTTGGACACCTCCTGTAAACAGTTGAGCAAAAGCGTTTTGGTTACAGAAGTGATTTTTAAGGAATTTTATTGCATTTTAAAAGTTGACAGAAATTTTTTCACATAGAATCACCAATGTTATACTATGGCAGAAAATTCACTTAGGAGGTAAGTAGTGTTATCGTTCGTTTTTCTTACTCAGTGGTGGATCCTCAATCCAGCACTGGTGCATCTCCTGTAAACAGTTGAAAGAATGTGTTTAAGTCATACAGACGATTTTTTAGGAATATTTTTAGTTTGTGAAAATAGACAGAAACTTTTCTGCTGAAAACCACACAATGGATTCCTATGGAAGGAAATACAAGTTACTGGTAAGTACGCTTAGAATTGAAGATGCAGCACTGTGTTCTCGCCTGATAACAGGTGAGTAAATCGGAATTCGTAGTTCGGCTGATTTTAGAGGAATATTTGCACGTTTCCAAAATCGACACAAACTTTTCTTATAAAAAACACACAATGGATTCTTGTGGAAGGGAATACAAGTTACTGGTAAGTACGCTTAAAATTACTTTTCAGGGTCAGTGCTGGGCTAAAAGATGCACCACTGGGTTCTCTCCTGATAACAGGTGAGTAAATCGGATTCGTAGTTCGGCTAATTTTAGAGGAATATTTATACGTTTCAAAAATCGACACTTAGAAACTTATCTGGTGAAAACCACAAAATGGATTCCTATGGAAGGAAATACAAGTTACTTGTAAGTACGCTTAGAATTACTTTTCAGGGTCAGTGCTGGACTAAAAGATGCAGCACTGGGTTCTCTTCTGATAACAGGTGAGTAAATCGGAATTCGTAGTTCGGCTGATTTTAGAGGAATATTTGTACGATTCAAAAATCGACAGAAACTTTTCAGGTGAAAAGCACACAATTGATTCCTATGGAAGGAAATACAAGTTACTGGTAAGTACGCTTAGAATTACTTTTCAGGGTCAGTGCTGGGCTAAAAGATGCAGCACTGGGTTCTCTCCTGATAACAGGTAAGTAAATTGGAATTCGTAGTTCGGCTTATTTTAGAGGAATATTTGTTCAATGGTGAAGGAAGGGGCGGGCCTGAGGTGACGTGTGCAAACACGCCCTGTGGTGCGTTTTAAGTTGGGGAATTAATTCCTCTTCAATCCTGCGGTCCCCTGGGGGCCAACTAGCCCACCAGGTAGCTCCAGTATGCGCCAGGGAGCTGCGTTGTAGAGAGGTGTTCAGAGGCCACGCCCCTTTTACAACACTCTGCAACACAGCTCCGTGGCACTTACTGGAGGTAGTACCTGGTGGGCTAGTTGGCTTCTAGGGTGCCTCTGGATTGAAGAGGAACTAATTCCCCAACTTAAAACGCGCCACAGGGCGTGTTTGTACACATATCACCTCAGGCCCCGCCCCCTACCTTCACCACTGTGCAAACGCGCCCTGTGGCGCGTTTTAAGTTGGGGGATTAAGTCCCCTTGAATCCTGAGGTCCCATGGCGGCCAACTAGCCCACCAGGTACCTCCAGTAAGCGCCACAGAGCTGCATTGCAGAGAGGTGTGAAAAGGGGCATGGCCTCAGAACACCTCTCTGCAACGCAGCCACCTGGCGCATACTGGAGGTTCCTGGTGGGCTTGTTGGCCCCCAGGGACCCCCAGTATTCAAGGGGAATTTGTTCCCCTCTGCAAACGTGCCAGGGGGGGTGCATTTGCAGGGTGGTGCAAGGAGTGGGTATCGCCTCCTACCCGATCCCGTTTTTTTTTTTTTTAAAGAAGGGGGCTGTGTAGCCCCCCTTCTTTTTCTAATTTATTGGCCCTGGGGACCCCATCCCCCAGGGCCTGCCCCCAATTTTTAATAAAAAAAAAACGGGAAGGGGGTCGTCTGGCCCCCCTCCCGAGGCCATAATTTACCTCTGGGACCCCATCCCCGGGGCATGGCCCTTTTTTAAAAAAAGTGTAATTTTGGAGGGGGGCTGCCTTGTCCCCCTTCGGTGGCAAGTTCTGACCCTGGGGACCCCATCCCCCGGGGCTGTTTCTTTTTTTTTTTTTTAATGTTTGGTTTTTTTTTTGGGAGGGTTGCCGTGTGGCCACCATCCCGGGCCACTACTAGCCCCGGAGACCCCATCCCCTGTGGCTGGCCCTCTTTGTTGGGGGCCGTGGGGGGGTCCCCAATCCCCCCACGGTCCCAGCAGGCTCCCCGATTCCTGCGGAGCCGGCATTGCTTTTCCACATGGGGAGCAGCTAACATGCTGCTCCCCCTGTGGAAAAGCAATCTGCTTTCCTATTTGGAAGAGAGAGCAGGTTTCCAAATAGGAAAGCAGTTTGCAATGACAGGGTGGGAGCCACGAGGCTCCCGCCCTGTCATTGCAGACTACAGTGTTCCGGGGGTGGCCACCCCGGGACAATGCAGGAGCCGGCCCTGGGTGGTGGGGGTCCCCAGGGCTTAGACAAGGCTCCAGGAGGGGGGCCGCGTGGCCCCCCACCCACATTTTGAAGAAGCCCCAGGGGCTGGCGGTCCCCGGGGCTGGGGGGCCTCCGAGCCCCCCTCACTTAATGTTTTGAAGCCCCGGGCGTGGGGGTCCCCGGGGATAGGTTGGCCTGAGAGCCTCCCACCCATTTTAAACAAGCCCCAGGGGGTGGCAGTCCCCGGGGCTGCGGGGGTGCCCATGAGCCCCGCATATATTAAGTTAGAGCCCCGGGGTGTGGCGGTCCCCAGGGCTGGGGGGGCCTCAGAGCCCCCCTCACTTAATGTTTTGAAGCCCCGGGGGTGGCGGTCCCCGGGGGTAGGTGGGCCTGAGAGCCCCCCACCCATTTTAAACAAGCCCCAGAGGGTGGCGGTCCCCGGGGCTGCGGGGGTGCCCGTAAGCCCCCGCATATATTAAGTTAGAGCCCCGGGGTGTGGCGGTCCCCAGGGCTGGGGGGGCCTCAGAGCCCCCCTCACTTAATGTTTTGAAGCCCCGGGGTGGCGTTCGCCGGGGCTGGGGGGGGCCTGAGAGCCCCCCACCCATTTTAAACAAGCCCCAGAGGGTGGCGGTCCCCGGGGCTTCGGGGGGCCCCATGAGCCCCCCGCATACATTAAGTTAGAGCCGGGGGGATGGTGGTCCCTGGGGCAGTGTGGGGGGATTGGGACCCCCCCACACTATTTTTTTGATGATGCCCCTGGGATTTGGCCCCCGGGGGCAAATTAGTATATTTAGAGCGGGAAACCACGTTTCTTTTTTTCTTTTATCGGCAGGATGCGCGTATCCTGCGCGCAACCTCCCATTTCTTTTTTTAATACTTTTTGGGGTCCTTAGCGGTCCTTGTGGGACCCCCTGAGCGGGCTTAGGGGGGCGAGGGTGTTTCTACCCTGCCCCCTTTTCGTGTTTTGCGACTTTTTTGGGGTTTCTTTTTCCTCGGTTCTACCGAGGCACAAGATGGCTGCCAACACTTCCTGATTTGGAGTGTTGACAGCCAATTAAAATACAGCTTGTGCACGGCAGGGTGCACATAGACTGAGCGTAGGGTACGCGTACCCTCCAATGGCAATAGATATATATGTACTTTTAAATGCCATTTTCCAGCCGCGGCTCGTGCAGTGAGTTCCATGGGGCGGGGAGGGGCAGGGTGCGGGGTGGTAAACACCGGAATATGGATAATTGGAGGTAAGCAAATAATTAAATTTAAAAAATGAATTTTGTTGCGCGTCTTGCATCGCAAAATGCGATGCAGGGGGAGCTACGAAATTTGTTTTATTAATTTAATTGTTTACTTACCTCCAATCATCCATATTCCGGAGTTTACCACACCCCACATTTTTGGATAACGTCCTATTTTCTTTCAGCTGATCTTAAGTACCTAGATGGAACATAAGGTTTTACATTCAACTGAAGATAAGATGGGCCTTGAGAAGAAAGAGCCTTGTAGCAATAGCAGAGGGATTTGAAGGTAACTTTGTGTCTCACCCGGAGCCAGTCTAGTTTTCTCAGTGCAGAGCTAGTAGAGGCATGCTTAGGTAACTTGAGCAGTGCCTGAGCAGTGGCGTTTTGGACCCGTTGAAGCATGATCAGAGGGGACTGGGATACACCAAAATTAAGAACATTGCAGTAGTCCAGTCGGGATATGACTAAGGGTGGGCGTAGCAGGCGTAGTGCCTCTGCGCATATTTACACGGAGTTAAAAAAACTCAGTGGAAGCTACGTTGTACGTCTGACACAGGTGCGCATGCGGACGCATGTCAGACGTACAACGTCGCTTTTGTTCTATTATTGAAGACACGTGGAGCAGGACGGGGAGCGCGAAGGCAGGGGTGGAGGCAAACAACGGGTAAGTGCCTTTTAAAATAATTTTTAAAGGACTTTGGCAGAGGGGAGGGAGCGGCTAACTCTGCCACGGAGGCGTAGTTTTAGCCTACTCCGCGTTCGCCAAGGAGCGTGGAGTAGGCAAATCTCCGCAAACTCCGTAGGCCGAGTGGAGTTACCCGCCCAGGGTTAGGTATGACTAGGGCCTGGACTACAGATTTTTGGGTAGAATCTAGTAAGAGATAGAGAATTTTCTTCAATGATCTCAGCATCCGAAAACATTTCACTGCGAGGGCCCTAATCTGGGCATCGAAGGAGAGTTTTTTGATGAACCAGATGCCCTTATTTTATACATTAGGCTTAGGCGAGGGTAAAGGACCGAGGCTATCAGGCCACTAAGCATTGGACTAGACATTAAAGGTGCTTGCCTAGAACCAATACCTCCTCCTTCTCAGCATTTAGCTTTAAGCAGTTTGAGTCTATCCAAACAGCAACCTAAGACAGAAATGAACAGAGGGAAGAGGCATAAATTTGCTGTTCTGAGATAGAGTGATGACTAGCTGCATGTCATTGTATGAAATAATGGTAAAATCATAGTGCTCAATGACTTCCACCAAAGTCCGGGAATAGATATTAAAGAGGGTTGGGCTTAGTGGGGAACCCTGCGGCAGTCCCAGCTGCAAGGAACGCACGATATCGGCTGTGGAAGTGCGCAGGATTGGTTCGGTAAGAGGAGAGCGGGGGGCTTGCATTTCATAGCTTCTAGTAGCCGCCTGGTGGGTCTACGTTAGAGTTTACTCACCCCTGACAAACCGGAGAAGCCGGGGCATTGCGGTTGCGGTTGCATGGTGCTTATAGCCCCCTGTGCATCCTCCATCTGGTGAAGGTACAAAGCACACGGTCACCTGAGTTGTAACACTAGGAGTGTAGGGCAGGGGTGTGCAAACATGCCGGGGCCAAAGGGTGGTAAAGGAGGGCCCAGCATGGAGGTTATGATGCACGCCATGATGCGTGAGATGAGCGAAATTAATAAGAGGTTGGGGAAAGTTGATGAATTGGAGGCCCGCATGAATGAGAGGTTTGCTGACCCCCCGGGCCCATCAGGCAGGCCCATGCGGCAGAGAGCGGCACCCTTGCCGAGGGGGGATTTCGTTACCCCACCCAAGAGATCTAAGGCCAAGGAGCGGAGGTACAGTGCCCCAGCCCCCGTACCTTTAGTTCCGGTCCCGAGTACGCCCGTACCTGTGGTACCGGTTCCTCTTGCGCCCCTGCCGGTAATTCCTGTGCCCGCGGCACCGGTTCCTGCCATGCCGCCGGCACCCCCTCCTGCGGGGCCTACCCCCCCGCCCGTGGTTCCGATACCAGTCCCGAGTGTGCCGCCGACACCCGCTCCCTTGCCTACCATGCCAGTGCCACCGGACATGCCCCCTGGGGTCCCAGATGTGCCAGCTGGTAACCTGGA
Organism: Lissotriton helveticus; assembly: GCF_964261635.1. NCBI lineage: Eukaryota > Metazoa > Chordata > Amphibia > Caudata > Salamandridae > Lissotriton > Lissotriton helveticus. The sequence continues at coordinate 963,044,828 of NC_136068.1, read as the reverse complement.
CCCGGTCCCTGTTGAGTTGGTATCTCAGATAGCTGCCTTATTACCTTGGCTGCAAAAGGGTGGTGTGTTTCCTGCCTCATCAGATCATGCGGCAGAAGCGGCGAAGTTGGTAGAAAAGATTAAAGCTGCAACTGCGGCTGACAGTACTGCGGTGCCCTCATCTTCTTCACTTACAGGTTCCAGTCCCGCCCAACCGAAGGGAGATGGTGGTCTACCGGCCCAGGTGCCCGTAAATGGTAAGGAGGTAGCGCTGCCTCTCTTAGGGGACGGCTCAGTGCCAACCAGGAGTGAAAATTTGGCACAACATGTGTCCCAGACAGTCAAAGAGTTGATTTGGGCGGGAAAATATGTTTACATTTTTTCTTTGTTGCTAGACAATAGGGAAATGGAGCAGGCCAAGTTACTGAAGGAATGGATGCATCCGAGTGAATGGAGGGCACAGTGCTCCAAGTTCAGGGTAGAGGAGACTTTGAAGAATTGGATCAGGGCCTTTTCCGTCCTTACGGCTATCACGGCCGAACGCCCCCCTAATGTGCAGGCAGCAATGGCTTGCTACCAGAGCAGGATTGTGGGGTGGAGCGATCAATACACTGGGGATGCGTGGAAGGAGTATGATGTTAATTTCAGGAAAGCCAAGGAATTTGACACATCACTGGCATGGGATAGGGTGGACTCTATGTCTTGGCATAAGCAGTTCTCAGGGGACACAGCCCCATCCCAGGCCACCAGTGCAGTCAGGGTGTTCTCCGCCAGACCCCAACAGCCCTTTCGGTCAGCCCAGGGGAGTGAGGTCCCGGGGAAGAATAGGGGGGGGTCAGAGAAGAAAGGGGTATGCTGGGACTTTAATAGGCGCTCCTGCAGAAGGGCCCAGGGCACCTGTAGATTTAGACATGCATGTGCAGACTGTGGTCACCCATCCCACCCCGAGACAACTTGCAGGTCCAAGCAAGGCAACCACGGTCAGAGGGGAAGGGGGAAGCCAGAGTAGTGCAGACGATTCGGGCCCCCCCACGCCAATAAACATTTTAGCAATGATCCCATGGTTGAATAGATACCCGGACCACACAGCGGCCACTCTACTTCAGGAAGGTTTCTCACAAGGTTTTAGGATCCCGGCGGTGGGGTACACAGGTAGCGCACATTGCAGAAACCAGCTGTCAGTAAAGCATAATCCTGAAGTGGTGGGTGCTAAGATTAGCAAGAAACTGTCGCTGGGCAGGATAGCTGGCCCTTTCCAGGAGGTGCCTGTCCACAATTTTGTGTGTTCACCACTTGGAGTAGTACCCAAAAAAGAGAGAGGCGAGTTTAGACTGATCCACAACCTGTCGGCACCAAGAGGAGCATCCTTGAACGATGCGATTGATGAAGGGATTTGTAGTGTAAAATATGCCTCATTTGACCAGGCTGTTGATTTATTGTGGGCTCTGGGGCCAGGGGCACTGATGGCAAAGTCCGACATAGAATCTGCTTTCCGTCTCCTCCCAGTCCATCCTTTGGATCACCACCTCCTAGGTTTCAATTTCGAAGGCAAGTTTTACATGGACAAATGCATGCCCATGGCCTGTTCCATTTCATGTGCTTACTTTGAGACGTTTAGCTCATTTCTAGAGTGGGTCATGAGACAGGCGACGGGCCACCAGCAGGTCATGCATTATCGAGACGATTTCCTTTTCTTAGGTGCGGCGGGCTCTCAGGAGTGTGCCTGGGCATTGCAGGAATTTTGCGTGCTCATGCGGGCTTTTTGGGTCCCGCTGGCGCCAGGGAAGACGGTCGGCCCGTCCACTTGCCTGGAATTCCTTGGTATCGAAATTGACTCAGTGGAGGGATGCTTCAGGTTGCCCAGGGACAAAGTGTCTAGGTTTAGAGCAGCGCTTTGTCAATGCCTACGCAAAGACAAGGTGTCATTGCAACAGCTGCAGGAAGTGGTGGGCAACTGAACTTTGCTCTGCGGGTTATCCCAATGGCACGCCCATTCTCACGCTCCATTGCCCAAGCTATGAGAGGACTACGGGAGAAACATCACCGCACGAGGTTGTCATCTGAGGTTCGCCAGGATATGCATATATGGATGGCATTCCTGGAGGATTTTAATGGCAGGTTAGTGTGGTCCGGTCCTCCCGCCACATCAGCAGAGTTGGGTTTATGGACAGACGCTGCTGGTAGTGTGGGCTTCGGCACCATCTTGGGGACCAAGTGGGTCGCCCAGCGGTGGCCGGAGGAATGGAAAGCATGGGGTCTGACCGCCAATATTGGCTTCCTGGAACTCTTCCCAATATGGGTGGTCTTGAAGGTCTGGCCGGAACACCTATGTAATCAATCAGTGGTGTTCTGGTCTGATAACATGACAGTTGTGGAATGTATAATTCAACAGGGGGCACGCTGTCCCTTCATGCTGCGCCTGATAAAGGAGATTGTGTTACAGTGCTTAAAATGGAATGTGGTGTTCAGAGCCAAGCATGTCCCAGGAATCCTCAACAATGCAGCTGATTCCCTTTCTCGCTTTAAAATGCAGGTTTTCAGGGAACATCTTCCTGCAGCAGACCCCTCGCCAGCGCACTTCCCGACAGTACTTTGGCAGATTGGTGCCCCAGGTTACAGGACCTCGTGGTTGCTAGCTTAGTCCCCAGGACCAAGACAGCTTACGAAGGGGCGTTTTTGTCTTACCGGGCTTTCTTGGGGCGGGAATGGGAGGTTAGGTGGACACATGAGGACAGCTTTGCGGCCTACTTAGAATCAATGCACAGGGAAGGGCGCTCAGTGGCGGCGGCGAGCAGACACAGGGCGGCGGTCTCCTTCTTTGCGCAGGCTAAGGGCATGCGGGATCCTACTAACACCTTTATGGTGCGCAAGGCTTTGAGGGGTTGGCGCCGTCTGCAAGGTCACTCTCCAGATGGAAGAAGGCCCATTGGGCTAGCTCGGCTCACAGCCTTATTGGGGGCGCTTCAAAGTGTCTGTAGCTCCGAGTGGGAGGTACTTCTGTTTAAGGCTGCATTTTCCCTGGCTTTCTATGGGGCTCTGAGAATTGGTGAATTAGTTGCAGGGTCAAAAGGAGATAAGTCGGGCGGCCTACAGTGGACCTGTGTAAAGATCAGAGAGGATACTATGTGGGTGACAATTCAGAGATCGAAAACTGACCAGGAATCTCGGGGTCACACCATAGTGCTCCACCGGGCCCGGGCCAACCCTTGCTGCCCGGTTTCTCACGTGGAGTTCCTCCACAGGCAGCGAGAGGGCACGACGGGGGGTGCGCTGTTGTGTCACGCCGATGGTACACCATTGACCAGGTACCAGTTTAGGCGAGTCTTGGAGCTGACGGTCAGACAGGCAGGTTTTGATCCCAGGGAATTTGGCACTCACTCCTTTAGGATTGGGGCAGCAACTGAAGCAGTAGCAAGGGGTCTCCCAGTTGAGAATGTGAAGAGAATAGGGAGATGGTCGTCTGAATGTTACAAACGATATGTACGAATTGACATGTTGTGACAGGATGGTGCTCACGCTTGGTGTGTTTCTGTTTTTTTGCAGTTTCTCAAACCTGTGACGCAGGGGAGGAACTCGCCGCCGCGCGTCAACGATCTGCACCATCACAGCACAAGTGGCACGAAGAGCACAGGAAATTGGTGACTTGGATTGTGGGCCACTCTTATGTGAGGCGTGCTGAACATGTTTTTCTTTCAGGAGACCGTAGGAACAGGGCGGCGCAGAAGGGGTTTCACATCTCATTTTTCGGAAGAGGGGGTCTGTGCCTCAGCCAGTTTAGGAGCTTCTTCCAGGGACTCTTAGCACAGCAGCCCGCCCCCCCGTCAGTGGTGATACTTCACCTGGGGGAGAATGATTTGGCCAAACTAGGGAGGCGCATCCTTATCGAGGAGATCATCTCCACTGCCGGGTGGGTGGCTAGGATTTGCCCGGGCTGCACAGTAGTATGGTCGCAACTTATCCCTCGGTGGCAGTGGCGAGGGGGGGACTCTGTCAGGGCGTTGAATCACTCGGTAAAGAGGATCAACACACAGTTGGACAAACTATTCCGAGCCCCCGGTTGCAGACGATTCCACATGGATGTATCTGGGGCAAGCAGTTTTACCTGGGGGACAGGGTACACTTGACTGAGGCAGGGAACGTCCTGTGGTCTAATAATCTCTGGGCCTGGTTAGAGGGATTTGCTAAATAAGTCGGTCCTGGTTTGGGTCTAGGATGGGGGAGGCCAGATCGTTGGTTAACAATGCTGGCCTGTGGCGGTAAGGTCATGACCGGTGAGCAGCTATTTTAAGGTCTGAGGGGGCGGGCATCATCCAATGGAGGTTCCCGTCCAGGGGGAGGGGCCATTGGCCCCTCCTAGAACTTCAGGGGCAAGGTAACTGGTGCTTCAAAGGGGCGCGGGTTGGAGGAGTCACGCTTTCCTTAGGCTGGTAGCCACCCCGCGCGCGCATACTTATGACATCGACAGATGGCGCTGAGTAAGGGCCCTCCTTAAGTGGGTAAATGGAGTTCACGGCGTGGACCGGGTAATTACCGGGCCCGGCTGCGCATGCGCACATCTTGTGGTGAGGCGCAGCTAGTAGGACCTGACACCGGTTAGCGACCTTGCCATATGGCCAGAAATGTTAGTATACAAAAATTCAGATGAGGATGTTAGATTCGGTTAGGAAACAATCTGTATTAGAGTTTTGTTAAGGATAGTCTTTCACACCTGTTGACAATCATGTATCTAATGTCCTGCTGATTTTTGTATAAACTGATTATCGTGCAATTAAAATTTATTGTTTTATATCTTAATAAATACGGCCGGGGGGTCTTGCGACCCCCCGCCTTCCAAAGATAACCATGTTTCATGTCATGTGTCCCTGGGTTGGTGTGGTCATAGGGAGGGGGCGGCAGCCAGTCACTGACCATGTGCTTGGGGGTCGCGATTTCTGGGTTTTCCCAGAGGAGGACAACTGTTGGGGTCAGAAATTGTGTTGCTGGGGAATGGCCCTGGGGCACTTCCCTTGAGTTGCCACCAGACCTGGCATGTTACCGGCCTGGTCTGTGTGCATGACAATGATACTGAAAAGAGTGGAAATCACTGAAATCCGTCATTTCCCCCCTTTTATGATATATGCCTAAAAGAGAAAACAAGACAAAACTACTATAGACTTTGAAAGCTAAATTATTTTGTAATTATTATTAAAGCAATCAGAGGGGCACTTGCTATGCTACAAAAGAATATTGCTAACTTTACACAAATCACTATTCAGTTTCAGCTCTTGGCCCCTCCAAGCAATGCAGATTAACAAATGGCAGGTATTTTTGCCGAGAAACGGGGGAAGCCATAGCTTCCACCGATAGGCCTCATGCCGCCCTCAACGAGCGGGGCTGGGTGCGGTACACCACTTAGATGTAGCTCTGTGGGGTGTGCAACAACGCTGCAGTGAGGGAGATCGCCCAAAAATACCTTTAGACAGACTTACCCAGGGGCTAGCGACAAGACTACCCTCCTATGGCTGCCGGGCAGAATAAGTGCCAGGCATCTGTTACTAAACGCATATTCTGCGCACCAGTTGTTCAATACGACCTCAGGTGCAGGAGTGTGATAGGGCAACCACGTTTTTAGCTTAATTCTCGTCTGTTGTTTCAAGGAACATTCGTTTTTACTTTATTTTAAGTTCATTTCTAAGTGGCATGTTTCTATTCGTGATTTAAAATAAATATATTCTACACCCCTCTACGGTTTCCAGAGAGAAAGCTGTGGCTAGGCTTCTGGGGAAACATGTGAAGCCACTCTAAAGAGAGAGGCCCCTTAAATGCTGTTTTACTAGGGAAAACGGAGCATTGCAAGCTGGGAACAAGTCTGGACATAACTTGGTTGTGCACAGTGCTTGCAGCCTCAGTCCTGAAAGTATGTAGCGCTATTAAGAATAGGTATGATATATAATCCGAGTTAGTTGTAGTCATTCAGCTGTCCGTGGAAGGATGAAACGCTGTGTCAGCCCTGCTGTATGTAGGAGCCATAATCTGCATAGAAAGGTCTAAGTAACAGGTACATTTAGATGCTGAGCTTCTTTGCTGGCTGGATTACTGACATGGAGGATTGCAAGCCTGGGATGTGGGGTAAATATGGTGCACTTCACACGCCTCAGCCTTGCAGCAGTTACCTGCTCAGACTTCATAGTGACTCTATGGATTTAAAAGTTGGCAAAAGACGGAGACAACAGATGACTGTGGCAACACTTTAAACTAGGATCTACATAATACATAATCTACATAAAAAATTGGAAGGAGCAAAAAAAAAAAAGATGCATTTGTTGACAAAAAAATAAATGTGGACATGTGGGAGCCAGCTTACAGCTATTCGATGCAGCGAGAGAGAAGTAGTTGGGTTCTCACTTCTAATTAATATTGGAGCTCTTGACAGCGTTGTCCTCTCCGTATTGGTAGAATAGGCGGTACAATCGGATTTCAAGTTAGCGGGATGCCCAAATCAATTTGGAAAATAAAATGAAACTAAGTAATTTGTAAAAACTCGGAGGGACCTGTGTTGCAGTACATTTAGGGCACCTGTTGCTAGCAGCAGTCTTGAACCACAGCCCTGCTTGATTTTGTTTTCCTACCAGGTCACGATAAGGGTTGGGTGATAGCTAGGCTCCTTTGCTGAGACTGTCAAAAAAGAATTCCTTTCTGTGTGTTTCAATTTAGGTACTAGCATAAATCATGTACAACATCAATTTGTTTAGACCAATTTCATCCTCCTAGCCCCATACAGTGTATTTAAATCAAAACATAAAAATTTATGTCACTAAGTAGTTTTTTATTTATTAAAAAGATTTACTTATAATCAATATAAGCAATTCATTAAAAACAAAGTCATACAGTTTTTTTTCAAGACAACATATTAAACACATTTCCTAAATCTTAACATAAATCAATACCTGTTTCTCAATACATCCTTAAAAAACAAGAATTATACAGTTACAAAATCCGTGTGTCGACGCGTTGAAACACACAGAAAGGAATTCTTTTTTGACTGTGATATTTCCCGGTCCTTTCTGGGTTTATTTGGGAAAACTCTCGCTCTTTATGTCCTTTGCTGAGACTGACACACATGCAACCTGCAGTGTGCTGCGTGCACCTTCACTCCACGAGTCTGCTGACAGTGGAATGCCAGAGCAGAAATGGCATCGCATAGTAAAGGCAGCACGGGAAGCAGACACCTCCAGTTGACTCAGTATGCCTTCAAATCAATTTCGTAGCGCGCACTGCATCGCAATGCAATGCAGTGCGCGCTACGAAATTCGTTTTATTAATTAAATTGTTTACTTACCTGTAATTATCCATATGCCGGTTTTTAGCCCTCTCCACCCTGCCCCTCCCCCTCCCCGCCTCCCTGCCCCACCGTAACTACCTCCACGGCCCGCGGCTGCAAACTTTTTTGTTTACTGCACTGTTTATGCTGCACACAATAGGCATTGGGAATCATAAGGCAGCTCCACAAGGAAGATGCAGTCACAGAGGGAGCACACAATGCCTATCTTTGCTTCATGTAAGTCGCACATGCTGAAAAAAGGCAAAGGCCTTTGCAGTTGGACTGGACCTACACATATGGGGCCTCATTTATGAAAAGTGACGCATCGCTGCGTGAAAACAGCGATGTGTCACTTTTCACTGCGCTCTCCCTGCGACATGATTGATGCGTCATATTTATAATATGACGCATCATGTCGCAAGGAGTTACAGATACGTCAGTATTACTGACGTATCTGTAGGCGCAAAAGTGATGCATTGCTGGAGTTTGTCACAGAAGTGACGCAACTCCAGCAATGCTCCCTTTCACATGGGGAAAGCCCCATGTGAAAGGGCTTGCGTCAGTCTTACGCCTGCTGTGAGGCAGGCGCAAGATTTTGACGCAACAGCGTCCTAAAAGTGACGCAGTGAAACCTCATAGATTTTACTGCGTCACTATTACGAGGCTTTTTGCGGGTGAACGCCCCCTCTGCATACATTATACCTGACGCAGGTATAATGTAGCGCAGGGGTTTACAAAGTGACGCATCTGCTTAGATGCGTCACTTTGTAAATAGTGCGCATCAGGAGGCATTTTTTACGCTGCCGATGCGTCACAAAAAGTGACACATCGGAAGCGCAAAACTCACGCAAGGCCTCATAGATGAGGCCCATAGTTTAGAAGGCCTGCTGAATCTGATCAGATCGAACAGGTATTTTTCGTTTGCCCCTTTCTCTCCCAGGCAAGGGTGGCTGGCCCAACAGCCTGTGCTGCTTTTAAAAAAAACAAGATAGTAAGTAAACAAACAGGCTATTTTAAAAATCTAGACAGTCTGGAACTTTCCTTAAAGCTGGAGGGGCCACTTAAAACGTGGGGGCTCTGGGCTAGAGCCCACTTTGCCCATGCCATAAAACATCTTTGAGGGCACATACAATTGTGCAGGGCCTTGTTCAGTGAGAGTCTTCGTATCCTACTGGGCAAGCATGAGCTAGCCTGAGATACACATGTATAGCGGTATTACCTAAGACTGATAGATCCTATAATGCCCTATACTACCACTTAAATGCAGGTTTTGGGCAAAGGTTTGGGGCCTTTATTTGCTTTCTACGCCTAAAGTCTATGGGGTCGATTAGGTTGGCAGGTGAATCGCCAACAGCCCGTATAGCGGTGGCGATTCGCCTGCCAATTCCAACCGCCCATCTACCATTTCACCCGCCAAACCACGATTGCGGTGGAGGCGCCGGCAGACAGAAAGACCATCCGCTGGTCGGACAGGCGACCGGGCGGAGAAGGGTTCAGATATGGTGGCGGTGTCTGCAAGACACCGCCATTCATAGCATGATGTGTGGCAGTGCAGGGCTTTTCATGGCGGAGATCCCTCCATGGAAAGTTAGGCGGATATCACTTTCGGTGGCCTGTTGCGGGCCCCCAGGATGTTGAGGGGTGGGGGGTGCACATGGCGGTACCTATGCGTACCGGTGCATATGGTGGCAGGGACCGCACGGTGCCTGCCACGTTGTATATGCAAATGCACAACATGCCTTTTTTCCATTGCGGCCGGTGCTGCTGACAGCACCACCTGCCGAAATGGAAAAAATGCGGGATGCACTCCACATATAGTGGGCGGTCCCATTTGCCGTTACGGTGGCAGGCAGACATCATAATAGACCCCTTAATTCCAACAACATATTCTCAAACATCTGGTACCTCCTATAGCAGCCCTTCAGCATTATGGAGGGCTGACAGTTTTATGGTATTTCTGTCTGTATTTATCCTCATTTACTTTTTGGTTCACTGACAAAATATCAATGTAAAAAATATTGAAGTAAAAAAGTATAGATGAAAAAATATAGAATACAAAATATCGACTCCATATACTTAAACAGGTAAGTGCAAAAATATTGAGAAAAAAATATTGATGTAAAAAATATAGTTGTACAAAATATCGAATTATATATATATATATAAATAAAATAATAATACAAAATATGTTAAATAATAAAATAAATATAAAAAATGACAGATTTAATATACATTAAAAAATATAATAAATAAACTTAATTAAAAAAGTTAAACACACATACATAATAACTCATATATATTTACTTTAAAACAATTAAGAAACTATTCATTTTAATTTGTTTTATGATTTTAAAATTATATAAACATTTACAAATATATATATGTGTGTTCCAATGACAAAATCTAATACAAAATACATTCTATTACAAATTAAAACAGTAAACTATTTAAAAATCTTAAAACGTACATTTCCCACTCCAATGAGTGCAACAGTAAGAAAAGTGTTGGATAGCGAAGGGGTACAAATTACTATTACCACTCCAGTGAGTGCAACAGTAGGTAAAGTTTGGATACGGAGGGTTAAAAATTACTATTCCCACACCTGTGAGTGCAACAGTAGGGAAAGTGTTGGATAGCGGAGGGGTAAAAATTACTATTCCCACTCCAGTGAGTGCAACAGTAGGGAAAGTGTTGGATAACTGAGGGATAAAAATTACTATTTCCACTCCAGTGAGTGCAACAGTAGGGAAAGTGTTGGATAGCAGAGAGGCAAAAACTTACTACTCCCACTCCAGTGAGTGCAACAGTAGGGAAAGTGTTGCATTGCAGAGGAGTAATAATTGATATTCTCACTCCAGTAAGTTCAAAATTAAAAACAAACAAAATGTTAACAACAAACATATTTAAAAAACAAAAATATATATATATATATAAACATGTTAAAAATTATAATACAAATATATTTAATATTGAAAATTATAAAAACACATATTATAATGGTAAATACATATGACGAATACCTACAAATCTTATATGAAATAAAAGAAAAAAAATCCAAATAAATAAATAAATTTAATTTGAAATTATTTAGAAATAAAAACATTAATTATTACATGTTTTCTTTTTTTATTTCCTACCCTATACCACCACACAATTCACAACCCACATCTAAATTAAAAAAAAATGACTGCCTTAATTAACATAATTAATTACCAACTAAACAATATTATTAATTAAAAAACAAATTAAAACTCATAAAAATTATTTAACTTCTCACACTTTTCCCCTATAATCCCCCAAACCCACAGCTAAAATTAAACTGTAAACAAATTAATTACTCAATTAAAACCTATTTTTATTTTTAAAAAACTAATAGTATTTACCAACTAATTAGGAAGTAAGTAAAATAACTTACTCCCCACACTGTACCCCTATAACAATAAAACCCACACACAAAAAAATAAACAAATACCCTAATTAAATATACAATAATTAATTAATATTAATGATCAACTAAAGTTTCATTAAATAAACATAAATTACTTCCCACCCTTTACCCCTATAAACCCCACAATCCACCCCTAAAGTAAATTACCCACATTCCATATTTACTCATCAATTGATTAGTTAATATATATTAAAAAAACAATTATTAATTAAAATACATTTCTTCCCATCCTTTACCCCATAAACCCCACAACCCACACCTAAAGTTAATTACCCAAATTCCATATTTACTTATCAATTGTTTAGTTAATATATATTAACAACTAATTATTAATAATTTAACATAAATTACTTCCCACCCTTTACCCCTATAAATCCGAGAACCCACACCTACAATTAATTACACAATTTCCATAATTAATTTTCAATAAGTTAAATAATATAAACTAACAACTAATTATTATTAATCAAAAATAAATTACTTCCCACCCTTTACCCCTTTAAATCCCACAACCCATCCATAAAGAAATTACACAATTACCATAATTTAATAATTAATTAATTAATGCTAATTACAAAACAATTAATGATTAATTCCAAATAAATTACTTCCCACAATTAACACTATAAAATCTAAATTAAATAAATAAAAAATGATCGCTAATGTATTATAATTACATTATTTTCCACCCTATTCCCCTATAAACCCAGAACCCGCAACTGAACAAAAAAATGCAAAATTTAATTAAAATAAAATTAATAACTACTAAAAATGTACTACATAAATTAAAACACATAAACAATACTTATACAAAAAACATACATCACGTACATTTAAAATATAAACTAAAATACATAACACTGATTAAAAAATATATATATTAAACAACTATATTCTTGCAACCAATATTAATGACTTCTATATTTTTAAAAACAATATTTCTTACCTTAATTTTGATATTCTTGACCACGATATTCTTGCTGTCGATATTTCTGAATCACGATCTTATCAACTCGATATTTGTGTATGTAGACATTTTCAACTCGATATTCTGTCTCAACACCTTATTTTTTGCCACCTTATTGAAATGTATCCATCTTTATTTTGTGGTTTAAGAATACATGGAGCGGTAACATGGTGTATTTCCCTGTTTATTTAACTGATAAATATGCACTCATACTTTGATGCCTGTTGCATTTTAGCAAATTAAGCAGCCAATACAGCAGATCACTACGCCCACATGTAAATGTTAGCAATATATACAAATATATGTTAACATATGCCTACATTTAAGGAAATCCCATCCTGTTTTTTTAACTACACATGCTCGCTATCTGCTCAGATGTTGGCTTTGAATTCATGAAGACAGCGTTGAAAGACAATCACAAGAAGCACAATTTTCTATATTTTTCTGCTTTTAAAAATAAATTCAGACAGAAAACACATTGTTTTACTGTAAAAACTGAAAACCGAGAGCCTTAATATATAATAAGAAAGGCTTGTCTGCCATACACAGGTCACTGCGTCAATGCTGTGTCAAATACCACAAACCACTAACAGATGCTGAAACCGAAGTAAAAAAAAGTCTAATAACCAGCAGCTTACTCATTTTGTTAAGTTAACTACATGATCTGAATATACAACGGTTAAACGATCTGTTTTGATGCGATTACAGCATTACACAGATCAACTTCTATGCACACCTTTACACCTCAGTGAAGATAACCTAAACCCTGTAAATTCCCCAGGCACACCAACAGTGGTTTAGGTTAGTATAAGCACCGCTGTGTGGAAACAGGCTGGGTCACAAACACAAATCAAACTCTGTTTAACGCTTCCAGTGGTCACGTAATTGGTGAATACTGTGCTGTACGAGTGACATAACATGTGGACCCACTTTCCCCCTTATACAGACGTGAATAAATGCTTGAATAAAATTATTCAGATCAGTTCCTACCTTCACGAAAGTGGAAAACAAGTTTAATTGAAGCTGTTGGCTGTTTTGCAATCTATGCTTTATTGATGCAACAAGCCATGGACCCTATGTTTTGCAGAAGCGTGTTTTGCAAAAGCCGAGATCTTAATAAAATGTGCTTGCCTGAGCATACATTAGCGAAGAAGATTCAGGTTTATTCTTGCTCAACTGAACACATAAAACAGATAGGAGCTTATGGTTAGTAGGACAGTGTCACAAACAGGTCCTGGCTCAGCACATAGTCCTGTTGCTAGGAATGTCTTCCCCATAAATGTAGGTTCAACTGATATGTATTGAGTCTGATTTGATTGCGCTGCGGTATCTGATTCTTCACAGAGCCCGGGGACACAAAGTCTTTTTTAGAAGGAGAACTGTGCATTCACTCCTTTTGTGTTTTGAAAGTAGCAACAGTTTGCCCTGCCCTTGAGCCAACTGACCTTGGGAAAACTATAGGCTATTTTACTTCATCTATTTTTACAGGACCCACTTCTTAGCGCTTAAGTACACAGATGTTTGTCAATGTAGTCTCTTCTATCCCACCAAGTAGAGATTGTGAGACCTCAGATCAGAGAGAGAGTGTTGCAAGGATTTCTGAAAATAGTCCCCATTAGGAAAGTTCTACAGTGGATCTGTGTTTCATCAGAGAGGGGCACGGTCCTGGAGACGACTGGATAAGCAAAAACGGTTAGCCAGACCTCATTTGCGTCATGTTCGGCTGTTCTTTCAGGTCTCGACACAGTGAGCTCCAACGTTGGGCATCCATGCCCAGATTGCTTTGCTTTTTGAGTATCTTTCAAAGGTCATAGCAAGACATCTGAATCATAACATAACATTCTGATCAAATATCATACTAGGACAGGGGCGTGGCCAGCACCATGGCTGGGTAAGACATGACGCTCCAGAGCTCCGTCTGGCGACCTAAATATCCGACACTCTCACCGGCCCAAATCTCGCCAATTTGACACCGGAGGTGACCCTTGCCGGCCCGACCTTGGGGAGCACGTTGTTCAGCGAAACTAGTCACGGACGACTGCGAGGCGCCGACTGGAAGGCGATCCCCCGGGGAGCTCTGCAGTCCTCAAGATGGCGGCGGCGTGAGCTGGAGTCCGCGATCGGGATTCAACGGGACCCCCGGCCCAGGGGAGCCGCGCAGAAGTGTGGACCTACTCTGACCACAGGTGACCACAAGACGTTCCGACCACACTGGGGTCCGTGGTGGGGGTGTCTGGGGGCCCTGCCGGGTCCGGTACCCTTTACCAACATGGCGGCGGTCCCGGCGAGGAGGAGCTGAGGCAGCCCGGGAGATCGCCGTGCGCCTGGGACCAGTGGATCGCCGATCGCAGAGGTGGTGCCGGCTCGGCGCCCCCTCCCCCCCCCCCCCCTGGGGCAATAGAGACTGTGGAGGTGCGCTCCCGGGCCGCCCCTGAGTGACGGCGCCTTAACCAATATGGCGGCCGCTCTCTCTGGGTAGCGTGTGGCGCTCCCGAGTGCTGCTGGCTGCCTGCCGCCAACCCTGCATCAGCGAGGGAATCACCACCTCCTGTGGCTGGAACTACATAGGGGGAGAGCCATCCAACTGCGGGGAGCCCCGTGGGGGGGGAGATGAGGACGCCAGTGAGACTAACAGTGTGTGTCCAGTACTACCCGACGGGAATATGAGGGCCGGTTGACACTCCGCAGCGGTCTTCGAGTGGACACGACTCCCCCCCCTCCCATTGGCTCATATCCGGCCCAGGACCGGAACTCACCGTCGCGACCCTAGAGACTGGTGGCGGCAGCTAACAGATCACATCGGGGACGGATAAGCCTTCCTGCCGCCACCAACCGGAGATCCGGCTGGCGAGACGTTCGAGGGGGAGACCCCGCACCGTGTGTGACCGGCGGGCTGAGGCTCCTTCCTTGCCCGCCCCAGGAGAGACGCAGAACCGGCGAGCCGCCCGAGATACCCGACGACAGCACCCAGTGAGCCATGGGAAAGAGAGATAACCCACCGAAAGTGCCTAAACAGGGGACCATGGACAATTTCACCGCCCCTCGTACGGCGATGGTGGGCCCCAGCGACTCGTCTGCTGCGCGCTCAGACACTGCGCTGCTGATGGAGGCCATCCAGGCCTCGCGGACAGACATTCAGGAGTCCAGGGCCGCCCTGGAAGTAAAAATAGGAGAAGTATGTTCAGAGGTGACTCTTCTGCGGCAGGACTTCCGGAACTTATCCGACAGAGTTACTTCTGCAGAGACGGGGGATGGGGGAGGTGGAAGACTCAATCACCACCCTACGCAAGGACATGGCGGAGCTGCAGGCATCCCATCGCCAACTTCTCTGGAAGGTCGACGATGCTGAAAATAGAGCACGAAGGAACAACCTCCGTTTTGCTGGCTTTAGAGAGGGAATTGAGAAAACTGATATGGTGTCCTTCCTACGCACGTGGCTCACGGAGACCTTCCCAACGGTGCAATTCTCCTCCTGCTTCATTATAGAGAGGGCACATAGGACCCTTCTGGCAAAATCTCCGGAGGGAGCAAGACCGCGACCGATTATAGTGTGTTTTCTTAACTTTGCTGTCAGGGACCTTATCCTGAGGGAGGCGAGGAAACTGGGAGAGATACGTCTGGCAAATGCCCACATCATGGTCTTCCCGGATTACAGTCAGGAAGTGCAGAAACAACGCCGCGCCTTTGACTCCGTGAAGGCAAAACTCAGGGACTTAAGGATCACCTATATGCTCCTCTTTCCGGCAAAACTTAAGGTGACCAGTCACTTTTCTTCTCCCACCCGGAGGACGCTTGGCAATGGCTGGAGGAGCGCCCGATCCTAAACAGCAGGGAAAGAGTCAGCCGAGACACGTCGGAGAGATCCGCGCGAAGTGCAACCCACTGGGAGTTGCCGAAGGCACAAAGACCGAGAGTATCGAGGAGGTCGAGGAGACACATCCAGACTACACCCTATCATGGCCGTGAAATGGGTCCCCTACGGAGAGGGCGTTTGGCCTCGCCGACAGGTACTACCAGGGCAGGCTCACGATTTGCTGGACTACGATCGACTGCTCGCTCAGAGGACGGAGATGAAGATGATCCGCCGGGCCGTACGTCTGGGGAAGAGGAAGTAGATAAAGGAAGTCAATCCGCACACCCCCTGGTGGAAGAGATTCGAGTGATGGAACAGGACTGCTCTGGACAACTGAGTGTTCCTGAATCAGAGACGCAAGACTCCAAATCATGAACTGCTGGGATATGGACTATTGAGTGTACATTGTAGAATGCAGATGCCCCCATGACGGCACGCTCTTGGAAAGGTGGTGTGCTTGGGCCATGGGACTGGTCGCCAGACGGAGGAGAGCACACAAGTTGGCACGCTTCTTTGTTTTACTGGTTTTATTGTTCTTTGATTTCTTGTTACCTGGGGGCTTGAAAGGGAGGGAGTTTGTGGGAGGGCGACAGGCCTACTCTTACGGAAAGTTATGTCCTGTCCGAGGATAATACTGGAAGGGGAGGGAGGTGGGGAGTGGGGGGGGAAGGGGGGTTTTCACGTTTGGTTGGACAACGATCCAGGGAAGGGCAGTTGGGAGGGGTACACTTCCACGGACTTCATGCAGCAGCGCACACTGAGCTCACGAACCACCTGCATGTGCCAAGACCGGACCACATGCAGCTACCACGTAATCCAATGGCAAGTACCGTAGTCACACCACTAGGGGAAGATAGGAGATTGAGCATCCTGACATGGAATGTCAACGGTCTGGGTTCTAAAATCAAAAGAGGCCTCGTGAACGCCTACATTAAAAGGGTGGACCCAGACTTTACCTTCCTGCAAGAAACACACCTCAAGGGTACACTATGCGCCTTTATCGCTAGAAGGAGGCACATGCGGGATACACATCTGACTTTAGAGGGGTGGCGGTCATCGCTAAAAAAGCCTCCCCATTCTGCATTACCCGCACCTGGCTTGACCCACAAGGAACCTACGCCGGAGTGCAGGGCACCTGGAGCAGACGCACCTACACGCTTGTCTCGGTCTATGCACCACCCAAACTGCAGCCCCGCACACTCACGGCGCTCAACCACATACTCTTAGAGACCTCTGATACAATACAAGTGGTGGGAGGAGACTTCAATGATGTTATGAATACCAGATACGACAGATCAGGAGACGTGACGAGAGGCGAGCACCAGACGACACTCTGCAGCCAGATGTCCGCCATAGGACTCACAGACATTTGGAGGTGGCTTCACCCGACACAACAGGCATACTCATACTACTCCGGGGCGCACAAGGTGTTCTCGCGACTCGACTACATTTTTATGTCCCGCCAATACCTGAGGGCAGATGATGTTGCAGAATACAGGGCCAGGGGCATTTCAGACCACTCGCCACTGTATGTAAGAGTAGGACGGGACCGGGATAGACACGCGGGATCTTGGCGCCTGGCGGCTTGGGATTTACAAAACGCGACCATACTTAGCGGTATACGGGCTGACATTAAGGTGTATCTAGCAGAAAACGAGGGCACAGTGGACTCAAGGGCTACTCTGTGGGAAGCCCTGAAGCCGGTCCTTAGGGACAGGATAAATTCTAGGTTGGGTGAAGAAAGGCGGAGAATCCAAGCTGAGGTGGCCGCCCTAGAACAAGCTGTACTAGAAGGAGAAAGGGACTATCTGGCCCAAAAACACGACGAGACCCTTAGGAAGCTACTTGATGTTCAGAAACAATATAGGGAACTGGTTACCAAAGAAGCGAAGACCCAGGCCCTTGCCACCCTTCACAGGCTGTACGACGTAGGGGACAAGTCGGGGAAGCTCCTGGCGTGGCTCAGCAGGAAAGAAAGGGCGGCGAGATGGATTGACAGTGTAAAAGCTGGAGACGACGTTGCAGTCAACACCGATAGGGAGATAGCCGAAAATTTTGCCACGCATTTTTAAGCATTCTATGCGGCTCGGGACCTTGCTACGCAAGAGGAGGCGCTGCAGTATTTAGGTGCAACAGTCCTGCCGACCCTCCCCCCGAGTCCGTGGAGGCCCTAGAGGCGGCCATAACGGTAGATGACATCACCGAGGCCATTGCCAGATTGATACCAGGCAAAACCCCGGGACCTAATGGCTTCCCGGCAGAGCTCTTTAAGCGGGCAGCGGACTTACTGTCACGCCACCTTGGGGGACTCTTTACCGATGCATTTGAGGAGGGAAAGCTCCCCCCTGACCTAGCTAGGGCTACGATTGTCCCAATCTATAAAGAGGGCAAACCACGTGAGGATTGCGCCTCACACCGACCCATCTCCCTACTGAATACGGAGGTGAAACTGTTGGCCACCATCCTGGCAGCTCGACTGCGAGCAGTTATTACGGATCTGGTGCATCTAGACCAATTGGGCTTCTTACCAGACAGAGCCACTAAATTGAACCTTAGAAGGACCCATAACTGGCTACAAGAGGTTCGGGAGCGCACCGACCCCCATTGGTTCCTCTCCCTAGACGCCGAAAAGGCGTTCGATGCAGTGCACTGGCCCTTCCTCTTTGCAGTTTTACGTAGGTTCGGTTTCGGGCCAAATTTCATTCAGTGGGTACGGCTCCTCTACACTGCCCCGAGAGCCAGGGTGCGGGTGAACGGGACTCTATCCCGAGAGTTTCAGATTCAGAGAGGTACTCGGCAGGGGTGCCCCCTGTCTCCCCTCTTGTTCACGCTTACAATAGAGGTGCTTGCCACCAGGGTCCGTCAGAACAATGACATTCGCCGTTTTACAAGCAGTGCCGCTGACTCGATGCCTGAAAAAATCTCGCTCTACGCAGACGATGTTTTACTCTATATAACGGAACCAGAAACCTCGATCCCAGAGCTCTTCCAAGAAATAGATTGTTATGGCATGATGGCGGGACACAAAATAAACTGGCGCAAATCAGTACTTTATGACCCTGGGGTTCGCAATCGATGGGGGAGTCTACCGGAAGACCTACTGACAACTACAGAGGGCTTCCAATACCTCGGGGTATTCATTACCGGGAGCGAGGCCCTCTCCTTTAGTAGAAATGTAGAACGGATCATACTTAACGCAGTGGCGGATATGAACCGGTGGAGACAGCTCCTGCTGACACTCCTAGGCAGGGCGGCCATGTATAAGATGGTCACATTGCCAAAATTCCTATATGCTTTGCAAAATGAGTACTATCCGATACAGGCATCGGTCTTTCGCAGGATCCATGCGGATTTGCGCTCCTTCCTCTGGTTAGGTAAGCATGCCAGGGTGGCTCTGTCCACGCTCCAGAGACATCAATACAGTGGTGGGATCTCACTTCCTAACTTAGAGGCCTACTACTGGGCAGAACACCTAACGCCAATCAATGACTGGCTCCATGCCCCAGCGGATCACCCGACATACGCACTAGAAAGAGCTAAAATGTCGTCCAAGAACTTACTATGTTTCCTTTATGGATCTTCTGGACGAACCTTCCTCCTCCCGGCCACGACAGTGACACTGTCCGCGTGGACGAAGGCTAGCCGTCGCATGGGATGGGATAAGAAGCCCACACGACAGACGCCATTGTGGCATTGTCAGTGGTTGGCGGAACTCCACAAACTGAGAGGGTTCTAAAGATGGGACGACATTGGCATCTCTACTATAGGGGATGTAATTGCCAAGGGGGAGTTCAAATCGTTTCAGGTCCTTAAGTCAGACTTCGGGCTTCATGACACACAACAGTTTAAATATATGCAACTTCGGCACGCCTGGAAGGCCCAAAATATCGCACTCACAGATATTCCTGAATATGCACCTCTGGAGGGGAGGCTCCTACAGGAGCAGATACTGGGAAAGGCGGTCTCCCTGACATATAAAACGTTAACTAACCATATGCTGGGGGATCTGGCAAAGCTTAGGGCCACTTGGGAGGCACAGGTGGGAGAGATGGAAGACTTGGACTGGGACACAGTACTGATGCATCCCCGGGAGGTGGCAATCAAGTCCCGATTGCGACTGATTCAGTTGAATATACTCCATAGAACCTACTATGACAGACAGCGGTTATGCAGAATGGGGAAAGTGGAGGGCCCAAGTTGCCTTAGATGCCATCAAGAAGTTGGGGACTTTTACCACACGCTATGGTCCTGCAGTGTCATACAAACATATTGGACCCAGGTGTTCGAAGAATTAGAGGGGGTCCTAGAGGCCCCGATCTCACAAGATCCCAAACTAGCTTTATTGGGCATGACCAATGAGGTAGACTTGACACGTCCCCTTCTTATATTTCTGGTCCTAGCACTGGTAGTGGCAAAAAGGGACATTGCAAAGCACTGGGGAGCGCTGGACCCCCCCGGCATGGAGGAATGGAGAAGAGGGCTTGATATCTACATGGCAGCTGAAAGGGTAACCTATAAGGCCAGGGGATGTCCCAAACAATTCCGCAGAGTTTGGTCGAAGTGGAGACGATACCGTGGGCTGGATGGGGGGACGAGAGGATGGGATTTCCTGGATGAGTGTGAGACGGGTGGCCGGGACTAATGGGACACTGGCACTGAGAAGGTGTTAATCAATACTGCACTTGTGGACTGTCGTGGGATGCCTGCGAGTTGTGACGCAGATCTGGAAAGGACGTATCCAGCACGGGCGGAGGAGGGAGTGGGTGGGAAGGTGTGGCTGCTGCTGAGTTTCTCTGTTTGTAATCTGATGGAAGCAAATAACCTGTGTTTTCTATTGTTTATTGGGGGGGGAGTTTTTCAGCAAAAGGAAAAAACTGCAGACGTTCGGAATGCTCCTTGAAATGCTCAGAACTGTGTACTGGCTTACGCCACAAGCGCCCGATCGAAAGTTGCCGCCCGACCTCCGGGGTGTGGGCTGAATGGCCATGTATCCAACTGCTATTGTTGAGAGGCGCTCTTTGTGGCTATCACTGGGAGTACCTGAGTATTTGTTACTTGATTACTGTGAGTCTGCAATAAAATATATATATATATATATCATACTAGGACGATGCAAGAGTCCTTCTTCTCTGCTTCACAGTCTTTTTCAAACTTTTCCAAAGCTGTCTAGCATAACTGTCTAAGGGTTTATGCTCTTCTCGCAGTTAGATGTCCAGTTTTAATTCTGGTGAGTTACAGAAAACTGATTATCCTGAAAAAGAGAAAGAATAATATAGCTCCCACCTTGCATGCCCAGTACCTGTCTGTCCAGGGCTGGACAGAGAGAAGGCGTCTGGAGCACTCTTCTAGAGTGCATGAGGAAAGGGCGGCTCATTCTATTAATCCCAGGGCCACCCTGAAAGAATACAATATGTGGAGGATATCAAGTATTTCCCTAAGATGATACTGCTTCGGAGGAGAAATACAAATGGTAAAAAACCTCTTTTGGCAAACTTGTAGTTTTGATTAACGATGAAGATAACATTAGAGTATTCAGGAAGGCACCAAACTCTTCCTGACAATCAGGATGGAGAAAGGGGCAAAGCAAATCCAGGAGCAGAATCCAGAAGGAAACGATCCAAACTGTAAAAAAACAAAGTCAGTGTCAAAAAACGCAGCAAGTCGTGAAGTTTGCAACAAGTAAATCTGGGAACAAGATGCATTGTGACACATTTTCCTTTTGTTATGCCTCCTATATATATGCTTCAATAGGAACTTACATCACAGGAAATACTTTTTTTGGGTTAGAAGCCTCAGTCTTTCAATGGACTGACCATTACATTGGAAAGATTTTTTGTAAGTTTAGGCCCCACCTCTTTCTGGGAACTCATTGTGTCTGTTCAACAACAAAGCAGAGGCCCAGGTTTGACAACTTGTACACTGCTCTGGATTTTTACGTCCCTTTGTGCTCTGCGCAACTCATGGAAGACCTCTCAAGGTTACCACAAGCGTGGGCGTGTCAGAATGATACGGGTGATGAAGGCACTCAGCCTTGAACTAAGTGCTGCATGTGAAAATGTGCATGAAAGTGCATGCAAAAACTCCTTCTCCCTTTGAACACAAGCAGTATCTGTTAAACTCTTAGTATTAACTTCAGCACATATCCCAGTATGGATGTAACACTGTCCAGTGCCTTCTTCATACCAGGATGGGCTTTTTTCAGTCTGTGAATGCTCTAAATGTATGCGGCTGCAGACTGTGTGTAGATAGTGTCAGTGTGAGTGATGCTGGTCGGTGTGGTTCTATTATATTCCTACTTGCATTTTCTGGGGAAATCCTAATTGTCTGATCAGATTTGCTGTTCTTGATCTCGGGTTTCGCATCAAGATGTAACGCTGTGCTATTTTGATAAGTATTTAGTGATGGATTATGAATACTGAGCATAAGATTGTGAGGTTGAGATGCCAAGAACATTAGGGACTGACCTTCTGTAATGATCAACCAGGTGGAAGGGTGGTGGTTGTAAAAAGAAGTGAAGGTCGAGAGGCGGTTGACTTTTTAAAATCACCCGATTATAAATTCTCGCCTTGAGGCATGCCTTCCAGGGCTGACGGGAGGGTGACAGAAATTCTTAGAGGATTTGAACGTGGGTTTCCCTTTTGGGGAAAGAGTTGGCCTTACCTCTGGAGGAGATCATGTTTGGCACCACAGCATACGGACCAAATGTTACCACCATTCTTAATATTGCACTCCTCACTGAAAGATGGCAAGTTTGAACTACAAAGGAGCGGGGCTCGCATGGAAAGACCCAACCACCGGAAAGAGGCAGACAGGGGAGAGATTGACACCAGAACTTAACAATGAGGAAAAGAGGCAGAAGCATCTAAACCAAAAGGGGAATACAAAGAACAAAGTGGCACTAACGGTAGGGATGGACTTGGTGGAAAATAGAGAAGTAATGTGAAACTCATCGGAAGTGCCCCAATTGGAGGGATGAGGGTTTCCCTAGCTTTACTATGAGAAGAAATAAATCCAGTTAAAATACTTAAGACTCTTGATTATTGGGATTTGTTCCTACCAAGGAAGAAAACATGAGAAACCTAGAAACCTAGAAAGTGGAACCTTATAGGACACCGCACCTGACCTGCTATCTCTATCTATTATCTAAATACACTCGAAATATCCTGAGATCTGTGTGCACACTGTAGACACACCCAATATCACAATGCAATCCAAGAAAAGGAACATCACAGTTTAAAAGAACAGCAAAGGTGCACCACAATACAAGGAAAGATCTTAAATCTATGTCCAAAGGTGTCTTCTTCAAAAATTCTTCCTTTATTTAAATGAAGTTAAAACAATGATCAGGATGAATTAAACAGCTAATGCGTTTCGTCCCATGCACAAGGACTTCCTCAGGGCATAGGTAATTGAAATGCAATGCGAAACAGCAGAATGGCCAAGAAGTTCGAGGAGGGTATGATATGGTCCTTCCCCTTCGTTTTTTATTGTATTGTATGAAACTTATATAGCGCAGGACTTACCCTGGGGCATCTCCACGCTTGCTTAGGGAACCCGTCCTGGTATTCCCCTGTGAGAAACCCCGGCAGGGTATCCACAAGGTGAAAGCCAGGCATCCCGCCGCGAGGGGCCGATGTGGAGATTAAGCAAGCTATTGCCCAGAGTCGCAGAGTGTGACCCCGTGAGTCGAGTAGGCACCGGAGCGAGAATTGTCGAGACTGTGGAATTTATGAGCCCGAGACCCGCCGAGGCGGGGAATCGAACCCTGGTCCACGGTCGATCTCAGATTCCGGGTCTGCCGCCTCTAATCACTGAGCCACACTTCTCCACTATAGCAACTCCAAACGCGTAAATTAAGTGAAGATGATGTAAGGTAAATCAGAGCCACATGTAATATCAATCCAAAATAGCTATTGAGTCGAGCTTGAAGAGCCCCCCTTCTCATGAGTAAAATCCACAATCATGGATTGGGATAAAGTTGTGATGAACCTTGGTTCACCCAATATAATGCAGGCTCAATATCAATGGCTGAATGCCGTAACCAGCCTTAATTACCGGGGGTCCGCCGTCAAGAATTTCTCTCGTCATGTCGCGTCAGAAACAAGTGTATTCAACAGATTTATCTTAAAGTGGCTTGTCATAACTGTAGAATTGCCAAGTTTATAAAATGTATTTCTTCAGCTATATATTTTTGATAAACCAGAACTGAACTTCCTTATAAGCGGTTGATCGTCATTACCTAACAGGAGATCTGTAAGCAAATGTTTCTGTCTTTAGCATAGTTCATTGTTTCTCAGTGAAACATTCAACAAATAGACTGAACACTGCAATATTCTTCTCCGGGAACCAAGGCCAGCTAGTCCCAGTTGTACATATGTTAACATGAGATGATAATTTTCTTTTATTGGTTTGTGAGCTTCACACGTTTGCTGTGGGAAACAAGAAAAGAGACTGCTTATAGATGGAGGATGCCTTCTCAGAGTGCATGTTTCTAGTTAGTCAGAAGCCATTTTTCCCCTGAGCCCCCGTTCTTCTGTGCGTTGCATTGTAGCCACTTCTCATTCCCTTTTTTGATGTTAGCTACTGCTGAAGGTGATTGCTGTCACCTGACATATTGTAGATGACAATTTGTTTTATCCTTTTGCCCTGCCAGGTGCAGCTACTGCTGTATCTGTTTTCCCACTTTACTGATCAAGATTTACCTTGTGTAGTTGCTACTGGAACTATATATTGAAGCCTATGGAGAGATGAGACTTGGCTGAGTTTCAAGAACCACTCTTTATGGGTAGTTAAACTGACTTTAGACTTTGATTTTGATGCTCCTTTGATCTTGCTCTTTTCCAACAACTCTTTCTGGGTTCTGATAGGTTAGGTTACTTTTAGCTAGACTAATTCCTATATGGATCACAGTGTTAATTTGCTATATTGATGATTCTAACCATAACCATATTTTTATGACTCCTGTAACCAGAATATTTGATTTACTAATTGAATAAAAAGACAAAGAACTTTTTTTACTAATCTCTTAAAGAGAAAGAAAGGTTTTAAAACATTTCTAAAACTCTCCTCATCATTGACTGAGCTTAAATGTAATTGATGCCAATGATTAATTTGATTTGAACGGGCTTCCATTCAATTACGGCGGCAAAGATCTGTCCCCTCGAAGAAGGAAGCAAATATAGCGTGGAGTTGGATTCCATTCTTGTAAGTGAAAAGGTTGAACTTTTATGTAGAGTATATTTGAACTCTTTCTGCGTTATCAATGATTTTCTAATATTTGGGATGTTGGATCTCTTTCTTAAGTGTACCCTCATCGGTTATATTTCAGTAATCTAGTCTGAGCCCTGGTATGGTCAATGCAATGTGTCGTTTTAAATTAAGGAAAAGAATGATTCTTCCCAACTTCATGAGCCTGTGATTGGTGTTTTATTGTCGGGTGAAATGTAATGCTGGAACAACATTTGAAGTCAACTCAAACCCCAAAGATATTATTGCAATAGGGGCAGTTTTTCAATCCCTGTGCCATCTGTTGAGTTTCCCTTGTTATGAAAAGTTTAATAGTTAGCTATTCATTTGAACAACATTCTTCATCTAGTATTAGGAACGAATATGTTTCAAACATGTTGTTATGTTGTTTGGTTTGTTTTGGTTGTTGCCAGCTTGGTTGTGAAACCGAATATTATCTGAATACCTTAGATTCTGAATGGGGTAACTGGAGATAACCGTGCCGAAGTACTCATGCAGATGTTGAAGTGTATTGGAGGTAGAGGTGGGTCTACTGGTGATGATTTTTTTGTACAAGACGTGCATAAGATCAAATGTATCCCTTGGCTTCACTTGGAGATAAATGGACAGCACCACTCGGGTGCCATTTCAAACTCCTCAGTCCAGTGGTTTAAGCCACCAGTAAATTGAGAATGATTACAAATATCTGGTGTGCCTTAAACAAATTCGTAGAGAAATTCTTCTCTGATAGTAGATGTTGCCAAGAATACCAAGTTCCCCTGTGGTGCACCCTGCTGTGTTGGTAGGTATTGAGATCATCTAGGAGGAACTTGCAGACTCCAGGCAATCAAAGGGTGTTGATGCCTGCTTATGGCTCTGAAAGTCCAACACTAAGCAGGCTATTTTTTTAGAGGATTTGAGTAGACATATCACGAGTTTAATCTATTCCAGGAAGGATGGGTTGTGACCCAGCTTGCCGTATAATGTGGCAATGATTAAGGGCCATATGTATGAAACGTAGGTTTTGTGATTCTCAAATAGCGATTTTTAGAGAATCGCTATTTGATAATTGCAAAATACTATGGGCCATATGTATCATTCCTAATTGCGATCGCCATTAGGCTTAGTGGTATGTATGAAAGCAAAACTGCCTAGCAAAATAAGGAATCGCAAAATTTGCCATTCCTTATTTTGCGATTGCATTTAAGGAATCGCAAATTGCTATTCCTTAAATGAAATGTAAGAAGCACAGAACAAGTGCAATTTGGCCTTAGGGAATCGCAGTTTATCACCAACTTCAAGTTGGTGGTAATTTGTGATTTTTTTGATAAATGCACTTTTTTGCATTTTTAAAAGTGCCATGTGGAGCACGTACATGCCCTTAGGGCATGTATGTGTCCCACATGTGCACACATGCATATTTCAGGGGTGTAAGAGGGTGTCCTTTTGACACCCTGGCAATCTTGAAATTGCATTCTCAATTTGCGATTCTCTATTTGATAATCGCAAATTGAGAATTTCTTCCCATTCATTCCAATGGGCCTCTAGGCCCATAGGAATGAATGGGGAGGTATTCCTTAACTGCGAATTGCAATTTGCAATTCGCAATTAAGGAATATGTAGGATTTGCTAAATTATTTGCAAATCCTACATACATAGCATTTTGCGATTCTCAAACAGCGAATCTTTAAAAATCACTATTTGAGAATCGCAAAACCTACGTTTCATACATATGGCCCATTGTATGTAGGATTTGCAAATAATTTTGGGAATCCTACATATTCCTTAATTGCGAATCGCAAATTGCAATTCACAATTAAGGAATACCTCCCCATTCATTCCTATGGGCCTACAGGCCCATAGGAATGAATGGGAAGACGTTCTCAATTTACGATTCTCAATTAGAGAATCGCATATTGAGAATGCAATTTCAATGGTGCCATGGTATCAAAAAGACACCCTGTTGCACCCCTGAAATGTGCATGTGTGCACATGTGGCAAACATACATGCCCTAAGGGCATGTATGTGCGCCACATGGCACTTTGAAAAATGCAAAAAAGTGCATTTATCAAAGAAATGACAAATTACCACCAACTTGAAGTTGGTGGTAATTTGCGATTCCTTAAGGCCAAATTGCACTTTTTCTGTGCTTCTTACGTTGCATTTAAGGAATTGCAATTTGCGATTCCTTAAATGCAATCGCAAATTAAGGAATCACAAATTTTGCGATTCCTTATTTTGTGAGGCAGTTTTGCTTTCATACATACCATTAAGTCAATAAGAATGATACATATGGCCCTAAATGACACGTGTGGAAAACATACGTTAAAAAGCTTTAAGTACTGATAGATTTAGGCATAAACAAGTGAAGACATTAAAGAGTTAATGCTAGCCAGGGCTGGACTAAGAACCTACAGCAGGCCTAGACATTGTTTTGGACCAGCAGCCCCGCTGCTTTTGTGTCTGGAGGCTGCTGTAAACAAGCCCCCCCTCCCCCCCAACAAAACCAGCCCCCACCCTTCCAGCCTCCCAGGGAAATGTCAGATGTCTGCTATGGCCAGTCCGGCCATGAGGCTGGCCCACTGCCTCTGTCACTCAATATGTTCCTCATTATGATTTTGTAATTTTCTGGAGTAGAGCATCAAGAATAGACAGGCGTGAGATGTGAATCAAGTTTCAGTAACGCCTACTATGGAGCATTCATTCTCCTCGTTCGTCTTGCATACACACTTTTTTATTTGGGTGTACATATAATTATTCTCCTCTGAAAAGTTGTGTACCTTGAAGAGGTATTGCATTGTTTATGTCTATTTTTAGGGGTTCACATCAGGTTCTGGAAGCTTTAGATCGAAGAGCGAAATGAAAGGTGGATTCGCTCTTTGAATAGGCTGGAAGAGAAATGGTCGTTAGTGTCAATAATTTATTTTAGTTTTTGAAATAGTGCGATCAAAACACTAAGCCGGGGTGACAGAGCGATATGAAACGGTGCAGTGATTCACATTCCGGTAGAAAATAAAGCAATAAGGCAATGCACATTGTCATCTGGATTATCAGTAAAACATTTCAAGTTGGAGGAGATGTCAGCATGTGATCGTTTTGTGATGGGTGGCCTCAGAATGTATGTTGTTGAGGGTCATATGGTTCAGATTTCCTTTGTTTTGACTTGGTCAGCTGAGCAGGACAGAAGGAGGGTCACTAGCTTGGGAAGACCAGGTTTCTGCTGGTAACTGGAAGGGCTTGGACATTTCTCTTTTGACGTGGCTTTGTGATTTGTATCTGCGGAAAGAAGGAATCGTGTTGTACTAGTGTCGATAGACTAAAGAGTAGCATAGCAAGAGCAAGAAAGAAAACACTAAAAAAGCGAGAGAGAGAAGATGAAAATATAATAAAGCGAGAGAGCGAGTGGAACTGTGACATAGCAGAGGAGACAAAAACAACAAGGAGAAAACCGGAGAAAGGTGAGAAACTAGGGCGAATTCAGGGAGAAGGAGAAACTATTAGAGTGATTAAGAGAGAAACTACGGTTTCATAGAGAGAGAAACAACGGCATCACAGAGAACAAAGGAAAAACGGGGATGCAAATTTGGTGAAGATAAGAAAACATCAAGGACCGGTGAGGAAGAGAAACTGCAAAAGAGAAGATGTGGAGAAACAGAGACATGTGTACCAGTGGGAGAAATGCAGTAAAGTGGAGGAGGGATGAGATGTGAGT
Source organism: Lissotriton helveticus (assembly GCF_964261635.1). Lineage (NCBI taxonomy): Eukaryota > Metazoa > Chordata > Amphibia > Caudata > Salamandridae > Lissotriton > Lissotriton helveticus. Next base: position 963,016,343 of record NC_136068.1, on the reverse strand, counting down.
GGGAGCGAGGCAGTGTGGGGAGGGCACCAAGAGGGGAGGAAGGCAAGTGCTAGCCCCTGGTATAAATTAGTGCCACTCCATGTGTCAGCCCCGGGCCTAATAGTGCCAGTTTAGCACTTGTCATCCTCAATTCCCCTGACTGGTCGCCACCCCTTGGCACAGTTGTCTGGCATAGCTGGTTCCGGCTGGTGCAGGGAACCCGCACCACAAGTCCGGCTCTCGCTAGCCGGCCCGAGAGCGGCAGGTGGACCGACGGGGGGCGCTGGAAGAGAGGGAAGCGGGGTGCCAGCATTGCTAGCCCAGTCTCCCATCTGTGAGCGCCTCAGGTTAAACACTCCATCTCTGAAATTGTAATTAGCGTTCTTGCAGAAAAATGCTGTATTTAAAAAAAAAAAAAAGCTCTGTTCAGGCGGCCGACATCACAGCCATAATTAGTCGCAACACGTTGTGCATTTAAAGAAGTTGGTCTCTGATATTTAATTTATTGCTTTTTTGCCTAAATGCGCCTTCGAACTGCTAAAGGGGTCTGGCGAGCACACGTGCGAGTGAATCAAATCGAAAACAACCTTGGATTTGATTCCCCGGCAGTGGCTGACTGCATCAAAAAGTGGTTGGTATACCGGTTTCAGTTTAAGTACGATTTATGTCTTTGAACCAAGCAACATTGATTTCACACCCTTGATGCATACAATGCACCCACGTGCTTTACGCATTCCTTGGGTATGGCCATGTTGTTAGGACCTAATTAATTGTACAGTTTGCGAAGGTGCCAATTTGCAGCAATCGGATTCATCACAACACACCACGTCAAAATACTGCACCTGTTAATACTCGGGCCATGGGGTTTGGTATTTACTGAATGCAGTGTTGTTAAATAATATTAAGTTCCACATCTTCGAATCGCGATAACACAACAATAGTGCGTTTCCTTGGTGTGAAAACTGAGAATGTTGATTTTTTTCCCTCCAGAAATACCATTAGATTCTATTTGGCGCAAACAATCCTGTAAAAACTTGCGAGTGCAGTAATGTTTTGTCATATTTTGAAAGCAACTTAGGGAAGAGATGTCAATGCTTCGGCCTGTAGTTAGTCTTTGAGTCTCATCAGAACAAAAGTAATCTGACTAAGGTTCCCTAGAAACTGTGGAATCTTGGGACCTTCAATAAGGCATCCTGTAAGAAATCTGTGAAAGAATACTTTAAGAAAGATTCTACAATGTCTACTGGGCTGCCTGGTTAGTCAGACAGTTCCTGTGGGGTAAGCAGCTGCGGCCCGTGGAGGGAGTTACGGTAGGGCAGGGAGGCGGGGAGGGGGAGGGGCAGGGTGGAGGGTGCTAAAAACCAGCATATGGATAATTGCAGGTAAGTACACAATTTAATTAATAAAACGAATTTCGTAGCGCGCACTGCATCGCAAAATGCGATGCTGTGCGTGCCACGAATTTCGTTTTATTAAATAAATTGTGTACTTGCCTGCAATTATCCATTTGCCGGTTTTTAGCACCCTCCACCCTGCCCCTCCCCCTCCCCACCTCCCTGCCCAACGTAACTCCGTCCACGGGCCGCGGCTGGGGGTAAAGACATTTTTCAGGAGAAAAAACCTTTGTATTGTGTGGAGAAAGTGGTGAAACCAACTCATACAAGAGTATTTCTAGACAAAGCCAACAATGCAAAACGGATGCCTCAGTTCTCTAGATGGACCTGTACAGCTAAATGAATTACTCAGGAAAAGCACACCTTTGTATTGAGTAATGCGTCTGCAATCATTTTGGTGGCATGACACAATGTAACAGTGTGCTTTTCCTGGCTGCTTACCTAGTGAAGTAGTGGCCCATGGACAGTAGGTATCAATACACAGGCATTGAAAGGCTTATCTTACAGCAGCATCACCTCAGTCAATTTCCCAATACCTCACTTTTGTATGCTACAACACAAAGCAAGTAGGAAAACACAGGACTGGCTTAGAATGGCACTTGGGACAGTAACACAACTCCCCTGCATCTTTCCTTGCTTAGAGCAAACTCTACAACAACAACAAGGTTGAGTCTTTTAAAGTGTTCCAGGATAGCGATCGGCAAATTTTCGGTCCTGGAGCTTGTCACATCCTCAAGAGCATGTGAAGTGGAGGCTGCTGCTTCTGTAGCAGTAGGACTTTCAATGACGGTAAACTGAAAGTCAAGGAAAGGCATGAGTCTTCTGTGGAGATAAACATCTTATGTTGCTGTTGCAAGTGGCCCATTTTGCAGGGTTTCCTCAAATATTTTACCTCCTTCCTCGTCTGTTTTTGACTTTGTTTTTGCTGGTTTTAGGAATGTGGACACTTTTTCACTTCTGACCAGTGCTAAAGTACATGTGCTCGGTTTCTAAAATGTAATGGCATTTGTTTTCTCCATGATTGGCATATTTAATTTACTTAGAAGTCCCTAGTACAGTTCACTGCATGTGCACAGGGCCTGTAAATCAAATGCTGGCAGTGGGCCTGCAGCGCTGATTGTGCCACCCACATGAGTAGCCCTTCAAACCTGTTTCAGGACTGTCACTGCAGAGCCTGTGCATGCAGTTTTAAACTGCTATTTCGACCTGGCAAGTTCACCTACTTGGCAGGCTCAAACCTTCCCTTTTATTACATATTTGTCACCCCTAAGGTAGGCCCTAGGTAGCCCCTTGGGAAGTGTGCAGTGTATTTAAAAGGTAGGACAAGTGCTTTTGAGTTTTACATGTCCTGTTAGTGAAGAACTGCTAAATTTTTTTCACTACAGCAAGGCCTATCTCTCACACAGGTTAGCTTTGGAGCTGTATTGTAACGCTTTACATGTGTAACTTCCTATTGGGAGCAGATAGAAAATTGGACTGACAATTGAAAAACACACCTTTTAGTGAAGATGGTTTTTAAATTGCAGGTTTGAAAATGCCACTTTTAGAAACTTGGCATCTTTCTTACCTTAACCATTCTGTCCCTCTGCCTGTTACTAGAATATATGTCAGGGTTGGATAACAGCTTGACTTTGTGAATTCCCTCTAGACAATCACACACAAAGGGAGCTGAGGTCTGTCCTGAATATCCTGAAGGCCCTTTACCAGGCAGACAGGTCTTCCTGAGCTAGAATGAGAGGGAGGAGCTTACACTTGCACCTGAATAGGATTGTGCCTGTCCTCACACAAAGAGCTGCATACCCCCGTGTTGTGTCTGAAGGCAGGGCCAGGAAGGGCAGGGCCTTGTTCCCTCCAGAGACCTTTCTTTGAAAACTCCCTACTTCAAAGGCTAAAATGGGTATAAGTACTGGACTCCTGACATCATGTACTCAAAACACTTCTGGACCGAGGACTTTCTGCCAGGAACAAGAGATGTTGACCTGCCAGGAGGGACTGACACTTTTCTGCTTGCTTTGCTGCGTTGGCCTGCTACCTTCTGCTTCTTGCCTAGGAGTGAGAGTACTGGACTTTACTCACTACATCCTGCATCTATAGGTTCTCGAAGGGCTTTTTTGGGCTTGCCTCCTGTTACTGAAGTCTCAGGGAAATCAAAGACTTCACCTGCATCTTGCTACCAGCACCTGGGCTCCTCTGCTGTGAGTCCTGCTCTGCCAAGTTGCACCAAATCCAGTCATGGGCCCTTGGAAGAGAGTGGTGCTGCAACCCAAGAAACCAAGGCATAAACTCCAAAAGCATAATTCAGAGCCATCACATTCCTGTGAAATCAAATAATTGCTGCTGCCTACACCGAAGCCATGGACACTGCTCACCGAGTGTGGGATGCAACAACTTCAACTCAATGCAGCTCTGACTTTGTCGATGGAACGCCTCCAAATCACTGTTGTTGCATGAGTCTTGGACACTACATCACCGATGTATGTCACGTACCATTTCGACGCATTCCCGACCCGACGTGGCTTCTAACGATGCATCGCATTCTGCCCAGTGATTCAACATTGACGCCTCAGAAACGACGCATAACACCCGACTTCCGAACCGTTGTGTCGTCTGAGACAGAGCCACATCCCCTTCATATTTCAATGCATCTTTCCCGAGCATCCAAGCATCCAAGGTACTTTCAGTGGGTCTGCGTGACTCCTATATCCAGCTGGAGCAATCATACTGAACTTTTGGATTTGCCCCAGTCCAGCACAACCCGATAGTCCAGTTGGAGCTGTTGATTTCTGAGCATTGCATTTTGATATAATCTTGTAAAATTAATACTCTTGACTTGTGTATGGTTGATGTTTTGACGTTTTGATATTGTTTTACTCAGATAAATATTGGCTATTTTTCTGAAAAATGGTGTGGAGCACTTATGTGTTTTTTTCACTGTGTTACGGTGTGTGTATGTGCACAAATACTTTACACATTGCCTCTTTAGTTTAGCCTGACTGCTCTGTGCCAAGCTACCTAAGGGGGAGCACAGGTACACATTTAGTGTGTACTACACTTACCCTGATGTGGGATTGTGGTTCCTACTTGGACAGGGTGCACACTCTGCCAACCAGAAACCCAATTTTTAACAGTTGCCATCTGGATCAGATGAATAAACAGCTTCTTATACCAAATGTGAGTTTTACTACTCACATTCTTTGGCTGAAGAACCTGGTCATTCTTATCCATGCGTCCATGTACTTGCTGTAATTAAGTATACAGGTGAACTTGTGAACTTCAGCCATCTGAAACCAAACCCAGCCATGATGGGGAATGTTGTCATCATAAATTGTAGTGAGCATGGACACATCATGCCTATCACAGAACTTTAATGGGAGCTGTACATGGGAACGCAACGCAGAGCTCTTGATTTTTTTTAGCTTCTTACAAAGAAGCTTCTGCTGGAATTCTTTGCGGTGACAATAAACTGCACCACATGCCACAGTGCCAGTTTTGTACAGCTCACTGAAGAGCCCTTCTCCAGTGTAGAAGTTGTCCACATACAGGTTATAACATATGAGAAGGAGTGACTGGACAAGCTTCCAAACAATCTTTCCTGTGACTGCTATCATGGGAGGGAAACCTACAGGGTGTATAGTGGAGTCCTTCCCTGTATACACTCTCAAGCTGTACACATTGCCAGTAAAGCTCTCACACAGCATATACAACTTGATGCCATAGTGAGCTCTTTTGCTCGCAATGTACTGCCTGAACAGCCGCCACCCTTTGTAAGGGATCAAGGACTCATCCATCGCTATATTCTTTCCAGGTGTGTAAATCTCTGTAAACTTGGCAGACAAATGTTCTACGACAGGCCAAATTTTGAACTACCTGTCATGGTCTGGATCGTCCCGTGACAATGCAGCAGAATAGGCATTGAAATGTAGTATATGTTGCAATAGCAAAAACGGATCTCTTCTCATGTATGGTGCAAAGATGAAGGTTACCCAAACAGCGAGAGCAGGCCAGTAGACTGCAAAATAACCCCATTTTGAGCATAAGGCCCCAAAATATCTTCAACTCCTAAAGTGAAGTGGGAGTCCACAGGTGTGCCTGAGAATTAGGCCCTAGAGTGCCTCTATGCTTCCTCAGAATTTGTTCAGCATGCTAATTTGTTTGCTTCACAATTTACTCATGGAATTCAATATCCATATAGAGATGGACATAGTCAATTGGCAAAAAATTGACTGTATCGACTTTACATCCAGCATCACCAGTGAAAGGTGGAATTTGTGGCAGAACTAATTTGGGGGGCTGCCAACAGAGCACTCTATCTGTGCTTGCCGCAGTACGTACCTTCTCTCTGGAGTGATCTAACCTTTTACAGTCACTCTGCTGTACAGACTCTGCTTGTGAATGGACAGCACAACTTCCATCATCATGTCCCTCAGAGTCACTGGAAGATGAGTTGAGTTGAGATGTTCCTGCCGCTAAAACAGCGATAATATTAACGAGGTTCTTGCTAATATGCCCCTAATTTCCAGAAGACACAAACCAATCTTTGATCTCATGACGCACACATTCACAGTAGCCCCTGCAACATTCTGCACAGTTATGCTCCTTGTGAAAAAACCCAGTGCTATTTCCAGAGCCACTGGAATAATGTGGCTGGACAGCACCCAATTAGAGGACAGGGTTGAATAAATTATGCTACAAGGTAGAGGAAATTATGCAGCATTATCTGGCTTATTTTATGATGGTATCAGAATGCTGCATGGGCAAAGATTATACCTCATTACCATCAATATAGCAACCAAATACAGAAATAAGCAACACAAAATTATCAGTCAACCTTTGTGCAAAGCCTTCCATTGTTGGTATGTATTTTTCAAATAAGATCTCCTACCCTCCTGCTCTAAAATGTTTTCACATTTTTTTTTTATATATGTGTGTTTTCCCCGGGTGAGGGGCCCAATTGCCCTACCAGGGGAAACACAAATTTGAAAAAAAGAGCCTTCAAGTGGGTTGATTCATGACTCGAGGGCCAACCCTCACCTACATATCTTTTATATATATTTTTTTGAGGGGGATGTGTGTTTTCCCCGAGTGGGGGTAGATAGCCGCCCCCCCTAGGAAAAACACAAATTCCTTACAAAACTGAGGGCCAAAGCAGGTATGTCAGGAAGGTTGAACCCCTAACAATATCACTTTAAAAAAAAGTTTTACTTCTCCTAGGGACATAACTGCGCCCCCACCCCGAGGGGAAAAACTAATTTTCTTATATATATATTGCTCCCCTGGGGGTGGTCGGCTTGTTCACTGCAAGGGTAACCCCCCCAACACTGTTCTCTGGTGGCCTAGTGGTGTTTCCTAGCTATGGATCGTGGAGCGATTGCGATCCACAGCTTCAGTAAAGCCTTTCCAATGAGGTCTCCCTGAAACTTGGGGAGGCATTTTTAGCATTTTCCCCCACCGGAGCAGAAGAGAGCACTTACCTGCTCCTTTTGCCGCTCCAGTGGGGAAACTGTAACATCAGTGTGCCTTGTCACAAATTGATGGGGGGGGCAGAGGCTGACGCTGAAGATAGTACACCTCACTGCAGCCCTTTTAAAATAAAAAAAGGAACTCTTTGGTGCTCGTACCCGCAACAGCAATAAACAGGTTAATATAGAGGGTTTGAACAACATTTTTGCTTTTTTAAGTCATCTAAGTATTCGATGCATACAGATCAAATAGATATGTGGCTCACCATGTTAGCTGTCAACAATAAATAGGTACAACATTGACTATTTGATGCATAGCATTTCAGGGATGAGATATGCCAGTATTTTCTTTTCTTTGTACACTTTAAATACTGTTTCCAATATTGTTTATTTGATGGAGCAAAACAGCTGGCACGTGTTTCACCCAGTATAGCTCGGACGTCCAGGGCTTTTTCAAGACTCTGGTATAGCATTTGAGGTGACTAAACAGCTCCAGTTGCTTCTTAGCCCTAACAAGGTGTCTTTATGTGGTCTGCTGCAATAATGCCTAGTGCTTCATAATGTGTCACTTAGAGATCGATTTCTGTAACTCGGGCTCATTTAGAAGCTGTTCACCTCAACCTCAACTCACGGCTCACTTTCATTTTTAATGTTTATTGTTCCTGCTCATATGTCCGGTGCAAGCCAAGGTCAGATTGAAGGCATTAAGCATAGCATGCTACAATAACAGTATGATTCTGAGCGTAACAAATTGGTGATCTTCTGTTATCTGTCTTTTTACAGTCACCCCTGAGGAAGGGCACATGTTGCCCGAAATGCATTAGGTTTAATGACTAATTTAACATCACGCTTCAAGGAGGGGTGTACCCCCAGCTGTTGTTCGGAAGGCCTGGATAGGCATTTGTTGAATTTCGAGGAACATATATTTATCATGTACGAGTATCAAGTGATCAAATTTGGAAATAATAAAATTGGATTACAACGAAGAATAATGTTTAGAATGAATTTGTTGGAATAATTCTCTTCTGGCAGTGCAATCTGGGCTGGAACCTGACGTGGCTCCACTATCTCTTCCTCCATTGAACTTGTGCGCATGGATCGAATGCACACACAGAGTAGCACACCGTAACTATTGGATATTCTGAATCACAGAATGGTGATCATCAAGGTGTGCATACTACCACTTTCTTAAGCACTGTGGTATTTCAGCCATTTGAACAACGCAATAGAACTGAATTTTAGTTAATTTGACGGGAAATGGTTATTACAAATTGGTCACTTTTTATCTAAAACTCTGAATGAGGCATATTTGTTTCTTTTTCATGGAACAGTTCTAGCCTACCAGAATATTGTGCTCTAAATATCAACTATGAAAACATTGCCCTATTGGAGTTCCTAATAGAAAATCTACATCCTATGGGGTGAAATTTTTGTAAATGATATTTAGGATACAACATGTCAGACGATCTTTATGTCAATGATATGTCAACATACAACACTCGCTCTTTTGCCTCCTTTACTCGGTCTCTCTCGCTCTTCTCCAGTTTTTCTGATATGCCCTTTGAATCTTAAACCTGTTATCCCCAGTGAGCTGTAGTATATAAAGGTATATGGATGGGTTTTCTCAAGCACAGCATTCACCCCATGGGCAGTCATGGTGCTGACAAATCCCTTATACTGTCGGGTGCAAGTAATCTGTAGTTAGGAACAGGTGCACCTTAAGGCAGGACCGGCCAGTGCAGGTAAGAGCGGTGGGGCGGAACTTGACAGTCGACGACGGAAAATTAAATAAATTATTAATTTTCGCTCGTCATCATCTGTTGAGTCCCCCCACCCTACCCCACTGCTTTTACCTGCCTGGGCCACTCCTGCCTTCGGCTCCTTCCTCAAACTAAGGTTTGGTAGATTTGTCTGACAGGCACAGGTAGCATGTTTCAATGTCAAAAAAAGACACTGTGGCTTCTTGATCCCTGTGTCTGTAAGCAGAGGTTGTGTGAAGAACGCGGTGGTCAGGACGGATTGCATTTACGCAGTTTGTGGGTCAGGAAGAATGAACCAGACAGTAAAGTACTCAACGAACAGCAAACACAGGGTCACTAAGACCTGTAAATGCTGAAATGGAAACAAATACCATATGAACCCTTTTTAGCACTTGCTCCCAAAAGGAGCATTTGGAGCCACTAGTATATTGCACATGCTCAAGTTTTGCACAGACAATTATCTGGTGGTGCAAATCAGTGTGCAAGGTACAAAAACACAAGGGTGTGTTTGAGGTGTCCACCACCCCCTAATAAATCTTCTTTCAGGTAAATAGATCGGTACTGGTGCTTTCAGTTGGGTATGCTGAGGAGTATTTCGTATTTCACAAGAAATATTTCCATATATACAGACAAAAAATCATGCACACACTCTCCCTCTTTACTTTTAAAAGTCTTCAAAAATGTTGGTTATTTTTCAAAATAATGTTTTCTCTCACTCATTACCCCTATCAATCCTCATTCGTCTCGCTTTCCACTGCCCCTTTATCCTCTCTCATGTTCCCTGCTTGTCCGATTATGTATTTTGACATATGAGGGTACACTTGTCGTAAAATCTGAAGGTCACCCCCCACCCACCAATCTTATTGACCAAGCAACGCCCTTGTCTGTTGTGTCACATTGTACTGAGGAAAAGTCGAAAAGATGAGTTGGGGAGGTGAAAACTAGCAAAAACAAAGAGCTGGTAATAGTGTCAGCAGAGTGAAGCGTAATGCAACCTGCATGTTTTCATCTTTCAGTTTTTTTCTGCTGAACTACTCTAAATTAAGGGTTCCTAAATAATGCTGTGACTACCTACTAAATTGTAAAATACTATGCTATTTTTAATATCTCCCTTTGACTACCCACCCTCGCAAGTGCTCCCACCCTTTTCCTTCCTCAACCTGTTTCTTCACCAGTGTAGTCTAGCCAATGTGCTTGCTCATTGGCAGGGACGGACTGGTCTATAGGGCAATCACGAGGGCCTGATGGGCTCGTCTGACAGGCTACATGAAAATATGCAAATTAGTATCCAAAATGGGTGTTCTTTATTACTGTTTATCATGTTAAATTGGGAGTGGTGATCCTCAGTCCAGAAATGCGAGTAATAACTGAAGTCCAGCGCTAGGAGGCAGAAGCAGTGCTTTATTTTGTCTGCTGGTTGCAGGTGGGGTGCCCTCATTTTGGGGGATTTGCACTTATTTCTCCTCCTCTGACTTTCACCCAAAGCAACAGAGAGAAAAACACACAAAGGGGAAAGAAGGAGGAAGAGAAAGGGAGATACTTGACCTGTTCTCAGGCCAGGTCGCTCCCCCACTGCTCCAGCGCTCCCTGCTAGTGCTGTACCCTCCGCCTGCTGCCCCTCGCCACTGCTGGAAGTTTGAGGCCCTCCTCCACCCACAGGCTCCCGCTTGCACCTCATCCCTGGTGGCTCAGTGGTGGGCGGTAAGTATTTAGTCTGACCTTTTTCCTCCGTCTGTTTTCTTTCTCCTTGATTTCCTTTTGTATCTTGCCACCTGATTTTCTGCCTGTACTGTAGCTGTATCCTGCCTTTAGTCTTTGCTTTGTGTTTCTCTTTGCCTTGGTTTTCTCACTGCCTGTTTGTTTTCTAGTGCCCGACTCTTCTGCCTTTTTCTCTCCAATCCCGCCCCCGCATCCCTTTCCCGCCGCTGCGGCCCCGCCCCCATCCTCTCTCATTCGCCTCCCGCCACCCGCCTCCCAGCGGCTCCTCTCTCCCTCCACCCTTCTTAATGCAGGCCGCTGCGCTGCCGCGCTGCTGGCATGCCAGAGGCGCGCCAGAGGCAAGCCCGTCTGCGCCCATCCGCTCCTGAACCGCGCCCAGCGCCGGAACTCCTGGCCCCCGCGCACCCCACCGCACCGGACCCAAACACAGCTACGACGCCGACTCTCTCCACGCTCTCAACACCGGCCGAGACCAACAATGCATCCAGGCCGCCCCAAAACGCACCCACGGACTCTTCTCTTGCCACAAATGCAGCTTCACCTGCAACAGAACCACCAAACCATCAAGGACCAGAACCAATCACCTCTGCTGCATACTCCTCAACGCCCGCTCCGCACGCAAACACGCCGTCGAACTCTGGGACCTACTCGACAACACCACCCCGGACGTAGCCTTCCTGACTGAGACATGGTGGAACGACTCCTCGGCTCCAGACATCGCCATTGCCATCCCAGACGGCTACAAGATCACCCGCAGGGACCACGCCAACGGCATCGGAGGAGAAATTGCCATCATCCACAAATCCACCCTCAAGGTCACCACCCACGCAGACGACACCCTCAACACTGCCGAACACCTGCACTTCCAGATCCACACCGACCCCAACACCACCCTCAGAGGGACGCTCGTCTACAGACCCCCTGGACCCCTGGCCCAGTTCAGCGACTCCATCGCCGACCTCGCCAGCACCCACGCTCTCGCCTCCACGGACTACATCCTCCTCGGAGATCTGAACTTCCACCTCGAGAACAACGACGCCAACTCCGCCACACTGATCGCCAACCTTGCAAACCTAGGCCTCAGACAACTCATCACCACACCCACCCACGCCGCCGGCCACACGCTGGACGCCGTCTTCACCACAAGCACCCATGTCTCCTTCAACCACACCACCGAACCCCACTGGACAGATCACCGCTGCATTCACTTCACCTTCAAAAAACCTGCCACGCACCACCGCACCCAACAGCTGCCGCGCCGCTGCTGGAGCAAAATCACCGAAGACCAGATGACCACCACCCTCTCCCTGAACCAACCCACCGAGCACACCAACCCGGACACCGCCGCCCGCAACCTCAGACAGTGGATCGAAGACTGTGCCAACACCCTCGCCCCACTGAAGAAACCCCCAAACAACCACGCCAGCAAGAGAGCCTCCTGGTTCACCGATGAGCTCCTGGCCTCCAAGCGCGCATGCCGGAAACTGGAGAAGAGATGGCTCCACTCCCGCACACTGGAAAACCACGCAGCCCACAAGGACGCCACCCGCAGACACCACCAACTCATCAGCCAAGAGGTCCTCCTTCAAAGACCGACTGGAAAACAACGCACACGACAGCAAAGAGCTCTTCCGCATTGTAAAAGAACTCTCAAACACCAGCGCCAACGCCAACGACATCCCGCCCTCACAGGAACTGTGCGACTCCCTCGCCAACTTCTTCCACCAAAAGATCGCTGACATCCACAGCAGCTTCAACACCACGACCGACCCGACCGCACCAGACCCCACCCCTCCTGCGAACACCATCAGCACCAATCTCCTGACCTCCTGGTCCAACGTCTGCGATGACGAGACACACAAGGTCATGAACTCCATCCACTCAGGATCTCCGACGGACCCGTGCCTGCACCACATATTCAACAAGGCAGGCGCAGCCATCGCACCCCAACTACGGAAGTTCATCAACATCGCCTTTGAAACCGCGACTTTCCCGGAAAGATGGAAGCACGCCGAAATCACCGCCCTCCTCAAGAAGCCCAAAGCGGACCCCAAGGACCTCAAAAACTTCCAGCCCATCTCCCTGCTCCCGTTCCCGGCGAAGGTCATCGAGAAAATCGTCAACATGCAACTGACCCGCCACCTAGAAGACAACAACATCCTGGACCCATCCCAATGTGGATTCAGACGAAACCACAGCACCGAGACAGCCCTCATCGCCTCCACTGACGACATCAGGCGCCAATTAGACAACGGCGAAACATCAGCCCTCATCCTCCTGGACCTATCTGCCGCTTTCGACACGGTCTGCCATCGCACACTAAAGACTCGCCTCCATGAAGCCGGTATCCAAGAGAAGGCCCTCGACTGGACCACGTCCTTCCTCTCTGGCAGATCCCAGAGTGTCCGCCTCCCGCCTTTCTGATCCAAAGCCACCGACATCATCTGCGGCGTCCCCCAGGGCTCCTCCCTCAGCCCGACGCTGTTCAACATCTACATGGCCCCCCTCGCACAAGTGGCCCGCCACCACAACCTCAACATCATCTCCTACGCCGACGATACTCAGCTCATCATCTCCTTCACCAAGGACCCACGCACCGCCAAAACCAACATCCACGACGGAATGAAGGCCATCGCTGACTGGATGAGGAGCAGCCGCCTGAAACTGAACTCGGACAAGACGGAGGTCCTCATCCTCGGGCCCAACCCCTCAGCCTGGGACGACTCCTGGTGGCCTACCACTCTGGGGACAGCACAGACACCCACCAACCACGCACACAACCTGGGATTCATCCTCGACTCCACCCTCTCCCTGTCCAAACAGGTCAACGCCGTCTCCTCCTCCTGCTACAACACCCTCCGCACTCTTCGCAGGATCTACAAATGGATCCCGGCCGAAACAAGAATAACGGTGACACAGGCCCTCGTCAGCAGCAGGCTGGACTACGGCAATGCACTCTACGCCAGAATCCCAGCCAAGCACCTACGACGACTCCAGCGCATCCAAAATGCCTCCGCCCGACTGATCCTCAACGCACCCTGCCACTGCCACATCACCCCCCACCTGAGGAACCTACACTGGCTCCCCGTCGACAATTGGATCACCTTCAAACTCCTCACCCACGCACACAAAGCACTCCACAACGCCGGACCAGCCTACCTGAATAGCCGACTCAACTTCCACACCCCCACCCGCCAGCTCCACTCCGCCAGCCTCGCCCTCGCCCCCCGCATCCAACAAACTACCTCCTGTGGCAGATCCTTCTCCTACCTCGCTGCCAAGATCTGGAACACCCTTCCTACCCACCTACGTCAGACCGAAGACCTACTCGCCTTCAGAAAACTCTTCAAGACCTGGCTCTTCGATCAGTAGCGTCGCCCCCCCCCCCCCCCTCCCTCAGCGCCTTGAGGCCCACACAGGTAAGTAGCGTGCTTTACAAATCCCCCTGATTGATTGATTGATTGAAGGAGGGAGCTTCTCTTTCTGAAAGAGGGTTTTGAGAGCAGCCGCGGTCGGTAATGGATGTACCTGCAGGGCGGTGACGTGGGGTGGGGAAGGGGCAGGGTGGGGGTTAGTAATCTATGGATTACGGAGGATTACAGGTAAGTAAACATATAAATGAATTAAACGAATTTCTTTGCCCACACTGCATCGCATTTGGGGATGCAGTGCACGCAACAAAATTCTTGTATTTATTTATATGTTTACTTACCTGTAAAGCTCTGTAATCCATAGATTACTACCCCCACCATGCCCCTCCCCCTCTCCACGTCACCGCCCTGCAGGTACACCCATTACCGACCGCGGCTGGCCACACTGCCACAGACAAGAAGGCGGGGTTTGACAGGGGGACTTAGGTCTGCCTTTAAGTTCCTTGGCGCCTGGATACTACTTCTATTGGAGACACCTTTCACAAAATGAAATATACCCTTACTTGGAGGTTTTAATGAAACGCTGAACTTTTCACCCACCTGCTGCCTGGAGGAGAGACAGGCAGGGGATTTGTTGAATATAAGATTATCCACTCAGAAAATTGTGTTTCACTGTCACATATGAAGATTTATGAAATTAGATTAAATATAAGCCTTTGTTGTTTCTGATGCTTTCTAGCTGTCCAACTTATTTATAGAACGTATTTCTCGCGTTCGTAGAATGCCTTTTTTGTGTGTGTCCCATAAAGTCCTGGCAGCGCAGAAGAAAGGTCGCCAGACCCTTTCCCTGTTGGCTACTGCACCATAGTCTGACTTGAATCTTTCGTTTCTCTGCCTTGGGACTAGAATTTGAAGACGACTTATCGAGACAAATTTGTTATCCCTGTTTACAGAGACCGAAGGGACCTCTAGGGACTCGGGAGCATGTGGTCTTGATGGTTTAGGGATCCAGGCTCTGGCTTGTCTGTTCGCCACGTAGGCTCTTTACCATTGCACCGTTGCCACCAAAGTGAAACCCAAAGCTGAGCATAGGCTTGCTCGGATACTGTGCTGGACTGGGTCTCACCTGCCTGGCTCCACTCCCCATAAAGACCAGCGCAGGAGCCATGGGGTGCAGCGCATGCGTAACAGGAGGCGTGCCGTCTTTGCTGCTTTTGGGTGGCTAATTAGGCTGCGCTGATGGAGTTCGAGGCCACCTCACCCCTGCCCCTCTCTGTCGGCTCTCTTCAGCCTCTCTTACCGCTCTCCATCTCCGCCCTGACAGCTTTTCCCCGGGGGCACCCAGCTCACCGTCTCTCTAATTCTCTCCATTCCCGGCCACCCTCATCACCAATTTGCCAAGATGAAATATTCATGTGTGACATTGTTGGTGATTGGCTGTAACAAGCGCGCGCTCGCTCCGGTGAGCGGCAGACCTGAGCGTCTCTGACAGCCCAGAAAAACTTCGATGTGATAGTTGTTCATAGAGCAGGGAGCCCGTGGGAGTCACAGCACCGGCCCACGCTGGCCTGAAGAAAACAGCCATCTTGGTGCAACAAGGCTTGCCTGGACAGGGGCGTCTGGGAACCCAGGAGTGAATATGCGCCAATATTGGCACGTGTTTAGTGTGCAGTCCTAACCTTTCAGTTAAAACTGCACATTGAATGATCTGCTAAAACGATAAATACCACATGACGCCATTCATGGAGCGGAGAAGTACATAGTCAACATTAAGCACACATGAACACACCCTTTTTGACAATCACTGTGGTGTTCAAAGGGCAAAGAGTCGGAATGCATGCTAACAGGACCTACTATTTGGGCCTAAATGTGATGAAAGGTTTCCTTCAGCTCGTCTTATTTCAAGCAAGCAATCACTTCCTTTTGTAATTATATTAATATCTTAAGACCTATTGCGGAATAACATCAAACCATACTTCATTTGAAAAACGAGGAATGGGGAACCACCATTTTTTAT
Organism: Lissotriton helveticus; assembly: GCF_964261635.1. NCBI lineage: Eukaryota > Metazoa > Chordata > Amphibia > Caudata > Salamandridae > Lissotriton > Lissotriton helveticus. Next base: position 963,000,644 of record NC_136068.1, on the reverse strand, counting down.
CACTTTGGTACACTCCAAAATTAGTTGGTGGATGCCCTAATTTTATTTTAAACCTCATTTACAAAATGGGCAATAACTAAAAAGGAATGCCCCCCTCTGGCAACATTGCCTTTGAATAACGTTTAAGGGACAAAAAGGAAGGCAAGAATGGGCCTTATCCCAGGTCCCCGCTCTGACTACAACATGTTTTCCATCTCAGATAAGCATGGTGGATTTGTCACCTGTGTCGTTTTCTGAGTACTCTCAGCAGTCAGTGCCTTCACGACTACAGGCCCAGCTTGTGATGATAGCATGCATCTTCAACTGCCTGATGGACTCCAGTGGGTGCAGAACAGCTGATTGGTTTCAGTTGAAAACGAGTAAACTGATCTCGTATCTTTCGTTTTGTACCAACTACACTGTCTACCTCTTCGCAAAACAGTTAATTTCAAAACTCTTTCAGTAAGTTGCAAAACTTTCCATGATACTGGTCTCATCTTCCTTAAGAATAAATTCAGGAATTACCAACCTCACAGAAAGCTGAAGCTCTGGTCTAACTCAAATCAATATATCCATCTTGCCACTTGCATTGACCCTTTTGTGGAACATTTTACAAGTCTAATTACATGACATCCTGAACCAATTTTTATTTCATAAAGCTTCCAAAAATGGCTTCCCTCCCAATGAACTTCTGTTTGATTGTTCTTTCACTTCCACAGCACTATGGCCCAGATGTAGGTGGCCTATTACCGGTCGGTAACGGCCGATTTCGGCCGTTACCGACCGGTATTTGGGATTTGTAATGTAGGGGGCCATTGATTTACAGAATCTGTAATTTTACTGATTCGGTAAATATACAGAGTCGGTAAAATACCGAATCGGTAAATTTACCGATTCTGTAAATCAATATGTAGGTGGCACTGTAATCAGTGCCACAGGCCCTTACCGAATCGTTATTTACCATGGAATAGTATTCCATGGTAAATAACGAATTCCTGTGTACATGCACATCTGTGCATGTACACCTGTGCCATGTGGCACACAGACATGCCCTAAGGGTATGTATGTGTGTCACATGGCACACAAGCCAGTAACAGGGGTGCAACAGGGTGTCAAAGTGACACCCTGTCCCCCTTGTAAATTCGGTATTTTTACCGATTCTGTAATTACCGAATCGGTATCTGCCATTGAATCCTATGGGCTTCAAGGCCCATAGGAATCAATGGCAGATACCGATTCTGTAATTACAGAATCGGTAAATACCGAATCATACAGATTCGGTATTTGTTACCGAATTTCTACCTACATTTGAATTACCGATTCATGAATACCGAATCGGTAAAATTCGGTATTTATGAATCGGTAATTCACATTTACCTACATCTAGGCCTAAGAGTCCTATTCTGGTCTATGTTTGTGATTAACGAAAGTCCCACAATTTAACATGCGTTTAAATACTGATATGGATGAAACCACCGGGCCATGCACAATGGTGTGCACTTGCTTCACGCTGTATTTTATGCTTTCTACTACAATCTGACAGTGCACCATGGCTGCTTTATGGACACATTCTAAGAGATTACCAGTGGCACAATGCAGCGGTTACATACCGGTAATCTTCATTTCCCCAAGTCAAAGTCTTCCTCGCCTCAATAATCACGTAGTGAACTTTGGTTCCGCCCACAGAACCCTCCAAGCAAAATTTAGTGCTCTAGCATTCCCTATCCCTCCCATATATGGCCGACTTCCTTTACTTTTGAACTTTACTATAAAAGGAGGCTCAACCCACCCCACTTCCTGTTCCTTTCCCCCTCTGGGGCAGAATGTTCTCATTTGTAAAACAAAGGCCGCACAGAGCCTGAGGGGATTTAAATCCCCTCGGACTCCATGAGGCCTTTTGTTCACAGCAATATTTGTCAACAAACCTTGGAATGTCGGAGCTCCGGTTTTCTACCAGCCATTAGAAGTCCAGTGCACTCCATCGTTTTCAATGGAGCTCCCAAGATTCAGATGTTCTAATAAGCATTAAAACACGCACCCTCGTTGTACAGATTTTCTTTTCAAGGCGACCTCTTACAGGCAATAACAAAATGTCTGGTAAAAAAGGAAACCGGTTTGTTACAGGCTGTGACACCATGCAAGTAGGGTGACCAACCGTCCGTAAATTTCACGGACAGTCCGTAATTTCGGCCGTCTGTCCATTGTCCGTAAAGGATTCTTTAACGGACGCCATTTGTCCGTAATTTTAACAGGTCGCACAACCTGCACAGCTGGCCCCCCTAATGCTGTTGAGGTCGGGTGTAACTGACTCCGATGCTGTAGGAAAGCTCAGATACCCAGCAGCATTGGAGAGGCACAGCGGGATTTCTACCCTCACACCTTCAGCCTTTGATGAGCTGTTAAGGGGTGCTTGAAGGTGACAGGGGGGGGGATGTGTAGCTTCAGGAGCAGGGGCATCTATTCAGATGCAAACAGCCCTGAATGCATCCTGTATCTGCAATTGGTGTGAGACATTCCCCCTTTCGGCCCAGGGCCCCAAACATCCTAGAACCCGCCGAGGCAGCCCGTGGTTCTCTTCACAGAGCTTAATTACTGTCAATAAATTGTAAACAAACCTCGATTCTACACACGCAGTCTATATTAATAAAGAAATGGCACAATCACACCCACACTGATTAACAAAATATGGAGGACAATCAGTGAAATCAGTTCTCTTGGAGTATCTCCTTAGTACTGTACATCAGTGTGTGTGGGGGGGGGGGGTGAGGGGGGCAAAACTAACATTTTGGAAATGGAGCCTGTCTTCTCATTGTCTTTTCCAGGAGGGGGTGAGGAGCCCTCCCCCACCCTGGAAGAGACCAAGATGATACTAGAATACTGCATACCCACCCCTATGCCCACCCTGGTGGATTCTGTTCCCCCAATGTGGTGGCTCCTGCCCCCCCCCCACCCCCCACCTGTGATGGCTCCTGTCCCACAATGTGGTGGATCCTGTCTCTGCCCTGGGTGGCTTCTGTCCGAGTCCTGGAATGGCCCCTGCAGCGAGGGTGAAGTTCTTGATGGGCCTCTTCTAAAAAAGGCTCAGCTCAAAATTAATATGAAAAGGTGGGCGAGTGAGTAAGTGAAGGGATGGCTGGATGAATTAGTGAAAGGGTGAATGGATGAATGAAAGATTGAATAGATGGATAATGGGGAGGATGGATGGATTGATGAGTGAGTGGAAGGATGGAAGAGAGAAAAGGGAAATAGCTGGATGTATGGGTGGAAGGGTAGTTGAATGGGTAAAAGGGTGGATGGATGAGTGAAAGGATGATGAGTGACTAGGTGAATGATGAGTGAGTGAGTGGGTGGATGGATGAGTGAAATGATGGATGGATTGATGAATTGATAAGTGCAAGGGCGAATGGATGGGCGGATGAGTGAAAGGGTGGATGTAAGGACGGATGAGTGAGTGAAAGGGAAGGTAGATGGACAAAATGATGAAAAGATGAGTGAAGGAGTGGAAGGATAAATGGATAAGAGAAAGTATGGATGAGTGATAGGGTCAATGGATGGATTCATGAGTGGATGAGTAGATGGATGGTTGGGTGGATGGATGGAAGGAAGGTTTGCTAAGTGAAAGAGTCGATGGAGAGAGAAAGGGAGGATGATGGATGACTGAAAGGGTGGATGGGTGGAAGGATGAGTGACTGGGTGGATGGATGAGTAAGTGAAAGGATGGCTGGATGGGTGAAAAGGTAAATGGCTGGATGGATGAGTGAATGGATGGATGGGTAGAAGAGTGGATGGATGATTGTACAGATGGATAGGGTGAAAGGGTAGATGGATGGATAATGGATAAATGAGTGAAAGGATGGACGAAGGGATGGATGAGTGAAATGATAGATGGAAGGATACATGATGGATAGGTTTGCAAATGGCTGAATATGGCTGAATATGTCTAGATATGGCTGGGCTTACTTATATACTATTGCGCGACCTCTGATGTGTCTGTAAAACGTATCTAATTGTCCTGAAGTTTTGTCCTGAATATTGACCTCCTGCCCTGAATTTGTGTCCTGAATTTTGACCCTTTGTCCTGAATTTTTACACTCACCGTCCTGAATTTGCACCAATGCCAGTTGGTCACCCTACATGCAAGCTCACAAACACACTCGGATTTTTCGTATTTTCTTTTGTTTTTGTTTTTCTTTGTTTCCTTGGCACAGGTTATTTTGCCTGATCACTTTGCAAGAGGATATGTATGTAAATTATACTAACTGCATTGGCATGCGCACTGGTCTTTGCCGACATCGTCCTGAAAGATGTCTTTGTTTTGAGTGAAATGCAAAAAAAAGTGCTACGACATGGTCATTGCTGGCTGTGTCATAGCATTTTCTTTCTAGGCATTTTTTGCTTACGCCCTTCCATCTACCCTCTCCTACATCCACCCATTGTTGCTAGCCGCTTACCACCCGCACCCCTCCTGTCACAGAAAAAACCCATTGACGAAGCATGGTTGAAAGTAAAATAAAAACGCTATGACACGGCTAATGTTGACCAGTGAAGCTCCCTGAGGTGTGATGTGAAGTGAGTTCTGTGTGGGAGGTTGAGTCTGGCTACCGTGTTCTGGATGGTTTGTAGTCTTCCAGTGAGTTGCTTAGTGATCCCTTTATTGAGGGTGTTCCCATAGTCCAATTTATTGGTGAGTAGAGCTTGAGTGACAGTTTCTGTAGTATGTGGGTCTTTTCTTGGAGAGTATGAGTTGCATGTTGTCTGCGTAGAAGAGGATGCTAATGTTGTGCGCGCAGATGACGTTGGCCAAGGGGATCATGTATGCATTGAATAAGGTGGGCTGAATGATGAACCTTGAGGCACTCCGCAGATGACTTTGCAGTTTTGTAATGCTTCCTTTTGGGCTTCTAGTTGGTATTTGGTGATGTTGTGCCACATTTGCATGATTTACCATTTGCTCTTGCATGGAGGATTTTATTTTTTCAGTGCTGAATTATGTTGCCTACTTTCATGTAACAACTTTTTATGTAAATATTGCATGTGTAAAATATCACACGCTGTATTTTTTGCATGCAGTAATAACTTTGTGTGTCAATTATCGCTAATAATAGTTTTTATATCTGTGACTGTCCGTGTCTCACGTAGGGAGATACAGTAGTCGGGCAGCTTTGTAGCACACTATTCTGATGCCTGCACCCCCCCTGAATCACTTTCTTTTTCAGGGGAGGAGCCTAGAGGGTGGGGTTGTAGAAAGCTCGGAATCGTACCAATAACCTTCCTTTTTGCCCCTGATGTTAGGTGATTACCAGGTTGGGACCAGGAGACTTAAGCTCCAGTCAATACCACAGCCCAACCTCTTTTAAGTAGTCACTGTTAGAACTGGCTATTTCTGGTAGGCTAAGGCTGACGCCAAAGCCAGGCAGAAACCACCATTCTAGTCAGGGCAAGGAAGTCACACGCCAAGATAACCCCTGCTCACCCCCTTGGTAGCTTGGCACGAGCAGTAAGGCTAAACTCGGAGGCAATGTGTAAAGCATTTGCGCCAGCACACAACAGCAACAACATCCTAGGCACACCACAAAAGGAAATACACACAAGGTTATATGAAAATAACTTTTGTATTGTCAAAACACATCAGATAAAAATCACACATGTACATTGTGCCAACTGGCACGGGCAATATTCATAAGGGATTATTTACAAGACAGTGCCACATGGGTCACTGTCAGAATCAACACATTTAGAAATAGGACTTTGTAGATCATAGAAGATAAGATATAAAACAAAATAATAGTTATAAATCACATCCAGTAACTACTGGAAACAGGTAAGTACCACCTACGCAACCCTAACCACCTTAGGAGAATGTCACGCAGGGGACCAGGACCTCACTAGGACCACCTGTATCAAAAAGAACAACCACCTAAGTATCACACAGCATTTAGGGGTCTAGGAAAGAACACATTACCCATGATGCATAAATATACATTCAGAGGAGTAGTAAAGGGAAACACATGATGCATAAACCTACACATTCAGCGGTGTTAAGAACAAAGCACATGATGCATCACAAACACATTCAGAGGTGCAGCGCTAGGAGACACATGACGCCTAAAACATTCAGAGGTGCAGCGCAAGGAAAGAAAGACACAACTCAATAGCGCAAAGACACATGATGCCTAAAACATTCAGAGGTGCAAGGAAAAAACACACAATTGCGCAAAACCTACATAAGCCACCACCTGTGGCAGTCACTAGGCCAACTGGCCTTGTTGGGGCTAGGACGCCCTGTGTCTCAATGTCAGGGGCCTAAACGGTGCAGGTGCCCACTACTTGCTGGGCACCTGGGAACATCCCAAGACCTAAACGGTGCAGCTGCCCACTAATTGCTGGGCAGCTGGGAATCATCAAAACTGCGCCAGGGCCCTCACTGGCCCTTAGGCGCAAACTGCGCCACTGTTGGAGCCACACAGGCTCTGAACAACTTCCTCGCAGGCAGGAGGGGGCGGGCACCGGCAATGTGCCCCGACGCCCCCTTTAACTAAAAATGGCCAAACGCTGGAGCCAAACAGGCTCTAAAACAAAATAGTCTCCATGGAGCCCTCAGGCTCTCAAAACAACTGTGCCCCCTAGAGCCTCCGTGGCTCTAAACACAAAATGGCCCTCGAGCCTTGCTGGGCTCGTAAATCAAATGCCCCTTCAGAGCCTCTCTGGGCTCTACTTCACGTTGGGGCGACCCACTGCCAACCGGGGCCGCCCTGCTGCTCCAACTATGCCCCCCTAGACAACTGTGGGGGTCGTTGGAGCCCCCCTCGGGGGCTCGACATCAAAGGAAACCCCGTTGAGCCCTTCAGGCTCGAAAGCTACAATGCCCCACGGTGTGGCCGCTGCCCACTGCTCAACGGGGCAGCGGGAAGGGAGAAGGAGGCCCAGGCCACGGGGCCGAGCACCGAAAGCGTGCTCCGACACCCCCCCCATCCGCCTCCCACAGAGCTGCACTCACCGGGTCTCTGCTGTGAGGAGAGCAGCGCGTCTCCTCTCCTGCGGGCGGTACTCGAGCGGGGCTCCCTCCAGGACACGGGAACCCCGCTACACCTTGGCTCTTCTCTGCTGCGCAGATTCCTTTTCTTCCCGGGGCTCCCTCAGCACACGGGAGCCCCGCAACGGCCACGCTTCCTCTTCTCCCGCCTCACTTCCGTCCTGCGGGGCCCGCCCACGGTCAGGCGGCCCGCATCACTTCCTCTTCCGGTGACGCGGCGGGAGGCTTGGCTGGCTGGGCCAATCCCAGCGTGGCCTCCTCGAGCACCAGCGGCGCTTCGGACAAATGCCGGGTGGGCACCGGCTTGTTAAAAAATATCCAACAAATCGAGGTGGGCGCTCGTAATTAATTAAATAAATACGGGCAAGAAAGCTCAGCGCGTCCAGCGCTATAAGCAAAATAAAGCGCTCCCAAGCGCTAGAAGGTCCCGAAAAAGCGCCCTCAAGCGCTAGCAGTAAAACAAAGCGCTCCCCAGCGCTAGGGGGAAACACAGCGCTTCCAGGCGCTAGAAATACAAATCCAGCGCTCCCAAGCACCAGCAGGCAACAAAGAAGGTTCAAGTAAAAATAAAGCGATCTCTGCAAAAGAATGCAGCTTCTCCATGCTGCCAGAGGCCCCAGAGATTCCAAGGGGCAAAGCAAAGTCCCCCCAACCAGCCCAGGCAAGGCAGAGGGGTCCCCCAGGAGTCCTCCAGGCATCCAGGAAAGTCCATCAGGTGTCCAGGGGCTGGGCAGGGCCCAGGGATTCCCCTGGGCCCAAGCAGCAGCACGCCCCTGGCAGATTCAAGTCCAAAAACGAGAACATTTTGGAAGGGGACACAGCCCCTTCTTATACACAGAAAAGTCTTTGAAGTCTTTGTGCAGGCAGTGTGAGAACCAGCTAGAACTGGTTATAGGGAAGTCCTCTCAGTATCAGGGACAGAGGTGACAGTCGCCCAGCGGGGAGGTAGAGACAGCATTGTGGCAGGCAGGCACAGCCTCATTCACCCTTAGGTGCTATCTCCACCCACTTCCCTGGCAGCAGATGCTGCCTTTCATCCACGGGCTGACTCAGACAACCTCCTGGGGCTCTGCAGCCCCTGTCACCCTCAAACCAGACAGTCAATCCACAAGCAGGCCCAGGCACTCTGGGCCAGGCTCACCAGCCAATCACACTCCAGCAGACTCACTACACAAATATGCCAACTTCTAAAAGTGGCACTTCTAGACTAGACACAACCATGCCGCATACACCATTACGCAGCATTCAATCGCACGAGTTCACACATATCAAACTCGACCCTGCACTCCACACACATCAGGAACTACCATGGGCATACATATTCCCCATTCATTCCTATGGGAGGGCAGGTCACTCACCACACATACACAGAGAGCTCACGCACTTTACACTGTACCACAGTGAAAAAGTGCGCAGAGGCCTAAAATCACCAACACCAGGTTCCAGAAACAGGCTAGGAAAAAGCAAAAAGTTTCGGGGTGAACCTGCCAAAAGGGCCAGGTCCAACAGTCACTGTGATCAAGAGGACAAATAAACACATGGGATTTTACTAATTCATGGAGCAACAGCAATTGTGCACTACTCATGATCGGGGTCTTTGAGCACTAAACGTGTTACATCAATAATAAAAAGTAACATTTCTACTCTCCTCACCCTCATCAGATCAGACCATGTGATTAGGATGAAAGTGTTGCTGTGTATTCTGTCTGCCCTTCAAGCCTTGGCCCTTCATATAGAAAGATGGGTCTTCTCTCAACTGCAGTCAAGGATTACAGGGGCACATTAGCAAGAACCTCGTTAAAATTATCGCCGTTTTAGTGGCAGGAAACTGCAGCTAAAACGGCGATAATGGCCTTGCTAGTATGTGTTATAGAATTCTAATAGAAGCCCAGGTTAGATGTGCAGGACACCTAACCTGGGCTTCTATTGGAATTCTATAACGCACATTTACAAGCCCATTATCACCTTTTTAGCGGCAGTTTCCTGCCGCTAAAAAGGCGATAACTTTAACGAGGTTCTTGCTAATATTCCCCCCAGAGTTTGTATGGGGAAGGCGTACAATTGCAGATTCCTGCAGATTGCACAAGGAAAGAGCAGGGTTCATCTGAGTACACCTAGAACAGGTAGTAGTGAATATACCACTCTAGAGACTAATGTGGAGGCAGAGAAAACGGGCCAACTAAAGCAGGTGGCTAAACTCCAATCAAACATTTTTTGTAATCTGAGATGTGAAAGTTGTTGTGGGCGGTCCGGCCGATTACTCGGTCCTTCTCTATCCTACACACGTCTGCAGCAAACTTCCATCTGAATGGCCACCAAGCTCATACACTCTATAGAGGTAGAAGGGCTGGATGGTGATGTCATTCTTGTAGGAGGGGTACAAGAGTGTGTGAGATTGGTACCACGCCCCAGTGAACCTGAGCATCTCTACCACATAACACCAACAAATTGCTGCAGGGCTGCCAGAGGGTACAGTGACTTCACAAGGATGTGATGTGCGCCCCAGTATTTTGAAAGAAGGTGCTTAGTGCAATTAAGACCAGTCTGAGTTTTCCTATCGCAGCAGGCCATGATGGTGTATTGATGCTGCAAAGGGTCAGGTTCTGAGATATATGTAACACCATGACTGTATCTTCTTTGGTACCTAGTCATGGTAACAAAGCAGGTGTTAAAAGTCCTCACATTCGTTCTGTACACAAATGGCATTACAAGATATGGGATGTATTAGGAAATCATCCGCTTGGTACTTAACAGCCAAGACACATTTATTTTTAACTGGACCCTTTAGCTTTAGGTCATTACACTGGGAGATGCACCACTGGCTTTACCTCAGTGCCTATGGGCACTGTATTGTTCATCCTAAATGTGGTAGAGGGGGAAGAAAGGTGGGGTGTTAGTTTCTGAGAGGAGGGGAGGAGTACGCCATTGTATCATTTCATGTGAACTCTATGTAGAAGGAAGTCAGGGAACCTTGGCGTTCTGGTAAAGGAGGAGTCGAGTAGTGGATAGTGTGAGTGAGGGGTGTTTGAGTTAAAGCCTCTCGTTAGGAAGTGCACTGCCGAATTCTAAATATAATTATTTGAGCTGTTGTTTTAATGTTTTTCAATATTTTATGAAATTCTAAAAAAATGTATTACTCTAAAACAATTGTTCTAAACCCACTCCAGCACTGTGTCCTCCAGTCATACTTGGAGGAGGAAACCATCCTTTTGTGGTACCTGCCTGTCAAAGACCAAGGATATGCCAAAAGATTTCAGGGACCTAACACTTCCTTTGGCCAAGCTCTCATTTCAGAGTTCAAGTTCAAGTTCGGTAATTTGTATAGCGCACTGCTCACCCAGAGGGTTTCAAGGCGCTTGGGGAGGGTGTTCGTTATTTGTCGAATAGCCAGGTTTTGAGTTCTTTTCTGAAGGAGATGTGGTTCTGAGTAAGGCGGAGGTGAGTAGGGAGTGAGTTCCAGGTCTTGGCAGCAAGGAAGGAGAAGGATCTGCCACCCATGGTGGATTTTCGGATGCGCGGGACTGCGGCGAGGGCTAGATTGGACGATCTTAGTTGGCGGGTGGGTTTGTAGAAGGACAGTCGAGTGTTGAGGCATTCAGGTCCAAGGTTGTAGAGGGCCTTGTGTGCGTGGGAGAGAAGGCGGAAAGTAATTCTTTTGTTGACAGGAAGCCAGTGGAGGTCTTTTAGGTGACCGGTGATGTGATCTTGGCGAGGGATGTCTAATATGAGTCTCGCTGATGCGTTTTGGATGCGTTGGAGTTTTTTCTGTAATTTTGCTGTGATTCCGGCATATAGTGTGTTACCATAATCCAGTCGGCTTGTCACCAGTGCGTGGGTGACAGTCTTTCTTGTCTCGAGGGGGATCCAGTGGAAGATCTTTTTGAGGATGCGAAGTACGTTGAAGCAGGAGGATGAGACTGCGTTGACTTGTCTGGACATCGAGAGAGGAGTCTAGGATGAAGCCAAGGTTGCGCGCATGGTCTGTGGGTGTGGGTGCTGTGCCCAGAGCGGATGGCCACCAAGAGTCGTCCCAGGCAGAGGGGGAGGGTCCTAGGATGAGCACCTCCGTTTTATCTGAGTTGAGTTTGAGGCGGCTATGTTTCATCCAGTCGGCTACTTCTTTCATGCCTTCGTGGAGATTGGTTTTGGCGGTATTGGGGTCTTTGGTGAGGGAGAGGATTAGCTGGGTATCGTCGGCGTAAGAAATGATGTTGAGGTTGTGTTGACGAGCGATGGAAGCGAGTGGACTCATGTAAACGTTGAAGAGGGTGGGACTGAGTGAAGATCCTTGAGGCACACCACAGATGACTTCAGTGGCCTCTGAGTTGAATGGGGGAAGTCTGACTCTTTGAGTTCTCCCGGCAAGGAATGAGATGATCCAGTCCAAGGCTTTTCCTTGTATGCCGATGTTGCTAAGGCGTTGTATAAGGGTGCTGTGGCAGACTGTGTCGAAAGCGGTGGATAGGTCGAGTAGAATGAGGGCTACTGTTTCTCCGTTGTCTAGAAGTGTTTGGATGTCGTCGGTCGCTGCAATGAGGGCGGTTTCGGTGCTGTGTTTGGCTCGAAACCCGGATTGAGATGGATCGAGGGAGTTATTGCGTTCAAGGAAGGCGGCGAGTTGGCTGTTGACGGCTTTCTCAATGACTTTGGCCGGGAACGGGAGGAGGGAAATGGGTCGGTAGTTTTTGAGTTCGGAGGGGTCTGCTGTGGGTTTCTTCAGAAGGGCGCTGAGTTTGGCGTGTTTCCAGCTTTCTGGGAAGGTGGCAGAGTTGAACGAGCAGTTGATGACGTCCCGGAGATGGGGTGCGATGATGGAGTCAGCTTTGTTGAAGATGTGGTGGGGGCAGGGGTCGGTTGGCGAGCCAGAGTGGATTGAGTTCATAAGGCGGATGGTGTCTTCGGTGGTGATTGGGTTCCAGGCGTTAAGGTTGTTAGTTGGCGGGGTGGGAACTGAGGGGGGTGGGGAGGGTTGATCGTTGGGAGTAGTCTCAAAGCTGTTGTGAATGTCAGCAATTTTGTTGTGGAAGAAGGAGGATAGCGCATTGCAGAGGTCTTGGGAGGGAGTAATGTCGTAGATGCTGCGGCGGGGTTGGTGAATTCTTTGACGATGTTGAAAAGTTCCTTGCTGTTGTGATTGTTGTTGTCGAGGCGGTCCTTGAGAGCTGATTTCTTGGCGGATCGGATCAGTTGGTGGTGTTTGCGGGTGGCTGCCTTGAGGGTGGCCATGTTGTCGGTGGTTGGGTTTTTTCTCCATGTTTTCTCCAGGGTGCGGCATAGCTTCTTGGATTTTTTGAGGTCATCATTGAACCAGGGAGCCTTTTTGCTGGCTGATTTGGTCTGGTGCTTTTTCAGGGGTGCTAGTTCGTCAGCACTGTGGGTAATCCATTGCTTTAGATTGGTGGCCGCTTGGTTTGGGTCCAATGAGAGGGTGGGAGGGTTTAGGTTGAGTGATGTGAGGAGTTGGTCGGAGGTGATTTTGTTCCAGTTTCTCCTAGGAATGGGTTGTGGGCGGTTGTGGTTCAGGGTGGTTTTGTAGCTGAAGTGAACGCAGATGTGATCCGTCCAATGGAGAGCTGTGATGCGATCGGAAGAGATGTGTTTGCTGGAGGTGAAGATAGGGTCCAACGTGTGTCCGGCTGTATGGGTGGGGGTGTCGACCAGTTGTTTGAGTCCAAGGTTGGCCAGGTTGTCCAGCAGGGTGGTGGTGTTGCTGTCGTGTTTGTTTTCAAGGTGGTAGTTGAGGTCACCTAAAAGAATGTAGTTCTCGGAGGCGAGGGCATGTGGGCAGACGAAGTCAGTGATGTCATCGCTGAATCGAGTCCGGGTACCTGGAGGCCTGTAGATGAGGGTGCCTCTAAGTGTTGTCCTAGGGTCGTTGTGGATCTGAAAGTGGAGATGTTCGGCGGTTGCAAAGTTATCGTCGGAGTTGGTCGTGATTTTGATGGTGTTCCTATGGATGATGGCGATGCCTCCTCCTGTTTGGTTGGTGCGGTCTTTTCGGATAATCTTGTAGGCGTCTGGTATGGCTATGGCGATATCGGGTGCAGATGATGAGTTCATCCATGTTTCTGTAAGGAAGGCGATGTCCGGTGACGCGGTGTCGAGAAGGTCCCAGAGTTCAGTTGCGTGTCTGTGGACCGAGCGGGTGTTCAGCAGGATGCACTTCAGGTGGTTAGGTTCGGAGTTGTGTGTGGAGGAGGTGGGTTTGGTAAGGGTTCTGAAGCAGTTGAACTTGCAGGAGAGGCAGGCAAAAGGGCCGTGGGTATGTCCTGGGCTGGCTTCGCAGCATTGTGGTGTGCGTCCGGGGTTGAGGGCGAGGAGGGTAGCGGCATTGTATGTGATTCTAGATGGGTGGGAGCGGCGGGGGCCAGGGGGACAGGCGCTGGGCGCGGTCCCGGCGCGGACGGGCGCAGACGGGCTTACCTTTGGCGCACCTTCGGCGCGAATGGGGCGCAACCGCTGCGCGTGAACGCTGCGCGCGGGAGCTTCTGTCATATGTAGAAGTTGAAGTGGGCGGGGGCGAGGGAAGCTCAGCTGGGAGGCGGGAGCGAGGAGGAGACACGGGCCAGGAGAGGGAACAACAACAACAAAATGGCTACGTAATCAGGAAGCGAAATGGGGCACAGCCGAGGACCGGCAATGTAAACAAAAGCAAGTTTCAGTAATTATGTCCAAGCAATGCGGCGCCAACGTTTACATAAGCAATCTACTTGCGCAGTAGCGAGTTTCCAGCAGGCACGTTATGAAGTATTTAGAATGGCAATGCGGCGCAGGAGGGTTCTAATAGCGCTTAGAGGCTACGATACCAATCGCTGTGAGAAGCTTCAATTTCGGAACCAGCAAGGTAGCAGGCTGCAAAGAGGTACACAGGCAGGCAGCAAGCGTGGGAGCGTGGGTGAGCGACCGCTACGGGACAAGCCCAGGTGGTCACAGCGCTAGAAGGGGAGGAGGGTCGAGCTTACTCAGATTGTGGGAGGGAGGCTCAGCTGGGAGGCGGGAGCGAGGAGGAGACACGGGCCAGGAGAGGGAACAACAACAACAAAATGGCTACGTAATCAGGAAGCGAAATGGGGCACAGCCGAGGACCGGCAATGTAAACAAAAGCAAGTTTCAGTAATTATGTCCAAGCAATGCGGCGCCAACGTTTACATAAGCAATCTACTTGCGCAGTAGCGAGTTTCCAGCAGGCACGTTATGAAGTATTTAGAATGGCAATGCGGCGCAGGAGGGTTCTAATAGCGCTTAGAGGCTACGATACCAATCGCTGTGAGAAGCTTCAATTTCGGAACCAGCAAGGTAGCAGGCTGCAAAGAGGTACACAGGCAGGCAGCAAGCGTGGGAGCGTGGGTGAGCGACCGCTACGGGACAAGCCCAGGTGGTCACAGCGCTAGAAGGGGAGGAGGGTCGAGCTTACTCAGATTGTGGGAGGGAGGCTCAGCTGGGAGGCGGGAGCGAGGAGGAGACACGGGCCAGGAGAGGGAACAACAACAACAAAATGGCTACGTAATCAGGAAGCGAAATGGGGCACAGCCGAGGACCGGCAATGTAAACAAAAGCAAGTTTCAGTAATTATGTCCAAGCAATGCGGCGCCAACGTTTACATAAGCAATCTACTTGCGCAGTAGCGAGTTTCCAGCAGGCACGTTATGAAGTATTTAGAATGGCAATGCGGCGCAGGAGGGTTCTAATAGCGCTTAGAGGCTACGATACCAATCGCTGTGAGAAGCTTCAATTTCGGAACCAGCAAGGTAGCAGGCTGCAAAGAGGTACACAGGCAGGCAGCAAGCGTGGGAGCGTGGGTGAGCGACCGCTACGGGACAAGCCCAGGTGGTCACCAGATAATCCAGATAATCCAAAGTGCTGGTGACCACAGATTCTGTGCTCTCGTTGGTTGGAGGCCAGCCTGGACTGCGCCCAAAACACCAATGCCCTTGATCAATAGCTGCATCTGACCAATCAATATATGTTCGAGCAGCTTAGATGGATTAGGCCCAATAGATATTGTAGACTCCATAATAGAAGACGGGGTTGAAATCTGAGGCTTCTGTACAACAAGTAATTGTGGTTCTTTTTGAGCACCTTAGTTTGCAGAATGGTCCCCTGGTTCAAAGAGAGACCTGTTATGTTATGTTATTTTATAGAGCACGATAAATACCCCAAAGGGTGTCCTGGCGCTAAAACAAAAGATTTCCAACAAACACATGGCTGCAAGCAGAACCTAGGACGACTAAAAGGTGCTGTCACAACAGAGATACTTCTCATCAAGAAAAGGCATAATGCAAAGAATCTGCTAGAAGCTGAAGAGGTAAGTTTTTAAAGCTTTCGTGAATTGAAGTAAAGAGGGTATTTCTTAGGATGATCAGGAATCTCATTCCAGTTTTGCTGTACATCCTTTTAGTAATTCTGAAATTGTTTCTCTTGTGCCCAAATTAGCCTCCCCACCCCGTCCTGGGTTTAAGGCAACAGGACCCTTAGCTGGTGCCCCTTCAGTTCTGAGCGTTCAGTCGGTTGGAGGTAAGGGAGGGGGTTCAAGGGGGAGCCCCTTGCTCTCCCGCCCTCCCTTCTAGCTTATTTCCTCCTCTGTCACATCATGCGGCAGAGGTGACTAGAAGAAGCGGGTCCTGCTGGCCAGAAGCAAGGAGCACTTTATAAGGCCCACACCCCTGGCCAGACCCCATCTTCAGCAAAATGTACCCCAGCCCCCTGCGGCGCAGGAGGGGGACATCCTTCAGGGGGCCCTCTATTCAGGGTGTTCAGTGCCCTCGTCACATTCCACAGGTGGGCCCCACCGTCTTGCGTAACACCAGTGAATCCTGACAGACGCCCCCCCCCCCCCCATCAGCACGCCACAGTTGATAAAACGAGAGCCATAATAATTTTGGGTGTTAATAATAGCTATTATTTAAACTTTTTTTAAAACGCAGTTCCCTCTGAAGTGTACGTCATTTGAATGATTCGGATGTATATCTGTTATTCTTGGACGGAGCACCCACAACACGCACGTAAACGGACTGGCGCATTCCATTAAAGACTATAGGACAGTATTGGCACCGAACGCAACTCTCCCTCGCTCCTCCGGCTGAGCCACGGCGGGGGTGAAGGGTGCTGTGTGTTTGTGTGTGCTTCGGATGCTCCCCCGTGATCTCTCCTTTTCGAAGTCCCACACACCGCAGAACAAACGCTCATCAGCTCCATTTGAGAGTCTGGCGACTCCATAAACACCCCTCGCCGCTTCCCTGCGCGGTCATTTAGTATCTCCTAACCGCCTACATGACAACATCTATAAACTGGAGTGCGCGAGGCTACAAACACAGAAGGCAGTTTCCATGGCAACTCCATATTTATCCACCTTAGCTACTAATTAAGGGGAAAAGCATATAACATATTGGATGTCAAAGAAGCTTTGTAAGCTTATATTTAACTGGCGTGCCTGGATGTCAAAATCAAAAATGATTACTGTTAATCACCTTCCAAATTATGGAGGACAGGAGCTCGGGAAAAGAAAAACGGGATTACGAGCCAGGAAGGGTGGAGGGTGGGTGGGGGCTGGGTGCTGTTATTGTATGCACCCAGCCTTTGGGCAGCAGGGTAGGTTGATGGAAATTGATATCCATGCTTAGAGTGAGGTAAAGGTGACAACGGGTCAGGGGTCAGCAGAGGCGTGGCGTCCGCCTATGAATGCAAGGTGAAGGGGATGGGGGGGGGGATCTTTGTCAAAGCTTTATTGCAAGCACTACTTTCTTCACCGTTGAAAATTCTTGTGTGGGTGTGAGAATTCTCTATGGTGATTGCTGATTCAGGGATGGTCGGGTCTGTGGTGGAAGTAAGGTCTTGCCCTTGAAGCTACTGCTCTCTGAAAAACCCTTTCCCGGGATGCACTGCGTTTATGAGTAGAGCTACTCTGGATTTCAGTCACATAAGGAATACACTTGACGTCATTCCTGAGGCATTGAAGAATCAATAGGAAAAAATACAATTTTTACTAAAGGACTATCATACTAGTAGTGGTTGTAAGATGGGCCATAGCTGTCCAGTGTAGCAAAGAAGGTAATCAACTCTAGATCTTCTATGGTCTTACAAACACTTTGGGACTTTCAGAATCCCATCTGTCATGGATAAGAAATACATAGTATATTTTTGAACAACAGGAATCAAGTTTTTTTCAAGTTCAGCTTACAGACTGTGGGAAAGCCGAAATCTCAGTTTCAGGGACTGGACGTTCTCAAGCGTGGGCAAGAGACTCTAGCACACCAGAAGAGTCAACCATAGACAGAAACTGGGTCTCCCCCAGCACAGCCCAGAGCTTTAGAACAGATTGGCAACCTACCTCAAACATTTTCCATTGCTCTGTAAGCCCTGGGACTGCAGTATAGTTAATTTTAGATGAGAAGCAGAAATCTGCACCTCTCTTCTGCAAATCCTAGCTGCCGGAGCAACCAAAGCCAGTGTACAGGCCTTCTCCAGACTAGCCTTCCTAATGTCAAACAGCGAGAAGCTCGGCTAGAAGCAGATTCTTGAACTTCTCAAGTGCAGCCTCCAGCCTTTTGAACATGATAAGAGCGGCACTCAGACCAGGTCTAGGAAGTTGCCTTTCTTCACAGTAACATGCAGGTTCTGAAACTCCCTGATTGCATGCTTTGACAGGCGCCCAACTTCCCTAAACTACTGAAGTTCCTTGTGAAAATGCTCTTCAACATCGTCTTTATCTACGACACTCATGCAGGATGGGTTCACACACCAAGTACTCTTAAAATGTACTTTCTGAACTCAGTTGTACTCCTAGCCAAATTGTGTACTGCGTCTGCCGCACCACTGGGTGATATACCTGATAATGTTCTCAATAAGGAGAACCACAAGAGAAATTAGAAAGCTTGTTGCAGTCAGGTTTGTTGCACTGAAGCGACAGGTCCGTGTTTTGGGTGGGTGATTTTTGTGCTGTTCCAGATGAAACTGTGTCCGGTTCACCTCCATCCTCAGATCTAGGGCTCTCTTGGGGATCACACAAGGGGTGGGAAAAGTCTGAATATAACACCCGTGACCTCATCTCATCTGATCTTTCTTCTGACTGACCTTATAGTGGACTCAGTTCTGTACATCACATACTATCCTCTTCCTCCGCCCCTCCCCCTTCCCATCGCCCCCTCCCTCCTCTCCCCCTCCACCCCGTCCACTTATTCTTCATCATCTTCCTTTTCCTCCTTCTTCAATATACCCATAAAGAAGCAATGTTCAGTTTGGAGTGGACTGTGGGGGGATTTTTGGAAGTACAGTAGAGTGAAGTACCAGGGCCGAGGCGTCCAACACTCCCCTCAGCGTACTGCCACCATAACTTGGCCAGCCCCGACTCGCTGGTACCTCCTCCGCCTGTCGCCATCCGCCCTGTCGCATCCCAGCTGGAGTTAGGGAAGGCACAAATGTCAGTGGATTTGTTCCCGAAATTGAGGAAAACTCCAGGAAAGGACCACTTTTTAATGAGGCCAAGTACTTATTCCCCATTCTGAATACAAAAAATCACAGCCGCTGGATTTTGGGGTGGGGAGACCGTCCAGAACCTGCAGTTCTAGCTTCTAATGCTCTTCTGGCATCAACATTTGCCCCGTGCTTTATTAGGGCAGGACAGGCAGCTCAGTCTGTTGCGTTTCCTGATGAGATTGTAAATATGATTATCCTCTTTGTCTCCCTTCGCCTTCTTGTCCTGGGATTTAGTGCAGGATCCGCTGAACGCTCATAGTCACATGCTCGTGACTCCCTCCATCCCTCGCCGACATGTCCACCGTCCGCGGAGTTTGTTCCTGGACCAGCGACGACCTATAGGGCAGTGTGGGGCCGGGGCCGCGGCTCCTGGCCTGCTTTGAAACACGGCCCTGACAACAGCACCGCCATGAACACGGACACCGAAACAAAGACACCTGCCGTTAAATAATATACCTCCATCTATTAAGGATATTTTTGAAAAAAGGAATTGTGACCAAATTTAAAACTACAGCATTCCCTCTGGTTGTTATTGCCCTGCATTGCAGACTTTTCCATCACAGGAGAATGCTGTGTAAGTAGAAGGGCCTAAGCACAAGTGGTTAAACTCAAGCAGTGCCGTAAACTATCACCACACAAGGGGTTGCTCATACTGTAAAATTTACCCCGACCCAGAGAATGAAGGGGAATAAAGATGAAATATTATGCCTTGTATATTACTATTGATGTCCAATCACCAGTGAAATATATTTGCATTAATTCACTGTGGAATATCGAAATATCATACTTTATCTGTACTAAAGCTTCACCCTAGTCAATACAAGATTTCTGTATCTAATTTACGTGCAGCAGTCCTGTGAGGAGTTCGTTTTCAAAATCAATCTATCTATCTATCTATCTATCTATCTATCTATCTATCTATCTATCTATCTATCTATCTATCTATCTATCTATCTATCTATCTATCTATCTATCTATCTATCTATCTATCTATCTATCTATCTGTCTATCTGTCTGTCTGTCTGTCTGTCTGTCTGTCTGTCTGTCTGTCTGTCTGTCTGTCTGTCTGTCTATCTATCTATCTATCTATCTATCTATCTATCTATCTATCTATCTACTTGCCTGTATGTCTGTATGTCTGTCTATCTATCACCTGTCTATCTATCTGATTCTGATGTTTACATTGGTTCATCTATCTTCTTACCACCCGGCACGGGTGATTGGTGGTGAATACTCTGCTATCCTCGCTTTTACACTACTGTAGTAGTGTGAATTTGGATATTGGCTTACTTAATGGATTGCTTGGGAAGGCAAAGCGGAACCCGATGGGGGCCCTGGTCAAATGCTGTCCGGGGGCGGGAGGACTGTCCCCCTCTTGCCCCCCTCATTAGCATCACAGCTAGGCCGGGGGAGCAGGGATTGGTTCCCCAAGTGTGAGCACGCCCCCCCCCCCCTTAATCGGAGGGCGAGTAGGCTTGGGCGAGGGGGGGATAAAAGGGGCCAAAAGGGCCCAGATGAAACACATTCCACCTCCCCCTCGCAGCGAGAAAAGAGAAAAATCCCACCCACCCACACCTCCAAGAAAGCGGGAGTCGCAGCCGCAAGAGTAGAGGGGAAGCGGAACAAAAGGAAGGTAGTAAAAAGAAAGAACTTACTAAAAGATAGATGGAAAGCTCTCACAGAGTCCTTGGGATGCCTAACAGCAGGGGCACTGAGGGAGCCAAGGGGCGGCTTGCCGCCATAGAAAGAGTAGATGTGATACTCCCACAGGACCCTTGGGATACCTCACTGCAGGGGTACCGAGGGAGAAAGATGCAGGTACGCAGCCTCAGGAAAGATAGAGTAGATGCTCAAATAAGGTCCTTGGGATGCCACACGGGAGGGACCCCTAGGAGCAGGGAGGGCCTACGAAAGGGTATAGGGAGAGCCGGCGGCACTTGCAGCCCGGGCAGGTCCAGACGGACCCCCTACAAGTCGGTAGCAAGTTGAAGGCTAGACCAGTAAATCGGAAGCCCAAAGGGTCCCTCCCCTTCAGGGAAATTGAGGAGGCTGGGTCCATACTGCAAGCAAAAAAATGGCAAAGACCAGTAAATGCAAATGATTAGCATGGACACTAAGCAATCAGAGGTTATGAACGTTGAAAAGATGTGATGTTAAGTAAACTGCGACTTTTTATGGCACCAAACACGCTTGTCAGTGGTGATTGAAGAAATTACAGAAATGCAGGTTGGTGGGAGGGGCAGAAAGGGGGAGGGGGTGACTTGCCACCTGGGGGGGGTTGCTGCCTTAGGAAAGTATGTCATGTTCACCTGTGGCAGACTGCCAAAGGTGGTACAATGAAAGGCCCTTTGCATTGCTCATCAGTCCTTCGTTGGTTTCTTTGAAAGAAGTATTCGTGTTAATCTCTCAGCGCTTCCCTCTTGTCAATATGAGCCCCAAATTGGACATTGTCAGTTTTTGTTTGGCTCAGAGTTCAGACTCCCTCCCAAAAGACATTAGGGTAGGTCAAAAATGTGACCTTTCTCTATTTAGGGACATTTTCATATTTCTACTCACCCTGTTTTCTATTGAGTCCTGAGACCTGCGTCAGGCTGTGCCTATAGCATGAGCTGATATAACAGAACGCTGCCTGCACATCCACTGGCCTGCAGTATATCTGACTGTATATCGAAGGCTCAACCCACTCTCCTGTGTCTATCAGTCTATCCAGCCATCTATCCGTCTGTCTGCCTATCCAGTTCAGACACATGCAGGACCTGATACAGGAACTAGAACTTTTCTGTAATGGAATAAGGAGGGTGGAGGTAACAGGACAGAAAGTCTTACTTCTCATTTGGGAAAGCCTGTGAGAAAAGTCAAGATAATTTGAATTCTCTTTTATTGTTATGAAAATGACCAAAATAACGTTGTATACCCTCTCTCCTTGCACAATGTTTAGCAAATGTCCCTTTTGCTGGAACTGAATTGAGGGACTTTTTAAGGATAAAGATGACTTTCTCTTCGTGGATCTGCTGTCGGAGGTGGGGGGGCTAAGGTGGCTGTATGTCAGAACATCAATTACAAAAATATTGTTTGACACAATAGTTGTTTATAATTATAAAACATTGTAAGACATTGGGTTATTGGTTGACTGAGGTTTAAGCCCTGTTCAAGCAGCAACCACAATCTTAGTCATGGTAAGGAACCAGCAAATCCTAAATTAATCTGTGCTCACCCCCTTGCTACCTTGGCACAGAGCAGTCAGGCTTAACTTAAAGGCAATATGTAAAGAATTTGTGCAACACTTCAAACAGTAAAACTGTGAAAACACACCACAAAAGGAGCCCACACCAGATTTAGAAAAATATTGTAGTTTTTAATAAATAAAACAAGACCAAAACAATAAAAACCGAATCAGAAGAACTGGAGCTATTGAATGTTAAAATGTATTGTCTAAAATAGCACCAAACAGCACATTGCGATATTGGAGATATCTGGTCACACCGGACCTGGACCAAATCACAAGTTCAGGTCAACCGCAGTGGATCGCAGGTCAGCTGCAGGGACCCACTTAGGCCAGCTGAACAGAGTACCTTAAATCCTGTTTGCGGAGCTTTGCGTGGATCCAGGTCGAATATGCGCTGCTCAGCCGGAGTGATATGTCTGTCCTGGGATGCGGTAGGCTGCGGAACGAGGTACTATTGCATCATCATCGAGCATCCCATCAACACGGTTTGCAATGCAAAGTCTAGCATCGGGAATGCGTCTTGCAGCTGGCGATGCCTTCATTCCAATGAGCTGTGAGGCTGCGATGCAGAGTCCGCAGTTGTCGTCGAGGCTGCTGTAGACAATAGATGCAAGAACTTGGGCTTTGGATGTGCCATACTGCCAGGGCGATGTCTTGGTTCCGAGAAGGTGCAGCGGGCGATGTTGCTCTATGCGAGGGGGCCAATCCACAAATTAGCAGTAATGTGTCGGTTCTGCTTGGGGATGCGCCGCTCAGGTACCACAGTCCTGTATTAACTGCTTAGCTTTGCATTTTGGAATTTTTTTCTGCTTTGGTAAGATTATTCCTTTTACATTTTGAAGACTGTGCTTGTGTAGCTGAAGTGGAAGCTCTCAATCTTCGTTAATCATACCTGTTAAAGGATTATTTACCAGGTGGTCGTAACAAATGTTTAATACTAGATTTCACTTTTGAAGCTACATAAAGGTTTCATTCCTTATTTTTGATGATCAAGTCAAGAACAGACAATCCGTATTGAGTCATCAACAGCAATAATATATTGCTGTAACTTTGTGTAAATGCATATTTTTAAAATGCATTTTTTATATTAGTCTTTCTTTTTAATATGCTTTTCCTGATCTTTTAGTGAAATACATATACCTACAGTACTCTCTGAACAGGAAGTTGGTTCAACATGTATATATATATTTTGTAATGAACACATCACCAGCTGCAAGACGCATTCCCGATGCTAGACTTTGCATCCTCGACGATGATGCAATAGTACCTCGTTCCGCAGACTACTGCATCCCGGAACAGACACATCACTCTGGCTGAGCAGTGCATATTTGACCTGGCTCCACGCAAAGCTCCGCAAACAGGATTTAAGGTACTCTGTTCAGCTGGCCTAAGTGGGTCCCTGCAGCTGACCTGCGCTCCATTGCGGTTGACCTGAACTTGTGATTTGGTCCCGGTGACCAGATATCCCCAATATCGCTTTGTGCTTTTTGGTGCTATTTTAGACAATAAACTTTAACATTCAATAGCTCCAAGTTCTACTGATTGGGTTTTTATCGTTTTGGTCTTGTTTTATTCATTAAAAAATACAATATTTTTCTAAATCTGGTGTGGGCTCCTTTAGTGGTGTGTTTTCACAGTTTTACTGTTCGAAGTGTTGCACAAATACTTTATACATTGCTTTTAAGTTATTCTTTTTGTTATATATATATATATATATATATATATATATATATATATATATATATATATATATAAAACAAAAAGAATAAAAATCGTTCTTGTGCAGTTAGCACTTGTATCTCATACTGGAAGTGAACTCACCACTCCTTCTCTAATTCAAGTGATGACATTCTCACAGTAGGT
Organism: Lissotriton helveticus; assembly: GCF_964261635.1. Lineage (NCBI taxonomy): Eukaryota > Metazoa > Chordata > Amphibia > Caudata > Salamandridae > Lissotriton > Lissotriton helveticus. The sequence continues at coordinate 962,977,071 of NC_136068.1, read as the reverse complement.
GGACCTATTCTTCCCTATGATTGTATTTGCAATGAAATGTGCAGGCCTACAAGATTTGAAGGTAATTCGCAGTGATGCAACCTATATATGGCAGACTTCGATTCACAGATGGATTAATGGGTGTGCATATGCGGAGGTTAATAGGCCAATAGGCATTAATTACCATGCATGTGACTCTGATATATATTGCACCTATCACATATGTTTGCTTACCTGATTTATGTCAGGTAAAAGTTGGCATAGTTTCAGAAGGCATGGGGCCCATTAAGAAGGTAAAACGCCCATGCTTTTCACCCCTGAAAATGGTAAATATGTCAAATTGGCATGCTATTGTATATTCTGCCCACATCCTCTATGCAACCGTACTCCACCAGGATATGCCTAATCCAACATTCTAGCCAGAACACTAAGAATTACACTATTCTATTAGGATGGAGCAACTGATTAATTTTAATCACAAAAACGAAAATTCAATATGGAAACAGAGATAGTAAAAAAAGGGTAAAATACAAAATGTACTTCACAATCTTGAAAACTTCTTACATCTGTCTAAAAAAAACAGCAATAAACAAATGTACTTCTCGAAGGTTTGGGGAGTTTAAAACTTCCTTCTAAAAATACTGATTGTTTCGAAACCTAGAATTAGATGAGATGCCCTCACAAACTTCTTTTGAGAACACTACTCCTTGCCCTGCACCCAGCACTTCTCACACTGGTTGAAAAAGAAAGCAGGACAGTCTTGCCGGCTATGTGGTCATATACAAGAAGATATGGTTCACTTATTGTGCTCTTGCGAGAAATTGCAAGAGGAGAGGAAACTTCTTTTAAAACAACACTTCATTCGGCTTGGGTTACGTACACGAAGGAACGCAGTAATAACCTGCTTTTCATCTCAGGACCCTCAATTGAGCTGCGGCCTTGTAAAATTCTTAAAGGCTGTTGAGAAAAAAATGCCAGGGCCTGAATCTTGATTTTATTTGGTTCCAACTTGCCTTGCAACACAAATCATGTTTAATTTTAGATATTGAGTGATAATTGAAAGGCTGATATGATTGTATATTTATGATGAGCAGAGCTTAAATAATCATACCTTGATGGTTTTATATATATGTGATTTTATATTGTGTATTAATCTTATAATTTGTACTGTACCGCATTGGTTTTAATTAACTGTACAAATAAAATATTATTATTATTATTACTCCTTGAATAACAGAAGGATCCAATACTTACATAGAAGGATTCTACACCTCTGCAGCTTCAATACTTATTTCGTTACTGTTTGCCAAAGACTCACTCCCACACTGTCCACAGCGTCCAACCACCAACAATGAAACATACCGCTACCTGTCTGAATCATTGCTACCGGGTTATCATCACTTTGCCAAAACGAATCTACTTATATTTTACATACAACCAGCTTCCATCATAATTGCATTCTTGAAACAGCAGCAAACCTTCCCTTTCGTGACCTTCCATCTCAACTTACCGCACACCTTTTGCTTTTCTTTAAGTTCAACCTCTTTCACACTATGGCTAACATCATAATATGTCTTACACTTCTTATGTGACCCCTCAATACGTCTTTACTCTTCTGAAGGGTCCCACTGAAATACTCTTGCTGTATGCCCTCAACTTGAATTGTGTTTTTTGAGTATGATATGCGTCATCACATGAAACCAGGGGCCTTATTTATGAAGGCCTTGCGCCGCCGGTGCGTCACTTTTTCCCATTTTAAAAGTGGCGCACCGGCGGCGCAAGGCCTTCATAAATAAGGCCCCAGGAAGGCTTCCACCAGTATTATCTTTCTTTGTAACAGAATATACCCCTGTTATCCCTTTAAACTATTTTTCTAAATTTTTCTTTCCGCAATTAGCAAACTATATTATCCCTCTAATCACACGATTGACTCTCTCTCCTGCTCCATTGCCCTCAGGATAATGCTTAGTGGTAAACCTGTGCCTTATGGCTGAGCACTCCAATGATTCTATCTCTTATTTGGAATTGTGCCAGTGAAATGGCTGCTTAATTCTCTGAAGAACAAATCATCCAGACATCTATTGTGCTTTTGTTATCAACCCTCTCCAAGATTTGAATTTCCATAAAAAAAAAAAACAACTAAGAACTTGATCGGATCATCACTTCAAATTATTGGAACCATTTTGTTAAAAGCTATGTGCTGCCACAGCATAGTGAGGCTCTTTAAAGGGCAAAGAGGCAGTCTGGGGGGCAGATTTGCAAGCTCCTTGCGACACTTTTGAGTCGCAGTTGCACCACTTTTTGTGACACAGCGACGGCATAAACATTGCACAACGCCGCAGCCCATTTACAACGTGAAACATCTAGGGAGATGCGTCACGTTGTGAAGACCTACGCCACGTTATACGTGCGTCAGGTATAATGTATGCAGAGTGGGCGTTCCCACGCAAAAAGCCATGTAGGACTGACGCAGTGAAATTTACAACATTTCACTGCATCAGTCTACACCTTCATTGCGTCAAAATCCCTATGCCTGCTAAGATCAGGCGTAAGGAATGACGCAGGGCTTTTAGAATGGGACTTTTATATCTATTGAGGTGCAATGCTGGAATTGCATCACTTTCATGAGCAACTCCAGCAATGTGTCACTTTTGTGCCAAAAGATGCGTCAGAAATTATGACACATCTGCTAATCCCTGTGCCATGGAGCACTTTATTGTAAATACAGTGCATCCATGGTGGTGCAAGGACATTTGGCGCTGGCGCAAGGAAACAGACACATCTATACTGATGCAGCAGTTCCTTGTAAATGAGGCCATTAATATCTTCTAAGTCTTATCTGCTCTTTCGCAATTGACTTATTCCCATACATGTCTTTCAGCGTCAGATCAATTCCTGCCAGCTATACAATTCTTTAATAATTTTTTGTCCATGCCATTCCTACGCGCTCTTCATGGCACAATACCTCAATCCTGTTCCTGAAATTTAAAGGTGATATAACCTGGTTGCCTCTTTGAAAAATTGCCCTTCTTCAGTGAGTTCATCTTATATCTCCCAAATAGTTTTGATTCAGGCCTACTTATGCTCTTTCAACTTCCAAACACTTTTTACTCCCTCTCTTTCCTTTTCAGTAGGTCATTGCATTCACATGCGTCATTCCACTCATTCTTTGATATGGCCTTGACTGTTTAACTACATGCAATGTTGTACTCATTCCACAAATCTTTGACTATTTCTTTTATGGGAATATGCATTCTAGTTGGAAAATCTGTTGCGAAATTCATCGAAACTGGCTTCAGTCTGAAAAAAGAGAGGCTAGATCTGCACAAACAAGCACTAGCAAATCTCTTTCTACCAAGGGGTCTAATACAGTTTAACAATTGCCAGTCTCCTAAAGAGTTTGATGTACACTTGAGGATGAGCACTGAGCTTCTTTTTACTACCATTTCTGTATCGGGCAGAAAGGCGTCCTCATCCATTTTCCTTTATTCAACGACAATAGAGCAGAAGTTAAACTACCTATTTCTGTTTAGTAGATATTTTAAATTTAATTTTATTTGTCAGTCAGCTAACAATCAGCGGATTAAAATGAACTTGGCCCGACAGGGCAAACACAAACAGTTTCATTGGAGCAGACTTGTAAGTGTGCATCTCTGTCTTTTCTTACTGTTGCAGGAACTAAAACTAAATTTGCTGATTTATTTAGTTGTTCTCTTTTGGCAAATACATGTTTTCTCCACACAGGTTTAATTCGGCATAAATAATATTAATTATTTTAAAATGTGCCTATTTCTGCAGGAGCGCATTGCCTCTAGATGAATGATCGCGCATTCTTGAATGGTGATATCTCTGATTGGTTGATAGGGCTAAAAGAGGCATTTTCGCAGTTTAGGGATTAAGTTGGAGTTAATTGTGTGCCATGGATGATTGGCATGTGACCGTAGGTCAATCAACCCATTTAGCAATTGGTCGAGGAAGTGCTGGCCAAGACTAACACTATCCTGGCTCCTGCAAATTCACATATAATGGTCGTAGGCAGGATATCGATCTGATCATGAGGAGATGTGCTATGTTAGCTGACTTTTATACCAATTATTAACAGTATTTGTGTATAAAACTAAATATCACATTAGAATTATATTTATGACACACAAAGGCATTTTCGACAAAAATTAACCAACACCCGACGAATGGCATTTAGCTACTTTAAGATGTGACTGATGTAAAAAAATCACACTTTTCTACCTTTTTAACCGAATATTCCTGATGTGTGAGTGCAAATCACGTATCCTTTCATATTTGAATTTGTTTTATTAGTTTTCCCATTGCATATCATCATGGTTGTTATACATACAGTGTTGCTAACAGCAGCTCACTAAAATCATGTGGTAGATTGGTGCGCAGTAGCAACTGTATCTCAGAGAAAGACCTTGCAACTTGAAGGTCAAACATTTCCCATGTAGATGTTAAGGCCACATCCTTCTCAAACAATAAGACTTTCAGTCTGCTTAAAGCATCAACATTTGCATTCAAAATTGTTATCGGGCCAAATTATCGCATCCCTACCTGTACGAGAAGGTGGAAGCAGTAGATGCGTACAACAGGTCACAACCCCGGAAACCGTCACCAAATAAGGTATTCCAGGTTTCATCCAACAGCAACCTTGACTAATCAAACTCAAATAACTCCCATTAGAGAGCAATCTGAATGCTGGACAAAACACAGCAGCGGGGGAACTTTTCAGATCACATGACAAGTTCGCCTTGGACGTATTATATGCTCCATGGAGTTAACCTCACTGCAAACTAGAGAATGGCCTAAAGTATTTTTGCAGTCTGTACCACTAAGAAAAACCTCAGTTGCACATTTCTACAATGATAAGTGAAAGGTAGGATCCATGCCTCATGTACAAATCCCGCGGCTGCTTAATGGATAATGTACTCATGTCATTGTCAACTACTGCTAAAGCCTTCTCTAAATTTGCTCTGTCAATCTCATGTAGTCTGTCAGCAGCTTCCTGCTGTGAAACATTCCACACTTCATTGTATATCGCATACAGAATGCGCTTTTGACGTGGCTTTTGAAGACCTAGCAAAAAATCCATGTCATCAGAAAGAAGAGACAAGTGCTGTTTCACCTCAGACAATGTTGAATGTTTTAGCCACTCTAGGCACAACTTTCCAATGCTGTATGTTGTTTCCACTCCTGCGTGTTCTGTCTGCACGTAACGTGGGTCTGACCTATTGATCCTGAACCCCTTTGTGTTGTCATGAAAATGTTCCTGACATCCGTTTGTATCTAACAGCCAAACTAACTGTCCCTCTGGATTGGAACCTGAATGTCCCATTTCTAATTATGTTGTCAAACCTGACCTTCATGCATTTTGTGAATCATTACCAATTCCCAATGCATGCAAAAGAGGGAACGTTTGATGTTTTGAGATAATTTATTTTGACCAAGCAAGTGACAGGACGTCTGCTGTACAATTTTTTCTGGAAAATCAGTTGGTGCGGTATAAGGCATGCACTAATTAAAAACTCATTGCTCTGAACCTGCCAATCTCTAGTTCCCTCTATTGAATTTACATTGATATTGTATTTCTATGAGTCATACCCTTGTGTAAAAAACTGGGAAAAAAATAAAAGGTGCAGAATAAATGAACTTTTTATCAATCAGCATATTTTTCTGTGCCGTAGATGGTGTAGGTTTATAATAATAAGAGTTTGGGTCTGTTGTATCATGACTTGAAAAATATGCACACTTCTGTGCAAATGTCTTTGAGCTACCCTCTGGTGGTGTTGGGAAGTGTTCCCATTGGGTGTAATTAAATACTACATGTGGAGTAATTGCTATATGTAAATCACGATGACCATAATGGTGCAAACAGAACATTTCATCATTATTAGGTGTATCATCATACATTTCTTCACTATTAAAAACCGTATAATACTTTAAATCATCAAGCATTTCAGGCATTGTGTTAATGTCCCAGTCATCAGAGATAGTACCAGAAGTGTTGTAAAATACTTTTATTTGATCTGTTAAAATCATAAAAAGAGTGGAACATTCCACCATGATGAAAACGTCATAATTCAGATACAGAATAAAAATTGCATAAAAACATTTTTAGTTGTCGTAACCCTCATGTGATATGGTACTAGGAGTGATAACATCATTTAAGCAAATAAGAAATACATATAGGACTTGTAACATTTCTGTAGGTCCAAATATATCATAGGATACCTTATCCTAAACCATTCCATCAGGAACTGGACCAGCTGAAATGTTCACCAGAGAAAGGTCTCTTCCCACTTTGTATGAGGAGGAATGGAGTGTTAAAACCTTGTTTACCAGTTCAAAAGTAGAGCATTCTATGAGATAGTGTCCTTTCAGAAGCAGGAAAAAACACAATCAAAAAACCAATCCAAATGAAGATGAAAAGTAATGAAATTGCAATTCAAATGTTCATCCACAGAGGGATAAGGTATATCTTTTTCAGCCAAATTAAAACTTCAAGTAGTGGAGGTGGGTCAAATGCAAAGAGAAGTCAATAAAGTGGACAAAATAGCTGGAGGCTGTTTGTGAAAATGTGGAAGGCTTGTAAATCTGTGTAGAATGATAGCTGACTCCAATGGTGGTAGGTTTAAGCACCATCATTGTCTGCTTGCAGAGTTGAAATCTGTGTAGTTATATTTGACAATATAACGGGAAGTAGTGATACTTCAGTGTTAGCCATCCCCGGAGGGGGAGAAGAATCTTCATCATTGGCTAAAGCTTGTAACGTGAATTCCTGTAATGTAGTGAGAGGAGACAGGTAACTACCCAGGAGCCCTCGGGGCCTACTATGCAGAAGTGGTCACTAGATGAGGTTTGATGAGATCAATAGACAAAAATCACTTTTGTTTGCTACCGGCAAGGGGGCAAAAGTACACCCTTGGCACCTTCAACCGTCAGGACAGGCACAGCCCTGAATTTCTTTTTTGTTGATTATTTTTTCCCAGACTTGATACCCCATCTTTGGAATCCAATCCGTAGTTGTCGGTGCTTCGCTCACTTCCCCAATGGCTGAATGTTTCTGCTGGACGTTGCTCTTAGTGTCTCTGAATTCATTCAGGTTCTGTAAAATTCACTGATATGAAAAGGTGTTTCCACCGATATTGCACTGGGACTATCAAGGTCTGGAACCCACATCTTAACCCTGAACAGGACGTCATTGGGAGTCCGACCACCCAAGGATTTTTTTGGCAGATTGTTTAAGGCTCCCTGGATCCCACACAGGTGGTGAACCCAACTGCGACCTGAACCTAAGCCTCTAGCTGCTAAAGACTGCTTTAAGTCACGTTATTTTCTCTCCACTACTGCATTTCTCTTGGGATGACAGGGGGAAGAGTATTGCACAGTCAAATCCAATTTTCCCATGGTGTGTTTCTGTACGCCCTAGAGGTGAATGCCAGACTCTGGTCCAAATGGAATATGAAACTGCGTATGTGCAGATAAAAACTTGCAAGTCCTTTATGACAATTTGAGTGTCAGTCAAACACTATTGCCATACTCATAGGAACTGAGAGCAGGAATCCAGTGATAACATGATGAATTTGTAATACCCATCTGACTGTAAGGGTCCATAATGGTCCAGATAAACACAAGTCAGAGGCTTGTCTAAGATCTACTGTGGTGGACATTTTGATTTGAGGGCAAGTGTCACATTTAAGAACATAATCATTGGCCTGTTTGTAAAGACCTTGCCACCAATAGTATTTTTGCAATAATGAAAATGTAGCCACCAACCCTGCATGAGCAGGTTTTAAACCTTCATATGCTGCTAGGATCAGTCCTAACCTGTCATCTGTAGTAGGTATTACTCTATCCCCACTCCTGGAATATGAAAAAATTGAATATTTTGGATGCTTAACCTGTAGGAATATTTTATTGGAAAACCTTTTGGTAAGTGGGGGCCATTGTCTCCATCTAGCCTTGTACTGTAACAAGTTATTGCAACAACTACATCAGTTTTCTCGGTTGCTTTTCCAGCTTTGTCAGCCATTGAATTCCCTCCAATGTGTATTCCTACATGCTGGTGGCTCAGCATGTATATAACATGAGTCCACGGAAAACTCGCTTTAAGGTTAGCCACTTGTCCCAAAGCATCTCATACTTGATTGTGTACCCTTTGGAATCTCTGAACCCATTCTGGCTCAAGTAGTGTAGCGACTCATTGTAAGGCTGGACACAATAGTACTAATCACACACTATAAGTGTGGGGAATTCAGGATCAATATTTTTTAGAGCCAGAATTAGAGCTTTGAATTCAGTCAGCTGTGCGGTGAAATCACCAAGTGACTGCATGTTGGTTTTATGAGGCTAGAATTCTCCGTTCCTCATATCACTGTTTACCACCCTGCAATTGGAAGAATATTTATGCTTTGTCTCTACTGCAGGCTGGGCAGAACCATCAGTGTAGATAATAAAATCATAATAATCTAGAGGCATTATTTCATTGGGCAGAGGATATTCATGTTTGTATAGAAGGTATGCTTGTGTTTGTATTGTAGAGTCAAATATGTAAACTACATCTGTTGCTGTGTGTGAGTTGGCCCATTGTATCCATCATGGATGTAAAATATTTGTGTTCTGAACACTGGCCTTTATGAAAGCCTCTAAGGCTAGATTGGGAATAATGTCAATTATTCGTTTTCCCTGAGCCAATGATTTTCTTTCTCTACAGATGTCTGTACTGACATCAGGATTTCTTTTGTTGGTGCAAAATACATTTCTGCATGTATATATAAATTAAATTTATATACAATTAGTACAGTGTCTCCTTCATGTAATGCCACATAGGTGTATCCTGATGTCCCCACAATTATATGAATCACCAAGTTTGTGGTGTTTTCACATTTGTGTAAATGTTTGGAAACTAACATATCAGCTTATTTGTACAAAAAATCTGAATGTGTTCAGACGTCAAATGTATGTTCAAAAAGTCAAGATGAATAAAGTCATATACAGTATTTTGTCAATGTATTTGGAGGTTGTAGAAGCACACACTTCTCTGAGAAATGTGTCACCAGACTTTTGCTTTCACTTGACAGCTCATATTCGAAGAACAGGATGCTGATGTGGGCGATCGTTGATTTCTTAAAAATTACATTTGTAGCCCATGTGAGCAAATCTCAGAATTATGCAATCTACTTTGGTCAAGTGTGTTGTTAAGCCATTATCCGTTAGGTATATGTCTTCGATATAGGACAATGCTTGGTCATCAAGATATTGTAATAGTTCTGTGATCGGGGCTGAAAACAGTTCAGGGCTATTCTTATACCCTTGAGACAATTGACAGAACTGTTTCTGAAAACTGAGATCACTGAATGAGGTCAAGTACCTGCTTTCAGGTGCTAAGTTTTGTCAGAAAAATCCATGTGAAATGTCTAATAGAGGTTTTGTATTTTTTGCGTACTATATATTTCATCAGTGCTGCGCTATGCACGTTTTGTACAGCAAATGTGCATGTAACAATGTTCAAGTGTCTGTGATCTAAAACTAAACTATATGAATTGTCTGGTATCATTTATGGAAATGAGGGATTATTCATTGGTGAGGTGCAACTTTCTATTACACCCTGGTATTCAAGTTATGTGAGTATCTCTCTAACTTGTTTTTTGGCCTTATGTTTATAAGGGGTACTGTCTATGTGGTAGTGGGGTGGACCTCATCGGGACGAAGTGGAAAGGGGAACCACCATCCCAACTCAAGTGGTTACAGTATAATGTCGGAGCGTGCACTAAGGCCTCCTCCTTGACGTATGTATGTTTAACAGATTCCGAAATGAGGTTGGAAAAAACTGGCAAAATTACTGTTTCTCCCAGTGGACAATCTGTAACAAACTCTGGTGGCCAATCTTTTTCAGCCAAGAGATTGTTGTAACGAAATGACAAGTTCTCCCAAAAGACAACATTGATAGTATGTTGGATATCTCCCTCAATCTGGAGTTGCAATTCATATAATCGACTAGCGTCACTCAGACCCCCTGGACATAGTCACTTGCTGCTACTGCCACAGGACACTCCATAAGATTCCGGTGAGCTATATGACTTCTGCCTCATTGTCCAGCATGGTCAGAGCCCACTCCCCATTCAGAAGCTGTATTCTCAATATCTATGGCATTCTTGGCTTTTTATCCCTGCCACTTTCTTCTTTTTAAATTGAGGCTTTGTCTGTGGAGGTTTGTCTTCCTTTTTAGGTCTCGCCTAGCGTTGCAGCACAAGCGCTGCTCGCCCGGCGAGACATATAGTAAGAGAGGATATTTCAGAAGGGGGCTCGAAGCCCCGCCCATTATTTTCATTGGCTTGCTTCACGGTTTATGCTAAACGGTGGCCTGCCATTGGAAATGGGGTTTTGTAGTCGCTGCACTTTCCCCTTTCCGTCCGGCCTATCCGGACAGGATTGTCTGCTTTGCGGCTGTCGCAAAGCAATTTCTTATCTTTAGGGGGGCCATCTGTTTTCACTAAGCCCCGTGTTTATTTTTGCATCGCGCTTTCACTTAAAGTGAAAGTGAAAGCGCGATGCAAATATAAACAAGCTGCTGCCTTCCCGCTATTTCTTATCTTTAGGAGGCGTGTAGTTTTGGATCATGTTTCCCAAGTGTTGTTTTTCCTGCTTTTTTCACTCGCACGCTTGTTTATTTAATTAATGTTGCTGCGTGTGTTCTTTTTTCACTCGCATGCTTCTTCATTTAAGAATTTTGCAGTGCGTGCTCTTTTTTCACTTTCACGCTTGTATATTTAATTATTTTTGCTGTACGTGCTCTTTTTCCACTTGCACGCCTGCTTATTTAAATAATTTTGCAGCGCTTGCCCTTTTTTCACTCACAAGCTTGTTTATTTCCTTCAGAGGGCTCTTTCTCGTGGCACATTATTCAGAAACGCTGCATCCTGGCGGCGGCGGCCGCAGCCTTCTTCGCTTGGCAGGTACAGCGTGTCTGTGAACAGACAGAACCACACAAACAGGAGGAGGCTTGGCGGGGGAATGTGAGAGGAGAGGGATTTGGGGGAGGGTGGAAGGTGGAGAAGAGGGAGGGAGGAGGACATGGAGAAGAGGGAGGGAGGAGGACATGGACAAGGAGGTGGGGAGGGAGGAGAAGAAGGTGGTGAAGTTGAGTAGAAGGGTGTAAAGGAACGGGGTGAAGAGGAGAGAGAAGCAAGGGCAGCAGGGAGGAGGGACGAGGAAAACTCTGATTAGTCCCGAGGTCTGAGAGGTAGGAGCTGGGCCAGCCGCAGACAGCAGCTCTGAGCTCCTTAGCACAGTAAATGAGGGGCTGCTGCAGGCCCGCCGTGATTGATTCCGCTAATGACAGGGCTTTGTGACTCTTCACTGGTGGGTAAAGGCAGCCTGAATGGGAAGGGGAAGGAGCTGGCTGAGCAAATAACTGACTCGAGATGTGCGAGGCCGCCTCCCTCTCTTCGCCCTGGCCTCTCTGCCTCCCCGTCAACCGGATCATGTTAGCACTGGCCTGTCTCGTGCTCCCTTCCATGTCTCCCTGTCTCTGTAGCCCTCGTGCGCAGGTTGTGCATGCTTCATTTGCATCGATATGACTTAAGACACAATTAATGTAGGTCTTATTGTTAACATAAACAGATTAAATCTGTACCTAAGGAGATGTATATACAGACGGCAATCTTAATTGCAAAAAACCCAACACATATGGATCAAAAACCAAACATAATTAATCTCATTTTTATGTCACAAATTTATTTACACGATACTAAAATGAATATTCAAGAGAGACTGCAAGATGCAGCGGACAGAAAGAAGAAATTAAAGGGGTGCTCAAGTGAATTGAGAGGAAAATAAGCTCAAAGGGCAAAATTTAAAATGATTCAGTACAACTAAAAACCACAATTTTTCAGTTGACAAAGAGAGGCCTACCCATGCGTTTAAATATACATTGATTATAACAACCACTGTAGGGAAGGGGGAATTAGGAAAGAAAAATAAGGTGTAGGCCTAAGGTGGGGGGAATAGCCGTCGACGTTTCAACCCTGGCACAAGAAAAGGGGCAGTTTCAAGGCTTCTGCTACGGGTCTTCTTCAGGACAGGGATGGGAGGGACGGGTCCTGGGGTCTGGACCAAGAAACCGAGGGTAACATGAAGGGGTCGCGTCAATATGAATTAGACGGGCCACCCAATATAGATGTATCAGGAACTCCAAAAGAGGGGAGTGATGATTAATCCGATTATGAGTAATATTTTTCCACGCCTGCAAACACAGAAGTCTAAACGGGATTGCAGTCAAATTGGGAGAGGCGGGTGGGGGGGATAAATCCACACGAAGCACCACGGCTGATGATTTAGACAGTCCTTGGTCAGGTTGCTCTATGCCAAAGTTTTCTTAAAGGCGAAGTAACTGGAACCCTTCTCTTAATCAAAGTGGACCGTCCGATGAACTGCAATCCGCGTGCTTCAATTTCAATTCGAATTGAAGCACGCAGATTGCAGTTCATCGGACGGCCCTACTGATTGTGCTTCCTGAAATGTGACATCAGGTGTCTGACACAATATCATTGTAGTGTGGCTTCCTGTTTGTGACAACTGGTGTGTTGAGGATTTTAGTGTCAGCAGGACATCTGAGTTGTGACAATGGTGATCATACCTGTGTAACATATAGGGGTGTGGTCAGTTGAATGTGCACAATGCTGTATGCAAGAGTGACTTTCACGTAGCCGTGAGTCATTGTCAGAAGACTGTGAGGTGCTCATGTTCATGTAGTTGTGTTTGCAGTCATTCATATGTCAGATTTGAGTGATGTAGGTTCATCATAGTCCAAGAACAGTGTGTGGCAGAGGACAGACTGGTGCACTTGTCAGCTGCAAAGTTTGGTATGGGCACGACCTATGAATGTGACACAGTGCAGACTGATGTTGTCCGGATGTATTGTCCCATGACATGTGACAGTGAAGACTGACTTACCATGTATGTCTGTGCCAGGGCATTGACTTGAGAAGAGGGATCCTGCATTGGAGTCAGAGGTGCTCCATGCACCCCATTGTGTCATTAACTTTCAGGACGTAAAGACATCATTGTGTGTTGTGCTGCTAGGCATCACAAGATTATGAAATGTGAGTCTGGACATACATTCATCCAGACCCCTGTTCTGAGTGATTGGCATGCAATGTGATGTATGTCAATAGTACTGTACTTCTACATGGTCATTTGCATGCTCAACAACTGTGTATGTGGTGCATGTGTGCACTTTGGGGTATTATCAGCCAGCATGCAACAAACATATGGGTACAGGGGGAAACATCACTTACAACAAAACTTTTACAACGCACTACCGTTACAACGCAACCATTACAACGCAAACTATTACAACGCATTGCTCTGGGGGGCTCTATAGGATAGGGAATAGGATAATTTACTATCCAATAACCTTCCCTAGTGTCCACGGGTACTGGAGTTGGAATAGTAAATTAAACTATTCACTATCCAGCACCCAGAAGCACTATGCGTTGTAATGGTATGCGATGTAAAAACCGCGTTGTAACAGCATGCGTGGTAAAAGCATGCGTTGTAACGTCATACATCCGGTACAGGTCCAGGAGGGATATGTGTGCCATGGTTGATGTTCAGACTGGCTATTGCCCTATGTACACCTGTGTGTGCATTTTGAGCAAATATCAGCTACGGATGGTAGTGCATGGCCTGTGATATTGTGTATTTACAGTGTTGTGTGCAGTCAGTGCAGGCAACTAATGTGGTCATTCTTTTCCTACTTATATTCAGATACATCCACGAGCACAGGAGACAGCGCCACGGAACAGGAGGAGCAGCAGAGCCAGGCTGGGGCAGCAACTGAGGAGTCCTCAGCACCATCCACCTCAGCTGAGGACCACAGCAGCTCGGAGGATGACTCCCTTGTGGGGGCGGGTGTCAGCAGCCAGGATACAACGGATAGTGAGGCTGTCGCTACCACCACCACCACCACCCTCCCCTCGGCTCCCATCCCAGAGGTCTGTGGCAGCTCCTGTTATCGGGAGCATGTCTCCTTCCTGCCAGGCAACGCACCCCCTGCCCCTCTGTCCCCTGCTGCCCTGAGTGTGGAGTCTGTGGACCTACTTAAACAGATCCATGTATGGCAGACATAAATGCTGAGTGTCCTCCATGCACACACCGGTCTGTTGACACAACTGGTGTCGTTCATTGAGAGCATCTCATCTGGCATGTCTGTCCTACAGAGGACCAATCAGTCCATGGCCTCCTCCCTGACAGCAGCAGTATCCCTCCTCCAGCAGTCCCTGACCCCCTCAGCCTCTGCCTAACCAACAACACCTAGCACCCTACCTGTCCCCAGCACACACACAAACACACCTGCACAGTCACCCAAACACACAGACACAGACAGCACACAATCACCCAAACATAAGTCAAAATGTGAACGCAAGCATAGTCAGGGGACTGATACCACACCCACAAGGGATGGGTCACAAACACACACACAGGCATCCACAAGCAGTCCGCAGTCCTCAGATCCCTCTCCCTCCAAGAGCCCTTCCCTTGCCTCACCTGCAACCCCATCTCCTAAGAAGCTCTTCCTGTGTGACCCAGGCCTCTTCCTCTCAGATCCAGCAGATCCAGAACACAGGGGGAAGAGGAAGTCCCACACACAGAGAAGAGTGCCCCTCACCCCGGACACCCTCCCCCAGGCGCAGGAAGACTGAGGCCGGCACCCGCAAGTCACCCTGTAGTTGGAAGAGCAAGACCCCATCCCCACCACCCAGCTCCACTGCACAGTCCCCTTCTTCCATCCCCCAGGTCAGCACACCACAGGTTCCCCCGCCACTCCCTGTCCCAGGTTCCCCTACCCACAGATACATCATCCGCAAAATGCTCAAGCCCTCCCCAACTCTCACTTGCTCTTCCACTGACACCACCACCAGTCTGTCTGTTGATGCAACTACTGTGGGGAGTGTGTCCCCCTCAGCTGTCCTGCCAACCTCACCTGCACCCCTTTCCACTCCTATGGGGTTAGGCACTGCAGTGGAGTCCACGCCCACCCAGTCTGACATGGGAACTGCAGTGGGGACCATCTCCACTACACCTGACCTGCCAACTGCAGTGGTTTCAGCACCCAGCCCAACAGACTTGTGCCCCACAGTTGTGATGGCACAACCCATGTCAGACCCCTCCACTGCTGTTGCCACTGACTCTCCTGAACCCAGCACCCCTTCACAGCCTCCTTCTGATGAGCTCTAATCCTGTCCCTGCGCCGGTGCCTCGCCTGCCCCATGTATGCCCCTGAGAGTGGATTTCCCCAGTCCTTATCAGTGCAGGCAAGCAATGGGTGACAGGTGTCACTCACATCATCATTGGACTTTGGATTTTCAAAAGGACATTGGACTACATTTCATTTTTGATTTTCCCTTCCAGATGGCAGATTGCTGAATAAAGCCTTTTTTGTTCTCCTTGTGCATTTGATTTAGCTGTAGATTTTGTTGATGCTGTTTACCCTGACCTTGGTGTGATGATGCAGGATTTACAAATGTCTGTTACTGAGGTATTGATGTGGTGTACTTCATGTGGCCCATGAGATAAGTTTTATGTTCATGTTGGTATCCATTTCATCCTTTGCAGCTGAGTGGGTGTGTCATGATTAACTAATTTAGCACAGGGATGTTAACATTTCATTGGCATGCCCACATCTGTGGCTTGCATCCATGCACATATGATGTGTTTCACAATGTCGAATTTGAGACTTTCCCTGACTGTTGTGCCATCTCCACTGTACATGCAGGTATGGGCATCATTGGTGTAAAGTCAATTGTGTCCTCTGTGCAACTTGGTAGACATATGTATTGTCTATGTGCAGGTGACTTAAGGGGCAATACCGTACCCAGGCCTATGTCACGAGTGCCTACATTTTTTGGTAGATGAAGTTTGACTGTACAGGTGTTTTGCTGACATGCCCAGGAATCATACATACTGTTTGGCATGTGCTGCTATTTCCATGACGACACCTACCTTGTGGTCACTGTCTTGATGGGGGATCTTCACCCTTTGCCACAATGCTCAACTTTAGCTGCAAATTGTGTCCACACATTTTACATTGGATGTACACACTGATGGGGGGGTTATCACTCATTGACCCAGTGCTATTCCAAAGCTTGACGTGTAGCCCACACTCCGGTGTTCTTCACACATGTAATGCTAGTTAATTTGTTTGTCATGAATCAAAATCACTGTTGGGGGTATTTGTCAGGCACTACACACTGTTGGCATGATGTTGTGGTGAAATATATTTGGCTGACATGCATGTGGTTGATGTTTGATGGATGTGTGTCGCATCATCCTCCCTATGCGGGCGGGTGTCAATATTGTCTGCCACACTGACCCCTATGGGTGGGTGAGGCAGTATTCATAGGTAACATGCCCCTATGGGTGTGGTGGCATCAGTGATAGGTAACATGCCCCTATAGGTGGGGTGGCATCAGTGATAGGCAACATGCCTCTATGGGTGGGGTGGTAGTAGTGGTGGTACAAAAGGGGGTGGTGATGGACGGAGCATCTGAACCAATCAAACACTCACACCCAGTCAAAAGATCTGGGTTTGATCTATCACCGTTCTTTAGCCCACTCTGCCACCCCAGTTCAGACATGGCTATGTGCAAATCAGTCTGACCCTGTGCCTCATGGGAGCAGTGCAGCCCGAACTGCCAAGCCATGCCTTCCCTGGACCGGAAACAAGCTTCCGAGGACCGGTTTCTGGCATTCCAGCCGTCTTCAGCCCGGCTTGCTTGAATCCAGTGGCAAAGTGAGCAAGGGACTCACGTCTGAGCATACCCTGCCACACTTATGGCGGCCAAAGCGGTACAAAAGGGGGTGTTGATGGACGGAGCATCTGAACCAATCAAACACTCACACCCAGTCAAAAGATCTGGGTTTGATCTATCACCGTTCTATAGCCCACTCTGCCACCCCAGTTCAGACATGGCTATATGCAAATCAGTCTGACCCTGTGCCTCATGGGAACAGTGCAGGCCGAACTGCCAAGCCATGCCTTCCCTGGACCGGAAACAAGCTTCCGAGGACGGGTTTCTGGCATTCCAGCAGTCTTCAGCCCGGCTTGCTTGAATCCAGTGGCAAAGTGAGCAAGGAACTCACGTCTGAGCATACCCTGCCACACTTATAGCGGCCAAAGCGGTACAAAAGGGGGTGGTGATGGACAGAGCATCTGAACCAATCAAACACTCACACCCAGTCAAAAGATCTGAGTTTGATCTATCACCGTTCTATAGCCCACTCTGCCACCCCAGTTAAGACATGGCTATATGCAAATCAGTCTGACCCTGTGCCTCATGGGAACAGGGCAGCCCGAACTGCCAAGCCATGCCTTCCCTGGACCGGAAACAAGCTTCCGAGGACCGGTTTCTGGCATTCCAGCCATCTTCAGCCCAACTTGCTTGAATCCAAACCCAGATCTTTTGACTGGGTGTGAGTTTTTGATTGGTTCAGATGCTCCGTCCATCACCACCCCCTTTTGTACTGCTTTGGCCGCCATAAGTATGGCAGGGTATGCTCAGACGTGAGTCCCTTGCTCACTTTGCCACTTGATTCAAGCAAGCTGGGCTGAAGACGGCTGGAATGCCAGAAACGGTTCCTCAGGAGCTTGTTTCTGGTCCAGGGAAGGCATGGCTTGGCAGTTCGGGCTGGACTGTTCCCATGAGGCACAGGGTCAGACTGATTTGCATATAGCCATGTCTGAACTGGGGTGGCAGAGTGGGCTAAAGAACGGTGATGGATCAAACCCAGATATTTTGACTGGGTGTGAGTGTTTGATTGTTTCATATGCTCCGTCCATCACCACCCCCTTTTGTACCGCTTTGGCCGCCATAAGTGTGGCAGGGTATGCTCAGACGTGAGTCCCTTGCTCACTTTGCCACTGGATTCAAGCAAGCCGGGCTGAAGACGGCTGGAATGCCAGAAACCGGTCCTCTAAAGCTTGTTTCCGGTCCAGGGAAGGCATGGCTTGGCAGTTCGGGCTGGACTGTTCCCATGAGGCACAGGGTCAGACTGATTTGCATATAGCCATGTCTGAACTGGGGTGGCAGAGTGGGCTAAAGAACAGTGATGGATCAAACCCACATCTTTTGACTGGGTGTGAGTGTTTGATTGGTTCAGATGCTCCATCCATCACCACCCCCTTTTGTACCGCTTTGGCCGCCATAAGTGTGGCAGGGTATGCTCAGACGTGAGTCCCTTGCTCACTTTGCCACTGGATTCAAGCAAGCCGGGCTGAAGACGGCTGGAATGCCAGAAACCGGTCCTCGGAAGCTTGTTTCCGGTCCAGGGAAGGCATGGCTTGGCAGTTCAGACTGGACTGTTCCCGTGAGGCACAGGGTCAGACTGATTTGCATATAGCCATGTCTGAACTGGGGTGGCAGAGTGGGCTAAAGAACGGTGATGGATCAAACCCAGATCTTTTGACTGGGTGTGAGTGTTTGATTGGGATGCTCCGTCCATCACCACCCCCTTTTGTACCGCTTTGGCCACCATAAGTGTGGCAGGGTATGCTCAGACATGAGTCCCTTGCTCACTTTGCCATTGGATTCAAGCAAGCTGGGCTGAAGACGGCTGGAATGCCAGAAACCGGTCCTCAAAGCGTGTTTCCGGTCCAGGGAAGGCATGGCTTGGCAGTTCGGGCTGGACTGTTCCCATGAGGCATAGGGTCAGACTGATTTGCATATAGCCATGTCTGAACTGGGGTGGCAGAGTGGGCTAAAAAACGGTGATGGATCAAACCCAGATCTTCTGACTGGGTGTGAGTGTTTGATTGGTTCAGATGCTCCGTCCATCACCACTCCCTTTTGTACCGCTTTGGCCGCCATAAGTGTGGCAGGGTATGCTCAGACGTGAGTCCCTTGCTCACTTTGCCACTGGATTCAAGCAAGCTGGGCTGAAGACGGCTGGAATGCCAGAAACCGGTCCTCGGAAGCTTGTTTCCGGTCCAGGGAAGGCATGGCGTGGCAGTTCGGGCTGGTCTGTTCCCATGAGGCACAGGGTCAGACTGATTTGCATATAGCCATGTCTGAACTGGGGTGGCAGAGTGGGCTAAAGAACGGTGATGGATCAAACCCAGATCTTTTGACTGGGTGTGAGTGTTTGATTGGTTCAGATGCTCCGTCCATCACCACCCCCTTTTGTACCGCTTTGGCCGCCATAAGTGTGGCAGGGTATGCTCAGACGTGAGTCCCTTGCTCACTTTGCCACTGGATTCAAGCAAGCCGGGCTGAAGACGGCTGGAATGCCAGAAATCGGTCCTCGGAAGCTTGTTTCCGGTCCAGGGAAGGCATGGCTTGGCAGTTCGGGCTGGACTGTTCCCATGAGGCACAGGGTCAGACTGATTTGCATTTAGCCATGTCTGAACTGGGGTAGCAGAGTGGGCTAAAGAATGGTGATGGATCAAACCCAGATCTTTTGACTGGGTGTGAGTGTTTGATTGGTTCAGATGCTCCATCCATCACCACCCCCTTTTGTACCGTGGTAGTAGTGGTGGCCATCGGTTCCCTGAGGAGGCGTGGTACTGGTGGACAGGGTGTGGACCCCCACGGACGTCTGCGCCGTCCGTGTCTGTTCTTGATCCGGCCATATATGTACAGGACTGGTATGACCTGAGGGATTGGATTCATTTTTCGTCTCGATCCGTTGCTAGGTGCTCCGTTTCGAATCCGTGGAAGGGGTTAATGGCACTAATCGGAGTTTATATGCAGCTCTTCCGGGTGCTGAGACGTGCTGTACGTGGCGACCCATCCAGAACGTAGGAACTGCGCATCGTACTTGACCGGCCGGAAGTAGCTGTGTTTATGGCGTCGTGCTGCGCGAATTGAGTGATTCAGGGTCAGGTTCGGATAGATATTGTGGACGGAATCAGAGCGTGCGTGTCGGTCGGGAATTTGGCACTTGTCCGCATCATACTTCCTCGCCCTGACGGTCCCGTTCCTGGTACGGTTCGGTTGTAAAGTAAGGCTACTGACACGTCTCGGAGGGCTGACGACCGAGATCGGAATCGGCCCCTTAGTGTGTTGTCGTAAGGGCGCATAGAACTCTTGGTCCGCACCCCAATCCTGGTTACCCACCTCGACCCATCCTTGCACGACTCTTGAACTTTAGAGATAGAGATACAGTGCTGCGATTGGCTCAGGAGTGTGGATCGCTGGACTGGCAGGGCTCTTCCATTTATTTGTATCCGGACTTCACGGTGGTGGTTCAAGAGGCCCGTCGGAAATTTGTAATGGTTAAGGCTGCATTGCGAAAAGCCTGCCTAAGGTATGAAATGCTATATCCAGCGCGAGTGAAGTTGGAGGTCGATGGCAGATCCAAGATCTTCGACACTCCAGCTGAGGCCCAGGAATTTCTTCGACTCCACTCCATCGCTGGCTCACTAAGAAAGTCGCCCACGCCAGAACGATTGCCACAGATACCGAACTCTGGTTCCAGCATGGAATTGTTTTCTCCGAGCTGAGAGACCTTTTTATGGTGAGGCATTGATAAGTATCACTGTGTATTTTGCTCTATGTTCTTTCTTTCAGGTTTTTTATGCTCACAATGGTTTATTATTGTGGACTCTGGGCTCTGGTCCTAATATATTCTGTTTGTAATACATGTTTCTTAGGTCTCCAGGGACAAGGCGAGGCGTTGCCTCTCCCCCTGTGCGGTTGCACATGTCTTGTGATGTTTCCATTTGGTAAAATTGAAGTTTGCTTGATACCAATATAGGATGATTGGTGTTCCCTTTGTTTTCGATTGAGGGTTATGGGTGGGGTATTCCTTTGAGCTATGAGCTTTAGATATTTAGAGCTGTGGTATTATGTGGAGAGGTGTGGTGCAGCGGCCAGGGCAGCTGACCTCGGAGCTCAGGGTTCACAGTTTGATCCCCGGCTCCGGTGGCAGCTCAGCTCAGCACCATTTGACTCTGGGCAATAGCTCACTTAATTTCCACGACCGCCCGCAGCGCCTTGAGACCTGTAAGGGTGAGTAGTTTGCGCTTTACAAATACAGATTTACATTTTTTTTTTTACTTCTTCCTGTCTGGATTGTTTTGTCATGAGGTTCCACATGTGCATGTTGACACATCTGGGCCCTTCATAATCATTCCCACTTGTGACAATGGCGTGTAGTCTCCCCACTATCTCCAATGTCAATTTTGTTACATAGAATGTGCGGGGTCTGAACAACACTCAAAAAGATAAATATGTATTCAATTATTTGCAGCGCCATAAAGCAGATGTGGTCTTTATGCAGGAAACACATTTGCCCCCTCATCTCCTTTTACATTCACCTGTAATTGGGTGTGCACAGTTATTTTGCAGACTATAGCACGTATTCTAGGGGAACTGCCATACTCATACATAAATGTTTACCTTTCCAACTGTATAAATTAACACCGGATAGGGCGGGTCGATACACATTGCAGACTGTGAAGTTGATGGGATACAGTATTGTATTGATGTGTATTTACGTGCCAAATGTGGATGACCCTGATTATTTTCATTCGCTTCATGCCTTACTGATTCCCTTGGGTGCTGATTATGCTTGCTTGGGGGAGATTTTAATCTGCTTTTGCAACCAGCCCTGGACAGCACACCGCCTTCCCCTGCCACAAAACCCCATGCCACCAGAGTACTTATTGACACCTGTAACACATTTGGTCTCATCGACGTATGGCGCATGCGCAACCTGATGACTCAGCTTACACGCACTACTCACACCCCCATTATACATGGACAAGCCTCGAGTTTTGGCTTGTCTCCCGCACCATGATTCCTTGGTTTCGCACCATGACCCACTTGCCTTGAGCCTATTCTGAGAAATCTGAGAGTCCATAATGACTTATTTTGTTCTAAAAGTAGGCTCTGTTTGCACATGTACCCTGTCCACCAAAAGCTAAATCAGGCTCTTAGATGATGTCTGTGTCAATGTGTACTATTGCTATTCAGGTTTTAGTGTGCTTTGTACTATTTCATTTCAGTTGATTACACCATGGCAGGTCTGGATACACACATATGACTCACCTCTTTAAAATTTCAAAGATTTCTTAACCTGAGAAGTGCCCCTCAAAATCACTTGTCAGGAAGGGGAGAGATAAGTTTATAGGGATATGGGTTACAGTTTTCCTACATGATACTACAACAAAAAAGGGTATTTATGCCACAAACTAAATTGAAAGAAATGATTGACCCACAAACTTTACGTTTTTCTGTTAAGCCCTCACCCACTCTTAGTGGCATGCTTAATCATCGGGTCTCATCTTGGTCCCAAAAATGAGGATAGGTTCAGCCGTATTGCGGGGAGCACTTTGAATATTTTATCTGTCGTGGTCTTCTTTGAAAACAAAATACCTTGAGACACCCAGGTATCCCTTTTATTGGTGGATGTTTATGATATGGATACAAATTACATTGCCTGGGTGTATGTAGAGGTATGATGGTCCCTTTGCCTTCTTTTTAGTCAACATGTTTCAGCCCTGATTTGAAAGGCCCATAAGGTCCAGGGCTTTCGTCAGGACTAAATAATGTGCCCCGGTATTTCTAATCATAATGTCAGGAACTGTATGTAATCTTATCGAATTTAGATGGGGCATACAATATATAACATATAACATGCACCTAAAGGGTTGCACTGTAATGTGACCTCTTGTCTGTGATCCTATAGGAAAAATAAATATCAACCAGAAGCGAGGTTATGACTTTGTTATTTCTTTTGCACCTAAATGGAGATGTATCCATGTATCATTTTTAGAACCTTAAAGGTAGTAAATAAAAACTCATATAATGTTTAGAATGAAAATGAATTCTACCCCATGTACATTACATAGACATATGGACACAACAAATGAGGACATGCTCTGTCAGAGCGAACAAACACAGCAAAGCGAAAGCAATTGTCAATTGCACACATGAGGCCTTACCCTATTTTGGTAACATTCTGTGCAACTTGAAAGGAGGGGAGGACATGCCTCTGTAGTCACACGCTATAATGTCACACATAGAAGTCACCCGTTGAATTATTTTTCCGGGAACCCAAGAAGGAAAGAAACGCAAATATACAAATGCATATCTGCCAAGGTTTAAGATTGCTATGTATGACATTTTCATAATTTCAGTGTATTTTATGAGTGACATTTGAATGACTGTTAGAACTGGGGGTCTCTAGTTGGCATAGGTATTCACCTTTGACCAAATAGGATCCCTTGCTTCTAGTCAGGGTAAGGGAGTACACTTCTAAAATAACTCCTGCTCACCCCCTTGGTAGCTTGCCACGAGCAGACAGGCTTATCTCAGAGGCAGTGTGTAAAGCATTTGTGAACACATACAGTAATACAGTGAAAACACTACAGACGGACACCACACCAGTTTAGAAAAATAAGTACTCTTTACTAGACTTAACACAAAACCAAACAAAAAAAATCCACAATACCGTAATCAAAAATAGACTTTAAAATGGTAGAGAAAAGATCAGTTCAATGTAGATGGTAAATGCAACACTTTACTCTCAAAGTACCTTGGATGCGTCACGCAAAACAAACAAAAGGGTCAAAGGGAAGGTGATGCATCGGTTTCTTGCTTTGGGGAGGTGATGCATCGGTTCCTTACTGCAGGGGAGGTGATGCATCAGTTCCTTACCGGAGAGGAGGTGATGCATCGGTTTCTTACTGTGATCCGGTGCGATGCAACAAGATGGCGCCTCGATGTGATGCAATGTTCCAGTGCGATGCGAGAAAATGGCGCCTCGATGCGATGCAACAACGTTGGATGTGATACGTGCACGCCCAACGGCCGTGCGGCAATCTCAGTAACTTCTGAGCCACGACAGGCCCTGTGACACGTTTCTCTGGTGATGCGACAGTGACCTCTGCTGTGGGGACACGCTTCCCGGGGGGTGCGACACGCTTCATCAATGATGCAACGGCGAACAGTTGCAGCAGCACGCTTCTTCGGTGATGTGACGGCAACTGCTGCGGCAGCGACACACTTCTCCTGGTTTCGTCGCGCTTCCAGCTCCCAGCAACTTGCAGTCTTCTCAGAGGGCCCAAACAACAGTAGGCACCTCCCTGCAGCCAGAATTCCACAGCAAGGGAATTCAGGGGAGCTGGTGGTGAAGTCTTGTATCCCTGAGACTTCAGGCAGGAGGCAAGCTCAGTTCAAGCCCTTTGAGATTCTTCTTCAAGATTTCAAAAGTAAACGCAAAGTTCCTTTTCTCCTTTCCTTGGCAATAAAGTAACCACTGCAGGCCAACCCCAACATCACAGCACAGGGGCAGTCTCCTCCTTGCAGCTTCCTTGGTTCTTCTCCTTGGCAAAGGTTCGTCTTGATTCCCAGAAGAGATCTAAGGTTCTGGGGTCTGGGTCCCCCCTCTTATACACCAAACTCCTTTGTCTCTGAAGGCAGAGACTGTCTGAACCTAGTCCAAACCAGTTCTGTGCAGTCCTGGAGCACTTTGTTTACAGGACTCCTTCTTTTCTTTGACAGTGTGGGCCAGGGTCATCAGACACACCACAGGAGGTGGAGCCAGCATTGTGGAAGGCAGGCACAGCCCTATCCAGGCCCAGGTGCTACTCCTTCCACCACTCCTCATGCAGATAGGTCTATTCAGCCTTGTGCTGCCTCACCCTGTCTCTTGGAGCCACCCCAGCCCCTGTCACTCACATACCAGACATGGACTACACAACCTAGCAGAGGCAGGCTTGGATGGTTAGGCAAGAAAATACCTACTTTCTAAAAGTGGTATTTTCAAACACAGAATGTTAAAACCAACTTCACTAAAAGATGTATTTTATCAGTCCGAGGTCAGGCATACTAAACTCGAATTTCTATCTAGTTCCTTGAGTCAGTTAGGATTATGGGATGTTATAATCAAACTGCCCATTCTGGTCTATGGGAACAGGTAGCCTTGCCATTATGAAAAACAAAATTGGCTGTAATTCACTACTAGGACATGCTACACACATCAGGGCATGTCCTACCTTTTACATACAATGCACCCGGCCCGTGGGCCTAACTTAGGGGTGACTAATATGTAGAAAAGAGAAGGTTTAGGGACTGGCAAGTGGGCGCCCATGCCATGTCAACATGGCAGCCCCAGGCTGCACACAGGCTCTGCAATGGCAGGTCTGAGTCACATTTTACAAGCTGTTTCTGCGGGTGGCACAACCAGTGCTGCAAGCCCCCCAGCAGCATTTGATTTACAGGCCCTGGGCACACATGGTGCACTGTACTAGGGTCTGACAAGTAAATCAAATGAACCAATCATGGAGTCACTAATCCAATCCAATTATTTACAATAGGGAGCATTTGCACTGTGGCACTGAATAGCAGTTGCACAGTGCCCAAAGCAACTAGACCAGCAAAACATATAGCGAAAACACAGGAGGCAGCAGCAAAAAATGGAAGGGAGACCCACGCCAATGGTGCCAGGTCTAACAATGACTATGAATGACACTTTCTCCTGAGCAAAATCAAGCAATAAAGATGAAAGAAACATATAAATATCAGAAATGACATCCATTGAGCAATGAGAAACTCTAAGAAGATCTTAAAACTACTATCTATGAGGCACACATAGCTGTCACAGCCAGGTAGGCTTCATTATTTCAAAAAGTAACAGCTCAGTAAAAAATTAATTGAGTGAGCGACCTCGGGGTCCGGTGCACCACCCGCTACTACTGCGCATTCAGACAGTTCAGTTGCACCAGTCATTATTTAAAACATAAAATACTCTCACAGTCACAGGCAAGCAGGCTGAATTATAAGTCACCGCTCTGATCTGTATAAAAATAATTACGTGAGCAGCCCCAGAGTCTGACAACCACCCACTACTACTGCGACAGTTCAACTTTAGTTACTTGCACCAGTCGGTATTCCAAAACAAAAGACTTTTACTCAGTTGTCAGTCACTCTTAGCATACAGTTCTCACAGTTGGGCATGGTAGGCAAGCAGTCCAGATATGCAGATGATAATCTGTGATTCATTCATGTCAAGTCAGTGCAGATGATAATGAGTTGCACTTATTTCTGAGAGGCAGGCATCACCGCGTTACAGGCAGGCCTCAGGTCATGCCTTCCAGCCCCCTACAACTGAGAGTGACATATGAATCTCAGCAGCACCAGCAGTGGCACGGTGGGGTCAGGTCCGAGTCAGTCAGTCCACGGGATGATAACCACAGCAGTCGAAAGCCAGCGGCGGGCAGCTCCCTCTGCTACAGGTTGCCAGGCAGCATGCTCTCTGGCGCTGATGCGGGTCGGGTGAGGATCAGAGGGTCTAGCCCACCCACAGGATCCATTATACCGTCCCCGCAGTGATGCAAGCGGCATGCTCACTCAGCTGCACTGCCAATCGAAATCCCACACACACTGCCGCTACTAACCTTGAAATACTGCCCGCCCGCTCGCACTGCCCTATGAAAGTGAGTCTGACAACTGAGGGAGACACTGTCTCCATAGCCATTGGGCACTGAAAAGGACTACTCTCCTGACATCACAGTTATGCCGGCTATATGTTTTGGGTGTTGTTACATTGTAACACAGTAATAGTGAGCAGATGAACCAGCCCCCAAGGCTGACGCAGTACAACATGCACACCGCGCTGCCACCTCAGCTGTCATTTGGTGCATTATATGAGCTCCGGCTTGGAGGCACTATAATGCATGATTTTTTTATTTCATTGCTGAGACGCGGACCACCACACTGAAATGCGTTAGTCTAACGACTGACGCGTGGTACCTGGAAGAGTTTCAAATCCCTTTAGAAACTTCCATTAAGTTGCATTACATTTCTTACAGTTTCTTTCCCAAATAGCATCCACTCACGCAGGCCCGGTTCTAGAGGGTGGGCCGGGTGGGCCAGGCCCACCCAAACATGAGCCTGGCCCACCCAAACATGATGTGAGCCGTTTTTTTACCCCCATCAGTGTTCGGGCTGGCTCTCCTGGTCCGATTCAAGAGGCTGCTGCAGCCTCTGCGCAGCCCAGCACAGATTATCGCGGCCCATTGTCACATATAGAATGATAATGGGCCAAACCCAGCAGTCACAGCATGTGGTGGGAGCTCCTGCCCTGGCCTTAGTGCGGAGGTCTTCAAACTGTGGGTCAGTGGCAGCAGTCCCAGGAGGGCGCAAATGCCTCTTTAAGTACTGAAGAATGAAGATGGCCTGGAAGGGCAACTTTTTTTTTTTTGTTGAGTTTCTAGGCTGTCTTCATTTAAAGTCAACAGCTTTGCTAAAAACAACACAATATTTGATAATTATTTTGTTGTATTTACACGTTCAGCAACTGCACTTAAAATAATGCTCACGCCTACAAGTGAGTAATGAGGTGTTAAATAAATGCACATTAAACTAATTGATGGGACACGCACATCATGAAACTTGGTTAATGTGATCCCCGAAGATGTCTGTATGAGAACAGTCACAAAATTGAATCCAGGATTGTGCAGTGCATAATAGTGACGTGTATTTATATAGTTTTGCGGTCCCAATATGTAACAGAAAGCAATGTGAATATGTAGGGCATTATTCTAAAATTGTAATAAACACTCTATAACACAATGATTATGTGATCAGGGCCAATGGAATTATGTGGAAGGGGAGAACCATAGACAAATTATGCAGTATAATGCAGCACATTTTTTTACTAGTATAAGTTAATTATTTTGGCATTTTTTTACTTGGTAGAACTGTTTGGGTAAAGATTTCACCCCATTAGTACCAATTTAACAGCCAAATACAGAAATAAGCTACTGAAAGTTGGCCAGTTACCCTTTGAAAAGAGCTTCCAATGCGCGCAAACATGTCACCATGTTTTGTAGTAACTTTTGATCCATTTGAGCTTCAATTGGTTTTTAAATCTGCATGTTATACTGCACGTGGTGGATTATGTGGCAAATACATAATTATGTGAAAAATGTCACGGCTGCAGAATCGCATAATTCCAGCAGCCCTGTATAAGATAAAACAAGTGCTTTCAAAGAATACATAGCAGTAATAGCTAACCAGACTGTACCTATTGCAGACATTTTTTATGACCATTAAAAGTACACTTTTTAAAACTCAACAACCTTACATTGCCTCTAAAAAAATATATTTTTTTGTCATCATGATGCTTCAAGTTATTCCATAAATTAAATCACATTAGACCCCCTCCTTGAACTCACACACAGAGGTACCTCCAGGTACCCATTAACACATCTGGGATGGTTGTTTTTACCAAAGGGTGTGGGAAGTCTTTGCAAAATGGGCGCCTTAGTCCCCATACCTCAGCCAACTTAGCCTCTGTTTACATGCAGATGTCCTTTCAGGTGAGTTGAGAGGGTACACGGGAAGAGACCCTGCATTCAGGGGTTTGTGGGTTGAGTGGTGCTGTACGCGGTGGGGATTGAGTGGCACTGTAGGCATTGCGGGTTGAGTGGTGATGTAGGCGTTTTGGGTTGAGTGGTGCTGTACGCGGTGAGGATTAAGTGGCGCTGTAGGCATTGCGAATTGAGTGGTGATGTAGGCGTTGCGGGTTGAGTGGTGCTGTACGCGGTGGGGGTTGAGCGGTGCTGTAGGTGTTGGGAGTTGAGCGGTGCTGTACGCGGTGGGGATTGAGTGGTGATGTAGGCGTTGGGGGTTGAGTGGTGCTGTAGGAGGTGCATGTTTTCAGCAGGCACACTCCTCCAGCCGTCAGTGCACACTTTCACCAGGCACACACCACTATCCTTCACTGCACGCTATCACCAGACATACACACCACCAGTTGTCAGTGCACGCTTTCACTGGGCACAAACACCACCAGCCGCCAGTGCACGCTTTCACCGGGCACAAACACCACCACACCTCAGTGCACGCTTCCACCAGGCACACACACCACCAGCCGGCAGTGCACGCTTCCACCAGACACACTTCCACCAGCCAGCAGTGCACACTTTCACCAGGTACACACACCACCAGCAGTCAGTGCACGCTTCCACCAGGCACACACACCACCAGACGTCACTGCACGCTTTCACCAGGCACACACACACACTACCAGCCATCAGTGCACAATTTCTACAGGCACGCACACCACCAGCCGTCAGTGCACACATCATTTGTTAACGCATCCACAATTAACTATTGTAGCAATCGCAGTATGGCGCAGTTTACTTTTAAACATGTCATCTAAAGCGCAGCATGCCACCATTGCTACAAAAATACATGCACATTTTTTGGGCCTACAATTTATAGACTTTTGTTGCAGTTGGTGTTGCAATATTTAGCAATGCCAATAGCTCAAACTTAATTATCCCGAGACCTATTGCATTGTAAATGCTTGTTATCATTATATTGACCATGGATGCAAGGCAACAATAAAAATGTCCAGATAACTGATGATTACTGATCCTGCTGGAGAGCAATCCTTTGTTGGTAGTTTTGAAATGCAGATAAACTGTATTTTATGTGGATAGCTCAGTGGATTACTGTCTTTGTCACAGTGATTCTTGTTTTACTTGCAGCTCAGAAGTTACAATCCTAACATAGAACAGTAACCTATGAACTGTCATCAAACAGCTGCATATAAACCTGTATGGTTTAGTTAGAACTTCACATTTTGTTTGTGTTGCGATATAGTTAGAACTTCCTCGGTCTTTCATTGTTCTAATGTTGCTAAAAAGAGTTAGCTTGGGCAGATATACATTTTTATTAGTAAAGCCAACCCACCAACCATTAGGGTATGCTTTAAATCCTGAGTTTGTGCTTCTCCAGACCATACCCTCTTAGAATATACTGCCCACCAGTATGGATGACATGAGTCCTACATTTTCTAATCCTCATTGGCTTATGTGACATTTCCTATAGACTGATTTACCTACTTGCATTATAATGTGTGTGTGTGATGTGAAGTACTGTGATACCCTACACTGAGATGAGTAGCGTTATACAACAAATGAAATGCATATGAGAGAGGGGCTACAGAGGGATGAAGGGCACTGTTGGAGGGTGGTAGTAATGGTATCTACGGATGAAGAGGTCATTGGTGGGCGCCAAACAAGACTTTCGCATTAGTGCTAAAGCCGGCCCTGTCATGCCCTTTCGGTTTTTGTTTATTTAATTAGCTGTCAGGTCATGAGTGCACAAAGACTGTTTGGTCGGCCCTCTGGGGCTGCCCAAACTAGTCATGCCCACTCTGTTTTTCTACATACAGGCTGCATTGGCTGCAATGCAGCCTGCATAGAGAACATGACCTCCACATAAGCCCCTGGCTGGGCGGTGTCCCGACCAATCACAACACTGCTTGCAGCGTTGTGATTGGCTTTGGGGAGGAAGCCAGGCTGCCTGCATCTTGTTCCTGCCAGAGGCAGGAGTGCAGGAGTCGAGAAGACGTGGGACCCAGCCAGCGGAAAGGTAAGCTATATTTTTTAATAATAATTATTATTAAATTAAACACCACCCCGCGTGACCCCACCCCGTGTGAACCCCCTGCCTTGCCCCGCGAGTCATGCTGGCCGCGATTGCCGCAATGGCCCACCCTAATGCACCATTGGCCCACCCAAATACAAATTCCTGGAGCCGGGCCTGCACTCACGTCTTCAAGGGTGCCAAGCCTCCATTAGTACCTATTCGCACCCGGACTTCTTTCGACTCCCAGTGTTTCTGTTGCGGGGGCTCTGTATAAAAGCAGAGCTGCGCAGGATGAATAGAAAGAGAGACAGGATGCGAAATTATGTCATTTGAACTCCCCCATAGGTAGGTCATAGCAAAGAGTCATGGAAAATTGAGTCTTTTCTCATTGTGGCTATAATATTAGTGATGCATAGCGGCGTCCGTTCAGTTAAGTAATTTCCATCATAAGGTTAGGTTTCAATCATTAGGTAATTTCAATGTATCCTTTTATTGTAGAAGGAGATGCTTATTGACACAAAATGCCAAGTAATTATATAGATTGGCAAAGTCTCTATAGAACGAAGGTGGCAGTGGATTTTAAACTCCTTTATGATACCAACAAGACACTCAAAGCTCATTGATTTCCAAAACCAGAGAAAATCAAAAAAGAAACAGAAGCTTCATACACAACGGATGCTCATATCAGCGTAGGTATAGTGTACAGTTAATTTATGGAATGAAGTTGATTTCACTTGATTTCATCATTCAGCCCGGATATGAAGGTCTGTATTCTGTAGACCTATCATTGATCAGATTGCAGGAGTGTACTTGCCATATTTGTGCTTTTTGTAATATTTTCTGTAACTGTCCAGTGTAAGTCCTTGTTGGGATTACCTTTTTCAAGGAAATGTACAGTCAGTCCTGTTGAGTTGTTCTGGTATCGAATGTGAAGGTTCTTTGGTTCAGAGTAGCAATTTGTTTAGGTGGAGTGTGGATGAGTAGGTCCCTCAAGTTAGATTTAAAAAAAAAAAGAAAATTAAGGTTTTTCAAATGTGAGTTGATTCCAAGTCAAAATTCACCAATGTTTAATCATTCTTTTTTTTGGAGACATTGATGAAGCTCCTAACACAGATTAGTTGTTTCTTTTCCTCTCTTTCTCTGTCCTTTAACAAGTCCTTTCTATTTTTTTCTTGTCTCTCGTATTAGCTCTGCCAATCAATCTTTTTGGATAATGTTGCTCAATGGGTTTGTTTGCTAGTTGTTTTGTCTCTGTGTTATATTCTTGTAGATTGCAGCAGTTTTTTTCTTATGCGGAGTAATTGGTCCATTGGGAAGTCCTCCCTCAATGCACAGGGGAGTGCACTCTCAAAGAGTAAGAGGCCATTTCTGTCTGTAGGTTTTATGTATATATTGGTTGTGAGTTTACTTGCTTCTGACCTGACTTTAAGATCAAAAAATGAAATCTCACTTTGTTCATTGTCATTGTGAACTTCAAATATTGATCACAGGTATTCAGCCAATTTACAAGAAGCACCGCTGTGTCTATGCTGCCATGCAAAATTATAAATACATCATCAATATAGCGATGCTATAATCATACTTCTTGTTTGAAAGGGCTGTTGTTAGCTCATATGTGTTCCTGATTGAACTGATGTACATACAGGCAGGCTAGACAGGGCGCAAAGGTCCCACCCTTCGATGTGCGCTGTTGTTGATAGTACATAGTGCTTTCAAATTCAAAGTAATTTCTAGATAGTACCATTGTGGATAATGTCATTATCCAATGGATAGGTGCTTTAAAGGGCCATGGTTCTTCCTTTAGGAGTCCTTTCATTAACCTGGAGGCTCTCTTCTTGAGGGATACTCATTTAGCATGCTTCACAGTTCAAGCATGTCATCAACTCTGTGCTGGTGTTGAAATCAAAATCAGAAATTATGTTCAGCAAATGTTTAGTGTTCTTAATTTAGGACTTCATTTTAGTGATCAATGGTAGCAGAAATATTCAACAAATTCAGACCCTATACTCGAAACTATGGATTATCCTGGAGATGGGGTTCTAAGTTTGTGGATCTTAGGTAGTGTATAGAAATATGGGGTCCTTCGTCTTCCAGTTATCAAAAACTCTTGGGCATATTAACAAGCGGTAGCGATAATTATCGCTGACCGCTGTTAGCGTGAGGAAATCTATTGCCAGTCATCGCTGGCAATAATCTTCATGTTAGCGTTGTATTAACAACGCTTAATGCCATGGAGATAAAAATCACAGCGATAGCGAGGATTATCGCCATTGAAAATGGCGATAACCTTGTTGATAGGGCCTGTGGTTTTTGCCACATATTTCACCCCCCATTACAGGTATGCCTAAATCAGGAATTTAGCAGACGTTAAATTCCTGAGTTAAGCCCCTGTTAGTGGTATAAATCGCAATGCTAACGCTGACGGGGCTTTGTAGTTAATATCGCGAAGCCCCTTTAGCAATAGATTTCCCTTAAGTATTCCCAGACACGCCTACCTTGCATCTCATTAGCGATGCGAGTCTAGGCGATAAAAAATCTGGGCGCTAAGCGTTGAAAACCAACGCTAAGTGGGCTTGTTGATACGGCAATATAATTATCGTCGCTTAGCGTCCGAAAACAGACGCTAAAGCGGCGATAATGTATTTATCATCGTCTTGTTAATATGCCCCTCTGTCTCTTTTTTTGTAATCAAATTTTCATTTCATGACTCCTCCACTAGGGTTTTCATTCCCATTTGAAATTCCCTGGTGAGGTCTGAGTGCAGAATTTTGTAGTTTCTCTTATCTCCAAATTAGGCCATACACACCTCGTGATAATCTTCTTTGGATTGAATTACCATTGCTCCGCCTTTAATTGCCTGTTTTACCTCCAGGTGTTTGTTTCCTTGTATTGTTCTTAGACCTACCTTTTCGTTTCATAGTCAGATTGTGGTATCCTATTGTCCTAGTGTCAATGTATTCAATATTTTTTTACCACTTCCTCCTCGGAAACTATGACCTTGGGGGGAACTGTGGAGGAGGGTGGATTGAAGAAATATTTCTTCGTCAGTCCAGTGTATGTTAAATCTACTATTGGTTCCAGGGACTGAGAGAAGAAAGCTTTTACTCTAATCTTCTGGAAGAGCTCTGCTGGTTGACACCATCATCTGAATTTGTCAACAAAATTAGTAGGGATAAAGTCAAGTATTCTTTAAATTACACCACATTACACTACATCAACCGTCCACAAATTAACTACCTCCCCTATTACTCATTGGCCTAATGCCTGTTTTTGACCTAGTAAAGCACTCTGCTGCCTAACTATGTACACACTATAAAAATGCTAAATACAAACAAACATAATCATACATGATATTTACAATAGATGGGCTCCAATTATTTGTGTGAACTTGTTAGTGTCACTAGGGAAGTGTGAAGCTGGGCAAACAACGAACTTCGCAATGTTTTCAAAAAGTTTGCACACTTTGTAGAAAGCAAAATTTGGGAAGATTAAAAAAGGGGCAGCTTTTGCAGTCTTAACTGCAGCAGGAAACTGTTCTAACCACCACGAGAGGTTGTTGGGGCAGTGCAAGGCGGTCACCTCATTCTGTAGACCCCGACCCGTGGCAAAGTTCTGAGCTGCCTTATGCTTTGTCCTTTTTTTAACCCCATGTGCCTGTGGCACCCAAACTGGGCTCTCCAAGGCACCAACACTGTTTGACCTACCCTCCTTCTCCGCACCTCGCCATCACATAACTCCCTCCTGCTGGATGTACCACCCATGGAATATCCAGTGGCAAGAAATAGTTGATTCCCTGGACCAGGCTGGTTTTTAATGGCCTTGAGTCAGGTGAAGTCATTCAACTTTGCCCACCTTTGTTTAGGGCAAATGTTCATGACTACGTCCGGCTTCGAGGGCAAAGAATAAACTTCCCACTACCCTAAATATTATCACCTCATGGCGGGTTTGCAGAAAATATAGATTACTATCCGCTACAGAGAAAGGAGCTTTTTTAAGAATATGTCCATTATCATGACTCAATCGTCACAGTTTTTGGTGATTCAGAATTTGCTTGATTGAACACTGCGTTGTATTGATTCATAGTTGGTGCTGGTATACAAATTGGATAATCAAGATCACAGGGGTATTCAGCAGAGTCGTAGCTAGAGCTTGTGGTGCCCGGGGGCATCCCACAGATTGCCGCCCCTGGGGAGAGGGGTGCTGGGGAAAAAGGATGGCGAGCACTTGAAAGAGGTCCAAGAGACGCGTAGTATCGCTGCTAATAGTTACCTTGATCATGCAAGTTACATGCACATACATGACACGGTCCAAGGCTACACAGTTGAATACACTGGTGACCAGCAGTACAAAGGAGAACACACACATTGCATGATCTATCTGGGGACTCAGAAAAACTGCATGTGACATCCATCAGAGAGCTGCGTGAACAATTACAACACGAAAAGGAGTGCATGCCACATATCAGCCCTACATGAAGTTAGAATTTTTGAAATCTTGTTTCATGCTGCTAAAGTTTGGAGAAATTTCAATTTTATGCTATCTGAAAAATTTCCCAAGGTAAGTTTGTCTTTTCCTTCCTTTCGAGTTTGCATTCATTTCTGCTATGTGCGGTAGCTCCTGGAACCACACTTATTGAAACTTATGAGATTTGGAATGAAAACCATGTTCCCTTGATAAATGCTTTCAGGCCAAACCTACTGATATCTATCAGGGGAAAACTGGAAGATGGCATTTAGGTGCAGTAAGCAGCAAGATCTGGACGTTGGTCATCATTACTGAGGGAATAACAACTCATAATGAAGGGTATAGCAACAACAAAACAACAACAAAAAAACATTCAAAATCCTACCCTTCTATCCCTCCACTATCCTTTTTCAATCCAAACAAAAGACTAACATGTCCACTATTCAAATAAATTTCCTAATTCACTATACTAATTCACCACTAATCCTTTATGGGTTCAGGTGTAGCATGCTACTTGCCAAAAAAGCACATTAACACCTCAACAGGGGTAGCAAGCGCTATATAAATGCAAACCTTTTTACCTCTTCGACCCTTTCGGTATCCTTCTTAATCCAAATAATTGACTAACACATTCACCACTCAAATTATTAAAAAATGACTTGCATATTTCATTATACTAATTCCCCACTAACACTGTATGGGTTCCAGAGTAGTGTGCTACTCGCCAAAAAACACTTCAACCCCACATCAAAGGTAGCAAGTTCTATATAAATGTAAGCATAACAACAATGGACCTGTTCAGAAGGTGAACACGCTAGACCTCACCACCGCAGCAAAATGACACACAACAAACATGCACAGAAATATTCTTACCACACATTAACACCTCCAGAATCATGCTTTAGTTTGTGATACAGTGGAAAGAGTCTTTGCATCAAGAATTACTTTAAGTTCCCCCAAGGACATACGGCCAGTCAAAAATGTTCTGTGATGCAACCCCTGGGGCCTCTTCACTTGAAGGGAGCTCTAGGGCTGGATCAGTAAACATTATCTGGCATTATTCGTGTGCCTGGTGGTAAGTTAATGCAGTGCTTAATATGAGCAACCGTTTTCATCGTAATATCTATGAAAGTGGATTTGTGGCAGAGCCAAGGTGATGAGCCACCCCTCTGAAAATGTTTTTAGCTGGCTCTTGCTGCTCTCCTCTTTCTTACCTCACTTGTTCCAGTGTCTCACTCTATGGCAGGCAGGGGTTGATTCAAACTTTGTTCACTTCTGCTGCACTGCAGCAGTTAGCAAACCAAATCGCCCAGCAGCAGCACTGCCACTGACCCAGGCCAGAATTGACTCCTCACGAGAGCGCGTAGTGGTGAAGCATGTGACGCATCACTGCTATGTTCTTATCACGAGGGCTGGCCAAAATGATGGGGCCGTCATTGGTAGCGCTCGCGCGCAACAAGATTGACGGCGCTGGGATGGACCAATAGTCAAGCAAGCTTAAGCACAAACAACGCGGGACGTCGCGTCAGCATTTTTGACAGCACTGCAGGCGCACTGACTGACAGGCGCAGCAGTTACAACAAAAGAAAGCAGGTCAGGACAGGTGCGCGCTGCTTGCACTTTTAAACTTTAACTGCCTGGGCCGCTTGCGCGGCACTGGTGGCCCATTTCGGCGGCCTTTATAATTTATTTGGGGACACTGACACTACTGTGACTGACAGTAGTGTCAGTGAGTGTCCCCAAATAAATTACAAAGGCCGCCGCAACAGGCCACCAGTACCGCGCGGCCGCCCGCAAGATAGTGCCGCCCCCCCCAGCTCCGTCACCGGTATTCAGTACCTAATAAGTACGGATTTGTCTGCTTAGGTCAGTTAAACTGTGAGATTGGTGTATTTTAGGTAAATATGTGAAATATTGGGATAAAAATAGGACCAGGGGTACTCTACAGAAATATTTCAATGATTGTGTCCTACTGCATATGTTAAAATATGTGGTGCCACCTACTAGAAGTGATTATCTAAAGTAGTTGAAGGTCTATTTTACCCACACACCCACACTTCACCATATGACTTGTAAAAAGGAGAGGAGTTGGCCTAACGGCTAGGGCGGTCGACCTTGAATCTGGGGAACTGGGTTTGAGTCTCTGCAATGACGCTGAACAGCTTGTATTTCTGGGCAAATCACTTAATCTCCCATGCCTAACAAAAATGAATGTGTCCTCATGTAATGAAACTGGTGCTATGAAAAGCGCTCTGATACCCGATTCGGGTCACGTTCGCACTATATAAAACTCTGTAAAAAAAAAAAAGATCTCCAGTAAAAAGCCACTATTGCAGTGCCGGCCCAATATGGAGCAAAAGCCCAACAATGAAGCATGACACCTATCTAGGCTTGTAAGGGCCTTTGTTCCTAGAGAGTATTGCTCACTGCAGACTCTGTGGACCTTAACTGACCTAAGCAGACAATTCCGTACCTACTAGGAACTGCATATCCCTGTGATCTTGATTAGCTAATCGGAGCATGTATGCTGGACCTTTATGCGCTCTGAGTCCCTCCCTCGTGATATATATATATATATATATATATATATATATATATATATATATATATATACATAAACTGTATAGTCACATATTTCCATAGTTTGTACAGAGACATAGTTAGACAGTTAAGCCAGATGAACTAATCTTGGATTTGCTAAATTTGGTTGCAAAATTGCGCACAAGCTTTTTGCAAAAAAACTACCCTTTCTATGTCCAAAGCTTTCCCTACTGTTGCACAGACTGGAGTGGGAATAGTAAATCTTACCCCTCTGAAGTCCAATGCTTTCCCTCCTGTTGCACAGAGTGGAGTAGGAGTAGTACATGTAACCATTTTGAAGTTCAAAGTTTTCTCTACTAATGCACAGACTGGAGTGGGAACAGTAAATCTTACTCCTTCGAAATCCAGCTCTTTCCCTACTTTTGTACAGACTGGAGAGGGAACAGTAAATATTACCCCTTCGAAATCCAGCTCTTTCCCTACTGTTGCACACACTGGAGTGGGAATAGTAAATTCTACCCCTCCAAAATCTAATTTCTTCCCTAATGTTGCACAGACTGGGTTGGGAAAAGCAAATGTAACCCCTCTGAAGTCCAACCCTTTTCCTACTGTTGCCGAGTATGGTGTGGGAATAGTTAATTGAATCCCCCGAAGTGAACGCTTTCCCTACTGTTGCACACATGGTGTGGAAATGGAAATTTTAACCACTCCGAAGTCCAATGCTTTCCATACTGTTGCACAGACTGGAGTGCGAATAGTATCTATCTATCTATCTATCTATCTATCTATCTATCTATCTATCTATCTATCTATCTATCTATCTATCTATCTATCTATCTATCTATCTATCTATCTATCTATCTATATATCTATCTATCTATCTATCTATCTACCTATCTATATATCTATCTATCTACCTATCTATATATCTATCAAGAAACCACAGGTTTCAGGGACGTTATAGTTAGTTGGACATTTTACTCGTACAAAACCAGAGAAATTCGTCCGTTATAGTTAGTTGAGCTAAGTATAACTTGCGCCCTCGCAATGCACTCCTGATGACATCACATATGACATCACTCATGACATGGTCAGTGACATCACTGATGACATCTCAAATCACATCACTGATGGTTACATATCAAGAAAAGGGGGCAGAGTAGAAACACCCTGACCCACTAGGCCTGCACAGGGACCCCCAGGGACAAACAAAGCATAAAAAAAGATAACAAATTCAGCAGGAGTTGCAATGGGTCTGTGGTGAATACCGCCAAAAACGTTAAAGAAAAAAGTGCGGTCTCAGGTGCTTAGTTTTCTTTAAGCTCCAGGTTGGACCAATTCCCACTGGCAATTACAAATGAGATGCAGGGGCCTGCGTGGGCCCCTTTATGCCCTGGGGACCGCCACCTTCCCGGGGCTTATAGAATTTATGCAGGGGGGCTACGTGCCCCCCCTTCAAGCCCCGGGGACCACCACCTCCTTGTGGCTCTGTTTGTAAAATGCGTTAGCCCTCCGCAGTTCCAGGGACTGCCACCTTCCTATGGCTTTCTTTCTAAAACTAATTTGTGGGGGACTCCTGTCCCCCACGAAGCCCCAGGAACCGCCACCTCCCGGGCTATTTTCAATAAAATGAGGGGGCACATACCCCCCGTTGCCCCAGGGACTACCACCTTCCCGGGGCACAAATCAAGTAAAGGTGGGGGTCCATTGCGGGCCCCGGGGACCACCACCTCTTGGGTCTACAGAGAAGATGGGGGGAGTTGTCACGCGGCCTACCTCTAGGATCCCTTCATGGCTCTGGGGACCACCACCCCCCACGGCCGGCTCCAGCAATGTCCCGGGGTGCCCGCCAACTATCCCTTCACTTACCTCCAGTAAGTCCCACACAGAGGGATTGCTAAGATGTTTTAGGATGCCACACCCCCCTTTCTCCACCACTCTGCAAACACACCTCCTGGAGCACTACTGGTTGGGGGATGAAATCCACATTACTCCAGAAGGGACTTTGGGGGTCAAGAAGTCTTCCTGGTGAAAAAAATAAGTTTTTACTAGGTCCTATTAATTTCCTTACATTCCTCCATTTCTTGCTATCTCGCGACAAAACCCTGCCTACAGCCTCCATTTCTGCTGACACTAAGAAAACTATGGTATCAAAAAGAATTCCTTTCTGTGTTACTCACTTTCTATTTGTGACCAGAAGGCCTACACACTAATATCACTTTTTAGTGTTCAATAGTGACACGGATAATTATATCTGCACGAAACTAGGCTTGCTTTTGTCTCTCAAATTTTTTATTCTGATTAAAAACATTTGAATTCATTTATTCCATAACATTTTCATAAAAACATATCCTCCAAAAACGATTCTCTAATACATATAGTAATCCATATAGTGGTTACAACTCAAATTAAAATTAATCAATACAAAATAATATTCACACATTAAAAAATTATAACATCATAACATCAAATATAAAATGAGGAAAGAAAGTCCTTTGTCAAGAAAACGATCACATACCCAAGCCCCCTGTTCTTTGCAGTTAACCAATTCATCAACAGAAAGCCATGAGACACTTACGCCCTGTGTAAACAAGCTTGTTTCTCATCTTCTGCTCCCTGCTTGGTAAACATACTTGACGCCGTGATCAGGTCATCTGGACAATGGGCTGACTGACCTTGCCTTGATCAAGCTGATTGAACAATGGTCTGACTGACCGAGCCTTGATCAAGCTGATTGAACAATGGTCTGAATGCCGAGTCTTGATCAAGCTGATTGAACAATGGTCTGAATGCTGAGCCTTGATCAGGCCATCAACTATAAACACCGCCTTGATCAGGCCATCAACTACAAACACCGCCTTGATCAGGTCATCAACTACAAACACCGCCCTGATTGAACAAAGGACTGAATGCCAAAAGAGTGGAGTAAAAATGTATATAAGGCTTGTTCGCTGTGGAGTAAAGCAGTAGCCTCCTGGGTTTTGTCTCTGACTAGCTTGGGACCATGTTCCATAGCCCGGGCTATTGTAATAAAGGTGGTTCTCTCTGCAGACGAAGGTTTCCGGGTCCACTTTATTATCCACTTTATTATATAAGGAGGGTAAGAGTAGACTCAGGTGATTCCCGCACCGCAACGCCCCCACTCCTCTTTGAGGTGGCCTTTTCTTGGTTCTACAAATGGCGCCTGAACAGGGACACCACTGAGACATAGGTCTGGCCCGGTGGTCGTGAGGGGGCCCGTGATGGAAGTCCGACGGGGATACCCTACCCGAGGGACCATTTTGAGTCTGGTAGACCAAAAGTCTTGCACACGGTCTTCCCCATCCGGTCTGGGCCACCTGACTGTGTCCCACTGGGGCCCCCTTTAGTGCGGTCTCTGTCTGGATCTGGACTCATGCCTACGTCTGCAGAAGAGAACAACATTTTTCGAGTAAGGGTGGACTGTTCATCCACCACTTGTGCTCTGTTTTCTGTCTGTATTGACTTTTGCAAAAGCCAAGCCAGTGAGGTGAGTGTGTTTCTCCCACTGTTGTCTGCCTGAAGTAAAAACGTGCCAGTCAGCAGTAAGTTCCGAAAGTTATGTTGTTGAGTATGTACAGAGGACTCCCTTCTGGAGGCAGCCTGCCCGCTTCCACCAGAATGAACTCCAAGTTTTGAGATGTAAGTTAAATTATGGCCATCTACTATCATGTTTTCTTCCTTATGGGTGAAATAGACGAAATGAAGCAATGTTGAATTACAGTAGCCACAGTTTGGCTCCTTTGATCTCCGGGCCCTCTAGAGCCTGGAGGAGCAGCTGCTCTGCAAACGGTCTCGTCAAGCCATGTTTGACGTTACCGCGTTGTGGAGGAAAGAAATAGAATAAAAAATGAGAAAAAAGCAAGCGTTGAATAAAAAGAAAGAGAGGATGTCTATGGCTGATCATGCAAAAGCGCATTTAGAAAATAAGGTTCAGGAAAGGGTTGAAATGGCAGATATGCATCATAGGGCTAAGGTGATAAAATGTTACCACGCTCTTTTTCCCAGGGATCTTGAGGTTGAAGGAGAAGAGGGGGACTCATTGTTGAATGCTATTCTTGAAGGTCCACCTCCTGCCTATGCTCCAGGTCCTATGTATCCCGCTCTTCCTCAAAATATTCCTAACGCTCCACCCCCACCAGTGGTGTTTGAGGCTGCCCCACCCATTGTACCACTGCCTGATCCTTTGACTCCCGTCATCCTGCCAGCAACCCTCCCTCCGACAGTTCATACCGCCCCACCTATTGACCCAACCCCGACCATACATTCCGGTCTGCTTGATAATAAGTCTATTGGCACCCCTGTTGGTGACTCTTATGCCACTCCAGACTGAACGAGATGGTCCTTCCTTATGCCCAATACCCTGTTTGGATTCTTGGGTACCCCTAGAAAGGAGTCTGCTGAACTCGCTGGGGGTAGTGAAAGGGACGCTATGCGAAAACAATGTGCATTTTGGGTAAATAATGGTAATATTTATGGCGTTAATGATATCTGGTCGACGTTTAGACAATGGACGATCATACAACAAACAGACATGGGCGAGTACATGTGCACAATTATAAAGAAAAGATATGAAGCATTGTTCCTAGACACTCCTAGGGGATTGATTGATTTAAAACTAACTATTGCCTAGGGTCATGTTCAGGGAGATGATATCCATGAAGCCCTTGTTACCATGATTACGTTCAGAGACACAACGGGTTTTTCCGCCATCTCCGAATGACAAAGCTATGCCTATGAGAGAGACAGCTCCCGTCTTTATCCCTGCCGTGCTCACCAGTAACCAGGGTGTTGGAGCAGCCCCAGCCCACTGGCGTAGGATGTGGGTGCATGTCCCAAGGAAAACAGCGGATGTTCTTCAATTGAAATCCCAAATACCAGACCCCCGTAAGAATCCGGCTCTTTACTATCAGGAATTAGGTCAGATTGTTTCCTCTGGTGTCCTTACATTAGAGGATATTGACTTATTATTCGGGTCAGTAGTACCACCTGACATATGGGACAAAATACGCCATGCCAACCATAATGCCGCTTTGCATGGTGACTGGACCGACTTTTAGAGGATGGAGAATGACAGAGAGGGGGGACTAAGCCGGATCCGGCTATTCTGGCTCTCCCAGGCCATCTGTTGCATCTCATGAAGACCCTTTTGCCCGAAATAGCTGTTAATTCGGATAAGATAAATGCATGTCAACAACGTAAGGATGAGTCTGTTGCTGATTTTTTCACCCGCTTTGAAACTGAGTACAAAAGTCACTGTGGATTGGACACTAGAGCCCCTGGCTCGGGCTCAGTGTTTATTGATAAATTTGTATCTAATTTATTACCGGATCTCTCGGCCCGCCTCAAGAAGGTTGAGAGTACGTGGTCAGCTCCAACTATGGCAGGCATCCTTGCCATGGCCCAATATCATGAGAATAGAGAAAATGAAGATAAAAACAAAGAGGTTAGGAAGAACAAGGACCTTAAAATGAAAGTTTGGTTACAACAAGCTTATCCACTCTGGGGACAAAATGCTAGAGGCCAAGGTCCGCCTTCGGACCAGTTCCAGAGGCTGCCCCAGTGCCTCCTTCAGTCTCTTTTACAGAAGTCCATCAGTTCGGCAGGTCCGTTGATAAAGACACGTGTGTGTACTGTAAGGCTGACTCGGGATACCAGGGAGACCGGGAAGGCGGACCGCTACGATTATTAATAGAGATGCTGAATACCCCCTGAAAGTATAAAGAGGAAGGAACCTTGTGATACGCTAAGAGGAGATAAAAGAAAGAATTATCCGCTTTCAAGCAAGGTCAAGAAAGAAATAACCTGAATATGTAAAGATATATCAGTTTTAAACTAAGCGTGTCGCCAGGCAATAAATAAATTCTCTGATGAAATACAGAGGTGAAGAGGAGGTCCACCATTCACTGTGACCCCAGGGATATATTTGGTACCCGAATAATTTGAGAATTATAAAGAAGAATTGATGTTTTTAACCCATTCCGTCCTGAGGAAGGTGTTCTATAAAAACGAAGCACCGAAACGCGTCGACACACGGATTTTATATTGTTTTTTTGTAATGATGTATTGTGTAATATGTATTGATTTATTGTGAAATTCACATAAATTGAACTTAATGTTGTTATGAGGAATATGGATTATTGTTTTTTATGAATTGTTAACAAACCTGTATCTAATCTAAAACCTCTTTTAATAAAAAGTACTAAGATATATATATTTTCATGTTTTGATTATAAAGTTCTGCACAGGGCTACATATGTAGTTTGAAATTGGTCTAAACAAATGGTATTGTGGAAAGGTAATGCCAGTATATGATTTGTAACACACAGAAAGGAATCTCTTTACTTGATTTTGATACTTCCCGGTCCTTTCTGGGTTCATTTGGAAAAACTCTCTCTTTTTTTGAGTCTGTAAGGCTTATGGCCACTGGGTTAGTGAATGCCCGGTATTAGCCCAGAATATTCAGTCAGGAAAAACTAGGCCCGAACTCAAAGGGAAGGAAATATGGGACATCCTAGGCAGAGGGGTGCACCAGATCCTAATGTTCGACCCCGTATTGGTCCACCCCAGGGTACAGTTAACAGATTTGACAACGGGTATGAGGCCACTAGGACATACTTTAACGATGATTATGATGAGACCGATGAGACAGGTTTCTACCAGCTATAGTAAAGGGGTAATGTAAGAGTGCTGATTCCTGCGGATCAGCGAGGTCCTTATGTCCGGATGTCAGTTGCAGGGGATAAAAAGAATTTTCTCCTAGACACCGTGGCTACTAGATCCTCTGTTGCGCACACCTTGATACTGGAGGCACCCCTTTCTGGCTCTCTCCATGTCTCCGTGGGTTTTTCTGGGATCCCTGTCACCAACCCCGTCTCTAAGCCTCTCCCGCTGGATCTCGGTCCAGCTCATATGTATGCTCCTTTGATTCTCACGACTGGATTTAGTGAAAATTTGCTGGGTATGGATTTGTTAAAGGCTTTTCATGCTACCATTTCTTGTAGTCCTGATGGCGTGTCCCTTACCATATCTCCAGATTCCCCCGCCACTACGTTCCGCTCTGGACCCCTCCTTCCCATTCTGCAGGCCTTACCCTCATCACCTTGGGCCACTTCTGACACTGATGTAGGACTTCTCGACATTGCTCCGCATACTGTCCGTATCCAGCAAGTTGCCCAAATGCCCCGGCTTCGCCAGTATCGCCTTCCCCAGGAAGGTGAGGCTGCCCTATTATCTATAATATCAGATCTCATGAAGACGGGAGTAGTTGAGGAGACACGTAGTAATGATTGTAACAGCCCATTTATTCCAGTTCTTAAAAATGTATCGGTTTGTCATCGATCTGCGGGCTCTCAACAAAATTACGGTCTCACAGTATCCCATTGTCCCTGATATCACAGCCCTCTTGACCATGGTCCCAGCGACCGCCACTCATTTTTCTGTTATTGTCCTAAAGAATGCGTTTTTCAGCATTCCCATACATCCGGACAGTAGACATCTCTTTGGTTTCTTCCTTGGAGGGCGGAGTTTCTGGTTCTGCCGCGCCCCCCCAAGGTTTTACTGAAAGCCCCAGCATCTATAGT
This sequence comes from Lissotriton helveticus, assembly GCF_964261635.1. Taxonomy (NCBI): domain Eukaryota; kingdom Metazoa; phylum Chordata; class Amphibia; order Caudata; family Salamandridae; genus Lissotriton; species Lissotriton helveticus. Next base: position 962,932,082 of record NC_136068.1, on the reverse strand, counting down.
CAGGCTCTCAAGAATCCGTTGGACTCCCTGACGCTCCCAGCAGGAGCCACTCTGTTGCAATATGTAGACGACCTCTTAATTGCAGCCACATCTGCTCCACTTTGTGAACAAGCAACAGTACGTCTGCTTCACCACCTTGCCTCCCACAATCATAAGATTTCCTTGAACAAATTGAAATTTTGTCGAGAGAAAGTGACCTACCTCGGCCACCTACTCTCGAAGGAGGGAAGACAACTTACTGCTGACCGAGTGTCCCTTATTTCCTCCATGCCTCCCCCTTTGACACAGAAACAAGTACGTGCCTTTATAGGCCTCACTTCCTATTGCAGGCAATGGATCCCTAACTTCTCGGCCATTGTCAAACCTCTTTTAGCTCTCACTACTAAAGATATGCCAGAAAGAGGTTTTCCAAGGACAACTGAGCATGTGGCTGCCTTTCAGACACTCAAAGATGCCTTATGTACAGCTCCAGTGTTAGGCACCCCAGACTATGGCAAACAATTTTTCCTTTTTGTCCATGAGACACATGGCTGCGCTTGCGCGGTCTTAACTCAGATTTTTGGAGACAAACATCGCCCTTGTGCTTATTTCTTGGCTACACTTGACCCAGTAGCCTGAGCCCTACCTGGATGTTTACGCGCAACTGCTGCTGCTGCACTTATGGTCTGCCAGAGCGCAGGTATTGTTATGTGTTCACCCTTGACCTTAATGGTCCCACATGCAGTAGATACCTTGCTCAACAACACCAAAACACAACACCTTACCAGTGCACGACTTACAGGTTATGAGCTCACTCTTTTTTCCAGTCACATTGACATTAGGAGATGTAATATTCTAAGGGTAGTAGGGACGATCCCGCTCATTATAGACCTATCAGCTTGATAGACATTACCCAAAAGGTCTACTCGAAGCAGATACTGGACAGGCTAAACAACTGGCTAGTTGACAACAATATATTATTCCCATGCCAGGCAGGGTTCAGAAAAAGAATCAGCACCATAGATCAGGTGTTTAGGCTGCTAACCATTGCCTGGAAGTATACTAAATTAAGATCCGGCAACTTGTACATGGCCTTTATTGACCTAAAGGCCGCTTTCAATTCAATTCCAAGAGATCTGCTGTGGATACATCTGCTAAATCAAGGGGTCCCAAAAAACAGACTGGTGCAACTCATAAAATTACATGAAGATAATTTTGAAAACGTGCGCTGGGGTATGGGCGGGTAGTTGACAGACGAAATACCGGTGAGTAGAGGGGTTCGCCAGGGCGGCGTCCTGGCGCCTACCCTGTTTCTCCTCTATGTTAATGATATGGTGGATTTCCTATTGGACACAAACCACGATTCCCCAAAGTTAGGTGGCTCTCATGTATGTGCTCTGACATTTGTGGGCGATACCATCCTCCTCTCACAGACCCCAATGGGAAAAGATGATGCTGAATGGCGTAGCGATAGAGAGGGTTCACGCTTTTGTTTATCTAGGGGTGACCCTAGATTCTAAGCTCTCATGGTGCCCGCATGTGAGAAAATCTGAGACCATCTTAATGCAAAATTCAGTGCCCATCTTGAAAAAGCTCCATGCAACTGGTACCAAGTCCATCACCCCAGCATTGGAGGTATATAAATATAGGGCCCAAACCGCTGCTCTCTGTGGCTCGGAGCTGTGGGGTGGAGAGCAAATCTCCACCTTAACCGTGGGAGAAAATAGGGTTTTAAGAGCGATGGTTCCCCTCCCCCAAAATACACCGGTGATCCCCTACATGTACGATCTGGGTTTAAACGCATCGAGCATAGGGCTGGGTGGATGACTTTGTCATATTGGTTTAGGTTATAAGCCACTGATGAACTCCATATCTACAGGCAGGCACTAAGTGAACTTATCGCACTAGATACCCATGTTACTTTCCCATGGCTTGCTAATATACGTGGATGGCTTTTGACCTTGCGGCTTAGTGCGTTCTGGCATCACCCAGAAAGGTTGACTGCAGAATCAAAAAGGGAACTCAAAAGGGTCTATTGGAACTTCACTGTGCGTAAAGTTTTACAAAATTGTGGAGTTGGCTCACTCACAAAGATTTTTTGATGTTTAAACCAACACCCTGTTTTGAGACATTTTTAGACCAAATCGAACCCCAATTGGCGAAAATATTGTACTTGAATTTCAGGTACGGTACCCTTCGTGTCAAGTCCTTTACAACCAAATGGGAAAATTGCCGAAATGGGGTGGAAGATAGTGAGTGTAAAATGTGCCAGCTGGGTATGCAGGAAAATATAGCACATGTTTTGTTCTTCTGCCCTACTTACCTGAGAGCTAGACAAACATGGATTGTACCGTAGGGCAGGAACATGGGTGCCAGGAGATATAATGATATGTTATGCATCTTAAAAACAGATAACACCCAGCTTACTTAATTTGGAGTTTCTAGATTTTTATTGGCTATTAACTATATAAGAATGAAGAAGGGTTTGAAATTTTAACTAGGAAATAGAGGATAAAAGAACATTAATTGAGCTTTGCAGGACTGAATCGCCGATACGTTTTATTGTATATAGTATTTAATATTTTACAATGTATTTTGTTTGTAGTGGTTCTTACTATTTTCTTATTTAATTGTTACTGTGATAAACATATAAGGGGTACAAGTACCTTCGGCAATACTACTATGATACATATGAACTGTACTTTACTATTCTTATCGTCTATTCTACAGAGAATTTAATGACCATGTTATTTGCACTGATTTTACTAACTGCACCTTATCCTGGAATTGCGTATTTGCACAAATCTAATGATTTCCAAAAATCTGCAATTTATTTTCTTAAGGAGTATGGCATTGGACAGAAATGATGTATCTATAAATACTGTATTGTTTTTTCTTTGATGATTCCATGAATCGAATAAAGATGTTTTGAATGAATGAATATTCTAAACCCAGCTACACTACTCCCTACTGAGACACAAGGGAAAAATTCTGACCCTCATGACAGCATATTACGGACTGAAGAAGAGACAAAGGGTCGTGTGGACCTACAAGACACCCCCCTAACAGACGCTGAGGGAACACTATACATAGATGGTTCATGTCTTAAAAGATCGGATGGAACTACATCTGCTGCATATGCGCTCACCACTCTTGTTAGAGTAGTTGAGACAGGACAAATTCCACAGGCATCAGCCCAAGCGGCTGAATTAAGGGCCTTGACACGAGCTTGTGAAATCAGTAAAAACATGACTGTTAATATCTATATGGACAGTCAGTACGCCTTTGGGGTGGCTCACAATTTTGGTAGACTCTGGAAAGAAAGAAATATTCTCACCTCACATGGGACCAGAATACAGCATGCCCCCCTGATACACAGACTTCTAGATGCCTTGACATTACCTAGAAAAGTTGAAGTGATTAAATGTAACGCCCACCAGAAAGTGACTGATGATGTAGGTGGAAGGCAATGCCCTTGCAGACCAAACAGCAAGACAGACTGCTGTAAGTAAATCAGATGGAATGTTTGTGACAGGACCAGCCAGATGGGTGGTGGAAGGAGGAATATTGGAAAATACTAGTCAGAGTGTGGGCGAAATTCAATCTCATGCCACTGCAAAAGAACTGCACACATGGGAGGAACATCTGGCAGAGAAAGAGATAGAGGGATGTTGGGTGCGTATATCCGAAGGGAGGCAATCGATGTTACCAGACAGTCATGTCTCCCCAGTTGTCGCTATGGCCCATGGCCCTGCCCATATCAGTGCAAAGGGAATATGCAAGTTACTAGAGCCAACATGGTATACTGAAAAAATCCCCTATATGCTGACCGAGTGGATAAGTCATGTATGATCTGCCTTATGTACAATCCAGGAAAAGGTACAGTTACCCCCGCTGGTGGCTTCTCCCTACCTACGTTAACTTTTGAGGCCATCCAGATGGATTATATCCACATGGACAGGTGTACGAATTTGAAATATGTCCTTGTAGTGGTCTGTGCCTTCAGCAGATGGGTGGAGGCCTACCCCACCAAGGATTGCACAGCTATTACAACGGCCAAAGTTTTGTTGAAAGAATACTTTTCCCGATTTGGATTGCCCCGTTGGATTTGGAGTGACAATGGCCAACATTTTACAGCCAATGTGGTCCAGTTTGTGTGTTCCGGGCTTGGTGTCAGACAAAAGTTTCATGATGCTAATCACCCCCAGTCAGCCGGATTGGTGGAGAAATACAATGGGGTACTTAAATTAAAATTGGCCAAAATAGTGGCGGAAACAGGCGTTACCGGGGTAGATGCCCTACCCCTTGTTCTCTTGTCAGTAAGGATGACTGCCCACTCATGGATAGGATTATCTCCTTACGAATTGGTATTCGGTAGACCAGCTAATGTATGGGGTACACAGACAAAATATCGAGTTTTACATTTCGATATACAATTATATCGAAGTTTAAATATCGAAGGGACATAATATAGAAGGTAAGTAATATCGACACTCTTAATATCGATATTAGTAATATCGAAGTTTTAAATATCGATGTCAGTAATATCGAAGTAAATAATTTCGATGTTACTAATATCGATTTTTAAATACATTTTGTGTATATTATATTGTATTTATTATGTTTAATAATTTATTTTTAATGTAATTTAATTAAATGTTGTCTTTTAGTACTGTAGCGGGTTGTGGGTTTATAGGGGAATAGGGTGGGAAGTAATTTAATTATATTAAATTAATTATTAATTAGTAGGAATTATAAATTAATTAATTGAGAATAATTTTTAAATAATTAGAATTAATTGAATAATTGATAAATATGTTCTGTAGCGGGTTATGGATTTATAGGGGAATAGGGTGGGAAGTAATTTAATTATGTTAAATTAATTATTAATTAGTAGGAATTATAAATTAATTAATTGAGAATAATTTTTAAATAATTATAATTAATTGATTAATTGAAAAATATGTTCTGTAGCGGGTTATGGGTTTATAGGGGAATAGGGTGGGAAGTAATTTAATTATGTTAAATTAATTATTAATTAGTAGGGATTATTAATTAATTAATTGAGAATTCTATTTAATTAATTTTAATTAATTGATTAATTGATAAATATGTTCTGTAGCGGGTTATGGGTTTATAGGGGAATAGGGTGGGAAGTAATTTAATTATGTAGAATTAATTATTAATTAGTAGGAAGCATACATTAATTGTTAATAATTGGTAAATAATTAAAATTAATTGGTAATTAATTTTAAATAATTCATTAATTGATAAATGTGTTCTGTTGTGGGTTGTGTGTTTATAGGGGAATATGGTGGGAACTAATTTTAATGTAATTAAGTAATAATGAATTATTTTTTATAAGTATGTTATTTCAACCCCTATGCTATCCAACACTTTCCCTACTGTTGCACTCTCTGGAGTTGGAATAGTAATTTTTACCCCTACGCTATCCAACACTTTCCCTACTGTTGCACTCTCTGGAGTTGGAATAGTAATTGTTACCCCTACGCTATCCAACACTTTCCCTACTGTAGCACTCTCTGGAGTTGGGATTGTAATTTTTAATCCTACGCTATCCAACACTTTCCCTACTGTTGCACTCTCTGGAGTTGGAATAGTAATTGTTACCCCTACGCTATCCAACACTTTCCCTACTGTTGCACTCTCTGGAGTTGGAATAGTAATTGTTACCCCTACGCTATCCAACACTTTCCCTACTGTTGCACTCTCTGGAGTTGGAATAGTAATTGTTACCCCTACGCGATCCAACACTTTCCCTACTGTTGCACTCTCTGGAGTTGGAATAGTATTTGTTACCCCTACGCTATCCAACACTTTCCCTACTGTTGCACTCTCTGGAGTTGGAATAGTAATTGTTACCCCTACGCTATCCAACACTTTCCCTACTGTTGCACTCTCTGGAGTTGGAATAGTAATTGTTACCCCTACGCTATCCAACACTTTCCCTACTGTTGCACTCTCTGGAGTTGGAATAGTAATTGTTACCCCTACGCGATCCAACACTTTCCCTACTGTTGCACTCTCTGGAGTTGGAATAGTAATTGTTACCCCTGCGCTATCCAACACTTTCCATACTGTTGCACTCTCTGGAGTGGGAATAGTAATTGTTACCCCTACGCTATCCAACACTTTCCCTACTGTTGCACTCTCTGGAGTGGGAATAGTAATTTTTACTCATACACTATCTAAAATGTATTTAGCTTTTTTATTAGTATTATGTTGTTATTAATTGTTATTTATGTGATTATTTTTTGTATATAAATGTATTAGTAATTTATTATATTTTTATTTTTTTATAAGTTATGAAAATAATTAATTTAGAGTTAATATTAATGATAAATATATTATGTATTATATATTTATTAATATTAATTTGTATTACATTATGTATTAATTTTAAATATTATAGTACATTTTTAAATATGTTTATTACATTTATAAGTATTATTTTGTTAATATTAGATTTTTATTTAATAAAACAAAACGATATTTTACAAAAAACGATATTTTTGTCATTCTATATATTTTTTTCGATATATTTGTACTTACCTTGTTAGGGATAGGATTCCTATATTTTTGACTTCGATATTTTTGTTCCGATATTTTTGTATATCGATATTTGTGTTATCGATATTTTGTCAGACATTCAATGTATGGGGCGTACCAAGGCCAAAGAAATTGTCTGATGTTGAGTTCCTAGTATTGACTGAATACCTCCACCAGTTAACGGATTATTTTCGTACTCTTTATCATCAGGTAAACGCTGCTATCCCTGACAAGAGCGAAGGCCCAGGTCACACAATTCAACCAGGTGACTGGGTGGTGATCCAAATTTTTCAGCGTACCAAGTGTCTGGAGCCCCGCTGGTCGCACCCCCGACAGGTTCTTCTGGCCAACCGCACTGCTGTAAAAGTCGAAGGGAGAAAGAACTGGATACATGCTATCCATTGTAAAAGGGTGCCTCTCCCCCTCCCGTACGACCAATGGGTGAAAGAAGTTCTGCCGGATTGTTACACAGAAGTAGTACCGACCTTTGTCCCTTTCAGTGATGCTCAGCTTCATTACACCACTACGGAAGCCGAAACTGATCGAATCTTAGGGGGTCCAGTCATCCTCCCTCTGCAGGACCAGAGGAAGGAACAAGAAGCTCTCTTTCCAGACCACTCCATACCTTCTTCCACTCGCTACAACTTGAGACCAAGAAAAGGGGCTGGCCCTCTACTATGTCTGGTGTCTAATAGGCTGTAGGGCTGTGATATCTCCGGCTGAGACCGGTGCTGGTATGCTGGACCAATTGTAAGTCCGTAGGACTCTTGGTATCCACATCCAGTGAAGCAACCACCAATCACAGACAGCCGCTAGTGACAACAGGCTGAGCACAATGGCAGCGGTCGGAGGGTCTGAAGCGTACAAGAAATATGTGAAACTTCTGAACAATAAATGCTTCCTTTCCACGATAGTTATACTTTTTGCTCTCCTCATCCTGATGGTTGTGGGATGGTTTCTGTTACTGACCTCTCCCCCAGCTCCTCTGGCTACGTCACTAACACCTGCAGAACATCTCCACACCACCTTGTCACCCCATGAACTACCACAACGTCTGGAATTCATGAACAATACTTTTGTACAATTATTGCACCAGCATCAGCTTGTGATTAATACCTCGAACTGTTGGGTATGTGGGCTCATGCCACACTCTATGACACACACTGTCCCCTATTTCGTCTATTCATTTTCTGTTTTTGAGTCCTGTCTGGCTTGGAGGATGCTCGTCACCGATGCATATAGATTAATGGAACAACAAGCTCCATCATTGGTGATTTTTATGACACTTTCACCTGAAACAGAACAGGCAATGTCAGTAATCCTTTCTGTCCTACTACGACATCTGACATCTTGAACATCTCTCGTGCTGAACGCAATGAGATGGTTGTGTTCAACACCTCAAGTAGAATAATCTTCTCCCGCTTTCGGTCCAGACACAAAGTTCCCACTAAATTGCAGGCTTTCAATGTGATCAACACGCATGGCCAAGTGTGCATAAAAGGACTCGGGACCCGGGAGGTAGAAGTCAGTGACTGCGCAATAGTCAGTACACTGAATATTACCTCACCACCACTCCTAATCGCTTCTCCAAATACCTATTTTGTTTGTGGACAGTCTGCTTATACCTGGCTTCCAGGAAATTGGTCAGGTGTGTGTTATTTGGCCTTTCTTTTTCCCCCTACCTTTACTGCTGTTGGGACATATCACTTGACCAATCCCCACCTCCACCATCGTATGCCTAGGGGAGTAATTGAGGCCGATGACACTGCAGGACAGGAGGCGGGGGACTTTTTCAAAGGTTTCCTGCTGTTCTTGGGTCCTATGATCAACAGCCGCAACATATGACACCTTACTCGAGTGGTGGAGGCAACCATTAATGAAACAGCAGGGGCATTGGGCAACATCACCGCAGAGCTTCAGGCGGACCGCCTGATGAGACTACAACATCGAATGGTACTTGACATCATCCTTGCTGACCGTGGTGGTGTATGTAAACCAATTGGCTCCAGCTGCAGCATTTACATACCAGATAAAGCTCCATCAGTCTATCAAGCTATCCAACGTCTGCATAAACTTTCCTATGAGATTCATCAACAACAAAACGACTGGTCCCTCATGGGCTGGATTTGGGGCCTCCTTTCCAGATGGGGATGGGGGCTCCTCATTTTGTTTGCCTTAGGAACAGCAGTCATCATCTCATGCTGCCTGTGTATCCAGTGCTTGCCTATGCTTTGTGATATGTGTACACAGGCCCTTAAAAGTTCCCCGGTCAGTACACGTGACACCAACATAAGGATAATGCTTCAACAAGAGATTGGCGACATAATGCAGATAGACATTTCCTAAGAACATGTTTTGCAACTCAATGGCAAAAGGAGGGTTTGAAGAAAAGAAGTTTTTACTAGGTCCTATTAATTTCCTTACATTCCTCCATTTCTTGCCATCTCGTGACAAAACCCTGCCTACAGCCTCCATTTCTGCTGACGCTAAGAAAACTATCACATACCCAAGTCCCATGTTCTTTGCAGTTAACCAATTCATCAACAGAAAGCCATGAGACACCTTCGCCCTGTGTAAACAAGCTTGTTTTTCATCTTCTGCTCCCTGCTTGGTAAACATCCTTGACACCGTGATCAGGTCATCTGGACAATGGTCTGACCGACCGAGCCTTGATCAAGCTGATTGAACAATGGTCTGACTGACCGAGCCTTGATCAAGCTGATTGAACAATGGTCTGAATGCCGAGTCTTGATCAGCTGATTGAACAATGGTCTGAATGCCGAGCCTTGATCAGGTCATCAACTACAAACACCGCCTTGATCAGGTCATCAACTACAAACACTGCCCTGATTGAACAATGGACTGAATTCCAAAAGAGTGGAATAAAAATGTATATAAGGCTTGTTCGCTGTGGATTAAAGCAGCAGCCTCCTGGGTTTTGTCTCTGACTAGCTTGGGACTCTGTTCCATAGCCCGGGCTATTGTAATAAAGGTGGTTCTCTCTGCAGACAAAGGTTTCCGGGCCCACTTTATTATATAAGGAGGGTGAGAGTAGACTCGGGTGATTCCCGCACCGCCAAGCCCACACTCCTCCTTGAGGTGGGCTTTTCTTGGTTCTACACTGGTACCTCCTGTAAGTCCCACACAACAGAATTCCTGAGAGCTGGCCAGATGCCCAGAACCTCATACATCCATGCAGGAAGTCACACACACCCTTGCCCACCCACACAGACACTAAGACATCCATACAGGTACTCAGACAACTAATCAATAACCCATATATACACTCATGTACCTACTCACCAACCCATGCAGCCACGTACACACCAATTGACAGACTGATACACACATTCACACAGATTAGTCACTCACCCATACAGTCACTTAGACACGTTTAATCACTCACTCATATATATATATATATATATATATATATATATATATATATATATATATATATATATATATATATATATATTTATATATATATGTATAGCTCAATCGAACAACATATTGGCGCTCCCCACTTCCAGCCGGTGAAGAGAGAGTCACGGACTCCAAAGTTGTTTGACAGAAACAAATCTTCATTTCAACAAAGTCGTATGACGCGTTTCGGGCAACAGAGTGCACTTAATTTACTTATTTATATAAAAAATAAAATTAGCCAAATAGAATGGAAACCCGGATATCAAATGACAACTATAGACGTGTCGTCACTCTACACGTTCATACGCCATGAAGATGGCATAGGAGCTGTGATGAAATTCCTTGAGGGAAGGTCCATCAGCTACTTGGACCATTCTGCTATGTTAATAGACATGTTGACATACTGTCTGAAACACAATGTCTTCCTATTCCTGGGCAGCCTGTACCTACAAAAGCAGGGTACGGCAATGGGGACATCTTTTGCCCCAACGTATGCCAACCTTTTGATGGCACTGTGGGAGACGGAAATAGTAGAGGAAGAACAAAGACAGGATTCAAGAATAATAACATGGTGTCGATTCATCGACGATTTGTTTGTGATTTGGGACGGTAGCCCAGAAAGCTTACAGACTTTCATCAATTCTTTGGAAAACAATAAATATAATCTCCATTTCACGTCAAATATAAGTAACATCAATATAATTTTTTGGGATGTCGAAGTCTTCATTAAGAACAACAAATTATGCACTAAAATACATCGAAAGCCGACATCCTGCAAACGTATCCTTCAAGCAAATAGTGGACACCCGACGAAGCTCAAATGGAGTATACCGTATGGTCAAATGCTCAGAGCGAAAAGGAACTGTTCGGAAACGGATGACTTGGAATTGGAAATAGATTTGATGAGTAGTCGCTTTCTGGAAAGGGGTACCCCTTGGATGTATTAATAACAGCCAAATCAAGAATGAATTTGAAACAACGGAATGATCTCTTGATACCTGTTGAAAAAGAAAAGACAGATGAAACAACACGCCTAATCATGGTTTATAATAACCAAAGCCAGGATCTGAAAAGAATAATAAGCAGGAATTGGAAAGTTCTTCTACTAGATGATACCTTAAAAGAAAATATAACATCCCATCCTGTATCACCTACAGGAAAACAGCTTCCTTACGAGACATTTGAACTCAGAGCCATCTTGAGATAAAACAACCTAAAGCGATATCTTGGTTAAACACTCCTGGATTTTGGAAGTGCAGGAAATGTAAAGCTTGTGACCATGGTGTGAACATTTCTGAATACATATTGCTGAATGGGAGATCTGAAAAAATCATAGACCACATAACTTGTGAATCCCAATATGTAATCTACAGATTGACATGCCTATGCGGGAACCATTATATAGGGAGCACAATCAATAAATTGAAATTGAGAATCTTACAACATCTCCGTGTGATCAAGAACATTGACCCAAATTACCCAATGGCCAAGCACTTCAACGAATGTCACCAGGGCAATTGTAACAAGCTACGATATTCTGGTCTTAAAATCATAAAACCTGCAGAGAGAGGTGGTGATCAGACATTGAAGTTGCGCAAAATGGAATCAAGAATGATTATGGCAATGGGTACGGAGCACCACATGGACACAATCTGGATGCAGAACTGTATGTACATTTGTAAATATCAGCACGAATTCACAACCTTACAACAATTGTAAATATCTAGAGGACTTCTCCTAGCGATGTATAAATAGTTGTAAATAGGGTGTAAATATGGATTGATCTTTTCCATGTATAGTCAACATTTGCACACATAAACGAAAATAGGAATGTAAAGTGGAGGGATTTGTAAATAGCCTGTAGTACTCTTGAAAAATCTGATAGTCTAAAGAAAAATTTCTTTTTGTAATTGTCTAGTGATTTTTTATGTACTTTACATTTGAAATGGGTGATAGGACTATCTGAGGACTTGGACGAATACATGAAAAACTACCCTCCAATGAAATATGCATTTTTCAAAAAGATTGATGTCAATGGGATTGACAGCATGTCTTTGCAAATGGTATTTTTTTGTATTTTTATGTATTTTCATGTATGGAAATTCTAGAATATTTTCTTCACTATATCGTTTTTTACTTAATGTACTTTACATGCAAAAACGAAAAGAGATAGTGATAACAATTTTCGCATTGGAAATAGTACTTTACTTTTCATGCCAAATAGAAATGAAAACGAAATTAAAAACAGAAAATAACAGGTAAAATGGTGGCGAAATTGGTCCACAGTGTGAGAGAAAGGTTATCTGTCTAGTGTTTTTAAAGACATAGAAAAGGGTACTTGCATGTAAACACTTTAAAACCACTCTAGACGCCTAAGGACTCTATGGTCCAGTTGAAGGCTAGGTGTAGCCGAAACGCGTAGGCCGTCCTGTAATTTGCACTTTTGCACATGGTGTTGTAAAATAAAATTAAATTAAACTCATTTGCTGTGGTGCCGTGACTTTCTTGCTGAAAGGAGAGGAGGCGGAAGGAATCGAAGTTATATATATATATATATATATAACTACCGAAACGCGTCTGTTGAGCAGTGTTTGTTTGGTGTTTGAATAAAATAACCCAAACTGTCCCCCGCGAGTGCTTTTTTCACCGTTTGGGCATTGGATATTGCCCCTGAGTACGGAAAAGGAGCAGAGATTTGACAAGTGGGTGCACCCCCACTTAAAGGAGCACCCGCCTGTGAGTGCAGCGTCTTGGTGTTTTGTTGGAGCAAAGATATATATATATATATATATATATATATATATATATATATATATATAAGTTCAAATAACAGGTCCTGCAACTCCAACTTGTGGCGAACAAAAGACCAACGAATCCCAAGGTAAGGCAGGAAGATTTTATTTCACCAGAGTTCGAAAAAGCAGCAGCAGACTGACGCGTTTCGGGCAATCCAGAACAAAGAACAACTCTCGCCAGTTGCCAGACATTTCGAAGAACTTCATAATAGTAATCGTAACTTATTGAAATTCTTTGTTATCGATAGGATCCCCCCCATGAAGAGAGGTGGTGATAGAATACGGAAGTTGCGACAAATGGAGAGTAGATATATTTTAGACCTGGACACGAGAATCCCGGGAGGGTTAAATTCAGAAGAGGAATTGGACTGGCATCTGGGGGATTGATTTCCTTGTTTTCTGATTCTCGTGATTGTTTTGTATTCGGTAATTGTTGAGCAAATTTAGACTGTGTCAGTAGCTTTTGTATGGAGCTATATGTCTCTGAGCCTCCTGTATTAAGAGCTCTGATTTGTTTTTAATTCACTTCGTTTTGTTATTTCATTTTATGTTTTTTGTATACTTCTCACAAACCTTGGCCGAAATATTCAAACATCTTTGCATGGTTTGACTGGCAATATGTTCTCTTCTCTCATCAGGTGATGCAAAAAATGAAGTTACAGCATATGTGGAGATTTCTTATTGTATGTACCCACTTGGGATGAAGATGCAAGATGGTTCTAGACCTGCGGATCATGTGATGCAGATTATTTTGCTTGCCCACTTGGGATTAAAAGATTGGGTCTACCCACTGGGGTGACTTAATTTGTGCTTTATAGCTATCAGATTGTTTTCCCACTTGGGATAATATGAGATTGTGGTTACCCATTGGGGTGCATTAATTTACGTTACGATTGAGTGCACCGATTGGACAAGTGCAGTATGAAATTGAGTCTTTGGCACAAATGCACAGACATGTTTGATTGAATAGTTGTAATTTAGATCTATGAATGTTATGATCAGCTATGTGTCGTGTCTAAAAACCACATGCCACTGAGTTAACACATTTATGCAATGTATTTCTATTATTTTTCCTATTATGGATTTATCAGTTTAATTATGAAAATGCACTTATAATGATTTTCTTTGTGCTTTAATATTGTGTAAATAAGTCATTTGCTAAGATTGAATAACGGATTGTAAAGCCATGTATTGCTTACAATATTCCTTTCAAAATGGCCACCATGTTGGTTTGTTTGTTGTTTGTCCACTGTTTATGCCGACACTTAATTTGCTGTCACAAAACTTTCTTTTGAATAAACTTTATTTATTGCATCAGGCTCCGTGTTTGAGTCACCCGTGAGCAAGACGAGTTGATTGCTGAAACGCGTTGGGTTTTTCCATCACTCAATTCAACATGCTGGAATATATAAATCCTTTATTTTGCAACTGAAACTGGAAGTGGTAAATATATTTGGAGTGGAGTGCATTTGCGTAAACTGTTTATGCTTGGTGAAACTGAGGAGAAAAAATAAATATATATATAAAAAAACATTCTTAAACTTTTTAGAAACACTCAGTCACTGGATGATGCCATCAGTCATGTCATCAGTGATGTCGTTTGAGATGTCATCAGTGATGTCATTGACCATGCCAGGAGTGATTTAATATGTGACGTCATCAGCAGTGCATTGTGGAAGCACGCGTTATAGTTAGCTAAATATAACAGCTGAATTTCACTGGTTTTGTATGAGTGAAATGTCAGCCTTACTATAATGTTCCTGTAACCTGTGTTTTTTTCCTTGAATATCTAAGGTTTTTTAAATGCTAGTTTCTAACTATTACGCCCCTGAAACCTGTGGTGTTTTCAGTGAATTTCTAAGGTTTTTTTAACTGCTAATTTCTAACTATAACATCCCTGAAACCTGTGTTTTTTCACTGAATTTCTAATGTATATATATTTCTTTATTTATATTCTAATATATATATATATATATATATATATATATATATATATATATATATATATATATATATATATATGGCAGCTTCAATCGTTCTCCCTTTCGCTCACAAACGATAACGCACTCACGGGGGTAAATGCAACGAGTGTTTAATTCAGCCACGGACAGACAAACAGACGCGTTTCGGACCAGGTGTCCTTCGTCAGTGTTTACATCCCAGTGCTTTCCTTGCACAATATATACAAAGCATCACTTCCTGTTAACGTAATGAAAGTAAAAAGGGACATTCCTCAAACAACAAATGTGGCGGCCATTTCTTAATGTTACAATTTGTTTAAGAAGTGCCTCGAACAAATTCATTTTGTGTTCTTGTCGGTGTATCTAGACAGAATCTTGCCGTGTATCGGCCTTTCACCGACAATTTTAAACCACAGTTGTGAGTGATCATCATTCTACTCAAATCGATGCTTTGAGTTATTACGGCCCATACTGCTTAAATACCAAACAAAACAAAACAAAAGAGTGTGCAGTTATATATATATATATAAACATAAACACACATTATTCTGTGTTTATGTTTATATAAGAATTTTTTTTAAATAGCATTCAGTATGACTTACATTTTTTATATTTACGTTACATTATTGTTACATATTAAAATATTTAAGATTTGCTATTTTAAACTATATATGAAGTAAAAAAAATGTTTTTTATGTTTTGTAATGTTATTAGGGTAAAAACATACATTTTTTTCTGAATATTTTTGTAATTATCATCATAAGTGTAAGGAAATTATATGTTTGCAATCAATATTTTTAACATGATATTTCTGTATCAGGATGTTGTTGTAATCGATATTATGTCAGTAATCCATACAATAAGGTCATCTCACAAAACTGTGATTTGGACTTTATTACTATTTGACCTACCTAATGAATATTAATAAGCTAGTTTGTAAATTGCGACTTTCTCCAATTGGATGCCATCACAGTGATAGTGGCCTGCTGAGGTCAGCAGACCATTATGTCAGTGATCACATCAAAGTAAAGTAAACCTTTTTTTTAAATGCTATCCTTAACTCGTTCCCCCCGGCCGTCCGACGTGACAGTGGGCATGTGCGGAGGACGGCCAGGGGCCGTCTGAAGTTTGCCCACTCATTATTTCTCCCACACCACAGCGGAATTTGAGCCACAGTCAATGGGTTAAAGGAAACAGGGGCTGCATTTTTTTAAAGGTTTACTTTTCCTGAAAGTTTATCTGAGGACCACAGCAAACTCTCAAACATTTTTTTAACATTTACAAAGGGTTAGTGATTAGTAGTTATACATTATCAAAGACTGAAAAGGCGTCTCTTCTGCCTGGCCTTCCAGTAAGTATGTCTACTCATCTATAGCAATGCAGAGACCACACTCCACAACAACTTGGAGCTGGTCAGAAACCTAAGATCATCAAGCAAACTTCTATGAAGCAAAGCTCATACGCTATATAGCTACATGTTGACTTTAAGTGCAGGAAAACAGGGAATCCATCCCTATAATGGATCTGGAAGCTATTATTTCCCTGGAGCCGGGCTGCTCACAGAAAACTATGCTGAATTTTTCTTGTGTAATTTACCAACACTGAGACACATTCATCAGTGCCAGCAGTGTGTGTCCTTGCCATTCCGAGAAGCACCCTGCAGGCAGTGAAGAGGTTTTCTTAGTTTCCCTTCAAGCTGGACCAAAAACAAAGGCCTGATTTAAAGGGTCTTCAGCCCTTTTATGTTCAACATGGGCTGGGAGCTATCAGGAGCCTATCGCCTAGATGGCAATGCAATGGGGGCAAACAAAGGCATTTGCCTTGTTATCACTGGGGAACATCGTTTACAACTAATCTTTTACCCCGCACTACCATTACAACGCAGGAATTACAACAAAAGTCGTTACAACGACTTTCGCTGGAGGGCGCTGTTGGATAGAAAATAGTTTAATTTCCATCCAACACCTTCCCTACTATCCACGGGGACTGGAGTTGGAATAGAAAATTAAACTATTCCACTATCCAGCGCCCCCCAACGCAAGTCGTTGTAACGACTTGCGTTGTAATCCCTGCGTTGTAAAGGCATGCGTGGTAAAAGCATGCGTTGAAACGACATACATCCGTTATCACTTCACAAGTACTTAAGAGAAACTATGATTTGCAGTTAGTTTTTTTTACATCGTTCAATTCCTGCATATACTTGATATTTACGCATTGTAAGAAGATCAGGTGTATCCATCTGTTTGATTATTTAGAATTAAAGTATTTTAAATAGCACCTAAAAATGTTTTTTTATGTATATGTTTGTAGTGCCACTTGTCCCAATGTAGGGTGTTAGAGCGCTGTATATCACACACACACATTACACACAAACATTTCATACATGTGTGAAAATGAATGTACACAAAATGTTACAGAAGACAATGAGGGTTACAAGGTGTAGGAGTCTTGTATCATCGTTACTGATAGGTATTATATGTTAAGAGTGTATGGTTCCGAGAGACAGAGGCAGGATGTAAAGCATAATGCAGTGGTTGGGCTTTTCTGTCCTAATAAAAGTGTATTACTATCTAAAGAAACCCGTTTTAGCAACCTAAGAAATTTGACATATTTAGGAAAAAACAATGAACTTCAAAACCCTTGACTTGTAGTTTGCATGCTGGTCCTTGATGCTGGTTTATAGGTCACTGTGGTATTCTATCAAAATATCAACTAAAGAATATCATAGGACCAAAATATTGTGACTTACATTTTGAGGACTAAAGTATAGTGAATGTAAGTTTATACGCCTAAGCATGGGGTTACAACACTTAACTATATATATATATATATATATTCACTGAAAAAACCATAGGTTATAGACCATATATAGTTAGGAATTAGCATTTAGAAAACCTTATTTTACTCACACAAAACCATTGAAATTCCATATATAGTTAGTTGCACTAACTATATATCGCGCACCCGCAATCCACTGCTGATGATGTCACATATTACATCATTCATGACATGGTCAGTGACATCACTGATGACATCACTGATGACATCTCAAATGACATCACTGATGACATCACTGATGACATCTCAAATGACATCACTGATGACATCATGACACACCAATACCAGTTACTACATACGCACTCACTGATTCCTACGTCTACACACACATTCACTCATTCACCCATACAATCACTCATACATACAGTCACTCATTATTACAACACTATCATATGCACTCATACACCTATGCAGACAGTCACACACTGCCACTCATCCATGGAGTTACTCACACACCAAGTCAGTCCTGTAAAGAATCAATCACACTTCCATTTCTTCATCTATACAGTTAAACACAGAACACCATACTTCAGTGACATCACTGATGACATCACTAATGACATCTGAAATGACATCACTGATGACATCTCAAATGACATCACTGATGACATCATGACACACCAATACCAGTTACTACATACGCACTCACTGATTCGTACGTCTACACACACATTCACTCATTCACCCATACAATTACTCATACATACAGTCAGTTATTATTAGAACACTATCATATGCACTCATACACCTAGTCAGTCCTGTGAAGAATCAATCACACTTCGATTTCCTCATCTATAGTTAAACACAGAACACCATACTTTTCACACATATACTAACACATACTTACTCTCTTATACAATCACTGATACAAGTACACATTGATATGCACAGAGTCACACACCTCCCAGCCAGCCACACACACACTCAGTCTTCCATACATCCACTCATTCTTCAATATGTAAAACGTATTTAAACTTTACAAAAACACACAGACACTAGATGATGTCATCAGTGATGTCATTTGAGATGTCATCAGTGATGTCATCAGTGATGTCACTGACCATGTCATGAATGATGTAATATGTGACATCATCAGCAGTGGATTGCGGGTGCGCGATATATAGTTAGTGCAACTAACTATATATGGAATTTCAATGGTTTTGTGTGAGTAAAATAAGGTTTTCTAAATGCTAATTCCTAACTATATATGGTCTATAACCTATGGTTTTTTCAGTGAATTTTCAAGGTTTTGTAAATGCTAATTCCTAACTATATATGGTCTATAACCTATGGTTTTTTCTGTGAATTTCATTGGTTTTTTAACAGCTAATATCTGTAGCTGTAAAATGTATTCTTCTTTAAATCCAAAAATATATTTTATATGTTTATGAATAATTTTTTTTTTAAATATTTTTTTTTCTTCGTTCCCGCTTCGCGAATCGGGAAGCTTCCCGTTAGCTGACCTTGATGCCGCGAAATAGACCGCGAGCCGGTAAACGTTTCTTTACCGCAAGTGCCGCGTTAGAAAACAACATCGTGACGCCTCCCGTCCGCATGACGTTTCACGTTGTCGCGTGATACGTCATATGACGTGCTACGTTAGCGAACTGGTACGCGAAGCGAGTCGCAAAGCGCAGGTTTCTGGAAGCAAACCGGGAGGCCCTGCAAAGCGCTTAACGTAAACACAGCAAGTCATGTGACTTGGTAATAACACTTTTCATTGGTTCATTTCACTTTTGGTTTCCTAATGATGTAAGACTAGGTCATATAATCTAAAATGAACACTTTTGATTGGTTGAGAACTCTTGTTTTTCCCAAATGATGAAAATCCCTCCTTCTTTCCTCACTCTGACTTTCATCATTGTGAGAGAAAGACCCTTTGTGATCACTGAGCAATGGCTTCTTTAGTAGCTTCAGCTGGTGCTTCCCCACCACCTCCACCACATCCAAGGAAGAGTGGACCACCTGCTCAAGTTATAATTCAACAAGAAGAGGAAGAAGAGGAACAGGACGACGAGCACGAAGAGAGGCAGTTTTTGCCTGAGCAGCCCAGGACGTCTCACCGGAAAGAAAACTTCATTTGGCAATTTTTTTAAATTCCCAAAGGTCAGAAAAAAGTAAATGCAAGATACGTAACTTGCCTTATATGTCAAGATAGACTGTCCAGAGGAACCGAGAAAAAATACAGTTTCGGAAACTACACAATGCATCGCCATATGACTAGGTGGCATCCTAACAACTACAGTGCTGCACAGTTTCGGAACGACCTAGATAATCTCCCTATTATGGCCAGAAGATCTGTTGTACCGGAAGTAACGGGACCAGAGGGCAGGGAGATGGTGCCAAATATACAAATGAAATTTGGTGAAGTAAAACACATCTGCGTATTTTGCGATGGATTCATTTCCTACGGAGAAAGAAGCATCACTCTGATCAACAGAGCTATTGACTATCATATGCAAGTTTGTACGAAACGCCCAAAATAATAAATACTTCTTTTTTTGTTTTGTTGCTCCTGTTGAGCCCTTTACAATGAATCGTTTTCATTGCCCCCTCCAAGAAAAACCCAAAAAAATATAAAACTGTTCAGAAAAATTCAAAAAAAGTAAAAAAATGTTCCGAAAAATAATAAAAAAATATAAAACAACAAAAACAATAAAAAAAAAAGTTCTTTTCAGAACTACCTCCCCGTTATTAAAAAATTGGTACAATATTTGGAACTGTGCCAACCTCTATTTCTCTTAGTTCGCTTCCCAGTTCGCTCGCCGGTACGCGAACCGGAAGCGAACCAAAAGGGGAGTAAACTAGAGATACTATTACCCGTAATCCACTGCTGATGATGTCACATATTACATCATTCATGACATGCTCAGTGACATCATCAGCAGAGGATTGCGGGTTTTTTGGCAACGTGCCTTATCCACGGTTTAATAACGCTGCCTTTTGCTTTATATAAGTTTTCAAATTGTATGAAATATATACCAATAGGTCGTTATGAACCTTTAGGTAGTGCTTTTCTTCATGAGGTCTGGTCGCTTCCATACACATACAGATGTTTCAAAGATGATCAAGAAGTTTATCTAAATGGAGAGGAATGCACTGAGACGCCAGATCATTCACTAATGTGTAGGCACATACAGTTACACGGTTCATGCAACAAACACCGACCAAATATGGCTTGCGTGTTGCAAGGCACGCCAGTTCCTGCTATCATCCCCACGTTCAAGTTGTTGGAAAATGGTAGTTATTTGATGCTCAATAATGAAGATTGTTCTGAGTTAATTAAAAGTATTCCTTTTATCGTAACAGTAAGTGAACGGGTTATTTGCTGCAGAAATGTTCTATTTCCTCACACATGAACATAGGGAGTTTTCAATCTGGCCACAAATACCAACCTTGGGACAGATTTCAACGGCATGGCAGGAATAAGAGCTCTTTTGTCTCAGAGAGAGGTGGCCTTGAGTTCGGCCCGTGAAACTTTCGTGCTTCACATAGCGAACACCCGTACAGAGGTGCAGACCCTTTTCAATTCAGATTTGCCTTTCAATTTCAGCAAGATGGTTCCGACTATCTTTAACGCATCCTCCACAAAGGCCCTGGCGCACTTTTTTAAAGTTGTTACCAGTGGTCTCGTGACTTCATTTGAGAAAATCTTTGGAGTCATCCCTGCTTCCTTTCATTCTATTTTCTCCACTCTGGTTCGTGGATTGGCATTTTTACTTGCATTACCAGCGGACGCTCTTGTGCTTTTTTACATTTTTAAATATGGATGTCCCTCCTATGCAACCTCCCACCCTGCAGCTGCTGACACTGTTCCGCAATCGCATGCTAGAATATTATGGCACAATGCCGTTGGCGATATTAAGCACGGCATATGGATTATCTTTTCGATTCTCCTACTTCACCTGTGTCCAGCCTGTATTTCACTGCCTGACCTGTGATTTCGATTGGGCCATTGATTTGTGTCTCTGCGGACCGGTTTCTCCTGACGTCGACTTTAATCAGCTGATGACTCCTATCATTACTCACGAGTTGGTTTGTCCTGGCGAAAGGATTATGGCTGTGGCATTGATGCATGGACTACTTGGTCCCTGGAATTTACTGGCGGCAGCACAGTCTTTCTTGGAACAGAGCTTTCTTGAAAACCCACCGAGCTGTCCTCTGATGGTGATAGAGGATCCGGTGCTGGGAGAGCACGTATGTTCTTTTCCGCTTTTAAATTGGATGGCTGAACTGTTTTCGGATGAAGACGGTGACTTCCTATTGGAGGCTGTTGCAGCTTATTTTGCATACACAGTTATGTCATAGACCTTTTTCATGTTTGATATGCTGAGTACTAGCATTTCATTGACAATTCATTGACTTATTTGTCAAGTTTTTATTATTTACCTTGCCTATTGGCTTAAGACTCGATAAAGTACTTGGCTGTTTTATTTTTCTTTAGCATTAAATTTTCCTAGTTTTTAATGCTTTACCTTGCGGACCGTCCACATATAAACTTGCAATCTGCTCTCATGAGATGGCACTTCTATTATCTTATTCAGTTCGTTTCCGGATCATGGGGAGGTGTCATCTAGGTCCTGGATATCTTTACACCGTGTTAAGTTAGCATGGGCTCATTACCGGTTTAAACGCCATTTTTCCTTTTTTGCAACTTCTGCACACGACACTTAGTTGTTGCTTTAGCTTTCCACCTAGTAGTTCATCGTGGTTTACATGAGAATAATATGTTATTGCTCTACTATCTGCTTTGCTTGTTAAACTATATCTGTACAGCGAGTGCTAAAGTTTCAAGAACAACACGATACAGAATTGTTATGAGGTCTGATCTCCACGACTTCATACTCATAACATAAGTGCAACTTCTGCCAATTCTGGGCATGAGGCGGGTTTTATATTGCTTTGCCGAACACACATACACAACAGTTGATGCGGTTCACATGAAGAGAGAGCTGGTGTATGCTGATGTGATTCCTTCAAATCTAAGACACTAAAGTATGGGCACGCCCTAAACCAACACAAAGAGACCTTCTTAGCAAATAATATAATATGTGTATTAGGGAGGGTGAGATATAAGCAGCCGCGGGCCGTGGAGGGAGTTACGGTGAGGCAGGGAGGCGGGGAGGGGGAGAAGCAGGGTGGAGCCCTCTCTACCTTGCCCCTCCCCCTCCCCGCCTCCCTGCCCCACCGTAACTCCCTCCACGGCCCGCGGCTGCTTATAAGTGTTGCTAACTCTTATTCATTTACAGCATGTTAACATACTGTCACCATTCGCTTTTTATGTACTAGTAACTATGCTGGTAATTTTGCTACTGATAATATGTATACTTGTATTCTCCACCCTGCTTCTCCCCCTCCCCGCCTCCCTGCCTCACCGTAACTCCCTCCACGGCCCGCGGCTGCTTATAAGTGTTGCTAACTCTTATTCATTTACAGCATGTTAACATACTATCACCATTCGCTTTTTATGTACTAGTAACTATGCTGGTAATTTTGCTACTGATAATATGTGTACTTGTATTATCTAAGATACTACGCCTGAGAAGACGGCATTAGTAAATAAACATTTCAAATACACATGTGTTCTTCTTAACTCCATGTTCTGGTTTCTAAAAAATATATAACGACCGACTGTTCATGAGTTCCACGTATCCTGAGGTACTATAAGTTCATATTCTGGATTGTCTAAACATTGAGAGTTTGTTATATCCAATGTGACACTGTACCTAGCTTGCTAAGGAGTTTTTGATTACTAACGTGAGTTTTGGGACACCCTAATTCGCCGAGGTTCCAATCCTCTGTCCACAGTTCTGTGTGAGAACAGAAACCCTGCGACAGGGGCACCCCCGACCCTTGCTGGAGCTTCATCACACTTGCGATACAACTCCAGCAATGCGCCACCTTTACGGCACAGATACATCACGCATCTGTGCTGTTTTTGCCCCATGATGCGCCGCATTGTAAATGCAGCACACCATAGGTGACGGAACAGCGGCACAGAATGACTAACACATCCCTGGTGATGCGCCAGTCATCATAAATGTATCCCTATGCTTCTTATCTTGTTAGAGATGAACCGCCATATGTATCATCAAAGTTTTTTGCATTTCCTAAATAGCGAACTTTAAGGAATAAATAGCGATTCTTTACCATTCCTAGTTTGCGATTAGCTATTTGCTAATTACAAATTACCCATTCATTTCCTTCATTTCCATAGGGCGGTTGGACTCACTTTTAGCTCGAACGGCTGAATGGATTTCCACGAAACTTGGCAAAATTGTAGGGACTGGTAGCCCGATGTGCCTTTGCTATGTCTCAAGATATATGCTCCAGTGGTTTTTACGAAAATTAACTTTGAAAAATATATATTGGGCTACATTGGCCTATATATATGTTGGAGCCCAAATGTAGCCCAATGTAGCCCAATGAAGCCCAATGTAGCCCAATGTAGCCCAAAGATGGCCGCCAGACACACAAAAAAACAAATGTAGCCCAAATATCAGCCAGATGTAGCCCAACTATAGCCCAGTGACAGAATGACCAATCAGCTTCGCAAACCTCCGTTACGCGAAGCGGAGCGCTGTTACAGATATATATCTTTTTTTGAACGTTAATTTCTCAAAATCCACTGGAGCACATATATTGAGACCTAGCAAAGGCTACCAGTCCCTAATATTTTGCCAAGTTTCGTGCAAATCCATTCAGCCGTTCGATTATTATTATTATTATTTTTTTTTGCCCCGCGGGGCCCTTTTAAAACCTCCACATCAAACCTAGGGGGTCAGCGAGGATCTACTATGCCCCCTTATAGTTATTTCCCCCTTTGTTTTGACCTCCTCTTGTCTCTCGATCCTACCGAGAGACAAGATGGCGGCCGCTACGGACTTTTTGGAATGTTGACAGACGCCGGAGAACCAATCAGCTTCGCTTCACAAAGCTCCGTTGCGCGAAAAGTACGCGTCCTGGGACGCTGCCAGGTCCGCTGTTACAGATATATATCTTTTTTTAAACGTTAATTTCTCAAAATCCACTGGAGCACA
This sequence comes from Lissotriton helveticus, assembly GCF_964261635.1. Classification (NCBI taxonomy): domain Eukaryota; kingdom Metazoa; phylum Chordata; class Amphibia; order Caudata; family Salamandridae; genus Lissotriton; species Lissotriton helveticus. Next base: position 962,907,473 of record NC_136068.1, on the reverse strand, counting down.
TATATTGAGACCTACAAAAGGCACATCGGGCTACCAGTCCCTACAATTTTGCCAAGTTTCGTGCAAATCCATTCAGCCGTTCGGGCTAAAAGTGAGGCCAACCGCCCTATGGAAAACTCAATGTTAAAAACACGTTTTGGGACCCCCCTTTTTTCTCGGCCCCCCCTTGACGAACCCCCCCCAAATTTTCAAGGGCTGCTCAGAAACAAAATGTGCCATTTTCCTGAAAATTTCAGCCAATTCCGTCCACAAACGCCAAAGTTATTAGACATAGAATTTTCAAAAATCCCATAGAGAAAAAATCCTAACTATATATACCTACTGGCGACCGCCAGTAGGTAATATATATATATATATATATTCAAGGTACATAGATGTGGAGTTAAGAAATATAAATGTAAACAAATACCCATATGCAATATTTTTAGATATGTTTGTCATACCCCTCACTATGCTATGTTAGAAGGCTTGCAAGTAACAATGGATATCTTAGACAAAAGCAGTAACCGTTTACCTATCTACATAAAAGACAGAGCTGTGATCTGCATGTTACATGATGTACTTTGCACCACACAAATGAAGCATCTATTTTCCTATATGAGTCAGAACTGAGGCTGGTAAAAACACAGACCTCTCCAGCAAGTGCATTCACCACCATCATTATCTTACCATTATCATTATCCCTGGAATACTGCTGGGTGCACAAAGATCTCTGCAGCAGGTGCCTTAATCTCGTAATGTATTTGAAAATGCAGCCAGCCTCCTTGTAACCAATTGTTCCTGTTGCCAATTTGTTTGAGGCAGAGCCAGTGTAAATAAAATGTATACATTGATGGCCAGACTACTTTTCATGACTCTGCTCCTAGTGACTCCACCCCCTTTCTGCAGCCACAACTTGACCCACCGTTTTTAGGTTATCGCAGTATTTTTGTCGCACTGTAGACTCTCAAGGTTCCCATCTCATCAGCCATCATCAGCCAGCCAGCCCCAGTACTGTCCTATTTGGATGCACTCTTCCACACTCTCGAGTGCTAGGACTGACTAACTCTCCTCGGTTGATCCTTTGAGTCCACAGACTCCCATCAAATCACATCTCATGTGGCAGCTCTGGCTCCTTATTCCACTGGACTTGATAAAAGATTGCTGTTGATTTTATTTTTTGGGACCCTCTTTATTTTTCAATGGCCTTCGGTGGTCATTGATTGGTTTTTTCCAATTTTTCAAAAATATTTAAATAAATCTGAGGGACGCATGCACAAGGAGTGGTGTTAAGCCAAGATTGCTAACGCTGTACTCCGACAGTTTCCAAATGCAGAGATGCACAATATTTACAAGAATGCAGCACACCCCTGCATTTCCGCTACATTTAGCTGCCGAGCACCAATGGAGGCACCCTTGCATAGTGCTTGTTTATGCGCAGGAAGATGTTTCCTTCCTGCACATAAACAATCAGTAATGGCAATTTGTAACTTCTATGTGTGCTGCTTTATGCAGTACAGATAGAAGTTGCAACTCGTCATTTTTCAATGATTGTTGATGTGCAGGAAGAGACACCTTCCTGCGCATGAACAATCACTAGTGGCAATTTGTTGTTTCTATGTGTGCAGCATTCTGCACACATAGAAACAGCAAAAAGGAGGAGAAATTAATAATTTCTCCTCATTTCACCAGGTTAAGACCAGGTTTTTCCTGGTCTTATTTTTGGCGCTGCCTCCTTCTTATGCCACCCTTGTTAATAGGGGGCAATGGGTGTTGCGGCGGAATTCCCACCACAGCACCAATTGCCCGCCCCTTTCATGGTAAGTGTAGCATGAACAGGGGCCTTATTTACAAGGTGGCGTTAAGCCAGGTTATGTGGCTTAACGTCACCTTGTAAATAAGGCGAAGGACTTAACGCTTTAAGCCCTTGTAAATATGTCCCTTGGCCTATAAACTCTGCATAACATGAGGGCTAGATAACGGAGCTGTCTTATTCCGGACATGGTAGACAGCTGCTGTAGAGGTCTTAACCTGTAGGCAAACTGAGCACTAACACTGCTGTATTTGAATAACGTCTCTATGCTCTGTATGTAACCTACGGGATGGCGACTGGGCTTCTCAGGCTCGTTTCGCCTGAGGGATAGCGCTATTATTATGTGCAACATAGTTTGACTTTACAGACTTCGGTTCAGAAGAATATTGACCTATCTAATCCTATTAGGAAGATTTACATGCAAGTTGTAAATCAATGTTTGTTTTATGATAAGTGTGCTAAGAATCGAATAAGCCTGAGCAGTAGTAGAATTACTGCTATGCGCTCATGGAGGCTGCACTTCTAATAATGGACACACGATGGTAGTAGAACACAGTATATGCTCAAGAAACCTTGCGCTAAAACAATTGAGAAATTTGATAACAACAGTTTCAAGAATGGAAAAATACATGCAGAAATGTCACTAATATTTTGACACGCATCTGCGGCGAGCTTCAACAAATGAATGAATGAACGGATGAAGAAACGAAGACGCTTATATAACACAACACAATAAACCGAATAATTTGTTGCCTCTTCCAAGGTAACGAGAGGGATTTGTTTATTCCCTGACCTGCACTACTACCCTTACTGACGTGGTTCATCTTAAAGGCTCCCAGTTTAGGCCGATACGTGTCGTGATGTGCAGGGAAACAGCGTGATTTGTCAAGGACCACACAGTGTGACAAGCGTTGACGCCCCGACTAGACACCAGGTACCCACATTCCAAACTCATTAGCTAACGAGGCTGATTAGTCTGCATATTCCCAGGGCCGGCTCTAGGCTCATGGTGGCCCTGGGCAAGGAGCGTAGGAAGGGGGCCCGGAAGAGGGGGTCCGGGCGGGGCGGTGAGCGCAGGCCAGTAAAGAGGGGAGGGGGTCAGGGTGTTTAGAAGTGGAACAGAGCCGGAGGCCGCCAAATCCCTGCCAGGGGCCACCACGCAAATATGTATTCATCCTCAGAGGATTAATATATTAAGGATATATATTGGCGTGGTGGCCCCTGGGGTTTGGTGGCCCTGTGCAGGTGCACAGCTTGCACATGCCTAAAGCCGGCCCTGATATTCCTGATTGTTATTGTTGATTGAGGCCTAATAGCGCTCACTTTTGTTCGTTTTGCTTTCCTTCTGGGCCTGCATGCCTGGGTGAAAGAGTGCTTGAATGCAAGATGGCCTTTCTGGGAAGAATTTGATGTCACAGCATCTAGATAAAGAGGGGCATATTACCAAGCCTGGCGATAGGGAATTTTTGCCGCTTTAGCGGCTGCGGCGATAATTCTATCGCCCTATTAGCAAGCTGTCGCTAACAGCAGTTAGCGACAGCTTTTATGTGATAGCGAGCGGTTTGGGGCCCGCTTTGCATGTTAGCGATATTTATCGCTAATGACATGCAAAGTGGGCGTACCAAAACTGTTAGCAACTGAAAACAGTCGCTAACATCGCTATCGCCTATTAGCAAGGCAGGCGCAGCGCTGGAAATATTCACGCTAAGCGCGAATATCTCCAAAAACTAACACCTGCCCAGACCAGTTCTTAGCCATGTTATCCAATGGGAGGTGGATAACATGGCTAAGAGCATTTCGTCACTAATGCGTGAATATCGATGTATTCTCAGCGATATTCACGCATTTCGCTGCTATCACCAGAAAATGTATCGCTTTGGAGATAAACGTTGCTGATAGCACGTTATCTCAGAGATAAATTCCGGCGATGCTCAGCGATAAAAAAATCGTCGCTAAGCCTATTTAGCGATAAATATCGCTACTTGTTGGTAATATGCCCCAGAGTGACAGAGATAAAGTAGGGAAGGCACCACACATCATTATTCCTGAACGAGCCCCATCTATTTATTCTATGGTCGTCCAGTTTGTAGTGGGTGTAACTAGTAACCAGTCCCTCATAACAGAAACTCACACCGACGCTCAAAGTGCTTCGAAGAACCTCGCTCAAACAAACCTTCAACTGATTGTCACACTGACCCTTGAAAGTCCACAAATAGAACATCAAATCCTCCTCCCCTCTCGCTTGTGCCCTGCATTGACTGGCAGTCCTTGACGAGCAGACTTTTCAGCATATGTTGCCTCTTTTCAAGACAGGGCACATCACAGTGTTGTGTTCCCCTTACAAGTCCCCAACCTCTCCGCCTAGGGTGGGCTCACCATTGTGCCAGCATTGTTTTCCCTTCTTTGCCACTTTCATCTGCTGCTGCCTGCATTGCTCTTGTACATTCTCTGTCATCGGTTTGTTTTGCTAAGGAGTGCTAATGTTCACCCATTAGCAGCGAGATTCTCACATTTGCATTTGAAAGGCTACCTTTGTCTTCACATCTACTGAGCTGGACTGTTTACTAGGAAAAAAAGGCAGAAACTCATGGAGTAAACTTAGTTTTGCATTTCACAAGTCAGTCAAATGACAGTATGGCTTCATACAGCATCAGCTTTTCCTGGCTTTTGGGCTAACAACACATTGTGTTGTGGGGCTTGAAGTTTTGCTCGTAATCCTGTCATTATGGGCTCAAAACCCCAGCATGAACCACTGCCCCCGTTTTAGAAGGACAAACTTTTGTGACCCAACTAGCTTTACTAGACATGAGGCAGAGGATTTTTACATGTAACTAAAGAATTGTGTGGTAGTGCACTGTCATTGAAATACAGCACAGTTTCCATTGAAATGGCCACTAAATTTGCACAGGCATACAGTTTTACTTATTTATTTATTTAAGGAGTTTTATATAGCGCTGGCTTGACCCGGGGCTATTGGAGCGATTTGCAACAGTTTATCGCAAGAGTTATATAATAGAGCACTGCTATACATAATGGTTTGGAAGTCCAAGTGTGTTGTGCAGTATTGAGGTAGTGGTGAGTACTGAGGTAACCTCGTGGATTGCACATCGTCTTGGGTTGAACTTAAGTGGTCTTTGTGATACAGAGTCCATGAGCAATGGACCCGGAGTTTACGTTAAGCCGGCGGTTATCCATTTGGGAGGGAGTGGTTGAAGAAGAGGACTTTTAAGTGTTTTTTTAATTTTGTGAAGGACGAGATAGTTCCATTATCCGCTGGGATAGACTTCCAGATTTTTGGCGCGTTTACGGCAAAGGACCTTGCAGCAGTTTTTTGTTTGTGTGTTTTCATAGGGACGAGAAGTAGAGTGTTGTAGCTCCTGAGGTTTCTTGTCTGGTCAGCCTTCTTGAGTTTGGCAGCCAGATATTCCGGTTTTCCTGTGTGTAGGGCTTTGTGCGTGAGGCAGGCAGTTCTGAAATTAGGACACTGTTCGACTGGGAGCCATTTAAGTTCTCTTAGTGCTGGTGAAATATGATCGTATTTCCTGATTCCAGTGAACATTCTGGCTGCTGTGTTGAGGGTTGTTTTTAGGGGAGCTAGGTGGGATTTTGTTGTACCGGTGAGGGTTGCGTTCCCATAGTTGAATCTGGATAGCGCCAGTGGGTGGCTTGTTTGAGATCTTTGGTGGGGATGAATGGTTTAATTTTGTTGAGTAGCTTCAGATTGAGGAAAGCACTCTTTGCAGAGTTTTTAATATGATTAACCATGTCAGGTTTAGGGTCTAGGGTGATTCCTAGTGATTTTACGGAGTTTGCCAGAGTAAGATTACCGTGGAGAGCATCCATCGCTTTAAGCCATTTTGCAATTTGAGGGTTCTCTTCTTTGTTGTTTTACTGATAACACTATACTGCACACAAATGATAATTTGTGGAAATTGGGTTTCAATGAATATTTATCATTTGCTCGTCTCTAAGTAAAGTGTCCTGATTTATTTAATTCCCATTAAATTCTATGTTTCCATCATGTGTCATAATTACAAAAAAATGTGCTTCATTTTTACTTTCTTAACTGCTGTATGTTTACAATTCATTTGCAGGTATTTACATGTTGTTGTGTTTTACAAAACAATGATATCCTATGGCCTTTCCTTTCACACTCTCTGTATCCCAGTAAGATTGTTACATAATTCACTTTCCTTTCCTTTCTCTGACTACAGAGTGAGTGGAGTTTGTCAACACCGATTGCCATGTTAGTAAATACAGCAATCTGTCAGAAGACATAGCCTGATTTTTGACGTGTGTCTTTGAAAGACAGCAAATGTGACAAGATAAATGCAGAATTTAAAGGCATCTTTATTTATTGCTTGAACTTTTGCGACCCACCAAAAATCAGCTTAGGAACCACCAGTGGGTCCCAACCCACAGTTTGAGAAACACTGGTCTAGCCCATTTCAAGAGCTTCCCATGGAGGCAGCTGAGGCTGAGGAAGCCAAGAGGGATAAGTCTACCTCAGATGGTGGCAGCAAAAGTGTTATGTCCAGTACCGCAGAAGAAGTGCACATACCCAGAGGCGCCGGGCCCAACTAGATGGAGGGGGAATGACAGACACCAGGGCATTCAGGTTTATGAGGGAGCTCCAGAGGTGTGCAGGGTCCCTGAGAGGGATGGTGAAGCTGACACAGGGAGTCATATTCCTAGTGGTGGGAGGGACACTCCACGGGCACTAGTAGAGAGTGACAGGGAGCGGCATTCCCCATGGTAGAAACCCTGGTAAGACAGTATAGCGACACCCCAGAAGAGTGCGGGTTGAGTATCAGGGACAGTCAGATACTGTCTCTCCAGTCTCAGGAGGGTGAGGTGGGGTGTTTTTTCAAGGCATTGGGTGGTGGGGTGAAGGGTAGGATGGTTAACACATCTGTGGGGCTGGACAATTTGAGTGCTGGAGAGCGGTGAACGGTTTTCCAGAGCTATGCCAACACCCAGTGGAGTGTGAGTTCTCTGACCCCAAGGAGCTTGCACTGGAGGCAGGTCTTTTGGTGGATGCCAGAGGGTCTGAAGAGGCTTTTGTGAGTGATAGTGAAGGGGGTGTCTCAGGTTTTCCCCAATCGAGGGAGGTGGGGAGGTTTGCAGTAGCGCAGATATGTCCCACTGTAGTGGGAACAGTAGAGGGTCCCATGTCCCTTCTCAGGGTAGGAGGAGAGGTAGGGGTGGGCAGAGGCCCAGGTTTACCAACACCCAGTACCAAAGCCTGGATGGTTCCCAGAGTGAGAACCAGGATGGGGCCTAATCTATACTGGTAAGCCATCCACTGAGGGGGGTCTCATAGGGTCAGGAGAGCTCAGGGGGAGGGGGGCTGGCTGTCACCAGCATCCCACCAGTTCTAGTGTCTGGCAGCACCACTCCAGAAGGGAGGGAGCAGAAGCCCTGAGAAAGGGGTGAGGGTGGAGTCAATTCCCTGTGGGAGGGCCAGTGGATCAGAGGTTGCTAGCTCTTAGGTCAGAACACCACAAGACTGACCCTGGTGAGGCCACTTCTGGCCTGGGAAATCTTCATGGACTGTCAGATGGAGAGGAGGCTGACACAGGGGTGGCTCTTCCATTAAGGTGGAGGAGCATCACCCCACAAAAAAATTGCCCCCCATTGATAGAAAGGAAAATTGGTAATAAAGTTCATTTATTACCATTTTATTTTTCAAACTCTCATCCCATGCCAAGCATCAGGACAGGGTGGTGGGGGCGGTTTTCGGATTTCTGCTGCTGCTGGTTAGGCAGCAGCAGAAAGCAGTGAGAGGTAGAGCATTTGGGTTTTAAGTGCATATGTCTTTTTGGCCTGCAGTCTTGCAATAGCCAGCCAGACGTGCACAGTTTAACCCCTCCCTCTTGGGGCTGATTCTCCTGCTGTGCTGGGGGGAGGGGGGGCGCGCGCAGCGCCGCGGTGCTCATGACGAGCTCGGCTCGCCATGCAGCACGGTGGCACTGTGCTCATGACGAGCTGAGCTCGTCACAACCACGCACGTTCCAATGGAACGCCCAGCACAGCAGGGGAATAATCCCCATGTGGGCGTGGCGCAATGGTCATGAGGAGCTCAGCTCGTCATGACCACAGCGCGACCATGCCTCATGACGAGCTGAGCTTGTCATAAGCACACAATGGGTTAAACCTCCCTAACCCAGCTGTCTTAACTCCTGGGTTAGAGATAGCATCGGGCTCCAGTGCCCTCCAGAGCGGCGGGAAAGGCTGCTCCCTCCAATCATGGCGCTGTTCTCATGTAGCGAGAGAGCAGCACCAGGGTTGGTTCCTGCAGTTTCCTGGAGCCTGCCTACCAGGCCGGATGGAAGACCTGTACGAGGAGTAGGACATTGGGCCAGGAAGAAGGTAAGTGGAATGATTTAACTATTTATTTTATTTTTGTTTCCCCATCCCACCACCTTTATTACATGCCATCCACCACTGGTCTGGAGGCCTGCGCCAGGCAGGCTCTTGCACAACACATGTGTTTCCCTTGGGGGGGTAGGGTTACTCCCCCTAATGTCCTGGCTTGTCAGGCTCAGGACCATCTTAAGGGTACAGATCCTGGGTTGCAGGGCCAGGTTCAGGGTGTCCTCCCTGACCTGGAGGGAGGGGCGACTGCTAGCAGTACCCCTACTGTTTTGTTTTCTGGGAGTACCACTCTGAGTGGGAGGGTGCACAGCCCCGAGAGGGGGAAGGGAAGGCTTGCCCCTGACTCATGTACAGCCTAAGGGCACAGACCCTAGGCTGGTTGATCAGTTGCAGGACGGCACCCCTGAACTGGTGGGAGAATTCTGCAGGACACTTGCCACAGGTGCCCTGACAGTTCTGGAGTCTGGAGGTACCTCTCCACCGTGGAGGGTACAGGACCCCAAGGGGGAAGACAGGGTGTGGGAGAGCCCACCCAGGTTAGAGAGCCGTGAGAGGTCTGATGCCTGGCTCTTGGCACTGTCATTTGTCAGTGTCACACCCACTGTGTTGCCCATGGTGGTACTGTCTACCCACTGGGATACATCTGTGAGCAAGGTAAGGTTAGGTGCTGCACCAATGGTATTTGCAAGTGAGGAGAAGGGTCCCCATGGGTTAGCTTAGTGGGCCCTGAGAGTATTGACAGAGAGATCCAACTGAGTTCAGAGAGGTATAGAACTGGAATGTGCCCCTGCTGCTTCGGGTAAGGGTCCATATTCTATTGCCCCAATCAGGAAAGTCCATCAAGGCTATGATTAGTCTACCTTGGTTTTAGGCTGGAAGAGGGTTGTGTTGAACCAGGTCCTTTTTGAAGGGTTATTCACAAATATTTTGTCGTCTTCCTCCTGTTTTTTCTGACCTGGTTTTGTTTGCTCTAGGGCTCTGGGCACTTCCCACTGCTAATCAGTGCTAAAGTGCATATGCTCTCTGGTGTAAATGGTAATTGTGATTGGTTATCCATGATTGGCATATTTGATTTACTGTTTAGTCCCTAGTAAAGTGCACAGTGTGTGCCAGGGCCTGTTAATCAAATGCTACCTGTGGGCCTGCAGCTCTGGTTGTACCACCCACAAGAGTAGCTATGTTATGTTGTCTCTGACCTGCCAATGCAGTGTCTGTGAGTGCAGTTTTAAATTGCCATGTTCACCTGGCAAGTGCACCCACTTGCCAGGCCCAAACCTTCCCTTTTGCTACCCATAAAGTAGGCCCAAGATAGCCCCATGACCAGGGTGGAGTGAATGTGAAAGGGAGGACAGGCACTGGTGTGTTCTATATGTCCTAATAGTGAAAAACTGACAATTTCATTTTTCACTATTGCAAACACATTAGTTATAATTGGAGCTGCCTTGTAACATTGTACAAGTGTAACGTTCAATTGGGAAAACATCAAGATTTGTAGTTTGGGTTCTCTGAACACAGGATTTAAAAAAATCATCTTTTAGTGAAGGTGATTTTTAAATTATAAGTTAGAAAATGGCACTTTTAGAAAGTGGGTATTTTCTTGCTTTACCATCCTGTGCATGTGGAATCAGTGTCTGTTTTAGACTAGCAGCTGGGTTATTTGTGCATTCACTCTAGACAGTCACATAAAGGGAGCTGAGGGATGCCTTGCATATACTGATGTCTCATCACCAGGCTGATGGGCCTTCCTGAGCTAGAGTGGTGGGAGAAGTTGTCACTGAAATCTGATTAGGGCTGTACCTGGCCTCTCACCATGTTCTCTCTGCCCCCTGTAGTGTGTCTGGAGCCAGGGCAGGGCAAGGCAGGATATTGTGATCAACAAAGACTTTCCTATGAAGTGTTGGACGTATAACCCCACATATTTAGAACACTTCTGGATTGAGGACTCTGCCAAGAAGAAGAACTGAAGAGCTGTCAGGAGTACTGCCCCTTTGTTGTGTGGTGCTTTGCTGCGTTGGCCTGCAGTTGCTGCTTCGGTCTGTGTGTAGTGAAAAAACAGGACTTTACTTTTTAATCCTGCTGTTCCAAGGTTCTCCAAGGGCTTGTGTGTGCTTGCCTCATGTTGAAAGCCTCAGGGCCATCAAAGACTTCACATGCAGCATCCCTGAACTTCACTTCTGGGAGTTCTGTCCTGCCAAGTGGTGCAAATTCCATTTATGGGCCCGTGGAGTTGGTTCCTGCTGAAAAAGACTGCAAAATCAATGCATCGCCCTTCCAGCACCTGTTTTCCAATGCAGCACTGCCGTGCGGAAGAAGTTTCCACGCACCGCTGCTGTGTGGCTGAAGAAATTGATGCAGCAACTGTTCACGGCCTGAAAAACTGTGGCAGCCCAAGTTCAGCACAGCATGTCTCTGATGTGCCAGACCACTGCACTGACTCGGACGCAGAACCAGCTGTGCGGCTGAAAGAATTGACGCATCATTGGTCCGTGGCTGAAGGAATTGCCACCGGACCTGTTTGCCGCATTGACCTCTAGTGCCTCCGGATAGCCACTCATTGCACCTGTGTGCCAAGTTTACCACTGCATCACCAGCAGACCAGACCCGTCTTCGGAATTCGATGTATCACTCCCCCTTACCGACCAGGACCAACGTAACACTTCTCCTGGGTGCAGCTGAGCTGACCATCGCTTCCCCAGATACTCAGGAACAGATGCATCGCTGTGTTTTCCGGCGCTTCCTTCCTCTGCGGCTGTTTTTCCTTGGGAATTTTGATGCATCCAAGGTACTTTGTTTAAAATTACGGATCCATAGAGTTCTATGGACAAAATTGCTTACACCCTTTTAAAGTGGTATTTTTAGTTATGTATGTTGATTTTTGTCGTTTTTGTCTTGTTGTGTTTAGATAAAGATTGGTTATTTTTCCAAACTAGTGTCGTGTCCATTTGTAGTGTTTTCACTGTGTTACTGCACTTTAAACATTGCCTCTGACATAAGCCTGACTTCTCGTGCCAAGTTACCAAGGAGGTGAGCAGGAGTTGTTTTGGGTGTTTAACTCCCTTACCCTGACTGTAAGGAAGGTTCCCTACTTGGACAGGGTGCATACCACTGCCAACTAGAGACCGCCATTTCTAATAAATGTCATGATAGCCTCTAAGTATTGCATAGATAAACTTATTTGCACCATATCCATTCCATACCGGAATATCCACTTCAGGCTTACTCTGCTCTCTTCTTCGTATCCAGATGCACCCGCAGGAGTCCACACATACAGAGCCAAGTGAAGATGCCTGTAGAAAAGAATATTATTCTCAGTTTTTGCATGCAATCACTCCTCTGAAAGGCGGCGCGCTACAGTGGAAAAACATGTACGCACAACCTCTGCTAGTGCCCTCTGTTTTGGGTGGAATTCTGTAATACTGCTCGTGGGCTGAGTGCAGAATGATAAAGGGTAATGTATCTTTTCAGTGGATTTTTTGACTTCTTTTTCTCGACGCGGTTTAGTCACTCAGTACTGAATATGTTCATAAATTCCTTCATATTACATTTTTTTTCTGCCAGCACATAATTCATCGACTTGTCACATTCGCACAAGCATTGGCAGGGAGAGAAAGAACAAAAACATTAGTAGATGTTTCATGATCTTATACGTTTAACAAAATAGCTAGAATCATCTCAAATGTTATTACCTCTTCTTAAATTCTCAGTACCACCTACGTGTAGGAGAAATATTCAAATTATCTACCACTAGGTGCCAGGGTCCCTTCCAGGACAAACACCCTCTGGACAATACCTTGATGATCCTCCAGCAAAGACATTGCCCCCACAAGAGGCAAACAACATGTCACATAGCCTATGATGGCCCTGCTTGGTGGCAAGATTGTAAAGTTTATGAAAGAAATGTTGTAATATCTACACTTGTATGATATGGTCGAATGGCTAATTTGAAAATGAGGTACCGAGTTCTGATCTGTCCTAAAGAAATTACTAAATGAGTGATCTTAGATGCTTTGTACCTCCTCGGGATATTATGAAATATGGACGATTACCTAGTCATTTGATAACAATATCTTTACTTGTTGAAACTGTTAATCAATACACATTCTTGACATCTATTGATAGTTTTCAGGCCTTGTCCATCACAATGTTACGAAGGCCCAATAAAAGAAAAGTACCCCAAATATTAAAATCCTGAAACATCATGGAAGATTTGGGCAAAGTAGATGCCCAGAATAGAAAAGAATCTATGTAAAGCAAGCTCTCAATTTGTGCATGAATGCAAACTCAAAAAAGTAAAGTCGGTTTTATGGCCATACCATACCATTACTAGCCTTGTAGGTGACTGGTCAAAAGTCCACACCTGCCCATACCAGTGGTCTCGGCCTTCAGTTCTTTTTTTGCAGTTTAACTTCCCCTGTTCAGAGTAACCATAGCACGTAAGCAAAGGGCCACCAATATACTTCATCCAGTGCCAGGACCCCAAAGGTTGTTCTCCTAACTGTATTTAAATAAGTTCTTCCATCAGCCCTTTTAGGAGGGATCTTCTTATTGATGGCAGTGATGTCTACTTCTGAAGTACACAATCATTTTATTTGCTATACCCCATGAGCAAGGTCTGCAAACCCACCTTCTAAAGTCCAGCCATACCCTTGTCTCCTCAGGCAAGTGCATAGGGAAAATATGTTTGTGTGAATATAGCATGGAGTTGAGCTGTTTGCGTGTTCCCTTCACCTATCTTTTCCTTTTTTGTCCTCTTCTCCCTGGTCGGGGAGTGCAGGCATAATATCGAACCCACACAGGCCTCCCTAAAAAGAAGAGACCAGTGAAAATGCCCTCCTCCATGACGGATTGGGCTCCATATCAGAAGTTTTTTTCTCATGTGTGGATGAGGAGCTGGAATGTAAATCCAGGTCTTGTGTGAACCAGCTTTCCCTGTTCGATCCTGAAGGGAATTCTATCAAACATCCCCTTAGGTGATAGGGTGCTGAACAACACTTTGAATTACTTGAGGTACTTTGATTTGAGACAGACTCTGCGGTCCAGTATTTAGATACTATTCTACAACTCGAAATGGGATTTCCATAAACTTTGAGCTAGTGCTCGAAGGACTTTCAGCTGCATGCCCTGGTGTAATGTGATGAGGAATACTGCATGACCTTTGACCCTAGCACTGCCGCCGACCAGCTCGCCGCATCCCTGAGCCAGGACCCTCCCGCCAGCTCAGCGAACCCCAATCAGGCCGCCAACAACCTCACGACGTGGATCAGCAACTGCGCAGACGACCTCGCCCCACTGAGGACCCCGCCCAACAGACCCGGCAGTAAGAAAGCACCATGGTTCACCGACGAACTCAAGAGATCCAAGAAGAACTGCCGAGCCCTCGAGAGAGCCTGGCGCAGAGACCCGACACCAGACAACATGACCACCCTCAAGCTCGCCACTCGAAAACACCACCAACTGATCCACACCACCAAGAAAACAGCTTTCAAGGAACGACTGGACAACAACGCCCACAACAGCAAGGAACTCTTCAACATCATCAAAGAGCTCTCCAACCCCAGCGCCGGAAACAACGACATCACCCCATCGCAAGACCTCTGCAACTCCCTTGCCTCGTACTTCCACAACAAGGTCGCAGACATACACAACAGCTTCAGCACACAGCCAACGCACCCCACGACCACACCAGCGACCCCCACCACCCCCTCCGCGCCTGGACCCCGATCAACACAGAAGAAACCATAGGCACGATGAACTCCATCCACTCCAGATCCCCATCCGACCCCTGCCCCCACCACGTCTTCAACAAGGCCGACTCCGTCATCGCTCCCCATCTACGCGACATCATCAACGCCTCCTTCAGCACTGCAACCTTCCCGGAGAGCTGGAAGCATGCCGAACTCAGCGCCCTCCTGAGGAAACCTTCAGCGGACGCCACCGACCTCAAAAACTACCGCCCCATCTCGCTCCTTCCGTTTCCTGCCAAAGTCATCGAGAAGACCGTCAACAAGCAGCTGGCCGCCTTCCTCGAGACGAATGGGTCCCTCGACCCCTCGCAGTCCGGCTTCCGGGCCAACCACAGTACCGAGACCGCCCTCATCGCAGCCACTGACGACATCCGAGCCCTGCTCGACAACGGAGAAACAGCGGCCCTCATCCTCCTGGACCTCTCGGTGGGATTCGACACTGTCTGCCACCGCACCCTAGTGCAGCGCCTCAGCAACGTCGGAATCCAAGGGAAGGCACTGGAGTGGATCATCTCCTTCCTCACCGGAAGTACACAGAGGGTCCGCCTCCCAACGTTCAGATCAGAGGCCACCGAAGTCATCTGCGGCGTTCCTCAAGGTTCCTCGCTCAGCCCCACCCTCTTCAACGTCTACATGAGCCCCCTTGTGGCCATCGCACGCCAACACAACCTCAACATCATCTCCTACGCCGACGACACCCAGCTGATCCTCTCCCTCACCAACGACCCCGCCACCGCCAGAGCCAACCTACACGAAGGGATGAAAGACGTAGCCGAGTGGATGAAGAACAGCCGCCTGAAACTGAACTCAGACAAGACGGAAGTCCTCATCCTGGGATCATCGCCCTCCGCCTAGGACAACTCCTGGTGGCCCCCTGCCCCGGGCACCGCACCCAAACCAACGGACCACGCACGCAACCTGGGCTTCATCCTGGACTCCTCCCTCTCGATGACCAGACAAATCAACGCCGTCTCGTCCTCGTGCTTCAACATCCTACACATGCTCCGGAAGATCTTCCGGTGGATCCCCACCGAAACCAGGAAGACGGTCACCCAGGCCCTCGTCACCAGCCGACTGGACTACGGCAACTCCCTCTACGCCGGAACCACCGCAAAACTCCAGAAAAAGACTCCAGCGGATCCAGAACGCCTCAGCACGACTCATCCTGGACATCCCCAGACACAGCCACATCTCCGGACACCTGAGAGACCTGCACTGGCTCCCCGTCAACAAGAGAATCACGTTCCGACTCCTCGCCCACGCACACAAAGCTCTACACAACCAAGGCCCAAGATACCTCAACGACCGCCTCAACTTCTACGCTCCCACCCGCCAGCTTCGATCGACCAGCCACGCCCTCACCGCCGTCCCCCGCATCCGAAGAGCCACTACGGGAGGAAGATCCTTCTACCTGGCCGCCAAGTCGTGGAACTCCCTCACCACCCACCTCGGCCTGACCCAAGACCACCTCGCCTTCAGGAAGCAACTCAAGACCTGGCTGTTCGAGCAGTAGCGGACCCCCCCCACCCCTCCCTAAGCGCCTTGAGTCCCTCCGGGTGAGTAGCGCGCTATACAAATGCATTGATTGATTGAGCACTGGGCGAGTACTCTAAGACAAACTTGAAGTTCAAGCAATGTAATTCGTTTTATTTATTTATTTAATTACTGCACTCCGATCGGACCTACTCCGGAGTTTACATCCCCTGCTGCCCCTCCCCCGCCGCTCTCCAGACCCTCCCTCTCGCGCCACACTCCCTCCACGAGCCCCTACTGAGACCCAGAACCATTGAAACCCCTAAGATTGTAGATGTGTGTGATCTGAAAATGTGATCTGAAAATGTTTTGGAAACATAACCCTAAAGCAAGGGCAGGCTAGGACCTTAAACAGGACTACACAATTTACATTTAAAAAATGTGGCCAGTAGTTTAAAATTTGTTGCCATTCTAAGTTTGGATTCCACTTAACAGTAGCCAAAGGTTGTCCCAGTACCACAGTAGCATCAATGGATCATGAGATTCACTGGCATGCAGTTACTCTTGGCCTCAACTGTCAAGTCATAGGAGACTCCATCTTCCCTTTGAGACAATATTTGATGTAAACGACCAGATGAATTGGGGTGAATGACCTTTTATTGAGGTTTAATATTAGATCTTCGAACTTTGAAATTTTCCTCAGATTTAATATCAGGATTTTGGACTTTGACTTATCCATAATAATCATAAAGGCAGAGGGAGCACAAAGGAGTGGTCTTGACTGTGCCACCAGAATGTGCCTTCCATAGCAGTGAACTACCCTTCGCCTGACCCCAAAGGTGGCATCCAAGGCCAAAGAGGATGGTTCAAATATTATTAGGACTGAGTATGAGTCAATTCTGCTGCTGTTACAAGTCTGCAGCCTGAAAGACAGGGCCTGTGGGCGCAGTGCATCAAGTGTTATGAGAGTTAGTGTCACACAAAAGAAAAGACTCTCTGTAACTATGGGACACCCCATTAGATTTCCAACATTTGGGGCATATTTACAAGGGTCATATCTCTGCTTTTTTGGCTTTTAAAGCCAAAAAAGCGGAGATAAAAATATCGCCCTATTTACAAGAGGGTGATAACATGCATTAGCGCATGTTAGCACCCGTTTACCCGACGCCTCCCTCTGCATCTCTAATGAGATGGAAAGTGGGCTTCACTGGGCAGTACAACCTTGCAAATATCACTGATGTGCACATCACGATATTTACAAGGCTGCCCACGCATTTTAGCAGACGTTCGGTTTTGGAGAAAACTGCTGTTTTCGCCAAAAACTAACGTCTGCGAAAATGCATTTAGCAATACTTATGATTGGGGGTGGATTATGCTGATACGATCACAGGGTCGTATCAGCAAGGTTATCGCTGTTTTCCATGGAACATCGCTGGAAAACCAACGA
The DNA here is from genome assembly GCF_964261635.1 of Lissotriton helveticus. Lineage (NCBI taxonomy): Eukaryota > Metazoa > Chordata > Amphibia > Caudata > Salamandridae > Lissotriton > Lissotriton helveticus. The sequence goes on along the minus strand of NC_136068.1, from coordinate 962,890,639 downwards.
TGTTCCATGAAAAACACCGCTATCGCTGGGAAATTATTGCCATTGCGCTATGTGTTGTTAATACAGCGCTAGCATGGCGAAATTTTTCTGCGATAACTATTTTCTTGCTAAGCGCGGCCAGCGATAATTATCGCCGCCACTTGTTAGTATGCCCCCAAATACTTTTTTAAGCAGCAACACACCTTCAGAACCATCCATGGTGAAAAAAATCAACTCAAACTCAGCTGATCCATACCTACAAGGATAGAGTTAGGTGATATAATGAAGGCAGTATTTCCTGTGTTCTTCCAATTTAATAAAAATTCCTGCATTTGTTTTATATAGGCCTTAGTGAAAATTCCTGGTACGCTGGTATAATCTCGTGTAACTTCAGTAATTTAATGTTACAAAATGACGCTATTTTGCCATGTCATGTAATTACGTTCCATTCATGGTAAAACTTTAACACAAGCTCTCAAAATCAAGTTGAACAACAAGAAAGTAAGTGCCTGCTCTCAGAGGTGCTTGTGGTTTGTGTGCTATATTTTTGTGCGAAATGAGTTCTTACATCCAAAATGGATGTGACGATGCATTTCATGCTAAAATGCCGGTTTTGTTTTTTATGTAATTATGCCTAATTTTACTTACATTTCATGCAATAATGCAGATAGCGTGAAGTGTACATTTCCTACGTTTTAAGGTGAAGTGAAATAGAGCTAGTAGCCCTGTTTTGACAACATAACATGACATGTCATGTTATGTCACGCCATGTCATGTTATGGCAGAACATAACGTAATGTGTATTTGTATAGCGCATGTTCACTGCGGAGGGTATCTTGGCACTGAATAACAGGTGTTTATTGCTATCCAACTCAATTGTACTCATTTTATTGACCTCAGAAAGATAAAAGGCTGAGTGGACTCCCTGGGCTTGGAACCTTTGACTATGAGGTCAACCTCAGGCACCTACAGTGGCCGCAACAGGAGATTATAGTAGCAATTATGGGCCAGATGTATATAACCCTATTGGCAAACCAGGAGGTGTAATTGACGTATTGACTGGTTTGAGCATGCATGTGCAACCTGCAATATCACCTATATGTTGTTAGGTCACATCACAAATTGTGCATTCGCTTGGAGTCACAATCACAAAACGATCTGCCTAATTAACCCCTTGGCCGCGGCGGTAATTCCGCCGCCGTGCTGGGGGGAGGGGGGCCGCGCGGCGCTGCCATGCTGGTGACGGAACCACTCCGTCACCAGCCACGGGTGCGCTGTGCTTGTGACAGAGTGGTTCTGTCACGGCCCCGTCCGCTCAATAGAACGCGCCGCACAGGTGCGGCATCGCGGCAGCGTGGGCAGGTCGGGGCGCCGTGACGGAACCACTCCGTCATTAGCACAGCGCGCCCGTGGCTGGTGACGGAGTGGTTCCGTCACCAGCACACAAGGGGTTAATTGTTATTTAGGTAGGCAGACATTCGTGACCCCCTGTAAGTGCAGGAGTGAATGCCTTCAAGGAAGAGCATTGGGGATAGGATTTGGCTTAATGGCTTTGGCGGTCGACCTCGGATCTGGGGAACCGAGTTTGAGTCTCGGGAATGACGCTGAACATCCTGTGATTCTGGGCAAATCACTTAATCTCCCCGTGCCTAACAAAAATTAATGTGTCCTCATGTAACGCAACTGGTGCTATGTAAAGCGCTCCGATACCCGATACCGGGTCAAGTTCGGGCAATATGAAACTACATAAAAATAAATAAATAAAAGGAAGTGCAGAGAAGACCTCTATCCCTGCCTTCTCATTCCTAAACAGGTGCACATTTTTTAAGGCAGCCGGAATCCTTTAAGACAAGCTCCCCATCCCTACAAATCCACAACCAGGACACAATCAGGATGCAAGCAAGACAGCAGGCCTTTTCAATTTATGCACCTAATATCTGGAACAATATCCCCATATCCATCAGGACCGCCCCCACACTGCTCCAATTTAGGAAAGAATGAAGACTTGCCTCTTTAAAAAAAAACACTTCATCACAATGTATTAACAGTGCAAAATCCAGCATCCCACCCACCCACTTAAACGTTGACCATGTACAGCAATCGCTGCCTTTTGTCTAGGTTTACGTTGTAAACATACAAAATACATACAAACATTCGTTAAAGAGACAGGAACTTTTTATTTATTTTTTTAAATCTCATTTAGGAAGACATTGGAGAGAGCAGGAAGTAGCCCTCTGGGCCCCCACACACCTCAACCCGTAGCCACTGATACAATTCACCTTCGCAAATCAGTTACTTCCCAACATGGATGTCAGTAACTGATCAATGCGTTGCATCTGCAAATGTGATCACAAATCATTGCAACAAACCTTTTTGCCAATCGGAGGGGGGTGCCCCTTTCGCGCCACCTCCAAATTGGAATTTGGACAGAGTCACAAACAGGCTTTTATGTGATAGAATAAACTATATAGCTCTTCAAAAGGGGTTTGTACTGTGTGCAAACACCCTACACAGTCACCAAGTCTTAGATTGTGTGGATCGCAGGATTTGCAACTGAAAAATGGCTTTCTGCATAAGGCTGCAAGTACTTAACAAATAGGAAATTTGTTGGTGCAGATGAGCTAGGGAATGGGCATATACAACTTTCGTTGACAATCGAATGCTTCCACTAAAGCAATGATATAATTACGTAGCATTTTACTGTCTGAGCATCTCCATGTGTGGTTTATGCCATAATGTATTTGTTGGATGCACTGATATAAACAGAGGTACTTGCTGAGAAGCAACGCACAATCTCATTGCATAGTCTCATACTGTGAACAGTGAAGATCCGACAGCCTGATGGTGCAGAAGCTCCAGAATGTGGAACGTAGTGTAATAATACGCGATTTGGCTTTTGCACTGTAAATACCTTGAACTGTGTTCATGACTACACTATCTCCCAATAACATGCTTTTTTCAGCCGCATTTAATTCCCCTGACAGGGCATATATAGTATATGTGCAAATACGTGCACTATAATATTCTAATTGTGAATGTATGACGTTGCAACGAATACATTTACAACGCATGCCTTTAGAACGCAGTTTTTACATCACAACATCCTTTACAACACACTCCATAACATCACATGATACTACATCGCATTTTTAGAAACTACCTTTACAACGCATTCCATTACATCACATTATACCTTTACAACGCATGCCATTACACGCATACCATTACATTGCATTTAAGGTAAGTATTGGATAGTATAGGGGTAACCATTACTATTTTAACTCCAGGGGGTGCAACAGTCGGGTAAGTGTTGGATAGTGTAGGGGTAAAAATGACTATTCTAACTCCAGGGGGTGCAACAGTAGGGTAATTGTTGGATAGTGTAGGGGTAAAAATTACTATTCTAACTCCAGGGGTGAAACAGTAGGGTACGTTTTGGATAGTGTAGGGGTACTATGCGTTGTAATGGTATGCGTTGTAATGCCTGCGTTGTAGTGACATGCGATGTAGTGTCATGAGATGTAGTGTCATGCGTTGTAATCCCTGCGTTGTAGTGACATGTGCTGTAAAGGATGTTGCGATGTAATGACTGCGTTGTAAGTGTAGTCCGATGTGACGGTTGTGTTGTAAAGGATGTTTCCCTCTAATTGTTATTATTGTTGAGTGTGAGGTATACCTGATTCAAGAAAGGCGAACCTTTGTGTGGGTCATGGTGCCCCTTCCCTTCCTCAGAAATGATATGATATGATATAAAGGGTTCTGTAGCGCGCTCTATTACTAAAGATAGTATCCTGGCGCGGAGATGCCAAACAGATTCCGAGGCTAGAAAAGAGATTGGGGGAATTAAAGAATGATGTTAAACAGGTGGGTTTTCAACCCCTTCTAGAAGGCTGTGATGGTCGGAGCAGCTCTGAGATGAAAAGGGAGGCTTTGACCGAAAGGGACTGGCCACCGAATCGGGAAAGCTTAAATCTGGGAACCCTCAGTTGAAACAGATTGGCCGAACGGAGGCAGCGATTGGGAATGTACAGGGCAAACCTTTTCCTCAAGTAGACGGGGCCGGTCAAATGGGCCGCACGAAAGGCAAGGACAAGAATTTTAAACGTAATCCGAACGGCAACCGGAAGCCAATGAAGGGTGCGGAGACAGGAACGGACACTAGATCTCATAGGGAGATTGAACAGCAGCCTTGCGGCCGCATTTTGGATAACCTGAAGACGTTGGATCAAAAAAGCTGGAAGACCACAGAACAGTCCGTTCGCATAGTCGAGCCTGGAAAGTATTAAGGCTCGCAGGACCGTCTATTTAGCCTCTCTCGGAAGGAGGGGGAAAAACCTACGGAGGGCCTTGAGAGTGGCAAAGCAGACCCCCGTAAGTTTTTTAATATGGTCTTCGAACTTAAGGTTGCTTCCAAACCAAACACCAAGGTTTTTTGCTGGGCCCCCGATAGATTTAGGACATGGCAGGTCGCGAGGCCACAAAAGATCACTAAATTTATCCGGAAAGGAGCCATAGAAGATCACCTCAGACTTGTCTTCATTGCACTTGAGCTGAGCAAGTGCTAGCCAGCGGAAGACAGATGAGAGGCAGAATTGGACCGCCGACGCATCCAAATTGTCCTTAGGCCAGGTGAACAAAAGTTGGGTGTCGTCGGCGTAGGCCATAATTTTAGCCCCCAATTGTTCTGCTAGATAAATCAGAGGGGTTATATAAACATTAAAAAGCAGGGGGCTCAGCGTAGACCCCTGGGGGACTCCTGTAGTGAGTTTCTTAGGGAGGGAGGCGAAAGGAGGCATCCAGACCTGTTGTGTCCTATTATCCAAAAAGGACGTCAGCCAGTCTAGTGCAGAGCCTGTGATACCAACGGCCGCTAGTCTAGTGAGGAGTAAAGTATGGGGCACCGTGTCGAAGGCGGCAGAGAGATCCAATAAAATCAGAGCTGCTCTGCCGCCTCCGTCCAGGCACTCCCGAATAGCCTCCGACACTTCGACCAGCGCCGTTTCGGTACTATAGGCAGCCCGGAAACCTGATTGAGCGGGATGCAATGCTTGAGAGGATTCAATGAAGTTATCCAGTTGTTTAAAAGCGATCTTCTCGCAGACGTTTGCTAAGGCAGGTAATAACGAGATGGGACGATAACTAGAAGGTACAGCTGGATCAAGCCCAGTCTTTTTTAAAAGTGACAGCAATTTGGCCTGCTTCCAACAGGATGGGACAGTGGCAGAAGAAAAAGAAAGATTAATAATCTGGGTAATCTCCTTGCTTACTGTTTCAGCTACCTCCCCGAGGACCCTGGCATGGCAGGGATCGGAGGGAGACCCTGACTTTAAGGCCGTGAGGACTGAGGTAATGTCGACACGGTCGGGGGGAGAAGGAGGCAAACTGCTCAGTTGACTTCGGCATAGCGGAGGGAAGGGGAGCAGGAGAAGACTGAAAACCGTCGCAGACGGTACGTAGGCCATCTTGGATTTTAGAAATTTTGACAATAAAAAAAGAAGAGAGCTCTTCCCACCACTGCTCAGATAAGGGCAGTGTAGGTTGCGCGGCACATGGTGATAGGACATTTTTACTATTGAAAAAATGTCCTTACTATTGTTGTTAGCATTTGCTATTCGCCCTGCATAGTAGCTGCTCTTAGCAATTCTAATGGCAGCATAGTAGTTTCTTTGCGCGGCACGCAGGTCATTCTTAGCTTTGGGTAGGTAGGTTTGTCTCCACACCCGTTCAAGCTTTTTACATCCCAATTTCTGTTCCCGCAGGGTATTGGTGAACCATGGTTTGGAGGGAATAGACCGCATCCTACGGATACAGCCTTTATTAATGGATGCCGCAGCCCCAAGCTCCACCCAAGAATTGAAGGTGCTAACCGCTGCTTCAATCTCAATCTCCGGGGGCAGCTTTGGGCGGATTAGGGACAGAGATTCAGCCAGAGTGACTAGATTAATTTTCTGTGAATGGGCGAGTGGGGGGCCACACTCCTTTGCCGAATCCAAGGACCAGGAGAACCTGACCAGCTTATGATCGGACCAAGTCACATTCTCAGGGCTTGCCATATCAATATCAAAGTTAGAGCAGACTAAGTCGAGAAGATGGCCGCCATCATGGGTTGAGGAAGCAACCCATTGTTTAAGGTGGGCCATAGAAAAGGCTTCTCCGAGGCGAATGGCCTCAGTGGAGTCTGAGACATCGGTGTGCATATTAAAATAAGCAAGAAGGAGATACCTCGAATATCTCAGGGCACGTGGAGTAATAAGCTCCTCAAGAGCCCCAACAAAGTTCCCAACATGACCCGGAGGTCGGTAAACCAATGTGCCACCTACTGAAAAATGAGGATTAAACACAAACGAGAAATGGAGCACTTCAGCAACCCCAAGATCATCCTGGGGCTCGCAGGCGAAGACCCATTGATCCCAATATATCACAGCGATACCACCCCCTCTGCCGAGCGGGCGGTCTGCCCTCATGATTTTAAAGCCTCGGGGAATGGCTAACTCCACCACCGGGGCACAGGAGGCATTTAGCCAGGTTTCTGTAATAAATAAAAGATCAAACTGCTTCTCTGCCAGAAGCTCGAAAATGTTGGCAGCATGCTTGACCATAGACCTGGCTTTAATTAAACCCGCTCTGATCCGCATGGGGTCGATACTGGGTCGAACCTGGCAGCTTAATGTGGGGTGAAAACAGAAGTTACAAGCAGTGCACTCCCGGGATGAGCTATCAGCCACCTCCCAGGGGTTATCTCTCCCACGGGGTATGACATTCAGAGCAATAAGGTCATTACGTGAGTACTTAAAACTGGTAGGGTGAAGTTTCCTATTAGTACTGGCAGGGGGACTGGCACTGAGCACAACCGGAGCACGGACGGGCACAGATGGGCCCTCCTTTGGCGCTCCTTCGGCGCGTAGACGGCGCGCCCGCTGCGCGTGGCCGCTGCGCGTCCTGAAGTGCATCGTTATTTAACCCCCAAGCCCCTCCCTTAGCTGGACCGCTAACTCGGGTCTCGCAGGGGACCGGGCCTCACTCAAGATGGCGCCCTAGGCCACCGCCTAGTCTTGCCTAATGGTAGAAACGGCCGCAATATAAGTATGTCTCCAGTTGGTTTCTTCTGTAAGTGTTCTTTGAATGGAATCGGAGCGGCATTTATCAGGGTTTTCTCAAGTCAATGTACCCACTAATATGGTAACACCACATTTGCACTGTAGTATTAAATGTATGAATCTGTGTTGTACCGTATCTGGCAGGACATTTACAATGAATAAAGATGGCACCGCTTAATATTTGAAATGACAAAGGATATATACGTCAGTGGTGGATATGCATTGCGTGCCTGGAGATCCTGGCAGGGTCAGAATAGCAAAGTCTTTTATTTAGATTTAATGCGGGATTTTTGTGATATGCAGAGAAACAAAGCATTATATATATATATATATATATATATATATATTTAATAAGGGATTTCTTTATATGAGCATATTGGTATTGCGGATGCTGATTGCACGACTCTGCTGGCTGAGCTTGTATAGCTCATGTTTTTCTGTTTCATTTTAAGAGACAGACATTTAATAAATTATGAAATACGTGTATATTTCAAAAGAAAAAGAAAAAAGGTGCCAACTACAGAGAACATGGCATATTTTCCTACATAATTGGTGATGATCCTCCTTACTCTGCTGCGCTCCAATTATATTTTCGTGGCTGCAGTTCCATTGCACTGAATTGTCATCCAAAGGCTGCGGCGGGATTCACAACTTAGAGCTCCTGAAGTTAACTCTCTGTACTCCTCCTCCTCCGTGCACAGCAAACTTTGCAAGTCAGATACAAGTCCGCAGAAAGTCACACCGGCGCAATACCAGTAGTAGGCCGAAAGTGAAACTGACAATAATACATAAAGGTGGAATTTTCTGGTCTGTCACCTTAAAAATAACACCCACCATCATTAAAAAATATTCAAAATGTAGGAGAGTTTGCAAGAAAGTCCGAAAAAAATTACAGTTTTTTAAGTTTATCGCTTAAGCACTTCACTTATACTCTAGGACAACAGCCTGCGTTTAATGCCAAAGCTAGCATTTTTCTTATTCCTTTAAGAATCAGAGGAAATGAAGTGTTTTTTTTCTTTTTTTTTTTTTTCTTTGTCCTCATTTTCCACCATGGTTTCAAAGATGACAGGTACCAATGGACTCAGATACTGCCTCAGTATACTACTGGTAGAGCTTACGCGATCTTCCTGTACCAACACCCTTCAGCATACAAGAGCCATTCAGGACCCATACATTGAATCCAATAAAAACGTGGAAAGTGCTGCCATCGTAGCTAGGGAGCCGACCCTGAGCCAAGGAGGAAATGAAGTGTTGCATGCAATGCTGAGCTGTATCTGCGCGTCACCAGTGAGGACTTGTTTGTCCATTTGCAGTTGAGAGCATTTTCTTTTCCATGTGAATATCTCACTGCTCCAGAAATCCCAGTACATATTGAAATACTATTTACTTCCCTGGTGCCTAACACAGAATACCAATCAGAGCACCATCTCTTTGGTGGATGTCAAAAGGCGTCTGACGTGCCAGGGAGCATGTCGTTGGGATTACAAAAACATCCTCAAAGTCACTGGCAAATCTTGGATCAAGCCCTTTGCCAGTAGCGGAGGGGAGTGAAGAGTCAATCCACAGTGTGCAGGGCCATTTTGGCATGGGCTGGGCTACCCCTCCCTTGCATGAGGGATTTCCCAGCCTCCTTTGCTTCCCTGGGAGGCTGGGAGTGGACAACTGACCGGAAGTGGTCATAAGAATGGGACAGAGGGGGCCTATTTGGAGCTATAAGCAGTCTGGATGACCTGCCGGGGAGACCGACAAGCCCGAAGCTTTATAGGGGTTTCATACTAGAATATGAAAGACAAAGATATGAAACTGATGTCTGAAGGTGTAATAATGCTTTAATTGTGCAAGTGTGGAGAAAAAGAGAATTCCACAATCTGGTGGTAGCATGAACATTTTCTACTGCCAACAATCTCAAAGTAATACCGTGGAACGACAATTAGCCTGTTACTAGGAAATCTCAGAAATTGGACAAATAAACATAGAGTGAAATTTCAAATTCGAAAGAGGTTTTGATCAGATCTTAACATGCACCGCTGTTTACTGTAATCAATGTAGTGGTGTCAGTAGTGGTGGAATATGGTATATAGTATCTACACAGCTTTGGAGACCACAGATGACCAGCCACACTCTGATTCAACTGCAGTTTGTTCCTGGGGCATGTTGGAGACCCAGGTAGACTGTTGCGGTTGTCAAGTGTAGAAGACTGCTGCAGTAACCGTGGCTCTAGCTTGTCTTGGACGTACGAAAGTAACCAAGAACATTGCAAACAAGCTTTGGAGACCTTGTTGATCCAAGATTGCAGGGATTGCATCTCCACTGAGAATAATACAAGGATCATGGCAGCTTTCATAGGTTTATGGTGATCACTGGGGAGACAGGACAGGGTGTCTGCATCTGCAATCGGGGTCGCCATTGGACCCTTGCCCTTGCCCTTGCCCAGCTAAATTTCTGGGTAGGTGTGCGGAAGTGATCAACCCATTGGCGAACCCTCTTCTGAATCGCTCATTGAGCCAGGGAGTGGTCCCGTCGGCCTGGAAGCAGGCAATGGTCATCCCTCTGCTAAAAAAGCCTGGGCTCGACCCGAAGGCCCCAGTTAACTACCGGCCAATTTCTTTGCTGCCGGCTCTTGCAAAGATCTTGGAGAAGCACGTTCAGACGGTGCTCTCCAACTTTTTGGAGACTCACGAGATCTTGCATGCCACCCAGTCCGGCTTCCGCTCAAACCTTAGCACCGAGACCGCGCTCCTCGAGGTTTCGGAAACCATCAAAGGGGTGTTGGACACCGGGGGCAAAGTCATGCTGGTGTTGTTGGACTTGTCGGCGGCCTTTGACACCGTCCCCCATGATGGCCTTCTCGCAAGACTCTATGAGATTGGCCTTCGGGGGACGGTGCTCAGCTGGTTTTCCTCCTTTCTAGCCGGCCGCCGGCAAACGGTCTGGGCATCCCCGGACACCGCCGTGATGCCGCCTCTGGGAGTTGGGGTCCCTCAGGGCTCTATATTGAGCCCGACCCTCTTTAACATCTTCATGACCCCTTTGGCGGCGTTGGCGGAGTCGTTTGGTGCCCGGATCGTATCCTATGCCGACGACACCCAGCTCCTCTTCTCCTGCGAGAGAGGTGGAGACTTTGACGGGGAGAGTATCCGGAATTGCCTTGGGGCTGTTTTTAAATGGTTCCAACTGAACAGCCTCAAGTGCAATTCCGATAAGTCCGAGGTACTCTTCTTTGGGTGTGACACGGAGCCAATCTGGCAGGCCTGGTGGCCCATCGATATGTTCCCCCCGTCTTGTTCTTCCCTAATGGCTAAGAACTTGGGGGTCAAGATGGACAAGGGGCTAACGATGAAAGCCCAGATCCTTGGGGTGACCGGCACCTGTTTCGGCCTGTTAAAGATGTTGCGGAAGTTTCTACCTCTGCTGTCTGAGGAACACAGGAAGCTGACCGTGCAGGCTCTGGTCGGATCCAGGTTGGATTATGCCAACGTCCTTTACCTGGGCCTACCAGAGTACTTGCTGCAGCGGCTTCAAGTTGCGCAGAACGCGGCGGCTCGGGCCATTTTCGGTCTAAATAGACGAGCCAGCGCCGCGGGTCTACTGCGGACACTGCATTGGCTACCCATCCGCAAACGGATCGCCTTTAAGGCTTTGACTCTGGCCTACAAGGCTCTTCATGCGGTGGGAGCAAAGTACCTCCAGAAGAGACTGGCCTTTTACCATCCGGCCCGGTCGCTGAGGTCTGAATCTTTGTTCCTGGCGGCGGTTCCGCGAGTGAAGAGAGCGCGCCTGGGCGGCCGCTCCTTCGGTCTGCTGGCTCCACAGATGTGGAATTCTCTTCCGCTCTCACTCCGGGGGGCCACCAGTCTTCTTGTTTTTAGGAAAGGCCTTAAAACCTGGCTCTTTACCCAGTAGGCCTCTCAGCAGCCCTCCTTACCCTATCTGTCTTGTTTTCTTTTTTTAATTGTGTTGTGTTATTGTGATGCAGCTCTCCTTTACCTAAAGCGCCGGGACACTCTTTCTGAGTAGCCGTTGCGCTATACAAAAAAATAAATAACATAACATAACATAACAGTTCACATCGACCTCCTATAGTGGAACCTCTGTCACTTGTCCTTCAACTCTAGGTGTTTCGGTCACATCCGTATGTTGATAGAACCGATTCTAATGGACATTGTGAGTTATGTTGTTGCACAAATCAATGATGTGAGGTACGATTTTGATCATGAATAAAATATAAAAAAAAGTACCACTGTGGGAACTAAGGTGTAATGGAGAGCTCTGGTCGCAGGTTGACTGGTTTTAAAAAAATACATTGACTGCCCTTCCAAAATCATGTGGAAGGGATGCTTTACTTCTCATCATATATTGACTCCCTGTTGTGGTGTAAAGAAGCATCAAAGCAGCCAAGATGTGCAGATTCTAGAATGCACTGGATTAGTTTCACTACCTCTCTCAAGCAAACGTTCAGAAAAACAGAGAATTCACAACATGACGATAACTCAATAGAGCAATGTATGGTAAATATCTAGAGTGTACTATAATGGCAAAGAACATCTGAAATTGAGATTTTGGGCCGACCACCATAATTATGTGTCTCCAAGTTGTAGTGGAAATGACTTAATGTTTCGAAGTAGTGTGAGATTGTCAAAATAGATAGAGAACAGGAGAGGAGCTTAAAATGCAGCAGTGTTTCAGGTCATTTCTAGTCGGTATTTGTCATGTTAAGATTACAATAGTTTGAGAGCCTCAATCAATGTATTACGTATCCCCATCACACTCTTTTTTTACTATTGCTGCACAATCCATGAAATAAAAAGCAGTGGAGTAGTAAATGACCTATGCGCAGGTCTTCATATCTCGAGTTCAGTACACAAACACTAGGTTCTGAGTCAGTTTTGGACTGTTGATGGCTCAGCTCTGAAATCAGCTTGATCTGTAGGAATATGGTTATGCTGCACCACAAAGTCCTAAAGTTGTGGAAAGTGGTATATGGCAAACAAAAATTTTCATGGAGTTAAAGAGCTGAACGAGTCGCTGCCTCTCAGGGTTCGGAGTGCACCCCTTTAGTAGAAAAGGGCCATTACATGCTCTTCCAAGAAGTTACCACGTAGTTGGATCCCAGTTGGAACATGCACACACGGCATTCCGCCCAAAGGTGAAGGCTCCTTTTGATTACAGTCATGGGCACATCACCGGCGGAAACATTTGCTCTACAAGTTATTTTGACTATTTCACGTTCACAACACACCCATCTCTTTGTTTAAGAAGGTGACTATACGTTCTGATGGCCATATATTGATTACTCGACCCACTACACCTCCACATTCAGAGGAGATTGCGCCCTCAATATATTTTCCAATATGCTTTTACTCTAATTTTTCAGTATGCCCCTTTTTCATGCCAACTTTAGAGTGAACTACAGTGTATCCATTCACACTTGTTTCATTTTTCAAAGGAGCTTATTGTTCTTTTCTGAGTTCTTTTTAATAGTGAGAACCCAATGGGTGACCCGCATAAGCTTCCCAAAAGCAGAGTTCCCTTAAGCAAGAGAAAGAAGCTTTAGTTCTAGAAAAGCATCCTTTCTACACAATAGTCCCCCTCAGCACAACAGTGATCTCCATCTCACATTATACCCAATAACGGTAGTCACAATGAAATTCAGCCAATAGGGCATAAACATAGTTTACAGTTTTATATGGCTGACTGGTTTTACAATACCCATGAGTAGGAGCCGCGATAAAGGATTCTCCACCCACACGACCTATGCTATAGTAAGCTCTATGAAGTCGTAGGACGTTCCCTCTTACCCTCAGTGCCTGTATGGAATGGGTTAATGTAGCTCTCTGCAGGGATAGGTTGCTTCCTCTTACCTGCTGAGCCTCTGTGGCCAGGGTTACTGTGAGCTCTGTGCAGGGGTAGGATGATAGGGAGCTCCCTAACATCAACCTGTATTCCTGGGTTACCGTGAGCTTTGTACAAGGGAAGGGAGCTCGCGTTTACCCCTGGCACCTGCATGACCTGGGTGACTGTAAGTGCTCTGTTGTGGCAGGGAGCTCGCTATTACCCCTGGTTCCTATATGCCCTGAGTTACTGAACGCTCTCTATAGGGATAGGGAACCCCCTCTAACCTCCTGACCATATATGACAAGAGTTCTGTGAGCCCGGGGCAGGGAGCTCCCTATGACCCCTGGTGCCTATATGCCCTGGGTTACTGAGCACTCTCTGTAGGGGCAGGGAGCTCCCTCTTGCCTTCTGAGCCTATGGGTAACTGTGAGCTCTGTACAGGAGCAGGATCCCTCTAACATCCTGATTCCTGAACCTATCTGAAAAGGGATCAGTGCGCCCGGGGTAGGGAGCTCCCTATTACCCCCCGATGCCTGCATGACCTGGGTGACTGTAAGCACTCTCTGGGGGCAGGGAGCTCCTTCTTGCCTCCTGGGACTATGCAGCAAGGGTTACTGTGCAGGTGCCAGGAGCTCCCTATTACCCTGGAGTGTGTATGACCCGGGTTACTTTGAGTTCTGTGCAGGAGCAGGATCCCTCTAACCTCCTGACCCTATATGAAAGGGGTTCTATGAGCCCGGGGAAGGGAGCTCCCTATAACCCCCGATGCCTGTAAGGACCTGGGTGACTGTAAGCGCTTTGTAGGGACAGGGAGCTCCCTATTGCCTTCTGAGACTATGCAACAAGGGTTATTGTGCAGGTGCTGGGAGCTCCCTATCACACTGGAGTGTGAATGACCCAGGTTACTTTGAGCTCTGTGCAGGAGCAGATAGCTTCCTATAACCTCCTATTCCTATATGATAAGAGTTAATGTGAGCTCTGTACAGAACAGGGAGCTCCCTTTGACCTATAATAACATGTGTATTGGAGGGTCTAAGACACAATCTACGCATGGAGTACCCTAGAAGAATACCCTAAGACAACCTCGAACTATGTGTATCTAACACGGGTCATCCCTACAGTGGTCATGGAAGGATGCCCATCAGTCACCACAAGGAACCGCCCTTCATCATTTGGGATTCCATCAAGACCACCTCTAAGATAGCCACTCAACTATCACGGTCGGGGGTCCCGATGTTGAAAAGGAGCTCCACCGCCGGTCAGTAAGGTCTACCTGTGGTCTCGCTACTCATATTCTGAAGTTGTTAATATCAAAAAAGGAGGGACTGATGTTGCAGTGCTCAAAAAAGTGTGAGAAAACTAAAAAAGTAATTTTAGAAAAAACAAGAGATAATATAATAGGATGGAGGGGTTACTAATAACTTTATTCTGGTGTTACCCGACCTCCTGATGTTAAAAAGTAGTCAGTAACAGTCACAAATTTATAGACTGTCTGAATGTTCTATGTGGTCGACATGTTTCAGCAATTTAGCGACAGGTTCGTCATTGCTTTCTTCAGGACCATTCAACTGATAGCTACTGCAAATAGTGATGTGAGAAAACAAATATGTGCTCAAATCAAAAATAGATACAGAGATCACCTGATATCCCTAGTGTTCATCTCCCTCTTTTCAAGTTCTACTGAAAACAAGGAAAGAAAAAGATATGAAGATTGAACCCAGGGTGTATCCTGAGATAAACCGGCGTATAACATTATAATCATAATTATGATTAATAACCAGTATCCTTAATGTATACAAATATCACTACACATTCAGTGCTCTTGTGTTATCATTGGGCCTGTACTCATAAATACCAATGAAAAAAGATATAGCCCATCTTACCATGCTTGTAAGAGGTATGGACCTCCCCCCACCTGGCCACGGCTCAGGGAAAGGGGAAGCACCGCTCTATGATGGAGAGAAATAAACATATACCACTCGGTTCCTTTTATTCAATCCATCAATTACTTGTGCAGCTCGCAATTGGCACACACAACCGAGATACCACTCACAACAACTTAGTGTGTAACACCAGACCATGATTATAGAAGTCATACGATGTTGCGGTATGATATATTAAAATGCGGCTTCGTAAAATGACACCTACTCGTGCCGCGAATGGTACCAAAAAGGCCAGACCATCATCCATGCAAAAACGCTAATATATTCGCAGACCTGTTGTACATTATTGTGCAAGCCAGACGGAGTGTAATAGCAGCGGTTGAGGTAGACAAACCGCTGATCATACCGTACATACTCGCTAAGGCTAACATGTCGTCAGAGACTACACACATCTGACACCATACTCGTACCCACACGAGAAGCAGACATACTGAAACGGTAGGCCCGCGGGCAGTCATTCCTTACCTATCCGTCGGTACTTCAGAATCGGCGTCCGAGCCGATCGGGGAGGTACCGACGGATGGAAAAACTGTTGATTATATTGTGTCGCGTGAGTGGCCGGACAATGCTCACGTGACACAATGACGTCTCTCAGATGTTCCATGGCTTATGATAGGCTCAAGAAGAACACACCAGCCAATCAGAACGTAATGTTTGTATGACGATACTACGTCCTCTCTGTTGTTTTGAAACTCGGTCACTTGTCGAAATCATTATGTGACGAAAACTTTATTAGCGATTGTTCAAAAAAACACATTACATCAAACGGGGAAAGCGGACAGAGTATGTCCTATCAATGCCCCGCAAGATAAAAATGCTTTTCAAACAGTCGAGTACCAGATGTTAGGACTGTTCAAATAGGGCAAAAGGTCTATCATCCAATTAATCAGGGTTCTCCACCAGCTATCACAGCCATTACGCCATAGAGCTGAGTTGTACAGAAATATTTAGCAATTATCATATATTTGTTCAGTGTGTGATGGCTAATCTGTACATAGGGGCTGAATTCATGAATAAGCGCAATTCGCGAAATAATTAAAAAAGCCCATGATGAAACTCCGAGGTAATGTGATAATATTTAGCCCATTATTCAACAATGGCGAGAAAAAATATGATACTAACCGTTGTCCTTCTGAAAACGGCCAATCACATCAAATTAAATAATCAGAGGGTCGACCAAGGTATGTCGTCATTCAAACCCACTCGACTCGTGCCCAATTTGAACACCTATTTTTGTTCTTTTAGCAAAAGGTATTTGGACACATCAGTAACATGTGACGGAATGTGAGTTTTTTCAATCACAGTCCACTGGAACGCAGTTGAAGGATGGCGTGCTTCCAAAAAATGATTAGTGAGTTTAGTTGCTTGTCTCCTACACCTGATCGTGCTCTTGTGCTCAGAGATTCTAACTCTGATTTTCCGGGTAGTCATCCCTATATACTTCAACCCACAGGGACAGGTGATCAGATAAACGAGATTCTCACTATTACAATTAGTGAATTTTGACTGAATCCACGGTCTAGAAGTGCCAATGTCAATTTCAGTTCACTTTCTCGTTTGTGGACAGGATTGGCACATCCCGCAGGGGTGATGACCTATAACAGGGGGAAGATCCCACAGCGAACCCTTCACGCGGTCGTGTATGGACCAAACGGTCTCTAAGGTTAGGTCCTCTCTTGAATGAAAACAAAGGACTCTGGATTGCGACACTGTCTGAATTAAGAATAGACCAATGCCTTTTCACCACTTTCTGTATATTATTCGACAAAGTTCCAAAAGTGGTCACAAAGGTAATCCTTTCAAGTGGAGGTTTCTGTACAGTGGGTTCTAAAAGAGCTAACCGGTTGTTATTACGGGCACGTTTAAGAGAGCGTTGTACTAATCTGGGAGGGTACTTCCTCAGAACTAGTTGCTCCTTAAGAGCCAAAGAATGTGTTGTAAAAGCCTCTGCATTGGAACAGTTTCTCTGAACCCTTAAAAACTGCCCATAAGGCAGGTTATCCCGTAATAAGTTATTTTTCAATTTGAGGATTCGATGTACCTTCAGGTGTCAGGTACCAGTATGGGGAGCGTTTACGCTCCCAGCTTGGCAAATTTATATGTTCACTCTTTTGAACAAGAGCACGTACTGGTAACCATGAACCCCTTCATTGAATGTATTAAAACTTGGAGAAGGTACATCGATGATGTTCTAGTGGAATGGCGGGGCACTGAGGAAAGGTGCAATGAATTCTTATCCTGGTTAAACACCAGGAATGACTCCCTTCGTTTGACAATTGAGATTGGCAGGGATCGATTAGCATTTTTAAATCTGCTAATCTCTGCAACTCCAGAAGGTTTACAGTCCGAATTGTATAGGAAACCTTTGGCGAAGAATTCCCTTCTTTGCTTCGACAGTCATCATCCCAAATCCTTACGGGATAACCTGCCTTATGGGCAGTTTTTAAGGGTTCAGAGAAACTGTTCCAATGCAGAGGCTTTTAAAACACATTCTTTGGCTCTTAAGGAGCAACTAGTTCTGAGGAAGTACCCTCCCAGATTAGTACAACGCTCTCTTAAACGTGCCCGTAATAACAACCGGTTGGCTCTTTTAGAACCCACTGTGCAGAAACCTCCACTTGAAAGGATTACCTTTGTGACCACTTTTGGAACTTTGTCGAATAATATACAGAAAGTGGTGAAAAGGCATTGGTCTATTCTTAATTCAGACAGTGTCGCAATCCAGAGTCCTTTGTTTTCATTCAAGAGAGGACCTAACCTTAGAGACTGTTTGGTCCATACACGACCGCGTGAAGACATACCTAGGGCTCTGGGTTCGCTGTGGGATCTTCCCCCTGTTATAGGTCATCACCCCTGCGGGATGTGCCAATCCTGTCCACAAACGAGAAAGTCAACTGAAATTGACATTGGCACTTCTAGACCGTGGATTCAGTCAAAATTAACTAATTGTAATAGTGAGAATCTCGTTTATCTGATCACCTGTCCCTGTGGGTTGAAGTATATAGGGATGACTACCTGGAAAATCGGAGTTAGAATCTCTGAGCACAAGAGCACGATCAGGTGTAGGAGACAAGCAACTAAACTCACTAATCATTTTTTGGAAGCACGCCATCCTTCAACTGCGTTCCAGTGGACTGTGATTGAAAAACCTCACATTCCGTCACATGTTACTGATGTGTCCAAATACCTTTTGCTAAAAGAACAAAAATGGGTGTTAAAATTGGGCACGAGTCGAGTGGGTTTGAATGACGACATACCTTGGTCGACCCTCTGATTATTTAATTTGATGTGATTGGCCGTTTTCAGAAGGACAACGGTTAGTATCATATTTTTTCTTGCCATTGTTGAATAATGGGCTAAATATTATCACATTACCTCGGAGTTTCATCATGGGCTTTTTTAATTATTTCGCGAATTGCGATTATTCATGAATTCAGCCCCTATGTACAGATTAGCCATCACACACTGAACAAATATATGATAATTGCTAAATATTTCTGTACAACTCAGCTCTATGGCGTAATGGCTGTGATAGCTGGTGGAGAACCCTGATTAATTGGATGATAGACCTTTTGCCCTATTTGAACAGTCCTAACATCTGGTACTCGACTGTTTGAAAAGCATTTTTATCTTGCGGGGGATTGATAGGACATACTCTGTCCGCTTTCCCCGTTTGATGTAATGTTTTTTTTGAACAATCGCTAATAAAGTTTTCGTCACATAATGATTTCGACAAGTGACCGAGTTTCAAAACAACAGAGAGGACGTAGTATCGTCATACAAACATTACGTTCTGATTGGCTGGTGTGTTCTTCTTGAGCCTATCATAAGCCATGGAACATCTGAGAGACGTCATTGTGTCACGTGAGCATTGTCCGGCCACTCACGCGACACAATATAATCAACAGTTTTTCCATCCGTCGGTACCTCCCCGATCGGCTCGGACGCCGATTCTGAAGTACCAACGGATAGGTAAGGAATGACTGCCAGCGGGCCTACCGGTTCAGTATGTCTGCTTCTCGTGTGGGTACGAGTATGGTGTCACATGTGTGTAGTCTCTGACGACGTGTTAGCCTTAGCGAGTATGTACGGTATGATCAGCGGTTAGTCTACCTCAACCGCTGCTATTACACTCCGTCTGGCTTGCACAATAACGTACAACAGGTCTGCGAATATATTAGCATTTTTGCATGGATGATGGTCTGGCCTTTTTGATACCATTCGCGGCACGAGTAGGTGTCATTTTACGAAGCCGCATTTTAATATATCATACCGCAACATCGTATGACTTCTATAATCAGGGTCTGGTGTTACACACTTAGTTGTTGTGAGTGGTATCTCGGTTGTGTGTGCCAATTGCGAGCTGCTCAAGTAATTGATGGATTGAATAAAAGTAACCGAGTGGTATATGTTTATTTCTCTCCATCATAGAGCAGTGCTTCCCCTTTCCCTGAGCCGTGGCCAGGTGGGGGGAGGTCCATACCTCTTAAAAGCATGGTAAGATGGGCTATATCTGTTTTTCATTGGTATTTATGAGTACAGGCCCGATGGTAACGCAAGAGCACTGAATGTGTAGTGATATTTGTATACATTAAGGATACTGGTTATTAATCATAATTATGATTATAATGTTATACGCCGGTTTATCTCAGGATACACCCTGGGTTCAATCTTCATATCTTTTTCTTTCTTTGTTTTCAGCAGAACTTGAAAAGAGGGAGATGAACACCTGGAGATATCAGGTGATCTCTGTATCTATTTTTGATTTGAGCACATATTTGTTTTCTCACATCACTATTTGCAGTAGCTATCAGTTGAATGTCCTGAAGAAAGCAATGACGAACCTGTCGCTAAATTGCTGAAACATGTCGACCACATAGAACATTCAGACAGTCTATAAATTTGTGACTGTTACTGACTACTTTTTAACATCAGGAGGTCGGGTAACACCAGAATAAAGTTATTAGTAACCCCTCCATCCTATTTTATTATCACTTGTTTTTTCTAAAATTACTTTTTTAGTTTTCTCACACTTTTTTGAGCACTGCAACATCAGTCCCTCCTTTTTTGATATTAACAACTTCAGAATATGAGTAGCGAGACCACAGGTAGACCTTACTGACTGGCGGTGGAGCTCCTTTTCAACATCTGGACCCCCGACCGTGATAGTTGAGTGGCTATCTCAGAGGTGGTCTTAATGGAATCCCAAATGATGAAGGGCGGTTCATTGTGGTGACTGATGGGCATCCTTCCATGACCACTGTAGGGATGACCCTTATTAGATACACATAGTTTGAGGTTGTCTTAGGGTATTCTTCTAGGGTACACCGTGCGTAGATTGTGTCTTAGACCCTCCAATGCACATGTTGTTATAAGTCTATAGGGAACATATTGGAGCTTGGTCTTTAAAATTCCCCTGGGTCCTTACTACTTGTTTGTCGTTTAGCTCCCTTTGACCACCATTGCTTGCATGAGCTGGCTGACGGTAGGCGCGCTGTGGGGCAGCGAGCTCCCCACTACCCTTGGTGCCTGTACGGCCAACATTACCGGGAGCTCTGTGCAGCGGCGTGGAGCTTTGTTACCCTGGTGCCTGTATGACCAGAGTTACTGAGAGCTCTGTGTGGGCACAGGGAGCTCCCTGTTACCCCCTGTGCCTGCATGCTCTGGGTTAAGGTATGGCCTGTGCAGGAGCAGGTAGCGAATATTACTCTAGTGCCTGTATGACCAGGGTAACTTTGAGCTCTGTGCAGGCGTAGAGAGCTCCCTATCACCCTGGTCCCCGTATGCTCTGTGTTATGGTATGCCCTGTGCAGGGGAAGGGAGCTTCATCTTATCCTGGTGCCTGATTGACATTTATTTATTTATTTATTTATGAGTTTATATAGCGCTTGAATCACTCCGCCAGGAGTATCTCCGCGCTTTATGACCAGTAAATTAGCAAATATACGATGGAGAAGTGATTAGATTTCATTTTTGAACAAGATAGTTTTTAACTGTTTACGGAAGGTAAGGTGCTCTTTACATAACCTTAGGGCCAAAGGTAACTTGTTCCACATCTTGGGACCCATAGTGGACAGGGCTCTACCTCCGTGTCTAACTTTTTTGACATGGGGAACCACAAGGAGAAAGTTATTACTTGATCTGAGAGATCGTGTGGGAACATATGGTTTAAATTTCCTTTCAAGATAAACGGGTCCTTGTCCGTTCAAGCATTTGTGAATTAGGCAGAATATTTAAAATTTTGCCCTTTGTCTAACTGTGAGCCAGTGTAACTGTTCAAGGAGGGGTTTGGATGCAGTTCTCGGGGGGGCATTCAGAACAAGGCGAGCCGCCGTGTTCTGAACAACCTGTAATTTGTCCAACACTCCTTCGTTGATAGAGAGTAACAAACCATTACAATAATCAATCCGGCTCAAGATAAGTGCTTGAACGAGAGTTTTTTTTGTTGAGTTGGGTAAGAGTGGAAAGATTTTACGGAGTAAACCAATGGTGTGGAAGCATATCCCCGAAATGTAGCTGACATGTTGTTTTAGAGACAGGTCGTGATCAAGTCGAATTCCCAGATCCTTCACGACCTGTTTGGGTTCAGGGACTGCTCCCAACTCAGATGGCCACCAGTCAGGAGTCCAAAGTATCTTAGCTTCCCCAAATAGCATGATCTCCGTCTTGCTGACGTTACATTGGAGATAGTTGTTAGACATCCAATTTGCCACTTCTTTCATACCAGATGAGAAAGAGTTCTTAACCTCAGCGGAAAGAGTTTTAAAGGGGAACAGGAGCTGTGTGTCATCTGCGTAAGATACGGGGACAAAACCGTATCTACGCAGCACTCCTGCCAGGGGTGCCACATAGATATTAAAGAGCGTGGGGCTCAAACATGAGCCCTGTGGCACCCCCTTGGAAATCTCAGTTTCCGCCGAGCGAAATGCACCCATGGTGACTGTCTGGGTGCGATCTGTCAAGAAACTCTTTATCCAGTCAAGGGCTTTGTTCTTAAGGCCAGCGTTCGACAACCGTTGAGTCAAGATGGAGTGAGACACGGTGTCGAACGCTGCCGATAGATCTAGTAGAACCAGGATGACTGAGAAACCCTTGTCCTGGTAGGAGTGGAGATCATCGGTAACCGACAGCAAGGTGGATTCTGTGCTATATCTGGGGCGGAATCCTGATTGGGATTCGTCAAGAGCTTGTACTTGTTCAATGTGTATGGACAAGTGCCTATTAACATGTTTTTCAATAACTTTCCCCAAGAAAGGTAGCAGAGAGATGGGTCTTAAATTACTCAAGTCAGACCAAGGTATGGTGGTATTTTTCCTAGTAGGTCTGACGAGTGCTCGCTTCCATTCCTTGGGGACAGTACCTGAGGTGAGTGATAAATTTACTAATTCTGTAATCAGTGGACTTAAGTGTTCTTCCAAAATAGGCATTAACCTAGCAGGAATGATATCCTCTGGACTTCCACTTTTAATCCGTTTTAGAAGGGTAGAGGTTTCTAGACATGAGATAAGGGGAAAACTGTCCAGGGATTGTATATCCAAGATGGAATCTGTAGGATTAGACAAGAGTGTCATATTGGTGGGTACGGACTGATTTGTACATAAAATCTTGTCATAAATTTTATCAATTTTACTAGTAAAGAAGCAGGAAATTTTGTCGCACAACTTTTGAGATGACATGTCAGGGGCTTCACATGCTGATGGTTTAGCAAATGTCTGCAATATCTGAAAAAGAACTCTAGGGGAGTTCCCGGCGTCCTGTATTTGGATAGCAATATGTGCTTTCCGTGCACACCGTATTGCTTTATGGTAGGAGGATAGTGCAGCCCAGTATCTTTGTTTATCCTCTAGGAGATGGGAAGTTCTCTATCTTTTCTCCAATTTCCTGGCTCCTTGTTTAAGAGTTCGTAAGTGATCAGAAAACCAGACTTCATGCTTTTTTGCTGGCCTAGGTTTAAAAAGCTTTAGTGGGGCGGTTTTATCAATAGTTGTCCTTATTTCGCCTTCGAATTTCTTGAGAGCTACTTCAATGTTATCCGAAGGCCGAAAGACAGGGGGACTAACATTTTCTGTAAAAGTAGACATAGTAACTTTATGCCACTGTCTACGAATGCAAGGTAAAGTGCTGGAGTATGTCGGATTAGGTGCTCTACGGGGTATGGTAAATTCCACGATGAAATGATCAGTCCAGCTCACCTGAGTAGCAGGTGGGCATAGTATCGTCTGAGCATTGGAGAAGACTAGGTCTAAAGTGTGGCCAGCCTGGTGAGTAGGACCACTATTTTTCAACAATAAACCCAACTTTGATAGGTCGGTTATTAGTGATTGAGCGTCACTGCAGTCCGATTTCTCACAGTGGACATTGAAATCTCCAACTAGTGTGAACTCATCGTCATCAATAATATATGGAGCAAGTATTTCGACTAAATTATTAGTGAATTGTTTGTATGGACCCGGTGGCCTATAGACTAAGGCACCTTTGTAGTTCTCTTTAGAGGATGATTGTATTTTAAAAATCAAGATTTCAATATCAGGGGAACTGAATTCCTCTAAGATCGTAGCTCTTAGTTCCTCCTTGTACACCACAGCGATTCCACCGCCAGTTTTCAGAGGGCGGTCCAGTCTCAATATTTTATAATTGCCTGGAATTGCAAGAGTAATAGCAGGAGTGCAGTGTGGCTTGAGCCATGTTTCTGTGAGAAAACACAGCTCAGGTTGATTGGAAGCAATCATGTCCCAGACCTCCGCAGTATGTTTTGAGAGGGACCTAATATTACACAAAAGATTTTCCCTTCCTGACGGGGCGGTGTCTGTGATTTGAGGTGGCGGAGATATTGTGTTACTGAGAGCTCTGTGTGGGCACAGGGAGCTCCCGCTTCCCCCCTGTGCCTGTATGCTCAGGGTTATGGTACACGCTATGCAGTGGCAGGGAGTTCCTAACAACCCTTGTGCCTGTTGGGCCAGGGTTACTGTGAGCTCTATGTGGGGGCAGGGAGCTCCGTTACCCTGCCGTCTGTATAGGGTGACCAGACGTCCCAGATTTCCCCGGCCAGGTCCGGTTGCTCATGTTCAGTCCTGGTGTCCAGACAGTTTTAATTAAAACTAATGAATGTCCCAGCATTGGGGATGGGGTCTGTGCGCGTGCACGAAGGATTTAAAATAGGCTGCATGCTCGCATGTTCTAGGGGTCTCTCCGGTTACATTACCAAGGGGAGAAAAGTCAATTGTTATAAAGTTGTGTTAAAGATTCTCCTGCTGTGCTTTAGTGTCTCGGTGAAGCACACAGCAGGATGAAAGTAGGAGCAAATCAGCATTTCAGAAGGCCTTCAGCGACGCCCAAGCACAACTTGTGGGAGAGAAGGAAACAGCTTATTTGCACTGTCTTTAATAACAAGTTTGCAAACTTTAATGACATATCCTGTTTCCAAAAAGGTCGTCATGTTTTCCTATAGGTGGTAGCTGATACAGAACAGGGGTGGTGGGAGGGAGTTCAAAAATTAAAAATCACCTACCTTTCCATGGCCGCCGTCTTCCTCCATAGTCTGTCCTTGCTACTCTTCCCGGAACCACACAGGCTGCCCAAAGCCAAACATGACACTCTTGTCACCATGACAGCAGCGTCGTGATTGGTCTGAGCACCGCGGTTCAGAGGTCAGATGGGGACTGCAAGCCTCTGCTTGATCTCCACCCAGCTGTGCATGACAGCCCGTGGGAGAACATGTTAAGTGCGCATGACAGTTTGGCCGGCTGTCTAAGTGCGCATGACAGTTTGGCCGGCTGTCTAAGTGTGCATGACTGTTTGGCCGGCCTGAGACAGCCGGCCAAACTGTCATGCGCACTTAAGTGCCCCAACCACTCCTCCCCGCTGGCTGTGACGACAGCCAAGCCCCGCCCGCCCCCTAGCTGGCTTCAGTGAGGAAAAATAAAATTATAATAATTGTATCATTATCATTTTATTTTTCCTTTTTTACAATGCTGAAAAGCAGTGGGGCAATTCTCCTCCACCATAGTGGTGGAGCTGCTGTTGCTTATAGGTTTCAAATTGTGTCAAAGGCAAAGATTTTATATAGATCCTTCTGCATCGCCACCCTTTCTCTAGTCGATGCAAAGTTATAGTCCTACTTCTATTTTTGTAGACTGTCCCGGTTTTTGGTTTTCTGATTCTGGGCACCCTATACCTGTATGACCTGAGTTACTGTGAGCTCTGTGCAGGGGCTGGGAGCTCCCTGTTATCCTGGTGTCTGTTTTGGACGGGTAGGGAGCTCCCTCTTGCCTCATGAGCCTATGTGACCTGGGTTACTGGAAGCTCCGTGCGGTATGACCTGGGTTCAGTAGCGGTTGGTGGTGGGAGTAGCTGCCAGGCGATGACGTGGGGAGGGGGAGGGGCAGGGTGGGGGGTAGTAAACTATGGATTACAGAGGATTACAGGTAAGTAAACAAATAAATAAATAAAACCAATGTTGTTGCGCACACTGCATCCCCAAATGTGATGCACTGCACGCAACGAAATTCGTTTTCTATATATTATTTGTTTACTTACCTGTAATCCTCTGTAATCCATACATTACCCTGGTGTAGGTATGACCTGGGTTACTGTGAGCTCTGTGCGGTGGGAGGGAGCTCCTTATTACCCTGGTGTCTGTTTGGCCCGGTTAGTGAGCTCCCTCTTGCCTCCTGAGCCTATGTGGCCAGGGTTACTGTGAGCTCCACGCTGGGCTCGGAGCTCCCTATTACCCTGGTGTCGGTATGACCTGGGTTACTGTGCGCTCTGTGGGGGGAGGGAGCTCCCTGTTACTCTGGTGTCGGTATGTCCTGGGTTACTGTGAGCTCTGTGCGGCGGGAGGAAGCTCCCTGTTACCCTGGTGTATGTATGACCTGGGTTACTGTGCGCTCTGTGTGGTGGGAGGGAGCTCCCTATTACCCTGGTGTATGTATGACCTGGGTTACTGTGAGCTCCCTGTTACCCTGGTGTATGTATGACCTGGGTTACAGTGCGCTCTGTGCGGCGGAAGGGAGCTCGCTGCTACCCTGGTGTATGTATGACCTGGGTTACTGTGCGCTCTGTGCAGCGGAAGGGAGCTCCCTGTTACCCTGGTGTATGTATGACCTGGGTTACTGTGCAATCTGTGCGGCGGGAGGGAGCTCCCTATTACCCTGGTGTAGGTATGACCTGGGTTACTGTGAGCTCCCTGTTACCCTGGTGTATGTATGACCTGGGTTACTGTGCGCTCTGTGCGGTGGGAGGGAGCTCCCTATTACCTTGGTGTAGGTATGGCCTGGGTTACTGTGCGCTCTGTGCGGCGGGAGGGAGCTCCCTTTTACCCTGCTGTATGTATGACCTGGGTTACTGTGAGCTCCCTGTTACCCTGGTGTATGTATGACCTGGGTTATTGTGCGCTCTGTGCGGCGGAAGGGAGCTCGCTGCTACCCTGGTGTATGTATGACCTGGGTTACTGTGCGCTCTGTGCGGCGGAAGGGAGCTCCCTGTTACCCTGGTGTATGTATGACCTGGGTTACTGTGAGCTCCCTGTTACCCTGGTGTATGTATGACCTGGGTTACTGTGCACTCTGTGCGGCGGGAGGGAGCTCCTTATTACCCTGGTGTATGTATGACCTGGGCAACTGTGAGCTCCCTGTTACCCTGATGTATGTATGACCTGGGTTACTGTGAGCTCTGTGGGGGGAGGGAGCTCCTTATTACTCTGGTGTATGTATGACCTGGGCTACTGTGAGCTCCCTGTTACCCTGATGTATGTATGACCTGGGTTACTGTGAGCTCTGTGGGGGGAGGGAGCTCCTTATTACTCTGGTGTATGTATGACCTGGGTTACTGTGAGCTCCCTGTTACCCTGATGTATGTATGACCTGGGTTACTGTGAGCTCTGTGGGGGGAGGGAGCTCCTTATTACTCTGGTGTATGTATGACCTGGGTTACTGTGAGCTCCCTGTTACCCTGATGTATGTATGACCTGGGTTACTGTGAGCTCTGTGGGGGGAGGGAGCTCCTTATTACTCTGGTGTATGTATGACCTGGGTTACCGTGAGCTCCGCACAGGGCAGGGAGCTCCCTTTTACCCTGGTGTATGTATGACCTGGGTTACTGAGAGCTCCTTTACACCCTGGTGCCAGTTTGCCTGGGTCAATGTAGGCTTTGCAAGAAGCTCCCTCTGATCTCCCGCGTTGCCTTGTGCTGCAATAACCCTTGCAGGGCAGTCCACGTCTCTCTTATGCCAGTTATTTTTTAATGAAGGACTAAAGTTGTGTCGGTAACTCTGCGCCGTCGCTTTAGGAGAAGGATTTTTCTACGCCGAGCTCTTATTTCCTTTCAGTGCTTTCATTAGCGGTGCTTCTGCAGTCCTCGCGCCTCGGGGGCATTTCTGGCTCCGGAGCCCACAGACGCAGCAGGGAGGACAAAGCAGAGCGCCTGGGCCTCTGCCCAGCGCGGGCACAGAGAATACCTCTTCCCTTTAATGAACATGGCAAGCAATGCGCGGCGGAGGGGCGAGGGCCGCGGCGGGCTTTGTCTGACGCGGGGTCGGTGCTGCAGGACCCAGATGCAAGGGACGGGATGAGAGGCCTTCAAGAGAGGCCTTTCCAGGGGCAGCAGATGCGGTTCCCGCTCCACCACGGCCCACGCGCTGGCGCCACTCCAGCCTCTTCAACGAGGACAACCAAAGCATGGGCCTCGAAGAATGGGCGCTCTTGAGAAGAGAAAGGGATGATGCAGGGTTGAGACGATATAGACAGGAGGCTTATAGCCAACCCCAAAGTTGGAACGAGATATCGAAAATTCTATGAAGACCATCGCCTTTCAGTACATCAGAACAACTGTGTGGCCCTGAGTGTAGGTGTTGTATGCTATAAACTAAAGTCAATCAGTTTGCCACCTTCAGAGATAGGAGGCAGCGAGAGACTCCATGAGGTTGAGTCAAGTGACTATAAGAGGCTGCCATCCTCTGCAAAAGTGACTGATTGTCTGGACTTCAACTAAAGTCTCTGTCTCTTTCTTACTTTCCTACCTTGAACAAAAGTCAGACTCTCTGACCTTGAACGCACCGACGATTCTTTAACCCTGAACAAAAGTCAGAGACTCTCTGGGCTTGAATGAACATTATAGTCTCTCTGACCTTGAATAAACCTCAAAGTCACTCTGAACATGAAGAGAAAACAAGGGTTCTCTGATCTTGAACGAATGTTAAAGACTTTCAAAATTAAGACCATCTGACCTGGAAACAAAATACACTCTTTACTTGAGCAAACGCTAAATACTCTGGCTTTGAACCAATGTCAAAGAATGACTGACCCGGACTGAAAGCCAAATACTTTTTAACCCAGGGCTAAAACCCCTTTGTTATTCTGTAAAAAAAAAGTTAGACTCTGGGACCCTCTGCGAAAGCTAATGATACGGTGACTTTGAGTAAAAGTGGAAGCCCTTGTGACCCTAAGAGAAACACTCTGAACTTGAGTACAAATTATAGGCACTATGGCTTAGAGTGAACATGGAATACTCTTACTTTGGGTGACAATGAAAGAGGCCGAAGCCTGGAGCGTAGGGTGACGACTCTGTGATGCTCAGTGACAAGTGAAGACTTTATGACCTAAAGAGAAAATCAAAGACTCTACACCTCAGTTATTGTTCTATGAGCATAAGGAAAATATAATGAGACTATGACTGAGTGAAATGGGTATAGCATGAACTTGAGTGGAAGTGGAAAAATCTGTAATCTTTCAAGAAAATTAAAGGGACTGCTACTTTGAGCTCCGTTACAGTAAATGAAAAGGAAAGGTTGTGGTTTGAAGTTAAAGACACAGGCTTTGTATCCTTGAGTGAAAGGAGAACATTTTGATTTTGAGCCACACGAAACCACACTCATGGGATCTGTGATAGTGAGTGAATGTCGAAAACTCCTTGGTCTTAAATGGGGGACAAACAATTTAGACTTTAAGACCTTGAATGACAGTCAAATAATCAATGGCTTTTAATGAGGGTCAAAGACTCCATGACCTTGAAAGATAGACAAAAAATGTAGCATTTAAAATGTATGTCATTGAATGACAGTCAAACACTCTATGGTCTTGTATGATAAACAAAGATTTTACATTTTAGACTTTGTGACCTTCACTGCCAGTCAAATATTCTATGGTCTTGAATGATAGACAAAGATTTTCAACTTTAGACTTTATAACCTTGTATGATAGTCATATTCTCAATGGTTTTGAATGAGAATCAAAGACGCTATGACCTGGAATAAAAATCAAAGTCTTTGTAACATTGAATGAAGGTCACCTACAGTATGACATTGAAGGAAAGTCAAAGATTGTATACGTTTTCATGAAAATACAAGATTCTTCCATCTCCTACAAGAGAAAAGAATCTATGCTGTCCAATATCTATTAGGTGGCATGAAAGTAAATAATAACTGTTACTCCTGGCATCCTTGGTGTGGTTTTCCCCTATATTTTGCCTCTGCCTCCTCTATTTTTGCTGTGTGCTGAATTTTGTTTTTGCTCTTCTATACGCTTTGGGCACTTTGCCACTGCTGACCAATGTCAAAGTGCAAGTGCTCCCTCTGTAAATTGTCAATACAGATTTGTGTTTCCTTCATTGGCTTGTTTGCCTTACTACCAAGTCCCTCGTACAGTGCACTATGTGTGCCCAGGGCCTGCAAGTCAAATGCTACTAGTGGGCCTGCAGCACTGATTGTGCCACCTACACAAGCAGCCTTTCAAAGGGGTTTCAGACCTGCCACTGCAGTGTCTGCCCACAGTCTGTACTGTCATGTCAACCTGGCAAGTGCACCCCCTTGCCAGGCCCTAAACTTCCCTTTTATTACCTGTGAGTCACCCCTAAGGTAGGCCCAGTACCCCTGTTGGCAGGGTGCAATGTATGTGAAAGGTAGGACATGTACTGATGTGTGTGACATATCCTGATAGTGAAATACAGTGTATTTTGTTTTTCACTATCGAAAGGCTATTTGTCCCATAGGATAGAATGGAAGTTTACTTATAACATCTCATAAGTATACCTTCCCACTGGGACCCGATGGAATGATGGAGTTTAATATGTCTGAACTCAGAATATATATATATACATCTTTTACTAAAGATGAATTTTATATTGTCTGTTTGAAATACCACTTTTGTAAAGTGGGTATTTCCTGCTTATCCATCCTGTGTGCCTCTGCTGGTTTGTGGATTGACTGTCTGGCTTTGTAGTGAAGGGGCTGGGGATTTGCATTCATTGTAGAAAGCCGCTGGGGAATTTGAGGTGCATCCCACCTTTCCTGGGTGAGTCAGGGCTGGACTGAATAGACCTGGACTGTATTTAGAGTAGGAGATTTCCTTGCACCTGAATGGGCCTGGTCTGCTGTCTCCACCTCCTGTTGGGAAGCTGGACCAGAGAGGACAGAACTGGTTTTGGGTGAGCACAGAGCCTCTCTGCCACCAGAGAGCAAAGAGAAATGCTATGTAAATATTGGGGCCCAGACCCCTGAACTTTAGAATACTTGTGGACTCAAGGGGAACCTCTGCCAAGGAGAAGAGCTAGAAAAGTTGAAGGAGAAGTACTCCTGGGGTGCTGCCTGTGGTGGGCCACCAGTGGCTGTTTCTGCCAAGGAGAGGACAAAGGCTTTGATGTGTGTTGTGTATCCTGCTTGAAGAAGCTCACCAATGGCTTGAAGTAGAGCTTGATTCCTGTTCTGAAGTCTCAGGGACACAAAGGCTTCACTACCAGCTCCCCCATACTTCCTTGCACGGAGTTCTGGCCTGCCAAGAGGTGCCTGTTTCTGTGTTGGGCCTCTGGAGGTTGTTCCTGCTGTTGGGAGCTGGAAAAGAGACACAACTAAGAGAAGCGCAACGTATCTGCACATGTTTCCGACGCATCGCCACTGTGCCGCTGAAGAAACTGATGCATCGCCTGCCCACGGCTGGAGAAATCAACGCACGTTGTATCCTGTGCACTGATCACCGAAGTCAGAGATCAGTGTACGATTCCGACTTAGGCCCTGCTGTGCAGCTGCAAAAACCAACGCATTGAGGTACCGCGGCTGGAGAGACCAACGCAGCGCCGTTCCTACCGCCGCATCAAGAACCACTGCATCCCTCATCCCCACGCATTTCACAGGGTGCCAAGTTTACAAGAACGGCGGGGCCGCAGTAAGATACCGATGCATCACCTCCTTTCGGTAAGGAACCGTTGCATCACCTCCCCTGTGTGACAGTAAGGAACCAAAGCCTCACCTCCCCTGAAGTAAGGAACTGACGCATCACCTTCCCTGGGCATAAGGAATCCGATGAATAACCTTCCCTGCTGCTGATTTTGCTTATGATTGTGACGTATACAAGGTACTTTGTGATGAA
The DNA here is from genome assembly GCF_964261635.1 of Lissotriton helveticus. Classification (NCBI taxonomy): domain Eukaryota; kingdom Metazoa; phylum Chordata; class Amphibia; order Caudata; family Salamandridae; genus Lissotriton; species Lissotriton helveticus. The sequence continues at coordinate 962,859,430 of NC_136068.1, read as the reverse complement.
ACTGTTGCATTTATAGGTTTGCTATGAACAAAACTATTTTTACCTTCTGAGGATTACATGTTAAGTACTGTAGGGTGGATTTTTGTCTTTTTGGTCTTGCTTAGTTTAGATAAAGATTATACATTTTTCTAAGCTGGTGTGGTGTCCATTTGTAGTGTTTTCACTGTGTTACTGTATTTGCGCACACATGCCTCTGAGGTAAGCCTGTCTGCTCGTGCCAAGCTACCAAGGTGGTGAGCAGGGGTTATTTTAAAAGTGTATCCCCTTTACCATGACTAGGAAGAAGAGTCCCTACTTGGACAACAGTGCAAGCCATTGACAAATAGCGACCCCCATTTCTAACAATGACCCTTTCATTCTGCAATGAAGCTTAACACTTTACATAAAAGGCGAAAGTGGTTGCATTTTCTATTACCAGTGTTTAATACAGTACGGCAAGTCATGACTAAACCTGCTTGATTACCATCAATGGATGTTTGAGCATCAGTGTTTACTAGGACACTGCTAAATCTCAAACAATGTAGCTGCTGCCTGTTCAGGGGTAGTTTAAATGGCTCGTCAGGGGTAGTAAACCCACAATAAAAGCAATTACAATAGGATCAGATCATTCCGCCTCAAATCATAAAATGCCAAATGAAGTCAAGAACTCACCTTACAGATGTCAGACTGGGTACAAGACGCGCCGATCCTTACAACAGACAGAATCAACTCACACAAGGGGCTGTGTCGTTGCAGCACTAGCCTTGCAGAGTATCTGCCTGTCTGGAAATTCTGAAATTCCATTTATGACACACACTTGGGGAGGCACCTGAGTAAAGTATGGATTTGTGCTGCCTGTTCTTTCACTGTCCTTTGGGTAATTGCAGGAATTAAGTCTCCCGAGCTGTGAAAGCCGCCTGCACAAGCACTAAAAACCTTAAATTGAAAGACTATATTATTCCTGAGAAGAGTCTGGACAGGTGGGAGGAGTCGGGAGGCCTGGCGTGTTGGCCTGAACCAGAGCAGGCGCGGTGGGTGCTGCGCGGGCACGTAGCAAATGCAAGACTTCAATTTATGGACTCAGCCTTTAATTAAAGACATAAAAGGTAGGGAAAATCAATGGCCTCTTACCGGCGGCACCTGCATCATGATATCATTTCCTGAGTCCAGGTTTTTATCACTTAGTCCATAATATGTGCCCTCTGACCCCCGCCTCGCTGCCATTCAAGGCCCCGGCTCGGTTCTGCCTCTGTGTGTCTGCCTCGGGGACAGATGCCCAAGGGATGCTAACCTGCCTCTCCATGAGCACAGGGGACAGGTGCGTAAAACCAGAATGAGGGTGCACCACAGCTGTGCTCTGTCTGTCTTCAGCATCCTGGCACACTTTCTTTAGAGAAGAAAAGCAAGACAATGTTTAATAATGTGTTTTCTCTAGAGATTATGCTTCGCTGTGCTTTTTCTGTGAGGTGTCTTATTTTGTTATTTTATTACTAATTATTTCATTGTTTAGGCTTTTTCAACCTTCACTTTGTGAACCGAATTGTCCCTAAACTTGTATCAGCAGACGACAGAGGGGTGAGAAGGACAGGGGAGAGTCGTCTAAAAGCACGGCCTTTAGGGGTGTCCTGAAAATGTTGAGGGGAGAAGCTCTCTGGTGGCATGGAAGTTAGTTCATGAAGTCTCATAGACCCCTCTTCAGAAGTCGGCAGCCACGGCCCGTGGAGGGAGTTGCGGTGGGGTAGAGAGGCGGGGCGGGGGAGGGGCAGGGTGGGGGGGTGCTAAAAACCGGCATATGGATAATTTAAGTAAACAATTTAATTAATAAAACGAATTTCGTAGCGTGCCCTGCATCGCAAAATTATCCATATTCCAGTTTTTAGCACCCCTCACCCTGCCCCTTCCCCGCCCTGCCTTTCTGCCCCACCGCAACTCCCTCCACGGGCCGCGGCTGGGAGACGGAGATGCACATCAGCTTTATGTTGTTCCACGTTGTTATATTTCATGTTATATAATGCAAAAGGGGGAACCTTCAACTGACAATTTTTAATGGGGTCCAGTGTACAAGTCCATAGAACTGTAAGCAACACAGGGTACAAAGTTCCCCAAGGGGAGTCAGAGGACAAGGAGGTATGTGTTGAGGAGTCGGGAGTATCTGCACAGGGAACTAAGGGGTTCCCTTATTGGAACTAGAAAGCCTCACACACCCAGCAAGCTAGATGTCATGCTTCATCACTGGCCTTCTGCTCCTCGTCAGACTGGCGCTGTAATGTCTGACGGGCACCTTATAGGTGCTCTTTGTCGGAGTTCTTCTGTTCCGGCCAGTTGGTGAGTGCGTGTGAGGGGTTCAGAAAAACTTGTGTAGTCGTGCGGGAGTGGTGAATTAAAACAAGGTGAAACAGTCCACAATGACCTTTATTGATGTGGCTGGTTCCCTCAGTTAAAAAGTGGGAGGGGAGATAGAGAGACAGGGAAGGTAGTGGCTAGCTATCTCGACCCTCTAGTGAGGTCGACATGTTTCTTGCCTAACGGGCAATTCTTCAGGACCTATAGTGACAGTACTACACAGTGAACAATTTGTGAGAAAGAAAAAGAAAAAGAAAAACTACAACCTCACTAGGTCGGTAATTGGCAGGCTTAATGTCCTACTCTGGTATGGAGACCCTAAAGGAAAAGAGAAACATATTCAGTGTAATGTTGGCAGGAGGCCAGGGTCAACAGACTCCAAATAAAACACATACATACTAATGTTTGTATAATTACAATAGTTGAACCCGCCACAGAGATCGCGTGAGTGGGCAGCAGAGGTTGTACCCCCAGCAATTGGGCCCCAATGGTAGACCACAACCTGATTGAAATACAGAGTTGCACCATTGTGGAAAAAGGGGGTGCAGCCAAATAAAATAAAATAAAATAAAATAACGAAGACAACAATAGCTAAAGTAAAATCAATGGGCTCTTACCCTAGGGATACCCTGCCGGGCCTCGCAGACTGTTCCTGTGGGACCTGCACGGTCTGGTTAGGTACCTGTAATGAAGAGCAAGATCTAGAGGGTACCATATGTAGGGAGGAGCAAGTACCAAAGAGGTTTTGCGTTGAGTTCAGACAGACCGGGTGGCCAGCGGCAAGTATCAATGTCCCAACCATTCGGGAATGTCGCCAGGGAAAAAGAAGCTGGACCTTGTGTACAGATTCACTTAGACCAGCGCAAGTATACAGAGAACTGGCCCGGATGAAAAAGACCCAGGCAGCGCTGAGCACAGCAGGCGAAGCCGTCCCCCACACCACACAACACCAGTCGGTATGTGTGGTTAGGAGCCAAGGCTGGAGTCCTGTGCTACTGGGCCGTCCATGCAAGGCAACCAACTGTGAATATCACTCCGCTGCTCAAATGAACATGACCGGGTACAGATAATTCCGACGAGCAATCTTAGAAGAGGTTTAGAGAAGTCAACACGAGATAAGACCCGCCCGCGTCTGACTCGCGGGCAAACCGGGTGAGCCTGAATATCCACACTCTCACAATAATCAGCACTTACCTTGGCGGCGTGCGGTCATCGCCTCTCACACCTACCCCCACAACACACGCGACACTCGGTGTATGGAACAGCTGGTGCCGGGTCCGCGAAAACCTCAGCGTTAAATATGCAGCGGGTTCAATCCACAGTGAGGCCGTCGTCGGTGGGCGTGGTTGGTGACGTCTGCAAGAGCGCATGCGTCACGGCAGTGCGGAAGTATGCAACTGCAAACAAACAGCGGCGGAATTATTGCGTTTAGCGGCGTCCATATTGGAGGTGGCACTTCTATAATAATCCATACGGAGTGAACTCACTAGGATTGATAACGTGAGGAAAAAGGGTGATATGGCTCATGTTTAGGACAAAACAGAGTGTTGAGCCAGATGGGGACCCGGGAGTTACCAATAACTGTCTCGTGGTATCAAGGGCAATGAAGGTCCCCATGGATTAAAATTATAGTTTGGGAACCTTAAGTGTCAAGGTATAGTTTAGAAAGCTGTCAGGGTACGTCTGCGACTCTAGTATAGATATCTTTGGTGGGCGTGGATGGTGGCGTCAGCCTCGATAGAAGGGAAGTGTGCAATGCGAACACTCGTCGGGGAGGGAGGGAAGTATTGTACTTCATAGCGGCCATATTGGAAATAGAGCAACTGTGACTGGCTGCATGTAAAGAGGTCACGCGGATCAGTGGCGCCATGGAATTGGTGACATGGCTCATCTTGGTGTGTACACAAAGTAGTAAGACCAATGTGGCCCCAGGAGCAGCCCATCTTTGTTATATGGCAACAAAGGCAATACTGGTGCCCATAGTACAGAGATAGTAAGATTGGTATGGACAGGTATCAAGGCGCTAAAGGGATTATAATGTATGAGGAAATTAATGCAACAAATGGGACATTCGTGTACATGTTCCTCAGGTGAACTGAGGTAGTTGCTAGCAGATATCCTCAAACCAAATCTATCTGGATAGGGAGGACCAAGGGACTGCATCATTAAGACCAACACTGTCCAAGCGTAGGCAGTGCACCCAACGTTGTTCAATCCTGAAAAGGGCTTGTTAGAGTGATGGCCGGGTGGGATTCCAGTACTAGCCATTTAATGCTGTCTGGTTGGTGGGCATGTGTTGTATAATGTTCATACAGTCTCGTGTGTGTTTTGGAGCACCGGATATTACTTTTGTGTTCCATTATCCTGAGTTTAACCTGTCTCATCGTCATCCCCACATAGTATGTGCCGCAGGGGCAGATGGCAGATGAGTAGGTAGATGCACTTATTACTATTACAGTTGGTGTGTTTGCGGAGGTGCCATGTGAAGGTGTCGGTCAACCTCACCTCTTTGCACTGTATAGTCTGGGGACACACGGCGCAGCCGCCGCATTGGTAATGGGCAACCACTGGTGGAAGCCTCCACAGTGTACTTTGGCTGCTAATATTTTGTTTCTTCGGCCGTGTGTGTATCAGTGTATCTTTGAGGTTAGATGTCCTCTTGACAGCAAAACGGGGTTTAGGGATGTTAAGGTCACCCGTATTCAGTAAGTTCCAGTGTTTGTTAATGGTTTTTTTAATGAACGCTGAGTTTTTAGTAAAGCAGGTGACACAGGTAATGGTGTCCTCAGGTTCTTTATTGTGTGTTTCTAATAAGGCCTCTCTTGGGTTATTCAAGGCCCTTTTGTTGTAGTTTTTGATTAACCTGGCCGGATAACCTCTGTCCAGTAGTTTATTTTGGAGTTGGCTAGCCTCTTGTTTGTAATCTGATGCAATAGTGCAGTTTCTGCGTACCCTGAGGAACTGCCCGAATGGTAGGTTGTCCCTCAGGGCTTTAGGATGATGACTACCGTATAGAAGGAGGCTATTCCTGTCGGTGTTCTTTCTATACAAGGTGGTGCTCAAGCCTGACGGACCCAGATGTATGGATAAATCCAGGAACGGAATTGTTGTCGCAGATATGGTGCCTGTGAACTTTAGAAAGGGATTCTGGAGATTAATCCACGTACAAAAGGCCTCACAACTGTCACGGTCACCCTTCCATAAGACAATGATGTCATCTATGTAGCGCCGCCAAAGAGTCACATGGTGGCTGAAGGGGTTTTGTGTCGAATAAATGCATTGTTCCTCAAAGGTGGCCATATAAATGCAAGCTATGTCATGTTCAAGTACCTTTCTTGAATGCGTCTTGCAGCACACTAGTGTCTTCTTGGCGCTAGTCTATAGATGCGGTTCTAGAGTGGGGTTGGCATTGGCAGGCATATGGCCCTTAGTAGAAATTGCATGGAACTCACAGGTTGCAAACTCCTCACCCACAGTTACTGGTACTGTGCGGTAACACCTCACCAGTGCAGTGAAATTTTGTGTTATACCCCAATGGAATGAGGAATAACTGTGCAGACCCAGGGGCATATTAACAAGGAACAGGGAAAATGAACTCCAAGGGCGCTTAGCGTTAATTTTTTTAATGCCCGCTATCGCTGGATATCGCCTAGTTATCGCGTTATTAATAACGCTAACCGCCTAGGCGATAAAAAATCCGGCGCTAGCGGCATTTTGGGAGGTTATCGCTGGTAATGCAGCGATAAAACTACAAGGATAGGGATATCCTTGTTGATATCCCATGGTGGATTTAGCCATGTAATCCACCTCCCATTGGATTACATGGCTAAGTCTAAAAATTAGCAGACGTAAAAAAGCAGAGTTAACCATGGTAAGCACTGCTTTTTTTGCCTCTAACAGGGTTAGCGTGAAGCTTGATAATAGGAAAAATGTTGCTTAGTGACATTTCTCCTATTATTTTGCTCTGGGATGGCCACTTTGCATCTGATTAGAGATGCAAAGGGAAGTGTAGTGAAAAAGGGTGCTAACATTGGATTTTGCATGTTAGCACCCTGTTGTTGATAGGGCGATATTTTTATCTCCGCTTCTTTGGCTTTTGTTAATATGCCCCCCAGTTTTTTAGTGTGTACTCCCGGTTGGTATTTCCTGTTCCATGGGGTTTAATGCTCACATTTACCACCTGCTCTAAGCAGGTGGTAACTCTGAGTCGGGCCGGTGCTGGGCAGGGATGAAGGGAGAAGGCTGAGTTGGTAGGTTGAAAGGGAAAAAAAGGTGACCTAGAAGAGGTAGCTCTCTCATTGCCAAAATGGGAGGCAGAGCATTGGCTGCTGTTGTAGGCACAGCCTGAATTGATTTTATGGTTGTTTCTTCCAGCAGGTAAAATCGGATCCACTTGGGAACATCAGCCCACTTGTGATCTGGCAGAGCAGAATTCGACACGATAATACACCCCCCACCCCCGACATGTATCTAGGGCCTTTATGTCTTAGAATTATAATATGCCCTCATGGCACTGTGGTTCTTGGGGGTTTGGGTGGCATTGAGATATGTGATAGTAGAGGGGGCTAGTAAAGATGTGGGCATGGTTGCAGAAATGTTTTTTGCTCACTTAATTTAAGCTTGGATAGCTTTCTGATTATAGAAAGTAAAAGAGCAACCGTAACATCACAGCACCATGAGGCTGGTGCCGCTGTACCACACCCTGAATGTCTAGTTTGAGTACCAAAGTAACTAACTAAAACACAAACACAACCACACTCAAAGCCCCCTGATTTTGTTAGCAAACGTTTGACTTTTTTGTGGATTACACATAGAATTCCTCAAGCAGTGCAGACAATATACAGTAGTAGATTTCCTGGAGTACTCCAATGACTTAGGGGCATATTATCAAGCGGCAACGATAATTAACAATGGCCGCGCTTAGCGTGAGATTTTTTATTACTGGAAATTATCGCCATGCTAGCGCTGTATTAACAACGCATAGCTCAATGGCGATAATTATTCCAGCGATAGCGGTGTTTTCCATAGAACATCGCTGGTTTTCCAGCGATGTTCCATGGAAAACGGTGATATCCTTGATGATAGGGCCTGTGGTCTTAGCCACACAATCCACCCCCCATGTTGGGTAAGCCTTAGTCTTCGACGGGCTTCGTTGTAAATACAGTGAAGCACCGGTAGCGATATTTTATAATGTAGTTGTAAGGGGCATGCATACCTTGCTTCTCATTAGGGATGCGAGGTAAGGTGAGGCGATAGGAAACCGGGCGCTAAAGCAAGGAAACATGCGCTCGCGCGTCCTTGTTAATTAAGCGATAAAGCTAACGCCGGTTTTCGCCCGAAAACAGACGCTAAAGCGACGATAATGTTATCGCCTGCCCTTGATAATATGCACCGTAATTCCTTAAACTGTGACCATGTAGAATTTCGACCCAGTGGAACAGTCTGCATTCTTGAATGAAAGACAATGTGCATTAATATATGTACGTTTTTTCATAATAGGGTGGCCCCGCCTTTTTCCCCACCCATAAAGACACCTACTCCAACCTTTGACAGAAGCAAATGTTTCTTTGTTCCCAGGAGGAAAGAGTGAGAAGACCCACATGTGTAAGACTTTGTGGGTGATCACTTACCTCAGCAGGGAGCCCTACCACACAAGCCCAAAGCCTCCCCACCCCTCCCTCAACCTCATGCTGGCAGATTTGGGAAATGCACCCTGTGAATGTAAAGTCGTACTTCTGTTTGCAAAAAGCTTTCTCACTAGGGCTTTTTTTTTTATTGCAAACCCCATCCTCACGTGCATGTGAGGAGGGTTATTTATTGAGATAATCAGCCCAGAGGCTTCTTATCTTCAGTGAAAGTATCACACAACAGCTGTCACTCTACAACTATAAGGTGCGATATTTATTTTTAGGCTCAGATAACAAGATATACAGATTTTAGAGCTGCATGGGAAGAGGAAGCCTGGCCAGCACCTCATGTGTTAAAGGGGCCACTAATGATAGGGACACATGACTGAAATGGGACTTACCAAGGAAATAGAAACGTTTAATGGCAAAGAGAGCCTAGGCTATGAGGACCCCCCGTCGACAAACAAATCATCTTTTCTGCTGCTAGAGAGTATTCCAGAACGTTTCTGCCGACATCACTGAATGGCAAGCCATCTTATTTGTCTGTTTATTCCTGGGTAGCGGGCAAATCGTGGTGGAACACATTACAGCTTAATGTAGTTGTAAAAGTGGGGAGTCAAAGTGCAAATCATAAAATGTGTATCAGGGTTTTCAGCGAGGAGAGCATACATGAGCGATGGGTACAGATTCAGTTAGGTCTTTTAGAAGGTTTTACATGAGGTTCCTATTAAAGGCAGACGTTGTCATGGCCTGTCGGATAGGAGGACATTCCACATCCTCGGTGCGTTCTCATAATATAATTGGAAGAGGTTGGAGGACATTCAGAATCTGGGAGTGGCCAAACTGATTGGAGCTTGGCTTCATAAGTCCTCATTACGAGCAGCCTGCTGTTTAGGTAGATAAATAAAGCATCCGTTCAAAAAATAATATAGATGGCTTCGTAAATTATCAGGTGTGATCATTATATCCTGTTAAAAGTTTTACTCCCAAAATGGGGCATAATATGCGCTTATAGATCATGGTGCACCAAAATCCTCATGTCTTAGTATCTATCTGGCATTTTTACCTTTTTTTAATTCTGGCAGGCGCGGATCTGTATCACACCTGGTAATTATATTTACCTAAGAATGGCGATCCATGAGACCCCACATTGTTGATGGTTTAACCAATGTGGTTTGCTGAAATCTTTTTGTTTTAGAACTAGGTGAGCTGCAGAGTGCAAGGCTAATTTGAGGGGAGCTCTCTTTTCCTTTATTTTGATATACACATCATTATTTTCACCTCTACTATTTGTACTGGACACTCTTTCTTTTCTTCTGTATAGGTGAGATAGCTACCAAAGATTAGAAACGTGGGCACAACTGGTGAGAACGTACCAGTAGCTCCTCTGCTGTAGTTCACGTGAGGGGCTTTCTCAACTACACACAATTATTTGGTTTTTTAATACACCTGTATAGTTGGGGGTATGCTTGGAAAGAGGTGGCTGACAAATGGAAGTTTTTTTAAAATAAAAATTTAAAAATTTACTGTGGGCACTGAGGATTGGATAAGACTGGAATTTTTTTTTAAAACCCTATCAATCCCATTCTCAATCCTACAAAAGAAAGTTGACTATGCCCCACATAATCAGGTATACTGGTGTTTTCGGTGAGATTGTGGAGGGGCAAATAGTAGCGCATTAATACAGCTGAGTTTGACAGTGTGTAAAGTTCTCACACCAGTAAGGTAGCTTGGAGGGTTGATGAACTCGCAGTAGGGGCAAAGGCTCTCATCCAGGTTGAATCAACTCAGAGTCACTGGCCTATCAGTAAATGTCTCAACTTCCCGGTCGGTGAGTCTGCGGCACCCAACCCTTTCAGAGAATTTCTAAAATACTTCTATTTGAGAACTACCTGTTCAGTCACTTGGAACACTGACTGTCTGTCTCTATAGAGAGCGGGCGGAGGTCTGTAAAAGTAGCTTAGAGGTAAAGCTCTAATCCGTGTTCTCGAATTTTCCAGATAGTTTAGGGCTAAAAGAAGTTTCCTCACCAACCAGGGAGATCTAAAATTTATGACTACACACTCTTCTTACTGTTAATATCTCATGAGAAAGAAATTATAACTCTTTTTAATGCCAAGTGTCTTTCCATTGCTTCACAGGGGGGGGAGCGTGGGGGTAGTTTGGCTGCTCCAGACTTCAAATCTTAAAAAGTTGTTTTCTTTAGAGACTATTGATGGTACCATAGGGTACTTCGACCTTCTTTGTCATTCAGAGGTGGGCCTACAATTTCTAGAGGACTGGGTGAGTTTGGCTCCAATACTTCTATGGATAAAGGTTTGGAATACACCAAAATTAGGACCTTCAGGAATATTTAGCCCTGAATAACGCTGATAGTATTCCCTAGCTTGCATAAATTCGCCACAGTTTTAGGCAGCTGGGGCACTGTTGGCTTTTTGAAGAGCCAAATTAAACACCACATGCAGTGGAAAGCCTTAGTTAAGACTGCCTACTATGAACAGGCCCAAGACAAGTGTGTATGCAAATTTTCACCAAATTTGGAATACGTGATCTTTAATTGGGAGTTGAAATTCTAGCTTAGTTTTATAGAAAATGCTCAATACAGATTTTATTTGACAAGGATACGTTTGGGTACTGTAGTTTTTTATGGCTGTTCATGCTGAATAAAGATTTATCGAACAAACGGACTATCTTCGTCTTAGCCTCTCTCTACCATCGTGAAACGCTGCAGCCATTCTTGGGTGGATATGACTGACTCTGTCCAAATCAAGTCTGGTGGGCACTGTCTGTAGGCTTGTCGTTGGTAGCAGAAATGTCCCAACAACTCGGTCAGCTACCAGACCATTTGCAAACCTTCAAAGATCCTCCCAGAAGGGGCTTTGACTAGTTTTATGTCTGACCCACCCAACAAGACCGGTTTCACAAAGCTAGCTCCATGCACATCCACCATGTCCACTGCTTTCCAGTGTCACAACTCTCAAAATTTGATTTAAAAGATTTTTTTAATTGCTTCCAGTGTTCTTTGAATTGGAGGTCCAGTGAATTTGCTTGTACATTTTTCCATAGTCCTGTAAGTTGTAGAAGGAGGTGTTAAAATCTGGATTGTGGCGTAAACATTATCGGCGCCATCTTGTCCTTTTCAGATCCATACGTGCGCGTAAGCAGCAGCCATTTTGATTGCCATGGCCTCTCTGCCCACTCCCGATAGCCAGCGCGTCTCCCCCCCCTCACTCTCTTGTTTCCCCGAGCATCCCCCCCCCGCGCTTCGGCAACCCCCGACCTCTCCTCCTTGAACCATAAACGAACCATAAGCGCGATCCTGCCTCAGTGCAATATCCCGAGCCGAAACCATATAACCCTTTCATCCCTTCACAGGAACAAGCCTTTGATATCCTCTTCCTCCCTGCCCGATTGTCCAAGCTGTTCCCAGGCCACCGCCAGGCCCCGCAGATGTAGTTTATTGCCCCCTACAGTAGGAACTCACCCCATCAAAGGAGCGGGGATTATTCAACGCTTTCGCACCCCGAAGATCCGACTGATCACACACATCCCCATTCCCAGCGGAATGTCCAGCTGCGCGATAACCACCACATGCTGAGATCGGGGTGGGAACTCTACTGTAGATGTGTGTGGGAACGGGCCTGGACCGGGGATTCTGAGGATGTCTTTTCTGTCCTTCAAAGAAACATTACGGATGCAGTGTATGTAATAAAGCCATAAACCTGTGTATAAGAGGCCAGGCCTCAGAGATGCGGTTAGAGCACCTCGAGAAGATACCCTGTTGTCTGATTTGACGTGTTCTGCTCCGTCGGAATAAACTCCTGTTTCCTGCCTTCCTTTCTCCAGCGCCTGCCTCTTTGTTTGGTAATATCGGATGGTATGAGAGGCGGCTAGCGCCGGGCAAACACTGAAGGTTCTTGGTCGACATCGGCTCTACCTTTTCACAATTGGCGTCCCAAACGTGGGGCCCATCAGCGACACGTGGATCCAGTGGGAGAGGTCCCGACGACAGTGTGAACAACTGCAACGATCGGGAAGAGCTCCTGCCCGATAGACCCTCGTCTGGCAGCCGATCACCCGAACTTCACCGGTTCTGAGCAGACCTCTCTCGAGTGATCTACGGTCCTGACTGGGAACCATCAGGAGTGCCACAGCAATTACGGAGAATAGAGGACGATCGGGCGCTGGAAGCGGAAGACGAGAAACCGTCCATGCGGTCCGGGTAAGGTCGTGTAACACTACGAATTGCGAATTGATTGTTTGATTGTTTGAAAATACTAGTATTACTCATTTGATTGTTTCTGAGAGATTCTCTGTCTGCAAACAGGGAAGAATAGGAGGATTCTCTCTTTGCAGATAGTGAAGGGTAGGTAACGCAGGCCTTTGCCCCCGTTGTAATCCATCGTGCCTGCTTCCCTCTCCATTTGATTGATTGTTATCCAAGCATTTACTGTTTTGGAATTGGTTCTCTTTGGATCATTCTCTATTTGCAAATAAGCACAGAGTCGCAATACTCTGTTTAGTCTTTGCAGATAGTGAAGGATAGGTAACGCAGGCTTTTGCCCCCGTTGTAATCCGTCGTGCCTATTTTTATCCCTCATTTGATTGATTGTTTATCCGAACATTGATCGTTCGGAATTGGTTCTCTTTGGGTTATTCTCTATTCACAAATAAGCACAGAGTCGCAATACTCTGTTTAGTCTTCGCAGATAGTGAAGGATAGGTAACGCAGGCTTTTCCCCCCTTGGAATCCGTCGTGCCTATTTTTATCCCTCATTTGATTGATTGTTTATCCGAACATTGATCGTTCAGAATTGGTTCTCTTTGGGTTATTCTCTATTCACAAATAAGCACAGAGTCGCAATACTCTGTTTAGTCTTTGCGGAAAGTGAAGGATAGGTAGTGCAGACTTTTGTCCCCTTTGTAACCCGTCATGCCTATCTTCGCCCCGTTTGTTGGTAGTTGGTTCAGCCCGGACCGCTTATTAGAGGTGAACCATCCGGCTCCACTGGAGGGCACCCCTAATAAGGACATGTTTACTAAATATGGACTAGTCACCGTGGCTTATAGTAAGCTGTGGCATAAATACACGAGAAAGGATCGGAAAAATCAGTGGCCACTGATAGGATTCTTTGATAACGATAAAATAAACGCGCTGGGAACAGCCCTTTATAACAATAAGACAACACCCACTATGCTCGATAGCTTCGGCATGTGGCGCAAAGAAACAGAACAACGGAAAAAGAGAAATGAGGTCAGGTTAGAAAAGGAATTACGCAAAGCAGCTCACCTAGCCGCTAACAAATTGAAGGAAGAAATAAAGGAAAGAGAGGAAACCAAGCTAAAACAAGATTCCGAATCATCGGGCCAGTGTCCCGTCAGGACACCCTCTCCACTTTACCCCGAGCTACCTTCGAAACAGCGAACGAACGATGATTTACTACTAGGTCCCCCGATCATCTACATGCCCCCTCCATATGCCCCTTCCCAACCCTTAGCGCAGCACCCGCAACCCCCAACGATAGGCGAGAGTAGTGCCGGAGCCTCGGTCCTCATGGCCTCTGCGCCGACCGAACCCCTCGCACTCAGCGCAGCGCGAGCAGCGACTTCAGATGATCCCGAAGCGGGGAGGAAAGACCCTGCGAGATCGAATAGATTAAGTAAGGATGAACGAGCTGGGATCGATAAGATTGTAAAGACACTGGTGGTGCAAAAGGAAAGTGAGGATTATGTAACGGACATGTACAATACATATGCCAATAGCCACAGACGACACTTTGTCGTACGCCTTTGTTACCACACCCTTAATGCCTACGAGGACCGATACCAAGGAAAAGGCCCTGAAAACCTAACGACTCTGTATAGGAAAATTAATGTCGGAGATGGGGGCGAGTGTGATGTGACGAACCTGTTCACGCGTACGCTTGAAGTTTTCCGCCACCTCACGGAACTGAAACCAGAGACTAACACCACGACTCCTGCAGCGATTGAAGCCAGAGTAGAAAAAATTGACACTATGATGCCCATAAAGGAGGCCGCTCCCCCTGCGCTTAGTAGCGCTTTAGCTCCCTCTCACCCCCTCCCCTTCTGCTCCGGACCTGCTCTCGGCTGAGTGTTGACGCCGAGGGCAGGGATCCGGGTTTGGCGGCCATCTTGGGTCAGGTTGGGCTCGTGACGCGATTTGCAGCGTCATAAAAGGGACGTGTGGGAGTGTGCAGGTAATTTTGACCGAGCACTCACTTTTCCCCCTCCTGAGGCGGAAGCCGGGAGGTCTCTTGTCTATCCTCTTTGTTTTAAAATATATCTGTTTTTAAAATCCGGAATTTGCATTTTGCACTGTGTGCACACCTGAGTTCAATAGGTGTGCTATTGAGACCCCCTGCGCTTAGTAGCGCTGTAGCTCCCTCTCACCCCCTCCCCTTCTGCTCCGGACCTGCTCTCGGCTGAGTGTTGACGCCGAGGGCAGGGATCCGGGTTTGGCGGCCATCTTGGGTCGGGTTGGGCTCGTGACGCGATTTGCAGCGTCATAAAAGGGACGTGTGGGAGTGTGCAGGTAATTTTGACCGAGCACTCACTTTTCCCCCTCCTGAGGCGGAAGCGGGGAGGTCTCTTGTCTATCCTCTTTGTTTTAAAATATATCTGTTTTTAAAATCCGGAATTTGCATTTTGCACTGTGTGCACACCTGAGTTCAATAGGTGTGCTATTGAGACCCCCTGCGCTTAGTAGCGCTGTAGCTCCCTCTCACCCCCTCCCCTTCTGCTCCGGACCTGCTCTCGGCTGAGTGTTGACGCCGAGGGCAGGGATCCGGGTTTGGCGGCCATCTTGGGTCGGGTTGGGCTCATGACGCGATTTGCAGCGTCATAAAAGGGACGTGTGGGAGTGTGCAGGTAATTTTGACCGAGCACTCACTTTTCCCCCTCCTGAGGCGGAAGCCGGGAGGTCTCTTGTCTATCCTCTTTGTTTTAAAATATATCTGTTTTTAAAATCCGGAATTTGCATTTTGCACTGTGTGCACACCTGAGTTCAATAGGTGTGCTATTGAGACCCCCTGCGCTTAGTAGCGCTGTAGCCCCCTCTCACCCCCTCCCCTTCTGCTCCGGACCTGCTCTCGGCTGAGTGTTGACGCCGAGGGCAGGGATCCGGGTTTGGCGGCCATCTTGGGTCGGGTTGGGCTCGTGACGCGATTTGCAGCGTCATAAAAATAGACAGGGATGACTCCGCGCAGCGAACGCGAACAGCGGACGCGCCGGATCTGCGCCGGAGTCGTGCCAGAGTCCTGCCCGTCTGCGCCCGTCCGCGCACGATTGGGCACTGGGCTCAGGAACTCTGGCACACGCACTTGCTATACGTCAACTGATCTCTTAGCATTAAACTCTGACAGGTACAGTCTGCCTTCTGCTATATGCGCCGCTCTTAAGGCAAATAACATTCTCCGTATCCCCAGCCCTAAGATTTCTAGTCTTTCACCTCCTCTAAAGCTAGCTACCCTTAATACTAGGTCATTACAGAAACACCACCTGGAAATTTTCACCCTTCTACAGGACGAGACCATCGATGTCTTGACACTCACCGAAACCTGGTTGAGTGACACCTCCTCCCCGGACATCATAGCCGCCCTTCCTAGAGGGTATGACATGGTCTGGCATAATCGACCAGAGGGGACCCGAGGCAGGGGTGTAGCAACGATCTTTAAAAATCATCTTACAGTGACTAAAATCCTAACTGAGACCATAAATGCCGTTGATCTACTGGGGATAAAAATCACTATGACCAATTCTTGCCTTATCGTCTTAACAGTCTACTGCCCACCCCAAAGCACTTCAATGTTCAACGACCTCTTTTTCCCTATAATATCGGATCTATGCACACGTTACAAAAATATTTTGGTGACGGGTGATTTTAATGTTCACTGGGATAAAAGGGATAATGATTTGTCAGTTCAGAAACTACAGACTTCCATGACTGCTCTTGGATTGGCACAACTCGTGGAAGTTCCAACTCACATAAAAGGCCATATTCTCGATCTTATTTGGTCCTCTATGCCAAAAGCAGTCATCACAAACATTACACCCTGTATCTGGTCGGATCACCACCTACTCATGTGTGACATACCGCCAATCAACTTCCAGGCTAAACTCCCATTAATAACTAAAAAAGTGCGCCAGTGGAAAAAAGTCAACTCTGATACCCTGACCAAAGTGCTGCCCAAATATAAACAGAAACCCATAACTCCATCAAGTGGTACCGATATAGACTTAAACTATGACATGATAACAACTGCCCTCAAGCAATCAATTGATGAGATAGCCCCCGAGAAAACACAAAAAATTAAGGGTGCAGAAAAAGGAGCCCCTTGGTTTACCCAAAGCTTACGAGACCAAAAAAGAAAGCTCCGCCATCTTGAAAGATGCTGGAGGAAATCCAAAAAGGACACTGACAGGGAATTATGCAGAACATCGTTTCAACTGTATTAGAAACTTATCGTATCAGCTAAGAAGGATTATTACGAAACACGCATGAACAACGCTATAAATATCCAGAAAGAAACATTCCAAATACTGAAAGAGCTAAGCAAGAAGGAGGAAAAGGCAGACACATCGATTGACTGTGACACCTTCCAAGGATATTTTTTTGAAAAAGTAGCGACTATATTGTCAGATATCAAGAAGGATAATCCAGCTACATATACTGTGCCACTGCTCCCTTTAAACGCCCCAATCCCTATCATCACCAGATTTCCTGAAATTGACTTTACCACCCTTAGACAACTAGTAGCATCCACCAAGTCAGGCTCCCCCGCCGATCCCTGCCCACCCGATATTTTTCGACTAGCAATCCCGATCCTAGAGGACCAGATCTTAGACCTCTTAAACATCTCACTAGCTACTGGATCACTACCATCTACCTTTAAAGAGGCACGCGTCAGACCCCTGATAAAGAAACCTGGAGTAGATCCAACTAGCCTGAAGAACTACAGGCCAATTTCCCAGCTGCCTTTTTATCAAATGTACTAGAACAGCATGTGCTAAGATCCCTGTCACCCCTTCTGGAATCTCACCATCTTCTCCAGGAGCGGCAAGCGGGGTTCCGTGCCCACCATAGCACGGAACTAGTAATGCTGTCAGTACTGGATGAGCTCAGATGCATGGCTGACAGTAAAAAGCCAAGCGCCCTGATATTATTAGATCTTTCAGCGGCGTTTGATACTGTCAGCCATGCACTGCTCCTGGACAGATTAGCTAGGTCCGGGATAAGAGAACAAGCTCTCCAATGGTTAACAGCCTTTCTATCAGGGAGGACGCAGAGGATCCAGATAGCAGATCAGGTCTCCGACGTGGGCGCCTTAGTTTGTGGAGT
Organism: Lissotriton helveticus; assembly: GCF_964261635.1. Classification (NCBI taxonomy): domain Eukaryota; kingdom Metazoa; phylum Chordata; class Amphibia; order Caudata; family Salamandridae; genus Lissotriton; species Lissotriton helveticus. The sequence continues at coordinate 962,842,123 of NC_136068.1, read as the reverse complement.
CCCGCAAGGGTCCGCGCTCTCTCCACTTTTATTTAATTTATACCTACAGCCATTAATAGAATCTCTGGCAAACATGGGCTGTAAAGTATTTAACTATGCCGACGATACTCAGCTGCTGCTGAGTATCGACAATACAACTTCGGCTCAGTCCATGGCCCAAGATATACTACGGTTCACAGTAAATTGGATGTCGTCCAACTTACTGAAAATTAATCCAGACAAAACGGAAGTTCTGGTAGTTTCAACCTCCACTTCCCCTTGGAATGATTTGTTTTGGCCACAAGAACTTGGACCCACCCCAAAACCGTGTCCCAGTGTAAAGAGCCTTGGAATGAAAATCGATCAGGAACTCTCGATGGCCAACCAAGTGTCCGCAGTGGTTGGCTCCTGTACTAACCTGATCAGGCAACTACGTAAGCTCGTCCCCCTACTCTCAAGGAATATGCTCCGGACCATTGTCTCAGCCACAATAGTGTCCAGAATCGACTACGGCAACGCACTATACCTAGGCCTCCCAAAATACTGCATTAATCGTCTTCAGGTCACCTTGAATGACGCAGCTCGTTTGATATTTGGAGTACCGAGACGGACCCACGCCTCTCCTCTTCTTCATAGGCTACATTGGCTCCCTATGAAACAAAGAGTCGAATTTAAGAGCATGTGTATCTGCCATAAAGCTATCCATGGACAGGCGCCGGCCTATATAAAAGAGAAGCTTGAAGTATATAAACCTAAGCGCGCCCTGCGATCCTCTGACTCCTTCCTGCTATCCTGTCCACGTTTCAAACTGACAACAAAAGGAGGTAGATCTTTCTCAGTCCAAGCCCCCACCATCTGGAATAAGCTACCGGAGGTGCTTCGCAGAGAACCCAACCGTCTCCGCTTCAGGAAAACCTTGAAAACTTTATCCTTCAAAGATGCGTTTATATCCCCGTAGTCAGGTTGTTATCTTTATATTTCATCTTGTTTCTTGTTGCTGGACTCGGTCAGAAGCGCTTTGAGACCTGTCGGTGAGTTGGCGCGATACAAAACCCAGTTACAAATTACAAATTACAAATTACAAATTATTGGGTCCCCCCACGAGGACAGGGAACACACGACGATATTAACCACCAAGATGCGAGAGGGAGGGTAGTTTACAACTGGGTTTACCAACCATGGGATCGGCAAGACATCCTGACTTTCCGAAAGTCCTCGCCTGATCTGCGAAAGAACCCCACAGCCTTCTATACAGAATTAGCCACCGCTTTGGGTTCGACGATTATGACCCTAGCGGATATCGATTTGTTTTTCGGGTTATGTCTGCCAGCTGATGTGTGGAAGCAAATCCGGAAAGTCGACCACCTTGACCTGTTCGGACATACCTGGATACAACTCGGTGATGTAGACAAACAGCGAGAGCCGGGACAGAAACCTTTGAAAGCCATTCTAGACCTACCAGATAAGATCGTGCAGAAATTAAAAACCCTAGTCCCAGAAAGGAAGGTGGACTGGTCGATAGTAACAGCCTGTCACCAGAAACCCCAGGAAGACGTATCGGAATACTTCTCCCGGTTTGAAACGGTGTTCTCCGATTACAGCGGCCAGGACATGACCACTGCAACCGGACATCACTTGTTTGTCCAGAACTATGTGAAAGGCCTGACACCAGAAGTCTCGCAGAAACTACAGACTAGCGAGAGTAGTTGGGCGGCCTCCAAGCCCGCAGCTATCCTTCAGATGGCTCAATACTATGAGCGACAAAAGAACGAGAACGATCGAGCGACTGAGAAAAAGAAAAAGGACTTGAAAGAGAGGGTGATGATTGCTCAGTTGCAAGGGGTGACTATAGGAAGGGAACATTATAGCGGGAACAACCAGTCGAATGCTCCTAGGAATCTACCCCCTAGAGACCGCACACCCGCACCCGGCGCTCCACGAACAGACCTCGATGAGAACCAGTGTGCGTTTTGCAAAGGATTTGGCCATTGGAAGTCTCAATGTCCAGCTCTGCAAGAAGCACTCAGAAATAAAGACACGAGAGACGTAGCGGGCGGGCCGAGAAATAGAGGACAGGGACGAGGGCACACAAGCGACACCAACAATGACAGACCTGGCAGATCGAACATGTTTGACCGTCCCCGACAGAATCAGTGCCAACAGTCTGACTGCGACAATGCCCACGACTTTGCATAGGACTGCCAAGGGCAAGGAAGGGATCCAGTCGAGCTCTATGTTGACCAGCAAGGTCCTTATGTCACCGCTAAGGTCCTAGGTACGAAGTCTCCATTTCTGGTAGATACTGGTGCAACACGTAGTGCGTTGTCTAAACGATTGATTCCCAGGGCACCCTTGTCTGACTCACATGTGACATCAATAGGTTTTGATGGAACGCCCTCCACTAATCCCTTATCCACACCGATCTCTTTTAACTTGGACAATAACACCACTGACACGACGTTTTTGCTCTCCTCCAACACCCCCAACGCTATTATGGGACTTGACTTGTTGAAACATTTTCGAGCTACTATTAGGTGTTCACAAGACGGAGTTCGAGTCATTCTGTACGACAACCCAACGCTGCTCAGATCTTGTCACACACAACGCTTGTTTTCCATCACTGACGCTGACTTGTCCTTACTCGACACCCTACCTCTGTACCTATGGGCAAAGACTGACTCGGACGTAGGACGCATGATGATAGACCCTGTACACATAACTGTTCGACAGGACGCAGTGCTCCCAAAACTCCCAGAGTATCGGATATCGCCCGAAGGCGAGAAGGCATTGGTAAAAATCATCCAGTCCCTGGTAGACGCAGGAGTGGTAGAAGAAGTAGTTAGCAATGTTTGCAACAGCCCTATCCTACCCATTGTGAAGAAGCAGGGTGAGGGAGATGAAAAAGCGTACCGCTTCATCATCGACCTACGAGAAGTCAACAAAGTAGTCGTACCTCAGTACCCTGTAGTCTCAGACATCACCACCATTCTGACCCTGATTCCTTCCTCTGCCACCACCTTCACGGTAATCGATCTCAAGAACGCATTTTTCTCCATCCCCATCCACTCAGACAGCCGCTACCTTTTCGGCTTCACTTTAAAATCCCGCTCATATAGATTTTGTAGAGCACCCTTTGCTGTATTTTATGGAGTGACAATGGCCCCCATTTCACAGCCGAGGTTATCCAGCTTATCTTGAAAGGATTGGGGGTGCGACAGAAATTCCACGCAGTTTTTCACCCCCAATCTGCTGGACTGGTCGAGCGGCACAATGCCACATTAAAACTAAAACTGGCGAAAATAGTGGCTACCACAGGACTAAAATGGCCAGACGCTCTTCCCCTGGCATTGCTGTCAATGCGTTCCACCCCCACCAAACACCACTTGACCCCTTACGAGGTCGTTTTCGGCCGGCCCATGAGCATCTGGTCTGCACCCAAACCGACATCTATTCACGACATCCCGGACGTCCTAATGTCTGACTATCTGTATAACCTAACTAAAACACTGTCTGTTATTCATCATCAGGTGCTGCAGGCCATCCCCGATGATTCCAGGGGCCCCGGACATACCATCCAGCGTGGAGATTTCGTCCTAATTCGGAACTTCCAGCGGGAGAGGAGTCTGGAACCCCGCTGGACGGGCCCCTGGCAAGTCTTGATCACCACCCGAACAGCTCTTTGAGTGGAGGGGAAGCGAAATTGGCTGCATGCACATCATTGCAAGAAAATCTCTCCGACCCTGACGTCGACCGAAGACGTGACCACCCAAGAAGAGCTCCTGAACAAAGACCGACCATCCCTGAGCTGCTACCCTGAGACAGAGACACTCGAATTGGCGAAATTTCCTGATCCCACTGTGCCATCCAGAGAAGGGTATAACCTGCGACGAAAGAAGGGAGCTTCGGCTAAGCAGACCAATGACTAAGTTACAATTCTCAGACTGGTGGCCTAACACTACTAAGGCTGCCAGGAGAGAAGCCCAACGAAGTTTGTGGTTCTGCCCACTACCGAGCACCTTGAAGATGATGGAAGCGCCCGATACGAAGATGATGGAAGCAACCGGACATCCGAAGACCCACTACAGAAACCCGAAAACTGACAGGTTGCACAGCTCAAAGACTATTGCTCTTCTTATCGCTCTTCTCTTTTGCCTCCTCCTCATGACTACCTTCTGGATCGTGGAAGAGAACTCACCGGCTCATAAGACATTTCTAACGACTGCTCAGCCTACCACCATGAAAGAACACTACCTGGTCTCTCTTTCACCTCAAATCCAAGAAAGGCGTAAGGAGTTCTGGAACAACTCCTTCGTGCAGTTGCTGCACCAACACAACCTTGATGCCAATGCCACGAATTGCTGGATCTGTGGGTGGATACCACATGCCACCGGACATTCCATCCCCTTCATCCCTTCACCTTTCTCTGTTCATGGTTCCTGCCTTGCTTGGCTGATCTTCTTGCAAGAGAGCTACAGAGACAATGCCACTTCCAGCGGAACTATGTCGCACTTTTATCATGGGGTCTGGCTGAACAAAACCGGAAGAACTGCTGCTCCCTTCTGCCCTCTATCCTCCAATGCTTCTGCTCACATGGACATTCCCGCCAAAGAAAGGGTGGAGATGCAAGTATTCAATAACCCAGCAAGACCCACCTTCTCCTACCTCCGGAAACGAACGGCTGCCACCCTGACTGTGGACCTATCTGTCGTCAATGTCTCCGGCCTTGTATGCATCACAGGCCATGGGACACAACTGGTGGGCCACAGCGCTTGCCGCATCACCGGAACTTTGGACTCAACCGACCCACCCTCTTTTGTCACCTCTCCAAACATGTACTTCGTCTGTGGTACAAAAGCCTACACCTGGCTCCCTAAGGGCTGGGGAGGTACCTGCTACATTGCCTTCGTCCTTCCTCCGACCTATGTGGCTCCGGCAAACCATCACCGACAAAAACGAGCAAAGGACATTGAGCAGGCCGACTCCACTGGAGCACAATTCTTGGATGCAATAAAGGGACTTGTTCCACTTTGGGGTCCGATGGCGAACAGTCGTGCCATTCGGCATTTGTCCCAGGCAGTCGAAACAACGATGAACATTACAGCTGGTATCCTCACAAACAATACAGCCGAGCTTCAGGCGGTCCGTCTGGTGGCTCTTCAAAACCGCCTTGTTCTAGATGTGGTTCTGGCGGACCGTGGAGGAGCATGTCGTATCATCGGGTCCAGCTGTTGTACCTACATACCAGACAATTCGCCCTCAGTCTACAAAGCCATTGAACACCTCCACAGACTCTCCTCAGAAGTTCATCAGGAACAAGACGGATGGTCACTTGGGAGTTGGTTCTGGAGTGCTGTAAAGGACTGGGGATGGAGGTTGTTCATGATCGTACTGATACCAATCGTCGTAATATGTGGACTCTGCCTGGGTATTCAATGCTTGCCGCCTCTGTGCTCACTGTTTGCTAACTGTATTTGCCCTAAGACTCCGAACTTCGAAGCTGAACGTATGAAAGCTTTGTATGATATCAAAATACGTAATATAATGGGGATAGACATAAATTGACAAGCTGGCTAGATATGTTGAAAAGGGAGGACTGTTAAAATCTGGATTGTGGCGTAAACATTATCGGCGCCATCTTGTCCTTTTCAGATCCATACGTGCGCATAAGCAGCAGCCATTTTGATTGCCATGGCCTCTCTGCCCACTCCCGATAGCCAGCGCGTCTCCCCCCCCTCACTCTCTTGTTTCCTCGAGCATCCCCCCCCGCGCTCCGGCAACCCCCGATCTCTCCTCCTTGAACCATAAACGAACCATAAGCGCGATCCTGCCTCAGCGCAATATCCCGAGCCGAAACCATATAACCCTTTCATCCCTTCACGGGAACAAGCCTTTGATATCCTCTTCCTCCCTGCCCGATTGTCCAAGCTGTTCCCAGGCCACCGCCAGGCCCCGCAGATGTAGTTTATTGCCCCCTACAGTAGGAACTCACCCCATCAAAGGAGCGCGGATTAATCAACGCTTTCGCACCCCGAAGATCCGACTGATCACACACATCCCCATTCCCAGCGGAATGTCCAGCTGCGCGATAACCACCACATGCTGAGATCGGGTGGGAACTCTACTGTAGATGTGTGTGGGAACGGGCCTGGACCGGGGATTCCGAGGATGTCTTTTCTGTCCTTCAAAGAAACATTACGGATGCAGTGTATGTAATAAAGCCATAAACCTGTGTATAAGAGGCCAGGCCTCAGAGATGCGGTTAGAGCACCTCGAGAAGATACCCTGTTGTCTGATTTGACGTGTTCTGCTCCGTCGGAATAAACTCCTGTTTCCTGCCTTCCCGTCTCCAGCGCCTGCCTCTTTGTTTGGTAATATCGGATGGTATGAGAGGCGGCTAGCGCCGGGCAAACACTGAAGGTTCTTGGTCGACGTCGGCTCTACCTTTTCACAGAGGGACAAAAAAGTGTATTTTATTTCTAAAAGAGGATAATGCAAACCTCTCTCGGCTAGGTCTCTGTTTGCCTTTGTAAAAGTAACTTAGAAATCTGAATTCTTGTCAGACAGCCTTCTCACTGATGCTTCTCTCAATGTTTCATTGCAGCAGATTGCACACTGATTTATTCACATTAGTTGTGACCAGGAGGATTGATTTCTGGGAAGCAGAATCCCTCAAGCAAAGAGCTGAGAAGGAGCGCACACATCTCACCCTTTGCTAAGTAGCTAGGGCCCTCCACCCTAGCTGCCATTCCTTGAATTAGAAGTGAAAACTTGTCCCTAAGGCTATTTTCCTCTACATGGGCTGAAATAAATACACAAATTAAATGCACAGTTTTTCAAAAAGCATAATTCAAGTTCTAGTTTCGACAATGAGAGCGAAAGAATGACAAATGTAACATGATTTATATTAAACCATGTTTACCAATAAGTCCCTTTATGGTTGGATGACAGAACACAAATTGACCTAGCCTGGGAAGGAATCAAGTTATAACACTACTAAAAAAAATGAGGCGACTGAGGAGCTTAATGTATGCCCCTACAGCTCCTGCAGTGTGGGGCTCTCTTGATCAGCACACACACAAACACAAACACACGCACACACACACACACTCCACATCCCAAAAGTCCATTGCCACCCCATACATCAGCTTACCAATTGGAGTTTCACAGAGCCACCTACCTCCACCAAAAATGTAGAAATATATTATTAATATTATTATTGTTCTTGTTGTTTTGTGAGATATAGAATTTTTGCTTGAGGGGGGTACACCCTTCTCAAGCAACAACCAAAACCCTGTCAGGGTGAACCAAAAACAAATATCACAAAATGAACCTGTACTTAACCTTTGGGTCGTTTGGCACAAAAACAGCCAGGCTTAACTTAGAGGCAATGTGTTAACTATTTATGCAGCACACAAACAGTAATAAAGTGAAAACATAACACTAGAAAAATCCCACACAAATTTAGAAACATTAGAATAGAATGTAATAAATAATTTGAAACCAAAACAGTATTTCTACCAGTTCCCAAACAAAGGTTATAGGTTATTAAATGTAATAATGTAACACAATGTTATACTATGGGAGAGGAAGGCCTCACAGTCGTGAAAAACGAATTTTGGAGTATATCACTAACAGGATATTTAAAACTTAAAAATATATGTCCACATTTTTTAATACACTGCACCCTACCTTATGGGCTGTTATGGACCTACCTCAGGGGTGACTTGTATGTATTAAAAAGGAAGGCTTAGGCTGAGCAAAAGGTTTGTTTTGCCAAGTCGAACTGGCAGTTTAAAACTGCACACATGCTGTAATAGCAGGCATAGGACATGTTTTAAAAGGCTACTTAGGTGTGTGTCACAGCAACTGCTTCAGGTCCACTGATAGCATTTAATTTACAGGTGTTGGGTCCATGTTGTCCCAATGTTCTAAGGGTGTATTTGTAAATTAACTGTGGCAATTAGGCGCAGGCCAATTTTACCATGTCTTAGGAGTGAGCACAAGCACTTTAGCACTGCTTAGCAGTGTTCAAGGGCATAGAATCGTAATGCCAACAAAAACAGGTTCAGAAACAGGAGGGGTGTTCGCAAAAATTTGGGCGGTGACCCTTTAGAGAGGGCCCCATCTAACATTGTTTTTATTATTACTAGAAGTAGTAGTATTATTAATAATGTTGCTTTTTAATATAGTAGTTCGATATCTAAGAGGCTTTATGGCGCTAAGATACATCAACTGTGAGAAGGAGCAGCCCCATCTATAAAAGACATGGAAAGTTATTAAAGCGCTACTAAAAGTTGAATAATTTCTGATTTTCCTTTCGTTATAGACTTGTGATTTCAGAGCCTAGTGGTTAAGTGCCTAAAGGAATGCCGGCCGGAGTGCTCACTGTTGACTAGATGAATAGAGCAAATGAAGATTTTCAGAGTCTGAAGAGTGGTATGGAACGCAGTGCTGGTTAAAAGCGCAGACATTTCATGATCAAGTAAAGGCTTATGGGTCAAACATAGGGCCTTGAAATTCACTCTTTGCTCCACTGCTATCCAGTGTAATTCTCTTTGTCATTCTAATACATGACCATGTCTAAGATTTCCTACTGTACAGATTGTAAAGTTTGTCCTCGTTGTAAGTATGCCAACAAGTATGCCGGAAGACCAAGGCAGAGACTGTTACAGTAATCAAGACTGAAGAGGATCAAAGCACAGTGAGCAATTGGATGGAAAGGAAGGGCCTTCTGGAGAGGTTGAAGCAAGTGTAAGCCAGAGTTCACCACAGCTTTGACTGGTGTCTTCAGGTTTGCTCAATGAATACACAAGCAGCTGACCTGTGCAGATAGGATGATGGGCTGCATTCATCAACATTGACAACATGTTCACTAGAACCTTTCTAATCTCCACACCAAGCTGGGGATCCCCGCTTGTCAATTGCTTTATAGTGGGTGTAGCATATTGGGGAATTACATGAATAAGAGGAATTATTTTGACGCTATCATTATTCGGACTTACCTCCGTTCGGCTGTATGCTGGAGTTTACTAACCCCCACCCTGGCCCTCACCGCCCCACTTCACCACCCCGCAGCACTCCCTCGAGGAGACGCTACTTGGTCTAACATCTCTGTTTACTTCCAAATGTTTCCACTGCTTGCCCTTCCTGCAACCATCTGGAGCAAATGGAGGTTGTTGAGTAGTTAAGTATAGGAAAAGGGTCAACAAATTGATGTTATCGGTGTTCATGGGTACATAATGTTCCTCCCGGTATCCCTAGCCTTTTGGAGAATTAACATCTGTGTTTCAAACTACTATTAAAGGCCAATCAGTGTACATAGCTGCATGGAGATGTGGCACCGACTGTGATTTGGAGCAGCTACTCGAAGCCTAAGAGAACAATCAATGTTGAGATAGGAGTAGGATTGTCCAGGTACCAGCAGCAGTTTGAAGGCTGAACATTGCTACCATTAATAAAGATCTTCAGAGAAAACCTAATGCTTTTTCTTCATGTCTTTGGTTAGAGCTGGTGCACACAGAGAGAGCAGACAATTAGACATTGTTCCAATAAATTCCATTTGTAGCCTTCCTATGAAGCAACCCATACCCCAGTCACTTTTGCGCCGGGAATGAAAATGGTGCTCCATAACCATATTGATGAACAAAGCCGAAGACCGAGTTCTTTTATGAGGTCATGGAAATCTGAGTGAGGTTAGTGGCTATTAGACTTGTGTGCATTCTGCACCACTGTAGACTTTTTTTTAATCCACAGATTGTATATTCTTGGTTCTCTGTTCCCAGCTTCCAAGTTGGATCATTTGTGAGTGATCAGGATCTATTGATGATGGACATCATAGGCTGCTTCATGGGGTGGAAGCCAGTGCTTAGATTGTGCCAGTTGTTGCAGGTGGTGACCAGTGGCCCTCATTTTTGTAGATGGATACTTTTTTTTTATCATGAGACTTTGACCCAGAGGGAGAGAGAATATAAGATAGAAAAGGTAGAAAGAAGGAAGAGAGAGATAAGAAAACCATGAGAAATAGAGAAAGCAAGGATGAGAAAGAACATGCAAACAGAGATCGGATGTGTAGAGTAGTGGAAGAAAGATGCATGAAGTAGAATAAAAAATAGGAACCTTTGTGAGAGGAAATCGGTTTTATTATGTGGTTTGGTACACTTACCAACCCCTTTAGGACTAGTATGTTTAGTTTGTTAAAGCCTATAGCTCAACCCTGGGTAGCTGTTGCCCTGAGCAGCAAAACTCACCCAAAGGAACATGTGTAAAATATTTAAACATTACTAAAACAATTGAAGAAGAAATAAATGAGGGACTCAAGAAAACCAACACAATTTATAAAGATAAAATGTATTTTTTATATATTTTTAGACACCATAATGAAAAAGATCCATTGCAGGGTTCTGCAGATATAAAATTTACAAGTATAATGAATATACACTTTTTCACTTAACCACAGACAAGCATTGGTAAACTCAACAAATTTAACACTTAGAAACTTTTTCAAGGAAAACTTTGGGCATGTGTCAATCCGGTTACCTAGAGTTACCTTAGGCAAGGAATTCCGACACGGAACAGTCAGGGGACCAAAAAGGTCTACAGGAACAGTTACCTCAAAGGTAGAAGCGGTTTTCAGTGATCTTCTTTGATGTAGATTCCCATGGAGTGGTCCTGATGCAAGGGATGCTGAAGATGCTAAAGGATGCGGTAGATGGGGGTCTTTTACAGCTACTCATCAGTCCACATGATCAGTGAGGTGGTTCTGGCCACAGGGATCGACGTCCCTCAAGGTCCTTTCTGTCCTGGCATAAGTCCAGTCACCACTGGACTACCGGCTGCCCGGTATAAAGGTTATTGCCAAATCCTATCTTGGGTGAACACTTGTCTTCTGGACAACCAAGCTGCATTCCGATGACTCACCTAGGTCCAGCACATGCAGGTGCAGCTTTGAGCATTGGTTCTGGGTCTATTATGCTGAACGGCAATGAGAAACATCAGCCTGAATATTTGGGCTACCAACTTTCCCCAGACTGATTCTCCAGCTGTTGTGACCCTGTGCTGTGAACAGGAGGTCATCCAACTGACCCTTGTAGTCTCTTCAGCTTGGCTCCAGAGATGACTTCTCCATGAGCAGGACGCAGAAGGCACAGTCCCTTCTCCTTTGCTAGCCTCCAGGTTCAGCAGGTGCAGGCCACGCTCGTACAGCCTCTCTTTGCTAGTTCCTTGATGCAGCTGAGCAGTCCTTCTTCAGTCCCTTTTCCAGTCCAGTAAAGATCTGAGTTCTGGGTGAAAAGGGCACCCTATTTATGCTCAGCAGATTTCCTCAGGGTAGGACATGGTTGGTAGCTAATGGGCTACCAGGATCACTCCCTCTTGATGACCACTTCTTGTGAAGTGTGGCATATGGCTATTCCCCAATGCACCATTCTACCCACTCCCAATATGGCAGAACCCCACTTTCAGTATCCAGAGTTTCTTAGCCTAACTCTTAGCCTAATGTGGCTGCCAAGGGGGCTACACACTCTAAAAAGAGTGTGCCAACTGCTTTCCCCTCTCCTTCCCAAGTGCCAGCCTGTTTACTTGAACAATAGGGAAGCCCCTCTTCCAAGTGTTCCCTATTTGCACTTCAAAGGCGGCTTCACCTTTTAAGCTCACCTTTTGGGCCAATATCTGTGTGGTTTCCTCAGGGCCGGACTGGGAACCACAACCGGCCCTGGCAAAGTGCTCGGCCGGCCCCCCCCTCCCCACTCAGGGGGGGAGGGGTGAGGGGGTTGGAGGTGTCGCCGAGCTCTTTGCCGGTGCTGGTCTGCAAAAACGGCCCTGTAACAAAAACGGCCCCCAGGGGCCCAAAACTGGCCCCCACCCGTGCGGCGCACCGGGGCATTGCCCGGTGCCCGCTATGGCCAGTCCGGCCCTGGGTTTCCTGCCTGGAGGAGTTAACACCTCCTCTAGTAGCACGCCTCTATTGTTATCTTTTCTTTGAGTCATTCAGACATCTCCCCATGAAAGCAGAAGGCTGTCTCAAGGACAACCATAATTGGGCACTAGAAATCTTGGGCAGCCAAAGTGGCAACTTCTAAAGTTACACTTTGTCCTCCTGTGACATCAAATTCGATGTAACCATTAAATTGGATCTGATGCACTGATTCTTTTGATACCGTACAGTACCAACTTTACTAGTTCCATTCACAAGCTCACTGGGCTGAGATGTCAGCCTGTAACTCAGCACTTTCCAATGGGGCAAGCAACTAGCCTTTCCATAGTAAAAACAGCAATGTAAGGTTTTTACTATTGGAACATGTAAATGTACATATTCCCCATTTTAATATACAGCACCCTGTTTTAGGGCTCAACAGGTCTGCCTCAAGGGTGACTTATATATATTAATAAAAAAGGAGGACAGGGCTTTGCCATTACCTGAAATGGCAAATTCGAGCTAGCAGTTTAAACCTGCTCTCTTCCAGTCTGCAGATGCAGCCTGAAAGCCATGGCTTACCTATTCCCACTCAGAGTGGCACAACAAATGCTGCAGTCCTTGAGGGGAACTCTAACTTACAGGCCCTGTGTACTCCTGGTACCATATACTAAGGACGTATGAGTAAGTTAGACTATGCCAGTTAAGTATAAGCCAATTAAACATACAACAAAAATTTAAAGGTCGGAGCAAATGCACTGATTCCTGATTAACACGGTTAAGGGTTAAGGGCAAGTCGGAGTGATTACACCAACACCTAGTGGTGAACATGGTAGTAAAAGTAGGGATTAACCTGTAAAAAGACTATTTCCTGACACTTTGGTATTCAGAAATAATAGAATTCAGCAGTGACAGTGGTGGGCTCCTAAAAAAAAACGTTGGCCTATGCTTTTTTATTAACAAAATGAGCAATGTGTGTAACAGAGTCAGGAATGCTGAGAGCTATCTTAAGATGTTTAAACTCTTGAATGAGAGGAAAAGAACACTTTGATTGGAGATAACATATTTTCCTATCAGATTTCGAAATTGCATTGCAAAGTTTTGGAAAGCATGTAAGCTTGGCAAGGGTGTTAACTTTGTAGGGAGATGTACAAGTTGAAACTGTCTTTATATGAATCTCGTCTCCACATGAAATGAAGGTTTTATCCAACGGAAAGACAAAAAAATATTGTGTATCTTCGATTAGAAATAAAGGGTCAGATTTAGACCCTGGCAGACTGGATACTTCATTGCAAATGTGAAGGAGTACCCTCTCCACCAAACTCTTGGACCACCCACCTCATTTAAAGATTGGCAGGCTATAAGCTTTCCATGGACAGAGCCCTCATTGGGGCTGTCAGAGTAAAACCACCGCCTCTCTTTAGTGCAGACGATGTGATGAAAAGCCCTGAGGTGAGAGATAGAAAAAACAATAATGATACCACACCCTAGGGGAATGCTTCCAGTATGCGGAGATCATTTTTGTTTGCTTTTCGGTAACAAACTCTGGCTATGAGAGTTTGTTTCTGAAAAATGGGAAAAAAAGATGCACTTTTGTTGCACAGCCGTCAAAACCGATGGTGGCCGTCAACCAAACTGTTAGACCTGCGTTGTTTTGGCATGGCTTCCTCTGTCTATTTGCTTCTGGCCTCCTGTTATTGACTGTGTGGTGAACTTCATTTTTGCTGGTTTCAGGACTCTGGGCACTTTACCACTGCTGACCAGTGCTAAAGTGCATGAGCTCTGTATCTAAAATGTATTGACATTTGGTTTCTTCATGATTGGCATATTTGTTTTCACTATTAAGTCCCTAGTAAAGTGCATAAGGTGTACCCAGGGCCTGTAAATCAAATGCTACTAGTGGCCTTCAACACTGATTGTGCCACCCACATGAGTAGTGAGAAAAGCATGTCTCGGGCCTGCCAATGCAGAGCCTGTGTGCGCAGCTTAGGACTGCCATGTCATCCTGGCAAGTACACCTACTTGCCAGACCCGAACATTCCCTTTTACAAAATGTAAGGTACTTCTAAGGTAGGAGGTAGATAGCCTTGTGGGCAGGGTGCAGTGTATTCAAAAGGTAGGATATGTGGTTTTAGGTTTTACCCGCTTAACCGCGGCAGTGTGGGAGAATTAATGAGTGGGCAGGGCTGCATCGGCCAACGGACTTGCGCAGCACCAGTGAGGTAGTGCTGTCGCAAGCACGGAACGGGTTAAATGTCCAGGTAGTGAAAAACAGCTAAATTCATTTTACACAACAGCAAGGCCTATCCCTCCCATAGGTTAGCATTGCAGCCGTCTTTTAACATTTTACAAGTGTATCTTCCAATTGAGAACAGATAGTAAATTGGAGTTTGGTGTCTCTGGACTCATAATTTAAAAAACATCTTTTGGTAAAGTTGTTTTTAAATTGCGGGTCTAAAAATGCCACTTTAAAAAAGTTGGCATTTCCTTACTTTAACCATTATGTGCCTCTGCATGTCCTTATAATACATGTCTGGGTTGGATGATAGTTGGGCTTTGTGAATTCACTCTAGTCAGTCACACACAAAGAAAGCTGAGGTGTGCCCATGTCCTGATGGCTCATCACCAGGCTGATGGGTCTTCCTGAGCTAGAGTAGTGGGAGGAGTTGACAATTGCACTTGAATAGGGCTGTGCCTGAACCCACACAGAGAGCTACCTACTCCCCTCTAATGTGTCTGGAGCCAGGGCCAGGAAGGGCCGGGTCTTATGCACTACAAAGACCTTTATTTGAAGTATCCCTACTTCAAAGGCTTAAATGGGTATAAGTATGGACCTCTGATACCACAAACCTGGAACTCTCTGGACTGAGGACATTCTACTAAGAAGAAGAGCTGTTGTGCTGCCAGGAGGGGCTGTCATTATACTGCTTTCTTTGCTTTGTTGGCCTGCTGCCTGCTGCTTCTATCTTGAAACTGAGAGGACTGGACTTTGCTCTCTGCATCCTGTTTTCTAAGGTTCTCAAAGGGTTTGAATTGAGCTTGACTCCTGTTGAAAGTCTCAGGGCCATCAAAGACTTCACTTGCAGCACCTGGGCTTTCCTGCTGAGATCCCTACTCTGCCACGTGATGTCAAATCCAGTCCTGGGCTCTTGGAAGTGAGCTCAATGTATTAAACAAGAAGAAACCATTCCACCATCTTCAAGTGTGATTTCAGAGCCGACACGGCTCTTCAGTACCGTGCCGCTGCCTACACTTAAGACATGGTCCCCACTCAACGCAACAACCTCAACTTGCATCGTAGGCGGCACAGCCGCTGCAACACCTCTGAAGATCTGCAAAGCGCGAGCTTCGAGTATTGCGTCACCGAAGTCGATGACACCCAACTCCACCACAGTGCCTATGGCCGGGGTGGTGTGACATCGACAACGTGGTGACGACGCCTCGTGGCTTGACCAACGACCCTTCATTGACCCTGCACTGCCAGCAGAACCGCCTCTTGCCGCCAATGGCGCATCACCTCCCATGTGTCTTGCAACGTCCCGGGCATCCCCGCTGTGCCAACAACCTGCACTGGCAGTAAGGAACCTATGCCGCACTCACTGGCGTCAGCGACACCTCACCTCCCCAGCGCTTCACAACATCTTTGTTCTGTCACTGTTTCAAAGGTACTGTGACCAGAGTATGTACCAATTCATAGCCAGCTGGCACTCCATCATGGTCGGCCTCGAACTTTGAGATTCTACTCCGTCAAGCATGTTGTTATAGCCCCAGCCGGAGTTATCGTTTTTCATTTAATATTGACAAATTTGTTTCTTGATTAGTGTGTGTTGGAATTCGCTGTTTTGGTCCTGGTTTAATCAGATAGATATTGGCTATTTTTGTAAACTGGTGAAGAGTACTTTGTGGTGTTTTCGCTGTGTACTGTGTGTGTGTGTGTGTGCACAAATACTTTACATATTGCCTCTTTAATTTAAAATGACTGCTCTGAGTCAAACTACTCAAGGGTGTGCACAGGTAAACTTAGCATGTACTACACTTACCCTGACTGGGATTGTGGGTCTCTACTTGGACAGGGTCCAAACCTCGGCTAACTAAAGACCCTATCTCTAACACAAATGTTTTGCCCATTGAAAGGAAGTGCCGGGATGTTGGTTCTTTTCATGGTGCACAAATTGCCTCTGAGTCTGTGGTCATCAATGAATCTGATGGATTGTGTACCATCGGGATAGTGGACCGAATGTCCTCCACCATCCTCAATCAATCAGTCAACCAATCAGCATTTGTAAAGCGCAGCACCATCAGCCGGAGGGTATCTGGGTGCTGATTCTTTGTTGAAAAGCCAGGTCTTGAGCCTCTTTCTGAAGTCTGCCAGTGAGAAGGCTGTACGGAGTTGAAGGGGAAGGTTGTTCCAGGTCTTTTCAGCAAAGTAGGAGAAGGAGCAGCCACAGTTGCGGCTGCGACAGATGTGGGTGGTATGCGGTGGGAGAGTGAAGATGAGTGCAGGTGCCTAGAAGGCTGGTGGAAATTCAGTTTATGGTTGATGTAAGAAGGTTATAGGTCATGGAGGGCATTTTAGTCATGCATGAGGATCTTGAACTGGCATCTCTTCTGGATGGGGAGTCAGTGGAAGTCTCTCAGGCGGGGGTGATGTAGGTTTGTTTGGGGAGGTCCAGGATGAGCCTGACTGCAGCGTTCGGTATAGTCTGGAGTATTCTGAGGAGCTGGGTAGAGATGCCGGTGTAGAGGGTGTTGCCGTAGTCAAGATAACTGTTGATTAGGGTCTGAGTGACGGTCTTTCTGGTGTTGGTTGGGATCCATCTGAAGATTCTGGGGAGCATGCGAAGTGTGCAGAAGCAGGCAACTGCTTTAAATTGTTGTTTCATGGTTAGTTGGCTGTCGAGGTTGATGCGGAGGTTGCATGCATGTTTGATCAGTCTGGGTGTGGATCCACGTTCTGCAGGCCACCAGCTGAGGTGTTCTTCCAGGAGATCAGTAATTCAGTTTTGTCAGAATTGAGTTGGAGGCAGTTGTCTCTAATCCATTTGGCTACATTAGTAATGGAATTGCAGATGCTGGTTTTGGCATTGGATGGGTCCTTTGTGAGCGAGAGGATCAGCTGAGTGTCACCTGCGTAGGAGATTATGTTGAGTCCGTGGGATCTGACGATGTCTGTGAGGGGGGTCATGTAGATGTTGAAACAGGTTGGGACTGAAGGACCTGGATATCAGACTATAAATCAGGCCAAAGATTTTAGCAAGTCAATTCACCTCATATCAATTGTGGGTGGATTGGTGCTCACATAACGAGACAGCTACAGCTTTTCTGCATTTGCTGATCTACACACTCCAGAGACCTTCCCAGAAATGCAATATAGGAGCTCTGCTATTTTAAGCACACCATATCAGAAGCATTTTCCAACAGAGAACCAGGCTTCTGTTTTGCCACTCCTTCTGGTGATAAACTTCCAAGACCTTAGCAACCCTGTCCAGAGGGACTGAGATAGTGGCCACCTTCTGTCTCCAATGGGGCAACTCAGAGCACGCCTGACTGAGATGGGAATAGCATGAAAGGACATACAAAGCTGCATCTACTATCTGAATCTAAGGCTAATGCTTTCAGACAGCAAAGAGGCAGCACTGATCATTTTTCTAGACCCATTTCCAAAATACCAACCTCCATTCCTAAGTCAAGGTTGCTGAGCATTAATTCAGACACTAAGGTGGTAAGCAATATACTCCTCTTGGGATGAAGGCTCAAGTTGCGTTAAGTTAAATGCATTAACAATATTTCCCACCATTTGTAGGACTGACTACTAATATATGACTCTTCTCAATAAATGTGTTTGATTGCTCCCAAATAGGCTGAGTTGCAAGGGTGAAAACTCTACATTAGGCAACAGTACGTTTACTTGACCTCCTAAGGGGCATTAGGTGACTAGGGCAGAACGATGATGGAGGGCATGGAGTGACAGGTAGTAGACTCTCTCCTCATGGTTTTATTTACCCTTCATCCTGGACTACTAAAACCTGTCAAGTACGCACAGGTGGATTAATAAGAATACCCTTTTGTAACCTTTACCAGACAATTTGGTGTGTGTGATGGCTTTGATGGTTTAGTAATACTATTAATATTCTGTGAGCATTGGTCTTCAGCAAATCCATATTTGGTACCAATAGTGCAATGGAGCAACCTCTTGACCACTGGTAAATTGCGAACAGTGGAGTCTAGCTTTGAGTCAAAGAACCCAACTAGAGGAAATGTTCTTTCCCTTATGACATTATGCAGTGTAGAGACTACAAAGCTGAACTTTGATCCTAAAATGGGTCCACTTACACACACTTGTAAAGTGTACATTAAGCAGATAATGGTATAACACATAGCTGGCTGCTGAGGAATTTGACCCTATCTGGCAGATGGTCTTGCTAATCCTGGCAGAGTAAAGATGAGTAACATAGATGGTATGGAAGCACTGATGGACCTGTTGACCTTCCTCAGTGCCTGGAGACCCTCACAGGTGATTAGCTGTGCTCTACAAATACTGCCTGATTGACTGATTGATTGATTGACCGGGGTGATTGGATGTTACCCTGATTTTTTATGAGTTTTAGAGGAAGAGACGGCATTTATGTGGAGAAACATGGATGGAGCTTGTTCAGCTATAGGTGCCATTCATTATTTTATTACACATTTTAGGTATGTTATCTGTACCTCGCAGTTCTTGGCTCAAGTAGTGCTAAGATACATTTTCTCACAATCTGTGATGAAGGCTTTGCCTGGCATTCTGTTATCTTGCTAGAGACATGCTCATGGCACTGAAGCACAGAGACTCTTAAAAAAGTGTTGGCTGTAGCAGTCAACCACACTGGGGATTTGGCTAAAGCCTAATCAACCTTATTAATGTATTTGACCATAATTTTCAACCTTAGGGTGCTGAATAACATTTCTTTGGAACAAGCTACCAGCCTCAGTAGTCGAGCCAAAGTTTGAAAACAAAATCTCATCAGAGATGAAAAGGAATGGTCTGCAAACCTTATAAATTGACCACCTTAGGAGCTCCTACCATTCTCTTTGGGCTGAAACGTAACCTGAATGGCATGTAGTAGAACCCAAAATTCTAAATCTGGTAAACACCAGTATGATTCATACTGCTACGGTTTTCAGACCACTGTACCATGCCTGTAGTTTAGACCCAGAAATCTCAGAGGAACTTGGGTCAAAGCTTGAGCTGGGTCTAGTATCTACCATTCCCTACTCTGTCCAGTTGCCTGCACTCCTCCCCAGGCAGGGTCTTTCCCAGAGCCCACTGCTTTGATGTGTGAGGTGCAGCTTTTTAATAGGGATTTTTGCTGCTCAGAAAATGTATCTTAACCTTCGTCTGCTCCCTTTCCTTAAGCGACAACACCTTATTTAGGGCCACTTTGCTGCAATCTGGTGCCCTTCCATGGACATTTGCTGCTGCATTATAAGGCAACTGATTGTCCCCATAAAGGATCACCAACCCACATGAGGTGCAACCTTGTTGTGAAATTTTTCCTCTGCCTCCAGACTCTCTGGACAATCTCTTGCACCAGAATGACTCACACTTCCAAAATCTTCAAGCCTAAGAAGTCCTCTAATGCACCCATCTATCCATCTGATCAGTAACATGCTGCTCTATGAGTGCACATTGCAAAAAACACAGTTGATGGACAGAATGTAGAACAATGTCATACATTCACCCCAGTACAAGGATCTGGGCCTAAATCCCTCGTTTTTTTGCACTCCACACCACCCTGGGTTAGACACTGGCTATATGCAAATCAGCTCTGACCCTGTGCCTCATGGAAACAGTCCAGTCCGAACTACCAAGCCATGTCTTTCCCAGACCGGAATCAAGCATCCAAGGACCGGTTTCTGGCTATCAGCCTTCATCAGCCTGGATAGCTTGACTCCAGTGGTGTGGAGAGCCTGGGACTCACGTCTGAGCATACCCAGCCCACTCGGGGTGAAAATTGCAAAAAACACAGTTGGTGGACAGAATGTAGAACAATGTCATACATTCACCCCAGAACAAGGATCTGGGCCTAAATCCATCGTTTTTTTGCACTCCACACCACCCTGTGTTAGACACTGGCTATATGCAAATCAGCTCTGACCCTGTGCCTCATGGGAACAGTCCAGTCCGAACTACCAAGCCATGTCTTTCCCAGACCGGAATCAAGCATCCAAGGATCGGTTTCTGGGTATCAGCCTTCATCAGCCTGGATAGCTTGACTCCAGTGGTGTGGAGAGCCTGGGACTCACGCCTGCGCATACCCAGCCCACTCGGGGTGAACATTGCAAAAAACACAGTTGATGGACAGAATGTAGAACAATGTCATACATTCACCCCAGTACAAGGATATGGGCCTAAATCCATCGTTTTTTTGCACTCCACACCACCCTGGGTTAGACACTGGCTATATGCAAATCAGCTCTGACCCTGTGCCTCATGGGAACAGTCCAGTCCGAACTATCAAGCCATGTCTTTCCCAGACCGGAATCAAGCATCCAAGGACCGGTTTCTGGCTATCAGCCTTCATCAGCCTGGATAGCTTGACTCCAGTGGTGTGGAGAGCCTGGGACTCACGTCTGAGCATCCCCAGCCCACTCGGGGTGAAAATTGCAAAAAACACAGTTGATGGACAGAATGTAGAACAATGTCATACATTCACCCTAGTACAAGGATCTGGGCCTAAATCCATAGTTTTTTTGCACTCCACACCACCCTGGGTTAGACACTGGCTATATGCAAATCAGCTCTGACCCTGTGCCTCATGGGAACAGTCCAGTCCGAACTACCAAGCCATGTCTTTCCCAGACCAGAATCAAGCATCCAAGGACCGGTTTCTGGCTATCAGCCTTCATCAGCCTGGATAGCTTGACTCCAGTGGTGTGGAGAGCCTGGGACTCACGTCTGAGCATACCCAGCCCCCTCGGGGTGAAAATTGTAAAAAACACAGTTGATGGACAGAATGTAGAACAATGTCATACATTCACCCCAGTACAAGGATCTGGGCCTAAATCCATAGTTTTTTTGCACTCCACACCACCCTGGGTTAGACACTGGCTATATGCAAATCAGCTCTGACCCTGTGCCTCATGGGAACAGTCCAGTCCGAACTACCAAGCCATGTCTTTCCCAGACCAGAATCAAGCATCCAAGGACCGGTTTCTGGCTATCAGCCTCCATCAGCCTGGATAGCTTGACTCCAGTGGTGTGGAGAGCCTGGGACTCACGTCTGAGCATACCCAGCCCCCTCGGGGTGAAAATTGTAAAAAACACAGTTGATGGACAGAATGTAGAACAATGTCATACATTCACCCCAGTACAAGGATCTGGGCCTAAATCCATCGTTTTTTTGCACTCCACACCACCCTGGGTTAGACACTGGCTATATGCAAATCAGCTCTGACCCTGTGCCTCATGGGAACAGTCCAGTCCGAACTACCAAGCCATGTCTTTCCCAGACCGGAATCAAGCATCCAAGGACCGGTTTCTGGCTATCAGCTTTCATCAGCCTGGATAGCTTGTCTCCAGTGGTGTGGAGAGCCTGGGACTCACGTCTGAGCATACCCAGCCCACTCGGGGTGAAAATTGCAAAAAACACAGTTGATGGACAGAATGTAGAACAATGTCATACATTCACCCCAGTACAAGGATCTGGGCCTAAATCCATCGTTTTTTTGCACTCCACACCACCCTGGGTTAGACACTGTCTATATGCAAATCAGCTCTGACCCTGTGCCTCATGGGAACAGTCCAGTCCGAACTACCAAGCCATGTCTTTCCCAGACCGGAATCAAGCATCCAAGGACCGGTTTTTGGCTATCAGCCTTCATCAGCCTGGATAGCTTGACTCCAGTGGTGTGGAGAGCCTGGGACTCACGTCTGAGCATACCCAGCCCACTCGGGGTGAAAATTGCAAAAAACACAGTTGATGGACAGAATGTAGAACAATGTCATACATTCACCCCAGTACAAGGATCTGGGCCTAAATCCATTGTTTATTTGCACTCCACACCACCCTGGGTTAGACACTGGCTATATGCAAATCAGCTCTGACCGTGTGCCTCATGGGAACAGTCCAGTCCGAACTACCAAGCCATGTCTTTCCCAGACCGGAATCAAGCATCCAAGGACCGGTTTCTGGCTATCAGCCTTCATCAGCCTGGATAGCTTGACTCCAGTGGTGTGGAGAGTCTGGGACTCACGTCTGAGCATACCCAGCCCACTCGGGGTGAAAATTGCAAAAAACACAGTTGATGGACAGAATGTAGAACAATGTCATACATTCAGCCCAGTACAAGGATCTGGGCCTAAATCCATCGTTTTTTTGCACTCCACACCACCCTGGGTTAGACACTGGCTATATGCAAATCAGCTCTGACCCTGTGCCTCATGGGAACAGTCCAGTCCGAAATACCAAGCCATGTCTTTCTCAGACCGGAGCCATGTCTGAGCTGGGGTGGCGGAGTGAGCTAAAGAACGGTGATGGATTAAACCCAGATCAGTTGACTGGGGGTGAGTGTTTGTATTGTCAACGCTCCGTCCATCACCACCTTTGGTTTTTCTTTGTTCGCCCTAAGTTGGCAGGGTATGCTCAGACTTGAGTCCCTTGCTCACTTTGCCACTGGAGTCAAGCAAGCCTGGCTGAAGACGGCTGTAATGCCTGAAACCGGTCCTGGGAAGCTTGATTCCGGTCCAGGGAAGACATGGCTTGGCAGTTCGGGCTGGACTGTTCCCATGAGGCATAGGGTCAGACTGATTTGCATATGGCCATGTCTGAGCTGGGGTGGCGGAGTGAGCTAAAGAACGGTGATGGATTAAACCCAGATCAGTTGACTGGGGGTGAGTTTTTCTTTGCTCTATGAGTGCAGGCACTTAAGCCTCGTCTATGCACTCCATCAAACTGCCTTACCATATCTTTTGTAAACCTGCATTTCTGCCACTCTGCTCTAAGCGTAGGTGTCCTGTAATAGGTTGTACTTCAAATATTTTGAACTTAGTTCTGAAACATACAGAGTTACTGTCATAGACACCTGTGTTAATTACATAGGAGTGCTTAAAACAGATGGCTGCACACTTGTGACACACAGGCCTAAATACTCTATTAGGCAGTGCTGATTTTTATACTAGTGTGTAGATGAACAGGTGCAGAGTTGTTTCTTACTATTTACTAGGGGTGGGCGGAACTCGAGGACCATCATATTTCCTCTGGCACAGACCCCGCTGGCTCTGCAGTGGAAACATTACTCCAATTGCCCAACGGTCTGACCATCCTTCTACCTATTTATGGCAGGAAGTCTGATGTCCTTTTTTTCCTCTTCAGGATTTCTGGCAAAAGTCAAATGGCCTCTAATAGCAAAGGAAACAAGGATTTGCAATGCAATAGGTCTCGCAATTGCGAGAGTTGGAGATATTTGCTTTGTAAATGGCAATGCCTTTTATTTGTGTTTAAAAAACCTGCAATAATAAAAGGCATTGTAATATACAATACCAATAGGTCAAAGTTTCTAACATATGAATCCTATTGGATTGCAAATGCTTGTTGTTTACAAATGCCCCATGCTGCTTTCATGTTAATAGAGAACACGCCCCTTTCTTCAGATGAGCCGTGTCTAAAGAAAGGTGCGCGGCCGCTTTTAAAGCGAAAGTGCGGTATGGGGCTCTTTTACCAAAAAAGCATTTGTTTGTCAAGTTGACAAAGAAATGCCTTTTTTTGTAAAAGCGCCCTGTGAAAGTGCGCATGGCACGCTGAATGTTGCAGGAATGCATGTAGTACATGCAGTAGGAGAAACCATTAAAGACAATAATGCTTACAGAGTAAATAAAAAAAGGCACACAATTGATGGACGGAATGCATAGCAAATCAAAACATTCACCCCAGTCAAGAGATCTGGGTTAAATCCATCATTCTTTTGCTCCCCATGCTACCCTAGTTTAAACCTGACCACATGCAAGTCAGTCTTGACCCTGTGCCTCATGGGAACAGTCCAGCCCGAACTGCCAAGCCAGTTCCACCCTGGACCGGAAACAAGCATCCTAGGACCGGTTTCGGGGTGTCACCCCTCATCAGCCAGGATAGCTTGAATCCAGTGGCCCAGTGAGCCAGTGCCTTCAGAGGATCAGTCTAGGCAGTGGCTTCTCTGAAGGCATAGATATCTCTGCGAGGGAGGCCAATGGCATAGCCAGGGTGTCAAAGTAAAGCAAATGCCCCTGACTGCTTTTTGTGCAGTAAAAGTCTGTAATAATTAATTCGAGTCTAGTGGGCCCCACTGAACAGACCTGGCTGGACCAATAGCAGCTACACTCTGTAGAGAGCCACCCGGCCTCTGAACAACAATGTATCAAATGCACCCACGCACGCATTCACCCTCGGGACGGGCACGCCCCGAGGTATATAATAAAAGCGCGGAAGACCGCTCGGGGTCTTTCCGGCATACCTCTAGCTATTGTGTGTGTGCCCATCATTGCTGTAATTTTGCTGCGTGCGAGGCCCGACCTCGCACACCACAC
Source organism: Lissotriton helveticus (assembly GCF_964261635.1). Classification (NCBI taxonomy): domain Eukaryota; kingdom Metazoa; phylum Chordata; class Amphibia; order Caudata; family Salamandridae; genus Lissotriton; species Lissotriton helveticus. Next base: position 962,817,695 of record NC_136068.1, on the reverse strand, counting down.
TGGCGACGAGGCCGGTACCGCCCCCGCGCGTGCCCTGCCATCTGTCGGAGCTGTTCGCTCCCTACCTGCTGCCTTCGGCAGGCTGAGGCTGCCTGTGACGTCCCCTGGCCGCGGAGCTCGTCCGCCGGCCTGCTGCCTTGGCTCACTGTCGACTCCCGCCCACGCGCCTCCTGAAGCGGAGCGTGTTCAGCCGGCGGGAGCTGTGCCTGGCCTTCCTCCTGGTGCCGGGTGAGTGCGCTGTTCCCGCGGCCCTGCTGTGGCCCCCCCCGCGCTGCGCGTGTCACTGCATAGGGGCTCGCCTTCCGCCCCGGCGTGTGGCGCATGTGCGCGCGCGCTCTTCGTTTAGCGCGCGGCCCCGGTGGGGGAGGGGTGAAGAGGGGAGACGCTGCACGTCTACCCCGAGGCTCCTGACACGTGGAGCCTCCAACGCCCACCCTGCCCTGCGCCCTCACGCGCCGTCCATCTCTCAGCTTTGGACTACGGAGGGGAAAGGAGCAATACTTACACGTCCACTGCTCCTGGCCAAAATTTTGAAAAAAAAAAAGAAACAGAGGAGAAATAAAGCACTGGCAAAATCAACATTGTCTGAGGTCATTATAGGAGGCCGACGGCCATCTCAGTGCACTAGCAGCCTGCCAAGGCATTACCCTGCCCCAGATCAAAGACTACATTCAGGGCCAGGAAGGAGTGAGGTCAGAGAAGGGACATTAGCATGAATGACAACGCCACCGGAGGCGCGACCGCAGCGCCGGTCAACAATGCCACTCAACCAGGGCCCGCTGGCCCACCTCAACGCCAACACGCATGTTATTAGTCATGCTCATACCGGCGTAGCCCCCATTCCACCCTTTAGTGAAACAGCAGACCCCGCAACTGCGGCACCGCGGTGGAAGGCGTGGCTGGGGCGTCTAAATCTGTACTTCAAAGGGACCCGAGAGACGGACGACACCGTAAAGAGATCGCTCTTGATCCTCTATGGGGGCCCAGAAATATATGACCTCTTCGAGTCCCTCCCGAACACGGGAGAGGAAGACGACTATGGCGCGGCGGTAGCCGCGCTGAACACACACTTTGACCCCCAAGTGAACACCGACTATGAAAAATTCAAATTTAAGCGGGCGTGGCAAACGGATGCTGAATCGGTAGACATGTACTACGCGAGGCTGCGCCGGCTGGCCAGCAGCTGCCCATTCCCCGACCCGCGTGAGGAGATAAGGGACCAAATCATTGTGGGGTGCCGGTCGAAACTACTCAGAAAGCTCATCCTCAGACAGCCCGGCATCACGTTGGACGCCATCCTAGTCCTTGCTCGCTCCCATGAACTATCAGACTTAAGAGCGGATGAGATGGAGCTGGCGCTCCGGTCCCCCATGGCCCCACCAGCTACGCCCAAAATGGCGCCTGTCAAGGAAGAAACCGTTGACGCAATACACAGAAGACCAGCGGGTGGAAGAACACGACAGTGGCAACCCCGGGAGGCTCAATGCGCAAACTGCGGTGGAGACCACGCAGCGACAGCTGTGTGCAACGCGAAAGGGAAGATCTGCTCGAAGTGTGGCAGACTCAATCACTTTGCCGCCGTGTGCCAAGGAGGGAGATACAGGCCCAATGCCCCGAGGTCGCGGGGCGGGTACGGGCCTCGGTCGATGACCTCAAGGGTGAGACAACTATCGCTGGAACCTGAACACCCACCTCCCGACACGCATGCCCAAGACAGGAGGCCACACTATGAAGATGAGGATGACGCTGAACCAAGTCCATCAATCACACGCTGATAACATGTTACAAGAATTCCCTGCACTGTTCAGTGGCCTTGGAAAGCTCATAGGCAAGAAAGTCAAACTGCACATAGACACCTCCATTCGTCCTGTCGCGCTAAGACACCGAAGGGTGCCGTTCAATCTCCGCCCTCAGGTAGAAGAGGAACTGAAGAGGCTCGAGAACCTAGACGTCATCGAGAAGGTTTCGGGACCGACCCCCTGGGTGTCCCCGCTGGTAGTGGCCCCAAAACCAAAGCAGCCTGGCGCCATCAGGCTATGCGTCGACATGAGGCTGCCGAACGCTGCCGTGAAGAGGGAGCGTCATATCACGCCCACCATGGATGACATTGTCGCCGACCTCAACGGGGCGAAATGGTTCTCAAAACTTGACCTCAACGCGGGATACCACCAATTGGAACTTGAACCGAGCAGCCGATATATCACAACATTCTCTACTCATGTCGGACTCCGACGGTACAAGAGGCTGAGCTTCGGAGTATCATCAGCTGCCGAGGTATTTCAAAACGCGATTAGGGAAGTTCTATCCGGACTGAATGGAGTCATCAATCTGAGTGATGACATTCTCATCTACTCAAACACGTTGGAAGAGCACCACGCCCACCTAAGAGCCACCCTACAGAGACTCCAAGAACATGGGTTGACTCTCCACCGAGCGAAATGCTCGTTCTATCAGGAAGCCGTCGACTTCTTTGGCTACAGGTTCACGCGCGAAGGGCTCCGGATTGACCCGAAGAAAGCAGAAGCCATCCAGAATGCAAGCACGCCCAGAAACCCATCTGAAGTGAGAAGTTTCCTCGGGATGGCCACGTACTGTGGCCGATTCATACCCAATTTAGCAGATCTGGCCGAGCCCCTCCGAACACTCACAAAACAGGATCAGGAGTGGGAATGGACATGCGCAGCGAACCAGGCTTTCCAGGAGATCAAGGCAAGCCTTCTGGATAAAGCCACCATGGCCTATTTTCAACCGCGCAGGAAAACGGAGTTAATAGTAGACGCCAGCCCGGTAGGCCTCGGTGCGGTCCTGCTGCAAGAACACGGCCGGGACGAGTGGAGACCTGTGGCGTATGCGAGCAAAGCCCTCACAGACACTGAAACTCGATACGCTCAGATTGAGCGAGAGGCGCTAGCCATCAAGTGGGCCTGTCACCACTTTCACTTATACCTCTGCGGACAAAACTTCACCGTCGTAACCGATCACAAACCACTCCTACCACTATTCACGGGATCCTCCAGACTCGCTCCCCCGCGAATTGAGCGATGGGCAGTCCAGCTACAAGGCTACAACTTTACCCTGATTTTTCGGCCAGGTGCCCACAATCCGGCAGACTACCTGTCCAGACACCCAGATGTGACTCGGAAGGCACTCCCGCTTGCAGATGGGCAGGTCGTAGAAGAGTTTGTACACATGGTATCCATGGCTGCATGCCCGGACACACTCACCCTGCCGGAAATAGGGGAAGCCACGGCTGCCGACGAGACTCTGGCCAGAGTCAAGAAAGCCCTAGAACATGGAAGCTGGACTCGATTCCTAGATGGAATACAAGGACTACGACCGGAAGTGAGTCACGCCCGACAACAGCTATGGCAGATCCGCCATGAGTTGAGCATAGGTGATGAAGGAATCGTGCTGCGACGACACCTCATCGTTGTGCCCGCGAGCCTTCAGCAACACATGCTCACGATAGCACACGTGGGCCACCAAGGGATGGCCAAAACAAAAGCCCGGTTGCGCAACAAAGTGTGGTTTCCCGCCATGGATCGCATGGTGGACGATATGGTGCGATCCTGTCACGCATGCACCATCACGGGTTCGGATCCGGCTCCGGCCAAGGTCATCACGGAAGAGGCAGCGACGACACCCTGGACTCAGCTCAGCATTGACTTTGGAAGCTTCCCGGATGGCCGACACACATTGGTGGTGGTGGACTCATTTTCAAAGTTTCCTGTCGTAGAATTGCTCACATCCACAGCGTTCGGGCAAGTCAAAAAGGTGTTAGACCACATTTTCGCCACGATGGGGCTCCCAAACGAAGTGAAATCGGACAACGGGCCGCCTTTTCAAGGGAGAGAGTTCCAAGCGTATCTGGAAGGACTACGGATTAAACAACGGAGAATCACTCCTTTGTGGCCGCAAGCGAACGGCGAAGTAGAAAGACTCATGCGGACCCTCAATAGGGCCCTCCGCATCGCCGTCAATGATGGAAAAGACCCAGAAGCCGCCTTGGACCAATTTCTAAGTGCATACCGGCAGACTCCACATAGTACCACACAATGTGCACCCGCACACGTCCTGTTCAAAAGAGCCCCAAGAGGAAACATCCCCACGTCCCCCACCTGGACACCGGAGGTAAGGGACAGTGAGGCGATCCAATCAAGGAGAACCATTACAAATCAAAAGGCAAGTGAGGAACGACATGCCAGACGACCGGAGTTGCAGGAAGGGGACACTGTGGTGGTGCAAGATCGCCACCCAGGGTGGAAATTCAGGACCCCATTTGAACCGGAAAGATGGATCGTTGAAAAGATTCGAGGAACGATGGTGACCGCCCGCCTCGGCCAACAGACTGTCACCCGCAATGTGTCGTGCTTCAAAAGAATAGGGAGACCGGATGGTAATCCCAGAGACACGGAAGAAACAACCGAGGCCGAGTCAGACCGTCGGGGCGACGTAAGACCTGGGGACCCCGAATCGGTGTTCCACCCGAACCCTGACAGGTCCGGCGAAGACAGACGTCAACCCATCAGTCCCAGAAGGGAAACATCTGAGCATACACCCTCCGATCGTGATGGTGACACAACCCCGGCCGGGGCTGCTGGGTCTCCTGTCCGCCACAATCACCGATATCACCTACGGCCCAATCCCGGGCCCAGTCAGAAACTACGAGACTTTGTGTGGACTTCTCCATAACTAAGTGAAAGAACAATCTGTCAGATGAACTAAATTGAAGGAGGGATGTAGAGAGCCACCCGGCCTCTGAACAACAATGTATCAAATGCACCCACGCACGCATTCACCCTCGGGACGGGCACGCCCCGAGGTATATAATAAAAGCGCGGAAGACCGCTCGGGGTCTTTCCGGCATACCTCTAGCTATTGTGTGTGTGCCCATCATTGCTGTAATTTTGCTGCGTGCGAGGCCCCGACCTCGCACACCACACACTCCTGAGGAAGGTAGAGATTTCTGAATATTGTGAGTGGAGATGAGTGGGTTGTAGATTGTTCCCTCCAATCGCCTGGCAGCCAATCAAACTCTAAATCAGGCAATTGGTATCCTATCCCGCACCTTCACCTCTGCTTGTGATCATTTTGGCCTGTAAATACACAAACAGGGTGAAACGCAGCACCTGTAGATTCCGATGATCCATTCTGTTCAGCTGACCTGCTGACAATATCCCTAAGTGTGTTTCCCGTCCGAAGAGTGACAGCAGGTCCTTGAAATCTGGTTTTCATTTCATGCGGCATCTGCTTGCTTGCCAGTTCTGCACCTCACGTGTGCAACGCAGAGAAAATTGCACGTGGTAATTTTTATCTCGTGCCACCTCGATCCCATTAATCTTGCATTTCTCTTTGTTTTTTACTTTATTTTGCTGGCGCACTGGACTGGAATTGCAGCGTTGACCTTTATAAATACTCTAGAGCGTCTTGCGGCCGGGCTTCAGGGACCACGAAAGGGGCAGATAAATGCATTCCTTCTTCCATTGGTCGTGTCTTCAATAACGGGGCCCATCATTTATTTAGCAATGACATTTTGCAGAAATAAATCATGCAGAGGTGGAATTTGCCCACGCGTTACCAGGCAGGTCCTACTAAGCCCACTATCCGTTTGGAGCAGATCAATCAATAAGGCTGATATTTAATAATAAGAATGTTAATTGGGAGTGAGGGTATGTCCTGTGTCACCTAAAGCTCTTACATGGGTATGTCAAATTAAGTCCACATGTAACAACTTGTGAGGGGCTTGTCAGTACTTTAGTATAAGGGACAGAGGATTCTGAAATGAAGAGCGTCCGCCATTTTGGGGGATAGCTTGCATGAACAATCAGGGCTTTGTTACATAATGACTTATACCTAATCAAAGTAGTCACACAGTGACATCTAGGTTAATGGTTATCCTATCAAACTCAATCAAAAAGTGTTCATAAGGTTATAATTAATAGGGCGATGCATTTTACATTTTAAACACAGAAGCCTGTATGAGAGATGATTTATGTAAGAAGATGATGGTTAGCAGCAAATCAGAATGATGAATTGAGGTTGAAGTGTTACATGTAGATGGGTGTTACTCCTTGGCTGTTTTTAGAGAATGTACTCAAAACTACTCAAAGGAGTGCTGCCCTTCTGTCAATGGCCACAGAATGCCAGTGGGTAAGGTGTACCCGCTGATATATAGAGCATGTTACTTTGTAGCTAGATTTATACTCTAAAAATCCACCTATACAAACAAAAAGGCAGAGTCCACTTAGCTTCTACGTGAATTTTTACCTAGCTGCGCAGTGGCAGCTTCCAGCTTTGACGAGTGGAGGGGCAGGCAAATGGGTGGTGGGGAGGTAGCTTCATAAAATAAAAATAATTTTTATAGTGGCTGCTGCTGTGGCCTCATCGCTCCGGTCTTCTTCCCTCATGACTCCTGGGCCCCAGGTAACTCTCTTAACCAATCTATTAACCAGCATCAGACCAGTACGGAGATTGGTGGGAGCAGCCTCTATCAGAATCACAAGAGCACTGGAGGCTTTTGCTTTCTCGAACCCTAGGTTAGAGAGTTTTAAAGTGTGCATGTGTAGCTGGCCATCACAAGATGGATGGCCAAAGAGAAATGTGCACTTTAAACAAGTGCAAAGGCAGACCACCCTCCTCCCTGCTGCCGTTCAGCAGACGCTGCCCCGTCCTGACACTCCATTCAGGACAGGGTGATAACAAATAAAATGGTAATGAATTAACATCATTACCATTTTATTTTTCATCTTCGGGGGCATTACAGTGAGGGGACGCTCCTCCGCTATAACTAAGGAGCTGCCCCTGTACCTGTGAGCTGCCATTTGTATATTTCAGTGCCTGAATTGCCACAGGGAGTCTAGTGTCACTGTACAAAATGCAAAAAGAAGCAAACATTGGGGACGCCAGAGTGCCTGGCACAAAGATGACTGCACTATGCTTCTTGTGCTGGCACTGTAATCCGCCAATATCCTTATGGCATCCTACTCAAAATGGGTATCATGGACCCACGGCCTAAATATTTATGCCTCTGTCCCAAATTCTATCCTCCACGCACTGCGGCCACAGAGGACATTCTGAATTGGCAGACACTCGAGCGGACACTGCCGCATTCAACCTGGTGGTGCCGGCGGCATGCTTCTGATTGTGCGTTAGTAGCTGCAGACTTTGAACGGCCTTCCCTTCGGAGATTTGCCCATGCTTCGATGCAGCTCCGAACCGTGCTTTGGCAATGCCTGCGAAGGTTCGTCAACAGAGGGGAGGTTGTGGATGCATCGAACCCGAGCTGTTGGACTGAACAGGGGTGGCTGTCTTTGAGACCGCCGAATCGGGGAATGTGCTGACCACACGGGGCCTGCTTGTGCCTCCCAGGGCCACAACCCGGTTCCACTCCTTCAGACCCCTGCATGCATCGCCCGGTGGGTGTGACGTGGCTTGTCTGGGGATGCAGGAAACTCGCCCACACCCAGCATATTGATTGCCTGGTGTCCTTGATCATCCTTGGGCCTTTAGTGCTGCAGTGCAGGTTGGGATGGTTGACCTGCGCAGACACATCGTGGGAAAGCAGCCGCCGCTGGGACAGCCCCCATCGTGACCACTCCGTGGCAACTCCTGTTGTGCCTATATATGGTCAAAGCTCTCCATAGAAATGGTGAATGCAGCCTGCCTCACAGCGTCCTGGTACTGCCCGGCAGACACCAAAAAGCACCTGCATTTCCTTTCACCTAGAAATAAAATGGGGTGTTTAACTGTGAACTTTAGCTGACCTGAATCTGCTCCCAGCTACCCAGCGTTCCCCCCGATAACCCAGGGACTGATAGGGGGCATCCCCATTTGTAAGTGGTTTGCGTGTGATCAACTCAATCGGGGTGGCTAGAAGTGAGGGTCTCATCTGGGGACACTGCAGTCACACCATACATAATCAACAGAGCCGACAACAATGGGGAAACCAGAAGCCAGACTGGCTAAACTTTACTTAGAGTCCAAAAGGGCTGCCAAAGTACTATCTGTGGACAGAAGAACTCCATCACAAGCTTTTGGATGAGAGGGAGAAGAAGTGGCTAAGTGCACACTGGTGCTCAATACACAGAAAAGCTTGACCTCAATATACTCTAAAATTGATACACTCACCACTAGTGTGGGCAAGATTGTGAATGTCCTTTACAAACATGAACAACGTATCCCCAAGGCGGAGGTCACATCTCCCAATTGGAGGATGACACATTTGGCTGTAATAATAAGCTGCTGGATATGAGTAAGATACTCAACATAATAAGAGTGAAAAATGAAGACTTGAAAGCATGATTGCACTGCAACAACTTGTGCATAGTGGGCATCCCTGAGTATTCGGATAGTAGCAATATGACCAACTACGTTGAATCAGTCCTGAAAAATATGTTGGGTAACGAACACTATTTGTGGTGGAACGGGCACACCACTCACGTTGCCCTCAGCTTCCACCTGGGGCTCATCTGCACCCGATAATAGTAAGACTCTTTAATTATAGAGCTAGAGATGCGGCACTGCCCCTTGCTCATAAACAAATTAGTTAATCTGTGTGGGTGGGGATATGGGGGCAAGGGGGGTCGGTGAAGTCTATTTTCTCAGATTTCACCCTGGTGGTGCAAGAGGCCCACCATAAATACCTACCTGTTTAACAGAAACTGCACCAACTTGGGGCTGAAGTATATGCTGCTATTTCCAGCACGCATGAAGGTCACTTACAAAGAGAAGGCCCACATATTTGCCACACCCCAAAAAGGGGAACTATTTGTAGACCTGCTCATGAAAGATTGAAAAGGCTTAATGCACAATGAATCTCAGCCGCCAGAGATGGGGACAAGTGATACATAATGAGAGTAATATCTCTGTTATTGTGGGCAGATGGGGGCAGTCTGGTGTTGGCCGCCGGACCCTAATAACCTGTCAGATTCAGGCACTGTCGAGTCCAATGTAGAGAGACATGAACTCCTATCGACAGGATGCAGAACGTCAGATCCTACTTTCATACGTGGACTGGCAGGCACCACTACGATGGAGGTGTTGAAAAGGCTGGCACCCTAGTCTCCCCAATGGGTGAACCCGCACTGGTGTAGCGTAAGACAGGAATTGTTAATTGTTATGTTTTGAATATGCTGAAATGTTTTTGATTTGGGTAGTTTCACTGGCAGGTTGGGGTGGCTGATGTGGGGGGAGGGGTTTAACACCGCTGACAAGTAGAAAGATCCCACCGTGCACACAGACTGGATACAATGCATCACTGTTCAGTCTGTTGTCATTACACATATTAGATGAACGGTCCTCCTGTGCTCCTCCTTCTACTGACATGGAATGTGTGCTAATTATTAACCATAGCAAGACGCAACAGGTTCTACGTATCTTGATTGTCATAAAATAGACATAGTCCTTCTACAGGAGACTCATATTCCTGCATTCTTCCATACACACCTCATATCCAAATGGAATGGCTACTGCTCCCTTTCCAGTTATTCATCCTATGCCTCTGTCCCAAATTCTATCCTCCACGCACTGCGGCCACAGAGGACATTCTGAATTGGCAGACACTCGAGCGGACACTGCCGCATTCAACCTGGTGGTGCCGGCGGCATGCTTCTGATTGTGCGTTAGTAGCTGCAGACTTTGAACGGCCTTCCCTTCGGAGATTTGCCCATGCTTCGATGCAGCTCCGAACCGTGCTTTGGCAATGCCTGCGAAGGTTCGTCAACAGAGGGGAGGTTGTGGATGCATCGAACCCGAGCTGTTGGACTGAACAGGGGTGGCTGTCTTTGAGACCGCCGAATCGGGGAATGTGCTGACCACACGGGGCCTGCTTGTGCCTCCCAGGGCCACAACCCGGTTCCACTCCTTCAGACCCCTGCATGCATCGCCCGGTGGGTGTGACGTGGCTTGTCTGGGGATGCAGGAAACTCGCCCACACCCAGCATATTGATTGCCTGGTGTCCTTGATCATCCTTGGGCCTTTAGTGCTGCAGTGCAGGTTGGGATGGTTGACCTGCGCAGACACATCGTGGGAAAGCAGCCGCTGCTGGGACAGCCCCCATCGTGACCACTCCGTGGCAACTCCTGTTGTGCCTATATATGGTCAAAGCTCTCCATAGAAATGGTGAATGCAGCCTGCCTCACAGCGTCCTAGTACTGACCGGCAGACACCAAAAAGCACCTGCATTTCCTTTCACCTAGAAATAAAATGGGGTGTTTAACTGTGAACTTTAGCTGACCTGAATCTGCTCCCAGCTACCCAGCGTTCCCCCTGATAACCCAGGGACTGATAGGGAGCATCCCCATTTGTAAGTGGTTTGCGTGTGATCAACTCAATCGGGGTGGCTAGAAGTGAGGGTCTCATCTGGGGACACTGCAGTCACACCATACATAATCAACAGAGCCGACAACAATGGGGAAACCAGAAGCCAGACTGGCTAAACTTTACTTAGAGTCCAAAAGGGCTGCCAAAGTACTATCTGTGGACAGAAGAACTCCATCACAAGCTTTTGGACGAGAGGGAGAAGAAGTGGCTAAGTGCACACTGGTGCTCAATACACAGAAAAGCTTGACCTCAATATACTCTAAAATTGATACACTCACCACTAGTGTGGGCAAGATTGTGAATGTCCTTTATAAACATGAACAACGTATCACCAAGGCGGAGGTCACATCTCCCAATTGGAGGATGACACATTTGGCTGTAATAATAAGCTGCTGGATATGAGTAAGATACTCAACATAATAAGAGTGAAAAATGAAGACTTGAAAGCATGATTGCACTGCAACAACTTGTGCATAGTGGGCATCCCTGAGTATTCGGATACTAGCAATATGACCAACTACGTTGAATCAGTCCTGAAAAATATGTTGGGTAACGAACACTATTTGTGGTGGAACGGGCACACCACTCACGTTGCCCTCAGCTTCCACCTGGGGCTCATCTGCACCCGATAATAGTAAGACTCTTTAATTATAGAGCTAGAGATGCGGCACTGCCCCTTGCTCATAAACAAATTAGTTAATCTGTGTGGGTGGGGATATGGGGGCAAGGGGGGTCGGTGAAGTCTATTTTCTCAGATTTCACCCTGGTGGTGCAAGAGGCCCACCATAAATACCTACCTGTTTAACAGAAACTGCAACAACTTGGGGCTGAAGTATATGCTGCTATTTCCAGCACGCATGAAGGTCACTTACAAAGAGAAGGTCCACATATTTGCCACACCCCAAAAAGGGGAACTATTTGTAGACCTGCTCATGAAAGATTCAAAAGGCTTAATGCACAATGAATCTCAGCCGCCAGAGATGGGGACAAGTGATACATAATGAGAGTAATATCTCTGTTATTGTGGGCAGATGGGGGCAGTCTGGTGTTGGCCGCCGGACCCTAATAACCTGTCAGATTCAGGCACTGTCGAGGCCAATGTAGAGAGACATGAACTCCTATCGACAGGATGCAGAACGTCAGATCCTACTTTCATACGTGGACTGGCAGGCACCACTACGATGGAGGTGTTGAAAAGGCTGGCACCCTAGTCTCCCCAATGGGTGAACCCGCACTGGTGTAGCGTAAGACAGGAATTGTTAAATGTTATGTTTTGAATATTCTGAAATGTTTTTGATTTGGGTAGTTTCACTGGCAGGTTGGGGTGGCTGATGTGGGGGTAGGGGTTTAACACCGCTGACAAGTAGAAAGATCCCACCGTGCACACAGACTGGATACAATGCATCACTGTTCAGTCTGTTGTCATTACACATATTAGATGAACGGTCCTCCTGTGCTCCTCCTTCTACTGACATGGAATGTGTGCTAATTATTAACCATAGCAAGACGCAACAGGTTCTACGTATCTTGATTGTCATAAAATAGACATAGTCCTTCTACAGGAGACTCATATTCCTGCATTCTCCCATACACACCTCATATCCAAATGGAATGGCTACTGCTCCCTTTCCAGTTATTCATCCTATGCCAGAGGAATAGCCATTCTTGTGCTCAGAGGGCTGCCCTTTCTGCTAGTACACGAGGTGACCTATGCTCACGTCAGATATTCTCCAGGCAGTGGTGGGGGATAAACACATTACTTTACTTAACTCCTATGGTACCACCACTGATGACCCTGAATGTATCCAAAACCTCTGGAATAGATGTCACATATTAACACCCCACACAATACTCTCGGGAGTAGGGTGACTTTAGCCTTCTGGTGGACAGGCGAGTCGATTGCTCCAACTCTTCCACATTCATTCATCATGCAGCAAGGACAGTGTTCACCCACATCAGGCTGACCACGGCCTGAAAAACCTTTGGAGAACTTGATTCCCTACTCAAAGAGTAGGTATACATATTTCCATAGCCCATAGGTCTTGGGTACCATTGGACCACTGGTTGGGTACAACAGATGTCAGCAATTGGGCAGCAAGAATAGAGCATCTACCATGCACTTTGTCAGGCCACTAACCATTACCACATCTGCTTCCCAACACCAGTCCTTCAGATTGCATCTTTCCCCACATTCCTAAATCAACACTGCATTTGCAGAAGAATTGCATTCCGAAATTATAGACTACTTTCACAACAACGACGGATCAAAGAAGTCCCCTGTTACTTTCTGGGAGGCTTTTAACGTGTACATGAGGGGCCTTTGTATTGCAAAGCAGGACGGTGTCCACAACACACTGCACAGAAGTCAGGACCAGCTCCAGAGGGAGATCAGAGTCCTAGAGGAGGAATTAGCTAACAAGCTGTCCTCTATGATTCGACAAGAATTTAGACAAAAACACTACATTTTTAGAGACGGTTGAAATTGAGGACTAATACTTACATAAATATATACGGGCTCGGGTATCTGGAGAAGAGGAAGGGTCAAGCTGGACTCTGACTGTATTCTCGAGACCTGAAAGACACATTCACTCCCTTACAAAGAGAGGACAGCACCACAATTATGAAGCAAGCAATATACTGACAGAGTTGGTTGAGCATTATTCCACTATGTATTATTAGCATGTCTCCTGACAGGGGAGGACTATATACAATATTTTGACTGTAGAACTCTTGCTGGAATGAAAAGCTGATAAGATGGTTCCTAGAGGAACCGCTTACCCTGGAAGAAGTTCAGGCCGCAATTGCTGGGCTTCCTACATGTAAGGCCCCTGGGGGGACGGGATCCTCTCAGAATGCCATAAAGCATGTTCTGCACTTTTAGCCCCACGTTTGCTACAGGTGTACAATGATGCACTGGAGGGGGGGATGCTTCCTGCCTCTCTGCATGAATCCATACTGAGCACCTTTCTGAAACCAGGTATGCTTACTGAGAGCCCCAACGCCTCAGACTATTGTCGTTAATAAATATTGTTGCTAAAATCCTGGCTAATGCAAAAAGAACAATTGATGGACAGAATGCTGAACAATGTCAAACATTCGCCCCCAGTATAGAGATCTTGAGCCTAAATTCTCGTTTTTTTGCACACCATGCCATTCCAGTTTGGACCCTGCCATATGCACACCAGTCTTGACCCTGCTCTCCTGGGATCAGTCTAGCCCGAACTGCGAACACAGGCCCTCCATGGACTAGAAACAAGCATTCTGGGACCGGTTTTGGAGTATCATCCCTCATCAACCAGGCTAGCTTGACTCCAGTGGCATGGCGAGCACCGGATACTGGCATGGCGGGCATACCCGTCTCTCTCGGGTGACAAATGCAAAAAGAACAATTGATGGACAGAATGCTGAACAGTACAGATATCTGGGCCTAAATCCCGGCTAAGACTCTCGCCAGCAGACTGACTCTTCTGATGCCCAAGTTGTGCTTTCAGCCCAGGCTGGGTTAATTTCAGGCCAGGCTGGGGTACATAATCTAAGGACGCTATTCGCCCTCCTGCACCAGCTTAATCCTATGCTGGAGGTAGCGGCAGTTTTCCTAAAGTTATCGAAGGCCTTTGACTCCTTAGAATAGCAATATGTATTCCGGCCTTGCAACATATAGACAATCCACAATCATTTATTAATTTGGTGCAACAACTGTATGTGTCTCTGATGCCCTGGGTCCATCAGGGTGGCCTCTTTTCAGATCCAATTATCTATGGGGCCCGGGCACTAGGCAGGGATGTCCCATGACCCCCTGTTATAGCCCTTGCCCCGGCACAACTAGCATGTGCCATCTGGCGATTGCACGGGGCACAGGGACCTGTGTTCTTGTGGCGTAACATAATAGTGTTGCATTACGCAGATGGCATTACACTGTACCTGGAAGACCCAGAGCAGAACCTGAGCACGGTTATATGGGAATTCACCCTATTTCAGGTGATCTTAGGGATCACGGTAAACTGGAATATTCCCACTGATGTCGGCTACACTCCCCAAAACACTTGGATTTCCCACTAACCTGAGCAACACATTTTATGAAATACCTGGGGGGTTAGATCCATCAAGACAAGGAAATGGTAATTAGAGACAACTATGGGACAGTCATGGCTCATATTGAGGAACAGGTTTGCCGCTGGGCAACCCTCCAATTGTCCTTAATGGAACAGATCATGCTCATGAAGATGGTCCTATTACTTAAATTACTTTTCCTGTTCACCGATATCCCTATACTATTGACTCAACACTTTATTTAGACCCTCAACTCACATCTGATAACACTTGCCAGGGTGGACTGACATCTGCGGGTGTGATGGAAAACCCTGACAATGCCATACGAAAGAGGCAGCCGTGCGTCGTCTGATTTTGAATGCTACTGCTATGCATGCAGGCACACTTCTCGCATTTGTGGCATAATCCCCCTCTACATGGCACATATAGCATAGAGCACAACAGTGCCTAACCCGCTCCACTGAAGGCCCTGCTGGGACAGACTCCAAGGTGTAAAAGAGCAGAGATAGACACAATAGCCACCACACAGTTAGCATAGATCCGGAATCAACTACACTCCTGATCCTCTACTTGCCTAAACAATCCCTAACTCAATTCCCTGTGACAGCACTCACATGCAACAAAGCACTTGCTCAGCGTATGCTTAAATGGGGAATAGTGGCGCTGGGCAACCTTTTTCCTCTGGGGGCCAATTCATGAACTCTCCGACTGAACTAGATGGCACTGCTCCATCCCCTCTGGACATCTGCATGTACTATCCCCTTCGAGTAGTATGTAGAGAGCACTGTCCTACTTTTCCTCAGGAACTGCAAGTATCCAGCGTACAAACTTTGGGCCTGATTAGGTTTTCGGTGGATGGGTTACTCCATCACTACGGTGGAGGATATCCCGTCTGCCAAAATATAAATCCCATAATATCCTATTGGATTTATAATTTGGTGGATGGGATATCCATCACCATTGTGACGGAGTAACCGATCTGCCGAAATCAAAATCAGGCCCTATGTTCCTGACCGCCCCTATGGTCAGACATATGCTGACCATTCTAAATTATGCACGGCAGACAGAAACCCTGACACTCACGCCAAACACTAGAACACACTGGGATATGGATTTGGAAGCTCCCATTTCAGATGTGCAATAGGCATATTGCTGCGCCCAGCTTTACCCTAATGGTAGAGTGGACTTCCATCCATTTCAAATACATCCAGAGAACCTATCACACCCTCCTAAAACTATTCTCACTCAAATCACACGATCATTCCCACTGCACCCAATGTGGCATGAAAGAGGCTGATTTTCTAGACTTGGCGTGGAGCTGTCCATGGGAAGCTGAATATTGGAATGCGGTGGGCAGAGTGTTCTCCAAAATGATAGACTGAAATTATAGACTACTTTCACAACAACGACGGATCAAAGAAGTCCCCTGTTACTTTCTGGGAGGCTTTTAACGTGTACATGAGGGGCCTTTGTATTGCAAAGCAGGACGGTGTCCACAACACACTGCACAGAAGTCAGGACCAGCTCCAGAGGGAGATCAGAGTCCTAGAGGAGGAATTAGCTAACAAGCTGTCCTCTATGATTCGACAAGAATTTAGACAAAAACACTACATTTTTAGAGACGGTTGAAATTGAGGACTAATACTTACATAAATATATACGGGCTCGGGTATCTGGAGAAGAGGAAGGGTCAAGCTGGACTCTGACTGTATTCTCGAGACCTGAAAGACACATTCACTCCCTTACAAAGAGAGGACAGCACCACAATTATGAAGCAAGCAATATACTGACAGAGTTGGTTGAGCATTATTCCACTATGTATTATTAGCATGTCTCCTGACAGGGGAGGACTATATACAATATTTTGACTGTAGAACTCTTGCTGGAATGAAAAGCTGATAAGATGGTTCCTAGAGGAACCGCTTACCCTGGAAGAAGTTCAGGCCGCAATTGCTGGGCTTCCTACATGTAAGGCCCCTGGGGGGACGGGATCCTCTCAGAATGCCATAAAGCATGTTCTGCACTTTTAGCCCCACGTTTGCTACAGGTGTACAATGATGCACTGGAGGGGGGGATGCTTCCTGCCTCTCTGCATGAATCCATACTGAGCACCTTTCTGAAACCAGGTATGCTTACTGAGAGCCCAAACGCCTCAGACCATTGTCGTTAATAAATATTGTTGCTAAAATCCTGGCTAATGCAAAAAGAACAATTGATGGACAGAATGCTGAACAATGTCAAACATTCGCCCCCAGTATAGAGATCTTGAGCCTAAATTCTCGTTTTTTTGCACACCATGCCATTCCAGTTTGGACCCTGCCATATGCACACCAGTCTTGACCCTGCTCTCCTGGGATCAGTCTAGCCCGAACTGCGAACACAGGCCCTCCATGGACTAGAAACAAGCATTCTGGGACCGGTTTTGGAGTATCATCCCTCATCAAACAGGCTAGCTTGACTCCAGTGGCATGGCGAGCACCGGATACTGGCATGGCGGGCATACCCGTCTCTCTCGGGTGACAAATGCAAAAAGAACAATTGATGGACAGAATGCTGAACAGTACAGATATCTGGGCCTAAATCCTGGCTAAGACTCTCGCCAGCAGACTGACTCTTCTGATGCCCAAGTTGTGCTTTCAGCCCAGGCTGGGTTAATTTCAGGCCAGGCTGGGGTACATAATCTAAGGACGCTATTCGCCCTCCTGCACCAGCTTAATCCTATGCTGGAGGTAGCGGCAGTTTTCCTAAAGTTATCGAAGGCCTTTGACTCCTTAGAATAGCAATATGTATTCCGGCCTTGCAACATATAGACAATCCACAATCATTTATTAATTTGGTGCAACAACTGTATGTGTCTCTGATGCCCTGGGTCCATCAGGGTGGCCTCTTTTCAGATCCAATTATCTATGGGGCCCGGGCACTAGGCAGGGATGTCCCATGACCCCCTGTTATAGCCCTTGCCCCGGCACAACTAGCATGTGCCATCTGGCGATTGCACGGGGCACAGGGACCTGTGTTCTTGCGGCGTAACATAATAGTGTTGCATTACGCAGATGGCATTACACTGTACCTGGAAGACCCAGAGCAGAACCTGAGCACGGTTATATGGGAATTCACCCTATTTCAGGTGATCTTAGGGATCACGGTAAACTGGAATATTCCCACTGATGTCGGCTACACTCCCCAAAACACTTGGATTTCCCACTAACCTGAGCAACACATTTTATGAAATACCTGGGGGGTTAGATCCATCAAGACAAGGAAATGGTAATTAGAGACAACTATGGGACAGTCATGGCTCATATTGAGGAACAGGTTTGCCGCTGGGCAACCCTCCAATTGTCCTTAATGGAACAGATCATGCTCATGAAGATGGTCCTATTACTTAAATTACTTTTCCTGTTCACCAATATCCCTATACTATTGACTCAACACTTTATTTAGACCCTCAACTCACATCTGATAACACTTGCCAGGGTGGACTGACATCTGCGGGTGTGATGGAAAACCCTGACAATGCCATACGAAAGAGGCAGCCGTGCGTCGTCTGATTTTGAATGCTACTGCTATGCATGCAGGCACACTTCTCGCATTTGTGGCATAATCCCCCTCTACATGGCACATATAGCATAGAGCACAACAGTGCCTAACCCGCTCCACTGAAGGCCCTGCTGGGACAGACTCCAAGGTGTAAAAGAGCAGAGATAGACACAATAGCCACCACACAGTTAGCATAGATCCGGAATCAACTACACTCCTGATCCTCTACTTGCCTAAACAATCCCTAACTCAATTCCCTGTGACAGCACTCACATGCAACAAAGCACTTGCTCAGCGTATGCTTAAATGGGGAATAGTGGCGCTGGGCAACCTTTTTCCTCTGGGGGCCAATTCATGAACTCTCCGACTGAACTAGATGGCACTGCTCCATCCCCTCTGGACATCTGCATGTACTATCCCCTTCGAGTAGTATGTAGAGAGCACTGTCCTACTTTTCCTCAGGAACTGCAAGTATCCAGCGTACAAACTTTGGGCCTGATTAGGTTTTCGGTGGATGGGTTACTCCATCACTACGGTGGAGGATATCCCGTCTGCCAAAATATAAATCCCATAATATCCTATTGGATTTATAATTTGGTGGATGGGATATCCATCACCATTGTGACGGAGTAACCGATCTGCCGAAATCAAAATCAGGCCCTATGTTCCTGACCGCCCCTATGGTCAGACATATGCTGACCATTCTAAATTATGCACGGCAGACAGAAACCCTGACACTCACGCCAAACACTAGAACACACTGGGATATGGATTTGGAAGCTCCCATTTCAGATGTGCAATAGGCATATTGCTGCGCCCAGCTTTACCCTAATGGTAGAGTGGACATCCATCCATTTCAAATACATCCAGAGAACCTATCACACCTTCCTAAAACTATTCTCACTCAAATTACACGATCATTCCCACTGCACCCAATGTGGCATGAAAGAGGCTGATTTTCTACACTTGGCGTGGACCTGTCCATGGGAAGCTGAATATTGGAATGCGGTGGGCAGAGTGTTCTCCAAAATGATTGCAACGTTTTACTTCAGTTGCCCTGCTCCTGGCCTAGAGGCGAGTGTCCTGTGTGTTTGTGTAGGAAAAAGTACCCCATAAGGCAGAGGAGCATCGCCCACTGATTTTCAGCAGAGCAAAAAAGGAAAAAAAATCATAATAACACAATGTTATTATCATTTTGTTTTTCCCTGCTGAGGTTAGTTTTGCGGGGTGGGGTGGGGCTGGGCCGCTAACAGAGCAGGGAGAAGAGTGGTTGCAGCACTTTCTAAGTGTGCATGATGTTTTGGCCGGCCGTCTTGGGCTAGCTAAACAGTCATGTACACTTAGCATGTTCTCCACCCGGCTGTATTTGCACAACCTGGGTGGAGAACATGCACAGGCTCCCAGTCCCTGTCTGAGCGTCGAACCATGGTGTTCAGACCAATCATGATGCTGCTGTCATGCTGGTGACTGGAGTTTTGCGATTGGCTTAAGGGAGCCTATGCTGTGGGCTTCTTGCTTATGTTCCAGGACTTGTCGGGAAGAGAAGCGGTGGAGAGACGGAGGAGAGACGGACGAGAGACGTGGCCATGAAGGTCAGGGTGTTGCGAGAACTAGCCCAGCCTTCTGTGCTCTGGACCCAGTTGCAATTGAGTGCCAAACACACGTTTATCGAACATATGTGATGGGTTTTCATCTGTAAATAATGTTGGCGTTATGGGAAAATCTCAGTAATAAAACTGCATCGAAATATTTAATACACTTATTGAACTTATTTAGTAACACATTGCAAATGCTAACGGTATTTCATAAATCGACAACAATATTGCAAAACATATTTGATAAGTTGTGACTCATTGTACTTCTCTGGTATTAGTGGTACCTTTTTATTTTGCTTGTTTTGGTGCCTCATAGAGCACTTGCTAATAAAGTATTTCCATTTCGTAGTCCTGTATTTGCTATTGCTACCCAAGTCAATGGTGCTCATTATATCAGCTCGAGCTGACTCAATCCTTATGAAGTATAAACCTGTGTACTGTGTGATCTCATCAGAGAGCACTTAATCCAATGAGCTGTCTCACAAGCTATACATGATCTATCGATGTGTACGGATCTGTATTGTATCACCCTTCTAAAACTGAAACCTACGCCTTTTAATAGAAAGCAAATGATTTTAATAAATGGTATGCTCCTGTGATCAAAAACTTCAAATGCCGCTTTGAAGAAGGCACGCGTGCATTGGCAAAGCCAATATGCCACACTTTAAAGTGCTAATGCAGGGCAATGTCATTGTTTATAGTTAGATATCATATGGCAAATGCCAGGACCAGCTGAGGGGGACTCATAAGGAAGGAAGAAAACTAAAGTTTGCGTGGGGGCTTCGGATTTTAAAGTAACAGACACTAATTTATGAAATATAGGGTGCCACCACAATCATTCTGTTTTAAGGCTCTATGAGCAGTTAATGCTACCTAATTTGATGCCCATTGAATGTGTTGACCCCGGGAGGATGACTTACTGAGTTGGTCAGGACGGAATTTGACATGTTCACCTATAGATTATAGCAGACATCTGAAACACTGCTCGATTTGCATAGCAGATTGACTCGGAGGAGCAAGGACATACTGAAGTCCAAGAAGGGGTTTTGCTGAGTGATGCCTTGTGATGTTTTGGTATCATCAACTGAAGCAGAGAGAAGGTGCCCAGCCCACTCCTGAACCGCCTGATGGATATGTGGGAGCATCAGGCACGGCTGGCTCAGGTAAAAGAGGTAGGACGGGGCAGGGCCGTAGGGGGTCGACCGATGACAGAATAGGTAAAATTTAATTAAAAAATAAAACCACTTAACTTGCACTCTCATTTTCATTTCATTTTTGATATCCCATCGTCTGTCGACCACCCACCCCAATGCCCCGCCCCGCCCCGCCCCACCACTCTTACCTGTGCCGGCCGCGCCTGCATCAGAGGCAAGCCTGCAGAAAGCTAGGTGGGTAAGCAGACTCAGAACCAAGCCTGCATTAGCCTTCCTTGCGGGAAGGAGACTTACTCCCTAATTGTTTTTTTATAGCGTGAACATCCTAAGGTGCTTAATCAGGGCTCCCCATTTACTTTTGGGGAATACTTCTTGGGAGCTGGAACTATTGACAAAGTGTATTGACTCTAAAATCTCCTGAATTCATTCTAAGTCATGTGAAAGTGTTGGTCTACATTCTTAAGTTATCAGATGAAGGAACTCGCACCTTCACAAGGTTCAGTAGCTCTAAAAGTCCAGTATTTACATTGCATTCTGGTACTTAACGTGCTGAGTACATTTTGTGAATAAAAAAAACTATAAACCCAGAATCATAAGAAAAAACCTGAGCTGGATGACTTGTTTATGCATGAACCTGCTAAACTTCAAAGCTTCCAAGTTACTCTACGCTTTGTACATATTAAGCCCCACTCATTGTGTAATTGCAGTGGTTTGGGGGCATTGGGCCTTTTTGCAGTCGTAGCTACCCATAAAAATACTTTGGGCCTCATTTACAATATTTTGATGCTCGGCAGTGCAGCCAGCCTTCCTGATGCTCAGCCGTGCGTCAAAAAGAGTGACGCACCGGCGGCGCAATGGGTTTGTAAATAAGTCCCTTTGTTTCTGAGTTTACACCTCTAATCCCAAACATTGGTAGTGGGGGATATAGGGCACACGGGTGCGCATCTCACAGAACTTAAAGGCAGTAAATAATGATTTACAAGTTTAATTTTCAAATCTACTTCCACTTTCAAATGCCCACTTTCAAAGGACTTCCAGTAGCGGCCATTCCTGGCCTTACTGCCTTCCGGTCTGTGCTGAAAAGAGCAGGAAGGGTATTGTTTTTAGATAAGGTTATTTTGAGTCTTATGTCATCATTGCAAAGAACTATTCCTGGGTTACCCAATAGCGTGTGTGTGTAGACTTTGTTTGTAGTGGCTGTGGTATGTCCAAGGGTTTGTGGTCAATTTTGGGACCGTGTCAATGCACACATGCATGTATATATATATATATATATATATATATATATATATATATATATATATATATGCAAAAAAGAAGGTGATAAATGGCTTTTGTCATTTTACAGCTCGGCAAGGACAGCACTGTGCTAGTCCTATCCTAAAAGACTTTGCTGTAGAAATGGCAAAAGACTTTGTCCTTTTCTATCTCGACGTGGATGGCACTTTGCTAATCCTATGCTTAAAGACTTTGATAGAAAAACAGAAATTTGAGGTGAGTAGATCTAGAGTGTCGCTGGTGTTGAGAGTGCTCTAACAGGAGCTGCTTTCTACCTAAACTTGAGAACTACCCAGAGTTCTCTCCTTTTTTGCATAATTTATGCGTCACTCTATGCTTTGAAAGGTTTTGTTTTGACTTATTCTGGGTGCTCCCTTGTGTCTGGACACAGCTATACCTCTCTGAAGAGCTCTAATTAGAACAAAACACTGCGTCAGGGGTTGCTTTTACTCATTTCAGGTTGGCTTGAGTTGGTATTTCACCAATTCAAAGCTGTAATACTGTGCCTGGAGTGATAAGTGGCTTTTGTCATTTTACAGCTTGGCAAGGACAGCACTGTGCTAGTCTTATGCTTAAAGACTTTGCTGTAGAAATGGCAAAAGACTTTGTCCTTTTCTATCTCGGTGTGGATGGCACTTTGCTAATCCTATGCTTAAAGACTTTGATAGAAAAACAGACATTTGAGGTGAGCAGATCTAGAGTGTCGCTGGTGTTGAGAGTGCTCTAACAGGAGCTGCTTTCCACCTAAACCTTAGAACTACCCAGAGTTCTCTCCGTCTTTTTTGCATAATTTATGCGTTACTCTATGCCTGAAAGGGTTTTCTTTTGATATATATGTGATTGTGGTGCTATTAGCATTCATATACTCACCACATGTTCACAGTGGCGCTTTACCAGGAGACCCATCCAAGAATCAAAGGTTATGTCTCATCGAACAATACATTGTATGCAAGTGCTGTCTTTTCTTTGCCATAACATCAGAAACATTTTTCCAAGTTTGTTCTACACTACAGAATCATTGCAATGAACGTCTGGCTGCCAGACTCAGGGACTGGAAGGGATTTTGTATGCTACCAGCACAGGAGTATCCACTGCTCTGCGTGGTCTGGGAGGGGAACAGAATACTAAGAATCTTGATTTATTCTTGATCTACTGGGCACATACAAATCTCTAACCCAGCATATGATTGGTTGAATGCAGCTGAAATGTTCAGATCCCTTTAATCAATGGTTAGTTACCTTGATACGCTAGATCTGATGGAGAAAACAAACACAGGTAATATGTTCTACCAACAGTTTCTCAGAGTACATCTAAATGAATAAATCAATTGACTAATACAGTAGTGAAAGTCCTTGGGAGGGAAATACTCAACAGGCTGATGGCACGGTCAGATGCCAATTGACATCTTGTCTCAGGTAAGCCTACATGTGACCAATGACTGAATCTTTACTTAATTATTAATAAGTACACTGTAGCCTGGCCCGAATCCCTCCACCTGGCAGTCATGGACCTTACATCTGCATTTGATAGGGATAATCATGCAAAACTGATGGGCTCTGCTTCTTGAGCTAAGGGTGGACGCGTACATAGTGCCTTTCTTGGCTGACCTACAATCTGATACTTCTGCCTCAGTGTACTTTTTTTTTCCATGGTGCAGCTCGTACCCGGTCTTTCCCGATGAGCAGGGGCATCCAGCAGAGGTGCATTCTTGCACAATTTTTGTTCACCCTTTATGTTAATGAGCTCAAGGAAGCCCTTCTTTCAGTCCAGGCACACTGCCCATGGGTAGGTGAGAGATCGCCCCCAGTATTGCTATATGCCGATGATGCAGACCTCATGGCCCATACAGCCAAAGGGGGTGCAGCTTCTCTTGGACAAATTTGTCGCCCTTATGGGTAGCTTGGATTAGGCTGTGAACTATACTAAATCCTATGTTATGATAGCGGGTCCACGGTTTGCCAGTTCCAAGACCCAGCCTTTCCCTATTTAGGGGTGCTATTCGATGCTAAGAATAATTTGAAACCCCTGATTGAGAGTAAGAGAGCAGAGTTCATCAAAACTACTGGGGCAGTGGCTAGTCTTGGACGAAGTTTGGGATCCTGTTGTCTGCATATCCTACTTAAATCTTTAAAGGCAAATGTGTGTCTCAGATTGGTATGGCAGCAAGATTTGGAGGTATGCAAAGACTGACATAATCCAAGCAGTAGAAAGTCAATTTCTAAGGCGACTTGGGCATGTCCCACAATGTATCCTGGCTTTCTCAGTTCATGCAGAACTTTTATTAGATATCTAGCTGATATAGTCGCTGTTAGCCATCTGCTGTGCTGGATAAAGATCTGGACCGCAGAGTACCTCAAGTTTAACAGATTGATTCTCTTGGATTGTTTGTCCCTTGATGCGGTGCACATAATCCCCTGGTTAGCCTACGTGAAGGCAGCCTTCACCTGCTTATGGAGAGCAGACACATAACCCAACCCCCACTTACTGTGGTTTAGAGAATTAAAAATAGTAAAAGTGTTGTTCCTTGAGCGAGCCCTTGTAATCAGAGAACAGGCTGAACTGATGAAACTCTCAATGAAGGGAAACATGCTTTTAAAGACTGTTCAGGGCATGGAGCATTGCTCAGTCCAGTAATCCAATAGGCGAGAAAGGTTTTTATTGGCCACTTTTTGATTACATTTATTACACCATCTCCTTGCCTCACCCGGTGTTTGGGTACAGTCTGGATGGAGGTTGCGCTGCGATTGCAAAAATAGGCCTCCGCAGAGCACTATGCATTTTGGCATGTTTTGTAATTATTATAGTAGAGCCAGAAATAACTTCTTAGTCCCTATGTTGAAAGCCCTGAATTTTATCCAGGTCCACCCTGCCCTTGTGTACTTGCAGATGCTCTCTAATGCACATGTTTATTTGCTATGGTTAGTTTTTTACAAGCCGCCTTGATGTCTAGGCGTTTGAGACCCAACAGATTTTTGTACTGTTGTACTTGGTGTCTCTTTTTAAATTGTTTTATTGTAATCCAGACTTTTAGCCTGCATTTACTGGTGTTATATAAGCACGTTATCATGTAATGTTTATGGTGCTCTTTTATGGTTGTTGTGGTCAACCGAATAAAGATTTTAAGATGATATAATGATGAATAAGATGAATAAATTATTACTGGCCTGGCTTTGTGAACA
This sequence comes from Lissotriton helveticus, assembly GCF_964261635.1. Classification (NCBI taxonomy): domain Eukaryota; kingdom Metazoa; phylum Chordata; class Amphibia; order Caudata; family Salamandridae; genus Lissotriton; species Lissotriton helveticus. The sequence continues at coordinate 962,792,578 of NC_136068.1, read as the reverse complement.
TAGAACAGAGGTTACGCAGGCAACGCATTGTCGTTATATTTCATTTTCGTTTAACAACATGTTTATACAAATCCGATTTAATCATTACATATTGGTACCCTTACGTTTAGTTATTTTCATGTTAATAATTAACCACAGTTAGAATGTGTTCACGTTAAGTTAGCCGTAGTCAATATAACCTTTTGCCTTCTTTTTGCCTCCATAAACAGTCTTTTTTCCTGCCACTCAAGCTTCCCTCCTGCTCCTAACTCTGCCCACTGCCCTGCCCTGTCCCAGGAACCACTTAATGGAGGCCGCAACGTGCCAGCGCCACCGGCGCACCGGAGGTGCCCCAAAGGCAAGCCCATATGCTCACGTCCGAACTTCATCTTCCTCATAGACCTCAACTTCCACATCAAAGGCCCAAGCGACGTCAACACAACAAACTTAATTGAGAGCATGAACAACCTCGGCCGTACCCAAATCTTCACCTACCCCACGCACATAGCTAGACTCACTCTGGACCCGATGATCACAGCCAGCAACATAATCAAGTACTGCCACACCTCGGAGATCACCTGGTGTGACCACTCGATCATCCACTTCTTCATCTCCACCACCTCCAAAACGGCCACCGACCAGACCAGCACCGTCTATAGGAGCTGGAGCAAGGTAGTGGAAAATCTATGGACCAATACCCTCAACACCTTCCCCCTAAACACCACAGCCGACCTCAAGGTGGCCTTCCAAAATTTCAACACCTGGATCACCGAATGCACCAACATAGTCACACCCCTCAAACCCGCAAAATAAGGCAGACCCTCCAAACAAACCAGCAGGTTCACTTCTGAACAAAATGCCTCTAAACCCAACTGCAAACGACTAGAAAGAATCTGGCGCACCAACAAAACACCCAGCGACTGAGCCAACTTCAAAGTGGCTCTCCATATTTTCAAATATGACTGAAAAATGCAAAAAAGGAAGCCTTAGCCATCTGCCTCGAAGCTAGCTCCCACCATAGTAAGGAACTCTTCAGCATCATCAAAGAGTTCACCAACCCCATAGCAACCGAGAACACCGTAACCCCTCACAGGACGCTGCCATGCCCTTGCAGACTTCTTCTACAACAAGGTCACCACCATCTATGAATGCTTTGACCCACAACCAACCAGTGAAAACTTCGACAAACTCCTCAACAGCTCCATCTCAAACACTATAATCACTGCGTGCCTTCAACTAACCATACAAACCACTGCTACCATCATGAGCACCATCCACTCAAGAGCACCCTTGGACCCCTGCCCCATCACATGTTCAACCTGGGGAGCATCTCCATCAGTAAGGAACTCACCACCATCCTTAAGTTGGCTGACATTCCTGAAGTGGTTGCAGTGTCTTAGGAGTGTGAGTATAGTACGGTTATGCATTTCTGAATATGTGTGGCATAATTCCCCATTCCCCTTAGAGCAATTATGGACTTTGAATTTTATTTTAGTGGAAAAGACAAGAATGATTGTTTTGTTGTGAGTTTCAATTATTTGTTGGTGCAAAGCTGATCACTGTTGAGAGAAAGCTGCTGTGTTACGTCATACGTTGCTGTGCTGGTATTGGTCAATTTGTGTGTTTGCTGTGCTGGGATTGGTCACTACGTCAAGTGGTGCTGCTCTGATAGTGGATGTTAGTACTGTTGCAAATTGTCTTGGGAGTTGCTGAGAACTGAGGGTTATTTCAATTGACGTTATTGATTTTGCATTGCTCCGCATATAGAGAAAAGATTAAAGTTTTGAATAAATTGAGAGCTTTGCTCATTGATGATGTGGGATTACCTGTCTGTGAGGGTGAGGAGGGCCCCCACGAGGGCACATCCATGCATTACATGATAACCAAGGGCAGTTTGCATACCTGTATTTTTGTTAAACAGTGGAATAAGATCACTACGAATGAAAGGTCTTTGCAGTTTCCCCCACATGGTACCTTTAATTTGAAAAAAACTGAGAAGTTGAGGCACTTGTTAGATGATATGAAACCTCCCATATAGACCACCTCAATGTGAGGTTTTGACTGCTTGGGAGCGTGCTGCACAAGCAAAGGAGAAGGAGAACTATCAGAATAAGGTCACACAAGGATGGAAGCAAGATTAGATGCAGAACAAGAACAGAGGAAAAATGTGATTAGGGGTATAAGTATGTATCCTGCCTTAACTAGAGACAGGATGGAGAGGAAGAATGCACGAGAGGGTTGTAGAAATCAAGAAGGGAAGGCTGAGATGAGTGATCATGACTCTTATGATGATTTTTTGTATGATCTGTTAACTTCCCGACTGCCTCTGTATAATGCTGTTCAGTCAGGGGAGCAGAAATCCACAAGTTGGAGGGAATCAGGCAGATAGAGGAACCCCATCCATTGTTGAACTAGGTTTGAAGGGAACCAGTTGATCAAGTTTACCCCTAAGGTAGGGCTGTCCGTTGATATAGGTTCGCCCATTGATGTGCCAGATCCACCATTAGTAGTCTTGAGTATTACTATCATTGCACCAGCTCCAGTTGCATGCGCAGTTATCCAGCCACTGTTACCCAAAGAACTAACACAACTATAGATCCAGGTGTGAGATCCTGAATAGTAACAACTCCCATTGTGAGTTGACTTGTGGCAGAGGTTGATGGCAGCTACCTGTCAGATACCCCAGAAGACGTGAACCAGACATGGTTTATGGATATTGTGAGAAGAGCTTGAGGAAATGTTTACATGAAATTCTGAGCTGAACTTTATTAATGGGTACAACAATGAGGAACTTTTGTTCCTGTGTAGGGGAACCGTTAGGCGTGCATGCAAGATTGATAAGGTTCTGGAAGGAATAGCAGCAGAATTTGGGGTTGCTTTTTCTAAGAGCCAACCTCTGCAGAAGAATATTAGGATGTTTATGATGGAGGAAACTCCTAAGAGTATACAAACAACTGGATTGAAGTTACATTTGAGGTAATTAGTTGGGAGCATCCGTAAGTGGAGCAACACTCAAAATATCAAAGATTGGTGCTTCAGAAAGTAAGGAAAATGATACTGGAGGGCCAGAAGATGGAACTAGCTAAGGTGACTCAGAAGTTAAAGCTTAGCCATTGAGAGAAGAGCATTTTCATGGATATGTGCATGTACCTTGAAATCATGGTGAACTTATCACATTTACAAATCAATTCCCAAAACTGATAGAAAACCCTGACTCCAGAGTTCAACAGAACCCCTTCGCAAACTCTGATAGCCTTCAACGGTTCCCAGTCTTCAACAGTTTTATAGACACAGGTTCTAATGAATCACAATGATGGCACCTGAGAGATGAGGAAGATTACTTTCTTGGCATAATCTTTGATTTAGACCCGAGTAGCCCATATGTAGATGTAGATCAACCCTGGTGCTCCCCACTTTGCTGTAGGACCTGTACGAGTTCCGACCCCCTCTCTGGAAGACAAATCCAAGTCATTGACATCTCGAATAAGCAAGTAGTTAATCCTGTTTCAGTTAAAGCCCCTGTGAACATATGTCCCCTTGAAAAGGACCATCAGTTTGTAATATGCGATTCAAGCCCAGTCAATCTATTGCACATGGACCTTCTGTGTAAATTGAATTGTGTGATTTATTGTGCACCGATGAGGATGCAGACTTTAAGCAAATCACACAGAAGTCAGCCATTGGATTGTTCCCGGTTTTGACAAAAGAAGACTAACTCCCTGAGTTAGAGGACTCTGCGAAGGAGGAAGTCTAGAATTATACTGGAAAAGACATTGGTCTGATCAGAGATCTTGAACCTGAGAGAACAACAATCAAACAGAATGCAGAGTTTTCCTGAATGCCTTAGTACAACCTCTCACCAGAGGCTGTGGCTGAATTGCTCTGATAATTGAGTCCAGGTTAGAGCAAGGCATATTAAAAGAGATCTTAGGAATTCCCTGTAATTCTCCTATATTTGGCCTCCAGAAACTAAACAAGAAATGCAGGATAGTGCAAGACCTTAGAAAGGTTAATAATATTGTTGTCATGTGGCACTGAATCCTGTGTCATTCTGTTCAAAATACCCTGTGATGGTGAGTGTTTCACAGTCTTCGACCTGCGGCAAGCATTCTTTTCCATTCCATTGCATGATGACATTGCATTACGATTCCAAAATAAAGTCTGGCATAGTACTGAACTCTACAGGGGCATGCAGAAAGCCCCTCAATCTTCAATCAGATTCTGAAAAGGCATGTGGGGACCCTGTAGTTGCCATGCAACTCAGTTCTGGTCCAGCATGTCGACAACCTATTGGTGGCTTTGACAATGCAAGAAGAATGCAGACAAGATACCATTACCCTGTTCAGTCATCTGGCCAAAAATAGGCATAAAGTGTCCCCAACAGAATTGCACTACTGTCAGAAAAATATTCTGTATCTAGGTCACCATATTGAGAAGCTAGCAAGAAAGGTGTCTCAAGAAAGAAGAGTCAGGCTATTTCTGGAAATATTGGGCCACTGTCGCCAGTGGATTCCTAACTTTTTCCCTATGGCATAGCCTTCACAGAGGCTAACACAGAAAGATGTGCCTGATCTGAACCATATGACTATGAATGCCTTCCTCAAGCTGGGAGAAAGTCTCTGCTGTGCCCCGGGTCTAGATATGCCTGGCTGTGGGAAGGATTTTGTCTTCTACTGCAGTAAAAGTGATGGGTGCTCCCTCACTGTACTCACACAGACCCATGGAAATTCTAAGCGCACAATTGCATATTTTTCAGCCACTCTTGACCCGGTAATTGCAATATTGCTGGGTTGCCTGAAAGTGGTGGAAGCATTCATCGATGTGATGGTATAGTTACAGTTACCTTCTTACTGGGATAGTCCCACATTCTGTTGAAATTCTGCTTACCTGTAGTTGTACACAACACATGTCCAAAAGTAGACTGACTTGCTATGAACGCACAATTGCATATTTTTCAGCCACTATTGACCCGGTAAATGCAATATTGCTGGGTTGCCTGAAAGTGGTGGAAGCATTCATCTATGTGATGGTATAGTTACAGTTACCTTCTTACTGGGATAGTCCCACATTCTGTTGAAATTCTGCTTACCTGTAGTTGTACACAACACATGTCCAAAAGTAGACTGACTTGCTATGAACAAGTTATCCTCGCTGTGGAGAACATCACTCTGTGGGGGTGCTCCTGTGGGACCACTGTTGTTCAAATAATTATGTTCCCCGAGGTCCTGTGCTGACTCGTTTGGGTGCCCTTGTTGACTTTAAATATACCTGTCTCAATCCTGCCACATTCCTATCCTTGCCTTTTACTTATGAAAATAATGATGGGGTTGACCACGATGCCCGTACATTACGGAATTGTGTACCAAGCCAAGACTCGACATTCGAGATGCCCCTCTGGAACCGCCTGGTTATATGTTGTTTGTGAACAACTCTTACTTGAGAGATGAAAGAGGGATTTTGAAAGCAGATAGTGGAAGCCTCTTGGTTGCATAATATAGCCTCTACACAGGTGGCTGAACTGATTGCTCTTATTAGAGCCTGCTGTGTCTCTGACAATTTAAGAGTCAGCATCTACACTAATAGTCAATTCAGGTTTGGCATGGACCTTGATTCCGGACAGTTGTGATCCCAAAGGGGTTTCATGACCTCATCTAGCCCCCTATCAGAAATGGAAATGATGTATTGAACCTATTTAAACTCTGTAATTGCCTGGTGAAGTTGGGGTTGTAAAGTGTGCAGCACATAAGGGTGGATATGATTTTGTGACTACTGGCAATCGCTTTGTGGGTGAAGTAGCCTTGTACTGGGCTCTTGGGTCTTGTACTTCCAATGGAGACTTTTCAAATTAATCAGAGAATGATGCTTCTATGAACCACTTGTTAACTGTTTTTGTAACTTGGGAAGAGGTCAAGAGATTACAAGATGACGTCTCAGAAAGTAAACAGGAAGGCTGGTTCAGAGCAGGGTGTGTGAAGAATAAAGATGAGATTAGGGTTTCAGCTGGACAACCTGTTTTGCCAGACTCCCTGTTGTCTTGAGACATTTTTCATGGCCCCCACAAATATATGAAGAGATTCGATGGTGTGCTTGTTCAAGAAGCACTGGTTCTAGCCCCATTTCTGTGTAATTGCTGGACAACTATGTGACAGATGTGTTACATGTCAAGAATTGAATGCATGTAGAAGGACCTTGGTAACATTATATCATGTAGGGAGATCAGGTGGCCCTTCTAGTCCTATGCAGTTGGATTTTTTTTAGATGCCTGTGTGCAATGGGCTTTGATGCTTTTGTGCAAGGACTCCAATATGTTTAAGTTGTGTATTTTTTTCTGCTGTGGTAGAGGCATACCCAGCTAGAAGAAATAATAGTCTCACTGTAGCCAAGTTGTTGCTGAGGAAGTTGGTCCCTAGGTTTTGACTTCTGGTTTCTTTGGAGTGAAATCATGGAAACCACTTTAACAACAAGTTGATATGAATGCTGTGGGTAGCCCTGCAAGTGGTTCAGCGACTTCATTGTAGATGTAGACCCAAAGCATCAGGTCTGGTCAAACAGATTAATGGTACACTGAAGGTCCGACTTTCCAAAGGGTGTGCATCCACATCCATTAGATGGCCAGATGCCCTTCCCTTCGAGATGATAATTCTTCAAAGCACTCCTGATTGAGGGACAATATTGGCCCTTTAGGAGATCCTAATGAGAAGAGCCAAGAGACTTCCTGCTGTGCCTGCAGCTGCACGTGTGCATATTACAGATGATATAGTTCCTGACTACTGCAAAGAACTGGTTGATGTGCTGCATTTTTTCATCAGGTTGAAGCAGCGACTTCCCTTCCTAGCCAAGTGCAGTGCCATGATCTTAGTCCGGGTACTGATGAAGAAACATGTTAAAAAGTAATGTCTGGATCCCCGCTGGTGTGGCCCCTTCCAAGTACCTGGGGACCATCACTGCTGTGAGGTGTGGTGGCCAAACAAAGTCTGTTGAGGACAAATAAGTGCTGGTCCCCAAACATAAGTACTGGTGTACCTCAGCTACAACCACAAGCTCAGATCAAGCACTGCCCACGCAAGATCTTGAATTGACAGGGCTGGCAGTATACCTAGAAATATGTATACAATAAGTTGGTACAAGAGATTATAGATTTATACAGCGGAGGCTCCTCCGCAATGGCGGAGAGTCGCCCCACTGCTTGGCTCAGAGCCAGCAAATGAAAAAAATAACAATGTTCTAGCATTGTTTTATTTTTCCTTTTCCGGCTCGGAGCCAGCTTGTGCAGGGAGGGGCGGGGCATGGGGAGAAGGAGTGCTATGTCCACTCCCTAAGTGCGCATATGTGTTTGGCCGACCTCTCAGGCCGATCAAAACACACATGCGCACTTATGTTACTCCAGCCCGGCTACAATGAACAGCCGGGCTGGAGAAACCCCCACAGACTCCCTGGTCAGAGCGAGTGTCTTTCCAGCCCGCTCAGGCCAATCCCTGCGCTGCTCTCACACTATGAGAGGAACACAGGGATTGCACAGGAAGTCTGTGATGCTGCCCCAGTGCTTGCTGGGGCTTTGAAGGACAAGGTGTGATACGAGAGTTGGGTGGCAGCTCCAGGTAAGTGTTTATTATTTTAATTTTAATTGTTAACCCCCTGCACACCACCTCCTGCGCTCCCTTGCACCTCTTACACACACCTCGCCACCTCTATATTGTTGTGGCCGCCACTGAATTTTTACCACTTTAGGACATTTACAGCACATACGGGCATTCACGGCAATGATTAATCATTGTACATAAAGAGGGTGTGGTTTGTCTAGATGACAAGGTGTTCTGTGGCTTAGGTCAGTTTTCACGCTGGAAGTTCTGACCGGAAAACCCTAGATACCAACAAAATGGATTAAAAACAAAATATGACCAGAATATCCAAGTTTGGGCTGTGAATTGTATTGAAAAATGTGAATCTGCTTTTCCAGGGAAAGATTTCTATATAAATAGTGCAGCTTACAATTTCTCTATGTTGTTTTAAAGCACAACCTTTTGTTTGTCAAAGAGATTTTTGGCATTGCTCGTAGTTGTTCACGAGAGTCCCCAGGTTTTCTTCAGCTTTCCATGCTGATGTAACAGAAATCTTGACATGGTGTGATGCTTCTGCCCCGAGTTAGGGCCTTGCAAAGTGGCCTTGCAGCACAGAAGACCCTGCCCCAGCCCCAACCTCTTCTTCAGCGGTGTTGCAGAATATTTTTGGCACTGTTCTCAGAAACGAGAGCGACAAAGGCGCAAGTAAATGTCCCTGTCTCAGCAGAGAGCAGGCGGCCTCCGGGAGGGAGTAGAAGCCATTTCCCGCGCTAGGACCGACCGTGGAGGCGCTGCCTGAACATCTCCTGAATGGCAAGCACTGAAGTTTTACCACTGATATACTTTTGTCCCTTTTTTGTGCCTCGCCGGAGAACACACCCGGCATATCATATGAAGCGTGCTTTTGTTGTCCCGTTATCTGATGTAAATATCCTCCTTTTGAAGGGTTTGTGTCTGCTCTTATCTCTGCGGCGTCGCCTTGAGTCCCAGGAGCCGAGTTGTCCAGGCCTGGCTTCTCGTGGCAGGTCCGCCTGTGATACCATCTCCGTAGGCGCACTCTGCTTCCAGTCAAAGGCCTCGGGTTTATAGAGCTGGCTGCTTTCTTCCTTCTTCGGCCTGCAGTGTGCGCTCATCGCTGTTGTGGGCTGAGTGAAACAATACAAACAAGCATGTGCAATGCAAAAGGTCTCGCAGTTATACAAGTTTGAGCTATTGGCATTGTAAATGGCTATGCCTTTCATTTTGGTATGGGGTTTTAAAACATAAATAAAAGATATTGTCATTTACAATGGCAATAGCTTAAACTCGCGTAAATGCGAGAGCTATTGCATTGCAAATGCTTTTTTTTAGGAGCACCTGCCATCTTAGGTTCAATGTAAAACCATCATTTTGTTGAGGCTATATATCCCACAGGGTACTTATAGAAAGCATTTTATTTCCATAGAATATAGTTCCTAATGTGGTTCCTGCTGCCATATTGTTGGCCAAAGACATGTTGGTAACAAAACCATGTTTGATTTTAGAACCAAAGTGCAATGCAAGGCTCACATATTTTCCTACAGAGCCATCAGTCAATGCTGTAGATAGGCCCTATTTTACAGTAGCTCTAGATGGGCACTAAAAAGCAGTAAAAGGTTGATCGACTGCCTTCCGGTAAATACCAAGGGTGGGCAGGTCCAGTGGTGGACTGGGGGTTTTGTGGTCTAGGACGCCTGTGCAGGCGGCCACCGCCCGCTTCAGGGGATGACTTCACATGCCATGGCAGAAGGTTCATAATGTAGCATGGCCTGGCTGTTAGCTCATCGACTCCACATATATCATTGCCTGGTGTGGATCCGCCAATGTGAACAAGCCCTATGCTGATCTATCTTTTTCACTAAGAAGAATTACTTTACCTACAAATTTTTACTCCTTTGCAATTTTAATGACTTACAACATATTTGTAATCCTTTAACATTTTTTAAAGAAGAAGGCATATCCTGAGAACTAATGTTTTATTCGTTTGCAAAGGTTTTAATTAATCATGCAATAAAGTTATACCTACCTTACATGGAAGGGGTGGCTCGCAGACAGGAAATTACTCGTACATTCACAGGCACTTAATCAGATTTCCTGCATGATCAGACTCTACTGACTACTTGTGTACGAAAGAGAACCACTCACATGGTACGAAACTTCGGGCCAAACTCAGGGCCTCAGAGGCAGATTACTGGATCTAGCGATCTCTATAAAGCACATGGTACAGGTAATGTTGGTATGGCTAAACATACATTTTCGAGCATACTTCAAACCGGAAGTCAGGCAGCCTTCGTTGCAGTGGCGGCTGGTGAAGTGTGAGAGAGGTGAGGCTGGGGCTTGGCCTTGGCCTTAGGCTTGGGTTTGGGTTTGGGGGAGTGTCCAGCACAGCATTTTTTGGGAGGCCAATGGCATTTCCATTGCAAATCCATTTTTTTAAAAACTGGGATAAGCGATGCAGTGATAGATTGATAGTTTTTAAGTATGATTAGTAAACTACAAGGCAAGACAGTTATCATGTAAACTCTGTACATACATGGGCCAGATTAGTATAGAGCAACATTATCAATACCTTTGAGCTGAGTTCTGTTAGTCCCTATATAAAAACAGCTAAAAATTGCACAATAGGTAAAAACAAACCATTAACATAAGGAACAACAAATAGATTACCAATTATTAGCTGATTTGTATAAAGTGAAACCAGTAAATGTGGATAAATCAGGGCTTCCTCACTTAAATTGTGTGAACTTTGACAGATATTTTACCTTACCAAAACTCTTCCTTCATTATCATGTATGAAAGCGATTTTAACTATATGCGTTCCAAATGCCATTTGTTCAAAAACTTATTGCATTTGATTAATAAGCTATGACAATAATACACCAAGGGATAGTTTTTAACCTCGAACCATTAGCGAAATAAATAATTATCAAGACATTTGCCATGTAAAACCAGATTATTATCAATAGGTTTGGGTCGAGTTCTCGCAGTTCCCTGTGATGTAAAGGCATGGTAATGGAATGCAGAGTGCTTCAAATACTTGTGCTGAGAGCCAATGCAAACAAGAAAGAAGAGGTGATGCAGACAGATGAAGGGAGATTAAAGAGCCAGATTTTCAGTTTATGCCACAGTGTAAACGGCATGACCACGTTATAGTAAATGCAACAAAGGGAATTATTAATTTTGGGTGATGCGTACAGTCAGTCACAGTCAGAACACAGGTCCCTGTCCTCCACCCCACACAGCCCGACTTTCGGCTTGATTTTAAAACCTGTTTGCACTGTCCTGTGCCATCTGTCCTGCAACAAGTGTCTACTCAGTACATCATGTGTTAATGTTTAATAAGAAAAGCCAACTGAAGGGCTCCACTTTCAGGTGCGCTTTTGTAGAGGCAGCTACCATTTGAAGGCCCCCTATTCTCTCCCACACACTGCCTGAGCTCACACCTGCTGTCCAGCTGGGCTGCCATCTCTCTTTTTGCAGCGTAATCACGGAGCTCAGAGCTGGCTGGCAGCTTGTGTAGGAGGGCCAGTGAGGAACGGAGCGAGGTAACAGCAATGGGAGGGAGGGGAGTCGTCATCTTAAGACCGTGGGGAGGATGAAGAATGTGTGGGAAGGGAGACATGAGGCTATGCCACAATGAAGGAAACTTAAAAAAAAATTATAAGACAAATTCCATAACCAAAATACTTAAACTCGCCTGCTGGTGACAGCCCATGACACAAGGCCTAGGTCCACGAGTTTATTTCTGGCTGCTCTGAACCCACATGTGAAGCGCTGGAGCTCAAAGGCGTCACTCACAACGTGCATAGAGGGAAGCAGCCACCTCGAGTCTGCGCAGACTCGAATGCTCGGCTTCCCTTCTGTTTGCAGGCTCTACCCCGCCCTTTCCCAAGTCGTCACAGTGACGAGTTGGGAAAGGGCGGTGTGATCAATTCCCCACTTCCTGATTGACGTGAAGCCCTGGCGTTACAGGGCTTCACTGTAAAACGCCCAGGGCTGATTTTATCCCGAGGGCCACAGGGGCTGGAGACTGATGCACAAGTCTATGTTTTTGCCGAGCTCATGACATCACAGACCTCAGGGCTGTGAGATCGTGAGCCCGGCAAATTCTGTTGACTTTGTCACTCAGCGTCAGCGTCACTGCAGACTTCCTAATCGCAGAGTCAGTGGCAGGCAGTGTGCAGCAGCCTGAGAAAAAGAAACTAATGATGAATGTTTAGGCTGTGTGCATTAGTTAAATGTTAACACAGTGAGTAAAACAACTTGGTTATTGTTGGCAGTGTCAGATAAAGTAAAGGGGGCGGAGCCCCGACGCCCTTAGCGAGAAACCGCCCCTGCTTCGTTGGGATGTGGGCAGGGCCTGCCAGACAAACAGGAAGGAACCGCAGGGGAGGACATCCGGAACTCTGCAGCAGGCTCCATGCTGAAGTCCCAGACCAATCTGAGGGACCAGGTGAAGAGCGAGGCAGACTGCATAGCACTAAAGGCAAGACAGGGCTCCTGAGTGGTGAGGAGAGGCCTGCGGCGTGCCAAGAGACAGCCAGGGAACCTGCAGACCGAGCCGGTGAGTCAGAGCGTAACTGGATGCATTGCCGGCGCCCATTCTGTTCGCGACCGACGACATGAACGTGCACATCGACTGTCTCAAAGAGACGCCGAGAGCATGCACATGGCATGTCCGGGCGCCGTCAGATGTGCACGCGTATGGTGCGAGCAGGCGTTGTGATAACGCCACGAGCCGTGCCGTACGCGTGCACAGCTGATGTCTTTCACGCGTGTGCACCTATCCTATCCCGCATGCTAAGCAAGTCGGCAACAATAGCTCTCGCTTACGCAAGCAGCGCATGGCGCTGCATCACTAGGCCAGACCCAACAAGTGCTAGTAGCCTTGAGGTGAGCAGCAGCCAGGATGGGTGACACAAGCTAGTGGTGCCAATTTAAAACCAGAAAATTTGCCTTACTGGGTTACAATTAGGCATTTATAGATTTGCACAATAATATTTTGATTAGGAAATCTCTTGTGGCATTTTTTTCACACTACTCTTTTTGGGATTATTCTCAGAAAGCATCCTACACATAGGGGCCCATTAGGATGGCGGGCGGATAGCCACCGCCGGCCTGGCGGGGGCGATCCGCCTGCCATCCCTGCTGCAATGACCTCCGCCATATTAACATGGCTGGGGGTCCGCGGCGGACGGAAAGACCGTCCGCCGCTTTTCCACAAGGCGACCGGGGGCGGAAAAGGTTTTATATGGTGGCGGTGTCTATCAGACACCGCCAGCCATATCAGGATGTGCTTCGTCAGATGCCTTTCCGTGGTGGCAATGCCGCCACAGAAAAGCATGCGGTCTTCACTTTGCAGGCCAGTTGAAGGCCCCCAAAGTGAAGGCGAGGTGGGGGGTGCACATGGGGGGTACCTGTGGTACCCCCCTGCATTTGCATACACAATGTGGCAGGCACCGCGCGGTGCCTGCCACTTTGTGTATGCAAATGCATCACAAGCATTTTTAACATTGCGGCGGGTGCTGGTGTAAACACCGCCCGCCGCAATGTTAAACATGTATGATGCGCCCGCCACTGTGGCGGGTGCATCCTAATACCCCCCACGGGACCACTGCCCTTATGGCGGGCGGTCCATTCCCCCGATGGGATGGCGGGCGGACTAAGTCCGCCCGTCATCCTAATGACCCCCATAGTTTTTTAGGTTTCAAGAGTGCTTGTGGAATCTCGTGTAAGCCTTTATTGACCATGTGTTACCAGTGGTTGGCTTCAACGTCACTCTCATTTACTTGCTTCTTATTGGTCAGAGCCTTCTCCTTGCTTCAGCTTCCTTCTAGGACTTTGTGTCTCTGTCATGGAGCATGACCAAGTACAGCTTCCTGTCTGAGGCCAGTGTCAATTCCTCTGACCGCAGGCTGCTGCAGGTACCCTTTTTAAAAACTTTTTAACATGCACTCTTATAGAGTGCCTGTCTTTGCAGTGTGTCTCCTTCCCCCGGCCCTCCTCCCAATGTTACTGCTCCCTCCCTCGTGTTGCTGCCCCCTCCTCCTCCCACAGTTTTTTCTCCTCCCACCCTTCCCGCTGTCCATGCTTTGTTCCCCACACCCTGCCTTCCTCCCGCTATCCATGCTTTCTTTTCCACCCCTCCTGTCCATGGTTATTTCACACCCGCTGCCTTCCCACAATTTGTTTAACATCGCCCATCCCCTTCCTCCCGCTGCTCTGTGGTTTGTTTCACAGCACTTCCTTCCCTCTTTCCTCCTGCTGCCTGCATCCCCCCACAGCATCTTGCACTTTTTCCCACACATATTGCATAGTATCGTGGAATGCTGTGCAACATGACTTAAAAGATAAAAAAGCTCTATGTCACGGACAATGCTGGCTGGATCATAGCATTTTAAAAAACTTTAAGACATGTTGTACAGCAATTCGTACTGCTATGTAACATGATAAAAAATAAAACACGGACAAACTCAATAGATCTTTGGGGAAACATATTGGCTTTTCCTGTGCTGGTGTTTGCTTGTTAGCAGTCCCTTTTCTTGACCTACCAACCTTCAGGACGCCCTTAGACAGATGATAAACTTGAGGTGTGTGTTTAAGTTCCGTAAACAAAATCAGTAATTGCCAGCTGAAATTGATGACAAACTACTACTCAGTATCCTCTTCAAATAGGTATCTTAATGGTGAGCCAAAATATTCTCCCCTATTTACTTGAATTTTGACAGGGAAATCTCAATCTCTTGAAAATAAAGCATAACAATTCCCTATATAGAAGGGGATCTGACCTTCAATCCATTCATCTCTGCATTGGGCAGTACCAGTAAAGTTTTTTTTTAAGCTGGAGGTATTGGGAGTCTGACTGAAGAATAAACATCTCATTCCAATGAGTCAGAGGAATGTTCAGGAAGAAGTATTCAATAATTGCTCAATGTGCGAAACTGCGTGATTGTTTCTAAAATCCACAAGGCAGCACTAGCACTTATTGAAAATGTATAGACTCCACCTCTAGACACTGGTTGGCAATGTTGATCACAACATATTCAGAACAAAATGCACCCCAAATGTAATAAACTCAGAGACAATCCCCATTTTTGGTCAAACTCTACTGATCTTGGCTTTATGGTTTTACGGTTATAAGGGTTATGATGGTGTTTGTTCAGTACAGAAAAAAAGTCAAAGTGATGAAGGTTGCCAGAAGGATAGCTCAAATATTAACGTTTGTTGCTCAAACAAACAGGTGATCAGCAGGTGTAGGAAATTGGGTTACTGTTTGTGGGGGGTCTACACAAGCGGCACCCATAATTTGTGTCAGGGTGAAACACAAGCAACCCCCTAATTAACTTGTGTTCAGCCCTCTGGTAGCTTGGCACAAAGCAGTCAGGCTTAACTTAGAGGAAATGTGTAAAGTAATTATGCAGCACTTCAAACAGTAATAACGTGAAAACACAAAGCAAGAAAAATCACACACCAATTTATAAACATTATGTAAAATGAAATCAGAATAACCAGGGATATGAATTTGTAAAACTTTAAGTGAAACTAGTGCCTCAAAGCACAAAGCACCAACCGTGGCTATCTGGTTGCACCGGACCAGGAAAAAGTCACAAGTTCAGGCCGACCTCCATGGAGTGCAGGCCGGATACAGGAAGCCAGTTAGGCACGCTGAACAAAGTATTTAAATCCTGGTTGCAGAGAGTTGTGAGATCATGCATCGAGGATGCATCATTCAGAGGAGGTTCTGATGAGCTGCAGGTGGTGATGTGAGGTCCTGCATTGAGAATGCATTGCACAGCGGCAGTTATGATGGAGCCGTCGATGAGGCTTGGGATGCAGGGTCCTGCATCATCGTCAAGGATGCTGTTGGCGGAGGCTAGCGATGCAAAGTCCTGCATCAGGAATGCATTGTGCAGTGGCGGTTCAGATGAGCTACGGGCTGCGATGTGAGGTTCTGCATCAGAGCAGTGTCGCACAGCGGCGTTTCCAATGCGAGGCTACAAGGAGATGTGTTGCGCTGCATCAGTTTTGCCCCAGATGTAACAGTTGGGCTGACAAAGTACCTTCAGGCCATTTCCAAGGGTTCAGCCCTGAATTGGCACCACTTAGGGATAAGACTCAAAGCAGACAGAATCCAGGTTCTGGGTTCAAGTTGGTTGTAGCCTTTTCTGTCTTTGTGGTTCAGATCAGGAGATCAGTCAACTAGCCCTTTGAGTCACCCTGGTGGTCCTGGGTTCAAGATGTTGGCCCAGTCCTTTTCATTCAGGCAGCAGGGCAGCAGAGTAATAGGGAAGCAGAGTGCAAGTCATTCTTGCAGCAGAGCAGCACAGCAGTCCTTCTGAGCCTTCCACAGGCCCAGAGTTGGGTCTGGGGGCCTAATATTTATATTTGGTGCCAACTTTGAAGCAGGAGAAGATTCTAGAGGTTTCCATCCAAGAGGTGTTTGGAATTTGATGCCTCCCGGCCCTGGCCCCAACTTTTCTGGGGGCACAATAGACTGGTGTGAAACTCTTTTTGAGTGTGCCTGATCAGAGTCTTTGTGATATGCAAGTGTGATCAGTGACAGCTACTCCCCCTCATCAAGTCAAAGATGGCCTATCCTGCTAACACCTAGTCCCCCTTTGTCTCACTGTCTGGGAGCAATACACACAGTCCAGCTGCCAGGCTACAGGCACCAAATGGTTAGGACAAGAAAATGCCAACATCCTGGAAGTGGTATTTTCAGAATTAGGACTGAAAAATCTGATATTTAAAATAGGTTTCAGATTACATTTCTTTAGACACCAAACTTGACAATCCCACCTGCTTCCAATTAAAAGTTAGCCCTTATTAAATGTAATATGTTAACCCAATGTTTTTTGGGTGGGAGCAGGAGGGGTCCAGCTTCTTTTTATTGCAGTGTGCCCAGATAACAATACATCAAGAATACAGTGTTTTTTTTGGGTTTTTTTGTCCTCATATCCACCATGGTAGAAGCAAGCCATCGAGAAACAGACCCAAGAACCGCTGTCTCAGTGTTATACTGGATGGGATCTTATGGAGAATACAGTGTTAACATATCTTTTCACATGCCTTGATTTTTACATTCAGCTTTGACCAGGTAATACATAGATGATCAACATAATGAGGCAAAAGTCTCAATTGACTCCCTTTACCTCCTATTTCTTCGGACAGCCTCTACTCCGATATATTGTATGCTGCTTGTCAGCACCAGTCAAGGTCATTTTTCCAGTCCTCCACTTTCAGCAGGGCAGAATATCACCAGTGCCTTGCAATATTGCTCTTTGCCACTACTGTGGCCAGCACCAGCCACAGATTTGTATATTTAGGCCAAGCCTCTTCTCTCAGGATCAATAAATGAAACCACTTTGGCTTTAGTTGCACCCCCAACCCCGCAACCTCCATAATTCAGTCAGGTCAGGGAGGGCAGCTACAAAATATCTGTGCTTGGAAGGTAAACTAACAGAGATGACCCCACTCTGGGATAGCGATCAACTTAATAGGGTAGGCAGGCTACGCAGCTCTAGCAAATGGGATCTTCCCGGACTGGGGACCTTGTGCAATGTCTGGAGGAGGCAGGCATTTGTTACATTTGACACCCTTCAGCGAGAGAATGATATAGGGATGGGTGAGTGGCTGAGATACATGCAGCTGGGACACGCACTACGAGGCTACATCCATGAAGGGGAAGAACTTTGCAGAAGCATCCCCCCTAGAGGACCGGCTACTAACTGACCATTAGAGGGGGGGAGCAATATCAATAATATACTCAAAAATAGTAAATAATACCCCAGACCCACTGCGGCCACTGAGAGCAGCTTGGGACAGTGATGCTGTCTACAATGAGGAGGATGAGTGGACAGAGGCCATACAAGGCCCGAGGGAGGTAGCAATACGTTCCTGATTCAGCCTCATTCAATTGAAAATCTTCCATTCGAATATACTACCCCCGAACATTACTACACCGACTAGGGCAGGTGGGCAACGCCTTATGTCACAGAGGATGTGAGGGAGAGCAAACCTTCTATGACCTGCTGTGGGAATGTCCGGCAGCACAGCGATACTGGAATGCAATCGGGAGAATTATGGCTCTTTCCTTCCTATTCTTTTCACACACTAGCACTTTTCCTTTGCAATCTTTCCATAGAGCAACCTCTTATTTTGATATACTGTCATATATGGTAAGGTCTTTGCCACTTTCATAATAAGAGATTATATAAAAACAAAGTTTTTTCCTAAGAATACAGTGGCTGTTTCTTCTTTACCTCTGGTGCGACTTAAGAGTGTTTATTTCTCTCCTGTGCAACACCCATGTGAAGACACGTTAAGTGACTGAGCAAAATCAAATTAGAAAAGTCACATCTTCATTGGCCTGTCAAGGGAAGAATTTATTTTGCCAGGTCGAGTTGGTAGTTTATATCTCCACCCACAGGCAGCAATGGCAGGCCTGGGACATGTTTTACAAGGATACTTAAGTGGGCTGCACATTAGTGATGCAGGATGACTAGTAGCATTTAATTTACAGGCCCTAGGTACATGTAATACCACTTTATGTCACGGTTTATGTTTGTAGTCGTCAGGGTCGGTCCGATGCTCAATAGGTCCACCTCTTGATAGCCTTAATTCTGCTTGCTGTAATAGCCCAGATTTTAAAGGTAATCAAGCGAGGGAAAGAAAGGAAGGGAACAGAAGAGAAGGAGACCTGTAATACAATTAACAACCTTTGTTACTCTGTGAATTCTCTGGATTATGCAAACTAGATCAGGAATAATTTATTATACCTGTAAACAATAAAAATCCATGTATCACTATGCAATAATGAAGCCATCTCTAGACATATATCTGTAGATATGGTATTTGACTCAAATGTCCCATCATTAGCGATTGAAGGGTTGTTTTGACAGGATACCACTTATTCCTGAAATGAAAAGATGGCAGGTTTTTTAATATACGTTTCTCCGTGACGCTCCTTCGTCCCTTACATTTGAGATAACTACTTGTAAATGCAGATACCCACCTCGCTCAATATATGCCTTGCGTCACACGGTGTGAACCAATTTCAGTTTAGGAGTCATGAAGACCCCTGTGCAAACGGCAGAGAAATAACAGAAAAAAAACTTAGCATGATACCACCTCGCAAATCTTGTAGTTATGATGCAGAAGTATGCCCAGTTACTCACCGGTAATATTCATTACTCCGAGTCCTGGTCTCCCCGTCCCATTCCTTAACAGTGAGCAGCTAGTCTGCTCTACAGAAACCTATTACCTAGCTGAGCTTTTGCACTTCCCCCAACATGGCGTCACCCTCACGTGACAATAAAGGGGGAAGTGCAGTAGAGAAACTTCCTGAGAATACCAAAGAAAACAACCCAGAAAATTAAACAGTCACCCCAAAAATTAAATGCAACACAGGGAGGGAGGGAAGTTGAGACGAGGACTTGGAGTAATGAATATTACCGGTGAGTAACCGGGCATTACCTCCTCGTCCTGTCTCTCCGTCCTATTCCTTAACAGTGAGCCCATACCCAAGCACACGGTGATTGTAAGAAAAACAGACCAGAAAGTGCAAGAAAAACAAGTCCATTTAATCAACAGAAAACAGTACATATCACAAACCATGTACCGCAGACAGGACATGAGCGCCAAAGGCATCAGAGGCCGCCATCCCCAACTGAAGACGATAATGTGAAACAAACGTATGGGGAGCAGCCCATGTTGCAGCATTACAAATGTCCCTCAAGGAGGCCTCTTTGAACATGGCCCAAGAGGAGGAAACGCCCCTGATCGACCTACTCTGAACAGAAGAGGGGAGAGGACAGTGGGCAGAATCGTAGGTGGAAACCACAGCACCCTTGACCCAACAAGTCAAGGTGGACAAAGAAGGACGAAGACCCAGTCCAGAGAGGCCTTAGGTGACAAACAAGGAATCAACCTTACAGAAACTAGAGGTCCATTCCAAGTAGATGCGGAGAGCCCTCAGCACATCCAACAAATGGATGACCACCTCCTCAGGAGAAGACAGGATCCGAGAAAAAAAACGGGAGAACAATATCCTCCAGACAAAGGAAAGATGACAACACCTTAGGCAGAAAAAACTGACTGGGATGGAAAATGACCTTGTCAGCGCAAAAGCGCAAAAAGGGGGAGAAGCCATCAAAGCCCCAATCTCACCAACCCGCCGCCAAGAAGTAATGGCCACCACGAAAAGAACCTTAGCAGAAAGGAACTTAAGGTCCACTGAGGCCAAGGGCTCGAAAGGGGGCCCGTCAAGGCCTGGAGAACCAAGAAAAGATCCCAGGCAGGCATAGGAGAGCGAGAAACAGGATGCTGAATCAAAAAACTCAGCAGAAGGCTAGCCACCAATGGAGAGACAGAGGACACAGAGGAACCCCGAAAAGCAAGAATGGCAGACCACTATGCACTCAGGGAAGAAACAGCGAGCCCCAAAATGAAACCATCCCACAAGAAGTCCAACACCCTCACAGCCTCACAGGAGGCAGAAGAGAGACCCTTCCCAAGACACCAGGAGGAGAAATTCTTCCAATGACGGGCATAGGACTTCGAGGTGGAAGGGCGTTGCGACAACTGAAGGCACCGGGCAACCTCAACCGAGCAACCCTGACCCAACAAACTCAACCTCTCAAGTGCCAAACCCCCAGCCGGAGGCGGCGCAGGGAGGCAATCCCGAGAAGAGGAGTCTGCAGAGATGAAGAACACAGGGGAAACCTCCAATGGGGGCAAACAGACATGGTCAGCAGCAGGGGAAACCAAGACTGACGAGACCACTCCGGCACAACCAGGAGAACCGCCGTCCGGTCTAACCGAATCTTCCAGAAGACCCGCGGAATCAAAGCAAGCGGAGAGAAGGCAAACAGAAGCGCCAGCGACCACAGAACAGAGAAAGCATCAGTCGCCCACATCAACCGGGAGGGAACGAGGCTGCAAAACCGAGGAAGAAGGGCAGAATCCTCCAAGGCAAAAAGATCTAGCCAAGGACGGCTGAACCTGAGGACAATCTGATCAAACAGATCCGGGGACAGACACAGAGACACAGAGGAGGGGAACACCCTGCTCAAAGAGTCCACAGGCCCATTCTCCTTCCCTGGAAGATAGACCGTCGTCAGAGACAAGAGATTCTGCTCAGCCCAAAGCCCGATCTTCCTGGAGAGGAGAAACAGAGACCGACACATGCCCCCTTGCCGATTGACATAAGCACAACCACCTGGTTGTCGGTCTGCACCGAGACCGCTTGACCCCGAAGAAGAAGAGCCAACCAAACTGCCCTCAACTCCCTCCAGTTTGAGGACTGGAGGGACTCAAAACTGGACCACCGACCCTGAGCCTTGGAGGCACCCATTACAGCACCCCAACTCACGGCACTGGCATCCATCGACAACACAACCACAGCCCAAGGAGGAAGAAGATCGAACCCCCGGGAAAGAGAATGAGGGGACAGCCACCATTGGAGATCCACCCGAATCCCCAGAGAGACCGGTATCAGAGCCTCGTAGTCCAGGGAGGCAGGTTCCCAGTGCGACAGGACATGATGCAAGAGGGGATACAAATGCAGCCTGGCCCAAGGAAGGAGATGCAAATTGGACACCATCTCCCCATGACTCCTCAACCATAGACGGGCGGACACCTGGGACTGGGACAGAAGCCAAGAAAGACGAAACAATGTTAACTGGCACTCCTTGGAGAGGAACACCATTCCTAGATCCAAGCGGAAGACAGCCCCCAGGAACTTCAGGGACTGGGAGGGTACCAGGGATGACTTCCGGTGGTTGATGAGGAACCCAAAGGAACCCAGGAGACGACACACCTGGTCCACATCCGACAGAACCTGAGAAAGAGAAGTAGAAACAATCAACCAGTCATCGAGATAGGGAAAAACCTGCAGCCCTCTGGAATGAAGAATACCCACCAGAGAGGCCAAGAGTTTCGTGAAAACCCTGGGCACCGATGAAAGGCCGAAGGGGAGTGTGAGAAAGTGCCATCTTTCTTGCCTTGGTATTCCCCCACTTTTTTCTGAATTGCCGATGTGCTTTGACTGAGTGTGCCCTGGGCTCCTGCCAACCAGGTACCCAGGGCTTGTGTTCCTTCCCTAAAACTGCACTGAAACATAACACAATTGGAATCGATGGCCACCTGTCAGCCCCTAGTAGTTCGTACCCTAGGTACCCAGGGCATAATAATAATAATAATAAGACCATTTCTAAAGCGCCTGGTTACACCTATGACGGTGTGTCCCCGCGCTGAAAAACTACTGCTCCCAGATGAAGCTGAAACCAAGTCTCACTAAAATCCTAGAATATATCAGGATACTATTTACTTGGGAAAGAGATAAGTTTTCAAATTTTGTCTGAATCTTGTTTCGGAGGGCTCCATCCGAAGGTTCAAGGGGAGGCTATTCCAGTGTTTACTAGCCAAGAAACGGAAGGAGCTACCTCCCATTCTGGACCTGTGAACACGGGGAAGTTTGAATAGCATCACTCCAGCGGATCTAAGATTTCGAGTAGGGCGATGGATAATAAGGAGTCTTTGCAGGTAGTTTGGGCCTTTTCCCTGGGCAATACGATGAGCCATACATAGTGCCTTGAATTTGATGCGCTCCACAATAGGGAGCCAATGAAGTTTACGCAATGCCGTCGTATCGGATGCCCTGCGTGGAAGGTTCAGTACCAGGCGGGCAGCGGCATTTTGGACACATTGTAGTTGTTGAACGCCTTTTTTGCTCAAGCCTAGGAGAAGGGCGTTGCCGTAATCCAGGTGTGGCGTGACTAGGGCGTAGATAAGTTTCTTCCTGGCCCCAAAGGGGAGCAGGTCGAGAACTTTGCGGAGGGTTTTTAATATTCCAAAGCATTTTCCAGTGATTTTGCTAATTTGTTGCTTGAAGGAAAGCTCCGCATCGATCATAATTCCCAAGTTTCTTACAACCTCTGCTGAGCGAGGGATTGGCCCTAATTCCGTCGGCCACCAGTCCTGCGACCAGGTGGAGGGAGACTTACCGACCACTAGCAACTCGGTTTTATCACCATTTAGGCGAAGGCAGTTGCTGTTCATCCATCCAGCCACTGCCCGCATACAATTGGAAAAGTTAATGGCTTCCTCAGGCTGGTTGTTAGCAAGTTGAATTATTAATTGGGTATCGTCAGCGTATGTGACGATATCCACACCATAGGATTCCACGATTTGTGCCAAGGGCTCCATATATATATTAAACAGCGTGGGGCTCAAACTTGAGCCTTGTGGAACCCCATGCCTCAACTTGCGGGGAGATGACTTATACGGAGGGCAATGTATCTGAAAACTCCTGTTTTCCAAAAAGGATCTTATCCACTCCAGGGCTGGGCCCTCTATTCCCATGTCTGAGAGGCGCGACAGCAGCGCTGAGTGCAGCACGGTGTCAAATGCTGCACTGAGGTCTAATAACACCAACGCTGCTGTCTGCCCTCCATCAACAAGCTGTCTCAGGCGTTCTGTGGAAAAGAGGACCGCGGATTCAGTTGAATATCCTGCTCTAAAACCTGACTGGGTTGAGTGGAGGCAAGAGTTCTCTTCGATGAATTTCATAAGTTGCTTATTCACAACCTTCTCCACAACTTTCCCACAGAAGGGGAGGAGGGATATAGGACGGAGGTTTTGCAGTTGAGAGATATGAATATTCGCTTTCTTTTTCAGGGGTATAACCTGTGCGGTTTTCCAAGCCTCCAGCACATGGCACTCCTGAAAAGAGAGAGCAATAAGCTGTTCAATCTGCTCGATCATGCCATCAAGAACTCCCATACATCGATTAGGGGGGATCACATCCAGAGGGGATCCAGAGTGTATTCCTCTCATAATGGGAAGCAGGTCTGATCTCTTAGGGACTGAGAAGCTTGTCAACTGGGGCTTGGTAGCGGGAACATTTCTCACTATTGAGTGATAGTCATGTGAGCTGTCTGTGAAAGTGGCATGTATTAAGTCTACTTTTTTCACAAAAAAATCCGCAATCTCATCACATAGCTCATTAGAGTATGTGTCTTGAGCCTCAAATCTAGTGGGAACCGTGAGCTCTTTATATATTGAAAAAAGTTCCTTAGTAGGGTTTTTTGCGGTTTCAATCCGTTCTTTGAAATGCACACCTTTAGCTGCTCTAATAAGTTTATGATAGCTTTTTAATTCCTTTTTATATTTTGACTTGTCCTCTGGATCATAGTTTTTTCTCCATCCTCGTTCAATGTTTTTACATTTGGCCTTAGCTTCCTTGAGTTCTTTGGAGAACCATGGAGCCGTTTGAGTCTTTCTGACAGGGGGTTTAAATGTCCATGGTGCTACTGTGTCCAGAGCCCTGGACATCCATTTTTCATAGTCCTCCCATGCCTTAAGCAGGGTGTCGTTGGAGGGAGGAGGTTCTCTACCTAGGGCAGATTTAAACTTTTCCTCTGTAAAGTTCTTCCAGTCTCTGCGTTTCAAGGGTCTAGAATTGAGCACATTAAAATTAGTCACGCTGCATTCCTGTGGAACATTTTGCACCTCAAAGGGGATGACAAAATGATCGGACCATGTGATCTGCAACGGAGTGTTCATTTTAAGATCCTCCCAGTTAGCAAACACAGGGTCCAAAAGATGGCAGAGTTGATGAGATGGAGATAAAGATTGCAGTGTTAGTGACAATGAATTAAAAGCCTCTACCACGGCCTGTGCTTCTCTACATTTAAAATCTTCAAAATGAAAATTAAGGTCTCCCAGAATAAGAAATTTCTTATGTCGGAGTGCATGTTGCGTTATTAGTTCTATCAGCTGAGTGGCAAATTGTGAAGACTTACCCGGGGGCCTGTATACTAGAAGTCCATTGATATTACTTTTGGGACTAGTCTTTATCGCAAAAAACCCACTCTCACTGTTCGGCAGAGTGGCCTTCTCTAAGGTACAGTGTAGGTCGCTCTTGTGCACTATAGCCAGTCCTCCTCCTATCTGTTTTTCTCTATCGATTCTAAGCAGGCTATATCCTACCGGGATCGCCTCCAAGGTTTCTGGAGTCGAGGCTGTGTCAAGCCACGTCTCGGTTAAAAAGAGTACATCGAGATCACCATCTAACACAAGATCATGTATCTCTAATCTGTGTTTTTTGAGGGATCTACAATTAAGTAGTGACATTTTCAAGGTCTTCCCTATTGGCTTACCATCCTTTCCCTCCTTGATCGTAAAATGGCAGGACGCACAGTGCATCGTGGGAGAGTCTACTGACATAGTGTGGCAGCAACTCTCTTTAGCATTGGGGCGTATGGCAAGCAGATCCTTGGTGGTGTACCTAATATGTGTCCTATTGTTTATGGCATTCGGGGTGGAATGGACAGGGGTTCTGGCCCCGTGCCCCGAACTGCCGCGGACGGGCGCAGACGGGCTTGCCTTCGGCGCGCCGCCGGCGCGCCCGCTGCGCCCGCCCGCTGCGCGGACGGGAAGACGTCATCCTTATATCCAGTGGGGGGAGGTAAGGAGCGTCCTAACAACTGGACCGCTACCCTCTTCCTTCCTTCCTCCCCAAGATGGCGACCGTTCTAACCTGCCGGCGTCAGCCCTGAAATCGGCTGCACCGGTCAGGCAAAGTCCTCGGGGGGCCTCGGGCCAATGTTAGTCTTGCCACGAGGAAATAGTCTTTGTCAGCAGCTAAAAACGGGCTGTTTAAAATATTATACACAATTTTAAAATATTTCTGCAAACAATTTTATTTTATCAAGTAATTGCCAGGAATGAAAGGGATAGCAAGGAGAGCCCCCGGCTTTTCGCCTCAGGGGTGAGTAGTAGTAAATCTGAGGTATGGGCGGGAGGGCGCGATTTAAATACCTTTACACTCGGGTAGCGTCCAACAACTGGACCGCTACCCTCTTCCTTCCTTCCTCCCCAAGATGGCGACCGTTCTAACCTGCCGGCGTCAGCCCTGAAATCGGCTGCACCGGTCAGGCAAAGTCCTCGGGGGGCCTCGGGCCAATGTTAGTCTTGCCACGAGGAAATAGTCTTTGTCAGCAGCTAAAAACGGGCTGTTTAAAATATTATACACAATTTTAAAATATTTCTGCAAACAATTTTATTTTATCAAGTAATTGCCAGGAATGAAAGGGATAGCAAGGAGAGCCCCCGGCTTTTCGCCTCAGGGGTGAGTAGTAGTAAATCTGAGGTATGGGCGGGAGGGCGCGATTTAAATACCTTTACACTCGGGTAGCGTCCAACAACTGGACCGCTACCCTCTTCCTTCCTTCCTCCCCAAGATGGCGACCATTCTAACCTGCCGGCGTCAGCCCTGAAATCGGCTGCACCGGTCAGGCAAAGTCCTCGGGGGGCCTCGGGCCAATGTTAGTCTTGCCACGAGGAAATAGTCTTTGTCAGCAGCTAAAAACGGGCTGTTTAAAATATTATACACAATTTTAAAATATTTCTGCAAACAATTTTATTTTATCAAGTAATTGCCAGGAATGAAAGGGATATCAAGGAGAACCCCCGGCTTTTCGCCTCAGGGGTGAGTAGTAGTAAATCTGAGGTATGGGCGGGAGGGCGCGATTTAAATACCTTTACACTCGGGTAGCGTCCAACAACTGGACCGCTACCCTCTTCCTTCCTTCCTCCCCAAGATGGCGACCGTTCTAACCTGCCGGCGTCAGCCCTGAAATCGGCTGCACCGGTCAGGCAAAGTCCTCGGGGGGCCTCGGGCCAATGTTAGTCTTGCCACGAGGAAATAGTCTTTGTCAGCAGCTAAAAACGGGCTGTTTAAAATATTATACACAATTTTAAAATATTTCTGCAAACAATTTTATTTTATCAAGTAATTGCCAGGAATGAAAGGGATAGCAAGGAGAGCCCCCGGCTTTTCGCCTCAGGGGTGAGTAGTAGTAAATCTGAGGTATGGGCGGGAGGGCGTGATTTAAATACCTTTACACTCGGGTAGCGTCCAACAACTGGACCGCTACTCTCTTCCTTCCTTCCTCCCCAAGATGGCGACCGTTCTAACCTGCCGGCGTCAGCCCTGAAATCGGCTGCACCGGTCAGGCAAAGTCCTCGGGGGGCCTCGGGCCAATGTTAGTCTTGCCACGAGGAAATAGTCTTTGTCAGCAGCTAAAAACGGGCTGTTGAAAATATTATACACAATTTTAAAATATTTCTGCAAACAATTTTATTTTATCAAGTAATTGCCAGGAATGAAAGGGATAGCAAGGAGAGCCCCCGGCTTTTCGCCTCAGGGGTGAGTAGTAGTGGCCAGAGAAGACCCCTGAGGGCTGCAGCACTTATTGTGCCACCCTCAGGGGCCCTGTACCCTGGCATCCACACACTGCCTTTGCAGGCTGAGTGACTAAGTACAGAACTAAAACCAGAGTCGACATGGCACACATCCCTGTGTGCCATGCCCACAGAACCCACTGCCCTGGCATACTTCAGTCACCCCTCTAGCTGGGTGCCCTATGCCAGAGGTGTGGGCACAGGTGCATGAGCCCTGTGCCCCTACAGTACCTAGGGCCATTCCTGGGCACTGTAAGTGCAGTGATGCCATTAAGAGTATATGGTGCTGGGAGGTTGGCATCATGAACTCCACAGCACCATAATGGCTACACTGAAGACTGACAAGTTTGGTATCAAACTTCTCAGCACATTAAACCCGCATTGATGCCAGTATGGGATTTAATGTAAAATGCACCAGAGGACATCTTAGAGATGCCCTCTGAAACCCTAACCTACAATCCACGTCAGGCTGAGTGGCTGCAGAGGCTGCCACACAACAGACATGTTGCTGGACCCCACTCTCCTGGGCCTGCAACAATGCACATCCTGGGCGAGGTGTTAGGTCTGCTCCCGAGGATGGGAAGGGGGAAGCTTCAAAGGCATGCTGCCTCTGTGAGCTTCTCCAGACCATTTGCTGTACCCAGCAACCAGCCCCCCCCGTCCTGCCCCCCACTATGGCAGGAAGACTGATGGGAAAAACTACATCAGAAAGGGGGGGTGCCAACCTGTGCCAACCCCACCCCTCAGGTGGGGGAGACGAGGTGAAGCACGACCCCGGGCCCTGGCCCCTGCCCACCCTCCCACAGAAGAGGAGCAGGCTAGGGGGTGTACCCACTTCACAGCAGGGACCCATTGGTCCCTGTCCTTGCCCTAGCTGTAATGCCCCTAAATTCAGTATTTAGGGGCTCCCTAAACCTTCCTTCCTCAGATCACGATACCAAAAAGAAGAAAGAAGTTCAAGAAGAAGAAGACCCGCCGTGCAGCTGCTAACAACAGGACAACAACAACTGACCTGGCCTCAGCCCTACCGGCCTGTTGATCCTGGAACCTGCTCCTACCTAAACCCGGCGGCCCCCGTGGACAGCAACCTTGGGACACCCAGAGGACCTGCCTGCCCTGACCCTCTTTAAGATTGGGACTCCCATCAGCAGAGGCTCTGCTGCAACAACCCACCTGGTGCCTACCAGGAAGCTCCGAACTAGCCCACTCTGCACCAGCCGAGCCCAGGCCGGGCCAACCCGAACCAAGACCACGAGGACGTCCCCCCGGTGACTGGGAACCGAATTCCAGTGCCCAAAGGCCCTCCTCGACGAACCAGCCGACTCCTGCAGACTCAGAACCAGGGGCCACCCCAACCGCGACCAGCAGAGGGTAAGCTTTTCCGACACCCAAAGACACCCCTGCACCTGGGGCCCTACCGGCCCCTGTGCCGCCCTTTTGGATACCTACCTGTGCTCCAAGATCCCAACTTACCTCTCGAAGTGCTGGTCACCCCTGGAGAGTCTCCATCCCCGAGCCTGCAGCCTTTGTTCCTTTTTTACCTCTCCCATTGGATAACATTGAGCGCCCGACGGTTCAAAAGCACCCTTCACCCAGCAGCCGAGTGCCGCTGGCTGTGTCCCCTGTGTCCTATCCTACTTCCCCCCCTGCCCTGAGCAAGTGACCAGGAGGCCAGCTCCCACAGCCGCGTGGCCTGCTAGCCAGCAGCCACCAACCAAAGTCCCCCCTTCCCTCATTGGATATCATTGGGCCTACCTACCTCTGCACCCGGCTGCCCCTGTGCCGCTGGGAGTGAACTAACTGTACTTACCTGACCCTGGGGGACCCCTGAGTCTATGCCCAGAACCTTAACTTCACCAACCAAGTACTCCCCTGGAAACCGGTAATTTACTTACCTGCCATTGGATAACATTAACTCATTTTGACTCTAATTTTGTTTTTTTTTAATGTTTGAAAAGCTTTATTTAAGAATAATAATGAAAACAATTGACACCAGCAAAAAGTATAAAGCATATAAGTCAGATGAAAGTACAACATTGCCAATGTCAAACTAGTGAACTAAAAGCATTTTATGAGATTTTTAAGGGAAAGGGAAGGGGGAAAGGAAAGGAGAAAGAAAAAATGAACAATGACATAACCATGTTACAAAAGCGAACGGCAAAGAATGGAATAATGCAAACATTAATCAAAAAATTGTATAATAAGTGCAGAACAATAATAATAAAGAGAAACGGTAAAACGGTATTAGAATACAAAAAAGGGAGAGACTAAAGTCATTCAAGGAGGTTTAAAATTTTCAGAAGTGACAGGACCCATTTTATTTTGAGCTACATAATCTAGGTATGTGATAAGAGGTAACCAATACAGGTCAACATTACGAGGTGGTTTACAAGAGGAAGCGAAGGAGACATCAAGTCTATGATAATAACACAGAGAGTTCCACCAATGCTGAATGGAAACATTTGTAAGGGATTTCCAGTTACAGGATATATGTTGAAATGCGAGTGCAAGCATAAGATCAAAGAGACCTTGTGAATGTGAAGGGAGAGTCAGAGAATCTGAAAGACTACCAAGAAAAAGAAGAGGGAGAGAATATGGAATGGAGAGTGAGAAAACAGAAGAGATGTAAAACCAAACTTGTTTCCAAAAAGTAGAAACAGTAGGACAGAAAAAGAACATATGTAGAAGATCAGCATTAGGCGACTTACAAGTCCAACAGTTGGTGTCAGAGGCAGGTGTGAAACGAGACAGGGAAAGAGGTGAGAGCTAAAGTCTGTGATACAGGAAAAAGAGAGACTGAGTGAGAGATGCAGATCTAGACATTTTTAAAGATCTAGACCAGAGCTTATCCCAAAGGGTATTGGGCCAAGAACATCCCAAATCTGTTTCCCAGGAGAGTTCCAATTTGGACTTGAGACGGTCTGGGATAGAAGAAGAAAATAATTTATAAATAAGAGACGCTTTAGGAAGAGTAGAGAGTAATATAAGAAGATGAGAAGGAGCAGGGAGGGAGACTGAGGAAGGAAGAGAATAATAACGATCAAGAATGAGTTCCATGAGGATAGTATATTTCTGTAGAAAGGAGTGAGGGCAATGAAATTGAAGTTGAAAATGGGGAAAGGAGCAAGGCGAAACCCAATTAAAAATTTGATGTATCCATGTAATGCCTTCAAGTCTCCAAGAGGCCCAACAAATAGGTCTATTATGTAAAAGAAGAAGTGAATTATACCAGATGGGTAATTGTAGAAAGGATTCACGCGAAATAGATGACAAAGAGAATAAAGGTTTAAGAAGAGAGGAAGTGTGTTTAAACAAAGGAAGCGAGTCATAAGGGGATCTAGAAGAGAAACGCACTATCTCCTCAAAAGAAAAAGGCGATAAAAAGGATTGCTCAATACAAAGCCAAAGAGGAGAGAAAGGGGAAGATTCTGATTAAAGGAAGGAGAAGGATTTGTGATAGAGGCGAAAGTCTGGAAAGTTAACACCACCGTTCGATTTAGGTTTACGAAGAGATAGAAGAGAAATTCTAGACTTCTTATTCTTCCAGAGAAATTTTGAAATAGAAGAGTCTATACGTTTAAAATACAAGGCAGGGATATGTACAGTTAACATAGAAAGAGTGTAAATAAGGATAGGAGTGATCATCATTTTAATGGAGTCAAGCCGACCCCACCAAGAAAGAAAAAGAGGGTTCCATGATGTAAATAACTGATCGATTCCAGAGAGAACAGCGGACATATTTAATTTAACAGAGGCGGAAATAAAGTTGGAGAACCAGATACCAAGATATTTAATCTTAGTATTATTCCAGGCAAAACCAGTGGAAGAGAAGAAGTGAGGAAGACAAAACTTAGTCAAAGGGAGAATTTCTGTTTTGTCGGAATTGAGCTTATAGCCAGAAACAAGAGAGAAAGCTTCAAATTCAGATAACAAAGGGGAGATAGATGATTCCGGGTCTGAAATGAACAAAAAGATGTCATCAGCGTACGCGGAGAGTTTTAATTGATGATCACCATAGGGAGAAATGGAAGAATTCTGACGAATTGAGGAAAGAAATGGCTCAAGAGCCAAAACAAAAAGAAGCGGAGAAAGAGGGCAGCCTTGACGTTCGCCTCTTTGAAGGGTGAAAGAAGAAGAGAGTTGGCCATTCACTAGAACAGAAGCTTTGGGTGAAGAATATAGTAAAGAAATAAGGGAAATAAACTTGGAGCCAAAGCCATGCCATTTAAGGGAAGCAAATAAAAAGGACCAATCCACTCTGTCAAAAGCTTTTTCAGCATCGACAGAAATAGCAGCCAAAGGTATGGAGAGAGAGGGGGCTTTATTCAAAACGTTTAGAAAGAGACGAGAATTTTCAGAGGTGAGCCTCCCTTTAATAAAACCGCACTGTTCCTTACCAATAAGATGGGGCATGAAAGAATCCAATCATAAGGTGAGTAATTTAGCGAAAAGTTTATAATCAACATTAACTAGCGAAATAGGACGATAATTTTTACAAAATTTTGGGTTGTGACCTTCTTTCAGAATAAGACAAATGGTGGCATCTTGAAAAGTTCCTGCAGCTGTACCAGAGGAATAAAAGGATTGAAAAAGCAATAAAAGTTTGGGTAACAAAAGGTCAGAAAAATGCAAATAAAACTCCACCGGAAAGCCATCCGGACCAGGAGTTTTACCTTTAGTAAGGGAAGCTAGGGCCACAGAAAGTTCATGAAGGGAGAAATCAAGGTCAAGGGTTGAAAAATCCGGGTGAGAGGTGGAAGGCTTAGGCAACTTTTCTAAGTTGGAATGAAGCATATCAGAAGTAGGAGGGGATTCTGGAGTATAAAGTTATTGATAGAAAAGTTGGAATTGCTCAAGAATGTGTTATCTGTATGAAGAAGGATATTGTCGGAAGAAAAGATGGATTCAATGGAAGTGCGTTCCTTATGAGATTTGAGGTAATTAGCTAAGAGTTTTCCAGATTTGTTACGACCTCCATAATAACGCGAACTACTACGAAGAAGAATTGAAGAGGCATTATTTGTGGTAAGCTTATTAAAGGAAATCTTCGCACGCAAAAGTTCTGGGGACATACATGTATCGGCAGAGGTATAAAATTGGTGTTCTCATTTTTTAATATAAGCAAGAGAAGATTGACGTTTTTGAAGAAATAGTTTCTTTTTCCTAGAAACAAAATCAATAATAAATCCTCTGGCAGTAGCCTTAAGGGAATCCCAGAGAATATAAGGGGGGGGGGGTTGGGAGTAGAGTTAGTTTGAAAGAAGTCGTCAGTAAAAGATCGAAATGAAGAAGAGAAAATAGGATCAGTAAGTAGTGCAGAGTTAAAACACCAACGAGAGGGTTTAGAGTGAGGAGGAAGTAAATCAATATCAGTAATGAACAAGTTACTTACCTTCGGTAACGCTTTTTCTGGTAGATACAATATCTGCCTGTGGATTCCTCACCTTGTGAATATCCCCCTTGCGTCAGCAGCATTCGGAATTTTTTCTTCGTAGCACGCCGGCGTGGACGACGTGACAGGAGCACGGCAACGCGCGCGACTCCGTCTGACGTCACCGACTCCTTATTAGACCCACGTCGGCGTGATGACGTCAGTTCCGCCCTTTTTTCCGTGCCTTCGAGGCACCCGGATGGACCAACGACAGCAAATATGCATATATACAATGTACACAGTACATACAAACCAAAATAGCACACAGTGCATAGCAAAGGTATCAAACCCAAAATATATACAAACAATAAAACCAGGTATAGCAGAGTGGACAACGGGGAGGCGGGTGGGCATGTGAGGAATCCACAGGCAGATATTGTATCTACCAGAAAAAGCGTTACCGAAGGTAAGTAATTTGTTCTTCTGATAGATACATCTGCCGTGTGGATTCCTCACCTTGTGAATAGAGTCCCACAGCAGTCCCTACTCCCGGAGGAGGGTGTCCACTCTGCTATAACAGGAAATCTTGGAGAACAGAGCGCGCGAAGTGGCCGTCCCTCCTCACCTCGGAATCCAAGCAGTAATGCTTCGCGAAAGTGTGGAGGGAGGCCCAAGTCGCAGCCCTGCAAATGTCCTCAACAGGAACACCTCTAGACAAAGCAGATGTTGCAGACTTTGCTCTAGCTGAATGTGCTCTAATACCCTCAGGAGGGTCCTTACCCGCCAGAGAGTAGCAAATCTTGATGCACAGGATTATCCATCTGGAAAGTGTGCGCTTGTGCACCGCTCTGCCCTTCTTGCAGCCAGCAAAACCCACGAAGAGCTGATCGTCAATACGATAGTCTTTAGTCCTATCAAGATAGAAACTAACTGCTCTCTTTGGGTCCAAGCGATGAAGCCTCTCCTCCTCCTTGGAAGGGTGTGGGGGAGGATAGAAGGTAGGAAGGGTAATGGACTGTCCTAGATGGAAGGGAGTTACCACCTTAGGCAGAAAAGCAGCCCTGGTCCTAAGAACCAGTCTTTCAGAATGAATGGTTAGGAATGGGGGCTTAGAACTAAGAGCCTGAAGCTCACTCACCCTCCTTGCCGAGGTGATTGCAACCAAGAAGACCGTCTTAAAAGAAAGAAGTCTCATGGGACACTTGTGCAAGGGCTCGAAGGGAGAACCCATCAAATAGGTCAGCACAAGATTCAAATCCCAATGAGGAATAACAAAAGGAGTAGGAGGGAATCTATTAGTGAGACCCTT
Source organism: Lissotriton helveticus (assembly GCF_964261635.1). Classification (NCBI taxonomy): domain Eukaryota; kingdom Metazoa; phylum Chordata; class Amphibia; order Caudata; family Salamandridae; genus Lissotriton; species Lissotriton helveticus. The sequence goes on along the minus strand of NC_136068.1, from coordinate 962,759,094 downwards.
CAAAAATCTTAAAACCACTGGAGATTTAAAAAGAGAAGGCTGATCCGGCAAACAGAGAAATGCCGACAAAGCCGAAAGATACCCCTTGACCGTGGCAACAGCAAATCCTTGCTGCGCCAAAGAAAGAGCAAACTGCAAAATGTCAGACAAATGAGCCTTCAAAGGTTCAACATCTCTCTCCCTACACCAAGAGACAAATTTAGACCACCTATACGAATAAATGGACTTAGTGGAGTCACGCCTGGCAGAAAGAATGACATCCACCACATCGTGAGGGAGAGAAAAGGAATTCAAGTTGCCCCGTTCAATCTCCAGGCATGAAGGTGTAATGTCTGGAGGTGGGGGTGTAGAACCTGCCCCTCCATCTGAGAGAGGAGGTCTGCCCTGTGAGGGAGACGGAGCGGCGGGTGAGAGGAGAGGTGGAGAAGGTCTGTGTACCACACCCTTCTTGGCCAATCCGGGGCGACCAATATGACTTGGGCCCGGTCCTGGCGAATCTTCCTCAGAACCCGAGGAATCAAGGGTATGGGAGGAAACGTGTAAAGGAGTTGATTGTTCCAACTCAACTGAAACGCGTCCCCCAAAGCTCCTTGAATCGGAAAGTGGAGACTGCAGAATGACAGGCAGTGAGCATTCTCACGAGTGGCGAACAAGTCCACCCGAGGAGTCCCCCACATCTGAAAGATATCGTGAACCACCTCCGGGTGAAGCCTCCACTCGTGGTCGGCAGAAAACTGCCGACTGAGACTGTCTGCACGAACGTTCAGAACTCCGGCCAGATGATTTGCCATCAGACAAATCTGATGGTCCTGAACCCAGGACCAGAGATGCAGAGCCTCTCTGCAGAGACACTGCGACCCTACCCCTCCCTGTTTGTTGACGTACCACATCGCGGTCGTGTTGTCCGTCAGGACCTGAACCGACTGACCGCGAAGGGAAGGGAGGAAGGCCTTGAGCGCCAAACGTATCACCCACAATTCTAGAAGGTTGATATGAAGCAACCTTTCCTCTGGAGACCAAAGTCCTTTGACCTCCAAGTCCCCCAGATGAGTACCTGTCACAACTTAGGCGTTTAGGGGGGAACTACAAGTCCCAGAATGCCTGGTGGAAGTCTGTTTTCCCTTTCCTCTCCTCTGTGCTTTTCCTCACCTATACCTATGCCTGTGTTGAAGCCCTCGGTGCTTGTCACCTGTGCTAGCTACTTTCTTGACCCTGGAACTTTGCTTCGTGTTGTGCGATCGTAGGATCTGCTGACAGCTGTGTCCCGCTTTGCAGCCGCGCTGTGTCCCGCTCTGGAACCGAGCCACCAGCCGCGCTGTATCCCGCTCTGTACACCCTGCTGGGAGCCGCTGGAGAGACGCGCTGTGTCCCGCATTGTAAACTGCGCTGATTGCCGCTCAGTACACCCTGCTGGGAGCCGCTGGAGAGACGCGCTGTGTTCCGCATTGTAAACCGCGCTGTGTCCCTCTGTGAACCCTGTGGGGAGCGCGCTGGACATAAGGACTTTAGGGCGAGTGGATGAAGTGAATCCAGCTCCCCTTCGTGCCTCGCTTGTTTTCTCGTTTTGTTTTGTGGACATTAAGCTAGTGTACAACTAGCGTGGGAAAGAACTTTTTGCGTTAATTTACCCGCTACTTCATCGTTGTGGATTCTGTGGATACATTGAGCTATGGAGTAGCTCGGACCGGATTGTCTTTACCAATACCTCAACTGCTAACTTGGGGTTGGTCGAGTCAAGTTCATGAAGAACCCACTACGCTTCAGATAAGTAGCGTTTATATTGACTATTGGTATTCCACAGAGACTTTGTTACTCTTTTTTCTGTTTAGGGTTCAGGGGCAGTTCCCTACTATTTTTTGTTACTTTATTTTTCCTACTTTTGCCCTGATGAGTGGAATGCTTGCTGGAGCTTTAACATGTAAGCATATTAGGTAACCAGTTATATAACAAGTCGAGAGGCATTGCATATAAGACAGAGAGTGATTCCTGTGTGTTTGTGTCTCCTTACAGGAACCTGTACCCCGACGTAGGCGAGGTGTATCTCCTATTGTCGAGCTCTGTGGATGGTTTATGGCTGCCAGCCTTTTCTATTTTATTTCTCCATTTTTCCCCTTCCCTGGGTGGTGTCCTGGTACACATCCAGAGAGGAGAGAAACTAGCTTCACATCGCTCCCGCTGTATCTGAACAAAACCAGGTTAGTCAATCTGCATATTGTGACAGAGTGACAAGCCCACGTGGTATCACGGCCTGAGCGATGGACACCAATACTGTCCTGGCTACTATGTTAGACACTCTTAACGCATTACGAGTAGAGGTAGATGCGGTGAGTGTAGAGAACCACGATATGAGGACTGAAATGTCGACTCTACGACAAGAGGTAGCGGGGATGGCACGGTCAGGTCCCACTAGTGGTAGGGGAGCCCATTACATTAGAGATGCCACGTTACCTCCTCCTCTTCAGTCCCAATCTTAAGTTGCTCCAGGAGAACAAGGTCCTTCCACCATTAATGTTATACAACCAATGCAGTTGCCCTTGGCACCTCCCGAAAGGTTTTTAGGGGATCCTAAAAAATTCAGTACGTTTTTGGGACAGTGCAGGTTACATTTCATGTGTAAACCTGCTGTCTTTCCCGATGATCATTCCAAGACGGCTTTCATGTTATCCTATTTAGGGGGTAACGCAGCTAGTTGGTCATTTCCTCTGATCGAAAGGAATGATCCTGTTCTGAATGATTTCGAGGAATTCTGCGAAGAGATGAGGAAGTTGTTTGATCGTAAGGCACATATGCTATCCTTAGATAGAGAATTGATAACACTTAAACAAGGATCGCAAGATCTACTGTCTTACATAACACATTTCAATCGTCTTGTTGTTGAAACTGATTGGCCACCAGCAAAGAGAGTGTCCTTGTTTTATCAAGGGTTGAAAGGAGAACTGAAGGACGTCCTTGCTCAGGTGGTGTCTCTGCCTACTACGTGTGAAGAGCTAATAGATCTCACAGTACAACTAGATCACAGACTACAAGAACGGAAAGGCGACAAATATAGACATGAGTACCGCTTCCCTCCTACCAAAACCAGAGCAGTGTCAGAAACCCCTCCTACGTCAGATACTACAGAACCCATGCAAATAGGAGGAATACGAGGTCCTTTGAGTGCAGAAGAGCGTACACGTAGAAGGCAGCAGAAACTCTGCATGTACTGTGGAAAACCCGGACATTTCATCAAAGATTGTAGAGTCAAGACAAAAGGGGCAAGAAATCTTTCTGCATTGGAATATCCTGTACCTACTTCGGGAAACGAGAACGCTCAAACGAGTTCCAGACCCCTCGTTTGAGCCATGAGATCGAAAAAGAGGTCTCTCACGCTGTTGCAAACACTATGCAACCTGCTGTGCCTCATATGAACGTCTGTGTCACCCTCAGGTGGCCGGGAGAAACACCTGTGATGGTACATGCCATGTTGGACAGTGGAGCTACTGGCAATTTCATCGATCGACGATATGCCAAGAGATTGGGGGTCCCATTGTCGTGTATTTCTATAGGTTCTGAATCGATCCCCCTATTCCTGACCCTATTCTGGTTAAACTACCTAGCTAGTTAACTAACAGTCAGCCCATGAGGCAAGAAAACCCCCATGATGCAGATACCGTTATCTGACGCAGTCACACTACGGCACAGGAACGTGTTATCTGATTAGGTCATAACGCTTGAGATCTAATTAGACAAGCGACATTCCTCCAGCCCCTGATAAGGCATACGACGTTCTCATAACAAATCAAACCTATGACAACCTGGATAATCCGTGCGGCCATTGTTTTGATTTCACAGAGAACTTTAGTAAAGAATGTGCTAACGAGCAAGTCGTATGACATCTTTATTGACGTACCTATGTCCATCCTTACGTCAATCCCGGCACCTTTAAGGTATAAATATTGCCGACCTTGCCCTATGCAAACACATGCGTGGTGACAAGACGGAGCAGCCATACTTGCCGAAGCCGAGAGCAGAAGCAGACCCCGCAGGCAACAGCCCCGCCTTCCTGACGCGCTGAGAGACGCGCTGCTATCTCAAACCGAGAGACCCAGCACCGGCGCTTCTGGGCAGCCCTCGCAGGCAGCCTGGAATATCGAGAGCAGAGAAAGAGATACCATTCCTCATTCATCCTAAATTCCAGGTACAGAACTGAATAACCCCTCCTAGAGAATTCTTTAGTTATTCACTTGGCAAAAACAAACTTAACTTAAACTGTAACTTTCTATTCCCGCCCACGCATTAGACTTAGGTCAGGTACACGGGGTAGGCGTATTTAGAAACACCAGTTGAGTACGTTTAGTCAAATGTATATGTGTATGTAAATATATTTTAATCATTTTAAAACATCATATGGCTCAGAAACCATATCAATGTTTTTACAGTATTATTTTATACTATTGCTTTTAATGTATGCACTTTACTTAACTATAAGTATTGCAATAATATCGATCCATTTCTCTTGTACGAGAAAAGAGACTGATCAATAAATAACACCTTTTTATTGAACACGCCCGTCTCTTCCTTTTCTCTACATTCTGATGAGACTAAGAATGCACGTACTGACTTAGTAAAATAATTGCCTTGTGCTCACACGACTCTTGAGATTGACTCTTGATTAGGGGAGAGCAAAGTTGTCATGTTCTATGGTTGTCAGAAACTAAATCCCTTCTTGTCTAATCAGGGGAGTTAATCCTTCCTTGAACATTCGAGAAAGTTTCTAGCGAACTCTGAGCTTAGCTGGCAAACCCAAAAATTAAGTCTAGTATCGACAGTAGTAGACCTAGTTAACGTCTGGTCTAGGCCTTTACCGCTGTAGGTACTATTCCAATGCGCAGAGCCTATTGGGAAAATAGGAGCTACACTACACCATGCATTCTGAAGGAGACGCCTGAAGCGGTGAAGGCTGTGGATGGTTCTGATTTAACATCAGGTCCTGTGTTGTACCATACACGCCAAGTAATGATGCAAATAGGACAAAACCATTACGAACTAATTTCATTCGACCTGATAGATGCCCCTCAATTCAATATGATTTTGGGTATGCCGTGGTTAACATTACATGACCCTGTAGTGAAATGGTCTGCTCGTACCATCACCCTCAGTTCTGTTTACTGTACTGAACATTGTGCCCTGCCTTGCCTTCCCGAGGAAATCAGGACGGAAACCCTTGCAAGTACACTAGCAAGCGGAGGTAGGACGTTGAGTGTGAATGCCATCTCGCTCCTTCCTGAAGTCTACAAAAAGTACCAGGACGTTTTCAACGAAAAAGAAGCCAACAAGTTACCCCCTCACAGGGAATATGACTGTGTGATCGACCTGGAACCGGGGGCCACTATTCCATGCAGCAGAATATATGCCCTCACAGAAGCTGAAAACGTTTACCTGCAACAGTATTTGACGAAATTATTGGCATCCGGATTCATACGCCCCTCTACCTCTCCAGCCTCGTCGCCTCTGTTCTTTATCCCGAAAAAGGAAGGGGGCTTGCGCTCCTGTATCGATTATAGAGCTCTCAATAGAATCACCAGAAAAAATCGATATCCTCTTCCTCTTATACCTGTCCTATTGGACCAATTAAAAGACGCCAAAATCTTTACCAAGCTTGACCTGCGTGGTGCCTATCATCTTGTGAGGGTCCGCCGAGGGGATGAATGGAAGACCGCTTTCCGCACTAAATACGGGCTATACGAGTACCAAGTCATGCCGTTTGGCTTGTGCAATGCCCCTGCTGCATTTCAATTTTTTATGGATGAGGTGTTAAGGGGCTTGCTAGATGTGTCATGCATCGTCTATATAGATGATATACTCATCTACTCGGCCACGCAAGAAGAACATCTACAGCATGTGACGGAAGTTCTGGAAAGACTGCAGCGACACGACCTCTTTGCCAAATTGGAGAAATGTCTCTTCCATACCAAGGAGGTTGAATTTCTAGGGTACATCATTGGTCCGGATGGGCTACGGATGGATCAAAAGAAAATCCAGGCAATAATACAATGTGAATCCCCTTCTAGTGTGAAAGCGTTGCAAAGCTTTATAGGGTTTGCAAACTTTTATCGCCGATTCATTTATGGGTTTTCTACCATCATCCAGCCTCTGACGCATTTGCTAAAGAAAGGAGTAATCTTCAAATGGACGGAACCAGCTGAACAGGCGTTGCAGGCGTTAAAGGCTCGTTTTGTTTCCGCACCCATTCTCCGTCACCCGGATGCCACTCAACCTTTCATGATGGAAACGGATGCGTCACATTACGCTATCGGAGGCATTTTATCCCAAAGACATCCGGACACAGGCCAACTTCATCCTGTCGCCTATTTCTCAAGGAAATTGTCTTCCAGTGAGATTAACTATAGCATCACCGACAAGGAATTGTTGGCCATTAAACGGGCGTGCGAAGAGTGGCGACATCATCTGTTGGGGGCTAGACACACTGTGGAAATCTTTACAGATCACCGTAATCTTCTTTTCTTGAAAAGTGCAAAGGCGTTAACACCTCGTCAGTTACGATGGTCCTTGTTTTTCTCGGATTTCGATTTCATCATTAAATATCGCCCGGGCCCTCAAAACGGAAAGGCTGATGCTTTATCAAGACCAGAATCAATATCTCCGGTGTTGGCATTGGAAGTCGAAGAACCTCCTCTTCTTCTAAACAGAGCAACATTTAGTCCTTCTGTGTCAGCCATAACGAGTCCCACTGATTTCCTGAGACATGTGGAGGAAAAAAGTAATGCGGTGGACGCTCCTTCCTGGATAGCTAAAGAACCCCGACAAAGAAAACAAAAAGGGAAGCTTCTCTTCAGAGACAATCAGTTGTACCTCCCTGATCAGGAATCACAGGCTCAGGTTCTGCAATGGACACATGATTCTTCCTTGAGCGGCCATCCAGGAATTCTCAAGACTCTCCAACATACTATGAGGTACTTTTGGTGGGAGAACATTCGGAAAGACACAGAAGAGTATGTATCTCGATGTCCTATATGCATTCAAGCTAAGGCTCAACATCAAAGAAGCAGTGGGTTACTACGTCCTATACCGGTACCTCCGGCTCCATGGCACACGGTTTCGATGGATTTCATCGTAGAAATGCCTCTCAGTTTCGGCAACAACACTATTCTAGTGGTGATAGATCATCTCACTAAGATGGGGCATTTCATTGCATTGACTAAGTTACCCACATCAGGAGAATTGGCTCTGACCTTTATGCAGCATGTGGTACGGTTACATGGCATTCCTTCTGTGCTTATCACAGATAGAGGCTCACAGTTCACCTCCAAATTCTGGAAGGCTTTGTGTGAGGTGATGAAAATAGATGCGCGACTATCAACTAGTTACCACCCTCAGACTGGCGGTAAAACAGAAAGACTAAACCAAACGTTAGAACAGTACCTGAGATGCTTTACCCTTCAACAGGGAGAAGAATGGCGGACGTTGTTGTGGATGGCAGAATTTGCCTACAATAACACCACTCATTCTTCTTTGGGATGTTCCCCCTTCTTTTGTCTTACGGGTTATCATCCCAATTCTTTGCCTTTTGATCAGCCATGTCCTTCTTCCCATCCCACAATACAGCAACATCATAGGCATCTACATTCAGTTTTACATGATGCTAAAGTACAGTTGGCGGCAGCCAGAAACCGCGACAAAGCACAAGCTGACAAGAAGAGAACTCCAGAGCCAGTCTATGCAGTGGGCGATAAGGTGTGGTTGAGTACCAAACATTTGCGGCTGAAGGGGAATACACGCCTGCAACCTAAGTTTGTAGGTCCTTATCCCATCGTGGCCGTGGTTAATCCAGTTGCCATGAAACTTAAATTGCCTTCCTCCTGGCATATACATCCTGTGTTCCATGTATCTCTGATGAAACCTTATGTGCAGGGCACGAGACCGATGGTCAGACCGCAGCCTGTGGATATCGAGGGGGAGGTCGAGTATGAGGTGAGAGCGGTGCTTGACTCCAGAAGGGTGAGGGGTGCCTTACAATACTTGATAGATTGGAAAGGATACGGTCCTGAGGAACGCTCGTGGGAACCTCGCTCTAACTTGCATTGTCCTGGGTTACTGAGACGTTTCCATTCCAGATTTCCTTCGAAGCCTGGTGGACCGCCGGGTCGTCGGTCATTGAGAGGGGGTTCTGTCACAACTTAGGCGTTTAGGGGGGAACTACAAGTCCCAGAATGCCTGGTGGAAGTCTGTTTTCCCTTTCCTCTCCTCTGTGCTTTTCCTCACCTATACCTATGCCTGTGTTGAAGCCCTCGGTGCTTGTCACCTGTGCTAGCTACTTTCTTGACCCTGGAACTTTGCTTCGTGTTGTGCGATCGTAGGATCTGCTGACAGCTGTGTCCCGCTTTGCAGCCGCGCTGTGTCCCGCTCTGGAACCGAGCCACCAGCCGCGCTGTATCCCGCTCTGTACACCCTGCTGGGAGCCGCTGGAGAGACGCGCTGTGTCCCGCATTGTAAACCGCGCTGATTCCCGCTCAGTACACCCTGCTGGGAGCCGCTGGAGAGACGCGCTGTGTTCCGCATTGTAAACCGCGCTGTGTCCCTCTGTGAACCCTGTGGGGAGCGCGCTGGACATAAGGACTTTAGGGCGAGTGGATGAAGTGAATCCAGCTCCCCTTCGTGCCTCGCTTGTTTTCTCGTTTTGTTTTGTGGACATTAAGCTAGTGTACAACTAGCGTGGGAAAGAACTTTTTGCGTTAATTTACCCGCTACTTCATCGTTGTGGATTCTGTGGATACATTGAGCTATGGAGTAGCTCGGACCGGATTGTCTTTACCAATACCTCAACTGCTAACTTGGGGTTGGTCGAGTCAAGTTCATGAAGAACCCACTACGCTTCAGATAAGTAGCGTTTATATTGACTATTGGTATTCCACAGAGACTTTGTTACTCTTTTTTCTGTTTAGGGTTTAGGGGCAGTTCCCTACTATTTTTTGTTACTTTATTTTTCCTACTTTTGCCCTGATGAGTGGAATGCTTGCTGGAGCTTTAACATGTAAGCATATTAGGTAACCAGTTATATAACAAGTCGAGAGGCATTGCATATAAGACAGAGAGTGATTCCTGTGTGTTTGTGTCTCCTTACAGGAACCTGTACCCCGACGTAGGCGAGGTGTATCTCCTATTGTCGAGCTCTGTGGATGGTTTATGGCTGCCAGCCTTTTCTATTTTATTTCTCCATTTTTCCCCTTCCCTGGGTGGTGTCCTGGTACACATCCAGAGAGGAGAGAAACTAGCTTCACATCGCTCCCGCTGTATCTGAACAAAACCAGGTTAGTCAATCTGCATATTGTGACAGAGTGACAAGCCCACGTGGTATCACGGCCTGAGCGATGGACACCAATACTGTCCTGGCTACTATGTTAGACACTCTTAACGCATTACGAGTAGAGGTAGATGCGGTGAGGGTAGAGAACCACGATATGAGGACTGAAATGTCGACTCTACGACAAGAGGTAGCGGGGATGGCACGGTCAGGTCCCACTAGTGGTAGGGGAGCCCATTACATTAGAGATGCCACGTTACCTCCTCCTCTTCAGTCCCAATCTTCTGTTGCTCCAGGAGAACAAGGTCCTTCCACCATTAATGTTATACAACCAATGCAGTTGCCCTTGGCACCTCCCGAAAGGTTTTTAGGGGATCCTAAAAAATTCAGTACGTTTTTGGGACAGTGCAGGTTACATTTCATGTGTAAACCTGCTGTCTTTCCCGATGATCATTCCAAGACGGCTTTCATGTTATCCTATTTAGGGGGTAACGCAGCTAGTTGGTCATTTCCTCTGATCGAAAGGAATGATCCTGTTCTGAATGATTTCGAGGAATTCTGCGAAGAGATGAGGAAGTTGTTTGATCGTAAGGCACATATGCTATCCTTAGATAGAGAATTGATAACACTTAAACAAGGATCGCAAGATCTACTGTCTTACATAACACATTTCAATCGTCTTGTTGTTGAAACTGATTGGCCACCAGCAAAGAGAGTGTCCTTGTTTTATCAAGGGTTGAAAGGAGAACTGAAGGACGTCCTTGCTCAGGTGGTGTCTCTGCCTACTACGTGTGAAGAGCTAATAGATCTCACAGTACAACTAGATCACAGACTACAAGAACGGAAAGGCGACAAATATAGACATGAGTACCGCTTCCCTCCTACCAAAACCAGAGCAGTGTCAGAAACCCCTCCTACGTCAGATACTACAGAACCCATGCAAATAGGAGGAATACGAGGTCCTTTGAGTGCAGAAGAGCGTACACGTAGAAGGCAGCAGAAACTCTGCATGTACTGTGGAAAACCCGGACATTTCATCAAAGATTGTAGAGTCAAGACAAAAGGGGCAAGAAATCTTTCTGCATTGGAATATCCTGTACCTACTTCGGGAAACGAGAACGCTCAAACGAGTTCCAGACCCCTCGTTTGAGCCATGAGATCGAAAAAGAGGTCTCTCACGCTGTTGCAAACACTATGCAACCTGCTGTGCCTCATATGAACGTCTGTGTCACCCTCAGGTGGCCGGGAGAAACACCTGTGATGGTACATGCCATGTTGGACAGTGGAGCTACTGGCAATTTCATCGATCGACGATATGCCAAGAGATTGGGGGTCCCATTGTCGTGTATTTCTATAGGTTCTGAATCGATCCCCCTATTCCTGACCCTATTCTGGTTAAACTACCTAGCTAGTTAACTAACAGTCAGCCCATGAGGCAAGAAAACCCCCATGATGCAGATACCGTTATCTGACGCAGTCACACTACGGCACAGGAACGTGTTATCTGATTAGGTCATAACGCTTGAGATCTAATTAGACAAGCGACATTCCTCCAGCCCCTGATAAGGCATACGACGTTCTCATAACAAATCAAACCTATGACAACCTGGATAATCCGTGCGGCCATTGTTTTGATTTCACAGAGAACTTTAGTAAAGAATGTGCTAACGAGCAAGTCGTATGACATCTTTATTGACGTACCTATGTCCATCCTTACGTCAATCCCGGCACCTTTAAGGTATAAATATTGCCGACCTTGCCCTATGCAAACACACGCGTGGTGACAAGACGGAGCAGCCATACTTGCCGAAGCCGAGAGCAGAAGCAGACCCCGCAGGCAACAGCCCCGCCTTCCTGACGCGCTGAGAGACGCGCTGCTATCTCAAACCGAGAGACCCAGCACCGGCGCTTCTGGGCAGCCCTCGCAGGCAGCCTGGAATATCGAGAGCAGAGAAAGAGATACCATTCCTCATTCATCCTAAATTCCAGGTACAGAACTGAATAACCCCTCCTAGAGAATTCTTTAGTTATTCACTTGGCAAAAACAAACTTAACTTACACTGTAACTTTCTATTCCCGCCCACGCATTAGACTTAGGTCAGGTACACGGGGTAGGCGTATTTAGAAACACCAGTTGAGTACGTTTAGTCAAATGTATATGTGTATGTAAATATATTTTAATCATTTTAAAACATCATATGGCTCAGAAACCATATCAATGTTTTTACAGTATTATTTTATACTATTGCTTTTAATGTATGCACTTTACTTAACTATAAGTATTGCAATAATATCGATCCATTTCTCTTGTACGAGAAAAGAGACTGATCAATAAATAACACCTTTTTATTGAACACGCCCGTCTCTTCCTTTTCTCTACATTCTGATGAGACTAAGAATGCACGTACTGACTGAGTAAAATAATTGCCTTGTGCTCACACGACTCTTGAGATTGACTCTTGATTAGGGGAGAGCAAAGTTGTCATGTTCTATGGTTGTCAGAAACTAAATCCCTTCTTGTCTAATCAGGGGAGTTAATCCTTCCTTGAACATTCGAGAAAGTTTCTAGCGAACTCTGAGCTTAGCTGGCAAACCCAAAAATTAAGTCTAGTATCGACAGTAGTAGACCTAGTTAACGTCTGGTCTAGGCCTTTACCGCTGTAGGTACTATTCCAATGCGCAGAGCCTATTGGGAAAATAGGAGCTACACTACATGGCTCCCAACGTGGTTGGAAAGGGCGATAAAACTAACGTAAGACATTTAGAGTAACTCAGTCGTGCTTTCTCACTCAGACCCCTTTTCCCAAATACTCCAAAGATGTCTGGAGTGGGTGAAAGGTTATATCCTCCAAAACCTCGCAGGAGGGAACTCCTATGTATGGTTCTTGGTCTAGTCAACGTTGAAGGATAAAACAGTTCCAGAATATTGTGCATCTAATCTCTGATTCCATAAGAAACCTGATCTGCAAATAAAAATAATACCATCCTGTCAGTAAAATGGGAGACAGTGATGGAGAAAGAGAGGCAATTAGATTAGCTACTGAAATAGCAGATGCTGATGCTACCATGCAAGCAGCAGACGCGGATATAATACTCATTCCGGTCATTAAAAGGAGATCTATAACCTTAAAACTTATAGAAAATGGACTGACACCTAGAGGTGGCACAGTCATATTCGTAATTGAGGCACACGAATATCGGCAGACAGAGGTATACTATACATGGATACATTTTCCAGCAGCAAATGCTGTAACAAAGTACTTCCACTATTACAAAGTAGAGGAACCTCCTGACATTTACACTCCTTTCGAGGAGGTGGAAGTACCACTCAAATTCCAAGAGCATTTGCTCTTATTTGATGGCGCCCTAATACATAACAATCACATTACAAGGCTCGGTCCTTTAGGAAGACCAGGAGCAACGTGGCCGGTCTTAGCCGGATACACACCACATCCAGACATCGATAGGATGCCTGCAGCTGAATTATTAACACAGCTGAAACAACTACTAAAAATTCATAGACAATTAGTTCAGTATGTAATGCGGACTTCAACAATTCAGCCAGCGATTAAACTTCCACAGCTGACCCCTCACCAGGGGAACACAAATAAAATTACACCACAGAACATCCAATCCTGCCTAGGTAAAGTTCCAGCTAAACGGGAACAAATACCATTCTGGTTGGCACAGAAAATCACCCAAATAGAGGCGGTGTTTCCTGACACCACCCCGCTGGAAAAACACAGGATTCTGACTATATGTCTCCCAATGGGAATCGCACCACACATTGAGGACTGTGACACTTGGGGTACAGTCTTTGCTTCCATCTATACAAAAACGCACGGTGTTCCATCCATTTCGGTAATACCAGATGTGCTAAAACAAATTCAAGATGAATACGGTCCAGAACCTGCTTTAACTCTTGGTATGAAATTACTGAAAGACTTCAAGCAGGTCTCGGCTATATTATTAGCCAACATAAAAGGTGAAGCAGCAAACGTGGCGATCCGCCAGAGGTTAAAAGAGACAGATATAGCAGACCAACCAGCTGAAATTGCCAGAATCATAGAAAAATCCTATGAAGAACTAGGCAGAGATAGTCTAGGTGGAATACCAGTAAAACCGCAACTGACTACAAGTCCAGAAAAAATGTTTTTTAATAATAATAATAATTCACCAAAAAAGAACTGGGATGGAAATAAACAATCCAATCCTAAAGAAAAGAAATTCCAGTCCAGAGGAAGGTCTCCTAGGCGAAGAGAGAAATCTCCAAACCCGAGACAAAGGTCACCCCAGAGTGACCCCTCTGGGAATAGATATAACCTTAGAAATAGGGATAATATTAAAAAACCTGATAGATATCAAGACATTGATACACGTCCCTCTCAATCTTTTCAGAATTCCTCGCAGAAATCGGAAAGAAGAGGACGATCAGAAGAGCACGCCAAGTCCAAAGACAAGGAACCTGCTCAACTGAAAAAGAAATCACAATTTCCAAAAAAGAAGGTAGCCAGTATCAAGGTAGTTAAAAATGCCGAGAATACTGAGGACACAACTGAAAAACGGAGAGTGGGCTCAGACAAGGCTAGACAGCGCAGCAGAGGTGAGCATAGCTCGCAAAGTCCTTATGAATCATCTGGAGACAGTGGACACGAATGAATACCTTCAAGTGGAAACTGCAGATACCAGAGTTAGCAAGCCCCACAAAATATACGAGATAACATTACGTATAGAGGGAGATAAGACTAGGAAAATTAGGGGACTATTTTGGGATAACCTCTCCAAAGGCTATGACATCCTTCTAGCTGAAAAAGACTGGCCACCAGAGTTTGTCAGGGAGTGCCCTCATGGCGAAGAAGTAATTATGCCTGCCTTCTCGAATCAAATACCGATTCATAAAAAATATACACTTGCTAGAAAGTGGGCAGTGGCCTTAGCACCTGCTTTATATAAAAATCATGTAGGATGGGATGAGGATTCTCCTCCTCACAAAGTCCAGTTAAAATCACAACCAACTGCACAAAGGCAGTACCCAATTAAGCAAGAAGCTAAAAAACAAGTAAATGAAATACTAGATCAGCTAGAATACCAGGGGGTGATTGAAACTTGCACCTCACAAATGAACAATCCTTTGTTTCCGGTCGCCAAACCAGACAACTCATATCGTCTAGTTTTGGATTACCGACACCTTAACACATGTTGCAAAACCTTTGCAGTGCAAAACTCACACAGTGCTGCACTAATGAATAACATAGTGCGCAAAAAATACAAAACAACCTTGGACATCTCCAATGGATTCTTTTGTCAAAACATAGCACCAGAGAGCAGATATTTAACAGCTTTCTCAGTAAATGGCACTCAAAAACAATTCTGTCGGTTAGCCCAGGGGTACAAGAACAGCCCGGGGGTATTCTCAGCGAGAGTAACAGAATTACTACAACTATATGATGATGAAGCATTATCTTATGTCGATGACATTTACTTAACAGATGATGACTTGGAGACTCACTTGAAAAGAGTGAACACCATAATACTTGGTTTCGCTGCAGAGGGTTACAAATTCAACTTCAAAAAGTCCAGAATTGCCCATCTGACGGTCCTATTCTTAGGATATGAGCTATCAAGTGAAGGTAAAAGCCTGGCAGACAATTTCCTAGAGAAATGTGCCGTAATCCAAGCTCCTAAAACACTAAAAAACCTACAGTCAATTCTATGCTTCCTAAATTTCGGAAGAACATATATTGCAAATTACGCAGAAAGGGTCAAACCCCTTTATGATCTAATTAAACCAGACTTTAAAAGATCCAGTTGGACTCAAGCACACACAGAAATTTTGAGATCCTTACAAACAGACATGCTAATTAAAACAAAATTAGAAACCCGTGATAATACACGCAACCTTGTGATCCGAGTCATCCCAGGGAGATGCGGATTCACATACCTAACCTCTAATGAGGGAGAAAAGGTACCAATTGCATTCAAATCACATTTGTACACAAAAGCTGAACAGAGATTCAACAACAAAGGAAAAATTGTTCAAGCAGTTCAAACCGCAATAGCTAGAGAAAAAGATATAGCTGACGGTAGACATATCACAGTCAGAACAGCTGAATCAGCCTTTCAGGCATTAACAACACCGTGTAATTTACCAACAACAACATTGGATCCAGAATGGTTACAATGGGTAAATTCAATCACAACGGACAAAGTATATTACTTCTTTGATCCAGAACTAGAAGAATTGGAAAATCTAAAATATGAAAAGACGTATCCTCTGCCAATCGACATTCTGCCTCTACGACATTACGCCTGTGTAATATATACAGACGGACATGCTCAACCCTCAGTTTGGGGAGAACATGCATACAATCCCACATGTGAGATTACAAAAGAAGTGTGGCGCGGAGGTAAACTAAGACCTCTATTAACAAAGACACACTCAGTAGAAACGAATTCAGAACAACAAACTGAAATATTAGCTTTGAAAATGGCGCTAGATAATGCGGATCGCGAATTCCCGACACTTATAGTGTCAGATTCATATTACTGCGTCAAAGCATATAACAAGGATTTGCAGACATGGATTCAGAACGGTTACAAAGATGACACAGATGCACCAATAAAGCAGAGACTGCTCTGGGAACAAATAGCTCTTTTACAAAAAGAACTACCAAAGACTCACGTGACTCATTCACTGAGTCATCAGCGTGATGGCGTTCACGTTGTAGGGAATTCATTGGCTGAAACAGCCGCAGCGGCAGCCACTAAACCGGCTCCCGTAGATCGAAAAAAGCGTACATTAAAATACATTGACGGTGAAACATTGCTGGCGGTGAAAACGTCATCAAAAGGCGACTGCTCAGCGTTACCGATCAACTATCCACTCAATTACACATACATCATAGATGCAAACTCCGTTCCTTTTGCTCGAATCCCTGGAGTGGGGGATAGAGTGATTCCAAACATGGACAGGAGAAACTTGTTAATCGCAGACGCACACATGGGCGAGGGTCACAGACACCTTAAATTAAAAGATTCTCTGGAAGAATTACAATCACGGTACTGGTGGCCAGGCATGAGCCTGCACTACACCATGTTTGTAAAAAACTGCCCAAACTGCAACAGAGATCGCAGTGGGGAGAGAAGCAGTTTAATACCTCGTCGTATCAAGGCAGATAATATTACCAGCAAAAAGAATGGCTTGCGATTAACATATACAGGCTAGTTTCCACTTATAATGTAGATCACCAGCACTTGGCTGACGTCCGGACTATTATACAAGATTTGCGAGTCTAAATGGCATATACGCTAAGAGCATGCTACGTTCGACCATTTCTTTCACTCAAGCAAACCAGCCTGGGGGGGAAATATGGCCAAATGAGCACAGCCCAGCGGGAATCTTCTCACTTCCTTCCTGAGGGTATGGGACGGTGTAAAGAAAAAACCAAGGCAGAAAGCAATCTATAATAGAAAGGATATTAGGTTCGGGAGCTGGGTGGGTCAAACATCTAATAAGTGTCCAACGTAGTCTAAATAACTTGCCAAGAAATTCTCTGAAGGGATTCAGTCCGTACGAATTATTATTCGGAACTAGGATGTTGATCTCTGACCTTGATAGTCAGACTTCAGTGGTAATAGAAAAAACCTTTGATGTCAAAGACCGTTTGGCTATTTTGCAGGACTTAAACAAAACAAGAAAAGACCTGAGCAACATACAGTTGAAAAAACAGCCAACGACCACTGAAGATTCACCACCTGTCCCAGCAAGACCTGTCTGGATTCCAAAAGTCGGGGATCTAGTCAGGGAGAAGATCGCGGTAAAGAAGGAATTTGGGCCTTCTTACAGAAAAGCAGTTCCTGTCTTGTCTGTCAACGGGACAAGATCAGTTGTACTACCGCCACTTGCTGGAAAAAAGGAGAACCGAGTTGTATCCATCGACCTGGTAAAACCACAACATGTGGCCGATAACAAACAGTAGGCCAAGTGGACTCCCAATAAGTAGCAGAACACCAAGGTTTGCTACCAGTACAGAGGTCCTATCAAAGAGGCTCATCACATTCGAAACGCCTACAGAAGAACAACAAGGACTATGCAACAATGCAATAGAACTAAGACCTCTGAAAACCCAAATAAAGACATTTAGCAGAGAGACACCAATCTATACTGAAGTACCAAGTGAAAATGCAAAAAACAAAAATCCTGAACCAATTGGAACAATTGATAGAACTGCATCTGGTTACTTCATCAACTTCGATGATTCCTCTGACGGCTTCAGTGAACAAAAGACACAGCCATCATCAAAATCCTTTAAAGACAAAGCAAAGGAACTTTTGAAACAACTAAAAGAAACATATCTGATTTCTCCATGGATTGAATTTTGGGTGGGTTTTGGTGCATTTATCCTCATACTTTGGCTCATCATGGTATTTACCTTGGGACGCTTCATTGAGGGAAAATATGCTAAAATGGACACAGCAAGTCAGAACATCAACTTGGTCCTCAAACCACACACATCTTCACACGTCGAGAAACGAGAACTTTCTTCAGAACTTTCTTCAGCCAACTTCACAGCAATTCCAATACCTGGTGGGGTAGCCTGGGACAACACTGACTATGAAATTTATGGTCCGGTCGAGATCCTGAAATATCCACACCAAATCAAGATCTCCTTGAGTGATTTTGCAAAACCAAATTCATTTGCTGATGATTGGGACTTTGAAAGTATAAATAATATGATGTCTGACTTAGTAATGTCTGGTAAATTTACAAAACATGATTATTTGCAAGGTTCTACAAATTATGATAGTATGTATTGCTATAACCATTATGGTAACAGTTTTTTGCATAAATCTGCACAACCAAGAAATGTTTTAAATTATAATCAATGGGAACATTGTGCTACACCTCCAAAAGGGAGCTCTAGAACCGTTTATGACAAATATTCATACTTTCAAGGTTTTAACACTAGTAATGCTGAAACATTTTATTATAAATTGTCAAACAAGACAGGGATGAAAACCATGATAACGAACACAAAATTGATATATTCAGATATATTCTTTGAAAAGATGAATACTTTTGGATTTGATTATTGGGACAAAAATGTTGATTTGAAAAGTGTTTGGGGTACAAAAGAATGGCAAGTACAGGGTTTAGAAGCTTTGTTTAGAGCCTGCATGATCCCAGAACAAATGATATTTTTAAATGACACTGTTCAACAAACCACCTGTCTTGGCTTAGCCAAAATCAAAGATTTAAATAACCCGTCTATTCCAAAGCCAACAATGTTTAGCAATAGCTCTGAAACAGATGAAGAAATAGACATAAACCATATACTTAACCAAAACAGAACACATCCTGATTGGAAACAATGGTTGATCTGGCCCACAGATACAAATAACTGTCAAGATAGATTCCTGAATAAAACACAGGGTTTCAAAATGACCAGGCCAGACCCTAGATATCCCCAAAGACATCACCCAGGGATAATAACAACCTACAGTGTGGGCAAATTATGCCTTCAATGGCTACAAACTTCCACACTGCCTGAAATTAAGCAACACCTAACTTTACTTACTGATGGTGCTGACTTGCGTGATTTCATACTGGGACCACGCAAACAGCGTCATAAGCGTTTCATAGCAGCCTCTGTATATGCAGCATACAATGAGGCCTGGAAGGTTACTCAAATTGAGACAGCAGAGAGAATACGTGAAATTGATCGTATTAATTTGGAAAAATCACTTTCTGTAGTGGACAATGGGTTAATGACTCTGTCCTCCAGAATTTTTTCATTGGACAGCATTGTGTCTTCAGCAATCGATATATTATCGCAAGACTTACTGTTATTACAACATGGACAGTCACAATTGCGTTCTATTGTACAGCTTGGCTGGACGTTACAAAATCTGCGTTCAGGCTATGTGCCTTGGCGTTTAATCAACACAACGTCACTATTCCAAATCTTTAACCTTACTGATAGACAAATCGGTATGGCGCAGAAGGGTGCTGATTATACAATCTTGAGCATTGAAAAACTAGAAAGATTACCAATGACAATGTCAGAACGACCTGTCAGTGAATGGATAATCCACGGAATCATAAATATTCCAATCTCAACCTTCAGGTTTCAATACTGCCAAAAATATATACAGGCTGGCATGTACGAGAAATTGGGAAAGGGGTACCTTAAAACAACTTGGAACCTGCCCTATTCACATGCATGTGTCAGTAACAAAGGACAGAAAGTGTTTCTTAGTGGCAACAATTGTGCTATGTCACTAAGCGGCACGCTTCTGTGTAACGGTATTAGTTTGCACGGAGCCTGTGAAGGGAATTCATACAACCTTTCATGTCACCAGCAAGGCGCACCTGCAACTGAAATAGAACCATTCTTTCAAAGACTCTATAATGGGAGTTACATTCTTATTGTAGACCGCAGATGTTGTAGTCTTATGCCCGGGACTCCTTATCTCGTCACTACGACGGCGAAGGTCAAGTGCTGTGGACGTTCTTTGTTCCCCAGCTCCTTTCCAGACAGGGAGGCAAGGGCATGGCCCAGTTTGAAAATTACTTCTATTCGAATAGACACTTTAAGCAGAATGAAAACAGTGCTTCTTCAGACGCCTACAAGGCTCACGTCATCTAAAGAAACGTATGATCTACAAGTCGCAAGGACGACTGCAGAGATACATACATTATTATCAACTAATTCCCCCGTACATTTCGCGGAAATCCTGAGCGAAATCTTAAATATTTCTGATACCACTGGGGTCTCAAAGGTATTTAAGACAGTATTTTCGATGGCATTAACACCATTCAAAGCCATACTGGGTATTTTTCCAGATTTCGTCCATTCGATTTTTGGCGGACTTCCCCTGATCCTAGGACTAATTGCAGGAATCCTATTCCTAGTCCTTATTTTTCGTTATGGCAACCCATGTCACAGATCAAACTCTCGCGACAATGGAAGATACGATCCTAGCCATTGGATACCGGGACCGGATATCAAAAATCCTGGGACTCTCCCGGCTTAGAGACCTGAACATGACTTGGTTTCTATCATTTCGACCAATGTGGCAAAGGTGTGTTTTACCTGTACTAAGGTGTCTGCTATGCGGAGAAGAATGCGTGTTAGACACCTGTCTGACGCTACAATCGGATGCGCCGGTGGATGCAGATACACTGTTGGTTCCTACCAAGGTTCACGCACTGTGCTGCCCTCAAAGGCTGCCAATTCTGATGACGGCATTCCTGGAATCTTCACCACTGCGATTGAAGAGTAGTGAAGTTCAAGATGAAAGCAGCATCGAACAGGTACGACCTTCTGTCAGCAATGCAAATCAGAATGTCAATGGAGACAATCATGCGCACGAATGCATGGTTACCCCTATTTCCGACTTAGAGGAACTTTCCCATGAAGCTGTTGACAGTTTTTTCGAAAGCCTGAATGATATGATGTTCTCTCCGGAACAGAAATAGAGACTTTTGAGTAAACTCGCACACGGCGTTCCCTGAATTCGGCCTTCAACTTTAAAAATAAAGTCACATGAACAATTACAATCCAGTTCACGGACAGCAACCTTTTTCAGCAAGCCCTTAAAATATTTTTCTATATATTTTTTCCCCGGGACACTGATCTTCTGCTTAAAGTAAGAAACTATTCCTAGAGAACTAAGATTTCTATTTTTAGATACTTTATATAGACTTTAGCTGCCCGCTGGTATGTTCACAAAATATATTATGTGATGAAATGGTTTCGACTTTTCTTTCTGTATAGCCATATTAAGAGCCATTTCATGTGTATTTCTCATATACCAACAAGCAATAATGCATAAAATGCGTGCTTACTTTTGCATTTAATTCATAGCTTAAGTGCATACAATATATGACTGCAATTTTTCAGTATATTTGAAAATTTCAAAATGCATTTATGTATTTTGGGGTGGTAAGGTATACACTATACTCTATAGTATGTTGTACTATGTTATACTATGCATAGATTAGTAGATATGACCATAGTTAGCGTGGAGTGGGTGTCGTGTATTTCTATAGGTTCTGAATCGATCCCCCTATTCCTGACCCTATTCTGGTTAAACTACCTAGCTAGTTAACTAACAGTCAGCCCATGAGGCAAGAAAACCCCCATGATGCAGATACCGTTATCTGACGCAGTCACACTACGGCACAGGAACGTGTTATCTGATTAGGTCATAACGCTTGAGATCTAATTAGACAAGCGACATTCCTCCAGCCCCTGATAAGGCATACGACGTTCTCATAACAAATCAAACCTATGACAACCTGGATAATCCGTGCGGCCATTGTTTTGATTTCACAGAGAACTTTAGTAAAGAATGTGCTAACGAGCAAGTCGTATGACATCTTTATTGACGTACCTATGTCCATCCTTACGTCAATCCCGGCACCTTTAAGGTATAAATATTGCCGACCTTGCCCTATGCAAACACATGCGTGGTGACAAGACGGAGCAGCCATACTTGCCGAAGCCGAGAGCAGAAGCAGACCCCGCAGGCAACAGCCCCGCCTTCCTGACGCGCTGAGAGACGCGCTGCTATCTCAAACCGAGAGACCCAGCACCGGCGCTTCTGGGCAGCCCTCGCAGGCAGCCTGGAATATCGAGAGCAGAGAAAGAGATACCATTCCTCATTCATCCTAAATTCCAGGTACAGAACTGAATAACCCCTCCTAGAGAATTCTTTAGTTATTCACTTGGCAAAAACAAACTTAACTTAAACTGTAACTTTCTATTCCCGCCCACGCATTAGACTTAGGTCAGGTACACGGGGTAGGCGTATTTAGAAACACCAGTTGAGTACGTTTAGTCAAATGTATATGTGTATGTAAATATATTTTAATCATTTTAAAACATCATATGGCTCAGAAACCATATCAATGTTTTTACAGTATTATTTTATACTATTGCTTTTAATGTATGCACTTTACTTAACTATAAGTATTGCAATAATATCGATCCATTTCTCTTGTACGAGAAAAGAGACTGATCAATAAATAACACCTTTTTATTGAACACGCCCGTCTCTTCCTTTTCTCTACATTCTGATGAGACTAAGAATGCACGTACTGACTTAGTAAAATAATTGCCTTGTGCTCACACGACTCTTGAGATTGACTCTTGATTAGGGGAGAGCAAAGTTGTCATGTTCTATGGTTGTCAGAAACTAAATCCCTTCTTGTCTAATCAGGGGAGTTAATCCTTCCTTGAACATTCGAGAAAGTTTCTAGCGAACTCTGAGCTTAGCTGGCAAACCCAAAAATTAAGTCTAGTATCGACAGTAGTAGACCTAGTTAACGTCTGGTCTAGGCCTTTACCGCTGTAGGTACTATTCCAATGCGCAGAGCCTATTGGGAAAATAGGAGCTACACTACACCATGCATTCTGAAGGAGACGCCTGAAGCGGTGAAGGCTGTGGATGGTTCTGATTTAACATCAGGTCCTGTGTTGTACCATACACGCCAAGTAATGATGCAAATAGGACAAAACCATTACGAACTAATTTCATTCGACCTGATAGATGCCCCTCAATTCAATATGATTTTGGGTATGCCGTGGTTAACATTACATGACCCTGTAGTGAAATGGTCTGCTCGTACCATCACCCTCAGTTCTGTTTACTGTACTGAACATTGTGCCCTGCCTTGCCTTCCCGAGGAAATCAGGACGGAAACCCTTGCAAGTACACTAGCAAGCGGAGGTAGGACGTTGAGTGTGAATGCCATCTCGCTCCTTCCTGAAGTCTACAAAAAGTACCAGGACGTTTTCAACGAAAAAGAAGCCAACAAGTTACCCCCTCACAGGGAATATGACTGTGTGATCGACCTGGAACCGGGGGCCACTATTCCATGCAGCAGAATATATGCCCTCACAGAAGCTGAAAACGTTTACCTGCAACAGTATTTGACGAAATTATTGGCATCCGGATTCATACGCCCCTCTACCTCTCCAGCCTCGTCGCCTCTGTTCTTTATCCCGAAAAAGGAAGGGGGCTTGCGCTCCTGTATCGATTATAGAGCTCTCAATAGAATCACCAGAAAAAATCGATATCCTCTTCCTCTTATACCTGTCCTATTGGACCAATTAAAAGACGCCAAAATCTTTACCAAGCTTGACCTGCGTGGTGCCTATCATCTTGTGAGGGTCCGCCGAGGGGATGAATGGAAGACCGCTTTCCGCACTAAATACGGGCTATACGAGTACCAAGTCATGCCGTTTGGCTTGTGCAATGCCCCTGCTGCATTTCAATTTTTTATGGATGAGGTGTTAAGGGGCTTGCTAGATGTGTCATGCATCGTCTATATAGATGATATACTCATCTACTCGGCCACGCAAGAAGAACATCTACAGCATGTGACGGAAGTTCTGGAAAGACTGCAGCGACACGACCTCTTTGCCAAATTGGAGAAATGTCTCTTCCATACCAAGGAGGTTGAATTTCTAGGGTACATCATTGGTCCGGATGGGCTACGGATGGATCAAAAGAAAATCCAGGCAATAATACAATGTGAATCCCCTTCTAGTGTGAAAGCGTTGCAAAGCTTTATAGGGTTTGCAAACTTTTATCGCCGATTCATTTATGGGTTTTCTACCATCATCCAGCCTCTGACGCATTTGCTAAAGAAAGGAGTAATCTTCAAATGGACGGAACCAGCCGAACAGGCGTTGCAGGCGTTAAAGGCTCGTTTTGTTTCCGCACCCATTCTCCGTCACCCGGATGCCACTCAACCTTTCATGATGGAAACGGATGCGTCACATTACGCTATCGGAGGCATTTTATCCCAAAGACATCCGGACACAGGCCAACTTCATCCTGTCGCCTATTTCTCAAGGAAATTGTCTTCCAGTGAGATTAACTATAGCATCACCGACAAGGAATTGTTGGCCATTAAACGGGCGTGCGAAGAGTGGCGACATCATCTGTTGGGGGCTAGACACACTGTGGAAATCTTTACAGATCACCGTAATCTTCTTTTCTTGAAAAGTGCAAAGGCGTTAACACCTCGTCAGTTACGATGGTCCTTGTTTTTCTCGGATTTCGATTTCATCATTAAATATCGCCCGGGCCCTCAAAACGGAAAGGCTGATGCTTTATCAAGACCAGAATCAATATCTCCGGTGTTGGCATTGGAAGTCGAAGAACCTCCTCTTCTTCTAAACAGAGCAACATTTAGTCCTTCTGTGTCAGCCATAACGAGTCCCACTGATTTCCTGAGACATGTGGAGGAAAAAAGTAATGCGGTGGACGCTCCTTCCTGGATAGCTAAAGAACCCCGACAAAGAAAACAAAAAGGGAAGCTTCTCTTCAGAGACAATCAGTTGTACCTCCCTGATCAGGAATCACAGGCTCAGGTTCTGCAATGGACACATGATTCTTCCTTGAGCGGCCATCCAGGAATTCTCAAGACTCTCCAACATACTATGAGGTACTTTTGGTGGGAGAACATTCGGAAAGACACAGAAGAGTATGTATCTCGATGTCCTATATGCATTCAAGCTAAGGCTCAACATCAAAGAAGCAGTGGGTTACTACGTCCTATACCGGTACCTCCGGCTCCATGGCACACGGTTTCGATGGATTTCATCGTAGAAATGCCTCTCAGTTTCGGCAACAACACTATTCTAGTGGTGATAGATCATCTCACTAAGATGGGGCATTTCATTGCATTGACTAAGTTACCCACATCAGGAGAATTGGCTCTGACCTTTATGCAGCATGTGGTACGGTTACATGGCATTCCTTCTGTGCTTATCACAGATAGAGGCTCACAGTTCACCTCCAAATTCTGGAAGGCTTTGTGTGAGGTGATGAAAATAGATGCGCGACTATCAACTAGTTACCACCCTCAGACTGACGGTAAAACAGAAAGACTAAACCAAACGTTAGAACAGTACCTGAGATGCTTTACCCTTCAACAGGGAGAAGAATGGCGGACGTTGTTGTGGATGGCAGAATTTGCCTACAATAACACCACTCATTCTTCTTTGGGATGTTCCCCCTTCTTTTGTCTTACGGGTTATCATCCCAATTCTTTGCCTTTTGATCAGCCATGTCCTTCTTCCCATCCCACAATACAGCAACATCATAGGCATCTACATTCAGTTTTACATGATGCTAAAGTACAGTTGGCGGCAGCCAGAAACCGCGACAAAGCACAAGCTGACAAGAAGAGAACTCCAGAGCCAGTCTATGCAGTGGGCGATAAGGTGTGGTTGAGTACCAAACATTTGCGGCTGAAGGGGAATACACGCCTGCAACCTAAGTTTGTAGGTCCTTATCCCATCGTGGCCGTGGTTAATCCAGTTGCCATGAAACTTAAATTGCCTTCCTCCTGGCATATACATCCTGTGTTCCATGTATCTCTGATGAAACCTTATGTGCAGGGCACGAGACCGATGGTCAGACCGCAGCCTGTGGATATCGAGGGGGAGGTCGAGTATGAGGTGAGAGCGGTGCTTGACTCCAGAAGGGTGAGGGGTGCCTTACAATACTTGATAGATTGGAAAGGATACGGTCCTGAGGAACGCTCGTGGGAACCTCGCTCTAACTTGCATTGTCCTGGGTTACTGAGACGTTTCCATTCCAGATTTCCTTCGAAGCCTGGTGGACCGCCGGGTCGTCGGTCATTGAGAGGGGGTTCTGTCACAACTTAGGCGTTTAGGGGGGAACTACAAGTCCCAGAATGCCTGGTGGAAGTCTGTTTTCCCTTTCCTCTCCTCTGTGCTTTTCCTCACCTATACCTATGCCTGTGTTGAAGCCCTCGGTGCTTGTCACCTGTGCTAGCTACTTTCTTGACCCTGGAACTTTGCTTCGTGTTGTGCGATCGTAGGATCTGCTGACAGCTGTGTCCCGCTTTGCAGCCGCGCTGTGTCCCGCTCTGGAACCGAGCCACCAGCCGCGCTGTATCCCGCTCTGTACACCCTGCTGGGAGCCGCTGGAGAGACGCGCTGTGTCCCGCATTGTAAACCGCGCTGATTCCCGCTCAGTACACCCTGCTGGGAGCCGCTGGAGAGACGCGATGTGTTCCGCATTGTAAACCGCGCTGTGTCCCTCTGTGAACCCTGTGGGGAGCGCGCTGGACATAAGGACTTTAGGGCGAGTGGATGAAGTGAATCCAGCTCCCCTTCGTGCCTCGCTTGTTTTCTCGTTTTGTTTTGTGGACATTAAGCTAGTGTACAACTAGCGTGGGAAAGAACTTTTTGCATTAATTTACCCGCTACTTCATCGTTGTGGATTCTGTGGATACATTGAGCTATGGAGTAGCTCGGACCGGATTGTCTTTACCAATACCTCAACTGCTAACTTGGGGTTGGTCGAGTCAAGTTCATGAAGAACCCACTACGCTTCAGATAAGTAGCTTTTATATTGACTATTGGTATTCCACAGAGACTTTGTTACTCTTTTTTCTGTTTAGGGTTCAGGGGCAGTTCCCTACTATTTTTTGTTACTTTATTTTTCCTACTTTTGCCCTGATGAGTGGAATGCTTGCTGGAGCTTTAACATGTAAGCTTATTAGGTAACCAGTTATATAACAAGTCGAGAGGCATTGCATATAAGACAGAGAGTGATTCCTGTGTGTTTGTGTCTCCTTACAGGAACCTGTACCCCGACGTAGGCGAGGTGTATCTCCTATTGTCGAGCTCTGTGGATGGTTTATGGCTGCCAGCCTTTTCTATTTTATTTCTCCATTTTTCCCCTTCCCTGGGCGGTGTCCTCTCAGGTGAAGTTCCGTTAAGACTCACCTGGGGTACACATCCAGAGAGGAGAGAAACTAGCTTCACATCGCTCCCGCTGTATCTGAACAAAACCAGGTTAGTCAATCTGCATATTGTGACAGTACCCCACCCGAGAGTGGATGCATCCGTTATCACTGTGGCCACTGATGGAGGAAGTTGAAAAGGCTTTCCTTGTGACAGATTGCCTTCCACACTCCACCAAGACAGATCCGCTGCAGTTTCTCTGGAGATCCTCACCGACTCCCTGAGATCTCCGTTGTGCTGATACCACTGCCTGCGGAGGCACCACTGGAGTGCCCTCATGTGCCAGCGTGCATGATTGACCAACAGAATGCAAGAAGCCATCAGACCGAGCAGACGAAGGACCTTCAGGACTGGAACAACCGCTCCATTGTAGAATAAAGGAATCATTTCCTGTATGTCGTGAATCCTTTGAGGTGGAGGGAATGCACGACATACAGTAGTGTCCAGTACCGCACCTATGAACAGGTTGCGCTGGGAGGGCACCAGGTGAAACTTGGGTACATTTATCGAAAAACCCAACCTGTGCAACAACTGAGTTGTCTCTTGCAGATGATGAAGCACATTCTCCGGCGACTCCGCCTTGATCAGCCAGTCGTCCAGATAGGGGAACACAGGAATCCCCGATCTTCTGAGATGCGCAGCCACCACTGCCATCACCTTGGTGAAAACTCGAGGCGCAGTAGTAATCCCAAAAGGAAGGACCGCAAACTGGTAGTGTTGCGATCCCACCGTAAAACGGAGATACTTCCTGTGCGACTTCAGGATTGGGATGTGAAAATACGCATCCTGTAAGTCGATCGACACCATCCAGTCTTCTTCCATCAGCGCTTGAAGAACCTGTGCAAGTGTGAGCATTTTGAACTTCTCCTGTTTGAGATAGAGGTTCAAAATCCTGAGGTCCAGGATTGGCCGAAGTCTGCCATCCTTCTTGGGTATCAGGAAATACCGGGAGTAGCACCCCTGACCCCTTTCCTGCTCTGGAACCACCTCTATCGCACCTTTTCGGAACAGTGCCAGGACTTCTTCCTGCAGGAGAAGAAGATGGTCCTCCAAACAATAACCTTGGCAAGGAGGGTAATTGGGAGGGAACTCCTGAAAAGGAAGTGCATACCCATTCTCTACGAGATTGAGAACCCAAAGATCTGATGTAACTGATTCCCAATCCTGTAGAAAATGAGTAAGCCGACCCCCTACCGGACCCACATGATTCAGAATGGTGGATCTAGGGCTGCTTTGCTGATGTAGGTGGGGGTTGGGTATTATTGGAGGAAGTAGAGGAAGAGGAGACTTGACGACCACGTCCACGACCCTTCTGTCTACCTCTATAAGATTTGTAGAGAGGGTTTTGCTGCTGCTGCTGTTGTTGCTGGCCTTGTCTGAAGGGACGAAAGGAGGATCTACCAAACCCTCTAAACTTCTTAGTGGTAGAACCTCTTGTCTGGAGACCCAAAGATCTTGCAGTAGCCCGGCTATCTTTGAATCTTTCCAAAGCCACATCCGCCTTCTTCCCAAAAAGGCCTGTTCCGTCAAAAGGCAAGTCCATCAACGTGGATTGTACATCTGTAGAGAAATCGGAGGATTTCAGCCATGCTGCACTTCTGGTGGCAACAGTAGAGCCCATAATCCTGGCAACAGAGTCCGCTGTGTCCATGCCACTCTGAATTACCAAGCGGGCTGCAGCTTGAGTATCGGAGACCACTTCATTAAAGTTTTTTCTATCATTCTCTGGAAGCTTAGATGATAACTGTTTCACAGAGTCCATCAAAGCATGAACATATCTCCCCAAAAGGCAAGTAGCATTAGTAGATTTTAGAGCCATGCTACCTGAGGAGAAACTCTTCTTTGCAGACTGATCCAACTTTTTAGAGTCCTTGTCTGCTGGCACCTGAGGAAAAGAACCTGCAGACCTGTTTGAACAAGCGGCCTGTACTACCAGACTCTCCGGTGAAGGATGTGAAGAGAGAAACTCGGGGTCACCAGGTGCCACCCTGTAACGTCTTGCTACAGATCTGGAAACCGCAGGAGCAGTCAACGGTCTCTTCCAGACCTCCATTATTGGTTCAGTTAAAGCCTCAGTAAATGGAAGTGTAGGCTCTATAATAGATGAAGGAGAGTGTAAAACCTCTGTGAGGATGTTAGGTTTGTACTCAACAGTAGGTAAGGTTAGATTGAGTAGATCTGCAGCCTTCCTAATAACAACATGGTAGGGTGCAACGTCCTTAGATGGTGCATCAGAAACGGATGTATGACGTTACAACGCATACTTTTACCACGCCTACCATTACCACGCATTTTTTACAACGCAGGATCCATTACAACGCATACCATTACCACGCATGTATTTACAACGCAGGTACTTTTACAACGCATACAATTACAACGTAAGTATTGGTAAGTATATAATATTTTTTAATATTTAATTTAATTAAAATCAATATAATGTAATTTAATTTAATTTAATTTAATTAATTTAATTTAATTTAATTTAATTTAATTTAATGTAATTTAATTAATTTAATTTAATTTAATCAATTTAATTTAATGTAATTTAAATTTAATTATATTTAATTTTTACCCTGTACCCTTTTACCCAAAAACCCAAAACTGACCCTGAACCCAAAAAATACCCCTTTACCCAAAAACCCAAAACTGACCCTGAACCCTAAAAATACCCCTTTATCCAAAAACTCAAAACTGACCCTAAACCCTAAAAATACCCCTTTACCCAAAAACCCAAAACTGACCCTGAACCCTAAAAATACCCCTTTACCCAAAAACCCACAACTGACCCTGAACCCTAAAAATACCCCTTTACCCAAAAACCCAAAACTGACCCTGAACCCTAAAAATACCCCTTTACTCAAAAACCCAAAACTGACCCTGAACCCTAAAAATACCCCTTTACCCAAAAACTGAAAACTGACCCTGAACCCTAAAAATACCCCTTTACCCAAAAACCCAAAACTGACCCTGAACCCTAAAAATACCCCTTTACCCAAAAACTGAAAACTGACCCTGAACCCTAAAAATACCCCTTTACCCAAAAAGTGAAAAATGACCCTGAAAAAGCATGGGCGGATCTAGCGGATCTCGCGTACGCGAAATTGCGGATTTACGGATTCGCAATCCGCGAAGATACGCGAACTCTTGCGGATTTGCGGATTTTCCCGTTTTTTGTGTTGGCGAGCGTTCGCGCCGATTTTGGGACAATTTCGCAATTGCGAACTTACTTTTCTGCACGCAACGGCCGCGACTATGTTGTTTCTACGTCTGGTTTATCTCACAGGTTCACAGCACCCTCTGTTTCACCACTGCCACCCTCTGGGACACCCATGCCACCCTCTGGTACATCCTCACTGCCACCCATTAGGTTTGTTTATCACTGTAGTTTATGGGGGGTGAAAAAAGCAAGCACACATCCCCTACTTCAACTGCCATGAATTAATTTGGGGTTGATTAATGTGTCAGTTATTTAGCAAGTTCCAGTCTGGCTGGCACCTGCTTCCTTCCTTATCTCTAAATTGCTTTCTGTTGCAGTGAAAAAAAATTTCACAGGACCTTTATGGTCTACTTGTAGCTATTCTATGAGCCTGCTGTTTGGGTCATAGCAGGGTCATAGAATAGTTGCAAACTCTGGAGGGGCCCCTCAGGAAGCACCACAGTGAATGTTACAAATGTTAAGTTTGAACTTTTGCACCTGCTCATTGCTTTCAGTTTAGCAAAAATCATTTTTTCTGCAATTTCGCGTGTTTTTTGGGGCGCGAATCCGTGCGAGATCGATTTCGGAAGCCGCGAATGCTTGCGAATACACTAATTTTTTTTTGCGACGTGTATGTTCGCGTGCTTTTGCGCGTGTTCGCGAGGCGCTTGTAGCTATACATTTGCCAAGTTACCCTAGCAGTCTTACACGGGCGCGGCCATCTTGTTTGCGTGACGTAATTCCGTTTCCGGCCGCTATGTGTAATCTCGCAAACTGTGCTGCTCGCTAGTACAATTTCGCGCGTGCTCGCGAGGAAAATCTCGCGCGAACTTACCCACGCGGTTGTGAACGGGCGCGGCCATCTTGTTTCTCATTCATTGCTATGGTTCTGGGCATGCTTTCTGTATCCTCTCTGAATCTCTGCCATCCTTTGCTTGTTTGAAGTTTATTTAATCTATTTTACTTATTATCTATCCCTCTATTTTTCTAGCTGTATATTTTTGTGTTTTCTGCTACTTTTAGTTACTTTTAAACTACTTTTTTAAACTCTTTTCTTTTCTTCTTCACTATTCTATTTCTTCTTTATCATTTAAGTTTATTTCTGCCCAGACCATGGTAAAGGGAGCCGGGAAGCACCCTGAGAAGGGGAAGGGTCCCGCACCCCGTGCCCGGCTCCCGTGCGGGCGTTTGAGGGGGGAGCAAGTGGTGCCACGGGATATCTTCAGCGCGGAGGAGGTGGCTGCGCTCATCTTCCACGTCCAGCGCCGCCTCCCCAAGACGATCCTGGGAGGCGGCAAGATCGCAACTGGCTATGGCATCCGGGAGCGCCGGAAGCGGTGGGAGAAGGTGTGCCGGGCCATGTATAAGCTCTCTGGGGTCCGGCGCACATATAACCAGGCCACCCACCGCTGGACCGATGTCATGGACCGGGAATGGGACTTGCTGGACGCGCTCGGCGTAGAGGTCCCCGGGCTTGGTGAGTAGTAGTAGCTATTCATCACTACTCTGTTTTATCCGGCTCTGTTATTTGCAAATCTTTGTTCTTTACCAAGAGCAATAATGCTGCCGATTACATTGTAGGTAAATTATATTTCAAAATCTTCTATGCATTTCAGGTGCACTGCTCTCCTTCTCAGTAGCCTTGCTTGCTACTATGCTTATTTGTTTTGTAAATTGTGTTCATTTCATTGGCCTGAGAAATTATGTATGAGTGTAGTGTAAAGATAAGAACTGCGTAATGCTAGACACTAAGGGTCATATTTTCAATTACCGGCGCATCCCTGCAAAGTAGCAGGGATGCGGCAGTAATTGTGTGCCATGCCACCACCACCCATTGGCCCAAAACGTCACAGAAGCCTTACGCATCTGTGCCGTAAAGGCGGCGCATTGCTGGAGTTGCGTGCCAACGATGGCGCAGCTCCAGCAATGCTCTGGGGTACCCTATCTCCCCAATGCTGCATCAAGCCGTACGTCGGCTTCAAGCTCGCAGGGTTTGACTCATGCATCATTGTCTTAAAAGTGACTGATTGACATCTTGTAGATTTCCCTCAGCCACTTTTAGGATTCGTTCCTGCGCAGGTACGCCCTCCCTTGCGCCGGAACGCCCCCTGATGGCGCAGGGCTTTACAACGTGATGCATCGCCCATATTTTTTTTTTTAATATATACGCCGCACCAACACCATGGCGAGTCTTTTGTTCTGCCGCTGCGTCACAAAAGTCACGCAACAATGGAGGAAAATGAGCCGCAAGGGACTTCTAAA
Organism: Lissotriton helveticus; assembly: GCF_964261635.1. Lineage (NCBI taxonomy): Eukaryota > Metazoa > Chordata > Amphibia > Caudata > Salamandridae > Lissotriton > Lissotriton helveticus. Next base: position 962,726,534 of record NC_136068.1, on the reverse strand, counting down.
TTAGCCCCAACAGACTGAAGTCCAGTCCTTCCTTTAGACACATGGCTATAAGAAGAAATAGTGGTGGTGGTGGGTAGATTGATAGTTTGAGTATTCACTGATCTGCAAGCAGGATGGACTTTGTCTGTCACTTCGCGTGCTGCGGACTGCTGCCTGCAGTGCCAGGCCTAGGCAAACCTCTTTAGTAGTCTGTTTATTGAGTTACATAGGAACTTTCTAAGTCAACGGTCCGCAAATCAGGCAATACGAATAACGTAGTATACCACATGAGATAGATCCCGTGGAATAGTTGTCTATCTATTTGCTATTTCTCCAAAAAATGTTGTTATTGTTCTTTTGAAATGGTTGATTTGGTTGACAAATCTCATCCATGTTTTCTGGTCTTTCTTTCTTTCATGTTGTACATCAGCTCCCCCCAAGGGCAAGAGGACACAGGAGGAGGAGGGTGCTGTTCAGGATGCAGGCCAGGATCGGGCAGGCGAGGGCTCCTTTGCTGGCCCCAGTAAGTTTTAATTGTAATAAAGAGTACCTATTTTTTCCTAGCGTTCCTCATTCGATTTTTTCTAAATCGTCTTTGATCTTCTTGTAGACTGGATATAACTTCTTATCCTGGCTCGAATATGACTCCCTGTGGTATTAGTAGATTATTCTTATTAGTCTGTCTGTGTAGCTAACTAAGATTGGACATTTGGCAATTCCATTGGACTCCCATTCTATTCAGCAATAGCTCTATGCACTGTCTCCTTACTGACTAGATAGTGTGGCAGAGTCATTCAGCTCCCGAGTCCCGAAGTCACCGATGATTGATCCCCAATGATCTCTAGATTATCGTACGCAGGACAAGAGAGTACGGAGTCACAGCACAGTCAAGAAGTGTCAGAGGCACTCATGCTTGCAAAAATTCCAAAACCTTTAGCTCATCCACTCTAGTCTGGAGGACCAAAAACCACAGAGTCTATTTAAGTTTAAAAGCTTTATTAAAAGTAAACACATTTATTAAAATCTACTTTGTCATAAAACTATTTAACTGAAAACGGAAAAGTGCTTAGTGCTGACGATTAATTGGACACATTTCTTGTGGTCGAGCCGAGCTCTCACCTGGTTTGAACTTGATCCTGGTCGTGTTCTTAGGAGTCAAGCTTCTGTCTGTTAGGAGAAAAAGTGGTGCGTGTTAAAAATAAAAAGCAAGCATTCATCAGTTGTGCATAAAAGTGCAGCAAGACAACAGCCTTCCATGGAAAAAGGGACATTTTTACTTTAGAGTAGACAGTCACAAATTATTACATTGTATTCTGTTTTTTTAACATTTCTCCTAGACCAAATATTATATAGTAGTGAGTGGTGTATTCTAACATTCTTAAATGTACTTTGTAGGTGTAACATCTGGTGACGGGGCCAGCGCGGAGGTGGCGGTGTTGGGCGAGGACTCGGAGGACTCTGGGGAGGAGGCGGTGCAAGAGCCGGCGGACGGTCCTGTGGGGGTTCGCACGGTGGTGGCGGGAACAGGTAAGCTATATATTCCTTACTTATTGAGATTGAAGACTGCATAGTGTGCTTTCTGCACGGGTGTATTACAAATCAACGGGGTAGTAGCCTCCTCGAAATGTACTTCGACTTAGCTGTGAAGTTTTTGGTGAGAAGAATCCCAATAAGTTCTTAGACGAACGTGATGGATGGGATGAACGAAAAGCGAAAGAAGGGTGTAAGTAAGTGGGACGCGAAATTGTATGATGGCTGGCAAAGAAGAACGATATGTGTTTGCTTGGCCCCCGAGGTGGCTGGGAAGGAAAGAATATGGTATGGTGCATGGCTGGGTCAATGATGAAGCAAGGATGGGTGGAAGGACATCAGCCTGGGTGGGTGAAACAGAAACTGTATGTGTGCGTATACTTTGAATGAATGGATGCCTGGAGCATGGTATTCTCTGACTCTTAGATAGCACATGTGTATCTATAGAGAGTAGATGGTCGCTGGATGAACTAAGTGTTACCTTGAAGAGCATGTACCACCGCACCCGCACGTCCGTTCCAGTGTAGGGAAGGCAAGGAAAATAAATTGTAAATGTGTCCAATACTACCATGAATAGTAGCAGTACTTTGTATTGCAACTGCAAGCACAGCATATATCTGGTTATTACGGTGGACACTCCGTACCTCTCTTAATAACTTTAGTTTAGTTGTAGTGCGTCATTCATGTGTGGGTGTATCACTGTTCACTCAATATTAAGCAAAGCACCTAAAGTCATCCCATATGTCATCAAATACATCCCATGTGAAGTGATAGATAATCAAATTATTTAGCTTCTTCATTTTCCTTTTCTAGTACTCATTTGCACTGTAGGGTGAAAGGTAAATTAATTAAGCAGTAGCCCTTGTAACAGAGTATTCTCAGTGCCACCCGTAATAGAAAAGTAATAGCTTCACCACCCGCATGTACTGGACGGGTACAGTAACGCAAGTCTGTCTCACTCATCATGGTGTGCAACTGTTTTTCTCGGGTGCAAGTTCACTGTGCTGCCATTCTGCCGGCTTGCATAAGATAACGTACCAATTTTCCTAAACAAGAGAGAAGAAGAAGAATAAGACTGGTGTACTGTCATAGTCGACTGTAATGGAAGTCCATAGTGGTCGTAGAATTTGTTCATTAAACTACCACTAATGTTAGAGCAAGGATGCAGAAGTGGGAGGTTACATAGATACTGTCCTCAATAGTTATGTACTGTGCTTTCAATTTGCTACTTGTACTGTGACCCAACTTTCGGCTCAATCACTTTGTGTTATTAATGCTAAGGAGCATTGGTTACAGACTATGTCTTTCTTTCTTCATATAGTTGCTCCTTCCAAATCAACATCATGGAGGGAGCAGGCGCGAATGGCCCGGCAACGGAGGCTGGATGCCACTGTCGCCGAATATCGGCGGCTGGTGGCCCTGGAGGAGGAGGAGGACACGCAGTCGACCGGTGCAACAACAACATCCTCGACTGGGACCGCTGCATCCTCCTCCGTGACCCCATGGGACGCCAGCAGCATGCGCAGTGCTCCAGCGGGACCGAGCCGGGCTAACAAAGACAACCGCCACCGCCAAGCAACAGAAAGACCAGCTGCCCCCCACAGGAGCTGCAAGGCACGCCAACGCCGCCTAGGAGTCCGAATGTCCTACCTGGAGCAGGAGGTCCTGAACTATAAGAACTTGGTAGAGGGCCTCCGCTCCGAGCTTGCCACCCTCCGCAAGGAGTATGATGCCCATGCCGCAAAATGCACCAGGTCCAGCACCCTCCAGTAGTGGAGTGTCCCTTGCCCTTTTTTTATAGACTTTTGGGGGGTGGGATTTGGGAGTTGGGATCGTTTTGGGACTTTTCAAAGACAATCGTTGGGGTTAGGGTGGGTGAGGGAGATTATTTTGTTAGGGCTACATAAATATACATTTTTAAACTTTATCTGACCATACCTGTTTTTTACTGCTTTTCAGTCTGGTGGGTGGGGGACGGGGGTGTAACAGTAAGTTTGTTTTCCTGAACAGTCGTAGGACTTTAGTAGTACTACAGTCAATCTCTCGTCTAGTCCTAAATAATACTCCATTATACTACCTCCCACCAAACGCTTATCTTACCTGTAATTTGTGTTAGAAATTAGGGCTAGGCCCAGGGCTGGCTCCACGTGAAATGGGGATTAACGTTGGCAATCCTGGGCGGGTGAAATTTCCTCATTGCGGTGGTACCAGTGGTGTGACACAGTGGCAGTTGCATGCCTATGGAAAAAAAGAAAACGAAACCTGTTTTGTCCTTACTGTAGCATTACAACGGTTACGGTACCATCGAGAATATAGCAGGTGACAGTACACTAGAACAGTGCCATAATGTAGCCTAACAAATGGTAAAGTATTTGCTTGCAAGTATAACTAGTACTTGCGTAGAATTTATTTGACATTGGCTCCTACTACTAGAAGATATAGTACTGAAGCTGAGTTAGTCTAGAAGATATCCTCGTATTCCTTCACCAGCCTGTTGCTATGACCTTATCCTCCCCAGCAAGTGTGTGGAATTATTGATGTCATTTTAGTCAGACATCAAGCAAAACAACACAGCCCGGGGGAAGAGGGTTAGGGTTTGGAAAATGGATGGGAATGGGGGTTTCTTTTTGGGTAGGTTTTGTTGAGAGAAGAAAAAAAAAGCAAAGCATGGACAAACAATAATTGAAGATAAAGAGAATCTTTGGGTACAAACTAAAGCTAAGCACATGCCATGCAGTCACACTCATAGAATAAAACAATGGATACTGTATCTGTATTGCGTATGTTGTTGGAGTTGTCCTGTTGAATTTGGTAAGTAAGTTGCATGCAGCAAACAATTCCTCTTATTGGCGGCACTCCTCCATTCCAGCTGACGCTTCGTCCATCAATGTTGGTGACCACTGACAGAAGACACCCTGTCCACTGCCTGCCTGGTGGATGTTGACTGAAACCCGGCCTGTAATTATTGAACGGAAAACAGGAAGTGCTATTACAATACCACTGATAAATAAATGAAAGGTATGTACGCTGTGTGGTGCAAAAAGTGACACTTTGATTTCCCTAATAGACAGTACAATATTTTTGAAATTGCGTGCTCTGTCTGAGTCACCTTTTTAAGGATAAATAAGTATGGCCAAAATATTATAGCGGATCTTTCCCCTCAAGGTAGGTGTACTGTAAACTGTGTTTTAGAACAAAATTTGACCTTTCCAGCAATGCTCCCACCAAGACCCTTACTAAAGCCAGTCGCAAAAATGTAGAAGACCCCCAATCAGATCTCCAAAAACGATGCCTAGCAGAAAAATGGTGACAAAACGTACTTTGAAAGTAACAGTAGGCCCAAATACAGACCGTGGATTGTATTCAAACCACTTGCAAGCAAGCAAAAGTATCCATAGCCAGCATCGCTCCAACAGTGCTCTAAAACCCCAGAACTGCGTTGCAATAGAACCCCCCGAAACACATGCAATCCTGCTGCTAGGGCGAACCCTAACGAACCCTAACTTACAAAAAGTGCCAAAACTGGTGTTTCCTTATGGATTTTGTCCAAAACACTTCTATCCGGTATTAGGCCTTCCCAGGAATGCCCCAGGCAAGACCCGCCAACCCACCTGCAAAAAACCACCCGACAACACCCCCAAACAGCGAAAAAGCTAAATCTCATACTTACAATATCTCTCGGCCTTCGGTCCAAACGCGGCGCTGTGCAGATAGGTCATCAGATTCATCACATCAATCATCATAACTCCTGTTTTCCACCACGGATTTCCTGAAAAGCAAATGCAATCAAGATTAGACTGTCGCAGCAGTGCTTCGACAGAGACCCCGGCCGCAACCCACCCACGAACAGCAGGAAGCCCCCCAAAACGCTACATTGAACAAGATGTCAGAAGAAATAGCAAAAAAAAGGCTGTTCCTTAAGGATTTTGTCCAAAACACTTCTATCCGGTATTAGGCCTTCCCAGGAATGCCCCAGGCAAGACCCGCCAACCCACCTGCAAAAAACCACCCGACAACACCCCCAAACAGCGAAAAAGCTAAATCTCATACTTACAATATCTCTCGGCCTTCGGTCCAAACGCGGCGCTGTGCAGCTAGGTCATCAGATTCATCACATCAATCATCATAACTCCTGTTTTCCACCACGGATTTCCTGAAAAGCAAATGCAATCAAGATTAGACTGTCGCAGCAGTGCTTCGACAGAGACCCCGGCCGCAACCCACCCACGAACAGCAGGAAGCCCCCCAAAACGCTACATTGAACAAGATGTCAGAAGAAATAGCAAAAAAAAGGCTGTTCCTTAAGGATTTTGTCCAAAACACTTCTATCCGGTATTAGGCCTTCCCAGGAATGCCCCAGGCAAGACCCGCCAACCCACCTGCAAAAAACCACCCGACAACACCCCCAAACAGCGAAAAAGCTAAATCTCATACTTACAATATCTCTCGGCCTTCGGTCCAAACGCGGCGCTGTGCAGCTAGGTCATCATCAATCATCATAACTCCTGTTTTCCACCACGGATTTCCTGAAAAGCAAATGCAATCAAGATTAGACTGTCGCAGCAGTGCTCCCAGACACCAAAAATCACCCACAAACACCCGGAACCCCGCCAAAGAGCACCTCAAAGGCAAGCAAGTCAGCAAAAACGGCAAGAAATTTCCACCTCATGGTCCAAAACACTTTTGTCCATTATTAGAGCTTCACAGCAATGGGCCCAAATCCGTCAACTCACCCGCAAAGAAGTACAACACCCCCACAAGTGCTGAGTCTTTCTTCATTGGGCGTAATCCAGCACTCTGCTTTGAGGGAAATCGCAGTCTGGAGGAGGAGGATAGAGGAGCATGTTCTTCAGAACTTGTGAACCTGAGGAATGTAGACTGCGGCACCTTCAAATCAATAAGCAAACAAGTGAAGACAGTTCTGCTGATGGTCTTGTTTTTGGGATTAGGTGATTAAAGTTTGAATTAAATTAACTGTGCAAAACAAAGAAAGAGAGACACACAGGAATAAAAGTGAATAAGGACGAAAAAGAAAGTTCTTTATTCATTGTCTCATTTTCAGGGCTCGGTGTCAGGGAATAAGAAGAAGATTTCGTCATCATACTCTGCGAATTCAGGCAGGATGAGGTCAGTGCCACCGAACAGAGAACAAATCCCCTCATCTACGTTGCCGTCCTCCTCGTCTTCATGCGGCGTGCTTTCTCGTACTTTGTAATCTGGTGGTATGAGGTGCTGATTCATCTTGATCATTGTCAGCCGCTCCACATTTTTGGGCGAGAGGCGGCTCCGTTTGGGAGTTACAATGCCACCAGCAGCACTGAAAACACGTTCAGAAGACACACTTGCGAGTGGGCAAGACAAATAGTTTATAGCCAGGTTGGAGAGCTGTGGCCACAATTGTGTTTTGCCATGCCAATACTGCAATGGCTCATCATTAAGAAAGACCTCTGTTGAGTCATTCATATAGTCCTGCACCATCGACTCAAGGTCATCAACGGTTCCTCCACTTTGCTTACTTTTTGCTGTGCCTTTGACATTTTTTCGAGAACCATACCCAAGCAAACTTAGCCAATCCTCCTCAGCAGCCACTGTTAGTGTTGTGTGTGGTGCAGATGATCCAGTTGCCGGTGTCTTTAACGGCTGAGAGGTCACTTGTGCCCCAGCCACAGGTGCAGAAGTGGATTCTTGTGACTGGGGATGGCCTGCTGATGCTGATGTACTGTCTTCTCCTTCAATAACCTGCCGTTCTTTTTCAAACCTCTTGGCTGACCAGGCTAACCAATGTTTGTACTTTTGAACATCTGCATCAGCAAAAGGAAAGAATGCTTCGCCTGCCAGCGCCTTTTTGTAGCGTGGATCCAGAATAGTAGCACAAATGTAATGCTAATCTGACTTGATCTTTTGAAGACGTTCATCACCACGTAGGCGCTCTAATAATTTCTCACCAAAATAAAATGGTCTTTTTTTTGTACATCTTTTTGAAACTCAGAAGACACCGCCATCAGTTGGTGCTCCAGCATGCACAACAATGGGATAGCTTTTCCCAAATTACAGTCCTCCTGGCTGACTGCACGCGTGAAGAACTCAAAAGGACGAAGCATGTCTGTCAGGCTTTTAACTATGTCCCATTGCGCCGCAGCCATCCGCAGGTCCTCCTTCTGACTTGTACCCTCTGTTAAGAAATAGTGATCGAGTACCGTATACTGCTCATACAGACGCTCAAGCATGTAGAAGGTTGAGTTCCAACGTGTTGCCACCTCCTGGATGAGTGCTTTCACTGGTATTCGACTTTGAAGTAGCAGCCTCCTCAGATGCTTCCGGGCCTTTAAGGAATGGCTGAAATGGTTGCACATTTTGCGGCAGGTGGCCATTACCGCGAACGCTGCACTGTCTCTATGACTCAAGAATTTTTGAACGACCAGGTTGATACAGTGCGCCAAACACGGCACTCTAACATAGTTACCCAGCGACATGGCCTTAACTACATTGGCGCCATTATCCGTGGAAACATAACCAATCTTGTGTTTTATTGGAGATAGCATTTTCAAGACCTTTTTGTCAAACTCTTCCAAAATGTTTTCTGCTGTGTGACTTTTCTCCAAGCCAAACATGGCTAGTGTTGCATGTTTCCGAACAGCTTTGAAAACTTTGTCCGGGTCAACACCTGCGATTAGCTTTGCTTTAACACCTGAAAAAGAGACCCAGTGTGCAGTGATGCACATGTAATCAGCGCCTGCGCCACTGGTCCACATGTCTGTTGTCAGATGTATTGTGTGAACAGCACTCTTCTGCAAAGCTGCCACAATCGCCTCCAGCACATCTTCATGTAGTGCTGGAACCGCAACTCTGGCAAAATAGAACCGGCTAGGAACCTTCCATTTAGGGCAGATCGTTGCCACTAATTCTAGAAAACCTACCGCTTCTACAAAAGAAAAAGGGAGAAGGTCCACAGCTAGCATTTTAGCCAGCTTAGTGTTATACAGACGCGTCAGTGGGTGGTTGCGTTCATATGGCACGTCTGAAGTAAGCATTGTTCTAATGTTGCCCTGGACCAAGCATTTACGGGCTGATAATGACTTCGTTGACCCAATTTTGCTCGCTGGTGAACTTTTGTGCGTTGGTGTCTCACTCGCTCCAACACTCTTAGTGTGCCTCACATTGGGTGTGCTGCTGACAGGGGTACTGGGTGTAAGGGAAGTGTTTGACACGTCTTCTTCCTCCTCATCATCATCAGATGCAACATCAACGTTTCCTTGAATTCGGCCTTTCTTGATCGCATCTAGGTGCGCAAACCATTGGACAGTGTGCTGTCTCCTAAGATGACCTCTCTGGCCTCCGGTACCATAGTTGGTACCTGGCTTACCACGACTAACTGCAACCTTACAAAGGGTACAAATGGCAAACTTTGGATTTTTTTGACAAACAGTAAAGAAGTCCCAAACTGGGGACTTGAAGTGTCTGTGGGACCTGGAGGAGGCGGCGATACTGGTGGTGGTGGTCATGAAGCTAATGCCAGATGAAGTGGAGGATCTGGATTGCCCAACTTTTGTACGTTGTGCACTTTCACCGCCACTAATTAAGGTCGAGGTGGATGGAGGTCTCTTCTTGCCAGAAAGAAATATCGAAGCGGGACGAGTTGGTGTACTACTTAACTCCAATGATTGTGGTGTTTCCACTGCCTCCTCATCGACAACATCATCATCATCACGCTCAGCAGCTCTTCGGGCTAGGGTCAAAATGTCTGTTTGCTGCATGCTCGCTGGGGCTGCAGTGACCTTTATGATGACTGGGTCGTCGTTGGCAGAGTCTTCATCAGCAGCAGTATCCGCCACTTCTTGTTGAGCCTCATCACACTCCATAACTCTGAGACTTTGGACGAGCTTCCTTTTACGCTTAACTACCTTTGTCGGATCATGGTGTGCCTCACTCTCAGACGGCAGTGGTGCTGCTGGTTCCCAAGTTTGATCCGTATCATCAGAAGGAGGTGTGCTTGAAGAAGATGTAGACACCACCCTTGATCTCTTCCTTGCTAGGGGTGTGGAAGACAATGAAGGATCATCAGGAGGAGTGGCATCCTCAAATGATACCTCGCCTTGATTGTCGATTTCCTGATGTGCCCCTACTTCGGGAGGAACAACTATTGTGGGCACTTGTGACCCTCCATGCACCTCTGCTTGCGCATCTCCTTGCGCTGCCTCTCCTTCCACATGTACTTGGGCTTGTACTTGCACATGTGATTGTTGTTGCGGCTGTGGTTGTTCAACACTCGTCAGATGAGCTACAACAACCTGTGTTGATTGAAGGACATTGCTGCTGCTTTCTTGCGATGAGCCAACATCACTGGTCGATGGTGATTGAAGAACTATACTGGCTGCCTCTGCAGCACTCAAGGGCTTGGACTTAAGTTGGTGTGGTGGTGGTGGTGGCACTGAGCCCAATGGAGCGGGGGTGCTGCTGCCAGCTTGGTCCCCAGCAGATCCCGCTGCTGCCGCAGGCATACTTTTTTTTTTACTCCCAAAAAAAGGGGCGGGTGGCACACCAGTCTCCTTGGTAACTTGCTTCTTCTGCTCCTTACTGGCACCTTTCTTGCTAGAGGAGCTACAGGTTACTTTTTTTGGGGCCATCTTCTTCAGAGCAGGTCAGAACAGCAGGCAGCAGTTGCACGAGTTGCAGAGTTGTCTGTGTCCAGACGTGACGTCGCGTGACGTTATGCTGCACACACACACCGCTGCAGGACTTCTTCCTGGAACTGGTGGTTCTCTTGAGTCTTGTGCACCTAAAAGAAATGGAAGACAGAGGAACATCAGTTCAGTTATACACCCCAAAAAATCGACAAAACACAGAAAAATCAGCACAATCCCATGCCATCCATGATGTTTACATTGAAGACACCCCACAGAAAGACTAGGGCCATGCAAGTATGCAACACTCACTACCCCTGGGCATAATGGATGAAAAGTAGGCAAAATAAGTGCAGGCCTCAGACACTGTCTCTCTTCAAAATGGCCCCTTACACCCCAAGCACATGTTGCCTGTACCAGCCAGCACTCAAGATGGCCACCACCACCACCCACATGGCCAGTCCACATCAACAGTACACCCCCAAAAAACAGAAAAACAGCCAGAAATCACCACAATCCAATGCCATCCATGATGTTTACATTAAAGAGAGTGAGACCACACTACAGGCACACTCAGTCCATGCACCACTACCCCTGGGCAAAGGACCCCACCAGCAGCCCCAAAAAAACGACAAAAAACAATAAAATCAGCACAATCCCAGCCCATCCATGGCCTCAATGGTGTTTAAATTCAAGAAGACACCCCTCAGAAACACTAGGCCCATGCAACACTCACTACCCCTGGGCATAATGGATGAAAAGTAGGCAAAATAAGTGCAGGCCTCAGACACTGCCTCTCCTCAAAATGGCCCCTTACACCCCAAGCACATGTTGCCTGTACCAGCCAGCACTCAAGATGGCCACCACCACCACCCACATGGCCAGTCCACATCAACAGTACACCCCCAAAAAACAGAAAAACAGCCAGAAATCACCACAATCCAATGCCATCCATGATGTTTACATTAAAGAGAGTGAGACCACACTACAGGCACACTCAGTCCATGCACCACTACCCCTGGGCAAAGGGCCCCACCAGCAGCCCCAAAAAAACGACAAAAAACAATAAAATCAGCACAATCCCAGCCCATCCATGGCCTCAATGGTGTTTAAATTCAAGAAGACACCCCTCAGAAACACTAGGCCCATGCAACACTCACTACCCCTGGGCATAATGGATGAAAAGTAGGCAAAATAAGTGCAGGCCTCAGACACTGCCTCTCTTCAAAATGGCCCCTTATACCCCAAGCACATGTTGCCTGTACCAGCCAGGACTCAATATGGCCACCACCACCACCCACATGGCCACAGTCCACATCAACAGTACACCCCCAAAAAACAGAAAACCAGCCAGAAATCACCACAATCCAATGCCATCCATGAGGTTTACATTAAAGAGAGTGAGACCACACTACAGGCACACTCAGTCCATGCACCACTACCCCTTGGCAAAAGGCCCCACCAGCAGCCCCAAAAAAACAACAAAAAACAATAAAATCAGCACAATCCCAGCCCATCCATGGCCTCAATGGTGTTTAAATTCAAGAAGACACCCCTCAGAAACACTAGGCCCATGCAACACTCACTACCCCTGGGCATAATGGATGAAAAGTAGGCAAAATAAGTGCAGGCCTCAGACACTGCCTCTCCTCAAAATGGCCCCTTACACCCCAAGCACATGTTGCCTGTACCAGCCAGCACTCAAGATGGCCACCACCACCACCCACATGGCCAGTCCACATCAACAGTACACCCCCAAAAAACAGAAAAACAGCCAGAAATCACCACAATCCAATGCCATCCATGATGTTTACATTAAAGAGAGTGAGACCACACTACAGGCACACTCAGTCCATGCACCACTACCCCTGGGCAAAGGGCCCCACCAGCAGCCCCAAAAAAACGACAAAAAACAATAAAATCAGCACAATCCCAGCCCATCCATGGCCTCAATGGTGTTTAAATTCAAGAAGACACCCCTCAGAAACACTAGGCCCATGCAACACTCACTACCCCTGGGCATAATGGATGAAAAGTAGGCAAAATAAGTGCAGGCCTCAGACACTGCCTCTGCTCAAAATGGCCCCTTATACCCCAAGCACATGTTGCCTGTACCAGCCAGCACTCAAGATGGCCACCACCACCACCCACATGGCCAGTCCACATCAACAGTACACCCCCCAAAAACAGAAAAACAGCCAGAAATCACCACAATCCAATGCCATCCATGATGTTTACATTAAAGAGAGTGAGACCACACTACAGGCACACTCAGTCCATGCACCACTACCCCTGGGCAAGGGCCCCACCAGCAGCCCCAAAAAAACGACAAAAAACAATAAAATCAGCACAATCCCAGCCCATCCATGGCCTCAATGGTGTTTAAATTCAAGAAGACACTCCTCAGAAACACTAGGCCCATGCAACACTCACTACCCCTGGGCATAATGGATGAAAAGTAGGCAAAATAAGTGCAGGCCTCAGACACTGCCTCTCCTCAAAATGGCCCCTTACACCCCAAGCACATGTTGCCTGTACCAGCCAGCACTCAAGATGGCCACCACCACCACCCACATGGCCAGTCCACATCAACAGTACACCCCCAAAAAACAGAAAAACAGCCAGAAATCACCACAATCCAATGCCATCCATGATGTTTACATTAAAGAGAGTGAGACCACACCACAGGCACACTCAGTCCATGCACCACCACCCCTGGGCAAAAGGCCACACCAGCAGCCCCCAAAAAACAACAAAAAACAATAAAATCAGCACAATCCCAGCCCATCCATGGCCTCAATGGTGTTTAAATTCAACAAAACAGTTGTATCATGCACCCCTAACCAACCCTGGTCCTACTGGATACTGTGGCTACCCACAATATAATTTATTTAATGTTCTGAAAAAGTTCCAAAATTGTACTTGCAGCAACTGTAATGCCCCAAACAAACTTACTTGTGAAAGTTGATTTCTAATCCAAAAGTGATCCAAAGACAGTCAAAAAGGCCTCAAATCCAAATATCCAGCAGCACCCACAAAAAGTAATCCTTCCAGCTCCAGATCCAAATGAAAGTGACCAGGAGATGGACAAAGCACTGGGAGGAGCCTGCTGGACAGGAACAGGAAGTTGGAGACTGTGGGGCACTTCCTTCCTCCCCCCCCCCAAAAAAATGGACTCCTTGCAAAAAAAAAGGCCATGCAAATGTCAACCTGAGGAGTGATTCTGATAAAAATCATAATTTTCTGAAAGTTTATCCTGTTCGCTGGTGATTTTCTTGTGCAGAATTGCAAAATCTCTATTTCGCGAGTGCGAGATTGTTCCTTTCCGCCGCAACTACGTGTTCGCAATTGCGAACTCTCGCGAGGTGTGCTGTGCAAGGTGGCAAGCCGCGATTACGTATTCGCGGGTGCCAAACTCCCGCGGGATCACGCAGCAAGATCCAAAATGGCGCGGCACTCGCAAAGAAAAACAACTCGGCAAACGCTAAATGACGGAAAGTGAACGCCGTGCACCACGCCGCGCGCCGCAACCAAGCAAAAAATCCGCCGCGAGCGGATTCACGGATTTTCGACAAATACGCGAGAGTTCGCGGATTGCGAATTTGCCGAAAATCCGAAAAATCCGCGATCGGAGCGGATTTTACGCCATGCTTACCCTGAACCCTAAAAATACCCCTTTACCCAAAAACTGAAAACTGACCCTGAACCCTAAAAATACCCCTTTACCCAAAAACTGAAAACTGACCCTAAACCCTAAAAATACCCCTTTACCCAAAAACTGACCCTGAACCCTAAAAATACCCCTTTACCCAAAAACTGAAAACTGACCCTAAACCCTAAAAATACCCCTTTACCCAAAAACTGAAAACTGACCCTAAACCCTAAAAATACCCCTTTACCCAAAAACTGAAAACTGACCCTGAACCCTAAAAATACCCCTTTACCCAAAAACCCCAAACTGACCCTGAACCCTAAAAATACCCCTTTACCAAAAAACCCAAATAATATTTTTAATAAAATAATATACTTACCAATACTTACGTTGTAATGGTATGCGTTGTAAAAGTACCTGCGTTGTAAATACATGCGTGGTAATGGTATGCGTTGTAATGGATCCTGCGTTGTAAAAAATGCGTGGTAATGGTAGGTCGTGGTAAAAGTTGCGTTGTAAAGGTTGTATACCATCAGAAACTGATGGTAAACCCCACTCAGGAGAGAGTTCCAGACCACTAGCACTATGTAGGTCTTCAAAACAGTCCCCTTGAGCTAGAAGTTCACCTTCCTCTACATCAGAATCTTCATACCTCTTTTCCTCCAAGAGACGCTGAGCCCTGCGTCTCGACCATTCCATACGAACCGAAGTCGATGGATCCGGTAACGACTCCGACGGAGCCGGATCCGATGTCGAACGAGGAGCCGGGGCAGTTGTAAGCTAATGGACCCATGGGACCAGCCGGTGCACCAGTGGGGTACATTGCTCTCGAATAAACTCCAAATATCGCATTAAGGAAATGCGAGGGGTCCTGTCCAGGATCAGGAAAAGGAGGGTACGAACCTACTGGTTGTCCTGAAGGAGGTTGCTTCGACATCGGTTCATTCTGACCCTCTTGATCCACAGGGACTACTACCGGAGTCGGAGCTCGAGGAACTTCCTCTTCTTCTTCATGCTCCGAAGAATGGTGTGACTCCGGATCCGGTTCTTGTTCCGGGATCGGGGAACCTCCAAGAGACTGCAAAGGAGAAGGAGATACGAAGTCCTTATGATGCTTACGAGACTTCTTCTTCGAATCCGAAGACTCTTTTCCAGAATGATGTCTTGAGCTATGTTTTCTCCTCTTGTGCTTCCTCTTCGAGGAGCTCGGAGCATGACCCGAAGCCGACTTGGATCCAGACCACGATCTCTCTCTGGATCTCGACCTCGCCCTGGACCTCGACCTCAAAGCCGACCTCGATCTCGACTTCGAATGCGACTTCTGTCTCGACTTCGAGCGTCTGGATGTCGAGCTTGAAGATCTCCCAGTCTCTCTCCCCTTTACCTTCGCAAGAAGAAGTTTAGCTTCACGTTCTCGTAACGCCTTAGGATTCACCTTGAAGCAGGATCGACAGTTTGTAACATCGTGGTCCGATCCAAGACACCATAAACAATCGTTATACGGATCGGTGATCGACATCATGCGAGCGCATGACCCACATTGTTTGAATCCTGTCTTCCTCGACGACATTCTCGACAAAGAAGGAATAATTAAAGATGAAATAGTAACACTATAATAGTAGAAGATACTAAGTATCGCAGAAGATCCCAGAAACCGCTAGCGTCGAGGACGCGGAAAAAAGGGAACTGACATCATCACGCCGACGTGGGTCTAATAAGGAGTCTGTGACGTCAGACGGAGTCGCGCGCGATGCCGTGCACCTGTGACGTCGTTCACGCCGACGTGCTACGAAGAAAAAATTCAGAATGCTGCTGACGCAAGGGGGATATTCACAAGGTGAGGAATCCACACGGCAGATGTATCTATCAGAAAATGGGAGCATGATCTGAAATAACAATAGAGGAGTATAAAAGAGATTGAGTAAGAGACTGAGAAAGAAAGATATAGTCTAGTCTAGAGAAAGAAGCATGAGGATGTGAGAAGAAAGAATAATCTTGAGTGTCTGGATGCGTGAGTCTCCAAGAGTCGGAGAGGTGTGTTTGAAGTATAGTGTTCAAGAATTGTTTGTGGGTTTTGTGGGGGATGAAACGAACAGAAAATTTGCGATCCAGAAATGGGTCTATTACCTGATTACAGTCTCCTCCTAAAAGAAAAAAATCATCTTTATGCTCTATACATTTGCTTGTAATTAAAGGCCAAAACAAACAGTCGGGTTGAGTAGGACCATAAATATTAAAAACAGTTAGAGGAATCGAGTTAATCAATAATTTAACTAATATCCATCTCCCTTCATAATCCCTTTCCTCCAATAATACCTTACATTTTAACTTCTTATGAATTAAAATAGCAACTCCATTTTTTTTATTGGAAGAGGGAGAAAATAAAACTGTACCAACCCAATTCCTTTTCAACTTGAGGGATTCGAGATCATTAAGGTGAGTCTCCTGTAAAAGTGCAATGTCAGGGTTGTAAGAGGACAAGTGGGAAATTACTCTCTGCCGCTTAATGGGATTAACAAAACCTTTTACATTCCACGATATAACTCTAAATTTGCAAACAAGATAGACATAATAACTTTAAAATTTGTAAGAAAGTATGTAAACAACATGAAGCCGAGAAGAGAAAATAGTAAGAATTTAGAAAAAGAGGACAGGAACTTAAGAAAAAGAAGAGTGGAGAGGAAAGGAAAAAAATGAGGAAAGAGGAAAGCAGAAGGAGAGACAGTACATATCCAAAGGATGACTGAAAGCAATGTACCTGAAAAAGATAAACACAAGGGATAGGGGAAGTGGCGACACTCTACAAGACGGACCTTGCGAAAGGAGGGAATCCAACCGCACCATGACAAAAAAAAAATTGGATACTTGACAGGTTGATGGACATAGACTCAAGGAAAAAACATCAGGAACCTGTGTAAGAGGAAAAAGAGAAATATTAAATAACAATTAGGGAAGAACAATAGAAGGAATAAACAGGACAAGATATGCTGTAAAGGAAGAAAATATTAAGTCAGGAGAGTAATGAGCAAGAGAAGAAGGGAAATAATAGACAAAACACTTGAAGGTATACAACATCAAAAATTCAACAAAGAACAAACACAAGCACAAGATCAGCTGAATCAGCTACTGGAGGAGGAAGAAGGGTCCATGACACCACCCGAGTGAAGATGAATGAAGTTCTTAAGTTCTCCAGGATCTTGAAAGGACCAAGTCTTATTCTGGTAAGTAACTTTGAAGATGCAGGGATGAACAATCCGTATCTAGCACCGATAGAGCTCAAGGGTGCAAGAAGATTCAGGAACTACTTCCTTCTGGATGCTGTAGCATCGGAAACTTCTTGAGATAAGAATACTCTCTGTCCCAACCAGGAAACCTGACGTTTAGATCTGGCCGCAGAAAGAACGGAGAGAAGATCCGTGAACTTCAAAAAAAGAATAATAACACCTCTTGGCTTTGGGGAATCTGATGAGCGCGGACCAAGTCTGTGGGCCCTTTGAATGCTTATGGAAGTAGAAGGCGGCATATCGAGCAGTTTTAGAAGAAAGGAAGTGAAAAACGTCACCAGATCACCCCCCTCCAAGGATTCCGGCAAACCATAAATACGAAGGTTGTTCTGTCTATTTCTGTTTTCCAAATCCTCAGTGTGTTGTTGAAGAGTAAGGACCGACTTCTCCAAGGCGGATATGCGTTGAGAATTGGACTGTACTCCTGAAATTTGCTGCTCTACAGAAGTGATCCTAGCATCCATGGAAGTCCAGTTTTCTTTCAAAACTTGCATATCTTTGTTGGTCTCCTCAACAAAGGGACGAAGGGCTCGTATCTCCTCAAGAATTAACTCCATAGAAATAGGAGAGGATGGCTTCTCTGGTGAAGGAGGATCATGCTTCAAACGTTTAGAAGAGACATTAGGAGGGAAAGCCTTAGACGATGATGATTGTGTTGAAGAGGAGGCGCGAGGCGGCGCCAAACCAGCCATTTGATTAGTTGTCTCAGAAGCTCTGTTAGGGGAAGAAGTCGACTCTTGGGTGGATTTAGAGGAGATAAAAACAAATTTTGGCTTACGCAACTTGCCCATATGTGTACGCACGCAAATTCTGTCCAGAACAAAACAGAAGAAGTAGTATAAAGAATCGCAGACAATTACAAAAGGAGGAGTAACCTCAAGATTGTAATAGCGTATGCATGCGGAGTAACCCAAAAAATGTTAACAAGACCTCATTGAAAAATTCCGAACAAAAATTAGAATAAGGTCATGAAACTCTGCTAAGAGTGTGAGAGAGGGCCACTGATATGCAAAAAATATGAAGAAAGAACCAATGTGGTAGGCGCTCAGTTCAATAATACAGGTAGCTGAAAATGTGACCAATAACTGCAGAGATCGGTGAAAGAAACGGCATAAATACCTCAGAGGAACGTTGGCTAGTCATAAAATGTCGACAAACGAGATGCAGGGAGGTTCCATCGACGAATAAGAGACAGTAGCAGTGTCCCGAAGGTACTGGAAGCGTGAGGTAATTTATATACGCTTCTTATGAGGGTGAATGTAGCATCAGTAAAAACATGGACTGCTCCTCCAGGGTAATGGCCACAAATTCCATCTTGTCAGGACAGCAATTTTTGGTGCAATTTTAAAACAGCAGCTGCAGCAAATACAGGGGCATAATATTATTAGGCAGCGTGTGGCAGCAGGCTGCAGTGGAAGAAACGGGAGCGTGAAAAATGGCGGCGGCCGTTCCCGTCATGAGAGAAACGGGCCGTGGCCGAAAACTGCAGAAAAGGAAGCGCTCGTCGGCAACAACGCAGCTCCCCAGGTGCGCCTCACATTCCGGTGTAGTGAGAAGGCGTCCGGCGCCGATTATAATGCCGGGAAGCTCCAAAATGAAGTTAAAGTGTGCCCCGGTGCGGAGGAAGTCCCACGCTAGGCGGCCATCTTAGCTGGCGCCGTAACCACGCCCCGACTCGAATTTTTTTTAAGTGTGACGTTTTTAAACCTGAAAATATTCACATAAAATCAGCCAAAGTCCGAATTCCGAAGTACTTACCTGTGATCAGGGGAGAAGCCAGTGCTGTACCTTTCAGCCCAGTACTGAATCGCAAAAGTAATCCCTAGCGGGGTTACTTGTAATCTGTATTTTCTCGCTAGGAACCCATTGTCTGCTTTTCTATGAAATTTCTTCTGTCTACTTTTGAAAACTTGAAATATTCTTTAAAAATCACATGAAATACTGAAACGCAATTACCTACCTGTTTTGATTTAAGACCCCAGTGCTGGCCCTAGGATACCAGTGCTGGGTTACAAAAGTAACGCGATCGTACTTTACCTGCAACCTGAATTTTCTCCCATTGAATAACACTGACAGATTTCCTTTGAAAAGTTTCTAAGTGTGAACTCTTAAAACAGCTTTATATTCATGAACATTCTCTACAGTAACTAAAACGTTTTTGCTAACCTGGTTTCAGCTTAGACCCCAGGACTGAATCTCAGATCTAGTCCTGGGACTACTAAAGTAATCTATATAGTAATCAACTGTACTTACATGTGGTACACCCATTGAGCTCAATGCTATAGTGTGTTTTAGGAATATGTTGCTTACTGTCAATACTGTATTAATTGTGTGCACGAACTTTATTGCTCATAACAAGAAAAGTATATTTTTATAACTGTTGGTTCTAAAATTAAAACACCTATATCTGTGGATATAAAAACAATTGGCCTGGAGTTCAGTCCTTGAGTGTGTTAAACCTTTTGCTGGCTGAGTGTGTTCAACAAATGCTTTACACTGTCCTCTGGTACTGCCTTACTGCTTGACCAAGCTACAACTTTGGAGAGTAAGGTCAGCTCTGACTTTAACCTCTGTTATACCTCTGTGGTTGGTGGACTCTATACACACTGTACTTCATTCTAGTCCAGTATATATAGAGACACTTTCTCACAGGGAGCACCCGGAACTTGTAGTTACCGGAACCCACAGCAAACCAGAGATATTTCTGATCCGCCGGATGGATCGGGACGTGCAGATATGCATCCATCAGATCCAGGGACGCCATGAAGCCCCCCGGAAGCACTAGAGGCAGGATGAAATGCAGAGTCACCATCTTGAACGGACGATGGAGAACGAAGCGATTGACCCGCTTCAGATCCAAAACAGGACGCAGATCCGAAGTATCTCTCTTTGAGACCAGAAAGAGGATCGAATAACAACCCTCGCCTCTCTCCAGAGGAGGAACGTCCACTATAGCCTTCTTCTCCAACAGAAGTCGCACACCCGCCAACAATGCCTCCCTTCGCAGAGGAAGACTAGGCAGGGGAGTCACAAGGAAGACCAGAGGCAGAGGAGAGGAAAAGTCTATCTGACAACCCTCCGACACAATCTGAACCACCCAGGCATCTGGAACCGACAACCACTGGGGCAGGAAAGACTGAAGGCAACCACCAACTGGCAAAGGCAGATAGTGAATGGGAAGAGGAAGAAGCGTTGGCAGCAACAGGGGCCCGGGCTTTGGCACCTCCAGGGGCCCCCCGGCCACAACCCCTGCCATGAAAGGGCTGCGAAGCTCCGCCGAGCAGGAGGCCCAAAAGCGCGACGGTAGCCAAAACCACGACCCCTGAGACAGAGGGTTGGACAGGAGCCAAAAGCTTGCGGTTCTCCGCCGATTGCTTGACCATCTCCTCAAGCTGAGGGCCGAATACTTTGGAACCTCCAAAGGGCAACCTAAGGAGGACCGACTTCTGGGAAGACTCAGCTTTCCAGGAACGCATCCAGATATAACGCCGTGCAGCAATCGAAGCACCAGACGCAGCCGCAGCGGCACTCAAATTGTCAAAGGAAAGATCCAACAAGTATCGCACCTCAGGGAAAAAAGAGGGGTGGCATCCTCACTCTCTTGCAACAGAAGGGACAGGGACTGACAGCACCCTGAACAAATCGCCCCCGGACACCCTCATCCTCTTCAGGACCCATCTCATCATCAGGAGTGGCCTGTGGATCCACAGAACCACGAGGCACCGTGGAAGGAGGCCCAGCAGCGTCCCTGGCCTGGAAGGCAGCAGCCACTGCCTCATTAATCAACAGGCGCAGCGCAAGAGGAGCAGCAGAGGAAGAGGCACTTGAGCCCATGACTGCAACAACAACGTACCAAAACAGGCACTCACATAGGACAAGTGCATGAAAAAAAGGACCCCATCTTAAAGCAACGAAGTCCCGAGGACCCAAGCTCCCGCGGGACCAGGAAAAAGGGGCCGGCTTTAAAAGAACAGCCGGCCGCCGAATTTTACCCCCAGGATCCATCCCGCAGAAGCGGGAACACAAAGGAACAAATGCGCAACCAAGAACACCTCCGCAAACCCCGCCCGCTAAAGCAGGGCGCACCGGGAAGGCCGCTGAGGCAGGCAACGACCGATTCAATTACAGGTGAGCGCACCCGGTAAAAGCGGCCGCTAAAGCGAACCACGTAGAAACCGGAACATCAGGCGACATGGGAGGGCACAAAACATGAAGACAAAGGCGGCCGCCAAAGCAGGCCCCCGCAATATAAACAAAAGAAAAGGGAACACTTACCCATAGCACAGCTAGGCATCAAGGACTGCAACGCAGAAAAAAAAGAACAGGAAGTTTCTCTACCGAAAAAGCTAAGCTAGGTAATAGGTTTCTGTAGAGCAGACTAGCTGCTCACTGTTAAGGAATGAGACGGGGAGACAGGACGAGGAGGTATTGGACAGTTACTTCATACAACCCTGATGTAGATTAGTTTAACAATCTTGTAACTCAGTAATGATTGTCCATATGTATGATATCCAGTGGACAGCCAATGATAGGTAAGCTGCTCAACGTCGATACTGACAAGCTTCAGAGAAATGCCTCGATTGTTTTCTATATAAAGATTACAGCACACTTCCATGGTCTGGAGAACAAGCAGTGTCTCCAACGAACCCAAAAAAAACACACAGGGAACACAGAATAATTCCCCACCAATTTGTCGATAGCACCAAAATCCACATAGCAGGTAACGTGGACCCACACGTAATCAAATTTGCCCTTAGTTAAGTGCACGCACAAGTAACTGTTGGTGCAAACACCCTTACTTCACCAAAGTCTCACAGGGAAAGCAGAATCCATGGGAACGAACAGCAATCCGGAATAATCTGCATCGCAGGGACCGCAGAAGTAGGTTATATTTCTTCCGGGTTGAACTCTGACCCGCGATGCCGTTCCTCTTCCGAAACTGAAGTGAAGGGTTGAATCTTGGGAACTGTAGTTCGTATTTTCCCTGCATTTAATGCTTCACTCGTGCTCCACCAGTCCTGTAGTAGGTGGAACAGTGAAACCACCTTGGCGATTCCGCACAAAGGTTCGACTGTCTTTAAACCCTTGTGTACCATTTTCCTGTTCTCAAGTGTGTTTAATGTACATTCCGCATTAGCCCACGTTACGTTTGTAACACTTTACTAGGGACTTACAAGTAAATTAAATGTGCCAATTGGGTGTAAGCCAATTTTGCCATGTTTAAAGGACAGATTGTACAAACACTTTAGCACTGGTTAGCAGTGATAAAGTGCTCTGGGTCCTAAAGACCAACAAAAATAGGTTCAGAACAGAGGAGGGTGAGGGCAAAATGTTGGCGATGACCCTACAAAGAGGACAAAGTCCAACAGCAGGTCACAAGTTAGAATCCCTGAAACCTTCTGAAGATCATTACATCGAGTCCCATGATTTGGTAGTAGTAACATCTGTTGATCACGAGTTAGAATCCCTGCAAAGCTGACTCAACCTTCCATCATTCCAAAGAGAGGTAAATTGAGTACCAAGAGATGGTAACAGTAACATATTAATTACTGTGGTCAGAAACAGCGGTAGTGTGGTATGAACCCTCAAGTTTTTATTAGATGAGCTGTTCTCAATTAAGCTGCCGTCTTTATCGCTACAGAGAACTTTTTGTGCACGGTGGCATATTGTGGCTACCAGGTCAAACAAGCAATGCAGACCCAGCCTTGCCCACCAGGTCCAGATTTTCACTTGTGTTGTACTCAGAGACCGCGCTTCATCTGTAAAAAGAATGAGTTCCACTACCCAAAGCTAGGCTTAGAGCCCCGCGACCAGTGCCTCTTTAATCAACTCCAGACACACCCTGCCACTTGAACCCACTCTTGCAGTCCCTGCTTTCTCCCTTTGGGATCGTTTTTTTGTTTTTCTTCTCCTTTACCGTTTGTGTTTTTTTAACCCCTTTTTGTGGTTTTCCCTCTCTTGCTATCAGTCAATATCTGATGTGGTATAATCAGTTGGCAGTCCCCACAAATTAGTGCTGGTGGCCCCCACCGGCACCCACTGGGTTAAAACTAAGCCCTGAGCTCATTGCCCGCCCTCTTTGTGGTACCATCGCACGCCCCTAGAGGGAGACTTTCAGGAGACGCGTCAGTGCCGCGAACATATTAGCTAGCCAGGGGCAGGCCCAAATCCATCAATTAGTTCCATATTTATTCAGAAACAGACGAGGTGCAGCGCACGCATCGCTTCCCGCCGCCTTCCTTGTTTTTGTTTGCGCTGCTACACACCACAGATCACGTCCCCCAGCAGAACGGAGGCTTCAATTACTGTAACTTGATAGACACAAGGAAAAGAAGCATCTTGGAAAATCCTATAATTTAGTGCTTAATTAACTTTAAAACAGAGAGATTTCTGTGATTAACACCTTGAAAGATCATTAATCTGTATATTCACCGTGAATTCATTAAGTAGTTTTTTTTTTTATATTAGATTGGGTAGACGCCGGTACCAACAGTAGAAAGAGACGTGGGGGTCCATGAATTATTCATGCTGATCGTGAAATATTAACAGTGATTGCTGCACGTCATCCAGTGAGAGGAACAGATGAAGGGGCATTGCAGCTTTCCATTCATATTTCATCTTTCTCTGAAATTGGGGAACTTTCGGAGTTCTTTCTATCTATCCCTCCACAGAAAAGAGGTTGTGACCTCAAGCTTCGCTATGCTTCCAATATGGAGGATGTCTTACGGTTTTGCATCCCTAGATATGCTGTACAGTTAACATCGATGGGAATTCGAATGCTCTGATCTAAAGCCACAGAATTGTCTGTGCTAAATTCTACTTTATGAGCGGGCCACACCCAGTACGTATGATGATCTATGGTAAAGTATTGCCAGTTTGGAAATTTATTGATCTGAAAAGGCAGGAAATGCATAATTAATTTACTTGCTCCAAAATAGAGAAGAATTACCATATGTTTTCTGCCAACAAGTTTCGGTAGGTTTGATGTTCTGAAATGCATTAGAAGAAAATGATGGCGTGATGAATTAAAATGAACCCCCTTCCTTTCTTTTAATTGTGTTAGGATTTGGTAACTCTCAGAGGCTGACACTGCTTCTTTAGGTTTGATATGCTATTACATATCTGGATCTTGAATTCGTAGGGTCTTACTAAGGGACTCAATCAGAGAGCCTTTGGAAATCTCTATGGGATTAGTAAGGGTCCTATAGGAATTAAAGTTCCAGGGTTCACTGTGAGACTTCAGTTACTGAAAGCAATACAGTCCTCAGGTGAACCACTGGGGAATGCCATGCTTGAATCAACGTGCTTTTGATCAAGACCACCCTACAACCGCACACGTGCATGTGCCAACCTCAAGCTAGTTGGGCAAAGCACAGCATGCCCACACTAGTAGCAAAACAGCACTATAACAAGTGCCATAATAGAATTGCATTGTAACCTCTGTACCAGGGATTTCTCCTAACATGGCAAGTAGTTGTACAATATATGTTACAGAAAGTCTGTTAAAGTATTATGACTTATTTATGTTTAAAAAGGCAATATATTATGCGGTCACTAGTGGTATGGTGCGGGTAAGTAATAGCAAAATTTAAAAAAATGAAATAAAAGGGTGAAATTATGGAATTGTTTCAAGTGACAGCAGAATTATGTGTTTGGAGAAGCCCTGACACTTTTGGGCCCGGTGCCACTGCAACTGCTGCAAAATTACATTCATGCCCCTAGTGCCTGCAAAATAACTGCAATTGTGACTGCCTGTTTACTAGTTAAATATAACAATATTATGTGTTAAGAGGTGTTCTGACAACGTCTGGGCCCGGTGCTGCTGGAACATTCCACTTGTGACACTGTTGTTTTCAAGGTAACTGCACTTGTGTATGCCTGTTTAGGATTAAAATTTAGCAATATTAGGTGTTTAGTGGGGCGCCTGGTGCTTTTGGTCCCAGTGCCACTGCGCCTGCTGTATCATTCAAATAATGGCTGCGTTGCCTCCAAGATAGCTGCACTTGTGACTGCCTGTTTGATAATTAAATATAGCAATATTTAGTATTTGCTGAAGTTATGACAACTTTTTGCCTCGGTGCCACTGCACCTGCTGCACCATTTAAATCAAGCCCCATTTAACTGCAAAGTAACTGCAATTGTGACTGCCTGTATAGTAGTAAAATATAGCAATATTAGGTGTTTAAAGAAGTTTTGACAACTTTTTGGCCCATTGCCACTGCATCTGCTGCACCATTCAAATCATGACCCTAGTGCCTGAAAAAGTAACTGCACTTGTGATTGCCTGTTTAGTTGGAAAATATAGCAGTACTCAATGCTTAGTGGGGTGCCTGGAGCTTTTGGTCCCGGTGCCACTGCACCTGCTTCACCATTCAAATAATGACCCTATTGCCTGCAAGATAACTGCACTTGTGACTGCCTGTTTAGTAATTAAATATAGCAATATTTAGGATTTGGTGGAGTTATGACAACTTTTTGCTTCGGTGCCACTGAACCTGCTGCACCCATTAAATCAAGCCCCTTTCAACTGAAAATAAACTGCAATTGTGACTGCCTGTATAGTAGTACAATATAGCAATATTGGTGATTAGTGGAGTTATTACAACATTTTGCCCCGGTGCCACTGCACCTGCTGCACCAGTTAAATCAACTCCCTTCTAACTTCAAGGTAACTACAATTGTGACTGCCTGTATAGTATTAACCCCTTCGGTGCTCATGACGGAATGGTTCTGTCATGAGCAATCCGTCATGAGCACCAGTGCTTGAGTGCCCATGACGGAATGTACATGAGCACTAAATTCCACTGCAGCAAACAGCAGAGGGATTTCAGTTTTTCTTATTTTTGGTCTGGGGAGGTGGGGAAGAGTTTTCCCAACCTCCAGATGCCGTTTTTAAATTTCCAATGTAATGACGATCGTGCACATTGTGCACTGATGTCATTATATTGAAAAGGAAACTGAAACCTAGGTTCAGTTTTACTGTTTTGGTGCTCGTAGGGCTAGCTCAGCGCCCGGGCAACAAAACACACAGGAGAGGTATTGCAGGAAAGGGGAGAACCTCCCCTTCCCAATGGTACCCCTCCATAGTGGATCACTGCTTGGGGATCGCCTAGGAGGTCATCCCGAAGTAGGGATACACCCACTAGGCACTAGGGAGGGGGAACAGCCTTTGAGCAAGGGTCTTTGCTCCCCCGTTGAAAATGAGCATATACAGTCTTCCTGTTTACTTCACAGGGGCAGATGGGGAACGTAACCCCCAATCTTCCAGTGGGGGGGGGGGCAGAAAACACCCTGGACACCAGGGATTATTCCAATGCCCCCACCCCTCCCCCACAACAAATTCAAAGGTCGTTCTGCCCTCTCAGGAGGCAGATGGGTGCAATAGTCCCTTATCTGGCCTGCGGGGGGCTGAAAGCCCACTAGGCATCAGGGAATTCTTTGTTTTCAAAAGTTCAGGGGTGGGGGCCGAAAGCCCACTAGACACAGCAGATTTTTGTTTTTTCTACGTAGGGTGGGGGCTGCCCAAAATGGGCATGCCAATATCCCTGGCCCCCAAAAATTGCCACAGTCTTTCTTCCCCCAGTGGCAGATGGGGGTAAGAACCCCTATCTGCTCCCCCTGGAGGAGACAGAGGGCCCACTGGGCACCAGGGAGTAGTTTTCAATGTTCAGGGGTGGGGGCAGAAAGCCCACTAGACACTGCTGAGTTTTTTCTATATGTAGGGGTGTTGGCTGCCCAAATTGGGCATGACATGACAATACCCCCACCTCAAATCAATTGCTAGTCTTTATGCCTCCCTGGAGGCAGATAGGGGCATTAGACCCTTATCTGCCATCCCAGGGGGGGGGGGGGGAGAAAGCCCACATAGCATCAGGGGTTATTTTTTTAATATACATTGGGGTGGCGGCTGCCCAGAATGTCCATGTCAATGCTCTCACACCCCCCAAAAAATAGCCACAGATTCTCCGCATATCCCTGGCAGAACATTTGGGAAATAGCCCCTGATCTGACCCCCGGGGGGGGCAGAGAGCCCACTAGGGACCAGGGATTATGCTAGGTTTTTTATACATAGCGATGGGGGCTGCCTCTAATAGGCACTCCAATGCCCCCACCCCCTGAAAAAATGGTCTCAGTCTTTCTGCCCCCCTTTGGGAGAATATCGGAGTAGTAGCTCCCAATTTCCGCCCCCCCCCCCCCAGGTTTGCAGAAAGCCCACTAGGAACTGACCTCTTTTTTACGATGTGCCTAGCTGTGGATTTTGGGCCCTAGCACAGCTGGCACTTAGGGACACCTAGCAAACTTGTACATTTTTTAAAACTAAAGACCATGGGGAAACCAGAATTGGGTGACTTGTGTGGTTCTCACCAGGTTCTGTTACCCAGAATCCCTTGCAAACCTCAAACTTTGTAAAAAGAAACACAATCTACAGGGAGCCACAAACTTCCACCCACCCAGCATTCCCCCAAGTCTCCCTATAGAAATGGCACCTCACTTGTGTGGTTAGGCCTAGAGTCTGGGACAGGAAATGGCCCAGAACATACTATAGAAACTTAAAAATTATCAATCACAAAAATACTTGAATGAATGAATGAAAATTGCACTTGTATAGCGCTAGACTACCCGGAGGCCTCGCAGCGCTTGTGACTGAGTACTCAACGCGAGCTCGGGCAGTTCAGCAGATTTTACCATACAAGTGCGTTTTCAGAGCTTTCCTGAAGGACATGTGGTTACTGTTACCTCGGAGAGATAAAGGGAGGGTGTTCCAGAGCTTAGCCGCAGTATGGGAGAAGGAGCGGCCTCCCCAGCGGGCTTTCCTGACTCTGGTGGGAGTGGCCAGCTGGAGGGTACAGGAACGAAGGGAACGGGGCGGGACATAGGGTGTAGCCATAGGATGAAGAATTGCGGGACCTGTGCGATGAAAGACTTTGTGTAGAATGCACATGGCCTTGAATTGTACTCTTGTCGCTACAGGGAGCCAGTGGAGCTCCTTTAGGGCATTCCTCGCTGACTGCCAGCGGGGGAGGTTATAGAGTAAACGGGCCGCACTGTTTTCTGTGACTTGGAGCTTCTGGGTGACGGAAATCGGAGCTCCCATATAGAGAGCGTTCCCATAGTCCAGGCGGGAGAGTATGAGGGCCTGGACCAGAACCTTCCTTGCCTGGAATGGGAGCAAAGGGAGCACTTTCTGCAACATCCTCATAATCCCAAAGCAGGTGGCGGCGGTCTTAGTCGCTTGGGCCGAGAAGTCTAAAGCTTTGTCGAGCCAGATCCCGAGGCTCTTTATTTGGGACTTAGGAGCGGGAGGCGGGCCCAGACATGGTGGCCAGATGGATGCAAGTGTAAGAATTGGCTTTTGTAGTCTGGTCTGCCCTGTTCCCATGATGCACTGGGCCAGGGACAGACTAATTTGCATACAGCCAGGTTCTGAAACTGGGATGGTGCAATGAGCTAAAAAACGGTGTTGGATCTAGCCCTGATCTCTTGACTGGGTGAGAGTATTCTGCTTAATTCAGAGACTCTGTCCATCACCACCCCTTGTTGTAAATATTTTTCTCCACCCTAAGCGTGGAAGGGTATACTCAGATGTGAGTCCCTTGCTCATTGCACCATCAGGATTCAAGCAAGCCAGGCCGAAGACGGCTGAAATGCCAGAAACCGGTCCCCGGAAGCTTGTTTCCTTCCCAGTGTAAGAATTGGCTTTTGTAGTCTGGTCTGCCCTGTTCCCATGATGCACTGGGCCAGGGACAGACTAATTTGCATACAGCCAGGTTCTGAAACTGGGATGGTGCAATGAGCTAAAAAACGGTGTTGGATCTAGCCCTAATCTCTTGACTGGGTGAGAGTATTCTGCTTAATTCAGAGACTCTGTCCATCACCACCCCTTGTTGTAAATATTTTCGTCCACCCTAAGCGTGGAAGGGTATACTCAGATGTGAGTCCCTTGCTCATTGCACCATCAGGATTCAAGCAAGCCGGGCCGAAGACGGCTGAAATGCCAGAAACCGGTCCCCGGAAGCTTGTTTCCTTCCCAGTGTAAGAATTGGCTTTTGTAGTCTGGTCTGCCCTGTTCCCATGATGCACTGGGCCAGGGACAGACTAATTTGCATACAGCCAGGTTCTGAAACTGGGATGGTGCAATGAGCTAAAAAACGGTGTTGGATCTAGCCCTGATCTCTTGACTGGGTGAGAGTATTCTGCTTAATTCAGAGACTCTGTCCATCACCACCCCTTGTTGTAAATATTTTTGTCCACCCTAAGCGTGGAAGGGTATACTCAGATGTGAGTCCCTTGCTCATTGCACCATCAGGATTCAAGCAAGCCGGGCCGAAGACGGCTGAAATGCCAGAAACCGGTCCCCGGAAGCTTGTTTCCTTCCCAGTGTAAGAATTGGCTTTTGTAGTCTGGTCTGCCCTGTTCCCATGATGCACTGGGCCAGGGACAGACTAATTTGCATACAGCCAGGTTCTGAAACTGGGATGGTGCAATGAGCTAAAAAACGGTGTTGGATCTAGCCCTGATCTCTTGACTGGGTGAGAGTATTCTGCTTAATTCAGAGACTCTGTCCATCACCACCCCTTGTTGTAAATATTTTTGTCCACCCTAAGCGTGGAAGGGTATACTCAGATGTGAGTCCCTTGCTCATTGCACCATCAGGATTCAAGCAAGCCGGGCCGAAGACGGCTGAAATGCCAGAAACCGGTCCCCGGAAGCTTGTTTCCATCCCAGTGTAAGAATTGGCTTTTGTAGTCTGGTCTGCCCTGTTCCCATGATGCACTGGGCCAGGGACAGACTAATTTGCATACAGCCAGGTTCTGAAACTGGGATGGTGCAATGAGCTAAAAAACGGTGTTGGATCTAGCCCTGATCTCTTGACTGGGTGAGAGTATTCTGCTTAATTCAGAGACTCTGTCCATCACCACCCCTTGTTGTAAATACAGATGGATGCAAGGGCAGAGGGAGAAGGGTTGCCCAAGAGAATGATGTCTGTCTTCTCCCCATTAAGTTTTAGACAGGAAGATTGCATCCAACTAGCAACAGCCTCTAGACAGGGACCTAAGGTGTGGGACGATCCCTCAGAGTGGTCTAAGGAGACCACCAATTGGGTATCGTCCGCTTAGGTGACGATACGCACACCGAAGGGATGGACTATCCTGTCTAGGGGTTCCATGTAGGCATTAAAGAGGGTGGGGCTCAGGGAGGAGCCCTGAGGGACCCCACACCTGAGTGGGTGTTTGGGAGACACCGTCTCACCCTCAAAGACCTGGAAAAAGCGGTCAGACAGGAAGGATGTCAGCCATTCCAGGGCCGCGCCCGACACGCCCATGTCCGCCAGTCGTTGTAATAGCGTGACATGGTTAACCGTGTCGAACGCGGCGCTGAGATCTAATAAAATAATGGCGACTTTTCCACCCCGTCCAACATGGCTCTCGCCTCCTCCGTTACCGCTAAGAGGGCGGTTTCAGTCCCATGTAGAGGGCGAAACCCTGTCTGAGAGGCACGCAACAGGCTATTGGACTCTAAGTAGTCCACCAAGATGTTATTTACGTGCCTCTCGAGCAGTTTGCTCAGCCAGGGGAGTAAGGAGATGGGACGATAATTCGCCAAGTTGTTCTGGTCAAGATTGGGCTTCTTCAATAGGGCCCTCACCATCGCACACTTCCATGGAAGTGGTACGGATTTGGAGGTGATGGATGTATTGAGAACGTCCAATATGACCGGGCGGATAACCTTAGTGAGGGTCTGAGGGGGTGCTGGGTCGTTAGGGGAGCCAGAAGTAATCTTGGTGGTTAGTCCATCCAGGCCAGGAATGTCCAGGAGAGGGATTGTATCGAGTGTGCAAGAAGCAGATGGATCAAAGGTAGTGGGCAGGCGGGGTTCCAACTCATTCTTAGCGTCCCTGAATGAGGAATATATGGCCTGGATTTTTTGGGAAAAGAAGACGGCCAAGTCATTACAGCGATTTTGAGCGCCTTCAGCAGAGGGACGCTCCGCAGAGGGTGAGATGAGAGATTTAACGATTTTAAAAATTTCCTTTGGGGCATTCGCGGCCGCGTGGATTTTCCCTCCATAAAAGGAGGCTTGTGCCGCCTTCATCTCCTGTTTATAGAGCTTTATAGCAGCTCTGTACTCAGCCTTTCTGAGTTGAGAGTGGTCATGCCTCCAGGCTCTCTCACGTTTACGGCAGGCTAATTTCATGATTCTAAGGGCGGGAGTGTACCACGGGGCAGCTTTGGGTCTTTTTATAGAATTGCAAGAGTGTTTAGGGAGGACCAGGTCAAGGGTACTAGAAATCCAATTATCGAAATTGTTAGTGGCCGTATTGGGATTTGTTGCCTTCCTAGGTGGGACTCTGGCGAGGGCAGCTTCCCACGCATGGAGAGGAAGTGAGGGCCACTTCCTACCTCGATGCCTAGCAAGGTATTGGGAGGAGGATGGGAGGTTGGTGCGCCAAGTAAAAGGTATTAAAAAGTGGTCGGTCCAGGGTAGTGGTATAGGGGTCTCCACCATAAGATCATCTGCATTACTGTAGATGTGGTCAAGAAGGTGACCCCTATTGTGGGTTACGTGAAAGCCCTTTTGATATAAATCCATGGCTTGTAGATTGGAACGGAGATTGTTAGCTGTAGTGTCGTGGGGATCATCTAGATGTAAGTTAAGATCCCCCAGCAAAGTAAAGTTGGGCGAGGAAAACACTGCACTTGCAGCAAGGTCTGTTATTTTCGTGGTAAAATTGTTAAGGGAGCCAGGTGGACGATAAGCTAGGATGCCAGAAAAAGTGGTGGTGGGGGAGAATTCTAGCGAGAAATGAAGACACTCGCACGATGGTAAGGTGGTAGGAATGATACAGCATTTATAGCTGTCTCGATATATAATAGCCAGTCCACCACCTCTCCCAGATTGGCGATCCAGTCTTTTAAGCGTGTAACCTTGGGGGAATGGCCCAAACAATGGTCGGGTCATGATCTGCCTGGAGCCACGTTTCTGTTAGAAAGAGAGCATCCGGATTGAGCTCTTCAATCAATATATGCAATTCGGTGTGATGTTTAGGTAAAGAACGGCAATTGAGAAGAAACAGTCTCCATTCCTGAACAGGGGGCGAGTGACAGGTGTGTAGAGGGAGTGGGCTCCAGTTACAGTTTGAACAATGATACTCGGTATGAGATGGAAGGAACGAGTGACAGCATGACAAATTCGTGGGAGGACGTAGGGAAAGAAGGGATGAGGAGTTATAGGAAAGCGGAAACCCTACCATGGCGATCCTGACCGCAGGTAGGCTGGAGGCGTCTGGACGCGGACTGGCGCAGACTGGCTTCTCTTTGGCGCCTCTTCGGCGCGTCTACGGCGCTACCGCTGCGCGTCACCGCTGCGCGGACAAATGAGGGACTAAGTAGATTAGGCGAAGGGGGAGACTAGCGCGTCAACCCTCCGAAAATGGCCGCCTAGAATGGAGCAACCAGGAAGTGGTACCGCTTGCCTCCCTCCACAACAAACAGCACTGGTTGCTGCGGTGGACCGGGGAGTGAGCGAACAAAGTACAAGTAATACAAATACAATTTTTAAAAAACAGGATAAAACAATGAGAACGCTTGTAGCTGTCCTTAATCGCTGCCAAGCGCTTAGCGCTGCGATGTTCGTATGTCAACTTTCGAGCGCGACTGGTTCAGACCCTTAAGTAGTGAGGGCGAAGGGGGAGACTAGCGCGTCAACCCTCCGAAAATGGCCGCCTAGAATGGAGCAACCAGGAAGGGGTACCGCTTGCCTCCCTCCACAACAAACAGCACTGGTTGCTGCGGTGGACTGGGGAGTGAGCGAACAAAGTACAAGTAATACAAATACAATTTTTAAAAAACAGGATAAAACAATGAGAAAGCTGTAGCAGTCCTTAATCGCTGCCAAGCGCTTAGCGCTGCGATGTTCGTATGTCAACTTTCGAGCGCGACTGGTTCAGACCCTTAAGTAGTGAGGGCGAAGGGGGAGACTAGCGCGTCAACCCTCCGAAAATGGCCGCCTAGAATGGAGCAACCAGGAAGTGGTACCGCTTGCCTCCCTCCACAACAAACAGCACTGGTTGCTGCGGTGGACCGGGGAGTGAGCGAACAAAGTACAAGTAATACAAATACAATTTTTTAAAAACAGGATAAAACAATGAGAACGCTTGTAGCAGTCCTTAATCGCTGCCAAGCGCTTAGCGCTGCGATGTTCGTATGTCAACTGGGGGCATAATAGCAACAAATAGCGATAATTATCGCTAAATGTGCTTAATGCATTTTTTTTATCGTCGGATATTATCGCAGATATAACATGCTATTAGCAACCTTTATCTCCAAAGCAATAAAATATCCGTCGATAGCGGCTCAATGCGTGAATATCGTTGGAAATCCAGCGATATTCAGGCATCAGCGCTAATGGGGTCTTAACCTGAATATCCACCTCCCATTGGATATACAGGTTAAGCAGTGGTCTGAGCAGGAGTTAGGTTTTGGCAATAATCGTGCTGAGCAAAAAAAAATTATTTTCGCCTCGCCGGCCTTGCTAATATGCGATAGCTGTATTAGTGACTGCTTTCAGTCGCTAACAGGTTGGGTACGCCCACTTTGCATGTCATTAGCGATAAATATTGCTGACATGCAAAGCGGGCCCCAAACCTGTAGCTATCGCCTACAAGCTGTCAGCGACAGCTTGCTAATAGGGCGATAAAAATATCGTCACTTTTGCGGGAAAAAGTCCTGCTAAAGCGGCAAATTGCCCTTGCTAATATGCCCCTTGGCTTTGTGAGAGAGTCACTTGTGTTTTTAGTCCCAGGTTCGGTGGGTATCTAGGGAAATCTACCAAACCCAGACAATTCTGAAAACTAGACACCCTGAGGAGTTCAGGGAAGTGTTGCATGCATGTATCCCGCAACGTCTGCCGTGGGTACTTGGCGCACCCACACAAGTGAGGTACCATTTCTATCAGGAGACAAAGGGGAATGCTGGGTGGTAGGTAATTTGTGTCAGCCCGGTTATACAACAACTTTTCCAGACAGAAATGTGAGAAAATCTTGATTTTTTTCAGCAAAATTTTAAGTTTGCGGGGGATTCTGGGTAGGAAAACTTTGAGGGATCCATGCAAGTCCCACCACCTTGGACTTCCCCGTGTGTCTAGTTTTCAGAAATATCTGGGATTGGTAGGTTTCCATAGATAGCTGCCGAGCACAGGACCAAAAACGCAGGTGAATCCCTTGCAAAACAAGGTCTTTTTGTAATCGATCATTTTGATGTCTCCACTGTACGCTTTTGGACATTTCCTATTGCGGGCACTAAGCCTACCCTATTAAGTTATGTACCACTTTTATCGGGAGACTTGGGGAAATACTGGGTGGGTGGAAATTTGTGGCTCAGTCACTGCAGACTCCAGAACTTTCCATCACAGAAAATGAGGAAAATGTGTTTTTTATTTTTTTACAAAGTTTGGGCTTTGCAAGCAATTTGGGGGAACAGAACCTGGTGAGAGCCACACAAGTCACCCCAGACTGTAGTGTTTTCAAAAATGTATAGGTTTGCTAGTTTTCCTAGGGTACCGGCAAAGCTAGGGTCCAAAATCCACAGTTAGGCACATTGCGAAAAAAGGATCAGATTTCACTGGAAAAATGTGACGTGTCCATGTTGCGTTTTGAGCAGGAGACGTAGGGGAATGCTGGGTGGGTAGAAGCTTGTGGCTCCACGAAGATTCCAGAACTTTCCATCACAGAAATGTAAGGGAAATGTGTATTTTTTGCACAAAGTTTGAGATTGGCAGGGGATTCTGGGTAACAGAACCTGGTGGAAGCCACACAAGTCACTCCATCCTGGATTACCTTGGGTGTCCAGTTTTGGAAAATGTATAGGTTTGCTAGGTTTCCCTAGATGCTGGCTGAGCTAGGGTCTCAAATCCACAGCTAGACACATTGCAAAAAAAGGGTCAGTTTTCTGTGGAAAAATGTGATGTGTCCACATCGCGTTTTGGAACGTTTCTTGTCGCGGGCACTGTAGTAAATTATTATTTTAAGCTATTCATTTATAAGTGTAAATTTACTACAAAGTGCAGGCTTATATGTCTCCAACAATTAAAAACCAGGGGATGGATCCTAATTTACAAGTGTACAATTACCCACACCTGGATGAAAATCTGCCTATGATAATGTTAAGGGAAACTTTTAACAGTTTATTAAAATTTAAATAAAATTAGTAAGCATATTTTTAAGATAAATGGTAATGTAAGTTGATCTTTAATATGTATTTTACATGTAGAACACATTTTTTAAATGCTACAGTATTAGTAACTTAATAAAGAATAAAATAAATATTATTTTGAATGTATTAAATTACAATTATTTTCTTAAGATCTAGTTTTTTGAAATCCCACCTAAAGAGTACAATTTATATTTATTTATTTTGTAATACAAATATTAACTTATGTACAAAAATAATTTACATTTATTTATATTTGAAAATAGTTGCCTTCATTTTCAAATTAAAATATAGTAATATATTTTATAATAAAATAAGAAATATGATTTATTTATATATAATGTGCCTCATATTAAATTGAATATCTTTACATTTTAAAAAGGTGAAATAAGTTAATTCATTTACTATTGTTTCCTATGCGCTTTTATTTTAAATCAATGCCTCCATTATTTTCTGTGGGAGCGTACATATCAGTGGTTGACCAAGTGTAGTGCTGGGCTTTCTCCAGCTCTGAGCTGGAGAACATTTTCTACTGTTTTGGGTCGTGTTTGGCTGTAGTATATACAGAAGTGCAGTTTGATAATAGCAATGAGCTTACTCTTTTGCGAGTGGGTTTATGTCCCTCGCTAAGCCCATCCCTAGCCCTCCGCTAGCCCTTCCTCACTAAACGCCTCCCACTTATTCATAAATATTACCCATTTTCCAGCCACTTCCCCTGCCCTTCCCAAATGTACTAAAATGACGTATATACCTACATGTGCAGAGATCTCCACATAAATGGAGATCTCCACACATGAAAGATACAAGAAACAGAGACGTAGCCCTCCTCACATAGGTTAATAGATAGTATTTTATTGTACGTTCCTAGTATTACTGTAGTGTTTCTAAACATTCTACAAGTCTCAGTTTGTGAATAGGCCCTGTAGTGTGTAACTTGAGGACCCAGTGATGAAAGTCCATTTGTTTGTATTGCTGTGCTACTTTTCCGATATGTGTGATTTTCATTGTTTAGTTACTTGTTTATACAGTACATATATTTATATATTTTGAGCTATTATTGTGTTCCTCTTTTACATTGTAGGTTTGAAAGTCCATTAGCGGAGTATCTGTGTGAAAACTAACACTGTTTGAAATCACAAAATTTTATCCCCCAAAATTACACAAAATATAAGAAAAATTACGGAAAATGCAATTTGGGGTATCTTGAGTGAAAATTTTACACAATGACATATACCTTGCATTCAAAAGCCACTTGAGTTGCCTGCGAGGGGACTGCTTCATGGAGAAAATGCCTCTTGTGACACCTTTTCTGCTTGAACTTGGTCAGAGACCTGCTCTCTCCCCAACAGCTCCGCTGTGTGTGGCACTGTAGCTGACCCCTTTTTCCTCTGTCTGGTAGGTATTCGAGGCCCTCCTCCACCCGCAGACTCCTGCCTGCGCCTCATCCCTGGTGGTCCAGTGGTGGAGCCTTGCTCTTCTGCTAGTCAGCTGCTATCTGTCTCTGTGTTTGTTCCCCTTTTCTGTCTTTTGTCTGTCTTTTCTGTATTGTGCCTTGTTACTGTCACCTCTGTAGTCTGTTTTTTTTTCCTTTTTAGGTCTCGGCTAGCATAGGCTGCGCATGCACAGTCTCGCTTGCGATATCTTATGTCTTAGAGTAGGAAGGCTTGAACCCGCCCCTCTTCTCCATTGGCTGGCTGCCTAAACGGCGGACAGCCATTAGAGAAGAGGGTTCTGAGACGTCATTTTTGGTAGCTAAGCCCCGTCCGTTTCGGATTGAGGGGCGTGTTTTTTTCGTTTCTTTCTCTCCTCGTAAAACACGCCCCCCAGTCTGCAAAGGACAGGGCTTAGCTTCCAAAAATGACGCCGCCTCCTCTCCCCCACCCCTTTTCTCACCTCTTAACTGGTTTGTGCAGCGACGCGGCTTGTTCAATTTCTCGCCCGTTTTCTCCCATTCAATGTCACTTCCCGCCACGCTTCACTTTCACTCCTTCCTCTCACTGAAATACTCTCAGGTTGTCCTCTCCACGCTCCATCCTCGCTTGCGCCGCCCCTCCCCTTCAGCGCAAACATGGCAGTCACGCAGCGCGAGGCAGGATGCGTCCATTGTGTGATCTGAGCTCGAGCTGGAAGCAGCCAAGAAGCAGCCCTGGAACGAGGGTAGACTCGGAGCAGGAGAGATTGGAAAATTCTAGACTCCACCGGCCCAGCTAGGGGGAGGGTCCTTTTGTGATGAAATGTTGCATAAATAATGGCGGTGGGGGTCTAAATTCACCGTTTCCATGGAGACCTTTGTGCCAGGCTGAACTCCATTCTGCTCGGCTCCAAGACTGCAGCCACTGTGCGCGGTATCCTCAATCAATAACGCTGGACGGCTGTAGTCGAGGACCGCTGGCTTCTGCAGCCGCCTTCATCCCCTTTCACACATTTCCTCCACACTGTAGCAGTCTAGTGCACCCACGTTGGCTGTTTCCTCGCCGGTGTCTCTCGAGCCGTAGGCGGCTGTGGATGTTTGCAGCCCCGCTGCCAGAGCTTCGTTGGTGCTCGTGAGGACGAGCACTCGCAGCAGTGCACCGTCCTCCCCTGGCTCCAGCAGGGTTGCTTTTTTCAGATTTGTGGGGGAAGTGTCACCAGAGCCCTTGCTTGTGACGGCTGCCTGCTGCAGAGGTAACATATAACCTGCTGGTGATGCTGGACTGTCTGCAGTGATACGGGACTCAGGGCGTCTTTCATCATGCTGGTAAAGTTTGTGGCACTCTCCACACATTGCTATTGCATGTGTGTGGCCATGAAGAGGGAGTGTTAAAACCGCCCCTCACAGCGCTCGCAGAAGATGTCTGTGCTTAATCCCCAAGTACGTAAAAGGATGCCTTTATGTCTATGAAAAAATTGAAAAACAGATGAGATAAGGACTTTTCTCCCACTATGACCTTGGATATGTTAAACATGTTGCATGTGCCCACTTATTCGAAGCCATAGAATTTTTGCATGTTTCAAACTTTGGTGTAAGCCATGTCTGATTTTCTTAATATTTGGTGATGGGACATTAGCAAATGTGATCGGCGTGGAAAGTCAATCTCTGGTTAGTTCGTTAAAGTCTGTTCAGAGCTGAGCTCTTCGAAAAATAAATAATGTCAGCGGGGGTGGTGGGGTGGAGGGGGGTACACAGGCCGGGTCAGAGCTGGATTGCCTTTAATTTAGTGAAAGCAAATTAATAATATATGTGCCTGTAACAAGTTGGTGTTTGTTGACCACAGGCCATTTTTGCACGTGTGCACTTGAAGATGTCTTCCGCACCAGTAAAGAGCTTTTTTAGAATGGTTCACGGATGCTATGATTTTCTGACACTAAAGTGTGTTAGTTTAGTTGAAAATGAAACGTGTGTTTATCATATATCTGCTAAAGCCCTGTTATACAATCGCAGACAGACAATCATCCCAAATAGATGGTTCACAACTCATGTGTAATGCACTTTGGAAAACATACAAATTATGAGACCCTAGCTGTGGCCGAAGTGGGAAGTGTGTTACATTTATCACACCAGATATAGTATGCGACCGTACCAAAATCCTCCACAAATACGCACTCGAACCACGAGTCTCATTATTTATCAGAGGCTGTTACCTCGTTGTGCTTGCTTTCCTGCCCCGTTCCCTCATTGTGATTGCTTTCCTGCTCTGCCCCCTGTTCCCTCGTTGTGCTTGCTTTCCTGCCCCCTGTTCCCTCGTTGTGCTTGCTTTTTTGCCCCCTGTTCCCTCATTGTGATCGATTTTTCTGGCTTATGTTCCCTGTGTGTGGCTCTGTGTGTGTGTGTGTGTGTGGCTGTGTGTGTGTGTGTGGCTCTGTGTGTGTGTGTGGCTCTGTGTGTGTGTGTGATGTGTGTGTGTGGCTCTGTGTGTGTGTGGCTCTGTGTGCGTGTGGCTCTGTGTGTGTATGTGTGGGGCTCTCTGTGTCTGTGTGTGGGGCTCTCTGTATCTGTGTGTGGAGCTCTGTGTGTGGGGCTTTTGTGCCCGTGTGTGGGGCTCTATGTGTGTGGGGGGCTCTGTGTGTGTGTGGGGCTCTGTGTGTGCGCGTGGGGCTCTCTGTGTGTGTGGGGGTCTCTGTGTGTGTGGGGGGGGCTCTGTGTGTGTGGGGGGGGGCTCTGTGTGTGTATGGGGCTCTCTCTCTGTGTGTGTGGGGCTCTCTGTGTCTGGGGCTCTCTGTGTCTGTGTGTGAGGCTCTCTGTATCTGTGTGGGGCTCTCTGTGTCTGTGTGTGTGGGGCTCTATGTGTGTGGGGGGCTCTGTGTGTGTGTGGGGCTCTGTGTGTGCGCGTGGGGCTCTCTGTGTGTGTGGGGGTCTCTGTGTGTGTGGGGGGGGCTCTGTGTGTGTGGGGGGGGGCTCTGTGTGTGTATGGGGCTCTCTCTCTGTGTGTGTGGGGCTCTCTGTGTCTGGGGCTCTATGTGTCTGTGTGGGGCTCTGTGTGTTTGTGTGTGGGGCTCTCTGTGTCTGTGTGTGTGGGGGGGGCTCTGTGTTTGTGTGGGGTTCTGTGTTTGTGTGGCTCTGTTTGTGTGTGGCTCTGTGTGTGTGTGACTGTGTGTATGTGTGTGTGTCTGGGGGGGTGTGTGTGGGTGCAAATGCAATAGGTCTTGCATTTGCGAGAGATTAAGCTATTGGCATTGTAAATGACAATGCCATTTATTTATGTTTTAAAAACAAAAACATAAATAAAAATAATGTCATGAGCAATGCCAATAGGTCTAACTCAGGGGTCTTCAAACTGTGGGGCGCGACCCCCAGGGGGGCCGTGGAGCGATGCAAAGGGGGTCGCCCCTTCACAGTGTCACTTCTGCCCTGACCTCCAGGGCTTCAGCCCCCCTCCTCCCCCATCCCATGTCTCAGCCCAGGCTGCTGCAGTGCAGCTCGTGCTCCTGGGCAGCTCCTGGGGCCTCGGCTGGGCAGTGTCTGGAGGCTTATCTCCGGCCCGAGTTTTTCACAGGTCTTTAAAGACCATTACCATATTTACATGCCTTTGTTAACTGATTACCAAAGCTTAGTTTTTTATGGTTCCAGTACCCCCTGGGCCCCCACTCTGCCTATTCCTTACATTTGTATTTTTACACCTACTGCTGTAGTGTGAGAATGCATTTATTAAAAAGAAATATAAAGCAGGGTTGCCAAAAGAAACATGCCTGCTATGTGTTGTTTAAAGATCCTGCAGAGACCTGCTCTTGACACTAAATTGAGTTAGGAATAAAAAAGTATGTATTAATTAGTTATGGGACTTTTCTGGCTTTATTCTCTTTAATTATTAGTCATGGATCATTGAGGCATCCCTAGAACACGATTAACAGTGCTTTCTATTTATATTTGCTGATCTAAGTATTCACAGATAAGTGCTAAAAATACAGCTTTAGGTGACAGCTTATTTCTGGGCCATCAAAATAATGAGCTGGTAACCCTAATCATTAGACTGGAAGTTTGTTGCAGGATCAGCACATTATTTATTTCCTCCACCGTCGAACCCTGATTAATGCCATTATAGCAATAGTTTAACTTATATCTGAAACCCTACTCTTCAAGTTTCTGGGAATGCACCCTGCTTTCAGACTACTCACTTCTCATTCTCGCCTTCACTTTCACGTTCACCCTGCACTCCCAGCGATCACAATGCACTTGTAGCAATCACAATGCACTTGTAGCGATCACAATGCACTCATAGCGATCACAATGCACTCACACTGATCACAATGCACTCATAGCGATCACCATGCACTCATAGCGATCACCATCCACTCACAGCAATCACAATGCACTCACAGCAATCACAATGCACTCACACTGATCGCAATGCACTCACACTGATCACATTCACTCATAGCGATCACCATGCACTCACAGCAATCACAATGCACTCACACTGATCACCATGCCCTCATAGCGATCACCATGCACTCATAGCGATCACAATGCACTCCCACTGATCACAATGCACTCACACTGATCACCATGCACTCCAGCAATTACAATGCACTCACACTATTCACCCGCTCACCCTGCACTCACACTGATCACCATGCACTCACACCATTCACCCGCTCACCCTACACTTACCGTAATCACAATTCACTCACACTGATCACCATGCACTCACACCATTCACCCGTTCACTCTGCACTCACAGTGATCATAATGCACTCACACTGATCACAATGCACTCACACTGATCACAATGCACTCACACTGATCACAATGCACTCACACTGATCACCATGCACTCACAACATTCACCCGCTCACCCTGCTCTCTCAGTGATCACTCTGCACTAAAAATTCGCTTGCATTGTTCACTCTGTACCTCACCCTGCAGTCACACGAGCACACTTCTCATCCTGCACGCATGTGACACTCCACTCACCTGCCCCCCCTTACTGCTCAATCTGTAGCTCACTCAAACAAGGCCATCACTAACCATGCACTAATTAGTCCCACTCTGCACTTACAGCCGATCCCAAATTCATATGGTCACCTCACTCCCCCTGCAGTCACTCCTTTTACTCTACTCTCACACTGTTGCATTGCTCACCGTGCAGTCACATGGGCACTCTTGTCACCCACACAGTGCAGAAGGCTAAAGTGCCTGGTACAAAGAAGATGTACCATGCACATCACAGAACTGAGTGTAAGTAGACTATGAGTAGCGCTATAAAAAAATGAAATGTTTGTCAGACAGGTGCTATAGAGAGATGAGGTGCATTATTGGTGAGTGGTAGTGAGGGAATTCATGGAGAAGGTGGAAAGACTGTGGCACCGTGTGCGACCAGTGCTTGGACAAGCCCTGGGTGGGAGTGTTAACCCCCCCCACCCCCGAAGTTCGGGTCTATTGGATCCCCTGCTTCTGTCTATAATTTACATTTGTAGTGCGCTACTGTTACCAAAAGGTGTCCGAGGGCTAATAACCATCTGCCTGCAATGTGAGAGAGGGATCCGGGGTTGGGAGAGGAGAGAAGAGAGGGATGGAAGGAAGGGGGTGAGAGGAAAGGGGCATGGGTAAACTGCTTAACTCTGCACAAGACCGCCATGGTTTGAATGCACCCTTGCTGCTCCCGGCCATGGCCAGGTGAGCTTCTAATGTGGCAGCGCGTATTCCTGCGGATTGGGAAGCCCTTCACAGAGGTTGACTAGACATCTTTCTGATGTTAATTGCTGTATTTTGGTTATAAACTGGTACTGATGGAGTGAAATCTTTCCTCAGTTTTACTGTGTTTAAAAAAATTCTAAATAATAAAGCAATGCTACCCCAAAATACGCAGCATCACAGAACATTATTTACATTTTGCACTCACACAATTTAGTCAAGCCTGTCGCATAATTTGGTCCTCACCTTCCTCATAACCTAGAGGTTTAGAAATTTTTGTCAGGAGGGGGTCCTTACGCTTGAAAATGTTGACAGGGGGGTCTCGGCATCCAAAAGTTTGAAGACCTCTGCTCTAACTTTAACAATGCCGAGACCATTGCATTGTAAATGATTGTTATTCCTTTGTACCTGGTTTTTCCCTGTTGTTGTCCTCCGTGCTCGCTTGCCCACCTTTCCCGCCGCTTCTGCCCTCGTGGACCATCTACCCTGCCGGTTCCCGCCTCCCAGCTGAGCTTCCCTAATGAATGGCAGTCGATGTGTGGCCGCACTGAAGTCGCCCCGAAGGTGCGCCAAAGACAAGCCCATCTGCGCCCATCCGCGACCAGTGCCATGGACCCTGGAACTCCGGCCTCCCACTGCTACGACACAGCTGCCCTCCACGTACTCAACACTGGAAGGAACAACTGCCAGCTATCTACGCTGACCATCACCCATGGCCAGTTCTCCTGCTGACACTGCAGACAATCCTTCACCATCCTCCACACCCCCACAACCACTGCACCCACGCCTGACGATAGCACCACCAAAGCCCTGAAGTGAATCTTCCTCAATATGCGTTCACTGCACAGACATGCCGTAGAGATCTGGCACCTACTTGAGACCGTCTCGCCAGAAGTTGGCTTCTTTATAGAAACCTGGACCAATGCCTCCTCTGCCCCCGACATCGCCACCGCCATTCCTGATGGTTACAAGATCCAGTGGAAGGACCGCCCCAACCGCTTAGGAGAAGGACTCGCCATCGCACACAAGAGCTCCCTCCGCCTCTCCACCTCCACCACAAGTGACTCCTCCTCCACCACCGAACACATCCACTTCCAGATCCAGACTAGCCCCAGAACCACACTTCGTGGCACCCTCACCTACAGACCCCCAGGACCTCATGCTTCGTTCGCAACTACCATTGATGACCTCATCACACCCCACACCATCGCCTCCATGGACTACATACTCATCAGAGACCTGAACTTCCACCTCGACAACCTCAGTGACCCCAACTCCACCGCCCTCCTGGACAACATCGCCAACATCGGACTGAACCATCTCGTCACCACTTCTACCCACAAGGCAGAACACACCTTCGACCTCATCTTCGTAGGGGGAACAACATCCGCTCTTCAGCCACACCACGCAGCACCCCTGGATGGACCACCACTGTGTACATTTCTCTTTCAACACTGCCATCACCCACAAACCCACTCCATGGCCTCTGCAAAGGAACTGGAGCAAGGTCACAGAGGAGAACATCAACTCCACCCTCATACATGACCCTCCCCCCGCCTCGACTGACGCCAACACTGCAGCCAAGGAACTACACTGCTGGATCACCAACTGCGCTGACAAGCTCGCACCCCACCGCACCACCGACAGGCAACACCCCTTGAAGGCCACCTAATTCACTATTGACCTCCAAGAAGCCAGACACTCCTGCAAATGTCTCAAAAAACGATGGAGAAACAGCAAATCCACGGAAGACCTGACCACCTACAAGAACGCCATGACAGAATACCACCAACTCATAAGATCCACCAAGGTGATGTTCATCCAGAACAAAATCCTCACCAACCCCAACAACTCAAAGGAACTCTTCAACATCATCCAACAATTCACCAAACCCCCCATCGAAGCCACGGCAGTCACTCCCTCCCAGGACCTCTGCAACAAGCAAGGCTCCTACTTCCACCTGAAAATCAAGGCCCTCTACGACAACTTCAGCGAACAGACTCCAGAAAACGCCCCTACCTCCAGCGATGACAGCCAGCCCACCATCACCGCCTGGATCCCGGTCACCACCAAAGATACCACCACGACCATGAAGAGCACTCACTCAGGAGCCCCCACGGACCCCTGCCCACCGCACGTCTTCCACAGAGTCGCCGCCGCCATAGCTTCTGAGCTACGACGCACCATCAATGACTCCTTTGAATCCGGCACTTTCCCCGACTACTGGAAATGCGCAGAAGTTAAGCCCCTCCTCAGGAAACAGACCCGACAGACCTGAAGAACGGCCAATCCATCTCTCTCCTTCCCTTCGCAGCCAAAGTCACCGGGATCATCAACGCCCAGCTGACAAACTTCATCGAAGAGAACGCCATCCTCGACTCTACCTAATCCGGATTCCGCAGTAACCACAGAACCGAGACCGCCCTCCTCGCCACCACAGATGACATCACATGCTCCTCGATCAAGGTCACGCCGCGACCCTCATCCTACTCGACCTCTCTGCAGCCTTCGACATCGTCTCTCACCTCACTCTCGCACCCAGACTCCACGATGCTGGCATACAGGGAACCGCCCTCGACTGGCTCCACT
The DNA here is from genome assembly GCF_964261635.1 of Lissotriton helveticus. Taxonomy (NCBI): domain Eukaryota; kingdom Metazoa; phylum Chordata; class Amphibia; order Caudata; family Salamandridae; genus Lissotriton; species Lissotriton helveticus. The sequence goes on along the minus strand of NC_136068.1, from coordinate 962,681,559 downwards.
CCTCCTTCGCCGGCAGAACCCCAAGGATCAGACTCCCGCCCTTCCTCTCTGAACCCACAGAGATCAACTGCGGAGTACCCCAAGGATCACTGCTCAGTCCCACACTGTTCAACATCTACATGGCCCCGCTCGCCACCATTGTCAGACAGCCTGGACTCAGCATAGTATCCAACCCAGACGACACCCAGCTCATCCTCTCCCTCACGAAGGACCCCGAACCCACCAAGAAGGAATGAAAGATGGTGCAGCTTGGATGAGCAGCAGCGGTCTAAAACTCAACTCGGAGAAGACAAAGTCCTCTTCCTTGGACCCACCCCCTCAGCTTGGGACAATTCCTGGTGGCGCACCACCCTCGGCAACCCACCCTCCCCCCAGACCATGTCCAGAACCTTGCCATCATACTCGACACCTCCCTCACCATGACCCGACAGATCAACGACATCGCCTCCACCTGCTCTAACTCCCTCTGCACCCTCCGCAAGACCTTCAAGTGGATCCCCCCCGAAGCCAGAAAAACCATCACCCACGCACCCATAACAACCAGACTGGACTACAGAAACGCCCTCTATGCTGGAATCAACAAATCCCTGCTACGCAAACTCCAGACCTTCCACAACACTGCTTCAAGACTTATCCTCAGCATCCCACGACATGAGCACATCACCCAACACCTACGAGACCTCCACTGGCTCCCCGTCGATAAGAGAGTAACCTTCAAGCTACTCACCCATGCCTATAAATGCCTACACAACTCCGGACCCAAATACCTCAACGAAAGTGTCTCCTTCCACGTACCCATAATGAACCTCCACTCCACCTACCTCGCCCTAGCAGAAACCCTGCGCATCCGCAGAACCAGAGCAGGTGGAAGAGCCATCTCCTACATCGCAGCCAAAGCCTGGAACGAACTTCCAGTCAACATCAGATGCTCTCCTACTCTGCACACCTTCAGGAAAGGCCTCAAGACCTGGCAGTGTGGCTGAATCAGACCTGCACTCACCCCCCCTCAGCCCCCCCCTCCAGCGCCTTGAGACCTTCATGGGTGAGTAGCACGCTTTAAACACCCTGACTGATTTATTGAACCCGTCTTCGGCAAGATATTTTCTGCCCTAACCAGCCCTCTTTGGCAACAAATAGTTTCTCTTTCAACACTGCCATCTTTCTGGCCCGGTGTAAGTTCTGAAGTTTTTCCCTGTCTTCAGAATCCAGCAGGTTTGACCTGACAATAATTAATGATTGTGATGGTTCAGGTATTTTTTAATCTAAGCCTTCAGATATAATCATTAAATAACCCTCGCCACTGCTTGTATAGACCTTTGTTCATCCACCAAGTGTAATGGAAAGGAGCAATCATTTACATCAAACTTCTTAAACAACAAAGTTCATTTAGGGCTTCAAAGTGGTGAATAAAGCCAATGTAAGTATGTTAAATGGTTTTGTTTTATTCAACAAATATTAGTAATTTAGTCATAATTATTACAAATTCAAATAATCAGTTAATCAGTATTACAAAACGAGGTAAAATACCAAATTAGTGAGTAATACAAAAAAAATAGAGTTAATGCAACAAGCATGTTCCATAAAAGAATTCGCTTATCTAGCTTAAGCATGAAATAGCAACTTATTTAGTAAGCATGGAAAGGTGTCAGCTCAGAACCCCAAATAAAGAGTTCTATTGAGACAAAAAATGCATACGCATAACGCCTTTGCACTTAACCCGTTAACCGTGGTGGTAATTCTGCCGCAGTGAGGGTGTTTCCGTGCGCGGGTGGGGCCGCGTCGGCCGTTGGACGTGCGCAGCACTACGAAGGTAACAGCCGACGGCAGCACACAACGGGTTAAGCAATAAATATTTTTTACAAATTTGGAAAGCATTCTTGGCTACAAATTGGTGGACATCTCTGAAAAAGAGAAGGGCTCAAAGGGGATCTTTTCTGAAGAGGAGTAGTCCTATGAATCTCAGAAAGAGAGTCTCAAGTACTTCAACCCATACTAGGAACACACGCTAAAATAAATGTTATAAAGCAGGTTTGGTTACATTTGATGCATGTCACATACTCGATAACCAATTGGATCAGGTAAACTCCCTAGTTTCTCACGTCTTCTCAATACGCCGCAGAAACAAGTCCTTGAAAAGATACTTCGTCCACATATTTCGGTTCAGATAGTTTTTCCCATGATTCATCTTTCCTGTCCTCTCATCTCCTCCCAGTGAGAACCTCACTATCAGTTGTCTAATTCATAACAAATGGCTATTCACTAACAGCTTCTGGAAAGTTACAGCATCAGCAGTGGAAGAGAAAAAGATCTTGTGCAAAACAGTTCAATGCAGGGGGAGAGGAGTTAGCCTAACGGCTAAGGCGCTCGACCTCGGACCTGGGGATCTGGGTTTGAGTTTCGGTAACGACGCCAAAACCTCCTGTGATTCTGGGCAAATCACTTAATCTCCCCAGGCCTAAAAATGAAAGTGTCTGTCCTCATGTAAAATGTAACTTGTGCTATGTAAAGCGCTCTGATACCTGATTCGGTTCGGGTCTAGTTCACGCTAAATAAAACTCTACACAAAAAAAAAAAGCGAAAAACAGGCCTTTCAATCCTAATGTATAAATCAATATTAATATGGCATCAGTAGTTGAGCTAACTTAAATCAGTCCATTATTATTTCTTTTACAGGCTTGCAATGCATAAGTATGGTTCCCTACTACTAAAATGTCATTTATTATACACGCTACTTAGCATAGACTTGCCTTTTCTATCTACATTTGTTTTTGTTTTCAAAATCAAGATTTCATGTCACCAATGGTTGTTAAATGTATTGCACCCGGGCCACTCGGAACGAGGGCCTTAGTAGCTAGATACTGGGCTTGATTGCACCTGGGCCACTCAGAACGAGGGCCTTAGTAGCTAGATACAGGGCTTTGTGGCTTAGCGATGTGTTGCAAAAGAAGCCAGAATGACAACAACTCATTCTAAGGAGTTCTTGCAAGAACAAAGATTAGAAGTTGTTAGTGAATTACACATTTGTAATCATTACTATGGTTTTGGTTATATGAAATTGGTATAATTGCTTTCTGCACACAACAAATAGTTAGGCCCTAAAGGTTTATACCTAAAATTACATAAAAGACAGGTAGTGAGAGTAGTTAGAGAGACATTATACTCTACCACTATATCCTAGGTTGCAGATAATCATGTGACTCAAAGAAGGAAGTAATCAGTAAATCCCTCCCTGAGGTGGGAGAAGGGTAAAAACCACACCACACCCTGTGAAGTGGGGATTTTCTCTGTCAACATACATTGTTCACACGTGTAAACAAGAAGACAAGTTCAGTTAGAGCAAGGCCCTCCATTTTGTACTGCCGTTGACACTATTGGAGCCCATGATGGATGTTCTGCTGCACCCAGTCAAGTAGACACACAAACTCCACAATCATCCTGCACCACATGCTTCCCCCATCTATGCACCACACTGATGAAGTGACAGATCATGTTAAAGGAGAATGACAGAACTTTTTAAAAGGTGAGGCTAGTATACATGTAACCCCTGAGGTACGGAGTTAAATGGCTTCTCCCATCTACTTGGGATCTAAAAATGTTTATAAAACTCATAGAAATAGCAGGAAATTAAGATACGGCATGGAAGGACACTTTCTCACGAGTCTTGCAGGGGACACTTCAATCTCAACAAGTACCCATTGTCCTCATTGGTGGGGAAACACCTTCAGTTTAAATTTTGATATGTTCTTATGACTGCAAGGATCAGGGGAAAATGCTAGGCACGGACAAACCATTTGTTCATGTGATTCCGTTCAATATATGCTATGAACATTCATAACCGGTTGATATCCGAGCAATGTTTTAGCAGTTGGATGCAACTAATAGATGTCACTTTGAAATGCAGTTGGATGACTGGCATACTGGTTAGCATGTATGAATGTGGTTCTTAAACTGCACAACCTAGCCGAAAGGCAAATGTAGCTAAATGCCTACCTAGGTCAATAGGAACCGAGAGGGTTCCTTCAATAAACAGAATAGTATTTGGGCAAGCACACAATGAATCTTAGGGGAATCTATATGGCAAAAGTACTAGACAAGTTGCCTGTTGTCAGAACGTATATAAAATAACGGGAAAATGCTGCGAGATGCTCATGTTTGTCGTGACAGTGTGGTCCCATGCTGCCTGAGCTCCTGTAGATGGGGTTAATGGGAATTGCTCTCTGGTAGAGGTGGTCATCGAGAATTTTGGGTTTGTGGTATAGCGTATGATGATTAAGGGGTCAGTGTAAGTGTGTCACGGTACATTTTTAAATTTTGTTCTGGCAAGAGGTTTGACAAGGTTCCTGGCCTAGACTGGTTCTGACAGGAAGTTGTCACCTACTTGGGCCAGGGTCTAACCATCAACCATATTTCCCAGAGGTGTCAAATTATGATAGACACTGGAGGCCCTCCTACCTGTGCCTCTAACCTGAATGGCAACAAGAGTTCAGTAAACGTTTATATTCCACTGAAAAAGCAGAATAATCAGGCTGTAGGATACAGTTTAAATGGATGACCTACAGAGCTGTACCGAGTTTGGAAAGAGAGTCCCGGTTCTAATCTGCATGTCACATGCATGAAGTCTGCGGAGAAGATTAGCCTGGCATCATTATACGTTTTATGAACTTTATGGCTGAGTTTGCTAAAAAAAGAACTATTACTGAAATCCCAAAAAAATAGTTTATAAAGTAGCCAAAATATTCAGAGTGCTTTTTTAAATATTTTGAATTGTATTTAACTTTTTTTTTTATAGCCAGAACGTGATATCTCGAATAAAATAAGTTTATGATGGTATTGTCAGTATCTAAGGGCCGTATACAAAATACCCCTCACGTAGCCTCCTCCGCTGTCCCTCAACTTCTGATTATAAAGTGCCCCCTACTTCACTGAGTGGTGCAATCAGAATCAAAAACACTTTTTCCCCTTAGCTGTCGTTAATGAACACTTAATGATAATTGCCATTACGCTGAAATTAATATCTATTTCTCCTTCCCTCTCCGCTGTTGTCTTGATTAAACTCGAGCTGAAGAAGGCACTTTAAAATCAGAAAAGCAGGAGAGCTGGATGTCAGGGCAGAGCAGCGCGTGCCTTAAGCTGAAAAGGCAATGTAATGGTTAATACATCTTCTAAGTAGATCTGTGTACAGACTGCAGTTCACATTGTGCACCACGTTTTTGAGCACATGTACTATTTGGTTGGTTCCCAAAATCACCTTTCGTGGAGGAGGAAGAACGACTTGTCTTATGAAGATTAATGAAGCAGGTCACAAATTGTAATCCATGCGATTGGCTACAAACATAGGGATGGTGGCTTGCAAAGGGTAGCAGACCAACATCAATGTATTTACATTTCCAAATAGAAAAAAACTTTTTTAAAGAAAAAAAACAGCCTGTTACTTAAAGGAATAAATGCTGCTTAAAACAAGCTTTTCTTATAGAAAAACATAATGGGGAGCAGCCAGAGGTCCCATGGACCACTGCCTGCTTTCCCTGAGGCTGTCACCAAGATTCGCCAAAAAGAATAGGTTTTCTTTTAAGAGGACCCGGTCCTCTCTTCAAATCAGTTACCACCTCTTTGAGGAGTCAGTAACTGGTCAATAGTTTGCAAACTACACACTTGAATGGATTGCCCCTTACATGGTGCTTACAAATTGAAATTTAGTATGAGTTGCAAACCCCATTTTACGAGTCTGAAAAATGTGTGAGTTTTGCACACTGGGAATAGCCATTCTGCAGTCGCAAACCCTGTGATGTTGCGAATTGCAGGATTTGCAATTGCAAAACTCTTTAGTACATCTCGTTCATACTGTCTGAGTACTTCCACAGTAATCTTAAGGCTAGACATAATGCAGAAAGAGAATTCATGCTCATAACTCTGTGCCTACAGGTCCCCGGCCTCACATAAGACAAAAGTCAACTTTCTGAAATTCTCAAAAGTTTCCAGAACTTTTCCCGGAAGGCTGTAACGCTCGTATCCAGTATGCCCGATTGTACATGTTGTGCAATTATGCAGGGTGAAATGTCATCACCTTTGTGAAACGTCGCATTTTTTCTCGTCGTAGAATATATTTTTCCTTTTGAAAACCCTTTCACCTAGTCTCTTCACCAGTTTTGTTGGTGTTCCCTTTATTTTCCACCCTAAAAGGTGGGATGTGGTTGGGGAGGTGTTCGAGAATACCTACACATTTGCAAGGTGACTTTCCTATGCAAACAGCTCTGTGAATCACGTCCTATAAGCAAAGCAAATCTGATTTTTTTCAGCAAATGGTTGGGAGTTGTGTGCCAGCATGGGGGAGTAGTACTGGCAAGCATGTGCACCAGCAGGGATAAGGGGACTGGATGGGTGTACCAGCAGGGTGTGCACCCTTGCCAGATGAGAAAGTCGCTCAGTATGTCATACCAGAGAGGTGACAGCCTGTGTGCAAGCAGTGTGGGTACTGACAACAAGTGTGTGCCTGAATAGTGGAGCGGGGGAATTGTTAGGCAGTGTGTGGCAGAAGGGTGGGCACCCCTGCCAAGGGACCCGGTCCAGACATCACATTCTGTCACCAAGCTCTTCTCAAATAAATCGAATATCATACTTGGTTTTCTGTGTGATGGGTGGGCAGGGGGTGGCATGCTGTGCAGCAACGCATTGAGAAGGGTGACTCCTGTGCATGGCACAGATATTTTTTTAATGAGCTGATTTCATTGAGATATGTGGGTTGTGGTGGGAGGGCGGAAAGAGAGGTGGAGGGGGGAGAGGAAATAGCAAAAGAGAGATGTGTGTGCGAGGGAGAGGGAGCTAGAGAGATGGGGACGAACAAGGGGGCACAGGAGAGCACGCATGTTCATAGCTACTCTACAAGTCACAGATCTGTGAATCTTTCAAATCACAGTGACGTTTTCAAATGGGTGTGACACATAACGTTAGGATAGTGTGCAGTGTATGCTTTATGTGTGCATGTTGAGACTAATGGGGCTCATTAGGATCGCGTTTTTTCCGCATCCTTCAGGCCGGCGGAAGCCACCGCCGGCCCGGAGGATGCGGGAAAACCGCTGGGGAGGCACGAAAGACCCACCGCCAAATTAGGATGGCGGTGGGTCTCAAAATCGGTCTGCAGCCTTTCCGCCGCGGTCGCCTTCCGACCGCTGCGGAAAAGCTCTAACATGGCTGGCGATGTCTATCAGACACCGCCAGCCATATTAGGATGGCGGAAAACAGATGCCTTTCCGCGGCGGATTCTCCGCTAGTGGAAAGGCATACGGTGATTTCTTTGGGGGCCCGCTGCGGGCCCCCAGGGTGATTGGGGGGTGCACATGGGGGGTACCTATGGTACCCCCCTGCATTTGCATGCACGAAGCGGCAGGCACCGCGCGGTGCCTGCCGCTTTGTGCATGCAAATACTAAGCATGCATATTTAACCTTGCGGCGGGTGCTGCTTCAAGCAGCACCCGCCGCAATGTTAAATATTGAGGATGTGACTGCCAGGCTGGCGGTCACATCCTAATTGTACTGGAGGGACCGCCGCTGCCCCTGCGGACGGTCCCTCCTCCTCTAGGGTGGCGGACGGACGCAGGTCCGTCCGCCATCCTAATGAGCCCCTTAGTGCGCTGTGAACTTGTCTAGTGTGTACCTGTGGAGGGCTAGCCTCATCGGCGCAGCGGATCTTGGACCAAGCAGCTCTCCCAGTGCCCTGTACTGCTTCGCCAAAATACCCGGTGAAGGTGCTAGTGCAATGTGATGCTTAGACAACTTAGTACATTACTCAGGGTAAAAGGCCTTAGTTATTTTTCTTCAAGACCCACGGGGTGCCTCGAGCCACAGGCAAAGCATCAGCAGAAACCTCGAACAGCTAAGCTAGAGTGAAGCACAGCCCCATTGCGAGACTGGATTAGAAGCACACAAGCTTCAAGGCCTCCAGAAATGGTCTACTGCGGATTTTACCATGGAGGACGAGTGGAAAGGTGTTTTTTTTAATTGTGTGACGTATGACAGAGGTTTGTAGAGTGCAGTATTTTCATTGTTGTGGTATACTGCAGGAATATGGCAACAAACTGCAGATTGGAAGTGCACTGTGATGAGGCCATGACTACTGGGTATGAGAACAGCTTCACTCGCTATCTCTTAAAGATAGAATTGCACAAAACTAGTTAAAGTGTGGACTTTTTGGGAGAGGAATCAGATGTATTTAATTAACGATTTTGTTTTACATTGACTTAATGGATAACTGGTGCTGTAGCATTTCTGTTGCTAATCAGAAAATGTGCACTTCTATGCTGGTCTGCCTGCACTAAAGTGCTGCACAGATTGCGTGTTTATCAGAAGTCTGCTGCACTGCTGCTTTTTCTATATTTGTTCTGTGTGTGAATGAAGCTTGCATGACTCTTGCTGTTTTGGGATTAATTAAGGTTTCCCTTTCTGCTGCCTTTGCCTGCCCCCCGTTCAATGTGATCGACGTTTTCACTGTTGCTGCCTGCGCCTGTTCTGTGTGAGGGAAGCGTCACTGTCCTGCTGTCTGTGCTTTGCCTCGTCTGTCTGTGTGGTTGACGATAACCCTACTGGTGACTTTTCTGTCCCCATTCTTTATAATTGAAGTTTGCTTTGCTGCTGGCTGTGCTGTTGTTATTTTGAGGACAAGGGGAGTGTGCACTGCAGCTGCCTTTGTTCTAGTTTTCTATGTAAGGCACGTTTGCACCATTTCTGCCTGGCACCTGTCTTTTGTGCGCTTGATTGAAGCCTGTCCTACTGCTGTCTGTGCTTCATTGTTCTCAGATGCCTGTTCTCATGTGTATGCATTTGAAGTTTACTGCTGCCTGTGCTGTTGCTGTGAGTGAGGGACGTTTGCACTGCAGCTGCCTGTTCTTGCCTGTCTGCGGGAAGTTTGCACTGCTGCTGCCTATGGTGTGCCGGTGCAGGGCTTAATTTGAACCGGTGCTTGCCAATGGGGCCCACCGGCATTCATTATTGGGGCCGGCACTTATTTCCTTCATCAGTCAATTCCGGAGAGCAAAGGAGGGAAAACTCACAAAGGAGAATGGAGGAGGAAAAATACTGAAAAGCTGTCACAAAAATTGCACGAGTGGGAAAAATGGAATGGTGGTACCTGGTGGTGGATTAAAGAGGCGTGAGGGGGACTGAATACTGCGCAACTTGGGATTCGGCGGGTAGGCATTAAATAGCGCCTGCCTCGGGCTTCTGAGCAGAGTTTTGGGCACAGGCACGCACTTATCTTCTGCAAATTAAGCACTGGCGTGCGCTCGTTTCCGAATGAGAACTAGATGGTGAACATTTGCAACTACTTAAGAGACAGAGCAAGTTTCAGCACAGACTCCTTCACCATTGAGTGCTACTGTTTCCCTCTCTCATCTTCCTCCTCGGGCGCTCCTCCGGCTCTCCAATGACTCTCTCCGTCACTAACTCCTGGTCCCCTGACTGTACCTGTCAGAAATATGAGGCCTGGCAGGGAAGGTGTTGCCTGTCGGCTCCTAATGAGGAGCAGAGGTGAGTGCGGCGAGGAAACAACAAGCTGAACGCGAGTCCCAAATCTCCCATCGCGCCAGACAGGCCAGAGCGTCGGACGCGACAGCTTACCCGCCGTTCACTGGAGAGACACCCTAGGGACAAAGAGGGGGTCTATTTACCGATCACACTAACAACAAAACAGCCGTCACGGAGCCCAATTAAAAGGCAGGCGGTGGGCTGCGGAAGTTGGCAGGTGCGTCAGTTGTCCGCCCCTCCTCATGTAACCGGTTCCTGCGTCGTCATGGCTGCCGCCCTCCGCTGGTTAGCAGCGTAACGCATCACGCCGCTCCCTCCGTTCTGACGGGGTTTGACGCCGCGTCCCTGGCACGAGGACGGCACGCTCGATCAGTGCGCACAAGGGTCTAACGCGCATCATCGCAGGACGGCAGAAAACAAACGCCATTGATTCCTCCAATAATAGTTCCAAACGCCAAGGCCAAACGAAAGCCAACAAGCATTGGCAAAGCCAATAGGTCTCGCTTTTATAAAGAGAGTGCAAAGTCATTGAATTTATCAATACATTATTTGTAAAGGAAGGAAGGCAAGCCAGCTAATATAAGTGGCAACCAAATGAGTGACAGTGAGGGCATCTAATGGCGATCAAGGAGCAGGATCTAATTCAATTGCCTTTTGGCTTGAAGGGTCATGTTGCAGCTGTAGACCTTGGGACCTGATCTCCCATAGACCCCCGCCACCTCATCTCTGCAGTCATTCATTTGTACATTTGCATTTGCACACAATAGGGACACTTACAGCTTTCAAACTCCTGTCTTTAGCTTCCTTCTGTTTCCATTGTTGATGTGTTAAACTTTTTGAATATTGTTCTATTCTTAATCTTTTTTTGTATGGTCTGTATGTAGAGCTATTTTGTCTCAAAGGATTTAATGTAATTGGTAATGAGTGCTGTAGAGCAGCCTGGTTTCATATCAGCCTTTAACCCCTTCCATGCTCATGACGGAACGGTTCCGTCATGAGCTACGGTTGAGCTGTGCTCATGACGGAACCGTTCCGTCATGACCACGCCCGTTTCTATTACCGCCCAGCACCGGAGGGGGAAACGCGGTCGCACGGAAAAGGTTAATAATTAAAAAAGAAACAGAAGACAAAGCACTCTTCAGAGTCTGCACTTACAACCCAGCATTATTGTTTTAAGTGAGTTAAGGACTAGGCATGAACTACGTCTATGCCAGAAATATTAGGGAGGCTCACGCAATTTTGAGATTTATGAACAAAAAATCATATGTGTGTTGCTTGTTGGAAACAGTTACGGAAAGCCTGCCAAAGTTTGCAGATCACGTCATTGGAGGGAACAACTAGCACAGCGCCTGAAGGGAAGCTAGGCCTTGTCTCTTTCTCACTACAGTCACGGTGTCACTATGTCACTATTGCAGTTGCTAGAAGTCTCGTAGGCACCTAGTGCTGCTGAGGAGAAAACGTGCACTTCCCATGTCTGATCTGCTTTAGAAATAGATGCGTTGTTAGTATACTAAGCAATACATTTGCCATATGCTTTTTGTTTTTAAAAAAGTTTTTTGAGCACGCACTTGAGCTGGGAAGGGATTTATGTTGGTATTAATTTTTTGCTTTTCCAAAAAAGTGACACACTTATACTGGTTACGTTCCGTGAGTTCACCGCAAGGTTAGGCACTATGTGGAGAGCTCCAAGGTAAAGTCCAAGGACTGCTAAGCAGGGTGGACACCAGTAAAGTACACCACAAAACCTGTCATTACAGCAGCCTAATTCCATTTGATCCGGCGCTCCTATAGAAAAACTGTCTCACAAACGCTACCCAACAGCATAATATTCACCATTAATCATGAATCCCTTACCAAGGCCCATAAACCAATGAGACAATTTTGAGCGACTGAATCATGTGACCTAATTAATCAGAACTATTCATAAACTATTTACATTTTATATACAACTGCAGTTTATCTTTTCTTACCATGGTTTAAATCATAAATCATTTAATTAAGTCACTAAGGCAAATGGATCAACTGATGGTAACTAGACCATGAATAAACAAGACCAGCTTGTCATTTCAAAATCTAATTTTTATTATCTTTATTATTCAAAGAAAGAGCATTTTCGATTATAAATCTTTATTTTATTAGCAAAATGAAAGCAGCATTTATTAAGGAAAAGACTTATTAGACTGACATTTCAAAGGTAAATCAATTAGCATGAATTAAAGAAAATAACAGTTTCCATTCCCTAAATTCTATTTCTCTGTCTAAAACTCGCTCCACCTAAAAAGAATAATCATTAAAGACTGCTGTCCTTACGTGCGCCAAAGAGTCCAACAGCACGTCACGCCCTTCAGGATTCGGTAAAGCATGAGGCGCCCTCCTGCCCATGTGGCCAGGTTTTATACCTTTCTAACTAGCTAATCGTCTCAAAATTGTTCACTTTTCTTTGCCATCCAGTGTTCTCATTGGCTGTCTTATGTCAGTTCATATTGTGTCATCACCGTTTTCCAAGCCTAGATCAGGCTTTTCTTTAGCCCTCTTGTCCTTTACTTTCGAGTCACTCAACTTCCTCGAAAATGTTACATTATACTCGAGTTACAGTTCATGAGTTCCTTGGCTTGACTATCTTGCCGCTTCCTGTCCTTGAATCTTTCTCTCCAAGAGCACGTCTTAGCACAATTTATTAAATCTGCATTCTCTGACAAAACTTGTCAACGTGGTAAAAAGTTTCCACTTCTGTGCAAGGCTCTTTCTGGACAGGATTCGAAAACGCCATCTTTTCAGAGGCCTTAAGCCTCTTTCAGAAACTATTATTCAAACAAACACAAAACATTAATTAATTAAAGAATTGAGACCCATTCTGTTACCCACCCCCTTTGCTAATTATTAACCCATTAATTTATGTTACCTAGCTGTGCACACAAAGGCTGCATTTTATATCTACCTTCTTCTTTTAGGCCGCAGGATCCTCCACAAGCTTTTGCCACAGAAAAGACATAACATGAGCACACAAATAAGCACATGCCATTAGTTTAACAGCCGCATTTAATACTGACAAAGACAATAGACAAGGTTAGTTTATTATTTTCTACGCACTTGCATTTGCAACATAGAACACATAAGTTAGTCCCTCGTGTTTCTTGTGTATATGCATTTTAAAACTAAGTTGATTAATACTTTTCTTCACATACTTGTTAATACGGTTACAATTTTATGGAAGTTTAACTTTGCGAGTTTGAACGAAATTTCATTCAGCACCTCGCTCCATCACATTGCTTACTAGAAGCGCAGATGTACCTTCTGAACTTTAAAAACATACCTTCACTTCATGGTCACTGCAAAACATAACAAGCATTGGTAATGCATCAGTTTTGCCTATGTAATGAATGAAAAAGCTGTTTTCATCATTCATCATCTAGGAGAAGGAAAGGGTTCCCTGAGGGATATCATAGGAGGGAAAAGGATGTGGCACACTGGCCAGAGATGCTGACCTGAGATCTGGGGATTCCTGTTCGAGTCTCGGCGGAGCTGGGCAACATCCTGTGATTCTATGCAAATCACTTATTCACTCAGGGTGATAAATTGTCACATAAGTATCCTGCAAGAGTAAAAAGCAAGATTTTATGAAAATATTGTTCCTCCAGAGTGGATGTTAACAGTATTTCAGCGGTGGGAAACTGATAAGAAAAGCAGATGAGAAACAACCATTGGTAAATGCAGGAAAATATGGAACAGCCAATAGAAAAGGAGGAAAGGTAAGCGGCACACACAGGAACAAATGAGAAGCCTGGAAAGAGTAAAATAAATGCACTGAAAGTGCCAGCCATGTACAATTTGGGAATCCAAACAAATTACAATATTTGGAGAGAGGATGTAGCGTAACATACAGAAGTGCCAACTTTGGACCTGAGGATCCGTGTTTGAGTGTTGACATTGGTTCATCCCGTGCCTACGAAACAATACATTTTAAATTCATGTTGCTCGTTAATGGTTTCAGTTTGTTTTGGTTTAACCATTACAAGTTTCCTAAATTGTCTAGATATCGGAAAACAGCTCATCATCTGAAACAAAAATACACAGATGGTGAGGCGGCGGCAAAGCAAGTAGGTCCAACCCATGCCTGGCGGCAGCATAGTCACATGATCAAGGCCAGGAGACAACTCCCATCCCCCTAGTAGGAATACCGAATACCTCACTCCTCCAGCCTCGCCTATGGACACTAAGAACTGTGAAATTCCACCATGTGTTGTTTTAAATGATTCAAATAGATGGCCTTCAAATTTTAACAAATGCAGACAAACACTAGTATGGGCCTTCCTTCAGGGCGTACCTATTATAAGGAACGGAGAAGTGACTAAGCAGGGGCGGCTACCATAGGGATCACTAAGGATGAATGAAATGTTTCTAGCTCTTTATAAAACCCGTCTTCCATCATCCCTTACACCCTATAGCCCTCTTCCCACAGCATAATGATGGGGCAGTCTGCGCAACAGACAACCTGCATTCGGCCGAGGCCCAGCGCGCCATGAAAACAACCTCCAATTAACCAACTCCCTCCCAGTAGGGTCCCTGCATCCTCCCGAGGCCCAGCACTTCATGAAAACAACCACCAATTAACAAATTCCCACCGATAGGCTCCCTTCCAGCCAAACACATTGATGCCAATGCCCAGTAGTAATTTGTGAGAGGATGTGGCATAACATACAGAGCTGCCAACTTTGGAACTGTGGATTTGGGTTCCCGTCTCGGCGTTGGTTCTCCCCATGCCTACAAAAAAACAACTTACATGTCAATCATTAACAAAATAACAAATGCAAAATGTTGATGCAAATTTATTAGCAGGGCAGTAAATCGGGTAAACGCACACAGGAAGAATAGCCAACATATCGAAAACACAGGCAAAAGCCAAATAGGAAAATAGTGTGCTTAATCATACCCACATGCACAAAAGGGCAAGTCTACAAGTAAAGGGGGCATGCTCCATGGAAGGGGTTGACGTACAAAAAGGAAGGACACATAACCCATATTGACCGCAGACAAGCAAGCCTCTGCGGAGGACAGGCAAAGCAACAAATGAAATTCAGTGGGCAGGCTGTAAGCTCACATAGTAGATACAGCATGTCTTGAAGAGACAGTGCATTCATTGCCTAGACGAGACCTAAAGAGTATGCCTCTGGCTTTCAAGCCCCCCCCCGACCTTTACAGATGGGCAGAGCTGGCATCCAACATAAATCAGCAGGGTTTCTGTCCTTCCAAACTCGACCCCCCAACACCCACATTTAGAAGGCAGGGACACATCAGACTCTGCCTTAGAAACTTTTCATCCAGAAGCCCATTCGACGTGCTGGCTTCCCACTCTAGTTAGGGTGGGGCTATCACTGATTTTCCCTGCCTGAGTCTGCCATGTGAGGCAGGGGTGCAGCAAGACCCTAATTTTGGGGAGTGCTAACTCTTCAGTCAGTGGAGCAGGACAAGCATTTCAAACAATGTGGATAGAGATATCTATATAGCCAATATGATGAAAAGAAGTGCAAAACTGCAGCTTAAACGTATTAGACAAACAAAAAGTATTAGACAAACATAATCTTATTATGAGTGACAGGCTGGAGTCCGTATTTGTCCTTAGCCTCTTCACTTGGGCTCAATTGTTTGGTGTTGGGCCTACTTGCTGAGGCCATATAGTTGATGGGTGGTGTTTGATTCATTTACTGCAACAGGATATTTCGATTTGTGACATGTTTATTTTAATGTGGTTAGATATCATTAATTATTTGATTTTGAGATATTATCCGATTGAATGTGAGTCAAAGTCAAATGAATTTTCATACTTAAGTATGATGTGTTTATTGTCCGCTTAACAGTAATATTTGAAATTGAAGGAGCAGATTGGGTGTAAAATAGAGCTAAGGTAAATGTTAAAGAGGTGGTAAAGATGTTTGGTACATTAGTTGTGAATTAATGGAGCTGACATGATGGAGCAGTGAGATAATGATCTGACTGATAGAAAAGATTAAATCTGCTTCGGTTATGAACACTGTACTCTGATGTTGTCAAGTCTCTGTAGAAGCTTGGTATGGGGAATATTTTCAGAAGCATGGGAGAGTTCAAGTAATTGGAGTGGCAGTACTCCAGTTTTAATTTACTGTTGTTCTAAAATCATCCAATGTTGACATCATTGCTGCTTCTGTGCCTAGCCATACTAGGATCTCTTTTGGAAATCTGAAAGCAGGTTATTTTAATTGAATGTAGGTATATGTTTTGAGGCAGGTCTTTCAATCGTGCACTCTTTTTGACTAACAACAGACTGTTATTGGCCAGAGGTAAGAAGAATCTTTTAGGTCAAAGCCTGTTTGGTTTAGGAAGGGTTCTATGTAAGGCATTTAGAGTTCCTTTGGGAAAATACCTATACTCAGTGAGTTGTTGGCTGTTCTGGGTGGATGGCAGGCCCGGACTGGCCGTTGTGGGCACCCGGTCGGCTGCAAGGGTGGGTGCCGGTTTTGCGCCCTGGGGGCCGTTTTTGTTGCAAGCCGTTTTTGCAGCATAGCTGCAAAATCCGCCCTGTAACAAAATAGGCTGAAAAGCGGCCCTGACAAAGCGCTCGCCCCCCGCCCGCCCGGGGGGGCGGGGGGGCCGGCCGAGCACTTTGCCAGGGCCGATTTTGGTTCCCAGTCCGGCCCTGGTGGATGGGCTGCAGAGCTAGTCATGAGATCATGGGTCTGCGTGTGATTCTTCAGGCCCACAGGTATTTGTAAGATTGAAGAAGGCTTGATGAGATTAAAGGTGAGTGACTATAGATATTTTTCAGTTTTGCTATCTAGTGAACTGTAGTGAGCTTCTGGGAATTGTGATTGAGAAAGGGTAAGGGATGCAAGAGAGTGAAATTGGTGGGTGAGACATAATGCAAGTTTACCCTCCAAACAGCAAAGGCCAGTGGCGAGGAGGATTTCAGCTGTGCTGCCAACGATTCAGGATGTTCTAAAGTACTACCACTTCAAGTATTATGGCTGGCTGACCCTTTTATCTCTGATATCCTCTTGTGGATTTGTTGTTTGCAACCTTTAGGCCCCTCAACAGCTCCCTCTTTTCAAATCTTCTGCCCCATGTTAAGGGGTTGTGGCTACTCTCAGCTCTGCAGGGTGTAGTTTAGCACTCCAGCACATAGGACAGGTCTCCCTTGAGCAAGGCATCCAGCAGATCACAAGGAATGTTAACCTTACTGGCTCCAGTCAGCTTTCCTTGCTACCAACTCATCGTTCTTGTGAAGAAAAGAAAAAAATACATCCAAGCTACTCACCATTTAGTGTGGTAAGAGTTGCTATTCCTGCATGCGTGCACTGTTTAGAGATGGGCAATGATCGGAAATAATGTATATTTCATCAAAGAATTTACATTGAGACACAAACATGCACTTGTTTAGTATCCACAAAATAGCATATTTATAGGAGTCAATTAAACATATATGCAGTGAAAAGACCGTACGATAAGCCACATTAATGTAGGAAAAACATTATATTGCCTGACTATGCTGTTTCACTGAGAATGTTCCCTGTGGGGTGTGCAGTCATGTTTCTATGTTCTGAGTGCTTGACTGTGACGCACTTATACCCCAGTTTTAGATTTTGGCTCTAGACTTACACTAATATAGCAGGTGCAGAGACCTATCCCTGTCCCTGACACACATTAAGTCCTGCTACTGTCCTGTGACCTGTAAGAGTGCACCAATTGTGTTCTCATTTTGCTCACAGTGGACTACCACCGCAGTCATGGGTTTAGCATGTACAGTGGTGTTTGCAGCATACTGTATTTTGTGAGTCCGCAGTTATGATCAGACTTTCTATCTGTTTAGCTGGCCTCACTTGTGTAAAGTTCTGCATCAATGTGTGACCTTGATACTAGTATTACTATCCAAGCGGATTGTGTAAGTGTTTGTGTAGTACATGCAGTATGTGCATTAGTGAGCCATGCTAATGGAGGACTGCGGATCCAATTTTTTCCAAGGTCCTAGCCTGTTCCTGTGCACAAGACAAGGCTCCTTTAAAATTCACTGAAGCAGCTCCTGCTGAGCGGAGTTGCTGGTTAGTTTTCCCGTGGTACTGTCATTTGGTAGGTGGTTGGGGTGTGACTTTGGTCTCTATTTTTCAGGGTGAGAGAAATCGTTTAGGCGAGTACAGCCTTTTGTCTTCATTCTGATCACTGTTCAGTGGGTCTGGTGAAAAGCCAGTTGCAGAAACTTTGTGCCTCTTTGTGCCTCTGTTGTGAGTACTTCAGGCTGGAGACTGCCCTGCTGTGAAGAGCATCACTCTATACAAAGGCTCTGTCTGGAGGTTAGCCTAGAGAGGACACTTGACAGAAGAACTGTCACAAACCTGTTTTCAGATTGCAGACAGAGAATCCACATTCTGTATCTGCTTTGACTGACTGCATAACATTGGTAGCTACTTACATCCTTGTTGCTCCAGTTCCAAGTCCTTTCACCTAGGAAGGGAATATTCTACAGCATACTTTAAGTACTACTGTACAACAACCAGAACTGGTGTCTGTGTGACAACAAGCTTTCCAGAGGAGAGGGTACATCAACAGAAGTGTTTAATTGCTGGAAGAGTTGTACCCCTGACCTGAAGCTCTTGGAAGCCAGCCTGCATATTGAGATAGTGAAAGAGCTTGTCAAGCCGCAGGAGGTGTGACTGTCCAGGTAGTGCCAGAAACTGCCAGATTCTATTGTGGAGGGTCTATCAGGAGAAATAAGACTGCAGAAAGTTAACTGTGAGCCTGAAGAAGGTCGGTGCAGTCTCTCCAGAAGTGCTGTTCCAAGAAGAAATCCTTGGCAGGCAGCCGACCTTGCAATAGGAACAATCACGGTTGACCTTGCTGCTTAAATCAAGAGCTGTGCCCATGGAAGATGTAGCCACCAAACCCCAGATGTGTTCCTGTGGCAGACTTGGCCACAGAAGTCAAACAGTATGTCCATGGTGGACTTCACAGTGATAGCCGACACTTGTGCACATGACGGTCACCACTGCATTGTTTACAAAGTGCACCCTGTTAGAAATGAGGGTCTCTAGTTGGCAGAGGCAGCACCTTTGTCTAAATAGGGACTCTTCTTTCTAGTCAGGATAAGGGAGTTGCACTCTTAAGATAACCCCTGCTCACCCCCTTGGTAGCTTGGTACAAGCACACAGGCTTATCCCAAAGGCAATGTGTAAAGTATTTGCACCCAGACACACAGTAACAATACTAAAAATGGACACCACACCGGTTTAGAAAAAAAATAAAGACTCTTTATCCAAACCAAACAAGACCAAAATGACAGAAATCCAACATACACAATTCAAAATTTGACTTTTAAAAGGAGTTTAGCAACTCCGTCCATAGAAATCTATGGATGCATGATTTTATACAATGTACCTTTAGATGCGCTAAAATTCACAAAGTCAAATAGCAGCAGAGAGGGGAAGCGTCGAAATCACAGTGATGCATCAGTTCCTGAGTTCTTGGGGAGGCAAGGAAACAATTCTGTTGCATGCAGAAGTGATGCGTTGAATCCGGACTGTATGGGGAAGTAAGGTGTTGATTCCAAGACGGTTCTAGTCTGTGGGTGGTGCATTAGAAAACTGCCCACACAGGTGTGTTTTGTGGAAATTTGAGACATGCTGGAGGTTGATTCGGTAGCGGCAAACAGGCGCTGTGTCGATTTCTTCTGTCGCGACCCCACGATGAGTCGATTCTTTCAGTCGCACAGCAGGGCCTGCATCAGAGTCGGTGCGGTGATCTCAGACTTTAGAGATCGGTGCACAGGACTCGGCATGCAACAGTTCTTCAAGCTGCTGGTAGGCGAGGCATCGATTTCTATGGCCGCACGACAGCAGTGCATGGAAATTCTTTCTACAAGACAGTGCTGCATCAGACAAACAGGTGCTGGTAGGGTGATTTTTCGATTGTCTATGTTTGTTAAAGCTTTTTCAGCTCCCAGCATTAGGAACAACCTTCAAAGGCCCAGGACTGGAACAGGCACCTCCTGGCAGGTCAGAACTCCCAGCAGTGAAGTTCAGAAAAGCTGGTGGTAAAGTCTTTGTGTCCCTGAGACTTTAGAACAGGAGGCAAGCTCACACAAGCCCTTGGAGAATCTCACAAGCAGGTTCAAAGCAAAGTTCCAGTCTTTTTCCTTTCCTTGGTAGAAGCAGCAACAGCAAAGAGGCAGTCTCCTCCTCACAGCTCCTCAGCTCTTCTTCCTTGGCAGAGGTTCCTGTTGATTCCAGAAGTAATCTAAAGTTCTGGGATTTTACGTCTAATATTTATACCCCATTTTCACTTTGTAGACTTCGTTGCAAGAGTCTTTGAGCTCAGAAAAAAACAGGTATGTCCTCCCTGGTCCAGCTTCACTACAGGAGGTGAAGACAGCATTGTACAGAGCAATACAGCTTATTCAGGTGCCAGTGAAAACTCCTCTCACCATTCTAAGTGCAGAAAGGTCTATTCAGCCTGGCCTTCAGTCACCCAGGAAAGGAAGGACACACCTCAACCCCCCTTGTGACCTTCTAGAGTGAATGGACATACCCATCTCCTGTCACTCCAAAACCAGACAGTGAATACACAAACAGGCAGCGGCCACAGGCTGGTTAAACAAGAAAATTTGTACTTTCTAAAAGTGCTGCAGCACCAAATGATGGACGTATTGCTGAATAAATCAAACATTTACCTTCAGTCAAGAGATCTTGGCTAAATCCATCATTCTTTTGGTCACTATGCCACCCCAGTTTAGACCCAGCCATATGCAAATCAGCCTTGACCCTCATGTGAAAAGTCCAGCCCGCACTGCCAAGGTGAGTCCTCCCAGGATGGGAAACAAGCATCCTGTTAGAAAGGCGACCCCGGGGGAGGCAGAAGATGTCTGACTGACCACCCCTAGGTCCACCTCCCCTTCGGGAAGTAGCAGAGCGTTACCGAGAGGCATCCTGGGTGAGGGTCCTCTCCTAGGATCGTACAGCAGAGTAATCACAACACTACAGACGGACACCACACCAGAGGTCAAGATCTTAAGCTTTTATAGATAATAAAGGTTGCTGGTTCGTGGCAGTATATACAGGCAGATCGAAGGATCCGTAAAGTCTCGTAAAGGGGGGTAGGGTAGCGGGACAGTCTCAACTCGGTTGGAAGAAGGGATACCCTACGCACAGCTCTCAATCCTCGAGCTGGGGGGTTCCGAGAGGTCGGGCCGCGGCAGCGCCAGCAGGCTCTCAAGATGGTTTCAGCACGGTAGGCCGCGGCAGCGCCAGCAGGCTCTCAAAATGGTTTCAGCAAGGTAGGCCGCGGCAGCGCCAGCAGGCTCTCAAGATGGTCTCAGCGAGGTAGGCCGCGGCAGCGCCAGCAGGCTCTCAAGATGGTCTCAGCGAGGTAGGCCGCGTCAGCGCCAGCAGGCTCTCAAGATGGTCTCAGCAAGGTAGGCCGCGGCAGCGCCAGCAGGCTCTCAAGATGGCTTCGGGTTACAGGAAGGATGAGTTCGTCTGGTGTCGGCCGTGACAGCGTCAGCAGGGCTTCCAGTCCAGGATACAACTGAGGTCCTACTCCGGGGCTGGCCCAGATATAGGGCTGGAGTCCTTTGATGTCCGGACCCTCGCGCCTAGGGGCCGGAGGGGCCGGGATGATGGTGTCCAGACACCCAGCAGGGGGGTGGAGCCAGCGCCCAGGGAGGCCGGAGGGCGATCGATACCAGGCATCCGAGGGCGGCTGGGGGACCATCGAAACTCCCCCTTCCTCCGGGATCCGTCGAGTGGCCACTCGACCACCTGGGTGGATCCTGGCGCCTCGATGTCGGGGCTTCGCTGGGGCCGGGGCCAGGGCAGAGGCCACGTGCCCGTGATGTGGTGGTTCCAAGATGGCGTCGGGGAAGGCCTCGTGTTCGGGCGTGATGGGCCTATGATGGAGCTAGGCCGGTAGTGTTGATCCGGATGGTAACCGGACCGGCAATGTTGGTCGTGCAGGGTCGGGCTGGAGGGGCCGCCCGAGGCTTGGTGGAGGGTTGGTGTTGTCTGGGGCCCGCTGTGCGGGAGAGGTAGGACCACGCCATGAGGCCGGGTCCAACACGCGTCCCCCCCAGCTGAAGGCAGGGGAGAGTCACCCATCCTTTTGGGGGTTCTC
This sequence comes from Lissotriton helveticus, assembly GCF_964261635.1. NCBI lineage: Eukaryota > Metazoa > Chordata > Amphibia > Caudata > Salamandridae > Lissotriton > Lissotriton helveticus. The sequence continues at coordinate 962,659,914 of NC_136068.1, read as the reverse complement.
CTCGCCGAGGCGGAAGAATCGGGACAGGCCGTCAGCATTGGCGTGGTCGTTGCCGGGGCGATGCTCCACAGTAAAGTCCATCCCTTGGAGGGAGATGGACCATCGCAACAGTTTTGGGTTTTCTCCCCGCATCTGCATCAACCACCGCAGAGGCCGGTGGTCGGTCTGGACTCGGAAGTGGGTGCCGAAGAGGTAGGGTCGGAGCTTCTCTAGTGCCCAAATGACGGCGAAGGCTTCCCTCTCGATGGTGCTCCAGCGCTGTTCTCTGGCCAGCCGCCGCCGGCTGATGAAGGCCACAGGTCGGTCGACCCCTTCGGGGTTAACTTGCGACAGGACCGCCCCGATGCCGTGCTCCGAGGCGTCGGTTTAGACCACAAACTCTCGGCTGTAGTCGGGAGCTTGGAGCACAGGGGCGGTGCACATGGCAGTCTTTAGAGTCTCGAAGGCTGTTTGGCACGCAGGGGTCCAGTGCACCTTTTGTGGTAATTTCTTTGAGGTCAGTTCTGTGAGGGGCCCCACAATGCTCCCGTAGTCCTTTATAAATCGCCGATAATATCCAGTGAGCCCCAGGAAGGCTCGGACGGCGGTCTGGGTGACCGGGGGCTCCCAGGTCCGGATGGCGTCTATCTTTGGTTGGAGGGGAGCCACTTGCCCGCTCCCCACTTGGTGTCCCAGATAGGTCACGGACCCTTGGCCTATCTGGCACTTGCTGGCTTTGATGGTGAGTCCGGCCCGTCGGAGGGCCGCCAGGACCTTCCAGAGGTGGGTCAGGTGCTCATCCCAGTGAAGGCTGTACACAGCAATGTCATCTAAATAGGCGGCGCTGTATTCCTCTAGTCCGGCCAGCACCTGGTTCACTAGTCTCTGGAAGGTGGCTGGTGCGTTTTTCATGCCCAAGGGCATCACTTTGAAGTGATAGTGGCCATCAGGGGTCGAGAAGGCCGATCGCTCTTGTGCACCAGGGGTAAGGCCGATCTGCCAATACCCAGCCGTGAGATCGAAGGTGCTGAGGTATTTGGCGGCCCCCAGGCGATCGATCAGCTCATCCGCCCGGGGGATGGGATGGGCGTCGGTCCTGGTGACTGCATTCAATCCCCGGTAGTCAACACAGAACCGGAGCTCAGGAGCTGTTCCGGGGGTGGCGGCTTTAGGGACCAGGACAACGGGACTGGCCCAGGGACTGTCAGAGGGTTCGACTACCCCCAGAGCTAACATCTTGGCCACCTCTGATTGGATGCAGGCCCGCACCCGGTCGGGCACTCGGAAAGCTCGGTGTCTTACAGGCGGGCTGTCTCCGGTGTCCACATCGTGGACACACCACCGGGTGACCCCCGGAGTGAGGGAAAACAGATCCGCAAATTGTTCCAGCAGCTTCCGGCAGTCTTGTTGCTGCTCTGGGGTCAGGGTCGAGGAGAGCCTGACCCCTTCGATGGAGCCGTCTTTCTCGGAGGTGCTCGTGAGATCTGGTAGTGGTTCAGAGTCGTCTTCAGCTCCGTCATCGGTCGCTAGCAGCAGACTTAGTTCAGTGCGGGCAAAGTGCGGCTTGAGCCGGTTAGCGTGTAGAACCCGGAGGGGGTTCCTGGGGGATTCCATGTCCACCAAATAGGTGACGGGGCTCTTGCGCTCCACCACCTTGAAGGGCCCCGTCTATTTGTCCTGGAGGGCACAAGGTTCAACTGGGGACATGACCCAGACCTGCTGGCCTGGCTCGAACTCGATGGACGAGGCGTTCTGGTCATACCAGCGCTTCATTTCCTCCTGGCTGGCCTCTAGATTGGCCTCGGCAAGTTCCCTGAACTTCCGAGTCTGGTTGCGGAGCGTCAGGAGGTATCGGTAGACATCCGGTGGGGCATCTCGAACGGCTGTCTCCCAGCCCTCCTTGACCAGGCTGAGGGGGCCTCGGACCGGGTGCCCGTACAATAGTTCAAAAGGGCTGAACCCCAGGGATTTCTGGGGTACCTCTCGGTAGGCGAATAGGAGGCAGGGTAGCAGGACATCCCATTTGCGTCAGAGCGGCTCCTCTAGGCCCTTGATCATCCCCTTCAGGGTTCTGTTAAACCGTTCCACTAGTCCATTTCCTTGGGGGTGATACGGGGTGGTGAACTTATAGGTGACCCCGCACTGTTGCCATAGGGACCGCATATGCTTCGATATAAAGTTGGAGCCCCGATCACTCACGACTTCTCGGGGGAAGCCGACTCGGGAGAAGATGCTCATGAGGGCTCGGCCCACCACGGGGGCTGTGATGGTTCGGAGGGGAATGGCCTCGGGATAGCGGGTGGCATGGTCCACCAGGACGAGGATGAAGCGGTGTCCCTGCGAGGTGCGAGCGTCCAGGGGTCCTACAATGTCTATTCTCACTCGCTCGAAGGGGGTGGTCACCACGGGAAACGGCTGGAGTGGGGCTTTGACCTTCCCCCCGCTCTTCCCGCTGGCTTGACAGGTCGGGCAGGTTCTGCAGTGGTTATGCACATCGTTGCGCATTTTCGGCCAATAGAAATGGGTCACCAGGCGGCTGTAAGTTTTGTCCTGCCCCAGGTGCCCGGCGAGGGGCACATCATGTGCTAAGTTCAGGAGGAAGTCTCTGAATCGGAGGGGCACGACCAGCACCCGGCTGGCCCCTAGTTCGGCAATCTTTTGCTCGCTGTAGAGAAGGTCGTTGTCCCAATAGACCCAGTGGGACCCCGCGGGTCTCCAGCGGCTTGAGTAGCGGCTTGCTGTCGGATTTCCTCAAGGGAGGGCAGGTTTTCTGTTCCTGTCGGAATTGTTCGCGGGTGGGGACACCTTCTTGGCGCCATTGAGCAAGTTCTGGAAGGTGGCCGAGCTCGGTGAGGTCTTCTTGGCCGGGCCCTGGGGGCCGGGTTCGGGGTCGGCGTCCTCGGGGACGGCGGGCGGTGGAGGTGCGGGCCACTCCGGCTCCTCGGTCGGGGCTTCCTCCGTTGGGGTGGAGGCTCGGGCGGACATGGAGCGGGTGGTCGCACAGGCCCACTCAGGAAGGCCTAGCATCCCCAGGTGCTCTCTCCGTTCGACGCCGGCCCAGGGGGAACTTTCCAGGTCGTTCCCGAGGAGGCAGTCCACGGGGGCATCGTCTCGGACAGTCACTTTAAGCATGCCCGACACTCCTCCCCAGTCGAAGGGGATGCGGGCCATCTGGCACAGAGCCTCCGAGTTGTCTGCCGACCGGACTGGGCACAGGACGTTAGGAAGGATCTGTTCTGGGGTCACCAGATGGCAGCGGACCGCCGTCACGCTGGCTCCAGTGTCCCGGAGGGCTTCGGCCCGGCGTCCATTGATGGTGACCCACTGGCGGTATTTCTGGGTGTTGCCTGGGATCGGGTCTCGGGGGATAAGGTCGTGAGTACCCAGGCATGCTAAGGTCATAGCGGCGGGCTCCCACTCGGCCTGCTCGTAGTTGTCGTCCTCTTCCTCGCTTCTTTCTTCACCCAGGGCGGCGGCCGCGATCTGGCAATTTGGAGGACCGGCGGTGCCGGGTCGCTGGTTCATGGGGCAGAGAGGGTCATTCGCGTAATGGCCCTGTCACTGGCATCTGTGGCACGTAACATTCGGGCGGGGCCCGGGTCTGGCTGGGGGGCCCCCTCTTCGGCCCAGGGATGGCGACGTGGAGGTAGGGGAGGACCCCTGGGGGGCGTCCCGTCCCCGGCTCTGGCCTCCTCCGCCGCCTCGTGGTCGGTGGTTCCCCGGGGATCCCCGGCCGTAGTCTCCCATCGGACTCCGGGGAACTCGGGTGCTCACCCATCTATCCGCCTCGACAGCGAGTTTTCGTGGCTCAGTCAGTTTGCTGTCGAGGAGGTGCTGCCGGAGTTCAATGAAGCAGTTATTGGAAAGATGTTCCCATAGAATGTGGTCGACCAACTGCTGGTAGGTGGTGGCCTGGCAGCCTCTGACCCACCCCTCGAAGGCTCTGCTGTAAAAGTTCACGTACTCCACCCACGTGGTACCGGGGATTTTTTTGCAGTCTCGGAATCGCTGCCGGTACATCTCGGGGGTGAGCCCGTAGCGAGTGAGGAGGGCGGTCTTCATGTGCTCGTACGAGGTCATCTCGGCATCAGGGAGCTCCAGCAGGGCGTCTCTCCCTTCATTGATAAACTTCCCCCATAGGCCGGCGCCCCAGTCCTTGAGGGGTACTCGATGGGCGGTCATGGCGACCTCGTAGGCTTTGAACCACTGTTGGATGTCATCGTTCTTATAGTACTCTTTGACGACATCCTTGGGTATGTGCACCTTCGTGTCCACCGGCGGGGGGGAGGTCTTGCCTCCGGAGGTGCCGGTCTTGTTTGTTTTGGCCTTAATTTCCAGTTCTTTGAGGCCGCGCTCGTGCTCGAGCATGAGTTTTTTCTCCTCGAGGTCTCTTTGTCTTCGCCTTTCTTCTAGGTCTCCTTCTAGCCATAGCTGCTCGAGGGCTAACTTCCTTTCTGCCAGTTGGATCTCTCCTTCTTGTCGGAGTCGAGCGAGCTCCAACTCGTGGAGCCGGTTCCTCTCTCGTTCTCGGGCGTCTTCGTGGGAGAGGCCCGTGTCTGGGTTTGCGGGTCTCCCTCCCGCTGGGTTCGTCTCAGCCTCCGGGCTTCCGTTCGGGCCCGGGTTATCTTCACTCGGGGGTGGCGCGTCGCCAGCGTCCACCCAGGCCTGCAGGGCCGATTTAAAGTCTTCTTTGGTGCTTAAGCCAGTGGTAGCGATGCCTAGGTCTTTGCAGAATTGCTTTAGCTCCTTGTGACTGTAGTCTTCCATTTTCTCTTTCTGGAATTCTGTGCTCATGGTCGTAGTGGGTTTTTCTTGGTAGTGAGTGAATCACTCTCTGTACGATCTGCGTGGGCTCGGATCTCGGCGCTTGCCACCAATGTTAGAAAGGCGACCCCGGGGGAGGCAGAAGATGTCTGACTGACCACCCCTAGGTCCACCTCCCCTTCGGGAAGTAGCCGAGCGTTACCGAGAGGCCTCCTGGGTGAGGGTCCTCTCCTAGGATCGTACAGCAGAGTAATCACAACACTACAGACGGACACCACACCAGAGGTCAAGATCTTAAGCTTTTATAGATAATAAAGGTTGCTGGTTCGTGGCAGTATATACAGGCAGATCGAAGGATCCGTAAAGTCTCGTAAAGGGGGGTAGGGTAGCGGGACAGTCTCAACTCGATTGGAAGAAGGGATACCCTACGCACAGCTCTCAATCCTCGAGCTGGGTGGTTCCGAGAGGTCGGGCCGCGGCAGTGCCAGCAGGCTCTCAAGATGGTTTCAGCACGGTAGGCCGCGGCAGCGCCAGCAGGCTCTCAAGATGGTTTCAGCAAGGTAGGCCGCGGCAGCGCCAGCAGGCTCTCAAGATGGTCTCAGCGAGGTAGGCCGCGGCAGCGCCAGCAGGCTCTCAAGATGGTCTCAGCGAGGTAGGCCGCGGCAGCGCCAGCAGGCTCTCAAGATGGTCTCAGCAAGGTAGGCCGCGGCAGCGCCAGCAGGCTCTCAAGATGGCTTCGGGTTACAGGAAGGATGAGTTCGTCTGGTGTCGGCCGTGACAGCGTCAGCAGGGCTTCCAGTCCAGGATACAACTGAGGTCCTACTCCGGGGCTGGCCCAGATATAGGGCTGGAGTCCTTTGATGTCCGGACCCTCGCGCCTAGGGGCCGGAGGGGCCGGGATGATGGTGTCCAGACACCCAGCAGGGGGGTGGAGCCAGCGCCCAGGGAGGCCGGAGGGCGATCGATACCAGGCGTCCGAGGGCGGCTGGGGGACCATCGAAACTCCCCCTTCCTCCGGGATCCGTCGAGTGGCCACTCGACCACCTGGGTGGATCCTGGCGCCTCGATGTCGGGGCTTCGCTGGGGCCGGGGCCAGGGCAGAGGCCACGTGCCCCTGACGTGGTGGTTCCAAGATGGCGTCGGGGAAGGCCTCGTGTTCGGGCGTGATGGGCCTATGATGGAGCTAGGCCGGTAGTGTTGATCCGGGATGATAACCGGACCGGCAATGTTGGTCGTGCAGGGTCGGGCTGGAGGGGCCGCCCGAGGCTTGGTGGAGGGTTGGTGTCGTCTGGGGCCCGCCGTGCGGGAGAGGTAGGACCACGCCATGAGGCCGGGTCCAACACATCCTGGGGCCGGTTTCAGGGTATCTCCCCTCATTAGCCACGCTAGCTTCAATCCAGTGGCAGAGCGAGCAAGGCACCCATGTCTGAGAATACCCATCCCACTTAGGGCAAAAAGTGCTGCAGCAACAAATGATGGAAGGAATGCTGAATAAATCAAACATTTTTCAGGCCCTGGGCTCACAAAGTACACTTCACTAGGTGCTTACCAGTAAATCAAATATGTCAATCCTGGATAACCAATCAGAATCACAATTTACACAGGGATCACTTGCACGTTGGCACTGATCAGCAGTTGCAAAGTGCCCAGAGTACCTAAACCAGCAAAAACAAAATCCAGCACACAGTCCAAACATAGAGGAGGTACAGGCAAAAAAGACAGGGAAAACTACGCCAAGGATGCTAGGTCTAACACATTGCATGGCTGTTAGCGTGCTGCTGTGGCACCCGTGTGAGTGTGGCCCATCTGCTGCCCAGTGACCCAGAAGCAGGTTTGATGCCTGCCATGAGCCCTAACTGACTTCAATTACCTGCATTCACCGAAGGACTCATGACTGCAGCTCTGGCTGCCCCATCCTGCTGTGGCTTACCCAGAACGATGGCCACTCCTGCAGCCATGCTGTCTCATCCTAGAAGCAGGCTAGATCAGAGACACATGAGGCTGAAACACATAGAGACCTGCATTGTGGCGAGACAATATCCAGGAGACTTTACTGAACTGAGCACAGCCATAATTGAACTGGGGTACCTGCACTTGAGCCTTGATTAATGTCTCAAAACTAACCTAACGGGGACCTGCCTAGACTCACAAGAGGAGGGACTAATGTGAAAGGGAGCAAAAGAATACAGTAAAGACAGTGTCCCAAGGTGTGGTAGCCTAAGTGGCAGACCATATTATTGTCTTGAGTGAACGGACCGTAAGTAACGTTCCTTACACGGACGCACAGCCATTATTTGCATCGATGAGAGGTTATCAAATTTCAACCAATTAATCCATGTACTCTTAAAGGGTTTTGTCATTTCATTTATTTCTTTCCATTGATAAATCACACGTGAGAACAAATGTATGAACTGCTTCTCAGGGGGGATCACGCTACCGGGCGGCACGCAAAACAGATTTAGATATGAACAGCAATCTAAACGGAATCATAAAGGTGTGCACAGGATCTCTGCACTTGAGACCATATTATTGTACCTATGACAGTATTCCATTTTAAGTGTGTCTATTAAAGTATGTTTCTTATCCAAATAAAGCACTTGGTAGGACAAACAGATATTGCTCTGCTGGGCGATCTGAGTGCTGAGTTTCCATACCCCTTACACTACCTCCCTGAGAATTATGTGAATGCTCTAAAGTGCTACCACAAAGAGTCAACTGCTGAATGGGCTTTGTGTGGCCCAGTTTGTGAAGCCAAGTAGGGCAGACTCTGGGACATTTGAGTTAAACCACTCCAGCCCCAACGGCTGAGGCCCAGTAGCTCCTGTTTGACCCATGCCCCCTGAACTGGGTCTGACACATGTGCTCTGCCAGAAAGGATATGTATTCAGAGAGACCAAATATACACTGTATGGCACCTACATCTATATAGTCAGACATTCACTTAATACTACGTTTTCAATGGGAGTCAAGGGCACAATGGGTTTAAGTAGGAATGGTGCAAGAGGCACTTAAGGCACTGAAGGAAAAAATTAAAACAACATTTTTTTTAAATAAAACTAATACTGTTATAAAAAACACTTCACAACTTTTGGATAATTACCAGTACTCCACAACACATTACATAACTCCTTGTGTTATTCTTGAAGCATTAATGTACTTGTTTATGTTTATGTATAGTGCTATGATGTGAGTATTTAAGCACCATACTGAATGTGTTTCAATACTTCTGAGATGTACGTTTAGGTTGGCTATTACCACACCTTGTGTGATCAACAAAAAAAAGCTTTACGAAACAGAACTGTCAGAGAGACTTGGCTCATCCCACATGTTCAATTAGATTACAGCATTCGAATGGGCAGAACTTGTGTGGTGCTGCAGAGAAAGAGCAGACCTGCCAACTCACACAATGCCACCTTTAGGCACATGGTATTGGCTCCTCTCGCACGGTCACCAAGTGAGGAGCCAATATCACATGGTGGGATGGAAAACATCTGGAAACCACTGCAGAATAGTGTTTTTCAGGTGTTTTAAAGGCTCTGAGTAGGCAATGTCAATGAGAGAGTGCGAAAACACTCCAAGACATTGACGGCAGCGGGCTTGGCAAGATTTGTTCTTTTTTGTTTGTTTTTTGGAGTGGGGGGCAATCGAGGGTGGAGAGGGCAGAAGTGCCTCTGACCGAAAGGGAAACATCCTTTACCACGCAACTTTTACCATGCAGTGCCTTTACAACGCAGGTTTTACAACGAAAGCATTACAACACATTGCACTGGGGGGCGCTCGAGGATAGGGAATAGTTTTAATTTACTATCCAACACCTTCCCTACTACGGGGACTGGAGTTGGAATAGTAAATTAAACTATTCACTATCCAGCACCCCCCAAAGCAATGCGTTGTAATGGCTTGCGTTGTAAAACTTGCGTTGTAACAGCATGCGTGGTAAAAGCATGCGTTGTAAAAACGTACATCCGACCGAAACAATTATCAGCACCTTTTCATTGTATGCCCCCTCCTCATTTGGTGAAATGTTTTATGAGTTGGCCGGTCTGAAAGAATGTAGTGCTTGCTGCACTTCTATTGATTCATGAGTGGTGTTCCCTCACTAAATATGGCTACCCCATTAAAATGCAATAACGTGGCAGTGTGCAAGAAGACCCCTCATAATGATATGATAGTATTGGCTAAGAATATTACTCTGTGAGCAAGTAGCAGTATAACTGATAGAAATGTTGGTGAATAGAGCTTTCCAACAAGGAATTTTGCCCATCCAAAATGTTTGCTATGTCCAGAGTGATGACGCTGTGGCATCTGAGTCTGTTTGCTTTTTCCTCCCCATTTCCATTAGTGATATTCAAAACAAAAATGTTTGTTTTGCTTGACCTTCCTTGTACTCTAGACGTGCTGCTTACTGTACAGCCTCAGCCTGTGGTCCTGTGGTGCAACATCCTCATCCCAGTCATTGCTCCTACACCTCACTTCTCTCTCTCCTCAACTTAACTGGCTCCTCTATTGACTACTCCCATCTCACACACCAGCTGTAGCCTCACCACGCTCTCCCCTCCTATACCAGCCCCTGCAGAGCGCTACCTCAATGCAAGCCAACAGGGCCCAGATGTTGATCTACATAATGACTTCAAAAGCAGAAAAAACAGTATGTATGGCCACAGGTGACCGCCTCACCTTTCTTCAAAGTGGCTGTTATGAAGGCCAGTTAGGCTCAGTGCAGGACCAACAAGTACCTCGTGAGGTGTAAATTCTTCCCCACTTGCACCACACCTTGAGCCTTCTGTCCCATTCAAGTCCCACGCCAGCTCACATTCTCAGTTGCAGTGCCTCATCCAAAGCCTGTTTTGCAGCTCGCCACCCTGCTGCCTTCGCCTGCTTTCTCCACTCCCTCTTGGCAATCCCTACAGCCTAAGATGGATCCTGGCTCCCACACCAGCCCCACAGCCCCAGCCTAAACTCCTTTCCCATACCATCACACAGTCTTAGTACACTCTCTCCTCTTGCATTGCATCAGTAGTTAAGGATGGAACTGAAGAAGCATCTAGTACTGCGGAAAGGGCAGATATTCTTCTGTGACTACATTTTTAGACGTGTGAATGTTCACAAGTATTCCGTAGTTTAATGTGTGCTGTGTTAGAGGTGTGGTCTGAAAGTGCTGAGTGAGGGTGAGTGATGTAAATAAAGGGTGATCAGTGTGAGTGCATGGTGAAAGGAATGCCTGTGTAAGTGCAGGGTGAGAGGTATGAGTGCACAGTGAGTGGTGTGCCTGTGTGCGGAGGATGATGTATGAACCTGTGTGAGTGTAGTGTGAGCTGTATGAATGCAGCATAATGTATCGCTAGACACTCTAAGTAAATCACCTTATCCTTGACAGTGGGCAAGTGGGGATTCAGGTGCAATTTGAACTATGGTTATCGAAGCTGATCCTGCAACAAAATGTCAGCCTTTTGGTCATGCCGAAAGATACTTTTCTAGAGGTGGAAGAGTCATTGAAGTCCCGAGTCAGATGCTGAGGTCTGGCTCTGAAAAATGTCTTCTTGGAACACTGAGCAAAGACTTCTGCTGGATTCTGCCACCCTTATGTCAGTCACCAAGCCCCTTACCCTTCATCTAGTAGTTAAATTGTGCACCTTAAAACCAGGAAACCTGGTTTCGAACACGGTTTCCATGCTAGACAAAATCTGTTTTACCCTAATCAATTACTGTATTTCACTGTGCCTCCTTGTCTTTTATCGTCCCTTTTAAGAGTACCTTTAAAAAAACTCAATTATGCTTCAAGAAAAGGCAAATTATGCAGTGTAAGCAGCACATTATGTGATAGTATTACCTCATTGTTTTGTCATTTTTAGGTCTCGCCTGTCAATGCGCATGCACATTGAGCAGAGCGAGACTATAGGGGCTTAAACAGAGCTTACCTAGACTGGCGATTTGATGCAGTGCATGTGCCCTTTTAACTCAATGCGCAAGCGCAATTAGTTAAAATGCGCGTGCACAGCATCAAATCGTCAGCTTAGTGCCGCCAGCAGCTCTTCCCGCTCCGCCCCCTGCTGCATCAAAGGCTTTGCGCTCTGCCTCAGCCCAGCCATTCTCCTCCCCTAATTACCCCCTGCTGCATCAAAGGCTTTTTCACGGCCGGCCGGCCGTGCTTTCAGTTTCACGGCCGGCCGGCCGTGTCTTCTTTTCTTTTTTCATTAATTGAATGCGCTCACAGCTGCAAAGGTCTGCGCCCTCGTCACTGGTAATCTCCCCATCTCCTAATTACCCCCTGCTGCATCAAAGGCTTTTTCACGGCCGGCCGTGCTTTCAGTTTCACGGCCGGCCGGCCGGCCGTGTCTTCTTTTCTTTTTTCATTAATTGAATGCGCTCACAGTTGCAAAGGTCTGCGCCCTCCGTCACTGGTAATCTCCCCATCTCTTGCCCACAACGAATGGATAACCAAAATGTGTAAAAGCTTTCAGCAGAAGCGGCCGCTCCACTCACTGCTCCCTGCCTCCTGGATGTGGTATCGTAAACGCCGAGACCCGGTCTCACTCCCTGCCTGAGCCTGCATAATTTAAAAGAAGCGCCTAGTCGGTGATTAGCGCTAGATCGCCCCGACCGCCGAGCATTTCTTTAGATCTCCTGCATAATTTAATAGAAGCGCCTAGTCAGTGACACCCCGACCGCCGAGCATTTCTTTAGATATCCTGCATAATTTAATAGAAGCGCCTAGTCAGTGACGTGCTGCCTGAAATTACATTATTGCCTGCAATTGTGCTGTGAATTTGCATCGCGCTCGCCTCCATTGTGCCCCTGTGCTGTTTTGGGATTGCCTGCTTGCTGCTGCCATTTTGTTTGTTGTTGACTCCTTCCCCTGATCTCCACCCCGCCTCCCTGCTGACCCTCCCTCGCCCCTCCCCTTCCACTATCCACATATGTCAGATGCATTTGCGCGCAGCGTTCACGCGCAGCGTCTGCGCCCCATTCGCGCCGAAGGTGCGCCAAAGGTAAGCCCGTCTACGCCCGTCCGCGCCTGGACCGCGCCCAGGGCCAAACCCCCTGGCCCTCGTATCACCCACCCCTCCCGCATTACGTACGATGCAACCACCCTCCTAGCCCTTAACCCCGGCCGCTGCCCCAACTGCATCCAAGCCGCCCCTGGACACACCCATGGACCCTTCTCATGCTACTCATGCAAGTTCGACGGCACCAAAACCATCTCCGCATCCACCAACGCCATACAGAGGCCTGACACCAACCACCTAAAATGTATCCTGCTCAACACCCGCTCAGTCCACAAACATGCCATCGACCTTTGGAATCTACTAGACACCATCTCACCGGACGTCGCCTTCCTAACAGAAACATGGATGAACGCATCCTCAGCCCCAGACATCACCATTGCCATCCCAGAAGGATACAAGATCATCCGTAAAGACCGCGTCAAGCACACAGGAGGAGGCATTGCCATCGTCCATAAGAATTCCATCCGCATCTCAACCAGCTCAGACGTCAACCTTGCCAGCGCCGAGCACCTTCACTTCCAGATCCACACCGACCCCAAGACCACACTCAGAGGCACCCTCCTCTACCGGCCCCCTGGACCCCGTGCACAATTCAATGACGACATCGCTGACTTTATCACCCCACACGCCCTCCCCTCCGAGGACTACATCCTATTAGGAGACCTCAATTTTCACCTGGAAAAGAGCAATGACAACAGCGCCACCACCCTTCTGGACAACCTCGCCAACCTCGGACTCAAACAACTTGTCACTTCCCCCACCCACATTGCAGGTCACACGCTCGATCCTATCTTCACCTCCAGCAAACATGTCTCTTTCAGCCACACCACAGCTCTTCATTGGACGGACCACAGCTGCGTTCACTTCATCTACAATAAGACCACAATCCACAACCACCCTCAACCCACCCTGCGTAGAAACTGGAACAAAATCACCATCGACCAGATCTCCTCATCGCTCCTTCAAAACCCTCCTGTCCACTCTTCAAACCCGACCAAGCAGCCATTAACTTCACCCAATGGCTATCCAACAGCGCCGACATCCTAGCACCGTTGAAAAAACGTCAAATCAAGCTTGGCAGCAAAAACGCCTCCTGGTTCAACGATGATCTTAAGAAATCCAAGAAACTCTGTCGCTCCCTCGAGAAGGCCTGGAAAAAAGACCCAAACACCAGCACCAAGGACGCCTTCAAAAACGCCACCCGCACACACCACCAACTAATCCGATCTGCCAAGAAAGCCGCTTTCAAAGACCGACTAGATAACAACGCCCACAACAGCAAGGAATTATTCAACATCGTCAAAGAATTTACCAACCCATCAGCCAACTCCAACGACATCACCCCCTCCCAAGCCCTATGTGACTCACTAGCTTCCTTCTTCCACAACAAAATCGCAGACATTCACAACAGCTTCGACAACCGACCCGGACACCAACCCACTCAACCTACTGCAGGAACTTCACCCCCCTTGAACACCCTTAATGACTGGAACCCAATCTCAACTGAGGACACCATCCGCCTGATGAACTCCATCCACTCAGGATCCCCAACTGACCCATGCCCTCACCACATCTTCAACAAAGCAGACTCCATCATAGCTCCACACCTTCGAGACGTCATCAACTGCTCCCTCAACTCCGCCACCTTCCCGGAAAGCTGGAAACACGCAGAACTCAGCGCCCTTCTGAAAAAACCCACAGCTGACCCCACCGAACTCAAAAACTACCGCCCCATCTCGCTTCTTCCTTTCCCGGCCAAAGTCATCGAGAAAGCTGTCAACAACCAGCTCGCCACCTTCCTCGAAAGCAACAAATCCCTCGACCCCTCACAGTCCGGATTCCGAGCCAAACACAGCACTGAGACCGCACTCATCGCAGCAACAGACGACATCCGAACTCTATTGGACAATGGAGACACAGTCGCTCTCATCCTCCTCGACCTCTCAGCAGCCTTCGACACAGTCTGTCATAGCACCCTATTACAGCGCCTCAGAAACATCGGAATCCAAGGAAAAGCACTGGAATGGATCACCTCGTTCCTTACCGGAAGAACTCAGAGAGTCCGGCTCCCTCCTTTCAAGTCAGAGGACTCTGAAGTCATCTGCGGCGTGCCACAAGGATCTTCTCTCAGCCCCACCCTCTTCAACGTATACATGAGCCCCCTCGCAGCCATCGCACGCCAACACAACCTCAACATCATCTCCTACGCTGACGACACTCAACTGATCCTCTCACTCACCAAAGACCCTAACACCGCCAAAAACAACTTACACGAAGGAATGAAAGAAGTAGCCGAGTGGATGAAGCACAGCCGTCTGAAACTTAACTCAGACAAAACAGAAGTCCTCATCTTAGGCACCTCCCCCTCCGCCTGGGACGACTCTTGGTGGCCAGAGGCCCTTGGAAAAGCACCCACCCCGACGGACCACGCACGGAACCTGGGCGTCATTCTGGACTCCTCACTCTCGATGACCAGACAAGTCAACGCCGTCTCATCATCTTGCTTCAACATTCTTCGCATGCTCAAAAAGACATTTCGCTGGATCCCCACCGAAACTAGAAAAACGGTCACTCACGCACTGGTCACGAGCCGCCTGGACTATGGAAATACCCTATACGCCGGTACCTCCGCAAAACTCCAGAGAAAACTCCAACGCATCCAGAACGCCTCAGCCAGGCTCATACTAGACATCCCGCGTAAAGAACACATCTCTGGTCACCTGAAAAACCTCCACTGGCTCCCCGTAAATAAGAGGATCACTTTCCGCCTCTTAACCCACGCACACAAAGCACTTTACGAACTTGGACCCGAATGCCTCAACACACGACTGTCCTTCTACACCCCCTCCCGTCAGCTACGATCCTCCAACCAAGCCCTTGCCACTGTACCTCGCATCAACAAAGCCACCATGGGAGGTAGATCTTTCTCCTACCTGGCAGCTAAAACCTGGAACTCTCTTCCCACTCACCTACGCCTTACTCAGAACCACCTGGCATTCAGAAAACAACTTAAAACTTGGATTTTCGACAAGTAACTTCCCCCCCTCCCCCTTCCTCAAGCGCCTTGAGACCCTATGGGTATGTAGCGCGCTATATAAATCCTGACTTGACTTGACTTGAAAACCGCCTCATGAGTGCTGCAAAGCCCACGGCCCCCCTGCCCTCCGACAAACTTTAAGAAATCCAGGAATGCTGCTGATTTCATCTCAGTCGTTAAGAGCCCGCAGCGTCTCAGAACCAGCTTGCTTTTTTTTTAGTCATGACATAAGTATGCGCTATATCCACATCCACATCCGCATCCACCACCATACCACATCCACATCCACCACCACTTCCACCACCACATCCACCACCATATCCACCGCATCCACCACCACCACCACCACCACATCCACCACACCCACCACCACTACATCCACCACACCCACCACTACATCCACCACCCCATCCACCACCACCACCACCTTATCCACCACAGCATCCACCACCACCACCGCATCCACCATCACTACATCCACCGCATCCACCACCACCACATCCACCGCATCCACCACCACATCCACCATCACCACCACCACATCCACCATCACCTCCACATCCACCATGACATCCACCGCCACATCCACCACCACCACATCCACCACCATTACATCCACCACATGCACCACCACCGCATCCACCACATGCACCACCACCGCATCCACCACATGCACCACCACCGCGTCCACCACCACATCCACCACCACATCCAACACCACATCCACCACCACCACATCCACCACATCCACCACATCATCCACCACCACATCCAACACATCCACCACCACATCCACCACCACCACATCCACCACCACCACATCCACCGCATCCACCACCACCACATCCACCTCATCCACCACCACATTCACCACCACATCCACCATCACCTTCACATCCACCATGACATCCACCGCCACATCCACCACCACATCCACCACATCCACCACCACCACATCCACCGCATCCACCACCACCACATCCACCGCATCCACCACCACATCCACCACCACATCCACCATCACCTCCACATCCACCATGACATCCACTGCCACATCCACCACCACATCCACCACATCCACCACCACTACATCCACCACATGCACCACCACCGCATCCACCACCACATCCACCACACCCACCACCACCACATCCACCACCACATCCACCGCATCCACCACCACCACATCCACCACATCCACCACCTCCACCACCACATCCACCACATCCACCACCACATCCACATCCACCACCACTACCACCACCCCTCCACCACCACCACATCCACCACCACTTCTACCACCACATCCACCACCACCACATCCACTGCATCCACCACCACCACATCCACCATCACCTCCACATCCACCTCCACATCCACCACCACATCCACCACCACATCCACCACCACATCCACCGCCACATCCACCGCCACATCCACCACCACATCCACCACCACATCCACCGCCACATCCACCACCACCACATCCACCACACCCACCACCACTACATCCACCACCCCATCCACCACCACCACCCCATCCACCACCACCGTATCCACCACCACCACCGCATCCATCATCACCACATCCACCGCATCCACCCGCACCACATCCACCGCATCCACCACCACATCCACCATCACCACCACATCCACCACCACATCCACCACCACATCCACCACCACATCCACCATCACCTCCACATCCACCGTCACATCCACCACCACATCCACCACCACATCCACCACATGCACCACCACCGCATCCACCACCACATCCACCACCGCATCCACCACCACATCCACCACCACATCCACCACCACCACCACCACATCCACCGCATCCACCACCACCACATCCACATTATTTACAAAATTAAAAGCCATTGATATTTGTAATATCAATACATCTAAGTCACGTAAATACAACACACATTGCATTACAAATGCTATAGGTGTCACATTTGCGAAAGTTAAAACTATTGACATTGTAACTGACAAAGCTATTAATTTAGCTATTTTCAAAACCAACACATAAATAAAAAAAGTGTCATTTACAATACCAATCGCTCAAACATTCCTAATGCGAGACCTATTGCATTTCCAATGCTTGTTACACATGGTAACACTTTCTTTGAAGGATTTCACCTTATTAATACCAATTTCAAATCTAAATAAAGCATTAAGCTAAGTGCCTTCCATAGCGCAAGAACACGTTTTGCCATGTTTTTAGTAAATTTTGTTCTCTTTGAGTTAGAAACAATTTTTTTGTTTAAAATCCTCAGATTATGCAGCAGACGAGGATTATGTGGCAAATGAGGCAATCCAATATTATTTGAAAAATGCTTGAATCACATTATTCCAGTGGACCTGCCAATAGCATCCTCATCGCAGACATGAATGTTTCAGTGTTTAGGTTTGGAAACTGTGTATTCTGATGAATTCCAGTCAATACAGAAATTCATTTTAGTATACTTAAATGCAAAGCTTCCAAGTTAAAGAAAAATACTTTTTGAAATGTGATTTTTTGGCATATTTTCAATTTATGAATTATGTACCTCGCAGAGGGCTCAGTTCCTGTTTTGGACTTTAGAGGCAAACCAGGCCAATGGATGGGCACCCTATTTTAATGTGCTACATGCCCAAGGTTTTATTTTAAATTAAATCCTTTCATCCTTTCTCCCACTATGGCATCAACAGTCCATAAAAAGAGTGGGGACAGCAGAGGGGCCGGCAGCAATTAAAACACACAAAGACCTGTGAACTGATAAATCGTGTATTAAAGACTTGTAAAGTTCTTTGGTTGAGGCTGAGTCTGAGTAGTCTGCCTCTGCCCAGCTCTTACCAGTCCCAGCCCACAACAGCTGACAAACTGGCTGTTCACTCCACAGCCCGGGCTACCGGAGACAACATCCTCTAAAGCTCTTTCAGCCTAAGGCATGGAGGACCAGGACAGAGAGAAAAAACCTTGGCCCCAATGAGTAGCGAGAAATTCCCCTGTACGCCAGGTCCATTGAAACTCCTGGCACATCTCTGCCATTGTTATTTTGCTTTTCAAAAACGAAGACTGCTTCGAGTTTTTTTGTCTGAAAAGCATTAGAGAAGGGAGATCAGGCTGGACTAACAGGCCTAAAAATGCTTTTATCATACTGTCATATGAGGACTGTAAGGGAACTATAGCTATGGTGGCGGTCTTCCTTCAGGGTGCTGGTGGATCACCCACCAAACAATAAATAAATGAGGCCCCTGGTCTCAGAAGGTATATTGAGGGCTATGCTAAAGCTAACACGTGGGAACTTGTGGTGCAGAATGGTGATGCATCCTGTGCCTGTTTGGTTTGCAGCTTCTTCTATTTGGGTTTAATTGAGACATAATGTGATTGTTGTCAGTAAGCAGGATGATTCTGCAGTCCTGACTTCTGCAAACAGTGGATTCGGTTCACAAAAATAAAATAAAACTAGGTGCATACTTTTATCAGGGGCGGCTCCTACGCTAAGGCGGAGGAGCATCAACCATTACTCTGTGAGCATTTGAAAAAGGAAAAAATAAAATGATAATAACGAATGTTATTATTATTTTCTTTTTCCGTCTGTGTCTCAGCTGGTATGGGGCGGGGCTGGACGTGACAGGAACAGTGGTGCGCATGAAGGTTTGGCCGGCTGTCTTGGGCCTGCCAAACAGTCATGCACACTGTGCATGTTCTCCACCCAGACTGTTTTACAGCCTGTGTGGAGAAAATGCCCAGGCCCCCAGTTCCACTCTGAGCACCGAACCACAATGCTCAGACCAATCACAATGCTGTTGTAAGGCAGCGTTGAGATTGGTCAGGGGAGTCTGGGAGACTGGGTGCTTCCTGGTTCCTGCTTTCTTCCTGCTTCTGGAGTGACAAAGAGGACCGAGAGGCGGCGGTAGGTAAGTAGTATTTTATTCCTTTTTTTTCATTTACCCCTCCACCTCCCCTCTACCCCTTCCACCCGCCACCCCTGTTAAGTAGCACCCACCGCTGACTTTTAGACTCCCACAGTGATGCATTTTTACATTTTTTATCTATTCACATGTTTTCCTGGAGAACACCTGGAAGGCTACACCTGTAGCAGCTTTCCAGTTTTGATCCATGGAAAGTTCTGTAAATCTTGTTGCATGCACATGTGCAGGTATTTGAACAATTCTGCCTTTTAAGTTCAATTGCACACTCTCAAATGGCTTCAAGAGGAAAATATTTTCTCTGCAGAGAGAATTTTCACCTATCACCCAATGAAGTTTGGAAGACTCCCATTCCTCTTGCCATCCTGAGAAAAGGATCTATTCCAGCTCTTGGGAGGAGCAAATTTCCAACCATTTCAGGTTGGGGTAGGAAATGGTCAGAGGGAAATGTTGTGAATCTCCACAAACTGACGTATCTGTGGATATTCACAAACTTTCATTGATTAGCATGTCTTGAAATCGCACTCTTCACCCCTTGCGTATGATTTACTCCCATTTTATATGCAACAATATGGTAATATTATACAGGAGTAAAATGATTTATAAGTGCAGGATGTTCTTTGTGAGTTCATTAAACTTGCACTCATAACGAAACTATTGGAAAACAGACTTGAGTGTTAACAGAAAAGCTTGAGTTGCTGGGAGTTTACATTTATCTGAATACCAGAATGGTTTGGCTTTGTTAAACTTGTAGCCAGATTCACCCGTTACAGTAATGTGCAACAATAGCCCCCCACTATACTGCTTATGTCTTCATTAAATCTCAACGACATCTCTAATGACACAATCAATGATGTATTCAGAAATATAACTGCAATTTACAGTGACAATGTTGTTTTTATTTTAGCATATTATCTCTCATTTGCACTTCTCTTTTGCAACCCTCCTTCATTTGTAAAGAAAAATAAGTGCCAAGGCTCTCATTAGGAGGCCACTGCATATTGGACCACACATTGCCCCTACCATGCTGCCAATGATAGTAATAACACCAGGGCCAGACTGGCCATAGCGGGCACCGGGCATTTCGGGTGGGCTCCCGGGTTGGGGGCCGGTTTTTGTTACCGGGGGCCAGCAATATCGGCCTGGTAACAAAATCGGTCGAACCCCACCTTAGTAAACACTAAACAGCTCAGTTGCACCCTCTTCCCCCGGGGTAAGGGGGGCTGGCCGAGCACTTTGCCAGCGCTTGTTTCAGTTCCCACTCCGGCCCTGAACAACACACAACTACTAACCAGAATAACTCCTACAAGTGTGACGATTCGGCCAATTATAGGGCCACAAAGCTATGAAGGTATTAGTCATCTTTAATTAACTCTTGTTGTGGTCATCTCTAAATTAGCCAGACATCGCCACGTGGCAGACTAGCACAAGCTTGTCAATGAAGTGCTGGTGCCAAGCATGGCAATCACTCGCTCAAATTAAGCACTGCTTCTCTACATTTGTTTACTGAAAAACTAGCTACCTATGTCACGATTAGGCCATGACAAAATGTTAATATTCCTCATGAAATTCTTGAAATCCCTGAATTTTGAGTTATGTAAAATCTGCTAAATGATGCAACAATAGAATTATTGCAACATTTTTTAGGTGACCCTCCACGAACAAAGTCTAATGAGATGAAATCAAGAGACTGGTAGACTCAGAAGATGCCTTGGCCACAGATATGTTCTACTCAAACCGATCTCCTACTGATATCTCGTGATTTTTTAAAATTACATAAGCAATAATTAATAGCTTATAAATAAAGTCATGTAAGATACCAGCAAGCCACAGTTTGCTATGAATGCCATTTTTCATATAATTTTGCAAAATATTCATGGCATTCCTTTAAATTTCGTGAAAAAAGTTATGCTGTTTCACACACCCTTGATTATGATGGGGTCATCACATATTAAGAACAAATAGCATTAGTGGACCATAAAGAAGAGGAAATGGTTGATATAATGAGTTTTGCAGCGTGCAGTGTTTGTAGAAACGAAATGGGTGCATTGTAAATGGAGAACATTTGGGCAACCTGAATTTCTATTGAGGAAACAAAGCCCTCCATAAAATCAACTGATACCACATGGTTTCTAATTGTGGTGAAATCTGAGATTAAGGGGTGCCAATCAAAAACATAGACATACACAATGAAATGTGACTATATACCTCACTTTCAACAGAACGTCACTAGCTTCTCCTGGAGGCCAGAATTAGGTTCAAGCTCCCTGATCTCAACAGGCCATCATCTTCCACAACACCCCAATCTACACTGTGCCTCAATAGGGCTTTGGGGGGGGGGTGACCAGCGGGGGGCCTGCCCCTCCGGTGTTTTTGGGCCGGGGCAGCAGGAGCCCATTGGGTTGGTTGGGCTCCATTGGGCTGGTGCTGGGCTTGTTGGGCTTGGGTTGGGCTAGTTTTGGGCTTGAGGGTTTTATAACCGGCCATCTTATGTCACAAGCCACCATTTTGGTGTGTGTGGCACAACAGCTGGTCTGAGAGGACACAGGGCAGTTTAGCTTTGTTGTCATTTCTGGGTATAAAGCTAGATTCGGTAGCCATGGAGGCCCGTTTGCCGGGAGATAAGAAGGTGCCCATGCTGCTGTTGATCGGCACCATGTTGGCCAAGCAGAAGGTGACGGTACGGGAGGTGAAGGTTCTCTTAGGGCACTTGAACTTTGCGTGCAGGGTGGTGCGAGCGGGGCGAACCTTTTGCAGACGTCTGGGCATGTCCCTGTCCGGTTTGACACTACCGCACCTTCATCTGCCCCTGTCGGCAGGTACGAAGGAAGACCTGCGCATGTGGTGGGCGTTCTTGGAACGATTTCATGGTATTGGCGTGGCCCCCCACAGAGGAGTGGGAATGGGACGCGACCATCTCCTCGGACGCAGCGGGGGTGGGATTGTTTTGTACTGTTTTGGCAGGGGAAGTGGTGCGCTGAGGTTTGGCCCCCACAGTGGCAGAATGGGGGAGGAGCATTGCATTTTTTAAACTTTCCCCTGGTGGTGGCGGTGACAGTGTGGGAAGGGAAACTGACACACTAAAAAATGATTTTCAAGGTGGATGACATGTCGGTGGTAGCAGTCGTCCAGGGACCCACAGGTGCTCAAGTTGCTGAGGGTATTTGTGCTGCAATGTTTGGGTCATGACATTTTGTTTCAACTGGCCGAGGGTAGCCATGTGTCAGCAGCACAACTACTTTGGGTTCTGTGGCATGCCCTTCGCGCTATGGGTGAGAACCCCAGACTGTTTGGGATGCACTCCTTTTGTATAGGCACGGCAACAGACGCAGCAAAGAAGATGTGGAGGAGGGAGGATTTGATGCGACTGGGGCGCTGGAAATTGGACTGATATAAGACATACATCAGGATGCGGGGTTTCGGGGAGGAGCAGGCTTGATTTGTTGTCGCTTGTCTCACATATGTGTCTTTTCTGGTGTGTTGGAGAGACCGACTGTAGCAGGATTGCCCATCCTCATCTTAGGACACTCTTTCGTGAAACGAGCGAAGTGATATGAATGGGACAAGACCAGGAATTTAAATCTAGAATTGGATCCTAGGCTTTTTCGTTGTTATTGGCAAGGGAAGCGGGGCATGAGGTGGCATGAGTTAATTCCAGTGCTGAGTAAGGTAGTTAAGGGGGGGTTTGCCCGGATGTTCTGGTTATTCATTATGGGGAAATTGATCTGATGCAATGCAAAGGCTTGGCGCTGCTGAAACAAATGATGCAGGATTTGTTGGAGATTCAGCTGCAGTGGTCTGGTTGTCATGTGATACGGTCTGAGTTTATACCGAGGAAATGTTGGAGAGGGGCTGAACGAGGGCGCGGAGGAAGATTAATAGGGACATGAGAGTTTTTTGCGACAAAGAAGGGTTTGGACGGATGGAACATCCGGAGCTGCGCTATGCGGCAGTGTAATTCTTCAGGAGGATGGGGCGCATCTTTCCCGCTATGGCATGGAATTGGTTATAGTGCAGTTGAGGAGGCTTTGGACAGGGCAATAGGGGTGTGCAGATACCCGAAGCATCAGGAGTCCTAGTGGGGGGGGGGGGCGGAAAGCCGCCGGGGTCAACTTTCTGAGTGGAGTTTTTCCTAGGTCAGTTGTGGTATAATGATGTATAGTTACAGTTATGAAAGAACATAAGAAGTTTACCTACTAAGGTAGTTGTAGAAAGGAAACACATTAATTGTGTTTATAATTGTTGTAGGGGGGAACATGTTTAATGGAGGGGGTGGAGGGTAAAATAGGAAGACAATATTTAGTGAGGTTTAGTTTTGTACAGAACAGGCCAAGGGAACTTGTATGTAAGGTGCACTTGTTTCCAATAAAGCGGCCTTTTCCACACCAACAAGCTAGTCTGTGGTCTGTGCTGCCCCCCTTTTTGGCCCAATAGGGCTTTGGGGGGATGGCCAACCAGCGGGAGGCCTGCACTCCCGGGGGTTTTTGGGGTGGGGGGCAGCCAGAGCCCATTGGGCTGGTTGGGCTCCATTGGGCTGGTGTTGGGCTTGGGTTGGGCTACTTTTGGGCTTGGGGGTTTTATATCCGGCCTTTCTATGTCACAAGCCACCATTTTGGTGTTTGTGACACAACAGTCGGTCTGGGAGGACACTGGGCAGTTTAGCTTTGTCCTGCCCTCCCTCGCTAGGGAATGATCTTCCGTCTGTTTTTTTGTGGGGTTTGTTGTTGGATTGCTTATTACTTTTTCAGTTAGGTAGTTTTCTTGGGAGCAGGTGCATCGGGGGGATTTTTGGATTGGGGTTGTCGCTGGAACAGGTGCTGGTGTGGTGCGCTATGTTTTTTTTGGGCGTTTTTCCTAGGTCAGTTGTGGTATAATGATGTATAGTTACAGTTATGAAAGAACATAAGAATTTTACCTAGTTAGGTAGTTTTAGAAAAGTTAGGAAATTGCAAGTTGTGTTTATAATTGTTGCAGGGGGAACATGTTTAGGGGAGGGGGTGGGGGTAAAGTAGTAAGACAATATTTAGTGAGGTTTAGTTTTGTATGGCACAGGCCAAGGGAACTTGTATGTAAGGTGCACCTGTTTCCAATAAAGCAGCCTTTTTCACACCAACAAGCTAGTCTGTGGTCTGTGATGCCCCCCTTTTTTGGCCCAAGAATGTGTGCTGGCATCAAATATCTCCTACTAAAGAAGTGCTGGAAATGAATCCCCCAAAAATTAAACCGTTTCCTCTAGAGCTGCTATTTCCTCTCTCTGGAACCCAATTTTGCAAAAATGTGCAGGCTTTCTCCGTTTACTACAGAGATTTGAGTGTTTTTTTCAAACCAAAATTTTGCTCTGTAGGTGGATTAAAAAAATAACGTTTTTGCCGGTTTTGGTTTTTCGGAAATTGTTCACGTATCCCTGCTTAATATACCTTCAAATTTAGTATATTTAAGCAAAGTCTAAAGATTTTTAATATCACAGCATTATCCATTTAAAATGTTATGTATGTATGAAGCAAATACCATTCACTGCTGCATGTGCCACTTAGATACCTTAAAGACCTCAGTATTTGGATTCCATATTTTGTACATCTTTGTGCTGCACACAATGCAAAGCCTCTAACCATTCACTGCATATACCACTGAACACATGTGGGTTGCGGCCTAGGATTGTGTAATGCACATTGTTTTACCACTTGAATGAGGCCATGGACTTTTGACAATATACAGTGAAAACGTCGACAGCGTCCATAGGGCTGTGTTTGTCTGCAGCATATAAATCCCCTACACGAAACAGACTGTCATCAGGTCTAATGGTTAAAAATTGATGCACCTCCTTGTATTAGTTTGTTTGCACTTTATATGCTTTTGCAACTCACCCGCTGCTGTGCACTGCGCTGCCAGCAGTTGAGCACATTTGATGAATCAGGATTTATAAAGCGTGGCTAATAACACAATAGGGTATTCAGACGCTTGCAGACCCCGGAGACTTATTCGAACAGGGAGGTCTTGAGGGCCATTTGGAATTCCAGAAGTGAGGTGATGGTTCGGAGGTGCGTGAGGAGGCTGTTTCATGTTTTTGCTGGGATGTGGGAGAAGGGAGCATCCTCCACTTCTGCTTCTGTAGATGCGGGGAGTATGGGCAAGTGAAAGGGAGGCAGAGCGTAGGCTTCCCGATGGTTGGTGGAGGTTCAAGCTGTGGTTAATGTAGGTGGGTCCTTGATTCTGTACAGTCTTGTGTGCGTGGGTCAGCAGCTTGAATTGGAATCTCTTCTGAATGGGGAGTGTTTATATTTCATGTTCTTTGAAAACATATATTTGCCCAGATTATTCCCTTCAATCCTACGTTCTGGTCCATTCTTTTATTCGTGGCGGGACAACTGATTGATTCTTTTTGCAGAGATTAATTAGAGATACCATGCATGAGGCAGCCAAGTATATTATATATCACAGACTAGTACATTACTTGCATCTAAATGAATTTGAGGGAACCACTGTGTCTATTTTTTAATATGCTCAGGTTCCCACGAAAAAAAGGGTTTGCCCTGGTGTTTGTTTTCTGAACTGGCATTAGTGACACGCAGAAGGCCTGTGAAAGGGAGGTGACACTAGAATATGTGCAGCTCATGGGCCGTGTCGTCATGTACCAACTGGGTGCCGATGCCGAGTGACTGATTGATACAAGTAGGATGCAGGAGAGTGGCTTCTGAGCCATGCAACAAAGTGTCACAGGCTCACTGCGATAGGGTGGCACAGGTGCCTTGAAGGAAGTTGGCTTTGATGCCACCCAGCACTGATTCTCCTGTGCATTCACAGCGGTTGCCGCAAATCAGCCATCTGCTCGCTGTGGCCACGCGCATTCCATGCGCCTCACTCCGCACACCTCGCGCCATCTCTAATTGATTCCTATGTCACTCTGCTCGGGTGGGTAGGACAGTATTAAAGTGCCTGCGCTCTCCCCCGGGTCGCTGTCTGGTTGTCAGATCCGCAGTTGACTTCGAGGAAAGGTTAGAGGCTTCAAGAAAACTCGAGCCATCACCTCTCCGATCTTGACAGCCACTCAATGTGCGCAGAATGAAGAGGCGCGCACATTATTATGCAGAGCACAGGTCCCGAAATGCCTTCAGATAATCACAGAGAAAATCACACAGCTATGGGCAGATGTCGTTAAAGTTCACTTGCGCACTATCCCGCCCTTTTGGAGACTGAGAATGGCACAATACTGTCTTATTGGCAAATTATTTCAACCGCTTGTCCCTCGTGAAGGAGGGTACATAAAAATATGTGTCTTACTCACTGACGATAGATATTGAAATCTGCCCTCTCCAGCTGCCATTTCACAAAGTCTTTTCGTTTTCAGTTGAGGATGGCAGTGTTTAGGTCGAGCTTACCAGACAACACAGCTGCCTGGTTGTAAAATACCTATTGTGGACATACCCGGAGCTAAGCTTACAGGGACTTGTAGCCCATCCATAGCTTGCCATTGGCTGGATTTATTGGAACTCTCATTTGGTTCTTATCAGATGGCTTTCCTTGTCCTTGCGTGTCCATCTTGTGTAAGTCCCTTCCTTAGAGCACACCCTCTGTACCATCTCTGTGATTGGCTGACTTCTATTCTTCCACTGCTCACTATTTGGGAACTGCTTTTTTCTTCTTAATTAAGCACTCCATGAGAGTGCATGTGTTTTCAATCTCTCCACTTGTGCTTCTCCTTCTAACTCCCCATGTTGCTGTCTGCCTCGTGTGCTGCAAGCTCTGATTTTTACTTCTTTCCCATGCCCTCTGTTGCTTTCACCCTCGTGTGCTTCTACCACGCCGTGTTTTTCACTCATGTGCTTCTCCCCCTAAATACCCACCCAACCTGTGCTCCCTGCTGCTGTCTTCCTTGTGTTGCAAGCTCTGTCTCATGTGCTTCCCCCACCAAACTCACTGCCTCCCCAGTGCTATGTGTTATTTTACCACATGTGCTTCTCCCTCCACCCCAGTGTTGCTCTTCCTTGTGTGCTGATTTACTTTATACCAATAACTAGTAAACTTACTCTTCAAATATCACACAAAAAGGAAAACATAGGTGAACGCAAGTCCTATGTTCAAAAATCAGAAGAGAGTTGCCTTAAAATAAAATACTGAGTACTTTACAAGGAGACTTATAATAGCAAGAACTCCCTTTCCTTCCACTCTGTTGGGATGGGAAGTCCTCTGTGTGGCAAAAGACATGTACTCCTGCCCTGCATGACCAATTATACTGTTGTCTGGACCCCTAATGCTGATTTGTGTGTGCACCATGACATAGGCTTCTTTCACAGACTTGTTTGACTGGGAGGGACACCCAAAACGCTACCCTCCTAGGGATGGAAGGATACTGCCTTCACCAGGTGTTAAGCAGCGCCAGCTCAGCAGAGTGGGCTAAAGAACGGTGATGGATTGAACCCAGATCTCTTGACTGGGCGTGAGTGTTTGATTGGTTCAGATGCTCTGTCCATCACCACCCCCTTTTGTACCGCTTTGTTCACCATAAGTTGGCAGGGTTTGCTCAGACTTGAGTCCCTTGCTCACTTTGCCACTGGATTCAAGCAAGCCTGGCTGAAGACGGCTGTAATGCCAGAAACCGGTCCTAGGAATCTTGTTTCCAGGGAAGGCATGGCTTGGCAGTTTGGGCTAGACTGGTCCCATGAGGCACAGGGTCAGACTGATTTGCAAATGGCCATGTCTGAACTGGGGTGGCAGAGTGGGCTAAAGAACGGTGATGGATTAAACCCAGGTCTCTTGACTGGGTGTGAGTGTTTGATTGGTTCAGATGTTCCGTCCATCACCACCCCCTTTTGTACCGCTTTGTTCGCCATAAGTTGGCAGGGTATGCACAGACGTGAGTCCCTTGCTCACTTTGCCACTGGATTGAAGCAAGCCTGGCTGAAGACGGCTGTAATGCCAGAAACAGGTCCTAGGAAGCTTGTTTCGGTCCAGGGAAGGCATGGCTTGGCAGTTCGGGCTGGACTGTTCCATGAGGCACAGGGTCAGACTGGTTTGCATATGGCCATGTCTGAACTGGGGTGGCAGAATGGGCTAAAGAACGGTGATGGATTAAACCCAGATCTCTTGACTGGGTGTGAGTGTTTGATTGGTTCAGATGCTCTGTCCATCACCACTCCCTTTTGTACCACTCAGTGATGGCAGCATACCATGTAGGGATCAGTAGAAGAGAACATGACCTTTTTACCCTGTGTCACTGGAGTGAGGCCTACAGGCTTACTAATGTTTTTAAAAGTTCCACTACAGTGTGTTTAACTCACCCTTGGGCTACATCAGGTAGGTGTGGAGTGCTGCGCAGAGCAGAAGTAGTGGCTCTGCGCTGGATGTATGTATGTATGCTTGGGAAGGGTTGAGTACAAGGATAGAGCAGCACTGTGTAGTCCATGTGGGATTAGTGCATGTGCTGAGTGTTTGTTATGTCTGTAAGGAATACATTGCATGAGATAAGTAGGGCTGTGCAGTGTGTGGCATTAGTGCATATGCTGGGTGTATGTGTGCTTGGGAGAAGTACAATACGTGAAAGGTGAAGTGTTGTGTAGTGCACACAAGGTGAGTGTGAGCTGACATTGTGTGTGTTTGCAAATAGTACCCTCTAGAACAATACAGAAAGGCTACAGTTCTGGACAGTGCACGCAGATTAAATGTGGGTTCGATTGTATGTGTATCTGTAGTGGCAAAATGCATGGAGGTAACAGTACTGGAAAGCATTGTGCTGTGAATGTACACTGAGTGCAAGTGTGTCTGCAAAGGTACATTGCATGGAGGACACAGGGTTCCATTTTGGGAAGCCCAGGCCCACCTGGTGATGACATGAGTAGAGAACTCTCCCCAAGACAGATTTGTGTATTGCTGCATTTCTGTGAGCTGGATGGGGCACACACTAGAGGAAAGGAAGAAGAGACTTCCCCTTTACACTTCAAAAGGATGCTCTGTGATTCAGTGAGAGATCAAAAGGAAGGAGCCGGGACACATCTCAGGAAGGAGATGGGGCTGATAAGGGAATCATAAGGAGCAGAGCTGGGAGCGCAGGGTTAACCTTTTGATTCACATATCACTGTGGCTGACACCCAAGGGTGAACTCTAGTCACTCCCACGACCTGTGTTGTGGGTCTATCAACTTCTGAGTCATTCCTGCTCTGTAAAACAGCCTTTCAAGAGGAAAGGAAAAACAGAGAAATGTACACTTCAAAAGAAGCAGAACCCCAACATAAAACTTCAAAGACTCAGATCCTAAATTCCATTTGGTGTTTGGAAAAGAACTACAAGAAGGGGAGGTTGAAACCCTGAAATATGTCATCTGCCAGGGCTGAGGGCAACGGCCTGCTAGTCTCTCTGTTAGGTGAGGATACATCACCCAGGAAAACCAAGATCACCTGACTTGTAGCCTGAGGCGCCAGTCCTGCCTGCTTGCCAAGACTAGTGTGCCCTGTGAGGAAGAGGAGAGCGCTGGAGGGAGTGAGGTCCAGTCTGAAGCACTACCAAGAGGACTTTCTGGGTGAGGTGTGAGGAACGGCTGTGCATCAAATGGGTCACTGCCCAAGTGCTGAAGCGATCTAGTGAACCTTGTATGCCAGAAGAGGGCCACCATGACTTGAGCTGTGTCATGAGCGCCGCGGGGCAACGCCAGGCCGACACCATCTCAATACGGTGACCTCACATGCCAGAAGGGGCCACTGTCGAACTCTTTGTTGACAGGAGCATTAAGACTTGTTACAGCCTTAATATGTGACCCCGTATGCCAGGAGGGCAGCCATGATGAGTGAGAGTATAGCAGAGAACTCTGAACCTCAGTAATCTAGAAGGGGCTGCCAGTACTCACATTTCCAGAAGTTCGGGTCATCACCCTGAAGGAAGATTTCGACTGTGACCGGTGGGTCAAGTCTACACACTAAGGCCTGCACTTGACTGATTCCTCAAGGGCCATGAAGGATGCCATCTGAAATGTCACACCATTGCTAGGATCCAGTTGGAAAGCTGCAGGTTCAAATCCCCCACCCCCTGTGAGAGGAAGAGTGACTTACCTCAACTTCGAGAAGCGGGTGCAGCTGCTATTGCTGGGACTAGTTGACAGTGCGGCTCAATGGAGAGAGCCTGCGCTTGCTCCTGCATGTGCAGTGAGCAGCTTGACTTTACGGAACAGGATAAGGACTTGTGAGTGACCGCAGACACGACACTTACTGCATCGCTGAATGTTTTCATACAGACAGAGTGGGTCTAAGGGAAACACCTGAGTATGGCCTGTTAGTGAACATTCCCTCGGTGCAGCCACCTGTGATGATTTGGGAATAACTCTGACCACAGTATAAGGAAGAAGTGAACAGCCTGTCAACTACTAGATCCCAGAACTCAAGGGGATTGGGTTATTGCCCATGAATGCCGTTATTCCTTTGAATGTTTAGAATTTGAAATAAAAGGCATATTTTTCTTAGAAAAGTAAGTGTTAGACTGGACATTGATTTATTGTTCACACTGTGTGCACTTTGAATTATGCATCCTGTTCACTTAACTGCATCTAAACGTCACCCCTGAGGGAGTCTTTGATTATTCGTCCACAGCTACCACTGAGAGTCAAGTGCAGAAGGGTACTAGGCCCAGTTGATCAGGATCCATAGTAGTTCAGGCTCCGGGACATCAGGAGTAAAAGTAGATAGCGCCTAGTGCTGGTTTCAGCCTGATATGTAGTGCTTCTAGTTTGGTAGAAGGGAAGATGGCACATGTGGCTGAAGTGAATTACTAGACATGATACATTTTTTGGTACATGGTACACCAAGGAGGTCAGTTGATGCCCACTTAGACCCATCTCCGGGTTTCCCCAGTGGTTCATTTTGTGCTGGGGTTGATTTCGATAAGTTTGAGGACCAAAATCTCAAATACCTGCTTCATTGCCAGTGTATATAGAGCTCATGCTAAGATGTAACACAATAACACGCAGGGCAAGCAAGGCAATCGAAAAATCAGGTTTAAGGTTGGTGAGTAGAAACCCATAATACTGGAAAGATGCGCATGTTGTCACCAGAACCCTGACTGAAACACTAAGGGCCAGATGTAGGTCACCAAATACAGGTCGGTAACGGCCGATTTCGGCTGTTACCGATCGGTATTTGGGGATTGAGATGTAGGGGGCCTTAAATTTACCGTTTCGCTATATTTACAGAATCGGTAAATTTACCGATTCTGTAAAAGTACCGAATCGGTAAATTTACCGAATCTCAAATTTGTGATGTAGGTGGCACTGAAAACAGGGCCACCGGCCCTTAAGAATTCGTTATTTACCATGACATACTATGTCATGGTAAATTACGAATTCCTGTGTACATGCACATCTGTGCATGTACACCTGTGTCATGTGGCACACATACATGCCCTTAGGGCATGTATGAGTGCCACATGGCACACAAGCCAGAATCAGGGGTGCAACAGGGTGTCAAAGTGACACCCTGTCCCCCTTGCAAATTCAGTAATTTTACTGAATCGGTATTTACAGATTCTGTAATGGACATTGATTCCTATGGGCCTCAAGGCCCATAGGAATCCATGGCAATTACAGAATCGGTAAATACCGATTCATTAATTACCGAATCATACCGATTCGGTAATTAATTCGGTAAAATTACCTACATCCCGATTGCCAGTTCTTAAATACCGAATCGGTATGATTCGGTATTTAAGAATCGGTAATCTTGGATTACCTACATCGGGCCCATTGATTCCTATGGGCCTCAAGGCCCATAGGAATCAATGGCAATTACAGAATCGGTAAATACCGATTCATTAATTACCGAATCATACCGATTCGGTAATTAATTCGGTAAAATTACCTACTACCCGATTGCCAGTTCTTAAATACCGAATCGGTATGATTCGGTATTTAAGAATCAGTAATCTGGGATTACCTACATCGGGCTCTAAACGTCTTGTGTCGTTTAAAAGGCGCTTCGTTATTTTGTGTGTCTACCAGATCACATTGCATGCATAGAAATGGTCTGGAATATGTAATATCACAGGGTTGAATCATCACACGTATCCGTCTCTGACCTGGTTACGCCTTAAAAGCAGACCTAATGAGAACCTAACTTTTAACAGATAAAGATCTGGCCGATCATTCCTCTGCTCACCACAGAACCTGACAGGTCTCCGGTTTTACACCAGTGTCCCTGTATTCGACACCTGGCTGTTCACTACTATTTAGTACTCAACCTCTCTCTCGCTTTTTCCTATCCCCTTACACTCACTTTCTATCTCATTCTGTGCTTGTATTTTTATTCTCTCTCTCCTTCTCTCCCTCTCTCTCTCTTCCCCCCTTTGTCTCTTCCTGTCTCTTATCCCTGTCCCTCAAACTGGCTTCCTATCTCTCCTTCATACTACTCCTAAACATATTCCTATCTCTCGTATATTCAGTCTGTCTTCAACGGTGTTCTCTGTTCCCCCACACACAAGCTCGCTCCCTCCTCTCCCTACCCTCATCTAGGCTGTCACACTCACGTATTCTTATTTCCCCCTACTCTGAAGCCCTCTGTCTGTTTCATAGTTTTCTTTCCTCAGCTATCCCCTCTCTTTTTCTTACCCCATTGCATACACGAAACACAAATGTTTATTGAGGCAAATAACGTTTTTTGTTTTTTTTAAATTCTTTTTATTAGCAACAGAGAAACCAGGTGGCAATCATCGCAATCAAGGCAATAATATTCTACATTCAAGCGCAGGGGGTTTCAGGACATACATAGTGATCACAGTAAGGAGGCATACAAAAGCATATCCAGTAATATTCATAGTACAAGCGGTTTTTCAATTTAGGCGTTCTGGGGGGTTCACAAATGTTCCCCCTGTACTCGTTCCAGGTGGTCCAAATTTGTGTCCATTTACGAGGGCATCCCCGTGCCTCGTATACCGTCTTTTCTTGGAGCATGCACCAGTCCATGTCAGTTTTCCATTGGCCGACCTTAGGAGGTCGAACCGCCCCCCACAGTCTAGCAATGTTCCTTTTGGCGATCGCAAATCCTAGAGTGGCCCACAATTTCCCACTCTGTGATAAGTCCGTAGGTTCCCAGATGTTTAACAGGCACCTCTTAGCTTCAAGTCTGATCTCCACCTCCCATACTTCCTGCATACACCGGGTCACTCGGGTCCAGTAGTGCTTCAGCCGCGGGCATTCCCAGAGTATGTGGAAGAAGGTCCCCACCTCTCCGTAACCCCGTCTACAAAGCCCATCTGAACCTCGGCCCATTCGTTGCAGTCTAGTCCCTGAGAGGTAGACACGATGTAGGATTTTTAATTGAATGAGCCGGAGTCTGGCCGAAATAGCCACCTCCTTAGGGGAGGCAAGTGCAGATCGCCATTCCTCCTCATCAATTTCTAGACCGTCAGCTTCCCATTTACCCTTGAGGGGGAGCAATAGGTCAGGGGAATGATTAATGATTTTTTTGTACGTAATGTGATATGGCGTGCTCGGGGAGATGGCCATCTAGGAGTCTATCCTCCAGCGGTGAGGAGGCAGGGGGCTGCGTTCCTGCTGGAATTTTAGCCTGGAGGGAGTGTCTGACTTGCGTGTATCTAAAGTGTTCCGAATGAGCTGGCTCGTAGGTGTGTTGGAGTGAGGCAAAAGATGTCATCCCCTTCGGGCCCCATAGGTCCCGAACATGGGATATGCCTATGAGGTTCCAGTTACGGAACCCTTTGGTACGGCCAAGCCTACGAGTCTCTCAGAAACCCACATGGGGGTGGCCATCGTGAGGGTGTCAGCCCAGCCCAGTTTACGTTGGACAATATGCCATAGCTGCACCGAGTGTTACGTGGGTCCCGTCAGCGAGTATCATACCGGTTTGGAGTAGAGCGCCGCTTCAAAGTTCCCGCCCGGTAAAAGCCAGCGGTCCATTCCGTATGCCGGGTCGTTACCATCACTGTAGGTGCACTGGTTGATGGCGGAGAGGTGCGCGGCCCA
Source organism: Lissotriton helveticus (assembly GCF_964261635.1). Lineage (NCBI taxonomy): Eukaryota > Metazoa > Chordata > Amphibia > Caudata > Salamandridae > Lissotriton > Lissotriton helveticus. The sequence continues at coordinate 962,626,250 of NC_136068.1, read as the reverse complement.
GTAATATTTGCGGATGTCAGGGAGTGCTATACCGTCATCGAACCATCCCAGGGTCAATTTCTGTATGGAGATGCGGGGCATTCCAGACCACAGCAGTTCCCTCTGCACGGCCTCAATAGAAGTGAAGTAGGCATTTGGGACCAGGTCCGGGTAATTTTGCAAGGCATACAGGAATCTAGGCAGTGCCATCATTTTGAAGAGTGCTGCCTGTCCGAGGAGGGACAGCGGGAGTCGTTGCCAGGTGGCAGCATCCCTTTTGAATCGCTGCAGAGGCGGGAGAAGGTTCTTCTCGTATCTTACATTCGGTTCTTTGGAGATAAATACCCCCAAATAACAGAAACCCTCGGTGGCTACCACGATGGGGCAACTCCGCGGGAGCACGAGAACCTCCCCCTGTAGGACATAAAGGACGGGCTTGCCCCAGTTAATCTGGTAGCCCGAGTTTTTCCCGAAGTTATTGATAATGTCCATAACCACTATGAGGGACTTACGAGGTCTGGTGAGGTATAGCAGGACATCATCCGCGTAGAGCGAAATCCTGTCCTACCATCCGTCGGCCCAGGGTATTCCTTTCAGGGATAGGTCTTGCCTGATCCAGGCGGCCAGGGGCTCCAGTGAGAGGGCAAAAAGGAGGGGCGGGAGGGGGCCTCCCTGTCGCGTTCCTCTTCCGAGTTCAAATATTTCACAGATTTTATTATTGACAGAGACCTGGGCCAAGGGTGCTGCGTACAGAAGGCGCACCCATCCCATGAAGCTCGGGCTGAATCCCAGTTTACGGAGAACAGCCATCATATATGACCACTCAAGCGTGTCAAACGCCATCGTAGCATCAAGGGATAGTACCACCGCATCTTCCTGGAGAGTATGGCATCGGCCCAGGACTCCATGCAACCTACGGAGGTTGAGCGCTGTGTTCCAGTGTGGCATAAAGCCAGATTGGTCCGGGTGAACTAACGTGAGGAGGACAGGTTTCAGTCTGTTGGCGAGGACTTTGGCTAGTATTTTGGGTTCTGCATTGAGGAGGGATATGGGCCTGTAGGAGGCACAGGCATCTCTAGGTTTCCCCTCTTTGTGGATGGCCTCTATTGTGGCTATCCGCTGATCGCGTGGCAGAATACCTTGTTCCTTGCTCTCCTCAAACATTCTTTCTAAGTATGGACTAAGGCCAGAAGGCGCAAGCTTATATATTTCTATTGGTAATCCGTTGGGTCCCAACGCTTTTCCAGACCGGAGGTCCCCGATCGCTCGGGCCAGTTCCTCAACAGTAAGTGGCGCCTCCAAGTCCGTTCTTTCCAAATCTGAGAGAGAGGGCATTCGGATGTCGGTCAGCAAGGAGACCGAGTCGTCCTCTGGTCTGTCAGAGCCCTTACTGTATATCTTCTGATAGTGCGACGCAAATTCCCGGACTATGTCACGGGGATCAGTGATTACGGCACCAGTCGTCTCCGTTTTGAGCTCTGCGACTATTCTCTGTGCCTGTTGCTTTTTGTCTAGCCAAGCTATGAGCTTGCCCGCTCTTTCCCCTTGATCGTATAGTCTACCCTCTATGTCCCTGGCTATGGTCTTGGCTGCATCGGTAGCTAGGGCTCTGTATTCCGCTGCCTTAAGTTCCATGAGATGAACTGCCTCAGGCTCACCCTCCGCGTTGGCCTCTGCTTCTCGTTCCAACTGCTCCCTCTCCATATTTACAATTTGCTCTTCACGTTCCTTTCGGCGACCAGAGATCGCCGATAGCGCCTCTCCTCTAAGTACAGTTTTAAAGGCCTCCCAGAGCACCGTGGACGAGGCCACCGTACCGTCATTTTCTGCGAAGTACCGGTCTATGGATAGGAGTTAACGCCGGATGGGTTCACAGCGTAGGTACTACGCGTTAATCGGTGCAATGCAGCCCTCTTGTTTGTCGCACTGCGTGAGGTGGGCCAACAACGACGAATGGTCCGAGATTCCTCTCGCCAAGTGTGTAACCTCCTGAAGTGTTGTGTCGCGGTATTGTGGCGCCAGAATATAATCGAGGCGGGAAAACGACCGGTGTGGGCCCGAGAAGAAGGTGTATTGTGTGTCTCGAGGGTGGCGGGTTCGCCATAAGTCCAAAAGACCGAAGGCGTCCAAGAAGTCAGTAAGTCATCTATGGCCGGGTGGGATGTCTCTGGGTGGAAATCTGTCTAGAGTCCCGGACACAACAGCATTAAAGTCTTCCCCTATCAGGAGACGCCCCTCGGGTAGTGAAAGGATCAGCCTACCGAGATCTTGATATGTTTGTGATTGAAGACCAGGTGGAATGTAGACCGAGACGAGGTTGATCTTGTGACCCTCCCAGGAACCTGACACCGTAGCAAAGCGTCCCAGGGGGTCAGAGTCTGATTGGTTAATAACTAAAGGAAGTAGTATGCCTACCCCTCGTGACCCTGAGGTGAAGCCTGAGTGCGCCGCCATGTAATAACCCCACCGGTTCAGCATGTGACATGTATTTCCTAATAGGTGTGTCTCCTGCAGGAGTACTACATCAGGGAGGTGTCTTTTAACAAGTTGTAGAACAATGGTGCGTTTGAGCTTGTCCCCCAGCCCATTGACATTCCAGCTTAGTACCTTTAGACTCTTATCCCACTTCATCGGAATGTGTATCTCCTAGCGGAGTCCCCCTCCAGATCTCCTTCAAATGTGTGGGATCATATTTCTGACCTGAGGTCCTGCGTGGAGTAGCGTAGCTGTCGACGAAACAATAACATACCTGATCTGACATTGCCAGAACCTTGTAACTGATCCCTACCATCTCCCCTCTCCCCCACCCTCTTCCCCAACACCAATCCCCACCCCCACCCTGCTCCCCTGCTCCGTAGGTTTTATAGACCCACATCCCCCAATTAGCAGAGTGCCTTTCGCCCTGAATTCACCCCGGAAGAGGAAGAACTTACAACTCTAAATAACCTGTCTTCCCTCCCTAATGGACCTTTTGTCAGGGGCGCGCAGTAGCCCCGGCCGTGTCCGCCACCCGGGCTCCCTCCCCCCCAATATAGCAGTTGAACCATGCAATGTACAAGTCCTGCATGAGAAATGTTCGTTTCCTGTCCATCACACCATTATGTAGCAATCACATCCCCCCCGGTACATCAGCATACATAAACATGGTGTTATTCATTACATTCCTGTTTACCGCATAGTAGTCCTGAGAGTCCCCCAGTCTTCGCTACCCTCCGCCGCTTCCGGGGTGTCCCATCGAGGGCTGGCGGATCTGGACCTCCAGGAGCGCTGGCTCAGCTGATCCGGCCCCAGTCTCTCATTCACAGATTCAGGGGATGCTGCCTGTGTGTCCCTCCAGTTATGGTCCTCCGCTCCCTTCCCGGTGGCAGGCAAGTCCTTGTCCAGCCAATCCTGCACCTCCGATGGCGAAGTGAAGAAGAAAGATTTGCCTCCGGCAAGGACCTTGAGTTTGGCGGGGAAGAACATCATGTACTTGATACCCTTGTCTCGGAGTGCCGCTTTCACGCCTGCGAAGGATCTCCTCTCCCGCTGGACCTGCAGAATAAAGTCAGGAAAGAACCGGATCGTGGCATTTTCGCAGTGTAGATCTCCTGACTGTCTTGCCGCTTGTAGGATTGCATCCCTATCTCTATAGTTAAGGACTTTTGCGATGATTGTCCTGGGTGGCGCTCCCGGTTTCGGCTTCGGGATGGGCGCTCGGTGTGCGCGTTCACTCGTGAATAGTTTCAACAGACGTTTGGGCTTGAGGTGGTTGAGAATCAAATCCTCGAGGAAGAGTTCCATACTGGGCCCCTCAAGGCCCTCCGGCACACCCACGAGGCGGACATTGCTTCGTCGGGCCCGCCCTTCCTGGTCCTCGAGACGAAGCGTCATATGTCGGTGTTGGTGGACCAGGTCGTTAACTCGTTGCTCCAGCCGTTTCGTCGATGTCTGCAACGCCGCGATGTCTGCCTTGTTGGCGTTGGCCTTTTTAGAGGTTTTGTTAAGGTCTGTGCGGAGTAGGTTGACCTCAATGGACATCTTGTCTATTTTAGTTTCAAGGGTCGCTCCCAGTGAGTGGATAGCCTCCATGATGTTAGCTAAGGACGGCTCCTTTTGGGCCTGTTGTGCGTCCGCCGGCGTCTCCCTCTGTGGCGCGCTCTTCTGCACCGCATATTTGTCCAGCTTGTTGGTTTGCGTGGATGTGCCAAGCTTGGGCCTCATGACTGCGTCACTTCTCCTCCTCGTGCGGTCCGTAGAGGCGGGTATCAGTAGTGTCTCGACGCAGTGGCGCAGTTTTAGGCCCTCCACGTGTCTGCCACAAGATGGCGCCGAGACTTGGATTCAAATAGCGATGCCCAAAGCACAGTAGGAGTGCCCCTATGGCAGATGGATTGGTTAGCAGAGTGTTTCATGCCCAGATATAATCCAATAGGGCCACAGGGAGGATATGCGGGTCCTGAATGTACAAGCGCCTAGTGTAGCTGCGCAGCCCACCTTTATGCACAGCCGTCAGACAGTCCGCCGGGGCTGGGTCACACTGCCGTCTAGGGCCCGGGGAGAGCTACCTCGGTAATGGAAGGCCCTGCTCGTTTCTCTACAGCGGCCCGTCACTTTTCAGGGCTCCAGCCTACACGCAGAATGCACGGGAGACAGCGCCTCACTCAAGGCGGCAAATCGCTGGTGTCGCGTCGGGCTATATAGCTCCCCGGGTGATCGCCGCCCCTAATGTGTCAACGGCTGGGTTTTGGAGGTCCCGCTGAGTCCGGCGACTAGGCCCCAAAGCCGGGGCCTTTCCCAGCAAAGGAGGCCGCCCACCTTGCACTCCCGCTTCAGGTCCCGTCCCGGGCGGGAGCTCTCCGGGGCGCCGCTCTGCGTCGGAAAGTCGTATCCAGACCGGAGGGCACAGCAGCCCCCTGGGGTTCCCACACTGTCGGCAAATAGCAGGACTTGTCGGATTCTGGGCGGATAGCCTGTTGCTGGAGGTTTGGTCGGCACTTAACCACGCCCCCCCCCCCCGCAAATAACGTTTTTAAGTCTTGCCTGCCAGATAGGTTTTAGCTGTCTGTAAGTAAACGTCTAATGTGGTTCTGTATCAAGCACCTATAGTGGGCTTATAGTCCGCCCGCTACTTCCATTGGTTGGCTTTATTGTCACTCTCATTTACTTGCTTCTTATTCGGCTTTCCCTTTTCTTCTCCTCTTCCGTCCTATTCTTCTGTTTATCCTTCCCCTGAAGTAAAGCGTCTTTACAATGTTTTCAATTAGTTGACATATTTTTCCACTTCTCGCATTCAAGGAACTACTTTTTTTCTTTTCCTTTAAATACTCCAATAGTGCACATGTTTTATAGCTCCTTCTTCAAGTGTTTCTCGCCCCACACTCTGTGTTGGTCACTCTCTCATGTGCTGCTTTTCCTTTCTTTGTCTCTCCTCCCAGACATGTGGCTTAATGTGCATGTCATCACCACCTACTCCCCGTTGCACTCCCCCTTCACTGTCTTTTATTTTATTTTTTAATACATATCTTGGAGTAGCTCACATTTCTGCTGGAACGCTCCACTTCCTAACATGTGCTTTGGTGACATTTTTATTTTTTATTTTGTGTAATGTGCCAAGTGGTGTTCACATCTTGGATTGATAGATACAAATATGGGGCAGGTGTCATTCAGTAAACACATACATGCTTTGGGACGCTTGCTCACACATACGCCAGCAAGCATGTGAACGGCTACTGAACGATGGGGGCACCTGCAGCATCATGACGTGATGTGCTATCATAGTTTGATAGCATTACAGTCATTACACAACTTCACTTTGGTGTCTTCACTAGTGACGTCTTGATTTATGTATGCCTTTGGGCATTGCTAGTCTTTTATGTCTCATTGATTACTTCATAATAAGCTCAAATCTCACTGCAACATCACAAACGATAGCCCTACATGGATATTAACCCAGTCACGTAGATCTCTACTTACAATTTCACAAATGAGTTACTGCCTGTTGATGTCACAGTGTTATCTCTTGACTGACAACCAAACATGTTACTTCTTCATTGAAGTCATCATAATGTGATTTGTTAGTGACAACTGTCAAACGCAATTATTTCTGCAATGGTGATAAGGCAGTGTTTGACAACAGAAGGCAATATTTGAGCGACAGAATTCCATAATAGTCCTCACTCCCTTTCTTGATGTTGCAGCATTATCTGTCCACAAACTGTGGTCTACCTGGGTTTACCCTCTAAACCCAAGCTCTCAGACGATTGACACAGACCAGTGCTGGAGTTCAACTGGCCGCAATTTATCTACATTTTCAAAATACATGTCTCGCTCTCGGGCGAGCTAATTTCAGTATTGATTTATGATGCATCATAGCAAACATTCCAACAGGTTCCTTGAATTGATTAGGTTGTTGAAGTTTTTCTGAATTGCTTTGCCTTTGAGGTACCCCAACCCCAGGTGGTAGGATAAACCCAATAACTATTGTTAGTACTTGGTAGTCAGCCACCAGCTGGGCTTGGGCCGAGAGTGCTGTGTCTGCTTAGGGGCAATCAATCAATCAATCAGGGATTTGTAAAGCGAAATACTCTCCCACTAGGCTTTTAAGGCACTCAGGGGTAGGTGTGAGCAGCTCAGTTGGGTCATCCGAAAGAACAGGGCTTGAGGTCCTTTCTGAATTGGTGCAGTGTCTGACTTCGCTGTAGGTAAAGGGGGAGATCGTTCCAGGTCTTGACTGTGTAGTAGGAGAAGGACCTTCCACCTGCTCCGGACCTGTAGAAGCGTGGGATGGTGGCTAGGGAGAGGTCGGCTGAGAGGAGGTTTCTCTTGGGGACATGGAAGGAGATGCGGTCATTAAGGTATTGGGGTCCAGAGTTGTGGAGGGACTTGTAGGCGTGCATGAGCAGCTTGAAAGTTATTCTTCTTTCGATGGGGAGTCAGTGGAGGTCGCTGAGGTGTTGGGTGATGTGGTTGTGCCGTGGGATATCAAGGATGAGTCTGGCTGCAACGTTCTGGACAGTCTGGAGTTTGCAGACGAGTGTTTTGTTGATTCTGGCATAGAGTGCGTGAGTGACTGTTTTCCTAGACTCGGGGGGATCCACTTGAACGTCTTGCGTAGTATGCAGAGGGTGTTGAAGCATGCTGAGGGCGACAGTGTTGATCTGACGATTCATGGTGAGTGATGAGTCTAGTATGGTGCTGAGGTTACGTGCATGGTCCGTTTGGGTGGGTGGGTGGTTTTCTGAGGGCGGGGGGCTACCAGGTGTCATCCCATGCAGAGGGGGTAGAGCCAAGGATGAGGACTTCTGTTTTCTTCAAGTTGAGTTTCAGACACCCGTTCCTCATCCCGGTTGCAACGGCTTTCATCCCTTCTTGGAAGTTGTGCCTGGTGATGTCGGGTTCCTTGGTGAGGGAGAGGATGAGCTATGTGTCATCAGCATAGGATATGACGTTGAGCCCGTGGTTTCTGGTGATAGTTGCGAAGGGGACATGTAGACGTTGAAGAGGGTGGGACTGAGGGAGGATCCTTGGAGTACTCCGCATCTGATCTCTGTCGGTTCTGAGAGGAAGGGTAGGGGCCATATTCTCTGTGTTTTGTCTGTGAGGAATGATCATAGCCAGTCTAAGGCCTTACCTTGGATGCCGGCGTCATTGAGTATGGTGCTATTGTGTGGTGGGAGACGGTGCCGGAGGCTGCTGATAGGTCCAGGAGGATGAGGGCTGCCATTTGGCCTTGGTTGAGGAGGGTGCAGATGTTGTCTGTGGCAGCGAGGAGAGCATTCTCGGTGCTGTGGTTGCTGTGGAACCCGGATTGAGAAGGGTCTAGGATGTTGTTGGTTTCAATGAAGTGTAGTAGCTAGGTGTTGATGGCCTTTTCAATGACCTTGGCTGTGAAAGGAAGCAGTAGATGGGCCTGAAGATCTTGAAGTCCGGCGGGTCTGCGGAGGGTTTCCTTAGGAGGGGATTAACTTTGGCGCGCTTCCAGTTGTTGGGAAATGTGGCAGTCTCGAGAGAGCAAGTGATGGTTCGACTTAGCCTGGGTGCTATGGCGGCCCTGTGGAAGATGTGCAGTGGGCAGGGGTCAGAACGTGCTCCAGAGTGGATTCGCTTCATGGTCTTTAGGGTGTCTTCTGTCATGAGAGGGATGTCGGTGGTTTAGCTGTTGGTTTTGGCAAATTACTATTTGATGGAGAAGAGTTCCTTGGAGTTATGGGCATTGGAGAGGTTTATGTCTTGGAGAAAGTTTTTCTTTGTGGATTTGATGAGTTAGTGGTGTGCCGTGGTGGCTCTTTTGTAGGAGGAGCTTGCTTCCTGGGTTTTGCTGTTTCTCAATGTCTTTTCCAGTCGCCGACAGGAGAGTTTGGATGGTTGGAGTGTTGTTAACCGGTTAGCCTTCTTGTTGTGTCGTATCATGGTGTTCTGGAGGGGTGCAAGTGTGTTGGCGCAGTTACTGATCCATTGGTGGAGGTTGCTCGCTGCAGTGTTGGCATCTGTCGCAGTTGCGGGTGGAGTGCAGGTGAGGGGCAATGACACCTTTCAACTGGCTCTGCGTTTGGCATCCCATGGCCTGCTTTTGCAACCCATCCTTCCCCACAGGCCCGGTATTAGGACCAGGTAAGGGAATTGCATTATAAGAAGCCTGATCACTATATTGCAGCCACAGTCCTAAAGGGTTGAGGGGCCTTAGAAGTTCTTCCATTAAAGTGTGATTCTCATGCCTGTCTGAGGAGCACTCATTTAAATCGGATAGCTGGAGACCTAAGGAGAAATATGTGCCTACCCAACCTGTACAGGGGCACCCCATCCCATGTGACAGCACAGGAATTTCAAATTGATAAAACTGTGTGTGCTACACTCTGCGCTCATTCCACAGCAGACTAATAGGAGGTTGTATGACTTTATAACGTATGCCAGAACCACGCATGCCTTTACCAGGCATGTAATACCACATGCTGACCATTACAGCATGCTGCATTGCAACATGGATCTTTACCAAGCATCTACAAACACACACACACATTTATATATATATATATATATATATATATATATATATATATATATATATATATATATATATATATATATATATATATATATATATATATCTACACACACACACCCACCCACACACACACACACACACACTCACACATATATATCTCAAACCAAGAGTAGCTATTTCCGGGATCAAGGACCCATGAGGGGTAGTGTGTAATGTCAGTGGAGAGTGTCCATATCCCAATAAATCCAAAGCAATTAATGAACACTCAGGACACGATCAAGATGCAAAGAAAAGTTCTTTTAATATACCGTCTCGTTACGCGTTTCAACCGTAATGCGGTCTTGATTACATGAGATGCACCCTGAAGTGCTGCAATATATACACACTCTTCGTGAACATTAACAAAGAACAATGCAGACTGTATACTCTCATTGTGGTGGCCATGATGGAAGGCCAAAAGAAAAAGTAAAGTAAACGACGTGCACTATTCAGTTCATAATGCGCACGGGGCTGTACTCGCTGGAATAACAGGAAACCAAAATCCGAAGACAATACATAAAAATGGCAAAGCAGGTGAAAAAAATGGCATAGTAAGAGAAAACAATTCCAATGTAAATATCATCATGACCCATCTGGGCTGAAATTATTCCTAATGGAATTAATTTGCTAAACGTATCACATGTAATATAATAATTGCACTACTTAGAAGATAAGATTGTATCAAGGAGACCAGAGCCAAAATGTCATGGGACAAGGATGTCTGAAACCTGTGTTGTGTGCACCACTGCAAGAAGCAAGAGAAAGACTCACAGGCATGAAAATCAGACAGTTCCCATTATAGGACCGTAGAGAGGAAACGGAGATGCCCAAGACCTGTTCTGCATTCTGTCCATCAATTGTTTTTTTTGCAAGACCTGAACCATGGCACGGTAGGGGAAGAGGACAGCAGAGGGGGTGAGACCATGGATAAGGATCTATGGCAGATGTGGGAGATTAAAGCTCATTGTCATCCTGGTCACCTTTCCACCAGGTCTGTCTGTCGCACCCAGATGTGCAAGCGTGTATCCTAATGTAACGCAACGGGTGCTATGTAAATCGCTATGATACTCGATACCAGGTCAAGTTCGAGCTCTATAAAACTCTGTTTAAAAAAAAGTGAAAACAGAACTCTAGAAAGATCCTACACGAATTTAGAAAAATAGAGTACAATTTAATACATTATTTAACACCAAAACAAAAATAAGTCCAATTAGTGGAACTTGAGTTATAGATTTTTAAAGGTTTAGTGAAAATCAAGCGCTAGAAAGCAAAAACCATGGTTATCTGATCCAACTAGAACAGGTCCAAGTCACAGATTCAGGCCAACCAAGATAGTTTGCAGATAGGATACTGTACTGAGTATAGTCCTCTGACAAAGTACCTTGTGGACCTGGGCATTGAAATTTGAAGTCCTTGCATCTAGATGAGTGGGCTGGTGTTGAGGGGCCGTTGACTAGGAGCTGTGATGCAAGGTCCGGCCTCATGACGCATTGCACAGTGGTAGAGTCGATGGCCATCGGCGACGAGGCTCAATGCGAGGATCTGTTTCATTGTTGAGGAAGCTGGTTGGTCTTGTGGGACTTGCGCTGGGCTGGTGCAGTTAGAGCGCTGTCGGCGTCTAAGCCATCATTGCTTGTGGGGGTGTCAGGCCGTGACGACCGGTTAGGCACTGACTGTGGCAAAGACAGGGATTCTAGGAAGTCCCGATAGGAAAATCTACGTTTCGCAGAGGGCATAGCGCGAGTCACGCTCCACGTGACGCGAAGGTACGCAAACCCGGATATAACCGCAGTAGAAAAATCGGACGCCACCCATTATTCCTTGCTGATGGCCCGTTGCTTTGGTCCTCTGTTCTTCTACACAGCAGTGGAAATGGTAACCTTTCATTTCCCCCCCTTTGAATCTTGGATTGCGGTCTGGATGGTCCGGACACTTTGGATTTGTTGTCCAAGGCACGCTACTTCGCTTCTCTGTTGGTGAGACCACTCGTAGGAGGTCTCTTGCAGAGAAGTGCTTTGGGATTTCTTTTGTGCTTCGCTTCTCTGTTGGTGAGACCACTGGGTAGTGGCCTCTTGCAGAGAAGCGTATTTTGGGATTACTTATATTCTGCTCCTCTGTTGGCGAGATCACTCGTTGGTGTTCTCATGCAGAGGAGCGTGGTGGTGCTTTTCCAATCCACTTAGAAGAAGAGAACACGGATGTCAGGTATCAGTACAGGATACTAGTACGGTACTGTTCCAGAACCTTTTCCTTTTGTTTCATATTATTGTGGCCACTCACTGACTGATCTGTTACTGATTTACTTTGGCATCATGTTGAACATACTTTCTACGCCTCTGGTTTTGTGGTACTTACCTATGGGCCAATATTATGAGTGATCATGTATGGTGCAAGATGAGATTGTGCCTCTAACATATCTCAATGGCGTTTTTTTTCCTAGAAGAGAGAGACGGCAGAGGGGTGCAGTATTAAAGTGCCTACTTTATTTTGGAACCACAGATATCCTTTAGGGTAGGTAGGAAAGGGGATAGCACAATTCTCCACTGTGAGGGTGAGAGAAGACGTCAGTACCCTGCACCTGAACCAGTTTCATTGTGTATTCTCTTTTTCCATATAGTATCAAGCTGGAGGTCCGCACCTACTCTTTCTCTCTTCTGGTGTCGCTATCCCTCTTTATTTTACAGGTAGAGTGTGATTAATCACGTCAATTATACATGGTTCTTGGTTATTGTTTGCCCTCTAGAAAAGCATCATGTTGAGACTGACTGTGTGTTTATTGTATCTTTCTTAGGTCTCCCTCCACGCTGTCCCTACCCTTTCCTTCCCTCGCTTGACTATCCCGCAAGTCTGTGTATATTTGTATTCCGGACTAGGGGGCAGTCGAGAGGTGGACCACTTTGAGCATTAGCACAACCCAGAGGAACCGAAAAGGTGGAACCTGACAGAATAATCGGCCCACTAATTGTTTTCCTCCTGGTTGTGCTATTGTCAAGTATGGCTACCCTAGATGACGTTACGGCGGCTTTGGCTCTAGTTCAAACGGAGCTTGCTGCCTCATGCAATGAGACAGTCGCTCTACAAGTCAGATAGATAGAATGCAAAGGAACCCTTTTGTCATAGGGGGGTCATCACAGACAGCACCTCTTCCAGTAGTGGTAGAAATGCCTTCCCAAATATCACTTGCCCCTCCCGAAAGGTTTCATGGGGATAATAAGAAAGTCCAGGTGTTTATGACCCAAGCTCTACTAGCAGGTGAGGCAGCGCAGTGGACGGTCCCCATAGTAAGGCGCTATGATCCATTGCTGTATGATTGGGATGCCTTTAAGACAGAGTTTGAGAAAACATTTGACCGAAGAGCAGAGACCTTCTCTGCTGACAAGGACCTGTCAGAACTTTGACAGGGAAGCATGGATTTAATCAGTTACCTAAACCACTTTCGTAGACTCGTGGCAGGGACGGATCGGCCTGAATCCAAAGAAGCCGCTATATACTACCAAGGACTCAAAGATGAAATCAAGGATATCCTTGCGCAAATAGACCCCCAACCCCAAACTTTTGAGGCCCTCATAGAACTGACGTTACGTTTGGATCATCGTCTCAAAGAGCGAAAAGGGGATCACAAAAGGAAGGACAAGTATGCCCCACAATATGACAGAACTCCCCCTTCAGAACATAACATGACGAAGACAGAACCAATGGAAATAGGGGCTGTTAGAGCCTCTCTAACCCTCAGTGAAAGAGACCGCAGACGCAAACAAGGCTTATGCTTATATTTTGGGACAAAGGGTCATTACTTACGGGAGTGTCCTGTCAAACCCAAGTATGGACGTACCCGGTCCTGGCAAGTAGCCGCTGTAACCTCAGATAAGGAGGCGGGAAACTCCAGAGCTTGAAGTCTCAAGAAGGGGAGTCGTCAAGTGGGTATATGATCTCTTCAGTGAACCAGTACGCATTTTCTGAGATGGAGCATTTCTTTATCAACTTGGAAATTGGTTTTAACCATGAACAAAAAAAAATTAGGGCAATGGTGGATTCAGGAGCTACAGGGTGCTTCATGGATAAAGAAGAAGCGCAGAGACTGGGAATACATCTTATCCGCAAACAAACCTCCGAAAGGGTATATGCCGTGGATGGTAAAGAATTGGAATCGGGTGCCATCAGTTATGTCACACCTGAATGTGAGCTCATCTACGAATGGTATCACCACGAATGGTTGTCCTTCAATATAATCCAAGCCCCACAGAATGGGGTGATCCGAGGACTTCCCTAGCTACAAAAACACGAACCATCTTTAGACTGGACCCAAAATACATTGCTGCAGTCCACATATTGTCAAAACCATTGTAACCAAGCATATCTCAGACCTTCCAAAGTATTAGCTGTCTGTCACCATATCGCCACGGCTGCGGAAAAGAACGTGATTCTACCTATGTGCTATCGGAAGTATGAAGAGGTATTCAGTGATGCCAAGGCTGAGGAGCTCCCCCACATAGGGACTATGACTGTCGGATCGATCTATTCCCAGGTGCGGTGATACCATGTGGCAGGATTTATGCTTTAACGGCACCCGAAAAATTTCCATCTAAGGAAATACCTGGATAAATACCTAGAATTGGGGTTCATTCCCCCCCCTCGTGGTCTCCTGCTGCATCAACTCTCTTTTTCATACCAAAGGCCAGATCTGAGATGTTGCATCGACTAAAGAGCGTTAAACACTGTTACTGTTAAAAACCAATACCCGCTGCCCCTGATACCGGTCCTCTTAGAACAGGTAAAGTCAGCGGTCATCTACACCAAGCTGGACCTCAGAGGGGCATATCACCTTGTCCGGATACTGGAAGGTGACGAGTGGAAACTGGCCTTCAAGACGTGGTACGGTTTATTCAAGTATCTGGTCATGCCTTTTGGGCTATGTAACGCCCCCGCAGCCTTCCAGTTCTTCCTCAACGAGGTCCTGAGGGAATTCTTAAACATTTTCGCTGTGGTCTACATAGACGATATTCTGATTTATTCTTCCAATGAGGACGAACATGTGATTCATGTGGGACAAGTTTTGTACGCATTACAAAAACATCAGCTATTCTGTAAAATCACCAAGTGTGAATTTCACGTGACTACTATGGAGTTTTTGGGGGTCATGCTTACTCCATCGGGCCAAGTCATGGCAGAAAGAAAGGTCAAGGCTATCACCGATTGGCCGCGTCCTCAAAATGTTAAAGATATCCAAAGTTTTCTGGGGTTCGCCAACTTCTACAGAAGGTTCATTCGGCAGTTCTCCAACTTGGTAACTCCCTTCACAAAACTGACACGGAAAAAAACCCGTTCCTCTGGAATGATGAGGCCCAGAACGCGTTTGATCGCCTCAAGACAGCCTTTACTTCAGCACCGGTGCTCACCCATGGCAATCCTGCGGTGCCGTTCATAGTGGAGGCAGATGCAGCTGACGTTGCGATTGGGGCGGTGTTGTCCCAAAGACACGAAACATTAAGATATCTTCACCCTGTCGTCTTCATGCCTCGGAAATTGAATACAGCGGAACAGAATTACACCATCGCGGAAAAGGAGCTTCTGGCCATTAAAGATGCTTTTGTGGAATGAAGATATTGGTTGTTGGGGGCAGCCCACCTAGTGACCGTTTATACGGATCATCGCAACCTTCAATTCATGCGAGCCGCCCGCCATCTCACTCCCTGTCAACTTCAATGGATGTTGTTCTTCGCCGAGTTACACTTCATAGTCACCTTCCGCCCCGGCCAAGACAATAAAAAAGCTGACGCCCTTACAAGACAAGAAAATACCGCACAGCAATCCAGTACAGTTGAAAAAGCAATCATTGAACCCAGCAAAGTCCTATGTACCATACAAACGGACGATTTCTTGCAGAAAGTCAGGAAAAGGATACAATCCATGACATGGAGGGACTGGCTACGATTCCACCCGGAATGACAAATACGTCAAGGTCTCCCCATGAAGAAGCAGCTGCTGCTGGTCCCTCCCCAAGACCTAAGATGCATGGTATTCGCTTGGTGTCATGACCTTCCATGTGCAGGGCATACAGGAGGGATGAAAACCTTAGAGAAGGTACTGCAGCAGTTATGGTGGCCAACAGTACGCCCCAATGTCTTATCATGGGTAAAAAGATTGTAGTGTAGTTCCTATTATCCCAATAGGCTCTGCGCATTGGAATAATACCTCCAATAGTATAGACCTAGACCAGACGTTAACTAGGTCTTCTACTGTCGATATTAGACTTAAAGTTTTGGGTTTGCCAGCTAGCTCAGAGTTCACTAGAAACTTTCTCGAATAGACAAGGAGGAGCTGAACCTCCCTGGATAGACAAGAAGGGATTTAGTTTCTGACAACCATAGAACATGACAACTTTGCTCTCCCCTAATCAAGAGTGCATCTCTAGAGTCGTGTGAAAACAAAAGACAACTTATTTTACTCAGTCAGTACGTGCATTCTTAGTTTCACCAGATTGTAGAGAAAAGGAAGAGACGGGCGTGTTCAATAAAAGATGTTATTTATTGATCAGTCTCTTTTCTCGTACAAGAGAAATGAATCGATATTATTGCAATACTTATGGTTAAGTAAAGTGCATACAATAAAAGCAGAAGTATAAAATAATACTGTAAAAACATTTATATGGTTTCTAAGCCATATGGTGGTTTAAAATGGATAAAACAGATACATACATATAAACATTTGACTAATCGTACTCAACTGGTGCTTCTAACCACGCCTACCCCAGTGTACCTGACCTAAGCCTAATACGTGGGCGGGGATAGAAAGTAGCAGTCTAAGTTAAGTTTGTTTTGCCAAGTGACTGATTCAAGAATTCTCTGCAAGGGGTTATTCAGTTCCGTACCTTGAATCTAGGATGATTGAGGGATGGTATCTCTCATCTTTGGTCTCGATATTCCAGGCTGCCTGCAAGGGCTGCTCGGAAGCGCCGGAGCTGGATTTCTCGGCAGGAGAATGGCAGCGTCTTGTTCTCAGCGCGTCAGGAAGGCGGGGCAGCTAGTGGGCTTCGCTCTCTGCTGGGCTTTGGGAAGTCTCGCTGCTCCGATCTCGTCACCACCGCGTGTGTTTGCTTAAGGCAATATCGGTAATATTTATACCTGTAAGGTGCCGAGATTGACGTAAGGATGGACATAGATACGTCAATAAGGATGTCATACGAGCTGGTCGTTAGCGCATTCTTTTACTGAAGTTCTCGGTGAAATCCCAGGTTTTTCCCAGGTTGTCATAGGTTTGATTTGTTTTGAGAACTCCGTATGCCTTATCAGGGGCTGGAGGAATATTGCTTGCCTAATTAGATGGCAAGCGTTATGACCTAATCAGATAACGCGCTCCTGTGCCGTGGTCTGGCGTAATCAGATAACGGTTTCTGCATCATGGGATGGCTGCTAGTTAACTCGTTAACCAGAATAGGGTCAGGAATAGGGGGATCGATACAGAACCTATAGGAATACATCACACCCACTCCACGCTAACTATGGCCATATTTACGAATCTAGGCATAGTAAAACATACTATAGAGTATCGTGTATACCTTACCACCCCAAAATACACATAATGCATTTTGAAATTATGTAACATACGGGGAAAAAATAGTCATATGTACTATATGCACTCAAGCAGTAGAATAATGCTAAAATAATCACGCATATGTATACATTATTAGTAATTGAATATTAGAATTACACATGAAATGGCTCTTAATACAGAAGAAAAGTTCGAGACCACTTCATCACAGTTCAAAAATATTTATAAACATACCAGCGGGCAGCTGATGTCTATGAAGTTTCTAAAAATAGAAATTAGTTCTCTAAGAATAGTTCTTACTTTAAGCAGAAGAAAAGTGTCCCGTAAAATTTAACAAAAATATTTTGGGGCTGCTAAAAAATTGCTGTCCGTGAACTGGAGGAAAAGTCGATCTTGCTACTTTATTATTAAAGTTGAAGGCCAAATTCAAGGTGTCGGGAACGCCGTGTGCTAGCTTGTTCAAGAGTCATTATTTCTGCTCTGGTGAGAACATCATATCGTTGAGACTGCTGAAAAAGCTGTCAACAGCTTCCTGTGAGAGTTCCACTAATTCGGAAAAGGATGTAACCATGCATTCATGTGCATGATTGTCTCCATTGACGTTTTGAGTAGTATTGCTGACAGAAGGTTGTACCTGATCGATGCTGCTTTCATCTTGATCTTCACTACCCCTTAATCGTAGTGGTGAAGTTTCCACGAATGCCGTCATCAGGATTGGCAGCCGTTGAGGGCAGCACAATGCATGAGCCTTTACCGGACCCAACAGTGTTTCTGCATCCATTGGCGCATCCGATTGTAGCGTCAGACAGGTGTCCAACACGCATTCTTCTCCGCACAGCATGCACCTTAATACTGGTAAAACACATCTTTGCCATATCGGCCGAAATGAAAGAAACCAAGTCATGTTCAGGTCTCTTAGCCGGGTTAGTCCCAGGATTTTTGATATCCGGTCCCGGTATCCAATGGCTCGGATTGTTTCTTCCCTTGTCGCAGGTGTTTTGTCTGTGACACGGTTTGCCATAACGAAATATAAGGACTAAGAATAGGATTCCTGCAATTAGTCCCAAAATGAGGGGAACTCCTCCAAAAATCGAATGGACGAAGTCTGGAAAAATACCCAGTATGGCTTTGAATGGTGTTAATGCCATCGAAAATACTGTCTTAAATACATTTGAGACTCCACTGGTATCAGAAATATTTAAGATTTCATTCAGGATTTCTGCGAAATGTATGGGGGAATTAGTTGATAACAATGAGTGAATCTCTGCAGTCGTCCTTGCAACTAGGAGATCATACGTTTCTTTTGATGACGTGAGCCTGGTCGGCGTCTGAAGAAGCACTGTTTTCATTCTGCTTAAAGTATCAACTCGAATAGAAGTAATTTTCAAGTGAGGCCATGCCCTTGCCTCCCTGTCTGGAAAGGAGCTGGGGAACAATAAGCGTCCACAGCACATGACCTTCGCAGTCGTACTAACGAGATAAGGAACCCCGGGCAGTAGACTACAACATCTGCGATCCACAATTAGAATGTAACTCCCGTTATAGAGTCTTTTAAAGAATGGTTCTATCTCTGTTGCAGGTGTGCCTAGCTGGTGACATGAAAGGTTATTTGAGTTCCCTTCACAGGCTCCATGCAAACTAATTCCATTACACAGAAGTGTACCGCTTAGTGACATCGCACAATTATTGCCACTAAGAAACACTTTCTGTCCTTTATTACTGACACATGCATGTGAATAGGGCAAGTTCCATGTTGTCTTAATGTACCCATTTCCCAATTTTTCGTACATGCCAGCCTGTATATATTTTTGGCAGTATTGAAACCTGAAAGTAGATATCGGAATATTAATTATCCCATGTATTATCCATTCAATGACAGGTCGTTCTGACATTGTCAATGGTAATCTCTCGAGTTTCTCAATGCTCAGGATTGTATAATCAGCACCCTTTTGTGCCATACTGATCTGTTTATCAGTAAGGTTAAAGATAGTGAATAGTGACGTTGTGTTGATTAAACGCCAAGGCACATAGCCTGAACGCAGGTTTTGTAACGTCCAGCCAAGCTGTACAATAGAACGCAATTGAGACTGACTGTGTTGTAATAACAGTAAGTCTTGCGATATTATGTCGATTGCTGATGACACAATGCTGTCCAATGAAAAGATTCTGGAGGACAGAGTCATTAACCCATTGTCCACTACAGAAAGCGATTTTTCCAAATGAATACGGTCAATTTCCCGTATACTTTCTGCTGTCTCAATTTGAGTTATCTTCCAGGCCTCGTTGTAAGCTGCATATATAGAGGCTGCTATGAAGCGTTTTTGACGCTGTTTGCGTGGTCCCATAATGAAATCACGCAAGTCAGCACCATCAGTAAGTAAAGTTAGGTGTTGCTTAATTTCTGTCAGTGTGGAAGTTTTTAGCCAATGAAGGCATAGTTTGCCCACACTGTAGGTGGTGATTATCCCTGGGTGTTGTCTTTGGGAATATCTAGGGTCTGGCCTGGTCAATGTGAACCCCTGTGTTTTGTTCAGGAATCTGTCTTGACAGTTATTAGTATCTGTGGGCCAGATTAACCATTGTTTCCAATCAGGATTTGTTCTGTTTTGGTTTAATACATAGTTTACGTCTATCTCTTCATCTGCAGAGGTATTGCTGTTCATTGTTGGTTTTGGAATAGACGGTTTATTTAAGTCTTTGATTTTGGCTAATCCAAGACAGGTAGTTTGTTGAATAGTTTCATTCAAGAATATAATTTGTTCTGGGATCATGCAGGCTCTAAACAATGATTCTATACCTTGTACTTGCCATTCTTTTGTACCCCAAACACTTTTTACTTCAACATTTTTGTCCCAATAATCAAAACCAAATGTATTCATTTGTTCAAAAAATGAGTCCGAATATATCAATTTTGTGTTTGTAAGCATGGTTTTTGTTCCTGTCTTATTTGACAATTTGAAATAAAATGTTTCAGCATTACTTGTATTGAACCCTGAAAAGTATGAATATTTGTCATAAAAGGTTCTTGAGCTTCCTTTTGGAGGGGTTGCACAATGTTCCCATTGATTATAATTTAAAACATTTCTAGGTTGTGCTGATTTATGTAAAAAATGGTTACCATAGTGGTTGTAGCAGTACATACTATCATAATTAGACGAACCCTGCAAATAATCATGTTTGGTATATTTAGCAGACATCACTAGATCAGACATCATGTTATTAATACTTTCAAAGTCCCAATCATCAGCAAATGAGTTTGGTTTGACAAAGTCACTCAACGAGATCTTGATTTGGTGTGGATATTTGAGGATTTCGACCGGACCATAAATTTCATAGTCAGTATTGTCCCATGCTACCCCACCCGGTATAGGATCGGCTGTGAAATTGACTGAAGAAAGTTCTCTTTTCTTGACGTGTGAAGACGTGTGTGGCTTGAGGATCAAGTTGATTTTCTGGCTTGCTGTGTCCATTTTAGCATATTTTCCCTCAATGAAGCGTCCCAAACATAGTATCATGATGAGCCAAAGTATCAGGATAAATACACCAAATGACACCCAAAATTCAATCCACGGAGAAATCAGATAGGTTTCTTTCAGCTGTTTCCATATTTCCTTAGCTTTATCTTTAAAAGTTTTTGTTGATGGCTGTGTCTTTGATTCACTTAGGTCTTCAGAAGAATCTTCAAAGTTGATGAAGTAGCCGGATGCCGTTCTGTCTATTGTTCCAATTGCTTCAGGATTACTGTTTCTTACAGCTTCAGCATATTCATTTGTTACTTCATTGTAGGTTGGTGTGTCTCTACTAAATGTTTTATTTGGGTTTTCAGAGGTGTGAGTTCCATTGCATTGTTGCATAGTCCTTGTTGTTGTTCTGTAGGCGTTTCGAATGTGATTAGCCTTTTAGTTAGCACCTCTGTACTTGTAGCAAACCTTGGTGTTCTACTACTTATCGGGAGTCCACTTGGCCTACTGTTTGTTATCGGCCACATGATTGTGGTTTTACCAGGTCGATGGATACAACTCGGTTCTCCTTTTTACCAGCAAGTGGCGGTAATACAACTGATCGTGTCCCGTTGATGGACAAGACAGGAACTGCTTTTCTGTAAGAAGGCCCAAATTCCTTCTTTACCGCGATCTTTTCTCTGACTAGATCCCCAACTTTTGGAATCCAGACAGGTCTTGCTGGGACAGGTGGTGGTTCTTCAGTGGTTGTTGGCTGCTGTTTCAACTTTATGTTGCTCAGGTCTTTTCTTGTTTCGTTTAAGTCCTGTAAAATAGCCAAACGATCTTTGATATCAAAGCTTTTTTCTTTTACCACTGAAGTCTGACTGTCAAGATCTAAGACTAGCATCCTAGTTCCAAACAGTAATTCGTACGGACTGAATCCCCTCAGAGAATTTCTTGGCAATTTGTTTAGACTACGTTGGACACTTATTAGATGTTTGACCCACCCAGCTCCCGAACCTAATACCTTTGCTGTTATAGATTGCTTTATGTCACGGTTTTTTCTTTCAACAATTCCGTTTCCCTCGGGATGAAATGGACAAGAATACCGCAATGTAACGCCCATGCTGACCATGGCCTCCTTATAAGCTCTAGAGCTAAAAGCAGGACCCTGGTCCGAATGCAGCATGCCAATTGCGTATGTGCCGATAAAGACTCGCAAATCTTTTATAACAGTTCTGGCGTCAGCCGTTCGCTGGGGCCACATCCATATGAATCTCGTGCATGAATCCACTGCGACCAAGATATATTTATAGTTACCATCCCTTTGTAAGGGACCACAGTGGTCCAGGTAAACACAGGCTAATGGTTT
This sequence comes from Lissotriton helveticus, assembly GCF_964261635.1. Classification (NCBI taxonomy): domain Eukaryota; kingdom Metazoa; phylum Chordata; class Amphibia; order Caudata; family Salamandridae; genus Lissotriton; species Lissotriton helveticus. Next base: position 962,604,886 of record NC_136068.1, on the reverse strand, counting down.
ATCCGAGATTAGAAGGGGCGTCTGTGCTGGTCGTCTCACTGTTGATACTTTCATTTTTTGACATATTTCACATTCTAGAACATAGTTCCTGGTTTGTCTTCTCATTTGTGGCCACCAGTATCTCTGTTTTAATAACGATACTGTGGCTGAGACGCCAGCATGTACAGAAGCAAGTCCTTCGTGTGCCGCTATGATGAGTCCTAACCTATGTTCCATGTTTGGAATTACTCTATCCCCCCACTCCAGGGATTCGAGCAAATGGAACGTTATTTGCATCAGTTATGTGTGAGTACTTTACTGGAAAGCCTTTCGGGAGTGTTTCTATCGCATCTTTTACTGTAGCGCTGACAGCTTGTAAGATATCGCTGTCTATTTTTGTTTTTGACCGAGTGATGGCAGCTACGGAAGCCGTTTGCACAGCTGCCTTCGCGGCCTCATCAGCCAATGAATTCCCTGCAACGTGAACGCCATCACGTTGATGACTCAGTGTATGTATCACGTGAGTCTTTGGTAGTTCCTTTTGTAAAAGAACTACTTGTTCCCAAAGCATTTTATGCTTTATTGTTGCACCTGTGTCATCTTTGTAACCGTTTTGAATCAATTTCTGCAAATCGCTGTTATATGATTTGACGCAGTAATACGAATCGGACACTATGAGTGTCGGGAATTCGCGATCTGCATTATCTAGCGCCATTTTCAATGCTATTATTTCAGTCTGTTGTTCTGAATTAGTTTCTACTGAGTGTGTTTTTGTTAATAGAGGTCTTAGTATACCTCCGCGCCACACTTCTTTTGTAATCTCACATGTGGGGTTGTATGCTTGTTCCCCCCAAACGGATGGTTGAGCATGTCCGTCTGTATAGATTACACAAGCGTACTGTCGTAATGGCAGAATGTCGATTGGCAGAGGGAATATTCTTTCATAATCTAGATATTTTAGTTCCTCTAGTTCTGGATCAAAGTAGTATTTTACTTTGTCCATTGTAATGGAATTCACCCATTGTATCCATTCCGGATTCAATGCTGTTGTTGGTAAATTACACGGTGTTGTTAATGCCTCAAAGGCTGATTCTGCTGTCTGACTGTGATGTGTCTACCGTCAGCTTTATCTTTTTCTCTAGCTATTGCGGTTTGAACTGCATGAACAATGTTTTCTTTAATGCTGAATTTCTTTTCAGCTTCTGTGTACAAGTGTGATTTGAATGCAATTGGTACCTTTTCTCCCTCATTCGAGGTCAGGTATGTGAATCCGCATCTTCCTGGGATGTCTCGAATCACAAGGTTGCGTGTGTTATCACGTGTTTCTAATTTTGTTTTAATTAACATCTCTGTTTGTAAGGATCTCAGAATTTCTGTGTGTTTTTGAGTCCAATTTGATTTTTTTAAATCTGGTTTTATTAGATCATAAAGGGGTTTGACCCTTTCTGCGTAATTTGCAATGTATGTTCTTCCGAAATTTAGGAAGCCTAGAATTGACTGTAGGTTTTTTAGTGTTCTAGGTGCTTGGAGTACGGCACATTTCTCTAGGAAATTGTCAGCCAGGCTTTTGCCTTCACTTGATAATTCATATCCTAAGAACAGGACTGTTAGATGGGCAATTCTAGATTTTTTTAAAGTTGAATTTGTAACCCTCTGCTGCGAACCCAAGTATTATGGTGTTCACTCTCTTCAAGTGAGTATCCAAGTCATCATCTGTTAGGTATATGTCATCGACATAAGATAATGCTTCGTCATCATATGTTTGTAGTAACTCTGTTACTCTCGCTGAGAATACTCCTGGGCTGTTCTTGTACCCCTGGGGTAACCGACAGAATTCTTTTTGAGCGCCATTTATTGAGAACGCTGATAAGTATCTGCTCTCTGGTGCTATATTTTGACAAAAGAATCCATTAGAGATGTCTAATGTTGTTTTATATTTTTTGCGCACTATGTTATTCATTAGTGCAGCACTATGCGAGTTTTGTACTGCAAAAGTTTTGCAACACGAGTTAAGGTGTCTGTAATCCAAAACTAGACGATATGAATTGTCTGGTTTGGAGACAGGAAACAAAGGGTTGTTCATTTGTGAGGTGCAAGTTTCAATCACCCCCTGGTATTCTAGTTGATCTAGAATTTCTTTTACCTGTTTTTTAGCTTCTTGCTTGATTGGATACTGCCTTTGTGCAGTAGGTTGTGATTTTAACTGGATTTTGTGAGGAGGAGAGTCCTCATCCCATCCTACATGATTTTTATATAAAGCAGGAGCCTGAGCTACTGCCCACTTTCTTGCAAGTGTATATTTTTTATGAATTGGAATATGATTTGAGAAGGCAGGCATAATTATTTCTTCGCCATGTGGGCACTCCCTGACGAACTCTGGTGGCCAATCTTTTTCAGCTAGAAGGATGTCATAGCCCTTGGAGAGATTATCCCAAAAAAGGCCCCTTATTTTCCTAGTCTTATCCCCTTCTATACGTAAAGTTATTTCATATATTTTGTGAGGTTTGCTAACTCTGGTGTCTGCAGTTTCCACCTGAATGTATTAATTCATGTCCACTGTCTCCAGATGATTCATAAGGACTTTGCGTGCTAAGCTCACTTCTGCTGCGCTGTCTAGCATTGTCTGAGCCCACTCTCCGTTTTTCAGCTGTGTCCTCAGTATTCTCGGCATTGTTGAATACTTTAATACTGGCTACCTTCTTTTTTGGAAACTGTAATTTTTTATTTGGATGAGCAGGTTCCTTGTCTTTGGACTTGACGTTCCCTTCCCTGGGTTCCGATCGTCCTCTTCTTTCTGATTTCTGCGAGGAAGTCTGAAAAGATTGAGAGGGACGTGTATCAAAATCTTGATATCTATCCGGTTTCTTTATGTTATCCCTATTTCTAAGGTTGTATTTTTTCACAGAGGGCTCCCTTTGGGGAGACTTGGGTCCTTGGTCCGGAGATCTTTCTCTCTGCCGAGGAGAACTTCCTCTGGACTGGAATCTCTTTTCTTTTGGATTGGATTGTTTGTTTCCATCCCAGTTCTTCTTTTGACTGTTTAGATTATTTTTAATAAATATTTTTTCAGGACTTTCAATTAGTTGGGGCTTTACTGGTATTCCTCCCAAACTATCTCTACCTAGTTCTTCATAGGATTTTTCTATAATTCTGGCAATTTCAGCTGGTTGGTCTGCTATATCTGTCTCTTTTAACCTCTGGCGGATCGCCACATTCGCTGCTTCTCCTTTTATGTTGGCTAGTAATATTGCAGAGACCTGCTTGAAGTCTTTTAGTAATTTCATACCAAGAGTTAAAGCGGGTTCTGGACCGTATTCGTCTTGAATTTGTTTTAGCACATCTGGTATTACTGACATGGATGGAACTCCATGTGTTTTTGTGTAAATGGAAGCAAAGACTGTACCCCAAGTGTCACAGTCCTCCACGTGTGGTGCGATTCCCATTGGAAGACAGATAGTCAGAATCCTGTGTTTATCCACAGGGGTGGTGTCTGGAAACACCGCCTCTATTTGGGTGATTTTTTGTGCTAACCAGAATGGTATTTGTTCCCGTTTAGCTGGTACTTTACCTAGGCAGGACTGTATGTTCTGTGGTGTAATTTTATTTGTGTTCCCCTGATGAGGGGTCAGCTGTGGGATTTTAACTACAGGTTGGATGGTTGAAGTCCGCATTACATATTGGACTAGTTGTCTATATATTTTAATTAATTGTTTTAGTTGTACTAAAACATCTGCTGCAGACATCCTTTCGATGTCTGGATGTGGTGTGTATCCGGCTAGGACCGGCCACGTTGCTCCTGGTCTACCTAGTGGACCGAGCCTGGTGATGTGATTATTATGTTTTAGGGCGCCATTAAACAAGAGCAGATGCTCTTGGAATTTGAGTGGTACTTCCACTTCCTCGAAAGGAGGTATCCGGAGGTTCCTCTATTTTATAACAGTGGAACTCCTTTGTTACAGCATTTGCTGCTGGAAAGTTTATCCATGAATAGAATACCTCTGTCTGCCGATATTCGTGTGCCTCAATTACGAATATGACTGTACCACCTCTTGGTGTCAGTCCATTTTCTATAAGTTTTAACGTTATAGATCTTCTTATGTTGACCGGGATGAGTATTATATCCGGGTCTGCTTCTTGCATAGTATTATCAGCTGCTATTACTTCAGCTGCTACTCTAGCTCTCTCTCTTTCATCATCACTGTCTGGCATTTTACTGCCAGGATGGTTATTCTGTTTGTTTGCAGATCAGGTTTCTTGTGGAAACAAAGATGAGATGCGCAATATTTTGGAACAGTGTATCCTTCAACGTTGATTGAACCAAGAACCATACATAGGAGTTCCCTCCTGCGAGGTTTGGTGGATTTTACCTCTCACCCACTCCAGACGTCTTTGGAGTATTATGGGAAAAAGGGGTCTGAGTGAAAAAGCACGACTGAGTTACTCTAAAGTCTTGCGTTAGTTTTATCGCCTATCCAAACATGTTGGGCGCCATGTAGTGTAGTTCCTATTATCCCAATAGGCTCTGCGCATTGGAATAATACCTCTAATAGTATAGACCTAGACCAGACGTTAACTAGGTCTTCTACTGTCGATATTAGACTTAAAGTTTTGGGTTTGCCAGCTAGCTCAGAGTTCACTAGAAACTTTCTCGAATAGACAAGGAGGAGCTGAACCTCCCTGGATAGACAAGAAGGGATTTAGTTTCTGACAACCATAGAACATGACAACTTTGCTCTCCCCTAATCAAGAGTGTATCTCTAGAGTCGTGTGAAAACAAAAGACAACTTATTTTACTCAGTCAGTACGTGCATTCTTAGTTTCACCAGATTGTAGAGAAAAGGAAGAGACGGGCGTGTTCAATAAAAGATGTTATTTATTGATCAGTCTCTTTTCTCGTACAAGAGAAATGAATCGATATTATTGCAATACTTATGGTTAAGTAAAGTGCATACAATAAAAGCAGAAGTATAAAATAATACTGTAAAAACATTTATATGGTTTCTAAGCCATATGGTGGTTTAAAATGGATAAAATAGATACATACATATAAACATTTGACTAATCGTACTCAACTGGTGCTTCTAACCACGCCTACCCCAGTGTACCTGACCTAAGCCTAATACGTGGGCGGGGATAGAAAGTAGCAGTCTAAGTTAAGTTTGTTTTGCCAAGTGACTGATTCAAGAATTCTCTGCAAGGGGTTATTCAGTTCCGTACCTTGAATCTAGGATGATTGAGGGATGGTATCTCTCATCTTTGGTCTCGATATTCCAGGCTGCCTGCAAGGGCTGCTCGGAAGCGCCGGAGCTGGATTTCTCGGCAGGAGAAAGGCAGCGTCTCGTTCTCAGCGCGTCAGGAAGGCGGGGCAGCTAGTGGGCTTCGCTCTCTGCTGGGCTTCGGGAAGTCTCGCTGCTCCGATCTCGTCACCACCGCGTGTGTTTGCTTAAGGCAATATCGGTAATATTTATACCTGTAAGGTGCCGAGATTGACGTAAGGATGGACATAGATACGTCAATAAGGATGTCATACGAGCTGGTCGTTAGCGCATTCTTTTACTGAAGTTCTCGGTGAAATCAAAACAATGGCCGCAGGGTTTTTCCCAGGTTGTCATAGGTTTGATTTGTTTTGAGAACTCCGTAGGCCTTATCAGGGGCTGGAGGAATATTGCTTGCCTAATTAGATGGCAAGCGTTATGACCTAATCAGATAACGCGCTCCTGTGCCGTGGTCTGGCGTAATCAGATAACGGTTTCTGCATCATGGGATGGCTGCTAGTTAACTCGTTAACCAGAATAGGGTCAGGAATAGGGGGATCGATACAGAACCTATGGGAATACATCACATACGGATCATCGCAACCTTCAATTCATGCGAGCCGCCCGCCATCTCACTCCCTGTCAACTTCAATGGATGTTGTTCTTCGCCGAGTTTCACTTCATAGTCACCTTCCGCCCCGGCCAAGACAATAAAAAAGCTGACGCCCTTACAAGACAAGAAAATACCGCACAGCAATCCAGTACAGTTGAAAAAGCAATCATTGAACCCAGCAAAGTCCTGTGTACCATACAAACGGACGATTTCTTGCAGAAAGTCAGGAAAAGGATACAATCCATGACATGGAGGGACTGGCTACGATTCCACCCGGAATGACAAATACGTCAAGGTCTCCCCATGAAGAAGCAGCTGCTGCTGGTCCCTCCCCAAGACCTAAGATGCATGGTATTCGCTTGGTGTCATGACCTTCCATGTGCAGGGCATACAGGAGGGAAGAAAACCTTAGAGAAGGTACTGCAGCAGTTATGGTGGCCAACAGTACGCCCCAATGTCTTATCATGGGTAAAAAGATGTTCCATATGTGCCCTGATGAAGACCCACAGCAAAACACAGGGGCTTCTCCAGCCTTTACCCACACCTGACATGCCGTGGGAAAGGTCCTCAGTGGATTTTATTGTAGGTCTCCCCAAGGATCAAGGATGTACCGCAATAGTGGTTGTGATGGACTATTTATCCAAGATGGGGCACTTCACCGCCTGCAAGCAAGTTCCGTCTGCGGGACTATTGGCTAAACTCCTGTTAACAAACATAGTCAGATTACATGGACTTCCTAAAGTAATCGTGTCAGACAGGGGGGCCCAGTTCGCAGCCCAGTTTTGGAAAACATGGTGTCCAGAGTTACAGATTGAATCCGCACTCTCCATTAGTTTTCACCCTCAAACTGACGGACAGACCGAAAGACTCAATCAGACACTGAAACAGTTTCTCAGATGTTATGTTGACAGCAACACCGACGCATGGGTGGAGTGGTTGTGGGTGGCAGAAATTGCTTACAATAGTGCCAAACACACCTCTACACAACACACCCCTTTCTTTAGCACTTATGGTTTCCACTCTCGTTTTACCCCATTGATAGTTCCTAGTCATACCTCTAGATTCCCGGATTTACGAAAAAGACTGTCACACATTCGCTCTAACTTGCTGGAAACACGGAACAATCTGCTCCGTGCTAAGGAAAGGTATAAAGCACAGGCAGATAAACGTCGTAGACCAGGTCCCACTTACAAACAGGGGGAGCGGGTTTGGCTGTCCACAAGATACATCAGGTTCAAGAAGCATAGTGTATTTAATCCCAAATACATTGGGCCTTATTGAGTGATTAAACATATCAATCCTGTGTCTGTTAAACTGAGATTACCAGGCCATTTTCGTATCCACCCTGTATTCCATGTTTCTCTGCTGAAACCGTCTCACTGTCCTGTGTAGAAACAACCTGTGCCCATTTGGGTACAGCAGGATCAGGAATACAAAGTCAAAGAGATTGTGGATTCCATGAGGGTACGACGTAAACTGTGGTATCTCGTTGCCTGGAAGGGTTATGGTCCGGAGGAGAATTCATGGGAACCGGCAGAGGCTGTGCATGCTGCACGTCTAGTTGCCGCATTTCACAGAAAATTCCCAGACAAATCAGGCGTCAGTCAGTGCCCTCGGTGAGAGAGATATACTGTCAGGCCGTGACGACCGGTTAGGCACTGACTGCGACAAAGACAGGGATTCCAGGAAGTCTCGATAGAAAAAAGTACGTTTCCCAGCGGGCATAGCGCGAGTCACGCTCCACGTGATGCGAAGGTACGCAAAACCGGATATAGCCGCAGTAGGAAAATCGGAAGCCGCTGATTATTCCTTGCTGACGGCCCGTTGCTTTGGTCCTCTGTTCTTCTACATGGCGGTGGAAACGGTAACCTTTCGTTTTCCCCACTTTGAATCCTGGATTGCGGTCCGGATGGTCCGGACACTTTGGATTTATTGTCCAAGGCACGCCTCTTCGCTTCTCTGTTGGTGAGACCAGGTGTGCAAGTGTGTGTCCTCATGTAACGCAACTGGTGTTATGTAAAGCGCTATGATACCTGATACCGGGTCAAGTTCGAGCTATATAAAACTCTGCTGCAATATATACACACTCTTCGTGAACATTAACAAAGGACAATGCAGACTGTATACTCTCATTGTGGCGGCCATGATGGAAGGCCAAAAGAAAAAGTAAAGTAAATGACGTGCACTATTCAGTTCATAATGCGCACAGGGTTGTAATCACTGGAATAACAGGAAACAAAAATCCGAAGACAATACATAAAAATGGCAAAGCAGGTGAAAAAAATGGCATAGTAAGAGAAAACAATTCCAATGTAAATATCATCATGACCCATCTGGGGTGAAATTATTCTTAATGGAATTAATTTGCTAAACGCATCACATGTAATATAATAATTGCACTGCTTAGAAGATACGATTATATCAAGGAGACCAGAGCCAAAACGTCATGGGACAAGGATGTCTGAAACCTGTGTTGTGTGCACCACTGCAAGAAGCAAGAGAAAGAATCACAGGCATGAAAATTAGACAGTTGCCATTATAGGACCGTAGAGAGTAAACGGAGATGCCCAAGACCTGTTCTGCATTCTGTCCATCAATTGCTTGGCCCGTTGCTTTGGTCCTCTGTTCTTCTACACGGCGGTGGAAACGGCAATCTTTTGTTTTCCCTCCTTTGAACCCTGAATTGCGGTCCGGATGGTCCGGACACTTTGGATTTATTGTCCAAGGCATGATACTTCGCTGATCTGTTGTTGAGACCACTCGTAGGAGGTCTCTTGCAGAGAAGCGCTTTGGGGATGTTTTTGTGCTCCGCTTCTCTGTTGTTGAGATCACTCGTAGGTGGTCTCTTGCAGAGAAGCGCTTTGGGGATTTCTTTTGTGCTTCGCTTCTCTGTTGGCGAGACCACTGGGTAGTGGCCTCTTGCAGAGAAGCGTATTTTGGGATTACTTATATTATGCTCCTCTGTTGGCAAGATCACTTGTTGGTGTTCTCATGCAGAGGAGTGTGGTGGTGCTTTTCCAATCCACCTAGAAGAAGAGAACACAAATGTCAGGTATCGGTACAGGATACTAGTACGGTACTGTTCCAGAACCTTTTCCTTTTGTTTGATATTATTGTGGCCACTCACTGACTGATCTGTTACTGATTTAGTTTGGCATCATGCTGAACATACTTTGTACGCCTCTGGTTTTGTGGTACTTACCTATGGGCCAATATTATGAGTGATCATGTATGGTGCAAGATGAGATTGTGCCTCTAACATGTCTCATAGGAGTTTAAGATTCTTTTATATTTTTTCCTAGAAGAGAGAGACGGCAGAGGGGTGCAGTATTAAAGTGCCTACTTTATTTTTGAACCACAGATATCCTTTAGGGTAGGTAGGAAAGGGGATAGCACAATTCTCCACTGTGAGGGTGGGAGAAGACGTCAGTACCCTGCACCTGAACCATTTTCATTGTGTATTCTCTTTTTTTTATAGTATCAAGCTGGAGGTCCGCACCTACTCTTCTCTCTCTTCTGGTGTCGCTATGCCTCTTTATTTTACAGGTAGGGTATGATTAATCAGGTCAATTATACATGGTACATGGTTATTGTTTGCCCTCTAGAAAAGCATCATGTCGAGACTGACTGTGTGTTTATTGTATCTTTCTTAGGTCTCCCTCCACGCTGTCTCTACCCTTTCCTTCCCTCGCTTGACTATCCCACAAGTCTGTGTATATTTGTATTCCGGACTTGGGGACAGTTGAGAGGTGGACCCCTTTGAGCATCAGCACAACCCAGAGGAACCGAAAAGGTGGAACCTGACAGAGGCCTTGTGCTGAGACGCGTTGAAGTTCAGGATGAGCTGCATTGTGCTAGGGCCAACGTCGATGGTGGACTGCATCTCCCTGTGAAGAGATATGTGGAGATGCGTTAAGCACATTATGTTCATGTGGTTTGGAACAGAGGGTCTGCCAACTGACCCCTGGAGATTTACTCGAGTTCTGGGTCCACACAGGCAGGCTGGATTCATCAAGGCAACCCACAGTAGTAGAGTTCTGGTGCAGTAACCCCAGGCTCTGGCAGTAAAATAGTCCTCGGTAACCAAGCAAGTCAGCAGGACACACTGGGTAGGCCTTCTTCCTGGCAGAGTCCACAGGTCCAGAAGTTGGGTCTGGGGGTCCAATATATACACTTGGTGCCAGCTTTGAAGTAGGGGAAGGTTCTTGAGGTTTCTACCCCCAGAGGCGTTTGGAATTTCCTATCTCCCTGCCCTGGCCCCAGCTTGTCTGGGGGCACAAAAGGCTAGTGTGTGACCCTTTGTGAGTGTGCAGAGGCTTTGCGATGTGCAATTGTAGTAGGTGAGAGCTCTGCCCATCAAGTCAGAGATGGCACCTCCTGCCTGCACCTATTCTCCCTCTGTCTCACTGTCTAGGAGGAATACACAATGACCAACAGCCAGCTGCACCTAGTCATGTGACCCAGGAAACAGGCTGCAGGCACCAAATGGCTAGGGCAAGAAAATGGCAGCTTTCTAAAAGTGATCCCAAATAGCGCGTAACTTCCGAGCCAATCTGTCGCACTGCTGAATTGAGGAATTTTTCCTTTTCCATAATCTACTCAATAAAGTTTTACCAATGTTTATCTTTTTGTTACACCAATGGTTATCCATGAACTTCTTTCTTAATGCTTCATTGTACTTTTAGCTTTCTAAAAGTAGCATTTACAGAATTGTGACTTAAAATCCAACTTTACCATTAAACAGTGTTTTAAATTACAGTCTTCAAACACAGCATTCCTACCTGCTTCCAATTTTAAGTTATCCCTTATTAAATGTAATAAGGCAACTCAATGTTATCCTATGGGAAAGGTAGGTTTTGCAGTAGTGAAAAGAAATGTGAGTTTTGTTTACTACTAATACATAAAAAAGTTAAAAGTATATGCCCAACTTTTTAAATATACTGCACCCTGCCCTGTAAGCAGTTTAGGGCCTTACATGTATTAAAAAAGAAGGGTTGGGCCTGGCAATGGGTGTATTTGCTTTCCAGGTCAAAATGGCAGTTAAAACTGCCCACATAGGCTGCAATGGCAGGACTGAGACATGTTTAAAAGGGCTGTTTCAGTGTGTGGCACAATGAGTGCTGCCGACACAATAGTAGCATTTAATTTACAGGCCTTGGGTACATGTAGTACCACTTTACTAGGTACTTACAACTACATTACATGTGCAATTGGGTGTAAGACAATTTCACCATGTTTAAAGGAGAGGGCAGAAGCATTTTAGCACTGCTTAGCAGTAGTAAAGTGTTCAGAGTCCTAAAGCCAACAAAAACAGATTCAGCAAAAACAGGAGGAGTAAGGAAACAAGTCTGGCAGAAGACCACCCTAAGGCTGACTAGTCATACAGCAATGTTATAATTAGGTGAAAATTTCAGTGAAACCAGAACATATTAAACATACATAGCCATTAAAATTCAGCAGTTATAATTATCTCAAGTAACTATAACTCGTGTCGTGACCTCTGACCCTGTTCACAGGGCCGGTCGCTCCACGCACCGCGCGCCCCCCCCATGAGTGTGCCCGAGTTTCCCCCGCTGCTGCCTTGAGTCCGCCCTGCTGCTGAGTATTGTGCCTTTTGTATTGTTTTTGCATTGTATTTTGCGCCCTGTGAGCCAGACACCAGCAACAACCACCTCAAGTGCATCCTGCTCAACACCTGCTCCGTCCACAGGCACGCCGTCGAACTCTGGAACCTCCTCGACACAACAGCAACAGACGTCGACTTCCTCACGGAAACCTGGATGAACGCCTTCTCAGCCCCCGACATCGCCATAGCCATCCCGGATGGCTACAAGATCACCCGGAGAGACCGCGTCAACCAAACCGGAGGAGGCATCGCCATCGTCCACAGAAACACCATCCGAATCACAACCAACTACGACGACACCCTCACCGCCGCCGAGCACCTTCACTTCCAGATACACACCGACCCCAGGACCACCCTCAGAGGCACTCTCATCTACAGACCACCAGGACCACGCACAAAATTCAGCGAAGCCATCGCAAACTTCGTCAGCCAACACACCCTTCCCTCCTCGGACTACATCCTCCTAGGGGACCTCAACTTCCACCTGGAGAACAACAATGACAGCAACACTGCCGCCCTACTGGACAACCTCGCCAACCTCGGACTCAGGCAACTGGTGAACACCCCCACCCACTACGCCAGCCACACGCTAGACCCCATCTTCTCATCCAGCAAGCGCATCGCCTTCAGCCACTCCACCGGACTACACTGGACAGATCACAGCTGCGTTCACTTCAACTTCAGGAGAACCACGACCCACCACCACCCGCAACAGGTTCCCCGCAGAAGCTAGAGCAAGATCACCACCGACAAACTCACCCCCTCCCTCAGCCAGAACCCTACCACCTACACGAGGGACCCCAACGAAGCTGCCCACAACCTCACACAGTGGCTCACCAACTGCGCCGATGACCTCGCTCCACTGAAGAACCCTCCCAGCAGACTCGGCAGCAAGAAAGCCTCATGGTTCAACAACGACCTCAAAAACTCCCAAAAAAACTGCCGCACCCTCGAGAAAGCCTGGCGCCACGACCAGACAACAGAAAACATGACAGCCCTCAAGAACGCCACCCGCAAACACCACCAGCTGATCCGCACCACCAAAAGGACAACATTCAAAGAACGTCTGGACAACAACACCCACAACAGCAAGGAACTCTACAGCATCGTTAAAGAGCTCTCCAACCCCAGCGCCTGCAACAACGACATCACACCCTCGCAAGACCTCTGCTACTCACTCGCCTCGTTCTTCCACCGCAAGATCGCCAACATACACAACAGCTTCGGCGCACAGACCACGCACCCGACCTCCGAACCAGCGCCCCCCACAACCACCCTGTGCACCTGGACCCCGGTCAGCACCAAAGACACCACCCGAATGATGAACACCATCCACTCCGGCTCCCCAACCTACCCCTGCCCACACCACATCTTCAACAAAGCCGACTCCATCATCGCACCCCAACTCCGGGACATCATCAACAACTCCTTCGAATCCGCCACCTTCCCGGAGAGCTGGAAACATGCCGAGCTCAGCGCCCTCCTGAAGAAACCCACCGCAGACCCCACGTACCTCAAGAACTTCCGCCCCATCTCCCTCCTCCCTTTTCCTGCCAAAGTCATCGAGAAGTCCGTCAACAAACAACTCTCCGCCTTCCTCGAGACTAACGGATCCCTCGACCCCTCGCAGTCCGGCTTCTGAGCAAACCACAGCACCGAGACCGCCCTCATCGCAGCCACCAACGACATCAGGTCCCTGCTCGACAACGGGTAAACAGCTGCCCTCATCCTCCTGGACCGCTCAGCAGCATCCGACACCGTATGCCACCGCACACTAATACAGCGCCTCAGCAACACTGGAATCCAAGGGAAGGCCCCGGAGTGGATCATCTCGTTCCTCTCCGGTAGAACCCAGAGAGTTCGCCTCCCCCCCTACCGATCCGCGGCCACCGAAGTCATCTGCGGCGTTCCACAAGGATCCTCGCTCAGCCCCACCCTCTTCAACGAGTACATGAGCCCCCTTGCAGCCATCGCACGCCAACACAACCTAAACATCAACTCATACGCCGACGACACCCAGCTGATCCTCTCCCTCTCCAATGACCCCGCCACCGCCAGAACCAGCCTCCACGAAGGAATGAAAGGCGTCGCGGAATGGATGAAGCTCACTCGTTTGAAACTGAACTCGGACAAGATGGAAGTCCTCATCCTAGGACCATCCCCCTCTGCCTGGGACGACTCCTGGTGGCCCTCAACACTGGGCACCGTCCCCAAGCCAACGAACCACGCACACAACCTGGGTTTCATCCTGGACTCCTCCCTCACGATGACCAAGCAAGTCAACGCCGTCTCGTCATCCTGTTTCAACACCCTGCGCATGCTCCGAAAGATCTTCAGGTGGATCCCCACCGAAACCAGGAAGACGGTCACCCAGGCCCTCGTCACCAGCCAACTGGACTACGGGAACACCGTCTACGCAGGAACCACAGCCAAACTCCAGAAAAGACTCCAGCGCATACAGAACGCCTCTGCACGACTCATCATGGACATCCCCCGTCACTGCCACATCTCTGCCCATCTGAGAGACCTGCACTGTCTACCCGTCAGCAAGAGGATCACGTTCAGACTCCTCACCCACGCACACAAGGCTCTCCACGACATGGCCCCCAAATTCCTCAACAGCCGCCTCACATTCTACACACCCACCCGCCAGCTCCGATCCGCCAGCCTCGCCCTCGCCACTGTACCACGAATTTGCAGAACCACCGCCGGAGGAAGATCCTTCTCCTACCTGGTGGCCAAGACTTGGAACTCCCTCCCCACCCACCTACAGCTGACCCAGGACCATCTCTCCTTCAGGAAACAACTCAAGACCTGGCTGTTCGAGCAGTAGCGACTCCCCCACTCCCCCCAGCGCCTTGAGACCCTAGCGGGTGAGTAGCGCGCTATACAAATCTGCTGATTGATTGATTGATTGAATGTAACTATAACTCCCGTCCCCGCCATGCAGTTTTCTCTTCAATAATTTATTTGTAAATTATCAATAATGTCATAGAAAATGTCATGAGTGATGTATATGTGGGGAAATTAGCAGTGTTTGGCGAGGGCGTGAGGTATAGTTACCTTAGAGCATGAGTTATAGTTACTTGAGATAACTATAACTGGAGAATTTCAGTGGTTTTGTACATTTAAAATGTTAAGCTGACACTGAAATTTTCACCTAATTTTAACATTACTTTAACCTTCGATTTTTCAGTTAATTTCTAAGGTTCTTTTAATTTAAAGTACAATTGTATTACCATATGTGAAGCCCCACTGCACATGGCCCTCCTCCCGAGCCAATAGTGGCCCCCATATACTGCTAAATATCTGTGGTATTTAGCAGTATATGGGGAGGGCACGAGTTATATTTACTTAGAGCATAAGTTACAGTTACTTGAGATAACTATAACTTACAGTACATGGGGAGGGCACAAGTTATATTTACCTAGAGCATAAGTTATAGTTACTTGAGATAACTATAACTGGTAAATTTCAGTAGTTTTGCACATTTAAAATGGTATGCTGTCACTGAAAATTTCACCTACCTATAATGTTACTTTAAACTTTGTTTTCTTCAGTGGATTTCTCAGGTTTTTAATGTAAAGTAATATTTTATTATCATAAGTAAAAGTAACCCCCCATAGCGCCTACCGCCACAAGCCAGTTGTGGCCCCTTGGACCCCATCTACGGGGTCAAACGATCTTTGTAAAGGGGAAGGAGGTGCATTGCCCCCTCCCTGAGCCACAAGGGCTCTGGGTACCCCATTCCCAGGGTTTTCCTTTTTATAAAGGGAAGGGGACAGCACCCTCCTTCCTTGAGCCTTTAGTGTCCCTGGGGACCCATCCCCAGGACCTGAAGTGCTTGTGTGTAGGTGCCCTGGGGCCCTCCCAGGACTCCCATCAAACAGTACTCTGAGAGCCAAGGGGGGAGCCCCAAGATCAACTGTGACTACTTAAAGGCAAGAAAAACATTGACTCCTAGTTTCATCACATTTTGAGCTGTATAGTATCTTTGTCTCCAGCACAGCATAACACTGTTTTAAATCATGACAAGAGCACCTTCTTAATAAAGACCTTGTAGGTTTCTCTTAGTCATTTTTAAACCACTTAATCACCAATCTACACACACTGCACGTACGCACACACAGCTTTTAAAATGTTTATTAAAATCTCCGGCAAAAAGTCCCCTAAAGGGGCCTGTTGGGCATTGCAGCGCAGGCCCAACGAGGAGCTGCCTGACGATCAAGCATGACACCATCTGGGTGTGTGAGAGCTCTTGCTTCTGATCAATCAGATCCCTCTGATCTGTTTGACCTGTTTCCTGGCTTTCTCTCTTCCCTCTATAGGGAGTGCATACCTTTTTGTTGATACATAAAAACACTGACAAACATATCTACTTTCTCAGGCAAACAATGAATCGTAAACAGATGACACTCACATTTTTAAATCTTTCTAAAGAGTACTAAAATCAATTAATAAATCATGCAATATAAAAAATACATAACAAGTAGCATGCGTAATATGGTTCTATACTGCGATTGCGATTCAGGTGGCATTTATAAATCACAGGTCCTTTGGTCTTGTGATTTATAAATGTCACCCTAACTTTTTGTTGGCAATAGAAGCCCATATTAAACAATTACCCATTATGTTCTCTCTCTCTCTCTCTCTCTCTCTCTATATATATATATATATATATATATATATATAGATATAGTATAGTGAACAAGGCGGACTTGTCCGTCGAAATGCGTCTGGCTGTTTCGCATGGAGTAAACAATTTCTTTTGATCTTCATCCCACGGATTCGGTGCCTGTTTCTTTGACTCCAGAAGCAGGATTGGATTGAATATATATATATATATATATATATATATATATATATATATATATATATATATATATATATATATATATGTATATATATATATATATATATATATATCCAAAATTACAGGCACCCAAGTTGAAGAAAAGCCACACGAGGATAAATTGAGGCTCGCTTTTAATGGTAGGCAGCCTGCCAGCAGCACCCATCCAGGAAGCAATGTTCAAAAATAATCGCCAGACGCGTTTCGAGGGTGTTCCTCTCTTTAGTGGCGTTGTTGCATACTAACAGTGAAGGCGCTTAAAGACACACTTTGTAATTGCATCACCAGTCCCAACAGGCGGGGCCTCACAACAAGGCCTTGTGGGTGATGTAGTGTTCTTTTCAATTGTCCCCAGTGGGCGCGCATTCAGTGTTTCACTCGCAACCATCTTTTGTGCAAAAATCCAAGGCGGGACCTACCCCGCTTTATGGTTGCCTACCGGAGATCGAACTGGCTCCCCCCCTGTGTAGGGTCACCACTTCTCCTCGTCCAAAAGGGGCAGTACTCTGTAGCACTGTCACAGGCCCGCAACAGCGGTGGGCTTCCTTCACGACCGAGCAGGCCGCTGTACATCCAACATTACAGGCACCCAAGTTGAAGAAAAGCCACACGAGGATAAATTGAGGCTCGCTTTTAATGGTAGGCAGCCTGCCAGCAGCGCCCATCGAGGAAGCAATGTTCAAAAATAATCGCCAGACGCGTTTTGAGGGTGTTCCTCTCTTCAGTGGCGTTGTTGCATACTAACAGTGAAGGCGCTTAAAGACACACTTTGTAATTGCATCACCTGTCCCAATAGACGTGGCCTCACAACAAGGCCTTGTGGGTGATGTAGTGTTCTTTTCAATTGTCCCCAGTGGGCGCGCATTCAGTGTTTCACTCGCTTGTTGTGAGTTTTAATTTTAGAAACAGTTTGCACACCGAAACGGACTCACTTGAGTTTCATGATATTTCTTGCACTACCAGGACCATAAGGCAGCGTCAGCAGCCCCGCCCACTGAGGCATCCAGGGAAATATAAGTGCATCAAAATGGCGTTTTGGTGTTCAACATAAACTTTTTGCCATTGAAGAAGGGAACTGCTTGTTCCCGAAACGCGTCTGGCTGGGTGAAATGGACAATGATGTACAGAGATGACGATTTGCCCACCTGTAAGCTTTTCCATTAAAAAATCGAGAATGACACGTTGCTGTTGGCTTTTCCTCATTGGGGCTTACCTGTGATGTTGGATTTGAGCGGCTGTGGCCCAGCCGCGAGGAATTGCCCACCGCAAGAGAGCGGGCCCATGATGGAAGTTCTCGATTTTCATCTGCACGGGAGCAACGTTCGAGGTAAAAGCTCGTGATGTGAGTGGACAATTGAGCATGCTGCGACATCACCCCACAAGGGTTTTAATTTTAGAAACAGTTTGCACACCGAAACGGACTCACTTGAGTTTCATGATATTTCTTGCACTACCAGGACCATAAGGCAGCGTCAGCAGCCCCGCCCACTGAGGCATCCAGGGAAATATAAGTGCATCAAAATGGCGTTTTGGTGTTCAACATAAACTTTTTGCCATTGAAGAAGGGAACTGCTTGTTCCCGAAACGCGTCTGGCTGGGTGAAATGGACAATGATGTACAGAGATGACGATTTGCCCACCTGTAAGCTTTTCCATTAAAGAATCGAGAATGACACGTTGCTGTTGGCTTTTCCTCATTGGGGCTTACCTGTGATGTTGGATTTGAGCGGCTGTGGCCCAGCCGCGAGGAATTGCCCACCGCAAGAGAGCGGGCCCATGATGGAAGTTCCCAATTTTCATCTGCACGGGAGCAACGTTCGAGGTAAAAGCTCGTGATGTGAGTGGACAATTGAGCATGCTGCGACATCACCCCACAAGGGTTTTAATTTTAGAAACAGTTTGCACACCGAAACGGACTCACTTGAGTTTCATGATATTTCTTGCACTACCAGGACCATAAGGCAGCGACAGCAGCCCCGCCCACTGAGGCATCCAGGGAAATATAAGTGCATCAAAATGGCATTTTGGTGTTCAACATAAACTTTTTGCCATTGAAGAAGGGAACTGCTTGTTCCCGAAACGCGTCTGGCTGGGAGAAATGGACAATGATGTACAGAGATGACGATTTGCCCACCTGTAAGCTTTTCCATTAAAGAATCGAGAATGACACGTTGCGGTTGGCTTTTCCTCATTGGGGCTTACCTGTGATGTTGGATTTGAGTGGCTGTGGCCCAGCCGCGAGGAATTACCCACCGCAAGAGAGCGGGCCCATGATGGAAGTTCCCGATTTTCATCTGCACGGGAGCAACGTTCGAGGTAAAAGCTCGTGATGTGAGTGGACAATTGAGCATGCTGCGACATCACCCCACAAGGGTTTTAATTTTAGAAACAGTTTGCACACCGAAACGGACTCACTTGAGTTTCATGATATTTCTTGCACTACCAGGACCATAAGGCAGCGTCAGCAGCCCCGCCCACTGAGGCATCCAGGGAAATATAAGTGCATCAAAATGGCGTTTTGGTGTTCAACATAAACTTTTTGCCATTGAAGAAGGGAACTGCTTGTTCCCGAAACGCGTCTGGCTGGGTGAAATGGACAATGATGTACAGAGATGACGATTTGCCCACCTGTAAGCTTTTCCATTAAAGCATCGAGAATGACACGTTGCTGTTGGCTTTTCCTCATTGGGGCTTACCTGTGATGTTGGATTTGAGCGGCTGTGGCCTAGCCGCGAGGAATTGCCCACCGCAAGAGAGCGGGCCCATGATGGAAGTTCCCGATTTTCATCTGCACGGGAGCAACGTTCGAGGTAAAAGCTCGTGATGTGAGTGGACAATTGAGCATGCTGCGACATCACCCCACAAGGGTTTTAATTTTAGAAACAGTTTGCACACCGAAACGGACTCACTTGAGTTTCATGATATTTCTTGCACTACCAGGACCATAAGGCAGCGACAGCAGCCCCGCCCACTGAGGCATCCAGGGAAATATAAGTGCATCAAAATGGCGTTTTGGTGTTCAACATAAACTTTTTGCCATTGAAGAAGGGAACTGCTTGTTCCCGAAACGCGTCTGGCTGGGTGAAATGGACAATGATGTACAGAGATGACGATTTGCCCACCTGTAAGCTTTTCCATTAAAGAATCGAGAATGACACGTTGCTGTTGGCTTTTCCTCATTGGGGCTTACCTGTGATGTTGGATTTGAGCGGCTGTGGCCCAGCCGCAAGGAATTGCCCACTGCAAGAGAGCAGAGCGGGCCCATGATGGAAGTTCCCGATTTTCATCTGCACGGGAGCAACGTTCGAGGTAAAAGCTCGTGATGTGAGTGGACAATTGAGCATGCTGCGACATCACCCCACAAGGGTTTTAATTTTAGAAACAGTTTGCACACCGAAACGGACTCACTTGAGTTTCATGATATTTCTTGCACTACCAGGACCATAAGGCAGCGACAGCAGCCCCGCCCACTGAGGCATCCAGGGAAATATAAGTGCATCAAAATGGCGTTTTGGTGTTCAACATAAACTTTTTGCCATTGAAGAAGGGAACTGCTTGTTCCCGAAACGCGTCTGGCTGGGTGAAATGGACAATGATGTACAGAGATGACGATTTGCCCACCTGTAAGCTTTTCCATTAAAGAATCGAGAATGACACGTTGCTGTTGGCTTTTCCTCATTGGGGCTTACCTGTGATGTTGGATTTGAGCGGCTGTGGCCCAGCCGCAAGGAATTGCCCACTGCAAGAGAGCAAAGCGGGCCCATGATGGAAGTTCCCGATTTTCATCTGCACGGGAGCAACGTTCGAGGTAAAAGCTCGTGATGTGAGTGGACAATTGAGCATGCTGCGACATCACCCCACAAGGGTTTTAATTTTAGAAACAGTTTGCACACCGAAACGGACTCACTTGAGTTTCATGATATTTCTTGCACTACCAGGACCATAAGGCAGCGTCAGCAGCCCCGCCCACTGAGGCATCCAGGGAAATATAAGTGCATCAAAATGGCGTTTTGGTGTTCAACATAAACTTTTTGCCATTGAAGAAGGGAACTGCTTGTTCCCGAAACGCGTCTGGCTGGGTGAAATGGACAATGATGTACAGAGATGACGATTTGCCCACCTGTAAGCTTTTCCATTAAAGAATCGAGAATGACACGTTGCTGTTGGCTTTTCCTCATTGGGGCTTACCTGTGATATATATATATATATATATATATATATATATATATATATATATATATATTCCCAAAACTGCAGACTTCCAATTTTGTGAAGGACCCTCACGGAAACCTTCTTTTAGCAAAATTCATTTAATGGCAGCATGCTGACAGAAACAACTTCGGAGAGGCACAGCAAATTCGCCAAAGTGGGAGCCAGACGCGTTTCAGGATGGGTGTCCTTTCTTCAGTGGCTTCTTTGGAGACAATGGAGAACAGCGTTTTCTGGCACACCTAGCTCTTAATCACCTCCCCGCCCCAATAGGCGTGGCATCACAGCATTTTGGGAGATGCAGTCCGTGCCTTCTTACCTCAGTGGGTGCTGTTTCCCCAAGCGCAAATGTCATAAATAAAGGCACACTTCTTCGGAGATTACTGTCCTGCTTTAATGTTGCCATCCGCACGAGCAAAACACCACTCTGCAAGGTGCCGGCTCGAGTCCGTCTCACATTACAGCCACACTCAGTGGTGCAGCCCTGGACCCGCTGACAAGAGCAGTGGGCTCTTCACACGACCCGGAAAGGCCGTTATTTATTCCCAAAAACTGCAGACTTCCAATTTTGTGAAGAACCCTCACGGAAACCTTCTTTTAGCAAAATTCATTTAATGGCAGCATGCTGACAGAAACAACTTCGGAGAGGCACAGCAAATTCGCCAAAGTGGGAGCCAGACGCGTTTCAGGACGGGTGTCCTTTCTTCAGTGGCTTCTTTGGAGGCAATGGGGAACAGCGTTTTCTGGCACACCTAGCTCTTAATCACCTCCCCGCCCCAATAGGCGTGGCTTCACAGCATTTTGGGAGATGCAGTCCGTGCCTTCTTACCTCAGTGGGTGCTGTTTCCCCAACCGCAAATGTCATAAATAAAAGCACACTTCTTCGGAGGTTACTGTCCTGCTTTAATGTTGCCATCCGCACAAGCAAAACACCACTCTGCAAGGTGCCGGCTCGAGTCCGTCTCACATTACAGCCACACTCAGTGGTGCGGCCCTGGACCCGCTGACAACAGCAGTGGGCTCTTCACACGACCCGGAAAGACCGTTATTTATTCCCAAAACTGCAGACTTCCAATTTTGTGAAGAACCCTCACGGAAACCTTCTTTTAGCAAAATTCATTTAATGGCAGCATGCTGACAGAAACAACTTCGGTGAGGCACAGTAAATTCTCCAAAGTGGGAGCCAGACGCGTTTCAGGACGGGTGTCCTTTCTTCAGTGGCTTCCTTGGAGGCAATGGGGAACAGCGTTTTCTGGCACACCTAGCTCTTAATCACCTCCCTGCCCCAATAAGCGTGGCTTCACAGCATTTTGGGAGATGCAGTCCATGCCTTCTTACCTCAGTGGGTGCTGTTTCCCCAAGCGCAAATGTCATAAATAAAGGCACACTTCTTCGGAGGTTACTGTCCTGCTTTAATGTTGCCATCCGCACAAGCAAAACACCACTCTGCAAGGTGCCGGCTCGAGTCCGTCTCACATTACAGCCACACTCAGTGGTGCAGCCCTGGACCCGCTGACAACAGAAGTGGGCTCTTCACACGACCCGGAAAGGCCGTTATTTATTCCCAAAACTGCAGACTTCCAATTTTGTGAAGAACCCTCACGGAAACCTTCTTTTAGCAAAATTCATTTAATGGCAGCATGCTGACAGAAACAACTTCAGAGAGGCACAGCAAATTCGCCAAAGTGGGAGCCAGGCACGTTTCAGGACGGGTGTCCTTTCTTCAGTGGCTTCTTTGGAGGCAATGGGGAACAGCGTTTTCTGGCACACCTAGCTCTTAATCACCTCCCTGCCCCAATAGGTGTGGCTTCACAGCATTTTGGGAAATGCAGTCCGTGCCTTCTTGCCTCAGTGGGTGCTGTTTTCCCAAGCGCAAATGTCATAAATAAAGGCACACTTCTTCGGAGGTTACTGTCCTGCTTTAATGTTGCCATCCGCACGAGCAAAACACCACTCTGCAAGGTGCCGGCTCGAGTCCGTCTCACATTGCAGCCACACTCAGTGTAGCAGCCCTGGACCCGCTGACAACAGCAGTGGGCTCTTCACACGACCCGGAAAGGGCGTTATTTATTCCCAAAACTGCAGACTTCCAATTTTGTGAAGAACCCTCACGGAAACCTTCTTTTAGCAAAATTCATTTAATGGCAGCATGCTGACAGAAGCAACTTCGGAGAGGCACAGCAAATTCGCCAAAGTGGGAGCCAGCCGCGTTTCAGGATGGGTGTCCTTTCTTCAGTGGCTTCTTTGGAGGCAATGGGGAACAGCGTTTTCTGGCACACCTAGCTCTTAATCACCTCCCCGCCCCAATAGGTGTGGCTTCACAGAATTTTGGGAGATGCAGTCCGTGCCTTCTTACCTCAGTGGGTGCTGTTTCCCCAAGCGCAAATGTCATAAATAAAAGCACACTTCTTCGGAGGTTACTGTCCTGCTTTAATGTTGCCATCCGCACAAGCAAAACACCACTCTGCAAGGTGCCGGCTCGAGTCCGTCTCACATTACAGCCACACTCAGTGGTGCAGCCCTGGACCCGCTGACAACAGCAGTGGGCTCTTCACACGACCCGGAAAGACCGTTATTTATTCCCAAAACTGCAGACTTCCAATTTTGTGAAGAACCCTCACGGAAACCTTCTTTTAGCAAAATTCATTTAATGGCAGCATGCTGACAGAAACAACTTCGGAGAGGCACAGTAAATTCTCCAAAGTGGGAGCCAGACGCGTTTCAGGACGGGTGTCCTTTCTTCAGTGGCTTCTTTGGAGGCAATGGGGAACAGCGTTTTCTGGCACACCTAGCTCTTAATCACCTCCCCGCCCCAATAAGCGTGGCTTCACAGCATTTTGGGAGATGCAGTCCATGCCTTCTTACCTCAGTGGGTGCTGTTTCCCCAAGCGCAAATGTCATAAATAAAGGCACACTTCTTCGGAGGTTACTGTCCTGCTTTAATGTTGCCATCCGCACAAGCAAAACACCACTCTGCAAGGTGCCGGCTCGAGTCCGTCTCACATTACAGCCACACTCAGTGGTGCAGCCCTGGACCCGCTGACAACAGAAGTGGGCTCTTCACACGACCCGGAAAGGCCGTTATTTATTCCCAAAACTGCAGACTTCCAATTTTGTGAAGAACCCTCACGGAAACCTTCTTTTAGCAAAATTCATTTAATGGCAGCATGCTGACAGAAACAACTTCAGAGAGGCACAGCAAATTCGCCAAAGTGGGAGCCAGGCACGTTTCAGGACGGGTGTCCTTTCTTCAGTGGCTTCTTTGGAGGCAATGGGGAACAGCGTTTTCTGGCACACCTAGCTCTTAATCACCTCCCTGCCCCAATAGGTGTGGCTTCACAGCATTTTGGGAAATGCAGTCCGTGCCTTCTTGCCTCAGTGGGTGCTGTTTTCCCAAGCGCAAATGTCATAAATAAAGGCACACTTCTTCGGAGGTTACTGTCCTGCTTTAATGTTGCCATCCGCACGAGCAAAACACCACTCTGCAAGGTGCCGGCTCGAGTCCGTCTCACATTGCAGCCACACTCAGTGTAGCAGCCCTGGACCCGCTGACAACAGCAGTGGGCTCTTCACACGACCCGGAAAGGGCGTTATTTATTCCCAAAACTGCAGACTTCCAATTTTGTGAAGAACCCTCACGGAAACCTTCTTTTAGCAAAATTCATTTAATGGCAGCATGCTGACAGAAGCAACTTCGGAGAGGCACAGCAAATTCGCCAAAGTGGGAGCCAGCCGCGTTTCAGGACGGGTGTCCTTTCTTCAGTGGCTTCTTTGGAGGCAATGGGGAACAGCGTTTTCTGGCACACCTAGCTCTTAATCACCTCCCCGCCCCAATAGGTGTGGCTTCACAGAATTTTGGGAGATGCAGTCCGTGCCTTCTTACCTCGGTGGGTGCTGTTTCCCCAAGCGCAAATGTCATAAATAAAGGCACACTTCTTCGGAGGTTACTGTCCTGCTTTAATGTTGCCATCCGCACGAGCAAAACACCACTCTGCAAGGTGCCGGCTCGAGTCCGTCTCACATTGCAGCCACACTCAGTGGTGCAGCCCTGGACCCGCTGACAACAGCAGTGGGCTCTTCACACGACCCGGAAAGGCCGTTATTTATTCCCAAAACTGCAGACTTCCAATTTTGTGAAGAACCCTCACGGAAACCTTCTTTTAGCAAAATTCATTTAATGGCAGCATGCTGACAGAAACAACTTCGGAGAGGCACAGCAAATTCGCCAAAGTGGGAGCCACACGCGTTTCAGGACGGGTGTCCTTTCTTCAGTGGCTTCTTTGGAGGCAATGGGGAACAGTGTTTTCTGGCACACCTAGCTCTTAATCACCTCC
This sequence comes from Lissotriton helveticus, assembly GCF_964261635.1. Lineage (NCBI taxonomy): Eukaryota > Metazoa > Chordata > Amphibia > Caudata > Salamandridae > Lissotriton > Lissotriton helveticus. The sequence goes on along the minus strand of NC_136068.1, from coordinate 962,580,019 downwards.
CCGCCCCAATAGGCGTGGCTTCACAGCATTTTGGGCGATGCAGTCCGTGCCTTCTTACCTCAGTGGGTGCTGTTTCCCCAAGCGCAAATGTCATAAATAAAGGCACACTTCTTCGGAGGTTACTGTCCAGCTTTAATGTTGCCATCCGCACAAGCAAAACACCACTCTGCAAGGTGCCGGCTCGAGTCCGTCTCACATTACAGCCACACTCAGTGGTGCAGCCCTGGACCCGCTGACAACAGCAGTGGGCTCTTCACACGACCCGGAAAGGCCGTTATTTATTCCCAAAACTGCAGACTTCCAATTTTGTGAAGAACCCTCACGGAAACCTTCTTTTAGCAAAATTCATTTAATGGCAGCATGCTGACAGAAACAACTTCAGAGAGGCACAGCAAATTCGCCAAGGTGGGAGCCAGATGCGTTTCAGGACGGGTGTCCTTTCTTCAGTGGCTTCTTTGAAGGCAATGGGGAACAGCGTTTTCTGGCACACCTAGCTCTTAATCACCTCCCCGCCCCAATAGGTGTGGCTTCACAGCATTTTGGGAGATGCAGTCCGTGCCTTCTTACCTCAGTGGGTGCTGTTTCCCCAAGCGCAAATGTCATAAATAAAGGCACACTTCTTCGGAGGTTACTGTCCTGCTTTAATGTTGCCATCTGCACGAGCAAAACACCACTCTGCAAGGTGCCGGCTCGAGTCCATCTCACATTACAGCCACACTCAGTGGTGCAGCCCTGGACCCACTGACAACAGCAGTGGGCTCTTCACACGACCCGGAAAGGCCGTTTTTTTTCCCAAAACTGCAGACTTCCAATTTTGTGAAGAACCCTCACGGAAACCTTCTTTTAGCAAAATTCATTTAATGGCAGCATGCTGACAGAAACAACTTCGGAGAGGCACAGCAAATTCGCCAAAGTGGGAGCCAGACGCGTTTCAGGACGGGTGTCCTTTCTTCAGTAGCTTCTTTGGAGGCAATGGGGAACAGCGTTTTCTGGCACACCTAGCTCTTAATCACCTCCCCGCCCCAATAGGTGTGGCTTCACAGCATTTTGGGAGATGCAGTCCGTGCCTTCTTACCTCAGTGGGTGCTGTTTCCCCAAGCGCAAATGTCATAAATAAAGGCACACTTCTTCGGAGGTTACTTTCCTGCTTTAATGTTGCCTTCTGCACGAGCAAAACACCACTCTGCAAGGTGCCGGCTCGAGTCCGTCTCAAATTACAGCCACACTCAGTGGTGCAGCCCTGGACCCGCTGACAACAGCAGTGGGCTCTTCACACGACCCGGAAAGGCCATTTTTTTTCCCAAAACTGCAGACTTCCAATTTTGTGAAGAACCCTCACGGAAACCTTCTTTTAGTAAAATTCATTTAATGCAGCATGCTGACAGAAACAACTTCGGAGAGGCACAGCAAATTCGCCAAAGTGGGAGCCAGACGAGTTTCAGGACGGGTGTCCTTTCTTCAGTGGCTTCTTTGGAGGCAATGGGGAACAGCGTTTTCTGGCACACCTAGCTCTTAATCACCTCCCCGCCCCAATAGGCGTGGCTTCACAGCATTTTGGGAGATGCAGTCCGTGCCTTCTTACCTCAGTGGGTGCTGTTTCCCCAAGCGCAAATGTCATTTATAAAGGCACACTTCTTCGGAGGTTACTGTCCTGCTTTAATGTTGCCATCCGCACGAGCAAAACACCACTCTGCAAGGTGCCGGCTCGAGTCCGTCTCACATTACAGCCACACTCAGTGGTGCAGCCCTGGACCCGCTGACAACAGCAGTGGGCTCTTCACACGACCCGGAAAGGCCGGTATTTATTCCCAAAACTGCAGACTTCCAATTTTGTGAAGAACCCTCACGGAAACCTTCTTTTAGCAAAATTCATTTAATGGCAGCATGCTGACAGAAACAACTTCGGAGAGGCACAGCAAATTCGCCAAAGTGGGAGCCAGACGCGTTTCAGGACGGGTGTCCTTTCTTCAGTGGCTTCTTTGGAGGCAATGGGGAACAGCGTTTTCTGGCACACCTAGCTCTTAATCACCTCCCCGCCCCAATAGGCGTGGCGTCACAGCATTTTGGGAGATGCAGTCCGTGCCTTCTTACCTCAGTGGGTGCTGTTTCCTCAAGCGCAAATGTAATAAATAAAGGCACACTTCTTTGGAGGTTACTGTCCTGCTTTAATGTTGCCATCCGCACGAGCAAAACACCACTCTGCAAGGTGCCGGCTCAGTCCGTCTCACATTACAGCCACACTCAGTGGTGCAGCCCTGGACCCGCTGACAACAGCAGTGGGCTCTTCACACGACCCGGAAAGGCCGTTATTTATTCCCAAAACTGCAGACTTCCAATTTTGTGAAGAACCCTCACGGAAACCTTCTTTTAGCAAAATTAATTTAATGGCAGCATGCTGACAGAAACAACTTCGGAGAGGCACAGCAAATTCGCCAAAGTGGGAGCCAGACACGTTTCAGGACGGGTGTCCTTTCTTCAGTGGCTTCTTTGGAGGCAATGGGGAACAGCGTTTTCTGGCACACCTAGCTCTTAATCAGCTCCCCGCCCCAATAGGCGTGGCTTCACAGCATTTTGGGAGATGCAGTCCGTGCCTTCTTACCTCAGTGGGTGCTGTTTCCCCAAGCGCAAATGTCATAAATAAAGGCACACTTCTTCGGAGGTTACTGTCCTGCTTTAATGTTGCCATCCGCACGAGCAAAACACCACTCTGCAAGGTGCCGGCTCGAGTCCGTCTCACATTACAGCCACACTCATTGGTGCAGCCCTGGACCCGCTGAAAACAGCAGTGGGCTCTTCACACGACCCGGAAAGGCCGTTATTTATTCCCAAAACGGCAGACTTCCAATTTTGTGAAGAACCCTCACAGAAAACCTTCTTTTAGCAAAATTCATTTAATGGCAGCATGCTGACAGAAACAACTTCGGAGAGGCACAGCAAATTCGCCTAAGTGGGAGCCAGACTCGTTTCAGGACGGGTGTCTTTTCTTCAGTGGCTTCTTTGGAGGCAATGGGGAACAGAGTTTTCTGGCACACCTAGCTCTTAATCACCTCCCCGCCCCAATAGGTGTGGCTTCACAGCATTTTGGGAGATGCAGTCCGTGCCTTCTTACCTCAGTGGGTGCTGTTTCCCCAAGCGCAAATGTCATAAATAAAGGCACACTTCTTTGGAGGTTACTTTCCTGCTTTAATGTTGTCTTCTGCACGAGCAAAACACCACTCTGCAAGGTGCCGGCTCGAGTCCGTCTCACATTACAGCCACACTCAGTGGTGCAGCCCTGGACCCGCTGACAACAGCAGTGGGCTCTTCACACGACCCGGAAAGGCCGTTATTTATTCCCAAAACTGCAGACTTCCAATTTTGTGAAGAACCCTCACGGAAACCTTCTTTTAGCAAAATTAATTTAATGGCAGCATGCTGACAGAAACAACTTCGGAGAGGCACAGCAAATTCGCCAAAGTGGGAGCCAGACGCGTTTCAGGACGGGTGTCTTTTCTTCAGTGGCTTCTTTGGAGGCAATGGGGAACAGCGTTTTCTGGCACACCTAGCTCTTAATCACCTCCCCGCCCCAATAGGTGTGGCTTCACAGCATTTTGGGAGATGCAGTCCGTGCCTTCTTACCTCAGTGGGTGCTGTTTCCCCAAGCGCAAATGTCATAAATAAAGGCACACTTCTTCGGAGGTTACTTTCCTGCTTTAATGTTGCCTTCTGCACGAGCAAAACACCACTCTGCAAGGTGCCGGCTCGAGTCCGTCTCACATTACAGCCACACTCAGTGGTGCAGCCCTGGACCCGCTGACAACAGGAGTGGGCTCTTCACACGACCCGGAAAGGCCGTTATTTATTCCCAAAACTGCAGACTTCCAATTTTGTGAAGAACCCTCACAGAAACCTTCTTTTAGCAAAATTAATTTAATGGTAGCATGCTGACAGAAACAACTTCGGAGAGGCACAGCAAATTCGCCAAAGTGGGAGCCAGACGCGTTTCAGGACGGGTGTCCTTTCTTCAGTGGCTACTTTGGAGGCAATGGGGAACAGCGTTTTCTGGCACACCTAGCTCTTAATCACCTCCCCGCCCCAATAGGCGTGGCTTCACAGCATTTTGGGAGATGCAGTCCGTGCCTTCTTACCTCAGTGGGTGCTGTTTCCCCAAGCACAAATGTCATAAATAAAGGCACACTTCCTCGGAGGTTACTGTCCTGCTTTAATGTTGCCTTCCGCACGAGCAAAACACCACTCTGCAAGGTGCCGGCTCGAGTCCGTCTCACATTACAGCCACACTCATTGGTGCAGCCCTGGACCCGCTGACAACAGCAGTGGGCTCTTCACACAACCCGGAAAGGCCGTTATTTATTCCCAAAACGGCAGACTTCCAATTTTGTGAAGAACCCTCACGGAAAACCTTCTTTTAGCAAAATTCATTTAATGGCAGCATGCTGACAGAAACAACTTCGGAGAGCAACAGCAAATTCGCCTAAGTGGGAGCCAGACGCGTTTCAGGACGGGTGTCTTTTCTTCAGTGGCTTCTTTGGAGGCAATGGGGAACAGCGTTTTCTGGCACACCTAGCTCTTAATCACCTCCCCGCCCCAATAGGTGTGGCTTCACAGCATTTTGGGAGATGCAGTCCGTGCCTTCTTACCTCAGTGGGTGCTGTTTCCCCAAGCGCAAATGTCATAAATAAAGGCACACTTCTTCGGAGGTTACTGTCCTGCTTTAATGTTGCCATCTGCACGAGCAAAACACCACTCTGCAAGGTGCCGGCTCGAGTCCGTCTCACATTACAGCCACAGTCAGTGGTGCAGCCCTGGACCCGCTGACAACAACAGTGGGCTCTTCACACGACCCGGAAAGGCCGTTTTTTTTCCCAAAACTGCAGACTTCCAATTTTGTGAAGAACCCTCACGGAAACCTTCTTTTAGCAAAATTCATTTAATGGCAGCATGCTGACAGACACAACTTTGGAGAGGCACAGCAAATTCGCCAAAGTGGGAGCCAGACGCGTTTCAGGACGGGTGTCCTTTCTTCAGTGGCTTCTTTGGAGGCAATGGGGAACAGCGTTTTCTGGCACACCTAGCTCTTAATCACCTCCTCGCCCCAATAGGCGTGGCTTCACAGCATTTTGGGAGATGCAGTCCGTGCCTTCTTACCTCAGTGGGTGCTGTTTCCCCAAGCGCAAATGTCATAAATAAAGGCACACTTCTTCGGAGGTTACTGTCCTGCTTTAATGTTGCCATCCGCACGAGCAAAACACCACTCTGCAAGGTGCCGGCTCGAGTCCGTCTCACATTACAGCCACACTCAGTGGTGCAGCCCTGGACCCGCTGACAACAGCAGTGGGCTCTTCACACGACCCGGAAAGGCCGTTATTTATTCCCAAAACTGCAGACTTCCAATTTTGTGAAGAACCCTCACGGAAACCTTCTTTTAGCAAAATTCATTTAATGGCAGCATGCTGACAGAAACAACTTCGGAGAGGCACAGCAAATTCGCCAAAGTGGGAGCCAGACGCGTTTCAGGACGGGTGTCCTTTCTTCAGTGGCTTCTTTGGAGGCAATGGGGAACAGCGTTTTCTGGCACACCTAGCTCTTAATCACCTCCTCGCCCCAATAGGCGTGGCTTCACAGCATTTTGGGAGATGCAGTCCGTGCCTTCTTACCTCAGTGGGTGCTGTTTCCCCAAGCGCAAATGTCATAAATAAAGGCACACTTCTTCTGAGGTTACTGTCCTGCTTTAATGTTGCCATCCGCATGAGCAAAACACCACTCTGCAAGGTGCCGGCTCGAGTCCGTCTCACATTACAGCCACACTCAGTGGTGCAGCCCTGGACCCGCTGACAACAGCAGTGGGCTCTTCACACGACCCGGAAAGGCCGTTATTTATTCCCAAAACTGCAGACTTCCAATTTTGTGAAGAACCCTCACGGAAACCTTCTTTTAGCAAAATTCATTTAATGGCAGCATGCTGACAGAAACAACTTCGGAAAGGCACAGCAAATTCGCCAAAGTGGGAGCCAGACGCGTTTCAGGACGGGTGTCCTTTCTTCAGTGGCTTCTTTGGAGGCAATGGGGAACAGCGTTTTCTGGCACACCTAGCTCTTAATCACCTCCTCGCCCCAATAGGCGTGGCTTCACAGCATTTTGGGAGATGCAGTCCGTGCCTTCTTACCTCAGTGGGTGCTGTTTCCCCAAGCGCAAATGTCATAAATAAAGGCACACTTCTTCGGAGGTTACTGTCCTGCTTTAATGTTGCCATCCGCACGAGCAAAACACCACTCTGCAAGGTGCCGGCTCGAGTCCGTCTCACATTACAGCCACACTCAGTGGTGCAGCCCTGGACCCGCTGACAACAGCAGTGGGCTCTTCACACGACCCGGAAAGGCCGTTATTTATTCCCAAAACTGCAGACTTCCAATTTTGTGAAGAACCCTCACGGAAACCTTCTTTTAGCAAAATTCATTTAATGGCAGCATGCTGACAGAAACAACTTCGGAGAGGCACAGCAAATTCGCCAAAGTGGGAGCCAGACGCGTTTCAGGACGGGTGTCCTTTCTTCAGTGGCTTCTTTGGAGGCAATGGGGAACAGCGTTTTCTGGCAAACCTAGCTCTTAATCACCTCCTCGCCCCAATAGGCGTGGCTTCACAGCATTTTGGGAGATGCAGTCCGTGCCTTCTTACCTCAGTGGGTGCTGTTTCCCCAAGCGCAAATGTCATAAATAAAGGCACACTTCTTCTGAGGTTACTGTCCTGCTTTAATGTTGCCATCTGCATGAGCAAAACACCACTCTGCAAGGTGCCGGCTCGAGTCCGTCTCACATTACAGCCACACTCAGTGGTGCAGCCCTGGACCCGCTGACAACAGCAGTGGGCTCTTCACACGACCCGGAAAGGCCGTTATTTATTCCCAAAACTGCAGACTTCCAATTTTGTGAAGAACCCTCACGGAAACCTTCTTTTAGCAAAATTCATTTAATGGCAGCATGCTGACAGAAACAACTTCGGAGAGGCACAGCAAATTTGCCAAAGTGGGAGCCAGACGCGTTTCAGCACGGGTGTCCTTTCTTAAGTGGCTTCTTTGGAGGCAATGGGGAACAGCGTTTTCTGGCACACCTAGCTCTTAATCACCTCCCCACCCCAATAGGTGTGGCTTCACAGCATTTTGGGAGATGCAGTCCGTGCCTTCTTACCTCAGTGGGTGCTGTTTCCCCAAGCGCAAATGTCATAAATAAAGGCACACTTCTTTGGAGGTTACTTTCCTGCTTTAATGTTGCCTTCTGCACGAGCAAAACACCACTCTGCAAGATGCCGGCTCGAGTCCGTCTCACATTACAGCCACACTCAGTGGTGCAGCCCTGGACCCGCTGACAACAGCAGTGGGCTCTTCACACGACCCGGAAAGGCCGTTATTTATTCCCAAAACTGCAGACTTCCAATTTTGTGAAGAACCCTCACGGAAACCTTCTTTTAGCAAAATTCATTTAATGGCAGCATGCTGACAGAAACAACTTCGGAGAGGCACAGCAAATTTGCCAAAGTGGGAGCCAGACTCGTTTCAGGACGGGTGTCTTTTCTTCAGTGGCTTCTTTGGAGGCAATGGGGAACAGCGTTTTCTGGCACACCTAGCTCTTAATCACCTCCTCGCCCCAATAGGCGTGGCTTCACAGCATTTTGGGAGATGCAGTCCGTGCCTTCTTACCTCAGTGGGTGCTGTTTCCCCAAGCGCAAATGTCATAAATAAAGGCACACTTCTTCTGAGGTTACTGTCCTGCTTTAATGTTGCCATCCGCATGAGCAAAACACCACTCTGCAAGGTGCCGGCTCGAGTCCGTCTCACATTACAGCCACACTCAGTGGTGCAGCCCTGGACCCGCTGACAACAGCAGTGGGCTCTTCACACGACCCGGAAAGGCCGTTATTTATTCCCAAAACTGCAGACTTCCAATTTTGTGAAGAACCCTCACGGAAACCTTCTTTTAGCAAAATTCATTTAATGGCAGCATGCTGACAGAAACAACTTGGGAGAGGCACAGCAAATTTGCCAAAGTGGGAGCCAGACGCGTTTCAGCACGGGTGTCCTTTCTTAAGTGGCTTCTTTGGAGGCAATGGGGAACAGCGTTTTCAGGCACACCTAGCTCTTAATCACCTCCTCGCCCCAATAGGTGTGGCTTCACAACATTTTGGGAGATGCAGTCCGTGCCTTCTTACCTCAGTGGGTGCTGTTTCCCCAAGCGCAAATGTCATAAATAAAGGCACACTTCTTTGGAGGTTACTTTCCTGCTTTAATGTTGCCTTCTGCACGAGCAAAACACCACTCTGCAAGGTGCCGGCTCGAGTCCGTCTCACATTACAGCCACACTCAGTGGTGCAGCCCTGGACCCGCTGACAACAGCAGTGGGCTCTTCACACGACCCGGAAAGGCCGTTATTTATTCCCAAAACTGCAGACTTCCAATTTTGTGAAGAACCCTCACGGAAACCTTCTTTTAGCAAAATTCATTTAATGGCAGCATGCTGACAGAAACAACTTCGGAGAGGCACAGCAAATTTGCCAAAGTGGGAGCCAGACTCGTTTCAGGACGGGTGTCCTTTCTTCAGTGGCTTCTTTGGAGGCAATGGGGAACAGCGTTTTCTGGCACACCTAGCTCTTAATCACCTCCCCGCCCCAATAGGCGTGGCTTCACAGCATTTTGGGAGATGCAGTCCGTGCCTTCTTACCTCAGTGGGTGCTGTTTCCCCAAGCACAAATGACATAAATAAAGGCACACTTCTTCGGAGGTTACTGTCCTGCTTTAATGTTGCCATCCGCACGAGCAAAACACCACTCTGCAAGGTGCCGGCTCGAGTCCGTCTCACATTACAGCCACACTCAGTGGTGCAGCCCTGGACCCGCTGACAACAGCAGTGGGCTCTTCACACAACCCGGAAAGGCCGTTATTTATTCCCAAAACGGCAGACTTCCAATTTTGTGAAGAACCCTCACGGAAAACCTTCTTTTAGCAAAATTCATTTAATGGCAGCATGCTGACAGAAACAACTTCGGAGAGGCACAGCAAATTCGCCTAAGTGGGAGCCAGACGCGTTTCAGGACGGGTGTCCTTTCTTCAGTGGCTTCTTTGGAGGCAATGGGGAACAGCGTTTTCTGGCACACCTAGCTCTTAATCACCTCCCCGCCCCAATAGGTGTGGCTTCACAGCATTTTGGGAGATGCAGTCCGTGCCTTCCTACCTCAGTGGGTGCTGTTTCCCCAAGCGCAAATGTCATAAATAAAGGCACACTTCTTCGGAGGTTACTTTCCTGCTTTAATGTTGCCTTCTGCACGAGCAAAACACCACTCTGCAAGTTGCAGGCTCGAGTCCGTCTCACATTACAGCCACACTCAGTGGTGCAGCCCTGGACCCGCTGACAACAGCAGTGGGCTCTTCACACGACCCGGAAAGGCCGTTTTTTTTCCGAAAACTGCAGACTTCCAATTTTGTGAAGAACCCTCACGGAAACCTTCTTTTAGCAAAATTCATTTAATGGCAGCATGCTGACAGAAACAACTTCGGAGAGGCACAGCAAATTCGCCAAAGTGATTAGCCAGACGCGTTTCAGAACGGGTGTCCTTTCTTCAGTGGCTTCTTTGGAGGCAATGGGGAACAGCGTTTTCTGGCACACCTAGCTCTTAATCACCTCCCCGCCCCAATAGGCGTGGCTTCACAGCATTTTGGGAGATGCAGTCCGTGCCTTCTTACCTCAGTGGGTGCTGTTTCCCCAAGCGCAAATGTCATAAATAAAGGAACACTTCTTCGGAGGTTACTGTCCTGCTTTAATGTTGCCATCCGCACGAGCAAAACACCACTCTGCAAGGTGCCGGCTCGAGTCCGTCTCACATTACAGCCACACTCATTGGTGCAGCCCTGGACCCGCTGACAACAGCAGTGGGCTCTTCACACGACCCGGAAAGGCCGTTATTTATTCCCAAAACTGCAGACTTCCAATTTTGTGAAGAACCCTCACGTAAACCTTCTTTTAGCAAAATTCATTTAATGGCAGCATGCTGACAGAAACAACTTCGGAGAGGCACAGCAAATTCGCCAAAGTGGGAGCCAGACGCGTTTCAGGACGGGTGTCCTTTCTTCAGTGGCTTCTTTGGAGGCAATGGGGAACAGCGTTTTCTGGCACACCTAGCTCTTAATCATCTCCCCGCCCCAATAGGTGTGGCTTCACAGCATTTTGGGAGATGCAGTCCGTGCCTTCTTACCTCAGTGGGTGCTGTTTCCCCAAGCGCAAATGTCATAAATAAAGGCACACTTCTTCGGAGGTTACTGTCCTGCTTTAATGTTGCCATCTGCACGAGGAAAACACCACTCTGCAAGGTGCCGGCTCGAGTCCGTCTCACATTACAGCCACAGTCAGTGGTGCAGCCCTGGACCCGCTGACAACAACAGTGGGCTCTTCACACGACCCGGAAAGGCCGTTTTTTTTCCCAAAACTGCAGACTTCCAATTTTGTGAAGAACCCTCACGGAAACCTTCTTTTAGCAAAATTCATTTAATGGCAGCATGCTGACAGACACAACTTCGGAGAGGCACAGCAAATTCGCCAAAGTGGGAGCCAGACGCGTTTCAGGACGGGTGTCCTTTCTTCAGTGGCTTCTTTGGAGGCAATGGGGAACAGCGTTTTCTGGCACACCTAGCTCTTAATCACCTCCCCGCCCCAATAGGCGTGGCTTCACAGCATTTTGGGAGATGCAGTCCGTGCCTTCTTACCTCAGTGGGTGCTGTTTCCCCAAGCGCAAATGTCATAAATAAAGGCACACTTCTTCGGAGGTTACTGTCCTGCTTTAATGTTGCCATCTGCACGAGCAAAACACCACTCTGCAAGGTGCCGCCTCGAGTCCGTCTCACATTACAGCCACACTCAGTGGTGCAGCCCTGGACCCGCTGACAACAGCAGTGGGCTCTTCACACGACCCGGAAAGGCCGTTATTTATTCCCAAAACTGCAGACTTCCAATTTTGTGAAGAACCCTCACGGAAACCTTCTTTTAGCAAAATTCATTTATTGGCAGCATGCTGACAGAAACAACTTCGGAAAGGCACAGCAAATTCGCCAAAGTGGGAGCCAGACGCGTTTCAGGACGGGTGTCCTTTCTTCAGAGGCTTCTTTGGAGGCAATGGGGAACAGCGTTTTCTGGCACACCTAGCTCTTAATCACCTCCTCGCCCCAATAGGTGTGGCTTCACAGCATTTTGGGAGATGCAGTCCGTGCCTTCTTACCTCAGTGGGTGCTGTTTCCCCAAGCGCAAATGTCATAAATAAAGGCACACTTCTTCGGAGGTTACTGTCCTGCTTTAATGTTGCCATCCGCACGAGCAAAACACCACTCTGCAAGGTGCCGGCTCGAGTCCGTCTCACATTACAGCCACACTCAGTGGTGCAGCCCTGGACCCGCTGACAACAGCAGTGGGCTCTTCACACGACCCGGAAAGGCCGTTATTTATTCCCAAAACTGCAGACTTCCAATTTTGTGAAGAACCCTCACGGAAACCTTCTTTTAGCAAAATTCATTTAATGGCAGCATGCTGACAGAAACAACTTCGGAGAGGCACAGCAAATTCGCCAAAGTGGGAGACAGACGCGTTTCAGGACGGGTGTCCTTTCTTCAGTGGCTTCTTTGGAGGCAATGGGGAACAGCGTTTTCTGGCACACCTAGCTCTTAATCACCTCCTCGCCCCAATAGGTGTGGCTTCACAGCATTTTGGGAGATGCAGTCCGTGCCTTCTTACCTCAGTGGGTGCTGTTTCCCCAAGCGCAAATGTCATAAATAAAGGCACACTTCTTCGGAGGTTACTGTCCTGCTTTAATGTTGCCATCCGCACGAGCAAAACACCACTCTGCAAGGTGCCGGCTCGAGTCCGTCTCACATTACAGCCACACTCAGTGGTGCAGCCCTGGACCCGCTGACAACAGCAGTGGGCTCTTCACACGACCCGGAAAGGCCGTTATTTATTCCCAAAACTGCAGACTTCCAATTTTGTGAAGAACCCTCACGGAAACCTTCTTTTAGCAAAATTCATTTAATGGCAGCATGCTGACAGAAACAACTTCGGAGAGGCACAGCAAATTCGCCAAAGTGGGAGCCAGACGCGTTTCAGGACGGGTGTCCTTTCTTCAGTGGCTTCTTTGGAGGCAATGGGGAACAGCGTTTTCTGGCACACCTAGCTCTTAATCACCTCCTCGCCCCAATAGGCGTGGCTTCACAGCATTTTGGGAGATGCAGTCCGTGCCTTCTTACCTCAGTGGGTGCTGTTTCCCCAAGCGCAAATGTCATAAATAAAGGCACACTTCTTCGGAGGTTACTGTCCTGCTTTAATGTTGCCATCTGCACGAGCAAAACACCACTCTGCAAGGTGCCGGCTCGAGTCCGTCTCACATTACAGCCACACTCAGTGGTGCAGCCCTGGACCCGCTGACAATAGCAGTGGGCTCTTCACACGACCCGGAAAGGCCGTTATTTATTCCCAAAACTGCAGACTTCCAATTTTGTGAAGAACCCTCACGGAAACCTTCTTTTAGCAAAATTCATTTAATGGCAGCATGCTGACAGAAACAACTTCGGAGAGGCACAGCAAATTTGCCAAAGTGGGAGCCAGACGCGTTTCAGCACGGGTGTCCTTTCTTAAGTGGCTTCTTTGGAGGCAATGGGGAACAGTGTTTTCTGGCACACCTAGCTCTTAATCACCTCCCCGCCCCAATAGGCGTGGCTTCACAGCATTTTGGACGATGCAGTCCGTGCCTTCTTACCTCAGTGGGTGCTGTTTCCCCAAGCGCAAATGTCATAAATAAAGGCACACTTCTTCGGAGGTTACTATCCTGCTTTAATGTTGCCATCCGCACGAGCAAAACTCCACTCTGCAAGGTGCCGGCTCGAGTCCGTCTCACATTACAGCCACACTCAGTGGTGCAGCCCTGGACCCGCTGACAACAGCAGTGGGCTCTTCACACGACCCGGAAAGGCCGTTATTTATTCCCAAAACTGCAGACTTCCAATTTTGTGAAGAACCCTCACAGAAACCTTCTTTTAGCAAAATTCATTTAATGGCAGCATGCTGACAGAAACAACTTCGGAGAGGAACAGCAAATTCGCCAAAGTGGGAGCCAGACGCGTTTCAGGACGGGAGTCCTTTCTTCAATGGCTTCTTTGGAGGCAATGGGGAACAGCGTTTTCTGGCACACCTAGCTCTTAATCACCTCCTCGCCCCAATAGGCGTGGCTTCACAGCATTTTGGGAGATGCAGTCCGTGCCTTCTTACCTCAGTGGGTGCTGTTTCCCCAAGCGCAAATGTCATAAATAAAGGCACACTTCTTCTGAGGTTACTGTCCTGCTTTAATGTTGCCATCCGCATGAGCAAAACACCACTCTGCAAGGTGCCGGCTCGAGTCCGTCTCACATTACAGCCACACTCAGTGGTGCAGCCCTGGACCCGCTGACAACAGCAGTGGGCTCTTCACACGACCCGGAAAGGCCGTTATTTATTCCCAAAACTGCAGACTTTCAATTTTGTGAAGAACCCTCACGGAAACCTTCTTTTAGCAAAATTCATTTAATGGCAGCATGCTGACAGAAACAACTTCGGAGAGGCACAGCAAATTCGCCAAAGTGGGAGCCAGACGCGTTTCAGGACGGGTGTCCTTTCTTCAGTGGCTTCTTTGGAGGCAATGGGGAACAGCGTTTTCTGGCACACCTAGCTCTTAATCACCTCCTCGCCCCAATAGGCGTGGCTTCACAGCATTTTGGGAGATGCAGTCCGTGCCTTCTTACCTCAGTGGGTGCTGTTTCCCCAAGCGCAAATGTCATAAATAAAGGCACACTTCTTCTGAGGTTACTGTCCTGCTTTAATGTTGCCATCCGCATGAGCAAAACACCACTCTGCAAGGTGCCGGCTCGAGTCCGTCTCACATTACAGCCACACTCAGTGGTGCAGCCCTGGACCCGCTGACAACAGCAGTGGGCTCTTCACACGACCCGGAAAGGCCGTTATTTATTCCCAAAACTGCAGACTTCCAATTTTGTGAAGAACCCTCACGGAAACCTTCTTTTAGCAAAATTCATTTAATGGCAGCATGCTGACAGAAACAACTTCGGAGAGGCACAGCAAATTTGCCAAAGTGGGAGCCAGACGCGTTTCAGCACGGGTGTCCTTTCTTAAGTGGCTTCTTTGGAGGTAATGGGGAACAGTGTTTTCTGGCACACCTAGCTCTTAATCACCTCCCCGCCCCAATAGGCGTGGCTTCACAGCATTTTGGGCGATGCAGTCCGTGCCTTCTTACCTCAGTGGGTGCTGTTTCCCCAAGCGCAAATGTCATAAATAAAGGCACACTTCTTCGGAGGTTACTGTCCTGCTTTAATGTTGCCATCCGCACGAGCAAAACACCACTCTGCAAGGTGCCGGCTCGAGTCCGTCTCACATTACAGCCACACTCAGTGGTGCAGCCCTGGACCCGCTGACAACAGCAGTGGGCTCTTCACACGACCCGGAAAGGCCGTTATTTATTCCCAAAACTGCAGACTTCCAATTTTGTGAAGAACCCTCACAGAAACCTTCTTTTAGCAAAATTCATTTAATGGCAGCATGCTGACAGAAACAACTTCGGAGAGGAACAGCAAATTCGCCAAAGTGGGAGCCAGACGCGTTTCAGGACGGGAGTCCTTTCTTCAATGGCTTCTTTGGAGGCAATGGGGAACAGCGTTTTCTGGCACACCTAGCTCTTAATCACCTCCTCGCCCCAATAGGCGTGGCTTCACAGCATTTTGGGAGATGCAGTCCGTGCCTTCTTACCTCAGTGGGTGCTGTTTCCCCAAGCGCAAATGTCATAAATAAAGGCACACTTCTTCTGAGGTTACTGTCCTGCTTTAATGTTGCCATCCGCATGAGCAAAACACCACTCTGCAAGGTGCCGGCTCGAGTCCGTCTCACATTACAGCCACACTCAGTGGTGCAGCCCTGGACCCGCTGACAACAGCAGTGGGCTCTTCACACGACCCGGAAAGGCCGTTATTTATTCCCAAAACTGCAGACTTTCAATTTTGTGAAGAACCCTCACGGAAACCTTCTTTTAGCAAAATTCATTTAATGGCAGCATGCTGACAGAAACAACTTCGGAGAGGCACAGCAAATTCGCCAAAGTGGGAGCCAGACGCGTTTCAGGACGGGTGTCCTTTCTTCAGTGGCTTCTTTGGAGGCAATGGGGAACAGCGTTTTCTGGCACACCTAGCTCTTAATCACCTCCTCGCCCCAATAGGCGTGGCTTCACAGCATTTTGGGAGATGCAGTCCGTGCCTTCTTACCTCAGTGGGTGCTGTTTCCCCAAGCGCAAATGTCATAAATAAAGGCACACTTCTTCTGAGGTTACTGTCCTGCTTTAATGTTGCCATCCGCATGAGCAAAACACCACTCTGCAAGGTGCCGGCTCGAGTCCGTCTCACATTACAGCCACACTCAGTGGTGCAGCCCTGGACCCGCTGACAACAGCAGTGGGCTCTTCACACGACCCGGAAAGGCCGTTATTTATTCCCAAAACTGCAGACTTCCAATTTTGTGAAGAACCCTCACGGAAACCTTCTTTTAGCAAAATTCATTTAATGGCAGCATGCTGACAGAAACAACTTCGGAGAGGCACAGCAAATTTGCCAAAGTGGGAGCCAGACGCGTTTCAGCACGGGTGTCCTTTCTTAAGTGGCTTCTTTGGAGGTAATGGGGAACAGTGTTTTCTGGCACACCTAGCTCTTAATCACCTCCCCGCCCCAATAGGCGTGGCTTCACAGCATTTTGGGCGATGCAGTCCGTGCCTTCTTACCTCAGTGGGTGCTGTTTCCCCAAGCGCAAATGTCATAAATAAAGGCACACTTCTTCGGAGGTTACTGTCCTGCTTTAATGTTGCCATCTGCACGAGCAAAACACCACTCTGCAAGGTGCCGGCTCGAGTCCGTCTCACATTACAGCCACAGTCAGTGGTGCAGCCCTGGACCCGCTGACAACAACAGTGGGCTCTTCACACGACCCGGAAAGGCCGTTTTTTTTCCCAAAACTGCAGACTTCCAATTTTGTGAAGAACCCTCACGGAAACCTTCTTTTAGCAAAATTCATTTAATGGCAGCATGCTGACAGACACAACTTCGGAGAGGCACAGCAAATTCGCCAAAGTGGGAGCCAGACGCGTTTCAGGACGGGTGTCCTTTCTTCAGTGGCTTCTTTGGAGGCAATGGGGAACAGCGTTTTCTGGCACACCTAGCTCTTAATCACCTCCCCGCCCCAATAGGCGTGGCTTCACAGCATTTTGGGAGATGCAGTCCGTGCCTTCTTACCTCAGTGGGTGCTGTTTCCCCAAGCGCAAATGTCATAAATAAAGGCACACTTCTTCGGAGGTTACTGTCCTGCTTTAATGTTGCCATCCGCATGAGCAAAACACCACTCTGCAAGGTGCCGGCTCGAGTCCGTCTCACATTACAGCCACACTCAGTGGTGCAGCCCTGGACCCGCTGACAACAGCAGTGGGCTCTTCACACGACCCGGAAAGGCCGTTATTTATTCCCAAAACTGCAGACTTCCAATTTTGTGAAGAACCCTCACGGAAACCTTCTTTTAGCAAAATTCATTTAATGGCAGCATGCTGACAGAAACAACTTCGGAGAGGCACAGCAAATTTGCCAAAGTGGGAGCCAGACGCGTTTCAGCACGGGTGTCCTTTCTTAAGTGGCTTCTTTGGAGGTAATGGGGAACAGTGTTTTCTGGCACACCTAGCTCTTAATCACCTCCCCGCCCCAATAGGCGTGGCTTCACAGCATTTTGGGCGATGCAGTCCGTGCCTTCTTACCTCAGTGGGTGCTGTTTCCCCAAGCGCAAATGTCATAAATAAAGGCACACTTCTTCGGAGGTTACTGTCCTGCTTTAATGTTGCCATCTGCACGAGCAAAACACCACTCTGCAAGGTGCCGGCTCGAGTCCGTCTCACATTACAGCCACAGTCAGTGGTGCAGCCCTGGACCCGCTGACAACAACAGTGGGCTCTTCACACGACCCGGAAAGGCCGTTTTTTTTCCCAAAACTGCAGACTTCCAATTTTGTGAAGAACCCTCACGGAAACCTTCTTTTAGCAAAATTCATTTAATGGCAGCATGCTGACAGACACAACTTCGGAGAGGCACAGCAAATTCGCCAAAGTGGGAGCCAGACGCGTTTCAGGACGGGTGTCCTTTCTTCAGTGGCTTCTTTGGAGGCAATGGGGAACAGCGTTTTCTGGCACACCTAGCTCTTAATCACCTCCCCGCCCCAATAGGCGTGGCTTCACAGCATTTTGGGAGATGCAGTCCGTGCCTTCTTACCTCAGTGGGTGCTGTTTCCCCAAGCGCAAATGTCATAAATAAAGGCACACTTCTTCGGAGGTTACTGTCCTGCTTTAATGTTGCCATCTGCACGAGCAAAACACCACTCTGCAAGGTGCCGCCTCGAGTCCGTCTCACATTACAGCCACACTCAGTGGTGCAGCCCTGGACCCGCTGACAACAGCAGTGGGCTCTTCACACGACCCGGAAAGGCCGTTATTTATTCCCAAAACTGCAGACTTCCAATTTTGTGAAGAACCCTCACGGAAACCTTCTTTTAGCAAAATTCATTTATTGGCAGCATGCTGACAGAAACAACTTCGGAAAGGCACAGCAAATTCGCCAAAGTGGGAGCCAGACGCGTTTCAGGACGGGTGTCCTTTCTTCAGAGGCTTCTTTGGAGGCAATGGGGAACAGCGTTTTCTGGCACACCTAGCTCTTAATCACCTCCTCGCCCCAATAGGTGTGGCTTCACAGCATTTTGGGAGATGCAGTCCGTGCCTTCTTACCTCAGTGGGTGCTGTTTCCCCAAGCGCAAATGTCATAAATAAAGGCACACTTCTTCGGAGGTTACTGTCCTGCTTTAATGTTGCCATCCGCACGAGCAAAACACCACTCTGCAAGGTGCCGGCTCGAGTCCGTCTCACATTACAGCCACACTCAGTGGTGCAGCCCTGGACCCGCTGACAACAGCAGTGGGCTCTTCACACGACCCGGAAAGGCCGTTATTTATTCCCAAAACTGCAGACTTCCAATTTTGTGAAGAACCCTCACGGAAACCTTCTTTTAGCAAAATTCATTTAATGGCAGCATGCTGACAGAAACAACTTCGGAGAGGCACAGCAAATTCGCCAAAGTGGGAGACAGACGCGTTTCAGGACGGGTGTCCTTTCTTCAGTGGCTTCTTTGGAGGCAATGGGGAACAGCGTTTTCTGGCACACCTAGCTCTTAATCACCTCCTCGCCCCAATAGGCGTGGCTTCACAGCATTTTGGGAGATGCAGTCCGTGCCTTCTTACCTCAGTGGGTGCTGTTTCCCCAAGCGCAAATGTCATAAATAAAGGCACACTTCTTCTGAGGTTACTGTCCTGCTTTAATGTTGCCATCCGCATGAGCAAAACACCACTCTGCAAGGTGCCGGCTCGAGTCCGTCTCACATTACAGCCACACTCAGTGGTGCAGCCCTGGACCCGCTGACAACAGCAGTGGGCTCTTCACACGACCCGGAAAGGCCGTTATTTATTCCCAAAACTGCAGACTTCCAATTTTGTGAAGAACCCTCACGGAAACCTTCTTTTAGCAAAATTCATTTAATGGCAGCATGCTGACAGAAACAACTTCGGAAAGGCACAGCAAATTCGCCAAAGTGGGAGCCAGACGCGTTTCAGGACGGGTGTCCTTTCTTCAGTGGCTTCTTTGGAGGCAATGGGGAACAGCGTTTTCTGGCACACCTAGCTCTTAATCACCTCCTCGCCCCAATAGGCGTGGCTTCACAGCATTTTGGGAGATGCAGTCCGTGCCTTCTTACCTCAGTGGGTGCTGTTTCCCCAAGCGCAAATGTCATAAATAAAGGCACACTTCTTCGGAGGTTACTGTCCTGCTTTAATGTTGCCATCTGCACGAGCAAAACACCACTCTGCAAGGTGCCGGCTCGAGTCCGTCTCACATTACAGCCACACTCAGTGGTGCAGCCCTGGACCCGCTGACAACAGCAGTGGGCTCTTCACACGACCCGGAAAGGCCGTTATTTATTCCCAAAACTGCAGACTTCCAATTTTGTGAAGAACCCTCACGGAAACCTTCTTTTAGCAAAATTCATTTAATGGCAGCATGCTGACAGAAACAACTTCGGAGAGGCACAGCAAATTCGCCAAAGTGGGAGCCAGACGCGTTTCAGGACGGGTGTCCTTTCTTCAGTGGCTTCTTTGGAGGCAATGGGGAACAGCGTTTTCTGGCACACCTAGCTCTTAATCACCTCCTCGCCCCAATAGGCGTGGCTTCACAGCATTTTGGGAGATGCAGTCCGTGCCTTCTTACCTCAGTGGGTGCTGTTTCCCCAAGCGCAAATGTCATAAATAAAGGCACACTTCTTCTGAGGTTACTGTCCTGCTTTAATGTTGCCATCCGCATGAGCAAAACACCACTCTGCAAGGTGCCGGCTCGAGTCCGTCTCACATTACAGCCACACTCAGTGGTGCAGCCCTGGACCCGCTGACAATAGCAGTGGGCTCTTCACACGACCCGGAAAGGCCGTTATTTATTCCCAAAACTGCAGACTTCCAATTTTGTGAAGAACCCTCACGGAAACCTTCTTTTAGCAAAATTCATTTAATGGCAGCATGCTGACAGAAACAACTTCGGAGAGGCACAGCAAATTTGCCAAAGTGGGAGCCAGACGCGTTTCAGCACGGGTGTCCTTTCTTAAGTGGCTTCTTTGGAGGCAATGGGGAACAGTGTTTTCTGGCACACCTAGCTCTTAATCACCTCCCCGCCCCAATAGGCGTGGCTTCACAGCATTTTGGGCGATGCAGTCCGTGCCTTCTTACCTCAGTGGGTGCTGTTTCCCCAAGCGCAAATGTCATAAATAAAGGCACACTTCTTCGGAGGTTACTATCCTGCTTTAATGTTGCCATCCGCACGAGCAAAACTCCACTCTGCAAGGTGCCGGCTCGAGTCCGTCTCACATTACAGCCACACTCAGTGGTGCAGCCCTGGACCCGCTGACAACAGCAGTGGGCTCTTCACACGACCCGGAAAGGCCGTTATTTATTCCCAAAACTGCAGACTTCCAATTTTGTGAAGAACCCTCACAGAAACCTTCTTTTAGCAAAATTCATTTAATGGCAGCATGCTGACAGAAACAACT
The DNA here is from genome assembly GCF_964261635.1 of Lissotriton helveticus. Taxonomy (NCBI): domain Eukaryota; kingdom Metazoa; phylum Chordata; class Amphibia; order Caudata; family Salamandridae; genus Lissotriton; species Lissotriton helveticus. The sequence continues at coordinate 962,559,795 of NC_136068.1, read as the reverse complement.
TCGGAGAGGAACAGCAAATTCGCCAAAGTGGGAGCCAGACGCGTTTCAGGACGGGTGTCCTTTCTTCAATGGCTTCTTTGGAGGCAATGGGGAACAGCGTTTTCTGGCACACCTAGCTCTTAATCACCTCCTCGCCCCAATAGGCGTGGCTTCACAGCATTTTGGGAGATGCAGTCCGTGCCTTCTTACCTCAGTGGGTGCTGTTTCCCCAAGCGCAAATGTCATAAATAAAGGCACACTTCTTCTGAGGTTACTGTCCTGCTTTAATGTTGCCATCCGCATGAGCAAAACACCACTCTGCAAGGTGCCGGCTCGAGTCCGTCTCACATTACAGCCACACTCAGTGGTGCAGCCCTGGACCCGCTGACAACAGCAGTGGGCTCTTCACACAACCCGGAAAGGCCGTTATTTATTCCCAAAACTGCAGACTTTCAATTTTGTGAAGAACCCTCACGGAAACCTTCTTTTAGCAAAATTCATTTAATGGCAGCATGCTGACAGAAACAACTTCGGAGAGGCACAGCAAATTCGCCAAAGTGGGAGCCAGACGCGTTTCAGGACGGGTGTCCTTTCTTCAGTGGCTTCTTTGGAGGCAATGGGGAACAGCGTTTTCTGGCACACCTAGCTCTTAATCACCTCCTCGCCCCAATAGGCGTGGCTTCACAGCATTTTGGGAGATGCAGTCCGTGCCTTCTTACCTCAGTGGGTGCTGTTTCCCCAAGCGCAAATGTCATAAATAAAGGCACACTTCTTCTGAGGTTACTGTCCTGCTTTAATGTTGCCATCCGCATGAGCAAAACACCACTCTGCAAGGTGCCGGCTCGAGTCCGTCTCACATTACAGCCACACTCAGTGGTGCAGCCCTGGACCCGCTGACAACAGCAGTGGGCTCTTCACACGACCCGGAAAGGCCGTTATTTATTCCCAAAACTGCAGACTTCCAATTTTGTGAAGAACCCTCACGGAAACCTTCTTTTAGCAAAATTCATTTAATGGCAGCATGCTGACAGAAACAACTTCGGAGAGGCACAGCAAATTTGCCAAAGTGGGAGCCAGACGCGTTTCAGCACGGGTGTCCTTTCTTAAGTGGCTTCTTTGGAGGTAATGGGGAACAGTGTTTTCTGGCACACCTAGCTCTTAATCACCTCCCCGCCCCAATAGGCGTGGCTTCACAGCATTTTGGGCGATGCAGTCCGTGCCTTCTTACCTCAGTGGGTGCTGTTTCCCCAAGCGCAAATGTCATAAATAAAGGCACACTTCTTCGGAGGTTACTATCCTGCTTTAATGTTGCCATCCGCACGAGCAAAACTCCACTCTGCAAGGTGCCGGCTCGAGTCCGTCTCACATTACAGCCACACTCAGTGGTGCAGCCCTGGACCCGCTGACAACAGCAGTGGGCTCTTCACACGACCCGGAAAGGCCGTTATTTATTCCCAAAACTGCAGACTTCCAATTTTGTGAAGAACCCTCACAGAAACCTTCTTTTAGCAAAATTCATTTAATGGCAGCATGCTGACAGAAACAACTTCGGAGAGGAACAGCAAATTCGCCAAAGTGGGAGCCAGACGCGTTTCAGGACGGGTGTCCTTTCTTCAATGGCTTCTTTGGAGGCAATGGGGAACAGCGTTTTCTGGCACACCTAGCTCTTAATCACCTCCTCGCCCCAATAGGCGTGGCTTCACAGCATTTTGGGAGATGCAGTCCGTGCCTTCTTACCTCAGTGGGTGCTGTTTCCCCAAGCGCAAATGTCATAAATAAAGGCACACTTCTTCTGAGGTTACTGTCCTGCTTTAATGTTGCCATCCGCATGAGCAAAACACCACTCTGCAAGGTGCCGGCTCGAGTCCGTCTCACATTACAGCCACACTCAGTGGTGCAGCCCTGGACCCGCTGACAACAGCAGTGGGCTCTTCACACTACCCGGAAAGGCCGTTATTTATTCCCAAAACTGCAGACTTCTAATTTTGTGAAGAACCCTCACGGAAACCTTCTTTTAGCAAAATTCATTTAATGGCAGCATGCTGACAGAAACAACTTCGGAGAGGCACAGCAAATTCGCCAAAGTGGGAGCCAGACGCGTTTTAAGACGGGTGTCCTTTATTCAGTGGCTTCTTTGGAGGCAATGGGGAACAGCGTTTTCTGGCACACCTAGCTCTTAATCACCTCCCCGCCCCAATAGGCGTGGTTTCACAGCATTTTGGGAGATGCATTCCGTGCCTTCTTACCTCAGTGGGTGCTGTTTCCCCAAGCGCAAATGTCATAAATAAAGGCACACTTCTTCGGAGGTTACTGTCCTGCTTTAATGTTGCCATCCGCACGAGTAAAACACCACTCTGTAAGGTGCCGGCTCGAGTCCGTCTCACATTACAGCCACACTCATTGGTGCAGCCCTGGACCCGCTGACAACAGCAGTGGGCTCTTCACACGACCCGGAAAGGCCGTTATTTATTCCCAAAACTGCAGACTTCCAATTTTGTGAAGAACCCTCACGGAAACCTTCTTTTAGCAAAATTCATTTAATGGCAGCATGCTGACAGAAACAACTTCGGAGAGGCACAGCAAATTCGCCAATGTGGGAGCCAGACGCGTTTCAGGACGGGTGTCCTTTCTTCAGTGGCTTCTTTGGATATATACATATCTCCACCACAAAATACCAAAACGGCGTTTTCAAAGTATTTAAAACCAACTCTTTCTTCCAAGAAAAAGGTACTCCGGACACTCCAGGATGCTTGTATTATTTATTTAGCAACAGGCCTGGACTGGCCATAGCGGGCACCGGGCAATCCCCCGGTGCGCCGCAAGGGTGGGGGCCGGTTTTGAGTCCCTGGGGGCCGATTTTGTTTCAGGGCAGTTTTTGCAGCATAGCTGCAAAATCAGCCCTGCAACAAAATCGGCCGAAAACCGGCCCTAGCAAAGCGCTCGGCGGCACCTCCAACCCCCCCGAGTGGGGAGGGAGGGCCGGCCGAGCACTTTGCCAGGGCCATTTTTGGTTCCCAGTCCGGCCCTGTTTAGCAACAAGAACTCACACACCAACGCACTTTGCCGTTAAGGCTTGTTCCTAGTAAAGCTAGCAATGTTACACTTCCGTTTACATACTTTCATTCATAAAAATGAAAATAAGACTAATGCATTACTTGGTACAGATTGTATTTGTCCGCCATCTTATAATGGCTAAGAATGCCTATCCACGAACTTGCATTTAATATTACAAACCCGTAAATTACCTGCGCATTCTTAATTTCATTATATCGGAGTCACATTGATTATAGACATCGACACAAAATACATATTCACACAATTCATTTTGTTGTTCATGTAAAAATTACTCATGCCTAATTTACATAGTTTAGAAAATAAATTGATCATTAATATGCTGGTACATATACCACACAGTGCAGAGCATACCTGTGTATAAATCCGCACAGAATAAATCAGTGTATAATACCACATATACCCAGATAATCTGGCCCTGGTGGTCAAGATTTCTTATTCCTCAATGTTGTGCAAAGTTGCCCCAGTGGGCCATTATGTTCTTGTAAACACAATAAAATTATTTATGACAATATTCCTTATGTGCAGTGACGTCTCATAATTACAAGAAAACCATTACGAAATGTGTTGGTGTATTCAATAACCCGGAATGCATTGTCCTAGTAACAAAAGAAACAAGTGCAATAAATTAAAACCTGCTTATGGGTATTATCTGAAAAAACATTATATACAATTAAAATCATGTTACAAATACAGTTAGGAAGTCAGATTCAGCATATTATCCATTGTTAGATCTCTAACCTGAATTCTAATAATATTCTGTATTACTACAGGTCAAACAACAGATTTTACCACCCTAAATTCGTTACACACCCTGTCATCCTAAAGTATTGCCAGTTCCTCACTGGAATTCAAACCTATAGGATTAATGTTTCAGAGTCTATTATATATTTTGACTCTAAGACCCTCAATTGGCGCTCTCTATCTCCACCACGTCTTTGAGGTTTTAGAGCATCTGAGATGACAAATGAAAGTAATTTATCGTTCTGGCCATGCATTGACTCGAAGTGGCGGGCTCAGGGTACTCCTCATTGTGGTTCTGTATTGCTCTCTTGTGCTCAAGAACTCGTTTTTTCGCCCTATGTTTGGTGCTTCCTATATAGAGGTTTTTACCGGGGCAGATTAAACAGTAAACAAAAAATTCAGTGTTACAATCAAAGCTGCCCTTGTACAGTACCCTGTAGCCCGCCACTTCAAGTCAATGCATGATCAGAACGGTCTTGATCACTGTTAGTTTAGTCCCTCTACATTTTCAGTTTATATACAACTGCCCACTTGGCCCATAATCAGGTACTGTGGGACACGTAGTCCTATATAGAAACATTAATGTTTGTTAATGTCCTCGTTTGTCAAATACATGGTAGTGTTTTCTTGGTAGAGAAAGTATCTCAGACCACAGTAAATTATAGTAATGTTGATATCAATGCTTTAATGGGTCTCAATTCGAGCTGGTTTGGCTCTTCCAATTCCCTGGTTGGTACACCACTGTGGTTTTCCTCTGTATGGTTTAGTACCATGCGTCAATATTTTTAAGACTGAGTGCCATGTGTGCCATATTTTGCAAAGATTCTCAATTGACGCTTTGAGATCTATGAGTCTCATTAATTTCAATATGGACCAAGAGAAGGGGAGATTCCCAGACATAGATAGCCCAGTACCATCTCTTAACAACAGTAAAAGTGAATTACATTGTTGGCTGCTTCATGCAGACCTAGAGAAAGGAGTTTCTTTCCCAGCTCTCATAGGGCGTCACAACATTTGACAGGAAGTGGGGATAGAGTGCAACTCCAGGATCATTTTCATCTCAGGTCCAATGGCTTTCTTCCAAATGCCTGGATTCCTCCAAGTGGATGGAACTGGTGGCAATTCTTAAGACCCTCCTCTAGTTTGCTCCACTCTTCAGGAACCTAGTAGTCCTTATAATAATGAACAACATAGTCGCAAAATGTTATGTTAGCTGATAGGAGTTGGCTCCGTGGCTCAAGTTTCTTTGACATTCCAGAATGGAAGCTGGGCGGTGGGCCACCTGCTAGATCTTTCAATCACACACACACACACTAATGACACACTAGTCACACCACAAAATGAGACTCAACGCGAGGTTATATAAAAATATCCTTTGTATTATACATAAAAACACATTAGACCAAAATCTCATAAATCACGTTGCCAACTAGACAATTGTCAGACAAAAGAGAGATCATATTTCACTTTGTCAGCTAGGCAATTATCAGACCACATTTAGTGCAATACAGTAACCCTTTTAACTTGCACAAGTTATTTCAACATCATAAAAACAACCATTACTGGGAATATTAGGCAGCTCCTGCACATAGCATTAAGGGCAAGACAGTAAACATGATTTTACTTTGCAGGTATCATGAATGGCTCCTTATTCTGCCTGTTTCATCAGGAGCGGCAAATGCATGAATTGCACAGGCCAAAGGCGGGCAAAAAATTGCCACAATCCCCACCTTAGGCTTAACACCTCGGGACTAACCCTTCTTGAACACACTGTTGCTGTGTGCTACCTCTGCCCTGGGTGCTGGGGTCGCCGGCCCGTCCTCTCGAGAAAGCTACAAAAGAGGAAGAGGCACAGGGTCCCAAGGTATGGAATGAAGCGGCTGCCCTCACTTGTGCGGCACAGCTGCAAGTGATCTCAGGGGCTTAAGCCCCCAAAGGAGAGCTCGCCGGCCCCCCTCCTTTCCACCAGACCTCACATGTCTGCCTGTGAGCCTGCAGGGGCGTTCGCTAACCCCGAGCCCATGCAGGACTCTCGGTATTACCAAAATGCCAGTGGGCCTCCCTCAGCAAGGCTCCCAGGTGAGCCAATTTGGGACCAGGCAGACTGCCTCCACTCCATCCAGGTGAACAGCAGAGAGGAGCGCCACACTCTCTTTCTAGTAGGGGCAGCCTGAGGTGACCCAGAGCAACAGTGATCCCCGGGACCAGCCTGGCTTTCTCTCCGGGCTCTGCTCACCGCATACTTCGCGGTGGCAGGGCCCTGCTAGGGCGGGTTTGTGACATGCGGGCAATAAAACCAGAGGAACGTGGCCTCAGCTGATTCATGTGTTGCTGTATGATGCGGTCTCCGTTTCCTAAGAGGGGGCCACTTTTGAATGGGAGACATGGCAGCTGTGCTGCCAAGGCGACCCACTCTGCTCAACCCTTGTAAGTCCTTTTCCTCCACCACAGACGGAAGCAGCAACTGCAGGCCAACCCACCCCTTACTCAGAAATGCAGTGCTTCTTACACAGTCCTTACACTCTTCTTCTTGGCAGGGTCCTCGTTCCTGGAAGTAATCTAAAGTCTTGGGGTTTTAGGTGCAATACTTATACCCCATTTTGTTATTGTTCTCTTTGTGGCAAGGGTCTCTGAATACAATCCAACCAGTCCTGTCCTCCTGGTGCAGCATAACCACAGGGGGTGGAGACAGCATTGTGAAAAGGAGACATAGCCTAGTCAGGTGCAAGCGAAATTCTAAATGCAGACCAGGTCTTTTCAGCCCAGCAATGAGTTACCCAGGCAAGGCAGGGCACACCTCAACCCCCCAGTGACTGTCTAAAGTGAATGCACATCCCCAGCTCCTGTCACTTCAACACCAGTCGCTGAATACATAAGCAGTCAGAGGCACACAGGATGGTAAAGTAAGAAAATGCCTTCAAACAGTGGCCTTTCCAAACACAGAATTTAAAAACCACCTTTACCAAAAGGGTGTTAATAATTTCTGAGTTCACAGAGCCTAAACTTAATTTCTCTATCTTGTCCCTATGGAAAGTTATACTTGTAAAATGTTACAAAGTAACTCCCATGGTAGCCTATGGGACAGATAGCCTTCCAATAGTGAAACACTAAATTGGCAGCATTTCACTATCAGGACATATCACACATAGCAATACATATCCTTCCTTTCACATACAGTGCACCCTGCCATGGTGGTACCTTGGCCCTACCTTTGGGGTGTCTTACATGTAAAGAAAGTGAAGGTTTGGTCCTGGCAAGTGGGTGTATCTGCCAGGGCAACATGTCAGTTTAAAACTGTGTGTGCAGACACTACAGTGGTAGGTTTAAGACACATTTACAGGGCTACTTATGTGAGTAGTACAACCAGTGCTACATGCCCACTAGTAGCATTTGATTTACAGGCCCTGGCACACTCAGTGTACTTTACTAGGGACTTACCAGTAAATCAAATATGCCAATCCTGGATAACCAATCATATCATAACTTATACAGAGAGCAAATGCACTTTAGTACTGATCAGCAGTGGTAAAGTGCCCAGAATCCTATATCCAACGAAAACAGAGTCATAAAAATAGGAGGTAAAAAGGTTGGGATAAACCTGCAAAAAGAGCCAGGTCTAACAGTCGGGGTTTCCAGTAGTAGGACGTTCGTCAGCATCAATGATGTTCTTCCCTATTTTCTATCACAATTTCAGTATGTGGGAGCCTGGGTGAGAATGATCTCACCTCACTCGGCCTTCAGTGCTAAATGTGCCTTCCCTCTGTTTCATTTGATTTCCAAACTGTTGACTTGGCTTCTCAGGACGAAGGTGGAATATATGCAGTTGTTTGTTCTGTTGAGATGAAGTGCGTATTCCCCCAGAACCAATGCCCACCCCAGAGTCCTCTTACCTTTTAGGTATTTTGATAACATCTCTGTCAATTGGCCTGAAGGTTGAGAGGAGGAAGCTTCAGCATCTAGGGTTATTCTCCCATCTGCCAGTTACCATTCAGGAATCCTGTCGACTTTTCACTTGGCGGTCTTACAGTCTTCAGTATGCCTGTTTTTCCTCTTCAAGAACTAAAAAATCTTGAGACCCATGTGGCTGAGAGGCCATATAGGTGTTACAATTTCTTCAACATGGATTTGATCTTGGGCTAGCAGTTTCCACCATGAGAGTCCAATAGGTAGCTGTCAGGTCTCCTTGGATGGCCTCTCAAAGATGGAAGCCCAGGGAGGTAGGCCACTGAAGATTTGTCTCTTTGTCGCCCTTCGATTCATTCTGTGGTTTACGTTTGGAATTTACCCTTGGTTCTCAAAGCCCTACGACTTCCTCATTTTGAGCCAATAACTGAGATTTATTTAGAATTTTTTTTAACCCAAACAGTTTTTGGTGGCTGTTTCTCTGTATGGTGGTTAGCTATATTAAGATCCTTACCTGTTTGAGTTCCTTACTTAGGTTTTTCCCAACAGATTGGTATGACGTCTGGCACCAGGTTTTTCTCTGAAGGTGGTAACTGTATTTCACCAAAAACAGGAAATCGTAATTCTTTCCTTTTTTCCCTCCTTCTCTTTCACCTGAGGAGGAGGCATAGCATTTGTTGGCAGTTCAAATTTACCCTATCTGTTCTGCAGGTTACATACTTTGTGAAATCCTCTTTACCAATTTTGATGTGTTTTGGAAGGGATATAAACCTTCTGCTTATTCTCTGAGGTGACAGATAAAATCTGTGGTCTCTCTTGCCTATATCTCACAGCGGTTTTCCTTGCCAACAATTACACAAGAGAGGTCCTCCACTGTATGGCTGCTTCAAAGGCAGAGACCAAGCCATCATCCACCCAGGATACTGGCTGGGTATTCACTTGAGCAATTCCTTCCAAGTTTGTCTTATACTGCCTGCTGAATGGGCGGCAATCTTCATTTCTCCACTTACCCTACCTTGTCCCAGTGATCCCATCCCATCCGTCTCGTAAGTGCGGTCTTCATTATCGTTACTTGGTAAACAGGATGCGTGACAGGCATATTTTTCCTTATGACCCAAGTAGGAGGGTGGTGTCTGTGGGGTAGGACAGGGGAGATGAAGGACTGAAGATAGGAAGTTTCTTTATTGTGCTAGGTCACATGCTTTCTGGGGGTTATAGCTCATCTTCTGGTTATATGTACTGGGATGAGCAGGGCTTAGGTCGATCGGGTCCCTCTAGGTCTCAAGCCCATTAGTAATTATAAGCAGACATTGAAATGGGTCCACATCGGTCCCTAAATTGGCAAACACACTTTTTTTCTGAACAACAATGTTAATAATGTTAAGATAATCAAAGTCAGCGATTTGATTTCTGTTTATATTTCACGTTTTAATTAATCTTTCTTTCCCTAGGAGTGTTAGTTATGTACAGGATTTTGTGTTTATGTATGTTTTCATCTAGCATTTACTCCTGTATGATGCATACTTTGAACCGATTCGCCTCCCAGTGGAGGCATCCCCAGCGAATCGGTAGTGGGGTGGGGAGCAGGAGGGGGATGAGGGAGGAGGGTCTAAAAAACATAAGATCACTTACCTGCCTCCGACCTCTCTATCCTCTTCCTGGCTTTCAATAATAATTATTTACAACAAAGTCATTGTTGTTACTCATTTACCTTAAACAGCTAACAACCACTGACAAAGCCAACAATCCTGGCTGGTTTTAGGTGGATGTAACGTAAATTGTGTATATATCGGGATGCAATAGCTGAAAGCTCGGAGAGGAATACAATATCGATTGCGAGGCATACTATGGGAATCAGAGAAATGTTGTTTGTGTGTTTAAGCCACACCCGTAACTACATTGCCCGTCTTCCTTTCAGAGCCTCTCCCACTTTTTCAACCTACTTAAAGTCCTGGGGATAAGGAAGGATAGTCACCCATGAGGACTCCAGTGTTGAGAAAAGGAAGCTCTCACAATACCCTGAGGGTTCAACTTGTTGAAGCCAACTGGTGGAGAGAGAGAGATAGTGAGTTGCTCAGAATCACACAATATAGTCCACTTGGGAGGCTGACGGCTTGTCTAATAGATTACAACTTCGGTGCCATGAAAGAGAAAAAGAACAGTAGTTTGTGCCTACAATGCGAGAATTTCTATTATTAATGAATACCATTGACTTCTGTAACTATAAGCACCTGCCATCTCTCAGTAGCCCAGGATAACTTTTGCGGTGAACGTGCCCTGTACAAATACGCTTAATATGTGTTATGTTGTGTTATTAAAAAGGGAAAAACAACTATAAAGGCCTCGGTGGGGCACGTTGCCAGGAAGTTGGGGGAATCGTATCGCGCCTTCAGTCGTTAGCCACTATGAATAATTCATTTATTTCCAGCAGTCAGCCAGGGTCTCCCCCTTTTCTCTGCGCTGTTTGCTGCAATTACCGGCAGCTCTCGCAGCTGCAAACGAACAGCAGAGGACGGACGGGCCTGTGTTGCGATCCAGGGCCTTGGAATTATTAAACTCTAAATGCTTTGCTCCCAAACGCGGCCTCATGTTTTGGTTTTTACGACAATTATATTCAAATCAATCCTGGGCAGAAATACACACGTTGCGTGCTTTATTGGTTTACAGCGGCGCAGTAATGTGCCGGGGCTCTTGCGGGCGCCCGACGTCACTCCGGGGAGACAGATTAGCGCGGTAATCTCTTCCATCGACGCTTTCTGCTGCGGAATCAAAGGCGAACCCGACGCGCCATATGCAGAACAGCTCGTCGGATCAAAGCCTTAGTTACTTATATAAATATAAACATGAAGATTATGTGCATACATAACCAGAGCGGGGACATAATGTGTATGGAAAAACTGGTGGCACGAGGGTAGCCACCTGACACACATGAGGCCAGATTTACTCAGATTTCCTGTTGGGGTGTGCCTCTTTTTTGGCACAGGGAGGTGTAACCTGGGTGATCCCTTGGACCCACCCATGTATTTTGAGGTAAAACCAGATTTACTAAAGTCTGAATTCTTGGGTGTGTGTCAAAATGGTGCTCCCACCTGAGGTTGGTGTAGTGAGGAGAAACATCTTTATTCATTGCTTCCTCTTCACATGAGTGCTGCATGCTGCATTATGCAGCAAACGTGCAAAGAGGAATAAACCCCTAAGGATAGCTTTTGTGCCGGAAGGTACCTCTTCCTGCACAAAAACATTCCTGCTTACAATGCAGACACACTTGCACCATGTCGCAAAGGTGCCTGCATTGGAGCTAGACAGCCACATGGGCGCAAGCACATGGAGGGAGTTGAACAGCGCCATATCTTTGTAAAGTGGTGCAGTTCAGATCTCTCCCATTCAAGCAATTCAGCGCAGCAACTTGCCTAGTTGTGCTGCATTGTGTGAACTGTTAGTAGATTTGGGCCACAGTGACTGAGGACCTAGAAAGGACACACATAGGTTTTGAGGGCCTAGGAGAGAAATGCATATAGAGGATAAGGCCACAGAAAGCAATCAATCAATCAATCAATCAATCAGGGAATTATAAGCGTGCTACTCACCCATGAGGGTTTCAAGGCACTGGGAGGGGGGGAGGGGGCCCGCAGATCTATTTAGCCTGGGAGCTAGGTCTTGAGGGTCTTCCTGAAGGTGTTCAGTCAGGGGGCACATCAAAAGTCTGCCGGTAGCTCGTTCCAGGTCTTGGCTGCAATGTGAGAGAAGGATCTTCTGCCTGCTCTGGCTCTGTGGATGCACAGGGTGTTGGCCAGTGCGAGGTTGGAAGATCAGAAGTTTATTTTGGGTACGTGGAAGTTGATTCTGTCGTTGAGGTATTTGGGTCCGTTGTTGTGCAGGCATTTGTAGGCGTGAGAGAGGATTTTGAAAGTGACTCTTTTCTCCACGGGAAGCCAGTGCAGACTTCGTAGGTGTTGGCTGATATGTTCATGTCGGGGAATGCTGAGGACCAGTCTGGCAGTGGTGTTCTGTATTGTCTGGAGTTTGCGGAGTAGGGACTTTTTTGATGCTGGCGTAGAGTGCGTTTCCATAGTCCAGTCTGCTGGTGTTGAGTGCGTGGGTGACTGTTTTCCTTGACTCAGGGGTGATCCACTTGAAGGTCTTGCGGACGATGCTGAGGGTGTTGAAGCAGCTGGAGGTGACAGCGTTGACCTGTCAGTTCATGGTGAGTGATGAATTGAGTACGATGCTGAGGTTCTTGGCATGGTCTGAGGGGGTAGGTGGGCTTCCGAGGGCGATCGGCCACCAGGTGCTTTCCCATGCAGAAGGGGTGGTGCTGAGGACGAGGACTTCTCTCTTCTCGGCGTTGAGCTTCAGGCTGCTGTTGGTCATCCAGACTGCGACCCGTCTTGCATTCCTTTTTGAAAGTTGAGTTTGGGAAGGGGAGGAGCGAGATGGGCAGATAGTTCTTGAGGTCAGTGAGGTCAGCTGTGGGCTTCTTGAGCAGGTGTCTGACTTCTGCACGCTTCCAGTCGTCTGAGAAGGTACCTGTTTTGAAGGTGGTGTTGATGCTGTGTTGTAGTTCGGGTGCGATGGCGACCGCTGCTCTGTGGTAGTTGTGAGGGGGGCAGGGGTCGGTGGGGCCCCCAAGTGGATGCTTTTCATGGTCAAGGTGGTGTCTTCGGCCATGATCGGTGTCCAGTTGGAGATGGCTGGTGTTGGAACTGGCCCCGTTTGCAGGGTCATCCTCAAACTTTTTGCTTCTTCCTCCCTTATTTTTCCTGACCCGTAGCTGTTGGCAATAGGACTCTGCGCACTTTACCACTGCTGATCAGTGTTAAAGTGCATATGCTCTCTGTGTAAATTGTTATTATGATTGGATATACATGATTGGCATATTTGTATCACCATGAAGTCCCTAGTAAAGTGCACTGGGTGTGCCAGGGCTGGTGATGACAAATGCTACTAGTGGGCCTGCAGCACTGATTGTGCCACCCACATGAGTAGCCCTAAAATGGTGTTTCAGGCCTGCTACTGCAGTGCCTGTGTGCAGTTTAGAAACTGCCATGTCCTCCTGGTCCGTGTCCCCACTGACCAGGCTTAACCCTTCCCTTTTTGTGCACATCAGTCGCCCCTATGGAAGGCCCAAGTTACCCCCTTGGGCAGGGTGCAGTGTATGTAAAAGGTAGAGCATGTACTAGTGCAGGTGACATGCTCTGATAGTGAAAGACAGCCATTTTCGTTTTCACTATTGTAAGGCTATCTTGCTCCATAGATTAACATGGGGGATGCTGGCTACAGTGGCTACCAGCATTTCTTCTCATAGGAACAAGATAGGACATAAGAGTCTAGTATCCCTGAACTCAGAATTTAATAACACATCTTTTAGGAAAGGTTGTTTTTAAATCCTGTGTTTGAGAGCCGCACTTTTTTGAAAGTTGCTGTTTTCTTGTCTGACCCTTCTGTGTGCCTTGGCCTGTTTGTGTATTGACTGTCTGGTTTGAGAGTGACAGGGGCTGGGGATTACCCAGGAGGCTGGCTGAGTCAGCCCTAGGCTAAATGACTGCATTTGCAACTTGAGTGGTGGGAGGAATTAGCACCTGGGCCTGAATAGGACTGTGCCCGCCCCCCACAGTGCTGGCTCCACCCCCTGTGGTGCGTCTGATGTCTCTGCCCTGCACTGTGAATGGAGAGAAGGAATCATGTCAACAAAGTGCTCCAGGGCTGTGCTTTCCCTCCACAATGCTGGCTCCACCTCCTGCTGGGCGGCTGACGACCCTGCCCCTCTCTCTAAAAGGAAGGGAGAGGCCAGGAAAGCAAAGTGCTCAAGGAACACCCAGAACTGGTTCAGACCAGGCTCAGGGCCCACTTGCACAGAGAGAACAAAGACTTTTAGGGGTAGAAGTACAGGGCCCCTGACTACAGAAAATTAGATCATCCTGGAATCAAGAAGGAACCTCTGCCAAGGAGAAAGCTGAATCTGAAGAAGGAAGACTGTCCTGCTGTTGCTCTGCTGGACTGACCTGTTGCTTTGCTGCCAAGGAGAGGGGGAGGACTTTGCTGTGTGCTGTGTCCCCTGTCTTGAAGGAATCTCCAAGGGCCTGAGAAGAGCTGGCTCCCTGTTCTGAAGTCCCAGGAACAAAAGGACTTCACCCCCAGCTTCCCTGAACTCTACTGAGAGAGTTCTGTCCTTCCTAGAGTGCTTGATCCAGTTGTGGGGCCTCTGGAAGTTGTACCTGTGCTGTGAAGCTTGAAACTAAGCTCGAGAGACTTTTGAAACGGAAAAGTGTCGCATCGCTCGCTTGCGGAGCGCATCCCCGACAGTGCGAGAAGTTTCCTGCCGCTACGAAGCTCTAGATCGCCGCAGCGCCTGACGCCGTTGCCAGAGCTGTCGCATCCTTCGTTTGCGGGACGCACCAGACCGGTGCGGGAAAGTCGAACATCGCTGCGAGTGTCGTCGCAGAGCCTGTCGTAGATGGGTGAGATCGCCGCACCGCTTGCTTGCGGACCGCATCACGTCGCTGCGAGCATCGTCGCAGAGCCATCGCATCGAGGAACTGCGAGAAAGAGGATCACCGCTGGATCGCGCATCGTCGCCCCGGAGATCGTCGCAGCCCCTATGAGATCGTCGCATCGTGCCTTTTGCAAGAACAAACTTCCTACGGAACCTACGCACCAGAATCCATACAAGTGGCCTTCCTCCCCATACAGACCGGATTCGTCGCAACACGCCCGCTGCTGCAGCGGGGTTGTTGCATCGCCTCCCCTGGGTCTCAGGAGCCATATTCTTGAACTGTGTATGTTGGATTTTTGTCGTTTTGGTCTTGTGTAGTTTAGATTAAATACCTTTATTTTTCTAAACTGTTGTGGAGTCAGTTTGTGGTGTTTTCACTGTGTGTGTTGGTACAAATACTTTACGCATTGCATATGGTTAGCCTAGACTGCTCATGCCAAACTACCTAGAGGGTGAGCACGGGTTATCTCAGAGGGTTATCTCCTTGCCCTGACTAGAAGCAAGGGTCCCTATTTGGACAGTGGTACCTACCTCTGCCAACTAGAGACCCCCAGTTCTAACAGTGGGCTTTGCTGGTGTTTCAGGGGGGCGGGGGCCGTTTGTCGGGCATGGTGGATGGTCGATGAAGTTGTTGTAGAGGCTTTTGATCTGGAGGTGGAAATAGGTTCCAAGCTTGTCGCAGAGATATTGGGATAGGGTGATGTATGTGGCTTCGCTGCGTGGGTTGGTGAATTCTTGAATGACACTGAACTTCATTGGTGGAGTTGGCCAGGATTTTGTTGTGGATGAAGTTTCTCTTGGTGGCTCTGATCTGGTTGTGGTAGTCCGTCATGGCGCCCTTGTAGGTGGTGTGGTTTTCGGTTGTCTTAATGTTTCTCCAGTTCTTCTCCAGGCGTCTGCAGGTGCGTCTGGCTTCTTGGAGAGCAGTGGTGAACCAGGTGGCTTTCCTGGGGCGTTTTCTGTCGGGGTAGCGTAGCGCCCAAGCTCGTTTGAGCAGTTGGAGACCCAGGTGTGGAGTTCTCTGGCTGCGTCGTTTGCATCAGGTGCCCAGGTGTGGTTGTCTTGGGTGAGGGTGGAGTTAATTTACTCGTCAGTAACCTTGCTCAAGTTCCTTCGTGGTGGGCGTGGGGCTGGTTTGGATGCCTTGGGTTTGTTGATGGCGAAGTGTACGCAGTGGTGGATGGTCCAGGGCGGCTGCGTTGTGTGGCTGAATTGGATGCTGTTTCCTACTGCGAAGATGGGGTAGAGGGTGTGTCCTGCTCTGTGGGTCGGTGTGTTGATGAGTTGTTTAAGTTTGATGCTGAAGAAGTTGTCATGAAGGATAGTGGAGTTGGGGTCACTGGGGTTGTCGAGGTGGAAGTTCAGGTCTCCAATGAGTATGTAGTTTGTTGAGGCAATGGTGTGGGGTGCGATGAAGTTGGTGATGGTGGTGGCGAAGAGTGTTCGGGGGCCAGGGGGTCTCGGAGTGTGGCTTTAAGGGTGGTCTGGATCTGGAAGTGCAGGTGTTCAGCGGAGGCCGGGGTGGAGGTGAGGGTCTGGCGGCAGTGGAGGCAGGAGAACTGGCCGGGGGTTGTGTTCAGCGAGATCTGTTGGCATTCTCTAAGTCTTCCAGGGTTGAGTGCGAGGAGGGTGGTGGTGTCGTAGCGATGGTTAGTGGGAGGTCCAGGGTTCCTTGCACTGGCTGCGGTCGTGTCGCGGATGGGCGCAGACGGGCTGGGCTTTGGCGCGCCTGCTGGGCGCGGCCGCAGCGCGACCATGCAGCATCCACTATTAAGTAGGGGAGGAGGGAGGAAGGAGAGGCTGGGAGGTGGGGGAATTCTGGGAGGGGGGATTCTGAGGGGGAAGGGCCACAGGGGCAGCAGCAGCGAAAGGCGAAAGTAACAGGCAGGCACGTGAAAATAAAAACAGTGGTGGAATTAGAGCAAGACACAGATGGTTACAATAACAGTGGCACAACAGGGAAAGAAATTAAGAAAAAAACGGCTGAGAAAGGTTACGGTGGTTGCAGGCAGTCTGGTCCCAGTTGGAGCAGACAGCAGGCGCAGGAGCTGGCAGCAGCCTCAAACCTGCCAAGGAGGAGGTCGGGGTCTGGAGGCAAGAGACCGCACCGGGGAGCTGCGGTGAGAGAGTGGATCTAGACCGAGGGTCGGAGGTCTTACTCCCATAGTCAAAAACAGGGCCTTAGGTCCATCCTTCCAACACACATGACTCTTTGTTTCACTGTCTGGGAGCAATACACAAAGACCAACTGCCAGCTACATCTATTCATGTGACACAGAATACAGGCAGCAGACACTAGATGATTGGAAAAGTATATATTAAATAAATTAGCCTAGCAGAAGAAGGCGCAGAAGATGGATGTGAGCAGGAAGCTGGAGAGACGCTGGGCCAGCCGTAGCTGGTCCATTGGGGCTAAGGGACCACACCCCCCAGCTTTTGCCCCTCAAAAAGTGTATGTCAGACTGAACAAAGGACAGTCTAACAGACACAGTTCATTTTCAGGTCCCTGGCTCCTGGCTGCCTGAGCTGAACTTTGCTGGGCTAAGTAAGTCACAGCTTCAGTGGGTGTGACCTACTCAGCTCAGCAAAGGTCCCTGAGTCCCTCCCCTCAGTGATGAGGTGTAGCGCCACTAATTGCCTTGCACCTGGGTGCTTCAGTTTTAAGCCCTGAAGTGCCCAGGGCCGAGTGTCAATAAGTGAAACTTCATCACAGAGTGGGTGGGGTCAGCAGTCTCACTGACCCCATACCACTCTGTGATGACGTAGGGAACTTAGGTCAGCCAATGAGGAAAATTTGGTAATGAGTGTTGTGAATGGATGTGTTTGTTTGTGCGTGTGTGTGCGTGCGCGCGCATATGTGAATGTATGGCTGTGAGTGTGTATGTTTATGTGTGCCCTGTCTGCCCCCTCCCTCCTAAATGTACCGGCCACCACTGTGCTGGGTTCCAATACAACTGCAAAAAGAAAATGAAAAACTTTGAAGAAAGACAGAAGAAAGACATGTGAAAATGATGGAAAATCGTGGTAAAGCAAGATGCATGAGCTGTAACACAAAAAGAATAAGAATCATAACCTGTCAGGATCCTGAAGAGAACCCAAAAGAAACGCGTCAACTGCAAATTTGGGGAGTGTCTTCATTGGATAAAAGTTGCACAGTAAACATCTTAAAAAGGACACCAGAATTGTACAGTCGACAAGAACATAACTGTCCAAGAACTCCCAAAGTCATTAATAGCAATAAGGGTTTTGACTAATAAATTTACCAATGCCAACCTCTGCATCTTGGTCATTTTCTGACTGGTCATAAGTAATGCCAGAGTCTTGTGTTATGTTGTATAGTGTGAATATATTTTTTGATTTTATGAATGTAGCCAAACAAAAATGTTTATGTGTATGAATTGCATTCAAAAGTTTTGAAATCACAGTGAATAAATTCACAGGTCAAATTTACTTGACCTTGGAAAAATAATGTTGTTTTTAATTAATGAAGCTAGGGTAATTTCCTCAATATATATCTCTAGTGGGCCCAACTCAGCTGTTTTAAAAGGGCCCTGTCCCCAAATACGACAACTTTCTAAAAGTGGCATTTTCTACATTTTAAAGTAAAATCCTACTTTACCACTAAAGAGGGCATTACAATTCTTTAGACACCAAACTTGACATTCAAACCTGCTCTCAATTATCACTTATTAAATGTAAATAGTTAGCCCACTGTTATCATTGGGAGAGGTTGACATTGCTGTAGTGAAAAACAAATGTAAGGGTTGTTCACTACCAGGAAATGCAAAAATTAAAAGTACATGTTCCACTTTTTAAATACAAAGCACCTTACACTCTTGGCTGTTTTGGGTCTGCCCTAGGGGTGACTTATATGTACTAAAATGGAAGGTTTAGGCCTGGCAAAAGGTTCATTTTGCCAAGTTAAAAAGGCAGTTTAAACTGCACACATAAGCTTCAATGGCAGGTCTGAGACATGTGTAAAAGGCTAACAGCCAGATTCATCAATGTCAAATTCTGCGATTCCTAAATTGCGAGAAAAAGCAAATCGCAATTAAGAAATCGCAGAATGGCATTCATGAATATTTGCGAGAAAAAAAAGCGATTCGCAATCGGCCGCAATCGGCGATTGTGAGTCCCCGAAAATCGGTAAATATTCGCATAATCGGCCGATACCCGTGTTGAAATTGCGATCTCGCAATTACCGAAATCGCAAATTGCGATCTCGCTAACTGCGAGATCGCAAAAACGGGAAGTCGCATCCTGAGCACAGTGATGACATCACAACCAGGAAGTAGGCAGGTTCCACCCTCATTCAGCAGTGAGAGCCTGAACTGGAAGCAGCATTATCAGAGCTCCCCTCCAGTGTGCCTACAGGAGTAAACCAGGAGACACCCCAGTGGCAAGCATGTCACAGGAAGCTGCAGGTGGATCTTCCAGTGGGAGAAAGAGGAAAATAAAAATTTCAGAGCAAGAGCTCGAATTTTTGATTGAAGGAGTTTGCAAGGACCACAATTGGCTCTTCGGTAGAGACTCCAGAAGGGTGCCCGAGGCCAATAAAAGGCGGATATGGTTGTGCATCCGCGCCAAAGTAAACTCTGTGGGGGTGACCCAGCGCTCCGTGGACGAGCTAAAAAAACGCTGGTATGACCTCAGAGGGCGGGCAAAGGAGAAAATTGCAGAGAGGCTGTGGGAGCATGTGGCGACAGGTGGAGGGGAGCCCACTGTCCCACCGAACACACCACTGGAGGACCGAGTGGAGGACACCATCAATCCGCAGGCATGCGTGGGTGTGACCCAGCTGGACTCCTCCCGACCCACCCAAGACACACCAGGTAAGTGCCATGCGACTGCGACACCCTGTCCCCTAACAATGTCCATGACTCCAGAGCATCCCATATCAAACCCCAGTCATGCAGCCAAAGCACACCACTAAAGCGCTATTGCATTGTGGGGCATGTAGTCTGACCACAATTACCATCTTGCCCCATTAAGCCAGACATGTTTAGTGAGAGTCAATCCTGCAGCGAGTCAGGGAAGGTAGTCTGCATGCATGTAGGAAGCCTAAATGTGTAAGAAACATGTCACTAATCAACGTCCACTTTACATCACAGGTGGCGCAGAAGTCCCCAGCACAGACAGCGATGCCCTGGTAATTGAGGACATCACGGAGGATACAGAGGGAGACACACATCTATCCCCAGAGCCCGGACCATCAGGGCAAGCTGCCACACCAGCGGTCATTACACCACCTGCCCCTGTGGCCAGTGCTACCCCTGTGCGACCAGGCGCTGCAGTACCACTGCGTGTCACACAACCACCAGTGGGGCTTGCAACACCAGCAGCAGTTCGCCAACCAACCCGCCACCCTGCGGCTGTGAGGAGCCAGTCAAGAGGACTGGAGAGGGAGCAGCGCACTAACAATTCCTGCGGTGGCAGGGGACAAAACGTGCGACCAGGTGGGCTCTCCATTGAGCGCCGTATGCTACATGTGCATCAAACCCAGGTCCTTCATCTTGCGGCTATCCACCTCCAACTGCACAAGACCGCCCGAAATGTAGCACAAATGTCAGACCGCATGGAGAGGATGACAGCTGCTATGGAGGCCAACACACAGGCTATGTCCAGCCAGCGGGATCTCAACCGCCACAGACACCGCCAGCTGCTGACCCGCCTGTCAGCATACACGCGGTCCAACTATATAATTGGGAACGCAACCTCTCAGCTCTCGCGACGCTCCTTGGCCATGCAGGTCCAAATGGTCCTGTGCTGCCAGGACGTCGCGAGAACTCTGGAGCATGTGTCAACAGCAGTGCAGGGCATGCAGGCTACCGGCCATGGCCAGGCGGAGGGGCGGACGACACTAGTGAGGCTACATCCAGCCATAGCAGCCAGTCCATTCCACCGGTGGTAGCACCCCGCCACAGCAGCAGGCCCTCTGCTACCTCACGGCCTAATCAGGAGGAGGATGTAGAAAGGAGGTTGGGAGCATCTGCCCGGAGGCGGCATTGAACAATAGAACATTTACATGAGGGGCCATGCTGCTACAAGCATGCCCTCTACAGGAACATGGTACATATGACAAAATATGTCAATCATGTAACAGTTTAGGAAATACCCACTTTATTGTGATGTAACAATAACATACATGCTGTCTAACTTAATCTGACTCATGTCATTTTTACTATTGTCATGCAAGAGTGAAGTCATGGGTGTGGGGAGTGGGTGCACTAGAAATAGTTCATGCAGATTTGGTTACAGCGCCTGTGTCCTTCTGCAGGATTCTCCCCACGTGCATGACGCACATGTGCAGGTGGTCGGTTGTCCCCTTCCGAGTCACTGCCAGAGATGTCAACAGGGATCCTGCGCTGGGTAGCAATGTTGTGAAGGATAGCACACATGGCCACGATGCGGCAGCAGATCTCTGGCTCGTATTTCATGGCCCCACCAGTCTTGTGAAGTATGTGGAACCTGCTTTTCAACAGGCCAAATGTCCTCTCAATACAATTTCTTGTGCGTATGTGTGCTGCATTAAATCGCCGTTGCTGTGGTATTGCAGGGTTGAGGTATGGGGTGAGGAGGTACTCACGGAAAGCGTAGCCGCTGTCACCTGAATGAAAGGAGCAGAGGGTGAGTTCCTGTTCTGCGCAGCTACATGATCACAGTGTACTATTTTGGGGCATGTGTTCTTACCTAGTAGGTGTCCTTCCCCAAAGTCTCCCCTGGCCAGTCATGTGTGGATGCCGCTGTGCCTGAATATGAAGGAGTCATGTGTGCTCCCCGGGTACTGTGCCGCAATGTCCGTGATGAATGTTTTTGCATTGCACACCATCTGGATGTTGAGGGAGTGGTAGCTTTTTCGGTTGCGGTACATGTACTCCGTTTCTGTAGGTGGGCAGATGTGGATGTGGGTACAGTCAATACATCCTATGACATGTGGAAATTGAGCTACATTGTAAAATTGTAGCTTGGTCTCATTCGGGTCCTGTTGGCTGGTGGGGAATGAGATGTAGTGGTGTAGCAGGGTCAGCATAGCATCCAGGAATCTCCTTAGGAAGCGGGACATGGTGGGGTGGGATATCCCCCCTGCAACAGTGACCATCCCCTGGAAGCTTCCGGAGGCCAGGAGGTGCAGGCAGCACAATACCTGCACATGTGTGGCCACGGCATTGGTCCTCCTTGTTGGGTGCTGCATCAGGGGGTCTAGGTCCCCGATAAGCTTGATGATCATAGCCCCAGTCAGGCGGTACTTTGCATACATTTGCTCCCTGGTTTGGCCCAGAAGGGTGACGCTCTGGCGGAATATCCGCTCCTGGATCCTCTGTCTGTTCCGTGCTGCTCGCTGTAGCCTTCGCCGCCTCACCACCATGTAGAGTCCGGGCATTGTGAGAATCCTCAGGCTCCAGCTGCATGTCCTTAAATGTGTTTGGTCAGCCCTGCACCTGTTGGTAGTTTGTTAACCGATTTTTGAAGAAAAAAAAAATTCCTTACTGGTTACCACTTGATTTGTGTTCTTCTTAATTTGCGCGTCGCAATGTGCGATTTTCTGGTTTTTCGGATTTAGTGATTTTTCATGAATGGCGATTGCGAATGTTTTGCGATTTCGCAAATGAATTCGCAGAATCCATGGTTTCTTGCAATTTCAGATTCGCAAATGCCCATCTTCCAGGATTCTGCGAATTTATTTGCGAAGTCGCAATTTTTATTTAGCGATTTCGCATTTTTGGACTTTTCTGTATCATGAATTCCTTTCCATCAAATTGCGATCGCAATTGCGAATTCACAGCTATTGCGATCGCAATTTGGCTTCATGAATCTAGCTGTATGTAAGTAGGTGGCACAATCAGTGTTTCAGGTCCCTAGTAGCATATAATTTACAAACTCTGGGACATGTAGTATCAGTTTACTAGGGACCTACAAGTAAATTAAATAGGCCAATTGGCTGTAAGCCAATGTTACCTTGTTTAAAGAAGAGAACACATGCACTTTAGCACTAGTTACAGTGGTAAAATGCGCAGTCCTAAATGCTAACAAAAATGATTTCAGTAAAGAGGAAGAAGGTAAAAAAGTTTGTTAACTACCCTACAGAAATGGCAAAGTCAAAACAACCCAAGACTAGTTTCACCGATTAGGCCTCCTCAGTCAGGCATGGTTTGGCTCCAGTGGTGCAGTGATCATGAGATGTCTGGGCATGTTTTTCGCTACTAGGGCGTTACTTGAAACACACAAAAGATGATATGAGGATGCTTGCAATAAGTCAAACCACTCACAGCTGCACTCCAGACCATCATTTATTTCCCAACCATGCCACCTTAGTTTTGGACCCCACCATATTCAAATCAGTCTTGACACTGCTCCAATAGGAACAGTCTAGCTGGAACTGCCATCTCAGGTCCTCCCTGAACCAGATCATAAGCAAGTCAAGAATGGTTCACACTGGGGGGAGGAGCCAAGCTCGCGAGCGTAATGGTCGCCTTTTAGCTCGGCTCCCGCAGCCCTCCGGCCTGATCGTATATCCTGTATCTTATCCTGTCCGGAGACGACACATTATCGTAGAATTGGAGACGGAACACCTCACTTGTACTTACCGTTTGGCCCGGAGGTTTCGACGTGCAGCGGTTCCGAAGTTGTGCCCTCCGCAAGACCGGGGCCCCCGTGGAACCTAGACCGGGACCTAGCCTGTGGGATCCGACGACTGTCGGCCCCGGTCGAGGGAGTGAACCAAGGCTGAGAGCCGTTGTGCGAACATCCCGGCGATCCTGATCCGGGCCTGCCTCGGTGGCCGCGAGGCTGATGTGGGTGAGATGCACCGGGGACTGATTCTGTGAAGGGGTCCCCCCCGCCGCTGCTGTGCCCGGCGGCCCTGGACCTCTGCGCCCGTACTCTGCTTGTTTGGGGCGCCGGTGCTGGTGTAGGCAGAGACCCGCATTGGGCGGACATCCTTTCTGCACCAAGGCGGCCATTGCTGGGAGCCCCCCGGAGCTCTGTAAAGTCCTACATTTTGGAACTGTTTTTGAGAGTCGCGGAGGGCGGCGACTGGGCTGACTTCGCGAAATGGCGGCCGACCATCTGGAACTTGTATTGCCTCGTGGCGGCGGGCTTGGGTTGCCTGATTGCGCAGGGGTCTGGTCTGGTGAGCGGGAGCTTACACTCAGAGATATCCTGGAAGCTCTGCGATCCCTGCGCGCATTTCTGGCCCCTGTTGTCCCTGTGAGCCCGCCACGATCTGCCGCCATTTTGAGCAGCCGTTTCTTCTTGCCTCCCTCTTGTTTCAGAGACTCCATTGCCTCGCCCCCCTCGACTGCTGCAAGTGTTGCACCTGCTGATCGACGATCATTTGGTGTGCCGGTGACTTTGGAGCTCCCTGCTTTTCGAGGTTCTGGCCCCAGGGACTTGGACATTGTGCCGTGGCCCTATTCGGCTGGGATGCCCGGAAATCTTGGTGGACTGCCTCCTGCGCCTGCACCGATGGCTACGCATTTGTCTGTAGCAGAGAACCCCTCGCTTTCCCAAACGGCGAAACTAATCTCCTGCTCTTCATCGCCCGTGCTGCGATTGCTGATGCTTATAAACTCTCTACTCGGACTTTTGCTCACTTGCGGACCGATTGACCCCCCTTGTCTACATGGCAGTTCAAATTTTTTTCGATTGTGTGCTGGTCTTGTATTGAGTAGTTCACGTTACATTGTCATGTGGTGGGTGGAATTTGTGGTTCGGAAGGGATGGGGGTGATATGCGCGACTCCTGGGGATTCTTGCTGTACGACTTCGTGGCGCGACTGTTTGTACCCTTGGCGCGGTGGGAGGTCCTCTCCTCTGTAAGTTTTATGGCGCTTGAAATGGTGTCGTCCTGGTCTGTTTTTTTTTTTTGCTGCGATTGTTTGGTTGGGCGGAGGGCTGCGGCCGACCGTATTGATTTCTGTTCTCATGCTCCTCCCTCCTGTTTTCTTATTTATGTTTATGTTTCTTTTTGTCTCTTTCTTTCTTGCTATATTTCGGGTTCTGGTTTAGGGCGACAGGCACGCTGTCTGAAGGGTAGGCCATAGCCTTCTACAGGGGTGCAGGGTGGGTCGGGTGGGTTGGGGTCTATTTGTTGTTTGTTTTATGGTTCTATGGGCCTTTTGTATCTCTTTATAGTAATGCCGCGTCTGTCCTTGCATCCCGTGGTATGTTCGGGGTGGGGTATGTGGCGTCTTCGATCCTCCTCTTCTGGGTTGGTTATTTTTCGTCTCGATTGCTGTACCCTCCTTGTTACGGATGCTCCTGTTTTCTCCTGTACTCTCGCCACGGGACGCTTGTTTCGGCGTGGTCTTCTTTCTTTCGTTTTTGTATTTCATTTCCTTTTATCATTTTTCCGCTTTGTCCTCCTCCCCTCCCCCTCTTTTCCCCCCTCTCTCCCCTTTTCCTGCCCCCCCCCTTTTCCTAGAGGTCACTATGATGGGTTAGTTTTGATGTAATGTTTGTCCGATCCCTCTGTCCTGGCTTGGTTGTGGTTTGGGTGGTGGGCATGTAACGATGATAATGAACACGTGTCGATTATGTCTAAAATATCCCTGTCTCCAGGTGTGTATTGAATTGCCTCTCCTGTATTGCGGCCCCATGCCCCCTTATTGTCACTGAGGATGGTCTTGGGACTTCGGATGCCTCTATATTGAAAGTGAGCCTATCGTACTCCTTATCCCCATATTATAAAATTAACCTTTTTTGCTCCTGTTTCTTGGCCGTCTGGTTCCTAGATGTCTTCCCCCCCTTTTTTTACGATTGTTTTGCCCCTGTTTTTGCTGATTGAATCTGTACTGTTTGCCTCGGAACCTTTGACCGCTTTACATATTGATGCCGGCCGATTTGGTTGTAGGCCTAGAATTGTATATCCTTTTGATGCTAATAAAGGTTTTAAAAAAAAAAAAAAAAAAAAAGAATGGTTCACACTGACTGGGGCTGTTAAGTCAGTTATAGCTTATTTTCAGTGGCACAGTTTCCATGGGACCTACGTCTGAGCATACCCTTGGCCACTTATACAAAACACACAAGGTGATGAGAGGATGCCTGCAATAAGTCTAAACACTGGCAATTACTTTGGGTAGCATTCCAGTCCAAAGGTCTTTTGCCTGCCATGCTACCTACGTTTAGACCCAGCCATATGTAAATAAGTCTTTACCCTGCTCACAGCCAGACTGTGAACCGAAACCAGCCCTAGCAAACAGCTCTGCAGGCCCCCTGGGGGGTGCTAGTGGAAAGCTTTTTTGCAGGGGACCGAGACTGATATTGCAGCTGGACTGTAAAACCGGTCCTAGGTAACAAAAATGGCCCCCAGGGGTCCAAAACCGGCCCCCACCCAGCCGTCCCACTGGGGAAATGCTGGGTGCCCGCAATGGCCAGTCCGGCCCTGACCCTGTTCCAATATGAACAGTTTAGCCTGAACTGCCAGGCCAGGTCCACCCTGAACTAGAACACAAGCGGTCCAAGACCGGTTTTGCTCTGATTGGGGTTCTTCAGTCATGTGTCTCTTGGTTCCAGTGGCACAGTGAATACAGGACCCACGAGTGGGCATAGCCATGGCCATTTAGGGCACAACATGAAACACACAAAAAGCGATGGGAAATCGCTTGCAATAAGTCTAACCACTGGCATTACTCAGGTTGGCATTCCACCCATCATTCCTTTGCCTACCAAGCCAACTCTGTTTGAATCCAGCCATAAGCAAATCAGTCTTGTCATTGATGCAGTAGGAACAGTCCAGACCAAACTGCCAGGCCAGGTTCTCCCTGAACCAGAGTATGAGCAACCCAAGGCCAGTGTCACCCTGACTTGGGATCTTCAGTTGAGTGTAGCTTGGTTCCAGTGGCACAGTGAGCATGGGACCCACGTCTTGGCATACCTATGGCCACTTAGGGGATACATGAAACACATAAAGGTGATGGGAGGATGTATGCAACACGTCTAACTACTGGAAATTACTTAGCTAACACTGCAGCCCATCTTTCTTTTGCCTACTGTACCACCTGTTTGGGCCCAACTATAAGCAAATCAGTTTTGACCCTGCTCCAATAGGAACAGTCCAGCCCAAATTGCCAGGCCCTGCCTGAACTTGAACACAAGCAGCCCAAGACTGGTTTTGCCTTGAAGCACGAGGTCTGAGGGCATCAAAAGAAAACACATTTCGGGTATGGGTGTGCACAATGGTAAAGGGTACAGAAAGCACAATAATATAGTATAGGAGTTGAGGACAGAGAAAACTATCAAACAGCGGCTTGTTTTATCCAATTTTCCATGTTTGTACCATCCTGGATGGTTAATTGGTACATACAGTCATAAGTTATGTTAGTTATGTGATGTTCCGTTATGTCATGTTATATTACTGTAAGCATTTTGGGTCATTGGGGGGGTAGGCAATAAATTCTGCTCCGCTGGCAGGGTTCGGGGAGATCATAAAAACAAAAGTTTGAGTTATCCCCTGCAAGGAGTCACACTTTTCCCTTATTGGTTCCATGAAGTTGTTTGTAGCAGAGGCAGAGCACACTGAAACGAACTACGAATTTGTGACTGACCGGTTAGGCAATCGTCTCTGCAAAAAAATATGGAACCTGTTTTTCTTATGATTTTAATGTTGAATCTGGCTGGTACTCACAGTTCTGTGCAACAGGTACATTAACCCTTCAAACTATTTTCTGATTAATCAGGACTCTGACAAGTTGATCACACAAAGATTTCAAAGCAAGTGAATTAACCACCTGAACTATGTGAGCTTTCTTGCCAGTATTATGACAATGAGAGGTGCTGATACACAGATTTCTGTGGCAGGTGCCTTAACCTCCGAAAACATCTTACTAGCAGAATACTTGGCCAGTACGAATGGTAGCAAATGTGATGCAAGAATAACAATGGTAAAAGTGCATGTATATGCCTATACATGATCAATAAAAAGAGGTGAAGCAAAGGTGTTCGTCACTTTTACGCGGGTTGGGATTAAACTGTGGATTTTACTTAAATCCAAGGGGGTATTCCAATATCATAATATTCGTGGAATTTAGATTTTTGTGTGCTTGGGTGAATCAAAAGAATTTAACCTCTGGAAGTTCACTACTCCCCAATGGTGCCACAAGGATGTCATTCTCCTTTCTTACCTGCAATAGTTGAATTCCCCTTTTGCAGAAAAAACAAGCATTGACAATGCCAATAGGTCTGGTGCCAGTCGCCGGCTTTCTGGCAATTCCTGTTTCGTTTTGTTATGGTTTTTGAAAACCTTTATTATCTGGAGTATGACGGAATCCCATCAAACTCAGTTACTACAGTCAAAAACGTTTTGTGGTCTTAAAATAACCACACATCACTATAGTACTCCCTGGCACAAAAGGAAACTACTTTGTGTGTCTGTGTATTCTTTGTGAAAGCAGGTAAGAAAAGCAAGAAAGAAAGAAAGAAGGAAAGAGGGACAGAGGAAGAAGGAAAGAGAAAGAAGAGAAGAAAGTAGGACAGAAAGACGTCAAGGAAGAAAGAATCCACGAAGGAAAGAAAGAAAAGAAGAAAGTAGTAATGGAAGAAAGACAGAGGGGAAAAATAAAAGAGGGAAAGAAAGAAAGAAAGAAAGAGAGACAGGAGGAAAAAAGAAAAGGCAGGACGGTAGGAAAGGAAAGGAAGGGAAAAAAGAAGAAACAAAAAAAGAAAGAAAGGGATAATTTAATACAGAACAGTTTCAAATAGACACAATCTGGTATGCTGAAAAATATCAACAGTCAGAAAAGCAAAACACTCCAAAAGGAATTTACAGCAGCATTGGCAGGAGATGGGAATCTGCTAAAGATGGAATGTGGCCTGTGTTCACATTAGAAATGTCCTCCTATCACATCACCCTACCTACACTCCGTGGTCTTATACTGTACTCAAGACCTCTTGCAGTGCCCCCTTCCCATGATGCAGTGCCTCTCTCCCTCCTACCCGCCCCTTCTCTCCTTTTTTCTCACCGTCTCAACATGGAATTGCTTTTCTCTCCGACCCTTGCTCCTCCCCTGCGGTCCTGATTCCTTTTCCATCACTCCTCTTCCTCCCTCTATTTCCCCTTCGCCCCCTTTCTCAGTTAGCCTCCAATTTCTCTGACAGTTTTATTATTACTGTAGCAGATAAAATCATTGTTGCCATATTCCCCTGCCAAGCTGTCAGCGCCCAGCGTCCGGGCTGATTTGCGAGCGCCATATATCCCCCTTCCCCAGGCTCTCCCCGCCCCCCCCCCCCCCCGGCCTGTCACTGCAGAGATGGATGGGGATTTCTCTCCATCACTCCCACCCCTTCCTGGGAGCCTTCTCCATGGCTGACAGACTCCGCTCCATCACCTCGAATTTATGGGCCTCCTGCTTCCTACTAGTACACTGGTGCTTTCCTCTTTCACCCCTATCTGATGCCACCCCACCCTCGTCCCAATCCAACCTACAGATTTGTAGAACAAAACAAAACAAGCATTTACAATGCAATGGTTTTGCCTTTGTTAAAGTTTGAGCTATTGGCATCGCTCTTGACATTATTTTTATTTATGTATTTTTAACATAAATAAATGGCATTGTCATTTACAATGCCACTAGCTTTATCTCTCGCAAATGACACACACAAACACCCACAGAGAGCCCCCAACACACACTCAGAGGCCCCCCCACACACACACCCACACAGAGCCCCCCCACACACTGCAAGCCCCCCACACACTGCAAGCCCCCCCCACACACTGAGAGCCCCCCCCACACACTGAGAGCCCCCCCCACACACTGAGAGCCCCCCACACACACTGAGAGCCCCCCCACACACTGAGAGCCCCCCACACACACTGAGAGCCCCCACACACACTGAGAGCCCCCACACACACTGAGAGCCCCCACACACACTGCAAGCCCCACACACTGTCTGGCAATGTACATCAGGCTCTCAGAGTTCCATACGGCTTTGGAGAGAGTTATTCTGCAACTGTTCATTATAAAGAATATATTCTTTCCCAACTATACATTAAAATGATATTGCAAGACACCTGCAGTTCCAAGACCTTTTTAAGTAACCCACTTTCGGACTCTTTCCCCTAGAAGGTCACAATGCTCCTTGGTGACTTGAATTGCCTTCCCCCAGCCTTCTATGTTATTCCTCCCAGCCCCCCACCCCCGCCCCTTCACGTCACCCAACGAATCCCCAGCTCTCCGCCTCACCTCGTGTCAGCCATTCAAAGTGCATTGCGCATTATAGCGCCAAGACGCCCCCTCTGCTGATGTCACACCTGGCATTCCTGCATGCATTCACTCACTCGCCTTGCACTGAAATATCTCCAAACAGTACACCTTGCAGGGGCCGGGTGCTTGATGTGAGGGACTGATATCTGCCCAGAGCCCTCACAAAATGCTGCATAAGGTTTAAAAGCCCACTGAGGTGCACAGAGCAGTGCAAGTTTGCGCATGTGTGTTGCACTATGTGCTCCTCTGCCTGCGTGCGTGCGCGGGCCTCAGGTAGGCGGTGTAGGTGGGTGGGTCAACGTGACAGGATTATTCGGGATTGGCAGATTAAGAGACGGCCCTGAGTTGAGCGGGGTCACGGACAGAAATAAAGTTCCCAGAACTAGGAGAGGCCGGGCGGTCCTGTATCGGAGGGCCCCTTGGCGGTGAGAGGCCGGGGTGAGGAGTGCGGGATGGAACAGGCTCCAAGGAGAAGCTCCTTCCTCAACCCCTGTGCAGGAACCTCAACCCCTAAGCAGGAACCTCTGACCGCTGCTGTGGATATGATGATTTATAGATCACCCCATATAGGGCTTTGATGTGTTATCATTGCCCAACAGGTGGTCCTGTTTTATTTCATTTTTATCTCAGGCGGATGAAAGGATGAGCCACACCTGTTGAGATGGGGACTCATGATATCGCTTGTGAAGATCTCTGCAGAGATACGTTTCATGGATTGGAAGCTTTGGCCAGCTGTTTTTCATGGACTGGGGCATGTGTCTTACACGTCTGTGTAGGAATTGAACTGATGCATGGAGCTGTTTTACATGGATTGAACCACAGACTGCAAATTACTCATACATCTCTCATGCGAACATATGAACCCTCGTTGCTGTAGGACATGGTGGAACCAGTGACGTGCAGCATCCATACCACTCTGCAGCAGGTGCATTCGTATTCGGAGCTATTTTATTGAAACTGTCGACTTGCGAAATACATATAGAGCTGTGCAGCAGGCGCATTGACACCCTCCGCTATCTCACATGGGGACCTACACCCTGCTTGAAGATCTGTGCTGGAGGCGTATTAATTGCTTGACGCGTGTTTCATGAATGGTACTCGGGAACTTGCAGTCTGCACAAAGTTCTGCAGGAGGAGTATAGTAACCACAGAGCTATCCAGCCAGGATCCTGGCTTGCTGCCTATAGGCCGCAGACACGAGCATCTCTACAGCAGGTGCATGGACAGCCTGAGCTGTTTTACATGGATTGAACCGTCGTCACAGAATGGTGCAATTCTGCAGAAGGAGCAGTGAACACACATCTACATAACCGGGATTGTGACTGCAGCTAGCGCATTGACAAACTGAGTTGTCTTGATTGGATTGGCCACTTAGCGTGATTGCAGGACGAGTAGGGACTGCGGAGCTCTGTACCTGGGACTGGTACTTGTGACCTACAGTGGGGCGCGGTGGTCACGCACACGTTCTCCCCAGCAGGCGCATTTACCGCCTGAGATGAATTTGAACCGCTGAAACGCAGGATGTGTGAGAATCTGCAGGAGGACCGGTGACTACAGAGCTATTGACCTGGGATGGGCACTTGGTGACATGCAGATCACACGGTCAAACTCTTTCTCTCCAGTAGGCGCATTGACCGTCTAAGTTGTCCTGCACGTATTGGACCTGGTAGCTTCCAGGCTACACACGGATCTGCAGTAGGACAACCGACCCTAGATTTATTTTCCCGGGACTAGTACTTTGGAGCCGTAGATGCTATTCACACACGCCGCAGCAGGCGCGTTAGCACTCTGAGCTGCCTTGCGTGCATCGGCTGCGGTAACTTGCAGGGCTCTCGGCCCGGGCCTCTCCTCTCCCGCCCAGCCCTGGGAAGCTCCTGAGGGGGATGGCTCGGCCCCTCCCCCCGCTGCTCACCAGCCCCCGGGGTCTGTAAGGGGTCTTCCTCGCCCTCACAATGATCGCATACGTGCAGTGCATAGAGCTGTGCAGCAGGCGCATTGACACCCTCCGCTATCTCACATGGGGACCTACACCCTGCTTGAAGATCTGTGCTGGAGGCGTATTAATTGCTTGACGCGTGTTTCTTGGATGGTACTCGGGAACTTGCAGTCTGCACAAAGTTCTGCAGGAGGAGTATAGTAACCACAGAGCTATCCAGCCAGGATCCTGGCTTGCTGCCTATAGGCCGCAGACACGAGCATCTCTACAGCAGGTGCATGGACAGCCTGAGCTGTTTTACATGGATTGAACCGTCGTCACAGAATGGTGCAATTCTGCAGAAGGAGCAGTGAACACACATCTACATAACCGGGATTGTGACTGCAGCTAGCGCATTGACAAACTGAGCTGTCTTGATTGGATTGGCCACTTACCGTGATTGCAGGACGAGTAGGGACTGCGGAGCTCTGTACCTGGTACTGGTACTTGTGACCTACAGTGGGGCGCGGTGGTCACGCACACGTTCTCCCCAGCAGGCGCATTTACCGCCTGAGATGAATTTGAACCGCTGAAACGCAGGATGTGTGAGAATCTGCAGGAGGACCGGTGACTACAGAGCTATTGACCTGGGATGGGCACTTGGTGACATGCAGATCACACGGTCAAACTCTTTCTCTCCAGTAGGCGCATTGACCGTCTAAGTTGTCCTGCACGTATTGGACCTGGTAGCTTCCAGGCTACACACGGATCTGCAGTAGGACAACCGACCCTAGATTTATTTTCCCGGGACTAGTACTTTGGAGCCGTAGATGCTATTCACACACGCCGCAGCAGGCGCGTTAGCACTCTGAGCTGCCTTGCGTGCATCGGCTGCGGTAACTTGCAGGGCTCTCGGCCCGGGCCTCTCCTCTCCCGCCCAGCCCTGGGAAGCTCCTGAGGGGGATGGCTCGGCCCCTCCCCCCGCTGCTCACCAGCCCCCGGGGTCTGTAAGGGGTCTTCCTCGCCCTCACAATGATCGCATACGTGCAGTGCATAGAGCTGTGCAGCAGGCGCATTGACACCCTCCGCTATCTCACATGGGGACCTACACCCTGCTTGAAGATCTGTGCTGGAGGCGTATTAATTGCTTGACGCGTGTTTCATGGATGGTACTCGGGAACTTGCAGTCTGCACAAAGTTCTGCAGGAGGAGTATAGTAACCACAGAGCTATCCAGCCAGGATCCTGGCTTGCTGCCTATAGGCCGCAGACACGAGCATCTCTACAGCAGGTGCATGGACAGCCTGAGCTGTTTTACATGGATTGAACCGTCGTCACAGAATGGTGCAATTCTGCAGAAGGAGCAGTGAACACACATCTACATAACCGGGATTGTGACTGCAGCTAGCGCATTGACAAACTGAGCTGTCTTGATTGGATTGGCCACTTACCGTGATTGCAGGACGAGTAGGGACTGCGGAGCTCTGTACCTGGGACTGGTACTTGTGACCTACAGTGGGGCGCGGTGGTCACGCACACGTTCTCCCCAGCAGGCGCATTTACCGCCTGAGATGAATTTGAACCGCTGAAACGCAGGATGTGTGAGAATCTGCAGGAGGACCGGTGACTACAGAGCTATTGACCTGGGATGGGCACTTGGTGACATGCAGATCACACGGTCAAACTCTTTCTCTCCAGTAGGCGCATTGACCGTCTAAGTTGTCCTGCACGTATTGGACCTGGTAGCTTCCAGGCTACACACGGATCTGCAGTAGGACAACCGACCCTAGATTTATTTTCCCGGGACTAGTACTTTGGAGCCGTAGATGCTATTCACACACGCCGCAGCAGGCGCGTTAGCACTCTGAGCTGCCTTGCGTGCATCGGCTGCGGTAACTTGCAGGGCTCTCGGCCCGGGCCTCTCCTCTCCCGCCCAGCCCTGGGAAGCTCCTGAGGGGGATGGCTCGGCCCCTCCCCCCGCTGCTCACCAGCCCCCGGGGTCTGTAAGGGGTCTTCCTCGCCCTCACAATGATCGCATACGTGCAGTGCATAGAGCTGTGCAGCAGGCGCATTGACACCCTCCGCTATCTCACATGGGGACCTACACCCTGCTTGAAGATCTGTGCTGGAGGCGTATTAATTGCTTGACGCGTGTTTCATGGATGGTACTCGGGAACTTGCAGTCTGCACAAAGTTCTGCAGGAGGAGTATAGTAACCACAGAGCTATCCAGCCAGAATCCTGGCTTGCTGCCTATAGGCCGCAGACACGAGCATCTCTACAGCAGGTGCATGGACAGCCTGAGCTGTTTTACATGGATTGAACCGTCGTCACAGAATGGTGCAATTCTGCAGAAGGAGCAGTGAACACACATCTACATAACCGGGATTGTGACTGCAGCTAGCGCATTGACAAACTGAGCTGTCTTGATTGGATTGGCCACTTACCGTGATTGCAGGACGAGTAGGGACTGCGGAGCTCTGTACCTGGGACTGGTACTTGTGACCTACAGTGGGGCGCGGTGGTCACGCACACGTTCTCCCCAGCAGGCGCATTTACCGCCTGAGATGAATTTGAACCGCTGAAACGCAGGATGTGTGAGAATCTGCAGGAGGACCGGTGACTACAGAGCTATTGACCTGGGATGGGCACTTGGTGACATGCAGATCACACGGTCAAACTCTTTCTCTCCAGTAGGCGCATTGACCGTCTAAGTTGTCCTGCACGTATTGGACCTGGTAGCTTCCAGGCTACACACGGATCTGCAGTAGGACAACCGACCCTAGATTTATTTTCCCGGGACTAGTACTTTGGAGCCGTAGATGCTATTCACACACGCCGCAGCAGGCGCGTTAGCACTCTGAGCTGCCTTGCGTGCATCGGCTGTGGTAACTTGCAGGGCTCTCGGCCCGGGCCTCTCCTCTCCCGCCCAGCCCTGGGAAGCTCCTGAGGGGGATGGCTCGGCCCCTCCCCCCGCTGCTCACCAGTCCCCGGGGTCTGTAAGGGGTCTTCCTCGCCCTCACAATGATCGCATACGTGCAGTGCATAGAGCTGTGCAGCAGGCGCATTGACACCCTCCGCTATCTCACATGGGGACCTACACCCTGCTTGAAGATCTGTGCTGGAGGCGTATTAATTGCTTGACGCGTGTTTCATGGATGGTACTCGGGAACTTGCAGTCTGCACAAAGTTCTGCAGGAGGAGTATAGTAACCACAGAGCTATCCAGCCATGATCCTGGCTTGCTGCCTATAGGCCGCAGACACGAGCATCTCTACAGCAGGTGCATGGACAGCCTGAGCTGTTTTACATGGATTGAACCGTCGTCACAGAATGGTGCAATTCTGCAGAAGGAGCAGTGAACACACATCTACATAACCGGGATCGTGACTGCAGCTAGCGCATTGACAAACTGAGCTGTCTTGATTGGATTGGCCACTTACCGTGATTGCAGGACGAGTAGGGACTGCGGAGCTCTGTACCTGGGACTGGTACTTGTGACCTACAGTGGGGCGCGGTGGTCACGCACACGTTCTCCCCAGCAGGCGCATTTACCGCCTGAGATGAATTTGAACCGCTGAAACGCAGGATGTGTGAGAATCTGCAGGAGGACCGGTGACTACAGAGCTATTGACCTGGGATGGGCCCTTGGTGACATGCAGATCACACGGTCAAACTCTTTCTCTCCAGTAGGCGCATTGACCGTCTAAGTTGTCCTGCACGTATTGGACCTGGTAGCTTCCAGGCTACACACGGATCTGCAGTAGGACAACCGACCCTAGATTTATTTTCCCGGGACTAGTACTTTGGAGCCGTAGATGCTATTCACACACGCCGCAGCAGGCGCGTTAGCACTCTGAGCTGCCTTGCGTGCATCGGCTGCGGTAACTTGCAGGGCTCTCGGCCCGGGCCTCTCCTCTCCCGCCCAGCCCTGGGAAGCTCCTGAGGGGGATGGCTCGGCCCCTCCCCCCGCTGCTCACCAGCCCCCGGGGTCTGTAAGGGGTCTTCCTCGCCCTCACAATGATCGCATACGTGCAGTGCCTGCGGGCCGAGCCGGTGGTGGGCTGCCTGCACGCCGCCCCCTGGCAGCCAGCCTACGGCGATGACGAGAAGGAGCTGCTCCCGCTGCAGCCCCGCGGGATGGGGGCCACGCACTCCAGGGGCGGCGGCTCCAAGCGGGCCTCTGCCGAGGATCACACGCTGTGGACAGGTGAGAGCGGCGCCCGTAGTTGGAGGCATAGAGCACTGACCCATCGGAGGCTTGGGGCGGCCATGTTGAGTTCCCGCGATGCAGTCAGTGCTCAGATTCCTCAGTACGATGTTCAGAAGGATGCGTGCAAAAGGTAATCAAAGTCTCCAATGAAGACGAACGAAACCACGCCCAGGGAAAAAAACGCGGGAACGCCCCCGAATCTGCTCCGGCCTTGACGGACAGATCCGGCTCCCAATGGCTAGCCTCCATTTATGGAGCTAGCCAATGGCAGCCGGGGGTGGGTCATCTATCCCACAGTATACTCATAACGTTTTTTAGCGCATGCGCACTACGTGCGCACTTGCCGGCAAAACCCAAAAACAAACACACACTCTCAACTGAGGCTATATGTGTAGGAATACAGGGCAACTAGCCGTGGGCCCTGCAGCTCAGTGCCGCTCTGCTCCGCATCCCAAGGCTTCCCAGTGACTTATTTGTCTTTAGCTCTAGTGTGAGCAGCCACGGCCCGTCGAGGGAGTTTCGGTGGGGCGGAGAGGCGGGGCGGGGGGTGCTAAAAACAGGAGTATGGATAATTGAAGGTAAGTAAACAATTTAATAAATACAACGAATTTCGTAGCGCACCCTGCATCACATTTTGCGGTGCAGGGCGCGCTACGAAATTCGTTTTATTAATTACATTGTTTACTTACCTTCAATTATCCATAGTCCGATTTTTAGCACCCCCACACCCTGCCCCTCCCCTACCCCGCCTTTCTGCCCCACCGAAACACCCTCCACGGGCCGCGGCTGGGTGTGAGCGCAGGGGCGTAGGTACTTAAGGTGGGAGGGAGTGTTTGGGGTGGTACACCCCACTAATTAATGTATTTTCTAAAGAATAATTGGGTACAGGTGCTTTCAGTCGGATATGTTGCGGTGTCTGTCAGATATCACCTGAAAGAGTATAACGCCAAGACACCTTTCGGTGTTTGTGTGCAGTGACCTTTGGCCGGAAACCCTGTAACAAAAATGCGACGATGACTGTATGTTTTATGTTTTATGTTGTATATAAAAAACAATAAAAACTTGTTGAAATTAAAAATAAATAAATAAATAAATAAATACATTGCTATAACATAACACAACTTGTGATTTTTGCATGTACACATTGACAAAAACACACTCTATCTCATCTCTGTTTTGAAAGTCCTAAGGGACATATTATGAAGACAGGCGATAAAATTATTGCCGCTTTAGCGGCAGAAAACTGCCGCTAAAACAGCGATAATGGGCTTGATAATATGCTCTATGGAAATCCAATTGAAGCCCATGTTAGATGTGAAGGACATCTAACCTAAGCTTCAATTTGAATACCATAGAGCATGGGTACTCACAAACTTTCTCTCGGGGGCCAAATTTACAGTGTGGTTTATGGCCGAGGGCCGCACTGGTGGGGGCGGGGCCAGAGGGGGGGCGTCAAGCAAAAATAAAACTTGTGACCATGAGGTTGCACACAGGTCCCTGCAGCAGATGCCTTCATCCACTGAGCCACCAGACCCAGTATACATACATCTCTCTCTCCCTCCTGCCCTCCCTCTCCATCCTGCCCTCCCTCTCCCTCCCTCTCCCTCCTGCCCTCCCTCTCCCTCATGCCCCCCTCTCCCTTCTGCCCTCCCTCTCCCTCCTGCCCTCCCTCTGCCTCCTGCCCTCCCTCTCCCTCCTCCCTCTCCATCCTGCCCTCCCTCTCCCTCCTGCCCTCCCTCACATCCTCCCTCCCTCTCCCTCCTGCCCTCCCTCTCCCTCCTCCCTCTCCATCCTGCCCTCCCTTTCCCCCGTGCCCTCCCTCTCCCTCCTGCCCTCTCTCTCCCTCTCCCTCTCCATCTATCTCTCCCTCCTGCCCTCCCACTCCATCTCTCTCTGCCTCCTGCCCTCCCTCTTCCTCTTGCCCTCTCTCTCCCTCCTAGCCTCCCTCTCCCTCCTGCCCTCCCTCTCCCTCTCCATCTCTCTCTCTCCCTCCTGCCTTCCCTCTCCATCTCTCTCTCCCTCCTGCCCTCTCTCTTCCTCCTGCCCCCTCTCCCTCCTGCCCTCTCTCCCTCTCCATCTCTCTCTCCCTCATGCCCTCCCTCTCCATCTCCATCTCTCTCTCTCCCTCCTGCCCTCCCTCTCCATCTCTCTCTCCCTCCTGCCCTCTCTCTCCCTCCTGCCCTCCCTATCCCTCCTGCCATCTCTCTCCCTCTCCATCTCTCTCTCCCTGCTGCCCTCCCTTTCCCTCCTGCCCTCCCTCTCCCTCCTGCCCTCTCTCTCCCTCCTGCCCTCCCTCTCCATCTCTCTCTCCCTCCTGCCCTCTGTCTCCATCCTGCCCTCCCTCTCCCTCCCTCTCCCTCCTGCCCTCCCTCTCCCTCCTGCCCTCCCTCTGCCTCCTGCCCTCCCTCCTCCCTCTCCATCCTGCCCTCCCTCTCCCTCCTGCCCTCCCTCTCCATCCTCCCTCCCTCTCCCTCCTCCCTCCCTCTCCCTCCTCCCTCTCCATCCTGCCCTCCCTCTTGCCCTCCCTCTCCCTCCTGCCCTCTCCCTCCCTCTCCATCTCCATCTCTCTCTACCTACTGCCCTCCCACTCCATCTCTCTCTGCCTCCTGCCCACCCTCTCCCTCTTGCCCTCTCTCTCCCTCCTAGCCTCCCTCTCCCTCCTCCTCTCCCTCTCCCTTTCCTTCTCTCTCTCTCCCTCCTGCCCTCCCTCGCCATCTCTCTCCCTCCTGCCCTCTCTCTTCCTCCTGCCCCCTCTCCCTCCTGCCCTCTCTCCCTCTCCATCTCTCTCTCCCTCATGCCCTCCCTCTCCATCTCCATCTCTCTCTCTCCCTCCTGCCCTCCCTCTCCATCTCTCTCTCCCTCCTGCCCTCTCTCTCCCTCCTGCCCTCCCCCTCCCTCCTGCCATCTCTCTCCCTATCCATCTCTCTCTCCCTGCTGCCCTCCCTTTCCCTCCTGCCCTCCCTCTCCCTCCTGCCCTCTCTCTCCCTCCTGCCCTCCCTCTCCATCTCTCTCTTCCTCCTGCCCTCCCTCTCCCTCCTGCCCTCCCTCTCAAACTCTCTCTCCCTGCTGCCCTCCCTTTCCCTCCTGCCCTCTCTCTCCCTCCTGCCCTCCCTCTCCATCTCTCTCTCCCTCCTGCCCTCCCTCTCCATCTCTCTCTCCCTCTCCAATTCTCTCTCCTTCCTGCCCTCCCTCTCCCTCCTGCACTCCCTCTCCATTGCTCTCTCCCTCCTGCCCTCCCTCTCCATCTCTCTCTCCCTCCTGCCCTCTCTCTCCCTCCTGCCCTCCCTCTCCATCTCTCTCTCCCTCCTTCCCTCCCTCTCCCTCCTGCCCTCCCTCTCCATTTCTCTCTCCCTCCTGCCCACCCTCTTCCTCCCGCCCTCCCCCTCCTGCCCTCCCTCTCCATCTTTCTCTCCCTCCTGCCCTCCCTCTTCCTCCTGCCCTCCCTCTCTATCTCTCTCTCCCTCCTGCCCTCCCTCTCCCTCCTGCCCTCCCTCTCCATCTTTCTCTCCCTCCTGCCCTCCCTCTTCCTCCTGCCCTCCCTCTCCATCTCCATCTCCCTCTCCTTCCTGCCCTCCCTCTCCCTCCCCCTCTGTCATCTCACTGTGTGTGTGTCTGTCTGTCTGTGTCAGCCTTGAGCCATAGCTGAGACAGCTTCCTCAGCGAGCACACACAGACAGCCGCACCAAAGTACTTTGTAGGTCTTTAAAAGTCCATTTACATATTATTGAGGCTTTGTTGTAGCGCCCCTGCATCTCCTCTCTGACAATCACCGCTTGCCGGGCCCCACAGAGCAGAGGCTTTGTCGTATTTCACCTCTTAGCCCCCTGCATCTCCACTCTTCTCTGTGGGGGCCGGGGGAGCAGTGATTGTCAGAGTGGAGATGCAGGGGCGCTAAGAGGTGAAATACGACAAAGCCTCTGCTCTGTGGAGGCCGGGGGAGCAGTGATTATCAGTCTCTGAGTCCTCTTAGTCAAGCGCTGCTGCGGCGGTGTTTGCTAAAACTAATACATTATTTTTTTAAGCACAGGTACGATTGTCTGCAAGGTCCGGGGGCCGCCAAGACCCGCGGCCGTACTATGAGTCCCATAGAAAAGCAGACTAGAATAGAACAGCCACATGGTGTGCGCTATCTGCGCAAGAGGATGGACAATGTCCTAGGTTGGCACAAGATAAATATGAAGAAAGCCCCCAAAGAGAGGAGGAAGGCATTATTGTCGATGAAAGAGGTCACTCATGAGAAGTACCAGGTACAGGGTACAAACAGGTAGTTGATAAGATGAGAACTGAGTGTCATAGAGGAGAACTATGGCACCAAGTTGAGCTGCATGAAACTGTTGGTGTAAACAGGTCCAGTGCTAAACATTCTGAAGTGAACATAAAAAGCCACACATTGGAGGAGATTGGCGCCAGTCAGGCAAAAAGTCGTGCAATTCACCAGAAGACATGCTGTCATTCACCGCGACGTTAGCAGGGTAAGAAACAGCAGTTTCCAGTGGTACTTGGGTGAGAAGCAGATGTTATCGGCGCATTGCTGTCAGAAGGAGAAGAGGAGGGCATTTGAAGAAGCACAAAAAGGCGGATGAAAGTAACAATGAGGTGATGATAAATTGCCTCGCTTTCAAAGCATTGAGCATAAGCAGAAGCCGCAATAACAGTGGCAAGGCAAAATATTACAGAAGAAGGCAAGACCTGGTTGAGGTGAGAGATCCGTCAGCAGGAAGCTCATTCCACAGGTGTAGAAGGCGGAGTACATCCGACATCGCAAAATGGCGTCCGCACTCGTATCAACAGCGGTAGAACTCACCGCGGCGAATTTAACTGCACTGGAGCCAGGAAAAGCAGTTCCAAACGCCTCAACGGTGCCTCGGGATGTTCTGACACAACACCATGCCGTCCAAGCAGGAGAAGACAGTCCGCAAGCGGTGTGTCTCCGGAAGCCTCAGCGGAGCTTAACTCGAGTGCCGTCATTGCCGTCGGGCGCCAAGCCACGCCCCCATGGCATAGCATTCTGACCCATTCCCAGGTCTAACACTATTGGTGAATCTAGGAATGCTTCAGAATCTATGGATGGGTGCATGGGAATACCTATGCTCCACCCATGGAATGCCTTCCCAGGGCACAGTAACACCACACAGATATTTGTGCTGCGCAGGTATTTGTTCTCCGTCTTATCAAGCCACTCAGAGACTGCAAGGTGACCTTGCATGGCTTGATAGATCAAACTTAAGATTTGTGTTGCTTTTGCAACCCTTTGCATGGTGCAAAAGTGATGCAACCCTATGATAAATATGCCCCTAAATGTATTCAAGGAGTGCTATAAAGTGCAGGTACTTGCCTTGTCAAATTAAAGAACTCCGAACTGGACAGTACCTGCTCATTCAAAGCCCTGTCGGTGGCAGTGGTTTACGGTTAACTTTATGTTCTCCCTATTTATTAATAAAATGGCAAACCATTGTTTTAAAGCAGTAGTTGTCCATTTCATGGACATACGCCCCTTAAAATTTTTTTTTTCACATTTTGAAGAAATATAACCTTGACAATTGTAATGCTGTTTCCATAGTTCTGAAAAAAATGGTATGCAGACTCTGACTTGTGAAAAATTCAACAGATTGTATTGTACTGATGTGTGAAGTTGCCAAGTTGTTATCTAAGAAACTTCAGATATTTCTCGCAAAAACTATTAAAAATTCTCGATGATACAAATAACCACGGGACATATTAGCAAGAACCTCATTAAAACTATTGCTGTTTTAGCAGCAGGAAACTGCCGCTAAAACGGCGATAATGGGCTTTGCTAATATGCGTTATACAATTCCAATAGAAGCCCAGGTTAGATGGGCAGGACATCTAACCTGGCTTCTATTGAAATTCTATAATTTTAACGAGGTTCTTACTAATATGCCCCCACATGCATTAAGCTTTTGCATCACAATGCTGTATTTTGCAAGTATTATATAGGAGTGTCATTTAAAAGAGTCACATGTGAAGAAAAGTTCATGTGCAAAATTTTCGCATGCCACTATACAACATAGCTCCAGACTACATACGACAAAATGTCAAGCAAGTTACGAACTTCCATTTAAAATGACCGCAAGTTACCAATGTGACGCGCTTTGAGAGTACCTGCAAGCAACGCTAAGCAAGGTACGCACTCCCAACTTAAATGGTTGCGTTATTGCAGCCAAATAATGCTCCTGGAAAAACTTCGGAAGTGCATAGGTATAGGAAAAATGGGAAGCCTGTGCATACCCCTTCACTTGTTCCTCTGAAATTGTTCATTGGCTTCTAGTGGAGCATCACATCAATGTAAACACTCTTTTTATAGCTCACAGAGGATTCTATCAGGACCCTCTCCCTCCTCTTTCCTAGCACACAAGCTGGTACTGTGCATTTCTGGAAGAGAACGTAGGGCCATATTTATGGGAAAACCACGCAGCGCAGTGCAGCATGTCGTCTTAGTGCACTGCGTGACAAAAAAATGGCAGGAATGCGCAGTATTTAAAAGAATGTGGTGCATTCCTGCATTTGTCCCTGCGCTGGTGCCATTTTGCCTGCCTTGCACTCATGCAGGCACCCTTGCATCAGGGTGCAAGGGTGCATTACATTGTATGCAGGATTGTTTTTGTGCAGGAAAGTGCTCCTTCCTGCACAAAAACAATCCTGCGGTGCATATTCCTCATTCTATGTGCACTGCAGAATGCAGCACACATCAAAAAAGGAAGTAATGGGGAGAAATAAAGATATTTCTCCTTGTTAAGCCTCCCCCGGGAAGGTGTATAATTTTAGCGCATTCCCAGGTTTAACAGCTCTGGTTAATCTGGGATGGCGTCAAAATCCTTAGGAGTTGCATGGGACCACCGACGCAACACCCATGAAACGTTTTTCCAGGGTAAATTAACGCAACGCATTAATTTGCGCTGCATTGCATTACTCCAGATTTATGAGGCCACTCAGGGCCACTCAAAGAGGCCTTGTGTGGCTTTATGAATCTCATTTTTAAGCTGCGCCTGGCATGCACCATGTTGTGTGGGGCAAGTGCGTTGCAACTGGCCTCATAAATATGTCCCTTAATATTTACTGCACCAATGCAAAGAAGCCATATGTGATTGAGTGCCCCAAACAGGCATTGACATAGGCATAGATAGAAACCTGATAGTAGAATACCCAGAATGCTTCACGTTTCACATTTCAATATAACATGGAGGAACCTCCCTGAGTAGACACTTTCAACCCTAGTATGATGGCAGTAGGTCTTACATAATTTGAGGGAAATCCCTTTTTCTGGTTCTGCCAGGAGAGGTTTATGGATTCCTCCCATGTGTAAATTCAGTGTGGAGACTACAGTGCGCATCCCTTCATGTATTGTGTGTACAAGTTGGAGTCACTGGATTCTTAGGACCTTTGGCTCAAGGGGTTTTAACCAAATATTCTAGGACGGTTCTCTCTTTTCTGTGTTCAGTGCTTTATTCTCCATGACGACTGATCATGCCCCACATCATGCTTCCTTCAAGAGCTGTTTTTCACTGTCTGGTTTTGAGGGCTCAGTTAAAAAATATGGCAAGCCACATTGTCTTTCAGTGCAGAACAGTTGCTTGTGTGCCGTGTTTATGGGAAAGAACAAACGAATTTTTTACATACATTTTCGTGGGAAATCTCTCCTGAGTTTGCCTTTGATTATCTTTCTTTAATATATCACCCCTTTTCTCAAGTAGTGAACCACTTGATGGGAGGTTTTCTAAACCCCATTATTACTAAAGAAAAAAAAATAATTTAAGGGAAAAAGACACCTCCCACTACCTCATGCCTTCCCTAATTTTCCCTTTCTCCTCACTCACCTGTCTATGACCCACCCATTATTTTTAAATGCTGAGTATGTGGATTTCTCCTGGAGTGGGTTAGGTGAGCCACCAATCTCCTCCCTTCTCATCTTCCTCAATACAGTCAACATTATCTATGTTACTGTTGTCACTCACAATATTCCTGTCTGTTTCCTCAGTGATAATAATAATAATAATACTTTATTTCATTTGTAAAAATCATAAAAGGGTGGGTCTTACCACCATGAGATAAACATTAACATCTTTGAGTCAGCATAGAAACACGTAAAATCACATAAAAAATGGCACAATAAAATGACATAAATCATTAACAACTTTGCACAAATAAGCGACCAATATATAAGAAGAAAAAAATAATATTAAAAAAAAATAAGTGTGGCTGTGCAACGGGATGACTGTCTCATTAAGGCTTCAGGACAACAAATGAGTATTGTGACAAGGGATACAAATTGCTTGGGGGGTTGAATTTAACTAGATGTAACTGACACTTATTGACTCAGAAAGAGGTGCATATGCCGGGAGAGTGGAAAAAAGGGGTATCTATTAGGAAAATAAGGGAGAGTCCAGGGCCAGCCGTGGGGAGACCATTTGGCCCAGTTCGTCTTTAATTACTGCCTTGTTTTCCAGCTCTTGGGCAGCGAGAGCCAGGAATTTTATAGTTTTGCAGGAAAGTTGTATAAAAGACCCGCTAAGGCATTTTATCACGGCCGCCCTGCAAGTTCTAACTTGCGCTTCTCTTAGGAGTGGTATCAAGAGCATCTTCCTTAAATTTTGTAATACCGGGCAAATACATAATAAGTACAATAATGACTCTGCACCCTTGCCACATAGGCGACAATCTGAAGTTGACCAGGTCCGTAGCCATTTGGGGGTAAGGTCTTTGCTCGAGAACCAACCCAGCCTCAGAAGACTTAGTTTCCTCTTGTAATAATCCCTGAAACTTTCTTGCAAATATGGCTGTTGTTTCAGTAGGTTATCAAAGTTGGACAAGTCACACCTTTACTAAAGAAACCTACAGCCGACCCCTCTGATCTGAACAATTACCGTCCCATCACCAATATTCCCACTCTCGCCAAACTGCTGGAAAAATGCGCACAATTACAATTGACTAAACACATTGATCAGTTTGATCTCC
Source organism: Lissotriton helveticus (assembly GCF_964261635.1). Classification (NCBI taxonomy): domain Eukaryota; kingdom Metazoa; phylum Chordata; class Amphibia; order Caudata; family Salamandridae; genus Lissotriton; species Lissotriton helveticus. The sequence goes on along the minus strand of NC_136068.1, from coordinate 962,515,307 downwards.
TCAACCCTCATCAATCAGGCTTCCGAGCAGGGCACAGTATGAGAATTTACTCGAACTACTAAACACAAGAATGGGTATATCTGGAACTGTTCTCAAGTGGTTCACTTCCTTTCTACACAACAGGTCGCAGAAATTCAAGAGCAACAACCTGATGTCCTCGCCAATACCTGTATCGCTAGGCGTCCCCCAAGGATTCTCCCTATCCCCGACTCTGTTCAACCTAGTTATGGAACCTCTCACCACCTTGCTACAAGCATCCAATGTACACTTTCACATGTACGCCGATGACACCCAACTTTATCTCAAATTACAATCCCCCAAAGACATTTTGCACCTGAACTCAACGATCAGAAGCACCCAATCCTGGCTTGCCGATAATCATCTCAAACTCAATGCTCTGAAAACAGAGTTCCTTTTGATCGCACCTCCAGCGAAGATCTCTACCACTCAAATTTGGCTTAAACAACTAACCGCACTCAATGTCCAACCCACCATTGTGGACTCAGCAAAATCTTTAGGCATAACACTCGACACCAATCTCAACATGCAGCAACATATCAGCAAGGCAACTAAGGGAGCGAACTTCCAAATCAATACCCTGAGGAAACTTAAACCCTTCCTCCCAGCCAAAGACTTCCAAACCGCAGTACAAGCACTAGTCATCCCTCGAATAGAATATGGCAGCATCGCCCTCTGCGGACTCCCCCTAACTACTACCGCACCCCTAAGAGCTTCTCTAAACGCTGCAGCGAGACTCATCACTGGGTAAAAAAAGCATTCTCATATCTCCCCTGACTTGAAATCCCTGAACTGGCTGCCTTTTGAAGCCAGAATACATCTGAAAATCGCCTGTTTGACACACAAGGCAGTACACCTGAACTCACCCGGCTACCTCACTCAGAAGCTGACAATCTCTGGCGGCTCTAGAAACACCAGAGGCTCAAACAATCTTCTGCTGAAGCCTCGAAGATTCCGGAAGGAAAAAACCTATAAACGCTCCTTCTCAGGAATGGCACCTAGGATCTGGAACTCACTCCCTCCCGAAACCAGGCTCATCTCCTCCACTACACTCTTTAAGGAAGAAGTAAAAGCTATCCTCATGGCTAAATACACCTGAACTATTATTTCTGACTCTTTAAAGACTCTGCACCGATCTGTACTGCTTGTTCGACCCCTTTGCTTATTTGTATGATTTGTATTATTGATTTACATGATTGGCTTTGCCCCCTCCTATCTGTACTGCTAGCTTTATTGACTTACCTGTTTGACTATGCTCCCCCATGTACCCCTTCTTTGTAAAGCGCTCTGATATCTGCAAAGATCTTGTCCGCGCTATATAAAACTTTCAAAATAAATAAAATAAATAAATATGTTGGCATCATGATCCAGGCGTGGCTTTTGCCAGCCACTGAGCCTTTGTCCATTTGCAGCGATGCTTGTTTGATAGCTTTGTTAGTAATCTGTTTAAAAGCATTGTAAGACATGGGTGAAAGCCAGGCTTCTTCCAGATTTAACGATAGAAGCGCTTGCCTGAGAGACTTACATGTTGAGTTGGAAAGCCTAGTGTTGTAACTTTCCTTATTTCCCACTTCCCTTTCCCCCCTCCCTCGCTCTGCTCTCTTGGTATGAACCTCGCTCCACCTTGGAGTGCGGGTTAGAATGTTCGCATATTGTTGAAGCCGCCAAGCCCGGAGCACCTGTTGTACTTATAACAATAAACTTAATGTTGGAACCTACAATTTGTAGTGACTTATTACTACATTTGTGGCGACGAGGACGTGGAGCTGAGCCAGGGTCAGTGTGGTGTCTCTCCCCTGGATATATTTGAAGCTTGAGCGGAGTGAAGTGTCAAGGAAAATCACCCGGTTGATGAACGGGAAATCGGCTTAACGATTTGCCGGTTGAGAGCGGAAGAAGTGAAATTAAACAGTCGGAGTCGATGTGAAGCGGATGGCTCTTGGCTGCAGTGTTCCGTTCCGGGTTTTGAGGAGGTGTTACTTGACACCATGCTGAGTCCCCTCCGTGGTTTGTGAGGACTGTCATGCTGTGGTGAAAGGCGGGAAGCCTTTGTGTGAAGAAGACGGAGCAGGTCTTGTTCAGATTTAGCGCAGAGTTGTCGACGGGAAGTTCCGGTCCAGGGGACGCGTTTTGGAAGGAGGATCTTGTAATTTACACTCTTCCGGTGTGAAGTGTGGAGAGGGCAGTTGGAGCTGAAGGTACTCCATGTGGTTCCTGAGCGAGTCGCACAAGTCTGTGAGGAGAGCCTTTGGAGCTGCGTGAGGAGAAGGGAGCGGAGAAAGGAACGTAGTCCATTTCACAATAAAGTGAAAGAAACGTCTGTGAGGTGAGCGCTAAGAGTTCGAGTCATGAGTGAGTGACAGTATTGGGGAGCCACTAACCCCTAACTTCCAGAAGTAGTAGAGGCGAGCCACTATTAGCCTCAGTGACTTTGAAGTAATTTTATATTAAGTTGTGAGGAGGAGTAACCTCAGCCGTACTGCATAATTGCATGGAGCGGAGCGTTCAATGGAACATACGGTTGAGCCACTAACCCCTAGCTCCCAGAAGTAATAGAGGCAAGCCATCATTAGCCTCAGTGAATTTGAAGTAATTTTATATTAAGTTGTGAGGAGGAGTAACCTCAGCTGTACTGCATAATTGCATGGAGCCATTGAAACGATAGGAGGAGTGTTCAACGGAACATACGGTGTGGAAAACTTATGAAGCTGTACTGGGGCAGTGTATGGTAGCTGCATTGAGAAAACATTTCAGGAACATAAAGTTTAGCGAGCTTGGGTTCCAGTGATTGAAAATTACCGTGGCAATACCTTGAGTGATGTAATCGTCGGTGATTATTGAGGAAGGGAGAAAAGGAAAACGGTACAAGGGACAGTGGGTGTCGTCTCCCGGAGGTGAACTCATTGAGGTCAAATAAGATAGTAATGAAAATAATATTAGGGGAGCAAAGGAGGTGAGGTGACAGAACAAGTGACCACCTATCATTGGTAAGCACCCCATTAGAGTTTCAGACGCAGGATCCCTGTCTCTATCCTCGTGCATTGGCAACAGGGAAAACGGTCAAGGAGTTTAGGAATTTGATTCGGGTGTCGTGTCGGGCACCTCGCTCCCCATTAGCCTTTAGTTTTTAAGGGGGTGCGGTTCTATTCTAAGGATACGCGCTTCAGACCAAGCTCGCATGTCTGTCTGGGCACAGTTGGCGCAGAGGTGAAGAGCGCGAAGGCGAGGACGACGTTTGGGAGGCGATCGCCTTAAGGGCAGGCGGATGATTTGGTGAAGCACCAGGACACAGGTTGCGCACCGCTAATCTAAGGGACTCATCTAAGGAACTTGGGATCGGCAGCGTGTAAGTGTGAGAGGTACCCAACACCCTGCGAGGATCCCAGCGCGAGGCAGTGCGCATTTCAGTCACGTCTCTTTACATTTCACTAGCCCCTTTCAATATGCACTCAGTCAAAACAGCTCAGTTTTTACCATCAACATTCACCTTTCTGTCTTGAGTGGCCAATACCCTGAACATCTCATTTCAGTAATCCAGTCAGTTTTATTTTTTTTCCCTTGCCATTTTTTCGGAAGGGTTATCCGAGCAGTCTTCCTAGAGGCCCTGTCGTAATATTCATATTGATCTAATGCAAGTACTTTATATCCCTAAGGGTCCAAGGGGGCAACGTGGCTAATATATTAGCAGTGCTCCTTAGTGATCAGTTTGGGTACTGTGGAGCTGTATTATTGGAGTGGAGGCATCATCCGGGGAAGTGAAGAGGTATTGCAACACACTATACATGGAGTGGGGCCGAAAGTACAATCTCCCTCCACCTGTGCCGTTCATGGAGGAGGTTAATAAAAACATTGCAGAGTGGAGGGAGTGGAAAGTGTATTTTGAAAACTATTTGTCTGTCTTGGAGGAAAAGGTAGCATCTCTGTCACCGGAAGCAAAAGCGGAAATTCTTCTTCACAGTTTAGGTAAGGGAGGAAGGAAGATGTATCACAATATGGAGAAAGTTTTCATGAAAGGTACTGACAGAAATATGTATGAGAATATTCTGAACGTGCGGGATGAATATTATATACAAGCCACAAGTGGAAAGGCACAAAGGGATGAAAGTTTCAAGAAAAGAATGGATGACAAAGAGGATGTTAGAGCCAGGAAGATATCTCAGAGATGCACTGTTATAATAGGTGAAGTTGAGACAGAAATGATTACTGACTCTGGTTCGAGATATAGTATGGTAAGCAAAAGAGATTGGAACAGAAAATTTGCAAACAAATATGGTAATGAATTAAAAGAGGCCAACACTGTCCTGAAAACATATGCAGGGGAGGATATACAGGCTGTTGGTTACAAAGTCATGGACGTAGTTTATAAAGAAAACAATACGAGGAGCACTATATACATAACAGAAGGTGTTATCAACATGCTAGGGTGGAGAGATCAACAGAAGTTGAGGATTTCATGGGAGGAAAAAGTAAAAGGACACAGGAATGAGCTGGCACGGTATCAAAGCAAACAAGTTACCAGAGATGAAACTGTTAATGTTCGCATGCAACCATCTAAGAGTAATGCAGCATTTGAAAGAGCTGCAAAGGAAGAAGAGTGGGGAAGAGAAGCTATTAGGGATGAACACAACCAGAAAAAAAACACATATCAAAGCCAGGTGGAGGAAAGAGAAATACGTAAGAAACCAGAGAGAAGGGACAGTAGGAATCAAAAGATTAAGACAGATGGAAAATTGGGAAGGGTGGTGGAGAGTGTAAATACCACAACCAAAGAACGAGGAAGGCAGATGAATAAAATCAACCAGTCCGTTTGCAATGAGATGCGGCAAAGCATGAAGCCGGATGGGTTCCGACCCAAGTGGTCAGAGGAGCATATGGACAATTGCGATCTAGAAAGAGAAAGGGGTGCAAGTTACATCGAGCCATAAGGAGAGATCAAAGATGTATACATACAAGGGATCGAGTATGGAATGATGGAGAAGGAGAGTAATATAAAGCAGAGAAACCTAAAAGGATCCCCACTAAAAGTCACGGAAGGGAAGAGGGGTTCAGTCTATGATCTTTGGAGGAAGCCGAAGTGCAATGGCTCAGAAATCACTTATGATTTATTTTATGGCAAGCCTAAAAGGGAACAGGAGGACATACATAAGCCTAATGAGACTCATGCAAATGATCGGAGGTTGTCGAAAACAAAATGCGACAAAGATTACAATACTGGTCATGGCCAAAGAAATGAGAGCAGAAGAAGGCCCAGTCCCGGCATGGATAAGGACATGGAAACGGAGGCTTGGTTCATCAGTGGTAATCTTAGGGGTGTGTCCTGGCCCAAGCTACTGCCTAGAGAAAAGAACTGTACAGCCATTCTAAATCTCCCGGTAAGGGATGGTAATTCCAGCAGGAGGAGTTTGGAATCCCAGGGAGAAATAGACGGTGTAGCAAGCTTGGACATGGGAGAGCCAAGGGTGAAAAGGTGGTGATTTCTCTTTTCCACCAATGTCAGGATGCCTATAGTGTTACATAGCGCATACTTTTATTTGTTTTATCCTTACCATATGGTGCACTCCCTGTTTGCTCCAGACAGTTCATGTTGTCTAACGTTTGATAAAGTAACCTGATAGCCCTCCCCTTTCCTTTCTGAATTTTAAATGCACCAGACTGTTATAGTTGCTTAACATTGGAAATGTAACCTGATAACTTTACTTATTACCTTCTGAATTTTTAAAGAGCTTTATCTTATCCCTGTAGATACATATGAGAATAGGGCCACTCACTCTTTCGTTACAGAACAGGCCTTGGGATCATATATGCATTTTCCCCAGCTCCGCTCGTTGGGGAAATACACTAATCTGTTCAGAGCTATTGTACCACAGTTAGTGGGCAGTTAGGACCTTTCTCCTACTTAGACTAAAGCAAGGGGTCCCCTTCTTCCGACCCCAGTGTGGCTGTGCTGTATACTCCCGCCTCGCTTTTCTCCCCTCCCCACTTTTCCTTAACCACTTGGCTGCTATGCGTTTTCCCCCCCGGTGCTGGGATCCCACATTTTCCATTGTTCATGACGAGCTGGGCTCGTCATGAGCGTGCGAGGAGGCTACACCATGACGAGCCCAGCTCGTCATGAGCGTGGAAGGGGTTAAGGAGGGAGGTGTGTTGTAACTTTCCTTATTTCCCACTTCCCTTTCCCCCCTCCCTCGCTCTGCTCTCTTGGTATGAACCTCGCTCCACCTTGGAGTGCGGGTTAGAATGTTCGCATATTGTTGAAGCCGCCAAGCCCGGAGCACCTGTTGTACTTATAACAATAAACTTAATGTTGGAACCTACAATTTGTAGTGACTTATTACTACACCTAGCCTGTTTTTCGACTTCTTGCCAGCAGAGGTGGGCAAGTGAGTTATCTTCGGCGTCCCTCATACGCCAATAGTATTTGGCCAGGGCCCCTTGTCGTGCCGGAATCTGGTTTGTTAACCCGTATTCCAGACGTATTTGGGCTTGTGAAATATGTCGCAGAATCGAGAAGAGGTTTTTAAACAGTCTTGATTGGGCAAGGTTTAGCACTGTAGATTCCCTGGTTGCCATCATTTCCGAGCCGTATGTGAGCGAGGGGAGAAATTTTGCTGCTACAGCCTTTAACATATGTCCGGTTGAACTTCCACTTAAATGTTTTTGTATGGTTTTGAAAGCAAATTGAAGTTGTTTGGATTTTGATTTCCCCAGATCTAAATGGTATTTGTACTTTAGTTGATGGTCAAGTAGAATGCCCAAGTATTTGTATTTATCAACCTGTGTTAAAATAGAAGAATTTATCCTCCAGACAAATTTTGGTCGTTTCTTTCGGGTACTGGAGAAGCATAGAATATTTGATTTTTTGAGGTTTATTGTTAGTTGTGCTTTGGAGATGTACAGCGCAAGTTTAGAAATCAGCCGTTGTAAGCCAAGCGGAGTTTGCGAGAGATGCACAATGTCGTCTGCATATTGCAGACTCGATATGGGGGTTTGTCCCAATTTCGGTGGATCTCCCTGAATTGTGCGTAGGTCACTCTCTAGGTCTGCGATGTAGATGTTAAATAGGCTAGGGGCCAACACGCATCCTTGCTTTAGCCCGTTGAGTGTTTGAAATTTCTTTGTTAGACATCGTCCATCTCCTTTTTAGGTCTCGCCCTGGAATTAGCATCCAAAGGATGCTTCCAGGGTTGGAGACGTATAGTCAGCTGTCTCGAGGGAAGGACGGACGAGAAGGTGCACGAGCGCAGTCCAGGCTGGATTGGTGTGCGCGAACGCGCACGTCGCCTCCTGCGCACACAGCCAGCTACCACACGCGCGCTGCATACTTTCTCTTTACATCCCCCCACCAGTCATCGGATCTTTTTACACACACACGCATGCATGCATGCATGCATACATACACACACACAGACACACGCGCACACACAGGCACACACACAGACACACACGCGCGCGCGCGCGCACATGTCCCCCCCCCTCCCCCTCACACCCCACTCACCGAGTTCTTTTCGTGTGTCCCTCTCTCCTTCGGCAGGCAGCGGGTCATCCTCAGCAGCAGGCGGGGCTCTCCACGAGCACGGGAGCCCCGCTAGCTGACACGCAAATGTTCCGGCAATCTTCCGGCTGACGGGCACAGGAGCGCGGGGTAGGCTCCCGTCTGCTTCCTGTCTTTTTTCGGCCCCGCCCCCGTCCCAACACAGGTTGCCTGGCTTCCTGTTCAAGCCGGGCTGCGGCGGTGAGTTTTTATTGTACTTGTTAGGAAATCCGTGGAGTACCATTGTAAGTTTGTCAAAAGAACCGCACTATGTACCTCTTATGCATGTATCTCGCTTTCCTGGCCGTACTCAAGAATACTGTTTTCATTGTAAAATACAGCTTTACGATTATGTTGTTTTGAATTATTCACCAGTGTCAAATTGTCAAACTCGTTGGGAACGGTAGTGTGCGCATCACATAATTTTAGTGAGAGGCCACATTTAGGATAGTCGGTGCGTGAGCGAAGCGTTAGTTTGAGTTTTCCCAGGTATCATGTGTTTGCACTGTCATTTGATTCCACATGATAACGAAATGCACTTTTTTGAATTTTGAACAGACTTTTATATTTTACACGATGTCTGTTGTATGATTTCCATGGGAATCATGTTCACGCGCGCACGGAATTTGTTGGCTCCCTCCACCTCTAGGATATGTAGTTGTTCTGAATAAGAGTCGGAGGTTACAGCGCCCACTGCCTGTAGCTGGGCACATGCGGGATAACGTGGAAACCAGTCTGGCAAGAAAAACACTTTCGTGGCTGGGAACTTTAATTACCAGCAATGCAAACATTTGCTGTGTCTGGCGGAGCTCAGGTTGTACCTCTTAACCCCCACCCGCTCCCCAAATACCCAACAATGTCAAATCTTGTCACGTCTAATTGCCTTTCCTAGAAGCTAAGCCCATCTTTCCTTAATTTTCTCCTGTCTCGACGGCTGTGCACCACCTTTCTTTCGGTTTCCCCGCCATATTCACTGCTTCCTGTTTTGCCTTAACTTACACATCATTTCATCTTCCTAGCAGTGTCTTGGATAGGATTTCGATTTCTTAATCATAACACCCATTGCCCAATTTCTCTGCCTCTGATACATGCGTCATGCTGATGAAACTCATAAATGGAAACTCGCACTTCAAGTTTTTATTGTAACAAAACCGTCATGTTAAGGTGCGGTCAAATGTGAACTCATATCCAAGTCATGTTAAATCCTGAGGTTCAGTGGAATGCCTGAGGTGGACGCAATGGACAGCCGGAAGATAGTTCGTACCCGAAACCAGCAGCGTGGTCTACGAATAGCATTAATTACCACACATGCAAAAACCACACGTGGCTTCACGCAGTCAATACCATGACGGTGTCGTTACCACGATTTCCATTTTAACGCAGGTCATTACAACGACTTGCTTTTACAACTGTGCAAAAAGCAAGGGGTTGGGCTTTTCCTCTGAATTGAGCGCAATTAAAAACGATGAAGTCGGAAGCGACTATCGCCTCTCATGCTTTTATTCCTCCAGGCTCCACATATCACAACCGGGCGCCGATTGATGACGTCGGCTGTCAATCACAGCAAGAGTTTAAGGCGTAGGGCAATTTGTACGGCGCACCAGAGGCTCGCGCCAACGAAACAGCTTTGAAACGGCCTTTAAACCGACATGCATTAACGTGCAAAATGTCACGTGAAGGTATTTCCTATGTGGCGCTTCGATATAAAACATCTGTGATTTGCCCAAAATGACACATGAAGACCTAAACAGACGCTTTGCTGAAGCAGTTCAGTATTATTTCTCACAAACCACCCCACCTCCCGCCCCTAATTTCACCCATTTACAGTTGACTTTGGCTTGTTTACATTTGACGCACAACTTTCATCAGTCGATCTTGTTAGGGCCTTGTGATTGTTCATCACCTCGCCCGTCTGTAGCTTTTGTGCATTTTCCCTTATGCATGCACACGCCCACCCTCCTGTTCTGTTTTTTTCAAAGGGCTGGAACATTGACTTCACATTGAGAACAAAGATGACAATTCCGCTTCCGGCTCACCTGTTAGCACAGGTTTTCCTCGCATTTTAGCTGGTACTTAAAAAAAAACGCAAAAAGATGATGCATCAATGAGTAACTGCGCTCATCTCTGTCATTTATGTCAGGGTCGGGTCCTGTGAATTGAGCCAGGAATGTTTTTAATAAAAATAAATCTGTGTTGCTATGACAGAAAACACCATGTCTGCCGAGTTATTGGCTGGCGTCATTTTCAGGAGAGGAAACATACACTTCAGGCGTTTATAGCTTATGCCAAAAAATCCCTTTTCAAAGCAGAGTAGTGGTTGACTTTTCTAGAACGTGCACCGACCATTAATTCCTTTGGCCAAGTCCAGCAGACAGGCTGTCTGTGCTGCAGTGCAGACCCGAGGGAAGGCTGCCCGCCACTGTTGATCTTCATGTGAAATTTACTTCTGAAGTCTGACGTTTAATGATAAAATGACTACTTCTGCTAACAGAATTATATGGACATTTAAGGTGAGGTCATAGCGTGCCTGGATGAAGATGGTTATTCATTGCAGGTTTCATTAACCCTTGTACTGCTTGTCACTCCATCACGTAAATTAATATGGGAGAAAACATGAGGCTGACATCGCATGAACACGTTTTACCATAAACAAGTAGAAAATGTCTACCAACCCCCTAAAGAAAGGGTTCCTGAAAGTGTGTAAACATCAGGGTGAGGCTGGACTACGATTATAACAAGGTTGCTGCAAGTCACAAGTGCAGGCGACTTAAATATAACGATCGTATAGGTCAAGAGGGAGCCCACTTAGCTAAAAAACCGAACGATAGACGGTTTACAAATAATAAACACAGAGTACCTGCGGGGGGGGGGGCTTACCTGTCCGTCGGTACGCAGCAATTTGTAGAGCCTGAAGCTGGAGGGACCGGGACTTTTTCAAGCCTTCTTTTGAGATATTATTTCTATATATCAATAAAATTTGATACTTTTGTACAAGCCATATTTTATATGTTCCTTTTTATACAACAAAACTTAACTACTGCATAAATAAAAAGACATTGCCATTTACAATACTAAAAGCTCAAACTTTCCTAATGCGAGACCTATTGCATTGCAAATGCTTGTTTTATTTGAACCCTGGTATGCGAATATAATTCAATGATTGCTCCTAATAACTTTGGAGGCGAACCCCAGGCTTTCATTTTCAAGGCGGGTTTGCGTACTCTACACTGGCTACCAGTCAGGCGCAGAATCGAGTTTAAGGCCCTCTGCATTTCCCACCAAGCCTACTGGAAAACTGGTCCCCACATAAACCATCCTCTAATTACCCCTCACAAACCAGCAAGACACCTCAGGTCATCTTTTTCGTCATTGGCCACAGTCCCTAGGATTAAAAAATCCAGAAGTGGAGGCCGCTCTTTTTCTTATAACGCCCCCAAACTTTGGAACTCCCTCCCCTTCAACCTACGTTCAGAATCTAACCTACTCCGTTTCCGTAAACAGTTAAAAACTCTACTATTCTCCTACCCTGACTAAACTTCCTTGTTCCAACTTGCAGAGTCTGTAGCGCTGGGACGCCTCAGGGTAGCCATCACGCTCTATACATTTTCATTTAATTCATTTTGACCCAAAGTTTAGATCTAGGCACTTTATCAAAAGCCGCTTTCAAGTCTAAAAAACATGTGTATAAAGTGGTGGAGTTATCAATTGCCTTTTTAGCAAGGAGGGTTAGCGCTGCTAAGTTTGTTAAGGTGCCCATACCGGCCCGAAAACCTGTTTGTGTCTGTGGGATTAACCCTTTGCTGCTAACCCAAGATTCCAGCTCTGCTAATAGATTGGATGCGTAAATCTTGGCCTCCACATCTATTAAGCCTATTAATCTATAATTATTGGGATCTAAACGAGACCCTGATTTGTAAATCGGTTGTAGAATACTGCCCCTCCTCAGTGTTCTTGCAGCATTTGGGATTCTCTATGTGCTTCTTGTCATTGACCTGGCTGCAATTGGTGTTTTCCCAGAAATATGCTTCCTTTGGGTCTTTGCTCTCAGTGTCCTCACTGATGTTTGTGTTCTTTTCACCGTGGGCCTTCTCCACATCTCCTCCGTCTCCCTTTTTGCTATTCCTGTGCACCTCTTCCATCCTGCCTTCCCCTTGTGTTTGCCCTTTAGTCCATCATCTCTCTTTTGCTTGTGCTCCTTTGGGCCATTTATGATCACACCCCTAACTTTCTTTTTATCTTCTCCCAGGTCTCGTGGTGTGGTTCTGCAATGGTTGCTGCTGTTGTGGCCCACTTTTCCTCTTTCTGCCAGGGATAATAAAATATGTATTTGTAGGATATTGGGTTACTGGCTGAGGGGGTCTCTGTCAGGGTGAAACACTAGCAAACCCCAAATCAACCTCTGCTTAACCCTCTTGTAGCTTGGCACAAAGCAGTCAGGATGAACTTAGAGGCAATTAGTAAATTATTTATGCAGCAGGTGTACTGAAGAGTTGGGTCTGAGGGCCCAATATGTATTACTGGTGCTAGCTATGGAGTAGTAGGAGAATGTTCTGGAGATTTCCACTCCCAGAGGTGTTTGGAATTTTCTGCCTCTAAGCCCTGGCCTCAGCTTGTCTGGTGTCCCCAAACATTGTGGTAGGTGACAGCTCCTCCCCCACATCAATTCAGAGGTAGCCCATCCTTCCAACACCCATTCTCCTTTGTCTTACTGTCTGGAAGCAACACACAAAGACCAACTGAGAGCTACACCTAATCATGTGACCCAGGATACAGGCTGCAGGCAACAAATGGTTGGCACAAGAAAATGCCAACTTTCTTAAAAGTAACCTTTTCACAATTGGGATTTAAAATCCAACTTTAAATATGATTACTGAAGAGGGCTTTAAACTACAATTCTTTAGACACCAAACTCGATCTTCCTGCCTGCTCCCAATTTCAAAGTCATCACTCATTAAATGTAATGAGTTAACCTAATTTTATTCTACTGGAGAGGTGGGCTTACAATAGTAAAAACTAAATGTAAGAGTGTTTTACTACCAGGGCATATAAAAGTTAAAAGTACATGTCCAACTTTTGAAATACAGTGCACCCTGCCCTATTTCGTTTAAACATATTTTATTGAGGTCTTTAGATAGCATAAAATACACATCATATTCCTGTTATATATTCTGTAGCACACCCACGTTGTGTCTTCAACATATAAGCCCGAGCTTATTCAACCAGCTATTGGTTTCATGCAACTACATTTATACAGCATTCCACCCTCTATCCCCAGAAATCTCCAACTCCTAAACGCCCTTCCCCATTGCTGATCCCTACTAGTACCAGCAATTTGAATATAGTAATGTTTTGCAGCAGTCCGGTGCTTCTGAGTCAGTTACATGTTCATTCCTCCCCTCCCCTGTGCTGTTGCTACGGGCTCCTGTGCGGCAATTTCCCCCGCTGGTGAGGACTCTCCCGAATCAGGTTCTGGTCTCTTGCTTTGTCAACCAATGCCTCCCATGCTCTTACTCTCTCTAATGAGCTGATTCCCTGTCTAGCATTTCTAAGGAGCACCCTCCCTCTTAGCCCGCCCAATTTTCCAACTCTCTTCTCTAAGTTGAAATGTTGCGTCCCACTGAGGATTTCCATTGTTGTGTTATTTTTCTTTTAGCTAGTATCAAGGCCAGGTCTTGGAACCTGCTAGTGATGCACATCCTAGAAATATGTGGGACCAATCCCAGGAGACAATATGCCGGGGCACATGGGATAGGTCGCTCTATTATCTCCCCAGTGGTGGTAGAAATTACATTTTAGTAGTTCTTTAATTCTGGGCATGCCCATAGCATATGGAGAAGTTCCGCTCTCACTTCTCCACATCTTGCGTCTTCACTGTGGAAGAATTTGTTAATGCGTCCTGGAGTAAGGTGTGCCCTGTGCAATATGAAGAAATTAATTAGTCGGAATCGGGTGTTTCTCGAAGTCCTAGGGATTCCTATCAATATGTTTTCCAAGGGCTTGCCTTCCAGGGCTATACTCAAGTCTTTGGCCCATGTATCACGTAACACAGTCAGCTGTTGTATGGGGTCCCTACCCAAAGCTCCATAGAGACAAGTGACCGCTTTAATTATACCCCCCTTGTGTCTATGCATCTACAGGATGCGTGGTGTGGAGGTTCAGTCATTCCCCAGTGCGCTCGATTTGCCACCACAATTCCCACATGCAATAAGAAGTGTCAGTGGGGAAGATTGTATCCCTCTTGGAAGTCTTCAAATGGCATGAGCTCCTCATTTCTACCCAAGTTTCCCAACCGTGTCGCTCCTCCTAGTACCCAGTCTCCAAGGCCCTCCCATTGGGCTCCTGGTGGGAGCATCCGCAATATTGTCACAGGGAGGTCGGGCGAGTAGGGGGCCCGCATGTGTGTAATTCGGAGGGAGCATCTCTAACAGAGCTGTATGACTTGTATAGTGTCTGAGTCCTCCGCTGAAGCTCTGTCTAATCTCAGTAACATTCTCCATAATGCTTGTAGGTCCAGCAAAAGCGGGCCTGCTTCTCATACCTGAGACTGCTGATCGCCCACCCATTGCACCATCCACTGTAGCTGAGCAGCTAGATAATGTCTCTCGAAGTCAGGGATCGCCAGCCCTCCTTCAGATGTCAGGCACTGCATTGTTCTCAAGGGCACCCATCTCTGGCCTGAGCCCCAGAGAAAGGTCAAAATGAATGAATGTAGATCCATGTGCCACCGCGGGGGAATCCATATCAGGAGCACAGTAAAGAAATATAGTCGTTGTGCTAGTGCCACCATTTTTAGTAGGGCCACCCTCCCTGCTATAGCGAACGGGAGGCCCCTCCAGATTTCCATGATGGCTGTCAGGGACCGCAAAGCTGTCCCCAGGTTACCCTCGAGAATGTCCGAGCGGGAGTGGTAAATTTTCACTCCTAAAAATTCCAGGCATCTGGGTTCCCATTTAAGATTTCCCAGTCCGGCTGGGGAATTCTGTTGCTAGTTAGCGGAAAATTTTTGGACTTTTGCCAGTTTTAATTCAGATATCTCTCCAAATTCCGCCATCAATGCCTTAGCACCAGGCAGATCCTCTCCCATGCCCCCCAGGAAAAGCAGGAGGTCATCGGCCTAAAAGGTTATATGTTCCCAAGGCGGATCCCTCAATATCGTATTTCTGGGCGGGCCAGGCAGGCCATTGGCTCCATAGCTAAGGCAAACAGCAGTGGAGAAAGGACGCCCTCCTGTTGTGTGCCCAGCTCCACTTCACACTGCTCTGATATGGTCTGACCTGTTCTGACCTGCGCTACAGGTCTCGTATAAAGCAATCTGACCCATTTTGAAAAACCTTGTACCAACCCATTTTATTCAGAACACCATACAGAAACTCCCACTCAAGGCTGTCAAAAGCCTTTTCGATATCTACAGCGAAGACCACCTCCTCTCCCTCCATCTCATTCCCTTCTGACATAAGTGTCTTGAGCCGTAATACGTTCTGGAGTGAATCCCGCCGGATTGTGGTTCGACAGTGTATGCGTTAAATATTCTACTGAATGAATCTGGGTATGTATGTCCGAGGTGCATAGGAACGTGTCTAGTCTGACATGAAGGCCATGTAAAAGGGAATATAAGGATTAATCCCTACCTTCAGGAAGGATTCAGATGTCTCCAGGAGTCCAACAAGCCCCACCTGCCCCCACATCCGTGAATGCCCTCACTATTCTGTTTCTTGGGGCGTCCCTTAGGGGCGGGTGGGAGCAGTCCCTCCGGGGGTCAGCTATGCAGTTAAAGTCGCCCCCAATGATTACAGAGTGTGTTAGGTAGGATGCCAGTGTATCTGTGATCTTAGCCAGGAACGTCCCCTGTTCTGAGTTAGGGCTATATATGCTTACGATCGCTATGTACCGGCCATCTAGTCTGCCCATTACTGCCACATACAGGCCTTCAGGGTCCATCATCACCTCCAGTACACTGGAATGGGACCCCCACCCTAATCCAAACCATTGTGCCCGTAGCAAAGGCAGAGTACGATGTGTAATATAATTGCCCTCTCCATCTATGTTTAAGAGCCTCCCCCTCCTTTGCCGACAGGTGGGTCTCTTGCAGGAGAGCCATGTGCACTCCCCGTTTATTCAGGTAGGAGAAAAATTTGTACCGCTTGTACATAGTATGCATCCCCCTGATGTTCCATGTGATAATCCTATACGGTTGAGGACCAGCCATTCGGGTGAGTCAAGTGTAGCCCCACGGGGACTACTCAGTGCAGAGCTCCCCTTGTATGTGAGCGGGAGTACAGCTTAGGATGCTGCAATACAAGTGTCTGGCCTGCATGGTCTGCAAACCCCTTAAGTATTAACCTATAACAACCCCAACTCCCCCTCCGCAGGACAAGCGAGCAAACCCAAATCATCCACACCTACATAAACAACGCCCAAACTTTGAGCTCATTGGACAGAGTCTCACTTCCTCGTATCTGCTTGTTCCGACTTTGCGGCCCGCCATCCTCTCATTCATCCAGTGAATAGTTCAAATTGTGAGTGTCCCAATCCCGGCTGCAGCACCCCCACCCCCCAGTTCCCCCAGTCTCAGAGCTTGTTCGTATGGGTCTCCCCACCCTTCCTCTCAGCCCCTCTTAATACTTGTGGCTCTGGAAGTATGTCAAATGATCTTGTCCGCTGTGGCAGGGGTAACCGTCAGCATATCTTGGCTGGGCCCATCCATCGTGCTGCTGCCGTGTTAAGAGTCCGAGTCTCGTGGGTCTTCTCTCACAGGGAAGGATGCTCCTCTTGAGTAGGGAGCACTCAGAGATACTACAGCTGTCATGGCCTGCTCTGGTTCCCATTGCTTTTTGGCTCAGCAGGGAATCGCAATAGATTTGTTGCATTCACTGCGATATTGGGAGCGCTCTCTGTTCCGTTGGTCCAGGAGGGCACGTCCGGGTGCCTGTTGATCAATCCAGTCCCATGCCTCCTGTGGTGTGCTAAAGAATCAAGCCCCCAATGAGATCACTACTCCTTGTCTCACTGGAAAGAACACTGCATACTGCATTTCCTTTTGCAGCAATTTTTCTTGACTGCTAGAAACTATAAGCGCTGTCTTTGTACCTCCCTATAGGACTCAGGAAAGATCCTGACAGTGCTTTTGTCCACAATCAGGGGGGTCCTTCCACTGGGCCTGTCTGAGTGAGTATGTGATCTCTGTCCTTATAAAACAAGAGACGAGCCACCACAGGTCGCGGTGGGCCTCCAGGGGAACGAAGCTTCGCGGGCACTCTATGGGGTCTCTCCAGTGCAAAATATGGAGATAATCCTTCTAATGCCTCCTCCTCTTTGAACCATTTCTCCAAGAAGGCCAACATGTCTCTTCCTTCAACCCTCCCTAGAAGTCCTGTGATGTGCACATTGTTGCGGCAGGACCTGTTTTCAGCATCTTCTGCCCTCATTTCAAGCACCTTCACTTGTGCTTCCACCACCCTCAGCCTGTCAACAGTCGTGGATAGGGTCGGTTTCAGGTCCTCCATTTCCATTTCCATCGCAGTAACTCGTTCCACCAACCGGCGGTGGTCGGCTCTTAAGAGACCCATTTCCTCCCTTACAGTGTCAATCTTGATCTCGACAGCCAGTCTCGATGCCGCTATGACCTGAAGAATGTCTTGCAGAATTGGCGCTGCTTGTGAGTTGTTCTGCTCTGTGTTTCTGGGGGCCAGTGCAGAGGAATCCTCTGTGTCCATCTGACTCTGGGTCGGGGGTCGATATCCTTCCTTCTACTCGTCTTCCCCATCTTACCCCGGTAGTAGCCAGGAGTTTATCTACTTCCAACTGACTGCCCCCTGAATGTTCAGCCCTCGGCCAAAGATCCAGTAATATCAGCAGGGGACCCCACCGAAGGGGACCACACCTTGCAGTCAGGGGCCTTTCTCCCCTGATAGATGCAGCTGCCCAGGACTGAACACAATTAGTGGGTTGCGGTCTGATCGGATATAGCAGTGAGTCTGGGTGCTTCTCAATCATCAACCCCCTCCTCTCTCTGGTCAGGTAAGTGCCAATATCCCTTCGCAACCTACTGTCTTGTGTCTGTGGTTGCATAGGTGTGATTGTCTCCTCTGAGTGAGGGGAATGGACCTCGGCGAATTCAAGTCAGCTCAGTAAGCATGCAGTGCTGTTAGGGCACCAAACCTTCTGTTATATGGTGGTCACTGTGGTGCTGTGTCCCCATTATAAGATTTGCCTCTCCCTCCGTCTTCTACACAGGCAGAGTTCTCTGTGTTCACCTCCAGTGGGGTGCTCACTTTTGTTAACGTGGAAGGGTAATTCATAACATCTCAGATGATCTCCCGGTAAGGCCCCAAGCACCGTGCTCGAGTTCCGCAGCCCAGCCCATCGAAACATAGCAGCGCGGGGGACTCACGCGTACCCAGCTACCCGCCGGGTCGCTCTATATCCGCTCCTTACCACCCCAGTCTCTCCCCCTCTGGATTGTTGGCCTATCCAGGGATCCTCTTTATGGCTTCGGCCCCCACTTGGGCACACCAGCTCACTGCTCCGCCGTAGCTGCCCTGACCCAGGCCCGACACGGCGTGCTTTAGATCCAATAGACACCAGTCGGGAGGTCGACTCCTCCCCTCTCGTATCTTCGCTCTCTGTGTATGGTCACCTGATATGTAAAAAGGAGAGAGAGACCCCTTGTTGTAGCCAAGGGAGTAGGGTACTCTTGAGAAGTAAAACAAATATTCCCTTGGGTTATGAAAGTAACAGGATACAAGGTTCAACTCACAACTAGGTCGTACCTCACAAGGCGCACAATAATACAATTCATCAAGGAAAATCCCACCTAATATTTGAATCACTTGCTAAATAGCACTGAAGTTATACTAAAATCTTTTATTAGTAAGAAACAGGTTACAATGTTAACATTTCAATGCACTTCCTATCTATCACAGTTTTATGCAAAACAATTCATAAAAACAAATTAATAAAACAATTAATGTAAAATCCCCAATTACAATCAGTTTACACAATATATCATGACATAAAAAGAGAACAATAGTTAGACAGTATACTTTGTCTTTAAAAAGGAACATATCCTATGGCACAGTTTAGAAACCTGGCCTGGATACACTCATTTTCGTATCTGCAGGTCCAAATTTTCCCTTGGATTATGTACAATGATGTGTCGACGCGTTTTGATGGGTTTGATTATTATTCCATCTTTATCAAGACAATAGTTAGTTTGTTTCTCTCTGTATTCCTTATTGTATAGCTTGATTTACATGCCCTCTTGAATCAAACTTTATAAGTACGTTCAGTTCTTCTGATTAAAACTGTTTTCTGTTCGATTTCTCGTCCGTTAATGCAGATACTCTGCTTAGTGCACTTGATGTACTTATACGTTCTAACTTCCTTTTGGCCAACCCAAGGGGTCACTTCAATTTCCTGCCGAGTGGCTACTGTATTTAAATGCCGTAATTATGTATTCACTTTCTTGTACACTCTCCCGTGTCCATTCGTTCACGAGGGTAGAGGGGTTTTTTGATTCTACACTTCCTCTAACTTGTTGCACTCTTTAACTGCAGAGAATCACCAAGTAATTGCTCCTCACCAGAGCCTTTGGGGTCCCATCCAGAGTCCACCGCTTGGGTCTCACCCTCTTTCGGGGATCGGGTTGGGTTCGCTCTCCCCTGGAACAGAGGGAAGCACTATCTCCGTCCCCAGCTCTGGTCCATGTTTCCTGGAGTACTTCAAAACTCGGAGGCCGCCATCTTGGATCCCGGCCACGAAGCTCCTTCAGCCTTTATTCCTTGTCATTTAGCGATTTGCAGGTTTTCTTCACCCGTCCAATACCACAGGGGTCCCTGGGAGGGTAAGTGATCCCGGGGTGGTTTCAATCTGTAGGATGGCACTAAATGGGGATCTGCCTGCGGGAGCCACCAGAGGAAGGCTCCTACTCCATTTGCTGCTGGCAACACCTCCCACTGCACCCTGCCCCCTGGCAGGTTAGGGCCTTCTACTCTACCGGTGAATTAAATGTATCAACAAGCATTCGCAATGCAATAGGTCTCGCATTAGGAAAGTTTGAGCTATTGGTATTGTAAATGACAAATGTTTTATTTATGTTTTGTTTTTGAAAATAGTGAAATTAATAGCTTTGTCATTTACACTGCCAATAGTTATAACTTTCGTAAATGTGACACCTATAGCATTTGTAATGCAATATGTGTTGTATTTACGTGACTTACATGTGTTGATATTACAAATAACAATGGCTTTTACATTTTTTTAAATAATTAATACTTAAATAAAAGTTGTTGTAATTTATAATGGCAATAGCTTAAACTTTTGTAAATAACTTTTGTGAAGATTATGTTCAGTGTATTTTATTGTGACGAAAATCCAAGAACAGAAGTGAAATATTAACATCTTTTTGTTACATTTGTGATAAAGCTTGAAACATTGAGAGAACATATTTGAACCAGTTGTTGTTGAATGTTTGCAAAGATTGATGCTGTGGTGGCGCTGCGTGATGTTGTGATGGCGAACGAGTGATGCTGTGGCGTTCAGTGATGCTGTGGTAGCTCATAGGGATGTTGTGGTGCCCCTGAGTGATACTGTGGTGGTGCTGAGTGATGCTGTATGCTATGCTATGTTTTGTTTTGCTATCCTATGTTTTGTTTTGTTATGCTATGCTATGTTTTGCTATCCTATGCTTTGATTTGTTATGCTATGCTATGCTGTGTTTTGTTATGCTATGCTATGTTTGGTATGCTGTGCTATGTTTTGCTATGCTATGCTTTGGTATGCTATGCTTTGTTATGCTATGCTATGTTTTGTCATGATATGCTATGTTTTGTTGTGTTTTATTATGCTATGCTTTGTTTTGCTATGCTATGTTTTGTTATGCTATGCTATGTTTTGTTGTGTTTGGTATGCTATGCTATGTTTTGCTATGCTATTATATGTTTTGTTTCGCTGTGTTTTGTTAAGCTATGCTACGTTTTGTTGTGTTTTGCTATGTTTTGTTATGCTATGTGTTGTTGTGTTTTGTTATGCTATGTTTTGTTATGTTATGCAAGTCAAGTCAAGTCAAAAGAAGTCTTTATTCGATTGTTCATCTTAAAAGACTTGCTACACATCCAACATTATGTCTCAATTTCTAAAGTGCACGGCTAGATGTTTAAAAAAATAACTTAATATGAAGTTAAAAACATGAACTAAGACAGAATTAAATCATTTATACACGACTTCATTTGCAGAGTTAAAATTTAAACATAATATTAAAAAAACAGTTATTACAAGATGTCACAGTCTAATTGGAACCGTATAACTTATTTAACTGGGACCTTGATGCGAGTTAATCAACCTCAAGCGTAGAATCCAAGCCCAACCAAGATATTTTGCAACCCCTATTACTATCAAGGGCGATTTTTTTATTTCTTTATTTATTTATTTCAAAAGTTTTATATAGCGCTGCTGGACCCGAGAGTATCAGAGCGCTTTACAGCAAAGGTAGACATAAAACGAAGAAGTTAACATTGTGCAGAAAATGCAAGAGATATAGTATTACAATCAGAGCATTATACATGTGAGAAAGCAAGAATAGGATATAATTGATAGAATGAAGGACGTTAATAGGGGATACAAATTTGTATTGGGAGGAGCTAGGGGGTAGAGAAACAGGGAAGTGCATTCATGGGAAGATGTATGCTGAGAGTTGAGGGAGAGAAAGAAGTGTAGAGGGTGAGTGAGAATAAGAGAGGAATTAGGATGGGGTGAGGAGAGGTGTGGAACAGAGAAGAGAAAAGAGTAAACATGATAAAGGACAATAACCCTAGATACCCCAATATTTGTTGAGGAGAAGAATTTTGAGTTCTTTTTTGAAGAGAGAGTAGGAGGGGTTGCAGCGAAGATTTTTTGGGAGAGTGTTTCAGATCGTAGG
This sequence comes from Lissotriton helveticus, assembly GCF_964261635.1. Taxonomy (NCBI): domain Eukaryota; kingdom Metazoa; phylum Chordata; class Amphibia; order Caudata; family Salamandridae; genus Lissotriton; species Lissotriton helveticus. The sequence continues at coordinate 962,493,843 of NC_136068.1, read as the reverse complement.
AGCATTCCCAGAGAAAGCACGGGCTTGGGTCTTTTGGCATTTAAGTCTGGGAGGGATCAGGACAAGGGAGTTAGTACTTCTCAGAGACCTAGAGCAACCTGCTTTTTGCAGTTTATTTGCAAGGTAAGAGGGGGTGTTTTGGTGAAGAGCTTTGTGTGTGATGCAGGCAATCTTGTAGGTGGATCTTCCTTCAATTGGGAGCCACTCGAGATTTTTAAGGATGGGTGAGATGTGATCACACCTTTTACAGTCAGAGATAAGTCTGGCAGCTAGGTTGAGAACAGATTTAATTGGAGTGAGATGTACTTTAGGGGTGCCGGCAAGTGTGGCGTTGCCATAGTCAATCCTAGAGAGGACAAGCGATTGGACAACGATTTTGAAGTCCTCCGCTGGGATGAAAGGTTTTATTTTTTTGAGGTGGAGAAGGGTGAAGAGAGCGCTTTTGGCTGCATTTTTAATGTGTGGGATGAGGTTCAGATTTTGGTCGATGCTGATGCCTAGGGATTTGACCGAATTAGAGGTGGAGAGGGAGCAATTAAGTGCTTTGATATCATTGATCCAGAGTTGGATGGGAAGGGGATTGTTTTTGGGGGTGAAGAGGATGATTTCAGTTTTTTTCGGATTCAGTTTGCGGTGGTTCAGGTGGAACCAGGCTTGAACTCTAGTCAAGGTGTCATTGAGGTGAAGAATGTCTTTGTGGGATTTGATCTTGTAATATAATTGTGTATCATCGGCATAGAGGTGGTAGCTGATTTTAGCTTGTTTCAAGATGAGGGTGAGTGGTTCCATGAAGAGATTGAATAGGGTAGGGGAGAGGATGGATCCTTGAGGGACACCGAGAGAGACAGGTTGAGGTTTAGAGAGGAAGTGGTTAAGCTTGATTTGCTGAGATCTGTTTTGAAGGAATGAGGAGAACCATTTGTAAACAGTGCCTTTCAAGCCAAATCGATCTTTGAGAGTGTTGAGAAGAGTGGTATGGTGTACAGTATCAAATGCAGCGGAAAGGTCAAGGAGGATAAGTAGAGAAGATTCACTTTGTCTAGGGAGCGATGTATATCGTCAGTAATGTTTACATAGCTGTTTTAGTGCTACACCCCTTTCTGAAGCCGGATTGGAAAGCGTCAAGGAGATTAAAGGACACGATGTGCTTCTCTAATTGTGATAATACACATTTTTCAAGAGCTTTAGAGACAAAAGGGAAGGTTAGAGATAGGGCGAAGGTTGTTAAGATCATTTGGGTCGGCAGAGGAGTTTTTCAGAATGGGTGAGATTTGGCCAAGTTGGAGGGATGCAAGGAAAACACCCAGTGGACAGGGAGGAGTTGATGATATTAGTCCATGCAGGGGCGATGGTATATTTGAGTTCTTGAACCAAATGTGCGGGAATGGGATCTTTGGAGTGGGAGGAAGGTTTCAGTTTGGTAATGATGTTGATGATCGAGGATTCTGATATTAGACTAAATTCGCTCCATGAAGCTTTGTTTTTAGTTAGGAGGTCCTTGGTAGAGGCGTTTGGAAGGGGGATATTCAGGGGGGGTAGAGAAGGATCATGCAGAGAGGGAGAAGTGGGCGCAAGTGTATCTGGAGTGTTGGGGGGAGTCTGTTGGATGAGGGGAGGGTGGCGTGGGATGGGGAGGCAGGAGAAGGATAGTTCGATCTTGTTGACTTTATTGGTAAAGAAGCTAGCAATTTCATTGCATCTGTCAGTAGATGCTAATATTTTTGGAGGGCCAGTGGATGTTTGTTTTTTAACAATGTTAAAAAGTTCTCTAGGGCGGTTTTTGGCCTGGTCAAGTTGTGATCGGAGAAAAGAGGCTTTTTCGTTGAAGATGTGTTTTTTATATTGGGCTCTCGCAGTTCTAAGGAGAACCAGATTATCAGCGGTGGGCTGGTTCCTCCAAACACGTTCAGAGTGTCTAAGGGCTCGTCTTTCATTATTGAGTTCAGTATTGAACCAGGACTTGGGAGGAATGTTTTTTTGTTTTTTGAGTTTAACTGGAACAATTTGGTCGAGAGCTTCAAGAATAGAATTGTTATAGTGGTTAGTTAAGTCATTTGTGCAGTCAGAGAGAGGAGGAAGACGTAAGCGGGTTTTAATTGTGGATTCCAGTTCGCCAGGTGGAATACGGTGGAGGTTGCGAGAGGGTTTCATAGGTGGGGAGTTGATGGGAGTGGGGCGTGTAGTGGATTGATTCAAGGTGAAGAGTATAAGGTAGTGATCAGACCAGTCTACCGGGAGTATATTCGAGAGGGAGGCCAGATCATTGCTAGTCATAATAGCATCGAGGGTGGCTCCTTTGTTATGGGTGGGGGAGAGGCAGAGTTGGGTCATGTTGGTGATATCCATGGCTGCCTTAAATAGTATAACAGAGGGGTCTTCAGGTTTATTCCAGTGGATGTTGTAGTCTCCAAGGAAGATATTCTTGGATGTTGAGAGCGATGTTTGCATAATAAGATCGGACATCTCTTCAGTAAAGGGGATGGAATTTCCAGGGGGGTGGTAAATAGTGTGAAATCTAATGGTGGGGGAGCCGTGTATAATGAGATCAGCGCAAAGGTATTCAAAAGAAGACGGGTCTTGTAGATGGACAGGGGAGATGTTCAGTTCAGTTTTAAAGATTAGGGCAAGGCCTCCTCCAGTTTGCTCTTTTCTATCTTTCCTAATGATAGTATAGCCGGGGGGAATGAGTAGGTCGAGGATCGGGGTGGAGTGGGCGGTGAGCCAGGTTTCAGTTAGGAATGCGATGTCAATGTTATCATTGAGAATGGTTTCTGCAATCTCTGTAGCGTGGCAGGAGGCGGAACGGCAGTTGATTAGCAAGCAAGAGAGTGGGGTGGTATCGGGTAGTTGGGTGGGGAGACAGGGTGGGATAAGTCTAAGTTGTTGGGGCGGTCTTGGGGAGGTGGGAAGAAGGGGGGGGAGTCTGTTCGTTCCTAAGAGAACCGGAATAGAAAACTGATGAGTAGGGTGGATAGTAGATAAGGATAGAGAGGGAGAGATAGGTAGGTTTGTGGGATAATGACTAGCTGGGGATGATAGGCACGTACCGTGTTGTGGCGGGAGGGATGCTTTGGGATTTTGTGGTGGGACAGATAGATCTGATTTTAGGATTCTACAGGCTGTAGATGCTGAACGAGTGCCCAGACATCTACATAGTGGACGTAGCCACTTTTTTCTAGGGGCAACATACAGGGGGCATACAAAGAGAAAATGACACACACTTTCACACTGCCTGATACACAGTGGGCAGTGCTCTGGCCCTCCCTTACCCCATGATGTAGTTAGGCACCTCAGTGGTAACGAGCCAACTCTCAGTTGATGGAAAAGTTTGCTATCCAGGGGCTTGGTAATGACATCCCAGTACTTTTCAAAGGAAGAGACATCCTTCAAAAGAACAAATGTCGTTGTTAGGGAACTTCCTGTCATTTCCGAGTGTCTTTTACCAACAACCCATTCCCAGTATAGATTTCTCAGCTCTTTTTTGGGAGGGAAGGTGACCGAGTCAGGGTTGTGCCATAGTTTGCCAAGCCCCATGGCGCACAGAGTAGATCTTACCCCTTTGAACCATCCTATATTGTCAGAGCCCAGGAAATCCCTTACCTCCAGACATGCTTTGGCGTAGAGCAGTAGCTCTGGTGTGGTCCACAGGCGCCGCAAAAATGCTAGGGGTCTGAATCTCGCTAGGTCTTCCACTGGTTGGCACCCTAGGTCGTACAAGAGCGGGATGCGCGGAGATGATTTCGTTAGTCCAATCGCCGCCCTGAGAAATTTATTTTGGGCTACCTTTAGGGGATCCAGATTACTGAAGCCCCAGAGCTCTGCTCCATACAGAACAGAGGGCAACATTTTTGTGCCATAGATTTTCATGAGCAGGGACATTGGCCGGGTGTAAGAACTTTTATGTTCTTTGAGGAGGGCTCCTCCTATTTGCGCATGTTTTAGTGCCAAGAGCTCGACTTGCGGTTTCCAACTAAGGTTTTCACTAAAAGTGACACCTAAGTATGTAAATAACGTAGTCTGCTCAAGGGTAGTGCCACCCATTGTAACCCTGGCAGCAGTTGGAGATGTTCCTCTCAGCACCATAAACTTTGTTTTGGATATGTTAACCTCCAGCTCATGCTCTCGGCAAAACAACTCAAATCTTGACAGGGCCTGCTGGGGACCCTGCCTCGTCTTAGATATTAACAGGGTGTCGTCCGCGAACATGAGCAGAGGTACTTTCATCCCCGCCAGTGTAGGAGCATCCGTGGGGTGGTTCACAAAATAATTGGTGACCCCATTAATAAATAGGGAAAACAAAGTAGGGGCCAAAACACACCCTTGTCTAACACCTTTGGCAACTGGAAATCTATCCGTAACCTCCCCAGGCTTACCCCAACGTACTTGTGCAAAAGTGTGGGCATGCAAATTCACTAAAAGTCGCACAAGAACAGCAGGCATTCCCAGTTTCAATAGGCATTCCCACAGCTTGGACCTAGGAACGAGGTCAAATGCGGACCTTAGGTCCACAAAGGCTGCGTATAGCTTGCCCTTCCCAAAAACAACTGTCTTCCAAAATAGGAGCACAAAACGGAATGCTTGGTCAAGAGTGCTCACATGGGACCGGAAACCTGCCTGCAGAGGTGTGAGAATATCAAAATCATTAATCCATTCCTGAATCCTACCTAATACGAGGCGGGCTGTTACTTTTTGCACCGCATCGATGAGGTTGATCGGTCGGTAGTTTGAGGGAACCGAGCGATCGCCTTTCTTATAAATTGGTAGAATTTCTGCCCCGTACCAGGAATCTGGGACCTTCGCTCCAGAAGCAAGTGCATTTACCAGATGGCAGATATACGGGGCCCAGAGATCCTGATCCTGCAGAAATACATCAGCCGGAATGCAATCGGGGCCAGGTGCTTTACCTCTCGGGATTGTTGTCATAGTATTTCTAACCTCAGAGATAGAAAACATGAGTGATTCCTCAGAAACGGAGCATGGGAGGTCAACCAAAACAGCATTGTTACTCCTGAATTGTTCCTCAAAGAAGCTTAACCACTGTTGTTGACCAAGATGTGCTGGGCTAGGGTGATCATCCTGGCCTTTCCCCCATTTTAGTAGGTGCCAAAACTGTTGCATATTTCGATAACCACAAGCTTCGGTCAGAGTTAACCACCGGTCCTCATCCCAATTAGTTTTAGCCTTATGTTTAGCTTCATTGTAAACTTTTCTACAGGACCTAATTCGACTATGGTTTTTAGATTTGATAGCTAAAAACAAGTCCCCTTGTGTCCGTCGACACTCATCATCATACCATGTGACTACTCTAGGCTTCATCTTCCTGACCTGTTTGGGGATAGTCTTAATAAACAGCTTTTTGAGGCCCAGAAACAAATCAGTGTGTATACTTGTGAGATTTGCATTAATCTCGTCCTGCGACCAACAATTATTCAAAAGCTCCAAAGAGCTGGACACTAAAGTTCTAATCTCCTTTCTCGCCCCTTCATCCACAGCAATTTTAGGCCAGCGCACCCTTCTCATATCGTTACTTAGGGTAACCTCAGCTGGGACTACGTTTGACTCACAACTCTTGGTCCTTTGAAAGCTAAAGTCCCTTAAAGCCAATACAAGCGGGTCATGATCACTTTCGGGGCGTTCAATGATTTCCATATCAACAACTGCAACCCACAGCTGCACATCGACTAAAATGTAGTCGATGCGACTGCTGTGTCTGCCGTTGTTGAATGTGTGCCTACCCTTCCTGTCTGATCTTACCCTACCATTAGTTGCTCTCAGGCCCTGATCTAGGCACAACCCCTTGATAAATGTCGCGGAGCAAGACCATTTCCCAATCGGTGGTAACTCGAGCTGTCATATTCCCCATGACATGTCTTCTTCCTCTGTAAGGGAACCATCATCAATACCCAGGGGCTCAAAGCATGTGTTAAAATCCCCCAACACGACCTTATACCCCTCTTCAGTTACATTAGAGAGGAAGTCGTCCAGGAGGAGAAGGGTTGGTGAAACCCGTCCACCCTGGAGGCCCCTAACATAAATATTAACTAAAAGGATATTTAAGCCTTTGGAAGATCTAATCCTAATTATTAATATGTCTGGACTGTCTATGGCAACTTCCTCAGCCCATACACCCTCACATCGGCGAACCCAAGTTGTCAGCCCTCCAGCGGGGCGCCCTTTTTGTCCTTTTGTAGCGGGTTTACTAAAATTTAGAAATCCCACCCGAAACACTGGCAAAAGTGCCCATGTTTCTTGAAAGGGCCAAACATCCCCTTGATCTATAAAATCCACCCAATCAGGGATGCACAAACGGGACTCAAGCCCAGCTATGTTCCAACCTACACACTTAGAGTAGGCGGAGTCCAACAAATGGGGGTTTATTACCGCGAGCTGGACTGGCGCAGTAACTGGGGGAATGGATGAGATATTATCTTGTGCCGTTGTTGTACTAACACTAATACAAGGTGCAGAGCACTGAGCAATGGATAAAACCTCCGGACCCACATCAGCTGGTGCAAAACCCCTCTTTCCCCCTGTATTACATAGAACCTGCCCGGCAATGAGTCAATCATTTCCATCAAGATAAGACAATGGAGCATATCTCCCAGCGGAGATCAAAGACTCAACGCTTAGCAGGTTTGTCCGGCCCCGTAGAGGGATATTGTTAGACCTGGGTAGCAAAGGTGTCGCATTAATGCTGGGGCGGGCTTTAGGAAAAAAGTCGGAGAGCTCCCACGTTACAATAGGGCCATCACCAACTTGTGGACGCCAGCCTCTGAGAAATGGAATTACGTGGGTGCTCCTAAAGTTAACGATAACCAGATCGCCTGATATATCTTTAGTCCTGCGGCAGAGCCACCCCACCCTTCGAACATTTAGGATACGGCCATCTATGGTAGGTGGAAGGGGTCTATTCTTGGTAAGCCAGAAGGCTACTTTGTTTTTTAACTCTTGATAGCCTTCTGTTTTCCCTTGTTTAAGTTCAGGAACCCCCAAAAATATACACACAAAGGGCGCCGCCTTAGGGGGGAGGTCGATTCTGGAATTTTGGTTCACATTTGACTTTGAAGCAATGGGATCAGGTTTATTGTAGCCAGAGGGCCCTTGATTAACTAAGGGTGTCTGAATTTGTGTGGGCCTCTCTATAGGTAGAATTTCTACTCGTTGCAATAAAGGTACAGGGCTATTCCCATCCTGATGCTGCCCCTCAACAGGGGCTATATCTGCAGACCTACCCACTTCTACAGGAGAAGGCTGAGTTTTAACAAGAGCCATCAGTCTATCAACTTCTGAGGTGAGTGCATCTATTTTATGCAGCAGGGGGGTTATGCTTTCTACCATTTTTGTCCCTAGTTTAGCCTCAAAAGCACCCAGTAAGAGTTCAAATGGTTCCATGTTGGTACTACAGCCTACAGAGGATGTATGACAATACAACGCATGCTTTTACCACGCATGCTGTTACAACGCAGTTTTTACAACGCATGCTGTTACAACGCATAGCGCTTTGGGGTGCTGGATAGTGAATATTTTAATTTACTATTCCAACTCCAGTCCCCGTGGATAGTAGGGAAGGTGTTGGATAGTAAATTAAAACTATTCCCTATCCTAGAGCGCCCCCCAGCGCAATGCGTTGTAATGGTTTTCGTTGTAAAACCTGCGTTGTAAAAGCACTGCGTTGTAAAAGTTTCGTTGTAAAGGATGTTTCCCGCCTACAGAAGTTTGCGGCGATTCAAGTCCCCCATGTTTGCCTTTATTTTTGCGAGGGGATAACTTACTCTCTAAAACCTTTCTTGGCTTCCCACCACCCCGTTTGGTTGGCACTTTCCTGCTGGCCTTGACTGCTCTCGCTGATTTGGAGCGGATCTCATCTGGCCCGGGTGAACCAACTGGGCTAGCAACAATATCAGGAATTAGTTCTGTTGGGGGTGGGTGTACCTGGACATCTGTCACTACCATCTCCCTGCTTCCTGAATCAGCATTAGCCTCAAGGGGGGTCACTGTTGTATCGGAGAGGGAGCTAGGGAGCAAAAGCCCCGAAGAACCAGATTTCCCTTGTGAAGCTCTCCGATCACTATTAATCTTGGAGACCACTTTTACTAGGTAATTGTCAAGTGTGGATACCCCAGGGCCTTTGTTGATGTTTTTACAATTAGACATAGTTACACAGCGTGATTAAGATGTAAACCAGGCGATTAACAATATTGAATAACTACTATCTACCTAATTGAGCACCTCCAAAAGCACAACTAGCCAGACACACTAGTGGGTTACAGGGCGAAGAAACTATGAAATTTAAGCCTTATTAGAATCACGCAAAATAAACTTATGCACGCCTAGATCTGAAAAAGAGGTATTTACTTTCCAACCAAAGTCCGTTGCCTAGTCCAGTCTCTTCGGGCCTCTGAGGGCCACAGAGGGCCCGCCCTTTGCCCGGGCTTCGCCCGGCGCCGTCCGCGATGCGGAGGGAGCTCTCGCCGTTTAAGCGCCTCTGGGCGCGACAGACCAGAAAGTGGGCGGTGCTGTGTGCAGAGCTCGCTGGGCGCTGTAGTTTCCCCCCACGGCGGCCGTGCAGAGTGGAGAGCAATGGCGGTGAGGGAAACAAACAGCGTCAGGACCCCAGCAGTGAGCGCCACGGCAAGTTCGACCCTCCAGGTAGGTCTTCAATGTCCCCCGCTCCTCAGTGGGAGCTCTTGCCGTTTATGCGCCTCCGGGCGCGACAGACCAGGAAGTGGGCGGTGCAGTGTACAGAGCTCGCTGGGAGCTGTAGTTTCCCCCCACGGCGGCCGTGCAGAGTGGAGAGCAACGGCGGCGAGGGAAACAAACAGCGTCAGGACCCCAGCAGTGAGCGCCGCGGCAAGTTCGACCCTCCAGGTAGGTCTTCAATGTCCCCCGCTCCTCAGTGGAAGCTGTCGCCGTTTAAGCGCCTCCGGGCACGACAGACCAGGAAGTGGGCGGTGCTGTGTGCAGAGCTCGCTGGGAGCTGTAGTTTCCCCCCACGTGCAGAGTGGAGAGCAACGGCGGCGAGGGAAACAAACAGCGTCAGGACCCCAGCAGTGAGCGCCGCGGCAAGTTCGACCCTCCAGGTAGGTCTTCAATGTCATATCACAACACGTCTACGGATACTGATCTGTCGGGGAGGGTTTGGGTCTCCAAAGCATTTCTCGTAAACCATCAAACACAATTTACAGCACTGAGTTTTCTCAAGTGCACTGTGTAGGTATCAGTTGTGGCCAATGTTCTCCTCAATCTCAGTTACTGGCACTTGGTAAACATTTATGGCCATTTTACTTGAGGGATTTAACAACTTTCACATTCACCAGTTTCTTCCGCACCAACATCCGAACCTTTCCTGGCACATAGAATGTGTTTCTTCTCTAGAGCTCGAGAATGTTTTAACTTTCCTTGAAATAATCCTTTTCATTGTGTTTCACTAAATATAAATCTTCTTTTTTCTGTTCATGCTTCAGTAACTTGGTGGCCCAGAACTCATCACACTCCTCCGACAGGACCCATGCACTGCAACACCTGACAGTTATATTATATTTTGTTCCTCCGAGGGTGGCAGCCACGCTGCACTGCAGTATAGTACTTTCCTCAGCTCCCACTTCCTCGCCACACCTAGATTTTGGAAATTGTTTAAAGGTAGAATGTTGGATGTCCTTCAGTTTTTCAAAATAATCCTTCTTATGGCACTGACTTCAGTTGCTTAGTGCTAAATCTTGCTTTCTTCATCAGTAATTTTAATCACCTGGGTCTTTTCCTTCTGTCCGAGGGACGACGGCGGCCGAGGCTCACCTAGGGGACTGCTGCTTCTTTAAAAGTGGCGGGATATGGCCCTCACGGCATAAGGTGCTCTGTGGGACCGGCGTCTCGCGTCGGTTATAGTTATGTTATGCTTTGTTTTGTTATGCTATGCTATGTTTTGTTATGCTATCCTATGCTTTGTTTTGTTATGCTATGCTATGTTTAGTTTTGCTATCCTATGCTTTGTTTTGTTATGCTATGCTATGTTTTTATGTGTTTTGTTATGCTATGCTATGTTTTGTTGTGTTTTGCTATGCTATGCTTTGTTATGTTATGTTAATAATAACTTATATAGTGCGTTTCTTGGTGCTAGCTTTAGCGTGTACCGGGACCTGGGGAGGCTTACACACAGGCCTATGTGAACAGCCAAGTTTTTTTCCTAAAACTCAGGAGGTTGATGCAGGATCGAATTTCTAAAAGAAGGGAATTCCAGAGTCCAGGAGCCAAAGTTGCAAACCTGCAACCGCCCTGCCATTCTAGCTTAAATGACGGAGTGACCAAAAGTTGAAGACTGGTGGAACGGAGAGTTCAGTAGGGGGTGTACCGAGGTAAAAGACATTTAATGAATTTGGGCCTGCGATCGTGCAGGGACTTGAAAATAATGCAGGCCCTCTTGAATACTGTGCATTGGGAGATTGAAGCCAATGGAGTTTTCTCAGCAGGGGTCTGGCGGATTGCCATTTTAGTTATGCTATGCTATGTTTTGTTATGCTATGCTATGTTTTGTTGTGTTTTATTATGCTGTGCTTTGTTTTGCTATGTTTTGTTATGCTATGTTTTGTTAAGCTATGCTATGCTTTGTTATGCTATGTTTTGTTATGCTATGCTATGTTGTGTTTTGTTATGCTACACTATGTTTTGTTGTGTTTTGTTATGCTATGATATGTTTTGCTGTGCTTTGCTATGCTATATTTTGTTATGTATGCTATGTTTTGTTGTGTTTTGTTATGCTATGCTATGTTTTGATGTGTTTTGCTATGTTTTGTTATGTTATGCTATGTTTTGTTATGCTATGCTTTCTTTTGTTATGTTATACTATGTTTTGTTATCTTATGCTATGTTTTGTTCTGCTGTTTTTTTGTGTTTTGTTATGCTATGCTTTCTTTTGTTATGTTATACTATGTTTTGTTATCTTATGCTATGTTTTGTTCTGCTGTTTTTTTGTGTTTTGTTATGCTATGCTATGTTTTGTTATACTATGCTATGTTTTGTTTTGCTATGCTTTGTTATGCTATGTTATGTTTTGTTATGCTATGCTTTCTTTTGTTATGTTATGCTATGTTTTGTTATCTTATGCTATGTTTTGTTCTGCTGTTTTGTTGTGTTTTGTTATGCTATGCTATGCTATGTTTTGTTATACTATGCTATGTTTTGTTTTGCTATGCTTTATTATGTTATGCTATGCTTTGTTTTAGGGGAGGGTGTGAGGGTGAGTGAGGGGGTGTGAGGGTGAGGGTGAGGGGGTGTGAGGGTGAGGGTGTGAGGGGGTGTGAGGGTGAGGGGGTGTGAGGGGGTGTGAGGATAAGGGTGTGTGAGGGTGTGAGGGTGAGGGTGTGATGGTGAGTGAGGGTGTGTGAGGGTGAAAGGGTGTGTGAGGGTGAGGGGGTGTAAGGGTGTGTGAGAGTGAGGGGGGTGAGGGTGTGTGAGGGTGAGGGTGTGTGAGGGTGAGAGTGTGTGAGGGTGAGTGAGGGTGTGTGAGGGTTAGAGGGTTATGAGGATGAGGGTGTGTGAGGGTGAGGGTGTGAGGGTGAGTGAGGGTGAGTGAGGGTGTGTGAGGGTGAGGGGGTTTGAGGGTGAGGAGGTGTGAGGGTGAGGGGGTGTGAGGGCAAGGGGGTGTGAGTGTGGGTGAGGGTGTGTGAGGGTGAGGTGGTGTGAGGATGAGGGGGTGTGAGGGTGAGTATGGGTGAGGGTGTGTGAGGGTGAGGGTGTGTGAGGGGGTTTGAGGGTAAGGGGGTGTGTGAGGGTGAGGGGGTGGGTGAGGGGGTGTGAGGGTGAGGGTGTGTGAGGGTGAGGGTTTGTAAGGGTGAGTGGTGGGGTTGTGAGGGTGAGGGGGTGTGAGGGTGTGAGGGGGTGTGAGGGTGAGGGGGGTGAGGTTGAGGGTGTGTGAGGGTGAGGGGTGTGAGGGTGTGAGGGTGAGAGGGTGTGAGGGTGAGAGGGTGTGAGTGTGAGGGGAAGTAAGGGTGATGGGGTGTGAGGGGGAGGGGGTGTGAGGGGGAGGGAGGGGGAGGGTGTGTGAGGGGGTGTGAGCGGGTGTGAGGGTGTGGGGTGTGGGGGTGTGAGGGTGAGGGTGTGTGTGGGTGTGTGGGTGAGGGTGTGTGAGGTTGAGGGTGTGGGGTTGTGAGGGTAAGGGGGTGTGAGGGTAATGGGGTGTGAGGGTGAGGGGGTGAGGCTGAGGGGGTGTGAGGGTGAGGGTGACGGGGGTGAACGTGACGGGTGTGAGGGTGTGTGAGTGTGTGATAGTGAGGGTTTGTGAGGGTGAGAGGGTGTGTGAGGGTGAGAGTGTGAGGGGGTGTGAGGGTGAGGGGGTGTGAGGGTGAGCAGGTGTGAGGGTGAGGGTGTGAGGGTGAGGGGGTGTGAGGGGGTGTGAGGGTGAGAGGGGGTGTGAGGGTGAGAGGGTGTGTTAGGGTGAGAGGGTGAGTGAGGGTGTGTGAGGGTGTGTGAGGGTGAGGGGGTGTGAGGGTGAGGGAGTGTGAGAGTGAGGGGGTGTGAGGGTAAGGGGGTGTGTGAGGGTGAGGGTGTGAGGGTGAGGGAGTGTGGGGGTTTAAGGGGGTGAGGGTGAGGGGTGTGAGGGTGAGGGGGTGAGGGGGTGTGTGAGTGTGTGAGTGTGAGGGTGTGAGGGTGTGTGAGGGTGAGGGTATGTGAGGTGTTAGGGTGTGTGAGGGTAAGGGGGTGTGAGGGTGTGTGAGGGTGAGGGGGTGTGTGAGGGTGAGGGTATGTGGGGGTGTGAAGGGATGAGGGTGAAGGGGTGTGAGGGTGAGCGGGTGTGAGGGTGGGTGAGGGGGTGTGAGGGTGAGGTGTGTGAGGGTGAGAGGGTGTGTGAGGGTGAATGAGGGTGAGGGTGTGTGAGGGTGAGGGTGTGTGAGTGTGAGGGTGTGTTAGGGTGAGGGGGTGTGAGAAAACCTGTGGTCCAGTTGTGGTTTATGCGGATATTCGTTTCTTGTTAAAACCTGTTTGATGGTGATCGCCCAGTTGGAGACTGTGGGTGCCTTTCTGCTGAGCTCTGAGGGCATCGGAAGAGAGCGGCTCCTTCCCACTGTGATTTAACAAACATATGCCCCTTTTTTTGTTGACGTACTTTGGATGGAAGCCCTGGAGCGATGGCGCTTGAGGCCGCACGGGAAGGACGAGGCTCGGGGACGGGCAGGAGGCTGAAGCTTTTTACAATAAAACATGGCCACTAGATGGCAGTGAGTATCCACCACATTAAAGAAGCATGCAGTCAGGCTGATACAAAGAAGCCTCTCGGAGCAGTGAAAAACAAGCTCTCGGCATTGCGTGGGGGGGAGCGTAGCGGATTCCTTTGAAGTCTGATGGAGGGGGGGGCGGGGGAGCGGATCCTTTGAAGTCTGATGCCAAGGCTCACAAGCTGATAACAAATGGAGTGTGATGTGATGTGTACGCGCCTGGCTTACAGGAACTGTATTGAATCCGCTGTTTGGGGAGACTTTTTGGACCGCTTACTATAATGTCGCCTATCATCCCTACGGGGTGGAATAGACGAGACCTAAAAAGGAAGGTTTTTGTCTGGGAAAAGGTTTATTTTGCAGGTCGAATTGGCAGTTTATACATGGACCCACAGGCTGCAATGGCAAGTCTGAGATTTGTTTTAAAAGAATATTTAAGTGGGTGGCACAATCAGTGCTGCAGGAAGACTCGTAGCATTTGATTTACAGGCCCTGGGAAATGTAGTGCCACTTCTCTAGGAACTTAAAAGTGAATTAAATGAGGCAATTGTGTGTAAGCCAATTTTACCATGTTTTAAGGAAGGATTGCACAAACACTAGATCTGGTTAGCAGTGATAAAGTGCTCTGAGTCTTAAAAGCCAACAAAAATGGGTTCTGAACACTGGAGAGTGAGGGCAAAAGGTTTGCAGCTGACCTTGCAAAGAGGGCAAAGTCCAACAGCAGGTAACAAGTTTGAATCCCTGAAAGCTTGTGAATATAATTAAATTGAGTTCCATGAGTTAGTAGTAGTAACATCTGTCGATTACGAGTAAGAATCCTTGCAAAGCTGACTCAACCTTCCATCCTTCCAAAAAGATGTAAACTGAGTACTGTGAGATGGTAACAGTAACATGTCATTTACAGTGTTTAGAAACTGTAGTACTGCGATATGAAGCCCTCAGGTAATTATTAGATGAACTGTTCTCAATTAAGCTGCTGTCTGTTTCTCCCGAGAAGTGTCCCATATGACAATGCAAGGACATCAGGGAAACAATCAATGCAAACTACAGCCTTGCCCACCTAGTCCAGATTTTCACATGTGTTGTAGGTCTGAGACAGCGCTTCATTTGTAAAAGAATGCGTACCACTGCCCAAACCTCTCCTTGGAGCCCCGTGACCGGTGCTTTTAAATGTCAGACCCCTTTAATCCACTACAAGACACTGCTTGCCCCACTATCTCACTTTTAATGGTCCCTTCTTTCCACCTTAGTGATGGTTTTTCTGTCTTAGTCTTTCTTTCCCATTTGTGTATTTTTCCCTCTCTTGCCTGCTGTTAATATCTGATGCAGTATAATCAGAGCCAGTCTCCAAAAATGAGTGTTGGTGACCCCCACTGGCAACCACCAGATTAAAATTAAGCACTGGTCTGTGATGCTCAATGCATGCCTTTCTTGAGGTAACATCTTATGGTTCTTGAAGGAGACTTTACGAATGAGTACCAGTGCCACAAATTAGCAGACAGCCTGGGGCAGGTCCAAATCCATGAATTGGTTCCACAGTTACTCAAAAATAGCAGAGGCGTAGTGCATGCTTCGCCTCCCGTTGTTGTTTGTGGTACTACACACCACAGATCATGTCCCCCAGCATAATGGAGGCATCAATTACTGTAACTTCAGCCTGGCAAAATGTTTTCTTTTCCAGGTTAAATTGCCAGTTTAAAACTGCACACAAAGGCAGCAATAGCATGTTTAAAGGGCTAATCTAGTGGGTGGCAAAATAAGTGCTTCAGGCCTAATAGTAGTGTTTAATTTACAGGCTGTGGGTACATGTAGTATCATTTCACTAGGGACTTACCAGTGAATTAAATCTTCCAATTGGTGTAAGCCAATTTAAACATGTTTAAAGGAGAGAGCAAAAACACTTTAGCACTGGTTTGCAGTGGTAAAGTGCACAGAATCCAAAGGGCAACACAAAAAAAGATCAGCAAAATATGGAGTGAGGCAACAAGTCTGGGGGAGGACCACCCCAAGACTGACATTTTTTTGCCATTTCTTACCCCCGGAGATTCTTTCTGATTTGAAAAAAAGTATTGAAGACAGTTAGAAATCCACATAATTCTGGATCCTGCGTGATTCATGCAGGATTTACAAATGATATGGTTGGCCTTTTAAAATGTGAATATTGGCATCTTTCCTTTGTGCTAACCATGCCAGTCATGCACTCGAAGCATTTGGAATATTTACAGCTCTGTTTGCAGATGAAATGATTTGGGAAAATTAGGACATTTAGGAAAAGGCTTCAAACATATTATTTGTTTCAATATTCAAAAGCTTTAAAGGACTCCTGGCCAGGCTGGACTGCCCGTAGTGTGCATCAGGCATTTTCCCGGGAGGCTGGAAGGGTGGGGGCCGGTTTTGCAGTGTTGGGGCCCTGTTTTGCAGTTGTGTTGCAATATCGGCCCCCAGCAACAAAAGCAGCAGTGCTTCACCCTTGCAGCCCTCCCCCTTTTCCCCTGGCCGATGGTCTGACAAAATTGCCATGGCTGGAGTTTGCACTGATGTGTTGCCTGCTGTAATTTTTAAAGTCAGCCCTGCTTTGCAGACTGCCTTTTAAAGTAAATGATATGCTAATACGACTTTGGAATTAAAGGTACTTCCAAAGTCATTAGCTACCTTATATTGCATATATTGTCACCACTAAAGTCTCCCCTAAGTGCCCCATGGGTGGGATGCTATGTAATTATAAGCAGGCACATTATAAAAGATCTTTTATATGCCATTGTAAGGGAAAAACTGCCAATTTTGTTTACTTAGCTCCATAGGCTAACATTGGAATATTTTTATTCAAGTATAAATATTGCTAGAAATTAGCTAAAATATCATTCAAGGACCTGAAAGATTTGCAGTGATAAATTCAACAACTTGCCACTGTTCATTTTCTAATAACTAGTACAGAAAAGAAGTTATAGAACTTTTTTTTCTGTGAGCAAAAATCCAGCCTTCTAGCAGCCTCTCTTGATTGGTCAGCTTTAATAGACTTAGCCAAGCTGCTCTGATGAGGAGATAAGTGGCCTGCATAGAGCAGAGGTTATCTGATGGGGTGAGCTCTGCAGGGGCAGAGAACAGGCCGGGTCGGTGCTGGGTAAATTAAAACTGGACTTAAAAGAGAACAGGACAGTAGAAATGCCAGCCCTACCCCTCTTCCTGCACCTCCAGCCAGATGGCAGGCCTGGGAATGAAATTTGCAGAAGGTCTGGAAGAGTGTTAATGGAAATGAGGCACACCAGTTGGTTGGTTTAGACAGGTCTGTCTCTCCTGGAGAGCAACATGAGCCCAAGAGTCAAGCCGGCTACTTTCAACAACAAATCGGCTTAGATTTTAGGTTTGTCCCGCTGAAAGCTCTGGAGCTCAAGACTTCCAGGAGTTTACTGGGGGCTCCCACTGAACCAAGCCAGCGAACCCACTGCAAATCCAGCTTGGCCAAGTGCCGTGCTCGCCGTCGAGAGAAAATTCTCCAGAAAAGTGTGAAAGTAATTTTAGCGCAACCTCCCACTTAGTGAATCTGACAAAGGCTCCAAAGCGGTCGGCCTCAAATGCTGACTTTGTCCCGTTTAAGCATGACCAGATGTCCCAAGTTGCCGCTATATGTTTTTACACACTACAAAGTGTTTCATCTTTAAAAAAATCATATCTCCAGTTCCCTGTATTGGATGTTTGTCGTTTAGGTGTCATTTTAAAGATACAATTATTTCATATGTTTATAAATTAGTGTGGGATTTTTATTGTGTGTTGTGTCTTACTTATTTAATGTATTGGTGTTTTTAAAGGCTTAACATTCCTGTCTCTTGAGTTAAGCCTGCCTGCTCACAACCAGCTACCAAGGTTTGTCCAGCGACTAATGTATTGAGACCTTGACTGGACCTTAAATTGCGTTGGTGGCCCTATTGCTAGTGGCGAGTGCATACATAGCCCTACTAATAATATACCTTTCAACACTCAATTTGACAGGAGACCTCTCTGATTCTTTTTAAAGACCTAGGGCCAGATGTAGGTAAATGTCATTTACCGATTCTTAAATACCGATTTTTACCGAATCGGTATTCAAAAATCGGTAAATGAGATGTAGGGAAAAAATCGGTATTATTTACTGAATCGGTAAAATTCGGTATCGGACATTCGGAATTTACCGAATTGGTATTTACCGAATCGGTATTTCCCATTCATTCCTATGGGCCTTTTGGCCCATAGGAATGAATGAGAAATACCGATTCGGTAAATACCGATTCGGTAAATACGGAATCGGTAAATTCCGAATCGGAACGCAAGCAAAAGTGAAACTTAAGAAAACAGCCAATCAGGTGCTACCACCCTCCCCCTCCCTACCAGGAAGTGGCTACCCAGGCAGCTGCAACTAATTAGAAGGTTCTGGAGAGGCAGTCAGAGCTGAGCAGAGACACAGAGCAGCAGGGAGAGTTTTTCTGAAACTTTACCAAAAAAAATGGCAAGCAGCAGTGAAAGCCAGAAGGCAGAAAGAAATAGAAAAATAAAGTTCAGCAGCATGGAGCTGCAGGTACTTGTGGAGGAGGTAGTGAGAGTGCACAACAAACTTTTTGGCAGGCACTCCCTCACTGTTCCTGAGTCTGCCAAACAAAAAATCTGGCTGCAATTGCTGAAAAAGTGAATGCAGTGGGAGTCACAGCCAGGAATACAGAGGATCTCAAAAAAAGATTTTATGACATCCGGAGCCTCACAAAGAAGAAAATGGCTGAAATCCACAAGCAGGCTGGTATCACCGGTGGTGGCAGGAACCCAGCGCCCCCCCTGACTGACCTGGAGGAGTTGGTGGCCTCAACCATTGAGGCAGACAGCGTCTTGGGACTCGGAGATGTGGACAGCTCAGCCCGAGCTGCGCAAAAAAAAGGTAAGACGCATGCGCAGCATGACACCCCATACCAACCTGCTTCCCTTTACCTTTTGTGGACAAGCTAACCCCAGTCCAGTACTGCTAGCACTATACAGGAGCGAAGTAGCCATCAGATCGTGCCTCAGGCTCATCCAATATAAATATCTACACAGGGCATACTACGATAGAGCACAACTACACCGCATTGGGAGGACTGAAACACCTACATGCCTGCGCTGTTTAGGGGTGGAAGGCATTATATCATACGGTGTGGGAGTGCTCCAAGATCCAAAGGTACTGGACGACCTTGATGGGGTGATGGAGAAGGTCCTGAGGGTGGAGGTTCCACCTACCCCCTCGTTTGTCCTACTGGGGATATCCACAGATATTGACTTCCCCAAGCCTGGGTTGGTTTTGTTACAATTGGGGTTGGTGGTCGCAAAACGAGATATAGCCAGGACATGGGGGGCCACAAAGGGACCATCTCTTGTCGAGTGGAGGAAGAGCATAGACATGTATATGCTAGGGGAGGAGACAACATACAAAACCCCCGGGCTGCCAAAAAAAGTTCTAGAAAATATGGAAGCCTTGGCTTAAACACTATGGACTTGCGCTCTCTGATTCGCTATGATAAAGCAAGGTTGGGTGTATGGTTGGAAGGGAAAGATGGGGCCCGCCACACTACACCGTCCCATCATACCATTTTTTGACTCTCTAAAAATTTTTTTATTGTGCTTCAGTCATGCTATCCTTCATCATCTGAGTGATTGTAGCTAAATGATATTTTAGTTGGCCAGCATATATTCCGACAAAGGTTTTCCTATGCAGTGTTCATCATTCTCAGACCACATCTAAAAGGCTTCTGGGTTTCCTCCTCAATAGGATCTCAAAATGTGAATATCCAGTATTGCACAGAACCTTACCCCTTAGGGCAACTAACTCTAGAAGTAATATATAATCCTAGTTCTTTTCTCCTTTTTGTACTATTTTTTGGGGTACTCTTTTTGTGGATTTTTACCACTCTACCAGCTGTGGATGACATAATGAGGTCCTTATTTTGCAGATCCGAAGCTGATTCCATATTTGATTAACATTGCTCCCTGTTCTGTCAGTATCTCTGTAAACAATCTCGTATGAGAAAAATACCTATCATAGTATTTGTTACGTCATCAGTTGTAGTGGTTCTTGAAAGTATTACTTAATGGTATCAGAAGGCATAATCTGCAATAACAAGAAGATAACAATAAGCCAGCGTGGAAGGGATAAATGACAAGTTGACCATTCATACATATTGAATGGGTGTACCAGTAATAGGTAAAGGTTGAAGTGCAGCCTTTGCAGTACTGCTTGATATTGGCAAGGATCCCTAGCCAAATCTAATACTGCCCTTTCAGTCTTTTCCCTTCCGAAATGTCCACTGGTACACAAGTATGAGCTAAATACAATAACTGCTTTTGGAAGAATTTAAGAAGTATCAATTGGATCTGTCCTGTTTTAGGCACTTGTTTGTATATAAACCGATTTTTTTAAAGGCCCCACTGAATTGATTCTATTCTTCTTTGGCCCTGTTAATTACGTGTCTTAAAGTACTGCTTCTCTTTTTGTTGTGCAGCACAGAAATTTCTCTCCTCTTCCAACCCTGCGCCCAAATCTACAAAAAGGCATGGGGTCATAAAAGCATACACTTGACTTACCTTTCTTTTTTCTTGGCTTCTTTCCTTTGATTTATTCCTTTGATTTACGGAAACTCAAGTTAATCTATTTGGGAATAAGAGGCCTGTGGTAAACATTCTCTTTACTTCTCATTGAGCCCCTAAAGTACTGAATACAAAGGGGTTTACCCACCTCTAATATTTTATTTTAATTTATTTGAGTTTTATATAGCGCTGGCTAGACCCGGAGATATCAGAGCGCTTTACATAAGGTTCCACAAAATTACATCAATTACAAGATAACGTCAGTTACAAGAGAACATTTCAAGAGCTTAGAAGGGTAAGGAGGTGGGGTAGGGTGTGGGAGGGAGAGAGGAAGGAGATAGGATGGATGGAAAGACGAAGGAAGAGTCTGCCCAAAGTCCGACTGAGTAGGTGACGGCCGAG
The DNA here is from genome assembly GCF_964261635.1 of Lissotriton helveticus. Classification (NCBI taxonomy): domain Eukaryota; kingdom Metazoa; phylum Chordata; class Amphibia; order Caudata; family Salamandridae; genus Lissotriton; species Lissotriton helveticus. Next base: position 962,473,657 of record NC_136068.1, on the reverse strand, counting down.
GGGGGAAGTCCACAGCCCATCTACTCTATAGCTAACAGGTAGCTCCATCAGGCTTCAGTCAAGCGGCTAGGTCTCAAGGAGAAAACAATTAAAGAGGAGGGATGAAGGGAGCATAAAGGAGAAAGTGGGTGAAGTAAAGGGGAATGAGGGAAAGTATGACAGAGAGACGAAGTAAGTTCTGCCCAATGTCCGGCTGGGTAGGTGACGGCCGAAGGGGTAGTACGCAGCCCATCTCCTCTATAGCTATCAAGTAGCTCCACCGGGCATCAGCCAAAAAGCTAGGGGCCTCATTTATGAAAATTGACGCATCGCTGCGTGAAAACAGCGATGCGTCACTTTTCACTGCGCCCTCCTTGCGACACCAATGATGCTTCATATTTACAGTATGACGCATCATTGCGCAAGGAGTTACAGATACGTCAGTATTTCTGACATATCTGTATGGCGCAAAAGTGACGCATTGCTGGAATGTGTCACGAAAGTGACGCAACTCCAGCAATGTATCCTTTCACATGGGGCAAGCCCCATCTGAAAGGGCCTGCGTCAGTCTTACGCCTGCTGTGAGGCAGGCGTAAGAAATTGACGCATTTGTGTCCTAGAAGTGGCGCAGTGAAATCTCATAGATTTCATTGCGTCACTCCTACGACCCTTTCTTGCGTCAATACGCTCCCCTTGCATACATTATACCAGGCTCAGGTATAATGTGGCGCAGGGGTTTACAAAGTGACGCATCTACCTAGATGCGTCACTTAGTAAATATGGAGCAACAAGGCGCATTTTTTACGCCACTGGTGCATCACAAAAAGTGACGCACCAGCGGCGTAAAAGTGATGCACAGCCTCATAAATGAGGCCCTAGGTCTCCACGGTCAGAGCCAGGTTCACAGTTTTGGTGTCCTGAAGGGTAGGCCGGATGGGGATGTATACGAGGTCTGGATGACGTCTGTTTTTTTCTCAAGGAGTAGCACAACATGGTAGGGAACACTGTGGCAGTCATCTTGGGGTCAGGCAGTCCCAATGATTTTAAAGAAGTGATCCAACTTCCCACAGGAAGGAGATCAGCTCCGCTACTGCCCTCGAGGATAACACCTCAATTAGAGATGTGCCCCCAGCCATCAGCTAATTCGGGTTGTTAGTAAAGGATCACCTTTTTTTTTATGGCAAAAGGGCACCTCAAAGGACTCCCCTTGCCAACACAGGTTGATTCCCCTCAATTAATTGCTGCAATGCGTGGAGTCATTTTACGTTGTCGACCATCCCCTGACCTAAGGTTTGGGCTATAGAGTCCTGTAATGACTGCAGGCTGTGCTCGTCATCGAGTTGGTACACTCACTGGAGGGGAAGGGGTAGTGTGCTCACCTAGCCAAGAGATAGTGTGGAAGTTAAGGACCCTATAGGACTATATGATTGTGCGTCTGCCTTCATTCCCAGTATGTTGCTGTGCATCTTCAACTGAAGCTCTGGTTCTCCACTGTATCTCAGTGTTACTTCCCAGACGCCATCTTGGAGTCAGGCAAAGGTTCCCATCAGACGGTCTCTGCTCCTCCAACTTTGCATGCACTTTTCCAAAGTAGAATTCCATCTGGGCGCCTGCAAATCCTAGTCTCATATGCACGACCCCCACTCAGCCATTCCATGCCTCTACTGCTTATAGACCGGCATCACAGGGCTGCCATTTTAAGGTCAGGCATGCTAGTGTAATCCCCTCTTGGGCTTCGTAAAATCAGGCCCCGGTAACAGCAGGACTATTTTGGAGGGGGGGTGCCGTCTGTACTATCTGGAGGGGTCAGTCAGTCCTCCACCCCGTCACTCTCCACTGCTGCAGGCTATACAAGCGGGAGCCCACGGTCCTTACACAACACATGGAGACCCAAGCTGCGCTACAAGCAGTATCGCCAGGTACAGGATCCTTGCTAGGCTCACCTCCGACACGGCATCCAGCCTCCCTGGGGATCCTCAGTGCTCTACCGTCGCTCCCTTCGACCCTAGCTTCTACAATCTTATTTCCTGGTTGTATGGGTATAGTGGCTGTGGGGTATTGTTCTTGATCCCCATGTACACATGTAATTTTTCTTCCAGATTAATTACTCATCTGATTTGGTTCAACTAGCTGGCTTCGAATGACTAATTGATGGCAACCCATATCCACCAATGCTTTTAGGGGTTTTCTATCTGCCCACATGGGGTAGTTAAATGTCTTATTTGAATTTCAAACAGTTTCAAGGGTTTGAGGGGAGCACTCCTATTTAAACAAATATTTTCAGTCTAGTCTAATGGTGCTGCAACTAAGCAGGTTTGTCACGCCTGTATTCAATTGGCAAATTTTGATGAGATGAGCTCACATCTAGTTGCGCACAAGTGAACAGTGCGCAACTAGATGTGAGCTCATCTCATCAAAACTTGTTATTTAAATTTCATCCATAGTGCATTTGTTTCCTACACATTATATCTCCATTGGTATAGTAGACTGCTTTTTAGGGCAAACACAGGGAACATGCCCATGCTCCATTCAAAATACTGTGGGCCATGAGTCGCATTAATAGGAGAAACATGTCGCAAGAGCCCCACTCTCAGACGGACGTCAGCTGACGGGGCAAGGGTCAACTACCGATAAGGAGGGCGGTCTGTTAATGGAGCGCTTCGCTGCCGGTCTGGGAGAAAACTCTAGCGCGTTTGTACTGCGACTGGAAGAGTCTTTTCTTCGGAGTCACGGTTCGCCTTCCGGGGCACCAGCTATTCATGGCGATCCCTTGACAGTGCTTCCAGCTTCTCCTGTTTTCTTTATCAAAACCTGTTTAGTTAAAACATTGGTGAAGAAGGTATTTAAAGTATCCTCGCCTACTAAATCACGGTAGGATGGATGACTAGTGTTCCTGTCTGTATTATTACTTATCTGATGTCTTGCTAGCCACTTTGTGAGGTTTTGGGTGCCTCATCTTTGATTTGTCTGCAACTTTCCTTCTGATGAAGTAAGGTAGAAATAGGTTATTTGCCAGAACTCCAAGGATAGCCTATTCTAAATTTTGAACCAACACATTTTTGTATTTTTTTCTGCTGCTTTTATTATCTTTTCTAAGAAAATATGTTTTTTGTTTTTTTCCTATTAGAATCAGGATAGTTATATTTTTTGGGTCAGGTAGATTAATGCTGGCCTTCGTTAAGGGAAACATCGTTTACAACGCACTTGTTACAACACGTGTCATTATAACTAATGAGTTACAAAGCGAAATCCATTGCAACGCATGTCATTACATTGCATAATCCATTACAACGCATTCTCCAAATGAATGCCCCAGCAGAGTTACATTAGTATTTGCATTGTAATGGATTATGCATTGTAACGACATGCATTGTAACGACATGCGTTGTAATGGATTTTGCGATGAAAAAAATGCGTTGTAATGACACGTGAAGTAACACGTGCATTGTAAAGGTTAGTACTGTTCACGTTTCCATATATTGAATACCATATGCTGCAACCCTAATGTTAATGCTTAGTACCTTTTTTTGGTTTTAAACATCACAAGTTATAAGTTAAACCCTGCACAACTATTTCTTCAAAAGAATTGGAAGAGGGATGCTCATCAGGTATATCACATTACATTATTATTTATTCGTCCTTCCACTGCATGTATGAATGTACTTACCCTATGTTATTTTTATATAGGAGGTGTCTGCAGTAATCCCCGTAGGAATACCATGCCATCGTATTCGACTCCTTCTCCCTTTCCTTGTTTTGTTTTCCCCTCTTCCCCACATTTGCCTATTTAGCTTTGACTATGTTAGGCTAAATTGGAGGGTGAGGGAAGGTGGGATCCGGCATCTGTTTGTCCATCTTGCCTCTGCGGAGACACCAGGTGAGCTCCACAGAATGTGAAGCCCACGTATATTTTCCACCTGGGTGTGATGGAGGAACGCCAGATTACTTTGGCTTATGTCACACACATGACAGGGAACCTGCAAAAAGGAACACAGGCCCTGACTCTTAGGGTGGATGCCTTGCTACAAACTACCCAAACTGCACCCTCATCAGACACTGCGTCAGGCGCCCATAGTAATCTCATTGCATCTCAGTCCTCCTCTTCTAATATTGTGTCACCAGTATATCACATTACCACCCCCTCTTCTATACCGTTAGCACCACCAGGAAGATTTTTACCTGCCAGCTCCGATCCGCCAGCCTCGCCCTTGCCGCCGTCCCACGATTTCGGATATCCACCGTCGGAGCAAGATCCTTCTCCTACCTGGCAGCCAAGACATGGAACTCCCTCCCCACTCGCCTACGGCTGACCCCGGACCATCTCGCCTTCAGGAAACAACTCAAGACCTGGCTGTTCGAGCAGTAGCGACCCCCCCCCTCAAGCGCCTTGAGACCCTCACGGGTGAGCAGCGCGCTATACAAATTTTTGTGATTGATTGATTGACTGATAGGAGATCCTACTAAGTTTGCTACTTTTATCAACCAAAGCCAGTTGCATTTATGTGCAAGGTATCTTGCTTCCCCACAGAGCAATCAAAAGTAGCCTTTGTTTTGTCGTATTTGGGAGGAAAGGCTGCTATGTCGTCTATCCCCTTAGTAGTATGCAATGACCCCTTGTTGTATCATTACATGGCCTTCAAAGAAGAATTACGATGATTGTTTGATAGACACTCATTGATGCAATCGGTAGATACTGAATTGTTGAACCTAAAACAGGGATCAGAGGATCTCATGACCTATATCTCCCATTTCAATAGGTTAATTGCTGAGGCAGGATGGCCTGAGGCCAAGCTCAATGTTCTGTTTTACAAAGGGTTGAAAGATGAGTTGAAAGACGGTTTGGCGCAGGTAGTGGACCGCACTGACTCTTGTGATGCTCTCATTGATATAGTGGTCAAATTGGGAAACTAGAAAATCAGAGAATTGTGGAGACAAGTTGCTCGGGTAGGTCAGGTTTGATAGTCTCCCAGTTGTAATCCAAAATCCTGCCTGTTCCCCTTTGCACCATTTCTATATGAAAGAATGAATAAGCTGGGAAAATAAATCTGTGGAGGTCCAAGTTATGTTAGACTATGGGGCTACAGGACATTTTATAGACTCCACCTGGGCTAAATATATGGCAATTCCTATTGAACCCAAAAAGGTAGTAGAGATAGTAAAAACTATTGATGGGAGCACAATAACATCAGGACCAGTCACGTATACCACTACTGACTTAGAACTTTGCATAAATAATAGTCACTATGAAACAATTCAATTTGTTCTAATTTCCTTGCGTCAGTTTCAGGCTACTGTAGGAATCTCTTGGTTGATAAAACATGATCCAGATATAAATTAGAGTTAAATACTTGGTTTTCACTTCTGACTTCTGTATGCTGCACTGCATGAAGAGTGTTACATCATCACAACACATAGCCATGACCACTGACTCTATCTTACCTGAAGTACCTGCCTGCTATCACCCCCTACGAGAGGTATTCGATAAAGATAAAGAGAAGGCCTCTGTTCTACCGCCTCATCATCCATATGATTGCATTGATTTAATACCTGGAGCTAAAATCCCATGTAGTCATATATATATATGCTCTGATAGAGAAAGAGAATATCTATTTGAGGGAATACTTATTTTATTTGAGCTTCTGGGTCTGCTGCTTCTTCCCCCCTTTTTTATACCCAAACAGAGGGAGGTCGTCAGTGTTGCATCGACTATAGAGCCTTAAATAGTGTAACAATAAAGAACAGTGAACAAGTTACTTACATTCAGTAACGCATTTTCTGGTGGATACAGTATCCGACTGTGGATTCCTCACCTTATGAATATCCCCTGCGCCAGCATTCCCCAGACGTTTTTCCTAGCTCTCCACACCGACGAGGTTGTCACAAAGCCATGGCTCCGGATGACGTCACTGGAGCCATAAGAGGACCAAGTCAGGCTTGATGATGTCAGTTCCAACTATTTTTTCCGTGCCACTGAGGCAAAACGGGTGAACCGACCATAGAGACAAGGCATATATAGTACACAGAATTCACACAAATACACCCAATGTAAATTGAAATAAGAAAGCAAAGAAAGCTCACATTTCAAATAAGTCCATATATAGACAAATAGAGTTAATACAGAATGACTACATTAAATCATCAAATTAACCATTACCTCTTTTTAAGGTATAAAAGGGTGGACAACGGGGAGGTGGGTGGGTCAGTGAGGAATCCACAGGCCGATACTGTATCCACCAGAAAAAGCGTTACCGAAGGTAAGTAACTTGTTCTTCTGATTGATTTATTCGCCTGTGGATTCCTCACCTTCTAAATAGAATCCCACAGCAGTCCAACCCCCAGAAGAGGGTGTCCACCCTTCTATACCAAAAAGTCCTGCAAAACAGAGCGTGCAAAATGGCTGTCCCTCCTCACCTCGGAATCCAAGCAGTAATGCTTCGTGAAAGTGTGGAGGGAGGCCCAAGTTGCGGCGTTACAGATGTCCAACACAGGAACACCCCTGGACAAGCAAGAAATAGATGATTTAGCCCTGGTGGAATGAGCTCTAATGCCTTCAGGAGGCTCCTTACCCGCCAGAGCGTAGCAGATCTTGATGCACAAGATGATTCACCTAGATAAAGGGTGCCTTGTCCTTCATACGTCCAGTATGGCCCACACGGAGCAGATCACCCTGATGGAAGTCCTTTGTTCTATCCAAATAGAAACTAATCGCCCTCTTTGGATCCAAGCGATGAAGCCTCTCCTCATTGGAAGGATGAGGGGGAGGATAGAAAGTAGGAAGGGTAATGGACTGTCCTAAATGGAAGGGAGTTACCACCTTAGGCAGAAAAGCAGCCCTGGCCCTGAGTACCATCCTTTCAGCATGTATGGTCAGAAAAGGAGGCTTTGAACCCAAAGCCTGAAGCTCACTCACCCTCCTATCCGAAGTGATAGCCACAAGAAAGACTGTAAGCAGTCCCAAAGGACAACTATGCATAGGTTCAAACGTGGAACCCATTAAAAAAGTTAACCCTAGATTTAAATCCCACTGAGGCATAATAAAAGGAGTGGGCGGAAACATGTTTGTAAGCCCCTTAATGAACCTTAAAACTATTGAAGACTTAAAAAGAGATGACTGGTCAGGCAAACAAAGAAATGCTGATTTAGTCGACAAATATCCTTTAACAGTAGCCACAGCACAACCCTGCTGGGCCAAATGAAGCGAAAAACAAAGAATATCAGAAAGATGAGCTTTTAAGGGATCAATAGATTTCTCTGCACACCATTTAACACATTTAGATCACCTGTAGGAGTAGATAGACTTGGTGTAGTGTTGCCTGGACGATAATATAACATCCACCATATCAGGCGGGAGAGAGAAAGAATTCAGGTTGCCAGTTCAATATCCAGGAATCAAGGTGCAGGCTCTGGAAGTGGGGGTGTAGAATCTGCCCCTCCGACTGTGAGAAGAGGTCTACCCTGAGAGGGAGATGGAGCGGAGGGTGCGAAGAAAGGTGAGGAAGGTCTGTGTACTACACCCTTCTTGGCCAATCCGGGGTGATCAATTTAACTTGGGCCCGGTCTTGCGAATCTTCCTCAGAACCCGCGGAATCTCTTGCTCAAGAACAATTTTGAGTCCTGAAGATGACCGCTAAATGACATACCGGTCGAAACGCCGTTGACGCTTCTCTGTGGCTTAAAAAGTTTTTATAAGGACACAGTATTCATGTTTATGGTGTTCCTTTTTTGTGATTTATATTGTTGTTGCCACCTGTCTGGTCTATATGTATTGTTTTTTGTACACCAGCGTTTTTCTTGCTTGAGATTATATGTATGTTCAAAAAAAACTTTCTGAAATGTTGAAATAAATGTATAATTTTGATACTATTAGGCTGTTGTGAAGGGCTTCTTTAACTCATACATTGGATATCTTTCCAATTTTTAACATTTCTCTCCCCCTGAGCCTTTTGTCTGATATAATAAGTACTTTGTCACGGGTTCGGGGTTGTGGACAGCCCCTGTGGTTGTTAATTTTTTCCCCAGAGTAGAGGCATCAGTAATCACTGTGGTCATTGAAGCGGAAGGTGGAAGGACTTTCCTGGAGAAAGATTGCCCTCCACACTCCACCAAGACAGATCCGCAGCATCTTCTCTGGAGAGCCTGATTGACTCCCTGAGATCCCTGCTGTGCTGATACCACTGCCTGTGGAGGCACCTCTGAAGCGCCCTCTTGTGACAGCTTGCATGATTGACCAACAGAATGCAGGAAGTGAACAGACCGAGCAGGTGAAGGACCTTCAGAACCGGAACAACCGCTCCATTGTAAAACAAGGGAATCATTTCCTGAATGTCCAGAATCCTTTGTGGAGGCGGGAAAGCTCGACAAACAGTGGTATCCAGTACTGCCCCTTTGAACAGGTTGAGCTGTAAGGGCACTAGGTGAGACTTGGGTACATTTATCGAAAAACCCAGTCTGTACAACAGCTGTGTTGTTACCTGCAGATGATGACGCACCATCTACGGTGACTCTGCCTTCAGAAGCCAGTCGTCCAGGTAGGGGAAAACCAGAATCCCCGACCTCCTGAGATGGACAGCCACCACTGCCATCACCTTGGTGAAGACTCGAGGTGCAGTAGTAAGACCAAAGGGAAGGACCACAAACTGGTAGTGTTGCGACCCAACCGTAAAACAGAGATACTTCCTCTGCAACTTCAGGATTGGGATGTGAAAATACGCATCCTGTAAGTCGATGGACACCATCCAGTCCACCTGCTACACCGCCTGAAGAAATTGCACTTGGGTGAGCATCTTGAATCTCTCCTGCTTGAGAAGCAGATTCAAAATTCTGAGGTCCAGGATAGGACGTAACCTGCCATCCTTCTTGGGAATCAGGAAATACAGGGAGTAGCATCCCTGACACCTTTCCTGCTCCGGAATCACCTCTATCGCACCTTTTTGTAACAGAGCAAAAACCTCCTTCTGAAGGAGAAGTAAATGATCCTCCAAGCAAAACCCTTGGCAAGGAGGGTAAGGAAGTGATAATTCCCTGAAGGGAAGTGCGTACCCATTTTCTACCAGATCTAAAACCCAAAGGCCCGAAGTGATCAATTTCCAATCTTGTAGAAAATGGGTAAGCTGGCCTCCCATTGGACCTACATGATCCAGGATGGCGAATCTAGGGTTGCTTTCCTGCATTACCAGGAGGGGTTGGGGAGGTAGAGGAGGAGCAGGAAGAAGGTTGATGCCCAGTTTCACGAAGGCGACCTCTGCCTTTACCCCTGTAGCTCTTGTACAAGGGGTTTTGTTGCTGTTGCTGTCTGAACCCACGAAAGGAAGACTTCCCAAAGCCACTGTATCATTTATACCCATAATCTCTTGCCTGAGACTGCAGACCCAAAGACCTTGCAGTTGCCTTACTGTCCTTAATTCTCGGCAGGGCAGATTCTGCCTTTTCACCAAAAAGTCTAGACCCATCAAAGGACAAATCAAGAAGAGCAGCCTGCACATCAGGAGAGAACCCAGAAGATCTTAATCAAGCATGTCTCCGTGTTGCAATGGATGAACACTTAACCCTGGCAACAGAATCCGCCATATCCAGGCCAGATTGGATAACCTGGCGAGCTGCAGCTTGAGAATCCGCCAACACCTCTCTCAGATTCCCCCTGTCCTCCTCAGACAACTTAGGAAGAAGCTGTTTAGCAGAGTCCATTAAGGCATGAATATTGTCCAAGAGACAAGTGGCGTTGGCAGATTTCAGTGCCATGCTAGCTGAAGAAAAGACTTTCTTCACAGACTGTTCCAACTTTTTGGAATCCCTGTTGGCCGGAGCCTGCGGAATAGCCTCTATAGATTGCTTCGAACAAGAAGCCTGCACCACCAGACTCTCAGGAGAGGGGCGAGATGAAAGGAGCACCGGAACTCCAGGAGCAGGGCTATAACTTCTTGAAACTGACCTTGAAACCGCAGGAGCCGAAAGAGGGTTGTGCCACACATCAAGGATTGGCTCAGTCAATGTATCATTAAAGGGTAAAACTGGTTTAACCATGAGGACGGAGAATGAAGCACTTCTGCGAGAAGATTAGGCTTATACTCCGCCATAGGAAGCTGCAGATCCAAAAGCTCCGCAGCCTTCCTAATAACAGGATGATCAGGAGCAACATCCTTCAAGGGGGAAGCCTTCTGAGAAGCAAAGTCCCACTCTGGAGAAGTGTCATGTCCACTTGTCTCACATAAGTCCTCAAACACATGTTCTGTGTCATACACTTCTCCTTCCTCCCTCTCTTCACCCTGGTACTGATCCTCCTCTAATAATCTCTATGCTTCTGTCCTCGAGTGCATCTATGGTCGACGGCTCCGGGAGCGGCATTGAAGGAGGATCCACTGCAGTAGCTGGCACCGATCAAATTTGAGAGGCTTCGTGGGATGGAGCCGGGGACTGCCCACACGGTGTCGACATCCTCGGAGCCGGAAAGTGCCAGGACGGTGTCGCTGGCAAGAATGGCACAAAGGGGGCCTGAGGATACTGATGAGGCACACCCAAACTAAATGCCATAGGACCCATGGGACCCGAAGGTGCACCATAGGGGTACGAGGCCCTGGCGAACACGCCATACATTGCATTCAGAAAATGCGACAGATCCGAACCCGGCATCGGAAAATGAGGATATGGAGCTGGTTCGAGATGCGAACGAGGTACCTCTGGAGCCGGAACCACTGGAGCCACAGGTGGAGCTGCCGGAGCCGAAGGAACCTCTGTATCAGCTGGATTCGACACACCTTCTGGAGTCGGTGAGAATCTTGGCGTCAATATCTGCTCCGGAGTCCCTTTATATGATGGAGAATGAGCAGAAGTCCCCTGAGGAGACACTGAAGGTGAAGGGGAAACAAAGTCCTTTTCTCGGCATCGAGGAGCAGGAGAAGGTGACCTCAACACCACAGCCTTCGACGATCGGCGTCGAGAAGCATGTCTCCTTTTCTTCTTATGCTTCCTCTTGGAGTCATGCGGCTTTGATGACTTGGACTTTGACCTTTTCCGACACCTTTTTTCTTTCCTAGCCTTGATCATATACAGCTTGGCTTCTCGTTCCTTCAGAGCCTTTGGATTCATCTTCCTGCATGAAGAACATCCCGCGACGTCATGGTCAGAAGACAAACACCAAAGAGAATCTTCATGAGGGTCAGTAATTGACATATGACCCACGCATTCCTTAAAGGGCTTAAAGCCTGACTTCCTCGGGGCAGAAATGTCAAAAGAGAAATAGATACAAACGAAATACAAAGTTTCCAGTCGAAAGTATGGTGAGTCCCAGAAAAAACTGTTAGCATCGACAGCGTGGAAAAAGGGAACTGACGTCATCACGCCGACGTGGTCCTCTTATGGCTCCAGTGACGTCATGTGGAGCCGCTTGCGGAGCCATGGCATTGTGACGTCCTCGTCGTTGTGGAGATCTAGGAAAAATTTCCACAGAATGCTGGCGGAGGGGATATTCATAAGGTGAGGAATCCACAAGCAGATGTATCCATCAGAAACCCTCTACCCCTTATACAGTCTATACTTGATCAGGTGAAAGACACCACCGTCTTCACGAAATTGGACTTTAGGTTTGCCTACCATTTACTTATGGTCAGAGAAGAAGGTGAAAGGAAGACAGCCTTTTGTACCAAATTCGGACTCTATTAGTATTTGGTCATGACCTTTGGGCTTTGTAATGCCCCTGCTGCTTTTCAATTTTTCATTGATGAAGTACTAAGGGAGGTGTTGGATGTCAGTGCCTTAGCATACATTGACGATATTTTGATCTACTCCTCTACCATCAGAGAACACATACAACATGTGGAAACTGTGTTAGAAGGCCTCAGAGACAAGAATATCTATGTAAAGCTAGACAGATGTGAATTCCTGGTTTCTGAAGTTACCTTTTTGGGCTTTGGGTTATCTTCGAAAGGGGCGATTATGGATCCCCGAAAGGTAGCAGTTATTACGAAATGTCCTTCTTCTAGCACTGTGAAGGGAGTGCAGAGTTTCTTGGGTATCGCTAATTTTTAAAGACGTTTCATTAACAGTTTTGCGTCTTTGACATCTCCAATTACGTAACTCCTGAAGAAAGGGATACCTTTTTTTGGATGCCATCGTCTGATGGGGCAGGGTCAACTAGCGATAAAGAGGGCAGTCTGTAAATGGAGCGTGATTCGCGTTCCATCACAGATTCCCACCTAGCCTACCCCACACCATAGTCTTTGGCCGAATTTACCTGATTTCCCCAGCAGTTTCACTGTCAGTCGGGGAGAAGTCTCCAGAGCGTTTGTGCTGTGATGGGCGAGCCTTCTCTTCCAGGTCACAGTTCTCCTTCCGGGGTGTCAGCTATTCATGGCGTTCCCTCACCAGGCTTCCAGCTTCTCCAGGACAGCATTTTCTGACGTACTGTTTTATTCACTAAAACCTGTTTAGTTAAAACATAGGTGAAGAAGGTATTTCAAGTATCTTCGCCTACTATATCACGTTAGGATGGATGACTAGTGTTCCTGTATGTATTATTACTTATCTGATGTCTTGCTAGCCACTTTGTGGGGTTTTTGGTGCCTCTTTGATTTCTCTGAAACCTTCCTTCAGCTGAAATAATAAGAAGGTAGAAATAGGTTATCTGTCAGAATTCCATGGATAGCCTATTATAAATTTTGACCCAACACCTTTCTGTAGTTTTTTTCTCTGTTTTTATTATCCTGTCTAGAAAATTATGTTTTTTTGTTTTAGAATAAGGATAGTTATATTTTTTGGGCCTGGTGGATTTATGGTGGCCTTCGTGAAGATGAGGGAAATTGGGATCCGGCATCTGTTTGCCCATCTCTAGGGAGACACCAGGTGAGCTCCACAAAACGCATCTTATGTGAGATAAGCCAACCTTCTTGATTCTTACTTTCCCTATCTTATATATTAACTAAACTCCAGTTTTATAGTTGTATCTGATGGAGTGCACATGCCAAATTAATCGCCCTCAGCAAACGAAAGTCACAGTGCCACCCTACTCATTTCAATATGCTCTGAGGCAATGCTCCAAAAACTGCTCCAAATCCATCTTCTTATTTCTTTTTTCTTAGTCGTGGTTTCCTGTAATAATCAGTTATTTACAATCTTCTCTAAAATAGGGCACCTGGAATTCCCCAAATATTCATTCTCATTCCTAAATGTAGTGCAATAACTTTCTGCATCTAGACCCAGTCTCACTAGATGACCTGTTTAAGTTCTCCATATGGTGTATTTCCTGCAGTGTTTGCCACCTGTGGTTTCCTAGCTAATAGAGAGGCAATATATTGATCCCATCTTTCTGGTGGCCATGAACACTTTGTGAGACCCTTTCATAGTTAGTAGGGCAATACATGGAGTTTTGATTAGAATTTTGTAAAACAACATATGGAACTGTTGTAGGTGCTTTGACATGCGTGGAAAGGTTCAGAAATCTGGCTATGGCATTGATTTGTGCAGCTGTCGGTTGTGTCAGTCTATCATTTTGGTTTTATAAGACTTGCTGTCAATTGGTCCTCTTTTGCTATGATGTTTGAGCAAATTGTTCTATGACCATCTCGAAGCGGTGTTGACCTTCTGCCAATTGTTGTATAATAGCTTTCTTTGCAGAAACAAATGAATATCACCTCTGACATCAATTATGATTAGTCGGCTTAATATGTGAGTGATGGTCAGTTAAATATTCGCAAATATAAGAAATGTCTTACATTTCAAGGGGTCTTTATCTCAGAAATTATAAATTCATTCATTGCTTATATCTTGCCTTTATGTCATATCTCTTTAATTTTCTCTTTACGGTTCAATCTCCTTCAGACAATTAATTGGCTGTCCCAACAGGTGTCTTGCTGCAATTCGAAAGGACACAGGCCAGTACATCTTTCCACTAGAGTCTCCTAAATAGTTTATTTAATAGTTATGGGATTAACCTTCTCCCATTGTTTAGGTAAAGGTAACCAAACACAAACAAAATAGTTCTGATAGCTTTTGGATTCACAATTTTAGATCCTAATTTAGAGTTGGGCAGATAGAGTACTCCTCCACAAATGTGGAGGAGTACCCAGTCCACCAAATTGACCATTTGTCTGCTCTATTTAGAGTTGGGCGAACCGCCATGTTTACGCCGGCAGGGCCTTTGCTGGCTACACTGATGAAAACCTTAAATTGATGGCCCGATGGGCCTGGGGCCCGTCAGTTAAAGTGCATCTGACCATCTTCCCTGTTTATAACAGATGGTCTGGTGCAGTTTTACCTTTCTGTACTGCCAAGAAAAGCCTGGCTGTCCAAAGAGAAAATGTTTTGGAAGGTTGTTTTTGTAAAAAAAAAAGTTTACTGAGTGGCCGCGTGAAACATTGCACTCCTCAGGAGACTCTGAATGCCCTTAGAGGAGCCGCCATGGTGGTGTGTTCTCTAGAGGCATAGTGGTATCCATCCAATCAATGAAGGTCTCTATATATGGAGGACAGAAGCCTGCCAAGGCTTTGAAGGTCATTACATTTTTTGCTCTAAAGGATGGCCGGTGGCTGGCAAAGAATAAAGAAGGGCGTGTGTCCTTTATCTGATTTGGCTTTAAGGAAGGATTGGCCTTCGGACCACTCATTTTTATATACATACTTTCTTAGAAAATCCCTCCAGGGCTTGCCTTTGAATATCTGTCCTTGATTAGTCTGAGATCTCCAGATATACCAATCAACAAACCTGGTAGATTGTTTAGACCCTACTTTTACTATGACAAAAAGTCAACTCAAACCCTGGGGAAAAGTATCCTGCTACCCTCTGCTTCTACTCCATTTCCTTTTGCCTCCACTCGTTTCTCTGTGACTCGTCCATGTATCATGTTGCTGAGTATATAGGCTTTTCCTGGTAGGTCAGTGGAACCACCAGTCTCTTCCTTTCTCATCCTTTTGACTACTTTTGGTGTCTTCTGCATAGCTGTAATCAGTCGCAGTGTTCCTGACTGTTTCGTCTGTGTTTCTGCTGCCGACTTGACAACAGCTAACTTTAGAGAGACATGACAACTAAGATAATCCTTACTAAGCACTACAAGCAACAGTGTCTAACAGCCCAGAAAAACAGACCGTTAAACGATAAGAGATCACAGCCTTGATGTGAGCTGTGACTGAGTTCCGACAAAGCACAAACAATATGGTATATGTTATGTAACTGTGGTGTAATTGAAGCATACCTGGCTCACCCTTGATAGTGGGCTCAGGCAACAATGCTTTTTTAGGGAAATGCGTGCAGTATATTTCTAACAGCGGACAAACATTAACACTTATGCAAAAGGGATGTATGACATTACAACGCATGCTTTTACATCGCATGCCTTTACAACGCAAGTATTACAACGCAGTCCATTACAACGCATAGTGCTTTGGGGTGCTGGATAGTGAATAGTTTAATTTACTATTCCAACTCCAGTCCCCGTGGACACTAGGGAAGGTTATTGGATAGTAAATTAACCTATTCCCTATCCTATAACGCCCCCCAGAGCAATGCGTTGTAAAAGTTTGCGTTGTAATGGTTGCGTTGTAAAGGCTCTGCGATGTAAAAGTTGTGTTGTAAAGGTTGTTTACCATGCAAAAGCTCCAAGCTAAAATAGTTATAGAAATCAAAAATTACCAAGCAAAAGTTTGGAAAAATGAAGGGATCAAAAGTTCTAGCATTAATGAAAGTGAGTAAATTTGGACCAAAAGAGACCTTTCGGTCTAGTGACTAGGTTGTTTCTCAAAAGTGCCACAACAGTGTCAGGGGTCTCTTTGTGTTTGGCACTGAAAGAAGGTAATAACCTAGTAGCTTAGTTGGGAGGGGAAAACATGTCTTTAGAAAGGATGCCTTCAAAAACTATGGGCCATATGTACAAACGTTTGGTTTTGCGATTTACAAATAGAAAATTTGTAGAAATTGCTATAAAGGAATCGCAAAATTAGATATATGTCACAGTGGATTCCTCTAATAGCGATTTATGAAAATGTGCAACGGCAAACAGAAAATCAGTATTTTGGAATTTGCTAGATTGCAATTTGATCAGAATGATCAGGAAGTTTAGAAATACAGGGTGTGGCCACCACTCAGAAGCCTAGGAAGGTGCACTAAGGAAGGAGTGCTCCTGGCTCACTACTGGAAGTGTTTTTGTTGTAACTCTTGGAGAACATCATGTCCAAGAAAGACGGGGACAATTATTCTGGCAGTAGGAATTTTTAGAGAAGGACTTGTTGGTTCCAACAGAAGAATGTGTGGAACACATGGACTAGCTCTTTGAGAAGTTGTTATGTACTGTTCCATATCCCAGAAGACCTCGATATGGAACCGCATCCTGGTAAAGGTGAACTCCCTTGGTGTGATCCGGAGGACCTTACAAGAGATCAGTAAATGCTGATACGACTTGAGATCCCACACAAAGGAGAAGATGGCCAGCTCGATGGCTGAGGGTCGTGGCGCAGGTGATGGACCCTCCAATCACCCACCCTCCTACTCCCATGGAATCACTGATCGAGGGGGCACTGGAACCACAGAGTGTGGTGGGATGAAAGCTCCGATCCTACAGGCATCATTCAGGGTAAGTCAACTCCCTTTTATGTTTTTTAACTTAACATAATGTTAGAAACTCCCCAAGTAAAACACCACTGCAAATAAAACTCAATATTGCTGTTTGTTGTACCATGGCAATGCATCATGGAAGTTTTAGTACACCAAAGCGGCATGCTGTACTGTGTGCTGATGACTGCACTACACAAATTTGCACATTAGAAACATGTCACAAACACATGAAGATGCAGGATGCGTTCCCCTGGTAGGGAGTAACATCCCCTGGGTGCACTAAATTAATCTTAGTGCATCGAGGTAGCTCTAATCATCCAATTATTAATCCAATATGTAACCACAGTGTTACAGGTGCGGGATGAATAGGCAACAAATGTATTCTAGTTTTCTTATCTTTTATTTTATGGAACAACAAGTCTGAGCTTTTCTTTCCCTTAAGTGTAGTCCCACGTGGCGAACGGCTTCTGGCTGTTCTTCTATGGCTTGGCTCTGGGGTGTCACCTCGACGGCCTCTTTCGGGTGTCCGTCGATACAGGGATTTGTCTGGATCCGTCTTGTGGCTCAAGGCAAACAAAAAGGAGAATACAGCCTATGAGTTGGATGTTCTCTTCTTATACTATGATTTAAAGGGAAGGGAGTGAGGACCTAATAACCCGTGCCACACATCTAGCGAAACTGACGGCGTGAGGGGTAAGTGCTCAGGGCGGGGACCAAATGCCAAGGATGTGGGAATGCGCAGGTTATACAGCGGGCTTCCCCTTATCACGGACCCAGCCCCTGATCTTGTCGCGTACCTGTGCTAGCCATACACCTCCCGCGGGTGTATGGCTGGGCGAGTCGCGGGGTCGTTGGCCTCCTGGCGTCTCCCGTTTCTCGTCTTCTTCTTAAATTAGGAGTGCAATGGTCTATCTCTTAGTAACAAACAGATGAAGCACAAGTACAACAATATAATGAACAAACACTAACCATTTATTAACACTAACTATATGCACGCATTTCCACAGATCAGACCCAGGATGTGTCATAAACAATTGAGGCTAAAAAAGCTACGGACACAAACTTGGAAATGGAGGTCAGCACAATTGCAACTCTTATGCCCTTTAATCCAATTCCAAATTCCAGCAGAGCAAGCGTTGGACCACTACCAGACTTTGTGGGCAGTGATGAGGGACAATCACAAAGCAAGGACACAACTACATATGTTGGCAAGACACACAGAGCCCGCAGAATCCAACCAGCAAGAGTCCACAATGACAATGTGTTAGACGACATGGCAGCCAATTGTCCT
This sequence comes from Lissotriton helveticus, assembly GCF_964261635.1. Classification (NCBI taxonomy): domain Eukaryota; kingdom Metazoa; phylum Chordata; class Amphibia; order Caudata; family Salamandridae; genus Lissotriton; species Lissotriton helveticus. Next base: position 962,455,854 of record NC_136068.1, on the reverse strand, counting down.
GTGTTTGGAGACCTGAAGAAATCAATCATCCTGGTACAGTGCCTGCACCCCACACAAATTAAGACTGTAAATAGTAATCTGCTAAGCATTTCAAAGTCAATGCAGCAATTGCAGAACGGCAAGACCATTGGATTGCTGCCATGGAGAAGGAGCAATGGCTGCCAAGACATGAGCACAGGCAGGACATAGAACATTTTAAAGCCTTCACTGATTCAGTCAATAGATTGGCAGTAGCCACGGCCACTCTTGCAAAGAGAACTGTCAACATTCAAAATGACATGGTCCACTGCTGTCAGGATGTTGCACGTAGGCTAGTACATGTGACCACAGCCCCTGTAAACATTGAGACACACAACCTGTCTTTCCCCAACATACTGCTTGGTCTGACATTACCTCTCTTCCACAGACCAGTTTTGTTGAGAAGGCACCCAAACTCAGAGGCTGGAAGAATCTGAAATCACTGAACACTCAGACTGATGAGTCTACTTTGTATGGTTTGTTATTATATACTATGTTGAAACAATGTTACATCCACAATGGATACAGTTGATTAAGTAGAGATACATTATTGTCACATCCTGAATAAAATGTGGTATTTCGGTTATGCACCATGCATTCCCATCATGTGTGATGTTTATTTATTAGATGTTGTAATCATTCATACCACAAAATAAGTTGTTAGTGATCTCTGTGTGTCATGCATGACCCTCTGCTGCAGGCGTACCATCCTGCTGTACCTGTAGTAGTAGTACTTCCTTATCAAAGTTTGATTCAGGCTCTAAGGTGATGTTGTGCAGCCCCTTCCTCACTGCAATATTGTGTAGTGTGGCACATTTGGCAATGATCTTACAACATGTCTCAGATCTGTAGAGTAGTGCTCCACTAGTTTTGTGGCGGCAGTGGTATCTGGACTTTAGTATGCCAAAAGTACGATTGATGATGGACCATGTTGTTATGTGTCCTGTTGTACTGCCTTTCACTTCTGGATCTTGGAGTCAAGTATGGTGTCAATAACCAAGGACGCAAGGCATATACACTGTTTCCTTAAAGAGCATGAGAGGATAAACCATTAGGTCAGATAACACAAACAGTTCTGGCCACTGTATGCATTGAGTCAGCAATTCTTTTACCAAGTAAAAAGCCATCGCCAAATTCACCCTGTGACAGTCGGTTATGTATTCCACTGTGGCAGAACATAATGGAATCATGGGTGCTGCCTGGGAATCTGGCCACAATGTCTATTATGATGCATGAGGCAACACACTACCTGTACATTGAGTGTGTGCTTTTCATATTTCTGTACATGAATTCATTTCTTGAGTGGGGGATTTGGCAATACGTGTGCCATCAATACAGCCAATAACATTGGGGAAGTGTGCTACCCGATAAAACATTATTTTGGTCTGTTGCAAATGTTGGGGGTATTTGGAACAGATATGTATTGGTTACATTGGCTAACTATGATGTCCAGGAACTTGTGAAAGAATCTGGAAAAAGCACTTTTTGCTACCCCCGCTCCACTGCCGGAAGATAGAAGGTGTAGATAACACAATACCTGCACATGTGGTGGGATTGCATTGCTTCTGAGTGTTGGGATTTGAAGCAGAGGTTGTAACTCCACAATAAATTCCAGGATTACCTAATAACTGAGACTATACTTCTCATATATTTCCTCCTCTGTCTGTTCAAAGAGGGTGACCCTCACCCTAAATATCCTCTCCTCTCGCCTCCTCCTTGTCTGCCTACCAGCCAAAATCCTCATCCTCCTTGCCAAAACATATAAGCTGCCATTATGAAAGAGCCGGATTTTGGTTTACTTTTTATAGTTTTCATCTGGTTACCACCTGATACAGATTGATGGTAATTACAGTTCCTAAATGGCCATTCTGCTTCTATTCGCACTTAGGAAATCCTTTGTTCGTGGTGTTTGCGAATCACTATTTGGAGATCCATATTTGCAATTTCCAATTTAGCAATTTCCAAACTGTGATTACTACGGTATAGAAATTGCATTTCACACCACTGAAAATGCCTTTCGTACATTCCGAAATGACATTTTGCATTTCCCAAGGGCCTGAAATATCAAACCGCACCCTTAGGAAATGGAAAATGCCTAAGTACATATGGCCCTATATGTTTTGCCATCTTATTTAAACAACAGTTCTTACTCAAAAGCACTAAAGCAAAAAACAAATCTTTTTAGTACTCCAGCAGGCATGAGCTATTCAAAGTAGCCTGTATGGATATACTCATATCTTCATCAGTTGGAAGCATTCTCTCCTCGCTGTAGGGCAAATGGGGGTTTTAAAAGGTGAATTGGGTCTCTAATTTATAAACTGTTTTTTTTACTCTTTCTTCACCTTAAATTTCCGCAGGAAGTCTCAATTCCTGTTCTATTTCAGAGATATTCTTTGTGCCAACAGCCTCAGACACGTCCATTCTGCAGAACATGGTGTGGAAAATGACAAATGTATATGTACATAAGCGGCGTTCATTTGTGTTCACCCTCGCCACTGTTGAAGGTAAAGAAAGTCACGAAACAGTGACCCCGCCATCTTGTTCCCTTTTAGGCCCCATCACGAACATAGATAGTAGCCATCTTTGCGTCATGACCTCCCTGCCCATTGCCAATAGCCATCATCTCTCTCTCTCTCTCTCTCTCTCCAGCCCCGCAAGCACCCCGCGCCCCGACAGCCCCCGGTCTCTCCTGTTCGGGCCATAAACGCACCGCTAAACACGACCTTGTCACCACTCTGGACCCCCGCCCCCTTGCTCTTTCATTCTACTCATAGAACGGGCCCTTTTGGTAACCTCTTCCTCCCTGCCCGATTGCCCGGCCTGATCCCAGGCCATCACCTAGCCCAACAGATGCAGTTTATTGCTCCCTACAGTAGGACCTCGCCTCACATCAGAGGAGCGGTGATTAATCAAGGCCTTCACACCCCTAGACCTGACCGACACCCCCGCATCCCTCCCAGGAACGCCCTTCCTCTCTTCTGATCCCCCCCCGGCTACACCTGGCCTCTCGACCCAGTCCCACATCATAAAACTAGGTCTCGTGGATGTACCCCTCCGGCCCCGCATAGCGAAACATGATCTCATCGCCTGCCCAACCTTAGATCTGACCACCCCCTCCTGCCCTCGTGCCCTGTTGGAATGTCCGGCTGCAGATTACAATCACATGTCACATTTGGGAGGGGAAAACAACATCAGAGCGGTCAGTGTGGGAATGGGCCTGGAGCTGGGGTCCCAAACATGCCCTTTTTGTACTTCAAAGTGTCTTTATTGCAATAAGGAATGTTTGTGCATCATAAACCTGTGTATAAAAGACGGAGCCGTAGAGAAACTTGTTAGAGCACCTCGAGAAGATACCCTGTTGTCTGATTTGACGTGTTCTGTTACGTCGGAAATAAACTCCTGTTTCCTGCCTTCCAGTCACCAGCGCCTGCCTCTTTATTTGGTAATCGTAGTTGGGTGAGAAGCGGCTAACGCCGGACAAACGTAGAAAAAGGGGTAAAAGACCTGATCTGCCTGAACCCTTTTTCAGCAATTGGCGCCCAATGTGGGGCCCATCAGCGACACGTGGATCCAGTGAGAGAGGTCCCAACGACAGAGTGAACGACTGCAACGATCGGGAAGAGCTCCTGCCCGATAGACCCTTGTCTGGCAGCCGATCATCCGAACTTCACCGGTTCCGAACAGACCTCTCTCTCGAGTGATCTACGGTCCTGACTGGGAACCATCAGGAGTGCCACAGCAATTACGGAGAATAGAGGACAATCGGGCGCTGGAAACGGAAGACGAGAAACCGTCCATACGGTCCGGGTAAGGTCGTGGAAACACGACAAATTGCGAATTGATTGTTTGATTGTCATTGGAAAATACTAGTATTACGTATTTTGATTGTTTTGTCCTGAGAGATTCTCTGTCTACAAACGGGGAAGGATAGGAGTATTCTCCCTTTGCAGATAGTGAAGGGTGGGTAGCGCAGGCTTTTGCCCCCGTTGTAACCCGTCGCGCCTACTTCCTCTCCATTTGATTGATTGTTATCCAAGCATTTATTGTTTTGGAATTGGTTCTTTTTGGATCATTCTCTATTTGCAAACAAGCACAGGGCCGCCATACTCTGTTTAGTCTTTGCAGATAGTGAAGGATAGGTAACGCAGGCTTTTGCCCCCGTTGTAATCCGTCGTGCCTATTTTTATCCCCCACTGATTGATTGTTTGACCGGACCTTGATCGTTCGGAATTGGTTCTTGGAAAGGATCTTCTCTGCCTACAAACAGAGAGGAACAGGAAGATCTCTCTCTTTGCAGATAGTGAAGGGTAGGTAGCGCAGGCTTTTGCCCCCGTTGTAACCCGTCGCGCCTATTTTATTCCTCATTTGATTGATTGATTGTTTGTCCGAACTTGACTGTTTGGAATTGGTTCTCTCTTTGGGTATTCCCTATTTGCGAATACTGTAGAATATAAATATTCTACCTAGTCTCCGCAAAGTAGTAAAGGATAGGTAGTGCTGACTTTTGTCCCCGTTGTAACCCATCATGCCTATCTCCCCCCATTGCTCAGTAGTTGGTTCAGCCCGGACCATTTATTAAAGGTAGACCATCTGGCTCCACCGGAGGACACCCCTAATAAAAAGGACATATATAAAGAAAATGCGGATTAGCCGCGGTATCGTGCTAGCAAATAAAAGAACATAAGAATCATTAGGAAAAACAAGAGGAATCGAGTAAAGTCAGTAGGCCACTGATGAGATCTCTTTTTACTGAAATGGAAACATTAGGAACAACCCCTCAGGAAGTACGAAACTAGTGAGGAAAGCCGAACTCAACGCCATGATGACTGCGAGACAGCTCGGCTCCACCGACCACCCCGCCCAATTAACGACAAACCCTAAGCAAATATTAGAAATATACAACACTATAGCAAAGTAACAGGTTAAAACGTTTTTATTTTGAACAAAAATATATTAAACAACTATTTACACGGCAAACGGCTGCAACAATAAACCCACAATGCATTTCGCCGTCTGCTTGACGCCGTTCCTGTCCCTCCTTCCCCAAAGTAGCAATGTCGGGCTACTTTGGGCTACTTTCTAGTAGGTTTTTGGGCGTCAGAAAGTCTACAAAAGCCGTCGGCGGCGGCCTGGGGTGAACCATTACGCGAATAGTCCGGAGGCGACACCACGCGCCAAGGCCTGTCCCCGGGATGAACCAAGGGACCCGTTCCTGGGGCCGTGGCAAAGAACGGCCGGCCGCCGAAGGCATGGGCCCGACCCGGAATGAACTGGTCCTCCCATTCCCTTCTTCTCCCGGCGCCTTGCAGGCCACGGGGGGGAATGTCTTGCATATGCCTCCGACCCCCCCCCTCTTCTTCATCGCCTGGCCTGGCCATAACAAATGTCAGCGAGACGCCGTGGGGTGCACTGGGAGAGAGAGGCGGCGCGGACGAGCCTCTCCCGCCTCCCCAGGTGGAGGGCCCTCAGCTGCACCCCCAACGCTCCACGCACCCGGCAAAGGGTTCGTCCACTCTTGCGGTGCAGGGACGCTCCACGCACCCGGCAAAGGGTTCCTCCACTCTTGCAGTATAGGGACGCTCCACACACCCAGCAGGGTCTCGTCCACTGTGGCGGTGCTACGACGCCTCACCCAACAGGCTGGAGTCCGTCTGCTCATTTGACCCAGTGACTGCCGGTAGCTGCAGAACTCCTAAAAATGGCGGTCGACCTTGCAGGAACGAACCTGACGTGCAAGGATGGCCTGGTCGCTGGCCAGCTAGAAAAACGAGTCCTCCGTTCAGAAACGTTCTCCTCAGCTTTGAAGATTCTACGAGAGTTGCGGAGGGCCCTCGACCTCCGCGGGCCCCGACCGCCCCCCGATGGGAAATGACTGCCATGATCACCCGCAGAACGACCAAGACGTAACCACGAGACGTCGCCAGCCTCAGTTTTGAATGACCCAAGATACTGCAGACTACCGATTTGATCAGTTCCGGTGGAACATCAGTACGACCCGGTAGGAAAGATTGTTGCCCCTCCCTTTTCTTTGATTGATGGTTCATGTCACCGGTCCCTTCTGTTGCCCCCTTAACGAAACTTCTGGACTGCCGAAAAAGAAGTTCTGGCCCAACCACGAGTTGGTAGAGACAGTTTGACTATACTTGGACCCGCCTGACCCCACCCAAAATGGCGCCGGTACAAACGAAACTCACAATTCCCCGTTGTGTTCCGGATGCTCAGACTTGATATCGTGAGATATGTATGCAGTTTTGAAGCACATGGCGGGAGGGGATGAGTATTGCTCGAACATTCGAACGGTGAATTTGATATTAAGTTCTGACGCATCATTGATTACAGTATTATTGAAAGTTCGAATCTTTTTGACACTGATGGTACTCACCCACAATGAATTTTCGATATGATTTTATTGCACTTATCGTACCTTGATGAAATAAAACAACCACCGACTCGGTTATGTTTTCCGCAGATAAATATGCCCTCATGTACAGTTCCAGGCTGCTCCGTGGCTGGCCCACGTGGTTGTAGGCCTGCATTTGTACGTCAACATTTTTTAAATAAAGATTTTGTGACAACAAATACAGTCGTAGCTTTTGGATTGGTAAGTTTTGAATACATCACCCTTGTTTCCGATCTACATAAAATACAGGCGAAATAAAGCAAGTCGATTACTGAAAGGTTAAAAAGCAAAGTACCTAGGAATATTGAAAATGTGAACGATCCAAGTTGTTGCGTGTGTTTTTTTTACTTTTGTGCAACCTAAGGCAATCGATAAAGGTCCCGATGTTCTGTACCAGACCCGGTACCACTGTAGACCACCCCGACTCCTCGAAGAAGAACACGAGTTCACCCACTTTACCCTGATTGCCCTTTTGTTTCGACCCCCCCCACACAAGATCCGCAATACCACACGTAGGCGACCTATCCAATGTGCAGTCCATAAATGATTATGCTTCCCGCACCACCAGTCCCTCGGGGCTTAAAACGCCGAGATGGAAGGGACTGCACCCCGCGGAGATAGGTCGAAATACGTAGTAAGTAAAAAGCCTTTTGGGTTTATGCGCGCGAATGTGTCTTTAAACGCCGCCCCCACCCCTTCTTCTTCCCCTTCTTTCTGCAGGTCGCATCAGAACATCGACTAAAGTGTGGAGAAGACCTAAGCAATGCGGATTTGGGTGATATGAATGCATGTGTGTATGACCGAATGTGTGTAACTCGACTGGATATACGTTGCACGCGTTGACCTGATAAGAGAGATGTTTTTGTACGACTTGAGTGATGATGGGACGACCGATGGAATGGGGAAAAAGGGGGTCTGAACCTAGCACCTATACACGATGAACAGACATAGATATAACGCACCCTTACTTAGAAACGACCATCTCTCTACTAATGCGACCAAGAATGACGTGCACCTACGAGTAGATTCTTACGCCATGAAACTCGAAGTTGCCCATTGTTCCCCCAACTAACACCCTCCGTTACCTTGGCCTGGATACCCGTCCGCTAAAAAAAAAAAAATGATTCAAAGATCCCATCGTAAGTATTAGCCCGACCAGGATAGTTCCCGAACAATTGACGAAAGTGTAAGTATTTGCAACAGAAACGAACAGCAAAGGACAGCCAGGCAAATTAAATAGGACACTAAGGATGCACAGCATGCAGGAGGAAATGTCTTTGGCCAAGTACTGTTCTGTGTTTTGACTTGAATTCTGTATGTAAATGCATGTACCCCCCCCTCGTCTGAATTCATGTGTACGTGGTATATGGATTTACGTCGTCCCTCAGTCTGTGTTTCTGTATAATATGACCCCTACTGTTTTGTGTTTTGTGCGCATCAAAATGGCCTATTATTGTACACGTTTCTCTCTCTCGTCCTTTCCTTTCATGTTGTACGTGTACCGAATAGTTCATTTAAAATGCGAACGACCCCTGCTCCCTCTTCCTCTGTGTGGTAATGTTGTGCCCCGCCGGCACGAGCCTAATTGGTTTTTCGAACACAAAGGTGATCGACAAAATTGCCAGAAACTAAACAATTGTAATTTGCCATGTTACTACCTCTCCTTTTCTGCAAAAATGACAGAACTCGAATTGGCTATAAGGAAAGGACAGGTAAGACGACTGATGTCCCCCTAATCTGGCCTTTTTATAGGAGGACTATACGTCAGTGGCCTTCTGCTCTCAGCTCGTTAGAAACACAATCTCCTAGGCCCAGATTGCCCTACCCCTCCGCACCCAAGTACGGATGTCCAAAACGTCCCCGTTCCTCCCGCTTGACCCCAGCTCCGTAAACTCGAGGTATAACTGATGACCCTGCTTAACTGTTGCTCCCCGAGAAAAGAGTGTTAGCCTCTACCCCTCTCTCATGATGATAAAAGACTGCCAGGGCTAGGGTCAGAAAGCCACATGCGACATGAATGAACGCCAAATAGACCTAGTTCAAACTCAGTAGACACGCCTGTATACATACTCCACAGTGATAACTTCTGACCGTGACCGATGAAACGTACCCCCAGCTACCTAGATCTGGGACGGAATTGAAATGTATAAATGCCTTCTCTTGCCAGTTCGCTAAAACCTGTTTTGTACCCATTCAAGGATACACAGCCACCGGAGGAGAGGGGCTGGACGTGACGCATAGCCTGGCCACAGATCGTGAGGCGCGTGTGACCTCGACCTAAGATGGAGCCGCAGAGCAACGGGACGCGGGACGATGCACCACTCTCAAACGCAGAAAACGAAGGAATGGAGGGCTGCCTTGAAGCCCTCTACTTGTTGACCCACGCGTGCCAGAAGTCCCCGCCCCTCTGAGCCCGATTGATGGACCTGCCTGCGCATCACCCTTTTGCTCCCCTGGTCCGTCTCAAAGATCCGGTCCCACTCCGCCCTCTCCTCCCCCGATTATCTGACAAAACCCCTTCTATCCTTTCCACGTGGATTTTGACTCCGAGACAGAAATGCAGGTGCCCAACATAAGGCACCCTTAAGAGAGATTAGCTAGGAAACAGGACTGTGGCCTAACGGCAAAGGACAGATCACACCCTGCGACGTGTAAAGAAGGACTCGAGCTGGACCTATAGCTCCACCGCCGGTGCTCATCAGCGCCAACGGAAGAAAACGAACTACCAGAACCTACCAGTGATGACTCGCTACTAATAAAGACACTGTGGCGAAGACCCCCCACCCTTTTTCGGAACTCTCTACACCCCTTGGCTAATTGCTTGTATTGGCCTAAATTCCTCCCTCAATCACTTTTTGCCTGTAAAATGTTTCATCGGTCACTTTTAAGTACGACAAATGTAAATTTATATGTATTCGCCCTCGTATGTCGCATCAACTACACACGGTTATATGTAAGTCTACCAATATTGACAAACGCTATTTCATTGACTACACACGACTATATGTATGATAAACACGGAAATGATCTATCTTATGTAAAAAGCGGCGACTGTGGAAAATGACAAATGTATATGTACATAAGCGGCGTTCATTTGTGTTCACCCTCGCCACTGTTGAAGGTAAAGAAAGTCACGAAACAGTGGCCCCGCCATCTTGTTCCCTTTTAGGCCCCATCACGAACATAGATAGTAGCCATCTTTGCGTCATGACCTCCCTGCCCATTGCCGATAGCCATCATCTCTCTCTCTCTCTCTCTCCAGCCCCGCAAGCACCCCGCGCCCCGACAGCCCCCGGTCTCTCCTGTTCGGGCCATAAACGCACCGCTAAACACGACCTTGTCACCACTCTGGACCCCCGCCCCTCGCTCTTTCATTCTACTCATAGAACGGGCCCTTTTGGTAACCTCTTCCTCCCTGCCCGATTGCCCGGCCTGATCCCAGGCCATCACCTAGCCCAACAGATGCAGTTTATTGCTCCCTACAGTAGGACCTCGCCTCACATCAGAGGAGCGGTGATTAATCAAGGCCTTCACACCCCTAGACCTGACCGACACCCCTGCATCCCTCCCAGGAACGCCCTTCCTCTCTTCTGATCCCCCCCCCCCCCCCGGCTACACCTGGCCTCTCGACCCAGTCCCACATCATAAGACTAGGTCTCGTGGATGTACCCCTCCGGCCCCGCATAGCGAAACATGATCTCATCGCCTGCCCAACCTTAGATCTGACCACCCCCTCCTGCCCTCGAGCCCTGTTGGAATGTCCGGCTGCAGATTACAATCACATGTCACATTTGGGAGGGGAAAACAACATCAGAGCGGTCAGTGTGGGAATGGGCCTGGAGCTGGGGTCCCAAACATGCCCTTTTTGTACTTCAAAGTGTCTTTATTGCAATAAGGAATGTTTGTGCATCATAAACCTGTGTTTAAAAGACGGAGCCGTAGAGAAACTTGTTAGAGCACCTCGAGAAGATACCCTGTTGTCTGATTTGGCGTGTTCTGTTCCGTCGGAAATAAACTCCTGTTTCCTGCCTTCCAGTCACCAGCGCCTGCCTCTTTATTTGGTAATCGTAGTTGGGTGAGAAGCGGCTAACGCCGGGCAAACGTAGAAAAAGGGGTAAAAGACCTGATCTGCCTGAACCCTTTTTCAGCAATGGCGGATGTTCCGTGGGGCCTGGTGATCTTCAGGTGGGTGAAGGCGACAGCGCCTCAAAATCAGGTAATAAATGGGTCAGATAAACATGCACTGAATTTACTAATGATTATTACTGCAACCTGTTTATCAACTGACTTGGTATATTTTAATTTGGTGAGTGAATACATAACATGTTTATATTATATTAGTATTTTATACATGGTGTAACTGTAACAATACTTTATAATATTGTAATATTGAATATATTGCTGTGGTAGGTACACGTAGAAGTCTTTCTGGGTTTGAAAGTATTGCTTGCATTGCATCTGTCTTTCTATAGATAGCATACAAATTATATGCTATCACAAAAAACTCTCCCTATGCAATATTCCTTAATATCCTACATGAAAAATATACAGTAAAATAAACATTTACCAATACATTCTTGAATGTACCACTGCTTCCCTTCTGCCTTCTGCATGGCTCTTCTGTATATAGACGTCTTTAAATCTCATGCCTGTCTGTCTTAATCTCTTTTTTTTAAACCATATTGTTGCAACCTAACAATATCTAATAATTCCCCTTCGAATGATCACACCTAAGTCATTAATGTACTACAAACTGGTGTAGATGCATGGAATAGCTTGTTTGAGAGCAAAAGATTATTCTCAATTACCAATGGACTGACTCCTAACATTGGGCTCACACGAAGCATGCTACTTGCTGTAAAGTGCTTTAACATCTCGTCATGGGTAGTAAGCGCTATATAAATACAATTTCAATAATGTTCAGTACAGTTACTCGCACGCCACAAAAACACAGTGGCAGAAATCTCGCCAGCTCCCCTACATATGGCCACACTTATCTAAGTATAGATTCACTGAATAAATGGATTTCTTGTATCTCCTTCCCTTTCTCTGGGAGATATGTCAGGGACACGTGAAGCAAGGTTCCCTCCCTTTCTACATCCTTTATTTGGGGTACCACCAGTGTTACTCCTGAGCTGCAACAAGAGATCGGGAATACAAAGGGACAATAAGGTGACCAGAGATGGTCAGCCTTAAAAATATGAAAAGCCCTTAACGAAACACTACTTATCAGTTTCAAGCATACAATTAGACTCATTTTAAAACAAGGTCAGAGTACAGATTCTAATCTTATGATTGATTTCATCATACTTAATTACCTACATGCTGTGAATTTGAAATGTGTTTCATTTTCTTAACATAAGTTAGGAAGTTTAATATTTTTCATCACTACCCCACTTTTTAAAAGGAGACCTTTCAGACTGCTGAAGAAACTTTTAAAAGCATTGTAAGTCTTTTAGATGTAAATGGGAAATTATTTCGGTCCTTCTTTTTAGCATACCCCAGTTGAACTTTGAGCAACTCCACAAAACTTTGTGAATCATTTTAGCTGCCTTACCAAAGTGTGAAATATTCACACTTTATTAAAAAAAAGCTTTTCATTTTTAGGACACTCTGCATGTAGCCACGCCACAGCTTGGTGCGTAAGCCTCTGTTACTCCAAAAGTCAAATAGCAGATATTGTAAGAGCAATAATCAAAATACACTGTAAGAACACAGCAAAAAGATGAAGATTCTTACACGTTGACCTTAGACTGAAGATTGAAGCTACTCGTGTCTCTTGGATTTTCTAGCAATAGAATAGAACAGAGGTGGCGCATATAATTTGATGTGGCATCTGTCACATCTTTCCCTACCTAGACACAATGGATCCGGCTCTAATGCTGCCACTTAACCTACTTATCGGGGACCCATTACTCACCGAAGAGCCATATCCATGAGGAATATACCTTCAGGGGGTCCTAGGATGTAACCGGCAAGGCGAAAATCACAACAAAGGCAAACCAGGTCATGTCGGTGACTATGCCTTCTGTTTTAGTTCCACTTTACAACCCATAGGTGCACCATTCAGAGAGTGTGAACTAGCAGCAAACGCACAGTGCTACTGCGCTTTCTCTATCAAATCTGACATTTGGTATTTTATAAGACCGGGTCATTGTCCATTCACGGACAAGCCTATGCTACAATACATTGTATGATCTCGCAGGAAGTCGCCTATGGGCTTTTTGAGTTTCTGAGGCCTGTATAGACAAGGCCTCTGCCTGTTGCATTATTTTAGTACAGAAGGACCTACACTTTGCCATGCAAAGACCTTTACATCATAGTGAGGCAAAGTGCATAAAATCCCAACTTTTCCTATCACCTATTGACCTCCATTGGGACATGCAGACCAGCATTGCTCTGAGGTGAGAGGGACAAGCCACTCTCCATCTTAATCATGGTAAGCACTGTATCTGAAAGACACAATCTCAGCCTCTCAGGCCAATTACCAGGCTTTCAAATCCCTAACCCAGCACCTCATACTACTTTCTAATATGATATCTCAAAAAAGTGCAATACAAACACTGCTTTAAAAATGACATAGCATGTAAAAATTTAGCATTACATTGAAACATGGTCTCTGGCACTGAAACCAAAGATGTCCGACCTGCTCTATGGAGAGCGACATCTCACCCTAACATTCTCGCAGCACAGTGTGTACCCTTAACCAATAATACCTTCAAAAACATTGCCCCACTGAAACTGTCCACCAGTTCATAAACACACAGTGGATTGGAACCCCAACCTGTCAGAAACAACAGTCTTCTGTCAACACAATGCCATCCTCATCACCAGTGTCATGATTGAAATATCCTTCTTGGTAAGCAGGAGTCAGGTAGCCAGTTCACGCAGGGTAATACTTTGTAGGCTTACTGAAGATGATACCGGTTTCTGAATAGAAAACCCCATCAGGAGCAGCATCGTCTGTGCTCAGCTCGAGCTCTATAACTGGCATCCAACTTTACATTCACTCACCAACATTCTATGATATCATAAGCTTGGCTGAGCAGTGCAGGGAAACAGGAGAGTGGAGCAGAGAAGGCATTATAAATACAGCAGATTATAATAATAGTGTTCTGTTAGTACCTTGAGTTAGACATATGCCTATCTTATACAATCTGGCTCATGATGTCGCCAACCACTACTGGAAAACATAAGCCAGATTGATACATATAAAATAGCACACTATGTTTACTAATTTTACATGTCGAATATCCATTTTATTCAGATCTGTGACTTTTAATTCTTCAATTGTAAATCTTCACAGTGAGACAAATACTAACACTCAAGTTAGTAACATAAAGGAGAGTCATGTGAAGTGTTACAGAGTGGAATGGTGAAGAGTGGAGTAGAGTGTTGTAGAGTGGAGTGGCAGAGAGTGTTGTGTGGCATAGTGTAAAGTCACATACAGTTGCATACATTGGAGTAGGGTAGAGTAGAGTGGACTGGTGTAGAATGCTTCGGTGTAGAGTGTTGCAGAATATAGTGGGTGGTAGATTGCAGTGACATTAAAGTCAGCTGTGTACAAGGGAATGTCATAGACTAGAGTGATGCATAGTAGAGTGCAGTGGTGCAGAGTAGAATGTCGGAGAGTGGTATGGCACAGAGTAGAGTGGTGGAGAGTGGAGTGGCGTAGAGTGCAGTGGCATATGTAGAGTGGCGTATAGTAGTACAGAGTGGAGTGGCATGGCGTAGAGTTGATTAATGCAGGGCAGTCAAAAGAGTTGAGTGGCATAGAGTGCAATGGTGTAAAGTGGTGCAAAGAAGAGTACCACAGAGTGGAATAGAGTATAGTGCCATTTAGTGTTATTGCATAGAGTGCAGTGCTGTAGAGTGGAGTAGCATAGAGTGGAGTTGTGCAAAGTAGAGCAACGTAAATTTCAATGGTGTAGAGTGCAGTGTGGCATAGTAGAGTGTCAGATTATAGTGGTGTAGAGCAGAGTAGAGAGAAGTGGTGTAGACTACAGTGATGCAGATTAGAGTGCAGTGGCATAAAGTGCAATGCCATAGAGTGCAGTTGTGTAGAGTGCAGGGGCATAGAATGCAGTGGTTAGGAGTAGAGTGGTGTAGAGTACAGTGGGATAGAGTGGAGTAGAGTGGTGTAAAGTGCAATGGCATAGAGTATATTGCTTCAGAGTAGAGTGAAGTTGTGTAGAGTGGAGTGGTGCAGGGTAGAGTGCAGTTATGTAGAGTGGCATAGAGTTGAATGCCTCAAAGTAAAGTGGTGTAGAGTGCAGCGGCATAGAGTGCAGTGCTGCACAGTAGATTAGAGTGGCGTATAGTAGAATGGCAAAGAGTGCAGGGGCATAGAGTTAAGTGTTACAGAGTAAAATGCATTGGCGTACATTGTATTGGCATGAAGTGCAGTGGCATAGAGTGCAGTGTTGCAGAATGGCACACAATACCAGCCGTGGTCCGTGCAGGTAACAGCGGTGGGGCAGTGGGACCGGGTAAGGGGGGATTTTGAGGGATGATGCAGAGGGGAAATTAAATAATTAATGAGTTTCCCATCAGCATCGTCCCTTGAAATTCCCCCCTTACCAGCCCCCCTCCCCCTGCTGTTACCTGCACAGGCCTCGGATGCACAGTACAGTGGTGTAGAATGGAGTTGTGCAGAGAAGATTGGTGTGGCCTATAATGGAGTGGTGTAGAGTGCAGTGGTGAAGTGGTGTAGAGTAGAGTGGCGAAAAGTGCATTGGCATTGAGTAGAGTGGAACAGGGTAAATTAGAGAGGTGTAGGGTGAAGTGGCATAGAGTGCAGTGGCATTGAGTGGAGTGGTGCAGAGAGCAGTGACATGTAGTGGTGGAAAGTGGAGTGGTGACGAGTAGAGTGCAGTGGTGTTGAGTGGTGCAGAGTAAAGTGGAGTGGCATAGAACAGAGTATGCCTGGTATGGTAGCACACTACCATTGCAGACAACACATTTTCAATTGAAACGACAATTGCATCTGCACAGACATGTTGTTTTACCAATAAAACTATACAGTGCACAACAAAAATGTGTGGAAATTGAATCACATAGTGCATTGATTTGTTTTGATCATATTAAAGTATTTGTTTCCAACACACTTCAGAAATAAAAATATATATACTTCATTTGTGTTCCTAATGCTGAAATATTTTGAAATTCTTACACAGTTCATTTAAATGTTGTTGTGTGCTAGACAAACCCTCTTTCCACATGAATAGTCTCACTTTGAAGTCAGAGAAAGAAAAGGAAACATGCTCCCTTGGAAGACAGCGCCTGATATTTGAACTCTGTCTTTGAATGTAGAGCAAACGTGCCAAAGTAAGAAAAAGATTTAAAGGCCTGTTCACAGAAAGCGAGTTTGTGATGAATACAGTGAACATGGTTTAGGCAACGGGAGGGACGAACTGAACCTGGAAAGTTTAAAGCAAATAAAGCCTATATATAGAAAGTCAGAAAATGTAAGTTACAAACCATAATGGCAGTGGTAATCAACCGGTGGATTCAGGCCCGGACTGGCCGTTGTGTGCACCGGGCAATCCCCCGGTCGGCCGCAAGGGTGGGGGCCGGTTTTGGGCCCTGGGGGCCGTTTTTGTTACAGAGCCGTTTTTGCAGCCTAGCTGCAAAATCGGCCCTGTAACAAAATCGGCCGAAAAGCGGCCCTGGCAAAACCATCGGCCCCCCGAGGGGGGGGCGGCCGAGCACTTTGCCAGGGCCGGTTTTGGTTCCCAGTCCGGCCCTGGGTGGAATGCATTCCTAGGTCGACTTTCTGAAAGTACCCCAGATGTATTTAGCAAGCCCTGTCTGGTAGGCTGCAACCTAAAAAGCAAGACGATTACCCTGCAAATCTTTCACATCTACTTCTTACAGAAAGGACAATCTATTTTGTCCTACTCACATCTTTCCTTGATGTATCGAAGAGGGAACGCTGCTATTAACCTGGAAGAACGGCATGTATAAAAATATGTTTCAGGGGACTTGATAGAGCAAGATTTCGCATCGCGACTTGCTCGAGTCAAGAACCTCGAAAATTTGTTATAATCCCGTAATTCCAATTGTTCGTTTTACTAAATTTATGTATTTTAAATGTGCGTGTGTATCATAGTGATGCTTGCCCATGTGTTTCACTAATACGAATAACCCTTGTCTTTAAAAATGGATGCTGCTTGAATTCTGATTCTGCGCATGCGTTAGGCATAATCACGTGACATTACGCAGTCACATTTGGAGGGAAAGGGTGCGCGTGCGTAACAGCCATAAAATGGCCGCGCTTTCTAACAACGAGGTGAAGCTTGCACCGTTGCTTTTGTGATTCTGTCTGTTGCACTAATAAATAATTGCATAGTATATTTTATAATGATAATTCATAAGTACACACTCATGTTATGTAGTTTATTCATTTATTTCTGTTTTAATTTGTTTTCGCTTACTTTTCATGTACCATGGTAAACGGGGGGTCTGACTGAGCCGAGAACCATCTTGAAGGTCCCTTCTGCGCATGTCACGCAGCCAGGGGAAATTCAGCCTTGAACAGTGGAACTCAGCCAGCTGGCAGAGACGGGCAAGATGCTCCTGAGAAAGTGACCTGCGACCCAGCAGGATGGAGTCGTCTGTACCCATATTGAAACAAATGTTAACATTTCATTGTATTCCACTGGCTAGTCTCATGAGAACCCCAATCTTGCTAGGCGGTACCTTAGAATGCAAAATAGGACTTGAATAAGTCTGTTCTGATTGGTGTGTTAACCCATCCTACCTTAGGACCAATCGAAATTGGGGATTCTGACACTTTGCAACATTGGGGGGTGGTACACTGACCCAAAAGAGTATATCTAGCCTAGGTTTAGCTAGAGAAATTATCCGACTTGTCCGAATAGCTGACCTGTCACTGACCCAACGCACTCAATAGGTGACTGAATACAGAGCGCTGCGGAGCACTCTGTCCGAATTTGACCATAGACTAAGGTTTTACTAAACCTTAAGTGCTGGCGGAGCACTTTGCTGGGGAGTTCGCTAACCCAATCGGGGTTCCGACTGATAGCTGCAGAGAGGGTGGAGCGCAGGCGTTGCTTCCGAACTGCGGGTGCTGGTCGTATCCTGGTGGTCCTGTCCTGATCCTAATCTGGGTTTCCTGTCCGGTCTTGGGTGTCCATTCTGCACCTGCTGTCCCATTGATGACTGCTATTCCTTGGGGTATTTCCTGTCCTTAACTGACCCGTGGCCAGGGTTGGTTTTCACACCAGTCTAGGTAAATATCTTGCCGGAAAACTCTAAAACTGCACCTCTCTATTTTCTGTCTTTGCTTCAATAAAGACATACTTTGCATATGATAATTTTCCATGCTTTCCGCAACCATTGCATATCATAAAGTTATTTTCATTTAAATTCATAGCATGTTCCTATGTTACCCTACCTTTTAGAAATAATTTTACAATTTCCTGATGTGGTCTATAATTTTCTCTTATAACTTTGACGGAAGTATTTTAGTGTTTCACTTTTCACTCTTACTATAGTTGTTAGGATTCCTTATTTCCCATTCATATTCATGAAAACTGTTTCCCATAGTATAAAATTTATAATTGCAAAACTTTACCCATTTAAAGATGTCTACTTTTGAGTTCCATTCTTAGCGTGTTCCCTGTAGCCCTAGTTACAAACTTAGATGGTTGCCCTTATATTTTTCCTGTATGGTTATGTACCATTGTTACCTTGATTATCGTTTTCCTTTTATCTGTAAGCCTAATGATTTTCCAAACCTGAATTCTAGATAAAGAAACTTAAAACTTCCCAGTTGTCCGTGGTCATTTGATGAAACATCGAAATTTATTTTTAGGTTGGGTTTTGTGTTTTGCTGCCTTTCCTTTTACAGCTAGCTCCCTGAGCCATCGTGGTCATAGGTACCCGCAACGGTGGATGGTAAGTCGGGTACACTGGAAATAATCGAAAGGGACTCATGATTATTGGTAGTAGATTGTACGTTCATCTGATCAATGTATAGGATGAATTGAAGTATATGGGCCTGAAAACATAAGTGGTGAAATTATTGGTCGGGTGACCTGCGATCTCTATCAGTAATTTTCTGGTAGCATCGAGAATGGTTAGGGAATAGTTAAAGGTTAGGTAGAACTAGTTAGATTAGCTACGTTGGATGCTGCTAGGTAGGAAACCTTATTTGCTGCTAACGAGAGTAGGCAATTCGGGTGATCTGATCACTCACTTGAAATGTTTGCTTTGAAAAATTATGAAATGTTTTAAAATCATTGTTCTTGTTATTATACTGTTATATGTGCTAATCCATTCGTATGTAAAACGCAATCTATGTTGTCGGAAATCCCCGGGGAATTGAATAGCGAGTGGTGAATAGAATCCACTTGCTTTGAGGTCACTGGCTTTCAAGGAAAGTTGGTGCAGGTTAGGCAGAACTGGAAGCACTAACTAGGGTTTTTTCTGAATGTATGATTGAATAAATGTTAGTAACGAGGTTCATTGGCAAAATTCCTATTGTGGCATAACCTCGTGAGGGTCACACCGGAAGAGTAGCAGGTTCATCGGAGCTTGAGTGAAAGCAAAAGGGCTCGCTGGTGAAACTTTAGGCTTAGATATATCCCAGAAAAGTGGATGAGTCTAGGGAAGTAGCAGGTGCTCCAATGCTAGTGTGAAGGGTAGGCAGAAGAGATCTACCCGTAGAGTGTGAAAAGTAAATGGAAGTAGTTTACTTGCAGTGAAACAAAACTCTTTCCTGTCTAGACACTTGAGCACAGTGGTGAATGTGTATTCGTTGTTAAATAACCAAGCACTAGCACTTTAGAAAGAAAGAAAGTTTCCGTTACCTTGTAAAGGAGGGAGTCAGGCGCGAAGCTGCTCTGACGTCACTCTGTGCCGCGCTGGGATTGGTAGTCACAGCGGGTTTGTAGCGGAGCTGGAATTGTAAAGGAGGGGTGAGTGCCAAAGCGTGAGAACAGTCTCGCGAAAGGCCGCGCACCCATTGGTCGAGATTATTTGAACTCGTGCATTTCATTGGTCGCACGAAAATAATAGACGCACTGGGATTGGAAGTGATTTTTGTAAACAAAGTCACTCGTAAAAATCATATGTGGCATTCGTATAGACCGCATACCAGACCTGATCCACGGCATATGGGATTTGAGAACGATCAGTGGTAAGGCGTTAAAAACGACATTATGTACGGAAATAAGAGAAAAGTGTCTCTTGTAAACAAAGTGAAAAATTATTTCAAAAAAGACAAGCCGATTAAAACTAGAGAAGGTGTTGTCATACCGCCACCCAACACTCCCGCATCTTTCATGATGTTCGATAAAGGGTATAACACATGTGTATGGTTGGAGAATTGGGCGGAATACACGAAAGATGACGGAGTATTGGCTTTTCCGTTAGAGGGTACCTTTAACAGTAGGATTCTATTCAATCTAAGAACCCGGATGAATGATTTACATCCCAGACCTAGATTAACGCAGTACGAAGCACTAGAGGAATGGGAAATTGAGGCTTTTGAAAGGGATAAGCCCCGAATGGATAAAGGCTTAACTAAATTTTATCCAAAATTGAAGCAGGAAGCCCGAGCCAAAAAGATGAAACAGTGGAGACAGAATATGATTGTAGAAGGACTGTTTCCCATGATGCCAGCATGTGGTCCTCCTGGGGGGGAGAAGAGAACAGAAAAGTGCAAACATTGGGGACCTATTGGAGAGTCGGATGATGAATTATTAGATGACCTGTTTATGAGAAGTCCGCCTCCTTATAATGAAAGAAATAGACCTTCCAGTGGGGGGGATAATTCCCGAAGACTTCATCTTCAGGATGAGGCCCGATCAGCCAGTGCAGGAGGGGGTTGCCCCATACCTCCTTATACCGAGAGCTTAGGTCCTGTAGATACAAGAGATATCTATCCAAGAATACCAGCTAGTGGGGATGCAAGATACTCCTGTGAAAGCGATTTTTCCCCGAGACCTCCCTACGTGGTTGAGGCGAGACCATCAGGTTCAGAAATGCCGTTTTTACAGCCATTATATGAAAGAGAACCAAGGTCCCTAGGTACAGGAAGTTTGTTCCCAAGACCTAATTATGGTGAAGGACCTAGTGAGACTCATCCCACTGCCCCGAGTTATGCTCCCACTCTGACCCCGCAGGTGTTACATGCAAATCCGTAGAGAGATTATTGGAAGAAAAGGAGCGAGAAGTTCTAGCGAAACAGAGAGCTGAAATAATTCAGAAAATCTCCCAGTTAAATACCAGTCCTGAAGCATTGACAATCCCAGTAACAATCGGACCCGTGGTTCCATTGTATGGGGATCGACATGAAAGTCCAAAACCTCCAGTCATTTCCCCAGTCATAGCCCAGCCAAGACCAGAACCCTTAATTGTAGATGACCAGACAAGTGAGTGCGAGTCTGAGGCCTCGCTATTGGATCTGCCCAATAGAAATACAGGGAAAAGGATGAAGAAAAGACATAACCCTTTCAACACGAGGGAGATTCAGATGGAATCGACTTCGGGTACTAAGAGTGTCACGTTAGTGACTCCTGAAGAAATTGAAAGATGGTGTCAAGAATTAGAGAAACAAACTCCGCAGACGAAACCTTTAGATCTCTACAAACTGAGAGTAGAAATAGAAGAACTAATGGCAGGAAATGTAGGATTAGACAGATTAAATACCTACTCTGAAGAAGAGCTGTTGTTTATTTGCAAAAGTCTTACCCGAAATGCCCGAGTACTTCATGAAAAATTGACAGATACTGCTGCTAGCATGGGAATAGATATTTCAAAATCGAAACCCTTGCAGAAACCATATAGAGCAGAATTTTCAGACAAAGATTTGGAAAACCTGAATATATCAGGGAAAAAGGCACAGGTCAAGGAACTATTGACAGTGTTACAGAAGTGGGGAGACGTAGAAAGATGGAAAACAAGATGGGCCCGAAAGAAAGATGAGGCCAGGTCTAAGCAGGTAACCCCAGAATTCGTTCTAAAGGAAGTTGACAAACCAGAACAGTTATGCCCTATGCGCGAAGTGCCAGGAGGAAAATATGTACATGTTCCATGGTCCAGACGGTGTACAGTCATAATATCGAGTCAATTATTTCGACTGGACAGAATATCGAGTAAAAAATATAGAATGGACATAATATCGACTAGACATAATATAGACAACAAAAATATCGACTAGAGAAAATTAATATCGAATAGAATGGACATAATATCGAATCAAAAATATAGAATGGACATAATATCGACTAGACATAATATAGACAACAAAAATATCGAATTTAAGGTAAGTTAATAATAATTTTTATTTTTTGTGTAATATAAGTCTGTAGCGGGTTGTGGGTTTATAGGGGAATAGGGTGGGAAGTAATTTAATTCTAATTAATTAAATATGTTAATTTATTTATTGATATATATTTAGAATTAATTGTTAATTAATTATTAATTGGTAATTAATTAAAATATAATTGGTAATTAATTATAATTGATTAATTGATAAATATTTTAATTTTAGTAATTTATTTTCTGTAGCGGGTTGTGGGTTTATAGGGGAATAGGGTGGGAAGTAATTTAATTATAATTAATTAAATATGTTAATTTATTTATTGATAATAATTTAGAATTAATTGTTAATTAATTATTAATTGGTAATTAATTAAAATATAATTGGTAATTAATTATAATTGATTAATTGATAAATATTTTAATTTTAGTAATTTATTTTCTGTAGCGGGTTGTGGGTTTATAGGGGAATAGGGTGGGAAGTAATTTAATTATAATTAATTAAATATGTTAATTTATTTATTGATATTTTAAAAAAATTAATTGTTAATTAATTATTAATTGGTAATTAATTAAAATATTATTGGTAATTAATTATAATTGATTAATTGATAAATATTTTAATTTTAGGGTTCAGGGTCAGTTGTCAGTTTTTGGGTAAAGGGGTATTTTTAGGGTTCAGGGTCAGTTTTCAGTTTTTGGGTAAAGGGGTATTTTTAGGGTTCAGGGTCAGTTTTCAGTTTTTGGGGTAAAGGGGTATTTTTAGGGTTCAGGGTCAGTTTTCAGTTTGTAGGTAAAGGGGTATTTTTAGGGTTCAGGGTCAGTTTTCAGTTTTTGGGTAAAGGGGTATTTTTAGGGTTCAGGGTCAGTTTTCAGTTTTTGGGTAAAGGGGTATTTTTAGGGTTCAGGGTCAGTTTTCAGTTTTTGGGTAAAGGGGTATTTTTAGGGTTCAGGGTCAGTTTTCAGTTTTTGGGGTAAAGGGGTATTTTTAGGGTTCAGGGTCAGTTTTCAGTTTTTGGGTAAAGGGGTATTTTTAGGGTTCAGGGTCAGTTTTCAGTTTTTGGGTAAAGGGGTATTTTTAGGGTTCAGGGTCAGTTTTCAGTTTTTGGGTAAAGGGGTATTTTTAGGGTTCAGTGTCAGTTTTCAGTTTTTGGGGTAAAGGGGTATTTTTAGGGTTCAGGGTCAGTTTTCAGTTTGTAGGTAAAGGGGTATTTTTAGGGTTCAGGGTCAGTTTTCAGTTTTTGGGTAAAGGGGTATTTTTAGGGTTCAGGGTCAGTTTTCAGTTTTTGGGGTAAAGGGGTAATTTTAGGGTTCAGGGTCAGTTTTCAGTTTGTAGGTAAAGGGGTATTTTTAGGGTTCAGGGTCAGTTTTCAGTTTTTGGGTAAAGGGGTATTTTTAGGGTTCAGGGTCAGTTTTCAGTTTTCGGGTAAAGGGGTATTTTTAGGGTTCAGGGTCAGTTTTCAGTTTATGGGTAAAGGGGTATTTTTAGGGTTCAGGGTCAGTTTTGGGTTTTTGGGGTACAGGGGTACTTTGTAAAAATAAAGTAAAATTACATTTAAATTACATTTATTTAATAAAATTAAATTATATTATAATATTTTTTATTAATTTATATTCAAAAAATTATTATATACTTACCAATACTTATGTTGTAATGGTATGCGTTGTAAAGGTATATGCGTTGTAAAATCTTGCGTTGTAAATGTATGCGTTGTAAAAGTTTTTGCGTTGTAAAAGTTTTGTTGTAATGGTAGGCGTTGTAAAAGTATGCGTTGTAACGTCATACATCCCTGGAGTGGGAATAGTAATTTTAACCTCTACGCTATCCAGCGCTTTCCCTACTGTTGCACCCACTGGAGTGGGAGTAGTAAATTTTACCTCTACGCTATCCAACACTTTTGCTAATGTTGAACTCACTATAGTTGTAACAATAAATTTTAAACATTTTCTAAAATGTTATATATGTTTATTTAATAATATGTTTAAATATATATATATATATATATATATATATATATATATATATATATATGTGTGTGTGTAATTTTTGGTGATATAATTTTTTTAATTATATAAATTATTTATTAAAATTATATTTTTTTAATAATTATTTCTAAGTTTATATTAAATATATTTATTACTATATTAGTTTTAACTTACTTTTAAGACATTTTAAAAAATCGATATTTTGACAGTCTATATTTTTGTAAGTCGATATTTTGGAGTCGATATTTTGGTACTTACCTGTTTGAAGATAGGGAGTCGATATTTTGTCAATCGATATTTTTGACTCGATATTTGTGTATCTCGATATTTGTGTCGTCGATATTATGTCAGTGATCCGGTCCAGACAGGATATTGTGCCCTTTACCAATGACTTCCCGAAATTACGAGAAAAGCCCGTCGATTGGTACCGGCAGGTAGAAAGATTTGTAA
Organism: Lissotriton helveticus; assembly: GCF_964261635.1. NCBI lineage: Eukaryota > Metazoa > Chordata > Amphibia > Caudata > Salamandridae > Lissotriton > Lissotriton helveticus. The sequence continues at coordinate 962,431,709 of NC_136068.1, read as the reverse complement.
AAGTGCAAAAATGTTTGTGGAAGGACCTGGATGGGTTCTTCGACATAGTGGTCCCTGTAGATCTATGGATGGAGTGTAAAATCGCCATAGGTTGGCCTAGTGAGGAATACCCGAGGGACTCAGCAACAGGAGAACCCTCTAAGGAAGTGATGAAAAAATATGATCAGGTAATTCAGCATCTGAAGCTAAAAGTGCCCGCAAAGGAAACTGATTGGACCAAGATAGATAGAACCACGCAGGAAAGGGACGAGACTGTGCATTCCTTTTATGAAAGGTTGTTGCAGGTGTTCAAAACATACAGTGGTATAGATAACATCGAAATGAAGGACATGACGCATTTCATTTACAGGTTTGTAAACGGTTTAAGACCCGAAATTTGTCAGTGGATAAAAGATAACAAAATCTGTTGGCAGTCCAAGAAAATGGACGAGGTCCTACGGTACGCAAAGTACTGTGAGGACGAAATGGCAGAAAAGAAGAAGGCCCTGAAGGAGAAAGTGATGTGGGCTCAAGTAAAGCTTGCAGAACAGCAGGAAAAACAATTGAGTAAAATAAATAAAACTACTCAGAACCAAGGCCCTGGGGGTGGGGGTGGAGGAAAGCCCCGAGCAAAAATGAGCAGAGAGGAAGCCAAAAAGAAATTTCCCTGCCACCAGTGCGGGGAAATTGGACATTGGAGAGACGAGTGTCCGTATTTACAGTCCGATAATACCCAAACCCCTGATTTAATTTCACAGACTCAGAATGAAAAGCCAAGAAAGACCCAGCAACAGATAAAAACGATTCAAATACCCCGAGCGCCAAAGCCAGCTTTTAAGGGAAAATCACCGCAGGGAGATGATATAGAGATCTGGGGGGGCAATGAGAACAGAAATGCAGCAACTTCGCAATATTTGTTAAATGACACTTTTTTCTGTGACGACGAGTACTGACGGGGCCTGAGAGGGGAGGACAAGGAGTGCGTACTTGGCGCCTCCTTGCCGGTAGACCAGTCAGGGCCATACATTGAAGGAAAGGTTGATGGAAATGATGTCACCTTTCTATTGGACCCTGGTGCTACCCGTTCTACTGTAAGAACAGCAGACGTTCCAAACCTACCCCTCTCGGGAGAAGCAATCCAAGTAGTGGGTGTATCTAATCAATTGATTAGTACCCCCGTTACCGAGCCCATGGAGATATCAATAGGGAACTTCAAAGAAATGCACAGATTTGTCGTCTGTGATACCAGTCCAGTGAACTTACTGGGACGTGATTTGCTGTGCAAAATGAACTGCACTATCTTTTGCACACCAAAGGGCGTTGAGATTCAAACTCCAGACGAAGATGGTATTTACAAGCTAATGTTAGTCAGACCTGACTCAGAAATTAAGCGAATGACTATACAAGACTTACTTGAAGAACTCCAACAGACAGTGAAGCCAGAAGTATGGGACTTTACAGGAAAGGATGTAGGATTAATGGCCAATGTAGACCCAATACAAATAGCCATAAAAGAAAATGCAGCATACCCCAATACTAAGCCTTACAAAATGAGTGCCGAAGTGAGAGCAGGAGTTGCCATTGAAATACAGAAATTGCTAGAAGCAAACATCATACAAGAAGTGATGAGCAGCCCGTGTAATTCCCCCATAATTGGAATCAAGAAACTTAGTGGCAAGTACAGAGTAGTGCAGGACCTGAGAAAGGTAAACAAAATTGTAGTTCCTTGCTGTCCGATTGTCCCAAACCCAGCAGTGATTCTGTATCAGATTCCCTGGGATGCTGAATGGTTCACTGTGATTGACCTATGTCATGCATTCTTTTCGATCCCATTGCATCCAGATAGCAAATTTCTTTTCTCATTTGCTTTCAACAGTCACGTGTACGTTTGGAACAGGGTCCCCCAGGGGTACACAGAGAGCCCCTCTATCTTTAATCAGATCTTGAAAAAATGCCTGGAAACTTTAGTCTTACATAGAAAGTCTGTTTTGGTGCAATACATTGACGACCTCTTGGTGGCGTCCAAAAGTCATAGGGATTGCGTGATTGACACCATTGCCCTACTGAATCACCTAAGTGAGAAGGGACATAAAGTGGCCCCTGAAAAATTGCAGTTCTGTTCAAAATCAGTGAAATATCTGGGGCACCAGATAGAAAAGGGAATCAGAAAAGTGACCTCAGAGAGAGTTAGAATAATTCAAAAGATGCAGTTACCCCGTACTCAGAAAGAAGTTAGAATGTTCCTTGGAGTTGTAGGTTACTGCAGGCAATGGATTGTGGGATTCGCAGTCCATGCCAAGCCTTTGATAAAAATGACAAAGAAAGGAGCACCGGACCCTGTGGAATGGGATGATGAAAGCTTAACAGCATTCACAAAATTACGAGATTGTCTGTGTACCGCTCCTGCTTTAGGGATGCCTGATTATTCCAAGGAATTTGCTCTATTCTGTGACACACGAGACAATTGTGCATTGTCGGTCCTAACTCAGGAACATGGTTTGACTAGACGCCCCGTGGCATATTTCTCTGCCACGTTGGATCCAGTGGCTGCTGGATTACCTGGATGTTTGAAAGCAGTGGCTGCAACATGCACAAGTTTAGAGCAGAATGAATCCATTGTCATGGGACATCCGGTAACTGTGTATGTTCCGCACGCAGTTGTGATTTTACTAACCAGAACAAAGACTCAGTATCTCACCCCTAGTCGGCTGACTAAGTACGAGAGGATTCTCGTGGGTGCTGCAAATGTAGCCATCACTCGGTGTAATATACTGAACCCCGCCACTCTACTCCCTGACTCAATGGTTTTAGAAGACCAGGGAGAGAACGAGCATGACTGCATTGAACTGACAGAATTCAGTACTAAACCCCGCCCAGACATTAAAGAAACACCCTTGCCAGTACATGATGAGGAATGGTTTGTGGATGGTTCATGCATGAGACATGAACTTGTAGGCCTAAGTGCTGCCTACGGAGTGGTTGCGTTAGACAAAGTTAAAGAAGCATCCTGTTTATTTGGAGTAAAGTCTGCACAAGTAGCTGAACTAATTGCCCTGATAAGAGCTTGCAAATTGGGAAAAGACAAAAGAATAACAGTGTATACTGACAGCCAGTACTGTTATGGGGTTGTGCATGACTTTAGCCAATTATGGCTACAAAGAGAATTCCTGACTTCATCAGGTACTCCCATTCGAAATGGAAAAGTTATCCAAGACCTTCTAGAGGCAATCCAATTACCAAAAGAATTGGCAGTGGTCAAATGTGTTGCTCATAAAAAGGGCCTTGACCCTGTGTCATTGGGAAATGATTTTGCTGATCGGGTAGCAAAACAATGTGCTATGGATCGCATGTCAATGAATATCAGACGGGGTGAGACTGGAAACAGCTGCCAACTTATGGTGTTTGAAGAAGTGCCTACCTGGGATGAAGTGAGAGAATGGCAGCATGCTGTGCCCTGGGAAGAGAAAGAGAAGTGGAAGGGACTTGGTTGTCGACCAAGACGTGAGGATGGTGTCATTGTGGGCCCAGATGGTATGCCTGTGTTACCTAGGAACCTGCTTGCCCCTATGGCCAGACTGATACATGAAGGATCACACATTGGTAGGGATGCCATGGTTCTGGTATTTCAACAGACCTGGTATAACCCGAAATTCAGGAAGGTAGCAGAATCCCTTTGCCAGAGGTGCATGACGTGTCAACAGTTCAACGCTGGCAAAAGAACAGTAGTTGAACTAGGGAAAATTGGAAAGTCAGGGGGTCCCTTTGTGAGAATACAAATTGACTTCATCACCATGCCACGCTGCGAGGGAAAAAGATATGTCCTTGTAGTGGTCTGCCTATTTTCAAAATGGGTGGAAGCTTACCCTGTCCCACAGAGTGATGCCTTAACAGTAGCCAAATTGTTACTACGAGAATTGATACCTAGGTTCGGGGTGCCAGTCACTATTGAATCAGATAGAGGCGGCCATTTTCAGAATGAGGTGATGGACCAACTCTGTAAAGCATTTGGAATCACACAAAAGTTGCACTGTGCACATCATCCAGAGGCTTCTGGAGTGGTAGAGCAGATAAATGGCACTATTAAATCGAGGTTGGCCAAAATGTGTGACTCAACTGGAATGAATTAGATTACTGCTTTGCCTCTTGTTCTGATGGGACTCCGAAGTATTCCAGATCGGAGAACAGGCCTGAGCCCCCATGAAATTTTGATGGGAAGAGTGATGAGACAAGCATGGGTACCAGGAAACAAACTGTTAAGCATTTCTGATGATTTGGTACTTGAGTACTGCAGGAAACTGGGTGACCAAGTGCGTTCTATCTCTCGCCAGATTGGGGAAGACGCCGTCGCCAACCCGACAACTCCAGTTCACAAATTGGTTCCAGGTGACTGGGTTAGAATAAAGAAGCACACTCGTTCGAGTTGCCTTGCACCGAGGTGGGGAGAAAAACGCCAAGTAATACTGGTGACCACGACAGCAGTGAAGTGTGCAGGCATTCCCAGGTGGATCCATGCTAGCCATACTCAAAAGGTAATTCCAGACAAGGAGCCTGGAGCTGAAGGTTGTCCAGCTGAGGGGTCTGCGGATGTCGGTCCTGAAGTAGCTGAAGACGAACAACCGAGCACCAGTCCAGCTGAGGGTCCTGCTGACGTTGGTCCGGAAGTAGCTGATGACGAGCAACCGAGCACCAGCCAAGATGATTGGATACCTATAATCGATTTAATTGAAGACCCAATCAGAACAAGAGAGCGAATCTACGAAGATAGAGAGTGGATTAGAGAGGTCGAGACAGGCACAGGCGAAGACCCTCAGATCATTGAGATTCACATCAAATCTGAGGACGAAGAGGGAGGTCAGACAGGGACAGAACAAGTGATCGATACTCCTCCACTGACTCCTGATATTGAAAAGGGACAGACTAGAACTAGTACAAAAGTTCGAGCGGAAGAAAATCAAGAGATCGAAGTGCTTGAACAAGATCAGATAGAACTAGAAAAACGTGTTCGGGACACAGAAACAGAGACATTCGAAAGCCAGAACTAAAATTCACCTGAACCAGGCCAGCTTAGTAACCAGGCAGAAGAATTAGATACAAGACCTGGGACTAGTCAGACAGGAAGGGAAGAGACAGAGGAAGTGCCACAAACGAATGAAAACAAAAGAGCATTAGAAGAAAATCAACTAACAGTGCCAACCAAAAGACTCAAGAAAAAGAAAAATATCGAACCAAGATACATTAAGAGACTAAGATTAAGAATAAAAACAGTAGAAGAGAAACTTGCTGACAGAAGAAAAAGCATACGAATAGCAGAGCAAGCTGGAGAAAGCTCCAAAAGAAGGAGTGATCGAATAAAAAGACTGAATGAGAAATACCAGGATCCTGAATGGACATACCTGATTCTGGAAAATTTAGAGGATTTTGATATTACTGACGAAAGCGACGGGGAACCAATTACTGATTACTCTGCAGAGGAAGAGGACGAACCACCGTAAAATTGCTCAGCATAAAGGTACCTGGGCAAGGCCACAAAGAGGGGTTGAAAACTTCTTCTGAGCCAAAATGTCTGATTCAAGCGTGAGTGGTAGACCTAGCCGCAGTTGTTGCAAAACATGCTGCAAGGTGTGTATATGTAGTATAGTTATAGTAATATTAGTTTGGATAGGATTAACAGTTTTCATTCCTTTCATGGTTAGCAAAAATACTAATATTGACCCTACTCAGACAACCGACATTGAAGAACTGACAACACGAAGTGTAGAAAGACGTGAAAAAGCACTCAGACAGACAAAACGAGACTTAGAAGCATCAGATGAGGAAGGACTACATTACCACGGAGAAACCAGACTCATTTAAATGTTTTCGCAAACCTGTTAGTGCATTATGTAGAAACTATGGAAATAGAAGATTGCTATGTCTGTATGAAGCTACCTACTTCTGTAGCTAAAGGCGTGACTTACCATCACCTGCCTCTGACATATGGGATTTCCTGTAGTATTTTAGCAAGCTTATTTTATAAAAGAGGACCGTTACAGTACTATTACTCTAACAACGACGTGATATTTTCTGAACTTCCCATACGTGGAAACTTGAATCCTGTACATACTAAAAGTGACGTTACACGGTATATGGGAGAATACTTTCTGACTATAGGTACCATAGACTTAAATGAAGCACACAGAGACAACTTGACCTGTTCATTACATGAACAAGAAAAAATATTTTTGAACATGGCAGAGAAAAGAAGGGAGAGTTTCCAAAGAAAGGCAAATGACAAAAGACAGAAAACCCCAAAATGGGCTGAGGACATGGAAAGCACCTCAAATGGCGGGGCAGGGCCTGCTTTGTTGCTGGATTTCGAAAAGAAAGGGAAACTCTGTCTTCATCGCGAGAAGACTAGTTATTATAATAATATTTTCATTGGTTCCAGTCAATGTGAACACAATTACAAGGTAATTGGAGGTTGGGGTTTCAAAAATGGGTCAGAACCTGTGTTTCCCGGAATTTATTATGTATGTGGAAACAAGGCTTACTTCAAATTACCGGATCACTGGTATGGAAGCTGCTACTTTGGCATTGTCTTCCCGAAAATATACCATGTGAATGAAATTTCTGGAAGCAATGAAAACACTAATGGCTTAGTGCGTAGTAAAAGAGAAAGCGTAGGTGAAATAATGGGTAGTATTTTTAGTGCACTGATACCTGGAGTGGGAGTGGTTCTGAACACTCACAGAATTTGCAAATTATCCACAATAGTGGATGTGTTGTCTACGGACACGGCTCATGGATTTCTGCTGGTCAATACTGAAATGGTTGCGATCAGATCAATGGTTTTGCAGAACAGACTTGCTCTTGACACCTTATTAGCAAAAGAGGGCGGAGTCTGCCAGATGTTGAAGGTGCAACATTGTTGCACTTACATTCCGGACAAAAGTGTACAGCTCAAAAGATATGTGAAAAACATTACTAATTTGGAAAAGGAACTCAAACCACTCGAGGTTGACAGTGCCTGGAAGAGACTGGTTGATGGTCTCTCCAATGTAGGTCATTGGTTTGCTAGCTTAGGTAAAAGCTTATTGTTTAAGGTACTGATGCCAATTGGAGTGATAGGTCTTATCCTATTTCTCATATTTGTCTGTTGCAAATGTCGCAAACACACAAAGAAGTACCAAGTTAATGCGAGAGGAGTGAAACGGAGTGCGGATGAGCTTGAATTGGAAGAAATGAATAATCAGATTTATAAAAAGGTGACAAATTCTCACCCTACCAAAAATGAGAAAGAGAAACTGAATCGCCTGTTGGAAGAGATAGAAATGTACAAGGTGTGAAAGAAAGTTGGCATCTGGTTCCATTATTTTGTGATGATAGTAAATATCATCAAAGAGGGGATTGATAGAGCAAGATTTCGCATCGCGACTTGCTCGAGTCAAGAACCTCAAAAATTTGTTATAATCCCATAATTCCAATTGTTCGTTTTACTAAATTTATGTATATTAAATGTGCGTGTGTATCATAGTGATGCTTGCCCATGTGTTTCACTAATACGAATAACCCTTGTCTTTAAAAATGGATGCTGCTTGAATTCTGATTCTGCGCATGCGTTAGGCATAATCACGTGACATTACGCAGTCACATTTGGATGGAAAGGGTGCGCTTGCGTAACAGCCATAAAATGGCCGCGCTTTCTAACAACGAGGTGAAGCTTGCACCGTTGCTTTTGTGATTCTGTCTGTTGCACTAATAAATAATTGCATAGTATATTTTATAATGATAATTCATAAGTACACACTCATGTTATGTAGGTTATTCATTTATTTCTATGTTTTAATTTGTTTTCGCTTACTTTTCATGTACCATGGTAAACGGGGGGTCTGACTGAGCCGAGAACCATCTTGAAGGTCCCTTCTGCGCATGTCACGCAGCAAGGGGAAATTCAGCCTTGAACAGTGGAACTCAGCCAGCTGGCAGAGACGGGCAAGATGCTCCTGAGAAAGTGACCTGCGACCGAGCAGGATGGAGTCGTCTGTACCCATATTGAAACAAATGTTAACATTTCATTGTATTCCACTGGCTAGTCTCATGAGAACCCCAATCTTGCTAGGCGGTACCTTAGAATGCAAAATAGGACTTGAATAAGTCTGTTCTGATTGGTGTGTTAACCCATCCTACCTTAGGACCAATCGAAATTGGGGATTCTGACACTTTGCAACATTGAGGGGTGGTACACTGACCCAAAAGAGTATATCTAGCCTAGGTTTAGCTAGAGAAATTGTCCGACTTGTCCGAATAGCTGACCTGTCACTGACCCAACGCACTCAATAGGTGACTGAATACAGAGCGCTGCGGAGCACTATGTCCGAATTTGACCATAGACTAAGGTTTTACTAAACCTTAAGTGCTGGCGGAGCACTTTGCTGGGGAGTTCGCTAACCCAATCGGGGTTCCGACTGATAGCTGCAGAGAGGGTGGAACGCAGGCGTTGCTTCCGAACTGCGGGTGCTGGTCGTATCCTGGTGGTCCTGTCCTGATCCTAATCTGGGTTTCCTGTCCTGTCTTGGGTGTCCATTCTGCACCTGCTGTCCCATTGATGACTGCTATTCCTTGGGGTATTTCCTGTCCTTAACTGACCCGTGGCCAGGGTTGGTTTTCACACCAGTCTAGGTAAATATCTTGCCGGAAAACTCTAAAACTGCACCTCTCTATTTTCTGTCTTTGCTTCAATAAAGACATACTTTGCACATGATAATTTTCCATGCTTTCCGCAACCATTGCATATCATAAAGTTATTTGCATTTAAATTCATAGCATGTTCCTATGTTACCCTACCTTTTAGAAATCATTTTCTCCATTGAAGTTTACAATTTCCTGATGTGGTCTATAATTTTCTCTTATAACTTTGACGGAAGTATTCTAGTGTTTCACTTTTCACTCTTACTATAGTTGTTAGGATTCCTTATTTCCCATTCATATTCATGAAAACTGTTTCCCATAGTATAAAATTTATAATTGCAAAACTTTACCCATTTAAAGATGTCTACTTTTGAGTTCCATTCTTAGCGTGTTCCCTGTAGCCCTAGTTACAAACTTAGATGGTTGCCCTTACATTGTTCCTGTATGGTTATGTACCATTGTTACCTTGATTATCGTTTTCCTTTTATCTGTAAGCCTAATGATTTTCCAAACCTGAATTCTAGATAAAGAAACTTAAAACTTCCCAGTTGTCCGTGGTCATTTGATGAAACATCGAAATTTATTTTTAGGTTGGGTTTTGTATTTTGCTGCCTTTCCTTTTACAGGTAGCTCCCTGACCCATCGTGGTCATAGGTATCCGCAACGGTGGATGGTAAGTCGGGTACACTGGAAATAATCGAAAGGGACTCATGATTATTGGTAGTAGATTGTAAGGTCATCTGATCAATGTATAGGATGAATTGAAGTATATGGGCCCGAAAACATAAGTGGTGAAATTATTGGTCGGGTGACCTGCGATCTCTATCAGACTCACCATGGTGTGTGGTGTCAGCATGACACAAGACATTTTGTACTACACACTACATCATCAGGATCCACATTGCATTTGCTATATACATTGCAACTAGTATTCAACTCCCCAATGGCCCAAGCCCCTCATCAAAACCAGCTTCAATTATGAGAAAGTTGAGCGCCCTTTTAGGAAATCTCTATAATTTTCTGAAAATTATACTTCAACAATACTTTTCCATTTCATGGTTTTACACATAGAGTCAACACTCCAAAATGAGTGTCAATTTGCGAAAGCGTGAGGATACTGGTGTTATCGCTACCATTGAATTAATATGCCAGTAGTTTCAACATTACTGTAAGGAGCAGTATATAGCTCATTTAGAGGATGATTTGTGATCTGAATGTTAGGTATTCTTTGGATCATTCCTCTTTCTATATAGTTGGTTTGTGTCTTATTGTAAGTTACTTCCAAGTATCTTAGTTTATACGATACAATTCAGGTCCTTCACAGCTTTTAGATGTAATCTATTCGTATGACAAAGATTTCAAATAATCATGACAGATATTGTAATGCCTCCTTCAGGGACTTCTCACTGGTGTGGCGTTCCTTCTGTGTGTACTGTGTCCTCTGTTGGTTGGACCCTTTAGGTGACACATTGCCACTGTTGGCTACATTACTTGTGGACGGAGTGTTCCATTGTTCCATGTCATCAACATTGTTGCTGTAAATTGCCCAATGGAAATTCATTCTTACAATAAAACCTTGGGAAGTTCACTATTTTCCTTCACCGAATCCTGAGGGAGTCTAGCTGCACATCTGCTGAAGATGGTGGTGGCACTGGAGAAGTAATGCACTGACCAAACGCAGGTTCTATCTACACCTATATGCAAGTGTGTTAGAGGGCCGGACTGATATTCTAGGTACTTCCTTCTTCCATACCCTGTGTTTCCTGAAACAGACCCTGCATATTTACTTTTAAGTCACTGCACGCACATGTGGATGTAATTGTCATGTCACTCAAACGCTGGGAGCACACAGCAGCTGTTTCTGTGCATGCATCATTGGTCTTTCAGAAGCACAGAATTGTTGCTAGGTAACACTTTGCTCTTATGAGGGGGTGCTTGTGGTCTAACCACTTCTTCCACTGGCTTATAGGATTCAGGATGCGGGCCTGCTGCTGGAGCTGTGCTGCCTTCCACCTCTGTAGCTGCTTCCTCGTTAACTCCACCCTCTGATGCCTGCTCATGCTTTGAGGGTTCTACAAGGGCTTGCATGGAACAGGTTATAACTCTTTGAAGGACAAGCAAAGCATATATGTGATTAATTAATGTGTTGGCTCACTGAGATGTACACAAACGTGTTTCTGTTGCTGCAAAGTTTAGTATCGAGCTTTATACTTTTTGGACTCTTAAGTATCAGAATATCATGCTCTGATGCTATTGAACGTCAACTTTTGTGCCCAGGCTTTAATTTTGTTTTGCCACAAATGTACTAATTGGCTGCCTCACAAAATGCCTAGGGACTGGGGATTGTAGAACAAAATAACTAACGAATATTAGGCAGGTGGCTATGTGCGATCTCTGGTTGGTTGGCTACAAACACAGGGATGGTGGCCTGCAAGTAACAAAAGGCCATCGACCCATTTGTCTTCATTTCCAAATGGAAAATTTGTTTTTTAAGGCTGTGTGTACTCCTTAAAAGAACGAATGCTCCTTTAGATAAGTATTCCATTTAGAAAACTCCGAGGGGAGTAGACAGTGTCCCCTTGGCTCACTGCCCATTCCCCCAAAAGCTTCCGACACAATTTATAAAGGGAAAGGTGTCCAATGGAGACAATCAGTTACCACCTCCTTTGAGGTGTTAATAACTGATGAATGTTGTCCCAAATCACCCACACATACCATTGAGACTTACAATTATGAAGGGACACCCTTTTCAAGCCCCTTTCTAATTACAATTCGGGATTGATTGCAAAACTCATTTTGTGCGTCAGAAAGGTTGTTTCAACTAGCAAAAATGGGTTAAGTGCATTGAAAAATCATTTTTCAGATGCAAAACCTGTAATTTTGTGAATCACAAGGTCTGCAACTGCAAAATGGCTGTGCATATCTGGCCTCTGGTTTCATCGTATTGGGTTTGCAAACTTTATCGTTTGTGATCCCAATGACTAGAAGCATTAACAATTAGTAGAAACAGCAACAAAGTAAAAGATTGTACAATGACAAAAAATAGCACTGCAGAGGAAAACAGGACTGTTTTGGCTTTAAAAATTGGAAAGACGATTAACAGGAAGATTTGGTTATCTCCTCGTTTAGGGTTTGAGGTGGTCAGTTCCTAACAAAGTTGATACCTGCTAACCTGGCAGTTCTATTGAGTCTAAGTTAGTAGCTCTGCACTCAGTGGGGAGCAACCTGGACAATGAAGGCAGACAGACCTTGGTTTGGCCCATGGGGGCAATGGTGTAAGTCCACTTGTCAAAGGACACACTCTGAGACTACGCATGCCCTCCCTTTTGAGCAGTCAGCATACAAACCTTTGGTGTTATCAACTTTTTCACTCAAAGACAGGTTTAGGAGATCACAAAAACAATAACAGGTGGCACTCACCAAGTAGCCACAACTCAGCTTACCTGCACTTGTTGGGAATGAATCCAAGGACAACTCTCCTCCAGCCGCAAGTGAGAGGTGGAGAAGGCTTCTAGGCACATACAACCGATAAGGTCAGGACCTTTCTATCGTTTCGCCAAGGGCAGCAGTCATTCTTCATTTTGCACTGTTTCATATAAACTGATATTCATGATCAGTTGAGTGTAACCTTAAAGGCAGGTTCACAGAAGAAGTATGGAGAGCATCCTCTAAGTCTATAGGAACAAGTTCCCATGTTAAAAATAGTTATTGAAGGAGCCATGCACATACAATTCTTGAACGTACGAAATATGAAGGACCCATTTGCCCCAGACTATTGCTGTTCATTTTTACAGCGTAGGAGAGTAGGCGTGGCCCTGTTTGCACCTACTGTGACCCAAACACTATAATGGTTACACCCAGTTAGGGTCTGTGCAGATCGACGGAGGAGGGAGAGATGAAACACCCTCAAGACTATGGGACTCATATAGAAAAGATCCTCAGGACTAAGGAAACTAAATAAATGAGATGGTGAAGCAGGAGATAATTACAGGGATTTTTGACTGTAAAATATCCATCAAGGATGATTCACACAGAAGAAAACAGAAGTGTGTGTAACTGTTTTGATCATTTGCCTCAAGCAAGTGCACCGAATCTCCAGCTTAACCCTCATTTTTGGAGGTATGACTCAAGCATTTTCAATAATTCACCTTTGTACCCATTTCCATTTTATACCATTTCGTTAACAAAGTAAAGCACCCCTTACATGCGGGGTAGAGGCACTTATTTTCTAAAGGAAATGTGTTTGCTTTTGGAAAGTATTGCTTTTGTTATCTGTGTACAGCACTCTCAGACCCTACAACCCCGTGGGAAAATGGGGAATATTTGTAAAACTTCTCCTCCTTATTAAACTTACACCAATAAATGAAATTTAGCAATTAGTGACAGTTGAAACACACATTTCCGCTCTCTTTCTTCCTGAAATGATTTTCTATGAAAAGTCTGTCCCCACACGTAGTTCTACAGGAAAATTAGGTGTCTGTATGTTTTTCCCACACTTGGAGCAAGTCCAGAGTTTTCAAAATATAATTTTCCTTTGTTCTTTAGTTGAAAATGTTTCTCCGTGAACATGTTTTTCTTACACAACCTGTATGTGAAAACAAAGATATCTCTTCAAACATGTTACTTGAAAAAAAATATTTGCATTCCGTTGTTTTCAGGGAAATGGGTTTCTGGGAAAAGTATTTCCTCCCTGCCAGGGTGGGGTGGGCGAGATGTGTATTGCTGTCCTCGTGGCATGCACCAAACACTAATATTTCCTTCGAGGGAATGCCCGCCAAAGGCCAGACCCAGCTCACCCGCCATCGCATGCCTTCTGAGCAAACTTTATCCTCTTTGTAACTTTGCAAACTTTCTTTCAGTATCTCCCCCAGCCCAGCTTCTCATTATTCAAAATGATATTATTATTATTTTAACGTGCCCTGGGGATATTCCTGAACGAGAACTGGGTCAGCCTTTTCCCCCTCTTTTCTTTAAACAGAACAAATTTGCCGCCGCTCTGCAGGGCCGCCGCACAATAACACGGAGACGGGGCCTACCTTCCTCGGCTATTACCGCTCATCCAAAATTAATGCGCACTCAGGGCGCGCGCCTTTTAATGAAGCCTGCTTTTGCTTGGTTAAGCACAGAGAGCAGCGCCTTCACTATGAAAAATTGAACACGCATGTTACATGCAAGTTTCATTTGGAAGAATTCGCAAATCCCTTTATGAGTCAAGTTGTAGTTTCTCTCACAGCCTAGAAAATAGTTGTGGGGTGAATTTTTAGTTTATTAGGAGTACCAACGCCCCCACCCCCTCCCCACGCCCCCTATTACTGCTGTCAACTCCCACTCGCTCTTCAAAGTTTTGACTCGGAAAAACACAGTGCCGAGAAACAAACAGGAGTGAAATGCTTACGATTTAATGAGGTGGTTTGTTTTGAGTGAGGTAACTCAAGCATGAGAGCAGAGTAGTGTAAGGCAGTAATTGTAAAACATGAAGGCAGCAGCCTCGGGGGATAGAGCGGAGGAGGAGGGAGCGATGCGACAGCACAGAATGGAAGGCAAGAGGGAGAGAACGAGAAGGGCGGAGGATAAGTAAGGAGAAGTGGTGGAGAGAAGAGGCGATTGAAATAGGCGCTTCAGAGGGAGCGTAGTGGGGGAATAGTAAAGTCGCGAGGGAGAGCAGAGCAGTAGAGAAATAAAGGGTGGAGTGAGAAGAGGAAAGCGGGCAGAGAGGAGAGACATGGCAGCCCGGAGCAGGGAAAGGGTGTGCTGGTGAAACTGGGTGGATTTCATTGGTTGCTCGGGAATCTGGCGATAGTAGGGAGTGTAACACTGGGGCGAGGGAAGAAATAAGGGGGTGGCCCAAATAAAGAACGAATGAAGTAAAATGAGAGAAAGGGAGTGCTGGGAATTGACGGATTGACAGGGAATTAGTTAATGTGAGGAGTGTGATAGATAGAGGGAGGAAACAATGGGCAGGCCGGTACGAGGAAAAGGTTGGAGGGAAATTGAAGTAAAGCAATAGAAAAAAACCTGTCAGAATGAGGGAAAGACAGTGAGAGGGAGTGTGAAAGAAACGAAGGGCTGATTGGGAGTCTGGCCGGGGGAAGGAGTGTTTAGAGAGAGTGGCAGGGAAGACGTATTGGAGGAAGAAAAGTGAAAAGACACAAATAAATTGAGAGTGAAGTCGAATATAGTGAGAGACTTTGGAGAGATGGGGTGCGAGAGATGAAACGTGAAGGAGGGTAGGAATGCAACAGAACAATAGAAAAGACAATACATGAGATATTGAAGATGGGTAAATAAGAGAAATTTATAGACAGGAGCAGGGTTGGCTTTAGCGCCGGTGACGCCCACTGCGACAATCATTTTGGGACCCCCACACCCCATGAAGCCTCCTCGGATTCTCCCACTACCACCAGGAAAAAGTGCCCTTCATCTCTCCAATCATAAGTTATTGCTAAAAACAGCGCCCCCTCTCCTCCAAAGGCAGCGCCCCCTCCAAAGGTCAGCGCCCAGTGCAGCCGCACCGGTCGCCCTGCCCGCAAAGGCGACCCTGGGCAGGAGAGAGCTGTAGTGTACATCAGGACATTTCACACGTCATGCACCTCTCCCATAGGGCAAAGCGGGGGTGCATCTATCAATAGTGCAGCAGGGGCAGTGGCACCGGGGTCCAGAGGTATGAGGAGCCCCCTGTACTACAATATGTTGCCTTCTGTTTACTAACATACCAGGGGATGGGGGCCCAATTTCTTTTCTTGCATTAGGGCCCACGGAACTCTTGCTTAGGAAAAACCAGAGAGAGAAATCGAGACAGAGACGGAGAACTGAAAGGAGAGACATAAAAGGGCAGAAATAGAGCTGTCAGGGCAGAACGATCGAAAGAGAGCGTTGCATTGCAGATGCAGAGGCACCCGAGAGAAAGGTAGTTTTATGTCAACTCTTCACCATCATAACCTCCAATGCTGAGAATGTGTCATTGCATGAGACAATCTTTACAGAGGAAAGGCCACGCGCCCTGCCTGGGTGTCTCACAAAGAAGGAGTCTCTTCAGGGAGACAGGAGGATGCAGACATTTCATACTAGACCTGGGAATTTTGTTGGAGTTCAGAATCCAAATACTAGAAACTACTTTTTGCTAGATTGTAGATCGAATGCCACAATCCCTTCTCAGCCTGATAAAAGGTAGAGCATACAAAATGTGCACTTCTACCCACTGCAAATACCTCAGCTTTCTCAGAGTTGAGCTTATACTAGTATTTCCCAATCAATCTGATGACCTTAGTTCAATGGGCTTGGTGGAAGAGCTCTGACAGAGTCACTGCCACTCTAAATATGGAAAAGAAGTTGTGAATCGTCCACATAGGTATGAAACGGCACCCCAAGTGTGGATTTCTGAGCGCAAGCTAGTCACATGAGTGGAAAAGAGGAAGGGTGAAAGTGCTCAAACCTGTGGCACTCCAGAAAGGATTTTTTTGTTTTTATATGTATGTGGCATTATAGATCACAAACCTAGCTGAATGGCAGAGGAGTACTCTACAGGGTCAAACCCAAAGAAACATGATTTGGGCAATGCAGCAGGTTTGTGGATTATTTCTGCATCATGCTGTAGTGTTCTTTAAAGAGACGAGTCCTTAGCTCTTTCCTAAATTGAAGCACGGGTGGGGAAATCCTCATGGATACAAGAATATTGTTCCACATCCAAGGTGCATAGATCGAGAAGATCTATTAACTTGTTGATTTCTTTGCCCATCATCAACACGTGTTTGCTAGTGTCCTGCCTGTAGGTGTGCTGAAAGCCACCAGAGATGATCAGCCTCTCAGCCAGAAAGGGAGGTGTGCCAGTTATGATGGCTTCGTAGATGATGCAGCTGGTTTTGAACATAGTGCGACCCGGCCATAGGAAACAGTTATTCCATCAGGGTGGAGTTGACATAGGCATGCTTCTTCAGAACTTAACGAAGCATGCTATGGCTTGTAGAATGCCCTTAAGGAGGGGCAATTTGGGAAACTGTAGAGCACCGTATTGCCACTATCCACATGGAAGAGTATGAAGGCTTGAACAGCAGTTCTGACTTCTGATATCATTTTCTAGGAGCAATAGTTCCTCTTTCTCAAGAAGGGAGAATGGCTTACCGACTGTCTTGGCTCGCGGGAGATGTGTTAGGCAGGAATCAGTGATCATGGTGGATCTGAATGACTTGGCATTGGGTGAAAGTTGTGGCTTGAATCTCTTCAGGTTCATGTTGTTGAACCAGATTTGGACTATTTTTTGCTTGTTGTTTTTGATAAACAGCAAAAATTCGGTTTAGATGAGTTTAAGCTTCGGTAGGCACTGGATATCCAGGTTTAAATTAGGGGGACATAATGCATAAGGTGTTCGATATCTGGATCAGAAGAAGCTTTCAAATATAGTTGTATGTGTATGGGTGATTCTTGATGTTTATCTGTGAGTAGAGCCCAAAGAGGCCCAATATAGAAGCTAAAGATGACAGAGGACAAAATGGAATCCAAGGTAGCTCCGCAGGGATCAGGATCTTTGGTACCTGGAGGAACCCATATGAATAAACTGGTGGTTTTGTGAAAATTAAAAGTTTAAGGTTTCACAAAATCTCCAGCCCACAGTAGCAAAGCTATCACTTGAGTAATTACATCTAGTTGGCCACTTCAGCAGTTCTTTTCATTTCACTACGGAGACCTTCCGGTCCAGACAGTAGACTTACATTACATTGGTTACACTAATGTTACACACTTAGAGGCCTATTGGCAAACTGCATTTTGTAGTACGATTAGTAATACCACTATAGTACCACTAAAGTACTACAAAATGCTATCCACAAACCTACGAGTGTACATCTCCACCTCCATCTCTCCTATCTTTAGGATGGAAATATCCTCACACATGTAGGTTTACAATTTAGGCCCTGATTATGATGTCGGTCGGACATCATCATGGATTCTGGACTGATCGACCTCCGGTTGATGGTCCAGACTGCAGTATTACAATGCGACCGCACATGGTATGGTCGCATACTCCGATTTCTCTAAGGGAACTTGTGCTGTGTCCGTAAACCGGCCATAGCACAAGCTCCCATAGAGATTAATTAATCCCTGCACCACGTGGCAGGTACCTCAAGGTGCCTGCTACACGGTGCAGGGATTAACAGGGGGGCACCTTAGGTGCTCCCTGCTAGTAGCCCCAAAGTCGATTTCCAACAGGCTTTCCATGTCAGAAAGCATGACATGGAAAGCCTGTTGGAAACTGACAACATAATCCTGATGGCGGAAACGCCATTCTTAGGGATTACTGTGGAGCCTCCGACTTGACTACGGGCTCCTTGAGCCCATCAGAATCCAGTCTAAATGATTGGCCTGTTTCACTTTCAACCCCTGACATTGTAATGCGGCGGTCGAAAGTGAAACCATGAAACCTACGATGTGAGTTGGAAGGCCTTCGACTGCAGAAAATAATTATGTAAAATAATTAATTGCAATGATTTTTATCATATAAAATATTTTTATTGTATATTTCTTCAAGTTTTTTATTTTCCCTTCTACTTCACCATACATAGATCCTTGCCACGCTAGCAAAGAAGACTTTTAGGCTCCTCAAAATATATTAAATTAAATTAGCATTTTTTTAAAATGTATTAATATTTAAAACAATCATTTGCAATGCAATAGGTCTCGCATTTACGCACGTTTGAGCTATTGACATTGCAAATGACAATGACTTTTATTTTTGTTTTTCGTTTTCGAAACATAAATAAAAGGGCATTGTCATTTACAATGCCAATAGCTTAAACTCGTGTAACTGCGAGACCTATTGCATTGCAAATGCTTGCTTTTTTTTCCGCGGGACCTGATAACGCATCGGTCAGGTTGGCTTAGACTACATAAAACGTTTTGCAATTTCAGTGATTGCACTGTTACACAGCTTTTGTTAAGTTGGTGGAGGTCTCTAGGTCAAAGGTCAGCAATTCTGCTAAATAAACGTAAGAAAATGGTCTAATATTTTTTTGCTAAAATATTTCATACAAAGGATGTAAGAAGCTAGCTCAACATGCTCTCACGACGTATTGTTAACATAATGCATATAATAAGGCTGTTTTTCAGTCATGGCCAAATAATATTAAATCAGTTTCTATTAAAATTAGGGAATTCGTGAAATAAGCCCCCTGTCCCTGTTCAAATGTTGATTCAATGAACACACAATACAATGCAAACACTGCTAGCACGTAGCAATAAACACGCTGGTAATACTATTAGCCTTCAGCAGTAAACAATGATAATACTGGCTTCACTTAGCAGCAACTAATGACTGTGACACTGCAAATACCTCCGTAAGTGAGTAGTAAACAGCAAGCTAACAAGTCCACCAATGAAAAGAACAAAAATTACAATGCAAATACTGCTAGCACCTAGCAATAAACACACTGCTAATACTAGTATAGTCTTCAGCAGTAAACAATGATAATACTGGCTTCACTGAGCAGAAAATAAATACTGTGACACTGCGAATACCGCTGGAAGTGAGTAGTAAACAACCTACTAACAGGCAACCAATGAACACTAACTATAGTGCAAATACTGCTAGTACTCAACAATAAACACACTGAATAATACTGTTTTCCCCGAGTAGTAAATACCAGCCGCGGCCGGCAGTGGGAGTATCTGCAGGGCGGTAACGTGGGGAGGGGGAGGGGCAGGGTGGGGGTAGTAATGTATGGATTACGGAGCTTCCCAGGTAAGTAACATTTAAATAAATAAAACAAATTTCGTTGAGTGCACTGCATGCCCAAATATGATGCAGTGCGCGCAACGAAATTCATTTTATTTATTTAAATGTTTAATTACCTGTAAAACTCCATAATCCATACATTACTACCCCCACCCTGCCCCTCCCCCTCCCCACGTCACCGCCCTGCAGGTACTCCCACTGCCGGCAGTGGCTGGTAAATATTACTAATACTGCTAGCTCTGAATAGTAAACACACTACTATTACAGCCCACCCTAAGGAGTAAAACAAAGCGAATTCTTCTAGCCCTGAGCAGTAAGTACACTGTTAACAATGTGAGCATAGTGCAGAGGACTGCTAATAATGTAAAGCGCCGAGAAGTAAGCACGCTACTAATACTACCAGCTTTAAGCAGTAAATACACTGCCAATACAGGAGGAGAACAGACTCCTAACACGGTCAGCGCCAACAGGCAAGCATAACTCTTTCCTGCTAAGTCTGTTCAGTAATTAATCAACCAACGAGCAAAACACACACACACTGTGATAAACTGTCAGAACTGGGCAGTAAACGTATTGCTGGTACAACACCAAGCAGCAAAACACACTGCGGGCACTGCCTGCACCAAGTAGTATACACACTGCTAGTACTGCCTGTGCCGAGCAGTAAGCACACTGCTAGTACTGCCTGCACTGAGCAGTGAGCCCACTGCTAGTACTGCCTGCACCGAGTAGTAAGCACACTGCTAGTACTGCCTGCACCGAGCAGTAAGCACACTGCTAGTACTGCCTGCACCGAGCAGTAAGCACACTGCTAGTACTGCCTGCACCGAGCAGTAAGCACACTGCTAGTACTGCCTGCACCGAGCAGTAAGCACACTGCTAGTACTGCCTGCACTGAGCAGTAAGCACACTTCTGCACTGACAGTAAACACGCTGCTAATACTGCCAGCCCAGAGCAGCAAATATAATATGAAGATTGATGGAACTGAGCAGTAAACATGCTGCTGATACCGCCTGCGCCGAACAGTAAGAATTCGGCCTGCACTGACACTAAACATGCTGCTAATAGTCAGCCATGTACAGTAAACATACTGGAAATGCTGACGAAACTCAGCGAGAAACACAATAACCATGACGTCAGCACTGAGCAGTAAACTCCTGCTGCTACTGCCAGCACCAAGCAGCAAATACTCTGCCAGCACTGATAGCATGCGCATGGACATCGTGACTGGGAAGCTCACTTCCTGAGATGCTATACGAGTCACTAGAGGGAAAGAGCCCGCCCGTCTCTCAGAGTGCCCTAGTGTCACCCCCCCCCACACACACACTCACACACACACACAATGACCCTGGGAACCTGCCGCACACTATACTTTTTTGTCAACAACATTACAGAATATGGCATGGTACCGTACATTCCAGTATCCCTTACTCCCGGGGTGTAACACCTACTCCACCGTCCCGTGCCAAAGCATGGCCTCTGCTCGGTGCCAAGGTAGCACATGTGAGCCGCTAAATGGACCCAACGACTCAAAACAATACGCATTAGTGCACACGGGCATAAGACACAACACAGACTACCACTGAATGGCACTTTCCATGTGGGCAAACTGCCTTCTCCCCAAACACACTCCCGTCCTCCACAAGGCATGTCTTTGCGCGGACAGAGCAAGAGAGCGCCCTGCCTCTTATAGTGAGGGACCTTTGAGGTCATCTGACGCCAGGGGCAAATATGGAGGGGGCGATCTACTCAGACCCCATGGCCCCTACCTAGACCTGAGGGAAACTGTGGTCGCGGGAGCGTGGGGGTGAGACACAGACAGACACACACAGACACACACACCACCCTACCTAACATAAATGGCTTTACTGTTGTTGGCAGACTTAGCTGAGAGGCCAACCACTGAATGGGTGCCTAAGGGCATGCACAGCACTCCCCGGGAAAGCATGGCGCAAAGGTGTTGGGAACAAGAGGGGGACATACAGAAGGACAGGGACACGGAGAAAGAGCAAAAGAGACACTGCAAGGCTGTGAGGGCAGCACGACAGAGACAGGAGAGAGAGCGCCGTGGGAGCTCTGCAGGAGTGCATCGCTGCCAATGTTTCAGATTGCCATGTGTGACATTTTCATAATTTCAGTGAAATTATGAGTGACATTTCAGCGACTATGAGTGACACATTCTCACGAGCAAAAATCATGGAATGAAGATGAGGGAAACTTCTTAACATCACAAATCACAGCTATTTGGGCAACAAGACACTCCAAGAAGTTATTGCAGAGCACCAGAAATGGAAGGGCGCTAACCCTAGTGCTCCTTCCTGACAGATGAGAGAGAGCCCTCCTGGCAAAAGAAAACACCACCATGACCACGGGCACTGGCGCACCGTAACTCACACCAGATCAAATGTGTGAGCCACTCAGTGACTCACACATTTTGATCTGGTGTGACAATGCGTGTAGCTCTGTGTGGCAGAGAACAAGAGACATCACCACTCAGCGACACAAAATGTTTACCCGGCCGTGGCCCACTGACAACAGTACAACACACACAACACAGTGAGTCTCAGACTGGCTGCACTGAGCAATGTGACTGTGAGCAGGCTGCCTCTCAGACACAGAATCTGTCAAGTGACGAGCATTAGAAGTACTTAAGTTTCTTAGATATTAAGTTACTGAGTGTGTTGAGTTGTGAGTTCAACTTGTTCTCTCTCTGGCTGCAAGCCACGGCGTTGAGCCCAGGACTGAGCCGTACGGCGGGGGTGACTGATGTGAGCCTCGGCCGCCTGCCTCTCGTCGGACAGCGGCCGGCGCCACATGACATGCCTGCAGCATTGTGCACACTGCGGCGCCAGTCTCCCCGCACACGCTGCACAGCTGCGTGCCCGTTGATGCAGCCACAGGCCTCTCGATGCAGCTCTGCCATCATGGTGAGACTCTGCGACTCAGAGTCCCACCGCCGGCCACTTCTCACTCCCGAGCCTCACTTCCTGCTAACCAGCCAGGACATGAGAATGGGCGCCAGAGGCACCGCACTCACTGCCATCCAGTTAACGCATGACTTGTCTCAACTAAGGCAGGCCCTGGGGACTCCTGGCAATTTAATTGGGAAGCAGGGTGAGTCTCCTGACAGGTGATGACTCACTCTGTCATGTGGTCAGCGCCAGGCGGGAATCGAGCCAGCACTCTGCAGAACTGCACAGTTTTGCAACATTGTAGCTACTATTAAGCAGCAAGCGTCATAATGAAGCATATTGTTTGAGCACGCTGCATGGGCTCTGCCAGATCAGCATCCAATGTTAATTACTGTCTCCTGAGTCTGTGGGGAGCGAGAGCAGACTTGTGCGCTCAGCAGAGCAGCCCCCCAGTGAGAGACCAGCCTCTTTTCTCTTTCACAGACGGCCCACTTGGACGGGCTCATCTGACTTCCTTCTCCTGCAAAAGGTTTATTATCTTTATCGGGCCATGTGTTTGGCCACACGAAGATAAAAAAAACTTTTGCATCAGAAGGAAGTCAGACGAGCCCGTTCAAGTGGGCCGTCTGTAAAAGAGAAAAGCGTATGTCATCGACACTTCTATCCCAATGGCTGGCCACCGTTTAGCATAAACAGTGACGCCGGCCAATGGGAAAGCGGAGCGGGTCTTAAAGCCTGCTAGTGAAAGCTCCTCAAGATCATAAGATCTCGCCAGTGAGACTGCGCATGCGCAGCCTATGCAGGCTTGACCTAAAAGGAACCTACCTACTGTATAATATTTATGTTTATTTATCATGTATTAAAAATTTCAAAACAGCATGAGCAGAATTAGTTTAAAGTACTATAAATTTGTTTACAAATTAATGTTACATTTGCTTTTATATTAAAAAAGCTTATTAAAATATTTTATCATAAGATAATAATCGTTTCAAATTTGTTTGCAGTTTTTAACATATAAATATTTATATTCACTGAAAAAAACAAAGATTAAAGTAATGTCATAGTTAGGTAAAATGTTCAGTAACAACGTAACGTTTTGAACTCTAAAAACCACAGAAATTCACCAGTTATAGTTATGTCAAGTAACTATAACTTGTGCCCTAGGATAACTATAACTCGCACCCCCACCTTGCACAGTTTTCCCATCAATAATTTAATTACAAATGTTGCAGTGATTTTATAAATGATGTCAAAGAAGATGTCATGAGTATTATAATATGTGTGATAATTATTACAAGCAGGAATATCGTTAAAATCCTGTTCTTGAACCCTCAGCTGCTTGGCTCTTCCCCACTTCCTTTTTAGACTGGTAAAGAATGTGGGCCCAAATTTACAAATACTTTGTGCCGGGTTTGTGTTACTTTTTTACAATCCAGTGCAAATTGCGATTTGCCTTGGATTGTAACCCAAAGTAATGTTTGCATGGTGCATGGGTATTCCTTTGCAACCACCCAAGGATTTTGAAGCAAATCAATAACTACAAAGAATTGTAGACTGGGATTTGCGCCGAAATCATTTTTTTTGTTTTTCTTTTGCGCCGAAATCATATGCCTCCTCAAGGCAGGTGTAATGGGGATAAATAAATTCATTTCTCCTCCTTTTCCCACTTTGCATGTTTGCTGCATTGACACATCCTAGTACAAAATATGCAAAGTGAGAAACCTCTTAAAGCATAATTTTGTACTGAAAGGGACCAACTCCAGCGCAAAACCTATGCTTTCCATAATGCAAACACCCGTGCACTATGGCGCAAGGGTGTCTGTTTTTGCGCATGGCAGCCAAAAGTGTTTCAGCACAGGGAGAGAGCCGAACAGCACCATATCTTAGATGTGCTCTCCATTTCACACAGCGCGGCACAGAAACTTTACTTGCTGCACTGTGTTGTGTGACTTCTACCCAGGGGCGTAGCTTCAGGGGGGTGTTTGGGATGTTACATCCCACTAATAATCCCTCATAACCCTCATCAGTCAGGCTATCTTGAATCCAGTGGCAAAGTGACCAAGGGACCCACATCTGGGCATACCCTGCCAACTTAGGGCAAACATATCAAAACCAAAGGGGATGATGGACGGAGTGTTGAACATTGCAAGCAGGATGCTTGTTTCCGGTCCAGGGAAGACATGGCTGGGCAGTTCGGGCTGGACTGTTCCCATGAGGCACAGGGTCAGACTGATTTGCATATGGCCATGTCTGAACTGGGGTGGCGGAGTGAGCTAAAGAATGATAATGGATTAAACCCAGATCAGTTTACTGGGGGTGAGTAATTGCAATGTTTAACACTCCGTCCATCATCCCCTTTGGTTTTGCTTTGTTCGCCCTAAGTTGGCAGGGTATGCCCAGAAGTGGGTCCCTTGCTCACTTTGCCACTGGATTCAAGATAGCCTGGCTGATGTGGGGTATGATCCGGAAACCGGTCCCAGGATGCTTGTTTCCAGTCCAGGGAAGACATGGCTTGGCAGTTCGGGCTGGGCTGTTCCCATGAGGCACAGGGTCAGACTGATTTGCATATGCCATGTCTGAACTTGGGTCACGTAGTGAGCTAAAGAATGGCGATGGATTAAACCCAGATCAATTGACTGGTGGTGAGTGCTTGCAGTGTTCAACACTCTGTCCATCATCCCCTTTGGTTTTGCTCTGATGATGACTATGACGCTGCGCTGGTAGCACTAAATTTCCAGTTTAGCACTCATGTAGGTGGAGGTTGTGAAGTCCTACTACATGGAACACAGTAAAGTGCGGTGAGTCGCACTGCTTACGCATATTTTTAATAGCGGGAGTTTGTCCGGTGCTGTAAAATCAGCGTGAATGGCACCATGCACAGCACAAGAGGCAGCAGCTTCTTTCTGCCTCTAGAGTAGATGTTCTACTCGAGCGGCAGCTTCCTCAATGTGAGCAGCAGGTTTCCCATAGCGAGCGGTAGCGACCTGCTGTGACCTGCCATGACCACCAGCATTGAGAAATCTTGCTGGGAGGATGTCTAGCATATGATTTTCCTTGCAAGCCAACTTAATGTTAAGGAGCCGTGTAAGAGGAAAAACTCCACTCCGCGTGCCACTACGCAAACTTTTTCAGAACTACGCGCTCTGTGCAGAATGGGAAAAACTCTGTGAACTCTGCCGGTAGAGCAGAGTTCACCGCCCACCCCTACACTCTTGTGAACCCTGACTATGAACAGTTTGTCCTGCAGCTAGTCAAGCTAGGTCTACAAGCATCAATTGATGCCTTCTAAGTGGCCACAGACATGCTGTTTGTGATCAGGGTTGGACAGGGACTGAAAATACTCCCAGACACCAAAATAAAAGTTTGTCCCATTAGCTAATCTGGTAGCTAAAATAGTTGACTACCTCTGCAAGTCAGGGCAGTTCTGAACTTGTATAGACAATTTATATGGGTGTTTTGCAAGGTATGGGAGACTGTATACATTTATGCTTGCTGTAGGCAATATTTGTGGCAATATCAGGGAAATTAACAGTAAAAACCTGCCCACCATACAACAAAACAGACCCACAAACAGCCCAAAAAATCCCACACTCATCTGTCAGACCAGCCTTTTCAGTACTGCTAGATTGCCCTACAGGCTAGTTTGACCCTGCTTATGATACCCAGAATATCGATCTATCTGGGCGAAGTGGGCTCTCATGGAGGGATTGTACAGAGTGAGAAAGGTGGGCTTCTTGCTTGGTAAAGAGGCAGTGACAGGAGAGAGGGAATGTAACAGGAGGGTTGGGGATTGAGCTGTGAGAGGTGGATACTGATGGAAGGGAAGGATCAGTGACAGTAGAGGGGTGGACACAGATGGGAGAAGTGAACACTGATGGGAAGGGCCAGTGTAGGGAGAGGTGCTCACTGACATGATACCTGGATAGTGGTGGGAGAGGTGCACAACGACAGATGAGACACATATGGGAGGTGTCAACAGTGATGGAAGAGGTGGCCAGTGATGGGAAAGAGAGGCAGTTTGGGATATCTGGAATGGGATGTAGGCAGTGAAAGGAGAGGTACTGTGAAATGTGACTCATGATGTGGCTGTGACCGAAAAGGGGGGCAAAAGTACCATGAACAAAAGACCAGGGGTGCAATGAGAATAGAAGAACTAGGTAGATGAGGGGAAAGCCTTAGTCCTGTATTCTTTGTGCCTAAAACAATTTCTATTGGACCAGCGTTTTAATATGCTTTTGTCACTGCCTGACCAACAGCCCTCCCTGTCTGTCAAAGTTTGGTCTGGGGCTAAAGTGATTTGTGAAAGTGGGGCTCGGCATTAGAAATTTGGAAGCCCACTAGCTCAAAGGCTGGAGATTCAAATACAGTTAGGGAAGCTCTGCTTAATCCTTGGAGCAATCCTTTTG
The DNA here is from genome assembly GCF_964261635.1 of Lissotriton helveticus. NCBI lineage: Eukaryota > Metazoa > Chordata > Amphibia > Caudata > Salamandridae > Lissotriton > Lissotriton helveticus. The sequence goes on along the minus strand of NC_136068.1, from coordinate 962,405,021 downwards.
TCGCTAGTCTCCCTACCTCGGACATATAGCCATCACTCCCTCTTGCTTTTTCCTCTGTATTCACTTGCTGTTGTGCTTCACTCAGTAAAGCCCTCCTTTGATGTCTCTCTTTGCAGTGGCTTTGCTATCCTTGATGAGCAGGTGCAGTGGCACCAGGCTCAAGGGGTGTTGGGTAACCTATGAACATTAATTTGGGCTGTTTTGTTTTAGAAAGCACAGGCAAGAGGAGACATTCCCTCGCTTGCATTATTGTTAATACAGCCCTGCTACACCACTGCCTGTGGGCCTGATATACATTTGGAAGACTGAGTGGTGTTCATCAGGGCGATGGAGTAAATCATGCTGCTGGAGTAAATCATTGCATTGTCCTGACAGACATCTCTTACCCCATTTCTAGATATGTCCGCTGGCCCCATGGACACCTCTTAACTTTGGCGGGGGACTGCCATCACATGGGTAATGTTACCAAAGTTTGATGGACGGCCCATCAAATAGTATAGCTGTCCATTCAAAGCGGGAGTTTGTTTTTGAAAAGATGAAAAATTAAATACCTCCACAACATGGGAGTTTTCCATAGTGCAACCAAATAAAATCCATCCGGTGGCGTACTTTAAATTGAGCAGGCAGTCAGAGGGCTAACCTCCGACATCCTGTACTCCGTCGGAAGAGTATGTCGGTGATGGTGCCAGAGGAGGCCCAATCTCTAACACGCTTAAGGTCCCCCACCTCTAATTTGAGCAGACGGACTATGGGGCATATTATCAAGCAGGGCATTAAAATTATCGCCGTTTTAGCGGCAGAAAACTGCCGCTAAAGCGGCGATAATGGGCTTGATAATATGCCCTGGAGAATTCCAATAGAAGCCCATGTTCACACCAGAACATGGGTTTCTATTGGAATACACAAGGCCATATTTTCAAGCCCATGATCGCTGCTTCTGCCGCTAAAACGGTGATAATTTTTAACGTCCTGCTTGATAATATGCCCCCATGAGTTTGCTAGTTTGCTAGAGTGCACTTCATTGCCGCTGTGGTCAAATACCTCACAACACTCTAAATCACCTCCTCTGTCGCTGTATGCTCTTTTAGTTCAAAAGAAGTTTATTAATCATAAAATATAGAGTAGCATACAAAGTACAGCAAAAAGAATTATGTGGGGAAAAAAACGGGGAGGGAGGGGGAAACAAAGGAAAGAAGATCAGAATAAATGTTATAATTAAGGAAACAACAACAAACTGATCATGGTCATGAATAAGTAAAAAGGAAGAACAAAATAATTAAATAATACAGCAAATACAAAAGATGATATGCAGGTAATAATGTTGAAGAAGAAAAGGAAATGACAAGGGCATCAGGGGGGTTTAGGGACTTCCTGCTGAGCAGGTCTTGGACGAAATGAACGAGTTTTACAATTATCTAAGTACATCGTAACAGGAAGCCAGAGATCTGTACGTTTGGCTGCCAACTGGGCAGGAAAAACAAAAGCAGTATCAAGTTTGTGATTATGACACACATTATAGCACCATGTTTTGAAAGAAATATCAGAGGAAGTTTTCCAATTAATGGTAATCTGTTCAAACGCAACAGCCAATAACAAATCAACAATACGAACATGCAGGTCAGTCCCAACCCAACAAGGGGAAAGACTACCTAAAAAGAGATGGGTGGGGAGATAAGGGAACGTGAGTACAGAAAATGACATTAATTTGAGCCCAGACCTGTAACCAAAATTTATGTACATGCTTGCATAGAAATAACATATGAAACAAGGTAGCATTAGGTGAGGAACAAGACCAGCAAACATCTGAAGTGGTAGGGAATCGTTTGTTGAGGGTAAAAGGAGTGTGGAGCAGTCGATTGTAAATTAAAACCATGGATTGCGTTAATGACGCCCCTCTTGATGTTTTGCGGATCTTTGTCCAAATCTTGTCCCAGAAGGAAAATGACCATGATGTGGAAAGGTTGTGTTCCCATTGCTCCTCCACCTTAGACTTAGGCCTGGTAAGGGTATGAGCATGAAGGTGCCTATAGAGAATGGAAGCTTTAGGAATAGCTCGTAGAGTAGAGTGAAGTCGGAGAGTAAGGTCAGGAGAGGTAGGAGGAGATGATGTCTGCATGAGTCTTGTGTAGACTTCCATCACCGCTGCTTTGAGTAGGAAGTATTTGTGAGCAAAGGATGAGGGCAAATCATAGCTGGAACATAGGGTGTGAAAAGGCAAAAAAGTGGAATGTGAAAAAAGTTGCGAAATCCAGAGCAAACCCTTGGACCTCAAAGATCTCCAATAAACGGGTTTATGATGGATTAAAAGGTGTTTGTTGTGCCAAATAGTGGATGAGAGAAAATCAGCAACAGACGCAGGAGGGGGAGGATTAGAGGATAAGAGGAGTTTGACAATGAATTTATAAATGGGAGTGGGAATTGAGGAGGGTTTGCGTGAGAAAGAGATGTACTCAGCGAAGGAGAAAGGGGAGAGAAAGAGGCGCTCAACCTTAGTCCACAGAGGGCATGGGGAAGCAGGGTCTTGCAACCAAAAGGAAGCCTGATGTAATAAAAAGGCCTTCTGGTAGGCTGGGAAGTCCGGAAAATTAACTCCGTCTTCAGAAGCAGGGCGAATGAGCCTAGCAAGGGACATTCTGGGTTTTTTATTAGGCCATAGAAAGGAGGATAAGATCGATTTGATTTTCTTAACATTTTTAGCTGGGATAGGGACAGGGATATTAGAGATTGTGTATAAAATAATGGGGGATAACATCATCTTAATTGTGTCCAAACGACCCCACCAAGATAAGTAGAGAGGGTGCCACCTAGCTGTAAGATCATTTATTTTCTGAGTGCATTTAGTCATGCATCGGGAGACGGTATCGGATATGGAAGGGGTGATGTGCAATCCTAAATACTTAATATGGGAGGGACTCCAAGCAAAATTGGAGGCATTGAAATCAGGCTTAAAGGTGAACTTTGTCAGGGGTAAAATCTCACACTTATCATTGTTGAGCCGATAACCAGAAATTGAGGAATAGTTCCGTACTTCTTCTAAAAAGGCAGGAATGGAGATAGTGGGATTCGAGATGAAGAGTAAAATATCATCGGCATAGGCAGCGAGTTTAATGGAAGATTCCACAGTTTGAAAGCCATGAATATTAGGGTTCTGGCGGAGCTTGGATAGGAAAGGTTCTAAAGCGAGATTGAAAAGGAAAGGCGAAAGGGGGCATCCTTGGCGAACTCCTCTACCAAGGTCAAAGTAGGAGGACATTTGACCATTTGCATAGACTGAGGCCCGTGGATCAGAGTACAACAATGAAACTAGGGAAATAAATTTAGGGCCAAAGCCAAACCATCCAAGAGTGTGAAAGAAATAGGGCCACTCAACCCTGTCAAACGCCTTCTCTGCATCCAGGGCTATTGCTGCAAGGGAATGCTGGAGGCGGGAGGATTTCGACAGTATATTAAATAGAAGTCCGGTGTTGTCGGTGATGTAACGGCCTTTAACGAAACCAGATTGCTCTTCACCTAAGAGATCAGGGAGTAGATGATCTAACCTGATCGCCAATGACTTAGCGAAAAGCTTATAGTCAATATTGACAAGGGAAATGGGCCTGTAATTCTTGCAATACTGCACATCTTTTCCAGGCTTGGGTATTAAACAAATGTGTGCATCGGAAAAGGTCCCTGAGGAGGCACCTAATTCAACAAAAGTGTTGAGAAGGGAATGCAATTTGGGAATCAAGAGCTTGGAAAAATGAAGATAGAACTCAACGGTAAAACCGTCTGGTCCAGGAGCTTTATTAAATTTGAGACGCTGGAGCGCAGTAGGCAATTCTTTCTGTGAGATGTCAATTTCCAAAGAGGAGAGATCGAGAGGGAAATGTGCAGGTTTTTGGATGGTCGAGAAGAAATGTGTGAGAGAGGGAAGAGAGGGTTGAGTGTCAAAGGTGTAAAGAGTCTCATAAACGAGCCGACTGTAATGGCCGCGTAGCGCGATTGCTCTGTCACCGAGGCGGCTCCTTTGGCATTGATCCGACTGCTAATCCGTTAATAGTGACCCATCAGACGTGGATCCTGAGAGAGGAAGTCAAGCGGCGCCGGCTGACGCATCCCCGACCAAAATCGAGCGAAGCTAGCCGGTGGTGATCCTGCGGTCGGGGAAGGGCCCTGCCGCGTGTGCAAGCACCGGCCTGCCGCATCTCTGCAACCCGACCGGAAGTGACCGGGGGCCGGGCGACTGGACCGGAAAGGACCGCTGGCGGCGGTGGACCACACCAGCGGTAATTTTTATCCTCCAGCAGCGGCGCATCATACCGGCTGCAGCTTCTCGCCCTGAATGATCTAGCCATACGCCCACACCGCCCTGAGATCGGGGTACCTTGCAAGCGGCCCGTGCACGGCTCCACAGACGGTACGGAGCCGAGAGGGAGAGGCTGAACCCTGAACTCTCGCACTGCCTGGTAACGTTGTCCAAATAAAGACACTGCTGGCTGCACTGAGACATTGCAGTAACATTTTTAGGGCCCAAGTGCAGAAGGCTGCTTAGCTCCGGGTGGAGCGCCCGGGGGCGGAGGGCATCGCTGACTGGCGGGGACGACGGAGCGTGGTGGACACCGGCCCCCACGTCAGACAGGGACAGTGTTCCCGAATATTGTGCAGAGGTCTCGGAGTGCGGGGTGCAGAGGCGGCTGCACTTGCCCATATGCCACTGGAACAGGCGAGCGCCCATATCTAGGGGCACATCCACAGCCTTCTTGGCTGCTGCAGCTCTGTACTGGGCCCAGCGGCTCGCAGCGTGCAGCAGTAGCGATAGGAACAGACAGAAGCTCACCAAGGCCAGCCCTGGAGCGTGAGGTTCAGGGTCCGACAGAGCCCATTACGAGTAGGTGTAAGCTGAACTACACACGGATCCCTGGCTAACAGCGCTTTTGCTCTGCGCACCTAGTGGAGTGGTGGAGCTTTGGCGAACGGCGCCATCTTGTGAACAGCAGTACTGTGGAGTGTCCCCCCACGCACTGACTACCTGGAACTATGGCAAACAGAGGTCCCAGGAACGCAGCGGCGCAGGCGAAGCTGGAGAAATTTGCCTTCGACAAGACTGCCACACAGCACCCGGAGGGTCGCCCCTCTGCGGACAAGAGTCCAGAAGGTGAGGGCACCAAACGAGTGACATTGGAGGATTTAATGAAGACGCTTACGAGCGTGCAGGCGACAGTGGGAGCAATCTCCACCGATGTTGGGCTCCTGAGAGCGGATTTCCACAAAATGACGGAGCGTGTGGCCCAGGTGGAAGTGGTCACTAAGTCACTGGTGGAGGACACCTCTGAACTGCAGTTGGCCACTGAATGACTGGAAGCGGTAGCCAAGAAGCTGCAAGAACGACTGGACGATCAGGAAGGGAGGTCACGAAGAAACAGCGTCCGCATCCTGGGCATACCGGAGTCGGAGGGCAAACGCACGATGGATCTGTACGTGGAAGAATTAATCACGACGAAGTTGCAGCCGAAGGGACTCTCCCGTTTCTTTTCCGTTGAGAGAGCACATAGGGTCCCCGGGGGGACGCCGAAACCAGGGGCGGCACCACGCCCAGTGTTGGCTAAACTCTTTAATTTCAGAGATAGAGATGCCATACTCCAAAGTGCTAGGAACTCCCCCCCTATCAAGGTATTAAACTCTACTATAGCGTTCTTCCCGGATTATACGGCTGAGGTGGCCCGACGACGAAAGACTTTCATTGACATTAAAAAAAGCCTGCGGGCCAAGGACATACCATACTCCATGTTATTCCCGGCGCGACTGCGAATCGTAGACAATCACAAGGCATGGTTCTTCGACACACCAGAAGCGGCGAGGGACTGGCTGGACGGATGGAGACGCGTGGAGGCACCTAGACGGGACGGCAGAAGTCAACGTAATAGGGGGACAGTGCATCAATCGGATCAGGTGCCGTCGCAAGGCCATAGCCAAGACCTATTTGCAGAACCGGGTCAGGAGGAGAGAGAGTATTCGGAAGAGTGAGGGCCGGCGATGATGCGCCATATGCTGACTGAGAACTCTTGGGCCCGGCTCTGAGCTGGGCGGCTGAGGTCACATGGAGCTGCCGTCGGATTGCGGAGCTTCATACCCCGACAAGCAAGTACAATGGGTTGGGATGGGACAAAGCGCTCTGCTAAGTTGGGGGAGGCGGGCGGTTTTTGACCCGTGCAGCAGGGAGGCAGGGAGGGGGGTGGGGGGGGGTTTGTTGGTTGTTTTGGTTCTGGTTCTCTTGTTTTCTTGTAGTATTTTATGGCACAGCACAGGACATAATGCACTGCATGAGGGTGACACTCTAATTAATGACGACACTCCACTGGGATCATTCCTACTGAGCACATACCACACCCAGCTTGATGGCGACGCACTCAATGGTTACACCTGAGCTCCACATGGCGCGCCCCTCCCGCTCACCAACACTTACGGCACTCACATGGAATGTTCGGGGATTGGGCGATAGAGTGAAGCGGGGCCTAGTGCTGCAATATTTGAAGCGCTGTAAACCGGCGATAGTCATGCTGAAGGAGACCCATTTAGTGGGCACGGCCTCTAGAGCGATGGACAGATGGGGATATAAATTTATTACTCACGCGGACTTTTCCTCCGGCTCTAGGGGGACTGGGATCCTTATACGGAAAAACTTCCCATTGATATGTCAGCAAACTAAGATAGATCCTCAAGGCCGCTTTGCAGCAGTGACGGTACAGTGGGAGGGGCAGCTCTTTAACTTTGTGTCTGTCTACATCCCGCCTGGCCTGCATGCTGCGGCTCACACTGCCCTGGCTTCCTTTTTATTAGCTCTATCGACGGCGACACTGGTTTTAGGGGGCGACTTCAATGACGTTGTGGATCATGCGCTTGATAGACACCCACAGGCTGAGACGGTGCGGGGAGGCGGGTGACTCTCAGGTCTGATGGACGCATTGGGACTGACAGACTGCTGGCGCTACAAACACCCCTACGACAGGCACTACACCTATTACTCAGCGACACATAATTGCCTCTCACGGATCGACCACGTTTTAATGTCAGGGGAGGGACTTCGTGGGGTGGAAGGGGTGACAATATGCCCCAGGGGAATCTCCGACCACTCCCCGATACTGCTCACATACACGAACCACCGCTCTCATAAGTGCCGTACGTTTCCGGTTCATGCGACTTATCTGAAGAACGCCCCATTGAAAAAATCCCTCACCGCTACTGTTGAGCACTTTTTCCGTGAGAATGCAGGCTCAGTGGACTCCCGGAGTACCCTGTGGGAAGCATTTAAAACAGTATTACGGGGGCAAGCAATTGCGTCGGTAACGGCCCACAGGAGAACGCAACAGCAAGACCTCGCCACTCTGGAGGAGGCCCTTGCAACGGCCATCTCTAGACAGGCCTCCACTCCTTCTCTGGGAGCTGCCCAGGCAGTCCGGCTGTGCCGAATAGAATGGATGGCATATCAGAAGGAATTGGTTCGGTCCTCGATTCAGGCCACCCGACACAGGGTTTATGAACTAGGCGATAAGGCGGGTAAAATGCTGGCCTGGCTCGATAAAAAAGAAAGAGCGGGACGGGTCATTGCTCAATTGACGTTGCCTGACGGAGGATCGACCTCGGACCCCGGAGTCATAGTTGACTTACTGGCTGATCACTACGAAGCGATTTACGCTCCCCAGGCGAGGTTCTCGGCGGAGGAGGCTTACGACTATATTAAGAATCTGACGATCCCCTGTCTCTCACCTGAGACAGCGCTATTACTGGAGGCCGATATTACGGTGGAGGAGGTGAGGGAAGCGACCGAGGCACTGGCGTCGGGAAAAGCACTGGGACCCAACGGTTTCCCGGTGGAACTGTACAAACACACGGCCCAGACGACAGCCCCCATCTCCTTAACATGTTCAGGGACAGCCTGGAGGTGGGTATGCTACCGAATGATCAACGTCTGGCCACGATCATCCCGATCCACAAACCTGGTAAGGCAGCAGAGGAATGTACTTCTTACCGCCCCATCTCCCTGCTCAACGCGGAGCCAAAGATCCTGGCCAAGTTGTTGGCGCTGCGGTTGGCCCCCCACCTTGCCACTCTGGTACACCCGGATCAGTCCGGCTTTATGCAGAATCGTAGCACCTCGCATAACTTGCGACGTTTACAAGCGGTACTGGCTCGCCGAGACTGTATACAGGAACCGGCGGTATTGCTTTCCCTGGACGCCACTATGGCGTTTGACACTGTGGAGTGGCCTTATCTATTCGCTGTGCTTCGCCACATGGGCTTCGGCCCCCGATTCTGTGCATGGGTCCGACTGCTCTACACTGGCCCCCTGGCTCAGGTGGCGGCTAATGGCCACATCTCCAGGGACTTCCCGCTTGGGCGTGGGACGAGGCAGGGTTGCCCGTTATCCCCTCTGCTGTTTAGACTAGTCCTGGAGCCGCTGGCGATTTGGGTCAGATGGGAACCATCCATTAAGGGTATCCGGTGGTCGCCGACGTGGGAAGACCGGATATCACTATACGCGGATGATGTCCTGCTTTATCTCACCTCCCCAAAGAAGTCTATCCCGGAACTGCTCAATGTTTGTGAGAAGTTTGGGAAAGTGTCGGGCTATCGAATTAACTGGTCGAAGTCAGTTCTCTTCATACTGGCTGGCCGCCCCCCCCCCCCCCACTGCAGAGGGACTGTCCGTTACATTACACTACTACTACCCCCTTTAAATATCTTGGAGTTTTCGTCACTCCTAGCCCGGACGAATTCCACGTCCTGAACCTGAAACCCCCCCTGGACCGGTTTATTAGGGATGTCAAGGTGTGGCGCTCCCTTCCACTCACTCTTTTGGGCAAAGCCGCCCTCTTTAAAATGATGGCACTGCCCCGGTTTTTGTACCTCCTTGAAAACTCGCCGTTTCCAGTGCCCCCCTCTTATTTTAAAGCCATTGCAGCGGCGGTGTCTACTCTGCTTTGGGACGGGAAACCGGCTCGAATAGCTCAGGGCAAGCTGGTGAAAGACTGGTACGATGGGGGTATAGCGTTACCTAGTATTGAATTATACTACTGGGCTGCCCACCTTAAACAGATCAACTACTGGTTGCACGCCTCTCAAACGGAACCAGCCTACATGGCGGACAGGCAGAATGTCGAACCCAGAGGCCTGCTTAGAAACCTTTATAGCCGCACCATCCCGACTGAGCTACAGGGCCCTACTCGTCACACGATCCAAATCTGGTATAAAGCGCACAGACATCTTCAATGTGCCAACACCGTTACGCAGATGACGCCCCTGTGGGACTCCTACAGATTAGGTTATATGGGCAATACTAAGGGGTTCAAGGCATGGGACGCAATAGGCATTTCGGTGGTGGGGGACCTCTGGAAAAACCAAAAAGTCGTGGATTTTGAATTTCTACAGACCACATACGGTATGGCTATGTCTGAACATTACAGGTTCATGCAGATAAGGCATGCACTGAGGGCAGCCGTTCCGGAGGGAACGAATTTGCAGGAATCTACCCCCCTAGAAGACAGACTGTTAACTGAATACATGCCCCAAAAAGCCACCTCTTACACATACCGGAAGCTAGTTAATAATCTCCCCGACATGTTGTCCAAACTGCGTTCCACTTGGGTGGCGGATATAGGAGACCTAGATGACTCGGAGTGGCAGGAGGCTCTCTCGTCACCGCGCGAGTCAGCGATTCCCTCCAGGCTTAAACTGGTGCAGCTGAAAATATTGCACCGTACATATTATACCAGGACGGTCCTGCACAAGATAGGGAAGGCTGAACATGAATACTGTCTCCGTGGATGCGGAGAAAAGGGGACGTTCTATCACACCATTTGGGATTGTGGGAGGCTGACAGGATATTGGACAGCGGTGATGCGAACTATCTCTCAGACTGTGGCTACCTCCCTGCTGCCCGACCCGCGTTGCTGCTTACTGAACATATGGGAAGCAACGGACTTGAACCATCGACAGCAGGATTGGGTGATGTTGGGTCTGATGGTCGCGAAGCGCAATGTGGCTAAACTGTGGGGTTCACCTGTGTTGCCCACACTGAGAGAATGGTGCAGCAACATGGATGACGCGATGGTGGCTGAGAAGGCGGTGTTTGTCCAGAGGGGTTGTCCCAGGAAATGGGGTCTGATCTGGGGGGCGTGGAACAAGTATAGGGGAAACATTTGTGACCCACCGAGGGAAGACTCGGATGAGTGTGTGTCGGATTGAGGACTACAACTGTACTATGGCTGAGGGTGGTGGTGAGTCACGCAGCTTTGGAGGACTTCAGGCCGTTACAGGAGAGGGAGGTGCGGAAAATGGTTCTGGCATGCATCCCTAATATTGCGGACAAAGTACTTGAGAATCTATGTTCTTTACCCTCTGAGATAGCTCTGTGTTTTTCCTACAGCTGTGCCCCTGTTTTTCGCGAACAGTTTGGTTTTACAGTTTAAAAAACAGACCTTAGTAACTTCAGACAATGATAACAGCTCCTTTAAGCGCATTATGTATGTTTGCCACCGGGCCCCAGGGATGCCGGCTACACGGCTGTGTAACTCTTTGCATTGTACATTTCACACCTGAATGCTCGCGGCCGGCCCCAGAGGTTGTAGGCCTTAAGCTGTGTCCTGACGTTAATGTGCAATAAAGGTCTTTATAAATAAAAAAAATTAAAAAAAAGAGTCTCATAAAAGTGAGAAAATGTGGCAAGGATATTGGCGTTTTTGGGCTGTAAGTGGGAATTGATGTCAAAAACAGATTCAATATTCATCTTGTTATGCTTGACCTTTAAATAATTGGCAAGGATTTTACCAGCTTTATTCCTGCCACCATAAAACTTAGCACTTGACTTTAGCAAATATAAGGAAGCATCTTCAGTAGACTTTTCATTGAATTTAATCTTAGCAGCAACCAGAGCTGTCAGACTATCTTGGGAATGTGAAGTAAAATAGGCGTGTTCCAATCGCTTAATGTCATGGAGGAGGTTTTTGGTGAATTGGCGAGCAGCCCTGCGTTTCTTTGCGACATATCCAATAATGAAATCGCGTGCAGCTGCTTTGAAATCGTCCCAAACAGTATGTTTTAAAACGGGCGGAATATCATTTAACAAAAAAAATTCATCAAAAAAGGCAGTGAAGGAAGTGGAGAACTTGGGATCCGAAAGGGGAGCATTGTTTTTTTTTTTTTTTTTTTTTTGTGAAAAAACCTTTATTTAACAAAGTATGGAAGTACAGATTCTCGCCTACAACCCCTCGGGCCGGCCAAGAAAACAGCACAGAGTATAGCATAATACACAGCTCATCAGCCGACAACCAGGGGTCCGGCAGCCATGGTAAGAAATTCGTTAAGTTCCAAAATAACAGGATACGAGCGGTTTCATTTTATAACATTCAAACAACAAAAGAAACAAGGCTGCACTCCGATCAGTATGGTCATTACAGATGTGGCAGGAAGAAGCGGTCAGGAAACAATACAATAGACAGGAGAAAGTTCAGGGAGGGAGGGACAGAACGGGAGCCCAGAGCAAGTGGAAATATCGATATAGCTGTACATGTGAGAGCCGAAGTGTACAGTCAAGGGGAACAAGGAATATCGGGGGGATCCACGAGGGGGGGTTCGCAAATGTCCCCACGGAATGCATTCCACTGGTTCCATATCCTACCCCACTTGCGGGGCCTGCCACGGGAAACGTAGACAATTTTCTCTCTGAACATGCACCAGTCCATGTTATCTTCCCACCCGGAAACCAAGGGTGCCCTCTGAGACCCCCATAACTGCGCAATATCCCTCTTCGCGATCATGTTGCCCAGAGTCACCCATTGAGTCTGAGCCACATTACAGTCGGTCGGTTCCCACACATTCAAAAGACAGCGCTTAGGTTCAGGCAGCAGCCGAACATTTGTGACTTCATTCATCACTTCATGCACTCCCCTCCAGAAGGACTCAATCACCGGGCACTCCCATACAATATGGAGGAAAGTAGCAAGCATACCACAACCCCGCCGACACAGGCCACCATCTGAAAAACCCATACGCATCAGTCGGGGACCAGTGACATAGACTCGGTGCAGGACTTTCAGCTGAACAAGTCGCAGGCGCGCCGGAATCGCGACCTCTTTAGGAGAGGACACCGCTGCCTGCCAATCCTCATCGTCTAGCTCCAGCTCATCAGCAGTCCAGGCGCCACGCAAATGGACAAGCAAGTCCGACCGTACATTAATAAGTTTTTTGTAAATAAGAGAAATAGTGCTGTCCGGAACATGACCGTCCAGCACCCTATCCTCCAGAGGGGAACTCTCCGGAACATCAGAACCGGTCGGAAAAACCGACCCAACGGCATGGCGAACCTGAAGATATCGAAAAAATTCCGAGTCATGCAGACCATACTCTTGCTGCAGTTCCGCAAAGGTCTTCACTCTATCCTTAACCCAAAGATCGCCCAATTTACTAATCCTGATGAGGTCCCATCTATCGAACCCCTTCGACGTCCAAAGTTCACCCAGTCTCTCCGCAGCAAATAAGGGGGTCGCCCCGGTAAGCCTATCCGACCACCCAGTAGCCGCGGTCGCGCTGCTCTAAACCCGCACCGCCACTGCCGTGGGACCCGTCAAGTTCCTCCTAGCACTCCTAGAATAAAACGCCCTATAGTAATCCCCCCCAGGTAAGAGCCATCGGTCCATTTCAAAAGCCGGGTTCGGGACAGGACCATACATAGCATGATTCACAGCACTCAACTGGGATGCCCAATAATATCGTCGTATGTCGGGTAAGGCAATGCCCCCGTCATACCAGGGTAGCGTGAGTTTAGCCAGTGCTATACGGGGCCGACCAGCCCACACCAGCTTCCTCTGGAGGCATTCTATTTCACGGAAATAATGAGCCGGCACCAAATCTAGCGTGTTTTGTACGGCATACAGGAACCGGGGGAGGGACATCATTTTGAACAGCGCCGCACGTCCCAAGGGGGAGAGAGGCAGATTGCACCACGCCGCAACGTCCGACCGGAGCCGAGCGAGCGGAGGCAGCAAATTCCGATCATAACGCAGCACAGGGTCAAGTGAAATATAAATCCCCAAATATTTAAAACCGTCAGAGCAGACCGGGATCGGACATATTCGGGGCAGAGAAAGTGGGTCACTAGTGAGCGGAAAGATACAGGATTTAGACCAATTGATAACCAACCCGGAGTTGCGGCCAAAAGAGCGCAATACGTCAATAAGAACTCCCAGCGATTTGCGGGGGGACGTCAAATATAACAGGATGTCATCAGCATAGAGAGAGACTCGGTCTTCGAAATCCGGAGACCAGCGTATACCTTTCAGAGAGGGTTCCCACCGAAGCCAGGCGGCCAGCGGTTCAAGCGCAAGCGCAAACAACAACGGCGACAAAGGACAACCCTGCCTCGTGCCACGCCCGAGAGCGAAAGGCTCCGAGGCTCTGCCATTAACCACTACCTGCGCGAGAGGCTGTTCATACAGGAGTTTAACCCAAGTGATGAATTTAGGGCCAAAACCGAACTTGGCGAGGGCGGCCCACAAATACGGCCACTCAACCGTGTCAAAGGCCATCGAAGCATCGAGAGAAACCAAGATGGCCGGCTCACGAAGAGATCCCGCCCTCGCAACGACGCCATGTAAACGGCGAAGATTGAGAGCGGTATTGCGCTGAGGGATAAAACCGGACTGATCCGGGTCAACCAGTCCGCTGATCACCGTGACCAGTCGATTTGCCAGTATTTTAGCCAATATCTTCGGTTCAGCATTCAGAAGGGAGATAGGACGATACGATGAGCAACGCTCGCGGGGCTTACCATCCTTATGAATGACCACAATGGAAGCCAGCCTCTGGTCCCGGGGAAGAGAACCAAGATCTCGCGAGGCCGCAAACATACGCAACAAATACGGCGCCATTTTGTCTGGATACAATTTATACAACTCAACCGGTATACCATTAGGGCCCGAAGCCTTCCCCGAGCGAAGGGAGCGAATGGCAAGCGCAACCTCATCGGCGGAAAAATCGGCCTCCATTAACACCTCGTCTGACTCCGAGAGACTGGGCAACACAAGGTCACGAAGTAACAAGCACGAGTCCTCCTCCGGGAGGCCCGAAACCGGGGCATATACGACCCGAAAATGCTGAGCAAACACCTCAACTATCTCCACCGGGTCCACGACTCGCACTCCATCATCTCTCTCAATCACTGGCACCACACGATTCAATCTGTCTCTCCTGTCCAGCCACGCAAGCAATTTCCCGGCCTTATCACCCACATCATAAAGTCGCCCTTGCTGCATGCGATGCATCGCCTCAGCAGCGGCAGTCACAAGTGCCCTGTATTCAGTTTGCTTAAGAGCCAAAACATGCAGAATCTCAGGCGTCACCCCAGTCTCCAACCGCCCCTCAAGCACTGCAATCTCAGATTCCAAACGCACCACCTCCTCTTGGTTACGCCGTTTCTCATCGGCCACAAGGGACAAGGTCTGACCTCGGATCACCGTCTTGTAGGTCTCCCACAGTGAAACCGGGGAGGAGACAGAGCCCTCATTTTCTGCAAAGTAATAGTCCACACATTTGACCACCTCGGATCTGAGTCTAGGGTTCTGGAAATGCCACGGATTGATCGGGGCGATACGGCCCCCCGTCCCCAAACAAATGTCTAAGTGAAACCATATTGGGGAATGGTCCGAGATCCCCCTAGCCAAGTGTCTGATTTCACGCACCGAGGCCAACTGCACCATAGGCACGACAATATAATCAAGTCTCGAGAGACTTCCGTGAGCCCCCGAATGAAAGGTATACTGAAGTTGGCCAGGGTGCAGCTGCCTCCAACAATCGGCCAACCCAAAGGCATCAAGGAATTTCCCCAACCACAACTGCGATGCAGGGAGGAGCCAGGGGGGGCTACGATCGCTCTCACCATCTGCCACTGAATTGAAATCGCCACCCAGCACAAGCAAGCCCTCCGGCAGGCCCAGAATGACCTTGCCCAAGTCAGCGAACGTGGTAGACTGCAGCCCAGGCGGAACATAAATAGACAATATGGAGATCAATTTCCCCTCCCACCTCCCGGTAACGCCAGCATAGCGACCCCTATCATCTAACAGTGTGGTATCCACCTCCAAGGGAAGGGAACTCCTGACCAGGATACCAGCCCCCCTCGATCCCGAGGTGAAGCCGGAGTGCGCCACCAGACGATAGCCTCTCCTGTTCAAGGCGTGGCACGTGTTGCCCACCAAATGGGTCTCCTGAAGCAGGACCACATCCGGGGAGCACCTCTTCAAGTATTGCAGCACAATCCCACGTTTTATCCTGTCCCCAAGACCATTAACATTCCAGCTCAAAACCCTAAGCCCCCTACCCCTGAAGCAAACCGACCGCACTCCCCACCTCGAAACAATCATGTGAAAGCAAGTGAGAAACAGAGCACAGCCTCGAACCAAACAAGAAGAAAAAAGCCCCCCCCACCCCCGAGAAACCCAACAGTATCGAACCCCCCACCCTGCACCCCTGCGGTAGACCCAAAAGCCACCCCAACTTGCAGTGTGCCTGTCGCCCCATTAAACTAACCTACAGAAAGAGAGAAAGAAATCCCCAGAGGAGGAAGACCCCCCAGACCCCCTCACACCCCCGGGCAGTCACATAATACTCAAAACACTGTCCGGCAGCCCCTGCGATGTAATCCGGCTCGCCAACGTAGACTCACTGCTCCTGGTCCTCCACTCCTCCCTCGGCCCCTCTCGAGTCTTCCGGGCCATCAGTACGCTTCGGTAAAGTGTCCAACCAGTCACTCACCACCTCAGGGCGGTCAAAGAAAAAGGCACGCTCAGCATGTTCGATCCTCAGGCGGGCCGGGAAAAGCATGGCATACTTCAGTCCCATGTCCCTGAGGCGCCTCTTCACGCCCGTAAAGCCCATTCTCTGTTTCTGGACGGCTTGCGTGAAATCTGGATAGAAACTTACGGAGGCGTTCTCAAATTTAATGGGCCCAGTGGTGCGCGATGCCTGCAGGATAGCGTCTCTATCGCGAAAGTTAAATAGCCTGGCTATAATAGGCCGTGGACGGGCACCCAGCTTCGGCTTGCCTCCCGGAACACGATGGGCCCTCTCGACCGCAAAAAATGTACTTAGGCCCTGTGCCGCTAGATGCTTCAACACAAGGTCCTCCACCAGGATGTCAACAGGCATATCGGCAGAAGTCTCCGGGACACCAACGATGCGGACGTTGTTGCGCCTGGCCCGGCCCTCAAAGTCCTCCAACCGATTGGCAAATAGGTCACAAGTGGTCCGGAGATTACGGACCGTGGTCTGGAGGTCAGAGACATCCGTGGTCAGACTAGCGGTCTTAAGATCAAGAGATTTGACACGCTCGTTAGTTTTCCCAAGGTCCGCTCTGATAAGGGAAACATCAACCCTCCACTGTGTCTATTTTAGCAGCCAGGGTTTCATACTGCTGGCCCATGCTGGATTGAATACTCGCAATGGCGCCCATCACGTCCTTCAGAGTAGGCTCCTCGCCATCAGGAGCACCGTCCCCAGCTTCCTCCAGGGCACCACTCGATCCGCCCGGGGAGCCCTTGGGTCGAGTAAAGCGATCAATGGTCTGAGATTGGGTGGCCCCCCCTCGGGACGAACCTCTTGCGCCGCGTTTCTCGACCACTGTCCTGCCCGTCATGACCGGGGAGAAACTCCAACTGGAAGTGCGAAACTCGGACAAAACAGCCTCCGTCGTGGCAGGCGCCGAATTGCAAGGAAACAAGGGCACAGCACAAGACCAGGCCAGCAGTTGCAGAGTGAGAACTCCAATCAGGAAGCGGGCTGGCACAAGGAGCAGAAACGAAACCGAAAGCACACCAAGGGAAGAGGGCGTGGCCCACCAGCTGCTGTTGTTCAATTGCCACCTGGGTACCTCGGGGACTCGAGCCCCCGGTTGGCATACGTGGTAGGCCTCAAAGTTCAGGTCGCAGTAAGTCCAGCGTGCGACGGCCAAAACAAGCCACGAAAAGAGCGCTGGCATCAGCAGGGCGTCAATGAAAAATATCCGTCGTCAGAATCAGGATAGATAACAGGATAGTCGCTGGAGGTGGAAGGGGTCCCGGGAGCTCTTAGCTCACGCGTCCATCTTGGAATCGCGCGAAGCCCCTCCTCCGAGGAGAGCATTGTTAAAACACCATCTCTTGGGTCCGTCAACCTTAGGGATCACATCAAGGCTGACTACAACCGGGGCATGATCCGAGAGTAAAATTGGACCAATTTCAGCTGTAGTAAGTGTTTGAGCGAGATTATGGGAGATAAAAATATAGTCAATTCGCAATTGAGATCGATGGAACGGAGAGTAAAAGGTATACTCCCGCAAGGTCGGATTACAAAGACGCCAAGAATCAACAAGCTTATGTTGAGAAATGGCTTGAGGAAAAAGTTTGTGTGGTTTAGTAGGGACATATGTGATCTCAGAATTCCTGTCTATAAACGGATCCAGGGGTTGATTACAGTCCCCAGCAAGGATAAAATTAGCATCCATAAATTGGGTGATACGTGAAGAAAATTCAGCCCAAAAAAGGGGTTCACCATTGGTGGGACCATAGACATTAAGAAGAGAGATTGGAACACCTCTAAGTGATAGTCTGACATGTGCTCATCTATCATTAGTATCGGACTCTTGGGAAATGACTGTGAAAGGGAGTGATCTGCGGCAGAGGATTGCAACCCCATTACGTTTACCATCACCTTGCGAATAAAAGACCTCACCTACCCAACCTCTTGCAAGTTTAGCAGACTCAACGTCAGAAAGATGAGTTTCCTGGAGAAACGCAATATCAACATTCAATTTGGCACAGTGTGATAAAATGCGTTGACGCTTAATTGGGGAATTTATACCCTTGACATTCCATGAAATTATATTCAGGGACATAACAGGTACAATAATTCAAAAATTACAAAGTAAATAGAGCAAAAATATCGACCCATGAGTAAGAAATAAAAAGAAGAGAAGTATGAAATGAAGAGTAAAAAGAAAGAAAAAAGGAAGAAATGAACGAGAATGAGGTAGTGTGCAGGAAGAAAAAATAAAGGAGAGAGCAGAAATAAATGTAGGATGGTCAGATAGAAAAGAGAGAGGAGATAGAGATAAATATGAATGCAACCTGGAATAAAAATGTTATGATTTCTGCACAACCAAATAAATCTAAGCATACGAGGAATGAGAAAAAACAGAAAAAGAGGGAGAAAAGAGCAGTAGGTTAAAAAAATAGCGACATTAGCAAGAACAAATACGGCAAGTACAAAAAAAGAATCTGAGAACAGATGAGGGAAAAGGAACATGGAAAGAAAAATGCAAAACAACACAAGGCATAAAAGGGAAAAGCAAGGAAGGGAACAAAAAGGAAACATCCCTACAAAAAGAGAAAAGGAGAAGGAACTGAGGGAGGATGGAACCACATTGGTGAAGGGACACATCCGAGGTCGGCTAGGCGGGGAACCAGGGAGACACCAGAAAATGGGGAAGGGAGCCTGTGGGAAGTAAAAAGGAGAAACAAGGAATTAGGATAACAAGGGAAGTCTAAACAGTAACACAAACAGTCGTGAGTAACATCACAATGCAAAAAGTATAAAAACCATCATACTAAAACTACTTGAAGAACAGCGAAGAGAAAGAGAGGAAAAGAGAAAAAAATTGCAAACACAGTATAGGAAGACCTCTTAAAAAGTAAGCAAGCAAAATGCAGTATCAATAAAAGAGTCAGCAAAACCACCGTTCATCCACGGGCGGATGTTGAAGGTCCGGAAGAATCCATGGCAGAAGTCTTGTGCGCATTGATGAAACTTTGCAGACGTACTGGATCTTCATACGTTTTAGTTTTGTTATTATAGGTGACCTTAAATAGAAAGGGATGATATAAGCCATATCTCGCTCCCATCGCACGAAGGTCCTCCCTCAAAGCCAAAAAAGCCTTTCGACGATTGGCAGTAGCCTTAGCATAATCCTGAGCAAAAAACAAGGAAGAGCCAGACCACGACAGTTTTGGAATAGATTTTGCAGCTGACAATACCTTCAGGAGATCAGTATACTCCAGAAAATAGAGAATTACACCTCTGGGCCTCTGTGAGGGGGATGCAGAAGTAGATGGACGCCCCAACCGGTGTGCCCGCTGGATGTTGAGAATTGTGCCTTCTGGCAAACGTCACAGCTTTGGAAGAAATGATTTAAAGAAGGTGAGTGAGTCGGACCCTTCAAGGCCCTCTGCCAGACCATAAATGCGAAGATTATTCCGCCTATTTCTGTTTTCTAACTCCTCCACCTGTCGCTGAAGAACAGACACCTGAGAGTTCAAGTGAGACACTGTGGAGCAAGTTTCTTGAAGCGACACGACAGAATGTTCTACGGAGGTCACCCTAGTTTCCATTTGTGACCAATTATCCAAGAGATGTTGGAGTTTGACGTTGGTTTCTTCCATGAAGGGGCGGAGAGATCTGATTTCCTCCAGAAAGGGACGGAAAGATCTGATTTCATCCAGTAACAGCTCCATAGAAACAGGCGAAGACTGCGTAAGGGGCAAGGGAGGGTCCTTCTTTAGTCTCTTGATGTTAGTTTTCCCCAACGGAGGCTGAAAAGTTTCCATTGCTGTGTCAGAACCAGACGAGGTGGGGGGGTCCTCTATCTTAGAAAATGCAGAAAAGACTTTGGAGTTCTTAATAATGGCCGGCTTAGTGGAACGAGGAGGATGTGCCATGAGCTTAAGTCTCCCCATAAAGTGTGAGATAGAGCTTATCAATCAAACAATACACGTAGAATGCACAAAAAAGCAGGCAAAAATCACTGGATGTGGTAGAGTAGAAGGAGGCAATCCAAATGCAGTGTCGAGAGAATGTCACCCTGAAAGCTTACAGCAGTTGAAGTAGACTCCAAATGCGCAAAGCAAAACAAGACGGCCACTGGAAGTAGAGTAATCTCAATAAAATAAAGATGGGGCAATGCAGGTCAGCATGAACTACAGGGCACAGACGTTGCGAGGCATGAGAGAACAAAGCCACTTCCAAACTACAAACAACGATGAGCCCATAGAGTAGGATCTCCCAACGCCAAAGAACTTCAAAGGCCTGCCAGGAAGAAGCACAGAGGAGGTGTTCAAACCGGTCAAAATGACGTGCGTATTAACAAGAAAGCAGCAAGTAATCTGCTACAATGATAAGGCAGGAACGCAGTCATGATGCTGCAAGACACACCTCGTGAAACCGCGGAAAAAGCCATGCAGGAAGCAACCTGCAATGTAAAGGCAACCTCCTGCACAGTTATGAGAGGAAATGAGCTCCGTGGATCATAAAATGGCGGCCGCGATAAAACAGACTCACCAAGTCAGCCAGGTGACAAGAAACTTCAACTGTGAGTCAGGCGAGGAGGTCCTGTATTTTGTAAAGGTATTTGGCAGCCCCACGGCCGTGCGAAGACTCTAGGCATTAGTAAAGGAGAAAGGTACATACGCAGCGATAGTACCTAAGATGGCGGCCGCAGCGCCGGCGATCCGCTCACAGCCCGTCAGGAAGAAAATGCCGCTTCAGAGTTGCAGAACAGGGAACCTTGTTCAGCTCGAAGGCATCAGGACATGTTCCGATGCATGAATAGCACCTCACCACAGGAAAAGACGGTTCGGGAATAGAGTGTCTCCCGTCGCCGCACGGAGCCTCACTCAGGCGCCGCCACCACCATCGGGCGCCAAGCCACGCCCCCATCGCTGTATGCTCTTCTTTAGTGCCTGCTCGTGTTTGAATCTGTGCTCACTTGCTTTCGGCTGTATTGCGTGAGCTCCTGTCCAGCTAATGAAAATTCAGTCTTTGGCTGACTTCTGCTTCCGGGAGCAGGACTTCAGAGCATGAAACATAGAGGCAATCACACAAAAAGATAATGCAGTTGATGTACAGAGAGAAGTGCACTATAGCTATACTAAGATTTAATGCGCGCAATAAAAAAGTTGAATTTATGATGCAAAACATTTATTTTCTTTTCCAAAACACTTCCTATAAAGAAGGTGTTGATGATTCTGTGACAGTCTGAGAAAACACACCAAGGCACAGATTGTTATTTTTCACACTCCAAAAATATAAAAAGAACCATCCTCTTAAATAACAAATAACCCTGTATTATGGTTGTAATCCATGTGAGAAAGTGTAATCTCCATATTAATCCATGCAAATAATTTAAACACGAGTATGTTGTGACATCTGAGTATGCCTGTAATAAGAAAACTATGCCACGAGTTGTCAGCAATCATCAATTACAGGCGACTAGTGCTGTTAATTACAGGTGACTAGTGTTGTCAGGGTGCTTCCATGTTTTTTCCTGGAGCTTGCCACCTTTCGAGGCTTCGTTACTCCCTCCAGCGATCTCACTTGGGGAAGAAGGAATTTTAGCAAAGATCATTGACTCGGGTGAACTATCTTTTTTTTTGTTGTTGAAAAAAGCATCTATTCAGTTTCACAAGTTGGGAGCGATATAGAACAGTCCCCCACCAAGCGGACATGGACAATGCCAGTAAAATGCAATCAACAATTTGAAGGGTTGTGGAAAATACGATCAGCATGAGATATACACACTGCAATGCAATCACTTGATTATGCATTCACGTAAGGTCTAATATGATTCCACTGGGAAAAGCCAACTATAAAAGCCATCCCCTGTACAGCAATCCAGATTTCAGTCAGGGAGAGTACACCCCTTTCAGTTGGTGTCCATGTCCCTTCTCTCAGTAGGCGGTACGTGGTTGTGTCCCACCTGTACCCTATCATGCTACCACTACTTTTGTGTATTTGCACAATGCGGGTGCCGTTTTTGACAGTAGCTCATTTTTTTTGAGGGGGGGGGGTCAAATTTCCACCTCAACCAGGGCTTTAAGTGGGCCGGTGCTCAGCACTGGCACTTCTTAAAAGCAGGTAATGAGAAGGGTCTCTATCAGGCTCTCCATTTTTGCCCTCAACCTCAAGATGAAAAACAAATTCTTAGCTCTGCATCAGTTCCACCCTTCACTGCCTTTGATGTAGCTTCAAAGAGACTCGTTATACTTATTTCACATTCTTATCATTTCAGAACTGAAGCATTTTCAATATTCTATACAACAAAGCCATAGTTGTTGCTTATTTATCTCATGCAACTAACAACCACTGGCAAAGCCAATAGTCCTGGCTTGTTGTAGGCGTGATGTTACTTGTTCTATTATATATGTGGATGCAATAACAGAAGCAGCACATTACCATTTTGGGTGGCACACTATGCTAAGGACAGATTTTTAATTTACATGGTTTGAGCCACGCCCCAATTACATCGACCACATCCCTTTGAGAGACCCCTCAGTTTTTTCATCCCACTTAAAACCTAGACCTCAACAATGTCAGTGCAGGAGCTTATCGCCTGATCATGGCAGCTACTTGTTTTCTAGTTGTCCATTTTGTTCCTTCATAAGTGCCCTGCTGGCGCCAGGAGCATAGGGACTTGTATATTCTTGTTTACTGGCTGTGTGCAGTGGAGAAAAAAGAGTGCTTCCTAGTTGTGAGAAATGTAGTTCTACAAATATCCTCAAAACGCCGTTTCCCAAGCCCAGGAGTTCAGCTTGTATGCTGAAAACATAGCAGGGGGAAACACGCAGTGGTTACTACAACCTGTTCAATTGGATCTCTAGTACCCTTATGCAGCTCCACAAGCTTGAGTGAGATTCCTGATACCCCTCCTGCCATGTTAGTTTTTGGTCTGATGGGAAAGGATACCTAGTCGCCACAACATCTATTACATTAGGTTCCCAGTGGCTCAATAGACTTTGGAGCACATTTTGTGAACCTTAGGGGCAGGTGGTAGCAGTGGTGGCCGGTAACTTTACCAGGAAGGGGGTGTGGGGTGAGGCAGACATGCAGACATAAAACTCACTCACACCCATTCAGCCACACACGCACAGGTACCACTCGCAACACTTGCTCGCAAATACACATACATACACGCAGCAAACATAATAGGACCACATAATTACATCAACAGCAGCTCTCCAACAGGAGAGCCTCAGAGGTCCCAGGAAGATTAGGATTGCTACCTTCCCTCATTGGCTGACCTTAGATCAGCCAATGAAGGAAGGCAGCAGTCCCAAGTCCCAGATATTCCAGGAAGGTTGGGACTTCTGCCATTCCTGATTGGCTGACCAAAGGTCAGCCAATAAAGGAAGGCAGCAGCAAAAATCTTATCACACAGTGGGATGGGGTCAGTGAGACTGCTGTTCCCACCTGAAGTGTCAGGGAATGACACTCAGCCCTGGATACTTCAGGGCGTAAAACTGAAGTGCTGAGGTATGAGGCAATCGATGATGCTCCCTGTCGTCATGGGGAGGAGGATCTCAGGCACTTTTGCCAGGCTGAGGGGGTCACGCCTACAGGGCTGTGAAATCCTCAGCCTGTCTAGCTCAGCTACGGCGCGCTATACGGCTATAGTGAGGGTTTTTCCATCTTTCTCTTACTCCTTCTCTCTATTTTGTGTAAGTTACCTTTTCTTGCTATCCGTCTCTGTCTGATGAGGAAAAATAAGTGCCAGTCCTAAAAATGAGTGGCAGTGGGCACCACCATCAACTAACAGCTGAAATTAAACACTGATTTTCCCGTCTTTCTCTTCCTCTTTCTTTATCCCTTTTTCTGCCTCTTGTTATGGGTCAAAGTCTGGTGATAGAAAAGTCTCCTTCCCCCCGAAAATGTATGCAATGGTTTTGTACGTCAATTCTTTTTGAATTACATTTTCTTCAATAACATATTTTTCAGGTGTTCAGATCATACCAAATGTTATTCGACTCGTTTTTCCCCGGTCTGGTTCATCCAGCTCCATGCATACTTAGAATTCACAAGGTGGTTTAGCTCCAGAAGAAAATTTGTACAGCACAAGTTACAGCAATTAGAGTGTAGTATTTGTGAGTAAACATTGTTGTGGGTTTATCTTGCAGATCTGCCGGTCAAACCCAGGGCATAAATGATATGTTTGAAATTATTTTATTGTCATTAAATTGTACAATTCACTTCAATAACTTACATTGTCAGCATATTCAAAAGAGCAAAGAAGTAATTTGAAGGGCACATTAGCATACTATCATTTTATCACCTAATTAACCAATATTATTTCGCTTCTTGTGGGTCATCTGTAATTTACAAGGCTCACAAAGCTAAACTGACCCACTTTGTGTTATATGTGGTGAGTTTGGCATACTAGCACATACCTGGGAGTATCATTAAGGGTTTAGTTGTTCAACTGGAAGGGAGGGGCTTCAGATATCTGATTTAGCTCCTACTGTAGGTATTCATCCCACCCAAGAGTCTGGGCCTGCTTGAGAGGACTTTCTTCTCTGGTCATACCTACAGCCAGCACCCAGATATAAATAGATCAGGCCCTTCAATGCCATGGCAATCTTCTTCTTGACCAGCACAAACCCTAATGATAGGACAAACAATTGCAGATTTTTGAGAGGCATGGATAACATTCCTTGCCTAAGACAGTGCAAGCCATTAAATTTTTTGAAAGTCTAACCATTTCCATTGTTTATATTTTTGGAGTTCACAACTTCCTCGGCGTAGAAGTAGAAGCCAATAGCTAGATGAGTTGCATGAACAAGCCATCATCTATAGGCTAAAGCATCGCTTGGTAATTAGTCAGACATGCGAGGTCAGGAAGATTGACAAAGAAGTCCTCATGAGTGTCGCGCTGCAGCCCGCCCAAGGAGACACAGGACACAGAGCTCAGGTAGGGCAACCTTCTTTATTCCCTGCCAGGAAGTTACTGGCTTACAATCTACTTACTCCTCCTTTTCCTGTCCTTCATTTCCGCTTCCTCCTCGCCTGACCTGTCTCTGTGTGGTCAGGCATGACGACATGACATCTCCCCCTTTTGTACAAAGAATCGATGCTACATCTCTTCGACGAGTCGCCGTGGTTTCCTCACCTGGCGTCTGGGACGAGCTTCTCGGTCTGTCGTGTGGCTGCGCCGATCGGGGCTACTGGTTATCCTTGGAGATGGATGGTAGTGGACCTCATTGCTGTCACTTTGACTGGCGGGGTCACTTGATGTCTGACCTGAGGACGTTTCTTGTCTGTTCACAGGATTGTGTCTCTTGAAGTGGGATATGTTCCTCGTTATTTGCTTATGGTCAGCTTTGGCTGTGATCATGGTCCCTTTCTTCTTGTGGACCTGTAGGGGAAGATTCAAGTATCGGCTGTCCGCTTTCGTTCGCCGGTCACCTCTTACTATGACCCAGTCTCCTTCACGGATGTCGGCGTCTTTGGCATGTCGGCGACGGTCTGCATACGTTTTCATCTTCTGTTTCTTCTTCCTGTCGATGTCGACCAGTGTGTCGTGGTCAACAGTGATTGTTCGTGGTTGAGCTGTCGTGTTCATCGTGGGTACTCGTGTCCTGGGTGTTCTTCCCAACATTATTGTGGCCGGGCATTGATTCGTGGTATTGTGAGGAGTGGTCCGGTATGCCCGCAGTACTTCGTTTAGAGTTTGTTGGACATCTCGGCGTGTCACTTCCGCTTGTTGGATAGCTCTCTTCAGTGTTCCCATGAACCGCTCCACCATGCCGTTGGCTTGTGGCCACAGTGGGGTGATCTTTTGATGTTTAAAGTCTAGATGGTTCGTGAACCCTGCGAATTCATGGCCATTGAATGGGGGTCCGTTGTCGGACTTGACTCTTGAGGGGACACCCCATGCTGCGAAGATGTCATCCAGTACGGGAATGACGGCCGTTGCTCTGGTGGATGGTATCATGTGTGCAAAAGGAAATCTCGAATACTCGTCCATGACAACCATGATGTACTGTCCAGATTGTAGGGGTCCGAAGAAGTCAACCGCCACTTGTTTCCACACTCCATCTGGTAATTCGGACATGTGGAGTGGTGCTGGGGGTTCTTCGCGACTTACAAGTTGACAAGTCATGCAGTCTCTTAGGGTCGTCTCGACCATTAGATCAAGAGAGGGGAACCAGACTCGTTCTCTCAAGGTCTTCTTTGTGGCGTTTATGCCTCTGTGGCCTTCGTGGGCTAGGTTGACAATTCCTTGGCGTAGCTTGTGCGGGATCACAATCCTCCCCCCTCTCAAGAGAAGGCCATTGTCACTGATGGACAGTTCATCGTGAACACGTTGGAATGCCGTGAGGTCATGGAGGAGTGGTTCCGAGCCAGGAGCAATGTTTTTGGCATGCCGCCAGGAGTTGGCGCGCACGTGGGTCATGACTGTTTGAATCAGTGGGTCTGAGGCAGATGCTTCTTGAATGGCCTCCAGGGGGACCGCAGGAGGGCACGCAGCATCAATGACGAAGTGAATGTAGTCATCAGCAAGCGATTGGGCGGTCGTGGCACTCGGCAGAGGGTGTCGAGACATATAGTCCGCTGGGTTTTCAGCTTTTCCAGGCTTGTGAACGATCGTGTACACATAGTCTTGGGAGTCGCAAACCCCATCGTTCGATGCGGGGGGGCATCTTGGCGTTAGGATTCCCAAATATGGTGAGTAGGGCTTGATGGTCAGTGATGATGGTAAAGTGTTTTCCATACACGAAGAGGTGAAAGTGTTCACACGCCCATACTACAGCTAGGCTTTCTTTCTCCGGCTGGGAGTATGCTTTTTCCGTGTCCGTGAGGCTACGACTGGCATATGCAATAATGTGTCGCTGGTCAGAGTGTTCACGATATTGAGCCAGAATGGCGCCCAGGCCCACCGGACTGGCGTCTACGGTGATTTCTGTCCTCTTGTGTGTGTCAAAGTATGCGAGGTTGATGGCAGAACCAACCGCTTGTTTGTTTTCAGTGAAAGCTCTGGCACATGCATGGGACCACTCAAAAGGTTGGCCTTGGCGTGTTAGTTCTCGAAGTGGGTAGCTGATGGTGGCGTAGTCCCGGATGTATCGCGCGCAGTAGCTTGCCATTCCCAGGAAAGAGCGGAGATCACTCACGTCTTTGGGTGTCGGAGTGTCGGCAAGTGCAGCTACCTTGTCGGGGTCTGGCGTCATTCCTTCACTGGAGAATGTGTGTCCGTAGAATTTGAGGGTATTTTTGTGGAATTCGCATTTGTCGGCGTTCAGCGTCAGGTTTGCTTTCAGTAGTGCATGGCACACTCTGTCCAAGGCAGTGTCGTGCTCAACCTGATCTTTGCCAAAGACCAGTAGGTCGTCGCTGTAGTTGAATGAGTTCGGGATCCCTTGAATGATCCTTCGGATTGTTTCTTGGAAGATTTCGGCGGCAGATGAAATGCCGAAATTGAGACGCTTGTAGCGGAACAGGCCTTGATGCGTGGTGAATGTAGGGATATATCGTGATTGTTCGTGGAGCTCTAATTGGTGGTACCCTTTATTCAGGTCGAGTTTAGAGAATATTGTGGCACCATTCAGCTTCGTGATCATATCACTTATGTGTGGCCCTGGGTGGCGTTCTCGCTCGATGGCGGTGTTGGGCGCTCTCATGTCCACGCACAGCCTGACTTTGTTGTCTTGTCCTTTCTTCGGGACCACCACGACAGGGGAGACCCATGGGGTGGGTCCAGATGTGCGCTCTATGATGTCCGTTTGCAAGAGGTCTTGTAACTCGTCATCGACGGCTTGTTGTAGGTGAAACGGCACTTTCCTGTGGTGCTGGGCAACAGGTGTGACGTTTTCGTTGATGTGAAGCTTTACTTTGAAATGATTCAACTTGCCCAGGCCTTTGAATAGCTTTGGAAATTTCGCCACTATGTCAGGGGCGTCTTCAGTCATGTACAACAGCTCTACCAATTTCAGTCTTTCAGCTGTTGGCAAACTGAGCAGGCAGTCGGCAAAGTCGGGTCCTTCCACCACGTGGACATATGCTGGGATTTTCCTATTTTTGAAAGTCAGTGTGGTGTGGAATCGGCCGAGACATGGTAATGGTTTCCGGCACATCCACGTGAAGATGCGAACCGCCGCTGGCTCTAGTTTGGGCCGGGTTTTCATCTTGTGATACTCCAGCGCACAGATGTAGTTTAGTGAGGCTCCCGAGTCCAGGACGAACTTTGCTGGATGGTCCCCTATCATGATGTCTAATTTAGGGTATCTTTTGAGCCGGTCCGGGTCAGCCACCATACAGATGTATTCGTCACTGTCCTGTAGCATTGTTGTGGGTGCCCATGAGTCAATCACCCTGCAGACGTATTCGTCACTGTCTTGTGAGACTGTGGTGAGTGACGACGAGCCGCTGGACGAGGATCGGTGAGCTTGGCGTGATCTCGTGGCGTGTTGTCGAGAGCGAGGCATGCTTGTGGATCTACTTCGCCGTTGGTGAGAGCGGGTTGAGCGAATGCTGGAGCCTGATGAGTCGGATGAGTGGCTCTCTCTTCTTGTCACGGCACGTGCATGATGTCGGGTGTCAGATCGTGGAGCGGGATACTGACGAGTAGACTGTCTTGCTTGACATGCGACTTCAAAGTGATTGTCCTTCCCGCAGCGGTGACAACGCTGGCCGATGGCTGGGCACTGTTCCGAGTGAGGATAGTCTTGGCCACATCGGTAACATGCAGGCGCAGATCTGGTGGAGTTTGTGTGTCGTGATTCACGTCTGGGTGACGTTTTCCGGGAGCTATGATGATGCTTGCTTGTCCTGTGCGTGCTCATCACCGGACGGGTGACCTTGCGCGTCTGTACTCGAAGGGCGTGCTCCTTGTGTTCTTTGTGGTCGGGCTTGTGTGTTTCTATTCTCTTGGCATGGTCTTCCGCTTGGTCGTTAATCCTTGTGAGTTCCTCAATCTGTTCTAGAGTGTATGATTTCTTTAAGAGGCGTCTGCGTAGTGCTTCCGAACGGCAGCCGTCGATGATGCGGAGCCGCAATGCGTCTTCCGTTTTGAAGTTTTCGAAATCGCAGTGGCGCGTCATCCTCTTGATGCGTGTAATGAAATCACCCATGCATTCTCCTTTCTCTTGAGAGGCTAGGTTGAAGACGTAGCGTTCATAATCTACGTTGCGTTTGTGCAGGAATCGCCTGTCAAGGGCAGCTTTGACTTCGTCGTAAGTAGCAGTGGCAGCGTCGGGCATTTCTTTGATTATTTGTGCTATTTCCTGGCCTGCTAAATTTCGCAGTGCAACCAGCTTGCGTTTTGAGTCTTGTACCAGGGACCCTTCCATGTAGTCTTCGAAGTCCTCGCTCCAGGTTTTCCAGGCAGGCCCCATGGTGTTACCAGGCGTCAGCACCAGCGGCTGTGGTTGTCGCATGAAGGGTGCTCCTACGGACGCTGCTTGAGGCATCATCGTTGTGCTGGGTTGCGCAGGCGGGCCTCCGGTTGTGGAGGTGCTCTGAGCGTCAGTATCAGACATGCTGTTTCTGTAGTCTTCAGCAGTGGATTGTAATTATGCACCTTATTGCCACTCCTGGCTTGGTATTGGCGTCTTTTGCTTGCTGCTGCTTTTCTTTTGCTTGTAAGGAGGCTTAGTGGTGATGTTCCCGCTTTTTTTCTGCTTGTTTTGTGGCCTGGAGTGGTCCTGCCTGACTCCAAGATGGCCGCCGTAGTAGAAACGTGGGTTTCGATAGGGCTGGCGCCTGACTTCAAGATGGCCGCCGTGTGAGACGTCGTCTCCTTGGCCCCGGCCGGCTCTGGCACGTGTCTGGGCCACGCTTCACTCGTCTGGCCGTCGCTTGCACTGCGGGGCTCACTCTCGCAGTTCTCTGGCCTCGGAGGGGGGGGCGGAGCACTCGCGCTCACCTTGAGGTTGCTTTGCCGGCTTTTCGCATCTTCTGCCACGCGACCACGCGGCGCTCCCCTCGATGCCGCTCTGCAAGGCACTTGAGTGTCGCGGGAACACTTTCCTGGCGTGCGCTTCTGCGAGCGCTTCTTCCTTCGCTCCCCATGGTAGCGGTCAGTCTGTTTCGCGCTCTTTTGGGAGTGGAGCTTCCGGAGCTGCTGGCTTGTCTTTGGGGCCGTTTGTTCAGCTGGGCGGCGCGACGGTGTATGTGGGGTCAATGCATCCCATCCTCGTCGCCATTGTCGCGCTGCAGCCCGCCCAAGGAGACACAGGACACAGAGCTCAGGTAGGGCAACCTTCTTTATTCCCTGCCAGGAAGTTACTGGCTTACAATCTACTTACTCCTCCTTTTCCTGTCCTTCATTTCCGCTTCCTCCTCGCCTGACCTGTCTCTGTGTGGTCAGGCATGACGACATGACAATGAGACTCCAGCACAAGAACTCTGGGGCATGTTTACAAAGGGGTTGGTCCACCGGACCATAACTTTTTACTATGTTCCGGTGGCACAATGCCCTGCACCATATTTATCAAGTGGCGCTAAGCCATTTTGCGTGGCTTAACACCGCTTTGTAAATATGTTACCCATGCATGCCGTTTTTTGAGTGAAAGTGACGTCCAATGGGTGTTGGTGTGGGCATTCCACCGTAACATGCATTTCTTTTTGACACTGCCCCACATTTACAAGGATCTGTAAATCTGAGGCAGTGCCAAAAACTAACGCCATGCAAACGTAGGTGTTAGATTGGTGCAACAAGGAGAAATTATTATTTTTCCTCGTTTTGCCTTTTCTATGTGTGCTGCAGAAAGAACAACCCACCTTTAAAGATTGTTTATGTGTAGGAAGGTGTCCATTTCTGCTCATAAAATCATTAAATAATGAAAATTTGCAACACACATACAAGTAGCAAATCGCCATTATTGATTGATTATATGCAGGAAGGGACACCTTCCTGCACATAAAGTATATTTCCCTGCAATGCAGGCACAATGGCACAAGGGTGTCTTTTCTGCTACAAGGCAACTATTTTTAGTGGCAGTGCAAGGGAAAACACAGAGGTGCACCGCATTGTAAACATGGCACATTCCTGTATTTTTTATGTGACGCAGAGCGGCGCTGCACAATTTGCCACAGCGCAGGGCTGCAAAAATTGCCGCAGCGCTGTGCCATTTCTTTGTAGATATGCCCCTCTGTTTAAAAAACAACAGGGATGAGAGTGAAGTACACACTGACCAGGGACGCAAACATACAGCCAGACACAAATACGCACACCTACACTCTCGCTATCTTTTGAAGCACACGTATGACTCTCTTTACCTTCGACTTGCAATGAAAGTCCAATATCTGTGAGTGGAGAAGTGAAGTAAAACAGCCCATTTCCACAGTCCGCAAAATACACATATATTGGGCACTGTCGAAAACGGAATCCTTTGTAGCAGCACGTTCCTCTGCCACGCCACACGTGGCATCATTAATTTCGTTCTGCGTTTTTTTCCCCTTTTCTTAATTTGCTTTTCCAAGGCAGATAGAGATTAATTGGGCGATTTCCCCTCCTCTCTCCAAAGATTTGTTTCTCATCATCTTTTCATTAAAACTACCACTTACCCTGTGCATTATTAAAGCTAAGAGTTTCTAAATGAGCGCCTGCCCTTCGCCACCTCTGGAGAGTTTGAAACTAACAGATGCGAGGGAAGTGCATGCGGTTGGCAAAGGACGGGGGCAGGCTCCCGCAGCCTGGCCCGGGGCCTGCTGGACTCAAAGGGGGGCACTACTGAGAAGCAGATCTCCAAACGTCAAGGTTGCCACCAGACCTACTCTACACTACACCTAGAGCGAGGAACACGGCATCCAGAGCTAGGCGTTCTGGGTAGAAATAAGCAGGTCTGTTTTCTGCAGTGAAGTAGCAAAAGTGCCATCCTTGGTTGAGAAGTAAAAACAGCCATAATTTGGTGCAGTGGGCTTCTCAGACCTCCTGGCCCATCCTCGCCCCTGGTTTTCTGAAGCAGATGTTAATGGGGTTAGGATGGGAGCCTTGTGCTTGCTGGTTTCCTCTCTAGCCAGATTTCAGTTCAACATACTTGAATTATTAAGATTAACACTGAAATACTAAATCTTCTCAACTTTTTAAAGCTATTATAGCAATTCACGACGAAGTGAAATATATTGTCGGCAAACGTGTGCAGCTTAGATTAATTTCCCTTACATTTGACGCTCTGGAATGTCTCATTGTTTCAGATTTTTTTTAGAAGGCTCATATGTGGTGATGGAGGTACCCGTGAATCGTGCCCCTCTACTCCTGGAAAAAAAGCGTTTGGTGTGGGAATATGGGTGCTGGATCTGCTATAAAGGATACAGAAAAGGGGGTGGTGATGAACAGAGTGTCTGAATTAAGCAGACCACTCTTACCCAGTCCAAAGATCAGGGCTTGATCCATCACCGTTATTTATCTCACTGCCCCATCCCAGCTCAGAACCTGGCTATATGCAAATTAGTCTGTCCCTGGCCCAGTGCATCATGGGAACAGGGCAGACCAAACTACCAAGCCAATTCTTCACCAGAAAGGAGACAAGCTACCGGGGACCGGTTTCTGGCATTTCAGCCTCTTCGGCCTGGCTTGCTTGAATCCTGATGGAGCAGTGAGAAAGGGACTCATGTCTGAGTATACCCTGCCACACCTATAGTGGCCAAAAACGATACAGAAAAGGGGGTGGTGATGAACAGAGTGTCTGAATTAAGCAGACCACTCTTACCCAGTCCAAAGATCAGGGCTTGATCCATCACCGTTATTTATCTCACTGCCCCATCCCAGCTCAGAACCTGGCTATATGCAAATTAGTCTGTCCCTGGCCCAGTGCATCATGGGAACAGGGCAGACCAAACTACCAAGCCAATTCTTCACCAGAAAGGAGACAAGCTACCGGGGACCGGTTTCTGGCATTTCAGCCTCTTCGGCCCGGCTTGCTTGAATCCTGATGGAGCAGTGAGAAAGGGACTCATGTCTGAGTATACCCTGCCACACCTATAGTGGCCAAAAACGATACAGAAAAGGGGGTGGTGATGAACAGAGTGTCTGAATTAAGCAGACCACTTTTACCCAGTCCAAAGATCAGGGCTTGATCCATCACCGTTATTTATCTCACTGCCCCATCCCAGCTCAGAACCTGGCTATATGCAAATTAGTCTGTCCCTGGCCCAGTGCATCATGGGAACAGGGCAGACCAAACTACCAAGCCAATTCTTCACCAGAAAGGAGACAAGCTACCGGGGACCGGTTTCTGGCATTTCAGCCTCTTCGGCCCGGCTTGCTTGAATCCTGATGGAGCAGTGAGAAAGGGACTCATGTCTGAGTATACCCTGCCACACCTATAGTGGCCAAAAACGATACAGAAAAGGGGGTGGTGATGAACAGAGTGTCTGAATTAAGCAGACCACTCTTACCCAGTCCAAAGATCAGGGCTTGATCCATCACCGTTATTTATCTCACTGCCCCATCCCAGCTCAGAACCTGGCTATATGCAAATTAGTCTGTCCCTGGCCCAGTGCATCATGGGAACAGGGCAGACCAAACTACCAAGCCAATTCTTCACCAGAAAGGAGACAAGCTACCGGGGACCGGTTTCTGGCATTTCAGCCTCTTCGGCCCGGCTTGCTTGAATCCTGATGGAGCAGTGAGAAAGGGACTCATGTCTGAGTATACCCTGCCACACCTATAGTGGCCAAAAACGATACAGAAAAGGGGGTGGTGATGAACAGAGTGTCTGAATTAAGCAGACCACTCTTACCCAGTCCAAAGATCAGGGCTTGATCCATCACCGTTATTTATCTCACTGTCCCATCCCAGCTCAGAACCTGGCTATATGCAAATTAGTCTGTCCCTGGCCCAGTGCATCATGGGAACAGGGCAGACCAAACTACCAAGCCAATTCTTCACCAGAAAGGAGACAAGCTACCGGGGACCAGTTTCTGGCATTTCAGCCTCTTCGGCCCGGCTTGCTTGAATCCTGATGGAGCAGTGAGAAAGGGACTCATGTCTGAGTATACCCTGCCACACCTATAGTGGCCAAAAACGATACAGAAAAGGGGGTGGTGATGAACAGAGTGTCTGAATTAAGCAGACCACTCTTACCCAGTCCAAAGATCAGGGCTTGATCCATCACCGTTATTTATCTCACTGCCCCATCCCAGCTCAGAACCTGGCTATATGCAAATTAGTCTGTCCCTGGCCCAGTGCATCATGGGAACAGGGCAGACCAAACTACCAAGCCAATTCTTCACCAGAAAGGAGACAAGCTACCGGGGACCGGTTTCTGGCATTTCAGCCTCTTCGGCCCGGCTTGCTTGAATCCTGATGGAGCAGTGAGAAAGGGACTCATGTCTGAGTATACCCTGCCACACCTATAGTGGCCAAAAACGATACAGAAAAGGGGGTGGTGATGAACAGAGTGTCTGAATTAAGCAGACCACTCTTACCCAGTCCAAAGATCAGGGCTTGATCCATCACCGTTATTTATCTCACTGTCCCATCCCAGCTCAGAACCTGGCTATATGCAAATTAGTCTGTCCCTGGCCCAGTGCATCATGGGAACAGGGCAGACCAAACTACCAAGCCAATTCTTCACCAGAAAGGAGACAAGCTACCGGGGACCGGTTTCTGGCATTTCAGCCTCTTCGGCCCGGCTTGCTTGAATCCTGATGGAGCAGTGAGAAAGGGACTCATGTCTGAGTATACCCTGCCACACCTATAGTGGCCAAAAACGATACAGAAAAGGGGGTGGTGATGAACAGAGTGTCTGAATTAAGCAGACCACTCTTACCCAGTCCAAAGATCAGGGCTTGATCCATCACCGTTATTTATCTCACTGCCCCATCCCAGCTCAGAACCTGGCTATATGCAAATTAGTCTGTCCCTGGCCCAGTGCATCATGGGAACAGGGCAGACCAAACTACCAAGCCAATTCTTCACCAGAAAGGAGACAAGCTACCGGGGACCGGTTTCTGGCATTTCAGCCTCTTCGGCCCGGCTTGCTTGAATCCTGATGGAGCAGTGAGAAAGGGACTCATGTCTGAGTATACCCTGCCACACCTATAGTGGCCAAAAATGATACAGAAAAGGGGGTGGTGATGAACAGAGTGTCTGAATTAAGCAGACCACTCTTA
This sequence comes from Lissotriton helveticus, assembly GCF_964261635.1. Lineage (NCBI taxonomy): Eukaryota > Metazoa > Chordata > Amphibia > Caudata > Salamandridae > Lissotriton > Lissotriton helveticus. The sequence goes on along the minus strand of NC_136068.1, from coordinate 962,370,134 downwards.
CCCAGTCCAAAGATCAGGGCTTGATCCATCACCGTTATTTATCTCACTGCCCCATCCCAGCTCAGAACCTGGCTATATGCAAATTAGTCTGTCCCTGGCCCAGTGCATCATGGGAACAGGGCAGACCAAACTACCAAGCCAATTCTTCACCAGAAAGGAGACAAGCTACCGGGGACCGGTTTCTGGCATTTCAGCCTCTTCGGCCCGGCTTGCTTGAATCCTGATGGAGCAGTGAGAAAGGGACTCATGTCTGAGTATACCCTGCCACACCTATAGTGGCCAAAAACGATACAGAAAAGGGGGTGGTGATGAACAGAGTGTCTGAATTAAGCAGACCACTCTTACCCAGTCCAAAGATCAGGGCTTGATCCATCACCGTTATTTATCTCACTGCCCCATCCCAGCTCAGAACCTGGCTATATGCAAATTAGTCTGTCCCTGGCCCAGTGCATCATGGGAACAGGACAGACCAAACTACCAAGCCAATTCTTCACCAGAAAGGAGACAAGCTACCGGGGACCGGTTTCTGGCATTTCAGCCTCTTCGGCCCGGCTTGCTTGAATCCTGATGGAGCAGTGAGAAAGGGACTCATGTCTGAGTATACCCTGCCACACCTATAGTGGCCAAAAACGATACAGAAACGGGGGTGGTGATGAACAGAGTGTCTGAATTAAGCAGACCACTCTTACCCAGTCCAAAGATCAGGGCTTGATCCATCACCGTTATTTATCTCACTGCCCCATCCCAGCTCAGAACCTGGCTATATGCAAATTAGTCTGTCCCTGGCCCAGTGCATCATGGGAACAGGGCAGACCAAACTACCAAGCCAATTCTTCACCAGAAAGGAGACAAGCTACCGGGGACCGGTTTCTGGCATTTCAGCCTCTTCGGCCCGGCTTGCTTGAATCCTGATGGAGCAGTGAGAAAGGGACTCATGTCTGAGTATACCCTGCCACACCTATAGTGGCCAAAAACGATACAGAAAAGGGGGTGGTGATGAACAGAGTGTCTGAATTAAGCAGACCACTCTTACCCAGTCCAAAGATCAGGGCTTGATCCATCACCGTTATTTATCTCACTGCCCCATCCCAGCTCAGAACCTGGCTATATGCAAATTAGTCTGTCCCTGGCCCAGTGCATCATGGGAACAGGGCAGACCAAACTACCAAGCCAATTCTGCTATAAAGAGCATGCATTGTGCACTGTCAGAGTTCCACGATTTTCCACACTCCTCTTACTCATAAAGAATCATCAGAGCTTGTGACTAATTTGATTCTAATGTCTGGTATAATGGTCCGTATGGTATGTTTTTTATAACTTGTATGTTCAATAGTTCAGTTATGGTCAAGCTACATTTTGCCGGCTTTCTTGTGAAGAATATAAGATCATTGACCAATATGCCCTTTTTTATGTTGAAGTAAGGGTTTGAGATCAGTGTCTCTGTATTTTCATTAGGTTGCGCTTAAAAGTCTTAGCTGCGTTCATGGAGATCTTTGGAGGGTAAATAATGTTGTGAGAGTTCTTTCCAGCTGATTTTAAGTCTCCTGCCATTTTTTTTCCTCTTTCTCTTTTTCGTTACTTCCTTCTAGTTGTTCTTATTCCTTTTCTTCTTCTCTCTCTATACTTAACTCTTGTTATTCTTTCTTCTGGTTTTTCTTATTCTATTTCTTCCTCTCTCGTTAACATGTAGTGGTCAATACCTGTTGAGTGATTCTGTAGGCTTGATTGTTCAGATTATTTGCCCATTCCAATATGGCTGCTGATTTGCTGGCTAAGCCTATCCTGCTATGGTTAGTCCTATTTTAGTTTCACTGACAGTAGTCTTAGGACTTCTTTCCCTTTCTATTGATTGTCGGCCTTTTTTGCCTTCTTTATCCTTGATGGCGTGGCTTGTCTTCAGGGGGTCCTGGTTTGGCCATTTTTCCTTCCTGTCGACTCCGGAGTCCTTCGTTTCCAGTTGTGTAAACACCACTACTTTATTTGAATGTTTAGTATCGTTTATTGTTCTACTGCTTTATTAGTGTGTTGATTTTCTTTATTGTTGTCTATATTATTTTTCTTCATTATTGCCTTTCCTTAATATCCTGCCCAGTGCGTTGTATGTGTTACCTGCAAGAGTTGTTAATAACGCTGTATGGTGTGTTCATTATGACGGAGCCTACTTCTTACATTGGATTAGCATGAGGGTATGTAGGGAAAAGCTGTCTAGAATTTTTTCCTACGGGCAGAATAGTAACAGTATTGTGTTTGGTACTGATGAGTTCGTAATGGCAAATCCTCTCTGGTAGTGGCAGTGAGTTTGACATTACAGTGATGGAAATGTCACTTGGGAAAGTGGTCATTTTGATGTGCATAGCTCTTTGTGCCTGGCGGCCTGTTTCCTAATTCACACCTGGGTGCGAGGGGGATAGCCGCATCTGTGCATTCCTGATAGATGGCCTTGTGGTTCATGGGAAACAGCAGATCTCTGACTCCGAAGTGCCTTTCTGGGATGTTTACATGGAGGTGAAGTTGGCAACTGCTTTCCTAGGGGCAGGGTCTTGGTCCCTAGGTTTCTCCACACTTATGGCAGACTATGGACTGTCAACACTGGCCCTAAATAACAGTTGTCTCCTCCAACTGTGATCCTTCAATGCATCATTCCATGAGAGACTTCTCTGATTGTAACATGTACTGCTCTGTACTTCAATACACATTGTTAGTAATTGTTGAAAACACGCATGTACAACCGTTTAAGCCATTGTATTTACTAGTATGGTATTCATTATTATTGTTCTAAGGCAGTCCATCATGGCCGTCGTTATGCCAACTTTGGAAAAGCATGTCCTTTTTGGTTTTCGCTTGCGCTGTGCTTGGAAAATCTATTGTTTTTAATATAAACTTAAAAAGGACTTACATCCTGCCTCCTCTCTTGCCTGGATTTTCATTGGTTCCTGTGCGTGCCACTTACCTGTCCTCCATTTCTACTGGCAGTAGCATTTTTTCCTGCCTTTACCAATGCTTGTTCCTTGCCTGCTTCTCTTATCAGTTTCCCACCGCCAAAATACTGTTAACATCTACTTGGTGGAACAATATTTTCAGAAAGTTTTGCCTTTCACTCTTGCAGCATATTTATATAACAATGTATCACCCATAGAGATGAAGTGATTGGCATAGAATCACAAGATGTTGCGCCGCTCTGCTGAGACTCAAACCAGGATCCCCAGCTCTTGAGTCAGCAGCTCTGGCCACTGCACCACATCCTCTCCACTCTTGTGTATTCTGTCAGGGAGCTCTTTCCTTCTTCCGGCAAATGATTGATCAAAGCAGCTGTCAATTCATTACATAGGCGAAACCGATGAATTACCAATGCTTGTTTTATTTTATCATCATCACGCTCATACACCAGCATTTCCTATGTCTCTGTATGTGATTAAGACTGCGCTGATGGTCGAAATGCATCATGAATCTATGCAGTACACTTTTTGCACAGCTGATGATGTTCTGAGTGTGCGTTTATCAAAGGCCCATTTCTGAGACAAAAGCGCTTTAATCCACAGGTGACAACACAGCTTCCATATCTCCTACGCGTTTTGGCGTGAGCCTAGTTCACAGGAGGAAACAGCATAACCACAAAGTGCGTCGTGCATGTTAATTTCAAGTAAAAGTCACATGACCAAAAGTAAAAACTGCATTTCCCATAATACTAGGTAATGTCCGATTTGTTGTTTAAATTAATTTTCACAATGGAACTTGTACTCTGCTTTGTTCACATATTCAAGTTTGTCCCATTACCTGCATTGATCGTAAAGGGGTGAATGTATTTGGCCTGTGGATTTGCATAAATGCATAGTGCTCATCAATCCAGCATCCTCTGGATAGCGTTCGTCACTCAGAACGGTCAGAAAGAGAAATCATCTCTTCCGACTACCTACCATCATCTGCCGACCTCGCCATAGTCCCCCGCATTCGAAGAGCAAACTCCGGCGGCAGATCGTTCTCCCACCTCGCCGCCAAGACCTGGAACACCCTCCCCATCTACCTACAGCAGACCCAAGACCTGCTGACCTTCAGAAAACTCCTCAAGGCCTGGCTTTTCGAGCAGTAGCAGCATTCCCCACCCCAGCGCCTTGAGACCCTCACGGGTGAGTAGTGCGCTTTACAAATTATATGATTGATTGATTGATTTGCTGCTGGTAACTGATGGGCTGCTCCATGCCCATTGTTTGAACAGAAGCAAAAACAACAGTTGATGGACAGAATGCAGAACAATGTCATACATTCACCACCCCAGTACAGAGATCTGGGCCTAAATCCATATTTTGCTCACCAAGCCACCCCAGTTCAGACATGGCCATATGCAAATCAGCCTTGACCCTGTGCCTCATGGGAACAGTCCAGCCCGAACTGCCAAGCCATGTCTTCCCTGGACCGGAATCAAGCATCCTAGGACCGGTTTCTGGCTATCAGCCGTCTTCAGCCAGGATAGCATGACTCCTGTGGCGTGGAGAGCACGGGACTCACGTCTGAGCATACCCATCCCACTCGAGGTGACAAAAACAAAAACAACAGTTGATGGACAGAATGCAGAACAATGTCATACATTCACCCCATTGTTTGAACAGAGTCCGACCTGAAGAGTTGGGGGCTCAGTGCACTTGGATAACTGTTTTGCTGTATTACCTACCGGCGGTCGCTAGTAGGTAGTTATAGTTAGGATTGTTTTCCATAGGGAAATCGCAACATTCTATTGGGAATAACTTTGGCGCCGGTTGAGGAATCTGCCTGAAATTTTCCTCAACTTTGCCTCGCGGCACTCCGGTCCTTCCCTAAAAGTTTGGGGGGGATCCGTCAAGCGGGGGCCGAGATAAAAGGGGGGTCCCAAAACGTGTTTTCCCCATGTTAATTTCCATAGGGCGGTCGGACTCACTTTTAGCTCGAACGGCTGAATGGATTTTCACCAAACTTGGCAAAATTGTAGGGACTGGTAGCCCGATGTGCCTTTGCTATGTCTCAAGATATGTGCTCCAGAGGATTTTGAGTAATTTAGGTTCAAAAAAATATATATATCTATAGCCGCGCCCCGGTACGCGCACCGGGGAGCGCTCCGGGCGCGCCATGCGACTTGTGCACGGAAAGCTGATTGGCTCTCGGGTGTCTGTAAACATTCCAAACAGTCCAGAGCGGCCGCCATCTTGTGTCTCGGTAGGATCGAGACACAAAAGATGGCAAAAACAAATGGGGAAATAACCAAAAGGGGGCAGGGTAGACCCCCCTGACCCCCTAGGTTTGATGTGGGGGTCATAAAAGGGTCCCGCGGGTGAAAAAAACATTTAAATTTTTTTTTGGTTTTTCGCGGGGGGAGCGCCGGTACGCGCACCGGGGAACGTACCAGGGAGCGTACTTTGGTGACAAATAAGGAAAATAATAGTGTAAAATAATAATTTTGAGTGATTACAGGTAGGGTAGCTCGGAAAAGAGCTTTTGGGTTCTGTGGCTGTTTTAGGTACCTACAAGTACGTCCCACACACACCCACACGCACACAACCCCACACCCCCACACCCACACACTTCCCACACACACCTCACACATGCACACCTCCCCACACCCAAACACCCCACACCCCCACACCGACACCTTACACATCCACACCCACACATCCCACACACCCACACTCACACACACACATCAGCCCCCCTCCCAACACACACACACACACGCACACACAGATACCTCACAGACACACCCCACACATCCCCCCACACCTCCCCCCACACACACACACCTCACAGACACACACACACATACACACACATCCTACACACATACCCCCCACACCCACACACACCCCACACACACCTCACCCACCCACATCCCCACCTACACCCAAACACCCCACACACCCACACCCACACACACACACCTTACACCCACATCCCCACCCACACCCACATACCCCACACACCTACACACACCTATACACCTCATCCCCCCAGACACACAAACACACACACCTCTCAGACACACCCCACACATCCCCCACACACACCTTCCCCCCCACACATGGGGACAACTCAGTGAAACACTAAAATAATAATTTAAAGTGCTTAGAGGTAGGGTACCTCTGAATAGAGTTGTTGTGTTGTGTGGGTGATTTAAGTACCAACATGTAGGTACCAATGCTGAGTTTTAAATTCAATGTAGACTGTGTCCTCTGTAGATAATTTGCATGTTGTTACAGAATTTATTGTGGTATATGGAATCCATAAAATAGTCTGTCAGGAAAGCAGAAAGAACATGGAGGCAGGAGATGAAAATGAGATGTCAAATACACATTGGAAATAATATAGTGGGAGAAAGGAAGTAACTATGAGCAAAATTACTATGTAACATAAAAAAGTTGCACAGTATACTATAACTCTGAATTTACATTATAATCAATTTGGTACTAGTTTATGAATTACATATAAAAAGGAATAATGTCTCGAACAATTTTTGATTATTAAATATACATTTATTTTTCTGATTCTTTTTCCAAATTTAACAGAACTTCTAACAACACATTGTCGGAAATGTCCTCATTTTCAATCAGCGAATCTACTGCTTCTACACATTGAACTAATTCATAGTCCCGTGATTCATCCATGAAATCTAAGTCTTCATTATCTTCAAAAAAAATTCAGCGTTGTTTTCCAGAACAATTTTGAAGGAAATATTCTGCTCTCCTTTCATTTTCTTGCTGTAATTTGCATAAAAAATAAATATATCAGTAGAGATAGGGCACTGTTGGGTTTAAGTTCAGACAGGTAGTTTTGATTTTTTAACAGTGAAGTTATCTTTGGGCAGTGTATGGTATCAGGCTGGAAGTAGAAATATAAAATAGTGTATATCATAAAGCCTAAGTAAATTCATAATTATACAAGATAAGCCTAACTCCATCCATAAGTATAACAGAGAAGCCTATCTCAATCTAACTATTACAGAGGGATAGTATATAACTATCAGAAAATGTTTTCCAAATTAACTTAAAGTGCACAACATACTTCAGTTTTCAAAATAACATCTTACCTTTGAAAAAGAAGTTTAAGTTCTCAGTGAAAATCCTTTTGAAATGTACTTCAGGAAGTAGTAGTCAAAATGGCTGTGTTTCCCTCTCTTTATTTATATATATATTCATGTACATAACCAATCAAATGTCATGAAATAATAGTAGAAAATGAAAGTAACATTTTAATTGGATGTAAATTCTAACACTTCAGATGTGTTTTTGTCAAGTAATCCACCTCAGGATATTTAGAGAGGGCTACAGGCCAAATGGCTCAATGGAATTCCACCAAATTTGGGAAAATGGTAGGGACTGGTATGTAGTATGGCCTATTCTATATTTGGTGAAAGTGTCTCCAGTGGTTTTTAATTAACTTTTAAAATTTTTGGGAGCGTTTCCCGGTGCGCGCCCCGGTACGCGTACCGGCAGCTCTACGGGAGTCCTCCATTTTGTGTTTCGGTAGATTTGAGACAGAAAATGGAGGAGAAACAATGTTGGGAATGGATATAAGGGGGCATGGTAGGTACTCCCTGACACTCTAGGTTTTCTGAGGGGGTCTTAGGAGGCCCATATAGGTGAAATAAAAAAAACATTAAAATTTTTCGCGGGGGGAGCGCCCGGTACGCGCACCGGGAAGCGTACCGGGGATAATCATTTGGAGTGATCAGAGGTAGGGTAGCCCTGAAAAGAGCTTTTGGGTTCTGTGGCTGATTTAGTTACCTACAAGTAGGTACCAATGCACAGTCTTAAATTCAGGAGGAATATTCTATTCCCCTCATCTGAGAAGTGCACACCATCTGCTCTGTAGATATCATGCATGTTGCAACGCAAGTTGTTGTTGTATATTGATCCCATTCCATAGTCTCTCATGTAAGCAGAAACAGATTTAATCACATGTTTCCGTGCTTTCTCAAATTGTGGACAAAATTGGTTGGACCAGTTCCATTTCTGTCTTTGGCATATATTGGAATATACCATGGCAGTTTGTGGAAAAATTGTCATCAATTGCCCAAAGGTGTCCTTTAAAAGCATCTCCAAACCTACCCCAGTCAAAGTGCCTAAGTCATTTCCACCACAGTGAAGAATTATGAGGTGAGGGTGTGGCAGATGCAAAAAGGTTTTCACCAATGGTATCAATTGATGACATCTCAATCCTCTCTGGCCAATCCATTTAATGTTCACATTTGGTAAATCAAGGTTGTGAAAATTTCTGGTAGCTGCATACCTTTGAGCCCAATGCATGTAGCTATGTCCAATAATCCAGACAGAATACATGGTAAGAGGAGGTTCTGGTGCAGTCAGATGAAGTGTAGGAATGAAATGGCAGTTGGAACAGTAGGAGTTTGCAAAACAAAAACTGTAGAGTTTCAGTGCTCTTGAATCATAAGCAATGATTGGTGGATTCAGATAGTTGAAAAGTGAAAGTTAGGGTGCATGGTTCTGTTATGTGAAAGAAGTAATTTGAATGGTTAAGAAAACGTCATTTAAAGAAAGATTGCAGTGGATATGCTGGTGTATTGAGAGGTCAAACATGCTTGCTGATTTCATTTGCAACATTGTAGAATAAACTTTTAACCCTGGGAGCTCAGTGAGGAGGGAGTTATTTTATTTATTTATTTATTTGAAATCTTATATAGCGCGTAGTTACCCTTGGGCATCCCAGCGCGTAACCAGACAGCAACGATAACCAGGAACCAGATCAATTACATCACATGGGGAATAAGTGTGTTTTCAAAAGCTTCCGAAAACGAAGAGTGCAAGTCTCTAAGCGCATCCTCAATGGAAGCGCATTCCAGAGGGTGGCTGTGTGAACCGAGAATCTTCTACCCCCAGTACGAGCCCTATTGACCCTAGGGACCTGAAGCAGATTTTTCTGGTCAGAGCGCAGAGCTCTGTTTGCCTTATATGGCACCACTAAGTTCTTTAAAATGGGAGGTCCCCTCCCCTGGAGGATTCTATGTGCTGTACAAAGGGCCTTAAATTTCACCCTCTCCCGCACCGGAAGCCAAGGAGACTTCAGGGCCGGTTTGGCTGACTGTCTCCTTGGGACGTTCGTCAGCATCCTAGCTGCGGCATTCTGTACCCGCTGAAGCTTACTAAGCGTAGCTTCTGGGGCCCCAAAGAAAATAGCATTGCAATAGTCAAGCCTTGAGATGATCAGACCCTGGATAAGTAACTTCCTTGATGTCAAAGGAAGGAGGGGCAAGACTTTACTTTGCTGTGGTAACACAGGTAGAAAGGGCTGAGGGGGGGAAGGGTGTTGATTTGAAAATAGAGAGGGAAGAGTTTTAATTGGTTACCATGAGGAATATGTGTGTAGAATTAGAGGTTTTCTGTGCCATTAATGGTTGCAGTGCCTGGAGAACATACCTTTTGCTCTGCTAAAGAAATATTGGTGTGTGTATCTGACACTGTTCTGAATCTCCTAAAGCATTTGTAAAGGTGAGTTATGATTCATTTAGATAGAGAGTTCAGATTAAGAAGCAAATTGATTTTCTTTTCTGTTGGTTTGTGTGATGCTTTTTGAAAATGCATGGTTTCTATATTTGTAAAATAGAGGATTTGTATTTTGTGAAATAGTGATGTTTCAGTAGTGAAGTTGAATGGTTGTACATAGGACTTGCACTCTGTATCTAAAATGTTATTTTAAAAATCATTTTTAGGGTAAATCAATGGGTTTCAGTAGTGAAAATGAATGCGTGTACATAGGACCTGTGTTCTGTTCCTAAAATGGGAATTGAAAAACGATTTTAGTGCAAAACAATGGGTTTTAGTAGTGAAAATGAATGCGTGTAAATAGGATCTGTGCTCTGTTCATAAAATAATGAATGCTTGTACATAGGACCTGTGTTCTGTTCCTAAAATGGGAATTGAAAAACGATTTTAGTGCAAATCAATGGGTTTCAGTAGTGAAAATGAATGCTTGTATATAGGATCTGTGCTGTGTTTCCAAAATGGTAATTGAAAAACGATTTTAGTGCAAAACAATGGGTTTTAGTAGTGAAAATGAATGCTTGTAAATAGGATCTGTGCTCTGTTCATAAAATATTAAATAAAAAACGATTTTAGGGCAAATTAATGGCTTTCAGTAGTGAAAATGAATGCTTGTACATAGGACCTGTGTTCTGTTCCAAAAATGGTAATTGAAAAACGATTTTAATGCAAATCCATGGCTTTAACATTTTTAAGAAGGAATAAATAGTGTGTGCATAATTATACAAAAATATTTGAATCTTTTACAAACATGTTATCTGTTTTACCTCAGATTGGGAAGCAGACTGAGTTTCTTTGTTGTTGGTTTGTTTCATTTTTTGGGTAATGCTTGGTAGGAATGTTTGCAAGAGATAGGAAATGTATTTTGTAAAATAGTGACTTTTCAGTACTGAAATGGAATGATTGTACATAGGACCTGCACTGTGTTTCTAAAATGTTATTGAAAAATTGATTTTGGGGCAAATTAATAGCTTTTACATTTTTGAGAAAGAATAAAAAGTGTGTGCATGATTAAATAAAATAATTTGAAGCTTTCACAATCATGTCACCTGTGTTACCTCAGATTAGGATGCACACTGATAGCCTTATTTATGAAAACAGCAATGCGTCACTTTTAACTGTGCACTCCTTGTGACACCAATGATGCATTATATATAATGTATGATGCATCATGTTTGTAGGACTTACAGATAAGTCAGTATTTTTGATGTATCTGTAAGCGCAAAAGTGACGAATTGCTGGAGTGTGTCACAAAAATGACGCAACTCCAGCAATGCATCCTTTCACATGGGGAAAGCCCCATGTGAAAGCTTTTGCCTCAGTCTTACGCCTGCTGTGAGGCAGGTGCAAGATTTTGAAGTAACAGTGTCATAAAAGTGACGCAGTGAAATCTCATAGATTTCACTGCGTCACTATTACGAGGCTTTCTGTGGAGAAATGACCCCTCTGTGTACATTACACCTGACAGAGGTATAATGTGGTGCAGAGGTTTAAAAAGTGACGCAGCTACCTACATGCGTCACTTTTTAAATATGGCGGAACAAGGCACATGTTTTATGCCGCCGATGCGTCACAAAAAGTGACGCATCAGCAGTGGAAAACTGATGCAGGGCTTTATAAAAACAGCAACGGAATTACAGCACTCTTCCACAACAAATACTTCAAAAAACAGGAACATAGCTCCTGGTAAGACAACTAAGTCTTTCTTATGGAACATATGTAGATAAAAAAAAAATGTTGGACAGCATGTAGAAAAAGAGAATGAGAGAGTAAATTTGAAAAGGAAGGAGAGAACCTCAAAGAATCCTACAACTGGAGCAGGAGAGAATAATATGTATAGGAATAGAAGGCAGAACCAGTTTAGAGACATTCGTAAACGAATGTTTCGCAATAGGGTGGTTTTAAATTTGTTAAAAAACATTAGGAAAGGTAAACAGAGAGCTGCTTTTTATAAGAAAAAGAAAAGTGTAGAGAAGATTGTTGATCAGGCTTTTAAAGTTAAGAAAAAATTATTTCATTTAATAATCAATAGAATTAGGACACTTAACAAGACAATTGATGTTTTCAAATCAAACAGTAGATGGAAAAGAATAATTAATCGGACAAATTTTTGTAAAGTTTTTTCAGGAGAATGGATGCACAGTTCAAGCTGTGAGCCATTTTTTAATGAGGAGAGTTACTTCCAGGAGAATGATTTAGTACATGCAGTTGACACCAGTAGTCGAGCGTATGAAGTGAAAGACGGTTGTCCGATTGAAAAAGAGAAACTTGTGCCTAGAGAACCAGAAGAGGTGTTAACTGATGAAGTTTTAAGGAGACGTACTAAGGGTCCAGTGTACACTTGGAAGTGTAGTCGTATTTGTAGTGTGCGACAGGAATCAATTGATTAGTTTTGTAATTTCTTACGTACATATAGTAAGAAAAGTCTAAAGCAGAAAGTGAAGTTGTTGCAAGACTTAGATCCTTGCAGAGTGAGAGAAAACACAGGTTTGCAAGGGCATTCACTGGCTTGTCTTTCTAGAAAAGTCTGTCAGAGTGTTTTTCATCATTTTAGGATGTTAGCAGTGCATCATACCAAAATGAGGAAATTAGTGAGAATGTTGTATTATGCAAAAAGTCCAGCACTTAAGCTTAAACAATTAAACAGTGCTCTTTTGCATGGAACTGAATTAGATATGAAGAAGATTTGTGAAGAAATTGAGATTTGTTATTTTGGTGTAAAAGAGGACAGTGTAGAAATTGACACAGCAATTCAAGGTAATGTGGAAGACAATGTACAGATTTCAAGTACAGAAAAGTTTGAGCAGGAAATTACCAGGTTTAAGGTGAAATCAAGTGAAAGGCCGAATTTTACTTGTGTGTGTTGTCAATGAAGTCATTATAAACATCAAACTAGATTAGTTGATTTATACGTAAAAAGTGAAAAGATGAATAATTATGAGTTTAAGGATTTTGCAACTTTTTTGTGGGTGGAAAATTGTTTTGATTTGAGTTCTGATCAGCGTATTTGTAAATATTGTTATGATAAATTAAATCAAAACAGAATGCCTGCTAGATCTGTTCATAATAATCTGGAGTTGGTAGACATTCCCCGTGAATTGATGGATTTAAATACATATGAGTCTATTTTGATTCAATGTGTCCATCCTTTTCAGGCAATTGTTCGCATGGAGCCTAAGATAGGGAAATTGCCTCCTACAGATTTGCAGAGAGGATTAAAGGGAAGAGTTGTTTATTTGCCTCTAGATTTAAAAAAAATATTGATACAATTGGTATAGAAAAAGTAGAAGAGGAACCTTTAGTTATTCTAGTTAATGGGGTTCCGACAAAGAGTAAGAAAATCTGGCAAGATTTAGTGGATGTTAGGAAAGTCAAAAAGGCAACGTTGTATTTAGTCAAAAACAATGAATATTACAAAGATGTATGTGTTGCAGCAGAGGAAACAGCTGCAGATGAAGACAGTGATTGTTCAGGCGGCCAAATTGAAAAAGTTGATGTGTGTAGAAGTGAAGAAATATATGAACATTATACTGTTCATCCTTTGCATTCCAAAGAAGTAATGGGGAATGCAATTGAATTGTTTCAAATGAAAGCAGCAAAAGGAAGTCCCATTAGTGTATGGGAAGAAAGTTTGGAAGCTCGTTGTTTTCCATAGCTATTTCCAACAGGTCGAGGTGGACGATATGACGATCGACCACTTCAAATTCCTGCATCTGAATATCGAACTGTAAGATTATATGCTGAAGATACAAGGTTTCGTCAATGCATTCCCTATTTGTTTCATTTACTGTATGAAAGTGACTTGTCTGGGCTTTCTTATGCAGTAAACCATATCTGCAAAATGTTTCGGCGAGGGACTTTATGGAGAAAGTGAATCTGCAAGATAATATTTTGGAGTCTCATTTAATCAATCTCATGGCATGTCAGCGTGGTACAAACGAGTATTGGTACAGTCGTCATGGGGAATTGAAATGTATGCTAAGAAACTTAGGAACTCCTACATGGTTCCTCACTCTTAGCTGTGCCGAGTATGCATGGGACGACTTACTTCAATTTCTACGAGAGGCAAATGCAAATATACAAAATATAGAATTCAAAACACCTGGAGAACTGTGTTCTTTAGATCCAGTGAATGTATGCAGATATTTCAATCATAGATTTGAAGCTATGATGTCTTTTATTACCAACAAAAAAAAATCCTCCCCTTGGAGAGGTTTTGGATTTCTTTTGGAGAAAGGAGTATCAAGCGAGAGGTGCTCCTCACATACATATGTTGTTGTGGATTAAAGATGCACCCAAATTTGGAACAGATTCGGATGAGACAGTGATGAGCTTCATTGAAGAGTATTCAACATGTGCTGTTCCGAAAACTACCGAAGAAAACAGTTCAAGGCAACAAGTTTTACGCTTTCAATCCCATCGTTGTGGAAAGTACTGTCGTCGAAAATTCAGAAACAAGGACAAGTTCTATACAAAATGTCGTTTCAGCTTTCCACGACCAGTGATTTCTAAAGGAAGAGTAAATAATTTGATGTCTTCTCTGGGACATACTGTGACGAGGAAGTCACCAAAAAATACATACAATTTAAAAAGAAATGAAGAGTCCAAGTACATCAACGACTACAACCCAGTGATTTTGTCCATGTGGAATGCTAACATGGATATTCAATTCGTTGCTGACAACTCTATTGCTGTGGCTCGATATGTGACGTCTTCCATCACAAAAAAAGAAAAGACAGAACTGAAGGAAATGTGGGAGGACATTTCACATGAAAAGAGTCTAAGCAAGAAATTATACAGTTACAGTCTGAAGATGTTGTTGCATCGAGAAATTGGAGCATATGAATGTTCTGATCGATTGTCATCAGCAAGTCTCTATGCCAAATCTAGAACCATCATTTGGGTGAGTCTAGGTCTTGCTGCAACACGAAATCGAGTTTTGAAATCTGTACAAGAAATGGAGTATTTGGCGGACAAAGAACCAGAAAGTACAGATATTTTGAAGACAAACATGTTGGATACATACAATCCAAATAGAAGTAGTCATCTTGAGAACAGTTGTTTGTATGAAGTTCTGCAAAACTATATTTATAAGAGAACCATCAGAGAAGATATCAACAATGGAATATATGCTATCATTGGGTGTGAAGGATGTCTAGTGAGACAGAAAAAAGGCCATTTGATTAATCATCGAAAATTGAGTTGTGAAAATCCAGAGAAAAGGGAATTTTACTATTTAGCTCTTTTGCAACTCTTTAAGCCATGGCGTACAGAAGAGGAACTACTTGGAGATTTTCTCTGTTACGAAGATTCTTTTAATGCAACCAAGGATACCATAGAATGTCCTGTTTTTCCAAATTATCTGTAAATGTTGAACGAAGAAATAGAGCAAGAAGCCACAATTGCTGCAGAGATTGCTAGAGACAGTTCTCAAGACAGTCAGAGTTCTGCTTCATTGAGTCAGGATCCACTTGGAGGACCAATTATTCAAAATGTAGCTGCCACTGCCATGGATGAGGTGCAAAGAGCTATGGAACAAGCTCAAGATGATGTAGTTAACTTAGAAGATTTGATGAAACAACTAAACCTTGAGCAGAAACAGATATATGACGAAGTCACAGATCAGATTGAACATGGATTTACTCATGAGAAAAAAGAGTGCTCATGTACATCATTTAAACCAGTCCAACTGTACGTAAGTGGAGAAGCGGGAACTGGAAAAAGTTTTCTGATTAAAGCAATTGCAACTTATCTGCAGAAAAGGACTGAATCACCGCTATCTTGTGCTGTTACTGCTCCAACTGGGCTGGCAGCACATAACATTAAAGGGATTACTTTACATCGTTTACTGATGCTGCCAGTGGAGCATGATAACAAATTGCAATATCACAAGCTATCTGGAGATGCGTGTTCCGAAGTTTCGAGAGTCCTGAAGAAAATGAAACTTCTTATCATTGATGAAGTAAGCATGGTGTCAAATATAATGCTTGCTTTTGTGCATTTGAGAATGCAAGAAATTCTTAGAACAGACTATGATGTCTTATTTGGAGGAAAACATATTATTGTTTTTGGAGATCTACTGCAGTTGACTCCAGTGAAAGGACAACCTGTGTTCAAAATGCTCACGCATGAAGATACCAGGAAGTGCCTAGGAAGCATTGGAAACGTTAATATATGGTTAAACTTCAAATATGCAGAACTGCTTCAAAATATGCGGCAGGCAAAGGATGAAGATTATAAAAATATTCTACAAGATGTAAGAATCGGAAAAGTAAGTCAGCAAGGGAAAGAAGCTTTACATGGACGATTAATTTCAAATTTGTACCCAATTCTTCTAGAGTATATTTTTAAGAAAATTAACGAGAAGAAATCTGGCATTTGTTTGATGCCAACTCTGAAAGAATGTTCCATGTTCAACAACAAAATGTTAAATTTAGAAAATGAAGAGATAGTGAAACTGGAAGCTATAGATAAAATTGAACTTATGGGAGCAACAATAATTTTGTCTGAAAATTTGAAATCAAAATTGGATTCCTTAGAGAAGACTATATCTAAAACTGCTGGTTTTGAAAAGACTCTGAATGTGTGTTTAAATTGTCGTATCATTTTGAGAAGGAATTTAAATGTTGAAAGAGGTCTGGTAAATGGAGCAATGGGTCATGTTGTTGGTTTTGTGAGTTACAAAAATAGAGATGGAATTGAAATTTTAAAAATTAAATTTTATGGCATTGATGAAATAGAACAAATTTGTCGTTGTTCAGCTAGATTTTTGCTTGTGAAAGACTTATATGTTCGCCGAAAACAGTTTCCTATTTGTTTGGCATATGCGGTGACAATTCATAAATCTCAAGGTTTAAGTGTAGATAGCGCTTTGGTGAACATTGGAAGTTCTGTGTTTAAAGAGGGTATGGCATATGTGGCATTATCACGAGTCAGAACTTTATCAGGATTGTACTTGATTGAGTGTGATGAAACAAAGATTTGTGCAGATCTACATTGTGTTAAAGAATACAATAGGTTAAGAAGAGAGTATGCTCCACATTTGCCTCAATATCCTCTGTTTGAAAAACGTGTGTGTGACAGTGTGGTAGGCCGACAAAGAAGAAATGAGAATAATTGCAGTGAGGTAGTAGCAAAAAGACAAAAAGTAGATGAAACTGTAATTGTAAGGAGAAAGAAAAAGGATTCTGTTCAAGATGTTGTTGGATTTCAGTTTGAAAACAGTTCTGGTGTCAACTGCTATGCTAATGTAGTGGTTAATGTTGTTTTTTTTCTTCAAAATATACAAGAACAGATTGTTGAAAATCGGGATCAAAGATTCTGTTGTTTGTTGAATTCCGTGTTTGAGAAATGTAGCAGTGATAGAGCAAAAATAGAAAGTGTTTCAGAAATTCGAAATCTTCTAGACATATGTTCTGGTCAAAATCAATTTTCACAGAATATTCAGCAGGATTGTCAGGAATTTTTAACGTATATATTTGATGTATTGGAAGATGAAGGTGTAGATATAAAAAATCTTTTTAGCCTTTCTTATCAATGGCAGCATGACTGCGACAACTGTACTTTATCAAGTACTACTAGAATAGACACTGAAAGATTTATATATTTGACTTTACCAGACTGCAAATCAGTGCCTTTTAATAATCTAGTTAAAGCAGTGGATCACAATATGGTGTGTACCCAATGTAATTCTACAATGCTGTCCACATTATTTCTACAAACGTTTGGTCAGTATGTCATTTTAATGTTCCAACGATGTAGACCTGATGGAACTAAATTGACAACTTCTATTAAAAATTTCGTTGGTTCTCAGTTATCAATATCAGGAAGAACCTTTGCAACTGTAGCTATTATTTTTCATGACGGTCCTTCTACAACATTAGGGCATTACACATGCTATTTAAAAAGTTGTAAAGGTTGGACCCACTGTAACGACACTCATTTGACTTTCAAACAACGTTTGCCTTTTGGCTTAAAAAATTCATACCTAGTGTTTTTACAACCAAAATTTAAGTAAAGGTAATTGGCCTTTGAAGACGGGAGCAGTTAATAAATGTTATTTTGCTGTTTAAAAATATATTCTGAGTAAAAGTGATCCAGGTAATATAAAAAATTGACTTGTCATATAGGTACTGTAAGTGGATCTCATAGTAAGTGATATTAGTATTATACAAAATGATGAACATGAGTGAGTCAGAGATGGTTTTACAAATACTTAAATATTGTAATAATGTTGTATGAGCCTTTCTTTCAGAACGTTGGAAAAAAGGTAATTTCAGAGTTTCTTAGAATTATTTTGAAAATATACTCATACATCTGACACTATTTGGCCAAAAGGAAAGGTACAGGAATGAGTAAAGAGTCATGACTGAAAAAAGGAGTCTATGAAAATAATGAAAATATTTCAGATGTTCTTGGAGCTTTTCTCTAGAAAGTCGATGAAATGGATTTTTTAGTGAACAGCAGAGTACTTTGCAACGATAAAAGGACCTACATGATATACTATTTGGCCTCATGGAAAAGTAAGTCAATCAAAGATTAGTGTACATTTGTCATTTGTCAGTATCTAAGTTTTTTTAAAACACAATCTTTTGATTGTGGTTTTTTTTTCCCGCTGTCATATGATGAGTAATTTGAACTCACTGTTTTAAGTGAAATTCAACAGCAAAAATAAACTATGTAACATGTTGTACAAGTTATTCTATACTATGGATTGTGTAAATTAAATTGTATTCCCATTCTCTGACACTCACTTTCCTTTTTCCTCTCTCTTTCAGCTCTCTTTACTCACTCACACTGCCTTTCTCTCACTCTGTTTCACACCCATTCGTTTACTCCACTTCTTTCACAACCCCTCATTCTCATTTCAACTGTCTGCATCCCCTCTCTCCCTTGCTCCACTTTTCAGCTTTCAGTCTCTCTGCTTTACTTCCCTTTTCCGTCTTTTCCTCTTTTGCTCTTTTAGTAATTCCTCTTTACTCACTGAGCAGTATTGTCGCACTCTATCACTATAACTCACCCACTCTCCCTCGCTTATCTTTGTTTGCTCCTTTCTTTTGACCTCTTCTCTCTATTTTTCGTTCACTACCTCTATGTCCTCAGTGCCTCACTCTCCTTGTGTTATGTTCACTTGTGTTTATCTACCTTCTATCATTTCTTTTACAACAACTTCACTGCTCCTCTCTCATCGTTCTTCATCCCATTTCTTTTACTCTGGTTCCATTACTATCCCTCAATTCCTTTCTTTCAATGTCCTTCTCTTTACTTTCATCACCAAATTATTTTCTCTCAGTACCACTGTTTTAGTCGTCTTCTCCTCTCTTTCCTTTTTTTGCTCCCTTACTCATTTCCTTTTGTCACTCATTGTACTCCACCTCACTCAGTTTTTCTCTTAGTGTGTCTGTCTACTAACTTCCTCACTCCATTTCCCTCAATCGTTGTATATTATCCTCTCTCCCTTCATCCCTTCACTTTGACTGTTCTTCACTTACTCTCAGTTATCTTCTATTTCTCAATCTTCTAAATGCATCCTTAATTAGACTATTTTCCGTCTCTGTAATTATCTTTTTACTTACTACTGTTTCCTGACTTAGTTTTGCTAACTCACATTGTTTTAGTATATTTCTTACCTTCAGTTCATTTCTCTGTTCTTCTCTTTCTCTGTGTCAGTGAATCTATATGCCTTACTCTTAGTAATTTGCTCTCATTCTATTTCTTTTTTTCTCTTTTTATCCTTCTACCTTACTTTATTTCCCTTTCTGTGTCCTTCACTCTTACTTTATTTCTAAATACACTGTTATGATTTTTAACCTCTTCATTTGTATCTTTTAATTTAAAATACACATTTTACTAATTAAAACTTATTTTTTCTTCTCTCTTTCACAGATACAAAGCGTAGTAAAATGTTTTAATTAAAGTTACATTTATTATATGGTAAGTATGACTATAAAAATGTATTTTGTCATCACCCTTTGCTTTAAGCTCACTAATATTTTCTCAACCAACCTCACTCCTGTGTCTTTATTCTGCTTCCCTCACTTATTCTTATTCTCCATGTTTACTCCAATTTCCCTATTTCCCCTCTCATATTCAACTTCTTTCAATCCCTATTCTTTACTTCACTTACCCTCTGTTCCCTTCCTTTGCTTCTTCACTCATTCTGTTTTTCTTAATTATTTACCTTACTCCTACACACACACCTCATCCCCCTCTCAACACATACACACACCTCTAACATACACCCCACACACACACCACACACACACCTCATACACACAAAAAATCCCCCCACACACACTCTTCACATACACACACACATTGCCTACACACACATACATTGCACACATATACACCCCATACCCATACACTCCTCACACATACTTCACACACCCTCACCTTCACCCACACCAAAACACCCCACACAGCCACACCCACAGACACACCTTAGACACCCACACCCCGACCTACACCCACTGACTCCCTATAAGTCACACACACTGCATTACTTATCTTTCATTGCTGTTTCACTCAAACCCATTCAGGTACTGTTTCCTTTACTCTCTTTGTCCTTTCTCTTTGTCACTCCCCATGTCTTATCCTAATTCAATTTTTCACCCTCTTTCATCCCTCTTTACTTATACTAACTGGTCTTTTCTTACCCTCCCTCACCGTTCTTCATTTATCCCGGTTATGCCACTACCCTTCATTCTCAATTTTTTACTGTCCTTTCTATTTCTTTCAACACCCACTCACATTCTCCCACTATCTCTACTTTAGTCTTCTTCCTCTCTCTTCCCTTCTTTCGCTCCTTTAGTCATTTTACTTTTCTCACTTTCACTCTATTACACCTACTCTGTTTTTTACTATGTAATAAACAATCTCTCTCTGTTCATCCTGTAGCTCTCTTTCTCTTAACATTACTCTCTTTGTGTTCTTCCCTCATGCTAACTCCTTCATTAATTTTTTTTTCAATTTTTTTGGGGGCGCGCCCCGGTACGCGTACCCTAAGAAATAAAAATTGACAGAGATTCATTAAAAATATAGGTTTATTTTTTATAAATAAAAGGTAGTTCTAAAAAGAACAGTTTTTTTTTCTTTTTGTTGTTTTATGTGTTTTTTTAATGTTTTTTTGAACATTTTGTACTTTTTTTGGCTTTTCAAAACAGTTTTATATTTTTTTTGTATTTTTTATAGGGAAAAACAAAAAAAGGGGAATTGAAAATGGCTCAACTGGAGCAAAAAACAAAAAATGGAAAAAATTACTTTTCTTTGGAGCATTTGTGATTGTCTCCAGCAAGGACGACGAGCTTTACGCTCTTTTCACCATAGGAGAAGAGCTTGCCACAATCAATACATGTGATTCTAAATTTTGCAAATCGAGGTTGAATACAAGGCATCGTCTCCGTTGTTTCTGGTCCCGATGGACTGGGTTGCTTTCTTTTGGAGGAGGTCCTTGAATACTGGGGGAGGTTACTGGCCAGTTCCCTGATCTCTGCAGCAGAGTAGTTGTTAGGATGCTTCCGGGTCATATGTCGAATCATGGTATTATTACCAAAGGAATATTTTTTGTTTGGATTGCCCCTTGAGAGTTCCATGCCACAGATTCGACAAGTTAACTTTTTTCTTGCCCTCTGGGAGTGAAAAAAACTCCCATACAATGTGTGGCCTTGGCTTGTATGGGGTATTTTCTTCAGGCAGCCATGTTCTCCCCTCCTCCTCTTCCTCTTCCTCCTCCTCGTCTTCCTGACCACCAATGTACTGTTGTGGTGGTCCTCTTGGTGGTGGTGGAGGTGGTGGTGGTACAGATGCTCCAGCTGTTGCAGCTACAGTAGCCATTTGAAAGTACAAAATAATTCTCTCTATTGCTGAAACAGGTCTTCCTCAGTCAAAGGACAAAGTCAGAATAAGGAAAAAAGGTGAAGTCTTTCATCATTTGGAAAAAACAAACTGTCCAGAACCAATGAGAAGTGTTATTTTCAGGTCATATGACCCGACGCTCTTACGCTACGCGCCCGGGGCGCGCCCGTAGTCGCGCTCCGGGGCCCACCCGCGGGCGCGGGCGCATAAGCGTGTCAAGACGTTGCGCGATCGTATGCGCTCGCGTGCTTCCGGGTGCGCTTACGCTGTGTGTCATATGACGCATCACGCGTCTACGCGATACGTCACAATGTTGTTTTCGTTTGCGGGAATAGCGCTCCCGGGAAGCTCACCGGTACGCGCCCTGGGTCGCACCGTAATATTGCGCTTACCCGTGCGTTCACCGGTACGCGCCCCAGGAGCGCCCCGGGGTTAAAAATAAAAAAAATATATATATTTTAAATAAATATACAATATAAAATTCGTTTTAAAATGTATTATTTTTTATTCCTATAAAGATTTGCTATTAAAAAACCATTGAAATTCACTGAAAAAACCATAGGTTTCACACCAGTTATAGTGAGGAAATAGCATTAAAAAAAAACTATTAAATTCACTGAAAAAACCATAGGTTTCACACCAGTTATAGTTAGCTGGAAGTTTTACTCGCATAAAACCATTGAAATTCCCACGTTATAGTTAGTTGGACTCACTATAACTTGCGCGTGCAATGCACTGCTGATGACGTCACATATTACATCACTCATGACATGGTCAGTGACATCACTCATGACATCACTGATGACACCATCCTTGTGACACAGTGACAGACCTCCTTTCACTGTAATGTAACCCTTGAAACACATATTCAAAAATAGAAACTAAAATTTTCAAAAAAATGGAGATACCCATATCAGTTACAACAACCAATTCAGTAATTCCACCATCTATATGCACATCCACTTATTCACAAACAGTTCTACATAGTCACTCATACATATACTCACTCATCATATGTAGTGATAGACCTATACATCCTGTTACACACCGACATTCATCCAAAAGTTACTCACACACATACTCACACATGCAAATAAACTATTGAACATCCATTATATTTGCATATACAGCTATACACACACAACCACCTTACTTCTAAGGAAACTTGCACATACTTACTCTCTTAAACAATCACTTATAGAAACACATACTTATTTAAACAGGAACTCTTACAATCTCATACTCTCACATATACTCACTTACATATATCAATATTCACATATACTAGATTAAAACATATGTAGTTACTGATAAAGACACTAGTGAGACAGTCATTCACTCACTAACACACACATATACACACTCATCCACCCATACAGTCCTGCACATATGCTGTCTTCAAAACACATACAGAGAGTCAGTTATTCATGCATCTATGTGCTAAGTAATACCCCCACCAAACCATACAAACACTCATACTGATACTAAAACAAACATCTAATAACCCATATACATACACATGTAGCTACTCACCAACCCATGCAGCCACTTATACAGAAAGTGAAACACTAATCATTATATTTTAAATATTTAAACTTTACTCACTAATATATGTATTCACTAAGATACACTTAATAAGCAAGTTAACCAATCAATTTAAAAAAACAAAAAACATCTAAACACTTATTTAAACATTTATTCTTCCATCAACTTTTACATATACATATATAACATATATTTATTTCTCGGAAAGACAGACATTCACTGGATGGTGTCATCAGTGATGTCATGAGTGATGTCACTGACCATCTCATGAGTGATGTAATATGTGACGTCATCAGCAGTGCATTGCACGCGCAAGTTATAGTGAGTCCAACTAACTATAACGTGGGAATTTCAATGGTTTTATGCGAGTAAAACTTCCAGCTAACTATAATTGGTGTGAAACCTATGGTTTTTTCAGTGAATTTAATAGGTTTTTTAATGCTAATTCCCAACTATAACTGGTGTGAAAGCTATGTTTTTTTCAGTGAATGTATATATATATATATATATATATATTTGATATTTTTATATATTTTTTTAATCCAACAAATGCCGAAGCTTTTCAGGATGCACTCGACAGTGCATCTGCCATTCGGCATCACAATTCAGCCCTACAAAGGATTCTAACTGACTCTCTGAAATCTGTACGCATTGGAACCTACTATAGGTGTTGAAAGCTCGATGTGACTACACATCCCAGCATGCTGTATGAAGAAATCAAATACACAGTTGAACCCATGAGGGTTTTTTCAACCAATCAGCATGCAGTATAATAAAAGCGCTCCAATCCGTACAGGAGAAATGCCTCTGATGAAGTGGTACGTTGGCCACAGAAACGCGTCAGGCAATACTACAAACTTGGATGGCTGGGGCGGGCTGAACTGAGGCGGGCTGAACCGTGATGCCGAATGGCAGAGGCACTGTCAAGTGCATCTCGAGAAGCTTCGGTGTTTGTTGGATAAAAAAAAAATTATATATATATATATATATATATATATATATATATATATTTATATATATATATTTATCTTTATATGTATCTATATAGGGCTTTAAGTAGGATAAAAACTGGGGGGTCTCTCAAAGGTGCAAGGTCGATATAAATTGCTGAGCATAGTGTGCCACCCCACTGGTATTTTGCTGCTTCTGTCATTGCATCCAGACATATAATACAACAAGTAACTTTACACCTACAAGAAGCCAGGACTATTGGCTTTGTGAATGGTTATTAGTTGCATAAGATAAATAAGCAACAACTATGTCTTCATTGTATACAGTGATGAATATACTTCCGTTCTGGAATGATGAGACTGTGAAAGAACTAAAAAGTCTCTTTTGAGTTACATCAATGGCAGTGAAGGGTGGTGCTATTGCAGAGTAAAGATTTGTTTTTCTTCCTGATGCTGGGGGTCAAAACGTAAAAGCCCAATATGGACCAGTCTCAGCACTTGCAGTTTAGAACTGCCGGTGTTTCGGCTGCCTGCCGCAGCCTTGTTCAAGATGACGAGCCCCGTTTGCTTTTTTGTTTAAATACATAATCACTTTCTTGAAAAATATACATAGAAAGAGGACAATTGGTGTTGTTGTTTCAAGCATACTGAGTAAGGTCAATAGTAGCGCGATCTTGGAACATACATTTCTGCACAATTCTCGTATTATTTTCTGTACCAAACAATTAATCACCAATTAATAAACCGTTTCCAACCAAATGCATTTGGAAAGTTCCATTTGTATGATATTTATGGTTCTGAGAACAGTTTCTCTTGGAATCAAACTTTTTTACTTCATTCATAATCAACCGGTCATTTCCTATTGGTGAACTATATGTTCAATTTGAGATTATAAAGTGCACAAGTGCATTTTGTTCCATAGCTGCCATTTCCTACTTCTGCTTTTTAAATGGATCTTACAGTACTTTTTATATGTGTGCTAAATACATACATATATAGGGTCAGATTACAGCCAGGATTGAACGAGATAGATTTCAGTGAAGATGACCTTGCTCAGATGAGAAGTTTGGAGCTGACTAAACAAATGGCGAGCGTCTGTTAGAGATCTGGATAAAGTGGCATCAGCGAGAATATTGTAAATGCGGACTCGACACTAAAGAGTATGGTGGTGGGGTTTTGCAACCTGAATAATTTGGGTGAGGGTACACAAAGGCATAGTAAAAAGGCATCTCTCGCGGGTACGTCAGTTATAAGAGCTTGCCACAGACACATTTCTCAGGAAGAAAATGGAAGGGGTGGAGGATCTCATCTGGTCAAGAAAGGAAGATATTGCAAGATGGATGGGCAGAAAAAAGGGGTTATCTGGTGGTGGGAATATTACACGAGAAGTGAGCATATGGTGGAAAGCTTATGATGAGTCGGTGCTATAGATAAAAAATTACATGAGTTTGTTGGAACGGATATTAATTGCTTGTAGACTCGAAAGTGCAACAATTGTGAGCCTGTTGCCCTGCGTATTTAAAGCAGCATTTGTTGTAGCTAAAGCCTGTGTTCATGTTTTTCCAGATCTACTTCCAATGCACCATGGCTTTCTTAAAATGCACCCTTGGTGATATGGGGGCATACAAATACTAAAAAAAGAATTTATACAAAAACCTGTGTAATGCAAGTTGGAGAGCAGGGCTGTTCTTTAAGCAAAAGGTCAGGTGTCTCACCAGACCAATCCTTAAGAGCTTATTAGGCAGGGTCAGCTACATGTAAGATGAGATGGGACTGGCTGAGCATCATCTACGCTTACCTTTCAGGAGAGGAACCACCTGACTCTCTTCCTCAACCCTCTCATTCTGTAAGAGTCACTGGATCCACGTTAGGCGGGGTCACATCTACTTCCAAGAAATTTAGACAAAGTTTGCCATCTCAACTTATATTGCTTGGGTCAGGATCCCATTCCTCAAGCAATGCAAGGGCATTAAACGTGAGTGAAAGAATGCAGGATGTAACCTATGAAGATAAAAATAGTTCAGCCGGTGTAGCTCTGAAAAAAGCTCCTTGCCTGAGGGAATATGAAGCCACATGCAAATATATACGAATATACGACATGCAAATACGTTGTCAGGTTTGTTATTAACGAGAAGAGACAGACTTTTTGACATGCAAAGAAATGGAAATGGATAGCTTCACACTCAGCTATTTTGGGGGGAAAAGCGTATGGTACTTATATTTTTGGCTGAGTTTAGCGCTGATGAGAAACGGTGCACTCTGAAAAAATAAGTTTTCCGGTAAACGGGGGCCTCAGTGCATCCAAAGATTTAGCTTTCTAGTTAACAATAATTATTTCTACAGTGCTTACTAAAATGCACGTACCTATTCTACTGTACTGATCACAGGCTTTGTCAAACATTTGAAAAACAATGTAGTGTCTGTCGAGAAGAGTCATATACGGTGCCATTGGAGGTAGTGAAGTGGATCAAAGGAAGATGTATCATTGAGTACGCTAGAGGTGATTGGATACCTCGTAGAGTAAGGGTACCCGTTTTATCTGGTGGATTCAAGAATACCTTGATCCACAGAAGTTCCATTCCACCAGTTCTACAAAATTGCTTAGCCCTGTGATGGAGAATGCTGTAGTCCATTTGGCATGAATCAAGGAACTACCACAAAGGATCAGAGTGCGGGGGTGGATTGATCATTGATCCAGGCATTGAGGAGGTCTTTCGTTCTATTCCTCCCCACTCCGCCGCCCACTGTGGTAGAAACCCAGATCGAAAGTCAGTAAGAAGGTTATTATTTTCCAAGTCATTGGCGGATTGAGTTATATTCACTGTTTTCTTATTTGCAGAACCATATTGCTTGAAAAGTAGCCTGTAGTTTACTATTTCATTTCAAGGTTCTTGTAAAGTGCATAGCTACCCAGGCATGGGCTTCCCAGCGATACCTTAATGAGGAGTCTTGTAATCACTTCAGGAGAACAAATACGTTTTCAGTTGTTTCCTGAAACTAATCAAGTTGTAATTCGAATTTAGACTTAGCGAGTGAAATCCAGAGCTTAGAGGCCAAAAGAGCAAAGGAGTGTCCTCCGCTTCTAGCCCTTTCTTTTATTCTTGGTATGGTCAAGACTCTACCTTGGTTTCTTTATCAAAAATGTTTCGATGCATTCTTAAGACTGAGATGAAATCATCACATGTAATGTGTGTATTGCTCAGTGGTGCACTCAGATTTCCACGAGTCTTAATGTAAAGAAGGCTAATGTGCCACCCAGAGGCACAACATAGACCCCGGCAACCCCCACTGTGCGGGGGGCACCTGAGCCCCAGAGGACCCCCTCAGCAAAAGTTGTAGGTGGTGGGGAGGGGGAGCCCCCCCATTTACTTTGCAGGGGGGAAGGGGGGGCTCAGGTTTCGTTACGTCACTGTGCCGCCAAAGTTTACCCGAATACGTGAAACCATAATCCACCTGAATCCCTGAGACAGCCCAGAGAGTATTGGTTCGTATTCTGATAGTTCTTTTTAACAGTAATTTTACATGGCAGCTGTCAGTATGCAGGGGAATTTTTGATGAAAGGTTGTGTCAGATGATTTAGTTTTACATACACACGATAATATTCGTCAAAAGTGGAGGTGACTTAAAATGAAGCTTTCCAGGGGAGGATCAGCTTCTCCATCAATTATTTTCTGGAAAAAATGTATGGGGCAGTGGAACTTTAGAATCACACATAGCCAACACCTCAAACCCATTAAGCTAGGCTTCAAGGGTATTCAAGGGGTGCAGAGCCAGACAGTGAAAGAATGTTTCACTAGTGCACATCAGCATGTTACATAGTCTGTGACATTAGTACATTTAGCAGAATGCCACGCTTGCAGCGATGAAACAATTTCTCCCATTTTCCTATAACTCCCAATTTCACAATGGTGTGCCCTAGCTCTTCAATTTTCAGTATTTAGAGTGTTGTCAAATATAGAAAATACTGCAGCAATGCGTATTGTTTTCTCGGTTTAACAATGGGGAGTAAAACCGAGATACTCCCAGTTTTCTGAATACTGTTGGAATGCGCATCTTGCCCACATGTTTAAAGTTGTTTCTGTTTTGCTGTAAACTTTTGGTGACAGCGTGGCTGACAAGAGCTCACAGTTTAAGTGCATGAATGAGGTGTAATTATCTCCCATCCCAGGAAGCAGAAGGAAAGGGCTATTTTAGGGTCACAAATAGCCTTTGTGCTCTGCCTCCTGTAATCCAGTCACAGCATGACCAGCAAGGAATAAGCACAGGACGTCTGAGTTACCAGACGAGTGACCGATCATAAATAACAAACCATCACCTCCAACATGTCTCAAAATAGAACGAGGACCTAGAGTGACTTCTGAGTGGGAAGTGTTAGAGTCATGGGGAGTTCGCACCTACAAATAATACTTTACTGTATTAATTTAGGCCATTAAGACGTACACGTTAATAAAGTGATGTGCTAGAGATATTTTCAGTGTAACCGTGAAGAAATTAACGTTGCAACTATGTGTGGTTAGTCAAAAATATTAACGTGATGAATTTTACGTCGCTGACAAGTAATCACACAATGTTTGTGCTTATGTATGTTAATTTAGATATGCTCAGTAGTAATGTTCATTTTATATGTGTAACTTCACGGGGCCTTGTACTATTTCTTATGTTGACTGATTTCTTTAAGCCTGAATTGTATTTTTCCCCTGGAAGCTCTCGCATAAGATTTACTTGTGAATTTCATGTGCATGATGGATTTCTTCTTTTTCATATTTTCTGTTGCAGGTGGAGAATTCAT
Organism: Lissotriton helveticus; assembly: GCF_964261635.1. Lineage (NCBI taxonomy): Eukaryota > Metazoa > Chordata > Amphibia > Caudata > Salamandridae > Lissotriton > Lissotriton helveticus. The sequence continues at coordinate 962,341,476 of NC_136068.1, read as the reverse complement.
CCTTGTTAGCTAGAATAATGTCTTTTTTTTAGGAGTTAGGTTTAGGGAGGAGAGGCTACATTGAACAGTGATACTAATAATAAAGAACTGTTGTATTTTCTCAATGGAGTAAGCCTGGGAATCAAGGTCATCTCGCCAAAGGAGCATCGCTGCCATGTGGAAAGTTACCTACAAGGAGGTGGCTTACTTGGATGGTGTGCTGTTGCAATGCATTGTGGGTTACTCATGCAAAGTGGTGTATCCAAGGTAGGGACAGTGTCCGGGAGACTTATGCCTTGCCTTGAGAGAGAGAGCATCTTAGAACAAGCTCTGTAGCTCTATGATACTTGACCTATCTAAACATGAAGAGGCTTCTTAGGAAGACTTCATGCGCTCTAATGGATCTTGCCTTGGGAAATGATGTGTAGGGGTGTCACGCTAGTGCTAGTCTAGAGATAGACTAATGCTTTACACCTATGAACCTCCAATGAAAGGGAATCTCGGCGTTGGTGCAATTATTTTCTGCATCCTAAGTCTCAAACTGATTATTCTGTGCATGTTGCCCCCCCTTAATTTCACCAGCAGGTTTGGCTTTGTATTAGTTCCAATGTATTTGTACACCCTCATCTTGAGGGTGTTGTATGTCCAACTGTTCTTGGCTTTGTAATAAACAAACTAAACTTAATTGCGAATCTGTGATTCTTTGGAGTCCTAGCTCATTGGAACTGTAATGATTGATTGGCTAACGATTTCCCTCACCTCCATGCTTTCATGATGACAAAAAGAGACATTGGCCTGAAGTTCCAGAGTAGATCTAGAACGTGGAACCCGGCTCCATCAGTTGCGTGTCTCAGCAAATAGTTTGTATGTGCAAGCAGTGTATATTTAAACAGTGTAACACCTTTCAGTGACAAGGTGGAATTCTTGACCCACCACAAGGCTGGTGGAAACTATGATGACACCAGATGTCGAACAGGATACAAGCTCAGATACAGGAAAAACCAAACAAACACACATCAGAGAAAAAAAGCCTTAGACACACAGGCAGAGTATTACTCAAGAAGGATAACGGTGATGAGGACTGGCGAGAGGTAATGTCTTCCCCAGAGTAGTCGCCATCCCTGCACAATTTAGTCTGGTGCAACTCAAAATCCTTCATAGGGTGTATATTACAGGCCCCCGTCTTATACTCATGGGGAGGGCAGACAGTGGAGAGTGCAGGAGGCGTTGTGGGCATTTGGAAACCTTTATGTACATAATCTGGTAGTGTGCGTCCATAAACTCTTTATGGAGTAGGGTACATAATATCATCAATCCGGTGCTCTCAGTTAATCTCCTCCCGGAGTCGAGAAGATGTTTATTAAACATTTGAGAACCAACTGACCTGAACACTCACCAGACACAGTGGGCCACATTAGGGCTCATGCTTGCAAAACGAAATACTGCACAGCTATGGGGCACAACGCAACCACCCACAATAGAAGTTTGGGAAAAAGATCTCGACTGGTGAATGCACCGGGAGAAAACTGTATACTTGGCCAGGGGCTGCCCCAAAAAGTAATCCCGTATCTGGAGCCCATGGAATATGCACCGGGGAGATATATGTTCACCTCCTCGTTGTATTGAACATGATGATACACTTACCCCATTACATTTTCCTTCCATGTAATGATGTACCATGATCCTTCAGTATCACTGTAGTGCTTGGATGATTTGAATCCTCTGTATTGTTTCTTAAACCGATGTATGTTTAATAAAAAAGATTTATAAAAAAAAAAGAAGGATAACGGTAGGGGGAAAACAAGAAGAATGATGGAACGCAAGGTCTGGTGCATGAACTAAGGGAGACTGGAGAGACAATACCACTTTGAGATGTCGCCATCCACAGTGTCAATATTGCAGTCTAGTGCACTATTCTCTGCTCATCTTGACCTGGAAGTGAAAACCCACACTAGGAATGTCCGTGCCCAGTGGTGGTTAGCAGTCTGGTTTCTCTCAGATGCCACTGTCTTGTCTTTCAAAGTTTCCAGTCCTTTCCTAATCTAAATTCTATGTTTCCCACGATGAGGGATAGTAAACTGGCAGATGGAAACAGAGCTCATTTTAAGTGAGCACTTCTGTAACCCAAACCCGCTCCTTTCTGTGCTGAAAGCCTGACTCTAGAGGACAATGATGTTACTTTCTTGCAGTCCAGTCACTTGCTGGTCTTAAGTCCATTTTCACAAAAATATACAAAGTAAGTAAAACTGGGAGTAAAACCGAGATACTCCCAGTTTTCTGAATACTGTAGGAATGCGCATCTTGCCCACATGTTTAAAGTTGTTTCTGTTTTGCTGTAAACTTTTGGTGACAGCGTGGCTGACAAGAGCTCACAGTTTAAGTGCATGAATGAGGGGTAATTATCTCCCATCCCAGGAAGCAGGGGGAGAGGGCTATTTTAGGGTCACAAATAGCCTTTGTGCTCTGCCTCCTGTAATCCAGTCACAGCATGACCAGCAAGGAATAAGCACAGGACGTCTGAGTTACTAGACGAGTGACCGATCATAAATAACAAACCATCACCTCCAACATGTCTCAAAATAGAACGAGGACCTAGAGTGACTTCTGAGTGGGAAGTGTTAGAGTCATGGGGAGTTCGCACATACAAATAATCCTTTACTGTATTAATTTAGGCCATTAAGACGTGCACGTTAATAAAGTGATGTGCTAGAGATATTTTCAGTGTAAACGTGAAGAAATTAACGTTGCAACTATGTGTGGTTAGTCAAAAATATTAACGTGCAGAATTTTACGTCGCTGACAAGTATTCACACAATGTTTGTGCTTATGTATGTTAATTTAGATATGCTCAGTAGTAATGTTCATTTTATGGGGCAGATTTATGAGGCCCTTGCGCCACGTTTACGCCGCTGTAGCGTCACGCAAGGCGGGATAAACGTGGCGCATCCCTACGAACGATTTACAACTTAACACATCTAGGCAGATGCGTCACGTTGTAAAGCCATGCGCCGCTTGTGGGCGTTCCGGCGCAGGGTGGGCGTTCCGGGGCAGGTGCGCCTCGCAAAAGTGGCTGAGTGAAATCTAAGATTTCACTCAGTCACTTTCAGGCCAATGCTGCGTCAAAAGCCTGCGCCTGCTTGAAGCAGGCGTAGGTCTTGACGCAGCATTGTTAAGATGGGGCACCCCCCAGCCTTGCTGGAGCTGCGTCTCGCTTGCGACGCAACTCCAGCAATGCGCCACCTTAACGGCACAGATGCGTCACGCATCTGTGCCGTTTTTGCCCCATGGTGCGCCGCATTGTAAATGCGGCACACCATGGGTGGCGGAGCTGTGGCGCACATTAACTGGCGCATCCCTGGGGATGCGCCAGTTAACATAAATCTACCCCTCTATGTGTAACTTCACGGGGCCTTGTGCTATTTCTTATGTTGACTGATTTCTTTAAGCCTGAATTGTATATTTCCTCTGGAAGCTCTCGAATAAGATTTACTTGTGAATTTCATGTGCATGATGGATTTCTTCTTTTTCATATTTTCTGTTGCAGGTGGAGAATTCATCCTTGTTAGCTAGAATAATGTCTTTTTTTTAGGAGTTAGGTTTAGGGAGGAGAGGCTACATTGAACAGTGATACTAATAATAAAGAACTGTTGTATTTTCTCATTGGAGTAAGCCTGGGAATCAAGGTCATCTCGCCAAAGGAGCATCGCTGCCATGTGGAAAGTTACCTACAAGGAGGTGGCTTACTTGGATGGTGTGATGTTGCAATGCATTGTGGGTTACTCATGCAAAGTGGTGTATCCAAGTTAGGGACAGTGCCCGGGAGACTTATGCCTTGCCTTGAGAGAGAGAGCATCTTAGAACAAGCTCTGTAGCTCTATGATACTTGACTTATCTAAACATGAAGAGGCTTCTTAGGAAGACTTCATGCGCTGACACCCTTATGGATCTTGCCTTGGGAAATGATGTGTAGGGGTGTCACACTAGTGCTAGTCTAGAGATAGACTAATGCTTTACACCTATGAACCTCCAATGAAAGGGAATCTCGGCGTTGGTGCAATTATTTTCTGCATCCTAAGTCTCAAACTGATTATTCTGTGCATGTTGCCCCCCCTTAAATTCACCAGCAGGTTTGGCTTTGTATTAGTTCCAATGTATTTGTACACCCTCATCTTGAGGGGGTAGTATGTCCAACTGTTCTTGGCTTTGTAATAAACAAACTAAACTTAATTGCGAATCTGTGATTCTTTGGAGTCCTAGCTCATTGGAACTGTAATGATTGATTGGCTAACGATTTCCCTCACCTCCATGCTTTCATGATGACAAAAAGAGACATTGGCCTGAAGTTCCAGAGTAGATCTAGAACGTGGAACCCGGCTCCATCAGTTGCGTGTCTCAGAAAATAGTTTGTATGTGCAAGCAGTGTATATTTAAACAGTTTAACACCTTTCAGTGACAAGGTGGAATTCTTGACCCACCACAAGGCTGGTGGAAACTATGATGACACCAGATGTCGAACAGGATACAAGCTCAGATACAGGAAAAAACCAAACAAACACACATCAGAGAAAAAAAGCCTTAGACACACAGGCAGAGTATTACTCAAGAAGGATAACGGTGATGAGGACTGGCGAGAGGTAATGTCTTCCCCAGAGTAGTCGCCATCCCTGCACAATTTAGTCTGGTGCAACTCAAAATCCTTCATAGGGTGTATATTACAGGCCCCCGTCTTATACTCATGGGGAGGGCAGACAGTGGAGAGTGCAGGAGGCGTTGTGGGCATTTGGAAACCTTTATGTACATAATCTGGTAGTGTGCGTCCATAAGCTCTTTATGGAGTAGGGTACATAATATCATCAATCCGGTGCTCTCAGTTAATCTCCTCCCGGAGTCGAGAAGATGTTTATTAAACATTTGGGAACCAACTGACCTGAACACTCACCAGACACAGTGGACCACATTAGGGCTCATGCTTGCAAAACGAAATACTGCACAGCTATGGGGCACAACGCAACCACCCACAATAGAAGTTTGGGAAAAAGATCTCGACTGGTGAATGCACCGGGAGAAAACGGTATACTTGGCCAGGGGCTGCCCCAAAAAGTAATCCCGTATCTGGGGCCCATGGAATATGCACCAGGGAGATATATGTTCACCTCCTCGTTGTATTGAACATGATGATACACTTACCCCATTACATTTTCCTTCCATGTAATGATGTACCATGATCCTTCAGTATCACTGTAGTGCTTGGATGATTTGAATCCTCTGTAATGTTTCTTAAACCGATGTATGTTTAATAAAAAAAGATTTATAAAAAAAAAAAGAAGGATAACGGTAGGGGGAAAACAAGAAGAATGATGGAACGCAAGGTCTTGTGCATGAACTAAGGGAGACTGGAGAGACAATACCACTTTGAGATGTCGCCATCCACAGTGTCAATATTGCAGTCTAGTGCACTATTCTCTGCTCATCTTGACCTGGAAGTGAAAACCCACACTAGGAATGTCCGTGCCCAGTGGTGGTTAGCAGTCAGGTTTCTCTCAGATGCCACTGTCTTGTCTTTCAAAGTTTCCAGTCCTTTCCTAATCTAAATTCTATGTTTCCCACGATGAGGGATAGTAAACTGGCAGATGGAAACAGAGCTCATTTTAAGTGAGCACTTCTGAAACCCAAACCCGCTCCAGTCTGTGCTGAAAGGCTGACACTAGAGGACAATGATGTTACTTTCTTGCAGTCCAGTCACTTGCTGGTCTTAAGTCCATTTTCACAAAAATATACAAAGTTCAATCAGGATTGATCTTTATTTTTGCTCTAGTTTTCCTCTAAACATTTTGTTTAATGGGTCCTAAGTTTGAAAGTAATTTTTGATGTGTTACATTTTGGTTCCCAATGGCACCAGTCTCTTAGTAAGACATTGCTCGAAATGCCATAAGGGGTTTCTAAAACTGACCAAGGCCAGCTGCTTCCTCTCTGCCTCATCATTACCATTCCCTCCATCGAGGGTGTCGGGTGCCTTTGTTTTGAGTCCGGCTCATGTTAACGGCTGACGTTGGTGTCCATAGCTGATTCATAATAGATACTTGCATTTCCAATAGGGTTAGAACTGTACATTTTGCAGCTTCTAAATTCTGCAAATAACAGTTTTAATAGCTCTCAAATGTAATTGTACTGGAATAATGAACTTACTAAAGATGAAAGTCTGAGTTTCTAATGGTGCGATTTGAACCTTTGACCTTTACATCACATCAGTTGTCAGCAATGAGGGTTTAAATAGAAGTCCATTTGACCAGCGATCTTACCTTTTCATGCATTTGCTGCCAACGCTGCCATAAATTGGGAAATAGTCGGATGAGGGTTCCAGCAGCTACTCTTATATGGGAACTGAGGGGCATATTACCAAGCCTGGCGATATTAGATTATCGCCGCTTTAGCAGCCGTTTTTGGCCGATAAAGCGGCGATAATTATATCGCCCTATTAGCAAGCTGTCGCTAACTGATGTTAGCGACAGCTTTGAGGCGATAGCGAGCGGTTTGGGGCCCGCTTTGCATGTCAGCGATATTTATCGCTAATGACATGCAAAGTGGGCGTACCCAACTTGTTAGTGACTAAAAACAGTCGCTAACATGGCTATCGCCTATTATCAACGCAGTAGTAGCGATGGAAATATCCGCGCTACGCGCGCATATCTCCAAAAGCTAACGCCTGCTCAGACCAGTTTTTAGCCATTATATCCAATGGGAGGTGGAAATTATGGCTAAGACCCTATTGGCGTTAATGCATGAATATCGCTGTATTCTCAGCGATATTCACGCATTTCGCCGCTATTGCCGGATATTTTATAGCTTTAGAGATAAACGTTGCTAATAGCACGTTATCTCTGCGATAATATCCGGCGATGCTTGGCAATAAAAAAAACTCGCTAAGCCCATTTAGCGATAAATATCGCTAGTTGTTGGTAATATGCCCCTGAGTTTAAAACTCATTGAATTGTTCCGACTGTAAACCAGTGCTGTGCACTGACACCACTACACAAAGTGATAAGCGCTACATCATCCCCATCCACCTGTAGCCTACAACTCAAAGTGTGATAAGTTTTACCCATGGGTGGTTGGAAGGATAAGAGGCAATTCATTTGCAACCTTTTTCATCTCCTTTTTGAAGGACCATAGATAGGAATAGATTTAAGGCTATCCTTAGGATAAATGGAGATTCCTTGAAGCATCAGCCATCAGAAGGTGAACCTTCTTTGCGTCCGAGCTCCTGCGCTATGCCTGCTGATTCCCCAACCTGGTACTTCACACAGCTTGCAACTGACCCCCCACCAGCAGGGAACTGGAGCTGTGGAAACACTCTATCTGGTTTGGTGAGATGGTGAATTTGAAAAAAGAGTGCTTAATGTATTAGCCTTGAAGCTTTTACTGTGAGTTGAAGTACAAACGGTCTCATGACAGGTAATTTCATTTGACAAAGTACTGCTAATTCTTTTAACAAGGAGAGCTGTGTTTATTATTCCTTTCTGTGTCTGCATGTTTTAACTAGTGACACGCTTGATAGGGTAGGGGTGAAAAAAAGTCACAGTATTTCAGCATTTTTTTAAACATATATAATGACATGTACTTACTTTGTAAATTAAAGTAAAAATATCTCAAAATGTATATCGGTATCATGGAAAAACAATCAAGAGACTTCACGTGTTGGCTTTTTGTCAGAGTTGTAATTTAACTGAAATGAAGTGCCAGAAGTCAAAAGTGTTACAGCTGAACATTGTAGCAAATGATGCACTCTTGAGTCGATAAAAAAAAGTAAGTTGACAGGAGCAGACAATGATCACCGCCAACTATGAATGTTTCCCCTCCTGTAACCATCTTCCCCAGAATCCTCCTAAACATTCTTACCCAGACAATTCCACCCACAATCTACCCCCATGTTCTAGGATACAGAGTACAACACATCTCTCCCCTATAGAAGATAATACTGAAACAAAAGCAACATTATTAAAAAGAGATTTAAACAAAAATAGCTTCACAAAAACTAAATAAACCATAAACAGTAAAAAATGAATGGATAACTACCAGTGCAGAAGGCAAATGATGAAATACCGTTAACCACTAGTCAACTGCATGAAACAATTAATACTTTTCTTATTGCGAAAATGTAAAGTCAGAAATTAATTTCTGAAATTGCGAAAATTTAAAGTGAGAAATTAATTTCTCACTTTAAAAAATACTGCTGACTCTCCACTCAATTTCTGCTCTTCAGGCCATCCTTTGGATATGTAATCACAGACAAACATCATCTCAACATAATTCTTCAATTGATTTTCCCAAATGTCCCTGAAAATCACCTTAGAATTATCATATGCATGATCCCAGCCATTGATGTCTTCCACAGTCTATGCCACTTCACAATCATCATCCACCTCAAAGTCACCATAGGAAGCAGTGACGAAAATCAGCATGTACATTAATTTCTCCTGCCAGATATTCAATATTGAATCGATAAGATTGCAATTTTGCAGCTAATCGAACCAGCCTACTGTCAAACAACTGCTCCCCCCTTAGGAAAGGACATGGACAAGAGTGGCCTGATTCACAAAGGTAAACTTAGATGTTTGGTCTGAACTCAGACTAAATATATAAGTTTACGGCTTTTGGAATTCACAAAGGGCATTTACGAGTACTATCTTTATATCCGCACTCGGGTGGAGAATCGGCCCAAGTGTGGACATAAAAATAGTACTTGCAAATGCCCTTTTTTGAATTCCCCAAGTTGTAAACTTAAACATTTGGTCTATGTTAAGACCAAAAGTCTAAGTTTACCTTTGTTAATCGGGCCCCAGGTTTGAGATCTGTTTTTAACATAAATCATGTACACTGCAGAAACTGCCTGGAATGTTCACCAGCCCAGGTGCATGCCAGCAACTGTTGTTAGATCACAGAATAGTCTCTATCAGAATCTCTTAATGCTCGTGAGGCACATGATACCACCCACTCTTTGGATTTCTCTCTTTAGAAAAGAGCTACACCAAGGTCACAATTACTAGCATCCACAGCAACTAATCATTCTCGCCCCAATTCAAAAGATTTAAGGCAAGTTGACCAGTTCATTTTTAAGATCCACGAATTTCTTTGTTCAAACCCCAACAGAAATTAATTTGTTGTTAATAGTTTACGTAAAGGTTCAACTTTGGAAGCATAGCTGTCATTAAATCAAGAGTAAAACTCAGGCAACCCCAACTATGACAGTAACTGTTTCCTTGTTCTTGGAACAGGAGCATCCTCTACAGCATTATCTTGTTTTAGTTTAGTACTAGAATGACATAGATATTCCAACTGTTCACTCTGTAATCTGCATTTAGACTCTTTCATAGTTAACCCTTTCTGACCTAGATGTCGAAGAACATTTCCCAAATTAAATAAATGCTCATCTTTGTCTTGACATATACCAATATGCCGTCTTGGAATGTTGATGGCCACATTGATACCCTCCAACACTTTCATCACGTTTGGGAATACGGACACCACACTAAGCAAACCAAAAGGCTTTCTGCAGAACTGGAACATGTCTTCAGGAGTTACAAAGACAGTTAGATGATGAGACTCCTCCTGTAATTCAATTTGATGATAAGCACTGGCAAGATCCAATGTGGAGAGAACAGTTGCCCTTGACAGTGTAGTAACCAATTCATGCAAATTAGGTACTGGATGTTTATCAATCCATATTAACAATGTGTATACTCCTAAAATCCACACATAATCTGATATCCCTTGAATGCTTCAATGCAAGAAACACTGGTGAAACTGATGGTGATGACTCAGTCGGTTGAATCACTTGTTTATCACACACGTCTTGCAGCATTTATTTCAATTTCTTCACAGTATTTAAAGGGCACGTTTCGGACCTTATTTCTAATGGGAACATCATTGTGCAACAACATTATTTTGTCTATAAAACCAACAAATTTCCCTAACTCATCTCAAAATACTTCTGTAAATTCAGACTATAAATCATTAATAATCATTCAACTTTCACACAGCACAAACAGGTGGAACAGCATTTCATATTGAACTCCTGTTGATTAGGCCCCCCCAACATGGGATCACCCTTTGTAGTCACATACATTTTACCACCAGTCTCCCTTTCACCAAAACAAATGTTAGCCCAGAAATAACCCAGCAAATCAATTTTGAGACCAGAACAGCCTCTGTCTGCTGTCCGAACATTCAGCCTGTTTCCATTCCTCTCCGGTCCACTGCAGCACTTGTGTGCTGATTGAGTGGTGGGCGGGCCAGCAGTTCTACTCTTTTCCCATTCTCCTATACATAGATGCCATTTTGGGATGGCGGCGCTCAAGTTGTTCATTTGGCTTTCCTACTGCAGGATAAAACTGGAGGATGGCGTTGACGCACAGTGGATGGGCGCAGTGGGCGCGCTGCAGGCATGCCAAAGGCGCGTCAAAGGCTAGACCCTCTGTGCCCAACCGCACCTGGACTGTGCCCAGTGCCAGTCCCCCTGACTGTCTCCGCTCAGATTTTCATCAGCGGCTTAGATATTTGCGAGACACCCTGTTCAAACTTAAATACCATGCCAGTCACATGTCCTCCACTAAGCATGGCAGACTTATCAAAATCAGTATCTACCTCCTGTTTTACTTGCAATAGAATCTTCCTTAAGGCGCATCCACCTAAGAATGGCCCTATCTGTTAAACTGCTGCCAATCGTCTTGAGCCTTTAGTTGATCGTCCAACCATTCTCTGTGCCCTTATCAATGCTAGATCGCTAGTAAAGCACCAAGTAGAGGTCACTAATTTTTATCTATAATCAGCACCCTCAACTGTTATTTGTGACAGAAACATGGGCAGATGATTCTTCAGCCCTTGAAATTACTGCTGCGAAACCTTCTGGATACATCATGTTCCATCTTGATAGACCCATTAAAAGGAGTGGGGGTCTTGGAATATTCTATAGTGAACACCTGAAAGTCTCATTTAATCTAGTCACCACTGAAGGCATAGAGGCAGTGACTTTCAACATCGAAGTCACAAAAACCCATTCATTCAAAAGCCTGCTTATTTATAGCCCTCCTGGGCCAAGAACTTTGTTAGTAGAAAAAATCAGCCAAATATTGGAAACCCTTCTTTTAAAAACTGACTGTACGGTCATTGGGGGTTTTAACTTCCACTTGAAAAATCGCTCCGACACTGAAACAAAACATCTTCTAGATATGCTGTCAGGCCTTGTTCTAGCTCTAGTGGAGGGGCCCAATCATCTTGTGGGCCACCTATTAGATGGGATTTTTACTAATAACCCTGACATTGAATTTACTCATACTCTGCCATTAATCTAGACAGATCATTATGCAGTAATGTGGAATTTAAAACTACATAGTAACTCTCTTCCTAGGCCTCAGAAACTACACCAGGCAAACAGAGCATGGCACAAAATACAAACCCTCGACCTGGACTCTCGATTGTCACAATCATCTGTCATTAATGAGACTAATCCAGATCAGATGGCAGACGATTATCAAAACTGGATCTGTTCAACCCTTAACGATGTTGCTCCGGTTGAGGGTTCGAAAATGAATAAAAGTAGGATGTCTCAGCCCTGGTTTGACGATTTTCTTAGAACAATTAAATAGGAATGGGGAAGACAAGAGTGCAAATGACGCTCAGAATATAATAGAGAGAAGTATAAGTCCTGTCTAGGTAGTTACAAAAATCAATCTTGACTGCCAAAGCCATATATTACATATTACAAATTAATACAGCCACCAATGTCTCCAAAACTCTTTTCAAACTATTAAAAAATTGACTAGCCCTGTGGGATCGGAAATGCAATTAATAATCAAGAATTCTGTAACTCCATAGCCCATTCCTTCCAAGAAAATATTCTGAATATTTTCAACAAGTTTACCAACAGCTGTTCTTAAAATGTATCCACAAACTCAAGCCAGAAGTCATTTAGTTTCAGACAATTCAAGACCCCCTCAGTGGCACAGATTGCTCAACATATTCCAAAGATTAAAACAGGATCTCCCTATAACCTGTGACCCCTAAGATTGTTCACCTGGTCCCAGAAGTTACAGCATGTAATCATTTTGCTATCTTCTCCACCATGTATAACTCAGGGATTTTCCCCGCTGCCTGGAAAGCAGCTTCTCCTGCCTCTCATAAAGAAACCTAATATTAACATTCTGGATCCCAACAATTACCGACCCATAGCGCGACTTCCCTATCAGGCTAAAGTAGCAGAAAAAGTCATGAATCTTTAATTTTCCCCTTACATTGAGGCTAATCATCTTTTAGATGATACGCAGGTTCGTTTTAGAGAAAATCACAGTTTCGAAACTGCTCTGGTCACAGTTACAGAGGAAATGGGATAATCCCTTGACAAGAGGAAATGCAATCTTGATCCTGTTGGATCTCTCGGTGGCTTTTAATATGGTCAATCATTGCAGGATTTAGGGATTGTTGACTCAGCATTGGTGTTACTTAAATTCTTTCTTTTGGGATGCCGACAAGTGGTATCAATTGGTGCTTTTAACTCAGAGCCATACTGCCTGCCTTGTGGGGTGCCTCAGGGTTCTTACCCCCCTACTTTGTTTACTCTTTATGTTACTCCGCTTGCTTCTCTGATCAAACCATTTGGCCTGGCCTTGGCGTCTTACGTCGATGACACACAAATATTAGTCTCTCTGGCGAAAAGTGAAAATCATTCAGGTAGTACAGTTAACAATTGTATGAGTACAGTGAGTAGATGGATGATCAGCAATTGCCTGAAGCTTAATTCCTCAAAAACAGAGCTTATTCAGTTCAACAATAATACATCCATCTGGTCTCCTGACTGGTGGCCCTCGGACTTGGGCATGGCACCTGCGCCTTTAGCCAAAGTAAAAACTTGGTGTTCCTGAAGGTTAGTGAGTTAAAATGCAAAGAACAAGTCAACTTGGTTACTTCCTGCTCCTTCCATTGGCTTAGAATGGTAAAACAAAAATATTCCTGCTGATCTCCTGAAGACAGTGGTTATCACCTTAGTTCTATCTCGACTAGATTATTGTAATAGTCTCTATATCAGTCTTCCAAAAGGTCCACTTAAGAAACGGCAGACTATTCAAAATGCGATGCACGATTTCTTCTAAAAATTCTTACATTTCAATCAATTGGGTCATCCATTGGACAATTGCATTGACTCCCAGTCTGCCATCGGATTACTTTTTCCCTTTTTTTTTTTATTGAGAATTCATTGATACAAAACAGATGCAGCAAAAGAAAGAACAAATTTTCTTTTCAATACATACACATAGTACTAGCGAAGATGTATTACTCAATAAAAATAGTTTTGCAAAACAGAGATACAGGCTAAAATATATTAATACAATATATATACAAATAAATACCTATTTACACATACATTATAAATAAATATAGATAATAGTGTGCCCAGCCTCATTTAATTATAACTGTCCATCCCTCCAAACTTTTAGGGGATCCCACATCCTATTGCCGAAGACCCGTGTTTTCTTGCCCTTATAAAGATATAAGGTGGATTCAATATTGTGTATACCAAGAAGTCTGGACAGCCACATTTGGAATGTTGGGACATTAGAATCTTTCCAGGCGGCTGCGAGTAAAATGCGTAATACCGCCACGGCCAGAAAAATAAAAGCCTCTATTTCCCTGCCGACAAGAGCCGTATCCCTGTCACTCCCAAAAATCATCACCGTCGGGGATAGGCTGATCTTTATGCCTAGCAGCCCCTCCAAAAATTTCTCTATCTCAGTTTTTATCAAACTGAGCTTCTCGCAATTAGAAAACATGTGTAAGAGATCTCCAGGGCCTTTCTGGCACCTGGGACAGTTGTTATCACTCCTCATACCCCAGTCATGGAGTTTAGAGGGAGTATAATACAGATTAATTAATGTTTTAAAATGTTGAGCCTTCAAGTGTGAGGAGCGCAGTATTTGTTTATCGAGCCCCAAAGCTTTATCAAGATCGGTGTCAGGATCTTGTAGTCTGTCTGCCCACGCAGCCTCGTGCTTCTCGAGATCATCTGGTATTCTTTCTATAAGGGCTTGATATATATTCCTTATCTTATCTCCTCCTCTTATCAGATATCCCAGCATTGGGCAAGGTGGGCCTAGAGCTATTTCTGAGGCTGCCATCGGATTACTTTTAAGGCACTCTGCCTAGCCTATACAACACTCCATAGGAAAGCCCCAGCCTATGTTAAGAAAAACCTTGTTTGGTGCATTCCAGGTACACCTCTGAGGTCATGCTCAGCCAGGCTCTTAAGGGTTGCTCCCTTCAAATGTGGCACCTGTGGCTGAAGACATTTTTTCAGAATTACGGCTCTACACTGGAACCAACAGTTACTCGAACTGAAAACAGCGTCTTCACTCTCTGTTTTTAGGAAGAGTCTCAAAACCTGGCTATTTAATCAAAGCTCCTGTCTAATACTATCTAGCTTTTGTCTGCTCTTCTCTGCTCTGTATAGCACCAAGACACCACCGGGTATTCGTACGCCTTAAAAGTTGTATTATTCATTAATTAATTAATTCCATGATGCAGATCAGGCACTACTATGTTTCATTCTGACAATTCATTTTGCATAAAGAATTACTGCTAATGCTTTACAATGCGCACAAGTCCACCATGACTTCTACAGTTTTACATTAATATTGACTACACATTTTGGAAAACTGTTAACACTCCCATCCCTAACACAAAGCATTGCATCAGGATTTTTATCTTCATCATCTTCTTCATTCATCACACAACTGACACTTGTTTCAGGCCTAATTCTGCACGCTCCCTTTTTCCTACAGTAGTTAAAAGACTACTCAACTGCAGGACACCCTTTAAAATTCCCAAGGATAAAACTGCTTCCACATCTGTAAAAACTAATAAACATATTTTCCAGTTAATAATTATTTTTCTTTATCACCCTTAAAGACATTTATTCCTGTATTAGTCTACATGTTTTTCCTATCCCCATCACAATTTCTGCTGCATCCTCTGATCTCTTGCACAAATGTTTCTGATTGTTCAATGCTCTTTGTAGGAAATGGGCTCTCTAGTTGGCAGTGGTATGCACCCTGTCCAAGTAGAGACCCTCACTTTTGTCAGAGTAAGTGTGTTACACAGCTAAGATAACCCCCGCTAATCCTCCTTGGTAGCTTGGCAGAAGCAGTCAGGCTTGTCTCAGAGGCAATATGAAAAGTATTTGTACACACACACACACAGTAACAGTGAAAACACAACAAAAGGACTCCATACCAGTTTTAAAACAAAGCCAATATTTATATGAATAAAACAAGACCAAAATGACAAAAATCCAACATACACATGTCACCATATAATTTTTAAAAGATTTAGCAAATTAAGTCCTTAGAAATCAATGGATGCACTTGTTTAGTGCACAGTACCTTAGATATGTCAAAAATCAAAGACGAAGTGGGGCGCAGGGAAGGTGAGGAGCTGAAAAATCAGGTGATGCATCGGTTCCTTACTGCTAGGCAGTGGAAGTGATGCGTTGGTTCCTTACTGTCGCTGGGGAGATGAAGCGCCATTTTTGGGCGAGCAGCCTCGGTTCCTTACTGCGGTGTGGTGTTGATCAGCTGCAAGTCAAGTTGTCCTGTGTTAATTCCACAGTGATGAAGCTGGTGCTGTGTCAGAGTCAGAGCACTGCGTCACAGGTTTCAGTGATGTGGTGCTCGAAACTCACTCAGCTGCAGTTCTTCTGACATGCTGCAACGGAAAGTTGGGGCCACCATTCAAAGCTGTGGTCATTGCATCAAGCGGAATCCACGTTCCGGTGCAGGCAGCGGTGATGCATAGAGTCGATGTGAGGATTTTCTTCTTGAAATCACAAAAATTCACTTCCAAGGGCCTGGGCACTGGATTTGGCAACACTTCGCAATTCAGGACTCTAAGCAGAAGAGCTCAGATACTGGAAGGCGAAGCCTTTGAAGGCTATGAGACTTCTTAACAGGAGGCAAACTCAACTCAAGCCCTTGGAGAGCCTTGGAAGCAGGATACAGTAAGCAAAGTCCAGTACTGTGGCTCCCAGGACAGATGCAGCCAGCAGGAGGCCAACACAGCAGAGCAAACAGCTAAGTGGCAGTCCTACCTGATAGCTCATCCAGCTCTTCTTCCTGGAAGAATGCCCTCAGTCCAAAATTGTTCTAAAGATATGGGATAACATGTCAAATTCTTATACCCATTTTGGTCTTTGAAGTAGGCAAACTTCAAAGGTAGGCCCAGCAGCCTGGTAATGGGCCATCAGGATATGCAGGGAAAACCACACCTCAGAACCCTTTGTGTGACTGTCTAGAGATATGCACAAACAGCCCAACTGTCATCCTAGCCCAGGCTTGTATTCAGCAGATAGGCAGAGGCACAGAATGGTTAAAGTAAGAAAATGTCAACTTTCTAAAAGTGGCTTTTTCAGACCTGCAATTTAAAAACCAACTTTACTAAAACATGTATTTTGTGAGTTTAGAGACCCCAAATATGAATTTTCTATCAGCTCCGAATTGGCAGATATACTTGTAAGATGTTACAAGGCAGCTTCAATGCTAACCTATGGGAGAGATAGGCCATGTTGTAGTGTAAAATGAAATTAGCAGTGCTTCACTTGTAAAACCCAACAGAACATGTCCTACCTTTAAAATACGTTGCACCCTGCCCACTGTGCTACCTAGGGCCTACCTCATGGGTGCCTTAAAGGTAATAAAAAGGAAGGTTTGGGCCTGACAAGTAAATGCACTTGCCAGGTCGAAATTGCATTTTAAGGGGGCGTGGCTAGCAGCCGAGAGAGATGGCTGCTGCCTGAAAGAGCTCACGCCCATCCGCGGAAATTTAGCTGCCCCACAGCCGTCAAAACCCGACTGCGTAGAGAGCTGGGGGCCTTGTCCTGCTACCCCCCTCCCCCGCTGCAACGTGTGTCCTGGTGGAGCCCCAAGCGCAGCGGTGTGCAGAGGTGAGACCTGGTCCTGAGGAGCCGGAGTGAGCAAATGGCGGCGCAGGCCCGGGACATTTGACTGTGGTGATTGACTCCTCCCGCGTTGCCTCCTCCTCCGGAAAGCAGCAGCCCACCTGCGGACAGACGTGAGGGGGAGAAAAGCTGGCAGAGGCGGAATCGAGCCGCCCATTGCAGGGAGACATCAATGGTGCCTCAGCGCCGGGGACCGCCAAAATCGAGGCCCCGGTTTTTGGGCCTACACAAGGTACTGAGGGAGACCGGGGGAAAGGACGTTGCAGTGCGGGGAAAGGACTGCTCTGCGACCAGGGAGTAACCCGGGGCGCGTGTGAGCTGCGAAGAGTAAGAGTCTACGGACACCCCCTCCCCCCCCCCTTGATGAAGGCTGCGAGTGAAGGGCCCACTGGGATGCTCTGGGCCTAACTGCTTGGGGACCTGGAAAGGTGTCCCTGTGAAACCGATGTATGGCCCACATGGAAGATGCAGCAGCAACCCATTTGGTTATTAAATCCCTAAATGTGTAAATGCGGAGCCACAAGAGCACCATGCCTGGAATAAAGGCCATCCGATAAAAGCCCCCTGGGGGTAATTTTGAAAACTTGATACCCACCTTTAACAGTGGATGGATCAATGGACATTTGTATACATGTGGAGAGGAGGTTCTGGGTGCAAACAATCGACCTAGCTGTCTGGCCGGGGGCCAGTGTGGGGCCCGTGGTGGAAGATCCCGGAAATGTGCTGCGTTGTCCGCCGGCCCTTTCCAGGGAACCTAGGGCAGAGCAGCAATTGGTGAGTCCCCCAAATGGGACTAGCCAACAGTGTCTCGTGAGGGGACTATGGACTGCTGAATTTCTTGCACGAACCCTGCTAGATGACCGATGGCACCGAGCCCTGTGACTCGACGGAGGTTGAATATTTTACGAACATTAGGAGTGAGTGAAGGGTGACTGGCTCACGCACGTAATGATAGCAGACCCGGGCGGCATAAGTTAACGTGGTTCACACTATTCATCGGACTGTGCAGGTTCTAGAGCCTCTCCAAGAATGGCAACATGAGGCAGGGGGTCGAAGGCCAACGCCCAGAGACAACTAGCAAAATTTGCTTGGGCTAAAGGAGGAGAAAAGGGCGACTCACCGAGATGGGACAAGGAGGAGCCAGGAGTGGTACAGACACCGAGACCGGAGCCGACTCTCCATGATGTTATGGCGGCGATAGGTGGGATGCGTGCCTCAGTGGACTCAGTTACATTAGAGGTCTTGTTGCTTAGAGCCGACTTCAGGAAAATGGATGAAAAGGTGAAGGAGTTGAAAATTGTGACATCTCAGAGCTACAAAGCCAGATGCTGGAGATGCAGAAAAAGCAGGACAGGATGTCGCAACAACTGGATGATTATGAAGGAAGAGCCCGCCGCAACAACATTCGAATCTTAGGAGTTCCGGAGCAGACGGAGGGGCCAGCTGGGGACCTGTATGTAGAGGAATTAATCACAAAACATCTAAAGCCTAAGACGCTGTCTAGTTATTTCTCTATTGAAAGAGCTCACAGAGTGCCGGGAGGTCGGCCTAAACCAGACGCGCCCCCGAGGCCGCTGATTGCCAGAGTGTTCAACTATCGCGACTAAGATATAATATTGCAAACATCGAGATCCGGTCCCCCGCTGAAAATAGACAACTACGAAGTGACTTCCTTTCCCTACTTCACGGCCAAGGTCCAGGCGCAGAGGAGGAGTTTTCAGGTGGTAAACAGGAACTGAGAGACCGAGAGGTGAAATATACGATGTTCTTCCCAGCGCGGCTGAGAGTGGAATCAGAGGGCAAATCGTGTTTTTTTGATTTGCCGGAGGCAGTATGGGACTGGATGGAGGGTTGGAGCACTGTGGGAAACCGGAAAAGAAACCGCGCTGACAGACCTGGGATGCAAAAAGACACTCGATCAGAGGCGACAGTCATGGAGGCAATAATGGAGTCAAGCAGTCTGGAAGAACAGGACTAATTCGATTCTGTGTTCTACTGTGGGACCTGCCTCTGCACGGATACGCAAGTAGGGGGTCTATGGGGGGGGGGTGGCGATCCATTTAACTAAGAATGTTCTTTGTTTCTTGCTGCACTCGGGGTAAATGATGTGAATTATCTGTTGAATATAATGATGTGACATGATGTTGCTTAATCTTAAATATTGCAATGACGGCTGTGAATGTACATGAAAGTCTACAGTATCTGTGGGTGGGGGGTTGGTTCCCTCTGCATTTCTAGTATGTTCCGGGGGTGAGAGGCACTCTGCCATGTTTGGGGGTGGGTAGTTCTAAATCCACAGGCAGGGGAGCAGCGTGGGGGGAGGCTTGGGAGATTGGGGGGAAGAGAGCGTGTTGGGGGGATTGTTGTTGTTGCCACAATATTGATCAACGTGAATGTTTCTTTGTCACAGATCTGAATGACAGAATTTGTTGTTAATGTAACGAGATATATTGTTTTATTTCTTATGGTTCATTTTAAAATGACAGACTGATAACTGATGCTGCTCCCGTTCTCTGCAGAATGTTCAAGATATTGTTGACCTTGTCTCCGATCTGTACTACGATGTTCATTTAATTATTCGATGGTGGCTGAACGTGAATGAGTGCTCTCTGTCCTCACCTGGAATGTTAATGGGCTGGGAGATAAAATTAAGAGAGGAATAGTTCATCAATACCTAAAACGACAATCCCCGGACCTAGTTCTCTTGCAGGAAACCCACTTGGTTGGTAACAAAAGTAAGGCCCTAAACAGATGGGGATATAAGCTTCTTGTACATGCTGATTACACTACTGGCTCCAGGGGTACATGTATCCTAGTTAAGAGAAATGTTCCCTTGGTAGTTTTTAATACATGGGCGGACTCTGCGGGACGATTTTCAGTTAGTGAGGCTCAGTCGGTGGGGAGAGCCTTAAATATAGTCTCAGTCTATTTGCCGCCGGCGCTGGGTAAGGCGGCCCTGGTAGAGTTAGGCCGGGTGCTAACAGATCTTCCAGATGGGGTCTTACTAATGGGGGGAGACTATAACATGACAATGAACGACTTAACAGACAGATACCCCAAAAGACAGGGTATGAGGCCGAATGAGCTTATGACGGACTTCACCACAGCACTAGGGCTTTCAGATGTAGGGCGAGAGTTGCAAGGTGTTCCTATTGACTTTACTTACTTCTCCAGTGTACATGGCAGTCTTTCCCGGATTGATTACTTTTTAAGGTATGCAGCCTCGGTGAGCAACTTCAATTGGCCCAAGACATACCCTCAATACCTATCGGATCACTCCCCATTGGGAATAGATTTTACACATGGTGCCTGACAGCAGAGTCGCACCATAGTCATTAATCCATGGCTGCTCAAAATCCCAGGTATTAGAGAGGAACTTGGTGTGCAGACTGGCTATTTTCTAGAAGAAAATCTAGGCTCCGTAGAGTCAGCGCAAATGATCTGGGAAACTTATAAAGTGGTTATGAAGGGATATGCCCTCTCGCTGAAAACGCAATACGTTGCAAAACGGCGTGAGATTTTGACACAGCTAGAGGACGCACTTAGAAAACTTGAGGCAGAATATGCAGTTCATCCTTCGGATGAGAAACTGCATGACCTGACGCTCAAGAAGGAGGAGTACAAATTGGAATCCCGAGAACATATGCTAGCTAAACAGACAGCTACCCATCATCGGTTATATGAGCTGGGAGACAGGGCAGGGAAGACGCTGGCTTGGCTGGAGAGGAAAGAGCAGGGTTCAAGGTGGGTGCCCAGATTGCAGACACCTAACGGAGAAGTTATATCTTGCCCGGATGAAATAGCAGAGACATTTGCTGACTACTTCGAAAAAGTATATTCGCCTTCTGCCATATATACCGCGGAAGAGTCGCATCAACTGTTGGCGGAATGCGAAGTCCTGACTCTTTCGGACGAGGACAGGGAGTTCCTACAGGCGGATCTTTCTGATGAGGAAATCCGGAGAGTCATTGGCCAATTTAAATCGGGTAAGGCGATGGGGCCAAATGGTACCCCGGTGGAGTTTCTTAAGGTAGTGGCCTCCCAGGTGGTCCCGCATTTGCGGGGCATGTATCAGGAGAGCTGGGAAAAGGGAACCCTACCCCCATATCAACAGCTGGCAAGCATTGCTGTTATATATACGGCTGGTAAACCTGTGGAAGATTGTCGTTCCTATAGACCAATTTCTCTAATTAATGTAGAGGCGAAAGTTCTGGCGAAAGAGCTTGCTACGCGATTGGGGAAAGTGATATCCTCCCTGGTGCACCCGGACCAATCGGGCTTTATGCCAGGACGGAATACAGCTCTTAATATCCATCGACTTCTCAACGTACTGGCTCGACAGAAATACCTAGAAGAAGACGCAGTTATACTTTCCCTTGACGCTTCCATGGCTTTTGATTCAATTGAATGGTCATATATGTTTGAGGTCTTGGAGAGAGCAGGATTGGGCCCTAAATTCATACGATGGGTGCGGCTACTTTATACTGACATATCGGGACAAGTTAGAGTGAACTACTACACATCCAGACGGTTCTCTCTCCGCAGAGGCACCAAACATTGTTGTTTGCGCAAACATATATGACCACTATACGCAGATGATATAGTGTTATATCTTGCGAACCCTTACAATTCCATTCATATGGTCCTTGACATTTTTACCAATTTTGGAAAGTATTCTCGATACCCTATTAACTGGGGCAAGTTAGTATTATATGTATTTCATGCACAGAACCCACGTCTTCCAAAAGACTGTGTCCTGATGGTTACGGAGAAAGGTTTTAGATACCTGGGGATCTTTGTCACGCCAGATCCAGCACTCTTTTATGGTTGCGACTTAGCACCCTTGTTGACGTGACTGCGAGCAGATGTCCAACATTGGAGATCCTTGCCATTGTCACTGATTGACCATGCTGCCCTCTTTAAAATGCTCGTTCTTCCGCGTTTTTTATATATTTTACAAAATTTCCCACATAGAGTTCTTGATACCTACTTTACTGCTGTAGAAAGAGAGGTGCGTACACTGCTATGGGATGAAAGAGCCCCGAGAATAGCGCTTCAAAAACTGATGAAGGGATGGTATGATGGAGGCATCGCGTTACCTGACATACAGTTGTATTATTGGGCCTCGCAATTGGTGACTGTAAATAGATGGAGATACGCCCCACCGGATGATCCGGCGTGTGCTTTATATAGATACCAGATGTATAGGGCTGGCTATCTTGGGGCACTTTACTCTGGTCCCAAAGAGAAAGCAGTTTGTAGGCCCCGCTCAACACATGCTGCAGATATGGAGACTGGCCAACTCCCGTTTGGGTTGGACAGACAGGCTCACTAGAATGACGCTATTGTGGTATTCACAGAAGCTGGGTATGCTCTGCCATCATCCGGGATTCGATAAATGGGACATGATTGGTATTTTGACGGTAGGTGATCTGATTAAGAAGGATGAGATCCTTCGGTTTGAAGAGTTACAGAAGACTTACCGATAGGCGCCCAGTGAGGCCTATCGCTATCTGCAAATAAGGCATGCTTTGATGGCGGTGTTTCCTAGCTGTGTAGACATACTGGAGTCCTCTACTTTGGAGGACCGTCTGTTAGATGGACAACTGCACACTAAAGCGGTCTCCCTCACCTATAGGAAAATTAGCAACAATATGCCAGACTCTCTCGAACAGCTCAAGGAGAAATGGGAAAGGGACCTAGGGGTAATTGAGGATGAGGATTGGAGGCAAGCGTTAATATCTCCCAGAGAGGCTGCCATCACACTTAGATACCGCCTTATTCAGCTCCGTATCTTCCACTGCTCATATCTGACTGGGATTACTCTAGCAAGGATTAGGTCCAGGCCAGACGATCTCTGCTTCAAGGGATGCAGGCAGTCAGCCAACTTTTACCACATGATATGGGAATGCCCAATGGTGCAAAGGCAATGGGACAGAATTACAACACATATTCATTCTACCCTGGGAAAGACACTTACCTTGACGCCACGACTGGGCCTGCTAAACATATGGGAGGCGGCGGATCTTACAGAGACGGAACAACAATTTGCAACGCTGGGATTCACGTTATTTAAAAGAGAAATTGCTAGGGGGTGGGGGGGAGTGAGGCCACCTGAAGTAGCGGTATGGAAGAGGGAGCTAGATAAGTGTATGATAGCTGAGAAAGAAGTGTTTACCGCAAGAGGGTGCCCAAAGAAATGGGACAGGAAGTGGTCCAAATGGAATTTGTACAGAGGAGAGATATGTGTGTCACCTGTGATGGAGTTGGAATTGCGGAGAAATAGGGATGGAGAGCAAAATATCTAATTTATATGTCTGATTGAATTTATTGTCAATGTGATACTAACTGTACCTGGCACTATGGGATTATTTGCACAAAAGTAAATTGTCTGTGATTTTTCTAAAGAAAAATATTTTTTTTAAAAGAAATTGCATTTTAAAACTGCACACAGAAACACTGCAGGGGCAGGTCTGAGACATATTTGCAATGCTACTCATGTGGGTGGCACACTTAGTGCTGCAGGCCCAGTAGTAGAATTCGATTTACAGGCCCCGGGCACACACGGTGCACTGTACTAGGAACTTACTAGTACATCAAATGTGGCAATCATGGAGAAACCAACTACCATTGCATTTTATACAAGGAGCACTTGGATTTTAACACTTGTCAGCAGTGGTTAAGAGCCAGGAGTCCTAAAACCAGTGAAAACAAAATGCAGCACACAGTCAAACACAGGAGGTCAGAAGCAAAAAGATAGGGGAAATCACACCAAAAGATGCCAAGTCTACCACTCTTGGTGATAGTTACAGTGGCAATAAGCATAATTTCAGTTGCACCCTAAGCCTCTCTTGCACCTTTTTACTCTTGGTTTTCATCATGATCTGATCCCTCAAAACCTGGTCATAGGTTATGGTTTCAAAATCACAAGATGATGCTAACACCCTTAGAGCAGATACATACTTCGTTATACTCTCCTCAACTCTTTGAGCCCTTGAATAGAACTTAAATCCTTCCACTATGATGTTAGCTTTTTAACCATATGTATTGCTAAGTTGCTTAACAGCATAATCAAAAACATTTACATTTCCTGGATTTTCTGAAAGTGCTAGAGTTTTGAATTCTCTGAGACTGACTCCACCCAGCATATGTTTTAGAAGGGCTAGCTTTCATTGTGGAGTGCAATCGTCTCCTTCAAAGACTTCCTTGTATGCTAAAAACATGGGATACCAGAGTTCCCAATCCATTGGTGGATTACACTTGGCTTGTAAGATGAAGGTGGTGGAACAATGCTGCCCATTATCAATTTAGGATCCAGCCAATAACCAAAATGTTACCAGAATCTTGGTTTTGTTGAATGAAAAAACCCAACAATATATTATTAAAGATGCAACTGGTCAATATTAAATGAAGACCAAACTGTCACGTCACCAGTGAATAAATCAATTAAAACTTGCTCAAACGTTGTATCTGTAGCATTCAAAAATAAGATGAATCCATTAGATTTAAAAACAGGATTTATTTTCGGAGTAATAAAGAGCACATCTGGAGAAGTTAGCTGGCAGAACATAATGCGCAAGCTACATTTCAGACCAAGTACAGTATGGAATTTAGAACATATAAACACATTCTAATAACAACAATCTATTAAAGGCAAATGCCACTTACCAAACGCCATATACTACACATCCTCCCCTTTAAGGAAAAAACAAAACAACGAAAAAAAACTTAATAACAAATACATACATTATATCTTTCAGGTTTCTTAACACATCTGCCAAAAGAGGATTTCACACTAGAAGAAGGTCTAGCAGTGTTTAACATTTTACCACCATTATCATTGTTAACATTAGTACTGTTTGCATTAAAAGGAATAACATCAGACGAGGAATTAGGATCATCTTCTTCTTTATCTTCATAACACCAAAAATAATTACGGGTATATGACTTTGAAACAGGATATACATTATGAGTAGACATCGGTATATCATTAGAATGAGCTAAAGCTAAAAGACTCATGCCATTTTTCACCATTTTCTAAAGTAACTGAATTATGATGAATTTTTGCAATATTTTTTGGAAGACTAAACTTGCTATGACCTTTAGGTACTTTATTAGCACTTTTAATACAACCCCACCTACCAAGACGCAGATTAACAGGTTTAGAACCATGTTTAGTATCATAATAAACTTTGTTCTTGATTTGTGAATTAGCTAAATTAGTTCTAACACCATTTAAATCACAAAAAGCCATTTCATTGCGTTTCATCCAACCGGGATTTGTCTTGGAAAACGGTATTCTACACCTCATAAGAGAAAAAGGACTTTTACCTAAAGAAGAATGAGATGTTACTCTATAAGCCCACAGCATTTTTTTTTAATTCATTTTCCCAAGAAAGTTTTGATTTACTACACAATTGCAAAGTACTTTTGATAACTCTGTTAAGTCTTTCAACAGTGCCATTGCTGGAAGGATGATAAAGTGGAGTTAACTTTTGTTTAATACCATTAGATGTGAGAAAATTCAACATTTCTTTAGATTTAAACTGTACTCCGTTATCAGTTAAAATAGAAGCAGGAAAACCTTCTTGTAAAAAGATGGAATCTAAAAAATTAATTACATTTCTAGTGTCTACCTTATCAACAACCTTTGTTCAAACCACCTAGAGAATAAATCAACTAAAACCATGATATACTTTAATGTACCTTCAAACCAACTGATCGGGTCCATAATATCTAAATCTAATTCTTCCCAGGGAAGATTAGGAGAACACAATACACCTAACGGTGGATTAAAAGTTTTCTTGGATTTATCAGCAATTTTGCAGTTTATACAAGACCATACATATTTCTCAATATTACTATCAATCCTAGGCCACCAATATTGGCTCTGACCCTAGACTTAGTACGAGAAATACCAGGATGCCCTTCGTGAGACAAATGTATAATTTGTTTTCTCAAAGATGTAGGAGGAATAATTTTGTCACTTCTGAAAAGTAAATGATCAGAAATTGAAAGTTCATCTCTGACTTGCCAAAAACCCCTTAAGTCATCATTAAGGTTTTTTTTACTCAACAAGTTCCAACCATTTATGACTTTTGACTTGACATCAGTTAAGATATTATCTTCAGAATCAGCTTTTAACCATTGATCCTGAGAAATGCTATTCATCAAATCATCATTTGAAAGAACATTAGCAACAGAGAAATCATTCCAAGAATTGCAATCAATTTCAACAAGAGGCAATGAAAGTCTATTAGGACAATCTGCAATGACATTCTTAGCTCCAGGAACATAATGCATTTCAAATAACAAATCTTGCAAACACATGGAAAGTCTTGCAATCCTAGCATTAGCTTTGTTAAGACCTTCTGTAGTGAGTAATTTTGTAAGAGGTTTATGATCACTTCTACCACAAAATGTTTTACCCCACAAAAAATTTCTAAAATGCTCTAAACTCCAAACTACAGCTAAAGTTTCTCTTTCTATTACAGAAAGTAGGGGTCAAAGATCTAGATGCAAAAGCAATGACAACTTCTTGATTACTATCAGAAATTTGAGTTTAAACTGCTCCAAAACCTTTAGAGCTAGCATCTGTAGTCACAAACGTTTCAGAACAATGATTAAACCTTGAAGATTAGGTGCATTACAAATAGCTTTTTTTATCATAATAAAGGCTTGCTGACATTCTTCAGACCAAGAAAAACTGACTTTGTTCTTTAATAAGTTTCTCATATATCACAAATTTAGAGTAAAATTCGGACAAACCCAGAAATGACCTTAAGTCATCCTTGGATTTTGGTGCAGGAGCATCTATTATGGCTCTTATCAATTTTGTCTGGGTCTGATACCTTGTTCACTAATCTCGTGGCCTAAATAAACCACATTATTTTCTGAAAATAGAAGGTCTAGCAGTGTTTAACCTTTATCATTATTAACATTAGTACTATCAAGAACACTCAAAACTTTTCTCAACCTGGAATCATGTTGATGAGAATTGCGACCCATAATGAGAATATCATCTTGAAAAAATGTAATCCCCTGAACATCACCAAATAGTTGTGACATTAATCGCTGAAAAACTGTAGCCACAGAAGCTAACCCGAATGGCATGCGGCAAAAACGAAAACACCCAAACGGTGTACAAAACAGTGTTAAATCACTGCTGGAATGGTGTAAAGAAACTTGGTGATAAGCCGAGGATAAGTCTAATGTAGAGAAGTATTTGGCACCACGAGTAAGTGATAACATTTCATCGATCCTTGGTAAAGGATATTGATCGACAATAATTTTTTCTTTAAGACATCTTAAATCAACACATAAACAGATTTTTCCGTTGGCCCGTCTAGCTATAACCAATGGAGAAATCCATTCTGAAGCCTCCACTGGTTCAATAATGCCACTTTCTTGTAATTTTAGTAATTCTTTTTTTACCTCATCCTTTACAATAATGGGAACATTCCGCACTTTATGTATTTTTGGAACAGCATTACTCTTTACTCTAATGCGATGAGAAAAACCCTTCAATTTACCAATTGTCCCTGAAAATACATTAGGAAACTCTTTAGGAACCCAATTCTTGGTGCTTTTTTCCGTCACAAGCAGTAGCGGTCGGTGGTGGGGGTAGCTGCCGGGCGGTGACGTGGGGAGGGGCACGGGCAGGGTGCGGGGTAGTAATCTATGGATTATGGAGGATTACAGGTAATTGAACATATAAATAAATAAAACAAATTTTGTTGCGTGCACTGCATCACATTTGGGGATGCAGTGCGCACAACGAAATTCGTTTTATTTATTAATGCTGTAAACCCATAACACGGTGCCCTATGTAGGGGTATAAACCGTATGAGACCTATGTAGGCAAATGTATATGGGAAAATGGGGCTAGTACCCATTCCCATCCCTATGTAGGGTAAAAATAAAGTGAACATGTAAATGGAAAAATTAATCCCAAAAGGTAAATACCCATAGTCCATACATGTAAGATAAGGCCCATGTAGCCAAGCGTAATGTGAGAAGAAGGGACATGTGCCCTTAGCCATCCCCGAAGAGGGAAATAGTAAAATGTGAAAAGTACATTCCCATCCCAATGTATGGAAACGTAAAGATGTATTGAATCCATAGTGGATGCACAATTAATAAATACTACGTATGGAATAAGTAATGTGAGTGAACCACTACTACAAAAACTGCAAGTATATATCACAAAAACATTACCATAAGTAACAGTAAATTAAAAGTAAAAGTTGGTCGTGTGGAGAGACCTGTCAGACCCCAATGTTCATAAAATAGCTGGGCAACAAACAGTAAAACCAACATGAACTGGCAGTTCGCATGATCCACTCTAAACATGGAGATGTAGAACTTGAGTATTACAAATACTATGCGCCACTGCGGCATGAAAACACTATTGTGTGGTGGTCAAGAGTTATAATTGCAGGAGCTCCTTATAGTTGTGCTCGTACTGCTTTACTGCCAATGTAAAGCATGATGAGAGGCACACGATGTGTTGGCCGCCTGACTTCTTCATGCACCACGCAGTGCATAGCAAGCAAATAGGTAAAGGGAAGGAAAGAGGCTGAATTGTGAGATGCCACAAACAACAAGGCATGTAGGGGTTATGTGCGAGTACTCACTGAAAGGAAGTTAAGTTCCCAAAAACTTTGATCTCCGAGTAAAAGGCGGTGGACTCTGGCTCTGCTGACTGCAGACTCTGCTGGAAGGGCATGTGCAGAAGAGGGAGACAGAAATGGATGATTCACAACGCCGAGTATGTAGACATAAAGCTGATTGAGCTGCCTGAATCCCTTTCCCTTGGTTGAGTTTAATAGAGGACGGAGGAGGTTAAGTAAACAAACATGGCAGCACGTACAGGGCGCGCTGCCGGGTGGCTAACGGCACGCTGGTGCGCCTAACAGTGTCCTCACTCAGAATTGCCGTAGATACAGCTTGTGACGTCGAAAAGCTTCCTGAAACGATCCTCGTGGCAAAGAAGATAAGGTAAGCTGCGTGGAGTCTAACGGAACAATAACGGATTCAACGGTAGAGCAGACTGCTGGCCGTTGAATCCTGAGGAGAATCCCAATAATAGTTAAACCACCATAGATGCGATGTGAGGAAAAAGTCATGAGGGACTATATTGGGCATAAATAGAAAATGAAAAATACTTACTTGGCAATTACCAAAGCTGAAGGTACAATGTGGAGAGAAATGTCCCTACTACATAAATTTAGACAAGAACAAACCATTGCAGCCACTATATGTACCGAACCTCTGTAAATTGAGGCAGGGTGTGTAATGGATCACGCAATGTAGCCTGTATAAATCAGTGTCAGCCACCAGATCCAGAAAAACACTCATGGTGAGCTCACTTTAAAGTGAAGGCAGTCATCCTTTACATGCACAATGTTGTTCAGCAGAATGAGGGTGGTCATGGAGACTAAACCACATGTAGAAAGATAGAAAGTCCACAAAAGGTAGTGTTGATGGGCACAAGGTCACAAAGCGTAGACAGCAGAATGACTCCAATTCATGCTGCATTGTAGTTCTATGCATCAGTGTCGAAGAGTGTGTGCCAAGGAGTGTACCAGGATGATGGAGAGGAGTTTTCAAACTGTGAAGTTGATGTGCATGAAGACACACGCTGTAGATGTAGGATAGAGTCCAAAATGCGTAGTGTAGATGAGCACATGACGCCAGGGAAAGGGCTGGCCGATTGTGAGGCCACTGGTGGGGCTTAAAGGCAAAGTGCTTCGTGCTTACTTGTTTCGCGATGTCTTCTTTTCTTTTCTGTGAGAAGCTTGTTTCTTCCTCGTAGTCATCTTTGTAGTTCTGCATTAAATACGTCTGTTTCTTGTTTGTTGAAATTACCATCTTGTGGATACCTCCTCTTCTGTAAACTTTGGTTGTTCCCACTGTAGTTTCCGAAGATTGCGCCATCTCTTGGTCCACTTGTAAGTCAGGTACCTGAGATCTGCTTGTAGCTGTAGGTTCGTCACTTTGTCGCTGTTAAGGTTGCAAGTTGCTCTTTCTCTTTAAGAGCAACTTGTTACTTACGTGTTTACCTTCAATTACATCTAGAGCGTGCCTGCACGCTCTGTTATTGTTTAAATGCCCCCTCGCTGTCATGTCTTCGTCGTTATTGTCTTCAACTGTTGTCCAGGCAGTTACGACGAAGACTCTGCAGCTGTCGGTTGTGGGCTGCTGTATCTGAACCTGACTCTTACAAATAAACACTTAATCCTTTAAGTGCAACGTTTCCTGTGATTCATTCCATCTTTACATTTGGCGAAAAAGGATTTGTTCAGCCCACCGACTGACAAAAGAGATTATTTTGGATTTACCTGCAAGTTTCCCAGCCTTTGACGACGGACGATGCTTAATTCTTTTGAAGGAAGTTTAAGGCCCACCCCCTGACGTTGTGACGACTTCCTCCTACGTGTACCGGAGGGGTTTACTTAACTCTTTCATGGTATTTGGGTCTGTTTAAACTCCGAAGGAGGGAAGGAGCTGTTGCCTAGCAACGTGGCAAAGGATCGTCGTTTCTCCGTCTAAAAGACCATTTGTCAGGAATTCAGTCCCGGTCTTGACGCGAGGACGTTTATTTGGTAAGATTTTTCTGCCCTTTCGGTGACAGGCACACCATTTGCTCATTTATCCACTTTATTACTTATTTAAAAGGTATAAACTATTGAGGCAAGCCTAAAATCCTCTTTTGAACAAATTTATGGTACATTTTGACTTTGGCTTGTCTACCTTCTCTGTGCCAGACACATTTTGACTGCCAATTTATTTTATCTGCATTAATTTTTGTGACCAACTCAGTTTTAAAGGACATATTTTTACAATGGCTTCTAACAATCAGCTTCTAAACATAGCTGACTTTCTACCTTCACCAGGTAAACCTGTGATTCCATGGAAACATTGGCTTAATTTATTTCAGAATTACTTAATAGCCAATGATGCTAATGAGTTTGATGCAAAAAGCACATTTGCACTGTTGTATGGCCATTTGGGGTTTGAGGGACAAAACGTTTTCAATAATTTACCGCAAATTCAAGCTCTTGCTTATGTTTATTCAGAGGATCTGGCTAGACTCTCAAGAAAGATCTCAGAAGAACCCAGCATACTTTTGGAACGCTTTAATTTCATGAAGAGGAAGCAGAACATAGATGAATCTGTAGAAGATTATATTTCAGTTTTGAGACATTTGGCATCTGTGTGCGATTTTGGGGCGGTGTTGGACACATGTTTGAGAGATCAATTTGTTTATCATTGTTCTTCAAAAAAAATTCAGGAGAGATTGTTAGATTGTAGGAACCCAACATTGAGTGAAACCATTGAGATAGCTAAGGGAATTGAAAGGTCAATAGTTTCTTCTAAGGTTATTGCTAATGATTTTTCTTCCCCAAGCTCGTCAGTAGCTGTAGTATCCAAGGAGGATCTTCAAGTTTCGGCAATTGATACTAGGGGTAGATTTAACAGAATTCCCTTTAAGAAACCTAACAACTTCTGTTTCAGGTGCGGTTCTCGCAATCATTTGGGGAACAATCCCAGTTGCCCAGTTTCATTCAAGAGGTGTACGAAATGTGGCAATTTAGGTCATTTTATGTCTGTGTGTAAATCTGTTAAAAATACTGTGAGGGTTAGTTCTGTTGAAGCCACACCTAACACATGTGCAAAAGATTTTGACAAAATGTTTTTAGCATTATCATATGACAATTTGAAAGAAGTATCAATCAAAGGGCCTTATTGCCAAGCAATGGTATCTGATGTTCTTCTTGACATGATGGCTGACTCGGGTGCGCCTATCACGATTATTCCTGACTGGTTGTTTATGGAGAATTGGAGAGATAGGCAACTATCTTCAGCCGAAAGCTTTTGGGGATCAGGACATGTCTGGTTATTTCATTGATGTCCTTTCATGTTTGGGTAGGAAAATAACTACGAAAATATATGTAGCTGTCAAAGGTGAGAACATAATTGGATGGAAGGACTTAGCTAGACTGGGCATTTCTCTTTTTCCTGGTTCTGACAATCCCATTACGTTTGAAGAACAGTCCATCAATTTTGTTGAAAGTGATATGGAAACTAATGTTAGTAATGTTGTTAACAAATTTGACAATATTTTTTGTGACAGAATTGGTAACATAAAAAGGTTTGAACATTTAAGCAAGCTCAAGGAGAATGCTTCTCCAATTGTGCATAAAGTGAGGTCTATCCCTCTTAGTGTCAGGCAAGATCTCAAAGCCTTGCTTGACAAACTTTGCAAAGAGGGTGTCATTACGCCCACAGACTCGTCGGAATGGGTATGTACGATTGTTATCGTTAAAAAAAAGACTAATGAGATCCGTCTATGTGTGGATCTTCGCACCCTTAATAAAAATGTCAATGTTGACTGCCACCCCCTACCCAAGGTGCACAATCTGTTGGCAAATTTGGGTGGTGCAAGAGTATTTTCTTTACTGGACATTAGATCGGCGTACCACCAGATACCGCTAGCTGCAGAGAGTCAAGACCTTACGACTTTTATCACACCCTTTGGTGCTTTCAAGTACTTACGCATGCCGTTTGGTCTTGCCTCTGCGGCAAGCGTGTTACTGAAATTTATGGATACCATTCTGAAAGGTATTTCTGGGGTACAGGCTTTTCAGGACGATGTTCCCATATTTGCGAAATCTTCGAGGGAGCACAATCTCACGTTGGAAAGGGTTTTATCTGTATTCAAGGATGTTGGAATTACTCTTAGGAAAGAGAAATGTAGATTCCAGGTTGATCAGCTAGACTATCTTGGTCACTGTATCACTAAAGATGGTATCAAACCCAAAGTTTCCCTTATTTCTGCTATTAGAGACACTATTCCTCCCAAGAATAAAGACACTCTTAGATCCTTTCTTAGACTCTGCGAGTACTATTCTCGTTTTATCCAAGGATATTCTTTGATTGTCCAACCGTTGAGGGAATTGTTGCGCAAGGGCAAGGCCTTTGTTTGGTCCGATGATGTTCAAAGGGCTTTCTCTGAAATCAGAATGTTAATTACTTCTGCGCCCATTTTGTCACCTTTCACCCCTGGGCAACCTTGTTGTTTGACTGTTGATGCCAGCCAATTGGGCCTTGGTGCCGTTCTGTCTCAGTATTTTGATAACAAAGAACACACCATCGCTTATGCTTCGCGGTCCTTGTTGTCCTCTGAAAAAAATTACAGTACAATTGAGAAAGAGGCGTTGGGTTGCACCTGGGTGGTGGAGAAATTTAAAACTTTTCTTTGGGGTACTCACTTTGTAATTTTTACAGATCATAAGCCTCTTATTTTCATGCTAAATGGTAACGGTACAGGTAAGGCTTCAGCTAGACTGGTTAGGATTCTGTCCAAATTGCATGAGTACAATTTTTCTATTAAGTGCTTACCTGGTGGCAAGAACGGTCGGGCAGATTGCCTCTCTAGGATGCCTATTGAAGAGGCATCAACTAATATACAGGATGAGGTTGAGTGTGTGGTAGCCCTTGTGGATGACATGTTGGATGACAATTCTCTGTTCTCCAAGGATTTGTGGATATCTGAGCTTGCTGAAGACACCCTTCTTCAAAGTGTTATGTCTTATGTTAGATCAGGTTGGCCACATGAGAGGAATCTCCCTGTCAATGTTAAACCCTTTGCACAGGTCTCTGATGAGTTATCTATTGTCAATGGGTGTTTATTTCGCCATGATTCTTTGGTTCCTCCTTTCAAGCTCAGGTATCTACTGTTCAAGAAAAGTCACGAAGGACATATGGGTGTCTCTGCCACTATTCGGAATTTAAAACAATTTTATTGGTGGCCAGGTCTCGATTCACAGGTGAAGGTGTGGATCTCTGATTGCAACACCTGTTTGATCTCGGATAAACATTGGCGAACCTTTGAAACTAATATCCATATGGTCCTACTTCCTGATTCGCCTTGGGAAAAGCTTGCCTTGGATTTTGCGGGGCCATTTGAACTTCTTTCTGCAAATAAGAGACATCTCCTAGTGTTAATCGATTATTTTTCCAAATGGGTGTATTTTGAGTTTGTTTCTGTTCCGGATACCAATGCTGTTATCAGATTTTTAAAGAATATTTTTGATATTGAGGGTCCACCCAGATTTGTTGTTACAGATAATGGCACTCAATTCAGATCTCATCAAATGCTAAAATTTGCTCAGAGCTTACAGATCAAACAACTTACTGTTGCACTCTATTCTCCTTCATCAAACGGTCTTGTTGAACGTATTAATAGATTTTTGAAGGAAGGAGTTCAGACTGCTTTGTCTGCTGGTCTTCAAGGGGAAGAATTTTTGAGGCAAAAACTTTGGGCTTACCATAACACTCCTCACAGCACTACAGGTGTCTCTCCATTCAGAATGCTGCGTAACAGAGTGGCAATTTCAAACCTCTGTCCTCATTGGGTTAATGACATGGCTAATAACAATGTTTCCCATGGAAATGATTTGCTGAAAATCAGAGAGGTTGTTAAGTCTTAACACGATGCTGTTTCTTTGTACCATCATGATTCTAGGAATGCTAAGGACATTTTGCTTTCCGTTGGGGATTGGGTTTTAATTAAAAAGCCCAGCAGAGTTAAGAAAGGGGAGTCTAAATTTACTTTGCCAGTTAAGGTCATACAAGTATCTAAAACTGCTGCTTTATTAAAAGGAAGGGAGTGGTACCTGCACGCTCTGTTATTGTTTAAATGCCCCCTCGCTGTAATGTCTTCGTCGTTATTGCCTTCAACTGTTGTCCAGGCAGTTACGACGAAGACTCTGCAGCTGTTGTTGTGGGCTGCTGTATCTGAACCTGACTCTTACAAATAAACACTTAATCCTTTAAGTGCAACGTTTCCTCTGATTCATTCCATCTTTACAGTTGCCAAATTATATAGTGATGAAGGTCCACACAAGAGGTAGTATTTCACGACGTTTTATTGCATGAAGATAACAAGTTGTAAGGTACAGGACATCATGTAGATAAGTGGTAGATCAGAGCCCCACCAGGAGCTGCCTGTCAGCTGCTCAGCCCATGACCAACTGTCACTCTGCCTCTCTCAGTCCCAACATTCCGAGGCATCATCAGACTCCAACATTCCAATGAGTCAGAGCTCACGAATTGGCTGAGCAGGGCTGGTAAAACACCTTACAATATAATGTGCAGGATACAACAGAATACCTCCAAATTTTACAATACACAAAGGTTTACTCCTGGCATTATCATTAATGTTAAGTACAACATTGCATTGTTTGTTCTCTTTAAAATTGTGGACATAATTGCAAGAGTCAGAGTCATATTCAGATGAATCAGTTTCTGTAAGACAAGTAACTTTTGGTTTCTGTCTAGAGATTTTTTGCATACTTTAGCAAAATGTCCTAAAACTCCACACTGTGAACATTTTGTGGATCTTGCTGGACATTTCTCAAAACCAGTGTTGTGATTTTTATCACCACAATGATAACAAGCAAACTCTGAAGTATCATGTTGATATACTCTTGGTTTATAAGGAATCTTGGAATTGAAATTTTTACTTTGAAAGTTCTTATTTTTCTTAGAAAATGATTTCCCTTTCTTGGCATCTGAAAATGTATTAACAGTAGATGCAGGTTCAGTTAGTTCTGATAATGCCTTAGAGCTTCTATCCGAAAGTTCTGCTTTTTTCACTAAAGCGATGACATCTTTTAAACTGGACCCCTCTTCAATCCAAAGACTGTCTAGAATGCCTTTATTTTTTGTGCAAACAACCACCAGGTCCCGAATAAATTCATCATGCAAAACACCAAGGGCCAGATGTAGGAGCCAAAATACCGGTCGGTAACGGCCAATTTCGGCCGTTACTGACCGGTATTTAAGAATTGGCATGTAGGGGCCCTATTTTACCGATTCGGTAAATTTACCGAATCGGTATTTTTACCGATTCGGTAACTTCACGATGTAGGTGGGACTCTTCTGAGTCCCACAGGCCTTACAGATTTGGTATTTTACCACCCAATCCAATTGGGTGGTAAAATACCGAATCCAGGTGTGCATGCACATGTGTGCATGCACACCTATGCCATGTGACAGACAGACATGCCCTTAGGGCATGTCTGTCTGCCACATGGCACACATGCCTGTATTCGGGGTGCTAGAGGGTGTCAAAGTGACACCCCCTGCACCCTTGCTGAAATCGGTATTTCCCATTGATTCCTATGGGCTTCACAGCCCATAGGAATCAATAGGAAATACCGATTCGGTATTTACCAAATCGGTAAATACCGACTATTAACGGTATTTCTATTTCTAGAAATACCTACATCTCCCCCCTTCTATTTTACCGATTCATAAATACCGAATCGGTACAATTCGGTATTTATGAATCGGTAAAATTGAATTACCTACATCTGGCCCCAAATTTGCAGGATGCAGCCAAGGTTTTTAATGGGAAACATATTCGTCCACAGATTCATGTTGAAGCTGTTTTCTTTTAAAGAATGCATGTCTTGTTACATCAATACAGCCTGGGAGAATAATGTTCTGAAAGATCTAAAATAGCAGTTTTAAAAATATCAATGTCACCTGATCTTTCAGGTTTTTGCATTTGATTGTAAACTCTTAACCCTTCAGTACCAAGACTGTGTGAAAGCATTCTTTTCTTTCTTTCAGGAGATAAAATACCTACATTATCCTCCAAGGTAGCTATATAATTGAGAAAATACTCTTTCCATTCTGTCCAACTAATAATGGGATCACCAGATAAAGTAAGAAAGTCTTTGGGCGGACTTAGATTTATATTAATGCAAGAACTCGAACTTGAGGTACTGGTTGAAACAGTAGTATCCATGGTGATGTTGAATAAAATGCATTTAATTTCAAAAGGGGGTGGTGATGGACAGAGTATCTGAGTTAATCAGAACACTCCTACCCAGTCAACAGACCAGGGCTTGATCCATCACCGTTTTTTAGCTCACTGCACCATCCCAGTTCAGAACCTGGCTATATGCAAATTAGTCTGTCCCTGGCCCAGTGCATCATGGGAACAGGGCAGACCAAACTACCAAGCCAATTCTTCACTGGAAAGGAAACAAGCTTCCGGGGACCGGTTTCTGGCATTACAGCCGTCTTCGGCCCGGCTTGCTTGAATCCTGATGGTGCAGTGAGCAAGGGACTCATGTCTGAGCATACCCTTCCACACTCATGGTGGCCAAAATAATTTCAAAAGGGGGTGGTGATGGACAGAGTATCTGAGTTAATCAGAACACTCCTACCCAGTCAACAGACCAGGGCTTGATCCATCACCTTTTTTTAGCTCACTGCACCATCCCAGTTCAGAACCTGGCTATATGCAAATTAGTCTGTCCCTGGCCCAGTGCATCATGGGAACAGGGCAGACCAAACTACCAAGCCAATTCTTCACTGGAAAGGAAACAAGCTTCCGGGGACCGGTTTCTGGCATTACAGCCGTCTTCGGCCCGGCTTGCTTGAATCCTGATGGTGCAGTGAGCAAGGGACTCATGTCTGAGCATACCCTTCCACACTCATGGTGGCCAAAATAATTTCAAAAGGGGGTGGTGATGGACAGAGTATCTGAGTTAATCAGAACACTCCTACCCAGTTAACAGATCAGGGCTTGATCCATCACCGTTTTTTAGCTCACTGCACCATCCCAGTTCAGAACCTGGCTATATGCAAATTAGTCTGTCCCTGGCCCAGTGCATCATGGAAACAGTGCAGACCAAACTACCAAGCCAATTCTTCACTGGAAAGGAAACAAGCTTCCGGGGACCGGTTTCTGGCATTACAGCCGTCTTCGGCCCGGCTTGCTTGAATCCTGATGGTGCAGTGAGCAAGGGACTCATGTCTGAGCATACCCTTCCACACTCATGGTGGCCAAAATAATTTCAAAAGGGGGAGGTGATGGACAGAGTATCTGAGTTAATCAGAACACTCCTACCCAGTCAACAGATCAGGGCTTGATCCATCACCGTTTTTTAGCTCACTGCACCATCCCAGTTCAGAACCTGGCTATATGCAAATTAGTCTGTCCCTGGCCCAGTGCATCATGGGAACAGGGCAGACCAAACTACCAAGCCAATTCTTCACTGGAAAGGAAACAAGCTTCCGGGGACCGGTTTCTGGCATTACAGCCGTCTTCGGCCCGGCTTGCTTGAATCCTGATGGTGCAGTGAGCAAGGGACTCATGTCTGAGCATACCCTTCCACACTCATGGTGGCCAAAATAATTTCAAAAGGGGGTGGTGATGGACAGAGTATCTGAGTTAATCAGAACACTCCTACCCTGTCAACAGATCAGGGCTTGATCCATCACCGTTTTTTAGCTCACTGCACCATCCCAGTTCAGAACCTGGCTATATGCAAATTAGTCTGTCCCTGGCCCAGTGCATCATGGAAACAGGGCAGACCAAACTACCAAGCCAATTCTTCACTGGAAAGGAAACAAGCTTCCGGGGACCCGTTTCTGGCATTACAGCCGTCTTCGGCCCGGCTTGCTTGAATCCTGATGGTGCAGTGAGCAAGGGACTCATGTCTGAGCATACCCTTCCACACTCATGGTGGCCAAAATAATTTCAAAAGGGGGTGGTGATGGACAGAGTATCTGAGTTAATCAGACCACTCCTACCCAGTCAACAGATCAGGGCTTGATCCATCACCGTTTTTTAGCTCACTGCACCATCCCAGTTCAGAACCTGGCTATATGCAAATTAGTCTGTCCCTGGCCCAGTGCATCATGGGAACAGGGCAGACCAAACTACCAAGCCAATTCTTCACTGGAAAGGAAACAAGCTTCCGGGGACCGGTTTCTGGCAAGCCCTGATCTTTGGACTGGGTAAGAGTGGGTAAGAGTGGTCTGCTTAATTCAGACACTCTGTTCATCACCACCCCCTTTTCTGAATCATTTTGTCCACCATAAGCGTGGAAGGGTATACTCAGATGTGAGTCCCTTGCTCATTGCACCATCAGGATTCAAGCAAGCCGGGCCGACGACGGCTGAAATGCCAGAAACCGGTCCCCGGAAGCTTGTTTCCTTCCCAGTATAAGAATTGGCTTGGTAGTTTGGTTTGCCCTGTTCCCATCATGCACTGGGACAGGAACAGACTAATTTGCATATAGCCAGGCTCTGAGCTGGGATGGTGCAGTGAGCTAAAAAATGGTGATGGATCAAGCCCTGATCTTTGGACTGGGTAAGAGTGGTCTGCTTAATTCAGACACTCTGTTCATCACCACCCCCTTTTCTGAATCATTTTGTCCACCATAAGCGTGGAAGGGTATACTCAGATGTGAGTCCCTTGCTCATTGCACCATCAGGATTCAAGAAAGCCGGGCCGACGACGGCTGAAATGCCAGAAACCGGTCCCCGGAAGCTTGTTTCCTTCCCAGTATAAGAATTGGCTTGGTAGTTTGGTTTGCCCTGTTCCCATCATGCACTGGGACAGGAACAGACTAATTTGCATATAGCCAGGTTCTGAGCTGGGATGGTGCAGTGAGCTAAAAAACGGTGATGGATCAAGCCCTGATCTTTGGACTGGGTAAGAGTGGTCTGCTTAATTCAGACACTCTGTTCATCACCACCCCCTTTTCTGAATCATTTTGTCCACCATAAGCGTGGAAGGGTATACTCAGATGTGAGTCCCTTGCTCATTGCACCATCAGGATTCAAGCAAGCCGGGCCGACGACGGCTGAAATGCCAGAAACCGGTCCCCGGAAGCTTGTTTCCTTCCCAGTATA
Source organism: Lissotriton helveticus (assembly GCF_964261635.1). NCBI lineage: Eukaryota > Metazoa > Chordata > Amphibia > Caudata > Salamandridae > Lissotriton > Lissotriton helveticus. Next base: position 962,301,770 of record NC_136068.1, on the reverse strand, counting down.
AGAATTGGCTTGGTAGTTTGGTTTGCCCTGTTCCCATCATGCACTGGGACAGGAACAGACTAATTTGCATATAGCCAGGTTCTGAGCTGGGATGGTGCAGTGAGCTAAAAAACGGTGAGGGATCAAGCCCTGATCTTTGGACTGGGTAAGAGTGGTCTGCCTAATTCAGACACTCTGTTCATCACCACCCCCTTTTTTGAATCATTTTGTCCACCATAAGCGTGGAAGGGTATACTCAGATGTGAGTCCCTTGCTCATTGCACCATCAGGATTCAAGCAAGCCGGGCCGACGACGGCTGAAATGCCAGAAACCGGTCCCCGGAAGCTTGTTTCCTTCCTAGTATAAGAATTGGCTTGGTAGTTTGGTTTGCCTTGTTCCCATCATGCACTGGGACAGGAACAGACTAATTTGCATATAGCCAGGTTCTGAGCTGGGATGGTGCAGTGAGCTAAAAAATGGTGATGGATCAAGCCCTGATCTTTGGACTGGGTAAGAGTGGTCTGCTTAATTCAGACACTCTGTTCATCACCACCCCCTTTTCTGAATCATTTTGTCAACCATAAGCGTGGAAGGGTATACTCAGATGTGAGTCCCTTGCTCATTGCACCATCAGGATTCAAGCAAGCCGGGCCAACGACGGCTGAAATGCCAGAAACCGGTCCCCGGAAGCTTGTTTCCTTCCCAGTATAAGAATTGACTTGGTAGTTTGGTTTGCCCTGTTCCCATCATGCACTGGGACAGGAACAGACTAATTTGCATGTAGCCAGGTTCTGAGCTGGGATGGTGCAGTGAGCTAAAAAACGGTGATGGATCAAGCCCTGATCTTTGGACTGGGTAAGAGTGGTCTGCTTAATTCAGACACTCTGTTCATCACCACCCCCTTTTCTGAATCATTTTGTCCACCATAAGCGTGGAAGCGTATACTCAGATGTGAGTCCCTTGCTCATTGCACCATCAGGATTCAAGCAAGCCGGGCCGACGACGGCTTAAATGCCAGAAACCAGTCCCCGGAAGCTTGTTTCCTTCCCAGTATAAGAATTGGCTTGGTAGTTTGGTTTGCACTGTTCCCATCATGCACTGGGACAGGAACAGACTAATTTGCATATAGCCAGGTTCTGAGCTGGGATGGTGCAGTGAGCTAAAAAACGGTGATGGATCAAGCCCTGATCTTTGGACTGGGTAAGAGTGGTCTGCTTAATTCAGACACTCTGTTCATCACCACCCCCTTTTCTGAATCATTTTGTCCACCATAAGCGTGGAAGGGTATACTCAGATGTGAGTCCCTTGCTCATTGCACCATCAGGATTCAAGCAAGCCGGGCCGACGACGGCTGAAATGCCAGAAACCTGTCCCCGGAAGCTTGTTTCCTTCCCAGTATAAGAATTGGCTTGGTAGTTTGGTTTGCCCTGTTCCCATCATGCACTGGGACAGGAACAGACTAATTTGCATATAGCCAGGTTCTGAGCTGGGATGGTGCAGTGAGCTAAAAAACGGTGATGGATCAAGCCCTGATCTTTGGACTGGGTAAGAGTGGTCTGCTTAATTCAGACACTCTTTTCATCACCACCCCCTTTTCTGAATCATTTTGTCCACCATAAGCGTGGAAGGGTATACTCAGATGTGAGTCCCTTGCTCATTGCACCATCAGGATTCAAGCAAGCCGGGCCGACGACGGCTGAAATGCCAGAAACCGGTCCCCGGAAGCTTGTTTCCTTCCCAGTATAAGAATTGGCTTGGTAGTTTGGTTTGCCCTGTTCCCATCATGCACTGGGACAGGAACAGACTAATTTGCATATAGCCAGGTTCTGAGCTGGGATGGTGCAGTGAGCTAAAAAACTGTGATGGATCAAGCCCTGATCTTTGGACTGGGTAAGAGTGGTCTGCTTAATTCAGACACTCTATTCATCACCTCCCCCTTTTCTGAATCATTTTGTCCACCATAAGCGTGGAAGGGTATACTCAGATGTGAGTCCCTTGCTCATTGCACCATCAGGATTCAAGCAAGCCGGGCCGACGACGGCTGAAATGCCAGAAACCGGTCCCCGGAAGCTTGTTTCCTTCCCAGTATAAGAATTGGCTTGGTAGTTTGGTTTGCCCTGTTCCCATCATGCACTGGGACAGGAACACACTAATTTGCATATAGCCAGGTTCTGAGCTGGGATGGTGCAGTGAGCTAAAAAACGGTGATGGATCAAGCCCTGATCTTTGGACTGGGTAAGAGTGGTCTGCTTAATTCAGACACTCTGTTCATCACCACCCCCTTTTCTGAATCATTTTGTCTACCATAAGCGTGGAAGGGTATACTCAGATGTGAGTCCCTTGCTCATTGCACCATCAGGATTCAAGCAAGCCGGGCCGACGACGGCTGAAATGCCAGAAACCGGTCCCCGGAAGCTTGTTTCCTTCCCAGTATAAGAATTGGCCTGGTAGTTTGGTTTGCCCTGTTCCCATCATGCACTGGGACAGGAACAGACTAATTTGCATATAGCCAGGTTCTGAGCTGGGATGGTGCAGTGAGCTAAAAAACGGTGATGGATCAAGCCCTGATCTTTGGACTGGGTAAGAGTGGTCTGCTTAATTCAGACACTCTGTTCATCACCACCCCCTTTTCTGAATCATTTTGTCCACCATAAGCGTGGAAGGGTATACTCAGATGTGAGTCCCTTGCTCATTGCACCATCAGGATTCAAGCAAGCCGGGCCGACGACGGCTGAAATGCCAGAAACCGGTCCCCGGAAGCTTGTTTCCTTCCCAGTATAAGAATTGGCTTGGTAGTTTGGTTTGCCCTGTTCCCATCATGCACTGGGACAGGAACAGACTAATTTGCATATAGCCAGGTTCTGAGCTGGGATGGTGCAGTGAGCTAAAAAACGGTGATGGATCAAGCCCTGATCTTTGGACTGGGTAAGAGTGGTCTGCTTAATTCAGACACTCTGTTCATCACCACCCCCTTTTCTGAATCATTTTGTCCACCATAAGCGTGGAAGCGTATACTCAGATGTGAGTCCCTTGCTCATTGCACCATCAGGATTCAAGCAAGCCGGGCCGACGACGGCTGAAATGCCAGAAACCGGTCCCCGGAAGCTTGTTTCCTTCCCAGTATAAGAATTGGCTTGGTAGTTTGGTTTGCCCTGTTCCCATCATGCACTGGGACAGGAACAGACTAATTTGCATATAGCCAGGTTCTGAGCTGGGATGGTGCAGTGAGCTAAAAAACGGTGATGTATCAAGCCCTGATCTTTGGACTGGGTAAGAGTGGTCTGCTTAATTCAGACACTCTGTTCATCACCACCCCCTTTTCTGAATCATTTTGTCCACCATAAGCATGGAAGGGTATACTCAGATGTGAGTCCCTTGCTCATTGCACCATCAGGATTCAAGCAAGCCGGGCCGACGACGGCTGAAATGCCAGAAACCGGTCCCCGGAAGCTTGTTTCCTTCCCAGTATAAGAATTGGCTTGGTAGTTTGGTTTGCCCTGTTCCCATCATGCACTGGGACAGGAACAGACTAATTTGCATATAGCCAGGTTCTGAGCTGGGATGGTGCAGTGAGCTAAAAAACGGTGATGGATCAAACCCTGATCTTTGGACTGGGTAAGAGTGGTCTGCTTAATTCAGACACTCTGTTCATCACCACCCCCTTTTCTGAATCATTTTGTCCACCATAAGCGTGGAAGGGTATACTCAGATGTGAGTCCCTTGCTCATTGCACCATCAGGATTCAAGCAAGCCGGGCCGACGACGGCTGAAATGCCAGAAACCGGTCCCCGGAAGCTTGTTTCCTTCCCAGTATAAGAATTGGCTTGGTAGTTTGGTTTGCCCTGTTCCCATCATGCACTGGGACAGGAACAGACTAATTTGCATATAGCCAGGTTCTGAGCTGGGATGGTGCAGTGAGCTAAAAAACGGTGATGGATCAAGCCCTGATCTTTGGACTGGGTAAGAGTGGTCTGCTTAATTCAGACACTCTGTTCATCACCACCCCCTTTTCTGAATCGTTGAATAAAATGCAGCCAGTCAATAAACAAATCTAGTAAAAAAATAAACTTACTTGAAGTCAAACGTGTAGGTAAGGTAGTTGAAATGACAACTTCCGATTAAGTTATTGAAGTAGAAGCAAATGGAAAACAAAGATGGTGGCACGCACACCGCGTCGAGGTTAACGTTGCGTGACCTTTGATGTCACTTTAATCCACACTGCTTTGCGCAATAAGAAAACGCTGAGAACACTCTTACCACACAGCTGCGTACGAATCTTCAAAACAACAGTGTGCGGATCGCCGACTGCAACAGGAAAGCTGCTACCGGGCAACGCGTGGCTCAATGACATTCCAAACCATCGTTGGAGTAAGTGATGGTTTAAAAATAAAAAGCTGTTGGTGAGTAATTTACATGAATATTAAATATCAAAGTACTTACTTCTCTTTTGAAGAACTGTCGACCCTCGGATAGTGTAAACCACACCTGAACTCCTCGGTGAAAAACTTGTTGAGATTAATATTGAAGAAAATTAAGATTTTTATGAAATCTAGTTTTTTGAGAAAATGTCAATTTAAAAAACCAGTAGAAACTTGTTGCATCCCAAAATCGTCTCCACATTGTAGCATTCAAAAATAAGATGAATCCATTAGATTTAAAAATAAGATTTATTTTAGGAGTAATAAAGAGCAGGTCTGGAGGAGTTAGCTGGCAGAACAGAATGCCCAAGCTACATTCCAGACCAAGTAGAGTATGGAATTTAGAACATATAAACACATTCTAAAAACAACAATCTATTAAAGGCAAATACCAATTACCAAACACCATATACTACAGTAGCCAAAATTTCCCATAGGCAAAAACAATATTTTCTTAAGAGAAGAAGAATTCATGTGAAAACACTGAATTTGTCAAAAAATACAATAAAAAAAACTGCCACATAAGGCTTGTGTCACAGTTAGGCTTGTTACAAACACAGTATCCCATTCAGATGCCAGCCATTTTAAAAAGACCATCCCAATACCTTAAGATGGCCGCTGTGTAGTAATTAAATTTGGTTTCAGAGGAAGTAGCTCTTGCTCCATGTGTTTTGCATTTTAAAACACTGATAGCCCAAATTAAGACGCCCACTGTGCCAGCACGTCTGTTTTCAAAGGTTCTTATCTCTCCTATGGGCATGACAATGCCGCTATGCCAGTGCGTACGTCTTTATGGGGAATGGAAGTCTTTGGCACTACTGATCTCCAGCAGTGTAAAAATGGCACATAACTTGAGTCTGTGCATGGCTGTGATTGAGACCCTCTTCAAATGCATTTGCGCATAAAAAACTTGACAACCAGAATGTTCCATTGTTTTCCGATGTCTCCTCTGTCTACCTGGCTTTGAACACTGTACACCAAGACATCGGCGGTAGCACTCGTTCATCTGCTCCTGCTCCCACTCGTCACAAACATATAGCAAATGTGCACTTAGGATTTCATGAAGAAAAAGTATGTTTGTTTCACATTACAGGAGCAGACAATGATCACTCCCAACTCCAAAGACTTCCCCTTCACTAACCAACTTCCCTAGAATCCTCCCAACATTCTCACCCACACAATTCCACCCACGTTCTAGCAACAGTGTTCTAGAAAGAGAATACAACAAACACCACTTCACCTCATCGACAGACCCATCAGCTCTTCAGGGGAAAACGGATGCAGTCACATGATGGTTAATACATAAAGCCAGATATGAACGTGTGTTTACGTCTGTGCAGATGCAGTCACATGTTGGACAATACATAAATCAAGATATGAAAGTGTGTTTACTTCAGTGGACTTCAAACTTTTGAATGCGCAGACCCACCCCCACTCCAAGTGGAAAAAAATTATTTGGCCCCCCTCAGAATTTTTCACAAATATTCTATTAAATTGTCAATGTTTAAATATGTCTAGACTAATTTAAACATGGCCGTTAAAATATGTTACTGTTTTAAAAATGAAATCAAATGTATGATTGCTAAACATACTATTCTGATCAGGCAAGCCTTACTAGTTCATCAAAGTATCCACAGGGTGATTATGAGAAATATGGGTGGGAGTTTCAAAGAATATTTGGAGTCCCTTCGCTTCTGACACATGCTCCCAGCTATTATATAAATGAAGAAAATGTTAGTGATGGCCCATTACAGAACAGCTTACTGCAGCTCATCTTATTCCACTTAAAACAGAGCACTCTTATCAGCATAATCCTTCTTTCTGCCAGAGCCTGGTGCCATGCCCTCCAGCCCCTCCCCCCACCCCCCGGGCTCAATTTAGGACCACCTAGGGAACCCACCCCCCAGTTTGAAGACCCTTGGTTTACTTTCTAAATCTCTGATGTGTTTTCACTCTATTGGTCTATGTGTGCTCTATATGTAACAAAAGTAAAACTTAGTCTGAGCACTGCTGAAAATTTCAGAAGCGTTTTTGACGTATTTTACTGTGCTCCACGGTTTTCTCCCCACTCAGGAGAAACGAGTAATAAAACAAATCAGGCAAGTCTTTATTCGGCTTGACTCCTTGGGCACAAGTTCAGGCTGGATCTCCAGCAAGGAAATCTCTTCAATTCAGTCTTTCGTTTCAAAAAAAGTTTTTTTATTTCTTGTAATCCTTATTTTATACAACAATCCTTCACATGAGTTTATATCACTCGTGTTGTCATGATTATGATTACTTCATCCTTCTATGCATTTTTTATATTTTTACGTTAATTGTCCTATGTTTCTGAACCTAGTGTGAGCAAACAACGGTTCTTCAGCAAATGTTCCTTTAAAATCTGGCTCCACACGTAGAATTGACCAATGTTTTCTTATAATGTTTTTGAAAGCTTGGCTGGATGTTGAAACGTTTAATAGGTCATGATAGTCACAGGGGACGAATAATTTGAGAACAGCTATGTGGTTTAAATAGAAAGCACAGTGTATAATGTTTTGTACAATGGGTGAACTTTCATGTTAAAACGAGTGATTATGTTAGGAGCTATTAAATGGCTCCATGTTGTGGGCGATAGTACAGTGGTACTAATGAATCTTATTTCCTGATTTACAGACCCCTTGATAAAGGCGCAATTGCGCCGAAATGCATTGGGAGGCCACTCTAACGTAAAAATATAAAAAATGCATAGAAGGATGAAGTAATCATAATCATGACAACACGAGTGATATAAACTCATGTGAAGGATTGTTGTATAAAATAAGGATTACAAGAAATAAAAAAACTTTTTTTGAAACGAAAAACTGAATTGAAGAGATTTCATTGCTGGAGATCCAGCCTGAACTTGTGCCCAAGGAGTCAAGCCGAATAAAGACTTGCCTGATTTGCTCTATATGTAAGGCATGTAGGCCTATGACCGGAACTATGGTACAAAATGGCAGTTAAATTGCATATCGTACAAAACTAAATTGTTTGTTGCCACTTAATAACTGGTGTTGATTACTACCCAACTGAATGTTACCTATTATCAGCCTCAGAAGAACAACAATATTGATTTAAAACCATCAAGGGTTTCAAACCGTGCCTTGCAGAGTGTGTATAGATGTTTGCAGTGAGTGTATATCCCACCACGCTGTTTTATAGGAATGATACTCTGCAGATGTATGGCGCAACCACACATCCATTATAATGCGTGCCATTACAACGCGGCTACCATTACCACGCATTACCGTTACCACACATTTCTGTACAATGACTAAGCCTTTACTACGCATACCTTTACAACCAATTTCGTTGTAAAAGCTTGAATGGTATAGGCATATGCATGGTAAAGGTTTCACCAGTAAATATAAGTATTTTACAGGTAAGTATAAACCCTTTCTATATATACATATATATATACAAATGATTTATATTTTCCTGCAAAATACTTACAATTTCGTGGTGGATGGTAAAGGCATATGGGGGCACATGCATCATTGGTTTTTGCATTCGCAAATGGTGCGAATCGCAAAATTCTGCCGTTTGCGAATGTAAATCCAATATTTGAGATGCATCAAGTTGTTTTTTTCTCGCAATTTAAGAAATCGCCATTTTTTTGCGATTTCTTAAATTGCGATTGGATTTAAGAAATCGCAATTTTGCAATTTCTTAAATGCAATGCATCATTTTAAAAAATTGCGAATTCGCAAATTAGAAGTGTTAAATTAGCATGAAGTCAACCTTCATGGTAATTTAAGAAAAGTTTCAAAAATGCACAAAAGTGTATTTTTGACACTTTCATTTTACACTCACACATGCCCTTGGGCATGTATGTGTGAAAAATGGACTGTATGTTACATTTCAGGGGTGCAGGGGGGTCCTTTGGACCCCCCCTGCACCCTAGAAATCGCATTCTCATTTTGCGATTCCTTAATTGCGAATCGCAAAATGAGAATGCCTTCCCATTGATTCCTATGGGCCTCTAGGCCCATAGGAATCAATGTTAAGGGATTCCTTATTTGCGATTCACAAAATTGGGAATCGCAAATAAGGAAAAATTAGAAATCGCAAAAATATATGCGAATTTTTGTTGCATAGGTATTTGCGATTTCTAAATTGCGATTCCTTAATTTTCGCAATTTAGGAATCGCAAATACCAACAATGATGCATGTGGCCCATGATGATCACAAAATCTACAGGTAGGAACAAACACTAGTTTTTGTATTCATATATAATTTTATGCAAATGAATATACATATTTGTATATATTTTTGTGTATTTGTTACATATTTACACATGCATAAATACATACAGATATGAGTGTATGTGTATATATATATATATATATATATATATATATATATATATTTCCTTAAAATCCCACAACCTCTCACCCAATACCCACCCTAAGCTCTAAAATTACCTTTACCACCCAAAAACTCATCCTAAACCCTGAAATTACCCCTGCTACCCAAAAACCCATACCCACCCTAAACCCTAATATGACCCTTGCCACGCAGAATCCCATACCTAAGTCAAACAATAAAATTTCCCTTGCCATCCAAATAGCCATACCCACCCCAAACCCTAAAATTACCCTTGCCTCCTAAAAACCCATACTCACCCTCAACCCTAAAATGATTCTTGCCACCGCAAAAGCCACACACCCTTAAACCCAAAAATGACTCTTGCCACCCCAAAAACCCATACCCATCCTAAACCCTAAAATGGCCCTTGCCACCCAAAAACCCATACCTACACTAAAAACGCCCCTACCCTAAACCTTTTAAAACAATCTTTCCCTGATATTTTTATTATATATATACACACACCCACAAACGCTTAATACTTACCTAATACTTACGTTTAAAAACGTATACCTTTACCATTCATGCCTTTTCAATAATATGCGTAATAAAGGCATTTGCATTGTAAAAAAAATGCTTTGTAATGATTGTCCATTGTAACGGCCTTGTTGTAATGGCTGTTTCCCATACTCTGTCACAACGCCCTCTTCTCCAGTTAGTGGCGCCCAGAGTAATGTTTTCAGTTTCGAGCAGTGTTTCTGGCTGGCGCTTGTCTTGTCAAAGGGTCATACATTGAGTCTGCCCCCGCCATCTTTGTCTCTCTCTGTTGCCTGCCAAGGGTCATACTTTGAGTCCGCTACCGGCATCCGTGGTTGGCAGCAGGTGCTCGCGCCCGCGGCCCTCTCTGCTGCCCGTTCCAATAGTGGGGGAGGGTAGCAAGAGTCCGGGCATTAGGCTGATTTGTTTGTGGACGGCTCTGAATAATTGATTATCTTCTATTTTTGAGCGCTGCATCTATCGCCGCTGGATTAATTGCCTCTACGGGACTGATGAGTTTCTACCCATTAAGCCTTTAAATTATGAGGCGTCCAGCGTTAATATACTGGACGGTGGAAACGCCGAGTCAGATTTTCCTGTTGAAAGCCGAAGCCTTCCAGCTGCAGCAAAGAAGAACTGGTTTGGACGATAAATCTCGGCTTCATCCATCTTCACTTTACCCTGCCCAGGAAGCTCCGGCTGTGGGCGGCAAGATGGAAGCGGCGCAGGTGCAGCTGCTGCTCGAGATATGATCCTGTCCTGTGCAAAGCCGCCTGGACAGACATTTGTTCAGCAGGAGGGCAGTGGTTCAGTAGGTCACCTGGAGCGTGAATGACCCCATCCGTAACCTGTCACCCTCCTTGCTAGACCAGTTCCTCCATCCCTGTACGCACCTAACCTCTTCAGCTGGCACAAGGATGCCACACTTAACCTCTCTAGCTGGCACAATGATGCCACATATATATTCATGTTTACCTAGAGTCTCCTGGCTCTGAGTGGGGTTTGACACAACGTCCAAGTGTTCCAATACCCAGAGCAACATCATAAAAATCAATAAAGGAAACTCCTCCTCCATAGTTTTTATAAGTTTGCAGTGCTCAGTTTCCGTCATTTTGACACAGACTAGATTGGACGTGAGACGAAGGCCCGCATTAGAATTACCACGATTCCTCGCAGAAACCATTTGTGCTTCAACTCGGTATTCCAAGTTGTCAGAAGTTATTGTGCTCCCTGTCCCATTCTACCATGCACACATTCGTTCAAGTTTATCCTCCATGAATATCTACAGGGAAAAGAGGTTATAAAGCAGCTTAATTTGGGGAGATTGACCGTGGTGTGGCAAGGTTGGCACGGCCCTAATAGAAGCCAGGAGAATGGAGCACCTTCATTTCTCTGAACGATGGCCCAAAGCCATGAGCTGCTGTTAACATCATTCCTCAACTTTGCAAGAATAAACCAAACCCACCACCCGTCTCCGTCCATTAACAGTCCAGTCACACAAGCTATTGTATTTGTAGGCATATATTAGCCTTTAGTGACCTAAATTAATTTGAACACAGTTTTGAAAAAACCTGTGTGGAAGGCTAGGGTGACCTGCATTGTTTGACTTGAGCTCTGTCCCTTTAGTGATTTGCACATTTTGAAATGACCTAAATCCATATAGAAGTGGTTTGTCTGATACACTGTGACATGTCCTGTATCTCCACAGTAAACACCTGTTGTGTGCAATGTGACAGGACCAGCATCTGTAGGGCCGGCATATGCATAATATGACAGGTTCAGCATATGTGAAATGTGGCAGGACTGGTATATACATGTTGTTGGACTCGGCCCTTTTTGCAGGTTCATCCATGAACTTTTTGCCTTCCTCCAGTATTTTGTCTGACCTGTTGTTGGCTATTTTCTGACTCTGGGCACTTTACCACTGCTGATCAGAGCTAAAGTGCATATGCTCTCCCTACTGTAAATTAATGTATGTATTGTTTGTGGTTCCATGATTGGATGTTTGGTTTACATGTCAGACCCTAGTACAGTGCACGGAGTGTGCCCGGGGCATGTAAATCCAAATACCTCTAGTGGGCTTGCAGCACTGGTTGTGCCACCCACAGAAGCGGCCTTGTAAAATGTGTCCAAGGTCTGCCATTGCAGAGCCTGCGTGCAGTCTCAAACTGTCATGCTGACTGGGCAAGTGCACCCACTTGCCAGTCCCTAAACATTCCCTTTTCTTCTTATTAGTCACCCCTATGGTAGGCCCACGGGCAGGGTGCATTGTAAGTATAAGGTAGGACAAGCCCTGATGTGTGTGGCATGTCCTAATAGTGAATTACAGCCATTTTCGTTTTTCACTATTGCAAGGCTACATGTTCTCCATAGGCCAGAATGGGCTGCGGGATTGTCATGTTTATAATCCTCGCAGACTCAGAGAACACGGTAGAAATTTGAGTTTAGTATGCCTGGACTCAGAATAATAAAATACATCTTTTAGGAAAGTTTATTTTAATATTCTGTGTTTGCAAATACTACTTTTAGAAAGTAGGTATTTGCTTGCCTAACCATTTTAGTCCGCCTCTGCTAGGTTGTGTATTCCTCGTCTGGGTTTGTGTGTGACAGGACTGGGGAATTCCAGGAGACAGGCTGGGACACCCGGTGGTGAATAGCGATATCAGCAATTAGATGGGAGGGAGGAGTTGCACCTGGGACCTGAATAGGGCTGGGCCTTCCCTCTACAATGCCGGCGCCACCCCCTGTGGTGTGTCTGATGTCTCTGCCCTGCACACTGAAAGAAGAGAAGGAAGACAGTCAACAGAGTACTCCTGGACTGTACTTGCCTTCCACAATGCTGGCTCCACCTCCTGTGGGGCGTCTGATGTTCCTGCCCTGCCTGGTGAAAGAAAAGGAGCAGTCTGGTAAACAGAGTGCTCAGGCACTGGTTGGGACTGGGCGCAAGGCCCTCTCCCCTGAGAGAACAAAGGATTTTGGCGTATAAGTATTGGGACCCAGAGCCCATGAAATTAGATCACTCCTGGAACTGACTAGACGAAACCTCTGCTGAGGAGAAGGAACCGGAAGAAACTGAGGAGAGACTATTCCCAAGCTGAAGTGTTGCTTGGGGGTTGGCCTGTAGTGGTTGCCTGAACTGCCTAGCAAGGAGGAAAGACTTTGTGGACTTTACCTTTATTTTCAAACTTGTAAAAAAGAACTCCAAGGGCTTGGAAGAGAGCTTTCCCCCTGACTGAAGTCCCAGGACCAGTGGACTTCACCAGCCTTTGTGAATTGCTGCTGGAAACAAGTGGCTACAGAGGTAGGGAGCTGTGATCGACTCTCCCGACCAGCCCGGTGTCCTGTTGGCACCGCACTGAGCAACGTCCGCCTCGAACAACGCAAGCTCTGTGCTCACCGACGCCGTCAACGAGCCGTAGCCTACACCGCGACTGGAAGGACACCGCAACGTGCAACGCCTCGCTAGAACCGAATCAAACTGGTCTGACCGACGTGTCACTGCTACTGACTTCGAGTCCTGGGACCGTACCGGAGTTGGGCACCGCCTCACACGCTTTGCGACGCACCGCCCGACTCGCACCGCTGTCCGGTCTGATCGTCGCCAGCTCCCGAACTCCGGCTCAAACGATTCACCGCAAATCTGGAAGCACCGCAACGAGCAACGTCCGCCCCGAACAACGCAAGCTCTGAGCTCACCGATGACCATTAACGAGCCATTGCCTGCACCGCGACAGAAGGGACACCGTGACCTGCAAGGCTTTCTTTTTGTACACCGCGACGATCCCCGGAACTGGCTCGCACATCCGCGCCGGCCGCCCCAAGGAAAGGTTACTGTGTTTGAGTCTGTCGGCATTTGAGTGGGCCCGGACTGCCGCGGTCCGCTGGATTTGTTAGACTCTGTCGTTTCAGCACGCTGTAGCCGGAGGAGGCTACCGACTCACACAGAACTTTGATTTACACTTTTTTAATCAGAAATCTCAAAGTTAAATAGTACTGTGGATTCTTTTTGTCATTTATTGGTCTTGTACTTATTTTTTATATAAAACCTTGTGTGGTGTCCATTTGTAGTGTTGTCACTGGGTTACTGTATGTGGTCCCAACTGCTTAACTTACATCGCCTCTGAAATAAGCCTTGACTGCTCGTGCCACGCAACCTAGAGGGTGAGCAGGGGTTATTTTAAGAGGGTAATTCCCTTGCCCTGACTAGAGGAGAGGGTCCCTGCTTGTCACAAGTACCTACTTGTGCCAACCAGAGATCCCTGATTCCAACATATGTACATTGTGAAAATCCTCTATCACCATAGTAGTGACTTGGACACTGTGAGAGGGCCCGTATCTATTTGCTATTCTCAAATAGTAAAGGGAATTTTCATCACCCAAGGTGTCAACCACTAGAATAGAGGGCTCCAATAGTGGATATACCTCTATACATCTCATGCCCACACACTGCTGATTATTTCAAATGTTGCAGCATTCTCAAAATAGTAGGTGACTGAGTGAAGGTATCAAGTGACACATGCTAGTTGTAAGGGAGGTAATGAATCTTGCATTTTTCTTTGCAGTCTGAAATTTGTAGTATTATATTGATGAAAAAATCAAAACCACATGTCCCAGAATGCAAATGAAAAGAACCAGAACAGGTTATGCTGCTCACACCTAACATGAGGCAACTTAAGGTTTCTTAGCGAGAAAGGGAGAAACTACATTAATGTGGCATGATGTACGGTTAGTCAGTTTCTATATACCATGGTTAATGTGGGGAAGTTGATTGACGGTTATGGGGTAGAGGGGCGTTGGGGAGTGCAGCAAGAACAAGGTGGTGATACAATCCGAATGCAGATTAGGCTTTCCAGATCAGCACAGCTTTCTCTCTCCCCAGGCTGCACCCGAATCTTTCATGTGCTTATGACAAATTAACTTTGCTGGGAAAAGTGCGTGCCAAGTCCATATGCATTGTCTTTAGTCACCCCAGTTCCTTTGATCATGGTGTCAAAGTGAAGTTTGACCGTATGGTCATTGAGGTAACCTAGCCTATAAACGAGGTGATCGAAGTCGCCGAGGTCCTGTGCTGTATTGTAGTGGTGATATAGAACTGTCTCCCCTGTCTCATGGTGTACCTTTCCTTCAAATGTCCTGCAGAAGGTAGTGGTGCTAGGACCCAAAATGCATAGATCTTTGTTCTGAAGGGGCACAGTTTGAGATGGGGCCTTTGAGAGTGAAACTTGTTGCAGTCCATGACATTTATGGATACTCTTATGTCTATCGGAGCTGTGATGTATGTCCTCAGTACTTCTACTTCAAACATGGGTTGGGGGTTCTTTGTTCTTGACCATTTTTAGTTGGGTATTAGGATCTGATCTTGCTTAGCGGTTTGATTTGGACGTTATGATGTGCACTATGGGTGGACATTTGTTTGTCTCTGGGTCATTTGAGCTCTTCCTTCACTCCTGCATACCAGTGAGCAATGGTTCACTTAGTTGTATTTGGAGTGGGTGAGTGTGATAAGCACTGTGATGACGGGTGGGACCTCAGACCACATGTTGCATGCAAGTGTTTCGGGGGGATGGTGGTTGCTGTTCAAGGTATCCCTCTTCTCTGCACTTCTTCAATTCCTTCTTCATTCACTCGCGGTGAAGGGTCTAGATCTGTTTTCAGGGATATGCATGATAGCATTGCCTCCATCTGCTCAGGTCTGCTGTTTAAAGTACATGAGAGTGGGCGAGCACCAGCATATCCTCCACCATCATGCTGAGTTCACCCAGGGTTAGCCAGTGCAACAAGGACAGCCAAGAATTATGGATTATCCATGCATTTACTCCTTCATTGGTGCTCCTGCTGGCCATTTTGCACAAACATGCATAGAAGCAGTCAATGGTCTCATCAATCTGCAGTCTTGCTTGTTGCAGCTTGAAGTGTTCATAGTCGAGGTTCATTTCCAGATCAAAATGAGCGTTGAGGGTTGAGAAAACTGCTTCATTGTTGTGATAATCATCGATGTTGGGGAGGTCCTCGAAGAGCCTGAGCACCTCCTCACCAGCCACCTATAGCAGCAATAACCTGTTTACTAAGGCATCAGTCTCAGATGTGGCACACATGTTATTGTTTAATCTACTCAACTTTTTTTTCACTAAAGGGCCACTGTTGCTGGGCCTGATAGTTCACTTTGGAAAGCACTGCTGTGCCGGTCTTTCCTTTTGTTTCTACCAGAAGTCTAGCTGCTGCACCACCGTTTGGATTAGGTGTGGGGATGTCATCTTGAAATTGGTCATCAGCCATCATGGAGATGTGTCTGTAGTCAGGTTTGATAGTATTGGAAAACTGTAGGTTTGAAATCGTGTTGTTTGTCCATGCCTCCGTTGTATGTTTTTTTGCCTTCTTATGAGCAAACATAGGCAGCAGCAGGAGCGACTGAGTCCACACCACTACAGGTTGTGATAAAAACTGATGTGCAGTGAAGACAGGCTGGGCAGATGGACTTGCAGCAATAAGTTCAGTAGGTGCCAGGATCCGTGTGCAGCCACAAGCACAGTGTGCAATGGAGGGGTGTGTTGTAAAAAGAAGACAGCTGGTACAGTTTTGTCGCGTTTAAAGGTAACTTTTATTAGAACTACAGCCAAGAGTGGTCGCTCTCTTGCTGGCCAGGCTCAACCAACTAACATGGCCCGCTCCTGCTCAACCTAATACATGGAACCTTGAAAAGATTCCCGTCCACTTAAAGGTAAAATAGACACAGGCACAGGCACACACATAGCCCTCATCGCCTGCGTAAAAGGGGGGTCTGCATTCATCCCTGAAATTACGTCCACAGCAATGTACCTGATCAATCAATAATTTTTCTGTAAACAAGACAAATGTCTCAACCATCTACTAGAGGCCTTTCCTGTTCCTATGGCATTTAAAATGTGTAATCAAGGCATGTGGTCAGTGAAAATCTCGAATTAGGTTCCCTATAAAAATGTCTCACATTTTTCTACAGCCAAGGAACAGGCAAGAGCCTCTCCCTCTATTGTATTGTATTAAGACGCCACTTGTTTGAGACTTCTGGATGGAAAAACAAGATCCACCTGAGATCCATTGATACAGCACCGATTTTAGCTGGCCTGCTAGCTTGACTGTGCTGGAACCTT
This sequence comes from Lissotriton helveticus, assembly GCF_964261635.1. NCBI lineage: Eukaryota > Metazoa > Chordata > Amphibia > Caudata > Salamandridae > Lissotriton > Lissotriton helveticus. Next base: position 962,285,382 of record NC_136068.1, on the reverse strand, counting down.
CTAAGTACAAGGGTCAAAAACTCAGGTCGACTTTATCTGAATTTGCAGTCCTGATATGCCCTTCCTGAATCTTGTTCCAACACAGAGTCAACGCGTTTCGAACCCATATGTTTGTTAAAGGGTTCTCCCATTATAGAACGTAGCTCATGAACTGAGAAAACTGGTGGACCCTACGCCTCAACGTGTGCTACTTGTCATGTTCACAGACCCGGTAGGCTGAACTAAGATTTGACATCCAGCTGGGTCCTGGGCCATACTTTCAGGCTCCGGGACCCCATCAACACCCTTACTTGCTGTCATCGATCGAGTGGTTGCACACACCCACTCTGGCACGCCCAACATTTTCAAATGGGTCTCCCTCTCCACCCTAGTCCAGGGGGAGTTCTCTAAATCATTGCCCAGGAGACAATCAACAGGCATGGCGGGCCTTACAGCAACTCGAAGAGTTCATGAACCCCCCCCCCCCCCATTCAAAGGGAACCTGAGCTACCTCACACTCTCTCTGGGAGTTATCAGCAGCTATAACAGGGTAGAATGCATGAGGGACCACCTGCTCTCTGGACACTAAGTGACACTTGACAGCTGTCACACTCGCTCCGGTGTCTCTGAGAGCTTCCACCCTATGGCCATTAATGGTCACCCACTGCCTATATTTCTTAGTGTTACTAGACAGAGGGGGTGGAGGGACCATTTCCATGTCTCCTAAAGAGACCAGGGACATCTCTGCGGGGCCCTCCCCACCAGGGGCAACCATCTCCTCCCCTCCCAGGGCTACACTCGCCAACTGATGGGGGGGTGCAGGTGGTGGTGCATTAGAGTTCTTCATGGGACACTGGGGATCATAATAACGGTGTCCCACCTGCTTACAGGCGTAGCAGGTCATTGGGTCCCTATGAACAGGTTTACCTGTCGGGGCCTCTGGCTTCTTCACTGGGGGAGGCTGGAACCCTTCCCTTGGTTCCCTTGGGGGTTACTTTGGGGCCCTTTCTGAAACTCCCTCTGTTTACCCTTGTCCCCCCCACTCTTCTGCTGGGGACCCTGCCCACCTTTAGCTGAGTCTCCCACTGGACCCTTGTGGAACCTGGTACTGACCCAGAGGTCCGCCTCCTCAGCAAGTTTTCTAGGGCTAGATATCTTGCTATCAATAAGGTGCTGGCGCAGGTCTGGAAAACAGTTATTAGACAAGTGCTCCCAAGCAAACAAATCATAAAGAGCATCATAACTTTCCACTTTGCTGCCCTTTACCCAACCATCCATGGCTCTGCAAAAAAAGACACATATTCAACCCACGTAGTACCAGGCAATTTCTTACATTCTCTAAAGGCTTGTCTGTACTTTTCTGGGGTTAAGCCATACCTTAACATTAAAGCATCTTTCATATGGGTATAAGACATCCTATCCTCAACAGGCATGTCCAACAGGGTATCTCTCCCCTCATTCACAAAGCGACCCCACAACCCCGCTCCCCAATCTGGTCAAAGAAGGCTGGGAGCAATCTCCCAGGAAACCTCCCCAGGATGTATACAGTTACATGCTGGCCTTTAGGAACCAGACTCGGCGCTTCAGAGATCTTGCTCAGGCAAATCTGGAGGCCAGCCAGGAAGAGATGAAGCGGTGGTACGACCAGAATGCCACTCTGGTGGAGCTTTAGCCTGGTCAGAAAGTTTGGGTCATGTCCCCTGTGGAACCTTGTGCGCTCAAGGACAGGTGGACTGGACCGTTTGAGGTTGTGGAGAAAAAGAGCGATGTCACCTACATGGTGGACTTGAAGTCTCCCAGGAACCCCTTGCGGGTCCTGCACGTCAACCGTTTAAAGCCCCACTTAGAAAGGTCCGAAGTGGGCATGCTCCTAGCTACAGATGCTGGAATGGAGGAGGAGAGTGAGCCTCTTCCTGACCTCCTCTATGCAAAAGAGCAAGATGGGTCAGTGGATGGTGTTGTCCTCTCCGACACACTGACCCCTGAGCAGCAGCAAGATTGTCGCCAACTGTTGGGACAATTCCCTGATCTGTTCTCCTTGATCCCTGGTGTCACTCAGTGGTGTGTCCATGATGTGGACACCGGGGACAGCACTCCTGTGAAGCACGAGGCCTACAGAGTGACTGACAAGGTCAGAGCATACATCAAGGAGGAGGTCTCCAAAATGTTTGCCTTAGGGGTGGTTGAGTCCTCTAGCAGTCCTTGGGCCAGCCCAGTGGTCTTGGTCCCGAAGGCTGCAGCACCTGGTGCTTCACCAGAACTTCGGTTCTGTGTGGACTACCGAGGACTCAATTCAGTCACCAAGACTGATGTGCACCCCATCCCCAGAGCTGATGAGCTCAGAGATCGGTTAGGGGCTGCCCGGTACCTTAGTAGGTTTGATCTAACGTCTGTGTACTGGCAGATCGCCTTGACTGATGGGGCAAAAGAGAGGTCAGCATTCTCCACACCAGATGGGCACTACCAGTTCCGGGTTATGCCCTTTGGGATGAAGAATGCCCCTGCCACCTTCCAGAGGTTGGTCAACCAGGTATTGGCAAGTTTGGAGGATTTCAGTGCCGCCTACCTGGACGACATAGCAGTGTTCAGCGCCAGCTGGGAGGAACACTTGCGCCACCTCCAGGAAGTGTTGTTGGCCCTGCGCAGAGCAGGCCTCACAATCAAAGCCAGTAAGTGCCAGATTGGGCAGGGTTCAGTGGTGTACTTGGGGCACCAAGTAGGGAGCGGCAAGGTGGCCCCCCTGCAACCCAAGATTGATACCATCCTGGCTTGGGCACCGCCCAAAACCCAGACTCAGGTGAGAGCCTTCTTAGGTCTCACAGGTTACTACAGGAGGTTTGTCAAGGATTATGGCAACATTGTGCACCCCTTGACTTCGCTGACTTCCAGGAAGCAGCAAAGACTTGTGATCTGGACTGACGCCTGTCAGACGGCCTTTGACACCCTGAAAACTGCAATGTGCACAGCACCCATACTCCGGGCACCCGACTTTTCTAAAGAATTTGTTGTCCAGACAGACGCTTCAGAGCATGGCGCGGGGGCTGTTCTAGCTCAGGTGAATGAAGAAGGCCGAGACTTACCTGTAGCCTTCATCAGTAGGAGGTTACTTCCCAGGGAACAGAGGTAGAGTGCGATAGAGCGAGAAGCATTTGCTGTGGTCTGGGTGCTGAAGAAGCTAAGACCCTACCTGTTTGGGACTCACTTCCGGGTTCAGACAGACCACAGGCCCCTCAGATGGTTGATGCAGATGAGGGGTGAGAACCCAAAGCTGTTGAGGTGGTCCATTTCCCTACAGGGGATGGACTTCACGGTGGAACACCGCCCTGGTACAGATCATGCCATTGCTGATGGTCTGTCCAGATTTTTCCACCTTAGTGATGAGGACTCCCTAGGGTAAGGGTAGTTCTCCCCACATTTCAGCTGGAGGGGACACGTGTTAGACCTGGCATCATTGGCATGAGTCTCTCCTCCATTTGTTCTGTTTGCCTCCTCTGTTTACAATGTTTTTGCTGGAATATTGCTTTGGGCACTGTGCCACTGCTGATCAATGCCACAGTGCAAGTGCTCCCTATGTGAAATTGATATTGATTGGATTCCATGTTTGGCTTATTTGGTTTACTGTCAGTCTCTAGTAGAGTGCACCAGGAGTGCCAGGGCTTGTAAATACAAATGCTGCTAGTGGGCTTGCAGCACATATTGTGCCACCCACAGAAGCAGCCTGGTAAAATATGTCTAAAGGTCTGCCATTGCTAGACCTACGTGCAGTCTGGTACTGCCACGCGGGCTGCGCCAGTACACCTACTTGCCAGTCCCTAAAACCTTCCCTTAACTTCATGTTAGTCACCCCTATGGTAGGCCCAAGGGCAGGGTGCATTGTAAGCATAAGGTAGGACAAGCCCTGATGTGTGTGGCATGTCCTAATAGTGAATTACAGCCATCTTCGTTTTTCCCTATTGTAAGGTTACCTGCTCTCCATAAGTTAGAATGGGCTGCCAGGATTATTAACCGGTATAATCCTAGTGGGCTCGGGGAGCATGGTACAATATCAAGTTTGGTATCCCTGAACTCAGAGTTTAATAACGCATCCGTTTGGGTGGATGGTTTTTGGACTTTTAGAAAGTGGCTATTTTCTTGTCTGACTGTTTACTGGTCTCTGCTGGTTCGGTGTGCGAGTAACAGGGGCTGGGTGGCTCCAGAGGTCTGAATGTGTCAGTGTGGGGTGAGTGAGGCATTTGCATTGACAGTAGGGGAAGAGTAGCTCCTGATAGCCTGCCCTGCCTGACACAATGCTGGCTCCACCTCCTGCCAGGCGACTGATGGCTCTGTGCCTGCCAGGGACAATCCTGGCTCCACCTGCTGCCGGGCGACGGATGGCCCTGCCCATGCCCCTGCCAGTGACAATGCTGGCTCCACCTCCTGCTGGGCGGCTGAAGACCCTGCCCTGCACAGTGAATAGGCCAGGTGCCTCAGCCTGGCAAAACCTACAACAAACCCAGGATGGGGGGGAATTCCCCTGCATGGACAAAGGGATCAAAGCAGAAAAGGGGTATAAGAGAAGGACCACTGAACCAAAGATTTAGATCACTTCTGGCAATGAAACCTGAACCAAGGACAAGCAGCCTGCTGATCCAAGGACTTGCCTACCCCTTCTGCCAGTGTGCTGTTTGTTGGGGGAATCCTGCAGTTACTTCTTTATTTTTGCCAAGGAACCAGGAGAGAGGAACTGAGTGTGTACTCTCAAGCTTTGCCAAGGAAATCTCCAAGGGTTGGAAGAGTGCCAGCCTCCTGTTGAAGTCACAGGGTTAAAGGACTTCATCATTTGCTAAAAGTGCCTGTTGCTGGAACCTGAAAGTCCAGCACCTCTGAAGAATCCAGCAATCTCGACGCTGATGGACGCCGCCGAATCCAGTTCGACATCGTGAGTGCAGCTCCCGTGTCCCGCACCTTCGACGCCGTCCGCCGGGCCTGATCGACGCCAGTAGCGAAGCCGCTACCGACCGCCTCGACACCGAGCCCTCTCGACGCCGTGAGCGCTGCTCACTCTTGCAACATCACCATCGACATCGACGACGCCGCCGTATCCTGCTTCGCCTCGTGAGCGCTGCTCCTGCCTGTCATCTGTCGATGCCGCTGCAGATCGTCCTGACTCCGAGGCCCGATCGACGCCGAAGACGCGACGCCGGACATCTCGACGCTGCTGATCATCACTTTTCCAAGGTACTGTGTTGTGGGGGTCTGTTTCGACTCCGGGCTCGACGTAGCGCTCCTCGAGGTCAACGCCGAACCTTTGGATTAACTTTGCCTCGACGTCGTGTGACTCCTGTGGGGGTTACATTGTTGCCAAGAACTGTGATTTAAAGAAGAAGAGTTGCTTTTGTTAATAAAGACTTTGTGCTAAGAAGAAACTACAAGTGAACTATTATTTTTCCTTCCAAGAGTATTTATTAAGATTGTGGTATATTTTTGTCGTTATTTGGTCTTGTGCTAAGCCTTATATAAACATCCTTATTTTTATAATACTACTGTGTCGTGTCCATTTGTAGTGTATTCACTTTATTACTGTATGTGGTCATAAATGCTTAACGCACTGCCTCTGAGATAAGCCTGTCTGCTTTTCCAAGCTACCAAGGGGGTGAGCAGGGATTATCTAAGTGTGTGATCCCCTTGCCCTGACTAGAAAAGGTGTCCCTATTTGTCAGAAGTGTATACCTCTGCCAACTAGAGACAGCCGCTTCTAACACATCTCTTCCCCAAAGCTGGTCATTTTGGGACTATTACTCAAGTGTGAGCGAGACCCACATCTGAAACATACTGTAGCAGATTTCTTTTGAAAAGGTTTCACAGCACTATTTTGTAAGGAAATAGTATTAACAGAAGCTGTGTCCTGAACTAAACTGACTACAGAGGTGCAGGGCAAATCATTAGAAATACATTTACAATAGCATGTTTAATCCCTTTTGCCATATCAAACACTTCAGTGAATGAAGGATCACCGCAACTCGGTATTCGCTCTTGGATTGATTTTAGAGGAACAACTATAAACACATTGATAACTAATATAAGTATCTAATGCTGGGCCAAAATTACAATTAGATGCCAAATATCTGAGAGCTAAAATGCATTCTTACACAGTTTTGTCAACTTCCTGCTTTCTCTTCACGAAATTAAAGCATTCCAACATGACACTAGGCTGTTCCCAAACTTTCTTTCTCAATTTCCAGACTGCCTCAGTGTAACCATTCTAGTTATCAGCATCACCAGAAGGTGCACTCAAAGGAGGTAATTTGGTAAATATTTGCTACCCCTCACTGCCAAGATACCTGCAATGTAATGCAATTTTCTTCTTTGGGGTATATTTCTCTGCATCAATTGCCACCACAAAGTTTTCAAACAAGCGAAACTAAATTTTCCTTGGTGTTTTAGGCTTTCCAGGTAATGGTAAAAACAGAGTCAGCTGTCTGATGTGTTGCACACTTACCATTTTGTTGAAAATTTACTACTTCTAAAAGAAGATCACACAATCGAGAATAAAATAAAAACACCAGGCAGGCCCAATTTGATATCCAAAGAGCGGTTTGTCAAAAAATATCGAAGCAAGTGTAAAATGGTTACTCTTCCCACTTGTAAGTATTAATAACAAATGAACACGTTGAAACAGCCAATTCTGTGTGATTTCCAATGAATAGTGACCCCAAAGCAAGATGGCCATTGCACATCGCGCCATGCTGTCACCAGTCACATGACGCGTAGAAGCCAATAAAGCTGAAGATGAAACAGAAGCCAACACCTGTTTCAAAGGAAACAGGGACCATGAAGCAGTAGATGTTCCTTAGATTTCCAGTTTATTGATATAATACAGGAGCCCATAGGAGTGCATCCTCGTCCTGTGCTTTCTGTCTGCAACTGCCATGGCAGACTCTTTCAGAACACACAGTTCAAATGAGCAGACAGGTATGCATGTTTGTCACATGCATACCTGTAATGCCCTGACATACAATTCTAACTCGTGCACCTAATCATATCACCAGTACAAAAGAAGGTCTTAAACAAAGTACACATCTTTCAGCAAGCCCCACACACGGCTGGACGGGCTACTGCAACAAAACACATGTACACACTAGTTGTAGTGAGGACTGGGTCACACAAGGTCACATGCCCCTTTACGTATCCCAGCCAGTGGCAGTTGGCACAGGTAAACGCAGTGGGGCGGTCGGGCGGGGCGGGGTTGGAAGGTGGATGTCGACAACAAACAGAAAATGTATAATTAAATAAATAAATAAAATCTATTCCGTTGTTTGTAGGCTCGTCCCCCTGCCGCGCCACACCGCCACACCGAGCTTACCTGAGTCGGCTGCCGCTGATCCCTGCAGCTAATCCTGACTTCCAGGTACATGTGACGTGGTCACTCATAACACAATGAGCTTCTTGGGTCTATAACTGCTTGGAACCAGCAAAGAAAAGAAGGAGGTGAACCTGTGCCTCACTAATAGAGCTTATCCGGGGGGGGGGTGATCCCTTTAGGACGAATGCCCTCACTCACCATAGGTGACATGCTTCATCATTTGGCTTTCTCCTCCCAGTGGGAAAACCTAGTCCCACTGAGGGCTACAAGACAACCACCTCACTGAGAGGTGGGAGATCAGGGATGTTTTTTTGTTATATATTCAGCAAGTATGGATGCTAAAATCCCAAAAGCGAGCAGTGCAGTGATATGAGAGAGCAGCGCAGTACATGAGATAAGGGTGAGTGAAAACTGCCTAGTGCAGATGAAAAGAAACTTTATTAGCTCATCTGGACTGACAGGGTTAAAACGCAGTGCTAAGCAGTATCAAATTGAACTGCTAGATTGAAAAAAAGTCAACATGTTTCAGCCATTTGTCATCTAACAAGTATGTCTGGCTTTCTTCAGCACCGAAAAACAAAGCTGCTGCTATGAAAGTGAAGAGAAAGAAAAAATAAACTCTAGTACAAAACTAGTAATCCTAGTTGATATTCAGTATCACTGGAACATATCTAAAGAAAAACACAGGAGAACACAATCAATCATATTCATTAGGTTATTCCAGATTTATTACTGCGTGAAGATGACCCTTTAGTCATTCCACACATCAGAGTCCAGCGAGATACTCTAAGATATATTTACTCACCCAATTTTGTAGGACAAGCTAGCCCACCTCAACATGGTCACAACTCAGGGAAGGGAGCCCCGCTCTGAAATAATAAGAAAGCGTCACAACAACAAGACTTCGGCATGTAGTAGGCGCGCTTTTCAATGTCAATACTATTAGTGTAATAGTGGTGTCAAAAACAACAACAAACCAAGTGGAAGAACCAAGAAACAAAGATCTTCCTTTGAATGGGAGTAAAAACTGCCATAGTGGCTGGCCTTTAGCCCAAAATGTCAAACTTGCCTTTGGCTCATCTTCGGTGCATCAGCAGTACGGCCGCTTCACGAAAGTGCTGCCCCGGGATTTAAATAGCCCTGAAACAAAATGGCATCCACAAAAAAACTAGACCACTAACCCCAAAAATGGCAGTGGTGTGTTTAAAGTGAGACTAAAATCTGATAAAAACAACCTTACTGTTTTTTTTTAAGCTTCTTGAGTTTTTTGGGCAAATATTTTTGTGCACATAGATAGGCAATAAAGTGCTAACATGCAATCACTATCCCCCCTCAGAGTCTCGACTAGTATAGTATATAGATTATTCGAGACTCCTATTGGAGTAATGGAGAAGTAACTTTTTTTTCTGTTTTTGCATTAATTTTGATCAAGCAAATTTTTGGGAGGGTAAGTGAATTGCTGCCTACCCGCTAGATGCCCTTTCATCACAGTATCTGATGTTTGAATTCAACCTTAGCTTCCCAAAAAGCCTTTACAGTTTATATTCGAGCTGATTAATTAATTCCTACCTAGCAAGCTAAATGTGTTTGTGCCATTGGAGTCCCCAACGCTAGCATGATTTGCTGCACTAGGCGGGTTAACCAGCCCGATGACTGGAACTGAACAGAAGAGCTTGTAGTTAGACTATTTGGTGAGTTGGTGGCAGTAGTGGGTTGAGAGTAGTTATGAGAGAACATTTACATGTAATTGCAAAGAGTACTGAAACCAATAGTCCAGACCTCTGAGACCTACATGTGGGGCACAAGGGACCACAAGGGCATTTCATTTACCTAGCTAGAGATTGCCATCCATTGGATCTGTGATCACTTCCGATGGATGGAGTAGCTTCCATGATCCCTACCTATCTCGATCTCTTGATGGGATCTACAGCTACAACCAATAAGGGATGCATGGTTTTGGAGGGGTTATTAATTGTTTCGATAAGTAGCTAGGAGGATTGACAAGCATGCAACCGTTCTCATTCTTCTTGAATTATTAGAGAAACAACTTCCTTAAACACAAGGATTTCCTAATGGCATAGACGTGTCTAGAGCTGGCCTCTCTATCCTCTATAGATGACGCTCTAAAATTACCCCAAAACTGGGTTTTACTCACCGAGTCACCCTCAAACTCTAAATTAATTTGAATAAATGTTTTGTGTTGTCAATTGTTTTTTTTTTGGTCCGCTGTAAACCTAACACTGGACATGTTATCTTCAGTTTGTTTCAAGTTAGATTGTGAACACACAATTGGCATTTCAAAAGGTTCAGCCCTCAACATGCCCCTCAAAGAAATGACCGGGTTGAAAGTAGTACTCCACTGTATAATTGAAACTATAGCACTTAGATCACCTAGAATCAAATAAATGAAGGTGAAAGACCCCAAAATGTGAATTGCAAGGAATTCAAATTATTTAAAACGAGTCTCCGGACCCAGAGCGGAGTGGTTTCTTGACATGAGTTTTGGTAAGAAAAAAGCACTCCTGAAAGGGCTTGCTGTCAGGCGCGGGGATCATCTGCCGACATTGTACAGTTTATTAAAATACTTCACTGCTATCTGCTGGTTTTAAGATGTCTCATGATTATTGCTTAGAGGTTTAGTGATGTTACACCACAGTACATTCAATTAACGTATTGCATTATTGCTCCTACTGACTTATGCAGCTGAATCCCCCAATCAAGTAGCCGTCCCTCAAAAGCTCTGTTCTCAGCAACATCAGACTTTCAACAAAAATTCAGAATAGTTCAAGCATTGGCAAAGCCAATAGATCTCGCCTATGAAGGTAGACATGTTTTGCAGCCGTGCTGTATAGCAGTACGGTTGCTTTGCAGTGTGGCTAAAACTAATTTTAAAAAGTGCTATAATGCAGACAGGGCTAATGAACTTTTGTTTTTAAAGGTAATTTGTGCTGGACGCATTATAGTCCTTTTTAAAATTATTATTTTTAGCCATGATGCACAGTAGCCACGCTGCTATACAGGATGGCTACAGATCATTGCCAAAGTCAGATTACATTAGAAGGCAGTCGATTAGAAGGCAGCAAACTAAAGTGACAATAAAGACAGCAAATGGTAAGCAGTGGGTGGGCTGCAAGGTCAAGCCCCTTGTTATATACAATACCTCTCAAAAGCGAGAGCGCATGCAGCGCTTGCGCTGTCACAGGTGAGACCTAAAAATTGAAGCATGATTCCCGGTGAAAAGAAGAGGTTTTTCCCGGGATATCCTCAGTCCTGATATGTGTGAGGTACCTGGTCAACACCCCTTTTGACGCTTTCTAAACATACTGTGCTTTCATAAAGCTTTTGCATATCATTTTAACTAGTGAATGTATAATGTAACAGCTCTTGAATTAGAGCACTGTAATACTAGTGAAAAATGCACTTATAAAAATAGAGCTAAAGGACTAGGGGAGGCCCAGCGGCCCTACCAAAGTAATCTTGCGTATTTAGAGACTCTGAGTGGGTATACATTTACGAAATTCCATTCTGTCTCTTAAAATTCCCTATTTAGGATTCATTCCCATTTCTCTGTCAGTCCTTACAAATCACTCTGAAACACATCCAGGACAAAATGCCGTTATGTTACCGAACATCCCTAACTGGGTGTATCAGGCATGACTTGTAGCTCGGAGTTTTGATTATTTCAAATTTCCACGTCAAGTGTATCGGCATTACAATGGAGCCATGTGGCTAAAACTGACCTACCTGCAGGTTAGCAATTCTTTTCATAAGTCTTCTGCCAAACAGGCCCATTTCCTTTGTTATCCCACCTCTTGACAAGAGCAATGGTTCACTTGACTTGGGTATCGCATGTAACTTAGGCGTTCACCTTAATTGTAGTCCTGGTGCATATGCTACTGTTGTAGTTTTCCTCTTCAGGCACCTGTTCCAACAATAGCCATTCTAACTGTCTTAGGAATATTTCTATTGGTACTTTTTTGTTGCGTTGATCTCATCTGCCAATAATTTGGCACCGAGTATCTGTGGAGATTCTCCCAGCTTGCGAAAATGTGTCTTCTTTAACCAAGTGAATCCCGTTAACCATTCCCCTGGATATTCTTACCTGGACTCTTCTCGAAGGGTAGTAGGGACGGTGCTCGCCTCTTGCACTATCAGGTGACGCACCAGATCTCGAGCAGCTGCGATAATTGGGGATCATCTGGGGATGCAGTTTACAAAGACCATGTCCATTTCTTTGAATGCTGCTTGGCTTACTGCCATGGCTGTCCTTTTCCTACCAGTGTGGCCCCCGCTCACATTTACCAGCCTGCTTTTGTTCCCAAATCCGCTCCCGCTCTCTTCCCCGCTCCTTCTCCTGCTTTAGCCCTTCCCCCTATCAATCTCCTTAAAAGCTTAATAACAGATCATTGGATGTGATGCTGGCAGATCTCTCTGGCTTTTCCTCCAATGCCTACGGAAAAAGCAAAGGATTAAGCGTTATGCTTCCTGGATACCTGGTCAGTCATAGCATAACAAGCTGTAAAGGTCAGAGCACTGAACCAAAATGACATTTCTGTTGGACATCACAGCTGCTAAGAATTGTTCACAGACTTTGTTTAAGGTGCTCCGTGATTTAATGAACTTACTTTGGCGCAAAATAAATATGGTTATGAGGGTTCCTTTTGTATTTCCTGAAGACTGTGTTTGATATTCCACATTAAGGAAAGATGTTTATTCAAGTCAGTCAACTTAGAGTACTTAAATGAGTGAAGGTTAATCAATAAAAATTGTTGTTATTACCTTTTGGTAGCAATTGTTTTTTGCAAAACATAAATGGGTCAAATAACTCAGACACACTCTCTCTCTTTCTTTGTGTAAATGTAGTGTATGGCAAATCTGAGGCAACTTGCCAGACATTTGAGAACCATTCTGATCTAGGTGACCTCCCTGAGAGACAGTACCATGAACAGTGTAGAGGTCACGAGCAAGATCTTCCTTTGTTTTTTAACAAACCCCCGCTTTCCCCTGCAGAGTTGATCACCAACCCTTGTTTTAGATGAGCGAGTGTTGGGGTGAATCTATAGGGGATTGGGGGAACTATCTTCACTCTTACAGAACCCAGGTGCTCAGGTGAGTTGATCTTGACAGAAAGTCAAGACTCAACTATTGTTCTGCCTAAGCGAATATGGAACAGGGCTCCCCACTAGTAGGTACTCCCCTGGTTTTCTCTGAGACAGAGTCAGTTCCGTCTATGGAGGAATTAGTCAGTGCTTTAGTAGCTATCCAGGCAGAAGTATTGAGTCTAAAACAAGAGAATCAGGCCTTTAGATCTAATTTTTCTAAGTGCAAGCTCCCAATGGACTCTTGTGGGTACAAGATGGGAGCATTAGCTAAGGGCAGAAGGCCAGTTCTTCGTTTGGCTACCTTCCCTGCTGCTGGAAATGGAGTGTCCCATTCAGGTTCAACTAAACCTCCACCATGGTCTCAACCCATACATCTAACTGTACTGTCTTAATCTTCTGTGCCCCTGGCAGCCCCAGAGCATTTCAAGGGTGATAGTAACAAATTGGTATATTTATGATGCAACGTCACTTAGAGTTCATGTGTAGACCTGCAGTCTTCCCGTATGATGCTGCCAAAGTTGTTTTTGTGAATTTCCACTTAGTAGGGAACGCTGCTACATGTGCTGTTCCTTTGATAGATACAGACGATACAGTGTTGTACAATTTTGGGGTGTTCAAAGAGGGGATAAAAAAGACTGTTTGCTAAACATACCTTTGTGCCAGCCAGCAACAACAAACTATTAGATCTAAGACACGGAAATAGGAACTTGCTAACCTATGTCAGTGCTTTTAATAAACTAGTATCAGAGACCAGTTGGCCTGTGGAAAAGAGAATAAAACTTTTTTACAGAGGGTTACGAGATGAGTTAAAAGATGTTCTGGCCCTGATTGTGGATCCCCCCGAAGATTGCTCGGCTTACATCGACCTGGTAGTTAAGGTGGATCAATGTCTGGGAGAACGAAAAGGTGAAAAGAACAACGGAGAAGGTTCTAGAGTACTTCTCTTCCAAGGTGAAAAGAGAGAAGGAAACAAAATAAAAATACTGACGTTCCGGAAATATTCGAGGACCACTATCAATGGAGGAAAAATAGAGTAGGTGCAAACTGAATTTATGTATTGTGGTGCAGGAGGTCACTTTGTAAGAGAATGTGCAGTGAAACCAAAAGGAATGAAGAAGAGCATAACAGTGGCACTTATACTAGAAACCGCACTGGAAAACCAAGGTACTCAACTAGGAAGGGGTCAACTCGTCGAGTATACCCAAGCATTAGATCCCAGAGAGTTTGGTGTATATTCTAACCCGAACCCTGAAACACTTCACCATTACCGTTACCAGTAGGCTTTACATGAAATGTGTATGTTGCCTCTGCTTGTGACCACACAGAAGTCCATATTGATTTCCTGCAATGTACTGGAAACTAAGATGAAAGGTTGGAAAGAGCCCTAGACAGCAGTAGGATTTTCAGAGCTCCTCCACAACGCTTCTGAGCCCCTTTGAAATAGACCAGACTTGGGCGTGTACAGGATACAAGAAGAGGGTTACTTTGTAGCTGTCAAGTGCTATTGACTTAAGGGAAAGAGGTGGTTGGGTGGGATAACCCCTCCCGCTTTCTGCATTTGTTGTAGGTCTCGCCTGGCAGGATACACCCAAATCCGCCCCTGTTCCTGCTGACACTGAAAGACGAAGACCATGGCTTGATCAGTCTGGGGCGAATATGAAAAAGACAGGAACTGCCTGAACCTGTTGCCAGAGGTCGGCTTGCGGAATATACAGACCCTGTCTGCAAACTGGGCATACATATGAGACATAAACTAACAGTCAATATGATAAGATTTCGCTACTAGAATCTAGGGTTCCATTTCAGTGGTGAGTAAGAAACCCTTTTGCGCTCCATGGCTGGGGATTGTCAAACTATTTCCCGGTTCAGGATCAGAAACCTGGGAAGTTCTACAGCCTGCCAAGACAAGCTGCTTTGGACATGCCTTGAGGGAATCAGCTGACTGACTGCATTAGAGGGTGATGGAGCTGCATGATGAAGATGTGAACTAGAAGAGGGGTACCACAAGAAGCTGAGGCAAGACAAATGGAAGCCACCAATTACATCTGGAGGGCAGGACCAGCTTTACTGTGCTGTAGGGCTAGGCCTTGAAATGCAAAAATCCCAGCAACGTGCTCCGAAGCTGAAGTGCCCCCTGACTGTGGGGCAACCATGGAAACCACAAATGTACCTCATAGGTTTTCTTGCCTTTAACATCTTGGTGCTGAGAAGCCATGATCACACATGTCGCTCTTACTTGAAGGACTGATGTGTCAGGAGAAGTGTTGCACAGGTTGGAATCTCTCTCCAAAGTTGAAGGTGCACCACACACCCTTCTTGATCCCCACTGAGGACTGAGGTGGGCTCTTTGTCACATATCTAGTGATGGACTTGTGACTGAGCCTAAGGAAAATTGTCCAGTAAATATTCACCAGAATATAAATAGTGCAACCTGAGTGCCGCTGCTTCATGACTTGTGCTGGTGCTGCATACGTTTGTCAAACAAGGGTGCGTGTAATAAATCTGAACTGTGTCAGTGTTGGCAGTGCAAGGGCAGAGCCAATGTAATAATTCTTGGTGGACCATATGAAGAGACCCCACATTCATCAGTGCTACTCCTGCCGGCATACATAGACCAAACCTATCAACAAAGCAAAAGGACAGAAAGGTATCGTGCACGGGGTAGGGCAAGCCCTAACTTTTGGGACCAACCTAACCACAAACTATTAAGAGGGGTCAACAGGACCCAAGGGAAACACAAGTGAACAATACTCAGAGTTCCCTCAGGAGGGCCATTGTTCTCACTTGCATTGTTCGCCCATTTGCTACCTGTCCTAGTGGAGCAGCTTTTCTGTCTCCCAGTCCACAGTGATTGTTACCCTGAAATCTGCATGTCGAGTAAAATGCCCTGTGTTGATTATGTACAGTATTTGTGGTGTGTCAGAAATAAATTGCTTTTATTGTTTTTAAATACAATCACGGTCTGGAACTTGTTTTATTGTACGAGACTGGGAGATTCATTGAGGTCGGAGTTTCTGCCTCACACCTCATCTCTGAGTAATCCTTGGACTGCTCATCCTGCATACCCTGAGGTTCACGTGCTCAGTAGGCATGCTAGGGGTTCAGCAGGGCACACCCGGGTACAAGGCTGTGATTTTTACAATTTAACCCCAGTAACCCCTATCTGTCCTTGGACCCTAAAGTTCCCACAGTGCCTTGAAATGTTCCGGTGGCCCTTAGATGGAATGTATGACGATACTACGCGATCATGTTGATCACGGTATCTTACAACACGGGTTTTACAAAGCAAGTCGTTTCAACGACTTGCGTTGGAGGTCGCTGGACTTAGGGATAGTACGATTTACTATTCCAAAACCAGTCTACGTACAGTAGGGCAGGTGTTGGATAGTAAATCGTACTGTTCCTTAGCTTACAGCGCCCTCAAGCGCAAGTCGTTGAAAGGACTTGCATTGTAAAACCCGCATTGTAAACCTACTGCGGAGAAACTCCCGCGTAGTAAAGGTAGTCTCCCCCTTAAATGTATTGAACAGCTTGAATGCAAGACATTTTATGACCTGGCTGCGATTAGCCTTATTGCTTCTAAAAGCTGCCAATGTTATTTTGGAAAGTGCTGATATGCTTATTCTACTAGATTTATGCGTTACTTATTAATTTGTTTATTTTAAATATTTTATGAATTCACTCATGTCCTAATGCGGCAAATTGATTGCATGCATTCTATTCTGTTCTTAATGAAAGATCAATGACTAAGACACATTTTCCCGCACTTTAAGGGGCAGATTTACAAGCCCCTTGTCACACTTTTGCATCGCCGTTGTGTCACTTTTGTGTTGCAGTGATGGCGTAAACAAAGAGGCCAATTTACAACCCGACGCACCTAGGGAGATGCGCCACATTGTAAAGCACTGCGTCACCTTATACCTGCATTAGGTATAATGTATGCAGGGTGGGCATTCCTATGCAGGAAAGCCTTGTAAAAGTGATGCAGTGAAATCTACAAGATTTAACTGCGCCACTTCTAGGACGCCACTGCGGAAAAAACGTAAGGCGTGATGCAGTGCAATAAGTATAGGCCTCAACATGCATTGGTGGAGTTGCATCGTGCTTGCAACACAACTCCAGCAATGCGTTACTTTTGGGCCAACAGATTTGTCAGAATTTCTGACACATCTGTCAATTCTTGTTCCATTGTACTCAGTGTTGGAAATACGGCGCATCCATGGTGGCGCAAGAGTATCGCAGGCTAGCGCAGGGAAACTGACGCATCTCTACAGATGCATCAGTTTCTTGTAAATCTACCCCTAAGTTCTTTGGCTTCGACATTGCATGTCATCCCACTTATACTTGGCTACCTTTAAAGCTTCAGCCTCTGTGGTGCATCAGAATGTTTTCTACTCTAAGATTTCAGATTAGGAATCAAGAAGACCAGTCCCAAAATGTGACGAATTACAGGTGAAATATTTGTGTTAATCATTGATGTCTGTGAGAAATGTTGTAAATCCCACAGTTTTCCGTTTATTTTAATTTCTTCATTAAATGTACATATTTGATATGTACATTTCTTGTAACTGTGCAAATGTAAGGTTGTTTTAGAACATTCTAATATTTGTATTCTGGACTTCATTTTTTATACCTATCGCAGAGTAAGGCCTGCCAGTAACACTATTCGAGTCTCACTAGTGCAACTTAGGGTGTGACTTAGGGTAAAACGATGTCCTCATTATAGATCCAATAGGAACTCCTTGCCAAATCCCAGTTTTTGCACTTGTTCCTATACATTCACAGTTTTGCAAATCCGATAAAGGGAACATATGCAGTATTGCCGAGTGTGCCCCATTCACAGGTATGGGATTCAGAATGATGTGGTCATACACCTCCTTGTGAATACCACTCCCTGCATTAAAGGAATGTTAATTGTACAGTGTTGTTGCAGCAAAAAAAGGGATCTTGTAACCAGAATATTACGGTTTGTGTCGGATTTGCGTTGGATTTTAGCTTTTAATTTATGGGGTGATTTGGAGGTTCATTCATACCCTGGCAGGTGGTCTACCAGTATGTTCACTAAGCAAGGACTAAGCAAGGACTATGGCCTCCGCTGCATTGATCGAGTTCCTCCCGCCATATTTGAGACCCCTGCCAACCTCTAGGTTTTCTCACAAGCTTCAGGACAACCTCCAGTATGGCAATTTATCTGAGGGAAGAGCACTTTGCAGAGTGTGCCTCATTTTGCTTTGGCCTGCTCAGTGAAGTTGCCTGTTTCTGAAAAACAAAGAAACAATGACCTTGCTGGGCAGGGTGCTTTCTCCATGTGTGTCAGTGTCATTATATGATTTACCTGTTTGGGACCACCACACATTGCAAGGTGGTCCTGGTCAGGGAAATCTAATTAATGTTGCCCGCCCTAAGTAGGGCCTGAATGGCACTATGACTTGTTGGGCCACCCACCATGTAAAACTTTTCTATCAGCAGAATCTCTGTGGTTCCTACACCTCTAATGGGGGTGGGGGAGCCACACGTTTGGTGGGGTGGATGAACGGCCATTTTAAGGTGTTTTTTCGAAAGTGCCAGACTCTTAATGACACCTTTAGACCAGCAGGTTAACTTTAAAACAGGGCCAAATAGTTTTTGCATTCATTTTAGCACTCACACTTATTATGATATATTCTGGACCGATTTGTAGTCACTATGATTTTTGCCTGGGCATTTACAATCGAATGTATGACCAGATACAATCATGTACCTGCCACCCAAAAAGCATATTATTGCATTCTGAATGGGCACAAAAGAATTTACAATGTTTTTGGTTGCTCTCCATTTTTCACAACCAAACATTATATGAGAGAAAGAAATGCACCTGATGCCCTGAGGAAATGTTATTTATGCTAAGGTGTGTTGACACCCGATGATAAAAAAAAGAGTGCTGAATGATGC
The DNA here is from genome assembly GCF_964261635.1 of Lissotriton helveticus. Lineage (NCBI taxonomy): Eukaryota > Metazoa > Chordata > Amphibia > Caudata > Salamandridae > Lissotriton > Lissotriton helveticus. The sequence goes on along the minus strand of NC_136068.1, from coordinate 962,267,028 downwards.
CCACGGTGTTTTCACTACCAAAAGGGAATGACACACTCAAACGCATTTTAGATGTCTTATTACACCTGTGATGCATTTAGTTTTAGTACCAGAAGATACATTGGCCCAAATTATATATCGAGCGCACTTTTGTCGCTCATTTTTACACTTTGCATTTAGGTCTTAATGTGGCACTTACTGCACTTGATATGCCCTTGCAGGCTAGGAGAATGGTGTTTAGCGATATCCGTGGCAGTTAAAGTAAACCTGCTAAAATGCATTATCGTTCCTGCACTAGATATGACCAGGCAACGTTACCCGAAGCATCAAATTAATTCACAGAAACATCACTGAGCAATTTAGAAAGGGTAATTGAGGGAATGTGCGCTCCTTTATTGCTATCGATTCATAGGGGACAGTTCCAGCCAAATAAACAGGTTTTCTTGAAGTAGCTCGGCCCTTTGTGGTTATGTGCTGCGTGTTTTCGCATGTGGCTGTGACCAAGATGCTAAAGAGCTGAGGAGGGGGTGGCAGAGGCATTCACGGAGACAATTTGATTTCGGCCCTTACAGCATGCTCAAGCTCACTGATTGATGCAAGCGCAGAAGCATGAATAGAGGTAAAGCATTTTTTTGTATGGCATCATGGGCCAGGAGGATCTGGCAATCAGTGGCACTGAGCATGATGAGACTTGCCCAGCCAACTATTGACAATCGATGGAGAGAAGGCGACCACAGACAATGGAAGGGCCACAAGAAGGGGAATAATGATCAAGACATTGTTGCAAGTGGCACATTTGACACTTTCAACTTTTGGCCCACTTCATTTTGCATGCTGGGATTCTTATGCCAATACTTAAAGAGTAAAATGAAACTTTTTTTTACATACTTCTATGACAATGTAAAAGGGATACTATTTGCTCTTACAAATTGCCTTAATGTTACAGATTTCGGTGGCCATGTTTCTCTCATCTATTAGTCACCAGTTTAAGTGAACTCTGTGAGTGGCCATTTAAGCAGGTGGACCGTTCCCATTGAATGTCACCAAGTTGTGTATGAGGTAATCAGGACCCTACTGGGCTGTGTGGGGGCATAACACACTTACAGAGCCTGATTCAGGGCTCAAATGCATCAAAGCCGAAATCCTTTTGTGCATCCTCATCCCTTTGGGGAAAATAGTGTAACTCTTTGTAGAAAACTGGTTACAACCGGTTGAGAGGGTGTGAAACCCTACTCAAACAGCAAACTCAATTCTTGTCAGGGTGACACACAAGGAAACCAAAAATTAAGCTGTGCTTAACCCTTTAGTAGCTTGGCACCACTTAACTTAGAGGCAATCTGAAAAGTATTTAGGCAGCACCTTTTACAGTAATGAAGTGAAAACACAAAACAAGAAAAATCCCACTCCAACTTAGAAACATTGAGTAAATTGTAATTAATTATTTAACACCAAAACGACAAAAATCCAATTAGTAGAACTGGAGATATACTGTTTTAAAAGTTGAGGTGAGGTTGAGGTGAAAATTGTGCTGAAAAGCACAAAGCACCAACTGTGGTGGTAGGGTCAGACCGGGACAATGTCACATATTCAAGCCGACCGTGAGGGAGCATGGGCCAGATACAGAGATCAAGCTAATCCGGTTGAGAAACCGGGTTTGTGGAGTGCTACACTGCACTACGGCAGTTCCAAATAGCGACGCTATGTCTGTGTTGAAGATATGTTGTACTGTGGTGGTTCTGATGAGCTGCAATGACTGCGATATGGGCTTGCATGAAGGTTAAGTTGCGCTATGGGGTCTACATCTAAAATGCGGTGCAGAGTGGGAGTTCCGAGGAGCTGTGCAGTCTGCAATACCGGATTGCGGTGAGGCTGCATTGTGCTATGTCACTTCTAATCAGGTCCTGCAAAGAACTGCGTCGGGCTCGTGTCACGCTACATCTGTTCTGATGAGACCACAGCTGGGCCGGCAGAACACCTTTAGCCCTACTTCCAAGGGTCCAGGACTAGAGGGTCACCACTTTTGGGGTTAGGAATTTATTTATTTATTTCTATTCTTATATAGCGCAGGAATCGACCCCCATAGGGGTATCTCCGCGCTTGGCGCATTTCCAGGGAGGCCTCATAGTACCAGTGAGCTGTGGAAGAATAAATGAGATAATATCTTAAGGAGTCGAGAATAGGTGTGTTTTTAACATCTTCCTGAAAAGCAAGAAATTTGCAGTTTGTTTTAAAATGGGGGGAAGTGAGTTCCATAGAATAGGGCCTTTATAGGAAAGAGCTCGGCCTCCTTGCCTAGCCTTCCTAATTCTTGGACCCTGGATCAATTGCTGGCTGCTAGAGCGCAACGTGCGCACAGGGCTGTAGTGATGGAATTTTTCTTTCAAGTACTTAGGTCCCATGCCAAACAGGCATTTATGTATTGTGCAGCAGATCTTATATTTTACACGTTGCCTGACCGGCAGCCAGTGGAGTTTAGCCAGGAGAGGATGGGAAAGAACAAGTCTCGCTGCAGTATTCTGGACTACCTGCAATCTTTGTAGTTGTTCTTCATTGGCCGAGATAAATAGGCCGTTGCAGTAGTCCAGCCTACTGGTTACCAATGCCTGGACAAGAGTTTTCCTATGGTTGTCAGGTAGGAATTGGAAGACACGTCGTAGCAGTCCGATGACATGAAAGCAGGATCCTGCTACTTGATTGATATGTTCCTTAAACAAAAGTGTCTTGTCGAGCCGCACACCAAGATTTTTTACAGTCTGTTTGGGAGTAGGGACTTGTCCCAGATCCGGGGGCCACCATTCTGGTGACCACAAAAGCGTGGCCTCCCCAAACAGCATAACCTCCGTCTTGTCCACATTGCACTGGAGGCAATTTAAAGCCATCCAGTCCGATATGGCCCTCATACCTTTCGCAAAAGATTTTTGTACTGCGGGAGTTAGGGTACGGAAGGGGAATAAAAGCTGAGTGTCATCAGCGTATATGACACCGGGGTGAACCCATATGCTCTTGCAATGTCTTCCAAGGGGGCCACATACACATTGAAAAGTGTGGGGCTTAGGCATGAGCCCTGTGGCACTCCCTTGGTGAGCTTCCTTAAGGTGGAATGATGGGAGCCCAATTTGACTCCTTGCAAGCGGCCTGAGAGAAAACTCTCCAGCCAGGACAGAGCCACATCTCCTACGCCCTTCTCCCTCAAACGACCGAGAAGTATTTCATGCGACACCGTGTCGAAGGCAGTGGATAAATCCAACAGCACCAGAATCATGAAGGCTCCTCCATCTAGTGACATCCTGATGGTATCGGTCACTGAGAGGAGGGCAGATTCGGTGCTGTGATTGGGCCTGAACCCAGATTGTGAAAAGTCCAGGCCCTCCGCTGCCTTGATGTATTTTGACAAATGGGAATTCACATGCTTCTCGGTCATTTTACCAAGATAAGGTAGGAGGGAGATGGGTCGCAGGAATCACAGCAGCAGAGTCTAGGTGCAGGTTTCAAGATGGTTGAAGTCTTTTCTGTCTTTGAGGCTTTGATCAGAAGGCCAGCCAAATAGTCAGTGGAGTCACTCTGGTGGTCCTGGGTTCAAGGTGCAGGTCCAGTCCTTCTCACTCAGACAGTAGGTATCAGAGTAGTGGGGCAGCAGCTCAGTCCTTCTTGCAGCAGAGCTGCAAAGCAGTTCGGTGGCATTGTAAGAATTGTGACTTAAAATCCAACTTTAATATTAAAGAGGGTTTTAAATTGCAAATCCTTAGAGACCAAACTCGACTTTCTTACCTGTTCTCAACTGAATTTATCACTTTAAAAATTTTATAAGGTAACTCAATGTCATCGTATGGAAGCGGTAGGCCTCACAATAGTGAAAAACAAAGCTTTTTTTAATACTGGGACATGTAAAACTCGAACATACATGTGCCAATTTTTAAATAAACTGCACCCTGCCCTATGGGATGCTTAGGGTCTTCCCTATTGGTGACTTATATGTATTAAAATGGGCGGTAAAGGCAAGGCAAACATTTTTTTTTGCCAGGTCGAAATGAAAGTTTAAAACTATAAACACAGGCTGCTTTGGCCGACCTAATATGCGTTAAATGGGCTACTAAAGTGGGTGGCACAATGAGTGCTGCAGGCCCCGAATAGCATTTAATTTACAAGCCGGCTGACCTGTAGTACTACCTTACTAGGGGCTTACAAGTAAATTAAATGTGCCAATTGGATGCAAGCCAATTTTACCATGTTTCATGGAGCGAACACAAGCACTTTAGCACTGCTTAGCAGAGGTTAAGTGCAGAGAGTCCTAAGGCCAACAAAAACAAATTCATCAAAAATAGTAGGAGTAAGGCAAAAAGTTTGGGGCAAAACCATCCTACGGCTGACACGTCTAATACTCTTGTTTGAGGCCTGATAGACTCCCGCCCCACTTCAGATTTTAGGAAGGACTCAAGTAGAACCTGAGATTTCTGGAACCAACAGGTTTTGCCTATAGCTCCAGAGCACATTGTTCATTAGGTTTAGGAACACTGAAACCTAGCCAAGAAACATTCAGATTCCCCTGATGGCCAGTACTGTTGTGGCTCTTTATCATGGCCAGCGTTTCATATGTTGCAGCAATATTTCATTATATATCACTGAATCATCTCCCTAATATCACCATACCTTTAACCTTTATATCATCTCCAAAATATCAATTCCATGAATATTATCCAAGAAACGTTTAATATTGTTTCATCGTAACTGTAAGCATAACTGTACTTTGAATGTTTTTTATTCTTAGTTTATACATATATATATATATATATATATATATATATATATATATACATATATATATATATATATATATACATATATATATATATATATATACATAACCTACTTGCAATCAACAGATGTCATGAGTAATGTCACCACCAACCATGTCAAGAGTGATGTAATATATGGGTTCATAAGCAGTGCATTGCTGGAGCATAAGTTATAGTTAGCTCTGGTAACTATGACTGCTGAATTTTACTGGTTTTTGTATGAGTGAAATCTGAGCCTAACTATAACGTCCCTGTAACGTTTGTTTTTTTCAGTGAATTTCTAGGGTTTTTTAACATTAAGTAAGATGTCCATTGCAATGCACTGTAGGAGAGGGGGGGTTGATACATGTCCTGGCCTGGCATTGTGCTGCCCCCTCCCAAGCTTGCTGCTCCTGCCTCTCCTCCTTCTTGCCATCCATTATCCAAGTCCATGCCCCTTCTCCCTCATTACAGCCCTATGTGGTCATTGGTCTGCCATTGCAATTACCGCCTGGCTTGAACATATAGCTTGCTGCCCCATCCACCTCTCCCTTCCCTCTGTTGTCTGAGTCCATGCACCAGCCCCCTCCCTCCTGCCCTGCATGGTCTGATGTGCTGCCATTGCCCTCCATTTTGCATGATGTCTCTGCACACCCCTCCTGCCCTTCCTTGCCCAATTCTATGTACCATCATTGCCCTACTGCTCCCTCTTTTTGGCCCACCATGGACCTGCCACTACGCCCCTATCTACTCTGAGTGTTCTGTTGTACTACCACTGCCCCTCCCACCTGCCTAGCATGGTCAGATGGCTGTCACCTGTCCCTGCCACCTCCACCATGCCTGCCCAAATTCCATGCCCCTTTCCCCTCCCTGCCGTCCTCCGTTGACCATTTTGCTGCCACTCCCTTCTGATTTCCATGCTCTATTGTGCTGCAACTGCTCCTCCTGCTTGCCCTGCATGGTCTGTTGTGAAGCCCCTTCCCCTCCCCCTCTTTTCCCCACCCCTGTCTTCTGTCTTCAATGGTCCTTTGTGCATGGCCCTGCCCCCTCACTCTTGCCCACTATTGCCATTGCGCTGCCACTAACCCTCCTGCTTGCCATACAAGGTCTTCTGTGCTTCCACAGTCCCTCCACCCTGCCCTATGTGGTCAGCTTGCTGCCCCTGACCCCTTCCTACCTTCCCTCCATTGTCTGTGTATATGCCATTATTGTCTCACTGTTGTCCTCCATGTTGTGTTGTGCTTCCAGTGCCCATCCTGCCTGCCCTCCAGGGGCCTTTCTCCTGTCGCAACTGCAACTGTACCTTTGTCTGCCACCACACACCAGACCAGCGGCAAAAAAAGGCCCGGCCGCCTCAGCTGTTTCCTGCTCAACACATGCTCCCTCCATCAACACATCGGGGAGATCTGGGACCTGCTCGACTCCATCTCCCCTGACATCGCCTTCCTCACAGAAACCTGGATGAAATCGACATCAGCACCAGGCATCGCCACCGCCATTCCAGACAGCTACAAAGTCATCCCCAAGGACCTCACCACCAGACCGAGAGGAGGCATCGGTATCCTACACAGAAACCCCTTTCTTTCACCACCAGCTCGGATGACAAAGTGACCCTCAGGGAGCACCTCCACTTCCAGATCCAGGCCAACCTGAACACCACCCTTTGGCAGGACTCCGGGACTCAGTCCTTCTTTACGGAATCCCTAGTCTACTTCATCGCACATTACGACTTCACCTCCACGGACCACACCCTCCTCGGAAACCTCAATTTCCACCTGGACAACCTCAATGACCAACACACATCATCCCTACTGGAGAACATCGCCACCATCGGACTCAAGAAACTAGTCACCTTCAACCCACTCAGCCTAACACATGCTCTACCCCATCTTCTCCACAAGCAACAACATTTCCTTTAGCCACATCTCTGAACTACAGTGGCCTGACCGCCACTGCATCCATTTTTTCTTCACAAAACCTACTGTACACCATCACGCCCACCACTTTCCACACAGAACTGGAACAAGGTCACCAATGAACAGCTCACCACATCCCTCATCAAAACCCCAACACCGACATCCACGGAAAATCTTCAGGCAAGCAAACCTCTAAGAAAGTCAGCTGGCTCTCTACCGCCCTCCAAGAGTCCAGGTGCACCTGCAGACAGATCGAGAAAAGATGGAGAAGCAGCAAGGCCCTGGCGGACCATGCTGCCTTTAAAACCCAGTCACTGAACACCACCACCTCATCAAAACAACTAAGAAAACTGCCATACAGGAACACATCAATGCCAATTCACACAACAGCAAATAACTTTTCACCGTGGTCAAAGAATTCACCAAACCCGGCACGGAGACAGCAGACATTCCCCCTCCCAAGACCTCTGTGACAACCTTCCGACCTTCTTCCACTGCAAGATCAAGGCAATCTATAACAGTTTCACAAACCAAGACCCACCGACCTCACACTCAACCACCACACACTAGACCCCAGCAGACCCTGCTCAACTGCCCCCCCCTCACAAATGACGAGATCTTCAAGATCACGAAGAGCATTAACTCTGGAATCCCCTTGGATCCCTGACCCCACCACATCTTCAACAGAGCCACTGCCTCCATCGCACCCGATTTCTGCCCACAATCAACTGCTCCATTGAATCTTCCCTGAAGACTGGAATCATGTAGAGATCAAGCCCTGCTGAAGAAACCCTCTGCCGACCCGACGGAACTCAAGAACTACAGAGCCATCTTCCTGCTCCCCTTCACACCCAAAGTCATCGAGAAGGCTGTCAACGCCCAACTTTTTGAGGTCATCAAAATGAACAAAATCCTGGACCACTGCCAATCTGCATTCAGAAGCAAACACTGCACCGAGACTGCTCTCCTCGCTGCCACAGGTAACATCAGCATTCTCCTCGACAGAGGCAAGGCCACAGCGGAATAAAGGCAGTAGCCACCTGGATGAAGGAAAGCTGCTACAAGCTCAACTCAGACAAGGCCGAAGTCCTCAACCTGGGCCCCACCCTCTCTGCCTGGGATAACTCCTTGTGACCTGCAGTGCTTCGAATCCCTTCACAACCACGGACCATGCATGGAACCTCTGCATCATCCTGGACGCCTCGCTCTCAATGAACAACCAGATCAATGCCATCTCGCACTCCTGATTCCACAGTCTCCACCTGCTCCAGAAAATCTTTAAGTTGATCCACAATGAGTCCAGGAAAAAAGTCTCCCATGCACTTGTCAGCAGCAGACTCAACTACAGCAACGCACTCAATGCCGGCACCATGCAAAAACTCAAAAAGAAGTTGCAAAACATACAAAATGCTTCCACCAGACTCATCCTGAATACCCCCCGCTGGAGCCTTATCACCGGCCAACTGCAAGACCTCCACTGGCTCCCGGTCAACAAAAGAATCACCTACAAACTCCTCACACGCACCTACAAAGCCCTCCATAATGCCGGACCCCTATACCTTAACCACTGTCTCTCCTTCCACACTCCCATCAGATATCTCCGCTTGGCCCATCAGGCCCTGGCCACCATCCCCTGGATCCGCAGGACCACTGCTGGAGGAATATCCTTCTCCTACCTCTCTGCATAGACCTTGAACTCCATACCTATGCATCTCAGGCAATCTCCATCTCTGCCTCAATCCAGGAAGGACCTCAAGACCTGGCTCTTTGATTGAACAGCAGACCTCTCCTCCCTCAGCGCCTTGAGACCCTTAGGGGTGAGTACTCACACTTTACAAGCAGAATGATTGATTGATGTATTGGTGTTGTGAGGGAAGCCACAGCAACACCAACGGAACGCCCCTTTCACGCAGTGTTCTGCATGAAAGGGGCACATGTTTTGCAAGGCCATGAAAAGCCACGCAAAGTGGCTTTGTGTGGCCTTGTAAATATGCTGTGGGACATTGCGCCACCGGAGCATCGAAAAAGTGACGCTCCGGATGTGCAAAAGTGCAGCTAAGACCCTCGTAAATGAGGCCCAAGTGTTTTGCAAACTTCTGTCATTGGGCTATTCTTTGGCTTCATTTGGCTGATATTTGTGCTACATTTTGGCTCTTTATTCTCTGGTGGCCATCTTGGGAGACTTATTTGTTATGAAGCTCTCTAATATCTTAATTTACTGCAGTTTCTTCACTAGAAAATGCTTTCAGTTTTCCACTTCAATTCCATCAAGATGGTATTCAGATATCCCACACTCTTGGCATAAATTCTGAATGATAGCACTCTAGTTGCTCATAAGAACAATGTAGTAAAGCTGCTGATCACCACCGTGTTGCCAGTTTGGGCTACTTCCCCACTCAAATGGGTCATATGTTTCCCATTTGTGCGGGGAAAAACCATAACTGAGGGTGACAACATTTTGGGTTCCCAGGCCAACGTCCTCCCAGACCCCAACCTCTCAGGCAGCAGCCTATCATGGCCACACCTACAAAAATGGCACAAGCAGTTACATTAAGGCGCGAGGAGCCATCATGCCCCTTAATGTAGCTACTTATGTTGTTATTGTCACCATTTCCCAGTGGCGTTTCGTGGCAGGGCCGTCATTGTCATTCAGTACGTGAAAACGCTTCTAATGACGGGCCTGTTTGAAAGGAATGCCGCCATGTGTGTATCCTATCCTCCAGTAACGGAGTGACCTGTGCTCAGGAAGAGAGTCAAGCTTTGCAGTGACTGGTCCTGAAATAGAAAGTCTCCTCTCCTTCTCCTCTTTTATGTCAGATGCCGCGTGCCTAAGGCCTGCTATGAGAAAAAGGAGGAATGCTAAAAACACTAAGAGAAATCTGTTGGTTAACCCACCGTGTGCAATGATTTGTGTTTTGCCTAATAGCAGTTTTGACTTACTATAAAGTAGCACAGAGGGTTAATGTGCCTGCTGCAGAGCACACCTCTTGTTACTTCAACTTTTTAAGCTACAATTCTGCCGATATAATGCAAAAAGGTAAGAATCAGAATCCTGGATCTGCATGCTCACTGCAAGGCATAGGTTTAGAACCTTATTGTTTTTTTCTTTCTTTTGTTATTCTAGGATTGCTACAAAGGCTTCATTTGGACAGCAATATCATCTTTTTTATGTATTAACATCACCAATATTGTATTTGTTTATGCTTCTCCAGACCAAGCACTATTAACATAGAATAGCCATCAGGCTGAATATGTGACTCCCACACCTTTTAACCCTCATTCTCTTATGTAACATTCCTTGTACATTAATGTATCGTCTTCTATAATTCATTGTATAATATGTGTGTGGTATAAAGTGCTCTGACACATTACGCTTGCTCTGGGATGAGTAGAGCTACAAAAGAAATTAAATTAAAAAAAAGTACAATTTAAATTATTACTAAAGTGAGGATAGATACAGAGAGAAACCACAGAGATTCTTATAGTGTCTGTGCATCTCACATACAGGGGTTGTACTTAGCCAAAATCGTGCCTGCAAATCATAGCTTTTCTAAGCGCTTGCGAAGAGATAACAAAACGGGTGCTTTTTCCCCCTTGTTTGTATTGGCATCTAGCTTTTGGAGTGCAGATAGCGCCCGGTTCGAATCGGCCACCAACAAAAGGAGGGCTGAAGAAACACAATAAAGAACATATTTTGAATATATATTAGAATCGTCAGTATACTCTGGTGCACTATCCCATGTGCTATAAAAGGGGGGTGGGGGGATGTCCGTCTAAGCAAGATCCTTTTGTTGGTCCCAGGTGGAAGTCAACATAAGAAACACATATTATAGTCTATAGGTTGCTTCTCTGACAGTAAAGCAGATAAGTTCCTGGTGCTGCTGAAGGAGCCCTAAAGTCTGCAAATTACTCTGGGACAAATTCAGCATATTCCACTATCTCTGGCCCAGATCTGGGTCAATAAATGCTACTGACTGTGTCCCCATAAGATTCTGCACTAATGAAACATTTTTATTTGTTTTTTAAATGCCCCAAACACTTCACAACGAGATAAGTCTAATACTAACTCTTCTTTTTTTTGGGGGGGGGGGGGAAGTTATAAATAGCACGAACTAGACCCGAAGGTATCAAAGCCCTTTACATGAGCACCGATTGCATTACCGATGGGAACACTATTTTTTGTTGGGCACATGGAGTGTAAGTGATTTGCCAGAATCACAGGATGTTGAGCGTCCCTGTCGTGACCCGAACCGGATCCCCAGCTTCAAGGTCGACCGCCCTAGCCGTTAGGCCACATCCTCTCCCCAGTTCTTCTGGCAATCTTATTTGTTCACAACAAGATGCATTTTAAAATATCACATGGTACAGAGATCTTTGTGTTTCCAATAAGAACCAAGCTGCAATATTACTTTAATAACTGATAGTTAATACACTTACTGAAATAATCTTTGTGCATTCTAGTCAAAGGTTCGATGCGCCTTAAAATTGCATAGAGGGTCAATGTGCCTGCTGTGAGGCACAGGGTGAAACATGCAGATTTCTTTTTATGTAGATAGCTCAGTTGTTTACTGTTTGTATTGCAGAGATCATTGTCACAAGTTACAATCCTTGTCATATTGCATCCATGAACAAGCAGAGAGTGAAAGCCTGGTGCTGAAGAGGAAAGCGATGACATGTGAGATATGCAGATGGAGGATTTCAGGAAGATGTGGAGGAGAAAAAAGGTCTCATAGCTTGAGCCTCACCTGTTTCAATACGCATGTGTGCCCTACAGAGAAGGCAAGGATCGGATGTGGGTGTGCTCTAAACCTTTTAATGACCCACTGGCTAGCACTGTGAGAAACTCAGAATGCTTTCAGTATCAGGTCTTTTTATCGTACCCCACCTTAAACATCCACCCGCACCTTGAACTCTCCGAGGCACCTGGAGGTTACTCATTTTATAATACACACCATACAAGTGTCATACATTGCATGAAAACAAAACAACACAAAAGCACCTGAAAAAAAAATACTCGTAGGTAAAGAATAGTGAAATGAAAATGAAGGTGACAAGTAAATAGGAACTGCGTTGCTGGCATGGATTACATGAGGTTTTTTTTTACAGTCACTGTTGAGAAATGTGTCAATGTTTTTTACTTGAAATTTGAGAAAATGTATATAGGACCATTAGTGACCCATTTCGAAGTGAGTTATAGAATCCGCAGTGGGTAGGTGATAGGTTTAAAGGAGCTGCACAGCCTAATGAGATTGCACTGGTCAATTTTGATATTAGAGGCAGTGCTAATGATGAAGGAGAATGGAATTGAATGGGACAAGTGGAGGGATGACGGTGTCATCAGACTTGAAGGAACGTTAGTGTTGAGATGTTGGGAGAGGGTATCAACTGTGGTTTTGGAAAGGGGTATTTTTCTTTTCCGCTAGAACAGTTTACATTTGGTCAACAAACAAACCCACCCATTTCTTGCCAAAACTGGAAGCTTTCGTCTAATCTTTGCTGAAACACAAAGGCAAAGACATAGGTCATGTATATGTTTTAGTGTCACAGTAGGTGGTCATGGTGAAAGACTTTGGAGTGCAGGGTAGAGTACTATTCAGAGTATGCGACAACATCTTTTTTGGCCTTTGTACATTTTAACGGGAGGAAGTGGGCCTCTAGTCAAAGTTTGTCAAACAGTTGTGCTGGAAATGCTTTAACGCCAGGGTGGTTTCTTTATATGTGTATCATTATGTGGTGTTAATCCTTTGAGATCCATGAAATGCATTAAATGTCTTGTTTGAGGAGCCATATTACCTAATGAATTTCAATGTTTCCGAACTTCAAATTCATTAAAATAGTTTATAGTCTGCTCTTGTATAGTTTGTTCATCAATCCTGGGTTCAGGTTTGGATTTGTGGGGACCGAAGTAAAAGTCGGTTCCTAGTGGGGTGTTGAGAAGCAATATGCACATTGAATAGAAATTAGAATTATGTTTAAAATATTTCCTGAAGGCGGTTTTTGGCTATGTTGAGAGATGTAACTTTGGTCTGAATTCTGGGTTGTAATTGGTCTGTGTTGGGCTGAATTTGGGCTTGAACTTGGACAGCGTTGGGCTTGGGACAGGTCCCAAAATATGTCAATACCGGATCACCAGGGAGTTAACTGTCTGTCTGGTGCTGGTGTTAATAGTGCATGTTTCAGTTTGCATGTCAGAATGTTTGAATGATATAGAAGAGGAAGATATTTGAGAGCTTACTTAAAATGTGTCCTAATTTTTCTTTCTACAGCACTAACCATAATTTCTATGACAAAATGAAACCCATAATTTTTTTATTTTCTAAATTGAATGTTTTAAATTTTACCTTTTTGATTCAATTTAGATGGTTTTAGGTGTGCCATACTTTTGGCATACGTAAGACTAAGGGTGCCCAGTAGGGCGCACCCAGGTGGGGTTATGGTAGAGCCACTGGTTGTTCTTTAGCTGATACAAGGTATTGACTCCCTGGTTTGCTATGTCTTTAAATCAAGAAAACTGTTCAGCGATCGCACCAAATGAACAGTTTTCTTGATTTAAAGACATACCAAACCAGGTAGTCAATACCTCATATCAGCTACAGAACAACTAGTGTCTCTACCATAACCCCACCTGGGTGCACCCTACTGGGCACCCGTAGAGGCTTTCGGCCCCCCTCCCCAACGCCCTTCCCAGTCCTGATAAAGACCCACTCTGAACCTTTAAGAGTGCTTAGCCAGGGTTGAAACGTCGACACTCCAATACTTTGGACTGGCACTTAGGACTCTGTGAGAAGACCAAAAGATGTGGTCCTCAGAAGTTCCTGATAATCTTGTACTACTGGCCAAATTCCCCTCCCTGTCCCCCCTCTTAAACACCACTGTATATTTTGACACCTTCACAAATATCACTGAGCACTGAATGTCACCTTGCTTCACATTTTGATGCGCCATTGTGTATTTTGTACAGCCATTTCATATTTGAAATCAGGCTGACTATAAATGAAAAGAATTTATAAAAATATTTTGTACCCTAGTTTGTTTTGATTTACAATCTTGTTTTCTCGTAGATGAACTCACCTTAAAATGTATATATTCTTTCTTCCTTAATGAAAAAGCTTGGAAATGTATTTATGAATTAGGATACAGTACAACTGAAAGAAATAGTACACACCTGACAGAACCATTGGTATACTTTATATACTTTACAATTTATATACTTCTGCCCAGGTTCTGAGGGATACTGGGTCACCCCGTTGTGAATTACTACCTACTGGTGACAGCCAGTAGTTAATATATATATACACACACACATGTTGATGTGAAGGTAGACAATACTGTGGTACACTATGTGGTGCTCATGGTAATATTATGTAGTCGATATAATGATATGGCTATATTGGGGAGGCTATATAGTGGGCTATACCAAATGTTTCATTTTGTGGTCACATACCTATAACAAAAGGTGAGCTCTGTACCTTAGGACACCAAAGAGAACTGACATCTTTAGACAGATGCAGTTTGATCACAACATATCTGACTGCTGCACCAAAGTGTCTGTAAAGCTTAAAGCCTAGGTGCCCTAAAATATTTAAAGTGCAACCAGGAGGGGCTGGGACAAATTTACATTTATTTAAATTTTGTATAATTTGGCTTATTAAACATGATAAGCTAAAAGAAGCTACTCGAGGAGGCTTAAAAATGTAACACCTATCTATGCCATCAGGCACTACTACCCTGTGTCTTTGGACGACCGTCACAATAGGATGCTTCCAAACACTCCAACGTTAAACTCTTTCACCACTGTGGGCATTGAAGGACTCTGAATACCTATAGTATTTGTTAGACTCAGTGGTTTCTGGCTGGCTGGGACGTATCAAAGCCAGAGAGAATCCACCGTCCTAGATAGGATGACTATGATACACTTGTCTGATAACCCATGCTCACCCTTGGGTAGCTTGGCACAGAGCAGTCATGCTTATCCTTAGGGTCAAAGTGTAAAGTATTGGCACAACACCACCCTCGCAACACACAGTACACTACAAAAAGACTCCACATCATATGAATAAAACACTGGTCTTTGTGTTACACACACATTGGAATCAAAATGACGTATTCATTGGATATATGCTTTACAGTTATATGCAATTGCCGAAGTCTCCCATTAGCAGCAGAAAAGCATGAACATTTATATATCAGTCATAGGTGTTCACATGCCCAGTTATCCCCTTAAGCTCATAACCAACATAAACCCATGTGCTTACTTCTCCGAGGTGTTCACGATCCAAGCAATTCCTTCCACATCAAAAGTGACAGAAACATATATGAAGGCTGTTCAGAGGTATTCCATTTTCCCACTAGCACATTAGCATAAAACACAACATTCCCAATATAGCATACCTTATACAGTTGTAATAGTCAAGAAATCACAGGTTTTCACTATGCCTCATGGCCCAGCCCTAAGCCAGTCAAACTACACCAGCCTATGATACACGTTGCACCCGCTGGTGACACTTAGATTAGATTGTCGGGACCACCTAAAGCGGATGGAAACAGTTACTTGGTTACGTCCGTCCAGATTAGGCCTTCAGGCACCCAGTGGCACCTTCATGAGTGCGGGATCACTATTTCCCACTTAGACAAAAGACTGTGACACCAGAAACTGATGCGCTTCCAAATTGGAGAAATGTTTCCCCTCAGGTGGAGGTACGAGCTGCAGTTGCTCCAGCAGCCAGCCGTGGGTGCACACATGGAACAATGAGACCCCTCTGGCGCTCAGGTGAGGAGCCCGAGAACCTCAGACAGAGGCTGCGATGTCAGGCACTGTTGTCCTCCTAATCTGAAAGTCTGAGACAGTCTAGGCTTCCAGATAGGGTCCTGCAGCCTCGGCAACCGCCCCCCAACACCTCTCGGGCACCACAGCCTATGGGGTGTGAGCTAGCACAGGCTTCTGGTTGCAAACACAGGTCCCTCAGACTCATCAAACTTCTCCAGCACTCCTCGAACTTCTCACATTCCGGCACCCTAGGTGGGCCTCTGATCTTTACAAGCACACTCCTCTGCACAGTTTGATTACAGCATATGTCAGGACAGTCCTTGTCCCAACCGACGATCACTTCCACCCGTTTCCTCCCGCACCCTGCACAGTCCTTATGTTCTTGTGGAAACGGGAAGAGCCTTTATGTCCCTGGGATCTCGTGGACAGAAGGCCAGCCAACAGGCCCTTGGAGAGTGCTTAGGAACCTGGGTGATGACAGTTGGCAATTAGCTGCAGGCCAGCAAAATCTGGACAAAATCCACAAAGTGATTGTCCCTTTCCTAGACGACGACCGGCCCCAGGCCACCACAAGTGTGTGGATAATACAGTTGGAGTCCCGCCTGCCCCAATGGCTCCTCTTGTCGATGTCTCACTATCAAACCAGCATAGTGTGGTTCCAATCCCAAAAGCGTTCCTAAGTCCAGAGGGCATAGACTCAGCAGTTATACCCACAAAGGCCTTTGAAGATGAGATCCATTCAAAAGGCTACCTTTGAAATGGACAGGCCCTCTCTAAATGTTGTTCTGTCTACCATCCTACCCCAGGAGACTTGATCAATATCTTTAGTGGGGCCAATACCCTGCCCCTTGGAATACAGGTGCAAAGTCCACCCCCTCGTATCCTTCCCAGAGGTTTGCAGTTTCCCTTGAGTTACTAGGCTATGGCCTTCTATCAGGAATGCACAGATATAGCTGTCGCCCCATCACCCAGATGTGGATTGGAGATAGGCTGCAGGCACACAGGCACACAGAGCCACGAGCCCAGAAATGCCCACTTTCCTAAAGTGGCATTTCCACATTAGCAATGTTGAATATATTGCACAACCGGAAAGGATTTGCCATTCAACTCACCAATATAAAACACTATACTGCTACACTTCTGCACTGAGGAAATACTGCTCAATAGCCTTTCCACTGGCCCTCCATATTAATCAATTCAAGAAGCAGGCCTCATCGTACCAAACACATCATCCAGTGCCATTGACTACCAGTGCATGTAGCGCACCTGCACACATGGCCTGATTCTTCCCAAAACTGCACCCTATCCCCAGTGAGTACTCTGAAGGAGAGAGAGACATGTAGAACCTTGGCAAGTAACTTTTAAATGCCAATCGTGTAACAGTAACCTGCTCACACATGCCCTGCCAAAGAAAACCTATGGCACGGTTTAATAGTTACCTCTGTGGGTGGCACAACCAGTGCTTCAGGCCCACAGAGGACCATTTGAGCTACATGCCCTAGGTGTATGTCTTACCCCTAGACAAGGAACTTACTGCTAACTCAAATCAGCCAAATATGTGTACACCAGTCACCACAATGTACATGACAAGTACACTGCTTTGGCACTGTATAGCAGTCTCAAAATGCTCATAGCCCCGAGTCAGGATAACAAGGTCCTTACAGGAGGTCGGAAGCAAAAAAGATCAGGGGAGATCACGCCAAAAGATGCCAGGTCTAACAGGGTTACATTGTGAGAGTCGAATTTTACCTAATGATAGAAATAAAATTACATTTGTTATTTCAAATCGCAGCATGGATGTGGATGCCTTGAAGTTGTAAAACACAATTTCCCAGCATTACAGCCCCATTAAAACCACATAAACAAGAGTTCAGACCGTGTTTGCACAAAGTAGAGAAGAATTATTAACTATTAAACCAGGCACATTTGGTGTAAATAATGTAAGTGACTTACTTTAAGAGATTAGTCTTTAATGCACAATGGTTAGAAAAAGTCAAATAAACAATGTTTCATTATAGGGTTGGTGGAGAATTGCAAAAACATAAAATCACAGTGAAATCAGTTTTTTATACCACTATATTTTGTGCAAAATAACACCCAAACTCTTAATCTGTATATATATGAATGTTCGTTTAAAAGCACAATTAAAATAGTTAAGGTTAGAAATGGCACACAAAACATCATTGAGATTCATTAGTTGTGGTTAGCTTTGCAATGCAGTATTTGTACAACAGCAAGGTAAACCATAACTCACACACCAAATGCAATGCTCATGACCTCATCATCGATGTGATAAATGCAGTTACAAAGGATGTTACAGGTCACATTAGCCCTAATAAATTGGAGCTTAGAGGGAAAAACATAGGACCCAGGTTGCCCTCCACTCACAGTATACTCAACAAAAATGACCTGGTCCTAATCAGTATAGGCAATAATGTTATCATCAACTGTGATAGTCACTGATATAGACTTACTTAAATCTAATTGTGATATTCTTTCTATCAACAGAGTGTGCCTTCTTCATATCTTCTAAAAAAAAAACCTATGTGTCTATGTGCGCCTGCTTGAATATCATTCAGGCAGTCTACTAAGTGTAGAAAAAATGTGTGTGAGGAAGGAAGGAACCTCACGGGAGCAACCACCGGAATAGAGGGAACGGGAGCCCGACACTAGCAGAGACCGAGTGCAGGTGACGGTAAGAGGTCAACATATAGCGACCGCATCACATGAAAGGTGACCAAATATTGAATGCTGGCATACGAATAATCACAGGTATGCCATCGTACACCCTTGCGAAGATTTAAACACTGGAAGAATCCAGAAATGTGTGGCAAAGGTAACCCCCAGCCCTGATGAAGTTGCCGACCAAGATTGACAGGCAACGAAACATGTTGGATTCCCATATATTAAAACTAAGCACAACTGTAGAGTGTAGGTTTTAATAGGAGTAGGTACCCAGCACAGAATAAAGCGTATCACATAGCTAGGGATATCTAACTCAGTTTTTAGCTTTGGTAGAGTGCCGGATAGCGGCTCTCACACCCTTAGGGGTTGAGGTGCACATGTATGTAATTAGGTATCATCACTGTTTGAGTTGTTTATAATCATTTTCCTTTACATCATTCTTTGCAATTTTTCTCATTTATGGTTGGAAGGAGCCAATGATGATAAGAGGAACAGACTGACGAGTACCAGTCAGTAGTTCCCTGGTGGTTGCTCCCGTGAGGTTCCTTCCTTCCTCACACACATTTTTCTACACTTAGTAGACTGCCTGAATTATATTCAAGCAGGCGCACATAGACACATAGTTTTTTTTAGAAGATATGAAGAAGGCACACTGTTGATAGAAAGAATATCACGATTAGATTTAAGTAAGTCTATATCAGTGACTATCAAAGTTGATGATAACATTATTGCCTATACTGATTAGGACCAGGTCATTTTTGTTGAGTACAGATCACATTAGCCCCAGGTCCCTTATGTCCTCGTCCCATTCATTAGCAAAGTGGAGATAACCATCTCCCGACAGAAAAAAAACAAGAGCAATGCTAGGACCCTAATACTGCCCCTCCCACCGGGAGTACATAAGCAGTACTTACCCAGCATCCCTCCTGTTCTTTTTTTCTGTCTGTTGACAGATTGGACTTGGATGTGCTGGTGCTGCTCCTGCTTTGCTGGAGTGGCGGTCTTCTATCCTCCTCTTGCCCGGCTGTGCAGGCGCGGGGTTTCCTGATCTGTCTCCTGGCCTGCCAGGCTTGCTGGGAGTCAGTCGCTGTTCACGGCCGGCTCCCTGTACGGCCGGCCCTTTGCGGCTGGGGCATTGACTTCTGGTTCCTTCCGGGTCGCGGGCACGTCTCTCTGAGGATTGGCCGGGTGGGGGACGTGCCACGCTTGCCGTGTTCCTGCTATTTCCTTGGCTGGCAGCGTTGGGGTCCTTGTTCCTGGTGATGGCCCCAGCCTTCTGTAAGTTTCGCTTGGCAGTTTCTCTTTTCGCTGCCTGCTATGTTCATTGTTCACGCTGCACTTTTGGGCTTCGACCTGAATATACTGGAGGGCTGGATGAGACACTCCTCCTTATCACGGCCCAGGGCAGCAGCATACAATCTTGGTAGCCCTTTACAGTGCTTGGCCCCATTAACACCACAAGCATCTCTTTTACTGCCAATTTGCTTGGGGTTCCTGGCTAGTTTGCAGGTGGTGCTGGGCACTGGAGGGGTGCTCCCGCTATGGTGGGCTGCCCTGTGGTGGGCCCGGGTGCTCTGTGCTGTGCTGCTGCTCTGTTCCTTCTCCGGAGGCGGCTTGTTGGCTGGCTTACTCTCTGGATGTCCTGGGAGGGCTTTCTTTCCAGTGGTGACTCCGCTGTGCGCTTTGTCTCTTGGCGTTGCCGGGGTTTGTCCCGCGTTTCAAAGCGGGTAGGTGCTTTGGGGCCTTGGTGAAGTGGGTGCTGCGCCATGGGGGCCGTGGGTGCTGTACTCCCTGGTTTCCTGTCGCGAGCCTCTGACTTCGGGCTCATGGCTTCCCTATTGCTGCAGCCCTGTCGCGCTCGCTCCTTGCCGCCTCCTCTGGATTTCTCCCTGGTTGGCCGGTTGGCTCCATTGGTTAGAGCGTGGTGCTAATTTTGCCACAATCGTGTGTTCCTTCCAGGTACGGGGGACTGCTTTTCATTTACGTAGTCCAGACAAGAGTTTCGGTGCGGGGCTCCCAACACACCTTGTACGGTTGTTGTTTGTTCTGGTCCTTTGCTGGGCACTGGTGGGTGTTGTTTGTACCTGGCCCTGGTTGGGTGTTGCTGGAGTTCTGTGAAGAGCTCTGCAGGCTCGATACCCCCCTTGCTGTGATACCCGCCTCTGCCATGTTTTCTCTGCTGCGCGACTGGCTGCTGGTGGCAGGGTTGGTCCTCGCAGGGTTCCTGATCTGCGCCTGCCGCTGACTGGTCAGCCATGGGTGGTGCGCTGGGTCCGTGCTCCTCTTGCACCTGTGTGTGGGGTCCTGCCGGGCTCGTGCTTGCAGCTTGGGTTGCTGCGCCTCCACTGGGCTCCTGGTGGCCAGTCACGGTCTACCCCGCTGCTTGACTGTGCCTGCGCGGCCCTGCTCCTTGGGGTGTTACTGGTGCGGGTGCTGTGGTCTGGTCATGGGAGTGCAGGGCCCTTGTGTCTGGCCGCCCTTTCACGGGCTTCCTTGTCTAGTCTGCCAACTCTGTTCCTCTGCGGGCTGCCTGTTTGGTTGTGGCTTGTGCTCCGCTTAGGGTACTGTGTGCGTGGTTGGTCAGGGTCGGTGCGCGGGGGGCTACTGGTTCCTGTTCCTGCTTCTCAATAGGGCTGTTCCTTTTTTCGGGTGGGTTGCGGTGTCCGCTTTCTCACCTGGTTTCCATGGGCTGCACCTGGTTGCTACTGGGTCCGGTTTGCTCTCTTGGCCTGCCCCCGTCCGGTTCTATGGACTGGCCTCTCTGAGATTCCTGGGTTGGCGTACGCTGGGCTGCGTCTTTCCCTCAGACTGCCTCCTTGGCGGCTGTCCTGTTCTCCTTTGCTCTGGCTTGGGGCTGCGGGTGTTTGCCCTGGGGCCTTCCGTGTCCTGGGTTTGCTTCGTGGGGGCTGGCTGGCTGGCTGGTGCTGGCTCAGTCTGCTTGCCTCTTACTTGCTGGGTGCTGCTGTCTTTGTTGCTCCTGGCTCTGGCACTTTCTGTGCACTGTTGATGGTTTCTGGGTTTCCTTGGTGTTGTCCTTGTGTTCCCCTGCTTTCGCTGTGCCGCTGGCTCTGTGTAGGAGAGTAGGATCTGCTTACTATGATTACCCCCACTTTTTGCTGGTGTTTCACTGTTTCTCGACTTTAGTCTGGCTGGGCCCCTGCTAACCAGGACCCCAGCCTAGCTGCTTCCTCTCTAAATTGATTGCATGTATATTAGGTATACTTCAGATTGGTTACTGGGTTAGCCTTGTGAGTCCCTAGTATATGGTACCTTAGGTACTAAGGGCATAGGTACCCCAGAGGCCTACCTGAAGCATGTATTATGCCACCCCTGGGAAGCCTTCCAAAATGGCACCACAAGTCTGCTACTGCAGCCTGGGTAAGTTGGTGCATGCACCCTTTACTGAGATATAGGTTACCTATGTCTACCTTTAATCACTGAAACATATAAACCTATAAGTCACTCCTATGGCAGGCCTTGTCAATCCTGAAGGCGGAGTGCTTGGTTTTGTGTGAGAGGGTGCCCATGAATGAGCAGGGCCCCTCTGCAGCTTTGGGAGCCTTTTCTCTGGGGCTGTTCTGTGATGCAGCCAGACCATATACTCTTAAGTGCATTATAACCTTGCAGTTAATGCTAACTTTGGAATGGCTGCATGGAAACATGTTGTTTTGGGTGTCAAACACTTTGGAATCCTACCCACCACGCCAGTCCTGGCGGCGGGGGTAAAATTCCACCCTTCGAGAGGGAGAGACATGTACACACTGACCTAACCGGTAATAGTTTAAAAGAACCCTAGCATCACAAAATGGATGTTGCAGCCACAGACACGGGGCTGATCTCCTGCTGCTGGACGAAACTCTAGCAGGGGACGCCTGGACAATAGGTTTCCTGTCACAGGGAGGTGTAACCACCACCCAGACGGGCTTTGGTGTATTAGGGCTGGGTGGGGGCACTCTGAGAGTATGTTTCAGACAGTGCTGGCGCACAATAGGTGTCCCTGTGCATACCGCAGTTCAAACCGGTTGCAGGGGCGTTCAGCCCCTGCTCTGGCACGAAACTGGACAAAGGGAAAGGGGTGTAGTCACCCTTCTTCCTAGGTCCTCCCATAGGTGGGTCCCCAGAGTATGTCCAACCCCTTTTTTCAGTATAAGTAAGGGGACCCGGGCAACAGGACTTTATATTGTACCTGGACATAACTCTGATACATATATCCTGGAACTTCAACATTCTACACGACTAGAAGACGGAAGAATCTCTCTTGGGGTCAAGGAGTGACTCCCCTGTTCAAACAGGCACCAAAGAAGCATCTTGCCGGTCTGCATTTTTTAAACTCCTGCCGGACTCTGACATATTTGCGACACAGACTTTCAGATTTCTCAGAGGCCGACACGAGATCCCAGCAAAGCTGAGACCCGCAGCCCTCACCAGTGACGTGGGACCAGAACTCCTGGACACCATGCACATTTGCAGTGCATCAACTTCCCGAGCTTTCCTTAAGTTGTGCATTGGGCTACTTGTAGTCCAAGACCCGAGCACCGTCTGCCCCAAAGATTGTGGGCCTACACTCCACGAGTGTTCCGTGGGCCTGCTCCTTGCATTTCAGCCCGAGGCTCCTTTGCGATCCATGGTCCGTCGACTGGTTGGTCCCCTTGAAGGTAACTCTACTTTTCCGTGGGCTTCCCTGGCTGCTCCAGATGTGCCCTGACTCCCCACCAAAGGGTAAGTCCCTCAGACCCTGCTGGTCTGCACCAAAGCCAATCTCTGTTTTCTGCATGAATTGCTGTTGCCAAGGCGTGTTGGGTCCAACCCGGAAACCGACACCGTAGCATTCGGCATCCTTTATGGGACAGCTCGAATCCAGGACATGGTCATCGTCGACGCCTCCTGGTCCTGGTGGCGGAAGAGTCAAGCTTCACCTTCTTCACCTACAAGCACCCGACATCGGTGGGCATCCGCTCATCGCCTTCCTGATCACTGGCTAGTGTCTCCTCTGCTTTCAGGTTCTTCTCATCTTCGATCCAGGATTGGATCACTCCGGACACTTCCCACTTGGTCGCCAGCAGCACATTTGCAGCAGATCGCCATTGAAACAACAAAAGCCGACATCAAAAGACACCTATGCACCTGGCTTCCCTGGGTGAGGTAACTTGAGTACTCCGGTGCTCACGTGGGTGTTGTCTCTAGAACCTCATAGTTCTAAAGGGGTTTGCTCCAATTCCTCTTCTAAGTGTACTTTATCCTTAAAATTCCAACAGCGACTTTCCCTATAGAAGTTAATGGTGATTCGCGGCTGTGTTCAGACACTGTACACGTCCCCTGTGGGTCCCCTGTGTCACTGCCTTGGGTGATTCCTGGTGGCCCCAGCGGTTCTACAGGCTCTAGGCCTTGTCTCTATGTCAGTTGTGGTTCTTTTTTTTTTTTTTTTTTTTTTTTAGCATCATGAGTAACATCAAATACATATATACACAATATCAGACAAGTCATATGAGATGAGGCATCAATCAAAAACAATACTAAAAATCAATATTGCTGTTTGATCATTAAGACATAATTACTCCCCAAATTTCTTGTACCTTCCGTTTTTGCCTCTGTCCCTTAGTTATCGCCAAAGAGTTTTCCATATTATAAATGTCTTTAACCAAAAGCCACCATTCCATGACCGTGGGGGGGTGACTTTGTATCCAAGCCCTGGCAATAGTTAATCTGGCACATGTAAAAAGTATATTCATCAAGTCCCGAAGTCTATTATTTACCCCAACAACCCCAATCATAATATCCAGTTGCGTGAGTACAATTGGCCTAGCCATTTTGGCCGAGATAACACCAACTACATCCTTCCAGAAAATGGATAGCTCGGGGCATGAAAAAAACATATGAACAATGTTTGCCCCCTTGAGTGCACATTTAGGACATTTTGTACGATCATTCGATTCATTCGATTCGATATTACAAGCCCATTTTAGAACCCTATCTGGAGAATAATACAATTGAAACAAAGTTCTAAACAGCTGTAGTTTCAGACTTGACGATTGAACTGCATTATTTCGGCTATTTAGTGAGGAGGTTATCATATCTGGTGTTACATTCACATCCAACTTTGTACTCCACTTTTCTGCCACTTTACTGATATCATCCTTGTGTAAAATAGAAAAAGTCTTATAGCCACAGCTGATTAGTGCCTTGTCGGAATCCCTATACATACAGCTCCAGATTTCGGATTCAGATATACTATCAAGGCCTGTTCTACGGGTAATATAATCCTTGATCTGATTGTATTTAAACCAAGCCCTTTCTGGTAAGTTATACATCATCTTTAGCTTTTCAAAAGTAGAAAATCCAGTATGGTCATATAGGTCTCCCAAATTATTTATGCCATTATCCGAAAACATAATACTAGCTGAATCATGAAAAACACCTGGTAACCCTGGATTATACCAGAGTGGTGTTTTAACATGAAATAGGGAGATATTATTCCTATTAAGGATAGATCGCCAGATATTTACTGTGTCTCGAATTGTCTTGAACCGTACTCGTTTAAAGTAGTTGGGGTCATTGAGTCTGTACAAAAACATAATAGCCTCCCCCCCTAATATAAATTTATGAAAATAAAGACATTTGTCAGGGATAAGTAGGCTGCGAAAACGAGTTAGAAAAGCAGCCCAATAATATAATTTAAAGTCTGGTAACCCAAGTCCGCCTTGGTCATAGGGGAGTTTGAGCAAAGATACCGCCCGTCGTGCTTTCTTATACCCCCATATGAAACTGCTGATGATACCCTCCAGTCTGCTAAAATAAGTATTACACACTCTTAAGGGTATAGACCGGAAAAGATATAGAAATCTAGGCAAGATCTTCATTTTAATTAAGTTAATTCGCCCCAAGATCCCCATTGGAAGTTTGTGCCATTTCTTAAGAAGAAGAGAAGTTTCTTTTAGTAAGGGTTCATAGTTAAGTGCAATTATTGAATCAAGATTAGAAGAGATTTTTACCCCAAGGTATGTTGCCACATTACATACTCCATCCATTGGTGTGAGTAGAGTAGAATTTATAATTATTTGCGTTTTGCTGATATTTAACCTATACCCTGATACCATACCATATGTATCTGCTTCGATACCTATACCTGATATCGCATCAGGGACATTTGTAGAGAAAACCGCTACATCATCTGCATAAGCAGTTATTTTTAGTGCTTTAAGGCTATTTTTAAACGGTACAATCATCTCTTGCTTATGCAATGCAATCAAGAAGGGTTCCATTGCTAAAGCAAATAACAAAGGAGAAAGAGGACACCCTTGTCGTGTACCACGTTCAATTGGAAAGATAGGTGAGCATAGTCCTGAGTAGCATACTTTACCCCTTGGTTGATCATACAGGGATTTAACCCATTTCAAGTACTGACCTTTTATGCCGAATGCAACCAAAGCTGCCCAGAGGAAGTCCCACCCCACGCGATCGAATGCCTTTTCCGCATCTAAAAGGTCAGTTGTGGTTCTTATACCACTTTCTTAATATATGGTTTGGTACGCCCCTAGGGCTCAACATATATTGTGCTAATTTACTCTGTGCTAATTAAGTTTACTCAATGTACTTTTGCCTCTAGCCTCATAAAGAGACTAGAGGGATGTGTTTAGAATAAATACATATATTTTACATATATGCCTGGTGTGGTTCTCCTTTCAGTTGGTCATTCACAAGATTATAGACTGGTAAAACAAGCTACTTTACATTCCTCCAAGACTTAGCCTGAAGGCTGCTCGCCACAGCTACCACTAGGATTGCTTTCTATAAAGGTTGTCTTTAACCTACCATCAATAAGGGTTGTTTGGACTAGTGCAAGGTGCCCACTAGAATAGTGGACAGCATATGCCAGGCCAACTTCTCACACTCTGTTCCCTGTGTGTTTCTTTGGCTTGCTTTGGTGGGTCCTGGCCGCCTCTCCTGGTTCAGCCAACAGTTTTGCTTGGTCTGGGTTGGGTGTCTGGCGGGCCTGCGGGGTGCTGTGCCTCAGGCCTTGCCACCCTGTTGGCGCTGGGTCTCCTCTGATCTCTGGGGTTCTCCTTGAGAGGGCCTGGTTGGTTCCTGGATGGGGTCCACCTAGGGGCCTGGTTCTGTGGGCTTCTTCGGACGGTGTGGTTGGGCTCCTGCTCTTCCTTTCCTTTGCGTTCCCCCGGGGGTGTTCCCTGTGGCGGTTTGCCTGTTTGGTCCCTGGGGTTCATGCCCTGCTGGTAGACCTGGCTGTCTTCCGCTGCTGCTGTGTCCTTGGCGTTGGTGTTTGTTTTACCCTCTTCTGTGGTGCAGTTCTTCCGGTTGGGGTTCCGTCTGGCCTCCGGGGAAGGTTGCTCCCTGGGGGATTCTGGTCTTGTCTGGTCCCCTTCGTGGGTGCCTGGCTGGGGTTCACTGGAGCTTTCTGACTCCTGTGGGTTTTCTGGTGCCTGTTGGTCACTTTCTTCGGCCCTGGTTCCTTGCCTGTGCGCTCTCTGGGTGGCCTGGTGTGTCACTCCACTGGTTTTGGGCCCTGTCAGGGTTTGTCCTTTGGGCCTGCTCCTGCCAGCGGTTCTCTTCCCGGGCTTGCTTCGCCTGTGTTTGTTTTCCCCCGTTGACAGGGTGCTCCTTATCCGTGGGCCCTCTTCCATCTGCTTTGTTCGGGTCTGTGTGGGGTCCTGGAGTTCAGTGCTTCTGGGTTGGCGTGTCCGGGGTTGCCTCCTGTTGCTCCTGGACTGCTAGCTTCCTGCTGGTTTGGCGTGGCCTCTGGCTGTTTCTCTTTCTTTTTGCTGGCTGTGCTGTCGCTTCTCTGCCGGGTGTTCCCGATTCTTTTCCAGGGTTCTGGTGTCCTGGCTCGCTCCTGTCTTCCCTTCCTTCCCTGGGTTCTGCTCCCAGTGTGTGTCTGTTCGGGTGCCCTTGCCCCCCTTCTCTTGTTGGGTTGCGCTTCTGTGGTGTTTGTTGTTGACCCTGGGACGGAGTTTCTCATAGGCCTCGATATTGAGGCAGTGTATACCAACATCCTGCAGAGAGAAACCCTCAGGGTCCTGGAGGACATATTGTTCACTGAGGATTGGCCCTATCAAACACCTAGGGCCTTTATACTTAATCAGGTGGAAATAGCCCTGACCAGGAACTATTTTGAGTATGAGGGTACCCTGTACCTGCAAACCCATGGTACATCCATGGGTCGTGTTTTTGCCCCCAGCTTGGCCGGGCTTTATATGGGTTCCTTTGAAAAATCTGTGATTTATGACATCTCTTGTCTTTGGTCGACCAATATAAAACTCTGGCGTCGTTATATTGATGATGTCTTGGTTGTCTGGAAGGGAGATGAATCATCTGTGTATCTCTTCCTGGAGTGGCTTAATCAAAGGAACCCTTTACTTAACTTCACGTCTACTATAACCAAGACACGGTTATCCTTTCTGGATCTTATGATTGAACCTAGAGAGGGAGTACTCCAGACGAGGGTCTTTCACAAATCCAACGGATAAGAACTCATTACTGGCCTTTGATAACTTTCACCCTAAATCCCTGAGGGAAAACTTGCCGGTTGGGCTGTTCTTCCGGATACCACGGAACTGCTCTGAAAACACCAGTTTCAAGGAGGAGGCCTGTCTTCTATCAGACAAATTGATGAGGAGGGGGTACCCAGATCGGGTGATCAAAAGGGCGAGAAAGAGAGCGACCAATGTCAACCGGGAACTCCTCCTGTCCAAAACTATAAAACCTGCAACTAACAAACCAGTGTTTGTCTCCACATTCAACACAGCATCTCAGCAAATTAGACGCACTGTCCTCAAGAAATGGAGGATTCTAAGTTCTAATGGGTTGCGCGTGGAAAAGCCATTATTCTCCTTCAAACAAAGTCAAAATTTGAAAGATATATTGGTTCACACCAGACCTATGGTCATGGAACATGGTGGAGCTAGTGCATCAACCATCTTGCTTCGCTTTGTTTTTCTAATACAGATTGTGTTCTCAGGGGTTCACCCTGCCCTCGCGCCATTTTGAGGTAGGCAAATTGATGAACTCGGTGAGTGTATGTCAGGGGTATGGGACTGGGCTACTCCACCAGGAGATTTATGCGAGGCTTATTGTTTTAGTTGTGGATATGAGTAGATGGTGGTGAATGTTGTATTTGTTTGGCAGCAGCTAACGTACATGGACACCTGGGATTTATAGGTACATACCGGATTAGTGTATGTAAGAAGGGGGCAATATAATTTTATATACGGCCCAGGGAAGATTGACATTGGATTCAGAGGGAATGAGTGACATACAATGTCCTGCAGTTTTTCATTGCACCCTCAAGAAGGATATCAATGCGGGGTGTTTGTTGATACAATGTTGATGAATAGGTTATAAACTACTAAGCCTAGCTCATACCTTATGGTATTTATGTTTTATTCTATTTTCAGTATTAGTATCCCGTTTAAGGGGAACTGCCTCCACACGTATGGATCTCTTTAGCCTCTGTGCCCCGTGAATTGACCAGATTAAGGTAATGGGGTTAGTGTAACTGGGACTGATAGAAGTCCTGAGGAAGACCGCTTGACCCTATATTGTGGGCATACCAACACGGTCGAAACATGTTAACACTTTTGGCAGTTTAAGGAGGGGTGTTATGAGTACCTAATCACCTCTAAACATGTCCATCCTTCACTATTTTAATCCTGTCCGGGCGATCCTGGAATAAAGGTGAATTATAGGTTACCCACGAGCCAGTTTTAACCACCCTTTTTACTGCACCTGTTCTATCACTGTTCCCAGTCTTTTGTTGTAGCACTAATAAGTACCTATTTTACTTATTTTTATGTTGTTTTTCTTCCCCCTCCCTATGCTCCATCCTGTGCGTGGCTACGCCTTGGTGTCTTGTAAGCAGACCCAATGATGAAGCATGTCACACACATTTGTGTGTGAGTGAGGGCAGTTTTCAATAACACGATGTGTGCCACTGCATGCAGATCACTTATGTGTCCTCTCTACCCCTTTTGGTGTTAGTGTGTTTGTTGTTGCCTCTGTGGGGTTCTCCCTGGTGGTTGCGGGTTGTCCGGGGTCTGCTGCTGGTTGGCCTCTGGCTTCCCTGCTTCCTATAGTTTCTGCTTGGCGGTTTCCTCTGTTTGTTTTTTCTGGCCTTCTGTGTGGTCCCACGGTGGTGTACTGGGGGTTCTCTGTTGGCCTCCCTGCCCTCTGATTCAGCCTATGCAATGCATGGGTTCCTTCCGCTGTTTGGGGCTCGGGGTCCTTCTGCTTCATCAGGTTGCTTGGCTTCGGTCCTGGCTTCCTGGTTCCTTTTGCGTTTTGGCTCCTCTCCGGCGTTGGCTTGGGTCGGGCCTGGTGGGTGTCAGGTCGTGCTGCTGTGCGCCCTGGGCCCTTTTCCGCTGCTCCTGCCATTGCTGCGTGCTGGGCCTGGGTGCAGTCTTTTGGCTCCTGCCCCAGCTTTGGTTCCTCTCTTGTCCTCCGCCCTATTGGCTCCTGTTCTTGTCTGCCCTTCGTGGTTCAGCAGGTTTGTGCCTGGTTGGTTCCTGGTTTGGGTAATGGTGGGTTCCAGGTTGCCCTGGGCTTGTGGCCTGCCTTGTTTTTCCCTCCCTTTGGGGTTGGGAGATTGGGGTTGTGGCCTTGGGCCCTGTCCCCGCCTCCTCGGCTCTGGGTTGTTGGTTTCCAGTCTTTGCTGGCCTCTCTGTTTTTGGTCAGCTGTTGGCTGGGCCTTTCTGGGGGTGTCTCTGGCCTGCGGTCTTTGGGGTTGGCCTCCTCTGCCCCTGCTGTTCTTGGGTTTTGGAGTCCGGTCCTGGTTCGGTTTTGCAGCCTCCTTCCCTGTCGTGCTCCTGGTCTACTCCTGGGCTCTTGCTGGGGCTCCTACATCTGGGCTGGGTGCGTGGTGGTTGTCCTTTGGTGGCCCTGGTGGTTCTGGCTTTCTTTCCTGGGGCCTGGCCTCCTCTGCGGGGTATGGTTGGCTTTGTCCTCTGGGCTCTCTGTGGGCTGGGTCATTCAGTTTTGTGGGACGGTGCCGGGCCTGTGTTTCCCTCCTTCCTTGTTGGTCAGGGTGCTTGCGCCTGTGCTCTGTGGGCTTGCCTTGGTTTCTTTCTTTTTGGCCTTCTCCGGGGTGGTCGGGGTTTGCTCAGTGTCTGTGCGGCTGCCGGGTCCTGTGTGCCTTCTTAGTGATTCTAGGCTGGTCGGCCTTGTCTGGTGGTTCCCTTGGCCGTGTCCTTTTTGGGTTTTTAGGCCAGGTTGCTCTGTCTCTGGTTTCTCTGATTGGCAGCCTCCTTGTTGTGGCTCTGGCCTTCTGTTTTTGGGTTTGGTTTTTTCCAGTCTTTGTTGGTGTCCCTGCTCTCCTGTTCTGGGTTGCTGACCGGTTGCTTCCTGCACCCCCCCCTTTCTGTGCTCCCTTGGGTTGCTGCGTTTGGTGTGGTTTCCAGGGTGCGTTGATGGGTTCGGAAGGCCGGTTTTTCTGCTTTGGTTTTCTCTTTCTTCATTTCTCTGGTCCCGTTGTCCTCGTCCCATTCATACGCCCCTCCCTCTTGGACTGCCGGCCTTCCTGTGTGAGCTTGGTTGTACAGGAGGGATGCTAGGTAAGTACTACTTATGTGGGAGGGGCAGAATTAGGGTCCCAGCATTCCTCTTGTTTCTTTCTGTCGGGAGATGGTTATCTCCACTTTGTTAATGAACGGGACGAGGACAACATGACCCGGAGTAATGAAGATTACCTGTGAGTAATAGAGCATTACTTATCACATTAGAAATAACACTACCAATGGCAATGATAAACATCGTTTTATTTATTTTTAGAATATGTGTAGTTGCGTACTGATGTTGTGCTATGTTCTATGTGAGAGTTATGGATTGCATGGGTGTTGCATGATTTATGGATTGCATTATTCTTAGTTTAACTGTGGCTTTTTAGGTGAATTTCGGAGGTTTTTTGAATTTATGTTAAGAGTAAGGTTCACTTTACCCTTGTTTTTTCAGTGAATTAGGTTTTTTCATCATATAATACCTCAGGCTTGTATGAAATCTACCCAACCCTGCTGACGTGGGGTTCGTTGTGCAACCTGGCTTTCAGGCTGGTCCTGTACCCAACTTGCCATGGGCAGCCAAACTCTGCTGTGGACAACCTTTGGTAATGTGTAATGGGTGTTGGACACATGGTCTGGCCAAAAGATTAGCCAGGTGCCTAGCCTCTGCAGTTAGGCTCTATTCCCCCCAATGTAAAAGGCTGCCAACACATGCTGTGCAAGGTTTAGCAGAACATCTTTATAAATAAATGAACCACATGTTGAGAGCAGAAACTATCCTACATTTGTTCTAAGAAGCCTTTTTGGTCTGCTTTTTAAAACCAATAAAAAGAGTTGATAACCAAAATTCATATCAACCAATAACTCTGCTTAATTCTGCCTGTAGGTTTATTATAATGCCTTGGTGACCAGAATCACTTGTACAGTAGATAAACGTATTAATAAAGTCCAGATTGGTTTTATTCCTGTTGACAGATGTTTGTAAACACACAATATTTACTGGAGGCTATAGTTATCTATTCCAAGAAGCAAATCTCCACTGTAGTGAGGATGCTTGATGCTGAGAAAGTCTTTGGTCTCATGAGTTGGAATACCTGTTTAGCATCCTGGAGGCATATGGTTTTCCTCACCAACCCACAAGATTACTGTCTCAACTGTATGCACATTAACATGCTATAATAATGCTCAAATCTTTCAGGTCAATAACTGTTGAAGTAACCAGGGGGGTATGACAGGGATTATCCTATTTCACCAATTATATTTGCTTTATTCACAGAACCACTTGCAATTGCAATCCGTAATGACCCCTTGATTGATCCACCTCTGGAGTCGATGGTTACATTTACGCTAGTAGATTATGATGTTGTACTGCTTTTTAGAAGCTGACAGGACAAATATACAGATTTCTAGATGTGTTTAAGAGAGACTCAACTTTAAGAGGCTATTGTAAATGATAAGAAGACCTACATTTTGGTATTTAATGGTACCAGCCAGTATTTGCCAGAGATTATGTGAAATACATACTGGCAAATGCCCAAACGATATTTATGGATTTATGTTACGGATTATTATGAATAGCTTTATAAAAACAGCCTGCTTTCTTTCAAAAGCTTCCACCCTCGCCCCTTGAGAGAAAATCTCCCATACAGTCAATTTTTACGACTGAGGAGAAATTGCAGTTCAATAAAAGACTACAAAGTACAAGCAGATGACCTCTGCGCCAAGCTAACAGTTAGAGATTATCCAAAAAGAATCATCAACTCCTGTGCCAAAAGAGCTAGAAACCAACCCAGAGAATCTCTCCTCGAAAGTCACCCAAAACAGACTGACGATAGGACCACTTGTGTCACTACATACAGTCCGATCACTAACCAGGTGAAAAAGATTATCAATCGAAATTGGAGGATAATAACATCCAACACTCTGACCTGGTCAAGACCCAGATTCGCAAATAAGAGGAGCAGCAACATAAAAGACCTCCTGGTCCACACACGACCACCTCCTAAAAAGAAGAAACAACAACCTGGGCTCTGGAATAATCCCCCAATCACTGGACACTACCCGTGTGGGACTTGTGTCATGTGTGCAACCACAGAACCTACAAAAGAACTACAACTACTTCCAAATTTTTTGTGGAAATTAAGAAAACACACAAATTGCAATACCAGTCACATCATATACATGATCACATGCCCCTGTGACATGCGATACATTGGGATGACCTGTCGAAAAGCGAAACAGAGACTCTGCGAGCACAGGAGCAACGTGAACTGTAAAAGAACTACGACAAAGATGTCGTCCCATTACAAAGAGAAACAACACACAGCCAGTGACCTGCACTGGGTGATCCTAGTTAGCCTGGACACAGTGGACAGAAATGCTACACGAACACTATTTGAAAAGGAGCAGCGCTGGGTCCACAGGCTCAAAACGGATACCCAGGGCCTTAACGATTCTGTCCCGTGGTTATCCCTAAACAGATGAACCTAAGCCCCATTGCATTACAGTACTTATAGTGAAAACATCAGTGGCTCTATCAAACGCAGCCGTCCACTGACTCAAGTCACATTGTCATAAGAGTAACCATCTGAATGCCTCCCAATACACTGGCCTACCCTTGCCCTGTATGAGATCTGCTCTAAATAAGCATTAGCACTCTAGCAGTGCCTTACAAGGGCCCCATTTTCCATTTGGGTAAAAACATAATACGTCATTGAATAGGACCCCTTGGCCGTCCAAAAGGTTCATAATTCCTCGAAGAACCAGTCGGGCAAAATTAGGTCAATATTCGACCTGTTCCATCATTGAGCGTGCAATATCACACTTCTTAATTAAATCCAATACCTGATCAGAACTAATTCGGTATTCTCTATATTTATTTTTTAAATTAGTTTCATTTGCCTGGTATCTGATCAGAACAACAAGTTACTGACAAAGCGGGAAGTATCTCTTCCATTTCCATTACTGGTGTGTTAAATCCCACCCGGAACCGCACCTCCTGGTAGTTCCGGGTGACTGAGAGGCAGCGCCAGCACATGCGGCAGAGTCCGAGTTAGAAGGAACACGGTTAACGCGATGCGCATTCCATCAACAACACGGGAACCAAACCGCAAGTATACACCGCGGCTTGTAACTACTTGTCTTTTGATACTTTCCTAGTAATCCTCTCTCGATAAGCCTTCATCCCCGATGAAGTATTTCTTCATCCTAAACAAGGTATGCATAGTGCGCGCTACGCATTGGGCACAATGATAGCCTTTCACCACGCACTTCGCAACAACGACTGCTAGACGTATTCTGACAATGAAACGAGCATGCTTATTTTCATTTATAACCACACGTGTGATATGCGATAGTGAGCATGGTATGTATGAGGTATGCAAGCCACCATAGACCGGCCACACCTTCTAGTTTTCACCGTAAACCACGCACTGAGAAAGTACTATTTTAAAACTATGGGCACTATAATACAGTACTAGCCCTACCTATCGGAGTATGAAAAAGGAAGAGTTGACGCCTGAAATGAGTATGAGGTTTAACATTGCCATTTATGAGTTCCTATAAAACTACGAGGAACTACTGTATATAATACGTGTTTTTCCCGCACCCTGTCTCCCTATTTGTTGTTGTTTGTGTGTGTTTTTTCATTATTCAGGTACAATGAAACCTTGAATTCCGAAGGATCAGGTCAATTTACCTTTTCTTTCTCACTAAGTTTGTTTTTCACTATTTATTCACCCCCATTGGTCCTGACGAAAGCCTAAGATCCTCTGACTACCAAAGGCTGAAACATGTTGACCTCTTTTTAGACATGATATGCACTTGAACCCCTTACCAATTCAAAAAGTGCACCATTAATTTTTTAACCAAGTCCGAATCCAGACCTATTAAAATTGTCTAAGTCTGGCTGTCCGGATTTTTTAAGTTTTATCATCACCACAACCCCTCCCCTACTATTCACGATCACTACTGCCTTAAACCAAAGGCAAAACCTCCTGGTGGAGGGTGCACAATACTATAAAATAACTCGATGATTACGCACGCACGTGTAAAATAGCGGGTACCCACTATATACCGCTGAGAGAGAACCATCCAAACTACACGTGTATGAGAGTTATATTTGGGAGATATCATTTCCTCTACTTGTGAAACCCAAGGTTTAAGCAGGACAAGTGATCCTTTCCCCTTTGTGATTAGAATAGCTTTATAAACGGCATTATATTCCCATTATAAGAAACGTAAAATCTCATTCAAAAAAAAGGAAGCCGCTTCCTCTTTCTATTATGGATCACATTCAGCGGCGCCCGTAACAGGTAAGTGCGGTGGGTGATGGGACGTGGCGCGGGAGGGGGGAAGTCGACAGACAACTAAATAGGCATTATTTATTTAATTTGACCTATTCTGTCATCTGTAGACTTACGCCCAGCCCCCGCCCCACTGCCCTGCAATGCTTACCTGTGCCTGCCACCCATGGGATCAAATAGCTTTGTTGAAAATGTCAGTACTCACATTATTTTTGTGGTGTTTTATAATGCAAAATGTGTTCAATCCAAAAAGTTATTTTTTAAATCAAATTGAGGATTTGTTTTTAGATTTTATTTGGGTGAGTAAACGTTCTTGGCTTACATAGGACAAATGGTATATGACGAAAAAAGATGGAGGATTAGCTCTAGCAAACATCACATTGTGCTACCTACCAGTGTTTGCTTAGTATTGCACCAGATTCCACAAGCTAGTAACTATTATAGTTATGACAATGCCCCAGTGCAATATATGTTGAATGATTCATTTAGCTCATTTAATTTAATCTCTCCTGCACTTAGTATTCCTTCATGTCTTAAGAAAGTTAAATGTTAGATTCTACTACCTTTCTTTAAAAGAAACCAGTATTTGAACTGAAATGAGTGTTGCAAGATGGAGAGATAATGGCCTACCATTTATCAGTGATGTTTTGACATGGCACGTGGAAATCATACAATAGTTTAGAACAACGTGGGGGGGGGGGGTGAATTAGATTTTGGCAGACAGAATATCCTGTCTGCCAAAATGGGGGATTGACTTTTCTATCTAGGGTGAGGAGGACTGTCAGCTTTCTGTCAACGAGGACCCCACTGATTCAGCAGATGGAAAGCTTTCTCGATGGCCTGATGGAGAAGGGCCCATTCGAGGAAGGTCATTACACCACCTGTCCTATGTAAGATGCATTGTGTGATGTCCGTTTTGTTGTCCCTCTCTGCCAGGTTTTACAGAAGAAAATTATTATGGGGTTCATTAGTACTTTTTTTGTTTATTATTAACTCCCACTTTGTGATTTTGTTTTTGAAAAACAAAAGGTTTGCTAAAGTTTGTGGGCTGTCATCAAAACCAACGACAGGCATTCAGCAAACTGTATGTAATTTGAGAGGAATCAGCTGTGATCTCTAAATTTAGTGGACTGTAGTCTGTCAGGGTGGTGGATGTAATGTCCTCCGCCTCCCTAATGCCAAATGTCAGCCAAAATCTAGATCTGGCCCATAGAAATGGAATGAAAAGGTGGGTTTGACTATCCGGTAATCAGATAACTAGGATTTTCCACTGTCATCTGAATAGGTGCAAATGCTTACAGTTTGGTGTGCCTCGCTCTATAAAGTAAATCTATCAGAGTATCCCCATATTATATAGAAATGGATTAATGAAACAGACATCAAAATGAATGAAAAGATTTGGAATTACACAAATGAATTACATTTCTCTACAAATCATTGTGTTAATTAGGTGCATCGATTTCTACACTGAGAAGATGCTCTTATCTTACTCCTGCATTCCCTTCACAAAGAGGATGCCAGTGCCTCTGCAACTTGCTCAAGGTGTAAAAGAGAGAATTTGCACTGGATTTGCCCTCATTTAAACGTACATGGGAAGAAATGGTTAATCGCCTAAACCGATAGGAAACATAATGTTGTGCCAAAACTATCTATTTTAGGCTACTTAGGAGACATAATAGGCATAAGGAAAGGCAAGCAAAGTTCACTTTTGTATCAATGCAGCGTAAGTTATTACTCAGTTATGAAAGATGGAACACCCACTTCTAAAGAATGGCATAAGGATATTGTTAGAGTTAAGTCTAAGGAAGCTACGTATGCAACTTGTATTGTCGCACAAACAGGTATCCGAAAATAATTGCCAATATCTGGAGGTGTAGGTGGAACTTGAGAATATACGTGAAAGGAGAATTTCTTGGTGTACCCACCTTTTGTAACTATTTGATAAATTATGCATGTATTCTTGAAAAAAAATATATTTGTATGAATGGGATCCATTTGCTGGATAAAAAAATCTTTGTACCTCATTGGCTGGAAGATCAAGGACTTGACTGTGAGTCACAATTCCTGCATCCAACTGTGTGTTCATGAGCTAACTGAAGACTGTGTGCTCTGCCCACAAGGGATTTTATGGTTACACATCTCACTAGTTGGTGCACACAAGAACACCATTCTCGTGTGACAAGCCTTGTCTTAGAAGAAGACTAGTGCAAGATGATTCCTGTGTTACAATGATCATTTCTGATTTGCAAAACGCATGCCAGTAATTGTTTGATCCGTTTTAACACTTGCACCTGTCTTCAGTGGTGCACCATTCCTCATCACCTTCCTTTTGGAGTTTTGTGAACTTCCACTAAAAGACTGCGTGTCTCCTTTCCTAGTCTCGCTTCTGAGTTAATAAATCTAGTTTCTGCCTTCCTCAACCAGATCAGCCTTACTCATGAGTTTTCAAGACCCTGACTTAATACCTTCTGTCAGACATCAGACGCTCCAGTCAGCATCTAGAACCACAGGCCTAAAACAAAGGGTCACATTTGATACATTGTCTCTCCTTTATATTTCCTAACCTGTCAGTTCGAGAGATTGTTTTCTCTATCATCCGAGGGTTTAAGGAAACAGGTGAACTATTGGGTTATCGGTAAAACACTTCCCTGACCTACCGGGGCATGGCATTATTCTCTATGGATTTTAGCAATCATAAATCATTTTCCAGGGGTGACAGCACATAAAAACTATCTTCCAAAGATAACCACATATCCAGACAGTGAGCAATGAAGAGTAGCACACTGACTACATTTCCCATGGACAAAAGTACTTTAAAGCTGTTGTTTGAAAAATCACAGGATCACACAAACAAATTCTTCTGAGACCGCGTCAGATCCGATTGAATCTATATTAATTAGCACAAATAAAATATGCTGCCTTTAGACAACAGAAAACGAAACCTTTTCAAATCAGCAGGGATGCACCAGAAAAGATGCATGACACAAGTTTACCCTTGCGCCACCACAAATGCGCCGCATTTACAATGCGGCACATCATGCCGCAAGGATAAACAGATGCGTGTCGCAACTGCCGGCGTAAGGTTGGTGCAGTGCTGGAGTTGTGTCGCGGGCGAGACTCAACTCCAGCACTGTTCCATCCTGGCCTATCCTCAACATGGTGCGTCACGCCTTATGCCTGCTTCAAGCAGGCGCAAGGTTTTATTATTATTATTATTATTAAGCGTTCTTATATAGCGCTCGATTACCCGTAGGCATCTCGGCGCTTGCCTTGGGAACCCGTCCTGGTTTCTCCCTGTGAGATACCCGTACTGGGCATCCCCAAGGTGAAAGCCAGGCATCCTGCCGCGGGTGGGCCGTAGTGGAGATTAAGCAAGCTAATGCCCAGAGCTGCAGAGTGTGAACCTGTGACTCGAGTAGGCACCGAAACGAGAATTATCGAGTCCGTGGATATTTGGGCTCAAGACCCTGCAGCGTCGGGAATTGAACCCTGGTCCCGGGTCTGACCTCTGCTTCAGGGTCTGCCACCTCTAACCAGTGAGCCACACTTCTCCACCAGTGGCGTCGGAAAAGTGACTTAGTGAACTCAGGCACTTTTCCGAGGCATTCCTGCGCCGGAATGCCCACCCAGCGCCGGAACGCCCACATGAAGGTTTCATGTGGCGCAGGGCTTCACAACGTGATGCATCTCCACAAAAGTGGCGCAACGGCGGCGCAAATGTGGTGCACAGGGCTCGTAAATCTGCCCCTTAGATTTTTCACGTAGCCCGTACCCCTTGCTTAAAGCATTCCGTTTGCTGAGCGCCCGTCGCTGCACGTGCTAGGCACGCATGGCTGCGCATGTTTCGTCATGCAGAGCGCGCTTCAGGCTCAGAACTCTGGACGGCCCCGGTGGCTTGTGAGATTCCTTACTCGCCGGGAGCGCGCCTTGGGTCTGCCTCCCTGCAGGGATTGGTGCAGCTTTAAAATGTTAAGTGCACCATTAGTGCTGCGGCGCGGCTCTCCCAGGCTCATCGCCCTCCTGTTAAAGTCAGCAGATCGGTTCCTTCCAAGAGTCATTGACATTTCTGGCGAAGCAGTTCGGGGAACAGAGGAGTTCTCAGCTTCCTTTCACTTCCTGTCTATTCCCCTACACGCTGTCAGCCCGGCCCCGCTGCAGCCTAGAGCACTCTCCGCAGCAGAACACTGAAGTAAAGCATGGAACATTATTAAATAATCGGCGCTGGTGCCTGTATAATTTAATCAAATGGGCTGAGCCGCAAATAGCTGAGTGGTGGTGCGCCCACGGAGAGGATCAGAGGTGAGAGGCTTGTGCTTAAATTTTAATGCACATTTCTTTAATGCACCCTGCGTCTTTTGGGGCGTGTTTTTAATGTAAAAAGGACGCAAATTAATTATTCTTTAATGGAAGAAGCCTGACTGACTCCAGCGAATCAATATTAACACTGCACTGATAAGTGTGATCCCATGTATGAAGGGACGTGATAGACAGACCGCTGCTTCTACGTCTCTGTGGCCTAGCTGTGTGCACAGCTGATGCTGTAGGCCGGGCATCTATCTCCACTAATGCCTCATCTACACCAAATAAGTTTTCAATAGTGATAAAATAAGGAAAGAATAAGTCTTCAAAAATGACTAAATAGGAAGCAAAGAAGTTTTCAATAGTGATAAAATAAGAACAGAAGAAGTCTTCAAAAGTGACAAAATAAAATAGAACAGAAGTCTTCAAAAGTGACAAAATAGGAACCAAAGAAGTTTTCAATAGTGATAAAATAAGAACAGAAGAAGTCTTCAAAAGTGACAATATAGGAACCAAAGAAGTTTTCAATAGTGACAAAATAAGTCAAAGAGCATTCTGTATTTTTGTATTGGGTCTAGAGATCACTGGATTGACTCTGGCTCTCGCTTATTCAAGGTCCGTCCCCACAGTCAGTAATGGTAATAAATAGCATATTACACCGCTCTGCACAGCTGAACAAATTGTGTTGTGTGTCTGTTTAAAAAAAATGCTATATGACCAAAACCAGGATGCAATAGCTTGAATTTGTGCATTGAGGTAAAACCCATTGTCAGACATATATTTATGCTATAGCAATGATAATAAACACGTTACTTTGAGCAACTGTACAAGCAAACTCGTATTCATACATTTATAATCAAAATACTACAAATGGTCAAGGCCCCTGGAATTATGAGATTGTGCGGCCGCTGCAATTTTCACATAAATTTAGATTTGCTGCAATTGCCACATAATCCATTATCTAATGCATAATCTGCAGATTTTAAGAAAATAACAAATTTGTTTCAAGCTGAAATGGTTCAAAAGTTAGAAATAACACAGCAACACATGTTGCAGTTTAGTGGAAGGCCCTTCCCAAAGGTTGACTGCCCACCTTTCTGATGCTTTTTGCTATATTTAGATGTTAAACTTGTACTAACGAGGTGCACCCTGCCCAGACAGTGTTAACAAGTGTAAAAAGTACAAAGTAATGAATACTCTAAAAACATGTGCTGCATTATGCTGCATAATCTTTCTTTGCTTGCCACACACTCTACTCAACCATGCCACATAATTTGGCCCTCCCCGCTGCATAATTCCAGCTCTCCTGACTATAGTGCAAAGGCCAAATTCCTAACCATAACTCACAGCCCTCATATGGAGTGCTGTCACATTGCTACTTAGATTAAATCATCTATAAATATAGTAAATTGTGTACAGTGCTAAATTATAAATTTAAGGCATAACTATACTTTTGAATTTCTAAGGTTTGTGTAGTTTAAGTTAATTTTGTCTAGAAATAATAAACTACGCTTTCCTAACTATAATGTATCCTTTTTTTAATTGAATTTATATATGCTATTAACTGTTTTACATGTTTTTTGGGTACTGTGATACTTTTGGAAAACTTCAAAGATTATTATGAGGCATAACATTATAAGAGTGGAGTGGTGTGGATTGGAGGTGAGTGTTGTAGAGTGGAGTTGCTGTGGTGAAGTAGAGTGGCACTGAATATAGTGTCATACAGTAGAGTGGAGGAGAGTAATGTGGACTGGAGTGGAGGAGAGTCGGTAGAGTGGAGTAGAGTTGAGTGACATAAAGTGGACTATAGTGCCATATGGTGGAATAGAGTGGAGTAGAGAGTTGTAGAGTGGAATGGCATGCAGTAGCTCACTGTGTCATAGAGCGGAGGAGCGTAGAGTCGAAGGGTGGAGTTTAATGTCATAGAGTGGAGTAGAGTGAAGTGGCATAGAGTGAAGTGTCTTAGAGTATCTGGTTGTTGAGTATCATGGTGTAGACAGTTGTCCCGTAGAGTGGTGTGGCACAGAAAGAAGTAGCATAAAGTGGAATGTGTAGAGTGGAGTGGGTTGTCGTAGAGTGGAGTTGCGTAGAACGGAGTTGTGATTCATGGAGTGTTTTATTGTGGAGTATCTTAGAGTGGAGTGGTGTGTAGTGGAGTGGCATGTCATAGAGTGGAGTGGAGTGGCGTAGCATGGTGTGGAGTGACAGAATGGAGTGGAGTGTTGTAGAGTTCAGTGGCGTGTAGTAGAGTGGGGTGGCGTGCAGTACTGTGGAGTGGTGGGTCATAGAGTGTTGTTAGTGCAGTAGAGTGGCATAGACTGAAGGGACATAGAGTAGAGTAAAGTGTTGTAGAGTGGAGTTACTTGGAGAGTAGAATTGCGTGGCATAGACTGGCCTGTCTTAGAGGTGGAGCGGCATAGAGTGGGGTAGTGTGTCATAGAGTAGAGTGGAGTGGTGTGTTATAGAGTGGAGCATCGTAGAGTGTCTTAGAGTTGAGTGGCATAGAGTGGTGTGGTGCAGAGTGGAGTGGTATAGAGTGGAAAGGCATAGAGTTGCTTGTCATAGAGTTGGGTGGTGTAGGTGGAGTGGTGTGTTGCAGAGTAAAGTAGAGTGGTGTGTCAGAGTGGTGTGTGGTGGAGGGTCTTAGAGTGAAGGGGTGTATAGTGGAGTGGCGTAGAGTGGAGTGGCATGTCGTAGAGTGCAGTGGCCTGTCATAGTGTGTAGTTGCATGGAGTGGATTAGAGTGGAGAGGAGTTTCGTACAGTACAGTTGGATGACATAGAGTGGAGTGACATGTTTTAGTGCGTAGTGGAGTGGCATAAAGTGATTAGAATGTTGCAGAGTGGACTTACGTTGAGTGGAATGGCGTATCATAGAGTAGAGTGGCATGTTATAGAGTGGCCTGTCTTAGAGTGTCTTAATTGGAGAAGCGTAGAGTGGAGTGGCATGTTGTAAACTAGAGTGGTGTGTCATAGAGTGAAGTGGGGTGTCATAGAATGGAGTGGAGTAGAGAGTTGTAGACTGACACAGAGTGGAGTAGTGTGTCATAAAGTGGGGTATAATGTTGTAAAGTGGAGTGGCATAGAATGGAGTAGAGTGCCACAGATTAGAGGGGCATAGAGTGTCAAACAATGAAGTAGAGAGTGAAAGAGTAGAGTGGCATGGAGAGTTGTGGCGTAGAATTTCATGGCACTGAGTGGAGTGGCACAGAGTGAAGTGACATAGAGTGGAGTGGCATAGAGTGGAGTTGCATAGAGTGGTGTGGAGTACAGTTGAGTGGCATACAGTGGAGTGGCGTAAAGTGGAGTGACATGTCATAAAGAGTCGGACGTAGAGTGGGGTGGTGGGTCATAGAGTAGAGATGAGTGGTGTGCCATAGAGTGTAATGTCGTGTCATAAAGTGGGGTGGGATGACGTGTCAAAGAACCTGTCTTACAGTGTCTTACAATGGAGAGGCATAGAGTGGAGTGGTTTGGAAAGGAGTGGCATGCAGTATAGTGGAGTGGTGTGTCATAGAGTGAGTAGAGTGTTGTAGAGAGACACAGAGTTGAGTAGTGTGGCAAAGAGTGGAGTAGAGTGTTGTAGAGTATAGTGGCATAGAGTGGAGAAGAGTGTCACAGAGTAGAGGGGCTTAGAGTTTCATAGAGGGGAGTGGAGCATCATAGAGTGCTGTGGCGGAGAGTGCAGTAGCATGGACTTTCATGGCATAGGGTGGAGTGACGCAGAGTGGAGTGGTATAAAGTGGAGTCGCATAAAGTGGTGTGGCTTAGAGTTGAGTGGCATACCGTGGAGTGGCTTAGAGTGGGGTTGCATCTCGTA
This sequence comes from Lissotriton helveticus, assembly GCF_964261635.1. Lineage (NCBI taxonomy): Eukaryota > Metazoa > Chordata > Amphibia > Caudata > Salamandridae > Lissotriton > Lissotriton helveticus. The sequence continues at coordinate 962,223,987 of NC_136068.1, read as the reverse complement.
GAGTAAAGTGGAGTGATGAGTCATAGAGTAGAGTGTTTTAGAGTGTCTTGGAGTAGAGGCGTGTTGAGTGGGGTGGGATGGTGTAGAGTAGAGATGAAAGGCTTGTCATAGAGTGGAGTGTTGTAGAGTGGAGCAAGATGACGCGCCATAGAGTGGCCTGTTTTAGAGTGTCTTACAGTGGAGAGGCTTCGAGTGGAGTGTCATGGAGTGGAGTGGCGTGTGTAGAATTGAATGGCAGGTCAGAACATGCAATACATCATGAAACACATATTGTTGCTGAGATCAGACACAGTGTGAATTACTCGAAAGTGTCATTTATAGTAGAATGGTGTGGAGTCCTCGTAGAGTGTAGTGGAGTGTTGTAGAGTGGAGTGCAATGTTGTAGAGTGCAGTAGTGAGTTGCAGAGTAGAGTAGAGTGTTGTAGAGGAGCAAAGAGTGGAGTAGAGTGTCTTAGAGTGGTATAGAGTGGAGTAGAATGTTGTAGAAGGGAGTGGCATAGAGTGGAGTAGAGTGTCATAGACTGGAGTGGCATAGAGTGGAGTAGAGTGGCATAGAGTGGAGTGTTGTGGCATAGAATGTTGTGACATAGACGGTCATGCCATTGTGGAACGTGAAGTAAAGTGGGGTGGCGTAGAGTGGAGAAACATAGAGTGGAGTGGCATAGAGTGCAGTGACATACAGTTGCGTGGCCTCGATTGGATTTATATTGAGTGGAGTGGTGTGTTCTGTTGTCCATTAGAGTAGAGGGGCATGTCATAGAGTGGAGTATCATAGAGTGTCTTTGAATAGAGGGGCATAGAGTGGAGTGGCATAGAGTGGAGTACTACCACAAGAAACTGCTGAACAGAATTACACCAAATTTGGTAGGAAGCTAGATCTTGGGTCTGAAACTGTGCTTTTTGTGATTTGGTGCAAGTGTGTTCAGTATTTTTAGAGAAAATTGAAGGTAAAAAATATATGTATATCCGGACGATTGGATTTGAGAGTCCTGCAAGCTGACCTTCAAAACACAGAGCATTCTGATTGGCAGAGGGGACATTTTTTCCATTTGGACCATCTCAATCCTGCGAGTGAGGGTCAGTCGGAGTGAGCGTTCTGATTGGATGGCCGCGATATGAAAGAAAATGTCATGTCAATCATTACATGACACAAGTCCCTTTCCTGAAAATGTTTTTTTTTAAAAAATATAAGGAGAGCATGTCTAAGATACAGAGCAAGATGGCCACTTAGCTTGCCAGCTCTATTCCAACACAGGAGAAACGGTAGCCCTAAAAGCACTCAAAATGCCCGTGTTGCCCCAGGCGAGAGTAAGCAGTGGCAAATCACCTTCTGAACAGATTTTAGGACCTAATTCTTCATGTTGAGTGGGCACTTCCTCTCAAACAGTAGTGCTCCACTTCCTGCACAACTGGGACAGGTGATCAGCATGCCTCCTACAAGAAACAATGTGACCTTGCGACCCAGTGAGAGGAGTGACCCACACTGCTGAGAGTCACAAGAGAACTTTCCAATATTAAAAAAAAAAAGTTTGCTGGCACCTTTGAAAGAAAAACACATTTTATGACACTTGGGAGCTACTTGAGTTTGGGCTACTCTTGGGCTATTTTGGGCTATGCAATGTACTAGACAGCATGTAAAAATGTGACACACGAAAATGAGTGTTCGCCACACCTAATACTCATCATAGGGCTCGTTTTCATGCCTGAGCTCTGTTTGTTGTTGAAAAGAGGTCAGTGGGCTCTTTCCTGCCTATAACAGTGCTCCGATTCCTACATGCTTGAGATTGGCACATCTCTGACATGGAACAACACGACCGTGTGGTATGGTGAGAGGAGTGAGCCATACTGCTGAGAGTCACAATAGGGATTTCCACTGCTCTTTAAAATAATTTTCTGGCAGTCTTGAAAGGAAAGTATCATCTTATGGCACTTGGGAGCTACTCGAGTTTGGGCTGGTCTTGGGCTATTTTGGGCTATGAAATCTGCTAGACAGCAACTAATGATGTGCATATGAAAGTGAGTCATCGCTACATCCAATACTCATCAGAGGGCTTGTTATAGTGCCTGGAGCTCTGTTTGTGGTAAAAAAGAGGTAATATGCCAGATCATTCATGAGCCTATTACCAAGGACAACTTTTGGTTTGATCAGGTCTATGTATCCCATCATATACAATTCAGTGTTCCTATTGCTTCATGATAACTTCCTTTATACGTGTTGCGCTTTGTTGTCTTCCACCAGTGGGTGTGACTCCTGATCCTCTTGGTTCTTTGAAGTCGTACCAATAATGTTGTCAGCTCACAGCCCTTGGGCTCTTCTGGGGCTACCACCTTCTTGTTTGGACTACTATTTCCTACCAAATCAAAAAGGTTCGGATTTCAATACCATGAGTGCTTGATTCTCACTTATCTTCGTAAAGGTGATCTACATTGAAAAGTATCATTGTACTTTCTGACTAAGCTCCAAGAGAGGGAAGCAACCTCTTTTAAGAATAAATGGATAAGTGATGTGCATTTTCCCTTGCTTTGGACAAAACAAAATAGAGTCTTAACTTTAGATGCCAAAAAATCCAAAGTCTTTATAATAGATAACACATTTGGCAAAGAAAGTAGATGGACTATGGGCCTCATTTAGAATTTAGTGGCTGGGTTACCCCATCACAATGTTGACGGATAGCCCGTCCGCCAAAATATAAATCCCATTAGATATAATAGGATTTATATCCCCCCGGATAGGCTATCCGTCACCATTGTGATGGAGTAAGTAACCCAACATCTAAATCAGACCCTATCTTCAAAATTAGTAAAGAGGGTAAATCCTTTCATGTCATTAATGTATATGCCCCGAATAGGGATCAACAAGGTTTTTGGGAAAAGCTTTCCTTGAATATGGCTTTCATCCCTGATGACTCTCTGGTACTTTACGGAGGGGATTTCAATCTCCCTATTGTTTGTATGATTGACAGATCCTTTAAATGTATCTTAAGGCCTCCAAAGGCTGAAAATGTATGCTCAAGGTTTAATTTAAAAGATGCACGGAGACTTCAACACCCAGATACACTAGACTTTATATTTTATTTTCCTCCTCACTCTTACCACTCGAGAATTGTATTGCAAATTGCGAACACATGACAAAAATCAGCAACAAAATAAGAAATTTCCTTGCGTCAAATCCAACCACTGATACCTCCCCTTCTACCAGATGGGAAGTGCTAAAAGTCACTATCAGAGGCACACATATTAGCATTAGATCCTTTATGAATAAACAATGAATCACTGAATAAATTGGTAAAAGAATATAAAATCAAATAAAATCACTGGATCTTCAATTCAGAATAGATGCGACTAATATACAGCAGCTGACAAATTTAACTAACAAAAAGTTCTCATATAATAGGCTATTGAGTAAGAGGGTAGGTGTCTGGGTCTACAAGCACAAAAGTATCCATGTGTGCAAAGTTAATAAGGCGGACAAAATGTTGGCTGCCTATTTAAAATTTAGGAAAAATAAATCCTTGATTATGAGTGTAAGAGATTCAGATGGTACAAATTACATAAAGTCTGAATGTATAGCAGACTTTTTTTTAATCTTTTACTTGGACCTCTGCAATGATAATAAACAATTTTACATTGAACAATGTACAAGATTCTTAAATAGACTGGTGCTACCAACTATCACCCACGAGGAGGAAAAGTCTCTTGCCACGCCCCTTTCCGATGAGAAAATTTGATCAGTTATAAAATGACTGAAAACCTCCAAGGCCCCGGGTCCGCCTGGATACACTACATCCTTTTATATTTGTTGGGGCATGAACTGGATTCCCGTCAGTTAGACTTGTCCTATTCATTTTCCTCCTCAGGTGAAGTTACCGATACTCCGGCTGAAGCCATTATTGCCATCATCCCAAAAAGAAAGTAAGGACCTATCTCTCATGAAAAATTGCACACCAATATTGTTGATTGATATAAATTGTAAAATCTAGACTAAAGCCCTAGCCACATGCATTGATACATTTATTTCAAAATTAATTCACCCCACTCAAGTGGGATTTGTTTAAAATAGGCTGTCTAGTGACAAAAATAGACTATTTTACCATGGTATTAGGAATGATCTCAGCTAACCACCTCCATGGTAGCACTAGCTCTTGATGTTGAAAAGGCATTCGACAAAGCTTCTTGGCCTTTTCCCAAAGCTGTCTTTACTAAATTTGACCTAGAAGAGAATTTTATCAAATTGGTGATGAGTTTATATATCCACCCTAGAGCAAGAGCCAGACTTAATGGCACCATCTCATATTATTTTGATCTACAAGACAAGGGTTCCCGCTCTCACCATCACTTTTTATTTTAGTAATTGAACCCCTTCTACAAGCAATAAGAGATAAGGACAGGATCGTAGGGATCCAATTTGGTACAGTTAAGGTAAAAACAGCTGCATATGCAGATGACCTACTAATTTTCAATGTGCATGATCAATCATCTATCCAGGCCTTGCCCAAAACAATCAACTTCTATTTCCAAGTATCAGGGTATTCATTAAACAAGGATAAATATGAATTAATGGCTTTAAATATGCTGGGAAGTGGTGAAGTCATAGGTGCCTCTGGCCTCCATTGACATACTACATTTATAAAGTAGCTTGGAATTGAATTTAATGATGACCATCTGAAAGAATCCCTTAACCACAATAAAGTCATTTTGCTACAAAAAGCTTCAAATATCCTAGAAAGCTGGTCCCCAAACTCTTTATCTTGGTTGGGGAGAAGTAAAGCTCTTAAAATGTTGATTACTCCCATGATTAATTATTTAATCTCCCTTTGATTCCCATTCCACCTTCAAATATTTCTCAGAAAAAAATAAGATTACCCAAGAAGTTAGGAGGTGTTATACTAGCAAAGTTCTTATTTTATTACACAGACTTTTTTCAAACAGAGTTCTTAATTTCTACACCTTTTAGATCAATACAAACCAGTATGGTAAAACAAAATCCAACCTAATCTCTTTTCTAACTTCCTCTAATGTGCATCCTCCGCATTTTGCAGATATATTTCACCAGTAAAAAAAGTAATTATAACTATTGACTCAAATTCGGTTACCGTGCTTGAAAACTCTAATTTTGGTTCAATTTAGAATAATAGTTGTATTAAACTAGATTGTTCATGTATTTTTGGGCCAATTTATACACTAGCTGGAATATTTGCTCTGAACCAACTTGCCACCCAGCACTCTCCAGAGACCTATGCAAATTTACAATATATGTACCACTTACACAACATGGATTTCTTAAATTAATAGCACTCATTACTAACCTTAACATCCAATTTCCTGTTCTTTCTAATTTGGTACTGATTGCCTTATACAGTCATGGTGGTCATTTTGTCTTCAGGGTTTACTTCCTCCTCCCCAAGACCTCTGAGTTATTGATACCGATCCAGTCCAATGGGAAGAGAGTCTGATTTCACTAGTACTTCTCTTAAATGGCAAGAGATTTAGTCTTCAAGTTTTAAATTCAAGCTCACACGTTCCTTATCTCAAACCAAATTTCACTTTCTACACAGAACGTTTTGGACACCACAACTTATGTACAATATGAAGTTAAAAGATGATTCTTTATGCTGGAACTGCCATGTCACGACTGGAGATCTTGAAGACATGTTTTTCTATTGTCACCTACTCACGCAATTCTGGTTACATACCTTTAGGTTTATTTTCTTGAGGATGTTCTACAAATCAAAACTATCTTCTGTTTCTCATTCTGGGCCCTCATGAAGCACAACTAACAAGCCTGAATGATAAATATCTTCTCATCCTCCTCCTTCCAAGTGGTTGTAAAACCATACTCAGTAACTGGAAAAGTTAGAGCAAGATCTCCTTTCAAGCATGAAAGGAACTCTTAATATTCAAGAGAGAAGCGGATAATATTACATTCCAACAATCTCCCTTAGAGACACTGCACCAATCTGATTTGGGAAAAACTAGACTCTTATCTTAATTAAGTCGAGCCTCCATAAATACTATGGGCCTGATTATGAGTCTGGCGTTGCGGGAGCAAACCGCCATGCCGGTGGCCCGCTACCCCCACCATACACACAAGAGGACACATGTTGTGCCCTCCTGCATACAAACCAGGACCCAGAGGCACAGGACGAGGAACCGCTTTGAAAACCGTGGCAGAGTGGAAGCTCGTAATATGCCAAGTATATTGAGGCCTTTAGACCACAGCGCCACCAATAGGGAATAGCGGTTGTCTGGCGCCTGCAGCTGTGCAATGGCGGTCTGACTGTCCTACTTGTAATGGGGAGGTCTGACCGCAGGTGCGGTGATGGCAGGACTGCCACAGCTGCACCCCCTCAAATCTGGCAGTCCTCGGAACACCAGACTTGTAATTAAACTCCAGGTAGTCTTTTAATAATATAAACACTTCAATAGGAAAGTAGAGTCGGTCTCAGGGAACGTTTAAAGACCAGCACGTATAAATTCCCCAAACATAAACAGATCCGCGGGTCTACAGAGTCAAACAAGACTAATGAAAAGGCTGAAACTCAGTGGTATTGTAGACAGAGGGTTTACCTCAGAAAGGAGACCCTTTACTGAGGAAAATCCTTTAAAAAGGACGGATTCCCATCACTCACCGAGGTGACATGCTTCATCATCTGGGTCTCCTCTTGGTCACACGCTAGTGTAACCAAGGGCTAAAACCTTCTTACACTGAGAAGGGAGCTCATGGAAATTTTTCAAATAGGTGTAATGGAGAGATTCAAGAGAGCTAGCTCTCCATAATGTCACAGATGTGAAGGTGCAGTTCTATTGGGGTGATGGGCGCAGTGCATTAAAAGTGAGAGTGAGATTACAAATAGATCGCAAGAGAAACATTTGTTTACTGAGTATCTCTTGTTATCCACACTAAAAACAGTGCAAACAGTTTTAAGTAATAACTGTATTGATGTAAGTATTTGGTCTACATGTTTCAGCCATATGGATTGTTAATCCTAGGCTTCCTTCAGGACCGCAAGAACCATATATAGCTACTGCAATGTGTGAAAAAAGTAGAAAAATATTTATATGTCTTTTATAAGGTTGGAATAAATACAACCATATAACCTGGCTTTCAGGTGTTCAGATCCTCTGTCAAACATAAGATGCAGATGGCACCCGTGTCTGACGAGGAGAGGAGCCCACCTCACCTGGCGACGGCTCAGGAAAAGAGGCCCCGCTCTGTCTGTCATTGCCTCGCGGCCGAACTGAGCCGCTAGTTCTCACCTTTTCCCCTTCTTTCTGGTATTATTTTTCTTTAACGTTTGTCTGTCTTCCTTTTCTAGGTGATTTTTGTACTGTTTGCTCACCTGCAATATCGATACCTATATGTATTGGGACTCTGAGCTTTCCTAACATTTGTAGGACTTTATTGAGCATTTTCTAAAATTAATAAAGATTGTAGAAATTTAAAAAAGATATAAAGTGGCAGGGTAGGGATATCCTGCCCACCTAACCATTGTAGGGGGGGGATCCCAGAGGGCCCCACGAGGCCCAAGGTATAAAAAAGTTTTAGGCGTGGGCGGTCAACTCTGCTCCGCCGGCGGAGTTCACAGAGTTCGACAAAAAAAGTCCACCTGTGCACAATTATGACAGCTGTCAAACCAGGTCGAATGATGACAGAAATGAAGCATACTGGGCCATTCACAAATATCGACACATGTCTGACCAATTGCCTGGGACTGATAGTACAGTCTACTTACAGAGAGTGGAAAATGCCTAAAGGAAAAGACGGGTCCGAAATGAATGCTGCATTGAAATCAAAGGGAGGCTTGAAATGCACTGTCTCTAGATAAACCAAATCTAGCGGCTGTTACATACGAGATATCTTTGAAATATTACATTGTCTAGGTGAGTAGTGCTTCTAAATAAACACATTTTTGCTCCTTCTAAAACACATGTTGAAGAAAAATTATACAATCTGTTAAACCTGGCACCATTGCCGTGGGTCTCCCTTCCATTTTTTGCTGTTGCTTCCTGTGTTTTTGCTGTGTGTTGGACTCCGTTCATGCTGGTCTACATGCTTTAGGCACTTTGCCACTGCTGTTCAGTGCCAAAGTGCAAGTACTCCCTTTGTAAATTGTCTTTATGGATTAGTGATTCCAGGATTGGCATATTTGATTTACTTGTCAGACCCTAGTATAGTGCACTGTTTTCCCAGGGCGGATGTATGACGGTACCACGCGTTCTTTTACAACGCGTACCGTTACAACGCTACTTTTACCACGCAAGTCGTTACCACGACTTGCGTGGAGGGGCGCTGGATAGTAAATTATTTAATTTACTATTCCAACTCCAGTCCCCGTGGACTCTAGGGAAGGAGTTGGATAGTAAATTAAACAATTTACTATCCTGGAGCGCCCCCCAGCGCAAGTCGTGGTAACGACTTGCGTGGTAAAAGTAGCGTGGTAACGGTACCGCGTTGTAAAAAATGCGTGGTAACCGTTGCATACCCCCAGGGCCTGCAAATCAAATGGTGCTAGTGGGCTGCAGCACTGATTGTGCCACCCACAATTGTAAAATGTGACTCAGGCCTGCCATTGCAGAGCCTGTGTGCAGTCTGGGACTGCCATGTCGACTTGGCAAGTGCATACACTTGCCAGTCCCTAAACCTTCCCTTTACTACATATCAGCCACCCCTAAGGTAGGCCCAAGGAACCCCTGTGGGCAGGGTGCATTGTATGTGAAAGGTAGGACATGCCCTGATGTGGGTGGCATGTCCTGATAGTGAAATACTGCCAATTTTGTTTTTCACTATTGCAAGGCTATCTGTTCCTAAAGGACAGAATGGGGAGTTTGTTTATAACATCTTATAAACATAACTGACCCTGGGAGCAAGGTAGAAAAATAAAGTTTAGTATGCCTGAACTCAGAATGTTAAAATGCATCCTTTAGTGAGGGTGAAAGTAGGTATTTTCTTGACTAGCCATCCAGTGTGCCTCTGCTAGGTTTGTGTATTGCATGGCTGGCTTTGGGATTACATGGCCTGGAGAAGGGCAGTGGCTCCAGAAGTCTGATGAGTCAGGGCTGGGCTGAGTAGACCTGGGTTGCATTTAGAGTAGGGGAGGTGATTTCCTTTCACTTTAATGGCCCTGGTCTGCCTCCCCCATTTCTAACACCATCAAAAACAGATGCACTCCTTAATTAGTTCCCTTTTAAGTGTTGAGGTGCATTACAACATCTGTTTTCTGTGCAGAAAACATTTGAAACTCTTGAAAGATAATATTAATAATTATACTAATAATAATAATGTGTTGTTGATACAGAGCTTAATGATACTGCTACCATTTGTCACTGGCAACAACAGTGCACTTCCCAGGCATGATGGAGAGAGATGGAGGACAGTATCGATATCCCACTTCCTCAGTGCCTACTCAGGAGTGTCCTCCTAAACCCTGCTGCACTAGAAATAAACAGAAGCAACAGCACACCATGCCCAAGGTGCTTTTATGGACTAGCGTCTTGTAAGTGGCATATGCCCAGATCAGCAGGACAGAGGACACCCACTTATTAAGGGTTTCTGCCACCTTCCCGGGGCCAAGAGCAGTGGGTTCCTCTATAGCAAGGTTTGCCAGCACAGGCAGTGGCAGAGCCCGGGATGTCACTGAATGATGAGGGCCACAGGAGCCTACTTTTGGGCCCCAGTTGACTGGATTGTGCAGACCTAGGAGACATCTGAAACAAAGGGAGCCTCGGCAAGCACCAAAGTGGGTCAGATGAACCGGCACTGGGACAAGTCAGCAACCAGGATGGAACAGACATAGTCGAGTGAGAGCCAAGTTCCTACTTTGGAAGGGGTGCCAGGAGAGAATGCGGACACATCTGAAGCCTAGGTCCATATGACAGGCACAGCATGCTGCACGCTCAAGGTAAACATGCAAAATAGTCCTACTTCAAAATTAAATCAGATGTAACTTATCATGATGAGGCGTCTGACAGAGTTTCTGGTGGGGACCAAGTAACTTTCCCATCACAGTTCTTTAATGCCGGTCACCATGTTTTTAATTTGTATCCAAAGTGCTGGAGGGAAGTAAGGGAGAGGACATCAAGACTTTTATAGTGGATTTATTGGGAAGCAGTCATGGATGGGAAGGCGTGGAAGAGATCTTGGTTAACACCTTCAGCGCTACCGCGTTTACCTGCCCTGCGCTGGTGGAGGAGCAAATGGCTTGTTTGTGACAAAGCCAGCTCGTCATGAGCGCAGGGCAGGTAACGCCCATGACGAGCTGGCTTTGTCATTAGCGTCGAAGTGGTTAAGGACTTTCAAAGGGTTCCTCGAGACCTCTTTCGGAAAACTGCAAAAAAATTAAACCATGCAGAATCATGGTAAGCTTTCTTACATCCTCTATTAAAGACAGGATTCTGAGAACATTTTTGAAAACAGCCTCCCTAACTGGGAAAGGTTTTTCCTTTGAAATTAGATCGAATATCTCTCATGCTACCCTGAATAGGCAGTCGAAACTAGGGGAAAGGATGGAAGAGTTTAAGACGTGGGCGTGGTAGGGCCAGTTGGGATTCCCAGCTATCTTAAGTGTGATGTTTAATAATAAAAATGTACAACTTGAGAAACCACGAAGAAGCAGATGCGTTGCTCAAAAAGTTTAGGTCCAATCAAGTTTGGCAGTAAGGCCGGTAGAAGAAATGTTTTAATAAGTTCAGGTACTTACTTAATCGCAGTGTAACCACAAATGTCTTTTCCCCTTTTTTTGAAACTTTAGGTACATTTGTTGCCTTCAATAGTTTTACAGATGTTCTTTCTTTTGAACTAGGCAAATGTCCCTCTCTATTCCTGGTTGTGATTCCAAATATGGCTATCTTAGCTAAGCAGAGTCAGAGAAGAGTTGTCTGGGGAGGGTGGGGAGGGTGTTGGTTTGGGGAGCACAGGGTGGGGAGCATGGAGGGAAAAAACAAAATAAAAAGTGTCCTCTAACTTTGTCCATGAAAGTGCTCAGTTGGGTCTTAAACCCGAGGTAGATTTTAAGATAGGGATGGACAGTAAAGGAATACAAATACTATATCAAAAAGTTAATTGGCTGCGAGTAAGTGCGGAAGAGCAAAAATCTTTCAGCATTTATGAGATGCTCCTGCCCAAATAATTGTTCTTCAAGAATCTCACTTGACCAAATCTGAGTGTTTAGATTGTGTGCACTGACCAATTTAGTCATACAAACGGAGTGATTATTTTGACTAAAAACGGTCAAAGGACCCTATACTGGAGTAGAAGGTTGATAAGAAGGGTAAATGGGTCATCACAACTGTGAAAATATCTGATTAAAACTACATGTTGGTGGGATGTTATGGCCTGAATGCAGATGATGTTTCAAAATATATATTTAGAGTTGGTAGATACTCCCCACCCGATAATAATGTCAGGGGATTTTACCACTGTGGAGAGGTCAAGCAACAGTAGAGCACATATTTGCTCTAAAATGCAATCATATCGTAAATCCCTGATAAAAACAGCTGGGTCTGTGGGACAGAAGAAAGGTGCAGAAAGAAGATACAAGTATCATAGCAAGAAGTATAAAAACTGGTCTAGGTTATATTACTTCCTGGTAGAGAAGTCACTTAAGGTTGATATTCAAAATGTGCAACATCTGGCCACCCATCTGTCTGACCATGCAGCAGGGGTCTTAGACTTGAAAGTCAATTCAGGCAAAAGCATAAGAATGTGGACTTTAGGGCGGTCAATACTAAAAGATCAGAAAGTGATAGCGAAAATAAGAGCAAGGGAGGGAGAATTTTAAAAAATGTTGCAGGGAGTGCAGCAGCCCCCAAGCAACATTAAAAAGAAAACAAATAGTAAGTCACCTGGGTCATTGAATCCATAACCCCAGAAAGACAAAATACCTCTAGTTGGAGCTCTAGGCTCTTCAACTGGAGGGCAAGGCCCTCTTGTGGTTGTTTATATGATTGTTTTTCTCTTAACATTTTTCAGCCCACAAAATGCAATAATAAAAACTATGCTAAAACAAAGACTCTCGGCTTTTTTATTAAGACTTGATTCAAATTTTTTTAATAATCACTATTATTAAACATTACATTGCATGAATTGCTGAAATATGCATTTGATAAAAAATATTGGTGATTTTTGGAGAAAGATGATAGTGCAGCCAGGACCTGTGAGACCAACCGCATACTGCACTTGCCAGAAAGTGTGGCATGGTATTGGCTGCTCATGAGGGGCTGGATGCTGGCCCCTCAGTCAACCATTTGTCGTGCACAGCCAAAGGCTGCGTGCAGCAAGGGTTGCTGGCTTGCAAGGGATTGGATGCAGGCCCAGCAGCCAACCCCACACCGCACACGTGCATGGCGTGTAGTTGATGTTACTTATGGTAATACATTATTACTTTATGTTTAAAAAAAGAAATTCACTGAAAAAACACAAAGGTTAAAGTGACTGTATAGTAATGAATTGTAATTTGATCTTACTTTAATTTTAAAAAAAACTTTGAAATTCACAGAAAAAAGAAGGTTAAAGTAACGCTATACTTAGGTGAAAATTTCAGCCACAACGTATCATTAACTATATTATATGAACTATATAACTCGGGGGTGTGGCCAAGCCACGGACCGAGATGGCCGCGCAGCATTGAAGCTCCGCCAGCCTTTCCAGAAGAACTACTATTATCCCAATCAACACGGGGCAAATCGATATGAGCTCACCTCCATGAGACCTAGGAAAGCTTCTTGAGCCCAGCGACTCTTGCTGCATGTGGATCGAAGCTGTGGGGATCAAGATCGATGATGTGAGAAATGGAGAGGACGATCCACAAAATGGTGGCTGCGCCGGCCCGAAGCTCCCTAGATCTGCGAGCGGAGCGCGAGCACTGAAACTACATCGAGCTGCGGCGGCGGAGGGGAGGTAAGTGCGTTCGGCGTGGGGCTGACTCTCCCACTGTCTGTACTGCTTTGATCTGTGCCCATAATACACAGCGGTCGGTTCGACTGCTTGTGTGCCCAATCAAGTTAGCTCCTGCCTCCAATTGAGCCTCACGGGGACAGGGCCCGCTGGATTCTTTGCGGTGGCGGCCCCAGGGCCTCAGTGGGCACAAAGCACCAGATCTGCAGAGTACTGCCACAGCCCGCACCCAGTTGCCCCTCCCCTCCTTCTGGTGCGGTTGCCTTCATCGGCTCGCGTGACCAACTCCGCGGGACCCGCTGGGTACCCGCGACTCCAGTACCATGCTGGCGCTCTATCGAGGCCCCGCTGCTTGCACTAAATGAACCACCAGTGCTGCCTTCTACAATCAGGCCCAGCCATGCCATGACTGCCCATGGGACTGCCTCCACCAGCCCTGCTGCATTTTCATGTCTCCTGTGCCATGCTGACACTACATAGCGGCCCGCTCTATGTCCTTAGTGAGTCGCACAGTTTGCTGCCTTTGGCGGGTGGGCCTGGCTGCGCGCAACTGCGGCCTCCTCTGTTCTCACGATCGCCTTGAGTGCCTCTGCTTGTTTACACCTGCTTTGTGCATTAGCGCCTGCACCTGCTGCCCTCCCAGGCTATTACTGGCCACACTGTTCCTCTGTGCCCATGCCGTTCTCCACAGTTACTGGACTTCCGCACGCTCCTGGCCTGCGTTGCCCACCCTCCGGATGAGACATAGTACTTCCACCTACTTAGTCTTCGGTCCATTCCATCGGGTGAGTGTCCTGGCCCCTGCCTTCCACCTGAGTCCATCCCTGGGTCTATCCTCTTGTACCCTTCCCCTTGTGCTGGGGTACGGCATGGGCTGCAAGGACCCGGAGCAGAGGACTCTCCCTTTCAAGAAAATTGCGGAGACAGCCCCTGAGTAGAATTCTGACATGGAGGAGGGTGGACAGGAACCCTTGGGACAGGTTAGCTCACTACTACAGGAGATGAGAGGAGGGTTTAAAGCACTCGATGGTAAATGTGACACATTTGATAAAAACCTTGCGGAGCTCGGTGCTAAAATCTAGGTACATGACCGATGCCTTGATGTTGCAGAAGCCCGCATATCCGACATCGAAGATGGCACGGTGCAGTCCCTTAAACGGCTTGAAAGGGTAGAACGTATACTTAAAGACGTAGCAATAAAGAACGAAGATCTAGAGTCGCGCAATGACGAAACAACGTTCTCATTTTGGGAGTGCCTGAGTCCACTGCCATAGGCCGCATGGACATCTTTGTTGAGACGCTCCTGTCTGATATGTTTGGGAAAGACTCCTTCACCCTTGGCTTCGCCGTTGAGCGTTCGCATCATTCGCTGGGTCTCCGTCCTAACCCTGGATGCCCACCAAAACCAATCATTGCAAACCCCATGAACTTCAGGGACCGGGACACTGCGCTACACCTGGCCCGCGAACGAGGAGACATCATCTGGCAGTGCTCCAAATTGTCACTCTACCCTGACTTCACCATCATGGTCCAAGAGGCCCTCTGCAAGTTCAATGGTGTCAAAGCCACGCTCAGGAACCTCGGCCTAAAGTATGGCATGCTATATCCTGCTCAACTGCGTGTGGAGGTCTATGGCAGGCCCCGCATCTTTGACAACCCTACTGAAGTTCAAGAATTTAGTTGCACATTCAAAACCAACACTAAAACAGTTGCAGATGGCACTGGACCTCCTCCTTCACAAAGTGGTTCAGAAGCCAGCATGGAACTTTTCTCTGGAGCTGGCCTTGGCTGATCTTACTCTGGCTCTACTCTGACTTCACAGTCTTGGTCCAAGACGCTCGTTGCAAGTACAACGATGTTACAACACGCTCGGTCACCTTGGCCCGGAGAAAACATTGGGATATCGTTTTCACCAAGCACCATTACAGAATGCTTTGTTATTTAGCTTTGTTATTTAGTGTATGATGTACCTTTTCTGAATTTCCTGTTTTTTTTTGTGACAGCACTTGGTACTATGGTTATATTTGATTTTGCTGGTTTTGCCTTACTGGTTGGGTAGTGAGGCTGGGTGGTGGATGGGGAAGGGACAGTTGCTATTATTTAGTTATTTTTGGTTACTTGTCAGTTTGAACACAGTCATAAGCCACATTGAAGTTTCACTGTATACATTTTACATTCAAACTACAACATCCGCATGGCCCAACGTGGTCGCATTGATGATACCTCAGATCTATCGTTGATGTCATGGAACATTCGGGGCCTTAATGATAACTGTAGGAAGCACCACATCCTTCACTATTTGCTCCTTCAAAAAGTAAACAGAGCCTTTTTTACAAGAGCCGCACTTGTCCACATCCAATCCGGCTCACTTTGCTTCTAGCTGGGGCGCACACAGATATTTTGCAAACTTCAGTAGCTATGCGAGAGGCGTCGTCATTTTCATCCTCAAAAGGGTTCCCTTTAGCATGCACACAACTGTCCGCGACAAAGTGGGCAGATACATCATTGTAACGGGAACGTTGAGAGGACATCGGGTAGCACTAGTCTGCGTATCATGTCCTTATGTGAGCAGTTTTCCCTTCTAGATATAGGTTGCACACGCAACCCAGCCCAAACAGACTTCACTCATTATACAGGCTATCACAACACCTGGACCAGGATTGACTTCTGGTTGATCTCCCCATATATCGCTAATTGGTGTCACTCAGTCCTGACTCTCCCTCTGACATATTCTGACCACCCCCCTGTATTGTTGCATTTCGAGATCCCCCGCCCTGAGGGATTCGAGAGACAGTGGTGCTTCCCTGGCCGTGCCCTAGAGGATGAACTGTTTCAGCATGTAATCTGGGAAGCAATTGAAGACTATTTTGCGTTAAACACCGGCTCGGTTGATACAATGGCAGTTCTTTGGGAGGGATTCAAAGCGTACATATGGGGCGTTTGTATTGCTAAGCATGCTGCCATACTCCGCAAATTACATACTACTTTGCTCCGATTAGAACGCAAGCTCACTGATTTAGATATCTCATTGAGACGAACGCGTGACCCAGACACTGAACTGAAGCATGTGACCCTATTAGCGGACTATAGAGACCCTGCAGAACAGGAGGTCCTCTTCATGGGGAAATACCAGCAGACTAGGCAGTACGGAGAAAGTGAGAGACCAGGGAGGGTTCTAGCACAGATGCTCAGACCTCCATACAGAAATGCATACGTTCTGGAGTTACAGTCTTCTACAAGCCAGCGGCTTACCGACACAGAGGAAATTTGGGATGAATTTTTGTCCTATTTTAAAATTCTTTATGCCTCCAGACTAGAGAGTGATAACTCCGAGCAGGATTCTTAATTATTTGAGGTGGCATTGGTCTACCTAGAGAAATATATGCAGGACTTTCTGGCGGAGCCCATCTCTGAACCTAACGTATTGCCGCTATGAATGCTTTTCGGACATCCTCTGCCCCGGACCTAGACGGGTTCACTGGCGACTTCTACAAGACATACAAGGACTTACTAGCACCGCAACTTATCAAAGTCTATGCGGAGGCTCTGGAGAGACAAATACTGGCCCCTACCCTTTGCGAAGCAGTCATAATTCTTCTTCCAAAACCTGGCAAAAATCCACACCTCTATGGCTCATACAGGCCTCTATCGTTAATAAATTTAGACTAGAAAATGTTGCCCAAGATAGTCGCTGGACAGCTGTCCGAATTCATGGAATACATCATCTCACCTGCCCAATCTGGCTTTGTCCCCCACCGTTCCACATCATTTAATTTAAGAACGCTATTTTCAACCCTACACAGAATAAATCCGGAAGTACCGGCGGCCGCAATTCTGCTTGACACTGAAAAGGCCTTCGACTCCCTGGAATGGCCCTTTTTCCTGTCAATTATGCGCCGCATGAGGATGCCTATGGGATTCGTGGCAACAACTGCACTGCTCTCTCTCCTCCCAACAGCTCAACTCAAATTAAACGGCAGGCTGTCCAAGCCCTTCTCGCTATCATGGGGCACAACACAGTTGTCCGCTGTTGCCTTTATTATTTAGACGCCCTAATTCGTCACTTCCAAGAAAAGCACCTGCACAGAGGCCTGCAGTTTAACATGGGCCCCCTCTTAGTCTTCTTGTAAGCAAATGATACTTTCCTGTATGTTTGGAACCCGCAGACGAATTTAGACCCTCTCATACTTGAAATACTCTGTTTTTGAGTGCATTCAGGCCTGGGCATCAATTGGCACAAGTCTGTGATCATCCCTCTAACTCCCAGCACAACGATTTGAAGACTTGAGTTCCTGCTGGAATGGTGTGTGAACTCTATCAGATACTTGGGTAAACACTTTCATTTAGAGGCAGAGCAGATCATCCGCTTTAATTAGCTTTTGTATTTACAATTTAATGATAATATTTCCTCATGACTAACAGTGATAATTTTTATTAAAAAAGCTAAACATAATGCAATGTATTCTGGAAAGGAGCTGGGCAATGGCGGGGGGGAGGGGGAGTAAAATTATTATTAAAACTCTGCCAAGAACTTACTTCAGGGAAGGTGCTGGACAGTGACTGGGGACAAAATTACTTTTCTAGCACTGCCACGTCTTTAGCTTAGGACAGGTTCTGTGCAGTGATTGGGAGGCCAAATATACTGTTCGAACTCCACCAAATAAGCACTCATCTCAGGAAAGCCGCTGAAGAGTGACTGGGGCAAATTTATTATCCTAACCCTGCCAAGTACTTACCTTGGGGAAGGTGCTGGACAGTGGCTGGGGGGCAAATTTACTGTTCTACTTCAGCAAGTACTTACCTCAGGGCAAGTGCTGGAAGGTAGGGGGGCAAAATTACTATTCTAACTGCCAAGTACTTGCCGCAGGGTAGGTGCTGGATAGTGGCTGGGGGGACAAATTATTCTAACTCCTCCAAGTACTTACCTAAGGGAAGGTGCTGGATGGTGGCTGGGGGTAAAATTACTATTATAAATCCACCATGTACTTATTCCAGGAAGGTGCTGGCCATGACTGGGGGCTATGCCAAGTACTTACCTCAAGGAAGGTGCTAGATGGTGGCTGGGGCACAAAATTAGTTTTCTGACTCCGCCAAGTACTTATCTCAGGGAAGGTGCTGGAAAGTGACTGCGGGTGAAATTACTATTGTAACTCTGTCAAGTACGTATGTCAGGGAAGATGCAGAATAGTAGCTGAGGGTTGAAAATACTGTTCTAACACCGCCAAGTACTTAACTCAGGGAAGGTGATGGACAGTGCCTGGAGGGCAAAATTACTATTCTAACTCTGCCAAGTACTTACCTCAGGGAAGGTGCTGGACAGTGGCTGGGGAGTAACATTGTTATTCATACTCCACGAAGTGTTAACCTCAGGGAAGGTGCTGGACAGTAACTGGGGGCAAAATTACTATTGTAACTTTGACAAGTACTTTACTCATTAGACAAATTATCAGAAGATTTAACATTTCTACAAATCAAATAGAAAGACTGCAAAATCATCAAGCAACACTAAAAGAAAATCACCAGGAGAAAGGTAAGTAGTTCAAAAGTCAATAGTAAACACAAAGAATTCAGAAAGGCATGAAAAGCAGGAACATTTTTAGCATTTTTCTTTCTACCCTTAGAAAAATCAAGAACCACAACAGGCCTGAAAACACTTTCTTCCAACAAATACCATCTAGAAAACTTAGACAACAAAGGTTCAAGAAATGAATCACCAAGTAATATTTGTAACATTAAATATAAATTTACAATAATAATATCTTTCTTTTCCCAGAACATAAAACTAACAAAGATTGAATTTTCTCTCTTTTAACAGGGTAATTAAATAAAATTGTTTCCAACTGCCTGTAACAGTTAAAGTTATAATTTCTTTTTCTTAGCAGGACCAATTTCAAAGAAGGAAAATAAACCTCAGCATTATTACATTAAACTCATTTATTTTTTTCTGTATTTGTACAAATCTATGAAAATGATAAACACAGGGCAAGCCAGCTACATCGAATCAACATGTGGCAATAGATTATTAAAGTATGGTGGCTACATTTATTTTAAATAGAGATTAACTGAGCCCAGGAGTCACTGGAGATGTGTTGAATATTTTCATCCCATTGCAAAGGCAGAGCGGTTACTCTTGGTGATACATTGGAGAGAACCACAGAGTATAACCACTCAGCCTCTGAAAAGGGGATTGAAGTTAGGGAACGTATTCAACAAATAAAAACACTAACGGCCATAATCAATAAACCCTGTGGCACAGTTTTGAGGAAGGTAGCCCAGAACATACCCATACATGTTGACAGTAGCATGCCTACAGCCCCAATTTTAAGAAGAATGGTTCAAAGACAAAAACAGGCAGGGATTATGTTATGTTATATAATGTTACGTTACATAAATTTATAACGCGCACAGCTACTCATAAGTATCCCGGCGCGGCGCCAAGTGGGGGAGGAGACGGAATAGCATCAGGAGAATAAGTGTGTTTTCTGCTTCCTCCTGAACACAACTGGGTCCGGGATAGAGCGTAATGCAAGAGGGAGGGCGTTCCAGGCAGTCGTCACCTTCACCGTGAAGGAACTACCCCCTATTCTCTGGAACTTAAAACGAGAAAGCAGAGCATAGCAAAGGGACGAGGACCGCAGAGAATGTGCAGGAACATAAAAAGAGAAGCGCCTCTGTAAGTAAAGAGGGCCACAGCAATGGAGGGTGGATCAGAGTCAAGGATTACAATTTAACTCTATCCAACATGGGGAACCAGTGGAGAGAGCGTAGCTGTTGGCGATACTGTTTTTAGCCGGAATGCCCAAAAGAAGTCTGGCCGCTGTATTCTGAACCACCTGCAGCTTTTTAAGCAGGTACCCAGGAACACCAGCATAAAGGGCATTGGCATAGACCAGCCTTGACAGAATCAGCGCACAGGTGACTGTTTTCTTCGCTGCCTGAGGAAGGAGGAGAAAAAAATCTTCCAAGAGTTTTAAGCAGGCCAAAACAACCTCCAGCCAGCTTATTGATGTGCGTCAAAAAGGAAAGACATTCATCAAACCAAACCCCCAAGTTTGTTGCTGCTTTCCCTGATGAGGTAGGTGAAGGAAACTCAGGGGGCCAGAGCTGCTCTCTGAAATTGGGAGGAAATTTGCCAAAGAGCAGAACCTCCGACTTCTCTTCATTACATTTAAGCTACGCCTCTCCCAACCATTTAAAAATGGAGGACAAACAGTGTTGAATCGGTAATACTGAGTCCGCACCTTTGTCTCAGGTAAAAAGCAACTGAGTATCATCAGCATATGCCATCACCTTAGCCCCCAGCTCCTCTGCCAGATAGATCAGCGGAGTAACATAGATGTTAAAAAGAAGGGGGCTGAGGGAGGAACCCTGCAGGACACCTGTAGTTACCGGTTGAGGGGAGGAGGAGGACGGCGGAATCCAAATCAGCTCGACATGCCCATCCAGAAAGGAGCAAAACCGGGACCCCACACGGCACCTGACAGACCTATCTTAGCCAGACATGATAGAAGGAGTGCATGTGGGACTGTGTCAAATGCCGCCGTGAGGTCGCGCAGAATTAGTGCTGCTCTCCCGCCGGTGTCCAAGCACTCTCGGATGGCTTCTGTCACCTCCACCAACACGGTTTCTGTGCTATGGGATGCCCTGAACCCTGATTGAGCAGGGTGCAGAAGCATCTCCCTTTCCACAAAGTCTGTCAGCTGCTTGTTGACTTGAATTCCCTGGGCAAAGGGGGTCCAGCAACTGCTTTTTTAGAAGAGGAAGGATCTTGGCCTCCTTCCAAGCCAGTGATACCACCCCTTCCTGAAGGGACATATTGATAATGATATTCACCTCTGTGTTAATAACCTCGGCAACTGCTGCCAGAGTCCTCGCCGGGCAAGGGTCCGAGGGTGACCCTTAAGAATTTTATGACACTCCAATAGGTCCACTGTACTAAATATGAACCAGGAGAGGGTAGGACCGGCAGAATGACACTCCCAAAGGTATCTCCATAGTGCTATTACAGGGAATAAAGGCTGCTTGAATAGCCCAAATCTTATCCCTGAAACAGCATCAGAGAGTGTTACACCAGGAACGTGAAGATGAGGACACACTTACTTTGGCCATCGGGGACGTGAAGCTCTGAACAATAGCAAACATTTCCTTAGAGCTGTGACTGGCAGATTCAATACAGGCAGAGAAGAATTGTCCTTTAGCGAGCGCAATAGCTGCATAGTATAATTTCTGCTTATTGCTGAGCTTCTGCTTGTCAGCCGGACAATAGCCAATCCTCCGCCATGCCCGCTCAAGGATCTTACAGTCATGCTTCAAGGCTTTAGGAGAAGGTTTAAACCAGGGCATGGATGGCGACCAGGGGCCACCCTGGCTACCGCAGTTGATACCTAGCTAGAAAACCGCACCAGGCAGAATAACCCTTCAAACCTATTCTGAGATTAACTTTCCCCTCAACGTGCTTTTTTGTACTAACGAACCTTTTCTACTCTATGATAATGAGAACCCTTTAAAACAAATAATAATATTTCGCACAGTACATAACAGAGTAACACTGGAAAATAGTGAAAGTTAGATGATTGATGAAACTTTTAAATCAATTTCCCATCCATTCATCCAAATTTATATTATTCATGCAGACATTAATAACACAACCATCCCATTAGCTTACAGTTTACTTCTTTACAAACAATCCTCCATTTACACTGAATTTCTATCAGTTGTAAACTATAAAAAGAGTGAATAAAAGTCCTAGGAAAATATTAATTTACTTTGAATTACAAATGATTATTACATTTACTAAAATATATCCTGACACTTAAGTCCAAAGATTTCCTTTTAATGTTCCTGGGCATATTGGTAAAAAATAAAAATAAAACATCCTAACTGATGATTATTTGTTAAATAGTAAACTAAAGAATAAACAAAAAAAAAGTAACCATTTTGTATCTCTTGAGTGTGTGGATGACTCCTACCTCAATTTATACAATACGAATACTGTTCACAAAATGAGGAAAACTTGGCTCCACTTCTAAATTACTTCAAATATATATGTATTGGCCAACTAAGCAGGTGGGGTCACAGAAGGAAACCAAGATTTCCTAAAGAATGGTGGAACTGTTACTCGACCTGCTTAGAAGGAGTGGCAACAATCAATAATGCCATAGAGGTTTGGCATAATTCCTATCTACTTCCCTCCATCTCTTCTTACAACACATTTATACAACAATATGTTTAAAAAGTAAGATAAATTGTTTTTACCTGACTGCAGTACTTCCTTGCTTCCGACCTTGACCACGAAGTTCCACTGACTGTTGTTATCTACAACTGGAAAAATAAACAAGCATTTGCAATGCAACGATCTCGGCTTTAGTTAAGCTTAAGCAATTCTGTTTGTAATTAGGTTGCTTTTAGCTTTGCTTTTATTAGTGTTTTTTTAAACATTTATGTACATATCATGCATATGTATGTATATGTATGCATGCATTAATATTGGTATTTATATAGATATGTAGATGTTTATATATGTTTATGTATGTGTATATATATTTATACACATACATATGCATTACCTACTGGCGGTCGCCAGTAGGTATATATAGTTAGGATTTTTTCTCTATGGGTTTTTTGAAAATTCTATGTCTAATAACTTTGGCGTTTGTGGACGGAATTGGCTGAAATTTTCAGGAAAATGGCACATTTTGTTTCTGAGCAGCCCTAGAAAATTTGGGGGGGGTTCGTCCAGTGGGGGCTGAGAAAAAAGGGGGGTCCCAAAACGTGTTTTTAACATTGAGTTTTCCATAGGGCGGTTGGCCTCACTTTTAGCCCGAACGGCTGCATGGATTTGCACGAAACTTGGCAAAATTGTAGGGACTGGTAGCCCGATGTGCCTTTTGTAGGTCTCAATATATGTGCTCCAGTGGATTTTGAGAAATTAACGTTTAAAAAAAGATATATATCTGTAACAGCGGACCGGGCAGCGCTCTGGTTCGCGGACTTTTCGCGCAACGGAGCTTTGTGAAGCGAAGCTGGTTGGTTCTCCGGCGTCTGTCAACATTCCAAACAGTCCGTAGCGGCCGCCATCTTGTCTCTCGGTAGGATCGAGAGACAAGAGGAGGCCGAAGCGAAGGGGCAAATGACCATAAGGGGGCATAGTACATTGTTGCTCACCCCCTAGGTTTGATGTGGAGGTTTTAAAAGGGCCCCGCGGGGCAAAAAAAAATAAAAATAATAATAATCGAACAGCTGAATGGATTTGCACGAAACTTGGCAAAATTGTAGGGACTGGTAGCCCGATGTGCCTTTGCTAGATCTCAATATATGTGCTCCAGTGGATTTTGAGAAATTAACGTTCAAAAAAAGGTATATATCTGTAACAGCGCACCGCTTCGCGTACTTTTCGCGTTACGGAGCTTTGCGAAGCGAAGCTGATTGGCTCTCCGGTGTCTGTAAACATTCCAAACAGTCCGTAGCGGCCGCCATCTTGTCTCTCGGTAGGATCGAACAGCTGAATGGATTTGCACGAAACTTGGCAAAATTGTAGGGACTGGTAGCCCGATGTGCCTTTGCTAGGTCTCAATATATGTGCTTCAGTGCATTTTGAGAAATTAACGTTCAGAAACAAGATATATATCTGTAACAGCGCTCCGCTTCGCGGAGATAAAATTATATGTGTATTACCTAGCTGTTGCTAACACCAGTTAGCGACGGCTAGTAGAAGATAGCGACCATCTTGGGCCCCACTTTGCATGTGAGTGATATTTATCACTAATGACATGCAAAGTGGGCATGCCAAGATGTTAGCGACTGGAAACAGTCGCTAACATCGCTATCTCCTATTATCAACTTTTGGAAATATTCGAGATAAGGGCGAATATCTCTAAAAGCTACCACCTGCCCTGAGCAGTTCTTAGCCATGTTATCCAATGGGAGGTGGATAACATGGCTAAGAGCATTAGCTCGGTAATGCATGAATATCGCTGAGTTTTCAGCGATATTAATGCATTGCGGTCGTTTTTTATCGTATTTCCGATAAACCTTGATAATAGCAAGGTTTATCTGCGATAATTTCTGACGGTAAAAAAATCGTTGCTAAGCATCGTTAGGGATAAATATCGCTTAACTTTGGTAATATGCCCCAACGTCTGTTAACGTTCGATTCGAAGGAAATCAGGAAGTGTTGAAAAACATTGTCTGCGCCATCTTGTCTTTTTTCAAATGCCACACTTTTGTCGTGCACGGCAGCCATTTTAGATGCCTTGACCAGACCCACTCTGTGCACGCTGTCGATCCTTAGCATGGCTCCCCACCCTCGCAAACATCTCCCCCAGGCAGTGGTCACCCCCGCTCTCTGTCTTATGCATGGGTAATAAACCTCCCCCATCTGCGCTGCTGTTCCCTGAGAATCACACCCTGTGCCCGCCCGACACCTCCCTTTCGCCCTATTCACTACCGCACCCTCTGACACTCCTTTTCCTCTGTGTCCGATTGTCCAGGCTGGTCCTAGGGTATCAGCTAGCCCTGCAGATGTAGTTTATGGCCACAGCTGTAAAGAATCACCCCTCTTCAAAGGAGTTATAGTAGATCAAGGCCCACACTCGATGAGATTCGTCACAGCAGAAGCGTTGCTATTATCTGAAAACCATCCTGTATTGTGATTGGGGAGGGGACCGAGCCTGAAGCGGAAGATTCCAGGGATGACTGTTTGTACATCAAAGTTTTTACAATTATGTGTCACATTAAAAATATATAGCACTCCGACAAAGTAGTAAGATTATAAAACTTTAATAATTTATAAATATATACAAGAAAACAAAAATAGTAATAACATATAAACAATTTTAGGGAAAAACAACGAAGTAGCGGTCGGCTGTGCGAATAGTCCCAACGCAGCACAACGTCCAGATTTCCGGCGTGGGGCGTCGCGGGGGGTGGGTCATCAGTAGCAAACTGTTGTGCGAATAGTTCCAAGGCAGCAGAACGCGTTGAAATCTAGATGACACGAAAGTGATGTCTAGTAAGTTGCCACCCAGCAAATAACGGCATGGGGCGTCGCGGGGGGTGGGTCATCAGTAGCAAACTGTTGCGCGAATAGTTCCAAGGCAGCAGAACGATGGCACCAAGGTGATGTCCAGTAAGTTGCCGCACTGGTTTTGGTATCCTACAATGCTGCTCCGAATAACGGCGTGGAGCGCCCCGGGGGAGGCGGCGTGAACGGGCCTCTCCAGGTGGAGTGTCATCTGTTGTAGTGGGGCGCCCCTTTACCGTTTCAGTTGCCATTCCGTCCGTTTTTGGTCCACTGTGTCAAAAGCCGCAATTCAGCTGAGTTGCGCCCACTCTTGCGGTGCAGCGATAGGCGGCTGTCACAGGACTCTCAAAATGGCGGCAGGCTCTTTCCTTTTTGGGCCTGGTCCACTGAAATGGCCCTGGGACACCTTGGAAATCGGACGCTTGTCTGCTAGGTCTTGGACCTCATTCTCGAAAGCGTCCCCTCCGCCTTGAGAATTCATCAAAAGTTTTGGGGGCTCCGACTCCTGCAGGCTTCTGGTGGGGAGCGGCTGCCATGATTGCTCGCGGAATGACCACGACTGAGCTACGAGATGGTGGTGCTTTCATGCTGACGCCAGCTTCAGTCTGAAACATCCAGAAACAAGGTGGGGCTTTCATCGTTTGGGGAAAAAAAAAAGTTTTCATCCTATGAAAAGTGTTGTTTTTAGGTCACATGATCAAGCCTTCCATCATTAGGAAACCAAAAGTAAAATGAACCAATGAAAAGTTTTATAAACAAGTCACATGACCTGTTATGCGGCATAGGGTGTAAAATTAGGAGAAAATACGTTGGCACGTGAGGCGGCGTCAGTAGCGGACCGATGTGCGAATAGGCCGAAGGCAACACAACGCGCCAAGATCTGGATGGCACCGAGGTGGTGTCCAGCAAGTTGCAGCACTGGTGTGGCCATCCTACAATGCTGAAAGTCGGCGTGGGGCGCCCCGTTGGCCTGTGAGTTTGCGTCAGTAGCGGACCGATGTGCGAATAGGCCGAAGGCAGCACAACGCGCCAAGATCCGGATGGCACCGAGGTGGTGTCTAGTAAGTTGTCGCACTGGTGTGGCCATCCAACAATGCTGAAAGTCGGCGTGGGGCGCCCCGTTGGCCTGTGAGTTTGCGTCAGTAGCGGACCGATGTGCGAATAGGCCGAAGGCAGCACAACGCGCCAAGATCCGGATGGCACCGAGGTGGTGTCTAGTAAGTTGCCGCACTGGTGTGGCCATCCTACAATGCTGAAAGTCGGCGTGGGGCGCCCCGTTGGCCTGTGAGTTTGCGTCAGTAGCGGACCGATGTGCGAATAGGTCGAAGGCAGCACAACGCGCCAAGATCCGGATGGCACCGAGGTGGTGTCTAGTAAGTTGTCGCACTTCTGTGGCCATCCTACAATGTTGAAAGTCGGCGTGGGGCGCCCCGTTGGCCTGTGAGATGGCGTCAGTAGCGGACCGATGTGCGAATGGGGCCAAAGGCAGCGCAACAATATTTTCTGATTTGAAGACACCACAAGGCGCTGAGATGCCAAGATCCGGATGGCACCGAGGTGGTGTCTAGCAAGTTGTGGCACTGGTGTGGCCATCGTACAATGGTAAAAGTCGGCGTGGGGCGCCCTGTTGGCCTGTGAGATGGTGTCAGTAGCGGACTGATGTGTGAATGGGGCCAAAGGCAGCGCAACAATATTTTCTACTATATTTTCGGAGTAGAAGACACCACAAGGCGCTGAGATGCCAAGATCCGGATGGCACCGAGGTGATGTGTAAGTTGCGGACGGATGTGCGAATGGGGCCAAAGGCAGCTCAACAATATTTTCTGAAGAGAATACACCACAAGGCGCTGAGATGCCAAGATCCGGATGGCACCGAGGTGATGTCTAAGTTGCGGACCGATGTGCGAATGGGGCCAAAGGTAGCGTAACAAGATTTTCTGTATGGAAGATACCACTAGGCGTTGAGATGCCAAGATTCGGATGGCACCGAGGTGATGTCTAGGAAGTTGTGCCACTGGTGTGGCCATCGTACAATGGTAAAAGTCGGCGTGGGGCGCCCTATTGGCCTGTGAGATGGTGTCAGTAGCGGACTGATGTGCGAATGGGGCCAAAGGCAGCGCAACAATATTTTCTGACTGACACCACAAGGCGCTGAGATGCCAAGATCCGGATGGCATCGAGGTGATGTCTAAGTTGCGGACTGATGTGCGAATGGGGCCAAAGGCAGCGTAACAATATTTTCTGTATGGAAGATACCACTAGGCGTTGAGATGCCAAGATTCGGATGGCACCGAGGTGATGTCTAGCAAGTTGGTGTGGTCATCCTACAATGCTGAAACTCAGCGTGGGTCACCCCATTAGCCTGTGAGATGGCGTCAGTAGCGGACCGATGTGCGAATAGGCCGAAGGCAGCACAACGCGCCAAGATCCGGATGTCACCGTGGTGGTTTCATAGTTGAGAGGCACTTCATCTGCAGTGGGGCGCCGAGATCCGGATGGCACCGAGGTGATGTCTAGCAAGTTGCTGTACTTGTGTGGTCATCCTACAATGCTGAAACTCGGCGTGGGTCGCCCCATTAGCCTGTGAGATAGCTGTTCTTTGGATTTGGGCCTGGTCCACTAAAATGGCCCTGGGACACCTAAGAACTCGAACGCTCGATTTTTTTTTCCTTTCCTGTACATGCAAAAAAAGGTAAATGCCCGGTATGTTACACGCTTCATCTGCCACGATGAACTCTCCAGAGGAACCGAAAAAATATATAGTTGTGGTAACTATACCATGCATCGTCATATGGAGAGGTGGCACCAATTAATTATAGTGCTGCATAAAAGAGAGATTTGGAGGAGAACCCCTGACCTGCTAGTACATTCATCAAAGAAGTGGCACTGAGAGCTTCAGAGGCAAGGGAAACGGTCCCAAATATTTAGAAGAACTTTGGAAAGATTAAAATGACATGTTTAGATTGTGGTAAATTAATTTCATGTGGGCAGATGAGTGTTACTCTAATAAATACAGCATATGAACATCATCATAGTCGATGGTTGGTAGAGACATTTTGACTATATCCTGGACCTGCCCGTCCTCGCCCAAAATGGCGCCGGAATAAATGGGACTCGTAACTCCTTGTTGTGTACTGGTTGCAGAACCTTGAAATCACGAGATACGTATGCAGTTTTGAAGCACATGGCGGGCGGGGACGAGAATTGATTGAATATTTCGACATCCCTATTGATATTAAGTTCTGATGTGTTATTGATTACTGTACTGTTGAAAATTCGAATTAACGTCACCCATGGTACTTGCCCGCAAATGTATATCTAGATAATTTTATTGTAACTGGCCCTGTCGTATTTTAATTATAAAATGTACGTCCACCGATTCCGTAACTGTTAGACACCTTAGTTTTTGCAACCTAATGGCCCGCCCGTTACGTTCCTCTACAGTGTAAATGTCTATTCATCATATACGATTACAGTTTGCTCCGTGGCAGGCCCACGTGGTTATAGGCTCGTATTTGTATAATGAAATTTTCACAATAAAGGTTTTTAAAAGAAAACATGGTAGTAGTGTATACATTGGTAAAGTTTTTAATAATAGTCACTGTTTTAGAATCATTAAAAGGCAAGTGAAATAAAGCAGACCAATTACATGAAGGGTAAAAGGTATAATACGAAGGAACGCAGTAAAGATAAATGGTCAAGGGCTGTTGTGTTTTCTATTCCTGCAACATAAAGTGATCGATAAGAATCTCATATTCAGGCGTATCGGCGACTAAGACAGCAGGTCGACCCTCTTTTGCTCAACGGCTCCGTCATGGGACGAAGAAACGCTCTTTTTCTCGAAAAAAGAATATATTTTACTTGCAGGACAGTTGTAAAATTTCCGGGAAAGTACATTAGCCTGGAACATTATAACATATATTTAAGAGAAAATAATGTTCGGAAGTAATTAAAAGCGTAATTTTTAGGTGATATGACCAAGGCTTTCATCATTAGAATAAGAAAAGTAAAATGAACCAATGAAAAGTTTTATTAACAAGTCACATGACTTGTTATGCTTACGTTACGCGCTGCGCGCCCCGGATGACTTCCGGATGCGCTAACGCGGCGCGTCATATGACGCATTACGCGACAACGCAGGTCCAGAATATAGTCAAAATGTCTCCACCAACCAGCGGTCGAAACACAACCCCTTTCAGCAGGCTAAATAGTTCTGTTAAATGACAACAGAAAGGACAGGCAACAAGAACCATCAGTCAAAGAGGGGAGGGCTAGTTCTTCTCTACCGGGTTACATTGGGGCGCTACCGGAACTGATCGAATTGGTAGTCTACAGTGTTTCTGGATGTTTCAGACCGAAGCTGGGGTTAGCATGAGAGCAGCACCATTTCGTAGCTCCTTTGTGGCCATTCCGCAACCAATCATGGCAGCCGCTCTTTATCGTTATTTTGGGCGGGGTGGGTGGCGGAGCCGAGCTGTTTTGCAGCCATCATTGTGTGGAGTTCAGTTCATCTCACTAGTTTTGTATTTGTCATGAGGGGTTGTTCCTAATGTTTCTATTTTAGCGAGGTCAAAAAGAGATCCCATTAGTGGCCTACTGATTTTGCTCGATTCCTTTTCTTTTTTTTTACACGATTTTTCGTTATCTGCAAAGACTAAACAGAGTATTGCGACTCTGTGTTTGTTTGTAAATAGAGAATGAACCAAAGAGAACTAATTCTAAAACAGTAAATACTTGGATAACAATCAATCAAATGGAGAGAGAAGCAGGCACGACGGATTACAACGGGGGCAAAGGCCTGCGTTAACTACCTTTCACTATCTGCAAAGAGAGAGTACTCCTAATAGAAATGAGGGGGGGGGGGCACCATTCAAAGCAGATCAGTGTGCATAAACACGAAAATGTTTTCACTTACCACGTACTTGACATTCGACAGCTTATGATATTTGCTATTAAAAAACCATTGAAATTCACTGAAAAAACCATAGGTTATAGACCATATATAGTTAGGAATTAGCATTTACAAAACCTTGAAAATTCACTGAAAAAACCATAGGTTATACACCATATATAGTTAGGAATTAGCATTTAAAAAACCTTATTTTACTCACACAAAACCATTGAAATTCCATATATAGTTAGTTGCACTAACTATATATCGCGCACCCGCAATCCACTGCTGATCATGTCACATATTACATCATTCATGACATGGTCAGTGACATCACTGATGACATCACTGATGACATCTCAAATGACATCACTGATGAGATCACTGATGACATCTCATTTGACATCAATGACCACATCACTGATGATATCATTCATGTGACAATACAATGCATCTCCTCACGTTTTAATATAACCTCTGTTTCACCCAGTGTTAAATACAGAGTATAATTTTTGAAACCATTGACACACCAATACTAGTTACTACATACGTACTCACTGATTCCTACGTCTACACACACATTCACTCATTCACCCATACAATCATTCATACATACAATCACTCATCTTTACAACACTATCATATGCACTCATACACCTATACAGACACTTACACTCTGCCACTCATCCATGGAGTTACTCACACACCTAGTCAGTCCTGTAAAGAATCAATCACACTTCCATTTTCTTGTCTATACAGTTAAACATAGAGCACCTTACATTTTCAAACATATACTAACACATACTTACTTTCTTATACAATCATTGATACAAGTACACATTGATCTGCACAGAGTCACACACCTCCCAGCCAGCCACACACACACTCAGTCTCCTATACAAATACTTGGACAATCAATCAATAACCCATATAGTTAATCATATAGCTACTGATCAACACATGCAGCAGTTTACAGAACAACAGACATAATGATGCACAAATTAAGACAGTTTACTCACTAACCCATGCACTCAGTGAGACACATTTAATCACTCACTCATACATTCAGTCATGCACCTACTAAATCCTTCGCCCAGACACTTATACATCTACTCATTCTTCAATATGTAAAACATATTTAAACTTTACAGAAACACACAGTCACTGGATGATGTCATCAGTGATCTCATCAGTGATGTCATTTGAGATGTCATCAGTGATGTCATCAGTGATGTCATTTGAGATGTCATCAGTGATGTCATTTGAGATGTCATCAGTGATGTCATCAGTGATGTCACTGACCATGTCATGAATGATGTAATATGTGACATGATCAGCAGTGGATTGCGGGTGCGCGATATATAGTTAGTGCAACTAACTATATATGGAATTTCAATGGTTTTGTGTGAGTAAAATAAGGTTTTTTAAATGCTAATTCCTAACTATATGTGGTGTATAACCTATGGTTTTTTCAGTGAATATATATATGCATATATATGCATGTTATGTACATGAAAGTTTTACAAACACTAATAAAAGTAAAGCTAAAAAGCCACCTGATTACAAACAGAATTGCTTTAAGTGTAATAAAGATTAGACCGATTGCATTTTGAATGTTTTTTCACTAGTGCCTTTAGGAAAAGAGTAAAGGGTTGGAGTAAGGTCACGCTGTTTTTTCAGGGTGAGTAGTAGAGAGTGAGTAGTAGAGAGTGATTAGAGAGTGAGTAGTACTGAGTAGTAGAGAGTGAGTAGAGAGTACTAGAGAGTAGTAGAGAGTGAGAAGACTGATGAATAGGGGGGGAGGATGAATGATGGGTGGGTGGATGGATGTAGGTGCCAAAAGGTGGATGAACAGGCGGATATTGGCCCGGGCATGGCATTAACTATGATGACGTATGGTGAAGTTTTTGGGAACTCCCGTGGTTTAAGGGGATGTAGATAAAAACACTTATATATATATATATTTACTATTGTCGAAATAAAGTAATGAGTCAACCCCGACGTGGTAAATGAACTGTAATATTAAATCAACATGCAGTAACACATCACAGTGGGAGATTAAATGAAATTACTAAATGCCCATAAGTGAGTAACGAAACACAAAACAATTTATCCGTGAGCAAGGAGGGACAGTTGTTCCTTCAGACGGTGTTCACACCAGCTTGATCTCTGAACCGAGGACAGGCTTCCATTCACACCGCCGGATTGGAAACACCTCAGGTGTCGGTAGCGAAATGCACTTTTTGCGCACCTGTCTGCTGCTAATCTAGGGGAGGGGAGGGGGCACCGAGAAGCCTGCATCTGATCCAGCGCCACCGAGCAGGAACGAAGGCCTCGCCGCGCCTTGAGGCAGTGAGGGGACTCAGGCAGACTCCCACCTGGGAGCTGGTCTGAGGAGGATCCCTGCGGGAATGTGGCAGTTCTCTTTACATAAACTATTCCAGTACTTTTCACACCATGCATTGCACAGGTGTGAGAGGAACATGTTGTGGGGATGTATGATAGGGACAGAGAGAAGTGTGCCTATGCTTGCGCACATGCGGTCTATGTGCAACCAGTGTGACTCAGAGAGGCGACATGTGACTGTGATGGCGCAGTGTGTACACTCCAGGGTGGGCGTGAGCGACGTGCGTGTTTACGTTATGCATGTCTGTGTGACAGACTCGGTTTGTGTGTTGTGTGTATGGAACAATTTTCACGTGGAAGAGTGTCCTTGTGGGACAGAATGTTATTTGTAACTGCAAGAGATTGCATATACGGCTACTGTATGTGTGAGAGCTTGTGTGCGTGTGTGAGAAGGAGTGAGTGTGTGTGTGTAAGAGAGCTAGGAAGGGTGTATGAGCGATGTGTATGAAAGTCCTCGTGTGCTTGTGTATGTTTTCTTCCGCCTTTTCTCTTAATGTGGATACTTCTGGTGAACCAAACCCAGTGTAGATCTGAACAATGTGGAATTGTTTAATCCCGAAGTGTCCAGCATTGTAAAATACCCGCATGCGCCTGTGATACGCTGCAAGCCACGTACCACCTCTGCACGCATTCGATGGACTCCATCTTTAATCCTCGAACATTTATAGCACGTGAGGAGGAGAGGGGCGCAGGTGTGTGGTGCACAAGAGACATTATTTGGTACCTTTTGAATCCGGGGTACCCTACCCCGGCAGCACAGAAGCCCTCTTTGGGAAGGTCGCCTGTTTCCACAATGTGGAAAGACACACATTGGGCTACAGAGGACACATTCCGGCACCGTTGGGAAGGGTCGCCGTGTTGGCAGCACCGGCGCTTTACTCTTAATGTTAGTAGTAAAGCGCTGGTGCCGCGATTATACCAAAAGTAAAGAAATAGGGGCCAGATGTAGGAGGCCATTTACCGACCGGTAACGGCCGATTTCGGCCGTTACTGACCGGTAAATGGGTTTTTGGTATGTAGGGGGCTAAATTTACCGATTGGGTAAATTTACCGAATCGGTAAAATACCGAATCGGTAATTTTACCGATTCGGTAACTTCTGGATGTAGGTGGGACTCTTCAGAGTCCCTAAGGCCTTACAGATTTGGTATTTTACCACCCAATCCAATTGGGTGGTAAAATACCGAATCCAGGTGTGCATGCACACCTATGCCATGTGACAGACAGACATGCCCTTAGGGCATGTCTGTCTGCCACATGGCACACATGCCAGTATTTGGGGTGCTAGAGGGTGTCAAAGTGACACCCCCTGCACCCTTGCTGGAATCGGTATTTACCGAATCGGTAAATACCGATTCGGTAATGGCCATTGATTCCTATGGGCTTCAATGCCCATAGGAATCAATGGGGATTACCGAATCGGTATTTACCGATTCGGTAAATACCGATTTTTACAGAATCGGTAATTCAATTACCAATTTTACCTACATGTCACACCTTCATATTTACCGATTCATTAATACCGAATCGGTAAAATTCGGTATTTATGAATCGGTAAATACGAATTACCTACATCTGGCCCTAGATGTTTGTTTCTATTTCTTTACTTTCGGTATTATCACGTCACCCGCTCTTACGAATCTCAAGCTTTTATTCGACGCTATGGCTTCTTGAAAATAATAAATATGAATGTATGTTTGAACGAATGTGTCTGGATTGTCCAGGAGTCTGTCAGTTTGACTCTGGATACCGTTCAGCCAAGAAAATGTTCGATGTTGAAACATAAACAATGTTTGAAAGATGCACTGGCTGAGCAGTTATCCAGCTGAAATGATGGCATTGCAGGCATCTTTCTGGGTGTGCGTATGTAAAACGGCGTATGGTGCAACCACAACACGAGCGTTTTGTGCGGCGCTACATAATAAATATAAGAAAATAAATGAATAATATAGGAGGTTTTTGCTTCAGAACAACAGCTCTGGCTTGAGGTATGCACCTAAGCTTATAAATTGGGTACGTTTGTTTTTTCACTTTTTTTAGTCAGTAATGCTCGAGTTCCCCTGTTTCACGCAAAAACGGAGGAGGCTCTGTTGGGGTGAAGAGCTTTTTTTTTCTTTGTTCGGTAAGGAAAGAAGGCCGCCCGGGCGGGGGTCCGCCATCTTTATGTCGCACCCCAACAGCTGCTGCGCCTTCAAATTGCTGATGCTTGCATCGAAGGCTCTAGGTACCGTGCTCCTGTCCCATGCTCTTTTTGTAGGACAGCTCCACACGTTGTACGGTCTGCTCAAAGGAAGGCACGAAAAACGTAGCCTTCAGACACGTCTATGTAATTAGTGGATGCAACATATATTTCATAGAATCTCGCTCTCTTTTGTCATTTGTGTTTGTAACATTGTTTATTTAACTGTACATCTATTGAGTTCTACTTTGTACGCGCCCATTTCTCAATCCCCAAAACCTCCTATGTGTCCACTCTTTGACAAGCACGGACAGGGGTCGTTCAGACGCTGGGTCACAATGGCTTAAAATCATTCCTTTCAGCTGTGTCCCTCATGTAATGGCGCGTTTCCCTCCTCTGGTTGGAATGCAGACAACAACAAAAACACACTTTTCTGCCTACACCGTTAAATGAGAACTGTAAGACCTGGCACCTTGGCGTGAGTTTCCCTTACACTTTTTGCTGCTGTGCCTCAGATGTTTTTGCTGGTGTCCGCTGCTCAGGGCACTGCGCCACGGTCAACCCGTGCCGCAGTGCGAGTGCTCCCTACTGTAAAGTGTAAATGTGATTGATGTCCATGATTGGTTCATTGGATTTACTGTCAGTCCCCAGTAAAGTGCACCAGGAGTGCCAGGGCTTGTAAATACCAATACTGTTAGTGGGCCTGCAGCGCTGGTTGCGCCACCCACAGAAGCAGCCTTTTAAAATGTGTCTAGGGTCTGCCATTGCAGAACCTGCGTGCAGTCTGGTACTGTCATGCTGGCTGGGCAAGTGCACACACTTGCCAGCCCCTAAGCCTTCCCTTAACTTCATATTAGTCACCCCTATGGTAGGCCCAAGGGCAGGGTGCATTGTAAGTGTAAGGTAGGACATGCTCTGATGAGTGTGGCATGTCCTAATAGTGAATTACTGCCAAATTCTTTTTCACTATTGTAAGGCTACCTGTTCCCTTTAGGCCAGATGGGCTGCTGGAATTATTACACTCTATAATCCCAGCAGGCTCAGGGAACATGGTAGAAATTAATGTTTAGTATGCCTGAACTCAGAATTATAAAATACTTCTTTTAGTAAAGTTTATTTTAATATCCTGTGTTTGCAAATGCTACTTTTAGAAAGTTAGCATTTGCTTGCCTAACCATTTCAGCCCGCCTCTGCTTGGATGTGTATCTGACTGTCTGGGTTGTGTGAGTGACAGGGCTGGGGGATGACAGGTGGTGAATGCAAGGATTACACCTTGGTGGGAGGTAGGAGTTTCCCTGGACTTTTCATCAGGCTGTGCTCTGCCACCACAATGCTGGCTCCGCCCCCCTGGGGAGCGACTGATGACTCAGCCTGCACCTGGCCCCGGAAAAGCGAATCACTGTCAACAAGGTACTCCTGGCTGCCCCTGTCCCCACAATGCTGGCTCCGCCCCCCTGGGGAGCGTCTGATGTGCCTGCCCACACACTGAAAGCAGAAGCCAGAAGTACCCCCAACAAGTGCTCAGAGGCTGAGAGCAGTTATGCAAAGCCCCCCCCGGCCTGTAAGAACAAAAGAAACTCTGTATAAAAGTAGGAGCCCTGCTCCTTGTAAATTAGAATCCTGTTTTACCACAAAGAACCTCTGCCCGAATAGAAGGAGAAGAAGACGCTGGAAGGACTGGCCTGCTGCTTGCCTTGCTGAGGAAGGAGAGGAGAAGACTTTGCTAAAAGACTTTGCTGACTTGTGCTTGAAACTTTTCTCCAAGGGCTTGATTGAGCTTGCCCCCTGAACTGAACCCCAGGACCAGTGGGTTCTCCTGTGCTTTGGCTTTCCCCTGCCTGAGGCCGAGTATTTCCTCCCGCCGGAGGTGAAGTCTGCCCCCTCTCGCCCCCTCCTAGGGCCGTGGTACCCGGGAGCCAGCCTGCCCTCTTGCCCTTGAGAGCCTCGCTCCACCTGGAGTCGCTCTCTGCCCCAGGGCTAAGGCCGGCCGCTCCTCTACCTCTGCCTGCTTCACGGAGCCCTTGAGGAGACTTCAGCCCCTCCCACCGGAATCCCGGGGACACGAGCTGTCTGCAGCCTGGACGTCCGCCCGTGCATCTGATTGCACCCGGCTGCTCTGCCTTGCTCTGCCCCCCAGGAGAGGCCGCACCGCACTGTGAAGAGAGCCCCCCTCTGTACCGTCAGTCAGTACCGAGGGCTCCTGTGCTGTGCCTTGCCTCCCGGAGATCCTCCGCTTTGAGAAGGGACCCCTCTGCACTGATAATTCCTGAAAGAAAGAAGCATTCCTGAAGACGACATCAGCCTTCCCTGTGCCTTGGCCCCAGAGGCTCCTCTCATCCCTCCCTGCTCCTCACTACAGCTGAGAGCCCCCACCTCTGGAAAAGGCCCGGGGTTCCTCTCATCGTCTGATTGCTGCTCTGCTCCACAGCTCAGCCCCCACCTCTGGAAAAGGCCCAGGGTTTGTCAGTCCCCTCTCTGGTCTCCATTCCAAGCATACCGCGAGATGCGTGAGCATTGGTAGGGCCCGGGGTTTTCTTCTGTGTGGAGCACAGAGGAGCACTGCGAAGGCCACAGAGGCGTTTGGGAGCGCCATACCTTCCAGGAACGGGCAAGAGGCCCCAATTATTGCATAACTGGAACTGAGAGAACTGTTTACAAGTGAGTTGAACAAGACAGAAGATACATTTGAACTGTAACCTAAGAAGCTTGCCTATTTACAACCTGTGGCACCACAAAAACGCTATTTGATATTTGATATTTATTGTCATTTATAAAGCGCTAACTTTCGCTCCGGAGGGAGCATCTTGGCGCTAAGCACAACAGAATGTCGTCTATGGGGGGCATGGATCAAATAGCTGCGAGAACTGAAGAGTCGGACTGAGAATAAATCCATGTTTTCAAGGATTTCCTAAATAGGCTTTCAGAGGGGGCGTGCCTAAGGCTGGGGGGGAGGCGGTTCCATGCCTTGGCCGCCAGAAAAGAAAAGGTCTTTCCACCCTTGGATTTTAATTTTATACGGGGTTCAGAGATGAAGTTGGCGCCAGATGACCTCAAACAGCGAGTTGGATTGTAACGCTGGAAGCGCTTAATCAGGTAGGATGGACCCATGCACCTGTTAGCTTTAAATACAGTAACTAAGAGCTTGAATAGGATTCTCTTATGGAGGGGCAGCCAGTGGAGGGCGTTGAGGGCTGCAGAGGCCGAGGACCTGCGGGGGAGTTTCAAAACAAGCCTGGCTGCTGCATGTTGGACAGTTTGTAGTTTTTTCAGAGAGGACTTCTTGATACCTGCTAAGAGGCCGTTACAATAATCCAGCCGGGAGAGGATAAGCGCCACCGCGACTGATTTCCTGGCAATGATAGGCAAAAAATTAAAAAATTTCTTTAATTGCCTGATCAAACTGAAACAGCGCCCTGCGGTAATGCGCACATGTTCATCGAAGCTGAGGGAAGCATCAAATTGAACACCCAAGTTGCGGGCTGAGACAACCGCGCTAGGTGGTGCTTCGGAGTTATGAGGCCACCAGTCTTTGGGGGAAAAGAATGTGCCTTTACCGAGGGGAATTATTTCTGTTTTGGCGCTGTTGCATTTTAAATGGTGCAGGTTGAGCCAAGAAAAGACTTCTGACAGACAGTTTTGGAATTTGATGGCGGCATCCGGAAGTCTTTTATCGATAGTGATGACAAGCTGGGTGTCATCAGCGTAGGATGTCACGAGAATCCCATATGATTCAATCAACGTGAGAAGGGGGGCCATATACACATTAAAAAAGAGGGGGCTCAGGATAGAACCCTGGGGTACCCCTGAGATGATGGATCGTTCACCGGAAATAAAGGGGCCTAAGGAGATCGTTTGAGAGCGATTGGACAGAAATGATGTAATCCAAGCAAGTGCGGAGCCCGAGACACCAATCTCACGCATCCTATTGATTAGAATAGTGTGCGAGATGGTGTCGAAGGCCGCGGTTAGGTCGAGCAGGATGAGGACGGCCTGCCTGCCCTCATCCTGCAAGAACTTGATGGTGTCTGACAACTCAATCAAAGCGGTCTCTGTGGAGTGGCCGGAGCGGAAACCGGATTGCTGTGGGTGCAAGATACATTGATTTTCCACAAAATTCTTTAATTCCTCATGGACTAGTTGCTCGGTGATTTTGCCTAGCGCAGGGAGAAGTGAGATTGGGCGCATATTGGACAAATCAGTAGGGGATTTATTTTGCTTTTTCATGAGGGGCTTGACTGTGGCCTTCTTCCACTCAATAGGAACAATACCGGCTATTTGGTCTTGTACTAAGTCTGAACTGCATAGATATATCTATTTTTATATAAAGAATCATATTTTGATATATCCACAGCCTGGTGTCCATTTGTGGGGGATTGGTGCATTTTACTGTGTGTGTTATTACAAATGCTTAACTCCATAACGCCTGAAGAATAGCCTTGGCTGCTCACGCCACGCACCTAGAGGGTGAGCAAGGGTAATTCTAAGGGGTCATCCTTTGCCCTGACTTAGAGGAGAGGGTCCCTGCTTGTCACAAGTGCAAACTTACGCCAACCAGAGACCCCCAATTCTAACATTGGACGCAGCGGTGAGGATTTGCGAATTTGCATTTGTAATTTACATACAGTGAATTGCTGATCACCACATAGTGAGAGCAGACCTATAACGCAGCCACAGATTTCCATTTTGATAATTTTGTTGAGACATCTACCATTAGTGCAGCCATTCCTGGCTCACTACCTGCTGGAAGAGCACCCTCTGTGATTTCTGGAATGGATGAGGTGGATTGGGAGGGACTGGAAGGTTACACTGTGGAGCAATTGAAAGGCTACAGTGTGAAGTTCAGAGTCACCCATACTGGATTCAAGAAGAAGAACCAGTACCTCAAGGCGCTGAGAGCCTGGAAAGAGTCAAGAGAGCCACAGAATGCAGTGGATACCATACCACCAGATGGCCTTGTGGAGCCCAGCAGAGGCCTGTCCCCAGAGGAGCTGGCAGACAGGGCAGCAGACAGGGCACATGCAATGGAGATGGCAAAATTAGCTGGACAAATAGAGATGGACAAGCAAAGATTGGCCATGGAGGCGCAGCAACGTCAAATGGAGCATGACCTGAGATTGAAGGAGTTGGAGCTGAGAGGTTTGGGAGCAACTCCTTCTGGTGGCAGCACAACGCCGGTGCAGGTAGAGTCCAGGGTGTACATCCCCAAAGATGTAGTTAAGGAGTTCTTTAAGGGGGATGACATAGGACAGTGGTTTAGGGCATATGAGGTAGCCATGTCCTCCCACCGGGTCCCTGACAAGGATTGGGGAGCGGGGTTGTGGGGGAGGTTCCTTAGCGAAGGGCGGGACACCCTGCTAGATTTGCCCACTGAAGAACAGAAGTCCTATCTCGCATGAAAGAGGCCTTAATGACCAGGTATGGGCTTACCCCTGAA
Source organism: Lissotriton helveticus (assembly GCF_964261635.1). Taxonomy (NCBI): domain Eukaryota; kingdom Metazoa; phylum Chordata; class Amphibia; order Caudata; family Salamandridae; genus Lissotriton; species Lissotriton helveticus. Next base: position 962,184,164 of record NC_136068.1, on the reverse strand, counting down.
ATGTATAGACAGAAGTTCAGGGAGAGTGGAAAGCGTCCTGGGAGTACATATGTGGAGTATGTGACTGGTTTTTGCCGAGCACTGGATGGTTGGGTGACGGGTAGCAAAGTAAATGATTTTCAGGGGCTTCTTGATTTAATTGCGTGGGAGCACTTGTCTGATCACTGTTTTTTTTTTTTTTTGCAGAGTTTTATATAGCGAGAACTAGAACCGAACCGAATCAGTTATCAGAGCGCTTTACATAGCACCAGTTACGTTACATGAGGACACACTTTCATTTTAGGCACGGGGAGATTAAAAGTGATTTGCCCAGAATCACAGGGGGTTTTTGGCGTGTTACCGAGACTCGAACCCAGATCCCCAGGTCCGAGGTCGAGCGCCTTAGCCGTTAGGCCAACCCCTCTCCCCTTTTTTTCCTGAGCTACGCCAGCACCTGATTGATAGCAAGCTGTCCAACCCGAGGAAGCTTGCTGAGGAGGCGGACCGCTGGCTCAGCACCAGGGTCCACAAGGGTCCTGTGGGAGACTCCGCCAAGGGTGGGCAGGGTCCCCAGCAGAAGAGTGGGGGCGACAGGGGTAAACAAAGAGTGTTCCAGCGAGGCCCCCAAAGTAATCCCCAAGGGAACCAGCAGCGAGGTTCTCAGCCTCCCCCACCCCCAAAGCAGAATGGGGCCCCGACAGGTAGGCCTGTTCCAAAGGGGCCCTTCAATTGTTACAAATGTGGTGACCCAGGTCACATTTCCACTGACCCCAAGTGTCGCCTGTTTGGTAAACCAGCACCCACTGGTGCTCCCCCCCAGCAAGTGACTAGTGTTCACTTGGGAGAAGAAGTAATGGTCCCAGGGGGTGGAGATCCTGTTCAGATGACCCTAGTCTCATTAGGAGACAGTGAAATGGTCCCTACAAACTACCTGCCCTCTAACACTAAGAAATATGGGTAGGTGGTGACCATCAATGGTAGGAAAGCTGAGGCTCTTAGAGATACAGGAGCCAGTGTGACTGCAGTGAGGCAGCACCTGGTGTCTCAAGAGCAGGTTGTACCCCATGCCTACTGTAGGGTTGTCAACGCTGACAATTCAGAGAGTCAGTGTCCGATGGCTCAAGTTCCCTTCGAGTGGGGGGGGGGGTCTCTGGTACTCTGCAGGTCTGTGTGAGGAAAACCATGCCTGTGGACTGTTTGCTAGGGAATGACTTGGAGGACTCTCCTTGGGAAAAGGTGGAGAAGACGACTCACCTGAAGATGGTGGGTCTGCCTGACTGGGCGTGCGTGACCACCCGGTCAATGGCAGCCAGTAGGGGTGGTCAAGAGATCCTGGGGCCTGAAGGAGAGGTCCAGGAACCGGCCTTAGAGAGAAGGCGCAGGGGGCGCGGGAAACCGGCCCCTAGTGTTCCCACGGTCCAGGAGGAAGCAGACCTTGAGGGGATGCCCTGGAGCCTACTGGGGAACAGATTGCTGAACTGGGGGACCTGCCTGAGCTGACCCATTGGCAGCAAGAAGGAGGCCCCTCCAGGGAAGAATTCTGCAGGGAGGAGAAGGAATGCCCTTCTCTCGTGGGTATGCGGCAGCAGGCTGCAGACCAGGCCAATGGTGTTCAGGCCAAGACACATTATGTGTACTGGGAGAATGACCTCCTGTATTCAGAGCCTAAGGCTGCTGAATGTGGGTCAGCCCGTGTGCTGGTGGTACCCCAGAAGTTCAGAGCCTTCCTACTGGGGCTGGCTCATGATGTGCCGTTAGCAGGACATTTGGGGATGGACAAGACCTATGACAGGCTTGTCACCCACTTCTACTGGCCCCAAATGCACAAGAGCTCAGATGCTCATTGTAGGACCTGTCAGACTTGCCAGGCAAGTGGGAAGTGCGGAGGGAAGAACAAGGCTCCCCTCCAACCATTCCCGGTGGTCAGTACTCCATTCCAACGAGTGGGTATTGACATTGTTGGGCCTCTGGACCCCAAGACAGCCATGGGCAACAGGTTCATCCTGGTCTTGGTGGACCATGCCACCCGGTACCCTGAAGCCATCCCTCTGAGGACAGTGACGGCCCCCGTGGTGGGACGTGCACTGATGGGAATTTTCTCACGAGTGGGATTCCCTCTAGAGGTGGTGAGCGACAGGGGGACCAACTTCATATCCAAATATATGAAGTCCCTTTGGCAAGAGTGTGGTGTAACCTACAAGTTCACCACCCCTTATCATCCCCAAGGAAATGGGTTGGTTGAGAGATTCAACCGAACCCTGAAGGGCATGATCATGGGCCTGGAAGGTCCAATGAGGCATAAGTGGGACGTCCTCTTGCCATGCCTGCTCTTTGCATACCGTGAGGTGCCACAGAAGTCCCTAGGGTTCAGCCCCTTTGAACTGCTGTATGGTCACCCAGTGAGAGGACCTCTGAGTCTGGTAAAGGAAGGCTGGGAGCAATCTCCCAGGAAACCTCCCCAGAATGTATACAGTTACATGCTGGCCTTCAGAAACCAGACCAGGCACTTCAGAAAACTTGCTGAGGCAAATCTGGAAGCCAGCCAGGAGGAAATGAAGCGGTGGTACGACCAGAATGCCACTCTGGTAGAGCTTCAGCCTGGACAAGAGGTGTGGGTCGTGGCCCCAGTGGAGCCTTGTGCACTTCAGGATAAGTGGACAGGTCCATTTGAGGTTGTGGAGCGCAAGAGTCCAGTAACCTACTTGGTGGACATGCAGTCTCCCAGGAACCCTTTGAGGGTCCTACATGTTAACCGCCTGAAGCCCCACTTGCAGAGGTCCGAAGTGGGCATGTTGTTGGCAACTGATGATGGAACGGAGGAGGAGTCTGAGCCTCTACCTGACCTCTTAGTAGCCTCTGAGAAAGATGGGTCAGTGGATGGAGTTAACCTCTCACCCACCCTGACACCTGAGCAACAGGAAGACTGCCGCCAATTGCTGGGGCAGTTTCCAGATCTGTTCTCCCTGGTTCCTGGTGTCACAGATTGGTGCGTCCATGATGTGGACACAGGAGACAGCTTACCTGTGAAGCATAAGGCTTACAGAGTGACTGACAGGGTCAGGGCCTGCATCAAGGAGGAGGTCTCCAAGATGCTTGCTCTTAGGGTGGTTGAGTCCTCCAGCAGTCCTTGGTCCAGCCCCGTGGTCTTGGTCCCAAAGGCTGCTGCGCCGGGAGCCACACCTGAACTCCGGTTCTGTGTGGACTACAGAGGACTCAATTCAGTCACCAAGACTGACGCGCACCCTATCCCCAGAGCTGATGAGCTCATTGATCGGCTAGGGGCTGCCTGGTTCCTCAGCACGTTTGATTTAACGTCTGGGTACTGGCAGATCGCCTTGACCGATGGGGCAAAGGAGAGGTCAGCGTTCTCTACACCAGATGGGCATTTCCAGTTCCGGGTTATGCCATTTGGAATGAAGAATGCCCCTGCCACCTTTCAGAGGTTGGTCAACCAGGTGTTGGCTGGGCTGGATGAGTTCAGTGCCGCCTACCTGGATGACATCGCAGTGTTCATTGGTACCTGGCCAGAACACCTGCGACACCTCTGGGAAGTGTTGACGGCCCTGCGCAAGGCAGGCCTCACAATCAAGGCAAGCAAGTGCCAGATTGGGCAGGGTTCAGTGGTGTACTTGGGACACCAAGTGGGGAGCGGCAAGGTGGCACCCTTGCAACCCAAAATTGAGACCATCCTGACTTGGGAAGCCCCCAAAACCCAGACTGCAGTGAGAGCCTTCCTGGGGCTCACTGGGTATTACAGGAGGTTTGTCAAGGGCTATGGCACTATTGTGACCCCCTTGACAGAGCTGACTTCTAAGAAGCAGCCCAGGAATGTGATTTGGACTGACACCTGTCAGAAGGCTTTTGACACCCTGAAAACTGCCATGTGCACGGCGCCCGTGCTCTTGGCTCCTGATTTCTCCAAGGAATTTCTGGTGCAGACAGACGCTTCAGAGCATGGTGTAGGAGCTGTTCTCTCACAGATGACTGAGGAGGGCTGGGACCAACCTGTAGCCTTCATCAGTAGGAGGTTACTTCCAAGGGAAAGTAGGTGGAGTGCAATAGAGCGAGAAGCATTTGCTGTGGTCTGGGCACTGAAGAAGCTAAGACCCTACTTGTTTGGGTCTCACTTCCGGGTTCAGACAGACCACAGGCCCCTCAGATGGTTGATGCAGATGAGGGGTGAGAACCCAAAACTGTTGAGGTGGTCCATCTCCCTACAGGGTATGGACTTCACGGTGGAACATCGCCCTGGCACAGATCACGCCAACGCTGACGGTCTGTCCAGGTTTTTCCGCCTTAGTGATGAGGAACTCCCTGGGGAAGGGTAGTTCCCCCCACATTTCAGCTGGAGGGGACACGTGTTAGACCTGGCACCTTGGCGTGAGTTTCCCTTCCACTTTTTGCTGTTGTGCCTCAGATGTTTTTGCTGGTGTCCGCTGCTCAGGGCACTGCGCCACGGCCAACCCGTGCCACAGTGCGAGTGCTCCCTACTGTAAAGTGTATATGTGATTGATGTCCATGATTGGTTCATTGGATTTACTGTCAGTGCCCAGTAAAGTGCACCAGGAGTGCCAGGGCTTGTAAATACCAATACTGCTAGTGGGCCTGCAGCGCTGGTTGCGCCACCCACAGAAGCAGCCTTTTAAAATGTGTCTAGGGTCTGCCATTGCAGAACCTGCGTGCAGTCTGGTACTGTCATGCTGGCTGGGCAAGTGCACACACTTGCCAGCCCCTAAGCCTTCCCTTAACTTCATATTAGTCACCCCTATGGTAGGCCCAAGGGCAGGGTGCATTGTAAGTGTAAGGTAGGACATGCTCTGATGAGTGTGGCATGTCCTAATAGTGAATTACTGCCAAATTCGTTTTTCACTATTGTAAGGCTACCTGTTCCCTTTAGGCCAGATGGGCTGCTGGAATTATTACACTCTATAATCCCAGCAGGCTCAGGGAACATGGTAGAAATTAATGTTTAGTATGCCTGAACTCAGAATAATAAAATACTTCTTTTAGTAAAGTTTATTTTAATATCCTGTGTTTGCAAATGCTACTTTTAGAAAGTTCATAAACAACCACAATTTACCAGTACTGCAATATTGTTTCTCAAAGCATCAGCATGACGAAAAAGAATTAAACTCTATCATCAGAACAATCTCATTTGTTTGAGTTAATCATTTTATTTTTCAAAAGTTATTCAAAAATCAATTACTAGTTCTATCAAAAAGAACTTGACGTGTTAGATTCACAGGAGAGACAAGGGAAACACAAGGGAAAGAAGTTTTGTGTATTTGCTAAAATTGGAACATTCTCACACTCATACCTGAACTTCAACATTCATACTCATATATACAATTTTCTATGATCAGGAATACAGTGATTAAAGAAGGGCAAACATGAAAGGGGGGAGTTGGAAGAGGTGTTCACAAACACAGTGTCAAAAAACAGAAGGGCAAAGCATTTAGAATTCAGTTTATAATTTTACACAATAGGCCATCCAAAAGATGAATCAATATTTTCAAAAATAATTTGTTCTATATTCAATGATTGGCCTAACACATTGCTGGTCGACGCGTTTCGAGTTCCCAGTGTGAGGAACTCTCTTCAGGACCTCTGATGGTTCTGAAAAAATAAAGAAAGAACTCTGTCTTATCGGGATGTCATGAGACTCATTATGTCCACAACCAACTCCCGGCCGGGAGCGTTGGCTCTCTTACCTTTAGCTAGTTCCCACATATACGATGATGTGCATAGTGGCAGTCATTCTCTGTAAATAATAATGATAATGACCCCTGTAAGTGTTTTTTGTAAAACCAATCTTAGAAGCAGTGTCAGAAAAGATTGTAAATGAAGGTCCTTACTTATGGCTGCGGGCAGCCTGTCTCTCTTGGGGATTCAGTTCTCAGCTGGGCTGGACTTGCTGTATGTCTGTAGACCCAAAAAGTACGTCTAATTACTCATTTGCTCCATCTGGAGAGTTTGCACGCAATGGTGAAGTTAAAAGGTTTCATACCTTAGCACTTTCTTTACTTTGGGTATACCAGTGCTCTCGTCGCTTTGAATGCGCGATCTACAAAAAGATTTAAAGAAAACGGTGTTTGTTCTGCTCCTACTGCAGGTTCCTAAGTGCATGCATAGTCTATGTTCATTTACTGGCGTGTGCTCGGGCCGCCGTATGTTGTAAAAAAGGTGCCGCCCTGCTGGCGTCTACTGTGATTATGCGGTAGTCCTCTACAATCTATCGTGGTATCGCTCGTTAGTTTGGGGCATATTTAATTTAATTTACCTGGAAGGAGGCTTCTCGTGTCTCTCCGCTTGGCGTTTTCCTGTTGTGCTCGTCTTCGGCAGGTCTCGTGTTGATATCATGTGATCACTTGCTTCAGGGCTTCTAGGATTTGTAGTTCTGTCGAGTAGTTTCAGCCTTGCTGCGCAATCGCGTTATGCCGTCTTGTGATTTATGGGAGGAGAAGTGAACTCTGTAATCGGAATACATGAGTTCGAATCTTCTTAGTGTATTGGTGATGAAAATATACAGATGGTAGAGCAATTTCCGAGTTGTGTCACTACGAGTGGGGGCAGAGCGCTGTAATATTCATAATAAAGACGTAATTTTGTCCGTTTTCCTGAGAATTAGAGATTAAAAATCTCAGACAGTTCATTCAATCCTTCTGTGGCTGTGTTGAATTTAATGATTAGCATTGCTTCTTGTTTAGATAGTTTGATCTCCAGGTCACCGCCTCTAGCATCACGTTCTACTTTCGAGATTACAGTCCATTGTAATTGTTGCTCTGTGTGAGACTGTGAATGCCAGTGATTTACAAGAGGGGCGGTTTGTACATGTATTCTGATTCTGGATTTATGTTGGGATATCCGATAACGTATTTCTTGTGATGTTTTACCAATGTATACTTTTTGGCATGGACACTGGATTGCGTAAATTACATATTTCGATTTACAATTTGTAAAGGTTTCATGTCTCCAAAAAACACCTTTATGGCTGAACAGGTCTCCTTCGATTGTGGAGTTACAGCAAGCACAATTTCCACATTTATGGTGGCCTTTCACAGGGGGTAAATTGACAAAATCCCGCAGTGTTGGCATGCGTTCTTTGGGCATAGCTGCCCGCACGATTTGGTTACCTATACTTTTGTCCTTTCTGAAGGCAAAAAGTGGGACGTCTGTTAGTTTTTTGTCTAGTCCTTGTACTAGATGCCAGTTATTTCTGATCTGTTTCTTGAGCCAATTTGATGTTGGGCAATAGGTGGAAACACAGACTATCCTGTCCTGTGTTGTTTTCTGGTTGGATTGCAGTAACGTCTCACGGGGGGTCCACCAGGCTCTTTTTATTGCTCTTTTTAGCAACTTTTTAGGGTAACCCCTTAAAAGCAAGTTGTCTTTTAGCTTGTTTGCGTGGAAGAAGAACTCGTCCTTGAAGGCACAGTTCCGTCTAATTCGCAGAAATTATTACACTCTATAATCCCAGCAGGCTCAGGGAACATGGTAGAAATTAATGTTTAGTATGCCTGAACTCAGAATAATAAAATACTTCTTTTAGTAAAGTTTATTTTAATATCCTGTGTTTGCAAATGCTACTTTTAGAAAGTTAGCATTTGCTTGCCTAACCATTTCAGCCCGCCTCTGCTTGGATGTGTATCTGACTGTCTGGGTTGTGTGAGTGACAGGGCTGGGGGATGACAGGTGGTGAATTCAAGGATTACACCTTGGTGGGAGGTAGGAGTTTCCCTGGACTTTTCATCAGGCTGTGCTCTGCCACCACAATGCTGGCTCCGCACCCCTGGGGAGCGACTGATGACTCAGCCTGCACCTGGCCCCAGAAGGGCGAAGCACTGTCAACAAGGTACTCCTGGCTGCCCCTGTCCCCACAATGCTGGCTCCACCCCCCTGTGGACCGTCTGATGTGCCTGCCCACACACTGAAAGCAGAAGCCAGAAGTACCCCCAACAAGTGCTCAGAGGCTGAGAGCAGTTATGCAAAGGCCCCCCTGGCCTGTAAGAACAAAAGATACTCTGTATAAAAGTAGGAGCCCTGCTCCTTGTAAATTAGAATCCTGTTTTACCACAAAGAACCTCTGCCCGAATAGAAGGAGAAGAAGACGCTGGAAGGACTGGCCTGCTGCTTGCCTTGCTGAGGAAGGAGAGGAGAAGACTTTGCTAAAAGACTTTGCTGACTTGTGCTTGAAACTTTTCTCCAAGGGCTTGATTGAGCTTGCCCCCTGAACTGAACCCCAGGACCAGTGGGTTCTCCTGTGCTTTGGCTCGTCCCCTGCCTGAGGCCGAGTATTTCCTCCCGCCGGAGGTGAAGTCTGCCCCCTCTCGCCCCCTCCTAGGGCCGTGGTACCCGGGAGCCAGCCTGCCCTCTTGCCCTTGAGAGCCTCGCTCCACCTGGAGTCGCTCTCTGCCCCAGGGCTAAGGCCGGCCGCTCCTCTACCTCTGCCTGCTTCACGGAGCCCTTGAGGAGACTTCAGCCCCTCCCACCGGAATCCCGGGGACACGAGCTGTCTGCAGCCTGGACGTCCGCCCGTGCATCTGATTGCACCCGGCTGCCCTGCCTTGCTCTGCCCCCCAGGAGAGGCCGCACCGCACTGTGAAGAGAGCCCCCCTCTGTACCGTCAGTCAGTACCGAGGGCTCCTGTGCTGTGCTTTGCCTCCCAGAGATCCTCCGCTTTGAGAAGGGACCCCTCTGCACTGATAATTCCTGAAAGAAAGAAGCATTCCTGAAGACGACATCAGTCTTCCCTGTGCCTTGGCCCCAGAGGCTCCTCTCATCCCTCCCTGCTCCTCACTGCAGCTGAGAGCCCTCACCTCTGGAAAAGGCCCGGGGTTCCTCTCATCGCCTGATTGCTGCTCTGCTCCGCAGCTCAGCCCCCACCTCTGAAAAGGCCCAGGGTTTGTCAGGCCCCTCTCTGGTCTCCATTCCAAGCATACCGCGAGATGCGTGAGCATTGGTGGGGCCCGGGGTTTTCTTCTGTGTGGAGCACAGAGGAGCGCTGCGAAGGCCACAGAGGCGCTTGGGAGCGCCATACCTTCCAGGAACGGGCAAGAGGCCCCAATTATTGCATAACTGGAACTGAGAGAACTGTTTACAAGTGAGTTGAACAAGACAGAAGATACATTTGAACTGTAACCTAAGAAGCTTGCCTATTTACAACCTGTGGCCCCACAAAAACGCTATTTGGTCTTGTACTAAGTCTGAACTGCATAGATATATCTATTTTTATATAAAGAATCATATTTTGATATATCCACAGCCTGGTGTCCATTTGTGGGGGGATTGGTACATTTTACTGTGTGTGTTATTACAAATGCTTAACTCCATAACGCCTGAAGAATAGCCTTGGCTGCTCACGCCACGCACCTAGAGGGTGAGCAAGGGTAATTCTAAGGGGTCATCCTTTGCCCTGACTTAGAGGAGAGGGTCCCTGCTTGTCACAAGTGCAAACTTGCGCCAACCAGAGACCCCCAATTCTAACAAGAACAAACAGATTTTTTTTTTAATGATGCACCCCGCTGTCAGCGCCCCCATTCCCCTTCACTACCCAGCCTACGAAGGCCCTCATTGTTGACAATGGAGGGTGGAATTGTTTGGACTTCATAATTAGCATCTACGCGAGTCAGGCAACGAGAGGGTTCATTGTGCTCGGTAACCATAGTGAAGCCACATATGGTAATTACACTGGACGAATACAAGCAATTTCATTGGCTCTCGACGTTCAAGTCCCGCCATTGCTATACAAATCCCCACCTTGGCATCACTGGGTCTTTTTCAAAGGCTTGGGAGTGGGTGAGCCATTTTGAGGCACATTTGTTTCTCTACAGGCGTTAAAGAGCCCACCATATACAAATGCTCAGGTGGCAACAAAAGCACGACATGCCCAACAAAGACACTCTAACAACGCCCACTGAAATTCAAAACACAATTCCACAAGGGCGCGCATCCATTACATAAAAGTTACTGGACAGGCGCAGGTACTACTACCGTGTCAGAAGAAAGACGTACAGATCGAATTTCCCTTGGGAGAGAAACCTGTGTCTGACCCAAGAGGCAGCAGGTGGGTTCATGCTAGGACAGCCTACGCATTAGGAAATGTACCCCACCACTGCAGCGCAGAAGCCTTCTTTGGGAAGGTCGCTTGTTTATACAATGTGGAAAGACACACATTGGGCTACAGAGGACACATTCCGGCACCGCTGGGAATGGTGGCCATTTTGGCGGCACCCGCGCTTTACTCTTAATATTAGGAGTAAAGCTCGGGTGCCGCGATTATACCAAAAGTAAGGAAATAGATGTTTGTTTCTATTTCTTTACTTTTGGTATCATCGCGGCACCCGTGCTTTACTTTTAATGTTACAAGTACCACGATGATACCAAAAGTAAAGAAATAGAAACAAACATCTTTTTCTTTACTTCATCGCGGCACCTGCGCTTTATTTGTAACATTAAGAGTAAAGCGTGGGTGCCGCAATTATACGAAAAGGAAAGAAAAAACAAGCACCTGACAAGCGCCTGACTTCCTGCTGGCATAAAAGGTTCCTTATCTTCTTTATGGGGCCATCTGGACCCATGAAGAAGATAAGAAACCTTTTACGCCAGTAGTAAGTCAAGGAGCCCAGTCTGAAAAGGACGGGGCTTACAGAGAAAGTAGAACGTCACTAGGACCACTTCTCCAATGGCTGGCCACCGTTTAGCATGAATGGTGACGCCGGCCAATGGAAAAGAGGGGGGAGCCTTAACCTCGCTAGTGAAAAATACTCTACCTCATTAAATCTCGCCAGCTCTACTGCGCACGTGCGCAGTGTTTTGCAGGCCGAGACCTAAAAATAGGACAATTTCCTCCATTAATACCAATGGGAAACCATGGGAAAATGTTCTAATTTTATAAATATATATGCTTATCCCGAAGTAAAAAAATGATTATATTTTTAGAAGAGTATCACTTGTAATTTTTAAATATTTTTTTAGTTATAAACTTGGTTTGTTTTTTTAATTTGAAAAAAAATTAACATACATTTCTACACGTCTTTTACGTTTGTGTAGAAAATGTATAACTATAAGGGGCACATGCATCAATGGAAATTGCATTCGCAAATGGTGCGAATCGCAAAATTTGGCCGTTTGCGAATGCAATTCCCATTTTTGGGATGCATTAACATTTTTGTAATTTTCGCAATTTAAGAAATCTCAAAATTGCGATTTCTTAAATTGCGATTGCATTTAAGGAATCTCAAACTGAGATTCCTTAAATGCAATGCATCAAACTTTAAAAATTTGCGAATTCGCAAATAAGGGGAGCAAATTACCATGAAGTTGACCTTCATGGTAATTTGCGAAAACTTTGAAAAATGCACTAAAGTGCATTTTTCAAAGTTCCTTTTTACACACACACATGCCCTTGGGGCATGTGAGTGTGCAAAATGTACTTCTAAGCAGACTTCAGGGGTGCAACAGGGTGTCCTTTGGACACCCCTGCACCCTTGAAATTGCATTCTTAATTTGCGAATTTCTAATGGTGAATTGCAAATTAAGAATGACTTTCCATTCATTCCTATGGGCCTCTAGGCCCATAGGAATGGATGGGGAGGTATTACTTAATTGCGATTCTCAATTAGAGAATCGCAATTAAGGAATTTTAAGAAATCGCTATTTTTTTAGCAATTTCTTGATGCATTGCAGTTTGCAATTCCTTAATTGCGATTCCTTATTTTTCGCAATTAAGGAATCGTAAATGCAATATTGATGCATGTGCCCCTAAATATGTTATATTTATTATCTTTATCAATACTATTGTATCACAGTTGATACCTCAGTATTAATACACTTCTCCAACAATTACCCCTACATCCCTTGCATCCCACTCCTTAAACGTCATGATGATATTTCCAAATTAATTTGCAATAATTATTTTAAAAATATTTGAATTTTTATTAAAAGGGGAACATGGTGGCCGGAAGCTAACGGTCGTGGCCGAGCTCCCCTGGCGTGATCTGCCAGGACTCTCCACAGAGTACAGCGAGCATCGTAAATTATGATATCGTAGTTCAATAAGCTGCAGTGGATCCCCCGTTTTACCATCCCCAGCCTGGAATATATTTTTTTGCAAAATGTTCTTTACAAGAGAGCGCTTATGGTATATCTCCTCTCCCGCTAGAGGTGGCGCCTTCTTCATCGCGGATGGTGACTGAGGCTCAATGCAGCGCGGCACCCCTGGAGCTCTTGTTGCTGCGGTTTGTCGGCGCAGTGCAGGAGTGGAGGCAGCGGACCCCGTGTCTACAGTTCTGGGTCTTCTCCGACAGAGTCAGCACATAAGAGTACGGGCCAAAGAGATGCAGTGAGCAGACCAAGGGGAGCGTCTTTGGCAGGAGGTGCAAGGTGGGAGTTTACGTTTCCTTTCCCTTCGAGCGCTTTTAAGATTTTGGAATTTTGCCAATTTCCCCAATTTCACCATAACGAGGGCACACCGGCTGTCTGGACTGCCTCTAAGTTTTGTAGCGGGGTCTATGACGTGCAGAAGTGTGTGAAAGGGCTGGCTGGGACTGCTTTACTGTGGGTGGGATCCTGGAAATGTATGGAGAACTGTATGGAGAACGGTGGGAAAACCAAATCACTAAGTCAGCTATCTGTCGTTATACTTTGTGCAACAGGGTTGCTAAATTTGGTTTAGACTCTCCTAAGTTCACTTCTGTTTCCCCTCCTGTCGCAGAAATAAGGGCCACTGCTAGGCAAGGCAAAGGTAGAGCCATCACAGAGAGTACTCCCTCAGTGAGTGGAAAAGGGAGAGGAAGGGCCAAGAAAGTTGTGTCCTCTAAACTTAGAATGACTCCATCATTGAAGACATACTACAAAGTATTATCTATTACACCTGACAGGGGGCTAAATAAGAAAACTACTTTGGCTTCTATCAGTACACAGTCTGGCCCCCCTACACCCAAGGAAAATATCCAGCCCTCTGAGGTCTTGAATGTAGAGGACGCATTGACCAAGCAACAGCTGGTTATCCAATCTTCAGTGGAAGTATCAAATAGGTATTTGGCCCTGGACAGTGAAAAAAATGGTTCAGGCACTCTTCCAGTAGAGGAGAAGGTCGGCGTTGCTGTACCATTATTGGCCACTGAACCATCTAGCCTGTCCGACCTCCCCCAAATGCTACCCCCTTAACACGGTGGTGACTGGGTCGCTGGCTGATATCTTACTGGGCCTAAAGGAGGACATTGGGAGAAGATTCTCAATCTCAGAATCTAATCAAGCTGCAATTCAAGTCTCTTGTGAGGTATTGGCACAAAACAATAGAAGACGTTTAGCAGAGAACAGTTATCCTCGAATCTGAGATCCCGAAAAACATGAAAGCATTACACTCTTCTTTAGTCGAGTTGGATAAATTAGCTCACCAAAATAGGGACCTGAAAGATGACATAGAGCGTCTTGAAAATCATGCTATAAAAAACAATTTGAAAATATGAAATGTCCCTGAAGACCTGGAGGTGGGAGATTTAAAAAATGTGTGATTTCTCTTTTAAAAGAAACAATCCTTAAGGACTCCCCGGAACTGGACTTGGCTCTGGACATTCAGAGAGTGCACCCGGACCCATATAGGAGGAATCTTGAAAAACAAAAGCCAAGGAAAAATGTTAGTAAATTTTCTCACATCCTCCGTAAAGGAGAAAATGTTACCCCTGTCTTTGAAAGCAGGTTTGATCAAGAGCAGCTCCTTTTCTAGCTTATTTTCTTATTCTATTAGGTCTGATGTCTCACACATCACAGCAACAAAACAGTGGGAGTTAGGTAAAAGAATGGCAACTCTAAATTCATAGGGGGTTAAGACACAACTGAGATTTCTGGCATCTCTCGGATTATGTGGAATAATCACATGCACAATTTGCGTCAAATCGAGGAGGTAGATGCCTCATTGACAAAATAAAGAATGGAAGTGGCAATTAGGTGAAAGGGGGTGAGAGTATTTACTCTATCTTTTCTGTATTGATTGTATCGCTGGGTTTCTCCGGAGAGTCTGGTTTATTATCTATAAAATTGAATTGTCCTGTTATGGTCACGTCCAGGGGTTCTCGCTCATAGGATGTATGCCCAGAGAAGAGGGGGGGTTTCCCCAGGCTTGTGTTGGGTTGAAGGGGTCACTGTGGGAGGGACGGGGAGTGGGGGAGCACTGGGGGGTTGCATTGGGAAAAATAAAAAAATAAATATCCTCAATCTCAATTGCGTTTTAAGATTCAAGCCATCCTCAGAACGCCTGAATCAAGATCAGCCGGTGGGTAGATGTTGTCAATTTTAATGAGTACTAAAATTAGATTTATCTCGTGGAACATCAATGGGCTTAGGTGTCCACGCAGACAGAGGTTAGTCATGAAATTCCTTGCACAATCATCTGCACAGGTTTGTCTCCTACAAGAGACACACCTGAGCCATCTGGAATGCAGGACCATCTTTGGTAAATACCACTGGGTTGAGCACTTTTGCTCATCGGAAAAGGCAGCTCATAATAAGGGGATGGCAATCTTAATTAGACAAGGAGTTAGAGGCAATATTAAATCAGTCTTGTCAGATCAATCAGGGAGATGGATTATAGCCCAGCTGGAAGTTGGAGGTACAGAGCTAACTATAGCTTCATTCTACGGCCCCAATGTGGAGGATCCGGCTCATATTTATAAAAAGCAAGCCAAATTAATAGAAACTACTACTACAGCAATCATCAGAGGTGATTTCAAAGTCCTTCTTAATCCCCTACGAGATAGATCTAATCATAGCCATTATGTCATTGCCCCTCGTATTCGTCGGGTAATGACTAATGTGATCCATGATCTAGGGCTGGCTGATATTTGGAGGGCTAGAAAGGGCGCCAAACCAGGTTTGACCTTTTTTTAGAAAAAAACATGGTTATTCCTCCAGAATCGACTATATTCTAACCGAGAGGCGGGGCTTAGAGAATCTATTAGATATTTCCATTCTTCCAAGTATCCTTTCAGACCATGCCCCTATCTCCTTTTCATACTTAGGGAAAGGGCAAAGTCTTAGTCCTAGATGGACATTGAAAAGGGCAATGCTGTCTAATGTAGAAATAACCAGTGCAAGTAAAGATTCTACACTGGACTATTTTGCTGTCAATATAGGTTCAACCTCCCTAGATTTTGTATGGGATGCAGTTAATGCGCATCTACGTGGACAGCTACATAGCCTTATATGTTCTAAGAATAGGGAAGAGGCCCTAGAATTTCAGAACCTGGAAAGGGAGATAAGCAAGCTCGAAGGAGAAAGGATGAGTTGCCCTCAGACCCATCCTGAGAAATTGACACATGTTCTTAATGATCTTGAACGTTTGCACCAGGAATACAGGGTATAGGGGGAAACTGGAACAAAAGGTAAAGGCCTAGTGGTCAGCACATAACATGCAACACTACGAATATGGTGAAAAGCGGGATCTCTTTTGGCTTGGAAAGGTCAGGTGGATCGAGCTAAAAACAATATAAGCGAATTAACCATCGATGAGAGTGGGGCAACTTCTTGTAAACATGAGGATATGCAAAGGTGTCTCCTGTCCCTATTCTCAGACGTATATAGAGAAGAGATATCTCCTGGTCCTGGGGTTATTCCAAAGTGGTTGCAGAATAAAAACTACGGATACTAACAGAGGGCAGTCGAGTCTCTCTTGATGCCCCATTAACTGAAAGCGAGATAAAACTGCATATAAACAAGATTAAGAATAACAAGGCTGCGGGGACTGATGCTCTTCCCGGGGAGATTCATAAAATCCTCCGAGACGAGTTACTTCCAAGACTGTGTGAACTATTCAATTACATCTACAGTTTGGAAGGTAGAGTTCCCAAATCCTGGAAGGAGGCCACGATTGTTCTTATACTTAAGCCAGGGAAAGATTCCCTTAAAGCTGACTCATATAGACTAATCTCCATGCTCACTGCCAATTATAAGATCTTTCTGAGCATTCTGGCAGGGAGATTGGTCAAGATAGTCCCGCAGCTGATAAACACGGACCAAAAGGGCTTTATCCCAGGGAGGTTTATCCAGGAGCAGATGCTGCAATTAATTGGCAGTATAGATCTAGCAGTGGTACGGTCGGAGCCCTTGGCTGTGGTGGCATTCAACACAGCTAAGGTGTTCGACCGGGTCTGTTGGGTTTTTCTTTGGGGAACCCTAAAGATAATGGGATTTGGCTCAATCTTTATACAGACCTTGATCAGCTGCTATCAGGGCGCCTTCGCAGTTATGCTGCTAAACGGCATGTTAATATCAAGTTTTAATATAACAAGGGGAGCAAGGTAGGGCTGACCCATCTCGCCCTGAATGTTCCATATATATATTGAGCCTCTCACTCAAGCTCTAAGATTGGACGAATCCATTACCCCTTTTAGCGTCCATCAATATAGCAGTAAGTTATTCCTATATGCGGACGACTTACTGCGGCATTTTAATAACCGAGTAGTGGACTGGTACTCCCAAGGGTAGAAGCCCTCTTGGAGGAATTTGGTCTATATTCAGGTTATCTATCTAACTCCTCTAAGACAAAGGTAATGTGCTGGAATATTAATAACTGGGCTGGCAGAATAAGTAAGGAATTTAGATACCTATGGATAATCATCGTTAAAGACCTGGATGATATCCCTCAGATTAACCTGAAGAAGGTGTCTAAAGAAATAGACCATCTTTTCTCAAGATGGACGAATCTACCACTGACTATATATGGGCGGGTAAATTTGGTAAAAATTGTAATTTTGCCAAAATTGACATATTTGTTTAGTACTATTCCCCTTGACTTTCCCAGTAAGGCTGTAAGCAAAATCCAAGGCAAAATAGGCAGCTTCATCTGGTCCAATAAAAGCGCCAGGCTATCCTGGAAGAAGCTAAGATGTAAGCTCCTGAAGGGTGTTCTTGCTCTCCTGGATTTGCTTTGGTATTCTTTTGCTTTTCAGTTTAAAAATATACGGATGTTGCTCATCACTTCTGGTGATACTAACGGGGGGAAGATATTGAGAGAGATGGTCACGTTTGAGGGTGGAGAAGAGAGCTTTCTTTATAAGTTTGGGGCTCCAAGGTTTTTTTAAAAGGTTTGCTTGAAAGTTTTGAGAACAGCCCTTAAAGTGTGGTATAGGGTTAGAGGTAAATGGGGGATCGGTTATTATTCTGAATTTGCTCCCATCTGGGATTCCCCTGGTCTACCTACATGTTTGGAGGATAGTCTCGCATTGCCTATTAAAAAGGCCGGCATCGCTATTTGGTCTGATCGTACATCATCAGATGGAGTCCACCCATGGGAGGTATTAGGATCCAAAATAGGAAGCTCTTTCTCAAAATTTAAATACATACAACTGTTCTCCTGCTATACAGCTGAGAAAGAGTCTACAGGTGGTAATTGGGAAATTGAGCTTCGTCTTCAAAACACAAAACACATAAAAAGGAGGTCGGGTACTGGTATAAGAATCTACTGAAAGCCGATATTACAGACCTCCCTCCACAGCATTCTGTATGGAGCTTATCACCCTTGGATATTATAGCTGTTGATTTGTTCGATCAATCTCTTCCAACATTATATAAGTATATCAAACCGGCATCCCTTAAAAAGAATCATTTTCCCCGAAGTGCCCAATATGTGACATCTCCGAGGCGGACGATATACAATTTTTTTTTGAGTGCGTTAACTTGAGAGGATTTTGGCAGAATGTAGAGCGTGCACTTGGAGCAATTTTTAAAGTTAAGTTCAATTTGAATCTCTCCGTAGCTATATTTGGTATTGATAATGAACTGTTGAACTCGTTGTCTGCAATTCAAAAAGGCCTGTTATTGTATCTGATCATTATTGCCCGGATGGAGATCTGCAAACTGTGGAAAGATCCAAGGCTCCCACTATATGAGAACTGGCTGAGAGCTTTATTTGCTATGGCTCATTTAGGCCAGGGACATGTTAATGGTAATAGCCTTAATATCTGGCCATTGCTTTAATGATGTGGTAAAGAAATGAGATTGGTTCAATGATCCCTGGTTCAATGATTACACCAAGCTTCGAACTAAGAAGCTGGCCTGGTCGGGCCTAAAGCCAATGCTGTTGCAGAAGCCCGGGGTGCCTAGGATAGAAGGATGGCTTTTTGCTTGTTTTGCAGATGCTGTATGGTGAGATGAGGACAAAAAAATGGATTTCAAATTTAATATTCAGTTATCCACTATTCCTTGCATCTGCTCCAAAAACTTCATTTCGATTTTTTAAAATTAATTTGCAATGCTTTTTTTTTTTTACCAATATTTGATTTAATATTGAATGGATTACAAATGTATTACTTAGGTATCTCAGTTGATTTCTGAGTATTAATACACTTCACCATCATTGCTCCTATATCCCTAGCATCATGCTCCCATACATTATTTTGATACTTTTACGTAAATTTGCTCTCATTATTTTAAAAATATTTAAATTATCATTAAATGGATTATAAATGTAATACTCAGGTATCAAAGTTGATATCTGAGTACTAAGACACTTCCCCACCCATTACCCCTAAATCCCTAGCATCCCGCTCCTAAAACCTGATTTTAATATTTTTAAATTAGTTAAAAATGATTATTTTAAAAATAAAGAAATTATTATTAACATGATTAAGTATTTAATGATCAGGTATCACAGTTGATACCTGAGTATTAATACACTTTCCTACCCATTACCCTTATATTCCTTGCATTCTGCTACAAAAGGTTTATTTTTAAATTGTTTCGCATATGAGATGTAAAAAAATATATATATATAACAATATTTAAATATAAACAGAACAAATAAAAGAAAAATGCCTATACTTACATATAGTTATCAAAAATGCTTTGTACAGGAAAGCGTGGTAAAGAGATATGTGGTAAAGGCATGCGCGGTAAAGGCATATGAGTGGTAAAGGCATTCATTCTAAAGACACATGTATGGTAAAGACTGCGTGGTAATTGTATTGCGTGGTAGGACTGATTAGTAAAGGTTGTTTCCTGGATTCCTCCAGGTGTCTGTCTGAAGGGAGTTGTACACACCCCACTCTGAGTGTGAGAAAAGGCAGTGAGAAGCATTTGGTTGGCTGCCTCTGGTCGGGTTGGCCAAAGAGAAACAGTGGCAGTCACCACAATGTAGTTTGGTTCAAATGCACTTTCCATTGAAAAGGCATTTATTGATTTGCCTTTAAATTTTGACCCTATGAATGGAAACATGGCCAATGAATAGCTCATTCAGCTAAAGTACGGCGTGCCAATTTTCAATCACATTTGTGTAGAGGAAGAAAGTTAAAAGACTGGGGGGCCAAAAAAGAAGTGATTTCCTATTTGAGCTCTCATAGGAAATTTTGTGCATTCCTATAGTCAGAGCCAATGAATGGATTTACACCAAATTTAGCATGAAAGTAGAACTTTAACCAGAACGTGTTCTTTTATTGGTTTGGTATAAATTAGGAGTGGCTAAACATTAAATGATGCTGGCATAATTCGTGGAATTCTGCATTACACTTGTGATCCATATTTCCTGAAATATACCATTATGACACTTTGCATAAATATGTGCTATTTAGAGTAAACATTTACCATGAATGGCGCCATTCATGGTAGAAATGTACAGGAACAATGGAAAATGAGCAGCTGTTGTTGGACATGTGCTATTTTTCTGCTCCGCAGATAAAAGAGCTAGGAGGACCTCTCTATTGGCGTGAGACAATTTAAGAATGCTTACCAAATTCTACGGTCTGACACCAGTCTACTCATGGTCTTTGGTATTAGCTGATATTTATGAGCAGTATGGTTACGCAGGAAAAAAGTTGGGTGCTATGTTTTGAAAATTGCATATATTATTCCCATTAAATATCACTTTTTATTGCTGATTTACCATGACATCAAATGATTACTCTAGCCTGGTAGCATGTATTGCCTTTCACTCAGCACTTTCTTCTTACCCCAAATTGGTTGGTAATTGTTGTAAAGTCAACCTGTGTGCCCTGTGCACCTCCATTTTTTACTGACTGGTACTGGTGGTAACTGGCTCTGACCTGGGTTCTGTCGAACCATGGCAGTTGAGAGGCCAGCAGCCCTTTCTACCCTTGCATGTGTGCACTGTTGAGAGCCATTTTAAAAGCAACCTTGTGGTGCAGCATTGCTTTCTTTTAAATGTATATTGTGCCCAAACTCGACTTTTGTGGTAGGGGCAATTAAAAAGTAAAAAACTAAAATATTTTGGCATTGTAGGTGCCCTCAGGGTCTCCCCTAGGTGTCCCAGGGTTGGGTGGTCATGTCTTTATAAGGAGGGCCATTATAAAATATATTTTATAATGTACCCTGGGATAGAGAAATGGCACACTTCACATCCCCCCCTTGTACTAAAGTGCACCCCAAATTTGGTACTAGGAGCATTGTGGAGTGAGGATCTACACTATGTTTGCATATTTAGGACCCCTGAAGTCTCCCCTAGGTGACCCAGGAGTGGGGGGTCATGCAACAATAAGCAGGGCCCTTATAATATATATTTTATATGCCCTGATGATGGAGAAATTGCACATTGCATTTTGCCCATTGTAGATGCCGTGCCCCATTGCATAACATGGCAATAGCTTATGATTGCATAACTATTCTTAGGAAATCAATTAATATATCATTCAAGGACATAGGAGAATTTTATGGAGAATTTTTATTGATAAATCCAACAATATGCCATGGCTGAATTTATCCGAAATTGTGCAGAAAAGAAATTATAAGACTTTCTTGCCTAGAAGCCAACATTCTGCCTTCCTGCCCTCTTCCCTGATTGGTTAGAGTTAACAGGATTAGCCAGGCTGCTTTGAAGAAGTGAACATTGCCTCACCTAGGGAGAGGCTATCTGGTGGAGAGAGTTCTGCTACACAGGAATGCCAGAGCTGGGGGATGAGTCGTAGAACATGAAGTTTCAAAGTGGGAATAAGACAGGCAGGAAATGCCAGGTCCATCTACCCACCAACCCCTCCGACCCCGCCAGATGGCAGGCTTAAGGCAGGAATTTGCAGATGGTAGGGGGAGGAGAGCTATAGAAATGAGCCACACTAGAGTTTGACTGTGATCTTCCTAAAAAGCACGCCGGTGAACCCTCACTGATTCCGTACAGGTGAAGCTCATCGAGGGACCTAGGTAGAAAAAGCTCCAGAAAAGTCCTGAAGGTAAAATTTTGACTGAGGCCTACCGCAAGGGTTATCCTAGCAGGGCTCAATCTCGGTTGACATGAAAGGTTGACTTGTCCTGGTCATGCGCGGCCAGATGTCCCAGAGTGATGGTATAGGTGTCTAAGTGCTATATAGTGTTACGTTTTAAAAAATCCATATCTCCGGTTCCTCACACTTGATTTTGTCATTTTAAAGATAAAAATATTTCCTATTTTTATAACTTGTGTATTGCGTCTCTAGTATTTACTAAATTATTGTTTTTAAATGCTTTACATGCCTGTCTCCTAAATTAAGCCTGCCTGCTCGCACCTAAGCTATCCAGGTTTGAGAATGGGAATAATTTAATTTGTACTTAGCCCTAGACTATGTTAATGGTCTTATTGACAATGGTAGATGCACATTTACCACTACTAATACCCACTTTCCAACGGTAATATTGATCTAACAAATTTAAGCTTCAACTGCAGTTGTTATAATATTTTTTACAAGTGTCTTTTTAACAGATTGGCAAAAAGTATATTTTATTGTCGGACATAGGCACATTTTATGGGCTAATTCTCGAAATAAACAATTGACATCCAATCAAGTGGCTGTTGTTTCCAGTGCTTTTGTTTAAATGAGTTCTTACACCATCAATTAACGTGAGGACACGATTGCTTTGAAATGCGGTACTCAATGAAAAATTTGCATTTTCAGAATGTACACGTTATTTCACCTAATTTTGCTGAAATTGTGTATAGTAATGCAAAAGTAAATTACGTGATTTTCTCACATTCCTAATATGAATCCATCCATTTTGTCTAAGCAAATAGAAAGACCATGTGTGTGTGTGGTGTGTTTTAACAGGGAGGGCGGTCTCACTCTAGCCCTGAATTTTTACAAATACCAAGCATAAAGAAATCTTTTGGAACAGTGCAAATGACACCAATTCCTAACAGAATTAAATGCAACTCTTCAAAAGTGCTGGAATATTTTCGGGCAATAAAACACATCTTGAAGAAATACGACTAGATAGGATTTGAGCAATAATGAATATTATGGGCACAGGTTTACATTAAATTAACAAAAACATTAAAATGTAATTAAATAATACAAATTTATGTATGCAACCTATGAACATAAGCCTGGCAGTCTTAAATTAATGTACGACTTCACATTAGGACTGAAAAATAAATAGCATTGTCAGTGTGTTCAGTTAAAGCAATATAGCATATCGTTCCAAATAATCTCCCTGTTTTTTATCTCCAGCAGTATATGGAAATGATAACTGTATCGTCCATTGATTTTAACCATGGCAAGTACACTGTTTTCCCCAAAAACATGTTTTACTATTCTGTTGATGCTCCCCCTCCAATTTGCCTCTATGGCACTTTAGGTTACAATGTTTACTTCCTTAAGAGTCACCACAAGAAGCACTTGAATTCAACCATAATATAACATGTTTGCATTGCTGAGAAAAACTTTCTTCTAATAGTTTCCAGGGAAAACGGTAACAAAATGTGGCTCGCTTAACGCTAGTGTTTGCAAATACAAACATGTAATAAATAAGCCTCATGTCTGTGTGATACTACACTGCAACACTCAGCCACATGCTATTACACAATGAGGCAAACCCTCAAACACTGCTGCACTTTGTATATATTGCCTCAAACCATCAAACTAAAGCTCACTGCTAGTATGTCGTGTCAAACACTGCTTCGTGGGGGTGCAAACTGACGCTGCGAATGACATGAAATGAGATTTATCAAAGCGCACACTAACCCAAAGGCGTCAAGGCACTAAAGAATGGGTAGTTAAGATATGAGAAGGACAAAACATTACCCTTTATGCTCTATCTGTAGGATTACCGAGTAAAGAGCCAAGTTTTCAGTGCTTTTCTAAAGGAAGCATGGGTCGCCAAGATAGAGACCTCCTGCGGAAGAGAGTTATACAACTTGGCTTTTGTGGTGGCGCAGTCTAGTGTATGCACGTCACGTACCGACGTGACGTGCAGGCGGCGATGTTCCGGGTGCGCGCGCAGAGGCGCGGAGATTAGCGCGAAAGCCGAGAGCAGATCACCAGCGGCTCGGCGCTCTTTAGAGTAAAATAAATAATTAAAACCTACGCTAACCCTCGGCAGTGCAGAGTCTTTATTTGATGGTAACTACATCATTACAATGGCGACGAGGGTGGGATGTTAGACCCGCCCACCACGAGGAACAACACGAGCAGGAGTCACCGAGGGAACCAACAACCACACCGATGCACAGAAGACACGTAGCAGAGGAGAAGGGCCACAGCGCTGAAAGGTCAAGAGAGCTGGAGGTCGGGAAGAGACTAGCCAGAACTAAACACACAGGTACCAGCCATAAAGAGCGTGGCACAGCCCAGGATCACCCAGAAAGACAGAACAAACCTACTGAAGGGACTGGGCACAACCCAGGAGCCCACAAAATAGCGCGCCAACCCACGCAATCCCAAGGCAAAGCGCGCCAAACCAAACAGCGACCGGCGAGACAGAGAGACAGCGCTGGATCCCCCACCAAAGAGCGAGGGGGCGGATGCAAGCAGTCCCCAGTCTCACGCAAGTAAGGGAGAGCAAGACAACACACCAGGCAGTCCCAGGAACCAAGGGAGCACGCCCTCCACGATCAAAAGTGAGAAGATGAGTGCGCAGGCAGGATACGCGATGGCGCCAGTACAATTTCTACCCAGGCCAGGGGAGCCACTAATGAAGTGGGAGGACTGGAGAGAATATATAGACAATTTTATAGGAGTATTGGAAGATGAGAGTGAGGAGGTGTTCAATCCCAAAAGGAAAAAGCGTATCCTGTTACTCAACCTAGGCCCAGAGGGTCTGAGAATATACAAGAGCCTGGTGCCTAAGGAAAGAGGAAGCACGGATAACGACGTGTATGCCCATTCCATCGATGACCTGAATGAACACTACAGACCGGCGGTGTGCGTGTCGGTAGACAGATTTAATTTCCAGCAGAGGAAACAACGCCCAGGCGAGACGGTGGAGGAATATGTTGCAGCCCTGAAGAGACTGGCGTCCACGTGCAAGTACGATAATTGGGAAGAAGAGTTCATCAAGGACCAGGTGGTGATGCACACCATGAGCACGGCAGTGCAGGACAAGCTATGGGCCAGCGGAGACACCACCCTGAAAGAAGTGATGGTGATCGTCAAAAGGGCAGAACTGGCACACAGGTGTGAGGAAGCAACGAGGAAGGAGACGGCGCCCACCGCCATGGTGAACAGAGTAGACGATGAGGAACCTCGCCGGGACCACAAGTACAAGGGGTCGGCGGTGAAGGGACCCAACAGATGGCAAGGCAACCCAGGCCCTCCGGGTAAACAAGCGGTAAGCAACAAGAAGTCATGCTACCGGTGCGGGAGCTGGTCCCACGAGGCGCACGACAGGAAGTGCCCAGCATTTCGCGTGAAATGTATATACTGCGGGATAGTGGGCCACTATGAGAAGGTGTGTCGGAGAAAGGCCGCGAAGAGCATGGTGAAATATATCGGCCAGGACAGCGAAGAACAAGAAGAGGGCGTGGAGGAAGATGTCGTCACAGTCATTTATATCGAGGATCAAGTACTAGGCGTGGATGGTCAAGTGCTGAGTGTTGACGGCAAGAGAACAATGAAACCCGTCCTAGAGATGTCGATAGGAGGAATACCGATAAACGTGGTGGCTGACATGGGCTCGCCTTACACCATCATCCAGAGAGCAGTATGGGAGGAGAGCTTTGCACCACACCTAGGCCCAGAACTGGAGAAGCTGGACATCCGCCCAGTGACGTACAATGGGGACCGCATACCCATGGCTGGGTTCAGACCATTACATTTCGAGTTCAGAGGCCGGTCCGCATTCTGCAAACTCTACATATCAGAGAGAGGACCCTCGGTCCTGGGATGGCTTGACCAAGGCAACCTGGGCATAAAGTTGGATCCAGGGGGCAAAGAACAGATACTACTCACGGAACCGGAAACATGGCCGAACCTTGACAAATGGAAAAGTGAGTACCCCAAGGTTTTTGGAGGCACAGTCGGAAGGATGGAGAAATTCGCGCTCAAGATAATCCTGAAGGAAGATGCTGTACCGGTCGCCCACAAGGTGAGGAATGTGCCATTGGCGGTCAGAGACGCAGTACAAGAGGAACTACAGGATCTGGAAAGGAAAGGGATCATCGAACCCATCACATGCGCGGAGTGGCTCGCGCCCTTGGTAGTGGTGATGAAGCCAAGCGGGAAGGTCAGGCTGTGTGTCGACCTACGCAAACTGAACAAGAACATTGTGGTGGAGAAATTCCCTTTGCCCAGGATCGAGGAAATGCTGGCCAGCACCAGGGGGGTCAAATGGTACTCAACCATAGACTTGACCTCCGCCTACCACCAGATCTCCCTGCACCCGGAAAGCCACAAACTAACCTCGTTTATCACCCCATTTAGGTGCTATCAGTTCCGCCGCATGCCGTTCGGGCTAGCCTCAGCGGCTGCGGTGTTCCAAAAGCTGATGCACCAACTGTTCAAAGACACAGATGGAGTCCAATACTTCCAGGACGACATCCTGGTAATGGGACGTGACAGACTGGATCATGACAGCAAACTCGGGAAAGTACTGAAGATCCTCGAGGGCAAGGGCCTCACAGCCGAATGGACCAAGTGCCGGATAGGGATGGAGTCCGTGACGTACCTAGGGCACGAAATAGGGGTGTGAGGGGTCACCCCGAAGGCTGATAACGTGAGAGCCATCTGCGAGGCGCCACCGCCCTCCAACAAAGAGGAAGTCCGATCGTTCAGTGGAATGGCGGAATACTATAGCAAGTTCGTGCAGCACTTCGCCTCCAAGACCCACCACATGAGGCAACTGATGAGAGACAACACAGAATTCTGCTGGTCGGAGGAAGCGCAAGGCAAATTTGAAGTCATCAAGAGAGAGGTGGCAGGAGCAGTACCACTCCAAGGATATGACCCCCAAGGGAACACAGTGCTCACCACCAATGCCAGGGACAAGGGGCTGGGTGCAGTCCTGATGCAAGACCGAGGTCAGGGGAGAATGGAAACGATTAGCTTTGCATCCCGCGCACTGAGTGAAACCGAAAAGAAGTACAGTGTAATTGAAAAGGAAATGCTGGCAGTCGTATGGGCCATGACCAGATTCAGGCAGTTCTTGTGGGGCACGCGCTTCCTATTGAAAACAGATCATAAACCCTTACTGAAGGTACTAACGTCCAGCGGCCATGCAAGTGCAACGCCTAGAATCTCAAAGATGACTCTCAAACTGCTAGAATTTAGATACGATGTAGAACACATCCCCGGCAGTAGGAACAGGGTGGCAGACTATCTGAGTAGAGCAGCGGCTATGGATCAGAGTGAAGCAAACCAAGCTGGAACGGAAGAAAGGGTAGCACTCACGGAAGACCAAGAGAAATCCATAGGACATCAGGAATGGAAGGAAGCAAATGGAGAAGACCAGGTCCTAGAGGAAGTAAAAACATAAATCACAGAGGGATGGCTATACAAAAGACAAACCCGTGGGGACCTCAACCCATACTTCGAGGTCAGAGAAGAGTTGTCGATGGACGATCTAGGAGTGTTTGTATACAGAGGGGAGAAAGTCATCCCCCCGGCAGGAATCATCCCCAAACTATTGGACATGCTCCATGAAGGACACTTGGGGATAGGGAAATTGAAATTGAGAGCCAAGCAAAACTACTGGTGGCCAGGGATGGACGTAAGGGCCGAGAGGCATGTCAGGGACTGCTCACAGTGCCAAGGGGTGGATAAGACACTTAAACCACTACGCCCAGCTCTCGGCAAGTTCGATCCCCCAAGGAACCCATGGGAAGAGTTATCAGTAGATATTCTGGGCCCGATACTGGACATACACGGAGTCCAAAAGTACGTATGTGTTCTTATGGATAGGTACTCCAAATGGCCGGAGCTGAAAATAGATGAGGCAATGGATGCTGAGACCATCATTAAGTTCCTGGCTGACACATTTGTGAGGGAAGGCATCCCTAAGTCCATCCTGAGTGACAATGGGCCCCAATTCAGGTCGGAGAAATGGAACAACTTCATGCAGAGAAATGTCATACTGGTCAAGCACACGTCAATATATCACCCCGCAGGAAACGGACTGGTGGAGAGATTTAATAGAGTGGTGATGGTACGGCCATACCACTCACCTGACTCCGCCGTGAGGGCAACGGCAACAGGGTCACCGCGGACGCGCCCAGAGGCGCTAGATAACACCGGAGCGCCGAGCGCTCGTTGGGGGGCCAAAGTAAAGTCACTGCAGGCACGCCGTGAGGGCAACGGCCATACCACTCACCTGACTCCGCCGTGAGGGCAACGGCACGGGTGGACACCGCATCTTGGGGCACACGCCGGATCCAGCAGCAGCTGAGGGAGAACTACAGCTCCCAGCAGCCCCGGCGCAACAGGGTCACCGCAGACGCGCCCGGAGGCGCTAGAAAACACCGGAACGCCTCCCGCCCGCGAGTCGCACGCGGGAGCTCGCCGGGAGAAGCCCGGGACAAGGGCGGGACCATCTCAGGCCATCGTGCATCTAAAATAGGTAAGACATCTTGTGTTAAGTCATTCCAAGTCCCTGTAGGTACCTGCTGCTACTTACAACATGTCTTCTAAGGGGGCCCCGAAAATTCGTACTGGGTCTAGGGTCCTGGTCAAGGGGTCGATGGTCCATTACTTAACCAAGACAACACCGTCCACTGTCCAACAACCTGTAAGATTACCTCGAGAGCAATTGTCTACTGACTGTTCCTATAGTGACATCATTCCCCCTCAGTCTGCCGTCGCATCACCAAACCTATCATTCCTGGAGGAACTTAACAGCTTATGCAAATCGAAGTACGCGGCCGTTAAGTCGACATCTGAGCACACTAATGCCTCTTTTTGCCCTATAGTCATCACAAGCCCCCACCCCAGTTCATCATCCTCACCCTATGGAAACCTCTTGGCTACACCCCTCTGCCCACCCGAAACAGGTAACACGAACTCCACAATATTCTTCCAGGACCCTCCTGGTGAAAGAAATCGACCAGCGGACAATCATACAGGCATTCAAGTCATGGACAATAAATTGCTAGCACCCCCAATTTCATCAACATTTTTGGCTCAGATACAATCTATGTTTAACGCCGCATTACACCCCTTAATAGAAAGAATGACCGATCTTGGGGAAAGGATCACGGCAATAGAGGAGATGACCATGACAAACTCGTTACTCCTAAAAAACATGGCAGACCCTAATCAATCACAAATTTTAAACGACATTGTAAAGCCTTTACCAACTCCACAAAGTAGTGTTCTTCAACTCCGACGGGTAACACCAGGCATGCTAACCCAACCTAGCGAGAAAGCTCCCACCAAATTAAAACCTACACACAGTTGTTCCTTTAAATCGGGGCTGAACAAAGTAACCACACCTCCTAAAGGGCCACTCCCCAAGAGAATGAACACGCAAAGAAAAACAAATCACATCCATTTACCACCGGAGGCTGCCCCGTTTGTGGGTGTCCTTTCTGGGGTGCCCGAACTCATAAAGGGAAAAACGGAAAGTGAACAGGAGCTGAGAAATAAGGCACTATTTTGGCTAACAAAGAATAGACCCCTACCCCCAGACATCGACGGTAGAATACAATGTGTCAGAAGGGTGGGTTGGTTGGGTCCGCTTCAAAAAGAGAGATCCGGTGATCTGGTGCTGATAAAGTTCATAAACAGCAATGTTGTCCCCTACCTCCAGTCTTGGAAACCACAGATAGGAGATGGACTCATACACACCTGGGGCTTATCTGACTTCTATCCCAGAGAATCACTTCACCTCCATACAGGATCATCGAAGAGACTAACCTTTGGGTGGGCCAAAACTGCTCCGGGGTGAGGGGTTTTCAATAACCAGTCTCTGATGTGATATACTATTGATTTGATTTGATTTTAAAGATTTTATTTTATGAGGTTATTTACTCTGATATGATTTGAAATGTAATTGTGCATACATTTTGTAATGTGCTTTTATGATTTTATATTTGAAATCGAATAAAGCTTCAGTTCAGAGTGGTGATGGGGTCCGTTCAAGCAGCTGTCTCCAATAACAAGGACTGTGAAAAGGAGATATGGCACTTGGTATGGGCGTACAGGATCACCCCTACAGGGACAGGGTACAGCCGCTTCCAAATATTAAGAGGCCGCGAACCATTCACTCAAGACAATCGAGTATGGAAGGAAAAGACCATAGTGAGCGAATGGTCCCCTGCAGTGGTGCGGGCCAACTTGGAAAAGGCGCAAGCCATATACTCAAAACACTACAACAACCGGAAAAACGTGAAGGAGACGAGATTGGAAAAAGGAGAATGGGTGCGAGTAAAGTTGGCCACACTGCAAAAGAAAGGAGACAGCAAGTACAGCAAACCCATGCAGGTCAAGGAAGTGCTGGGTAGAGCAGCTCTGCTAAGCGATGGAAACGCGTGGTCACTGGACCGCATGGCAAGATGCAACAAAGTGCTATGTTGGGACCAGGGTGGAGCAGACCTGGAAGACACGGAGGAAGGAACTGTAGAGCAAGAACATTCTGAGATGGATCTGGATGAGAGGAGCCGAGAGCAGCAAGAAGAGAGACCCGGTGATGCCAACCAAGCGTCGGCGGGTGAAGGTAACGTGAGTAGAAGAGAAAGTAGTGCGGCTGCACTAGGAAGTGGAAGGAACGATGAAAGGACTCAGGAAGGTGGTACCCTGTCTACCCCGGTGAGACTGACCCGGAGGGGGAGAGCGGTGGTCAAACCCGCCTGGTTCCGAGACTTTGACATGAACAGCGGACTGTGAGTTAACAGTTTCTGTATTGGGAAAAAAGGGGGAGATATGTGGTGGCGCAGTCTAGTGTATGCACGTCACGTACCGACGTGACGTGCAGGCGGCGATGTTCCGGGTGCGCGCGCAGAGGCGCGGAGATTAGCGCGAAAGCCGAGAGCAGATCACCAGCGGCTCGGCGCTCTTTAGAGTAAAATAAATAATTAAAACCTACGCTAACCCTCGGCAGTGCAGTGTCTTTATTTGATGGTAACTACATCATTACAGCTTTAGCAATTGAGAAGGCTCTACCTCGCAATCTTGCCTTCCAAAATTTGGGGATAACTACCAAACTTCGATTTGCCGAACGCAGATATCTAGTGAGGACATACCACTGGAACATAGATCTAATTGCTCCAGGACTGATGTATGTAGAGCCTTGTGACCAAGACATAAAACTTTAAACATAATGCTCTTATGTATGGGTAACAAGTTGCTGCAGTCTATCGCGGTTTAACTATCACGGACTGATACACAGTGGGGGATATTCTCAAGGTAATCGCGGTGAGAGGTGTTAGCCTTCAAGGCTTAACGACTCTCACCGTTACTTTATACATGCGAGGCTGCACCCTATTTTCAAGAGTGTGGTGCAGCCTGGTGTTTCCCCCTGCGATGGCACTAAGTTTCTCGACTTAGCGCCTACGCAGACATCCTTGCACCAGAGTGCAAGAGGGTCTGTGTGCAGGGGAGGGTTGTTTATGTACAGGAAGGTGCCCCTTCCTACACATAAACAATCCTAAAATACCATTTTGTAACTTTCATGTATGCTGCTTCATGCAGCACACATCAAAGTTACGAAATGCAATTTTTGAAAAGCTTTGTTCATTTACTCGAAGGGACACCTTCATGTACATGAACAAACCATGGCATTTTGCTTTTTTTATGTGTGCTGCACAAGGCAGCACACATGGAAAAAGCAAAAACGAGGAGAAATGAAGCATTTCTACTCGTTTCCCCTACTTAAGACTAGGATTTTTCTGGTTTTAAGTTCGGCGCTGCTACCTATTATCGCCACCCTTGATAATAGGTGGCAGCGTCAATCACAATGGGTGTTGCAGTGGAACACCCACTGCACGCTCTTTTCATGCTAAATTTAGCGTGAAAGGGGCCTTATTCTCAAGGCAGCATTAAGCCACTTAACGTGGCTTAAAGTCACATTAAGTGGGTTCCCGCTGCTTTGAGAATAAGGGGCTGACCCTATCGCCACAGGAACGTCAGAAAAAGTGACGTTCCCTAGGTGATTGGGTCTTGAGAATGTGTCCCAATGTTGCTTACTGCAATATTCTCCAGCACCCTGTTCCATGTGATCCCATTTGCCACACTGGTTGCTACATTGTGTCTCTCGGCAGAGATAAACAGCGGAATCTGGATGATTGCACGTAAGTGAACAATTAAATTAATAAAACGAATTTTGTAGCGCGCCCTGCATTACATACTTACCTTCAATTATCCATAATCCGGTTTTTAGCACCCCCACCCTGCCCCTCCCCTCCCTGCCCCGCCTTTCTCCCCCACTGAAACTCCCTCCATGGGCCGCGGCTGATGAATAGGTACTTCTACTCCAGGGAATCAAATGGTTTCATAGAATCAAAAAAGTGTGCAACACCTTTCAGTATGGGGTTCAATGAGCACGAACATGTCCTGAATGTTATGGACAGTAGAACTGCCAGGAATAAAGCCTGACTGATAATGGTCTGATAATATTGGGTAGTAATGGGAAGATTCTATCAGCTTTCAGTTTAGCAATACGTTTTTTAACCAATATTAGTCATTGAAAAGGGGCAGTATGAATTGCACCTGTTAGGAGTATTATCAGGCTTCAACATGGTGACAAGCAATTCTTTGCGGAGTGAAGGTGGGAGGCAGGCAGAGGTAGCACCCTCCTCTTAGAGTATTACTTGTAGAGTAGTGCATTTAGGCCATCTGACCCAAGAGCTCTTTCACTAGGCCTGATCTGAATGACCTGAACAATTTCTATTACTGCGACGGGAACAGCAATGATATAACTATTATGGTTCCTAACCCCACTGGTATTATTAACAACATATTTGCAACATCTACATTTTCTATCTGAAATGTCTTTGAGTTTATCCAGATAACCACGTGTCTAATTGTGTCACTTGGCCTTTTTTTTAGGGTTTATGAGGAAGGGTCAGAAAGTAATAAGCTTTACTTGAATTCTAACAAGAACAATCCACTCTTCTGACCCTCAAGGAATCCACCATCAACCACACACACCGTAGGAATTTGTGGGGCAGTTGTGAAAATGGCAAACTGAAATGGGATAAGAAAGAAAATAGGGACACTGTATATGAGCACTCTGATTCTGGTCTAGATGAACAATTGTATGAGAATTAACATAATTAATATTCTATGGTTCCAAACATCAATAACATCCGTCTATTATTCGATAAACACCCCAAGTACCTTGCACATAAGCAAAGCTAAATATAAGTTTCAATAGTATTTGTGGGATTCTTATTCATGTTCCTTCCTGAGAAGAACCCCAGAGTTAATATGCAACAATCTCTCTGAAGTCAATATTAATAATCAAATGTTTAAAACGTGGGAAAGTTTGGTTCCTTTCAAAACAACTTGTTTTCTGAATATGTCTCTGAAATACAAACTGTCCTCCAAAAATGCCCTGTGAAAACGGAGTTTTTGAAAGCAGGCAAAACATGAATCTAATCCTAAGGTCCTTGTGTGCATTGTAGCACCATTGCCTAGCAAGGACACTGTGAAACACAAGGAAACAAGATGCCACCATCATCTCCAAACAATGAGAAGTTTTCAGAGACTCCAGGGAATTTCAGGTTTCTTGTAGGAACTTAGGGGCCGATTAGGTATGCGGTTTTCCCGCATCCTCCGGGCCGGCGAAAGCCACTGCTGGCCCGGAGTATGTGGGAAAACCGCTGGGGAGGCACAAAAGACCCACCGCCAAATTAGGATGGCGGTGGGTCTCAAAATCGGTCCGCAGCTTTTCCGCCACGGTCGCCTTCCGACCGTGGCGGAAAACCTCTAACATGGCTGGCGGTGTCTATCAGACACCGCCAGCCATATTAGTATGGCGGAAAACAGATGCCTTTCCGCTGCGGATTCTCCGCCATGGAAAGGCATACGGTGAATTCTTTGGGGGCCCGTTGTGGGCCCCCAGGGTGAGTGGGGGGGTGAGGGGTGCACATGGGGGATACCTATGGTACCCCCCTGCATTTGCATGCACGAAGCGGCAGGCACCGCGTGGTGCCTGCCGCTTTGTGCATGCAAATGCTAAGCATGCATCTTTAACCTTGCGGCGGGTGCGGCTTCAAGCAGCACCCGCCGCAATGTTAAATATTGAGGATGTGACCGCCAGGCTGGCGGTCACATCCTAATTGCACTGGAGGGACCGCCGCTGCCCCTGCGGACGATCCCTCCTCCTCTAGGGTGGCGGACGGACGCAGGTCCATCCGCCATCCTAATGAGCCCCCTAGTTTGTGTGTTCTAACTGAAAATACATTAATACCACTTGCTATACATTTAATTTCACACACAGATATTAACCTGTCGCTATTTAAATTGAAACAAATTCATTATGATGTGGTAAGTGTATTTTCGTGGCTTTGATTTAACTAGGCCTCAATTAGGCCTCAAAGCGATCTTGTTTAAAATTATGCTGAATCACGATGCTCATTCTGTGTTCACATTTCTCGATTAACATTACTTGCTGCAAGGCATAAATGGTTAATTTCCGTATGTTGTTTGTCATTGTTCCCAAATAACTTGCTAGAGGAAGCCTTTTGTAACACAGTGATACACAGTGGGGGATATTCTCAAGGTAATCGCGGTGAGAGGTGTTAGCCTTCAAGGCTTAACGACTCTCACCGTTACTTTATACATGCGAGGCTGCACCCTATTTTCAAGAGTGTGGTGCAGCCTGGTGTTTCCCCCTGCGATGGCACTAAGTTTCTCGACTTAGCGCCTACGCAGACATCCTTGCACCAGAGTGCAAGAGGGTCTGTGTGCAGGGGAGGGTTGTTTATGTACAGGAAGGTGCCCCTTCCTACACATAAACAATCCTAAAATACCATTTTGTAACTTTCATGTGTGCTGCTTCATGCAGCACACATCAAAGTTACGAAATGCAATTTTTGAAAAGCTTTGTTCATTTACTCGAAGGGACACCTTCATGTACATGAACAAACCATGGCATTTTGCTTTTTTTATGTGTGCTGCACAAGGCAGCACACATGGAAAAAGCAAAAACGAGGAGAAATGAAGCATTTCTACTCGTTTCCCCTACTTAAGACTAGGATTTTTCTGGTTTTAAGTTCGGCGCTGCTACCTATTATCGCCACCCTTGATAATAGGTGGCAGCGTCAATCACAATGGGTGTTGCAGTGGAACACCCACTGCACGCTCTTTTCATGCTAAATTTAGCGTGAAAGGGGCCTTATTCTCAAGGCAGCATTAAGCCACTTAACGTGGCTTAAAGTCCCATTAAGTGGGTTCCCGCTGCTTTGAGAATAAGGGGCTGACCCTATCGCCACAGGAACGTCAGAAAAAGTGACGTTCCCTAGGTGATTGGGTCTTGAGAATGTGTCCCAATGTTGCTTACTGCAATATTCTCCAGCACCCTGTTCCATGTGATCCCATTTGCCACACTGGTTGCTACATTGTGTCTCTCGGCAGAGATAAACAGCGGAATCTGGATGATTGCACGTAAGTGAACAATTAAATTAATAAAACGAATTTTGTAGCGCGCCCTGCATTACATACTTACCTTCAATTATCCATAATCCGGTTTTTAGCACCCCCACCCTGCCCCTCCCCTCCCTGCCCCGCCTTTCTCCCCCACTGAAACTCCCTCCATGGGCCGCGGCTGATGAATAGGTACTTCTACTCCAGGGAATCAAATGGTTTCATAGAATCAAAAAAGTGTGCAACACCTTTCAGTATGGGGTTCAATGAGCACGAACATGTCCTGAATGTTATGGACAGTAGAACTGCCAGGAATAAAGCCTGACTGATAATGGTCTGATAATATTGGGTAGTAATGGGAAGATTCTATCAGCTTTCAGTTTAGCAATACGTTTTTTAACCAATATTAGTCATTGAAAAGGGGCAGTATGAATTGCACCTGTTAGGAGTATTATCAGGCTTCAACATGGTGACAAGCAATTCTTTGCGGAGTGAAGGTGGGAGGCAGGCAGAGGTAGCACCCTCCTCTTAGAGTATTACTTGTAGAGTAGTGCATTTAGGCCATCTGACCCAAGAGCTCTTTCACTAGGCCTGATCTGAATGACCTGAACAATTTCTATTACTGCGACGGGAACAGCAATGATATAACTATTATGGTTCCTAACCCCACTGGTATTATTAACAACATATTTGCAACATCTACATTTTCTATCTGAAATGTCTTTGAGTTTATCCAGATAACCACGTGTCTAATTGTGTCACTTGGCCTTTTTTTTAGGGTTTATGAGGAAGGGTCAGAAAGTAATAAGCTTTACTTGAATTCTAACAAGAACAATCCACTCTTCTGACCCTCAAGGAATCCACCATCAACCACACACACCGTAGGAATTTGTGGGGCAGTTGTGAAAATGGCAAACTGAAATGGGATAAGAAAGAAAATAGGGACACTGTATATGAGCACTCTGATTCTGGTCTAGATGAACAATTGTATGAGAATTAACATAATTAATATTCTATGGTTCCAAACATCAATAACATCCGTCTATTATTCGATAAACACCCCAAGTACCTTGCACATAAGCAAAGCTAAATATAAGTTTCAATAGTATTTGTGGGATTCTTATTCATGTTCCTTCCTGAGAAGAACCCCAGAGTTAATATGCAACAATCTCTCTGAAGTCAATATTAATAATCAAATGTTTAAAACGTGGGAAAGTTTGGTTCCTTTCAAAACAACTTGTTTTCTGAATATGTCTCTGAAATACAAACTGTCCTCCAAAAATGCCCTGTGAAAACGGAGTTTTTGAAAGCAGGCAAAACATGAATCTAATCCTAAGGTCCTTGTGTGCATTGTAGCACCATTGCCTAGCAAGGACACTGTGAAACACAAGGAAACAAGATGCCACCATCATCTCCAAACAATGAGAAGTTTTCAGAGACTCCAGGGAATTTCAGGTTTCTTGTAGGAACTTAGGGGCCGATTAGGTATGCGGTTTTCCCGCATCCTCCGGGCCGGCGAAAGCCACTGCTGGCCCGGAGTATGTGGGAAAACCGCTGGGGAGGCACAAAAGACCCACCGCCAAATTAGGATGGCGGTGGGTCTCAAAATCGGTCCGCAGCTTTTCCGCCACGGTCGCCTTCCGACCGTGGCGGAAAACCTCTAACATGGCTGGCGGTGTCTATCAGACACCGCCAGCCATATTAGTATGGCGGAAAACAGATGCCTTTCCGCTGCGGATTCTCCGCCATGGAAAGGCATACGGTGAATTCTTTGGGGGCCCGTTGTGGGCCCCCAGGGTGAGTGGGGGGGTGAGGGGTGCACATGGGGGATACCTATGGTACCCCCCTGCATTTGCATGCACGAAGCGGCAGGCACCGCGTGGTGCCTGCCGCTTTGTGCATGCAAATGCTAAGCATGCATCTTTAACCTTGCGGCGGGTGCTGCTTCAAGCAGCACCCGCCGCAATGTTAAATATTGAGGATGTGACCGCCAGGCTGGCGGTCACATCCTAATTGCACTGGAGGGACCGCCGCTGCCCCTGCGGACGATCCCTCCTCCTCTAGGGTGGCGGACGGACGCAGGTCCATCCGCCATCCTAATGAGCCCCCTAGTTTGTGTGTTCTAACTGAAAATACATTAATACCACTTGCTATACATTTAATTTCACACACAGATATTAACCTGTCGCTATTTAAATTGAAACAAATTCATTATGATGTGGTAAGTGTATTTTCGTGGCTTTGATTTAACTAGGCCTCAATTAGGCCTCAAAGCGATCTTGTTTAAAATTATGCTGAATCACGATGCTCATTCTGTGTTCACATTTCTCGATTAACATTACTTGCTGCAAGGCATAAATGGTTAATTTCCGTATGTTGTTTGTCATTGTTCCCAAATAACTTGCTAGAGGAAGCCTTTTGTAACATATTCAAGGGTCTTCATGCTAACACACTGTATTGTATTGATTGACAGTAGTGATTATGGAACTCCCTCCTTTCTATAAGCAACCCAATATTGTCTAACTCCTAGATTTAAACAAATTGGTCGTATTCACCTCCTGTGGACCTGGTGATATTTAGTACTGAAAACCAAAACGTGTTCCTCTGAATCTTGTGCTTGACCACATGCACTACATAGTTCTGATGTTAGGTCAACAACCTGGTTGTTAAGAATCTTTAAAAATAAGCTACCCAGCAGTAACCTAACAAATAAACTTTTGGTGAGTGGTGGAGAAATCAAATCCAAATAGGATTCAAACCTGGGGCAGAGCTTAAAGCCTAAGAACTGTATTGTTACTTGACCATTGGTCGTTCTCACTACGTAATGCTTTAGAACGTACACCCAGTACTTCGCCTTTACTCTAGGTAATTCATCTTCGCTAACCCCCTCTTGATGATCCCACAAGTTCAGCATTTCCAATGATCTACACCAATTTGTAAGGTGTTTGAACGACAATAATTATTTTGCACCACTAATCGTCAGGATCGCCCACAGTGAATTGCAGTAATCAATTAGGTGGGGCATTGTCCACAAGCGCAGCCAGTACATTAAGGGTTTAGGCGAGGCCACATCCCCAATTATTTTCATTCCTAAATCGAGGAATAATGGGGTCAGAGGGGTGGTAAAAGGTACTAAAACAAGTGACCTAACAAAGATGTTTTCACATACCATCAATTTATGGGTGTTCGTGTAACCCCCTATCTCAGCTCAATGCAATGTGCCACTTTAGGCTTTTGCACTATAGACCTCTAATGCTGGGGTCAGTGGCCGAATATTGAATTTAACCTATGACATAGGGTAAGGTAACTTTTGTCTAATTATTGCTCTCATCCAAGCGAGTCAGTTAACCTTATCCCCAGGTAGTCAAAGCTTTTTACCCTCTGACGTGGTTCGGCTGCGATCCTGACCGTTCGTGTTTTTCCCTTCCCCTTCCCAAAGATCATAAATTTAGTTTTTGCAACATTGCGTTCCAAACCCTTTCCTTGCAGAAAAACAAAAATGTATCTACTAATTTTGTAGTCCCATTGGTGTTGTGGAGATGAATAGAGAATCATCTGCAAAAAGCAGGATCAGCACTTTCTCACCATTCAAGATAGGAGAATCATTCCTGCAGTCCATAAGCCTCTTGGCTACTTCGATAATAAACAGGGAAAACAGAGTGGGAGTGAGTACGCACCCCTGACGCACTCCACACTGTCCTGTCTGTTAGTTCACCATTTTTCCCCCATCGCACCGGGGCATAATTGTCTTTGTGCTATCTTGCTATCAGGTTTACCAGATTAGTTGGAGCACCTAAATCTAGCATACCTCTCCATAATATTTAGTGGGGCATAAGATCAAACGCAGCCCTCCTATCAACGAATGCTACATATAATTTTTGTTTCTTTAACAACATATACTTCCATGTGAGTAAAGTGAATCTGAAGACCTGGTCACAGTACTTATCTTGGATCGAAAGCCCGCCTGATAGGAAGACAAGATCGCATTGTCATCTATCCAAGCTTGGAGTTTATCAAGGACTTGCCTCACAAAAATCTTTTGCAAATTATCACTCAAGCAGATCGGTCTATGGTTGGAGGGGATTGAGGCATCTCCCTTTTTATATATAGTGATTATTTCTTCCCCTTTCCAGGTTCTTGGAATATCCTCTCCAGCTAATATACAATTTTACAAAAGATTTATGTAAGGCGTCAATACCATAGGTTCAGATTTATGTAAATGGCCTGTTATCCGGTCAGGCCCAGGGGCTTTTCCTGCTTTCAGTCAGTTGGTTGCTGATACAGTGTTCTCCAGGCTAAAGACCAGCTCAGGGCTAATGGTGTTTGGAGGAAAAGGAATGTCTGGAGTATTAAAGAAACGGATAAACTCTTGAGGCTAAAGAAGAAACAAATTCGTACAGATCTGCATGGACATTTTCTCCTCCAGCACTTGAGAGCTGGTACAATACCAGGAGGTTTGCAGATAAAAAATATCCCGGTGATATTTACAGACGACCCGATATATAAAAAGGGTTACAGTTTTATTGAGACCAAGTGTAGCCGAGACCTCTTGGTCTTAACGGTGGAGACATCCTCCACCAGAGCCATTTGAGGTCGGTTACACTAGGTCCGATCTGACTCGTTTCCCTCAACACTAATCGTCGTCATGACGACCGATATTGGATACCACAATTCCCAGAATCCCTGGAACCAGGAAGTGGGTAAAACACAAAGACGCGAGGACTCCAACATTGTGCAGCCGGCGCTGGTCCCCGCATTTACTGACAGAGGCGAGACAGCGCAGAAACCCTGATTGAGTCAGCTTCACCGGAATCCAAAGGTAAAATACCAGCGCGAACACAGCTTAGACCCAGAAGGCACACAAGGCGTTCACCGAGATCTGACCAAGGTCTCCGTTTGTTTTTCAGCCAAACAGCAGCGGACACAACCGCCGCCAAGAGTCCGGACTTAACCTCCGGCAGACGCCCACGCCGAACAAGTAAGTCGGTCCACCCTCTGTCCTGTATTTAATGCAGACACCCGCATTTCCGCGCTCAAACCCTATTTTACCTAATTCTTACAGATTTCCACTTCCAGAATCCGCAGTCAACTTCGGTAGCTTAGATATGTAAGTATACACGTATGAGTCGGAGAACCACACAGTGTTTAACCCTTATCGGAATTAGAGCCTAAAAAGACGTTTTGTTTTCGTTTTCAGTTACATCTTCTAGAAAGGAAAT
This sequence comes from Lissotriton helveticus, assembly GCF_964261635.1. Taxonomy (NCBI): domain Eukaryota; kingdom Metazoa; phylum Chordata; class Amphibia; order Caudata; family Salamandridae; genus Lissotriton; species Lissotriton helveticus. Next base: position 962,144,260 of record NC_136068.1, on the reverse strand, counting down.
CCGAGCACCTAAGAGGTAGGATTGTCTTCCCCACCCTTACTGTTGTGACAGACCCCGGGTTCCTCCCCCCTCAGGCTGATTCATTTTTGTCCTTCACTTACAGGCACATGGTCCTGATGAGATTTCCCCATATTAAGGGGTTATCGAAACGCGTAGACCCCCTCATCAAGCATTAGGAATATCGGATTGAATTCAAATCATACAAACCTCTGTATTTGTATTTTTCCAGTGCTACTTTTTACTTTGACCAGGAAATTGTAAATAATGTTGTAAAGTTCTAGAAAATAGATGTTGTATATATTGATGTGCTGTTATGTATGAGTGTTTTGAGTGAAAGCTGTTATGTTGGATGATTATGTCTATTTATATGTGATGTGGATTTTAAAAATAAGTATTGTGTTGCATAAAAAACAGAAAAACTTGTGACCATTTAATTGGTTATCTCAATGCAAAATTAATAAAACTCATTTGATTTATTCTGGAAAAAGAATTCCCCAAGAGTTACTGTTTTGTTTCAGTAACTCGAGTGATAAGTAAGGATCATAGTAGAAATAGGTCGGCAATATTGGTGCTCGTGTTGGTTTGTAGTTATATATTTGAGGCTTGTCCTTATTGCCATTGAGCCCAGACCCTGTCTTGGTATTGGTACTTTAGCAGAAGGCTTTCTGCGAGGTTGTTTCAGGCCCTAGTAGGTGCTATTGAATTTTGATGCTTTGAAGTAAGTTCTTGTTTTTTGACTTAGTGTGGTATTGTAGTGTATATTCACAGTTGTGAGTGATTGGTGCACAGTATGTCTGTAGAACAAACCTTTGCCTATAGCGAGGAACATATAAAGAATCTATTGGAGAAGCCCCCCCTGTTCACTTCAGTTTCCCTGAGCACATCCGCAAGGAACCAAAACGAAACGGATAAACTCTTGAGGCTAAAGAAGAAACAAATTCGTACAGATCTGCATGGACATTTTCTCCTCCAGCACTTGAGAGCTGGTACAATACCAGGAGGTTTGCAGATAAAAAATATCCCGGTGATATTTACAGACGACACGATATATAAAAAGGGTTACAGTTTTATTGAGACCAAGTGTAGCCGAGACCTCATGGTCTTAACGGTGGAGACATCCTCCACCAGAGCCATTTGAGGTCGGTTACACTAGGTCCGATCTGACTCGTTTCCCTCAACACTAATCGTCGTCATGACGACCGATATTGGATACCACAATTCCCAGAATCCCTGGAACCAGGAAGTGGGTAAAACACAAAGACGCGAGGACTCCAACATTGTGCAGCCGGCGCTGGTCCCCGCATTTACTGACAGAGGCGAGACAGCGCAGAAACCCTGATTGAGTCAGCTTCACCGGAATCCAAAGGTAAAATACCAGCGCGAACACAGCTTAGACCCAGAAGGCACACAAGGCGTTCACCGAGATCTGACCAAGGTCTCCGTTTGTTTTTCAGCCAAACAGCAGCGGACACAACCGCCGCCAAGAGTCCGGACTTAACCTCCGGCAGACGCCCACGCCGAACAAGTAAGTCGGTCCACCCTCTGTCCTGTATTTAATGCAGACACCCGCATTTCCGCGCTCAAACCCTATTTTACCTAATTCTTACAGATTTCCACTTCCAGAATCCGCAGTCAACTTCGGTAGCTTAGATATGTAAGTATACACGTATGAGTCGGAGAACCACACAGTGTTTAACCCTTATCGGAATTAGAGCCTAAAAAGACGTTTTGTTTTCGTTTTCAGTTACATCTTCTAGAAAGGAAATCCGAGCACCTAAGAGGTAGGATTGTCTTCCCCACCCTTACTGTTGTGACAGACCCCGGGTTCCTCCCCCCTCAGGCTGATTCATTTTTGTCCTTCACTTACAGGCACATGGTCCTGATGAGATTTCCCCATATAAAGGGGTTATCGAAACGCGTAGACCCCCTCATCAAGCATTAGGAATATCGGATTGAATTCAAATCATACAAACCTCTGTATTTGTATTTTTCCAGTGCTACTTTTTACTTTGACCAGGAAATTGTAAATAATGTTGTAAAGTTCTAGAAAATAGATGTTGTATATATTGATGTGCTGTTATGTATGAGTGTTTTGAGTGAAAGCTGTTATGTTGGATGATTATGTCTATTTATATGTGATGTGGATTTGAAAAATAAGTATTGTGTTGCATAAAAAACAGAAAAAACTTGTGACCATTTAATTGGTTATCTCAATGCAAAATTAATAAAACTCATTTGATTTATTCTGGAAAAAGAATTCCCCAAGAGTTACTGTTTTGTTTCAGTAACTCGAGTGATAAGTAAGGATCATAGTAGAAATAGGTTGGCAATATTGGTGCTCGTGTTGGTTTGTAGTTATATATTTGAGGCTTGTCCTTATTGCCATTGAGCCCAGACCCTGTCTTGGTATTGGAGTATTAAAGATAGCACTAGTGATCACTACTCAGCAAATATCCTCATTCCTGGCGTATAGCATAGAGAAGTGGCCAACCCATTCCCCGGCTGGATGAGGTAGCAAAGGGTCGTAATACTTTCCAAGCTTCCATGTGCAATGATGTGCCAAATTGAGCGATTATCATTGCACCTTGCTACAGATAGTAAATCTTGCCAGTTTTTATAGGCAAACTCTCCCTTGGAACTAGCAAGCGCAGCCTTAGGTCTGCATCATGCCAGATCTATCCCAGGTTGGTCGCGCTCAGTAACTACTAACTTTAGGGCCCCTTTTGCTGATTTGCACTCTGAGTTGTACCATTTATTATTCGTTCTGCCAATAGGCTTCTTACAAGCCACGTTTTTGGAAAAAAACACTTGCAGGGCCTTGTAAAAATCCTTTGACTTGATAGTAATAATGTAGCCCCTAAAAATGGGACCTATCCAGGCCAGACAGAAAATACACAAATAGTTTGTCGATCTTTGAGTGCAAATCCCTATTGGTGAGAACCCTAGGCCAGGATACTCCTCTATGGTTGTTAGCTGTAAGAGGCTTCAGTTTCGTTAAAATATGGCTAGGCGGTTTCCTTTCAAGAGCGGCATATTTAAAAGCGGGGAATTATGATTGCTATCAGACCACTGGAGGATCACCATATCCTCAATTAGTGACCAAATACTGATGTCTACTAAGATGTAATCATTGACACTAGAGTTGGGGCCCCATTTAAAAGTAGGTTTCCTATTCGTATATGAGGGGGTCCTCCCGTTGCAAGCCCTCAGGCTCCTTCCCTTAACCAAAGATGCAAGATGGAGGGATATAGCTGTGAAGCAATGGTTACCAGTGGTCGATACAAAGTTTGATATGCCCCAAGTCTCATCCTCTTCCGCGAGTAGAGTGTTTAATAAAAGGGAAGGTTCAAAAGAAGTATTGAAATGCCCAGACAGTAAAACTTTAGAGTTTGCTTGATATACTCCAACTAACTCATCTATCAGGGATAGCACCAAGGACTCATTACAATGGGATTCTGACCTGGCATAAACATTACGCACAGTCAGGATTAATACTGTGGGAAAGGCGAGCTAGATCCCCAATATATTGTCTGAGTTCATTGGTAACTGTTTGTATTTACACGCTAAAGTGTTCTTCACAAAAATTATCTGTACCCCGCTAGCTCTACCTGATTTATTAGGTGCAATTGCTTCAGCACTGTAAGATGTGTAACCATTTATATATACCTTGTCCACAGCCCATGTCTCCTGAAAAATATAGACATCATTACTTTCTATGAAAGCATGCCAACCTGGATCTAAAAGTTTGGAGTGAATCCCTGCCAAGTTCCATTAAATCAGGGACAATTCTTTGTGTACTCCATTGTTCGGCGTAGTCGAACCTCTGGGAATTTCTATCTCATACGAAGACATATTGCCAACACTAGAGTCGTAATTTCGAGCTATTGATTCAGGATTAGCCATTGTAAGAGAATCTTTGGGTACAGCAAAACCGCAGTTAGACGGTGCATCAATCTTGCTTGCTATTTGCCTTATGGGAATAGATGCCTCATAGTTGTGAATGTTTCCCGGGGGGATGTTAATGTACTACTACTGATAGCTGTAGAACTTAGTAGTGAAGCTGGAACAATACCCATTTTTCCTTTTGGCTGCACACACTACAATTCAAATGAATCTCATCCGCTGGATCACTAGTATGTGGCTGGATCGAGATGACTTTATCCAACCCTAGTATGCATATATTACTGCAGTTCACACATGGTAGGGCAAAAGTAGAAGGGGTTAGATTAGTAGGAACACTAAGTCAATCGACCTCTGGCATCGATGAAGGAGCAATGATAACCACTCTATATGTGTGGGGAGCCCTTTGTTCCTGCTGCTGGTACAAAATGTAATTAACTTGGCCCAGCAGGGTGGCAAAAGGCCTGGACTCTGATCTTGAGCTGGACCAAAGAAACATGACAGTTCTGGACAACCCATAAGTTGTACTATAGCCTTCTTGGAACTCTCAGATTTGATTTCAGTGTTCTGGCCCATTTTGATATTTCACTGTGCTTAGTAGGCCAATGGGAAGCAGAAATGCACTCAAATTTTCCCCTATATGTAAAATAAAGTGTCACTACAGAAAAACCAGTAAACCACACTGACTTTCCCTATGAGTGCACACTAACATAATAAGGCCTACCCCAGGTCGATATCTAATCCTGAAGAGTCCTCTCTATGTCAGGCTACTTGTGCGCAGTTACTGGACTTGCCAATGGAAGTAGCCTCACACGCACAGTCTAAAATGCGCCGTCCTCACTCATGTTCATGTGAAACCAGACAAATACCCCTTACCTTTGCAGTGTCGCAGTAGCCTAATCTTCAAAGGCAGACACTGGTGGTAAATAAGTGTAGTCCATTTGCCATATGATTATAGTAGGTGAGACACATGTAGTGAAACTCACCCACAGTAGAAAGCCCAAAACGGGATGATCCAAAAACCCAAAAATCTGAGCATATTAAATGGGTAGACTCATTTTGCAACTTACCACTATCACTATCAATTTAAATGGCCTCCAGTCAATCTACCTGTAGCTACTTGATTTCTAGTAAGTCAATCCCCTTCCAGCAAATTTAAATGAAATAGTGAGGAAAATGTTTGGGTGCAGTATCACAGAACTTAAATGCAAAATTATTGGTGGAATACTTGTAAAATCTCAGCTTTTGGCAATCACTCTGGCCACACACCTAGCCAGCAGTAGATGCTGTTTTTCCATAAAGCCTGTCTCTAACAATTTCAATTTCACCTACCACCAATTAATCCACATTTCTCCTGCCTATCTTTCTACCTACAATAAACTACTTCTGCATACAGCCAACTAACCTAGGCTCATTTGCTCAATTTGAGCGAGCACATTGATACAGTAGGCAGTTGAAGACTCTCAAGGTGTAGTGTGATTTATTTCACTCTTCCTGTAGTCAAGTTATCCATCTCCAAATGATTTTCTTTCCATCCTAACTATATACTTGCCGTAATTCATCATAAATACACACAGAGCTGGACTGGCCATGGTGGGCATCGGGCATTTCTCCTGGAAGCTGTAAGGGTGGGGGCTGTTTTTGCAGTGATGGGGTCCAGTTTTGTTACTGGGGGCCGGTTTTGCAGTGGTGCTGCAATATCAGCCCCCAGTAACAAAAGCAGCAGTGCTTCACATTTGCACGCCCCCCAGGGAAATGGTCTGACAAATTGCCAGGGCTGTTTTGGGTTCCCAATCTGCCCTTAACACACACACACACTAACATAAATATTGGGTCCTGTTGCAAAGTTAACCTGTGCCCTGTGCCCCCCCAACTTATTTGCTGACTGGTACTGGTGGTAATTGACTCTGACTGACCCTGGGCTCTGCCTAACCAGGGCTGAAAGAGATACTTAGAATACAGTGAAAACACCTACATACATTAGGGTACACTGTGGGTTAGGGTATCCCTATGAAAGGCATGACCTCTTCTATAAGGCCCTAGTACATAATAGGGCAGGTGGATCAAAACTACCTTTAAGACCCAAGCATATAATAGGGCATGGCAGCTAAAGGCCAGCAGCTTTTCTGCACTTGCATGTGTGCACTGCTGAAGCCTGACTTCAGTTTAAAAGCAGCCCGGTGAAGCAGGGCTGCATGAAATGCAAATTGTGCCCAAACTCGACTTTGGTGTTAGGGGAGCTTAAAAATTGATAACCTACACAGTTTGGGCACATTAAGTACCCCCAGAGTCTCTTCTATGTGTACCAGGGGTTGGGGCTCACATATTTATAAGAAATACCCTTATTAAAATGAGTTTTATGTGCCATTGGTTAATTGAAATTGCACATTTCACTCCCCACATTATGATAAAGTGCTTCACAAAATCGACTTTTTGTACTGGAAGCACTGTGGAGTGATCTGCAATATTTGTACATATTCTGAACCCCTAAAAAACCCCTAGGTGTTCCAGGGTGGGGGAAGGGTCTTGAAGATATAGGCAGGGTTCTTATAAGAGACGTTTTAATAAGCCCTGGAGTTGGAAAAATGGCCCAAGTCATTTTTTTCATTGTAAATCCCCTGCCACTAAGATTAACATGGCAAGACGTTATTGACTAATAATTCCTCCTAGGAGAATCATAAAAAGTAAAATCAAGGACTTCCTAGAATGGCATTGATAAATCCAACAATATAGTATTGTTGAATGTATCCTAAAGTATCCAGACAAGACCTTATAAGACTTTATTTGTCTGTAAGCCAAAATCCAGCCTTTCAGTGGTCTGTCCTGATTGGTCAGAGTTAAGTGGATTAGCCAGGCTTCTTTGATCAGGTGATAAATAGCCCCTGAGGTTAGCCAGCTCTTCTGGGAGGGCAGGGTTCTGCTACATAGGAATGCCAGACCAGGGGCGTGGGGTCACAAACAATATTCTTCAATAGAAGGAGGAGACAGGCAGAAGAAACCAGTTTCATTTACATTTCTCTTTGAACCCAGGCATATGGTAGGATTAAGGAAGTAATGAGCAGATGCAAGTGGGAGAGACTATGGAGATTAGCCATCCTGGAGGTTTGATTAGTCAGCTCTTCTCTCCCTGCTGGAAAATCAGCCATGATGAATTTTGGAGAAATGGTGCTCTCTGGGAGGAAAGAGTGCCACACTTTAGAGAATGTGGTCATACCCTGGGGTTTTGACCTGCACCTCATCAGACAGAGGTGCCCTCCTGCATGACCCAGAGAACTTGGAATAAATATCTGAGAGGAGCAGAGGCTCTCCAATCTGCTGCTTGAAACTTAAGAGCGAAGAAGGATCCATGCTGAGAAGTTTGATTTGCACCAACCAGGCCGTGCACTCTGGACTACCCCTGCTGCACAATCTGAACTACAGCCCTGTGGACCTAACTTGCTTTAAAAGGCCTAAAGAGTGGACTCCCTGCAAGCTACAGGTTAACAGAGTTCACTTGGATTATCACTACCAATTATCCTCAACCTGGAGTACTACCAGTGGATTTGTAAGTGGCTTGTGGGAACTGAAGTCCCAAACTTTCAAGGACATCTTGGATTTTCCAGACCCTGGGAGTTCATTTTGGGAACATCGGGACCCTTATGGGAATTTCGGGAAGAAGTTCCAGAAGTTTGAAACAACTTTGGAAAAAAGCTGCATAAGTGGACCGACTCGACCTGGCCAGCCAAGCCGGCGACCCTCAACCCCAAGCTGGCCTGCCATCCAGGTTCATCCTGCTGAAAAGCTCCAGGAGTCCAACTTACAGAGTTTGACTGGGAGCAAGCAGAAACCCAAGCCGGGGAACCCTCACCGCAGCTGGCCTGGTGAAGAGCATCGAGGAACCCCTAAAGGAAAAAGCTCTGTTAATGTTTCTAAGTCCGAAATTGAAAAGGTGACCGGGACCAACCGTAAGACCCAAGCCGCCCACCTTCAACTGCGAGCCAGTCGATATCCCTGGTTAGCCCCGCTGGAAAGGTCAAGAGGTCTGCCTTCAACAAGTTTGACCAGATGCTTGTCACAATGCAAACCTGCGAACCCTCACTGAACCCTCACTGAATCCCAACTGGCTATAAATTTGTGTTGGATTTTTTTAACATGTGTTCTGTCTTAATTATTTACTGATTGGTGTTTTTAAATGCTTTACAAACCTGTATTTGAAGGTAAACTTGCCTGCTCGCAGCCAAGCTACCAAAGGTTGAGCATAGGATTAATTTTCTAAGACCTGTACGGAGCCCTATATTGTGTTAGTGGCCATATTGCCAGTGAAATATACCTATTTACCAATAGTAATAACCCACTTTCTAACAGGTCCCAAATATTGTTTCCAGACATATTGTCCCACTGGGTGTAGAATTTCTAATATTAACTCCATTATGGTTATATTTTTGTAAAGAGTATTTGAGACACATTAATTACGTCAGACGATATTCTGAAGATGATATTCTGGTTCTATAAAGTGGAGAAGCATGCAATGATGTTGACTGTGCCCTTATTCTCCATTGCTTTTGATGGATGTCTGTCCTACTCTTGCACATGCTGCTCTCATTCTGTGTGAGTTTGCGAGCACATGTTTAAGTGCACACAAAGGCTACATGTTGTTTTACCGTTCTGTGTGAGGGGGAACATTGCACTATTGCTGCAGGTGCCTGCCCTTTTCATTTGTGATAGTGATAGCTACTGTTGCCAATGATGTAGCAGAAGTATATGTTAATGAATCATGGGTAAAACACATTTCAATATGTAAAGTTCAAAACGATTGGACTTGTCAATGCTGGTTTAAGTGACAGATACTTTGGATGTTATATTTTCTTTAAAAGACAATTCCAATGCAATTTAAGAAATCCTTTGAATAGCTCCTTCTGGCCCCCTGTTTCTTTCTTCTCTCAGTAGTATGTTAGTGATAGCGCCAAGAAGCCGCTGGTGTATGTGCGCTCTTATAAATAATTTTAAATTAAAATTTTTAAATTAATGCCATGCCTCTCTTCTGCAGGAATCATGTTAATCCATGTTGCTCAGTGGATAGAAGTTCCAAGCAGATTTTTCTGCAGGTAGTGGTGTGTATTGTTTACTATACCTGGTTAGATGCTGACATATAATTGTTATATTTACCCTTCAAGGCCCGTCTACTGAACAAGCCATTTCCTGCTTGGACAGGTACGTCGAAAGTCAGGCCTGTTCTCATTTGCAAGTGCTAGCTTGTTGCACCAATGACACTGCTTTGGCCTACCTTATGAGTGGACACTTAATTCCAATTGGGCACAAAATAGTAGTTTCAGGCTACTTCGTTATTGCAGTATATATTGTAGTATATATGTGCATAGAATGATTGAATTAGTCCTAGATACTCGTAATTAGTTAGGGTTCATCGCAGATCATTGTTATTTTGCACACATACCACCTCAATTTGCACCCAGCCATATACAAGCCAGTCTTGACCCTTCTCCAATAGGAACAGTCCAGCCTTAACTGCCAGCCAGGACCACCCTGAATGTGGCTCTTCAGTCGGGTGGAGCTCAAGTCCAGTGGCAAAGTGAGCCCTAGACCCATGTCTGGCACCGTGGGTGACCATCAATGGCCTGGACTGCAGACCTGAGTAATTGCTAGTGGCTGAGATAATTTAAGTATTCCTTCGAGCACCTTGTTGTTTTTCCATTGGTATTGCGACTTCAGCAGGAACACCACAGATCTATTTACTTTCATTTGCTGACAGCAGCCGCAGCCGCAGCCGGTGGTGGGAGTACCTGCCGGGCGGTGACGTGGGGAGGGGGAGGGGCAGGGTGGGGGGTAGTAATGTATGGATTACGGAGTTTAGCAGGTAAGTAAACCTAAAAATAAATAAAACGAATTTCGTTGAGTGCACTGCATCACCAAATGCGATACAGTGCGTGCAAAGAAATTTGTTTTAATTATTTATATGTTTACTTACCTGTTAAACTCCGTAATCCATACATTACTACCCCCCACCCCTCCCACTCCCCACGTCACCGCCCGGCAGGTACCCACCACCGGCCGTGGCTGAGCAGCCGACATATCGGGCTGAATGTATGAGACATAAAAAGGAGTCACCTGGGCAGTCGAACCCAGAATTGCCAATTCCACTGGTAATCTCTTCATCACTTCTTGGTGGATCCTGTGGACCGTACTTTATTAGCCCATATTTACCCCACCTCCAAACAGGCCCAGTTCTAGCGGGTGGGCCGGGCCCACCCAAACATGAGCCTGGCCCACCCAAAGAGGAGCGTTGGCCCTAGCAGTGAGGGCTTGAAGGCAGGTGTGCAACGCACAGGTCGTGTGTTTCAGCCCGGGCTGAGACAGCTTACCTGGCACACACACACAGAGACCGTTTTAGAGATGATTGCAGCCGCACCCGAGTACTTCACAGGTCTTTAAAGACCATTTAAATGTTAACAAGGCTTTGTTTATTTTTTCACCCCTTCATCTCTGCATGGTGAAAGGCGACAAATCCTTTCTTTGACAATGGTAACCTTTGTTAACCTTTGCCTACTGTCCTGCTGCGTTGATATTTCTTTTACTATGCAGTGCAGGAGAAAAGAAGTTTGTTTATTCCTAGTCACCTTTCCTGACCCATGTAGCGGCTTATCACATCAGGCTGTGACACAAAGGTGAGTAATTTAGTAGGTAAGAGAATGTGTTACTAAATTTTTTTCTTTTTAAAATCTGCACAGGCCCAGCAGGACACATACTTCATGTGTGCTTAATTTTAACAGTTTTTATCATTATCATGGCCGATGCAGGACAGCAATAAGACAATACAAAATGCCCAGATAACGCTGATGATTAATGATCCTTCTGGAGAGCAATCATTTGTCTGTTAATAGTTTTTAAATGCAGATGAACTGTATTTTATGTGGATAGCTCAGTGGGTTACTGCCTTTGTCACAGAGATCCTTGTGGTACTTGCAGTTCAGAAGTTACAATCCTAACATAGGACAGGGACCAATGAACTGTCACCAAATAGCTGCATACAAACATAATGGTATAGTTAGAACTTTGCTTTTTTGTTTTGTAATATGGTTGGAACTTCCACAGTCTTTCATCATTCTAATGTTGCTAAAATGAGTATGTTTGGGCAGATATACATGTGTATCAGTAAAGCTGACCCCCCATGGAATACTCTTTAAATCCTAAGGTTGTGTTCCCCAGACCAAACCCTCTTAAAATATACTGCCCAACAGTATGGATGACATGTGATCCCTACACCTTGTAATCCTCATTGGTTTATGTGACATTCCCTGTAGACTTATTTACATACTTGTATGATTCATTGTCTCTGTATAATGTGTGTGGTGTAAAGTACTGACACACACAACACTGATATGAGTAGCGCTATACAACAAATGAAATGCATATGAGAGAGGAGCTACGTAAAGATGAGGGGCACTGTTGGAGGTTGGCAATGAGGGAATCCGAGAAAGAGGTCATGGGGTGGAGGGAGGAGCTAGGGAGAGATGAGGGGCACTGATGGAGGGTGGTAGTGAGGGAAATCCAAGGAAGAGGTCATGGGGTGGAGGGAGGAGCTAGAGAGAAATGAAGGGCACTGATGGAGGGTGGTAGTGAGGGAGTCTGAGGAGGAGGTCCTGAGGGGGGAGCTGCAGAGAGATGAGGGGCACTGGCGGAGGGTGGTAGTGAGGGAAATCCAAGGAAGAGGTCATGCCGTGGAGGGAGGAGCTAGGGAGAGATGAGGGGCACTGATGGAGGTTGGTAGTGAGGGAGTCTGAGAAGGAGGTCATGAGGGAAAGGGGCCATAGAGAGATGAGGGGCACTGGTGGAGGGTGGCAGTGAGGGAATCCGAGGAAGAGGTCATGGGGTGGAGGGAGGAGCTAGGGAGAGATGAGGGGGACTGATGGAGGGTGGTAGTGAGGGAATCTGAGGAGGAGGTCATGAGGGGGAGGGGCTACAGAGAGATGAGGGACACTGGTGGAGGGTGGCACTGAGGGAATCTGAGGAGGAGGTCATAAAGGGGAGGGGCTATGGGGAGATGAGGGGCACTTGTGGCGTGTGGCAGTGAGGGAATCCGAGGAAGAGGTCAACAGGGCGGCCATGGAGGGATGAGGGGCACTGTTGAATGGTGGTAGTAAGGGTATTTGCTGAGAAAGAGGTTATTGGTGCGGCGCAAAAAAAGACTTTCGCATCAGTGCTAAAGCCGGCCCTGTCATGGCCTTTCTGTTTTTTTAATTTAATTAGCAGTCGGGCCATAAGGGCTACTGTGGAACATACTTTAAAGTGCCTGCTAATTGTATTTACTGCTATATTCAATGTTTTAAGTATGAAGGTGATTTCACTAATGTTTTTACCGGGAAAAATGAAAGTGGAGCCAGATGGTGCCTGATATGGGGCTGGGGCCCAAGGTCATCTGTGAGATAAGGTGCACTGGAGAGCAGTAGTGGATAATCAAGCCTGTAAAGGAGTGTGTTGCAGAGTCCATGGTTAGGTGAAGGTAGTAATGAGGAGGAATTTTCCCTGAAGGCTTGCACAGAGGGAGTCCGAGGAGTGTCACTTGCCTGATACTCCCACATCAGAAACCTCTTCCCATCAATGTAACATTACATGGAAAAAACACTTTTTGAGAGTGATAACATTAAAAAGAGGTTTGGAAAAGAGTGAGTTTTACTGGGCCTTGTAAGACTAAGAAGAGATAAAGAAGGGCCCTGAAGCAGGCCTGCCTAGACATATATGCAACAAATCAAGCCCGCAGTGGCCCACCCAAATGCACCCGTGGCCCACCCAAATAAAAATTCCTGGAGCCGGGCCTGCCTCCAAATGTACTGGTACCTAGGCCACTGCCTCCTTGTTCTCCTTGTTTGCCATTCAAGTTCTGTGATGGAAACTGTACAAGCGGAGCGCCAATATCGAAACAGAAATATTGTGCCTCTTTCAGAGGTTCATGTGAGAAATTCCTGCTTCAGAAATTGAGAAATAAAAATTCCAACCCCGCCCCTGCAAAGTGCACCTTTGCCTGAGCGCGTGCCCAGCGTGGACGACATGGCGAATCCAGTATTCCAGAGCCGGATTTATAGGGCCGTCAACATCCATCCAGCTGGGGACAGTTTGTAAATGTTATAAAAGAAAGGAACGGCAGGAAGAAAACCAGTAAAATATGGCAGTCGGTCCCTCGCAGTGAATTTTTATTTACTGTGCAAAGATTTAGCACGACAAGCTCGAGAAGGCTGTTTTATTCGCCTTTCTTGATTTGTGACTATTGCAGAGAGACACCTGACGCTGGCTGCCTGGATTGTACTGAGGGGCGAGCTGCACTGCTTCTTGCTCTTGAACCAGTTCTTGAAGTGCAGCCTGGCAGTACTGCCCATGCCTCAGCCCTGTCAGTATTTCAAGGAGGAGTATAGCAACACAAAAAGATGATGGACAGAATGTTGAACATTGTCAAACCTTTACCCCCAGTCACAGATCTGGGTTTAATCCATCGTTCTTTTGCTCACCATGCCACCCCAGTGTGTACCCAGCCAAATACAAATCAATCTTGACCCTGCTCCCATGGAAACAGTCTAGTCCGAACAGCCAGGCAGTTTATTTTGTGTTGCTGCATTTCAGGGACCACAGTGGACGTGCAAGACTTCGGTAGTCCTACCTGCCTTTCACGGCATGTAGTGGAAGAGGTTTCTTTTGCTCTGCTGACCTTTCGGAAGGAAGACCTGAAAATTGTCTGACTATGCTTTATTTGTAACAGCCTTCTATACTCACCAGGATAGCATGGGATCAGTGCTGGAAGTGGAAAAAATGTACTTTGGGAACTCATAAATTGGGGGTCAAGGTGTGGCAGAGGAAAAAGGATGGAGTCACGAGGGTGGAGCCATAAAAGCAGAGTCTGATAGTTAAGATACTTAAAAAAACAATGCAACAAAGGAAAAGAGAGAAAGGATGAATGTGACTGTAAATCTGATGCATCTTACTTGGTTGGTGATAAAGAGGTGGCATTTAAATATCTTACAGGGTTAGTGCACCTGATGCACAGTGCTTGAAATGGACCTATAAAAGTGCAGGTATTTCTTGTCCCAGAGCAACTGTTTGCTGCAGACTACTACTAGTTCTCTCTCATTAAAACCACTGGTGCAATGCTAAGAAGCACAGGTTCCATCTCTTCCAAATTAAAAAAAGTTTAGGTATTGATTACCTTATAGAACCTACCCATTTATTGCACTGCTGCTCTAGGGATATTCGGTTGTACAGCAATATTCAGGGGGTTAAAATAACGGTTAGATAACTCTGGAGGTTAAAGCAAATCTAGAAGAGCTCTGTGTTTTGTCCAGACTCATTTCATGTAGATGCCGGTTGGACTGCCACTGACAGTCTGTCGGTTGAGGTCTGACTTGCTGACAGCTCTTTGGTCTGACCACCAGATTATGATACCGGCGGTCGGACCATTTGCTATTGGGGGGAAGACCGCAGCCTCTGACAGGATCTAGGACCCTGTTGGAGCAGCGGTCGGACTCCTACAATGGAGGTGGTGCTTGCGGAGGTACCGCCATAGGGATAAGGACACGGGTACTCATAGTATGGCCCGCGGGCAAGCCTTCATTGGCGGCCCGCGGAGCTTCTAGACATCGTACCTGTGTTATAAAAACATGTATATATAGTGTCAGCAAACACTGCCGGTTGCAGCAGTCCAGACTCTCAGAGATTCTGCTCTGTGGGGGCCGGGGGATTCCAGTGATTGTCAGAGTGGAGATGCAGGGGGCTAAGAGGTGAAATACAACAAAGCTTAATTAACATGTAAATGGTCTTTTAAAGACCTGTGAAGTGCTCTGGTGCGGCTGTCTGTGCGTGCTGGGGAAGCTGTCCCAGCCCGGGCTGAGGGCCGACATACATACACACGGGGTAAGATGACAGAGGGAGGGAGTGGGAGACAGAGGGGGAGGAAAGGAGAGGGAGGGAGGGAGACAGAGGTTAACAGAGGGAGGGAGACAGAGAGAGAGACAGAGAGAGGGAGACAGAGGGAGGGAGAGGGAGGGAGACGGAGGGTGACAGAGGGAGGGAGAGGAAGGGATACAGAGGGGGGAGGGAGACAGAGGGTGACAGAGGGAGGGAGACAGAGGGAGGGAGAGGAATGGAGAGGAAGGGAGACAGAGAGGGGGAGGCAGAGAGGGGGGGCAGAGAGGGAGGCAGAGAGGGAGGGAGACAGGGAGGGAGACAGGGAGGGAGAGGGAGACAGGGAGGGCAACAGAGGGAGGGAGACAGAGGAAGGGAGACGGAGGGAGACAGAGGGAGGGAGACAGGGAGGTAGACAGAGGGAGGGAGACAGAGGGACAGGGAGAGAGACAGGGAGAGAGACAGAGGGAGGGAGACAGAGGGAGGGAGACAGAGGTAGAGAGAGAGGGAGAGAGAGGGAGATGACAGAGGGAGGGAGAGAGAGTGGGAGACAGAGAGAGAGGGAGACAGAGAGGGAGGGAGACAGAGCGAGGGAGACAGAGGGAGGGAGACAGAGAGGGAGGGTGACAGAGGGAGGGAGACAGGGAGGGAGACAGGGAGGGAGACAGAGAGGGAGGAAGACAGAGAGGGAGGGGGACAGAGGGAGGGAGACAGAGGGGGATGGAGACAGAGGGAGACAGAGAGGGAGACAGAGAGGGAGACAGAGAGAGGGAGACAGAGAGGGAGACAGAGGGTGGAGGGCGACAGAGGGAGACAGACAGAGGGAGGAGGGTGACAGAGGGAGGATGGAGACAGAGAAAGGAGGGTGACAGAGTAGGGAGGGAGACAGTGAAGAGAGACAGAGGGAGACAGAGGGACAGAGACAGAGAGGGAGACAGAGAGAGGAGGACAATCAATCAATCAATCAATGCATTTATATAGCGCACTACTCACCCGGAGGGTCTCAAGGCGCTGGGGGAGGGGGTCCGCTACTGCTCGAACAGCCAGGTCTTGAGCTGCTTCCTGAAGGCGAGGTGGTCCTGGGTCAGGCGGAGGTGGGTAGGAAGGGAGTTCCAAGTCTTGGCGGCCAGGTAGGAGAAGGACCTTCCTCCTGTGGTGGCTCTTCGGATGCGGGGGACGGCGGCGAGGGCGTGGCTGGTCGATCGAAGCTGGCGTTTGGGAGCGTAGAAGTTGAGGCGGCTGTTGAGGTATCCTGGTCCTTGGTTGTGTAGGGCTTTGTGTGCGTGGGTGAGGAGCCGGAAGGTGATTCTCTTGTTGACCGGGAGCCAGTGCAGGTCTCTCAGGTGTCCGGAGATGTGGCTGCGGCGGGGGATGTCCAGGATGAGTCGTGCTGAGGTGTTCTGGATCCGCTGGAGTCTCTTCTGGAGTTTGGCGGTGGTTCCGGCGTAGAGGGAGTTGCCATAGTCCAGACGGCTGGTGACGAGGGCCTGGGTGACCGTCTTCCTGGTCTTGGTGGGGATCCATCGGAATATCTTACGTAGCATGCGCAGGATGTTGAAGCACGACGAGGAGACGGCGTTGACGTGTCTGGTCATGGAGAGGGAGGAGTCCAGGATGAAGCCCAGGTTGCGTGCGTGGTCTGTTGGTTTGGGTGCGCTGCCCAGGGCGGGAGGCCACCAGGAGTCGTCCCAGGCGGAGGGTGAGGATCCCACGATGAGGACTTCCGTCTTGTCCGAGTTCAGTTTCAGGCGGCTGTTCGACATCCATGTGGCTACGTCTGTCATCCCTTCGTGCAGGTTGGCTCTGGCGGTGGCGGGGTCGTTAGTGAGGGAGAGGATCAGCTGGGTGTCGTCGGCGTAGGAGATGATGTTCAGGTTGTGCTGGCGTGCGATGGCATGTATACGTTGAAGAGTGTTGGGCTGAGCGAGGAGCCTTGAGGAACGCCGCAGATGACTTCGGTGGCCTCCGATCTGAACGGGGGAGGCGGACTCTCTGTGTCCTTCCGGCGAGGAAGGAGGTGATCCACTCCAGTGCCTTCTCCTGGATTCCGACGTCGCTGAGGCGCTGTACTAGGGTACGGTGGCAGACAGTGTCGAAGGCCGCGGAGAGGTCCAGGAGGATGAGGGCCGCTGTTTCTCCGTTGTCAAGCAGGGCTCGGATGTCATCAGTAGCTGCGATCAGGGCGGTCTCGGTGCTGTGGTTGGCCCGGAAGCCAGACTGTGAGAGGTCGAGGGAGCCGTTCGTCTCGAGGAAGGCGGCCAGTTGCTTGTTGACGGTCTTCTCAATGACTTTTGCCAGAAACGGGAGCAGCGAGATAGGGCGGTAGTTCTTGAGGTCGGTTGGGTCTGCTGATGGTTTCTTGAGTAGAGCGCTGAGTTCGGCGTGCTTCCAGCTCTCCGGGAAGGTGGCGATGTCGAAGGAGGTGTTGATGATGTCCCGCAGGTGGGGTGCGATGACAGCGTCGGCCTTGTTGAAGACGTGGTGAGGGCAGGGGTCTGTCGGAGATCCGGAGTGGATGGAGTTCATCGTGCGGATGGTGTCTTTGGTGCTGATCGGGGTCCAGGCGCGGAGGGTGGTGGTGGGGGGCGGTGGTTCGGTCGTGGCGTGCGTCGGTTGAGTGCTGAAGCTGTTGTGTATGTCCGCGATCTTGTTGTGGAAGTAGGAGGCGAGGGAGTTGCAGAGGTCTTGCGAAGGGGTAATGTCGTTGTTTCCGGCGTTGGCGTTGGAGAGCTCTTTCACGATGTTGAAGAGTTCCTTGCTGTTGTGTGCGTTGTTGTCCAGTCGTTCCTTGAATGCGGTTTTCTTGGTGGCGTGGATCAGCTGGTGGTGTTTTTGGGTGGCGAGCTTGAGGGCAGTCATGTTGTCCGGTGTTGGGTCTCTGCGCCAGGTTTTCTCAAGTGCTCTGCAGTTCTTCTTGGAGCTCTTGAGTTCGTCGTTAAACCATGGGGCTTTCTTGCTGCCTGGTCTGCTCGGCGGGGTCTTCAGCGGGGCGAGGTCGTCTGCGCAGTCGCTGATCCATTTCACAACAGAGGGAGGGCGACAGAGGGAGACAGACGTAGGGAGACAGACGGATGGAGACAGATGGAGGGAGACAGACGGAGAGAGGCAGATGGAGGGAAGCAGATGGAGAGAGGCAGACGGAGGCAGACAGATGGAGGGAGACAGATGGAGGTAGACAGATGGAGGGGGACAGACGGAGGGAGACAGAGGGAGAAAGAGCGAGGGGGAGGGAGGGAGAGAGAGGGAGACAGAGAGAGGGAGAGTGAGAGGGGGATGGAGAGAGAGAGCGAGAGAGAGAGAGAGAGAGAGAGAGAGGAGAGAGAGAGAGAGAGAGAGAGAGAGAGATGTGTGTATGCCGGGTCTGGTGGCTCAGTGGACAGAGGCGTCTGCTGCAGGGACTTGTGTTCAATCTTATGGTCACAATTATTTTTTGCTTTAGCCCCGTCCCCTCCCTCTCTGACCCTGCCCCCACCAGTGTGGCCCTCAGCCACAAACCGCACTGTAAATTTGGCCCCAGAGAGAAAGTTTGTGAGTACCCATGGATTAGGATATCCGTTTCTGACTGCCTTTTCATGGCGGTCCGACCACAATGAAAAGGCAGCAGGAAAAGGATGTTAGGGGTCCCAAGAAGGGCCACCGTCTCCCGTGGGCCACTGCTAAGTGGCCCAAAGGGGCACATGTTGCACCACCACACACAAACATGCACCGTGTGCCAGGCACCACAAGGTGCCTGGCACACGGTGCAAGGATGTACCCAAAGTGCCTTTTCCTACTCCGGCATGTATTGCAACCCTTTTCCTGGGCCGCAGCGCTGGCCAAAGTAGCAAAAAGCACTTTCTGACCTCCTACATGGTGGTCCACAGGTGGGACCACTGACTCATTGTTGGATGGCCACCTACCTGCGGCGATGGTGGTCGGACACTCGTCCAACCACCATCCTAATGAGGGCCTTAGTTTTAACTAATAAAGTAACACATAGGGTAATATGTCTGCTGCAAAGCACATCATATTACATGCATAGCACAGATTTGTATTTTATTAAGATAGGTAAGTAGGTTACAGCTTTTGCCACAGAGATCCGCTTGTTACTTCCAGTTCATAATTTGCAACCCTGACACAGCTCAGTGAGCTATGAACTGGCATCAAGGAGCTGTATGCAAACTGCAAGTCTTGGGTATAGATCCTTATGTTTTTTCCTCAACCTGTTATTATTCAAAATTTGCAAGGAGAGTTCCTTTGAGTAGTAATAAAGTGTTGTTAGTACACACAAACCAAATCACTGTGTTGCATTTTAAACCATGACTTTGTTTCTCTAGACCTTGCACTTAACATATAACTTCTACAAATATGGGTGATATGTGACTTCTACATCATATAACCCCCATTGTCTTTTGTAACTTTCCTGTACATTGATTTACACATTTGTAGTATAAGTTATTATCTCTTTGTGTGTCATGTAAAGTGCTCCAATACCCTGTATTTAAATGAGTAGTGCTATCTAAGAATTAAAAAAATAAATTAGCTATAATATACATCTATCTGATACAGCTACTATTGACTTACATGATTGCATTGGATTTCTTTTGTTGGAAAGTTATGTTTCTAATATGTATTAGAATTGAAAATGTATGTATGCATCCCCAAAACAACGATGTAAACATGACAAAGATTTTAGTGTTGGATGGCATGCGAATAAAATTTGTTATAAAAAAAAAAAACAAAGATTAGCAAGTGCCATTTAAATTGTTATTTATGTATTTACTCATACACACAGATTCAACTGGCAATCTTACAGTGCATACACATCTATTACAAAGTGAGGTTGAAATTAGTAAATAACCGGCCTCCAAATAAAGTGTCTCTAAAGTATTTGTGAAATGACAAGCTATGTGCTTTTGTTCCCTTTCATTACATTTGCATGTAGGTGTTAAGCTCCAGATGGCTCCCAGTCAGGATGACACTTGAACAAAAGAAGGGATTATGACCCTTTAAGTCAGGTATTTATTTTAGATCCAGCTGGAAGTGAAAATAAGAACACCCCCTACCACTACAGAAAGCAGACAACCTGCGGGCACTGCTGAATTGTGTCCTGGGGTTTGAAAATTACACCAGAATAAATTCTGAATATTTTAAGCAGGCCAGCCTCCCAAATCCACCTCAGAAATAGCTTCTGGATCAGTCAATCGCCCATTCCCTGCACTGTGTGGGATTCACTTTTCCTCGACTCTACCAGCACTTCCGAGGCAGAAGTCTGACATTTGATCCACAATGGCCTAGTCCTCATGGCCTAACAGAAGCAACTGGATTTTTGAAGCCCTGGGTAAGATATGCGTTAAGGGCCCCTGTCCAGAACAGCCTTGTAGTTTCTTACCCCATTTCTGCTCATTCAAGTCGATGATGCAGAACAATATTGAGTTATAACAAGTTAAAGGCTGAGGCAGAGAAATACACAGATGTGAGATGGAGAGAAATCTCACTTTCCAAGGGGCCCCTTGGAAGATGGGGGGCCTGGGCTGTTGTCCACTTTGCACATGCCTTGAAACGTCTCTGACAATCACCTCTCATGTGACAGAGTCTCCCTCCAAAACTATCAGCATTTCAAATTTAACGGTAGGAAATGTGACAGACTTGCTCTTCAAGCCTACTGGTAACTGAGAGGCATCAGACTGACTTTTAATGACACTGGTCCTGCACAGCTAATCCTGTACAGGAATATTCGTAAATGCATTAATAAAACACATTTATACTCTATACAAATTGTGCTTTCTTTCGGAAGTAAATAATCATCGTCATTCGAGATTCCTGCAATGATGTGTCTGCCTTTATTGTAAAAAATCAGATCTCTTAAATTCGTAAAGGGCTCTCATGCTTTAACCCAATCAAATACCGGTCTCAGACAAAGGGAATCCTGATAGTACATATGTATACTTCGATCTTTATGGAATATGTACCTCGCCCACTGCAAATGTAATCATGCATCCATCCATTCGTCAGTTGATGCACTCACGCACCCATTCATCCACCTCTCCTTGTATTCACTCACTCACAGTGGGCTTCGGCTGTGGGGAGGGGTGACACAGATATCACCATAGATCACCATGTGCTGCAATCAGATTGCTCCCTTTGATCCCCTCCGCTTGGTCCTTCCATGCCTCTCCTAGCACCACAGTGTGTCAGGGAATATTTTTCCTAAATGCAGTTAAAGTGGGGCTCCTGACCGGCAGCTGCTATGCCTCAGTTTGCAGTGCCAAAGCTCGACACCACCCCTAGTGAATGGCCAAAATACCGTGGTAAAAATATTATGAGACAAGAATATTGTGTCAACAATATTGTCAATTCAAAAATGTCATAAGACAAAATATAGATGGTAAGATTTTTGGGGCATAGTTACAAGTCCCTATCGCCACGGGAACGCCACTTTTTGTTACGTTCCTATGGCGCAAGGGGCCTTGCCTTATGTACAAGGCAGTGTTAAGCCACTTAATGTGGCTTAACGCTGCCTTGTACATAAGGCCCCCTTTCACGCTATGTTTAGCGTGAAAGGGGCGTACAGTGGGTGTTGCAGTGGGCGTTCCACCGCAACACTCATTGTATTTGACGCTGCCCCCTATGTACAAGGGTGGAGTTCAATGGAGGCTGCCCAAAATTAAGACGAGGAAAATCCTGGCCTTAAGTTGGCGAAACAAAGAGAAATGCATTATTTCTCCTCGTTTCTGCTTTTTCCATGTGTGCTGCAGCACACAAGGAAAAAGCAAAATGCCATGGATTGTTTGTGTACAGGAAAGTGCCCCTTCATGTACATAAACAAACCTTTAAAAAAATGCCATTTTGTAACTTTCATATGTGCTGCATGAAGCAGCACACATGCAAGTTACAAAATGGCATTTTAGGATTGTTTATGTGCAGGAAGGGACACTTTGCTACACATAACCAATCCTCCCCTGCACACAGACACCCTTGCACTCTGGTGCTAGCATGCCTGCTTTGGCGCTAAGTGTAACAACTTGGAAGGCTGCACCACATTCTTGTGAATATGGTGCAGCCTTGCTTTTCAGAAGTGGCAGAGCGTGTCGTTAAGCCCAGAATGCTAATAACACGCTCCGCCTCTTAACTGTACATATCCCCTATTGTTTTTTTAGGTGTATAGTAATGTTTTTTAAATATCATTGGTTTTAATATTTTTTATTTGATTCAGTTTTATAAAATATTGTTTTTCAATTAATGTAATAAATAGTAGTTATTGTTTCATTGTAAATGTAAGTATTATAATAATATTTGGATTACATTTTTTAGTATAATTTGACATTTTTAAGATAAAAAAATATATTAGAAATTTTATTGTAGTAGTGGGTAGTTGGTTTGTAGGGGATTAGGGTGGTACATTATTTAAAATGTAAATTGTGGTTTTTAGTTTTGACTAATACTTTTATGTAGGTACTTTAAATAATTGATTATGTGCGTTATTTAATTGTTTACATTTTAATGTTAATTATTTGTTGCTTTTTAATTAGTTTTTAATTTGTTGATCAGTGTATTTCATTATAAAATTGTGTTACTGTAGTACTGTAGTACGTATTTATTCATAATTTAATTCTATTTGTTTAATTGTACATGTGTTTTAAAAACATTTAGTAGTAGGAATAGTAAATCTTACCCTTCCCAAGTCCACCATCTTCTCTACTGTTGCTCAGATAGTATGTTTAATCCCTCCAAATTTCAACACTTTCTATGCTGTTGCTGTGAGTGGAGTGAGCATAGAAAATAATCTAACGCCTCCAAAGTCCAACACTTTTCTTGCTTTTGCTTAAATTGGAGTGGGAAAAGTAAATGTGACCCCTGTAAAGTCAAACACTTTTCCTGCTGTTACTCAGGTTGGAGTATGATGGTATATCTAATCCCTCTAATCCCTCAAAAGTACAACAATGTCACTACTGTTGCTCACATTGGAGTGGCTCTAGTAAATTGTACCCCTCCAAAGTCCTAAACTTTCACTGCTTTTGCTTATATTGAAGTGGGAATAGTAAATCTAACTGCTCCAAAGCCCAACACTAGTCCTACTGTTGCTTACCTTGGCATGGGAATAGTAAAACTGGCTCGTTCAAAGTCCAACACATTCCCTGCTATTGCATAGTTAGGATGGCTAATATGTATTTTATGTTTTGTAATAATTTGCTGCTTACTTCTAAAAATACCTAATTTGTAATATTTATTCAATGTAATTTTTTTGTGGTTTTGTATTAATTTTAATTATAATACATTTTGATAAATGTTTTGTTAAAATTATTAATTTTGTATTTGTATTAATAATAATTGTAATATATTTTTAGTTGTTTGCATATTGTTTTAATTGTTATATATATATATATTCACTGAAAAAACCATAGGTTAGAGACCATATACAGTTAGCTGGACATTTTATTGACATAAAACCAATGAAATTCCATATATAGTTAGTTGCACTAACTATATATCGCGCACCCGCAATCCACTGCTGATGATGTCACATATTACATCATTCATGACATGGTCAGTGACATCACTGATGACATCACTGATGACATCTCAAATGACATCACTGATGACATCACTGATGACATCTCAAATGACATCACTGATGACATCACTGATGACATCATCTAGTGTCTGTGTGTTTTTGTAAAGTTTAAATATGTTTTACATATTGAAGAATGAGTGGATGTATGGAAGACTGAGTGTGTGTGTGGCTGGCTGGGAGGTGTGTGACTCTGTGCATATCAATGTGTACTTGTATCAGTGATTGTATAAGAGAGTAAGTATGTGCTAGTATATGTGTGAAAAAGTATGGTGTTCTGTGTTTAACTGTATAGATGAGGAAATCGAAGTGTGATTGATTCTTCACAGGACTGACTAGGTGTATGAGTGCATATGATAGTGTTGTAATAATGAGTGACTGTATGTATGAGTGATTGTATGGGTGAATGAGTGAATGTGTGTGTAGACGTAGGAATCAGTGAGTGCGTATGTAGTAACTGGTATTGGTGTGTCATGATGTCATCAGTGATGTCATTTGAGATGTCATCAGTGATGTCATTTGAGATGTCATCAGTGATGTCATCAGTGATGTCACTGAAGTATGGTGTTCTGTGTTTAACTGTATAGATGAGGAAATGGAAGTGTGATTGATTCTTTACAGGACTGACTAGGTGTGTGAGTAACTCCATGGATGAGTGGCAGTGTGTGAGTGTCTGCATAGGTGTATGAGTGCATATGATAGTGTTGTAATAATGAGTGACTGTATGTATGAGTGATTGTATGGGTGAATGAGTGAATGTGTGTGTAGACGTAGGAATCAGTGAGTGCGTATGTAGTAACTGGTATTGGTGTGTCATGATGTCATCAGTGATGTCATTTGAGATGTAATCAGTGATGTCATCAGTGATGTCATTTGAGATGTCATCAGTGATGTCATCAGTGATGTCACTGACCATGTCATGAATGATGTAATATGTGACATCATCAGCAGTGGATTGCGGGTGCGCGATATATAGTTAGTGCAACTAACTATATATGGAATTTCATTGGTTTTATGTCAATAAAATGTCCAGCTAACTATATATGGTCTCTAACCTATGGTTTTTTCAGTGAATTTTCAAGGTTTTGTAAATGCAAATTCCTAACTATATATGGTCTATAACCTATGGTTTTTTCAGTGAATTTCATTGGTTTTTTAAAAGCTAATATCTATAGCTGTAAAATATATTCTTTATTACGTGACGTATCACGTAGCCACGTGAGACGTCTCATGACGCGTTGCATAACCGTGACGTATCGGCTCTGCAGCGCAAACAAAACCCGTAACGTAAGCGTGCCGGAGCACGCTTACAGATATATATATTTTTTTTAACCTTAATTAGACAAAATCCACACGTGCACATATCTTGAGGCCTTGCAAAGGCACATCAAACAAACAGTCCCTACAATTTTGCCAAGTTTGCTGGAAATCTATTCCCTTAATTTTTTTTTTACTGTTTCTCTTGGTTTTCCCCTTGTTACGCTTACCGGGACGCTACCCGGTACGCGAACCGGATGCTCCAAAAACACAAGATGGCGGACTCCCGTTACACTGCCGGTTAGCTGCCCGGTTCGCGTACCGGGAAGCGCCTCTACCGCGAAAAATCGCAACAATTTTTTTATTTTTTTTGCCCCGCGGGGGACTTTAATATCCCCCTCATCAATCCTAGGGGGTCAGGAGGGGTTTACCTTGCCCCCTTTCCTTCATTTCCCCCTTCTTTTTTCACCACATCTTGTCTCTCGAACCTACCGAGAGACAAGATGGGCAGGTGTTAGTTTTTGGAGATATTCGCGCTTAGCGCGAATATCTCCAAAAGTTGGTAATAGGAGATATATATCTTGCATGTTGTAATGCAAGCTATTGTGGTATATGGAACTCATACCATAATCTCTCAGGAAAGCAGAAACTGATCCTTTTGGGACCGCCTGAGAAGGCCTAGGGGGTGAGGGGTACTCTACTTTGCCCCCTTTTCACGTTCCGAACTATTTTATTTTACTCTCTTCTGTAATTACACAAAATAGCAGCGATAAGATGCATCAGAGACACACAGTGAGAGAAAGGAGGCCGGAGATGAAGAAGAGATGTCAAATACACATTGGAGATAATATAGCGGTAGAAGGGAAGTAAATATGAGTAAACTTACCATGTAACATAAAAATGTTCCACTCTATACTATAAGTCTCATTTTATACTACAATCACTTCGCTACAACCTCATAAATTAAAAATAAAAATGAATAATGTCTCAAACAATTTTTGATTTCTAAATATAAATTTATTCTTCTGAATTTTCTAAATTTGAAAGAACTAGTAACATGTCCTCATCAGGAATTTCCTCTTCAATCATCTCATCTGGAATCTCCTCATTAAAAGTCTGCAATGATGATTCTTGTAACTCTATGGTCTCCAAACATTCGATAAATTCGCCATCAACAGATTGATCAAAAAAATCATTCATGTCATCTCCTCCTTGTGACAATATTTCATTATTGGTGCTGTCAATTTCAATCAATGTAGTGGATAATTAAAAAAAAATTGCCACGGTCTCTTCATTGTGAGCCATTTTATTTTGAAATTGCTTGCTGTAAATTGCAGAAAAAAATAATCACTTTCATTTATCGTTTTTAGTAATACATAATATAAAACTAACTTTATCAAGTATTTAGTATAACAGAAGGACTGCAAATAAATAACAGAAATTTTTTTTCAAATTATCTTCAAGTGTACAACATAGTTCCCCTTACAAATTAACAACTCACCTTTTTAAAAGTAGGAGAAGTGTTAGTACTGTGTAAATTAAACACCAAAAATTGACCACCAAAAATTCCTCACAAATGTACCTCAGACAGTAGTATCACAAAATGGCTGTGGTTTCCTCTCATTTGAGATATATACATAACCAATTAACTTTCATCACACACAAATACAAAACCAAAGTAACATTTTAATTGGTTCTAAATTTCAACACTTTCAAATGTGTTTTCCCCATGCAATTTTCCATAGGACATTTACATACATCTACAGCCTGAATGGCTGAACGGAATTACACCAAACTTGGCAAAATGGTACATCAAACCCAAGAGGTCAGGGAGGATCTACTATGCCCCCTTATGGTCATTTGCCCCTTCGCTTTGGCCTCCTCTTGTCTCTCGATCCTACCGAGAGACAAGATGGCGGCCGCTACGGACTGTTTGGAATGTTTACAGACGCCGGAGAACCAATCAGCTTCGCAAAGCTCCGTAACGCGAAAAGTACGCGAAGCGGAGCGCTGTTACAGATATATATCTTTTTTTGAACGTTAATTTCTCAAAATCCACTGGAGCACATATATTGAGACCTAGCAAAGGCACATCGAGCTACCAGTCCCTAATATTTTGCCAAGTTTCGTGCAAATCCATTCAGCCGTTCGATTATTATTATTATTATTTTTTTTTGCCCCGCGGGGCCCTTTTAAAACCTCCACATCAAACCTAGGGGGTCAGCGAGGATCTACTATGCCCCCTTATGGTCATTTGCCCCTTCGCTTTGGCCTCCTCTTGTCTCTCGATCCTACCGAGAGACAAGATGGCGGCCGCTACGGACTGTTTGGAATGTTCACAGACGCCGGAGAACCAATCAGCTTCGCTTCACAAAGCTCCGTACCGCGAAAAGACCGCGAACCGGAGCGCTGCCCGGTCCGCTGTTACAGATATATATCTTTTTTTGAACGTTAATTTCTCAAAATCCACTGAAGCACATATATTGAGACCTAGCAAAGGCACATCGGGCTACCAGTCCCTACAATTTTGCCAAGTTTTGTGGAAATCCATTCAGCCGTTCGGGCTAAAAGTGAGGCCAACCGCCCTATGGAAAACTCAATGTTAAAAACACGTTTTGGGACCCCCCTTTTTTCTCGGCCCCCCCTTGACGAACCCCCCCCAAATTTTCAGGGGCTGCTCAGAAACAAAATGTTCCATTTTCCAGAAAATTTCAGCCAATTCCGTCCACAAACGCCAAAGTTATTAGACATAGAATTTTCAAAAATCCCATAGAGAAAAAATCCTAACTATATATACCTACTGGCGACCGCCAGTAGGTAATATATATATATATATTTTACTTTACATATTTTTATATTTATTTTTAAATACATCATATTTATTTTAAATATCTTTTAAAAATGATACTGTGGTTCACAATATTTTGTTTTATATTTTGTAGTTTACATAAAATGTATGGGACAAGACAGTGCTGCTCTAAGAGTCTGTAGTCCTGCCCCTTGCAGGAAAGAGTTAAGACATACATCTTTAAAAAAAACTTAATTACAGTGCAGTAACATTCCACTTCTGGTCACAGATTCCAGCTACCGCTCCTATTGCTTGCTGACTGTATGCTTGCCTTTGCCCTAAACAGCGCTCTGCTGCCTTTTGCCTAGGTGCATGCTACACAAATACCGCATTCATGAATAGATACCCCAGCGATCAAGGGGGTGCCTGAAGGTGCCCTGCCCCAGGCACAGGAAAGCCCTCCTCACGATGCTCTAAATGGCACTGGGGTTGCAGAACTTGACAGATCCTCCTTCAGAGGCTGTGGTTGCAGGAAGTGGCAGGTATGGGCTGTGTTTCTTTCATCCAATGGCAAGAAGGACCTGATTATGAGTTTTTCGGTCTGTGGATCGCCAAACCCACAGTGATGCATTGTTCGCAGTCTGGCTACTGCTGGACCGGCAGTCTGACTGCCATATTATAACTCTGCCGGTCGGGCCACCATGGGACTGCCACAACCACTGGGGAGACACGATCCCTGGCAGTGGCACGGTGGTCTGAGGTCGCAATATGCTTGGCAGTGGTGCTGTTGCACCGCCAAGCATATTACAAGTTTCCTCACCACCAGCACTCTCATGGCAGTGCAAACACCATGACAATGCTGGCGATGAGGAAACTAAGGTGGGCCCCCTGTCACTTCTGGACCTGGGGGTACATGCATGGGGCACATGGTGTGCTCCCCTGTGTGCACTCACCCCCTTTCCTGCACGGCATGGCCTGCACAGTCCATGCCATGCAGGAACTGGCTTTGGTGCTCCCAATGCGGTGCCTTTCTAATAGGCACTGCCATTGGGACCGCCAAAGACTGCCCACCAGACCACAAGAAAACTCACAATCTGAGGGGCAGCCAGCGGTCGAGTTTGGTGGGGTGGGACCAGGGCGCTGGGGTCGCGGCCTATTCCCACACCGCCAAACTGGTAATCAGGCCCTTAGTCTGTGCCGCTGCCTGAAGATGCCATAATCAAAAGTGTAATCACTGTTGGGCTTGAGCATCCAGTAAGTAACTTGGTCGCAGAGGGTTGCACAATACACCCTTTATTAATAATGCTAATGTGTATTAGGTGCACTCCCAGGGCTATGGCTATCCAGGCTTCTCCTGCGACTACTAGCACCCCGCTGCCCCCATAATTCACGGCCATCATATCCTGCACTCTCTGGGACCTCTTTAGCAGTTACTACATAGTAGAACACATTAGATAATGTCTTACTATTGGCCAATGCTAAACCTTATTGAAATTCCAGGGCTAGTTTTAGCAAAAGTTAATGCTACGTCTATCACTTTCAAGCCAAGAATACTAAAATATCAAATGAATGACTAGGCCAAGGTCATGGAGAATCTTGACAATTGTATATAATCCACTGGGAAAATCAAATAACCACAAAACACAGATGAAATGTTATAGATTAGTGAACAGAGGTTACGATTCTGCAGGAAGCCTCAGCATAAACTCAAGAGATACATATAACGAACAAATTCTTGAGAAGTGACCAGGGGCTGGAGTAGACAAGCAGACATGGACAGATCTGGAAGCTAGAGAAAGACATCTTCCATAAGCAATGCAATATGAATAGTATACGAGCTGGAACTCCCTTTTCCAGCAACTTTACTAAAATTGAATAATCATATCCTGCTCCAGGATTTTGCCATAAAAAAGGTGGACTTTTCCAACTGTAAGTGATACAACCAAGATGCGTATCTGAATGGGTGAAAAGGATATAAGGAAGAAGGAGCTACTAAATACTCAGGAGAATGCTACAATGAAAACGACTCAAAAGCCCAGAGACATTCAAGTAGACCTGACACTTCATGAACTGCAAAACTTTTACACAACATATAGATCCTGTACAATAAAGAACTGAGATGCCAGCCGTCATGTTCACTTTGCTCATCTTGCAACCCACACCTGCATGAGAGTTTCAGTGTTACAATAAACTTCAAAAACATGAACATGCTCAGCAGCCATGTTGATTGCAGGATATATATACCAACAGTTGATTTAAAAAATGGTGTGTGAGGGGCTGACTTTGCCTGTCCTTGGCCTCACAAAAACTTAGATCAATATAGTCCCTAAGAAAAGGGTCTTTAGTTGGTTACTTTATGAGTGATCTGCAGATCGAAATGAAATCCATTTAAAACATAATCATGGCCAAACTGTCATCGTCACTACCCTCACTCCTCGATTAAAAGCTATGTTATTTCATTTTCGCATTCAGTTCTGCATTTTACTATTTGTATTGGACAAAAGTCCACCTGGTGTAGTGCCACTGGTTAGGAAACGCGGTCTCATTTGAGAGCGGTATTGCCTAGTTTGTCTAGTAGGTATGGGGTGCAGGAGATTTCAGCACCTCCCTACATAAAAGTATATGATTCTAAGTAAATCACTAAATATACTGAACCTTGTTTTCCTCATATTCCAGAACTGGGAGCACCTAGAAGTAATTTATTTTGCAGTTAAAGCATAAACTCCCCCACACATTGCAATGAGCGGGCCACCCAAAGTCTCCCCAAGACATGTGGGAAGGAGGCTGCTCCCACCTCAAGACAATGTAAATGGCAGATTTACAAATATTTCAGACAATGCAACTCAGTAGCCACATTTGTAAGAGGAGAGAGCAGGAGAGTGCCATATGTACGAAGATATGGCGCTGCTTCTCCTTCTGTGCCAGTGCTCTTTGACCCTGCCTTGCCCATGCAAACTCCCTCACACCATAGTGCAGAGGCGTGTTTGTTGCATCTAGCATAGGTTTTATGCTGGGAGGATATCTTTCCACTACAAAGTCCTGACCTTGGACTATTTTTGGAAACTTTCCCATATGGAATGTATGCTTTACAGTTCAATACACATGCACCGTTGGAACAATTAGGATAAATAAAAACATTTTTCTTTTTTAATACCAGCCTCAAGGAGGCATTATTTGTTGGGGAAAATCCCTGCCTACAATTGCTAAGAGATAGGGCTTTGCACCAAAACCCATGCGTGATAGCATGGGAACGTCCATGTACCACCAATGGAACACCCTGTTGATGCAAAGTAGTACAAAGCACTATTTGCATTAATTTCTGACAACTTTCCAGTGCAAAAAATGTTTTGCATTGGAAAGTTAATAATTTATCAAGAATATGAGCTGGGTTGTGTCACTTTTTTCTGACTTCTCAGGTGCAAAGTCTTGATAAATGTGTCCCTGTTTTTTTACAACATGGTTTAAAAAAGAAAGTAGCTAGTAATCGCGACTTGCAGATTGTGCTAAAGGGAACTTAAGGACCATTCCAGTACTTGAGTGTTTGGCAGAAGCATTATTTCTCTGCACAGTCAAATCTGCATTTCAGAAAATTGAGTGCTTGATCACTCCAAAAAATTCCTCAACACCCAGGACATCAAGCAGCACATCACTGCACCGGCTACTCCAAAGCAAATGCCCTTGACAGCATGATGAGCTCACATTCAAACTAGTGCCTACCCCTGGCACATCTGAACTGCACAGGCCACCTTGCCATCCCCTTTTCTCTCTTCATGTTAATGCAAGGAAAATCCCTCTTCATGTGATGCAAAGAAAATCACTCTTTCATTTACTCTTTCACAGACTCCGCTCCAAAAAGAAATCATCATGTTCTCCCATTCTCATAAGTCTTGACTAAATGCCAACACACTCTTCAAAAAATACACAACCACCCTTAAAAAACATCTATACTTCAACGCACCATTGAAGTCATAATCCCGCAATGCCAAACTTTCAGCCCCATGGTACTCACAAGTGCATTGAGAAAGCAAGAGCACAATGCAGAGAAAATAAATGGGTACTGGCCAAAGGCACCACTGCTGTCTTCCAATGCAAAGCACTGTTTTCTGCATACAGATTCCTTACCAGTGGACCCAAAGTCACCTAAAACTGGGCTATCACCTTCAAAGTGACCAACAGATGAAAACTCTTTTTAGAACAGTCATGCACCTTGGTAGCCCTCTACGAGACCCACCATGTCAAACTGTAGATAAGTGCAATACCATCAAACAATTCTTCACTGAGAAGATAAACAAAATCCGAACCCACGTCTACAACACCAAACATTCACCTTGCTTCCAGTACTCATGGTTTCACTCCCAAGTGGACAGCCTTCAAGCTCCTCTCTCTCACCAACAGGCATATATCCCTTGAAGCCTCCACCTATGAAGACAACATTTATACCATGAAACATTGTGAAATCCCTCCATGGGGATATCCTCACACCATGTCAACACTTACAACTGGAGAAAACTCCCAGTGCGTAAAAAGCCCACCCAAATCCAGATGATGTCTCCAACTACCGCCTAATAACACAGTTATGTTTTATTGTAACAGTCTTTGAAAAAGCAGTCTCTGTTCAGCTACACAATTATATCAGTAAGAATAACTTCTTGGTAGGCAATGCTGCAGCAGTAAGACTGCCACCCTTCTAGTAGTTGGACGATGACCTCTTAATTACCTAGGGGAATGACCTCTGTCTCCCGATGATACCCACCCTCGCTGCAGCCACAGATACAGTCAACAAACACACACCAGTTCACAACTTGGACACTCAGTAGGCCTTCTCCAACACAAGAATAGACTGAGACAGAGAGAAAGGTATAGCGAAACACAGGCAGAAGTGTATAGATACAGAAATAGAGAGAGTGACAGAACAACAACTGTAGATGGGGGTTATAAATTGCTATGATAGATACTTAGTGTTAGATTTGGGAGTCTCTAGTTGGCACAGGTAGGTACTTGTGACAAATAGGGACCCTTGCCTCTAGTCAAGGTAAAGGGGTACACTCCTAAAATAACCCCTGCTCACCCCCTTGGTAGCTTGGTACAAGCAGACAGACTTATCTCAGAGGCAGTGTGTAAAGCATTTGTGACCACATACAGTAACCCAGTGACAACACTACAGATGGACAACACACAGTTGTATATTAAAAATAAGTATTCTTTATATAGACTTAACACAAGACCACAAACGTCACAAATCCACAATACTATACTTAAGATGGTAGTTTTAGCTTAGTTCAGTTCAGTTCTTAAGATGCGACACTTTAAGTCAATGAACCTTACGATGCGGGACGCTTCCACAACAAGTAATGTTGCAGCGATGGAAAAGTTCTGGTGCAAAGAAATAAAGGCGTGAAGATCTTCCAGATGCGGCACGCTTCTCTGATGATGCAAGAAGTCTCGATTTGATGCGTCAGCTGCAGCGGCGATACCCTTGTTCAGCGATGGGACGGCAACTGCCTCGGCTGCGGCACTCTTCTCCGACGATGCGAGAGGCTTCCGCACAATGCGACAACTACAGCAGCGACATCCAAGATGCGACGGCAGCAACAGCGACACGCTTCTCCATGGATGCGAGGTGCTTTTCTTGATACGGTGCAATATGACAGCTACAGCGGCGACATCCAAGATGCAACGGCAGCAACAGCGACGGCGACACGCTTCTCCTTAGTTGCGAGACACTTCTCTCTATGCGGTGCAATACGACTGCTACAGCGGCGACACCCTCCTTCGGAGTTGCAACGGCAGCAGCAGTGACAGCGACACGCTTCCTCTTCGTTGCAAGACGCTTCTCTTGATGCGGTGCAATACGACAGCTACAACGGTGACACCCTCCTTCAGAGTTGCAAGGGCAGCAGCAGCGACGGCGACACGCTTCTTCCTCTTGAGTCGCTTCCAGCTCCTTGCGACAAGCAGTCCCATAGAAGGCCCAAAACAGCAGCAGGCACTTCCAAAGAACTCTTGGGAAGCTCGTGGTTGAAGTCTGTCGCACACATACACGCTGAGTCCCTTCTATGCATTTACAGATGAACACACACCCATTCACAACACTTACTATCAAATGCAAAGGTCACAGGAGGGTTGGGACTGCTGCCTTCCCTCATTGGCTGACCTGAGTGAGAGGTAGCACTCCTTCCACTTTAACACTGCTGCCGGTTTTGTTTCAAGGGGCCGATATTGCAGCACTGCTTCAAAACTGCCCCCAGTAACAAAACCGGCCCCACTGCTTAAAAAACGGCCCCCACCCTTCCGGCCCCCCGGGAAAACGCCCTGTTCCCGTTACAGACTGTCCGGTCCTGAATGGGATGGGGTCAGTGAGACTGCTGACCCCATCCCACTCTGTGAAGAGGTGTCACTGATTGACGTTTGGCCCTGGCACTTCAGGGCTTAGAATTGAAGTGCCCGGGTCCAAGGCAATTGGTGACATTTCCCCTTGTCATGAGGGGGCGGACCTCGAGGCACTTTGCCAGGCTAAGGAGGTCACGCCCAGAGGGCTGTGAAATTCTCAGCCTGGCAAATAT
Organism: Lissotriton helveticus; assembly: GCF_964261635.1. Taxonomy (NCBI): domain Eukaryota; kingdom Metazoa; phylum Chordata; class Amphibia; order Caudata; family Salamandridae; genus Lissotriton; species Lissotriton helveticus. The sequence continues at coordinate 962,110,320 of NC_136068.1, read as the reverse complement.
CAGCTCAGGCAGCCAAGAGCCTGCACATTTAGCACGTCTAGCCCCTGTCTGACCTAAAGAAGAAGAGTGTCTGTTAGGCTGACCTTTACTCAGCCTGACAGACACTCTTCTTGCCTGAAAAAAGGTGGGGAGTGTGCCCCCTAGCCCATACAGAGTAGCGACTGCTGCTACTAATCACCATACAACTTCAAGGGATGCTATTGGATTGGCCATATTTCACTCTACGACTATGTGCATGGCCTGTGATGAACTGAGCAGCAGAGCTCAAAGCAGAGGAGCTAGGTGAGAGAGGCTGTACCAGAGCAGAGTTAGTTGAAAAGAATCACAAAAGATGTGGTGACTGTTCTTGCTGGGTTTCATGTACGTATCTGTGTGAGAGTGTGTGCATGCCTGTTATCTCGCCGATTGCCCACTCTCAAGGATTATACGTGGGACTACCATGAAAGAAGATGCAAAGGGGCAGGTAACCAGTGTAGGGAAACAATGCGCACTCTCTACCTCAAGCAGCGAGATCATACCATGGCAGCTCCCAAGAGCCTCCACTAGCTGCTAGTGCACATGAATTTAGAGCTCTTCTCAGCCTTCTGGGAACATGACCTTGTGTACGTCCTCCTGATCCAAATACATGTTCATATGCAAGGTTCATCCATGTTTGCGGGTGTATTCATTGTTTAAAACTCTGTTGTGCCCTTGAGCAAACAGGCTGCAAATTCACACTTTTCTCTATGCATAGACACACTGTCCTCTGCTGCCCATGCAAACAAACTCATTGTGGATGCTTCCCATTCCCATTCCATGGGCCCTGTGGCTTCACTGCTTCACTCGCCCTGCCGATCTCATGAGGCATCCAAGTGTAGATGTCCTTTTACAGCAAAAGTGATGAGAGCTCTCTACAAAAGAGCTCCACTGAACTGCACACAAGTTAATGCTTCCTGGACAACCAACCAATAGCACAACAGATCATGCTCCCAGCTCGCTGTCTTTTGACAACCAATAAAAAGGCATACAGACAACAGTACCCTATGTAGGCAAGGAGGTGATTTCAGTTCTTTGACAAAAAACATTTAGCTCCTCAAAAACTACAATCAGTTCAAAACAGCATCTATTGTCATTACCCCCTCACCTCAGTTCAGCTCAGGCCCTGGGTCTGTGGTTTTGGCAGAATGTTTGTGTGAGCTGTCAGCTCACATTAGAAAAATGTTTTTCTGTTAATGAAGCTTACCCTGTAAGTGTATTATCATATCACACTTACAAGAAAAAAATATATGGTCCTAGAGCTGCTGTTGCATCTAACATCTTTGAAAATCAGTTGTATTGCACGTCTTGTGAGAGCTTCATACTGCAGACAGTGTTATACCTCAACAGGATAATACTCTCCAACTGCCCTTCTGTCCTGCAAGAATTTAAGTTGCTGGAGGGCACATTTCCTATATGCCGTGGTTAGAGGGGGCGAAGCACTGAAAGCTCAAGCCAAGCTCTGGCTCAGCTGGAGCTCCTCTTGGACCCTCAAGCCCAAAACAGCCGCGCCTTCATGTGGCTTCTGCCTGCCACCCATGCGCTTACCTTAAGAGCCAAAAATTCAAGACAGAGCATTAACCTTTGATATCAAAATGGCGAGGGAAAGAGACACATCAAGTGGCTGATTAGGCAATGTGAAACCAGAAAATCTGGGATGAATCCCAGCTTTGCGGCTTTGACAAATAATTATTTTTGACAAATCTATTATCCCAGCCGCCTTTCCTTCATTATCACATATCAGAGCACCTTCAAATACATGAGTTCGGGATTCGAGCTGTGCAAAAACATTGCTTGGTTTGATTTAATGGAATATGATGTGCTGTTGCTCCATGTATCAGAATAATCTGATCCACATATATGATAGACATGACAGCTGATACATGAGAGCTGACTGGACTCGTAGTTCACTAATGGCCTTCTCATCAGGGCGAGGAATGCTTCTACATTAATGTTTAAAAACTAGCACATTTAATAAATGCATCTTAATCCAGCGATATAATGTGCTGTATTAAAGAGCAATGCTTCCACATGTTAAAGATACCCTTCTATTTTATCATATTGTTACACAATGTTTGTTACGTGTTTTAGATGCCACGCATTTTCATGGCGTGGCTCATGTATGGCCATTTACAGCCAGGACAGACACTTGACTGGGCTCTCCGTGTTAATTCGTTGCCTCGTCCACTTCTAGCAGTGACAGAAATATTTTTATTATCCTTCTTTCCCAGCACCTGCTGGGCAACTAAACACCTTGCCAAATGAAAATTAAAAAATCCCCAAAAATCTACAGTTTGTCACAGCCACCAGGGATATTGAGTTAGGGGACCATTTGTAGGATTATCTCCAAGCCCTGTTCCCTGTTTCCACGCAGATCATCTCTGTGTTTTTCTGGCAGTCCTCGAACCTCTCTGAGTGCAACGTGCAATGAGGCAGAGAAAGTGAAACTAAAATGGGGTGTGAACAGCTCATCAAGGAATAGAGGGAGCAGCACAGACCACTGACACCGTTTTTGTGTGTGAAAAAGGTCGCTTTTATTGAAACAGGTGCACATCACATTTATAAAACCTGGGCCTTACAAAACTAATACCTCACTATACAAATATGTTACCTATGTAAAACTACAACCCCACCCCTAAATGACTCTCCCACCCACAAACCATAAGCCTGCAAGTCTCTACCTCCTCCTGGGCTGATCTTCAGCAACTGAGACATTTAGCCTCTGTTAGACCTAGCATCCTTGGTGTGGTTTCCCCTGAATTTTTGATCTCTACCTCCTATGTTTTTGACTCTATGCTGGATTACGTTTTGCTGGTTTAGATGCTTGGGCACGTTGCCACTGCTGATCAGTACCAAAGTTCAAGTGCTCCTAGTAGGGCCTGTATGGATGTAGGGGACATGCTGCAGTAGTGGATTACTGCCAAATTCGTTTTTCACTGCAGCAAGGCTACCTTTCCCATAGGACATAATGGGGGTTGGGGGGTGGGGGCCCATGGGTACCTGCCTATCTTCCCCCAGGAACAAGATAGAAAATCCAAACCTGGTTTCCCAGGACTCAGAAACTGATAATACATATTTTAGCACAGATGGTTTTCCAATGTTGTGTCTGAAAATAGCACTTTTAGAAAGTGGCTATTTTCTTGTCCAGTCTGTCTGTGGGCCTGCCTGGGTGTGCGAGTTAGAGGGAGTGTGACAGGGTCTGGGAAAGCTCCAGCAGTGGGATGATAGCTGGCTGCCCCTGAAGGTTAGGGGGAGGAGTGGTGCTGGGCTGTGCCCTGCCGTTTACGATACCGGCTCCCCTGTCTGCTGGATGACGGATGTCCCTGCCTCCCTGCTTCAAAGAGAAAGGTTTCCCAGGATCGAGAGACTCCCACCGCCAGAGTCTGGACAAGGGCGACCCGTGCTTAAATCACAAAACCTCAAAGGCATCAAAGACAATTTGCTGTATAAAGGAAAGAACCGTGTACAGTAGAATCAGACTACTTCTGACTGAAGAGGAGAATCCCTGCTGAATAGGACACCGTAAGAAGACCCCAGGAACAGTGCTGCCATTGCTGTGTGTCTGGAAGCTGACCTGCTGTCTTGTCTTGTCCTGCCTAAGAGGGACCGTTGGGACTGCACTGTGTGCTTGGTCCCCGCCTGCCAAGAAGAACTCTCCAAGGGCTAGAAGTCGAGCTAGCCTCCTGATCCCAGGAATCAGGGCCATCAACTTCCTGCCGTTCTGACATGCACCGCTCTGCTGTCTTCAGAGCGGGAAGATCACCCTTTCTAGCCGCTGCACCGGAGGAGAACAAGAGCAGCGTGTGCCTTGCCGGCCCGCTCTCCCCCTGGTGCCTGTTTGGCCAGAGATCACTGCTGCGGCCACGGGGCCTGTCTGGCCGTGCCTTCCCCCAAGCGCTGAGGACCCCTGACCTTCACCACTGGAGCCGGGAGGTCCAGAGGGCCCCCCCCGCTGAGGAATTGCACGGAGAAAATCGCCGTGAGGGGAGAGGGGCTCGTCGGCCCCGCCACGCTGCGACTGGTCCGTGGTCCCTGACGTCATCGCTGGAATCACCAGAAGCCGCGCTGGGAGTGGCTGGCGGCTCGCGGCGTCATCAGGAGGAAAGCCCGGAAGCAGCGCTGGGATTGGCCCAGCGCATCTGCCACGAGTTTCGCGTCACGAGGAACCCGGGAGCCGTCCTGCCTGCTGCTTCACCCCCCCAGGTAATGCTCAAGTTTGGGCCTCGGACGAGCGTGTGTCCACCTGGGGGGAGAGGGGGGCGATTGGTGTGTGGATCGCCGGCGTCGGCCGGCACTGAAGGAAGCTATCGCCGAGCCCCTCCCTGGAAGCACGTACCGGCACCAGAGTGAAGTGCGGTACCGGGCTAAAAGGAAGTCATTGTTGGACTATTATCCGAGTAACCCTCAAGAGGTACAGTGCTTTGGGGGCGTTCTATTCTTACGCGCACACGCGCCCAGGGTCCCCATGAAGAGAGGGGCAGTCCTTTTCAACCAAAGACTGCTCGGGTGCATTCTGAATGGCACAATCTTTTGCAACAGACTCTTTTTACTTTTGAACTACACTTTCCAGAAGAAGAATACTTTTGTTTCCAAAAACATATTTTATGTTGGTTTATGTCCATTCTAAGTCTGCCTCATAATATATAAAAATGTATTTTTATATTATACCTGTGTGGTGTCCGTTTGTGGTGTGCATTATAATTACTGAAGGTGTTGGTGCAAATACTTTACACATTGCCCTGGAGATAAGTCGGTCTGCTCTGCCAAGCTACCAAGGGGGTGAGCAGGGATTATCTACTAACGTATGTCCACCTTGCCCTGACTGGAGGAGAGGGTCCCTATTTGGTCAGAAGCCTCGGCCTCTGCCAACTGGAGACCCCCAATTCTAACATTGTTGGCTAGCGGTGGGATATGAACGTGTATTTGCGCCTGACCTACGGTGATTGGTGTGCATCACTAGTTCAGTGGAGACCTGCATAACCACATACCGCATTATTTTTGTTCTTTTTGTGGTGCTGTTTTTTTTCTGGTCCTATTTTTGAATTTCCTTGAAGCACCATGTCACAGCCCCGTGAGAAGGCACCCAGTAAAAAGGCACCAAGTGATAAGGAAGCCAGTGTAAAGGGAGAAGTTGATTTTAACATTGAGCATCTGTATTCCTACCACAAGGATGCTCTCAGGAAGTACTGCAGAGAGTTTGGGTGCCCCATCAAAAGCAGCTCTAGAAAGGACGAGCTGCAGGAAACCTTAAAGGTCTGGTGGGAAGCCAAAGAGGCAGCGGGGACAGGTGCTGAAGAGACGGAGAATCCACCAGGGAATGATTTTGGAGCAAATGATCTGCCAATAGGCGGACCAGCCTCAAGGGCTGGCAGCAACCATTCCAGCAGGGGTCTCTCCCCGGAGGAAATTCAAGAGAACCAGAGAGCGCGAGAACATGAGCTGGAAGTCCTGAGGCTCAGGGCCCAGATGGAAGAAAAGAAGTTAATTCTGGCCCATGAGGTGAGCATGAGAGAACTGGGTCTAAAAGCTAAGCAGTTGGAGTCCGGTTCAAATGGTGGCAGCGCACAGCCAGTGCATGGGCATAGGGTATACCTCCCCAAGGATATAGTCCCGAATTTTCAGAGGGGGGAGGATATCTATGCGTGGTTCACAGCCTATGAGATTGCTCTTAAGATGGGTAAGGTGCCTATGGAGGATTGGGGGGGGGGCTTGTGGAAACATTTTGAGGCTTCTGGGAGGGATGTCCTCTCACCCTTAGAATTAGCAGGCAAAATGACCTACCCCCATGTGAAGGAGGCCCTATGCCTCAGGTATGGGCTTACCCCAGAACAGTATAGACAGAAGATTAGGAACTTTAAAAAGTTAGAGTCCAGTACATGGGTGGAGTGTGTGAACCTGTATACGCGTGCACTGGAAGGGTGGATAAAGGGTAGCAAGGCAACTGATTATGAGGGGTTGTTCCATTTAATTAGTTGGGAGCACTTGAGCAGTCTATGTGTTCCAGAGCTGCTCCAGCATCTTTTGGATATTAAGTTAACTGATCCCAGGGAGCTTGCTAAGGAGGCGGACCGCTGGACCAGCACCAGGGTCCACAAGGGGATCGTGGGTACCACAGCCAAAGTTGGACAGGGTCCCCAGCAGAAGAGTGGGGGGGACACAGGTAACAAAAAGGAGTTCCCTAAAGGGCCCCAAAACAGTTTGGTTGGAAAGGAGTCCCCAGCCCCCCAGTCTCAGGCACCACCACCCCCTAAGGGTGGACGTACCTTTCAAGGTCCCATTAGGTGTTACAACTGCAATGGGAATGGTCACATTGCCCTTAGGTGCCCCAAGAAATCTCCAGCACCCCCTGTTGCTCCCAAACCGAGTTTGATGAGTGTAACCTTGGGGGAGGAGTTAGTACCTAGTAGGGAGGAGGAGCTGGCAGTGATGACCCTGGTCTCTTTAGAAGACCGAGAGATGGTCCAGGAAACCTACCTGCCTGAAAACACTAAAAAGTACAGGCAGTGGGTGACCATCAACGGGAGGAGGGTGGAGGCTCTCAGAGATACGGGAGCCAGTGTGACATCTGTCAGGTGTCAGTGGGTCTCTGAGGAGCAGGTTATCCCAGATGTGTTACACCCGGTAGTGTCAGCTGACAACTCTGTGCGCCGCTGCAAAGTGGCGCAAGTTCCCTTCGAGTGGGGGGGGGGGGGGTCTCAGGTCCCTTGAGAGTTGTTGTGAGGCCCTCCATGCCGGTAGACTGTCTGCTAGGCAATGACCTGGAGAGTTCTCCCTGGAGGGAGGTGGAACGCCAGGTGCATCTGGAGATGTTGGGTTGGCCTGAGTGGGCCTGTGCGACCACTCGGTCCATGGCCGCCAGTAAGGGTGGTCAAGCCGACTTGGAGCGTGAAACAGTGGCCCAGGTACCTGCCCAGAGGAGGAAGGGCAAGGGGCGAGGGAAACCAGCCCCAGCCGTTCCCACGGTCCAGGAGGAAGCAGACCCAGAGGGGGATGCTCTGGTACCTACAGGGGAACAGGTAACCGAACTGGGAGACTTGCCTGAGCTGACCCTTTGGCAGCAAGAAGGGGGTCCCTCCAGGGTGGAGTTCTGCAAGGAGCAGAAAGAGTGCCCCTCTCTTATTGGTATGCGGCAACAGGCTGCAGACCAGGCAGCAGGTGGAGAGTCCAAACACCATCTCATTTACTGGGAAGATGGGTTGTTGCATAGTGAGCCTAAGGTCATTGAGCCCGGTGCAGCCCGTGTGCTGGTGGTACCCGAGTGCTTCAGGACCTTCTTACTGGGCCTGGCTCATGACGTGCCTCTCACAGGACATCTGGGGCAAGACAAGACCTTTCAACGGCTTGTCACCCACTTTTACTGGCCCCAGATGAAGAAGCACGTGGGAACTTTTTGTAGGACTTGTCAGACTTGCCAGGCCAGTGGCAAGAGTGGAGGAAGGTGCAAGGCACCCCTCCAACCCTTTCCTGTGGTCAGCACCCCTTTTGAGCGGGTGGGCATAGACATTGTGGGGCCTCTGGAACCCAAGACGGCCCTAGGCAACAGGTTCATCCTGGTCTTGGCGGACCATGCCACCCGGTACCCGGAAGCTGTCCCTCTCCGGACAATCACAGACCCTGTGGTGGGACGTGCATTGATGGGGATCTTCTCCCGTATGGGATTCCCCAGAGAGGTGGTATCCGACAGGGGGACCAACTTCATCTCTAAGTACATGAAGTCTTTGTGGGAGGAGTGTGGCGTGACTTATAAGTTCACCACTCCTTACCACCCTCAAGGGAATGGTCTGGTTGAGAGATTCAACCGGACCCTCAAAGGCATGATAATGGGCCTCACAGAACCCATGAGGCAGAAGTGGGACGTCTTTCTACCCTGCCTGTTGTTTGCCTACAGAGAGGTGCCCCAGAAGTCTTTAGGGTTCAGTCCCTTTGAGCTTCTGTACGGTCAGCCTGTGAGAGGACCTCTGAGTCTGGTGAAGGAGGGTTGGGAGAAATCCCATGGTAAGACCCCTCAGGATGTGTTCAGTTATATGCTGGCCTTCCGCAGCCAGACTCAACGCTTCAGGAAACTCGCTCAGGCGAACCTAGAAGCCAGCCAGGAAGAAATGAAAAGATGGTATGACCAGAATGCCACTCTGGTCGAATTTCAACCTGGGCAGAAGGTGTGGGTGATGGCGCCAGTGGAGCCTTGTGCGCTCCAAGATAAGTGGACTGGGCCGTATGAGGTGGTGGAGCGCAAGAGCAATGTAACCTACCTGGTTAACTTTCAGTCTCCCAGGAACCCCTTGAGGGTCCTACATGTGAACCGCCTCAAACCACACTTTGAGAGGTCGGATGTCACAATGCTCCTTGCTACTGATGATGGGATGGAGGAGGAAAGTGATCTTCTTCCTGACCTCCTGGCAGCCAAGGAACAAGATGGGTCAGTGGATGGAGTGGTTCTCTCGCCCATCCTGACCCCAGAGCAGCAGAGAGACTGTCGCCATGTGTTGGGTCAGTTTGCATCCCTGTTTTCCCTGACCCCAGGAGTCACCAATTGGTGCGTCCATGATGCAAACACTGGAGATAGCCACCCTGTGCAACAGAAATTTTACAGGGTAGCTAACAAAGTCAGGGTCAGCATCAAGGAAGAGGTTTCCAAGATGTTGGCGCTAGGGGTGATTGAGCCATCCAGCAGCCCGTGGGCTAGTCCGGTGGTCTTAGTACCAAAGGTTGCTGTGCCCGGTGCCACCCCAGAACTCAGGCTTTGTGTGGACTACTGCGGGCTCAATGCGGTCACCAAGACTGACACACACCCCATCCCCGGAGCTGATGAGCTTGTGGATCGGCTGGGGGCTGCCAAGTATCTCAGTACATTTAATTTGACTTCTGGGTACTGGCAGATTGCCTTAACTGAGGGGGCAAAGGAGAGGTCGGCGTTTTCAACCCCAGAGGGGCACTTCCAGTTCAGAGTCATGCCCTTTGGTTTGAAAAACGCCCCTGCCACCTTCCAGCGACTGGTCAACCAGGTACTGTCCGGACTGGAGCAATTCAGCGCAGCGTACCTGGATGACATTGCTGTGTTCAGCTCCCTTTGGGAGGAACACCTGCAACACCTCGGGGAAGTGTTGAATGCTCTGCAGAATGCAGGCCTCACTATCAAGGCCAGTAAGTGCCAGACAGGGCAGGGATCTGCGGTGTACTTGGGACACCAGGTAGGGAGCGGCCAGGTGGCGCCCCCCCACAGGCAAAGATTGATATCATTCTGGATTGGGAGCCCCCCAAGACCCAGACAGAGGTGAGAGCCTTCTTGGGCCTCACCGGGTATTGCAGGAGGTTTGTCAAAGGGTATGGCACCATTGTGGCCCCCTTGACGGGGCTGACTTCTAACAAACAGCCCGAAAGGGTGATTTGGACCGATGCCTGTCAGACCGCATTTGAAACCCGGAAAGCTGCCATGTGCACCGCACCCGTGCTCAGGGCACCTGATTTCTCCAAGGAATTTGTAGTGCAGACAGACGCTTTAGAGCATGGGGTGGGAGCCGTTCTCTCCCAACTGAATGATGAGGGCGGGGACCAACCTGTAGTCTTCATTAGTATGAGGCTACTCCCCCGGGAACAGAGGTGGAGTGCAATTGAAAGGGAAGCTTTTGCCGTGGTCTGGGCGCTGAAGAAGCTAAGACCCTATTTATTTGGGACTCACTTCCGGGTTCAGACAGACCACAGGCCCCTCAGATGGTTAATGCAGATGAGGGGGGAAAACCCAAAACTGTTGAGGTGGTCAATCTCCCTACAGGGAATGGGCTTTACGGTGGAACACCGCCCTGGCACAGAACACGCCAATGCTGACGGTCTGTCCAGATTTTTCCGCCTTAGTGATGAGAACTCCCAAGGGGTTGGGTAGTTCCCCTCACTTTCAGCTGGAGGGGACACGTGTTAGACCTGGCATCCTTGGCGTGGTTTCCCCTGACTTTTTGATCTCTACCTCCTATGTTTTTGACTTTATGCTGGATTACGTTTTGCTGGTTTAGATGCTTGGGCACGTTGCCACTGCTGATCAGTGCCAAAGTGCAAGTGCTCCTAGTAGGGCCTGTACGGATGTTGGGGACATGCTGCAGTAGTGGATTACTGCCAAATTCATTTTTCACTGCAGCAAGGCTACCTTGCCCATAGGACAGAATGAGGGGGGTGGGGGCTCATGGGTACCTGCCTATCTTCCCCCAGGAACAAGATAGAAAATCCAAACCTGGTTTCCCAGGACTCAGAAACTGATAATACATCTTTTAGCACAGATGGTTTTCCAATGTTGTGTCTGAAAATAGCACTTTTAGAAAGTGGCTATTTTCTTGTCCAGTCTGTCTGTGGGCCTGCCTGGGTGTGCGAGTTAGAGGGAGTGTGACAGGGTCTGGGAAAGCTCCTGCAGTGGGATGATAGCTGGCTGCCCATGAAGGTTAGGGGGAGGAGTGGTGCTGGGCTGTGCCCTGCCTTTTACGATACCGGCTCCCCTGTCTGCTAGATGACGGATGCCCCTGCCTCCCTGCTTCAAAGAGAAAGATTCTCCAGGACCGAGAGACTCCCACCGCCAGAGTCTGGACAAGGGCGACCCGTGCTTAAATCACAAAACCTCAAAGGCGTCAAAGACAATATGCTGTATAAAGGAAAGACCCGTGTACACTAGAATCAGACTACTTCTGACTGAAGAGGAGAATCCCTGTTGAAGAGGACACCGTAAGAAGACCCCAGGGACAGTGCTGCCATTGCTGTGTGTCTGGAAGCTGACCTGCTGTCTTGTCTTGTCCTGCCTAAGAGGGACCGTTGGGACTGCGCTGTGTGCTTGGACCCCCTCCTGCCAAGAAGAACTCTCCAAGGGCTAGAAGTCAAGCTAGCCTCCTGATCCCAGGAATCAGGGCCATCAACTTCCTGCCGTTCTGACCTGCACCGCTCTGATGTCTTCAGAGCGGGAAGATCACCCTTTCTAGCCACTGCACCGGAGGAGGAGAAGAGCTGCGTGTGCCTTGCCAGCCCGCTCTCCCCCTGGTGCCTGTTTGGCCAAAGATCACCGCTGCGGCCACGGGGCCTATCTGGCCGTGCCTTCCCCCAAGCGCTGAGGACCCCTGACCTCCACCACTGGAGCCGCGAGGTCCAGATGGGCCCCCCGCCGAGGAATTGCACGGCGAAAATCGCCGTGAGGGGAGAGGGGCTCGTCATCTCCGCCGTGCTGCGATTGGTCCGTGGGCCCTGACGTCATCGCTGGAATCACCAGAAGCCACGCTGGGAGTGGTTGGCGGCTCACCGCGTCATCAGGAGGAAAGCCCGGAAGCAGCGCTGGGATTGGCCCAGCACGTCTGCCACGAGCTTCGCGTCACGAGGAACCCGGGAGCCGTCCTGCCTGCTGCTTCCCCCCCAGGTAACGCTCGAGTGTGGGCCTCGGACGAGCGCGTGTCCACCTGGGGGAAGAGGGGGGCGATTGGTGTGTGGATCGCCGGCGTCGGCCGGCGCTGAAGGAAGCTATCACCAAGCCCCTCCCTGGAAGCCCGTACCGGCACCAGAGTGAAGTGCGGTACTGGGCTAAAAGGAAGGCATTGTTTGGACTATCATCCGAGTAACCCTCAAGAGGTACAGTGCATGGGGGCATTCTATTCTTACGCTCACACGCGCCCAGGGTCCCCATGAAGAGAGGGGCAGTCCTTTTCAACCAAAGACTGCTCGGGGTGCATTCTGAATGGCACAATCATTTGCAACAGACTCTTTTTACTTTTGAAGAACACTTTCCATAAGAAGAATACTTTTGTTTCCAAAAACATATTTTATGTTGGTTTATGTCCGTTCTAAGTCTGCCTAAAAATATATAAAAATGTATTTTTATATTATACCTGTGTGGTGTCCGTTTGTGGTGTGCATTATAATTACTGAAGGTGTTGGTGCTAATACTTTACACATTGCCCTGGAGATAAGCCGGTCTGCTCTGCCAAGCTACCAAGGGGGGGAGCAGGGATTATCTACTAACGTATGTCCACCTTGCCCTGACTGGAGGAGAGGGTCCCTATTTGGTCAGAAGCCTTGGCCTCTGCCAACTGGAGACCCCCAATTCGAACAGCCTCCAATACAGTTTTGCTGCAACTATTAACTTCTAAATAACTTAAGTTCCTAATGAACTTTAAACTTCCTGCCTCATCCAGGCATGAGCTTATCTACCTGTTCCCTTTCTTCCTGGATAGCTGCTGTCAGCAACAATAAACTTGGCTAACCCATGCCAACTTCTCAGCCCATTGCTCCTGCTTCAAAGCGACAACCAAACATGTTTTTCTAGGGGGCGTGGCCAAACGCGGAAGATGGCGGACGCCTGAATAGGGAGCTTCCGGGCCGTGCCGATAAAAACACCTGAATCCCGCAATAATTCGGAAACATCTATGCCACAATGCTTGCGGTTGTGTAGCTGAGTGCACCGGCAACAAGAAGAGGCTACACTCAGGCCGCACCACAGATGGGTTGTGCCAATTAGCAGGGACAGCTGCAATGACCGGGCCTGGAGTACGCGAGGTTCCCGGCTTTCTCCTACACGAGCAGATGCAGGTACGGAGAGAGGAGTGGAGGCGTGGAGGAGAGCATTGGGATGCGACGACTAGCCTGATCTCGAGCAGCACTCTCCTTATCCCGGGAGCCACAACGTTCTGGAGAGACGTGGCTGGTGTAATCAGCCTGCAGTGAGCACCGGGGGAATCATGACGCAGAGGCCCGGCTGGCGCCTAGGCCCATAAGCAAGTGATACTGCGGGCGGAAGACACTGGAGAGATTGATTGGAAAGCACAGAATCCAGAATAGCTCTGTTGGCTGGAGGAGGCCTTTGGTCTACTAGGGCTACATTGTGGATGGGCAGCATAGCCTAGAATCAGCTCACGTTTGCCAATGGACCTTGTGGTGTATGCTGATAAGGACAGCAGCATGTGAAGATCAGTGGAGCCTGTGGTGCTGGGCCCTATTTTTGTGGGTCATAAGAAGAAGGGATCATACGTCAACAGCAACGGCAAAAGAGAGCGGCTAAAAGTGTGCAACCAAATAAGGGGTGCAGTACAGAGACCACCAGACCTCTACACAGTGTTACAGACTCTACCTGAAGAGTCTTTGGCAGGCTCATATACCAGGCCATAATACCAGAGTGCAGTGAGGAGGCACTGGGCGAAGTGCACTCTGTGAGAAAGATACTGCAGTGGTGCTTGGCAGCCAGTTTGTGGAGTACGCTACTGCCAGCATGGGTAGGCGAAAAGGAAAACAGGTGGACCAGGGCCCGACCTGTGATGCCAGCTCTAATCAGCGACGAGATTGCCCCACTACTGCCAGAATTAATACCAGACACTCAAACGCAAATAGAGCAGTCCCCTGACAAGCTGGACATTATACTATGGGAAATCTGCAAATCTAGAGCAGTAATGGAGCAGCAGTTAGGCAGGCTCACAACGATGTGAGTTTACTCCGAGCGGACCATAAAAAACTGGTGGAAAAGGTCCAAACCTATGCAACAGCCATATCAGATATCACACCATGGCGAAAGGCACAAACTGAAATGGTCTCACAGTTGCAGCGCTAAGTTAAAGAGCTGCAGTACAAGGTGGATAATGCGGAAGGACGGGCATGCAGGAGCAATATCCGTATAGTTGGGATGCCTGAAAAGAGCAAAGGCCGTGACCCTACGCAATTTATTGAGTGCTGGCAGTGCACTGAGGTGGTGCCTGAAGGACTGACGGAAAAGTTCAGTGTGGAGAGAGCCCACAGAGTACCCACAGGAATGAGGGCCCCTGGTTTATCACCACAGTCTATGGTAGCAAAACTCCTGAACTACAAGGACAGAGACACGCTGCTCTGCAAAGCACGAGAAAAGGGGGCACTCCTCTACAAAAATTCTAAGGTTTAACTGTTCATGAATTACACGATGCAGGTCCAAAGACAACGGGAGGCTTTCTTTGGGATCAAACAACACCTCCAACAGCTTAACCAGCGTTACACACTAAATTTCCCAGCTAAGTTGAAGGTAATTCACGATAATGCAAGTCATTTCTTTGAGGATGTTGAGACGGCATGGGTGTGGATAGAGGTAACTTTCCCGAACTTGGCGATACTGGACGAACATCGACAGCCTCGGAGGCTGAGCCAACGTCATAGGCGGCCAGTGCCACATCCCTCAGGAGTGCAGAAGCCACGGGACGAAAGGGTTCCTACCCTGGAGCAGAAGATTGAAAGTTAGAGAGCGGCATTACAAGCGGCGTGAATCATCATCGGATGGAGTGCCAGCAACTAACTCACAGGCTAGTCAGCCTCTATTCCCCTCTTTGACACCGCAAACTGCCAGGGCCCTAGAGGAGTGAACATAGTCGTAGGGCAGAACATATGTATCCCGGTGCAGCACAGGTGTTGGAGGGAGAGGGCCCACATGGTCATGGTCCAGAAGTATTGCAGAGTATAACAAGTAGAGGACATGCTGTGGGAGTCAGCAGCAGTTGGTAATTGTATTGGCATGGATGCTACAATTATGTTGAATTTACGTTATTTGGGGGTGCTCGGTTTTTCTTGGTTATTTAGCACTAAGCTTTCTGGCACTACTATATATTTACTGCAATGCTGCCTATGGGGACAGCACAGAGGAACTAGCATGGGGTGAAATGGTCTGCGGTCAACGTATCTTCCCCCCTTGCGAAAGCAAAATGTAAGTTACAGCTGTTGCTGTTTGTAACAGTGATTTGGTCGAGCACAGTTTTGGGGTTGGACCATCAAATTGGAGTAGTTAAAGTTATGGGAGTTGCAGTTACAAGGGCACACACTGGGGCACGCAATAGATTTCACCAGGGCACAGAGACAGAGCACACATGCGAGTTATACATGGCACGCATAATGTGAATGGCGTCAAGAGCAAATGTAAGTTACTTACATGGAACGTAACAGGCATGGGATCCTTGCACAAGAGATACTGCATTCATGCACAGCTGAACAGGCGTAAAGCATATATAGTCCTTCTGCAGGAGACACACTTAAATGCAGTTGAGGCAGGCAAGCTGAGGAAAAAGTGGAGGGGCCAGTTATACAGCAAAACGTACTCGAGTATGCAAGAGACGCCACAGTATGGGTACGGGCCGGGGTCGTTTTCAGTATGCTAGAACAGAGGACGGATTGTGCGGGCAGGTATGTGCTCTTAAAAGGAAAGATGGATGGTCAAGTTTTGGTGATAGGGAGTATATATGCACCAAACACAAGACAGGAAGGATTCCTGCAATGACTAAGCATCGCACTGGTGGACTGGATTCAGTACCCATGGATTCTGTGAGGGTACTATAATGCGGTGTTAAACATACACCTGGACAGGTAGCATTCACCTCTTCGGGAGCCTTGGCAGTTCGTCAGGCTAGGGCACTTGAGGCAAGGAGGGGCGGATGGGAACTCTTGGATGTGTGGCGCAGCAAGAATGACAAATGGCTGAAACCCATTATAATTTTTTATTTGGTTGGCAAATATAGAATATGCACAGGCACCATGTGATTCTTATTTTCATGGGAACCCCCTCTAACTAAATCAATATTCATGTAGTGGGATAGTGCATAGGTGATAAGGTAGATAAACCCTTGAATTTGTAGGTGAGCGAAAGACCTTTCTGATGCTACTAGGGATGTTGTCTGATATCTTATTGATTTTGCTGCCCATTTGGTACCTAGAATCATTTTTTACTTTTCCTTTTATTCTGTAATACCCTATTACTGAGAGCCTTAATAGCAATAACTTGATGCATCTGCACTTACAACTTTATGTATTGTACTCATTGAATGTTTGTATTATCCTTTAAAAAAAAATCCAATTCTGTCCTAGAACTCACATATTGAGTCTGCCCATACTCAATTGACTGTATTGTTGTTATGTTGCGTGGGCCTTCTTTTGGGACACATTGCCTTGTGAAATCGAGGTTTTGCACCATCCTGTCCTATCCACCTTTGAGTGTCTTTTTGGGGTGTAAGAATTTAGGGGTGTCCTGCGTCCATAAACATTTGCTGAAACAGCATGTTGTTTCAGCGATCTACTGGGTCATCCTATCAACCAATCAGACTAGGGTACCATATTAGGTCAGTTATGGGCAGAATAGATGTTGCTGTCTATGAATCGCGTTTGAGCGTCAGACTAACTGCAACTAGAGGTGGGCGAGCCGGGAAAGCCCGAACCAGGCTGGAGCCTGAAGCCTGGCTCAGGCATAGTTCAATGTCCCCTTGGAACCTCAGGCAAAGCTTTCATGTGGCTTCTGCCTGCTACCCTTACTCTGCATTCATGCACAAAGAGGTAAAAGCAAAGCGTTAACATTTGAGTTAAGAAGGAGAGACAAATAGATACCCATTTAGTGGCTGATTTGCACGAAGTGAAACCAGAAAACCTGGATTATTCATGGCTTCACCACTTAACCAAATTGTGCGATTTTAGGTAAATATTTTACTGATCCTCCTTTTTCTTCACCATCGCATGTGAAACCACTTTCAAATACCTGAGCTCAGAATACCCACCATACAAAAACTATTGTGTTTGATTTAATAGAATACAATGTTGCCCTGACTATAAAAATCTGGGTCATATACAGGGTTCACTTCACAACTGCATTGTCTCTTAGTTCACTCACGGCACTGTCGCTGTGGGGGGCAGGAATTATTCTAAGTTCATGTTTAAAAGCTATCATAGTGCAATGCTGTAATGTGACATGTTAGTGTCAAAGCTTCCGTATGTTAAAGGTATACTCTATGAATTTTTAAAGAGACATTTTAATATTTTATGTGCTGTTTTTTGTATGATTGTCATGGCAAACATATCCAGGGCTTGGTTCATGCATGCACTTTAAGAGCCAAGCCAGGCCAATGGGCTCGGCTCTGGCTCAGCTCTCCCTGTTAATTTGTTGGCTCGCCCACCTCTTCTTCTTCTCTTCTTAGATACAATCTTCTCTTGGAGGTAGTTCTTTCTTTTCCAAGATGCCGTTTGCCCTTCCTGATACCCCTTAGGAGCCAGCCAGTGTGACAGCTGTTTTCAAAGATTTGTCTGTGTGACTATTACTCCCTAGAAAACTTCCTGCCAGAGATGGTGGGTCTCTTTTACAAACCGATTTGTGCATATGAGCTAACTTACATGTGACAAAAGCCTATTTAAAAGTGCAAAATGACTTTAGAAATTCACAAAAGTCATTTTCACAATTTTAAATCATGGAATCATGCATGACTTTCTGTGGGAGCTAATCTTCTCTTGTGGGTAGAAGCAGCCAGTCCAAGGTGGTATTCCCTTAAAGTTGGCAACATTCTCAAATGTGCATGTAAGACACTGGGGGGCTTATTTATGAGCCCATGCGTCGCTTTTGCAATGCAGTTGCATCACTTTTTGTGATGTAGCCGCGGCGTAAAATATGCACCACTTTGCTCCATATTTATGAAGTGACACATCTAAGCAGATGCGTCACTTCGTAAACACATGCGCTACATCATACCTGTATCTGGTATAATGTATGCAGGGTGAGCGTTCCCCCGCATTAAAGCCTCATAGAAGTGGGGCATTAAAATCTATAGAATTTCAGTGTGCCACTTCTAGGACGCCACTGCGTCAAATCCTTACTCCTGCAGGCTATAATCATAGCCCACCACCCTGCATTGCTGGAGTTGCGTCACGCTTCCGACACAACTCTAGCAATGCGTCCGTTTTGTATCGACTGATATGTCAGTAATACTGACGTATCTGTCATTTCTTTCGACATGATGTGTCATACAGTAAATATGTTACAGCCATCATGTCGCAAGGAGGGCGCAGTGAAATCTGTTGCATCGCTGTTTTCACTCAGTGATGTGACAGTTTTCATAAATAAGGCCCTGGGTATTCATCAATTGTTACTCCACTGCTTCTTATCCTGAGAATGGGCACAGATTTCCTGTAGTCAGGGACACTTATTTATTCAATTCTAAGGCTATGGCATTTTCCGCATAGTTATGGATGTGTTGCATTTGACTATTAGTCCATCGTCTGCAGGTTACGTGATGAGCAGATTAAAAAAAAATGTTCCAGCTCAAACGGATCAAAAGTTACTAAGAAAGCAGCAACACATGTTGCTGCGCAGCGAAAGACACTTCACAAAGATTTCCTCAGTTGCTTATTGATGTGTTCGGGTTTTGAACTGAGATTAAACCTTCGCCCATACAGTGGAACTGAAGGAAAAAACAAAATAGTTAAGTAATACTATCACAAAATGTGCCGCCCTACGCTGCATAATTTGCCTGTTCGTGCTCCATAATGTAATAAACCTGTTGCATAATTTGATTCTCCCCTGCTGCATAATTTCACTTGCCTCGCCTTTAGTCATGGGCAGGAATACATTATTTTACTGACTGGAAGAGGAACGGAAAACATTTAACAACTGGTGGGGAAGGGGTTTCTTGTCAAGAAAAATATTTTCGCGATTAGCACTTGATTTGTTTTTTCATCCCTCAAAATATATACAATGCTTGCTAATGCAGGGGGGAAAGGAATTTCCAGAACTTTTTCAAGATTACGCCTGAATAGCTGTACCTGGACTCAGATATCCAGACATTGGGCCTTTTTAGAGTTTGGTGGGCAGGGTACTCAATCACAAAACGTGGTGGATGTTTAATTCACTATATTACAAGTGCACATCAATTATCGTATTCAGGCCTTTATCTCCGACTCCTTTCTCCCAGCTGGGCTCATTGTTTGTTTGTCCACACCACTGCATCATACTTGAGATAGTAGCACTACAGTTAAAAATAAAACAGGGAAACACTGTAATTATTACCCCCAGGATCTCATTATGGATATTGAGGTCTGATGGGAGGTAATGAGGTACCTAATGCCAAATACAAAATATTCTGGCCTCAACTGTACATTCTTTCATTTCTGCACTATATAAGGGTGTAATACAGTGTAGCACAATCATGGGGAAGTACCTAAAAAATCCTGCGAGATTATGCTTGAATTACACGAGAAAGCAATTCTGCATTTAGCGATATTTCTTAGCACAAAAATGCTCCCTCGTGTCTAAAATGGATGTGAGGATGCATTTGGCACTACGAAATAGCGCTAAATACAGCATAACACCAATAGCGAGCGTGAGCGGGCGCTTGCATTTGCGAAATGTTCTCTTGGGTACGATTTTCCCCCAATTTACTGCTGACATTTAGCGCTATTTTTTGTGTGAAAAATGCACCGTCGCATCCATAATTGATGCGAGCCATAATTGATGCGAGGATGCATTTTGCGCTAAGAAACAGCACTAAGTGCAGCACAAAATAAATATTGCACGTTAGGATTTTTACCCCCAAATTATTTTTAATCAGGCGAGGAAATGTAATCAGCATAATTGGAATTCCTACCAGGCCTAGTATGATATACTTTTTCAATATGTGTATACATGTGAATGCCCTGGTTTTTATAATTTGGTCCGCAACTATATTACACGAATGGACACAAACAGCCTGATGTGTGTAATTTGTCATCGTATTTTACCATGTTATTGAATGTTCATTGTACAAAGGTTGTAATGATTGATAAAAATGTAGAGGGATTGTTTATAAACTGATTAGAAAATTGGTCAAACATTGAACTTGCTATGTGAAAGTTCGTACATTACATGGTGCGCTGAAAATATTTGATAAAAACAGCTGCAATATGGCCTACGGCACTTCTAATATGCTAGACGGGCTATCCTTCATTTTTTGATCGCTTATCCCAATTGTCAAACTCTAGTCTTGAAAGGTTTTGTCAATTGAAAGGAGCCAGAAATCTGCACTCTTTCTGGTCCACAAACCTGCAGCTGTAGATTTCTGCTTTAAGATTAGGGCTTGGCGTGTTTGGAACAAAACTCCCCTATGTATGCATTTGATTTCAGATATACAGCAAACATATTCGTCATGAAACACTCAAGCAAATGAACAAATAAGCATGTACATACAGAGAAGGGTAAACTAAACAAATGTATGTATATAGATGTATGGGTATATATCTATATATGCTCACTTCTGTTTTAAAGGGAAGCCATTGAAGATAGATTGGCAGCCACATGCTCGCTTCCCTTATAATGTGAATTTGGATTAACTGTGTTGAACTGTGTTAAAAGAATTGAGCCCCAGGCAGGTTCACACTCAAATACATCACTCAGCATGCTGACAGAAATGTAATAGAGGAGGGCGGGAGAAGTGGAGGGAGGAGGGGAGAGGAGTGAGGGAACGAGAGAGAGGAGGACGAGAGAAAGGGGGATAGTATGGGAGAGGGAGAGCAAGTGAGAGCTACTTGGAGAAAGAAAGGAATGAGGAGACCGCACAGAAGAGGAAGGTAGAGCATACGGGCGAGACAGTGAGAAGGAGCCAACGAGAGTGATGAAAAAGGGAAAAAAATACTTAAATGAAAGCATGAATGCATGTGTAAAAAAATGAATTAAATATATATGGAAATACATATATTTAAGCATGGAAAGTTTTGGGGTGATCCGTAAAGTGGGGGTTGAGAAAAAAGGAGGGGTCCCAAAACCCCAAGTATCCATGCATTTTCCATAGACTTCTTTGAGAAGGGCTATAGCAAAAACTGCTGAACATAATTACACCAAATTTGGCAGGATGCTATATCTCGGTACCCAGATTGTGCTTTTTGTGATTTGGTGTAAATCCGTTCTGAGATAAGGGTAAAAAATAATTGTATATCTAGATGTTTTGGTCCGTAAGAGGCTTGAGAGACTATCAAGAGAATGCCCGTTTAAAAAAAGAGCATTCTGATTGGCTCAGGGAGCTTTGTTTCCCTTGAGCCATCTTGCTCCCATGGGAGTCAGACTCCAGTGGAAGCGAGCGCTCTTGTTGGCTACCAGCAACATGAGAAAAATGTTGCTGAGCCTTTACAGGACTCAGGGACTTAGCCCTCTGTCCTGAAGTAAAAAAAGAAAACAAAATAATATAAGGGGGCATGGTAGGGATACCCTGACCCCCTAGGGACCATTGGGGGGGGACTCAGAGGAACCCTCCAGGGCCCCCAAAAATAAATCTGCAAACGAGGCCTCGACCGAGCGGGACATTGGCGTGGGCAGGGCAACTTGTGCTTACTCCCTCTTGGCGGGATCGTTCTTAAATTTCCCGCCAAGGGGGACAAACACAAAGTCTGGTCCCAGCTGGCGGGAGCTTTGAAAATGCTCCCTCTTGCTGGCAACAGACTTGAGATCTGATTCCCTGCCTACACTGATGCGGGCAGTGAAACAGATACAAATATTGTTCCTTCCTAGAGGGAGCAGCATTAGCAGTGAATAATGCCAGATCCCGTTGTATGCAGGGTCCTGAGGCGGCTCCAATGAGTATAAGGTGGGTGCCCTGGGTAAGAACTAGAATAGGGTCCCCAGAGCCAATAATGACATGACTACCACCCTCCTCCTTTAAAAAAAAGGCCCTGAGATGGGGTCCCCAGTGTTTAGAAGGCTCAAAGTGGGATGGCGTGCAGCCCCCTTACCCTCCATTTTTACCAGTGGCCCTGGTGGGATGAGGTCCCCAGGGCCTAACAATACTCAGGGAAAGGGGGCCACGTGGATTCCCCTCCCCTTCAATCAATTTAAAAAATGCCCTGGGGAACAGGGCCTCCCAGCTGCTCCTCCCTCCCACCTCCCCTTCTTATGGCACCGCAGCGCAGTGAAGGGAGCAACCCATGACCCTGTTTAGGCAGGTCGCTCCCACGCCGCACAGCACCACCAGTGTGTTGCGCCCTTGAGCCCTGCTGCCACTCTGCCGTGAGATCGAGGCCCTCCTCCACCCGCAGGTGTATTGTAATTGTACCTGTTTTGTATTGTGCCTGTATTGTATTGTAATTGTTTTTATTGTTTTCTGTACTCAGTTTTTAGCCCCTTCATTTTCCCTGTCTATGCTGTGCCCCTCTTTTGCCCTTCTGTACAATCCGCCGATCCCACTTTCCTGGCGCTGCGTCCACTGTGGCCCAGCCCCTGCTCCTATTCGTCTGCTCCCTCCCGCATCCCAGCTGCTCCTCCCTCCCACCTCCCCTTCTTATGGCGCCCACTGCGCGGTGAAGGGAGCGACCATTGACCCGGCTTAGGCAGGTTGCTCCCCATGCCTCACAGCACCATGAGTGTGTTGCGCCCTTGAGCCCCGCTGTCGCTCTGCCTTGAGATCAAGGGCCTCCTCCACCCGCAGGCTGCCACCTGCGCCTCATCTCTGGTGGCCAGTGGTAGGCTGTACGTTTGCTTGCTTGCTTGGTTTGTTGCCCGTATTGTATTGTAATTGTACCTGTATTGTATTGTAATTGATTTTATTTTTTTCTGTACTCGTTTTTTCGCCCCTTTATTTCCCCTGTCTCTGCTGTGCCCCTCTTTTTTCGTTCTGTAACCTCCGCCGATCCTGCTTTCCCGCCGCTGCGTACCCTGCGGCCCCGCCCCCGCTCCCATTCGTCTGCTCCCTCCCACCTCCCTTTCTTATGGTGTGCCTAAGGCAAGCCCGTCTGCGCCAGGACCCGCCCAGTGCCAGAACCCCGGGCCCCCACGAACGACACGACGTCCGTCTCTGCTGCGACTCCAGCACCCTCCATGCACTTAACGCCGGCCGATCACGCACCTGCTGCCTGGCCGCCCTGAATCGCACCCAAGGACCCTTCTCCTGCCGGAACTGCAGCTTTACCAGCATCCGGCCCGCCAACTCAGCAACCAGGAAAGAACACAACCACCTCAGATGCATCCTCCTCAACACCCGCTCCGCCAGCAAACACACCGTGGAACTCTTGGACCTACTCGACTCAACCATCCCAGATGTCGCCTTCCTGATGGAGACCTGGCTGAACCCCTCCTTAGCCCCCGACATCGCCATCGCCATCCCGGAAGGTTACAAGATCACCTGCAGGGACCGCACCAATGGAGTAGGAGGAGGAATCGCCATCGTCCACAGAAACACTCTCAAAGTCTCAACAAACACCGACGACACCCTCTGCACCGCCGAACACCTGCACTTCCACATCCACACCGACCCCACCACCACCCTCAGAGGAACCCTCATCTACAGACCGCCCGGAGCCCAACCACAGTTCAGCGACTCCATCGCCGACTTGGTCAGCACACAGGCCCTCGCCTCCACGGACTACATCCTCCTCGGGGATCTGAACTTCCACCTCGAGAACAACAAGAACACCAACTCCACCACCCTGATAGACAATCTCACCAACTTCGGACTCAGACAACTCGTCACAACGCCCACCCACTCTGCCGGACACACCCTTGACCCCATCTTCTCCGCAAGCCCTCACGTCTTCTTCAACCAAACCACCGAACTCCACTGGACCGATCATCGCTTCATCCACTTCACTTTCTGGAAACCCACCATGCACCACCACACTCAACAGATCCCTGGCCACTGCTGGAGCAAAGTCACGAAGACCAGCTAACCACGACCCTCACCCAAAGCCCCCCCCCGCTAACGCCACCGACCCAGACACCGCCGCACGCAACTTCAGACAGTGGATCGATGACTGCGCCAACACCCTCGCCCCGTTCAAAAAACCCTCCAACAGCCACACCAGCAAGAAAGCCAGCTGGTTCCAGGCCTCCAAGCAAACCTGCCAAAAGATAGAGAAGAAGTGGCACAGTGAACAAACACTGGACAGCTACGCAGCCCACAAGAACGCCGCCCACAGACACCACCACCTCATACGATCCGCCAAAAGGGCCTCCTTCAAAAGACCGCCTAGACAACAACTCACTCAACAGCAAAGAGCTCTTCAACATTGTGAAGGAACTCTCCAACCCCAGCTCCAACACCAACGACATCCCACCCTCGCAAGACTTGTGCGACTCGCTTGCCACCTTCTTCCATCGCAAGATCGCAGACATCCACAACAGCTTCAATGCCAAGACCGCTCCAACAACCACTGAGACCTCCGCCCCCACGACTACCATCCGCACTGACCACCTGCTCTCCTGGACCAACATAAACGACAACGACACCATCAAAATCATGAACACCATCCACTCCGGATCACCGGCAGACCCATGCCTACACCACATATTCAACAAAGCCAGCACCGCCATCACACCCGACCTCATGAAAGCCATCAACATTTCCTTCGAGACAGCAACCTTCCCGGAGACTTGGACGCACACCGAGATCAACCCTTTACCCAAAAAACACAAGGCGGACCCCAAGGGCCTCAAGAACATCCGGCCCATCTCCCTGCTCCCGTTCCTGGTGAAAGTAATCGAGAAGTCCGTCAACAAACAACTGACCCGCTACCTCAAGGAGAACAGCATTCTGGACCCGTCCCAGTCTGGGTTCCGCAGCAATCACAGCATCGAAACTGCCCTCATCGCAGCCACCGACGACATCAGGGCCCTGCTAGACAACAGAGAAACCGCGACCCTCATCCTCCTGGACCTGTCAGCTGCCTTCAACATGGTCTACCACCGCACACTACGCACATGCCTCCATGACGCTGGGATCCAAGAGAAGGCCCTGGACTGGACCACCTCCTTCCTCTCCGGCAGAACACAGAGCGTCCGCCTCCCCCCCTTCTGCTCCAAAGCCACCATGATCATCTGCGGTGTACACCAGTGCTCATCCCTCAGCCCAACACTGTTTAACAGCTACATGGCACCTCTTGCCCACGTCAACCGACTGCACGACCTCAACATCATCTCTTACACCGACAACACCCAGCTGATCCTCTCCCTCACCAAAGACCCCCACACTGCCAAAACCAACCTCCACAAGGAATGAAAGCCGTCGCCGAGTGGATGAAGAAGAGCTGTCTGAAGCTGAACTCGGACAAGACGGAAGTCCTCATCCTCGGCTCCACCCCCTCGGCCTGGGTTGACTCCTGGTGGCCGACTGCACTGGAAACAGCTCCAACACCCACCGACCACGCACGTAACCTAGGGGTCATCCTCGACTCCACCCTCTCCATGACTAAGCAGGTCAAATCCGTCTACTCCTCCTGCTTCAACACCCTCCGCATTCTCCGCATGATCTACAAGTGGATCCCCACCGAAACAAGAAGAACGGTCACCCAGGGCCTTGTCAGCAGTAGGTAGGATTACGGAAAGTTCTCTACGCAGGAGCCTCGGCCAAACTCCTGAAATGACTTCAACGCATCCAGAACACCTCTTCACGCCTGATCCTCGACATCCCTCACCGCAGCCACATCACACCCCACCTGAGAGACCTGCACTGGCTCCCTGTCAACAAGGGGATAACCTTCAAGTTCCTCACCCACGCACACAAGGCACTCCACAACACCGGACTAGCGTACCTCAACCGACGACTCAGCTTCTACACCCCTCACCCGCCAACTCCGCTCTGCCGCCCTCGCCCTTGCCACAGTCCCCCGCATCTGAAGAGCGACCGCCGGTGGCAGATTGTTCCCCTACCTCGCCACCAAGACCTGGAACACCCTCCCCATCCACCTACGGCTGACCCAAGACCTGCTGACCTTCATAAGACTCCTCAAGACCTGGCTTTTTGAGCAGTAGCAGCCCTCCCCCAACGCCTTGAGACCCTCATGGGTAAGTAGTGCGCTTTACAAATGCCATGATTGATTGATTGATTGATTGATAGGGTCCCAAGGGACTAATATGGCTTGGGGAGGGCTCCACGCGACCCTCTTCTCCTTTAAAAAAAAAGATCCTGTGACCAACCTCCTGCACTGCATGCCCAAAGGCCACACGTGGTGGGGGGTTGGCCTTATGTATGGTAATAAAATTTACTTTACGTTAAAAAAAAATAGAAATTCACAGAAAAAAGGTAAAAGTAATGTTATAGTTATGCATGATAAAGAGATCTGTATTTGTTAAAAAAGCTAGAAATTCACTGAACAAAACAAAGGTTAAACTAACGTTACAGTGAGGTGAATATGTAGGTGACAGCATTAATGTCTTGAACTAAAAAAAGCACAGAAATTCACCAGTTATAGTTAGTAGTTGTGCCCCGCCATGAATTGCTTATGATCTCACACATTATATCACTGATGACATGTTCTATGACATAATTTATAATATCACTGATGACATCTGAAATGACATCATGAATGACATCACTGACTGTTGATATCACTGATGACATCATCCAATGAGTATGTCAGTTTGTTTAATAGTTTATATAGTGGCGGATTACTGCAATATTATTTTGCTACCTAATTTTGTACAGGTAATGGGTGTAAGTGTTTACAAAAGGCATCTGCTTCTAATGCATCATCAGTGAGTAGAGGTAGTGAACACATTATAAATCTTTGTATTGTAGAGGTCCTCAGTGTGTAGATAGATGACAGTTGACAACTTGTGTCTGATGTGTTAGTGCTGCAGAAAATGTTTCCAAAAGGGCAAGGATTCTATGTAGTAGATACTAAGTATTGTAAGCAGCCTTGAGTTATAATTGATAATTATGTCAACACACCCAAACAAGTAGTGAAGAATCCTGGCCTTAAAAAAGATCAGTTTATGTCCATGAAAGATCAAGTCATTGCCACCTGTGTGAGGTGTTTTAAAATGATGAGTCTGCTGAAGAAAGCATTCTTCTGTCTCCCATTTTCTAATAGGAAACCCCTAGTTCAGACCTTGGTGGAACCATTACCGAACGCCTTGCATTGGCTACCCATTAAGAAATGGTCAATCTTTAAAATCTGTTGCCTTACATATAAATCACTAACAGGACACAGACCTTGTCACCTGGGTCAAAAACTGAATTACTACTGTACAGTTAGGGATCTACACTCTAACAACAAAGCTTTACTTATTGTCACTTGTGTCCGACTAGATGTGGGGGCAGGTCTTTCTCTTACCTCGCCCTATACTATTGTAATGCTCTGCCTTATTATGCTCACATCTGCCCTGATTACATCAAATTCATAAAATTGCTTACAGCAATCTTAAAACAGGTTTTGCCTGAGTTTATCACTGGTACCGAGACCTCTTTGGAGGTGATTAGTGTGCTATTGTGAGCTGTATTAACATAAAAAAGCATGACATTTCTACATAACATAAAAGACTGCGTGCACCAGATTGTAACCTATGCACATGTGCTTCTTTTGCTTCAGAAGATAGGCTATCTGCAAAGTTTTCACCACTGTATCAAGGCTGTAGATAGAATGATCTCTAGCACCTTCAGATCTTTGTTATTTTAAGCAAATAGTGTCTTTTTTGACAAGTGGTGCATAGAGTGCAAACTGTCCTTTTCTACATACTTGCTTAATATTGTGTGGTGTATTTCTCATGAGAGTTTCCCTGTTTGAAAAAAAGTGTGGTACAGAGTAACCTGTCTCCATAGAGTAAACACTGTATACATTACCATCTTTTGTACCCATACCAACTTTAATTCTCAATGTAGGTTCGGTGACTGTGAGGTGTTTAATACAGATAAATGCTGCCCATTCATTTTGATAACAGATGTTGATTACCTCAAGGAATCTGACTTTTGCTCAATAGTTGTATACATATTAAACACTGTGTCCAATGAGGGTTTTGCATATCTCTGTGGTTGATTGTTAATTTTCACTAGGCTACCAGTGAAGTTTATGGTATAGGGTGAATGTTGCACATAACACAAGCTTACTTTTCCGATGGGGGTTGGATGTTTCATAGTAGTAATAATGCTTCTTTATATTCTGAGCTATTTTGCACTTTCATAGCTCTACTGATATTTCCATTTATAGAGCAATGTGTACAAAAGAAGCTTGGATGATGACATTGGTGATGTCATCAGTAATGTCATTTGAAATGTCATCCATGATGTTATAAATCATGCCATAGAACATGTCATGTCATAAGTGATGTAATATGTGAAGCATTGGCAGTGCAATCACTGGAGCGCAAGTTATAGATAGCTCTTCTACCTATAACTGGTGAATTTCTGTGTTCTTTTTTAGTTTATAACAGCAATGTTGTCACTGACATATTCACCTAACTATTGCATTAGTTTAACCTTTGGTTTTTGAGTGAATTGCTACGTTTCATTTCAAACAAAAACATCTTTATATCACACCTAACTCTAACTTTACTATAACTTCAATAGATATTATATATATATATATAAATAATAAAATATATATATATATATATATATATATATATATATATATATATATATATATATATATATATATATATATATATATATATATATATATATAATATGATAATTATCTGTTTATTTCGCACTGATTGATTCTGTTTTTTGTTTTTTTTGCCTAAGAGGTTTAGGCTTGAAACCTATCCAGCATGGAACCATTGTTCTGTTTTTGCACCCACTGGGTGGGAGCACAGGAGACTACCCTGCCTGCACTGTTGCTGGCAGGGAAGCACGGTATCCCAGGCATCCCCATATTTCGTGAAGAGAAATACTGATGTGTTGGGGATAATCATATTTCAATCTGATTAAGTCATCATGCAATTGACTCACACTTATCTTGCTTTGTAGAGGCGGGTTCCTCAGTTGACTGGGGGTGAGTGCTTGTATTGTCAACGCTCCGTCCATCACCACCTTTGGTTTTGCTTTGTTCGCCATAAGTTGGCAGGGTATGCTCAGAGGTGAGTCCCGTGCCCACTTTGCCACTGGATTCAAGCAAGCCGGGCTGAAGACGGCTGTAATGCCAGAAACCGGTCCTCGGAAGCTTGTTTCCGGTCCAGGGAAGGCATGGCTTGGCAGTTCGGGCTGGACTGTTCCCATGAGGCACAGGGTCAGACTGATTTGCATATGGCCATGTCTGAACTGGGGTGGCAGAGTGGGCTAAAGAACGGTGATGGATAAAACCCAGATCAGTTGACTGGGGGTGAGTGCTTGTATTGTCAAGGCTCCGTCCATCACCACCTTTGGTTTTGCTTTCTTTGCCATAAGTTGGCAGGGTATGCTCAGACGTGAGTCCCTTGCTCACTTTGCCACTGGATTCAAGCAAGCAGGGCTGAAGACGGCTGTAATGCCAGAAACCGGTCCTCGGAAGCTTGTTTCCGGTCCAGGGAAGGCATGGCTTGGCAGTTCGGGCTGGACTGTTCCCATGAGGCACAGGGTCAGACTGATTTGCATATGGCCATGTCTGAACTGGGGTGGCAGAGTGGGCTAAAGAACGGTGATGGATTAAACCCAGATCAGTTGACTGAGGGTGAGTGCTTGTATTGTTAACGCTCCGTCCATCACCACCTTTTGTTTTGCTTTGTTCGCCATAAGTTGGCAGGGTATGCTCAGACGTGAGTCCCTTGCTCACTTTGCCACTGGATTCAAGCAAGCCGGGCTGAAGATGGCTGTAATGCCAGAAACCGGTCCTCGGAAGCTTGTTTCCGGTCCAGGGAAGGCATGGCTTGGCAGTTCGGGCTGGACTGTTCCCATGAGGCACAGGGTCAGACTGATTTGCATATGGCCATGTCTGAACTGGGGTGGCAGAGTGGGCTAAAGAACGGTGATGGATTAAACCCAGATCAGTTGACTGGGGGTGAGTGCTTGTATTGTCAACACTCCGTCCATCATCACCTTTGGTTTTGCTTTCTTCGCCGTAAGTTGGCAGGGTATGCTCAGACGTGAGTCCCTTGCTCACTTTGCCACTGGATTCAAGCAAGCCGGGCTGAAGACGGCTGTAATGCCAGAAACCGGTCCTCTGAAGCTTGTTTCCGGTCCAGGGAAGGCATGGCTTGGCAGTTCGGGCTGGACTGTTCCCATGAGGCACAGGGTCAGACTGATTTGCATATGGCCATGTCTGAACTGGGGTGGCAGAGTGGGCTAAAGAACGGTGATGGATTAAACCCAGATCAGTTGACTGGGGGTGAGTGCTTGTATTGTCAACGCTCCGTCCATCACCACCTTTTGTTTTGCTTTGTTTGCCATAAGTTGGCTGGGTATGCTCAGACGTGAGTCCCTTGCTTACTTTGCCACTGGATTCAAGCAAGCCGGGCTGAAGACTGCTGTAATGCCAGAAACCGGTCCTCGGAAGCTTGTTTCCGGTCCAGGGAAGGCATGGCTTGGCAGTTCGGGCTGGACTGTTCCAATGAGGCACAGGGTCAGACTGATTTGCATATGGCCATGTCTGAACTGGGGTGGCAGAGTGGGCTAAAGAACGGTGATGGATTAAACCCAGATCAGTTGACTGGGTGTGAGTGCTTGTATTGTCAACGCTCCGTCCATCACCACCTTTGGTTTTGCTTTGTTCGCCATAAGTTGGCAGGGTATGCTCAGACGTGAGTCCCTTGCTCACTTTGCCACTGGATTCAAGCAATGCGGGCTGAAGACGGCTGTAATGTCAGAAACCAGTCCTCGGAAGCTTGTTTCCGGTCCAGGGAAGTCATGGCTTGGCAGTTCGGGCTGGACTGTTCCCATGAGGGACAGGGTCAGACTGATTTGCATATGGCCATGTCTGAACTGGGGTGGCAGAGTGGGCTAAAGAAAGGTGATGGATTAAACCCAGATCAGTTGACTGGGGGTGAGTGCTTGTATTGCCAACGCTCCGTTCATCACCACCTTTGGTTTTGCTTTGTTCGCCATAAGTTGGCAGGGTATGCTCAGACGTGAGTCCCTTGCTCACTTTGCCACTGGATTCAAGCAAGCCGGGCTGAAGATGGCTGTAATGCCAGAAACCGGTCCTCGGAAGTTTGTTTCCGGTCCAGGGAAGGCATGGCTTGGCAGTTCGGGCTGGACTGTTCCCATGAGGCACAGGGTTAGACTGATTTGCATATGGCCATGTCTGAACTGGGGTGGCAGAGTGGGCTTAAGAACGGTGATGGATTAAACCCAGATCAGTTGACTGGGGGTGAGTGCTTGTATTGTCAATGCTCCGTCCATCACCACCTTTGGTTTTGCTGGGTTCCTTTTGTCTCCATAATACATTTTGCAAATGAGGGTTCCAAACTCTTTACAGCATGTCCTGTGATTTCTTATTAGGCCAGGAGTTTTAAAAACATGTGCAGGCATCTACTTTAATTCATTAACTCTCCTTATAGGCAGCCAAATTGCCTTTAACCAAACACCGTGGCTAGAAACTCTTGTTTAACATAAATCCTTTGGCTGTGCACAAGATGGTTAAAGAGCAAGTTGTGTTCAGAGCTTTTGTTTAGGTTTCACCTACTAGACAGGGCAAGATGTCTGTAGGCAAAAATACCTAGTGTCATATTAGAGTGGGCTTAGAGCCCGCCCATTACTTACCATTGGCTGGCTTTATTGCTACTCCGATTTGCTTGCTACGTATTCATTAACTTATATTGACTTTACTTCATCTTCTTCTGTTTGTCCCTACCCTAGAGCAAGGATGCATTACTTTTCTCCTTCCACTGCTCAATTTTCATGCACTTGTTTTAGCACTCCACGATAGTGCATGTGTTTTTCAGCTGTCACCCTTGTATACTTCTCCCCCCTTTGTGGTGCTTGTGCTGCTCTGTGTCATCCATGTGCTTCTAGCCTGTGATGTGCTCTGCCTTGTGTACATCTTTCTCCCTCCCTGTTGCTTTCTTGGCCTCATTCTTCTACTCCACCCCACAGTTTACCTGTCTGCTTTTCCCCACCCTATTCCATGTTGCTTTCTCCCAGTTTACTGCCCTCCCAGCGCCCTTCAAGTTGCTTTACCCCACCAGTATGCCCCGTGTTGCTTCCCCTAACCCTTCTTTTGCCTTTCCTCACCCTGCCCTCAGTGATTCCATGTCACACGCTTATGTTGCTTCCATCTCCCTGCATTGCTTCCCCCCAACTGTGCTCCTTTTTTTTTATTTACTCATCCAATTGGTAAACAAAACATTACATTTTATAGGTGTGTTCATGTTCGATGTGCATGCCTACAAAATGGCGTGGGGGGCTGTGTCAGATGCTTTTTTTCCTTTCAGGGATGTTGTGCGGCATGGCTGAAACCATTGACAGAGCCAAAAGGTCCAAAAGGCAGGCTCTATTGGCTTTGCCAATGCTTGTTGTAGACTAAGGTCTTTAGGATTCAGGACAACGTCTTTTACATGCAGAACACAATGTATATCTCACCCTGTCCTCTAATTGTCTTACTTCATACCATATTCAATATCCTTATCATCAAAAGATAGCCTCCGGTAAGCTTTATTTTAGACAACCAAAGCGCTGTACTCTTAAGGATGCACGTCTATTTTTTAAGTTACAGCCTTCTGGCTTCCATCAAGAATTATTACCGTAATACAAAGCCTGGGGCTAGAATAGAATGATACAAAGTATGGACAGACGCTGCTACGTCCAGTTTCTTTTTGCTACAAACTTTGAAAAATCAGTTGCTCTAAAAGTTTTCCTTTGAGTCATGCCTTGCATCTAGTGCATGCGGATTTCACTTCTGGTCCTTCTTTGGAATGATTAGGAAACTGAAAACTGTTCTGTATTTCTTAACTGAGCAACAAGTCCTGTCCATGAAGAACACTGCCCTTGGTCAAAATGTCTCACTTGTGCTTTCTTTGTGTAGCCGAACAGTATTCCCTATCTACGCTACTTGAGATCAATGTACCTATTAGTTACTTGCATCACAGGGTGGATGGACATAGAATACACCACTCCCTCATGCTCCAAGTCTTACTTTCATTGTTTCACATGTTTTTGATCCATGCGTTTTTCTGTGACTTGTTTCTCCTTCTCTCCACCACACAAGGAAGAGATTTCATATTGTTTTACCCATTCATTTATTGGCAATTCACACAATTACATTTTGCACGATGCTGAGGTTGATGAACCTAGCCGTAATGCTAAAACATATTTTTATGCAAACTAAAGTGCAACTAAAGTAAACACAAACTGTTCAGTCCATGATTCTTTTTTCTACTGATAGTGAATGTCAGTTACCTCATTATACTCGCTATTTTACTTTTCTCTTAAGAAATACTTTCCTATTTATGCTGTGTTGTTATTTTGTGCTCATTGATGGTTTGTCTGTAACTTAATCAGAAACAGTTTATATTATTTTTTATTTGTAAACACATATTTATTTTTCAATACCTGATTTACTTTACTTCGCTGAATAATCATTTCCTCGCTGTTTGGCCTCCGCTTAGTTCTTTTTCCACCAATAGAGCAGCGTGATCTCAATCCAGCCGTGTAGCGACTGAGCAAACTATAATCCAGGGAAGGCATGGCTTGGCAGTTCGGGCTGGACTGTTCCCATGAGGCACAGGGTCAGACTGATTTGCATATGGCCATGTCTGAACTGGGGTGGCAGAGTGGGCTAAAGAACGGTGATGGATTAAACCCAGATCAGTTGACTGGGGGTGAGTGCTTGTATTGTTAACGCTCCGTCCATCACCACCTTTTGTTTTGCTTTGTTCGCCATAAGTTGGCAGGGTATGCTCAGACGTGAGTCCCTTGCTCACTTTGCCACTGGATTCAAGCAAGCCGGGCTGAAGACGGCTGTAATGCCAGAAACCGGTCCTCGGAAGCTTGTTTCCGGTCCAGGGAAGG
The DNA here is from genome assembly GCF_964261635.1 of Lissotriton helveticus. Lineage (NCBI taxonomy): Eukaryota > Metazoa > Chordata > Amphibia > Caudata > Salamandridae > Lissotriton > Lissotriton helveticus. The sequence goes on along the minus strand of NC_136068.1, from coordinate 962,076,937 downwards.
CATGGCTTGGCAGTTCGGGCTGGACTGTTCCCATGAGGCACAGGGTCAGACTGATTTGCATATGGCCATGTCTGAACTGGGGTGGCAGAGTGGGCTAAAGAACGGTGATGGATTAAACCCAGATCAGTTGACTGGGGGTGAGTGCTTGTATTGTCAACACTCCGTCCATCATCACCTTTGGTTTTGCTTTCTTCGCCGTAAGTTGGCAGGGTATGCTCAGACGTGAGTCCCTTGCTCACTTTGCCACTGGATTCAAGCAAGCCGGGCTGAAGGCGGCTGTAATGACAGAAACCGGTCCTCTGAAGCTTGTTTCCGGTCCAGGGAAGGCATGGCTTGGCAGTTCGGGCTGGACTGTTCCCATGAGGCACAGGGTCAGACTGATTTGCATATGGCCATGTCTGAACTGGGGTGGCAGAGTGGGATAAAGAACGGTGATGGATTAAACCCAGATCAGTTGACTGGGGGTGAGTGCTTGTATTGTCAACGCTCCGTCCATCACCACCTTTTGTTTTGCTTTGTTTGCCATAAGTTGGCTGGGTATGCTCAGACGTGAGTCCCTTGCTTACTTTGCCACTGGATTCAAGCAAGCCGGGCTGAAGACTGCTGTAATGCCAGAAACCGGTCCTCGGAAGCTTGTTTCCGGTCCAGGGAAGGCATGGCTTGGCAGTTCGGGCTGGACTGTTCCAATGAGGCACAGGGTCAGACTGATTTGCATATGGCCATGTCTGAACTGGGGTGGCAGAGTGGGCTAAAGAACGGTGATGGATTAAACCCAGATCAGTTGACTGGGTGTGAGTGCTTGTATTGTCAACGCTCCGTCCATCACCACCTTTGGTTTTGCTTTGTTCGCCATAAGTTGGCAGGGTATGCTCAGACGTGAGTCCCTTGCTCACTTTGCCACTGGATTCAAGCAATGCGGGCTGAAGACGGCTGTAATGTCAGAAACCAGTCCTCGGAAGCTTGTTTCCGGTCCAGGGAAGTCATGGCTTGGCAGTTCGGGCTGGACTGTTCCCATGAGGGACAGGGTCAGACTGATTTGCATATGGCCATGTCTGAACTGGGGTGGCAGAGTGGGCTAAAGAAAGGTGATGGATTAAACCCAGATCAGTTGACTGGGGGTGAGTGCTTGTATTGCCAACGCTCCGTTCATCACCACCTTTGGTTTTGCTTTGTTCGCCATAAGTTGGCAGGGTATGCTCAGACGTGAGTCCCTTGCTCACTTTGCCACTGGATTCAAGCAAGCCGGGCTGAAGATGGCTGTAATGCCAGAAACCGGTCCTCGGAAGTTTGTTTCCGGTCCAGGGAAGGCATGGCTTGGCAGTTCGGGCTGGACTGTTCCCATGAGGCACAGGGTTAGACTGATTTGCATATGGCCATGTCTGAACTGGGGTGGCAGAGTGGGCTTAAGAACGGTGATGGATTAAACCCAGATCAGTTGACTGGGGGTGAGTGCTTGTATTGTCAATGCTCCGTCCATCACCACCTTTGGTTTTGCTGGGTTCCTTTTGTCTCCATAATACATTTTGCAAATGAGGGTTCCAAACTCTTTACAGCATGTCCTGTGATTTCTTATTAGGCCAGGAGTTTTAAAAACATGTGCAGGCATCTACTTTAATTCATTAACTCTCCTTATAGGCAGCCAAATTGCCTTTAACCAAACACCGTGGCTAGAAACTCTTGTTTAACATAAATCCTTTGGCTGTGCACAAGATGGTTAAAGAGCAAGTTGTGTTCAGAGCTTTTGTTTAGGTTTCACCTACTAGACAGGGCAAGATGTCTGTAGGCAAAAATACCTAGTGTCATATTAGAGTGGGCTTAGAGCCCGCCCATTACTTACCATTGGCTGGCTTTATTGCTACTCCGATTTGCTTGCTACGTATTCATTAACTTATATTGACTTTACTTCATCTTCTTCTGTTTGTCCCTACCCTAGAGCAAGGATGCATTACTTTTCTCCTTTCACTGCTCAATTTTCATGCACTTGTTTTAGCACTCCACGATAGTGCATGTGTTTTTCAGCTGTCACCCTTGTATACTTCTCCCCCCTTTGTGGTGCTTGTGCTGCTCTGTGTCATCCATGTGCTTCTAGCCTGTGATGTGCTCTGCCTTGTGTACATCTTTCTCCCTCCCTGTTGCTTTCTTGGCCTCATTCTTCTACTCCACCCCACAGTTTACCTGTCTGCTTTTCCCCACCCTATTCCATGTTGCTTTCTCCCAGTTTACTGCCCTCCCAGCGCCCTTCAAGTTGCTTTACCCCACCAGTATGCCCCGTGTTGCTTCCCCTAACCCTTCTTTTGCCTTTCCTCACCCTGCCCTCAGTGATTCCATGTCACACGCTTATGTTGCTTCCATCTCCCTGCATTGCTTCCCCCCAACTGTGCTCCTTTTTTTTTATTTACTCATCCAATTGGTAAACAAAACATTACATTTTATAGGTGTGTTCATGTTCGATGTGCATGCCTACAAAATGGCGTGGGGGGCTGTGTCAGATGCTTTTTTTCCTTTCAGGGATGTTGTGCGGCATGGCTGAAACCATTGACAGAGCCAAAAGGTCCAAAAGGCAGGCTCTATTGGCTTTGCCAATGCTTGTTGTAGACTAAGGTCTTTAGGATTCAGGACAACGTCTTTTACATGCAGAACACAATGTATATCTCACCCTGTCCTCTAATTGTCTTACTTCATACCATATTCAATATCCTTATCATCAAAAGATAGCCTCCGGTAAGCTTTATTTTAGACAACCAAAGCGCTGTACTCTTAAGGATGCAGGTCTATTTTTTAAGTTACAGCCTTCTGGCTTCCATCAAGAATTATTACCGTAATACAAAGCCTGGGGCTAGAATAGAATGATACAAAGTATGGACAGACGCTGCTACGTCCAGTTTCTTTTTGCTACAAACTTTGAAAAATCAGTTGCTCTAAAAGTTTTCCTTTGAGTCATGCCTTGCATCTAGTGCATGCGGATTTCACTTCTGGTCCTTCTTTGGAATGATTAGGAAACTGAAAACTGTTCTGTATTTCTTAACTGAGCAACAAGTCCTGTCCATGAAGAACACTGCCCTTGGTCAAAATGTCTCACTTGTGCTTTCTTTGTGTAGCCGAACAGTATTCCCTATCTACGCTACTTGAGATCAATGTACCTATTAGTTACTTGCATCACAGGGTGGATGGACATAGAATACACCACTCCCTCATGCTCCAAGTCTTACTTTCATTGTTTCACATGTTTTTGATCCATGCGTTTTTCTGTGACTTGTTTCTCCTTCTCTCCACCACACAAGGAAGAGATTTCATATTGTTTTACCCATTCATTTATTGGCAATTCACACAATTACATTTTGCACGATGCTGAGGTTGATGAACCTAGCCGTAATGCTAAAACATATTTTTATGCAAACTAAAGTGCAACTAAAGTAAACACAAACTGTTCAGTCCATGATTCTTTTTTCTACTGATAGTGAATGTCAGTTACCTCATTATACTCGCTATTTTACTTTTCTCTTAAGAAATACTTTCCTATTTATGCTGTGTTGTTATTTTGTGCTCATTGATGGTTTGTCTGTAACTTAATCAGAAACAGTTTATATTATTTTTTATTTGTAAACACATATTTATTTTTCAATACCTGATTTACTTTACTTCGCTGAATAATCATTTCCTCACTGTTTGGCCTCCGCTTAGTTCTTTTTCCACCAATAGAGCAGCGTGATCTCAATCCAGCCGTGTAGCGACTGAGCAAACTATAATTTAACATTTCATTTTAATCTTTACTCATTGGATAGTGGGCAAAACCACATACATACCTAGGACACCATTTAATGTTACATATGATGAATACCAAGCTATCACCTCCATAAAAAACAACACCACGGTCACTGTAAAATGCTGTGATAAAGGTGGAGGAATAGCTATTCTAGATACAGATAACTACATTGCAAAAATTGAGACCATGTTAAATGACACAAGATTCTATTCTAAAATTTCAAGAAATACAACCAATAACATCAAAAGCAAAATTGAACGCCTTACCACCCAAGCATACAATGATGATATCATCTGTCGCAAAGAGTATGAATACCTGAATGTAGAATTTCCCAAACTGGCTTGCATCTACGGCACCCCAAAAGTGCACAAAAATGCCTTGAATCCCCCACTGAGACCAATTGTAAATACTATTGGCTCAGTTACTGAGCCCATCTCAAAATATCTGGACGCTATTTTGTGCCCCTACATACATCTAATACCAGGATACATAAAAGACACCAGCCAAATTATCAATCTTCTAGAAGACACTCCATACAATGCAGACACACAATGGCTAGTCACACTAGATGTGGAGAGTTTATACTCTAACATCCCATACGAAGGGGCCCTCTGTGCAACTGCCTGGTTCATTGAAGCCTACCAAGTCGAATGTAACAGCAAGTTCATCATAGACTGTCTGACTATTGTTCTTAAAGAAAATATTTTTGAATTTCAAGGCACTCTCTATAAACAAACTAAGGGAGTCAGCATGGGTGCTTCCTGTGCTCCCACTATAGCGAACATCTATGTGGCTTTCTTCGAACAGCAATTTGTCTTTAAAGAAGAGGCCCCATTCTTTGAAACAGTGTCATTATGGTCACGATACATAGATGACATCATATTTCTATGGAACGATGACCTACAAGTACTAGCAGAGTTTATACAGTGGCTTAACCTCTGTGACGAGAATCTTCATTTCACCTCTCACTATAGCAATGTTGAGATTGAATTTTTGGACATCATGATCAAACATGATGAGAAACAATTGTACGTGGATCTGTATACAAAACCAACTGCACGTAATACTATCTTACATCATACCAGTTTCCACCCCCTAACCCAGAGAAATGCAATTCCTTTTGGTCAGTTTCTGCGATTACGTCGCAACTGTACCAGACTTGCAGATTATGATCGCAGAGCTGAAGAAATGAAAATCAAATTTGAAAATCGAGGATATCCACATAGAATTATCAGACATGCCTGTAAGCGAGCTCGCTTTTACGACAGACAACATCTACTCTCTGGAAATGCAAAAACAAAAGATCAGAATCTAGTATTTGTCACTAGACACTCTGTCCTGAATGATAAAATCAGACAGATCATATGCTCTCAGTGGCACTTACTTAACATCAACCAGCAAACCAAAAAGACTGTACCAAAACCTATGTTTGCCTATCGTAAAAACAAAAATCTCAAGGACCTAATAGTAAGATCCCGTATGCCACAACAGAAACAACCAATACAACGCAATATAACAGACTTACAGCCAGTCCAAGGTAACTTCAAATGTGGCACATGCAAATCATGTCCTATGGCCATAGAGAACAGATCGTTTAGCCATAAAGGTATAACGATTGAAAATAAATACATCACAAACTGCAAAAGTAAAAATGTTGTATATATAATACTGTGCCCCTGCGACAAAGCATATGTGGGAGAGACTTCTCGATCTCTACACACAAGGCTCACTGAACACAGATCGGCAATACGCACCCAAAAAACAACTGCACCTCTAGTATGTCATTATTTGGAAAATCAACATTCACCAGACGATATGCGCTGGTACATACTAGAAAAAATCTCCCCGACAGCAGGGCTTTGCTGCAACAAAATAAGGCAAAAACGCGAGGTCTACTACATCTTTATATTCAATACTGTGAATGACGGTTTAAATTTAGAAATTCCCTGGGACCAGGCGATTCTATAATTGTACAATAGAAATATACCGTTAAATCACACTGAATATCTGGCCAAATCTATGATTCCGCAAAGAAATCCTCTTTAAGTATAAATCGTTACCTATAGGGTCTTCTTTCTATCTCCATTAAGTAACTTTTTAAGTCTGTTATCTCTTTTCACTTTTTGACATCGTCATACATACACACCTGACCTTTATATATAAAAGCGGCGTTTCGAACTGCACGTCTTTGAACCCGACTGCCGCGCCCGCAGAGAGCTGATTTATCTTCATGTAAGAATACCGGGAGTTCCTCACCACCGACTGACTATCAACAGGTAAAAGCGCTAAACTACGGAAGCTTATCTATCGGTCACAAATTTACGCAGCCTGTCTTGAAAAGGACGTTTAACTAGAGGCTTTATCTGCTCGTTACCATCTAGCAATACTGACTCTATCCGCCTAATTCGGGCATCATATTAAACTACCGCTTACAATACCTATGGCGAAAATCATGCTTGCTTAAGTATTAAAGCCTGAACCCGTATTAGACTCTGACCGTGCAATTCGGTCACACAATATATAACAACCGCGTATATTACCAACGGCGCTCTGGATGTTTGTTTTAGTAATGAAGCGCAAACTTTCCCTGTCCTACCAGACTAGAGATTTATAATACATGGAGTCTAGTCCCCCAATAGAATAAATAATATCATGCAAATGGGTTTTTACTATAACTTACTCGTCTTCATCCATTCCTTTTCAGTTTTTCCGCTACAGTTACGTTTTTTTGCCATCTGCACACTTTCACCTGATTCGAACTCCAGGAAAACGAAAGATCCTCAATTAAAAGGTAATCTATCATTCGCTCACACTTCGAGTCTAGTTCAGTATCTTCCATCTTCATGTAGATATGCAGAGGCTATTGAACCACCATTGTCTAATATATAAACAACAGACAAGAGCGTGGAAATTAAATCTTTATTGGACGCTTCTTGTAAATATTCTTTCTTTCACAGTTTCGCGGCCACATACCGATAAAAAACCTGTCTGCACACAATGCCTGAAATATAACAGATCATCACATCCAAGGTAATCAACACAGTACAGTTTACTTATTTGCTTCTCCACACCATGTAACTTTGTATTACTATTGATCATTGCTTTCCTACCCCCTCCATTTTTAGTTTATTCACAGACAACTAAAGACGATACAGAACCACTGCCAAGCTTTTTTGTCAATTACGCCTATGAGAAAAGAAGGTGCAAGCATTCAGGTACACATAATTTGTGTACACATATGTTGTCACTGTACCCATTTAGAAGGTCATAGTTACAAATCAATATAAATCTAATATATACTCCAGATCGATACTTCCCCCCCTTCTTTTTCATCATTTTTTTCATTTTTTCATCTTTTCTTCAGATCCTTTTGATAAATAATTCAATTACATTTAAGTATCATATAGGGAATCTCTCTAAAGCTACATAAACAGTTTGGATGCACTTCCACTTATAAAGAGTCATGTATTACCACTCATCAAACTGTTCCATTCCTATCACTGACCTTTAACATCTAGGCAGTGGCGGTCCCTATTGTTCTAGTTTCATAATCGCACTACTTCTTAGTGGTATTTAAATATGACATACATACATTTTTTACTCTCAGATATCCGGAAATCTTTATACCTGAGCAACTCCTCCACTCTGCAGCTGTCTGAATTCACTGCTGCCATACATCTAGTCTGGGTCTATCAATCTGTCCTGCTGTAAGTACACTTCATTAAACTATATTCAGCCTCATGATTTTTATACATTATTAGTGACTTTATCGACCACTCCATCAATTAGTCCAGTAATAATATGAGAAGTCAATAATCATTTAGAGGACGGGTTAAAAACCAGACTCCTTATCTTGGTAGTCTAGGCAGGGACACAGTTTCTCAATGCCCGTCTAATATCATTTCTCTTTGTTATGTCTTAAATTCATGAGATGTCTCAACATACAATAGACATTTTATCTATCGTCACTGTTGTATATATATATATGTGCTGCCTGAACTGTTTACAAGGTTGTCTCACTGTACATACACATTCACTGTATATGGATTAGAATTATTGTATATAAACTAGCCTAATAAGTTTAATAACATATGTTTTGTTTCTCTTGTCCTCCTGTATATAAACCTGTATATAAATTTGATATATAAGAAGAGTGATGTATGTTCTCTTTCCATACCCTATAGAGCAATAGACGGTCACCTGAAGAAGGCCCAAGAGCCGAAACGCGCGTAGTGTCATCTACCGTATTGCCTTCAACTCAATTGTTGAGTTTTTAAGTTTATTGATCATGTCCTCTATCTCTTGTGTTCATGTTTTTTTAAACCTTTCTTGAATTTAGATGAATATGTAAATACACGAGTTTTATGTATAACATTAGTCACTTTATACACTGCATTGTTCTTTATAAATTACTAATTTGACAAAAAAAGAGATATATACAAAAAATCAAAAAAGATATACAAACACTTATTATATGCAAAACAAAAATCATTAATAAAATCTAATATCAGACAAGTTATCTTTTTGAAGTGTTTTATTACAGTTGGACGATACTTGTTGATATATCTAAATACTCGAATATTGAAATCAAAAACAAGAATCTCTGCTACTTGGCTATAGACCTCTTCCAAATGTCTTGTTCTTTCCCTATGTATAGCAAGTAGAACTATATTATATAGGGGTCCCCTTCTTTCAAAATATTTGCAAAACCACAACTTTGAACATGGCGCTTTGCCTTTTAATACCTGAATTTTGTATCTGTTATTCTTAGTTGCTAAATTATTCATTTATTAAAGCATGCTTTCTTTCTTGTTTTTTTTTACAGGTGTTACTTTTTTGAATGACTTTTTCACTACAAACAATCATTCTCCTTATATTTGTACACATGTAAAATATCATGCACGCCTTTATCTTCCAAAGTAGTACCCATCTTTTGGTATATGTGCAAATCAAAATAGTTTTGAGAATATGTGTATTATCAGACTTAGCTATTTAATATTAGGAGAACCTTCTTATATAAACCAGACAGTTTATGAAGCTGTCTGATATTTGCTGCCCTCTGTGCTCACAAGTATGCATTATTTTAAGGAAAAATGTGTACAGATAGAATTGTCTCTGCAGATATTACATTCCTAGTGTCTTTGAGTTTTGACTTGTTCTCTTCTTCTTTTGGAAGGGCACAAGTATTGTATTTTTTAATAGATTCAAAAACTGTTTTCCTTACCTCTTTAAACCTCAAAACTATGTGTAAGTGTGTTTTATAATACGTTATTTTCTCCAGTTTGCCTCACCTTTTCGCCAGACAGTATCCCTTTGTTGTAGATAAAGTATAGCATTGCCAAATTGATGAATTCAGTAACTGGAGATGTTATCTAGCTCCATAGAAGAAAGCTCATAAATGGTCATAAGGTCAGTGTAAATTGTGTAGCATACCTCTTACATCTCAGAAGGTCTGAACCGATACACTGTAACACAGCAATTTAAAAAGAAATATCAGTCTTGATGGACTCCAGCATGTCATATTTTTCTATGATTTCTCCAGGTAACTTACTCTGTGTCATGTTGACAATGTTGACTCGCATCTTCGATATATGTATCGCTCCATAGTGCAGCCTTGACAGCTTTTTCTTTGGCAGAAAATGGAAGATATGCTATGCGTTTTGTCTAAACCAACAATCTTCTGAATACATTCTTAGATTGATATCCAAAGTTGCAAACATAGACATTTTATATCTTTGTGTTTTTTATAGAAGATCAACAAGCCGTACAAAAGTATTCATATCCACAATGCAACACAGTGAGAGCAAGGCAAACCAAAAACAATAAATAAAAAAAACGAAGACGGGGGAGGGAGAGAGGCAATCGGTCTGAGAAAGGCAGTTACAGCTTTGGGCAGGGGCACAATCTGACTTAGCACATACACTGATAAATGACATTGCAGTAGGCCCCCTACAAGTTAATAATCATGACATACCCCCAGCGTTGCGTATGTATTGTAATGACCCATCAGGCATAGTGATCGATAGCAAGGGTACCAGGCATCCAGCCTTGTAAGATTCTTAGGGCATGGTAGGCGCCTTGGGATATCTGAGTGTTTCTGACGCAGCCATGCAACAACGGGAGACCAGATATCTTTGGACCTGGATGTAGGGGGCATGAAGTCCCAGTAAAGTCCCAGTAAGTTGACAGCAGTTCTTGGCAGTACGCCACATCTTTGGTCCATGTCTCAGCTGTGGGGATGGAACGCCTGCCCCAATGTATGGCCACGGTCTGCAGGATGGGCGTCTTTTACATATCCTAGTAAGCCAACAGGGGTGAGTGCATCAGTGTGTGCCCAGTATTTTTGTGCACATGTGTAAGTATTTGCCCCCTAAACTGTGCTATCAGTGGACACTGCCAAGTGAGATGAAGGAAGGTGGCTCAAAGGGAGCAGCGGCATTGACAGTTAGCATCCACACTTAAGCCCATCCGGAGGGTTTGCACTGTGGTACAATAAGTACGATGCAAGTATTTGAAATGAATAAGGTGCAACCTATAGTTGGCTGATAGAAACTCCAGTCGCAAATTGGTGAGTCGTGCATCTGGCTCTAAATGACTCCCATAGTGTTGCCGCTGGATGAACAGTATTGCTATTGAGAGTGAAGTATTCTAAGATCTCTTTGTGGACTTCCTCCCAGAAGACAGTCTCCAATAGCGCCTCCTTGGGCAGCTTCCAAGTGAAAGCCATGGGGATGGATTGTGGAATTTGCAATCTTAATGTTACTGAGGTGTGATTGGTTAATGTGGCTGGTAAATGTGAACTCACAGTAGTCCAGGTCATAAAATCACGAGAGACCAACCAGAAATCTAGTCTGGACCATGCGTACCTCTATACAGGCTCCTCGCGGGCGGCAGCTTCCGACCAGGCCCTGAAGTCTACAGTCCCGTTGCATCCCACAGCTGAGGGGGCGGCCAACTAGCAGTCCGCAGCCCTCATGATCCGGTGCCAGCCCAGGGCCAGACTGGCCGTAGCGGGTACCGGGCAATCACCCGGTGCACCACGTGGGTAGGGGGCCGGTTTGGGGCCCCTGGGGGCCGTTTTTGTTACAGGGCCATTTTTGCAGCATAGCTGTGACAAAATCGTCCGAAACCCGGCCCTGGCAAAGAGCTCGGCGGCACCCACAACCCCCCGGGGAGGGTGGGGGGGAGGGGTGCCGGCTAAGCACTTTGCCAGGGCCGGTTTTGGTTCCCAGTCCGGCCCTGTGCCAGACTGATGAGCAGGGCAGGAAGCACACACTCACCGCCTCATCACCAGCACCTCTGAGGCGAACCAGGCGCTCGCGTCTCTGCGCTGGGCCCACAGTCTTCCTCTGTTCCTCACCAGGATCCAGGCAATCGCAGATTTCTCTCCAGCGCTGGGAGGGCTTCCTGTGAGATGATGCCCGCACCACACAAGTGGCCCCAGCCGGGAGAGCACAGCCCGCATAGGCCCAGCTACGCTCGACAGACAGCGCAATCAATCAATCAATCATGCCATTTGTATAGCGCACTACTCACCCGGGAGGGTCTCAAGGCTCTTGGGGGAGGGTATGCTACTGCTCGAACAGCCAGGTCTTGAGTTGTTTCCTGAAGGCGAGATGGTCCTGGGTCAGCCGAAGGTGGATGGGGAGGGAGTTCCAAGTCTTGGCAGCCAGGTAAGAGAAGGATCTTCCTCCGGCGGTGGCTCTTCGGATGCGTGGTACGGCTGCGAGGGCGAGGCTGGTGGACCGTAGCTGGCGGGTGGGCGTGTAGAAGGTCAGGCGGTCGTTGAGGTACTTGGGGCCCAGGTCGTGGAGAGACTTGTGTGCGTAGGTGAGGAGCCGGAACATGATCCTCTTGTCGACAGGGAGCCAGTGCAGGTTCCTCAGGTGGCTGGAGATGTGGCTGCGTCGGTGGACATCCAGGATGAGTCGGGCGGAGGCGTTCTGGATGCGCTGGAGTCTTTTCTGTAGCTTGGCTGTGGTTCCGGAGCAGCACCTACACACCTCACAGCCTGAGCCGGCGCAGCCAATGTGTCGTAATGTGCTGCTCGACATTACTCTCTGATGGCTCCTGAATATGCGGATAGATGCAGGATGTTTCGTTCAGCGGGCAGAGCCTTCTCAAAGAGCGACCATCTTGCTGCTTGGTGAAACCACACCCCCCATATCTTAGTGTCATTAAATAAATCTGCTTTGTAAAGTGTAAAGCTGTCAAAATACTCATAATGTGAGGCGAAGGATAGCAAAGTTAATAGCATCTTCTTCCCTTAAAGGTGGTCCCACTCTCTAAATTAGTCTCCAGGAGAGTAGGGAGCCCCTATTTTGAAAATGGATAGAGGGGTAGGGAATTAATGAGAGAGACAGCAAGACACTCATTTCGAGCAAGATGGTTATTAGACCTTGACTGGACTCTCTGAAGTAGAGAATGGCACAGAATTGCAGAGGCACACTAGGACTCAAGTCAAGTCACGTAATTTATTGTTTGATTAATTAAAATCATTTTAAATGCAAACATTGATACCGTCATCACATAAACAAATAAAACTCGTTTCATAGGCTAGAAAGAGGCTCAAACGGGAAGCTGTATAAGCATCCAGGACATAACTAAAAAACAAGTCTTCCACCTTAAAATTTTTGTCTGTATGAATCAATCGGTTATTCTAACATGATTTAAATCATTAACAGAAGACAAGTGATCCACATTAAGATCATAGCATCCTTAAACCGATCAGATAATATAGTGTAATTTAAGACAGTGCATTTAAGTCACTTTCTTAAATTAATTTAAGATTATTTAAAAAAAAACTACCAATAACGGGCCAGGACCGTGGTATCTGCAGAGGTAAGACACAGTGATATGGCCTCCGTGCAAGTTTAGCTCCCTTATGATTAAAACAAAGGCTTCAAAGGGATGTGGCGCGAGTTACCAAATTTCGGTAACAGAAGAGTAGATGGGTTAAAGATTAATTCCAGAATCTGCAGTTTGAAGATGTTGATCCATGCCTCCACTGCAGTTGAAGGTCTTGAATTGGGAGAGCTAGTAATATTGCAACTAAAATGTTTCTCCTGCAGTCCCAGCCTAGTAGAACTTTCAAATAGTGTTGTGAACACTTAGGGGCACATTAGTATGGTGGGCGGACTTTGTCTGCCCACCATACCGGTGGGAAGTGGGACCGCCCGCAATGCCTGTGGCAGTCCCGCACATCCAATTAGGATGCACCCGCCACACTGGCGGGCACATCCCGCATTTTTAACATTGCGGCGGGCAGTGCTAAAAGCACCGCATGCAGCAATGCTAAACATGCATGTTGTGCTTTTGAAAGCACACGTGGACAGGCACCGCATGGTGCCTGCCATGTTGTTCTTTGAAACGCAGGGGGTACCATAGGTACCCCCCATGTGCACCCCCCACGAAGTCCATGGGGGCCCGCAACGGACCCCCCAAGCAGACTTCACATGCCATTCTAATATGGCTGGCGGTGTCTGATATGGCCTCCGTGCAAGTTTAGCTCCCTTATGATTAAAACAAAGGCTTCAAAGGGATGTGGCGAGAGTTCCAAATTTCCGGTAACAGAGGAGTAGATGGGTTAAAGATTAATTCCAGAATCTGCAGTTTGAAGATGTTGATCCATGCCTCCACTGCAGTTGAAGATCTTGAATTGGGAGAGCTAGTAATATTGCAACTAAAATGTTTCTCCTGCAGTCCCAGCTTAGTAGAACTTTCAAATAGTGTTGTGAACACTTAGGGGCACATTAGTATGGCGGTCGGACTTTGTCTGCCCGCCATACCGGTGGGAAGTGGGACCGCCCGCAATGCCTGTGGCGGTCCCGCACATCCCATTAGGGTGCACCCGCCACACTGGCGGGCACATCCCGCATTTTTAACATTGCGGTGGCGGTGCTGAAAGCACCGCACGCCGCAATACTAAACATGCATGTTGTGCTTTTCAAAGCACAACGTGACAGGCACCGCACGGTGCCTGCCATGTTGTTCTTTGAAACGCAGGGGGTACCATAGGTACCCCCCATGTGCACCCCCCACCCTCCCCGGAGTCCATGGGGGCCCGCAACGGGTCCCCCAAGCAGACTTCGCATGGCATTCTAATATGGCTGGCGGTGTCTGATAGACACCGCTACCATATAAAACCCTTTTCCGCCCGGTCGTCATGTCGACCGGGCAGAAAAGCGGCGGACGGTCTTTCCGTCCCCCGCAGACCCCCCAGCCATTCTAATATGGCGGGGGGTCTTTTCTAAAGGGATGGTGGGCGGATTGCCCCAAATCCACCCGCCATCATAATGGGCCCCTTAGTTTCATAAGAGGGAAAGATGGTTTTAAACTGTTCCTGTTGTTGTAGGGCTTGTTTATTAACTTTCTTGGATTTTGCCATAGTCACATTTTCCAGCAATTGCTTAAGTGCTAAGTATGACAAGTTAATGGCTGTTGTTGTCTCTAGACCAAGAGCTAGATCAGCACATGCGGAGTGTAGATATTTGATCCAGTTATTAGCTGGGCCATTGAAAATGTCCTGCAATACTACTTTCATTGATTCTGCTTTGGCACGGAGTATCTGATGGTAGCACTTGAGGAATTGGGACTTGCATACAAGTTCTTGTTGTGCCAATCCAAATTCCAGGCAAATCTAAGCACGTCTGATGTAACAAGGTAGCTGAAAATCATATTTTTATATAACTGTTTGTAATCTGTCCAGCATTGAATTAATGTTAAAGGGAAACTCTTGTTTTCCACCAAACTTGTTGGGATTAATTTGACCTTGATGACACTTATTATGTGTGGCCTATGTGAGTGGACCATATAGTTTTGCATTTAACTTGCAAAGGGCAATATTACATTTCCAGCTTTGTTTTCCATAGATTTTTAAATGCTAGGTCAGAGTCAGCTAGCATTTAACACTAAGATAATTATATGTTTTAATATATGCTATTCTGGATGGGCTCAGTTTCCAGATTTAACACTAAGATAATTATATTTTTTAATATATGCTAATCTGGATGTGCTCAGTTTCCAGACTTTCTTTATGTTCTCTTTGAGTTTCCCAAAGAACATTACTTCTTTGCTTTTGCCACCAAAATATTACTCTGATTATATTGGTCTAGCTGGTCCAGCAATCGCTGTAAGCCTATTGTTGTTTGCTCCAGAATAACTAGATCAATTGCATATTGTAATATTTGGATTTTATGCGCTTCTATTCATGGGGAAAATGACTTAGCCTTTGCAATTTCAGTCCCCACCTCTGTGGTATAGAGATTGAACAATAAATGGGGTTAATATGCAGCCTTGTTTAATAATACCTTTCCTTGTATAAACATTTTTGAGGTACCCTATTCCCTTTGCCGAGTTTGACTCGAACCAACGTGTCTAAGTAAAGTGAAATTGTTGCTTTTAGAAGAGGGTGGGGACAACCCCAGTCAGCAAGTCTCTTTTAAAGGATTTGGCCATTTACTCCGTCAAATGCTGCAGAGTAGTCCACAAAGCACACAAATACTTGAGGGCTGGTGGAGCTGTTAAGTCTGTGGGCATGAGAATGCGACTATGTTCTCTGTAGTCAAAGCACATTGCCTAAATCCCGCCTGATGGTATGGCATTTAGTTGGCTTTTTTGGCCCAGTCTTCTAGTCCAATAAATTCTTCCATAATCTTTAGCCTTAACATTCAATAATGCTATCAGGAGTTAGTTGGCTGGGTCCTTTGTGTCCTTTTTCAAATGTATGTGATGCAATATTAACCCGCGCCACAAATCAGGGACGTTTGCATATAGGAAAGCTGCGTAGAATAATGCTTTTAGATGCTTAAACCAAAAGTCCATTTCAGATAGCCAATGGCCTTCCTAGGTAGGAAGGCCATTGGGACCCGGAGCACCATTTTCTTTGGCAGGAGGGCTTTTTTTTTAGATTTTTTATTAACATTCTCTACTAGTTGAATCAAAGCAGAGCATGACAGCAAGACAGGGCTTGTATCTGCTGGGGTCATTACAGTTGCTTTAGATTGATATTTTATGTAATCCAACAATGTTTGCTGTACAATTACTTTTGTGTACATGGTTTCTTGTAGGCTGTTAATGTAATGCAAAAAGTGTGACTGATAGCTACTCCCCATTAATGCATACAGTTTTAGCCATTCCCCAGTGTAATATCTTTTCCTTGCATTCCAGATGGTCTTCCTGTATAACCTCCTTCTTTCAATTAGGATAGATTTTATGTTTTCATTTGTTTTGTCTTGCCTGTAAGTCTTGGTGGCTTTCCTTAGGACTGTGGTTCTTCTAAGCTCTTTGTTGAACCAAGGATTTTTATCCATACTACAAGAGGGGTTAAGTTTGATCTCAGGAGTTAGCCTTTGTCCACTAGTGTCATGTGAATAGAAGCAATTGTGTCTGACAAGTTCCTTGTGAGATCCCTAGACATTTTGGAGCTTAGCTTGGTTAAAATGTGGTCTGTTAATTTACAGCATTTTATTCTCTTCATCACATTAGTCTTTTCTACACCATTGGAAGCACCGATTATTGGTATGCTTATTCCAACGCTGTATAACATCAAAGTGTGCTACTGAAGGGAAGTGATCACTTCGCTGCTGGATTGCCAATTGCCTGAAATGTGTAAAAAGTTACTCCAGGTAAGACCACTTATTATGGGTAATTAGACTTGAATGGCTCCCTGTGTGTAGTTCCTGAAGAGAGAAGAGATTGTGAGCCTGCAAGATATGTTGTAGTTTGCACTTTCTTTCCAATTGGCCTTGTGTACGAATTCTTTTGTGGCAGAGTTTTCATATTAAAGTCATGAGTAGAATCTTGTGTGTTGGGAGTCTACATAGCATGACCTTCAATGACTCACTGAAGGTGGTTGTATTCTCTCATTGGGTCCTTTAGGTAAATTCAGGTAGATATTCAATATGAGTATTGACTTGAATGATTTTTTCTAGTTAAGCTCTTCCCATAGTCAACACTTGAAATGTTGGGATTTGTTCTATTATTTCTACTTTAACATTTAAAGCAGTCGAAATGTAAGTTGCTAAACCTCCGGATGGCCATCTGTGTAGGCTATTTTTTGTCTGCTGATTGGAATAGTTCCTGGTATTTGTCTACTGGCAGTGAGCTCTGACTTCAAATTTCTTGGATGCAAATTACATCCCCTGTTTTAACAATTTTTTTTGTAATTTTGTGTTGGATAATTTGTTTTAATCCAGCCACATTCCATGATATTAAAGTTAATTGGTTTGTATACTCAATCTGATCGTCGTTGATGTGGGGATCGATGTTAGGTATGTGACCGCCTCTTTGTTGATAATGAGGGCGCCAACCAGCTCCAGTCTGACTCTAGTTGCTCTTCGTCTAATTTTGTCATGACACATTTCCTAAAATTACTTGCGTTAAGGTGGATGCGCAATTCAGACGCCCTTGTTCAGATGTTAGAGGTATATTCTTTTGTACTTTTTCCCTTTGGCCATTCGCCTACATCTCCACATGGTTTCAAAAGTACAAAGGGGTATCTCCCTGGTTCCACAGGCTTAATGTCAATTCCCCACTGTACAAATGTTTGATTCTCTGTTAAGACCAGAGTTGCCGTGGTCCTCATGGACCAGGACATTATTGTAGATTTTCTTCCAGATGTGTTTATGCAAGCAGCAAAACGTTTAGTGTGTCTTGCCCACCTATTGAGATAAAATATGGACAAAATATTGTTTCCTGGAGATTGTTCTCTGGCCCGTTGCTGGAGCTCCCACTGCCAGCATGGGGGGGTCTGATTGCTCATGTTGCAATTGTGATATAAGGACCTCCACAGTGTTGACACATCTTGCTGTCGTTATGCAAAGCGTGGTTACTACACTGGTGTGACTACTTGTTTCGCTGGATAGTTTGGGGGCTGATAAGACTAATGCTGTATAGCAGGTTGTCAATGTAGAACTCACTGTTGCAGATGGGTGTATCCATTCTTTAACAGTGGTTGGAACAGTCATTTCCTGCTGTGTCCTTTGGTGAGATTCAATCTTGTTTCACGATTAATCCCATTTTATGCCGTGCTGTCCTTAGGTTTTTAGTCTTCTATTAGTTGCCCTATTGCGTCACTGCTTAATGTTGGTGGCTCCACTTGTTCTACAACTCACTATCATGAGGGAAAACAGAAGACAGTGAGTAGATGGTACATAGCAAGAATTCCATAATAGATAAGTATTATGTTAAAAGAATGATGTGGATTACCTAGTGTGAGAGGAGGCATCACTGTAACTAGACCCCTGAAAAACAAGTAAACTTGCCGGAGAACTGAAGATGTGATGTACACTTCTGTACCAGAAGGTCAAATCTTAGCTGGCAAAACAAAAAGAGGAAATCCATAGACAGGTACAAAAGCAGGCTCTTAGTCATCTGAGCCTAATATAAGGAAAAACAGGATTCAGTGCAAAACGAATGCGGTTTCATAAACCAAAGTCCACTCAAGACAAAACAAGGATGAGTACAAGTAGTATGAAGGTGGGAAAAAAAACACAAAGGTGAGGGAACAAAGATACAGGTGTGAACTATAGCGTCAAGTAAAAAGAGTAGAAACAACTGATTATACCAGACACAGTGTTCGCGCCCCCTAACACTTTATACGGCTCTGACCTGGAAGTAAATTACTGGTCCTCAGGTGGCTGGGGAAGCATGTTTCTGTCCCTAAACATAGAAGCTATTTTTTTGTATTATTGTAGCCTCCACTGTCCCATTTTCCAATTTCTCCAAGTTGTACGTTTCCTGACTCTCTTATGTGGTATCTTATGTTGAAACTTGACAACAAGAGACTGCTTATTAGTCCCTGATTTTGTATCACTAATAATCCATTGAGTTTATGACTTGCAACATCTCCCAGTGCTATGAGCACAATCCTATATAAGAGTTCTCTTTAAAAAGTTTCAAATGTAGACATTTCTTTTAGTTGTTGTTTTGAGTCAGATATTGAATAAAAGAGTCATATTAATACCGTATCTAGATTCTGCAATGTAACTCTTTATTTTCTTACCAAACACAATCCAGCTCTTTCTCTCCCGTGGATATTTCTGTACCTATCACTGAAATAATACTGGATTCAACATTTCATGCTGCTGTACTGGAGACTTTCGACAGTACAGTCTGTGTAACAAGTTATGTATTGTGCTGTGGAAAACGACCAAGATTTTAATTTGAGGAGAATCACTCTTGCATGCTGCTCTGGTAATGCATCTAATAGAGTCTGCACAACTCTGGTGGACAGCTTCTTGTGGCAGGGGGTCCTTTTCTGTAATACATATACTTTCTAATTTTCTGTGTCTGGTTGCTATTGTCCCAGAAATTCCCTAGGAACCAAACGGATATTTATCAAATTATGTAGAGAGTTCTGCATCTCCACTGATAGATCGGGATGAAATATCTGTGGTGCAATCGTGGAACGGTGTTTGTTTCTTTTCAAGGAAGCAGTTACTTAAATGCAATTGGTGTTGAATCCTGTTGTCCAGAGAAATTATTGTGCCACATGGCTGGTAGTAGGTTTGAGGTTCTGTGAATTCTGAACCCGTGGGTTCCATTTTGTGTATGGCAGCCATTTTGTAGTTGCCCTCACATAGGCCATGATTGTGGCTGATACTAGTCTTTTGAGGACATGTGCACCTTAGCTCGAGTTTATGCTGACTCCTGTTTGACCTGAGTGAACTGACCCTGTTGCCTGAGGCTGACCTTGTTAAACCAGTTCCTGCCCTTTAGCTGATCAAGATTGAGGATCAAAGCACAGGACATTGTAGAGTTTGGTATGCACACACACACCCCTTATCCTGCTTTCTGTTCCTTCTTTTATGGTCTGATTATGATATGGTTTGTGGTCCTTTTATTATGGTTTGTCCGGCTTGTCTAAAGAAGAATGTTGGGTTTGTTCAATGATTGATTATGGGCCGGACAACTGTAAAATGGGTTTGTCGTTTGGCAGACCTTGCATGTCCATGTTAGGCATTTTTTTCATGCTTACAAAAGCTAGGACTGCCCCTTACTTGTATGCTGAAGTTTGTAACCCTAAGCATATAAAAGGCCTCTGTTTTCTGTATTCCTCAGACTACCTCATTCAGTTGCTACGGCTTCTGTGTGACGTGGCCTCACTTATTAAATTTAATAAAGATGTCTTTTCATATTTTCAGCTTCTGTGCCAAGTTCTTTTTTATTAGTAAGTATTCCCTGAGAATTAAGATTTCAGTTCTTCAAATGGCGCGGCCAACGTGGGCTTCATCAGAGAAGTGACTTTCTGAAGGAGTGATCTTGTCAGGAGACTGAAATCTACTGAGGAGGAGAGGATGGGACTCTGCTACTTTGTGCACAAGGATTCTGGAGATTCTCTGTCTTCGCAGCCCGGTATATTTCTGATCTTCCTGATTTTGATCCTCCACATGATGTCACTCCTGACTGCGAACCTTTTTGGCGTGAGTATTCTAAAAAAGGACCGTTAGGTCATGTAGAACTTGACAGTTAGAATTTGGATAACCTTTTGATTAGTACAAGTGGGTCGCTCCCACGACTATGTTTGGTTTCTTGGTTTTGATTTGGTTATTGCAATTACCAAAGCCGAGGGTTTGGTTTCTTGGTTTTGATTTGGTTATTGCAATTACCAAAGCAGAGGGTCTTGTATATTTGCGAGTATATCATTTTTGATAACCCCTTGAAGTTTGAAGCTAGATTAGTGAGCTATAAGATGCCTGGTCTTAGCAAATTTAGGACTAACCTTGGAACTTTGGAATTTGTGTTGGCCAACTTTGGATTTGTATAGGTTTGTATATGCAAATTGCAATTTGTGTAGAACAGGTAATGAGAAGAATTTTCTCTATTTGGTTTAGTTGAACGGTGCACGTACGAAAAGTACATTAAGCACTACATTGATTATAATATTGTATATTTTGCAATATTTTTGGCATGCCTGTTTAAAAACTCACATACGAAGAATGTGTGACTTTATTTGGAAGGTACCATAGTGTGATGTGAAGTAAATTAGCCGGCTTCCCTAGAGGGAATATCTAAATAGGTTTAGATTTACAAACATATTTCTTCCTTGGTGATTTTGTATCCCCAGGGAATTAAAATATGACATAATACATATAAGGATGCTTTGTTCTGCGCAATGTTATGAAGGAAGTTATGCAGAGCGATTTTTTGGTGTTCTGCTAGCCAAAGCTAGTGAATTGAGTGTATTTTCGCTTCTTGGACATACATCAGTCTGTTGGGCTGTTTTTGCAGTCTTTTGAAACACTATTGAGAAGCGTTTCTTGTAAATATGACTTACAACTAGTATTTACAATTGGTTTGGTTTAAGTACAGTCTGTGGACTGTCCTTGGTTTCTGTCCTGAGTATTGATTTGTGGGTTAAATTTGTGTTTAAATGTCTATGCGGTTTTCCCATTAGTGCAATTTCTGTAAGTGAATAGCGTTGGCGCTATTTATGAAATGCATGGCTAAAGCGCGCCGTATTGTGTGTCCTGAGTGTTTCACCCCTTTCTGTTTAATTCTGAAATAAGGGATGCAGTTTGCTTTTATATGTGAAATTAGCCAAAATGATTGGGTTTATTAAAAATAATTATTAAATTATAAAAAATAATAATTAAAAATAAGTGCTACAAAATTCGTTTTTTACTATTCATGAAGCTTAATGCTCATACTGTGACCTCCTAGCAATATAATTTAATTTGAGTTGTGTTGCACTGCATAATGAGGACATTAGCATATGACATCTCACTTAGCGCAGGCGTAAAAAACTAATTTTTCTAAGGATTTACACGAGATATGTCTAATGTCTAATATCTGTAATGTGTAAAGAACATTCTGAGGATGATTAATATGTAACATATTTATAGGATATTTATTTTTAAGTGTCCCAAATATCAAAGTCGAATTTGGGTATTTTTGCCATTTAAAATAGCTTTAAAGTGCTTTTAGGCTTCAGTAAATGCATACATTTAGGTATAAAACACAAGTTTGCAGGTTGGTCCCATTTGGAGATGCTTTTAATGGCTCAGTCAGCCAATGTGCCTGGTGCAGAGGTTTGAGTTTAATATCAGGGTTGAAGGTTTTTAACTTTGGCTGGACCTAACTGAGACCTTCATCTATTTAAGGTTGATGAAATGAGTACCATTGCAAACAAGCATTTGTTCTAAAAACTGGTATGTGTGTTATTATGTTTTGCGAATTAGTCACAGTAACTGTTTTAATAATCTAAGTATAGAAAAAAATTGTAGCCCCTAACAGGAGTAATATATATATATTATGTGTTTTAAATAGGGTTGGTTATTGCAGGTTAGAAAGAGTTGGGAAGGTTTTTTTTGTCTTTTTTTCAGCCTTAAGAGTGTGGAAGAGATGGAGGGCTGAGGAGCCCGCAAGGCAGATTTTGACCTTAAGGTCAGTAAGGTGGGAGTTAGGAGTAAGTGTAAACAGATGGAGAAATGATTGCTTGGAAAAGCAGGGCCTCAAAGGGTGTTGGCGCATGGGACACGCAGAGTGTCAGTGAAAGAATTTTACTTTTGAAAGTTAAAAGGGCTTCATGTTGCAAGGTGACTGACAAGATGGTAACATTTAAGTAATGGAAAATTATTTTCGTGTCTGTTCATGTGTATTATGTTTTGTCTTCTGATTAAAAGTTATAATTGATGTTTGTTTGTTATGAGAAATGTCTCTCTTTTGTGTGTTGTGTATTTTTTCTTTTTGCTTCTGCCCACAGATCATTCATGGATTGTTCGGGGTGATTTTAAGGCTGACAAGACACGTGAGTTTGGTTGGTTAAAAAGGGATGTGTTTTTGCGTAGCCTTTGGGAAGAAATGTTCACGTATTTTTTTTTTTAATGTTTGTGTATTTGGTCCTATCATGAATTGTTCCTGCGGGTCCTGTGTGTCAGAAGAGACATAGTGGTTTGTATTTGACAGCCAAATGTCCAATAAATGGTGATTTGCTGTCAAAAGGAGGGTGAGGATTTTAAACCTGACAAATTAAGCAAGCCCAAATATTGAGTTTTGGGCTGCAGGTTCACAGTGCATAAAGTAAAGGACTTGAAGTGTGTGCGTCGGCGCTCATTTACATATTCTATTGTCTTGTCTATGTTTTTTTGTGCTTGATATACAGCAAGTATATCTGATGGCTTGACATGTGCGTTTTGCGTTTATGTTGTTGCTTTTGATACTATTACAAGTTTACCTGTGTTGTGAAGGGATATACATGACGATGTGTATCCTGCAAACAGTTGGGTAGATTTGCTCTGACACAAAATTTCACAGAAAGACAGACAACGCTTCATCAGTGTATGTCAAATTTGGCTTTAATGGTATTTGAAGGAAAATAAAAAAAGAGATATACAGAATCAAAGTGTGTCACATGCTGTTAGTCACATACTGCCCCTCCCCTTAAGGAACAGGCAGCCCTACATTTATGTATCCTGATTGGACGTAAGGATAAATTATAGATCTGGGAATTTTGTGCATGGTGACCTAATTTTTATATTACTTTAGTCAGTTTTGTTCTTCTTCCTAAGTAGTGTATGCCTTTGTACCATAAAGGAAACAAGGTTTCATTTTTCCCTGAAGAAAGGAACTGGAACATTAGCTGAGATTACCGTACATGGTTTAGCGGCCAGCGGTAGAGCTAACATTCACTCAAGTAATTTCTTGTTCTTCCTATAGACTTTTCTTTCATCACTTCTCCCCTAAATGATGTTGCATCGTCCCTAGTAATTGGGGATGTTAGCTGTGTCCTAGTCCCATTTTCCCTTTTCCACATTCCTTTCACCAGTTAGCCTTTTTTTATTATTATTATTGTATTAGGTTCACACTTCCAGATTGCAGTAATGTACTAGGAACCCCTATATTATGTATAATTCCCTTTTATATGACTAGATTGTTTTTCTAAGAATTTTCTTTAGGCCTAACTCGATGTTTTCCAGTCTAACCGTCATGGTAGTGATGGACTGGTTAACTGACTCAATGCTATTATAAGACAAGTTTCCACATTTTGATTATTAGCCTGTGTATTGCGTAGTGTACTTGATGCACAGTTATTAAAAGGGAGGTATCTACATGTCCCTGATAATCTGTATTATGCGATTTCTCTTTTGAAATGTTTTAGATAAGGAATTTAGGAACACCTATATGTAATTATTGAGAGAAAAAATGTGTTTACCCCATTAGACGATGTCACTATGTGTGAGGACATCCATTTAGATAAAATTCTCATATAGTTATCTACCCTTAGATGGTAGAGGATATGCTCTCACATGGAAACCCAATTGAAGAAATTAGAGGCACTGTTTTGCTTATTGTCTTTGTATTCTATGAGAATGACAGTGTGTTCTAGACCAGAATTGTCTCATGGCGTATGGCCACTCCCTCGCAGATTGCAGTCCACCTGCTTGCTATCCTCTTGTTAAAAACAAACTGTTTTTGTACTAAATTGAAGGAAAATAACAAATGTGTCCCATTTCCTACGTCACTAGGTTCTGCGGGATTAAGTCATAATAACCTGCGGACCTTTGATGAAAAGCTAATTCCCATCAGTGACAGTCCCAGCACCCAGACAGTGATTGCCAGCGTGTCATCAGTGATATCTCCAACGTTTTGTACTTGCTTCATCAGAAGGCGTTGAACATCAGAAAAGAAGGAGGAGCTGGTTTTGCCACAGAACCAGAGTTTCAGTGCAAAAGAGCGAAAGAGAAGGATTCCAGGTATTTTACGTTTTTAGTTTCTCACCTGTCTTGTGCTGGTAACCTCTGACAGTTGGCAGTCCATTGAGCCCCTTGGCCTGAGTTTTGGCCACATACCCCCCTTTTCTTTGCTCCAACGGAAAGGCAGTGCACCAGAGGATCCAGGATTGGAAAAAGGCACTACATTGTGGTACCTATGAATAAATGGAAGAGCAGCCCGAGCATCCTCTGACACTGAAAAGCGAGTGTTGCAGTCTGAAAGTGTTGCTGAGTATGAAAGCCTGTTGCTCTTTCCTGATTAATAGTACTTGGGTCTGCATGAGATGATCTGTGCCCATGATCAATGGAGAGCACACTATCTGTAGTGCCTGCCGCAGAGGAGAGATATTAGTGCACTGCCTTGAGACATTGAGACTGTCAAATAAGCTGCGAGTGTTTGCCAGGAGGGCACTCCAACGGATACTGAGAAGGACCATTTTCATGAAAGGCCTGAACGAAGAGGCCCATGTGGAAGAAAACAACACAAGAGGACTTGATGAACAATAGAAGCCTGTCGGAGAGGCTTGGACGGACTCTGGGTATTTCCCGGGCGATTGCATAAAATGGGTGTTAGGAGACTAATTTTTGCTGTTTTGCTGGCATTGTTTTAAAGTAGTATTCTGTTTAGTAAAAGCAGAATAAGTCCATTCTCTGTGGAAGAGTATCCCTTTTCATCTGAGAGCATTAATAAGGATCACCACTGTTTCACCTGAACATATAATAAGTTACTGAAATGCATAGGAGCCATAAAAAATGTTACTAGATAATTTTAGGATTTGCTTTTTGCTTAGAGTTGTGAAAAATGATAAATTTATTTGTAATAGTGGTCATTACTTTCTCCTGTTGTCCATATGTTCTTAATAACATGTTTTCTAGTATTTTTAAGCATGACGTTGTCTTTTGTGGATTGGATTGTTTTCACTACCCAATTGACTTCCGCACCCACCTCCCAACCTATGTCTTTTCCTACTACTACTTCTTCGCATTCTTTTCATATCTTACCTGAACACGAGCAGATTAGAAGGTCGGAATTTGTGAATAATTCCTTTGTACAGTTTCAGCATCAATACCAGTTAGTAATGAACACCACTAATTGTTGGGTGTGTGGTCTTATGCCACATACTACAGATAGAGGTATTCCCTATTTGGTTCTGTCATTTAGTTACAATGGGTCTGTATGGGCATATCAGACGATGTTCATTTATGCCAACGAAGTCTATCCCTTGCGTTCCATGAAAGATAATTTGAGTAATAATGCCTTAGTGAAGGGAATAACGGATAATATTGACATCGATTCAGATACAGACTGAGTGATTGCCTATATAAGGGCAAAAGGAGGGTCTGAGGTCCTGTGTATGGCAGCCATTTTGTGGTTGCCCTCACATAGGCCATGATTGTGGCTGAAACTAGTCTTTTAATGACATGTACACCTTAGCTCAAGTTCATGCTGACTCCTGTTTGACCTGAGTGAACTGACCCTGTTGCCTGAAGCTGACCTTGTTAAACCAGTTCCTGCCCTTTAGCTGATCAAGATTGAGGATCAAAGCACAGGGCATTGTAGAGTTTTATGGTCTGATTATGATATGGGTTGTGGTCCTTTTATTATGGGTTTGTCCGGCTTGTCTAAAGAAGAATGTTGGGTTTGTTCAATGATTGATTATGGGCCGGACAACTCTAAAATGGGTTTGTCGTTTGGCAGACTTTGAATGTCCATGTTAGGCATTTTTTGCATGCTTGCAAAAGCTAGGACTGCCCCTTACTTGTATGCTAAAGTTTGTAACCCTAAGCATATAAAAGGCCTCTGTTTTCTGTATTCCTCAGACTACCTCATTCAGTTGCTACGGCTTCTGTGTGACGTGGCCTCACTTATTAAATTTAATAAAGATGTCTTTTCATGTTTTCAGCTTCTGTGCCAAGTTCTTTTTTATTAGTAAGTATTCCCTGAGAATGAAGATTTCAGTTCGTCAGGTTTCTTCATTTTAAACATATTTGTACTGGAAACATGTGTCCTTTTCCCTTAACATAGTTACATACAATTCACTCTTTTCATAGTTGTTTTACTTTACTTCATAAGTGTTTTAGTTGGATGGGAAGCTTCCTCTTCAAAATAAATGTTTTAATGTTTTTATTCATTTTTGCTGACTTTGTACTATTAGTTTTTAATTCCGTAGTTTGTATTACTTACTGAACACTTTGGTTCAAAATATGTATTCATTTCAATACTGTTTCTCCTGCTTCCATTGGTGTCTTTTACTTTTCTCCTATTCTTCTACTTATTTGATAATCTACATCTGTGATCCTACAGTTTTATATTGTATTTTTAATGGGGGTCTGTTTTCCATCAGTGTTCATGTGCTTATTTCTAAATCTATTTCTAAATTGTAATCTTATGTTTTTTTTGTTTTGTGCGAGCTATTGTTCAGTTTGCATTTTAACTGCTTTAACAATCTCCAAATTAACTAATTATGTATTTATTAATCTTCTTCACTGTTTTAACTAGTCTGCTGAAAGACAAATCTACTTACAATAAGGATTACTGTAAACAACCCAGTGGGGGATATTCTCAAGGAAGTGACGGTGAGAGGCGTTAGCCTCCTTAACTTAACGCCTCTCACCGCCACTTCAGAAACGCGAGGCTGCACCCTATTCTCAAGAATTTGGTGCAGCCTGGCGTTTCCCCCTGCGATGGCACTAAGTTTCACAACTTAGCGCCAACGCAGACATCCTTGGACCAGAGTGCAAGGGTGACTGCGTGCAGGGGAGCATTGTTTATGTACAGGAAGGTGTCCCTTCCTGCTCATAAACATTGCTAAAATACCATTTTGTAACTTTTGTGTGTGCTGCTTCGTGCAGTACACATGAAAGTTACAAAATGGCATTTTTGAAAAGGTTAGTTCATGTACAGGAAGAGACACCTTCCTGTACATGAACAAACCATGGAAGTTTGCTTTTTCCATGAGTGCTGCACAAGGCAGTACACAATGAAAAAGCAAAAGTGAGGAGAAAGAAAGCATTTGTGGTGGTGGAGCGGTGTGGCTCACTGGTTAGAGGCGGCAGACCAGTAAGCAGAGAACGGCCCGGGACCAGGGTTCAATTCCCGACGCGGCAGGGTCTTGGAACAGGGTCAACGGACTCGATAATTCTCGCCTCAGTGCCTACTCTAACCAGGGAACACACTCGGTAACTCTGGGCATTAAGCTTGCCTCATCTCTACAACGGCCCCCCACAGACGCCGGGGATGCCTGGTTTCACCCTGGAGATACCCAGAAAGGGACCATCTCACAGGGAAAACCAGGACGGGTTCCCCAGCGGTCTACAGCGCCAGGACACTCGGGTCGAGTAACAGTGCGCTTTACAAGTATCCCACATTTACATTTACATTTACATTTTTCCTCGTTCGCCAACTTAAGACCAGGATTTTTCTGGTCTTGAGTTCGGCGCTGCCACCTATTATCGCCGCCCTTGATAATAGGTGGCAGCGGTGGAATGTCCACCACAACACCCACTGCACGCCCCATTCACGGTAAATTTAGCGTGAAATGGGCCTTATTCTCAAGGCAGCGTTAAGCCACTTAACGTGGCTTAAAGCTGTCTTGAGAATAAGGCGCTGACACTTTTCGCCATGGGAACGTCAGAAAAAGTGATGTTCCTGTGGCGATAGGTGCTTAAAAATATGCCCCTATGTATATTATTATTTATTTTTTATTGACATTATACCATACATTTGTTTAAGTTGTTTATTTTTTATTAAATTGTTATACACTTGGGTTCAAAATATTTACTGTTTTAATTCATCATTACTTTTCATCTACATGCATTGGTTTGACCTTTACAGCAGCAGCAACCACGTGGTAAACTTCCTCCATATTCCGCTAAATTGACACATATTTTTAATAGGTTTCCTTTTTTATTTATTTTACCATTCCAACTTAAGTGCTTTAGATGGGACTACAATACATGTATTTTTCAACAAGATTTCTGCTATATTTATTCTAAAAAAATCTCAGGTTAATAACACACTTTGGGGGACAGAAAGGTTGTTTAGTACGTTTCGATGGCATCATCTCTAAATATTCAAACAACCCCAGAGAATGAACCGGACTCAAAGGGGGTCATTACGATGGTGGAGGGACTGTCACCGCCAGCCCTGCGGTGGTGGTCCCCCGCAATGTGGCAGCATTTTTTCCACTACCAGATTATGATGGCGAGGGGAATACACAGGCAAGAATGGCGGATGCAAAGACCATCCGCCACGGTTCTGCAAGGAGGTCCTTTTCTGCCTGCCTTGCGGGTCTAAACAATGGCTCAACATTGCGTAGAGATTACGAAATCCCTTTCAACATGTCTTTTTGCGTCCGTCATCCCACCGCGAAAAGACAGGCGGAAACGGATTTGGGGCCCATAGCGGGCCCCTTGTGTTGGGGGGAGGTAGCTGTGCACTGGGGGTACCCATGGTACCCGTCTTCATATCCCTGCACTGCTTGGCAGGTACCTCGTGGTGCCTGCCACGTAGTGCAGGGAAATGCACAGCATGGCATTTGGGCATTGCGACGGTGCTGCAGCCAGCAGAACCATCCGCAATGTTAAAAGCCCGGGATGCTCCCGCCAGGGCGCATCCTAATTGCAGTGGTGGGACCGCCATATGTCTGGCGGGCGGTCCCAAACACCACAACGAGTCTGCCAGCCATCGTAATCAGCCCCCTAGTGTCAAAACCCTATTAAACAGTGCCCATTTCAAAATTGGAAGAAAAGTCATAAGACAGTGAAAATGTAAAGCCGGACTCTCACCTGGTGGTATATCACAAGACATCGGGAACTAACAGCCATAAGTTCACCTGTTGAGGCTATTATCATCAGGTCAATTCTGTGGGAGGAAGAACAAGATGGTTTTATCATCGAGCACTATTCAACTGATCCTGTCAGAAGGAGCCTTCATCTAATTGGCCTCCAATATGTTTTACAAGACTACCACATCAGTAATCGCTATGTGCCAGTATGTTCTCCTGAGAGTAAAAATATTTTTTGCTAAGCCGCTATTCAGATATTTCTGTAGTATTTTGAGATTGTAAAATTCTTTAGAACGGCGTATTGCTTAACTCGTTCTCTCTGTCACTTTAGCCCTCTTCCCTGTCTACCTCTGACTTTCCACTTAATGACTGATCCATGATATGGAACAATCTTAAATGGTGCAGCACATATTGTCCTCACTACCTTGCTATGTTTCATCACCTTTACTAGTAATCTGGCTTCAACAATAATCTGTGAATATTTACACTACTTGCCAACTGGTGTGTACAGTTTGTGAATCTACCTCAAGTAAGTGTGAGATAATAACAACATAGGTCAGGATTCTCACAGCTATTTGCACATTACCTTTGGCTTCCACATGAAAATACCTTATTTGATATTTTTAAAAGTTGATTTTGCACTTGTACAGGAAGGAGTTTCTCCATTGTGGAAAAACAGAAAAAGAGCAAAGCAAATGTGTTTTTCCGTACAAATTTTTTCTCATGAAAAATAAATGGTTGTATACGTATGCTTGAAAAAAATTGCATTTTGAAAACTTTTCAGGCTTATGCAGTGAAAGCAGTGATCGTCACAAGTTTCCAGGTGTAGTATGGAAAGGTTTTGAGAACTCCAAAAGCTGTAAATCTGAACCTCTGTTAGATATGTGAATATGTCTCCTGAGGGTGTCCACGCATTGCCATTTGTATCGTGCATTCAATTGAATAAATCATTCTGGGGAACAGTTGGAGCACCAAGGTCTTAATCACAGGTGTTGTGGCTAAACAAGCGCAACTACACTTGCCTCAGCCATGCATATGCCTAAACCACGCATATGTCTGGTAAGGCAGTGCACAGTCTAGCTGCTGGCTATATGGAAGACATTGAAGACAGAAGCAGGAAGATGGCGTGGTGAGGTGAGTGAGGCTGGGGTAGGGTCAGGGTAGGTTTCAGAGCAGTGAAAGGGGTTAGGGTCATTCAAGGGACAGTGCAGTGGGGAGATCGGGGTAGTGTAAGTAAAGGGGGAGGGTTTTAGGCTTTACGGCTGTGGGAAGTGAATTGGTAGTTGGGGTCGTTTTTAGGGCTGGGGTTGACGTTGTTTTTAAGGCAGTGGAAGAGGTTCGGGTAGTTTAAGGGACAGCACTGGGGTGGTGGGGTCAGGATAGTGTAAGTAAAGGGGCAGGGTTTTAAGCTTTAGGGCAGTGGGAGGTGAATGGGTAGTCAGGGTAGTTTTTGGGGCTGGGGCAGGGTATATTTCAGGGCAGTGGAAGGGGTTGGAGTAGTTTAAGGGACAGCACGGGCATGGGGAGATAGTGTAAGTAAAGAGGCAGAGTTGTAGGCTTTAGGGCAGTGGGAGGGGACAGTGTAGTCAGGGTAGTTTTTAGGTGTAGGAGTCATGGTAGGTGTCAGAGCAGTGGAAGGGGTTGGGGTAGTTTAAGGGACAGCGCTGAGTGGGGGAGTAGTGTAAGCAAAGGGGCAGGGTTTTAGGCCTTAGGGCAGTGGGAGGCAAATGGGTGGTTGGGGTAGTTTTTAGGGCTGTGTGGGTCGGGGTAGGTTTCAGGGCAATGGAAGGCGTTGGGGTGGTATAAGGAACAGCAAGGGTGTAGGGGAATAGTGTAAGTAAAGGGGCAAGGTTTTAGGCCATAGGGCAAGGGTGGTGGAATGGGTAGAGCGAGCGCTGTGGGTGAAGGGGGGTCGGGTAGTTTCAGTATAGATGCAGGGTTTTAGGAACAGCATGGGGTGGGGGCAGTCAGAGGGGTAGGCGAAGGGGTAGTGGCGACCTTAGCCACACATGCCCCTTCACCCTTCATGCCTATACCACGAAATTGCCTGGTAAAAGCATGTGTGGTAAAGGAATGCATGGTTAAGACACATTTGTGGTACTGCGCAGTATTTAACCATGCATGCTTCTATAGTAGAGCCAATCACTCAGAATGCACATAATCCAATATTTGCTTTGCATTGCACAGCCAGATACACTGTAACCTGTGCACAAGGTTGCACAATGCTATGCAGTCAGATAAAGACGGTTTAAACACTGCATTGTTGGTAGCTTATATGTAGTGCACCCAGAAACACATTGTATATGTTGCACAATTTGTCTTAACTGATTAGTGAAGATGGACACATAAGTTTTGTAGGGTGGTGGAACACCCTGATGGACTACTGCCTGCATGTTTTGAAATCACTGCTGGGAAACAACCATTACAATGCGGTCATTACATTGCATGCCATTACAACGCGGTTATCACAATGCATATGCCATTACAAAGCAAAATTTGACCACGCATATGCCTTTACAACACAAGTCTTTACAATTTCTTTTTTGTAAAGGCGTGAATGGTAAAGGGATATGTGTTTCAAATGTAAGTATTAGGTAAGTATTACATGTTTGTATATAAGTGTTTGCATGGGTTTTTAGGTTTTAGGGTGAGTATGGGTTTTTGGATGGCAAGGTTAATTTTAGGGTTTCGGGTGGGTATAGGTTTTTGCAAGGCAAATTTAATTTTTAGGGTTTAGGGTCGGTATTGGTTTGTGGGTGGCATGGGTAATTTTGGGGTGGGTATTGGTTTCTTGAGTGGCAAGGGAGATTTAAGGGTTTAGGGTGAGCATGAGTTTTTGGGTGGCAAGGGTAATTTTAGGGTTTACGGTTGGTACGGGTTTTTGGGTGGCAAGTCTATTTTTAGGGTTTAGGGGAGTATGGGTTTTTGTTTGGGAAGAGTAAGTTTAGGATGGGTATTGGTTTTGGGGTGGCAAGGGTATTTTTAGGGTTTAGGGTGGGTATGGGTTTTTGGGTGGCAAGAATAGTTTTAGGGTTTAGGGTTGGCATGGGTTTTTGGGTGGCAAGGCTAATTTTAGGGTTTTATGGTGGTATGGGTTTTTAGATGGCAAGGGTATTTTTAGTGTTTAGGGTGGGTATGGGTTTTTGAGTGGCAAGGTTACTGTTAGGGTTTAGGGTGGGTATGGGTTTTTAGATGGCAAGGATAATTTTAGGGTTTAGTGTGGGTATTGGAAAGCAAGGTTAATTTTAGGGTGGGTAATGGTTGAGGGTTTTAATGGAAGTTCATATATATAAATACAAATGTGTGTGTGTATATATATATAAATACAAATGTGTGTGTGTATATATATATATATATATATATATATATATATATATATATATACACACATTTGTATTTATATATATGAACTTCCATTAAAACCCTCAACCATTACCCACCCTAAAATTAACCTTGCTTTCCAATACCCACAGAATACATCGCATGACATCGCATGTTGTTTATACATGTTCTGGCTAGATAACAAACTGCCTGGTATTCAAGCTGACCAACATCATTGCCACAGTGGGCATAATCGTCTATAAATATGTGACATATAACTTCTTACTCTGCCTAAACCATAAAGTTGGAGTAACTTTTGCTCTTTAACATCTCTTCGAAGCTCGCAGCATTCCGCACATTCTAGAAAAAAACAAATCAAACAAATGAAAATCAAATAAACTAACGGTGATTAAAAGTTCAAAGTTAAAATTGAGACATTGACGTACATTATTTACATTATATACAATGAAAACTAATTCTGTAATAGGAAAAGACTGTGGCAGCTTCAAAACAGACAGTTTTTTGTATATATATACACACACACATTTGTATTTATATATATGAACTTCCATTAAAATCCTCAACCATTACCCACCCTAATATATATATATATATATATATATATATATAAACTCCAAATACCGTCTCTTCCCAATGATGTCCACTGGCAACAGTAAATACAAGAACACCGACTTGCATCAAAAGGTAGCCTTTTAATTTGTAAAATTCATAGGCAAATAATCCACTCTACGCGTTTCGGGAACATTTCCCTTGCTCACGAGTATTGTTAGCAGATTTGTGATTGGTTTAAATAAACATGTGACATTCCCCAAATCAAAAACAGTGAAAACAGACTTCCGCAGTTATAAAATTATAAACAAACATGAAGAAAGTGCCTCTTCTTGCGGTCACAGAATACAAAAATAACAATTGTACATCATGGCAATTTTTTGCAGAAAATACAATCAAATTACAATTTCGATCTTTCACTGGCTATTTGTTCATGGTCAATCAGTTTAACAGAGTCGGCCTTTTGCGTTATCTGCTATGCGTGTGTTTTTTGTTAGATTGAATCTAACTTTATTAGCTACCCTCCGTTGTTTGTAATGCAACAATTCCGCCCCAGTGGGCATTAGGCTTTTCTTCCATACAACAATTGCCGAACTGTATAAACAATGTAGAGAAATTATAACACATCGCGTAATGTACTTACAGACATACTGATCATATCAAATTGCCTTCTGTTATTCAATATCAAATTTTCAATGTATAATCAACTAAATCAAATATATAGTATGGGTGTACACAGTTACTTCATCGCGTACAATTTCACTCCTGCCCCAGTGGTCTATTTCCATAC
This sequence comes from Lissotriton helveticus, assembly GCF_964261635.1. NCBI lineage: Eukaryota > Metazoa > Chordata > Amphibia > Caudata > Salamandridae > Lissotriton > Lissotriton helveticus. The sequence continues at coordinate 962,042,992 of NC_136068.1, read as the reverse complement.
GTCGGTAAAAAATGACATTGCATGTTGTTTATACATGTTCTGGCTAGATAACAAACTGCCTGGTATTCAATCTGACCAACATCATTGCCACAGTGGGCATAATCGTCTATAAATATGTGACATATAACTTCTTACTCTGCCTAAACCATAAAGTTGGAGTAACTTTTGCTCTTTAACATCTCTTCGAAGCTCGCAGCATTCCGCACATTCTAGAAAAAAACAAATCAAACAAATGAAAATCAAATAAACTAACGGTGATTAAAAGTTCAAAGTTAAAATTGAGACATTGACGTACATTATTTACATTATATACAATGAAAACTAATTCTGTAATAGGAAAAGACTGTGGCAGCTTCAAAACAGACAGTTTTTTGTTGTTCTTTCAGACCTCAATTCTAAGAGACTTTTTTTGGGCAAAAACTAGGTGTTAACAAAATCCGTAGTGTCATCACAGTGGCATACTGAATAGTCTAACCAAAATGTACTGCAAGTTCCTCATTGCAGTTATGTCCTATGGGGACTAACGTTTTATACTGTATGATAAGTCTTGACTCTAATCTGCGCAGACATTGCACTCTATTGCCACCTCTCTCATTGTGTTTATTCATGTCTAAGACAAAGAAACTGAGCAAGTTGCTATTCTGAATGTGATGACTCTGGAAGTGCCGGGCAATCGGATATGCTTTATCCCCATTTTTGATTGCCCGGAGATGTTCCAAAATCCTAATTTTTGCTTTGTGGATTGTGCTGCCTATGTACGTCTTTTTACATGGGCAGAACAATGCATACACTGCAAATTCTGTGTTGCATGACGTGTGTTCTTGTATTTTAAAAGGTTGTGTACTTTTGACAATTTAACTTCTTTAAGCAGGCTTTGCAATTCCTGCACGTGTAGAACCCTTGTACTCCAGCTATCTTAGTGTTGGCGGGCTCTACTGCTTTGCACAGATGATCTTTAAGAGATCTCGCTCTTTTGAAAGTTACTTGCGGAGAAATCTCCACATATTTGGCTATGTCATATATATATATATATATATATATATATATATATATATATATATATATATATACACACACACATTCTTAATAAATTATGTGTGTGAAAATATATATAAACAAATATATAATACATCTGTGTGTGTATATGTGTACACACATATATGTACAAATATATATAAAGAGGTATACATATATATAATATACATATATATATATATATATTACCTACTGGTGGTCGCCAGTAGGTAGTTATAGTTAGGATTGTTTTCCATAGGGAAATCGTAACATTCTATTGGGAATAACTTTGGCGCCGGTTGAGGAATCTGCCTGAAATTTTCCTCAACTTTGCCTCGCAACGCTCCGGTCCTTCCCTGAAAGTTTGGGGGGGATCCGTCAAGCGGGGGCCGAGATAAAAGGGGGTCCCAAAACGTGTTTTCCCCATGTTAATTTCCATAGGCCGGTCGGACTCACTTTTAGCTCGAACGGCTGAATGGATTTTCACCAAACTTGGCAAAATTGTAGGGACTGGTAGCCCGATGTGCCTTTTCTATGTCTCAAGATATGTGCTCCAGAGTATTTTGAGTAATTTAGGTTAAAAAAAATATATATATCTATAAGCGCGCCCCGGTACGCGCACCGGGGAGCGCTCCGGGCGCGCCACACGACTTGCACACGGAAAGTTGATTGGTTCACGGGTGTCTGTCAACATTCCAAACAGACCGGAGTGGCCGCCATCTTGTGTCTCGGTAAGATCGAGACACAAGAGGTGGCAAAAACAAAGGGGGAAATAACCAAAAGGGGGCAGGGTAGACCCCCCCTGACCCCCTAGGTTTGATGTGTGGGTCATAAAAGGGCCCGCCGCATAAAAATATATATTTTTCAAAATTCGATTTTCGCGAGGGGAGCACCCGGTACGCGCCCCGGTGCGCGTACCGGGGAGCGTACCCTGGAGAAAAAACAATGACAGACTTCTTTACAAATGTAGCATTTTTTAATACATTGGAGGTAGTTCTTTTTCATTTTTTTAAGAACACAGCTCTTTGATGAGAATTGGAGGTAGCTCTGAAAAGAACTTTTGTTTTTCTTCTTTTTTTTAACAAAAACAAAAACAGGGAACTGGAAACAGCTCAACAGGAGCCAAAAAATAAAAAAAATTAGGCCTGGGGATGGCAGCGGTGGTTCTCAAGAGCTCGAACCATGAGTGTGACACTTTGCTCCCCATAGCAAAGAAGATGGTCACATTTTCGGCATTTTAATATAGCCTGATTAAAAGCAGGCTGAATATTTGGTATCATCTCCTGCTCACGCCGACGCACAGAAGGTGTTGCTCCACCGGTAGAAGTAGAGCCACCATCCCTGGGTGCCTCTCGTGCCAGAGCCCTGACACTCTCCCGTGCATAGTTCTGGGGATGTTGCCTTGACACGTGGCGTATCATCGTCCAGTTCCCGAAGCTGTATTTTTTTCTGGGATTTCCTCTCGATAAGATGGTGTGGCATATTTTACACTCCACCTTTGGAGCATTTACCTTCTTCTCCCCCTCTGGAATTTTGAAAAATTTCCAAATGAAATGTTCCTTCACAGTTCGTTCAGGAACCTCCTCATCAATGAAATCCTCAGTCTCATCACTGCTGCTGGATGCTCTTGCAGCCATGATAATAGAAGTAAATATGACACAGGTGCCAAAAGCAGGTCTTGCACTCACAAAAGTGAAACAAGAAGTGAAGGAAATGGGTGGGGATTTCAGTCTTTGTAAAAAAAAAAAAAGTTAGGAACCAATGAAAGGAGTTATTTCAAGGTCATATGACTTGTTACGCTTACGCTACACGCTCTGGAGCGCGCCCGGGGGCGCGTAGCGTAAGCGCGTCAGGACGTTGCGCGATCGCATGCGCTTGCGTGCTTCCAGGTGCGCTTACGCAGGGCGTCATATGACGCATCACGCGGTTAAGCGAAACGTCACGATGTTGTTTTCATTCGCGAGAATAGCGCTAACGGGACGCTCACCGGTACGCGCCCCGGGGCGCGCCGCAACATTGCGCTTACCCGTGCGTTCACCGGTACGTGCCCTGGGAGCGCTCCGGGGCAAAAAATAAAAAAAACTATTAAATAATTATACAATATAAAATTCGTTACAAATTTTTTTACTTTTAATACCTATAGAAATTTGCTATTAAAAAACCTATGAAATTCACTGAAAAAACCATAGGTTTCACACCAGTTATAGTTAGGAATTAGCATTTAAAAAACCTATTAAATTCACTGAAAAAACCATAGGTTTCACACCTGCTATAGTTAGCTGGAAGTTTTACTCGCATAAAACCATTGAAATTCCCACGTTAAAGTTAGTTGGACTCACTATAACTTGCGCGTGCAATGCACTGCTGATGACGTCACATATTACATCACTCATGACATGGTCAGTGACATCACTCATGACATCACTGATGACACCATCCAGTGAATGTGTGTCTTTCTGAAAAATAAATATTAGTGAGTAATGTTTAAATATTTAAATATATGTATTAATGTTTCACTTTGTGTATAAGTGGCTGAATGGGTTGGTGAGTAGCTACATGTGTAGGTATATGGGTTATTAGATGTTTTTTTAATATCAATATGAGTGTCTATATGTTTGGTGGGGGTGTTACTTAGCACATAGATGCATGAATGACTGACTCTCTGTATGTGTTTTGAATACAGCATATGTGCAGGACTGTATGGGTGAATGAGTGTGTATATGTGTATGTTAGTGAGTGAATGACTGTCTCACTAGTGTCTTTATCAGTAACTACATATGTTTTAATCTAGTATATGTGAATATTGATGTATATAAGTGAGTATATGTGAGAGTGGGGGATTGTAAGAGTTCCTGTTTAAATAAGTATGTGTTTCTATAAGTGATTGTTTAAAAGAGTAAGTATGTGTAAGTTTCCTTAGAAGTAAAGTGGTAGTGTGTGTATAGCTGTATATGCAAATAAATGGATGTTTAATAGTTTATTTGCATGTGTGAATATGTGTGAGAGTATCTTTTGGATGACTGTCATCAGGATATATAGGTGTATCACTATATATGATAAGTGAGTATATGTATGAGTGACTACATAGAACTGTTGGTGAATGAGTGGATGTGTATATAGATGGTGGAATTAATGAATTGGTTGTTGTAACTGGTATGGGTATCTCCATTTTTTAAAACATTTTAGTTTGTATTTTTGAATATGTGTTTCAAAGTTTACATTACAGTGAAAGGAGGTCTGTCACTTTGTCACAAGGATGGTGTCATCAGTGATGTCATGAGTGATGTCACTGACCATGTCATGAGTGATGTAATATGTGACGTCATCAGCAGTGCATTGCAAGCGCAAGTTATAGTGAGTCCAACTAACTATAACGTGGGAATTTCAATGGTTTTATGCGAGTAAAATTTCCAGCTAACTATAACAGGTGTGAAACCTATGGTTTTTTCAGTGCAAATATATATATATATATATATATATATATACATATATATACACATATCTGGGGTATTTACTTACCTGTAATTTTTAAACAAAACATACGCCGTTATCATGCATGCCTTAACCAAGAATATGTTAGTACTTTACGGGTAAATATAAAATATAAACCTATTACTCTAAATTGGCCCCAGCAACTGTAAATATTCAACAGTTTAAATTATGTGGTTAGTGTAAACGAATGATTTGAGATAAAGCGTAATTTGTAAAATGTTGTTAGTGCAATCAGATTACGAGCGCTGCCCTGCATGTGGCCTTTGTTTCGTCTACTCTAGAGGGACACACACCAAGACACTCACGAGGTAGGGTGGTGTGTGTCCGTCTTGAGTAGACGAAGCAAATCAGAATGCCCTTCTATTAGGTGAAATCTGAGTTTCACTGCTTCTTATCACGTAACACGGTTCCTTTCCTGCAGCTTGCGTCTTATGTCGTTCTCATTACGCTGCTCAGGCGGCTAACGCTCGTTCTACTCCGGTCATAAAAGGGAAGCCTCATACCGACCTTCAGAATCCAATTTCAGCACCCTTAATTCCTGGACAGCAACCAGCTCAATTCACTTTTAGGGGAAACTCGTCACGCCCTGCATTTCCTCTCGGAGATTTAAAGGGCATCTATCGCTCTTCTGTGAGGATAAACATGGGGTCCTTGGAATGTCCTCGGAAGGCGGATCCTTGGGAACGCTCCACGGGGAAGGGGTAGGGCCACCATTTTTTCCAAAAGTTGAACGCATGGAGCAACTTCATTGCTCTTTGCATCAAGATAAGGGGCATTCAGTTAGCAACTGGCGTAAGTCCATGAAGAAATCAAGTTGCACTTGTCACGCTCGATAATATATCTGGAGGGAGGCGACAGAGTCCACAAGTACAATTCTGGTAGGATCAGTGCAAACTTACCACACATAACATCTTCCCTCATAAACACACGAGTAAAGGAGAAGCAGCAATAAGGCATGCATTCTACAGACAAAGAATATATTCAGCAGAGACAGTAAGATTGCTAGGTGTCCACACAAACAATAAGTGAGAAAAAACAGCAATAAGGCAAGTACCCCTACCCCGCAGAACAGGGACAGCACAGAAATTATCAGAATTCACAAGAAAGGAAGGTGCACTCTGATAGAAGTCAGTCAGAAAACATAAGTATAGTCCATCAATCTTCTTTTTATTTAAAGTTGTTTTGAAACCGGCACACAGCCAACGCGTTTTATTCCCTAGTGCCACGGGGACTTCGTCAGGGCTTATGGGTAAAGTGAGAGTATTGTATATGATGACCAACAGGGACAACAAAAGTCACCGGGGAGTGTATATCACACATCTATTAGTAAATTTCAATTATAATGATTCCAAGTAGTTCTGAGCAATTTAAAAAGTTTCCAGAGTAAATCACAATTTGCTCCAAGGTTGGCGCCAAGATATAGAAAAGACAGGTACAAAAAAATCCTGTTTGGAAGTTCTTCACAGCGGCAGCAGTGAAATGGGCAGCATGATAACCGGTTATCATGCTGTCCATTACACTTCTGCCGCTGTGAAGAACTCCCAGGTGACTTTTGTTGTCCCTGTTGGTCATATACAATTCTCTCGCTTTAAGCGTAAGCCCTGACGAAGTTCCTGTGGCACTAGGGAACGAAACGCGTTGGCTGTGTGCCGGATTTAAAACAACCTTAAATAAAGAGAAGATTGATGGCCTATACTTATGTTTTCTGACTGACTTCTATCAGAGTGCACCTTCCTTTCTCTTGAATTCTCTTACAAAATTGGCATCCTTCAACGGCGGATGCCGGGAGTAGCTGCACCTTTTTTTGTGATATATGAAACAAGTGGAATTGAAGTGCTCAACCTTGGTTGGCCGTTGTGTGTTTTTCTGTTTTACAGAAATGATCAGAGGTTCCCTCGCAGAACACGGGCAACACAGAGCAAACATCTCAGGTGCAGACCGGGTACAGCGCAGCAAACAGCAGAGCAGCGATCCCTCACGAGATCACTTATCTGCTGTTCACTGAACACAGAACAGGCAGCACCAGTGGAAGGGAACTTCCCTCATCGAACAGGCATAATGTACGTTGCAGCAGTGTATGCTTCGAAAACGCACATCATGGACAAGGCAGATGCAATGAGGCTTCATTTACACAAAGACGCTGGACACAGACAGCACAGAGCAGCTTCTCTCGGGGGAATAACAAGTAAGACAGAACTAGCCGTAGATAACGCTGCACTCATACAGAAGAGCTAAAGCTGGGGTAGCAGCAGAGCAACTTTCCTTTCCACAGAGACAGCACGCACACAACACACGTGACTGCAATGCATACATCCGTCACACAAAACACTGAGGGCTGAGCAGCCTCCTCCCACCCAGAACAAAGACAGCACCAAACCAAGGCAGCAGTGTGGACTTCACTCACACAGAAGAGGCGTTGTTCGGAGACTAGAGGCACGTTCATTCTTCACCCAAAACACACACAGTAAACACAGTAGTAATGTATGCATCCTTCACACATACAACAGACTGAAAGTACAACAGCTTCCGCCCACTAAGAGCTAACACAGCAGCACGAAGAGCAGGGCAACTTTCTCACACACACACAGATACAGCAAGCACAGGGTTTATGTAGAACTCCAAGAATAGCATAGCAAAAATATTGACAATGCAAATATTGCGAAGTGTGCGTTTGAATGTATATATACATATTTTTATATGTGTGTATATATATATATGTGTGTGTGTATATATAAATATATATATGTGTGTGTGTGTATATATATATATATATATATTATACACACACACATACACACCTTGAAGATATAGTAAACCTACATTTACCTATATATACTCACCTTGCTGATATTTTATTTGCCAATATATTTGCGCCACAATATTTAAATTCAGCATTCCGGTACACATTGTCACTTTAACAGACAGATAGAGAAGATCAACAACAAACATTTCCTTTTCACTTGGCACAGACACACCACTACCGCAGCCTAAGCATGCGCCTCTCAGGTGCACAATTCAGTGACTGTGTTTTCCCTTTCTTCTTCCCATCACAGCACCGCAAGCATCTGATATCGCATAACCTTGCAGCTTCATCTCTTTGAAAGCAAGCCAACGACAACTCATCTGTGATTCCAGATCATCTGTAGGAGATATCCGTCTTTGGTTGTCAAACTCGTGTTTATTGTGAGTGAACCTTTGGGGATTATTCTGTATGGAAATATGTATCTTTTCTACCACACGCAGGGATCTTGTGTGACTTTTGTGTTAAAGACCCATACCTCGCACATATTTTTCGCTCAGTCGATTGTCAAGCACAATTTGTGTAGTGCACATAATTTTTTCTGCAAAATGTATGCGCATTAGGTACAGAATATACACGTTTACCTACACGTAGAGCAGGATACACTACTGAGAAGCAAGCCAAATAAACAGAAGTCAGGAGACGTTATCCAATGAGATTGCACAAAAAGAAGCGCAGTGCAAAGCGCAAAGACATGTCAGTGGCGCCCCCTTTTGGCTGGCTCCGTCCTCAGTACTTGTCATATAGGTAGGGTTGCCAGGCGATAGTCTGAAGCCAGGCCAGACAAGCCTGAAATTGCAGTCCATCCAGGAGAGGAGACATAAACCGAGGAAAGTTTTACTCTAAAATGATCAAAGAATCAAAAACTAGAAAGGAATATTCTTTCAGAGAAACTGAAGAATAATAAAAGGCTCTCGGCGAGAAAGAGCAGCAGGGCACTGTGCTTGGCCTTAGGGCAGAAAGACTGAAAAGCTTTGAAATCGCAGGCACTATTTTGCTGCTACACCTGGAAGAATGGGCGAGGCAGAATTGCAGACCACATTACCAAACCAAAGTCTTTTAAGAGAAAGTTCAGCCTACACTGGCAACGCCAAAGAAGGTATGAAGAGAGGGAGGTGACAAGGAGGCACAGACGGAGCAATACAGGTCGGAGGGATTGAAGGTGGGGGTGGACTAGAGGGAGGAGACAGGCGAGGATATAGGATGAACTAATGGAGGAATAAGTGGGTGGAGGTCAGCATACATTTAATTCAAATCTACAAATCAACATCCTCTAATAGAAATGTAGGTTAAATAAACTGAGAAAGAGAATAGAATGCAAATCGCATATAAAGAGACAGAACAAGGAAAGGGTGTGAGGAGGTGGAGTGAGTACTAGAGAAGCATCGAGGGTAAGAGGAGTGAGAGAGACTTAGGTTGAACTATATTAAAGCAGAACAAATACAGGGAAAGATGAACGAAGAGGGTGAAAGGAAAACAAGAAGAGAGAAGGGGGAGTTGGGGATAAGGATAACTAAGGAGGGAAGAAAAGAAAAATAGTCGTTGAGGAAGAAAGGACTTTAGCAAAACCCAAATCAAACCTTAACATTAATCCTAATGAAAAGGGGTGGGAGCACACATCTTCACCTCCCAGCATAGTTCGCCCCTTAGCATTATGGTAAATGCAGTTCATGGTACAAGCTTACTTGAATATTTACTGGAGTTTTACACCAAAGTTGGTGCAGGTTAGTGCTGTAAATCTCTAGACACGTGTTTCTGGACATCATCCATCATCAGTAGAGATAAAAACGAATTTAATCTGGGGTTGCTGAGAAATCTGCCACAATCCTTTCAGGTCTCAGTACCTCTCACAGGCACACAGGTGCATCTCCACAAGCTCATCAGCTCAATTAATTTAACTGTAACTCTAAACCTAGAACACAAACCCTAACCACAAACCAGCGGTAAGACCCAATCACAACACTTGTGTTCATCCAAACCTTAAAGCTAACCTGCAATCTAAGCATAATCATACATTTATCCCTAAACTTATTGTTAATGCAAGCAATGCTAATAATTCCAGTCCTCGTTCCACCCCTATCCCATTCACCTAACCATCACGCTCATACTAGTTGTAGCCTAATTCTTTCTAACACTAATATTAATTGTCACTCCAACTCAAACACTAATACCAGCTTTCAGGCAACCTGTATCTCGTGCTCTAACTGTAGAATAGCAGATCTCATTTTAGTGCAAGATCTGGCATTGCTGTGGTGCCTTATGTTAAAAACAAGATCTGCAAACCTTAGTCCAGTCTCTAGATGTCACCAGGTAGGTCTGTGAAACTGCCCTACCCACTGGCCTATGTAGCCTGGCTTGTCCCAACATTATTATTAATCTCAGCAGCAAGGCGTAGTGCAAACATTGAAGGAGCAGACCACAGTTTATCAGATCGAGAATGTCTGAGCTGGCTCCCAGTAGAGAAGCAGTGCATGCTCAGGACGGTGTGCATAACCTTCAAAGCACTTCACCAATCTACCTAGCATCAGCAATTACACGTCACTGGGCAAAATAGAAACTCCACAAACAAAGAAGCACTGATGCTTGTAGCTCTGAAATTCTACATAAACAAATGGCCTGGCCTTATTTAGAGATTGGTGAACGGAATACTCTGCCACACAGTGGCACATATCCTGTGCTCTGTATACAAAGGCCATAGGCTACAATGCACCTGTAATACATTTGTGTCTGAGTATCTTCTGGGTGCAATAACAGCACCCAGAATATGGATTTTTTATTTATCCAATAAAACTCCATATTCATGCATCATAACACCTAATACTAACACTTACGTTTGTGACATTTAATTGCAGCTCTCTCCAGCACCTGCACCGCCACATATGCAGTGTCATTCTTAAACCAAATATTGTAGCGTGAAGAACAAACTGATGACTTAATGTTTACTATAAGACAACACGTCTTTGCTAACATGGATTTATATGACTTGGATGCGTTTCTCAAAATATGTATCTACAAATTGTAAAATGCTCTGACATCATCCTGAACATTTCTTTGTAAATATGTATGTTTATTATTTGGAATCATTTCTCACATTATTTTGTAAAAACAAACAAACTGTAGAGTACTTTAACGTAGTCTGCATGTGGTATAACATTTCAAATAAGGAAATAAAAACGTAGAAATTGCCAGCATTCGCAGGGTTCTAATCTTTATGGAATGTTCTCTGACACCCCACTGTACAACCGGCGGCCATGTCTACATTTCGGCAGTTGCAGGGCAATGCCTGCAATGTTCAGCTCATGGTTTGTGCACGCAGAGGGGCGCAGCTGGCACCGGAAGTACAGCTAACAACAGGCGGGACATAAAGAAAGGCAGAGTTAGTCACATCTGAACTAGACAATGGCGGAGTGAAAAAGGCGGGAGTGGCGCACCCCAGCCCCCACCTCCCCACCAGTCTTCTGCTGCGGTTGGGAAGGCTTTGACTGCATGCTCTGCCATCTGTCCCTCTTCTCTCTCTGCTGTACTCTCACACAGGATGAAGCCCACTCTCCCTTATGCTGCAGATCTGCAGCCAGCAGCCTGATTTCTCAGGCCTGGTCCAAGAATACTCCCCCCCCTCACCACCCACCTACCTTGTTTGTGAAGGAGAGGAACTTGACAGAAAAGTTGTTTGACCTCCGATTCACCTGCAGAACTTGCAGGACTGGGGCAGCGGAGACACCAACACCCCCTCTATCGCTGGCAGCATTCCGTCATTGCTGCACTGACTGTCAATATGCAGAGTCAAAGGCGTCAGACCGCCCCGCTCCTACTGCGCACGAGGGGCAGGGCACCTGAAGAGGCAGAATGCCTCCCGGTAGTGCGCGGGATGGCATAGAAAAAAGGCTGAAATAGAGTAATACACCGGAGTGACATATAGAGAATGTTCCCTTTCCATGGGCCAGTGGCAATTGCCTACTTTGCCCGTGCCTTAAAACCAGTGCTTATTTTGAGCCGGTGGTTTCCGGTCTTCGGCACCGGCACTTAATTACCAGCACAGATCTTATGAGTCTGCCACATGGAGGTGCTGTCTGTCTAATTTAGGTATGAGCATAAAAACATCTGTTTATTCATTCAATTTACGTTTACAATGCAGCCATGGCCGGTAGTAGGTGTGACTGCAGGGTGGTGACGTGGGGAGGGGGAGGGGCAGGGTGGGGGGTAGTAATGTATGGATTACAGACTTTAACAGGTAAGTAAACATTTAAATAAATAAAACGAATTTCGTTGTGTGGACTGCATCACATTTGGTGATGCAGTGAACACAACGAAATTTGTTTTATTTATTTATATGTTTACTTACCTGTTAAAGTCCGTAATCCATACATTACTACCCCCCACCCTGCCCCTCCCCATCCCCACGTCACCGCCCTGCAGTTACACCTACTACCTGCCGTGGCTGTTACAATGACTAATGCCGGCGGGGAGTCGTGGCTACGAGCCGACCATGGCGGACGTGTAGTTTTTGAGCTCCGTCCGTAGCCCACGATACATGCTGCTTATCCTGCTCCCCAGTGACACCACCCATCTGAATTCATCACCCGAAGCTTCAGCAAGGGAAAGAGAAGCGGCGACGGAGAACTGCCACCCTCCGACGCCGTCTGGAACCGAGGAAGGACACAGTGCTCGCCGGGGCCTGCTGTCTCGAGTGACGCCGCGACCTCAATTTACGGGAGGGCTGACCTACTGCTTGCTGCCGGCGGAACTCTGCGAGGGCGCCGGAGGTAACTGTGGGTGCTGGGCACAATCGCACGCCTGACCCCCTACATCGGCTCCTCCCGCCCAGGTGCACCCCTTCCGAGACGCCCCGTGGGACCAGCCCTGCCCTCCCGAGTCCGCCCTAGGCCGGCGGCGCACCCGGACCGGACCACCGCCTAAGGCTCCACCACAGTGCAGTCCACATACCTCCAAGAGCCTGAGCGCTGCGTGAAGGCTGCGGAGTCCAGGCGAGTGCCGGAGCGACCAGAGGACCACTGCACCAGATCGGGGGAGGGCGACGGCTGCGCAGCGCAGGCCGGCTCCGCGGCTGTATTGGCGGACGCCATCTTGCCTCCTCTCCGGGGTCACGGGGAACACCAAGCTACCAGCGCAGGGAGTTACCATCACCGGGGCTCCAAGCCACGACCACGGAGCCAAGACACAGGGAACACAGCGAGACACCTGTGGAGTCCCTGCTTACACCCTGCCGGTGACGGACCCAAGCGCCCATCTGGGCCGCGGCATTAGGGTAACGACGTCACACCTGGGAATACTTCTGCCGGGACTGCTGCGCGACGCTTCTGCCCTCCCCTTTGTAGAACCCCTTGTGCCACGCAGCAGACAATACCTGCCACCCGCGCCACAGTTCACAATACTGCTCCAAAGAGGACGCTACTCATAGCGCTGCTGCATGTCTCACAGGCGCTACAATTGACACGGAACCGGTGGATCCCCCCAGCCCACGCGGGCTATTGAGCTACTGATGCCCTGTCTCCTGTTGGATTACCTATTGCAGGAACAGCCTGGACACAGGATATTGTGTGCCGCTATGCAGTGGAGGTTGTGAGGGGGGCGTGCGGTCAGCAAAGCGTCGCCCTGCTCACTAGATCCATGGGGAGACACAGAGGCAAGGCCCAGGACCAGGGCGCATCGACGGATATGCAGTCCACCGGCTCGGAAGACCCGCTGGCCTCTTCCAATATGGACGTTATCCCACCGACAGGGAAAGGGACACAGGACGCCAAACTGGACCTTATCCTGAATGAAATACGGGCAACAAGAGAAGCGCTCGAATCACGTATGGACAACATGGCGACCGGCCTATCATTGCTCCGGGCAGATCACAACAAACTGGCGGAGAGGGTATCGGAGCAGAAAATCGCACTGAATGATCTCATACCCCAACAGACAGAACATTCCACGAAGCTGGAAGGCATGGAAAAACAACTCAGACAGCTGTGGGACAAGGTGGATGATGCGGAAGGACGAGCCCGCCGCAACAACGTCCGCATTTTGGGCATTCCGGAACGCAGTGAGGGGAGGAATCCTACTCAGTTTGTGGAAGACTGGCTCAAAAAGATGGTAGGCCCGGAGGATCTGACTACCCTATACAGCGTGGAACGAGCGCATAGGATGCCCTCAAAACCGCCGCAACCAGGAGCACCCCCGCGCCCTTTGATCGCACGCCTCCTTCACTACAAGGATCGTGACACAGTACTACGCGCAGCGCGGGAGAAAGCACCACTCTGATACGAAGACAAGACTATGTCCGTATACCCAGAGTTCACTCCAGCGGTGCAGCGCGCCAGGTCCACCTTTCTGGGGGTCAAACGCAAGTTGCACGAACGGGAACTGAAATATGCCCTCCTATTCCCGGCCCGCCTCAAGATCCTACATGGCAACAGATCACACTTTTTTGACTCACCAGAGGAAGCGGAGGAATGGATGGAAGTAACGCTCACGCCACCGACCTCACAGGACCCATTTGCCAACGGCGGGGGCGTCGGCCATCGGAATCAGCCAGACCGACGACGCCCTACCTCAGATACTGGCCAAGGCCCCTCAACACGGACCTCACCGAAAGGACAAGATGCAACAAACCGATCGGAGGAACGGACAAAGGTGGCGCAGTTGACAGAGGAAGCACTAGCCGCTCACGATGCAGACACGGCGAGAGACGTGGCCAGCATTTCAGACACGCATACGGAAGTATCGGGGTCGGCGGACAGCTTACAGCTCTTCCCCAAGATCACGGCGCAAATGGCTGAAGAATTTTAACAACAGCGCCTTGAACAATGCCTGGGTGGTAATGTATGAACAGCAAAAATAGACACACACGGGTGGGTGGCCTGGGGGATGTACGTGCTATGGGCTTGCTATGTCACCGCAGGTCAGCACAAATCGGGACCAAATAGACTACACCCCCCGTCATATGAACATGGTTGTGTTTGACTATTACCCATGTTGGGTATCGTGGTTTGGACCCCGTGTCCGTTTATCTGGGGACCTCAATGTTCAGGGGTTAACTGTTAAAATGGCACTCCACTGTCACCACAGGGTATACTTGGCATGCTCACCCACGGGCTCAACAATTCCACATTATGCAATCAGTTATGGGGCCACTTAATGTTTACAATTTGTGCACCTGGAACGTGCGGGGCATGGGTTCGATCCACAAAAGACACAGGATATTGGCTCAACTCAACCGTAGGGGGGTCATGATAGCTTGCCTCCAGGAGACACATCTGAACAGTGCTGAGAACTCGAAACTGTTGAAGAAATGGAGGGGTCAACTCTTTGCTACATCCTACTCTGCATTCTCAAGGGGGGCAGCTATTTGGCTTCGTAATTCTGTACCTTTCAAACCAGTTGAGCAGAGAATTGACAAGGAGGGGAGATATGTATTTGTGAGGGGCATACTGGATGGCACCACTGTTGTGCTCGGATGTGTATATGCGCCAAATTCGGGTCAATCGGATTTTTTAACTAGACTTAATGGTGTTTTAGCGGATTGGGCAGGATATCAATGGATTGTTGGGGGGGATTTTAATGCTGTGTTGGATGTCACATTGGACAGATCACACCCACCCCTACACGCCGCCGAAAGCAGGAAACAGGCGATTGCACTAACACAGTGGGCAGAAGGGTGGGACCTAGCAGATACATGGCGTAGCAAACACCTACTTGACAAGGAATATACCTTTTTCTCCCCGCCACACCAACTGCACACCAGAATCGACCGCGTGTTCTGCTCCTGCTCTTTACTGGGGGCGGTTCTCACGGCACAACATATGGGAAAGACACTCTCAGACCACAACCCTGTCGAACTGGAGATGCAATGGGGGAGGCTCCTGACACCGATACCGACCTGGAGGCTGCCCACGGAACTGTTGGAAGACAATGTCTTCAAATCGTCCATGGCGGACACCATTGAGGCTTACTCTGCTACGAATACTGACACTGCTAGCTCCAGACGATTGGAGTGGGACACGTTCAAAGTCTTCATAAGAGGGGAGGCGATGGCCACCCGGGTGGGCATGAAGAGGGAGGTGCTTGATAGCATTAAGGAAGTAGAGGGTAGACTGGCAATGCTAGAGAACGAAGCAGTGGGCACAAACCTACACATTACGCCACTACAAGAAGCACACATACGGCATGCTGAGCTACTTGAAGACTTAAGATTACTGGACTATCGCGAATACACTAACAGACAGCACACTCAGGCTGATCGGTCAGGTCCGTTGTTAGCCCGCATTCTACGGGACTCCCCGACACACCTCCCAATCTTGGAAATTATAGACCAGGAAGGTTCAATGGCCTCGACTCAATTAGGGGTCAACACCGCATTCAAGAACTACTACACCACACAGTATGGCCCGCACCAGCCCCTCTCACAAACGGCACTGGAGAACTTCATGGAGGGCTTAGATCTGCCCCAGCTCACTGGTAGGCAACAAGACGACCTGAAGCGTAATATCACCACAGCAGAGATTAAACAAGCGATACACGCCCTCCCGAGGAATAAAACTCCTGGGACGGACGGCTTACCTGTAGAATTTTACGAGACATTTATGGACCTACTCGCCCCACGACTACAAATCATCTACCAAGAGGCACTACGGGCTAATTCCCTGCCACAATCATCCCTCCAGGCCTTGATAACTTCCCTATTAAAACCGGGCAGAGACGGGATGCACCTGGCTAACTACAGACCCTTGTCTCTCCTTAATACTGACTATAAGATACTGAGCAAAGTACTGGCAACTAGACTGGCGCAGCACATCCCCCAACTGATCCACCCCAACCAGTGCGGGTTTGTACCTGGCAGGAGCACAGCTATGAACCTCCGTAGACTAGCCCAACTGATGCTACGCGACCAGGCGGATGTACGCACTGAGGGCTGCATCTCACTAGACCTAAAGCAGGCCTTCGACTCCCTCAGATGGGATTTCATGTTTGCAACATTTGCAAAATTCGGGCTATCTCCGGAATATGTTGCATGGGTCAGGCTACTATAACCCACCCCACGGCGCGGGTGCGAACGTCCAGATGCATCTCTGAGCCCTTGGCCATTGCAAAGGGTACCAGGCAGGGGTGCCCACTCTCCCCGCTCTTATTTATCCTGGCGCTCGAACCGCTACTTTGTAAACTCCGGAAGGAGGCTTCTCACCGTGGCATTCAGAGAGGCGGGACGACACACGTGGTGTCCGCCTATGCTGATGATATTATCCTGTACCTCCGTGATCTGAGGGGTGACCTGAACCCTATACCCACACTATTTGAGGAATACCGGTTGCTATCGGGCCTCACAATAAGTGAACCCAAGTCGTATGGTTACTGCTTTAATGCCACTGGTCCACCTGCATCACTGCATTTCCCGCCGTACACTTTCCAAATGGTGGACACAACTTTCCGCTACCTTGGGATCCAAATCTACAGAGGTGCAGAGGAAATGATAGACGGCAACTTGGGCAGAGCAATGAGGGCGCTCAAATCACAGAAACAATTCTGGTTGTCGCTGCCTTTGTCGGTGGCGGGTAGCGTGGCAGTATCCAAGATGGTGGTGCTTCCCCGACTCATCTACTATTTCACTAACTTGCCATTCCTGATTCCAGCCTCAACTTTCAAGGCACTAGATACACTACTAACGGAGCTCATATGGGGATCAGGGCGGAGACGCATAGGACTTGCTAAATTACAGCTTGCCTCTGGGGCTGGGGGAATGGGAGCACCGGACTTCAGGGCCTATAATTTTGCCTGTCAGCTGCAATGGCTGGCATACTGGCTAGCAGGCCGGAACCTGCATGAGATTGACATGACAGAGGAGGATCGCTCCAAGGGGAAAATTCATATCTTGCTTTTGCCCCAATCGGAGTTACCTGGGGACACTCCCCCTCTTCTCCGACTGGCAGTGCAATATTGGCGGAAAGCCGTAAAGTACACGACTCCCATGACTTCATACGCCCCTACAATTCCGCTATTGGGTATCCCGCTGGAATCGGGAACACTCACGGCCCGCAAGCTCACACCATGGCAGGACGCAGGGGTAACGCACATTGGAGGCCTCTTCGTAGATGGACGCATGTTGTCCTTTGAGGACTTCAGGGCCACACATAATGTCCCGGGAGGTTCGTTCCTCCTACATGCTGGTTTACGTCACTACGTGACAGAGATGTGGGCGCGAGAGGGCGAAGAGCCACCCACAAACCCATTACTAACGATGCAGTACCTCATGGGAACGGGTAGCCATCTGACTAGATGGCTTACCGCTGGAATCAGAACGGGGAGGGCGATCTCATTACTGCCTCTTAAGGTCAAATGGGGGGGAGACATAGGAAGGCCACTCGAGGATAAAGAATGGGAGCGTATCCTTCAATTTCCCCAAAAAGTGGCTAGAAACCCGAAGTTCAAGTTTATTCAAGTGATGGTCTTGCACCGGGCGTATCTCACGCCACGCCGTATACACGCTATGTTCCCTGACGCTGATGACACCTGCCCTCGATGCAGAGCAGATGATGCCTCACTGATACACATGCTATGGGACTGCCCGAAATTGTGCTATTATTGGACCACTATACACGAATCGCTTACCAAAGCGGGTGCTCCCCTACTAGCACACACCTTAGAACATACAATACTAGGGCTAAGACCAGTGGCGCGTAAAAGAAGTGTGTCGACACGCTTCACTGATGTGGCCATGCTACTTGCAAACCGCGCGATAACCATGCGGTGGAAATCGCCCAAACCACCCGACCCTGACATGTGGAGGACAGAGGTTGTACGATGGGGCAGGGCAGAGGGGGAGGCGCTACAACGCGAGGAACGTAGGGGCCTTAGGAAGACGCTGATATCACTAGACTGGTTTACCATGTTAGGGGCTTTTGAGGCGGAGGGGGACGATGAATCTAATGTCTCGTTGTCCGCAGCTTGACTTATGAGCCGTCCTCCATACACCACAACTTGCCACGGACGTGCTTGGTGCACCCCGAAACACAGCACTGGGGAAACCCACACATTTTTTGTTTATGTCTCTGGCTGATTGTACGGAGTAATGTATTAGGAAAAAACTGTTTTTGGGCGTAGCCAATTACCGATAGATATATGCAATTACGAAGTGTGAGTGCCTAGGGTGGGTTTACAAGGGGTGGCGGGCAAGGGTTTATTGGGGGTTATGTTTGGTTAACTGCACTGCAACAAAATGAAAATTTATATTACACTTGATACTATTGTACCACACAGAGCGTATTAATGTGCGATTGCTTGTATACCAACTGTACCACGCTACTGCTCTACTTACTATGCAAATAAACAAATTTTCAACAAAAAAAACCAATGACTAATGCCGGCCTCCCAAGCCGTTCTTATAGCTGTTGGGGCCAGGAATAGTATGAATAGTTAGACTTGTTAAGGGCGTGCTGGTTAATTGTTGAGTTGGCACGGTCTTTGGCAGCACTAGCAGGGACAATGGATGGTGCAAGATGTACTGTCCTCCTGATGAGGGCCCGGCACTAATTATTATTCAAATTATGCACTGCTTAAAAACGTCTTTTTATCAAATTGCAAAATAGAGTAATCTGAAAGGATGTATGACGGAAGAACACTAGCTATTACAACGCGTGCCGTTACATCGCAGTCATTACAATGACTGCGATGTTACCACGCTATGCCATTACAACGCAAGTCTTTACATCGACTAGCGCTAGATGGCGTGCTAACATTATAAAAGTGTAATTTACTATTCCAACTCCAGTCCACTTAACAGTAGGAAAGGTGTTGGGATAGTAAACTACACTATTTGTAATGTTAGCACGCCATCTAGCGCAAGTCGATGTAAAGAATTGCGTTGTAATGGCATAGCGCGGTTACATCGCGGTCGTTGTAACGACCACGTTGTATCAGCATGACAGTGTAGTGACCGCGTTGTTAACAATGTTTCCATCTGAAAAGTCAGATCAACACAGGGTCATTTCAGAGCTCCCGGATAGCCCTATTGGGAGGAGGAACGGTTGTAGCTCACACGAGTTTGTTGCATGTGTTGGTGGCCAGAGCTCGCTGGTTGCACCACTACTCAAAAGGCGGTGTGGATTGAGCCATGAACCTTAAATGTCAGAACTGAGGCTGTCTGAAGTCCCAGTTCCCGTCACAGGAGACATGCGTTACAACGAAGAATGCAAGCTGGATGTTGGCACTGCCTCGCCTGTAGGAAGAACCCATGGTTGAATATCCGGAATTAACACAGCACACTTTGCATGGCTACCACCAATCGTAGTTGACACTAGATAGATAGCAGGGCTGGACTGGGATCCCAAAGTAGCCCTGGCAAAGTTTGTCAGACCAGCCCCCTACGGTGCACAGCAAGTGCAGCAAGCGAGACTGACAAACACAAAGGGGGACTTTGGGGGCTCTCCCCGTGGAACATTTGGGGAAAAAAGGTGCATCGTATAACACATTTGTCATTACATATTCATTAGTGTTAGCGTTTAAAGCATAGTAAATGATGACCTTTCTGTGCACCAGGAAATGACATTCTTTGTTGGGGCTCTCACTATTACCCTCCAACGATGCTACTCGTCCCTCTATAGGTGCTCTCTCACATGTATTTCATTTCTTTTATAGCACCTCTCATACCAGTGTAGGGTGTTGGAGCACTTTACATCACATACACATACAGTGACAATGAATCATACATGTGTAAATCAGTGTATAGAAAATGTTACATAAGACAAAGGGGACTGCAAGGTGTAGGCAGAGGGGGCTCAGCCGCAATGGCAAAGGAGCGTTACCCCACTGGCTCATAGCCAGCAGTTGAAAACCAAGATGATATCCAGGCCATGGGAGGGGGAGGAGGAGTGGTGTGGGCACTTTTACATGTGCATGTCAGTTTGGCTGGCCATCTAAACTGACATGCATACTTAGGTTTCTCCAACCCGGCTGTATTGCACACCGGGTTGGAGAAACAGCACAGACTGCCTGTTCCTGAGTGAGCATTGATTCAGTCCACTCATGCCAATCCCAACACGGCTCTCATGCTTGAGAGCAGTGAGGGGATCGGATGGAGAGTCTGTGATACTGGCCCAGGCAAAACAGAGGAGCACAAGGTGGCCGACACCAGCAGGTAAGTATTTTTTATTATTAACCCTGCACTCCCCTGCATGCTCCCCCAAACCCTCCCTGTCCCAAAACATTCTCCACCTATCTTACCAATCTAAATCAGTGTCAGCCGCCACTACGTGTATGAATCACGCTATCATGGATAGTGTCTCAAAGGATTCTGTGTATGAGTGCTCTGTTTTGGTGTGAAAATTCTATAAATAAAGTTTTTTTTAAAAAGAATCACATTATCCATACTGGTAGTTTTTTTTTAAGAGTGCTTGGTTTGGAGAACCACAAACTCAGGATTCAGAACATAACACAGTGGTTAGTGTTGACTTTAGTAATAAGAATTTATTTCTACCCAAACAAACCTTTTTTTTAGCAACGTCAGATAATAAAAGACTGGGGAAAAAGCACAACTTTCTAACCTGTGCCATGCGTTTTGCATGCAGCTCTGTGATGGCAGTTCATAGCTCACTATGCCAGATTACAATTGTAACCTGTGAACTGCACAGTAACAAAAAACCTCTGTAAAATAGCAGTATCCACTGAGCATGGTACATGCACCTTGCAGCAGGCATATTAACCCTCTGTGCTGCCATCGATGAGTCAAAACTGCCACTAGACAAACTTCAATCTCTCTCCAGCAGGTACATTAATCACCAAAGTTATCTTGACACCTTTATTGTTGTCTGAAAACGAGTAGTGGCACTGGTTTGCTACCAGTGGCAGGGCGGGCGAGGGGGACATAGGGGTCATGAATTATATATTTTTTTACTTCAGCCAGTTGCGTCCCGCGCTGTGCTCCTCTGCTTCTCTTCTTCAGGCACATGCTCCCAGCCTGCCCTGCGGCCAGTCCTGAGGCAGCTCTCACTTGAGAGCAGCTTCAGGATTGGCCTGAATGCCCTCGATTAGCACTCCAGGACAGACTGGGAGTCTGTGCCTGCTCTCTTCAACCCCAGCAATGCCGCTGGAGTTGGAGACAGGTTCACTGTGCCTGATGGTTTGGCCGGCGTAAGACGGCCGGCCATATTATCATGCTCAGTGAAGGGAGTGCACTGCCACTCCCCAGGCTCCACCCCAAGACTCAGCAGGAAAGGAGAAATAAAACAAGTGTCAATTTATTTTTCCTTTCCTGCCGTTTTTGGGGACGATACTCTTCCACCACTGCAGAGGAGCTGCCGCTGCAGAAAACTGCTGGATATACAAGGAACTTTGCAGTGCTTTTCAAACTCCTGCAATGCTACAGAACTGGGCCCCACCCTTCCATCATCCTGGGTAAACGCCTGATGCCCGGTAGGCCTGTCCAGCCTCGGTAAGTAGGTGCTGGATTAGAGCCCTGCATACCTTGTAAAGGAATAACAACAGGGCTGTGCGCCTGAAAGCCCTTCATCGTTAGGGCAGACTCGGTCACGTGTGATTGACTCCACCTCAAACCTCCCACCCTCCCAGAGCCTGTGTTGATCCTCGCAATGATTTTTTGGTTTGCCTCCCATAAACATTCTGTTGTCGAATCTCTCTTTCTATACCTTATGTTTTTGATTTCGAACGTTGCTGAGGACCAGATTCCACCCGTGTTTTTATCCGCGTAGCTCTTCAACTGTTGCAGCATGTCTTAGCACTCCAGCATCCTCCACCCCCCACGCAGCAGAGCCCTAATACGTTCAGAGGATGTTCGCTCTTGTGCTAGAAATATTAGCTTTGGGAGGGAAGCAACCCAGGCACGTCCTCATTACAGGCAGCCCTTAACTCTGAAGACAAGATCATTGGTGAAGGATTTCTCTTTATCAGTTGGGAACCTGGGCTGGAATTAAAATACAATTAATAGAAGGTGATAGGGAGGGCAGAAGGGGGAGTGCGGGAGAGAAGAAGAAAGGTGAGGATATACAGCCAGACAGGGAAAGGAGGTGGACGCATGTGCTCAATGAAGAGGATTAGAGGTGACTGCAGCAGGCAAGGAAAGGAGAACTGTCGGAGAACTGTCGGTAATGTCAGGAAGTAATGTCACAGTGGTGTCACAAAAGCCCCCACATCCCCCTGGTGCAAAGCGAGCTCCACAGGGCCCCCTTCGGCAATAGCACGAGCAGTGGGCCACTTGCCTGGGAGCTTCTGACTGTGCCTGGAGCGTAGGTGACCCCTTTCCATGGGCCTCATTTATGAAAAGTGACGCATCGCTGTGTGAAAACAGTGATGCGTCACTTTTCACTGCGCCCTCCTTGCGAGACCAATGATGCGTCATATTTACAGTATGACGCATCATGGCTCAAGGAGTTACAGATACATCAGTATTTCTGACGTATCTGTATGGCGCAAAAGTGACGCATTGCTGGAGCGTGTCACAAAAGTGACGGAACTCCAGCAATGTGTCCTTTCACATAGGGCAAGCCCCATGTGAAAGGGCCTGCGTCAGTCTTACGCCTGATGTGAGGCAGGCGTAAGAACTTGACACATTTGTGTCCTAGGAGTGGCGCAGTGAAATCTTATAGATTTCACGGCGCCACTTCTATGACCCTGTCTTGCGTCAGAACGCCCCCTGCATACATTATACCTGGCGTAGGTATAATGTAGCGCAGGGATTTACAAAGTGACGCATCTACCTAGATGCGTCACTTTGTAAATATGTGCAACAAGGCACATTTTTTACGCTGCTGGTGCGTCACAAAAAGTGACTCGAACTAGCCTCAAACTTCCAGCATTTCAAAAGTACTTAAAAGCTTTTCAGCAACACAGATTTTCTTGAAAACCAGTGGTTTATCTCCGACATCTTTGAAACGTGGCACACAAAACTGCAACATTCTTCTTATGTTTAGTATCAGGACACATAATTACCAATTGGCGTCTGCCTAGCGAGGGAAATTATCTTATTGACTTCTTTACATCCTTCTGAAAATAAGGAATTGTGAGAAAATTGTAGTATTAGTTGAGAGGGGTGAGAACTCACCTCAAATACTAATCACAATCTTAGTCATGTGAACCACAAAAGTCACTAAATAAACCTGTGCTTAGCCCTCAGGTAGCATACCATGAAGCAGTCCAGGTTAATTTAGAGGCAATGTGTAAAGTATGTATGCAACACTTAAACAGTAATAAAGTAAAGCACAGGAATAATCCCAAACTAATTTAGAATCACAGAGTAATTTTTAATAAATAAAATGAAACCAAAATGACAACAATCCAATCAGTGGAACCAGATTGTTATGAATTTTTAAAGTTCAAAATACTGCTAAAAAGTGCAAACCTCCAACTATGGTTATCTGGTTGTGCCGGGCTGGTGCAAAGTCACAACCTCACGCCGACTGTGATGGAGCGTGGGCCAGATACAGGACAAGATTTGCCCCAATGCATGTTTTACTTTCTTTCTTTGATACAAGGGTGGTCATGGCTTTGCAGGGTTCTGCACAGCTTTGCTGTGGATCGGGGAGGCTGCAAGTCGGGTGCTGTGTGGTTTTGTGGGACTCTGTGGGACTCTGCAATGCTCTGCAACGGATCCAGTGAAGTCTTCAGTGAGGAGCCACACAGCACAGCTCTAAAAGCCTTTGCATCACTCGGGATAACTCTGCGTTCGATTCAGTAAGGCTCTCAGTCTGGATATGAAAAGCTCTGTGGGGCTGAGCATCGCTCTGAATTAGATCCAGCAAAACCTCCACTTAGGGAGGGAGAAGTTAACTCAGACTCCATCCAAGAGACGAAACGCGTTGGCTAAAAGAAGTTGATGGAATAAAAACACCCAAGAAGATAGAGTCTCTATCATTGTATTTTGATAATACTTGAGTATATCATACTGTTATTTGACTTGAATTGTGTGTGCTTCGAATATTGTTAATTGTTTATTTTCAATCTTAGATTAATGGTTGGGTAAGCAGGGTGCAACTCCCCATTCTGAACGCACCGCAAAAAACGAATCATTTTGAACGGATTAATATCTGTTGTTGTAATATCTATATGAGCACCTGAACCCCTTGCGCTCAGCTCAGTAGACATTACAAAAGGATAGGCAGCTAGCTGTATAGGCACATTACCCATCACAAATAGACAAAATGAGTGACAACTTAGATCATGATAGGCTTGTGGAGGAATTACTTGAGATCCTGGGCAACGGCAGCACTATAATAGAGGCAGTCAGAAGTGGGAACCCACTGGAAAATGAGGGACTCATTGACAAGTTTTTAAGACAAGAGAAATTGAAACGTAATGAAATGTCAAACTGGTGGGATGGGGCCACACTTAGACAACACATGAAACTGAATAAAATTCCTAGAGGCCTCAGATCCCAGATCATCCTTACATACGATGATCTGGATGAAGATCTCCTGAGTCTATGGGAATAGTAATTAATATCTAGCTCAATAAAACTGATAGACATTGATATTCTAATCTATTCAATACCTTAAGTCCTGAGAAAGTCATAGGGGTGACACCCCAAAGCGACAAAATGCATTTGCTAAAAGAAGTGGATGGAATAAAAACACCCTAGAAGATACAGAGTATCTATCATTGTGTTTTGATGATACTGGAGTGTATCATACTGTTATTTGACTTGAGTTGTGTGTGCTTCGAATGTTGTTAATTGTTTGCTTTCAATCTTAGATTGATGGTTGGAGAAGCAGGGTGCATCACACCATTCTGAACGCACCACAAAAAAATAATCATTTTAAACTGAGTAATATCTGATGTTGTAATTTCTATATGAGCGCCTGAACCCCTTGCGCCCAGCTCAGTAGACATTACAAAAGGACAGACAGCTGTATAGGGACATTATCCATCACAAATAGACAAAATGAGTGACAACTTATATTGTGACAGACTTGCAGAGGAATTATTTGAGAACCTGTGCAATGGCAGCACTGAGATAGAGGCAGTGAGAAAGTGGGAACCCACCAAAAAATGAGGGACTCTGTGACAAGTTTGTAAGACTAGAGACATTGAGAAGTAATGAATTGTCGAGATGGTGGGATGTGGCCACACTTAGGCAATACATGAAACTGAATAGAATTCCTAGGGGCCTCAGATCTCAGATCATCCCTACATACGATGATCTGGATGAAGATCTCCTGAGTCTATGGGAAAAGGAGTTAATATCTAGCTCAATAAAACTGATAGACATTTATATTCGAACGTATTCTATACCTTAAATCCCGAGAAAGTTGTAGGTGACACCCCAAAGTGACGAAACGCGTTGGCTAAAAGAAGTGGATGGAATAAAAACACCCAAGAAGATATAGAGTCTCTATCATTGTGTTTTGATAATACTGGAGTGTATCATTCTGTTGTTTGACTTGAATTGCGTGTGCTTTAAATAAAGATGGCTTTCTTTTGAATACTATGCACCCTGCTCTATGGGCATTTTGGGCTTACCTTAGGGGTGACTTGTAAGTATTAAAAAGGAAGGTTTAGGCCTGGCAGAGGGTTTATTGTGCCAGATTAAAAAAGCTTTATGAAACTGCACAAGCAGGCTGCAGGATCAAACCTGGTGATATGTTTTACACCCTCACATAGTTCACTATTAAGTGCTCCTACGTAGCCATTAGTCGTAGCACGCCGCATCCCGTAGAGGGGTGCGAAGGCCCCAATGATGAAGCATGACACCAAGGGGCCTGTTGGTGTGTGAGGGGCATTTAAACAACACTGTGTGTTCCCCATTACTTTAGGGACCACTGCCACCTTCTGAGTGGATTCTACTTTGTTTAAAGATATGTTTTATAATGCATAAACTTGGAACAGGCTTTCACATGGAACTCATGTTAGAACCAAAATTGTAGTATGATAGAAAATACCTTACTCAGTAAAGGGTTATCCATGGTCATAACAGATAAAATATATTTCTTCAAACTACAATCAGAACACAATGGATTCTTCAGAAGAATTTGACTGAAACACTTCTTCCTAGACAGGAACATTCCCTCACCTCCTCAGTATCACTGCTAAGGCCCTTATCATCCTCCTTTGCACCTAACGCGATGATGCCTCCTGAAATACTAGCCTTTGAAAGGATGGTGCTAGAAGACATTAATGGCCTGAGATTGGTAAGAACCTATTCTCCCTACAACATCTCCTGGACAGAGAGGTTGTCTCTTAATAAACTAAGGTTGGAAGATCCCATTATTATGAAAATTGTTGACAAGAGAGGTGCCATTGTGATACAATATAAAGATCCCTACAATGCTTAAGTCATGAGGCAATTGAGCAACCACAACCACTACAAAAAACTCCCTGCCAACCCACTTCCAGAAATCAAGCTCAGACTACTTGATGCCACTTCCTACGGTCTCGAGCAAGGGTTCCTGATGCAACAAGAATTGGAGCTCTTAAACAAAAAATCCCCAAGGTCACCTGTCCTGTACACCCTGCTAAACATTCATAAAGATGCTAATAACCCCCCAGACAGACCCACACTATTGGGCTGTGATTCCATCCTTGAGCCCATAGGGGAGTACATAAACATTTTCATTAAAGAATGGGTCCCACTCATAGATATGTACGTAGGAGATGGTATGTTTATGATCAACCTTGTTGAAGGTTTAGACTTTGACCCATCACAAGAGTTATTGGTGACCCTAGATATACAGTCACTTTATATAAAAATTCCCCAGAATGAAAGCTGGGAAGTCATTATGCAAGTCCTTGATAGACAACCTACCTCATACCGCATACCAACACAATTAAATGTTGAATTACTAGAGATTGATCTCATCACTAACTATTTAATGTTTGGCAAATACTACTGCCAAAAATGCTCTGCTACACCCATGGGAGTCATTTTTTCACCAAACGTAGTGAATCTCTATGTTGGCCCGTATGAACTTGAGTTTGTGACCATTGATCCGAACCAATTCCATAGCAACATCTGCTGCTGAAAATATTTCATCAATTACATTTTTATGATCTGGAAAGGCCCCCCTACCCTCCTTACACTGTTTATAGACTACCTAAGCAGCTGTTAGCCATTCCTGCAATTCACTCACAACATTGATTGCCAGAGCATACCATTTCCGGATTTGGAAATCAATATCAATGAGAATTGCCTCATTTTTGCCATTTAGAGGAAACCCACTGAACGCAACACCCTATTGAAATACAATAGCTTCCAACAATGGGCTCTCAAAGATTGCCTGCCTTTTGGCCAAAACCTTAGGTTACTCAGAAACTGCACCCTCAAAACAGACTTTTTCAAAGAAGGAGCCATCCTAAGTAACCCTAGGTGAAGCACTACGCTACGCTCGCGGAGTTTGCGAAGTTTCGCAACTTCGCACTACGCGAGCTGCACGTAGCACAGTGCGAACATGCGTAGTGCAGCGTAGCGTAGTGCAGCGGTCATTTTTTGCTTGTTCGCGGTCCTGAACGTCATGTTCGTGACCGTGAGCAAGCAAAATGACATCCCGGCGAGATTCTCAACGCGAGGAGGTCAGGTTTCTCATTGTGAGTGGTTGCGCATGCTCGTGACCGCTCTCAATGAGAAACTACCTGTTCGCGTTCAGAAAGCTGCCGCTCGAGTAATAATCTACTCGAGCAGCAGAAAACTACAGCTCGCACTGTGCAAGATGCCATTTTCAATGCTTGCACAGTGCGGATGCTTGTCCGCACTGTGCAATCATTGAAAATGCATCTTGCACAGTGTGAACATGCTACTACGCAGCTCGCGTAGTGCGAAGTGAAGTTCGCGTAGTGCGAAGTGCACTTCGCGTAGCTTCGCGTAGCGCTATTTCGCGAACTACGCCCACCCTTAATCCTAAGTAAGAGACTTCAGGATAGGGGGTACCCTAAAAACCTTATCAAGACCTCAATGAAAAGGTCTTGGTATAGCCCAAGGGAGGACAGATTACCAACAAGAGCCAAGCTTCCATCTGACAAGATCGCACGTGTCATGATCTATTGTCTAGAAATTGTTAAAATAATTTAAAAAAAGGCAGGTAGCTGGCGTTCTCTCCTGCTCCCGGCTTCTATACTAAATTTGGGGTGTTTTTGGCACTTTCCGGAGTCCCTTTAGCGGCGGTGATATTATCTCAAGCAGAGTAAAAAGTTGGTGATACTGATACTGATGTGAGAGTGGAGTACGGCGTAAACTATCTCGGAGCAACATCGTGCTGAGCGGAGCTCTCTTCCCAGCCTGAGCCTGAGCCTGATCCCCCGTGGTATTGCGGACTTGCGGTCTGTCGGCAGACCGTCTCCCTACAGCAGTGGCGGTGACGGGTGAGTCCTTGTGAGCGGTGGGCGACTCACGGCAGGGGCATTGTGAGGCGGAGATATTTTTGAGCTTGAAGCACTACAACAAAAGGACAGTGTGATAATTCTTGGGACAGTGAGGCAAAGTCAAGCCGAGCCATCCCCCCCAGCCTGAGGCTCGAGCCCCTCGAGTGGGCCTGTTCCCTGTTCCCTGCTCCCTGCTAATAAATTCAAGTACTGTTGTTTCTACATTTTTTTCAGAGCAGCAGTGGAGACTGTGGGTGAATTTGAATCTTCTTTTATAACTCTTTAGCGATGGTAGCAGGCTCAGATTGAACTCTTTGATTAAAAGTTCTGGTTAAAGGCTTTCATTTTTTTCTTACCTGCATGAGGGCAGCGGCTTTGTTCCAACGCCGCAGACGCCGTGAGGGGAACGGCACTGGTCTGTGTGGTCTGTGTGACCCGTTTGGCGGACTACAACTCCCGGCAGGCACTGGGGCGGCGGCAGACGTTCCTCACGCCAGCAGCGCGCCCGGAGCCGCTACAAGAAGTCAGAACGCCCCCTCGCACCGCGAGTCGCGCGTCGCGCGCGGGAGAAGCCCGGGACAAGGGCGGGACAGTCTGTCTGTGACAGTAAGAGACTGGACTGGGCCAGAAACTTTGTTCATTGTTAGCCGGCATTACATTACACGCTGTGTGTAATTTGTATGTTTCCTTTTTAATTAGTGATCATATCATTTGGTGGTCCGTGTTTTATAATTGGTTTTATTTCAGTATTAAGTATTAGAAGCTATTTATCGGTTCATTGAAGCGTGAATCATGTCTAAAACAAAGGTTACTCAGGCGCCACATACCCTAGATAACTATTTAGTGAAGGTTGTCAGTAAGATTAATAATGAGAGGCGCCAGTCGCTGGGTTTAGCCAGCCCCCCCCTGCCACTCATAATAGAAACAGTGCCGGTTGCTCTGGTACTGGATGAAAGCAGTAGCACTAATAATCATGATACTTCTGTTAAAGATACATCTGGGCAGGACATCTCTAACTTAGTTGATCTGGATGACTCAACTAATACCACAGTTCAGCATCCACGTACTCCAGTCCCTGGTGAGGGCATGTCAAAAAGTTCAAGCTAAGCGGGGAGGATCCCGCCCTGTAAAGAAAAGAGCTGCCACTCCCCCTAATATTCCAGATAAGGAGGATAACAGTTTGGTTAAAGATGACATTGTTACGATGGATGCAGATTTAATTAAGAACCTAGTAGGCATTATTGACTCTAATATTAAGGGCATTGTTAAGCCCCTCATGACCAAAATTGACCAGCTTACTGCTGAAGTCAACAGGCTAGGTGGACTACTTAAAAAATCTATAGAAGTAGAGGGTAGCCAAACGACAATACCACTAAGTAATCAAGATAATCAGGATGTTACTCCACAGAAAGATGTAGGCGCCAGTAAAAATGTTATATGTAATCCATCAACCTCCCTGCCTCCCCTCTGTAACAACCAGGCCGCAACAAGGGCCGACAGGAGTGAAGACTGGACCGAGGTAAGACATACGCGCGCTAGCACTAACCTCCCCCCTGATTGTGCCCCATACGTGGTAGTACTAACAAATGTTCCCCCAGCTGAGAATGGCAAATACCAGGAAACACATGAGATCTTAAAAAATAAAACGGTGTCCTGGTTGACTAGATACTGTGGTTTCCCTATTGCATTCTCAGACCAGGTTTTAACTACCAGAAGGGTGAACTGGATTGGGAGCTCCAGGAAATGTTTCAGGGGTGATTGTGTTATAATACATTTTAAGCATCCACAACATGCAGCTACTGTACTTCTGAGGGCTGCATCCCTACCGATTACTGATGGAAACGTGTGTGCCCGCTCGCTTGGTTTTTTCTATAGTCCTCCTAGCATTCTCCCCCGTGATAGTAGGAGATGTAATCCTGGGCTGGTTAGCCAGAGGCCACGCCCTGATCTTGTGATGCAAAATCAATACCAGATCTTAAACTCTTTGGATGCCAATGATTGACCCAACTCGATAGGGAATCCCCGGTCTCAGAAGCCTATAAATCCTTTTGTGGCTGATGACGAGGGTATTGTTGTGGCCTCCGATACTGGTATGAGTGCAAATATTGATCAGGGGTTGTGTGAAAATGCCCTACCCGAATGTGAGGACCTAAGCAAAATGAACCAGATTGAGAATGGGGGGAGCAATAATAATCTGATGCCCGATAGTGTTATTGTTAGGGATAAAGGTGCAACAATCGTCTGCTGGAATGTGGCAGGCCTGAGATCAAAGGAGAGGGACCCGGGCTGGATAAAATGTATTAATGCACACAATATATTATGCTTTCAGGAAACTTGGAGCTTGAGTGAAGTTAATTATGATGGAATTGTTTCCTATAACTTAATAGCGAAGGGTGGGGGCCCAGATAGACCTAAAGGGGGTCTCCTTACACTTGTAACCATCTCACGCCCTATTGTGGTTAATAGGTATATACCAGTAAATGACCTTGTACAGATCCTCTGGTTAGTAGAGGGTAAAAAGCACAATATTTTATTGATTAATTATCATAACAACATTTTCGACGGTACTAGGGCTAAGTTAGTTACAGATTTGACCGTTGCTATCGATAATCTGTGCCAGGAGGCGAATGTTGTATTTGATTTTATATGGGTGAGGGATTTTAATATTGCATTGTGCGAAATGTCAGCACAGAAGGTCTGTGGGGTTACAAACAATGAGGGGTGTGACATTTTGCATTTTGGACACAGTGGGTATGGCGAAGCACTGCATAAGCTCATGGGTTGTCATGATCTGGAAATTGTGGAGTGTGGTAAAGACGCTGACGGATTGCCCATTCCTACTTTTAAAAATTGTCATGCCACCTCTGTCATTGACCATGTGATAGTTTCGTCGAACATTATTCCCTACTGTGTCCCCCCTAGAATTGAAGTTACTACATTAAGTGATCATAATCAAGTTATTTTGAATACCAACCTTTGGGCAGGTTGTTTGACTGATGTAGGTAATATAATTACAAATGTGGAACCTCACAGGACCAATGGTATAAGGCTAAGATGGGTAGGAGAAAAGGCTAATGAATTATCCACCTCTATAATTAAGGAGACCCTGCTGGACATTGTTTTCATTTTAGAAAATAAATTTGACTTTGATAAAGTTTTATCACTTTTTAATGTAATTAATAAAGCGGTTGATGCCAAATTTACGGGACGTAACAACAGGCAGTGTAGGAGTGGACCTGGTTGGTTTAACCACCACTGCACTGCCGCACTAACTAAACTTAAACAGGCATTAGTAGTCAAGCCCAGGGACAAAAATCTAATAATTAATTTGAGGTTGGAGTATAAACGTGTGCTCAAACAAAGGAAGTGCAAACTGCAGCAACTGGCTTGGGATTCTCTCAACCAAGCTGCAGAACTTTCAAACTGCACCCTATTTTGGGCCACTGTTAATTCCCCCTTCCTAAGAGATGAAAATACACCAGAGTTAACATCAAATGTATCTAGTGAAGGGTGGATTGCCCACTTCTCATATTTTTGATACGAATAGAGTTTTAGAGACCTGTCCAAATCAATGGGCTGTTTTACCGCTTGATATCTCTGTTGAGGAGGTTGAAAGTGGCATACGTAATCGTAAAGGAGGGAAAGCCCAGGGCCCTGATGGGGTACCTATGGATGTTTATAGGGCTGCTCCTGAGGTATGGGGACCTCTCCTTACAACTGTTTTCAATGCAGCTGTATGCACTGAGCCCCCTGCAACCTGGTGCAAGTCAATCATAGTACCTATCTATAAAAAGGGTAGCAGGTCTGATGCAAAAAAATTATCGCCCGATCTCTCTCCTTGACTCATCAGTTAAGGTGATGAATAGAGTCATGCTTGTGAGACTACAGGATTGGGCTGAGCAGAATGGTATACTGGCTGATAGTCAGTTTGGCTTTAGAAAAGGTCGGGGTACGCTTGATCAATGCGTTAATCTTGACCTATTGATCGGGAAGTACACTGAGGCAAAACCTGGCTCTATGTACCTCTGCTTTCCAGACCTGAGTAGTGCTTTTGATATGGTGGATCACGCACTTCTGTGGCCGACGCTGTTGAAGCAAGGCGCACCAGAAGGTATAATCTTTTTTCTTGTGTTAACAATCAAGAGGGACAAATAAGGACAATGTTTACCGGGGTCCAATGTACGTGTCCTACAACTAGGTATCAAGAGCGTGTACAGAGTTCCCCAAAAGAATTGGAGTGAATTAAATAAGGGAGTAATTCTCTTTCTGGAAAGGGTTGAATCGTGCAGCAGGGAATAAGGTAAACCCATGACGGAATTGAGGATGCCTCACACAATTAAAAGGCTGGACGACTATTGCCATCCTACCTAATGATTGTATCGTGTCATCATTGGCCTCCTGCTCCAGCGACAGGCTGGCGGTGCAATGCCTGCCGGGTAGCACGGAGTGCTACTCTTTTAAAGGAGTTCTTTTATTCCTGGCCAATGGATGCGTGTGTGTATTTCACGATTACACTACCCCTAAGCTTGAATACACGAATGAGTGACATAGCATGGAGTGTAAAAACTGATGTATATCGAACTAATGTATTCGTTTCATTGTTTAATTATGGCACACACCCCTTTCCCTAATTATTCTCTCTCTCTATCTTACGTCATCACTATGTGTAAATATATGCCTTGAACCATACTGACTTTTTACATTATGTTTCCACGTGCAAAGTTTCCACCTGATGGACCCAGGAATGATTGTGTCCATTTTTCTTCCCACACCTAGGGCGGGAACTCACGCAGGATTCCTGCTGCACGATTCAACCCTTTCCAGAAAGAGAATTACTCCCTTATTTAATTCACTCCAATTCTTTTGGGGAACTCTGTACACGCTCTTGATACATAATCTTTTTTCTTGCCAGATTATATGAGAAATTGAAAACTAGTGTGCGCTTTGGAACCACAGGAGAATGCACCCCTAAATTTAGTGTTAGAAGAGGAATCAGACAGGGCTGTGTTTTGGCTCCCCTCTTATTTATTTTATTTATTAATGAAATTGATGCCATTTTAAAAAAAGTTAATGCTGATGCCCCTCAGATAAATGGTGTACCAGTGCCGGTGTTATTATACGCCGATGACGCTGTTTTACTTTCTAGGACCCCGGTGGGATTACAGCGATTAATGGATAGTTTTTCCTCTTTTATAAAAGACAGAAAATTAGTAATTAATAAAGGGAAAACTTACACTATGACCTGTGGAGCTAAAGCTAGAGTTTTAAACACCTTTTTTATAGACAGAGAGAAGATGCAACAGGTAGGAACATTTTGTTACCTAGGTATCACCTTTTCCAATGATAGGAAATGGAAAAATGAATTTAGTAATATCCGGAATAAAATGGCTAAAAATGCCCATGGTATTTACAGATTTGCTGCTAAGGTAGGGGATCGTCGATCAAGGGATATGTTAAAAATGTACCAGGCTAGATGTGCTACTATAGCTCTATATGGGGCAGGAGTATGGGGTCACAGCTGTGTTTCTGAACTACAGCTGGAGGAAAACCTATTCCTAAAAAGGCTCCTTTTTTTACCCATGTCAGTTTCGAATGAATTAATCCATCGAGAATTAGCAGTCAATCACTTAACTGACCTATTAAGCCTCAGGCCATTAATGACTTGGCGGTCCATATGGCTAGAGGAAGATAAGCAGTTTAATAGATCTATTGCTGGGGATTGTCTACGCCTGGATAAATATCAAAATATTCCTTGGTTAAAATATGTTGTTACCTGTTTTTCAGACATATTTAACTTTAATCTTTTAGATAACCCCGGTGCAGCATCTATGATCCCCAAATCTGAAATGAAAAATACCTTTTTGACTTACATGGGGAGAAAGCGGGCAATTGTAGCCGGATCCTTGTCCACTGTTTTTTTTTACAATAGGTATATTACAGTGGAAGGTTTCCCTTCATATTTAACTATGGTAACTAGGAATTCGCACAAATTTGTATTAACTAGGCTCCATTTCGGAATGGCCCACTATTTGGTAGCCCATCCTAACATTAAGCAACATCCGATTGGGCCCTGTAGATGTCCTTTTCTTCGGACTTGACGTGCTCTTCCCTGTGTTCTGACCGTCCTCTTCTTTCCGATTTCTGCGAGGAAGTCTGAAACGATCGAGAGGGACGTGTATCAATGTCTTGATATCTATCAGGTTTCTTCAGATTATCCCTATTTCTAAGGTTGTATCTTTTCTCAGAGGGCTCCCTCTGGGGAGACTTGTGTCCTTGGTCCGGAGATCTTTCTCTCCGCCGAGGAGACCTACCTCTGGACAGGAATCTTTTTTCTTTGGGAGTGGATTGTTTATTTCCATCCCAGCTCTTTTTTGGAGTGTTTAGATTATTTTTAATAAATATCGTTCTGGATTTTCAGTCAGTTAGTTGGGGTTTTACTGGTTTCCCACCCAAACTATCTCTACCTAGTTCTTCATAGGATTTTTCTATGATTCTGGCAAGTTCAATTGGTTGGTCTGCTATATCTGTTTCTTTCAATTTCTGGCGGATCGCCACAGATGCTGCTTCTCCTTTTATGTTGGCTAATAATATAGCCGAGACCTGCCTGAAGTCTTTCAGTAATTTCATACCCAGAGTTAAAGCAGGTTCTGCACCGTATTCATTTTGAATCTGTCTTAGCACATCTGGTATTATCGCCATAGACGGAACACCATGTGTTTTTGTGTAAATGGAAGCAAAGACTGTGCCCCAAGTGTCACAGTCTTCCACATGTGGTGTGATCCCCATAGGAAGACAGATAGTCAGAATTCTGTGTTTCTCAGTAGGGGTAGTATCCGGAAATACTGCCTCTATTTGAGTGATTTTTTGTGCTAACCAGAATGGAATTTGTTCCTGTTTTGTGGGTACTTTACCCAGACACGATTGTATGTTCTGTGGTGTTATTTTATTTGTGTTCCCCTGATGAGGGGTCAGCTGTGGAATGTTAATTGCTGGTTGGACTGTTGTAGTCCGCATTACATATTGGACTAATTTTCTATGTATTATAATCAGTTGTTTTAGCTGTGCTAAAAGTTCTGGTACTGAAAATTTTTCGATGTCGGGATGTGGTGTGTAGCTGCCTAGAACCGGCCACGTTGCTCCTGGTCTACCTAGTGGACCGAGCCTGGTGATGTGATTATTATGTTTTAGGGCGCCTTTAAACCAGAGCAAGTGCTCTTGGTATTTTAGTGGGATTTCCACCTCCTCGAAAGGGGTGTACTCATCCGGAGGTTCCTCTATTTTGTAATAGTGGAATTCGTGTGTGACAGCGTTTGCTGCTGGAAAGTTTATCCATGTGTAGAATACCTCTGTCTGCCGATATTCATGGGCCTCAATTACGAATACGACTATTCCACCTCTTGGTGTTAGTCCATTTTCTATAAGTTTAAGAGTTATAGTTTTTCTTATGTTGACCGGAATGAGTATAGCATTCGGGTCATTCTGTAGGAGACTTGTGTCATCCTCTAGGAGTCGAGCTGCAATTCTAGCTGCCTCCCTTTCTTCTTCATTTTCTGACATTTTTACTGACAGAAAGGTTTTTGTTGCAGATCAAGTTTCAAGGAAACAAAGATTAGGTGCACAATATTTTGGAACACTGTATCCTTCAACGTTGACTATACCAAAAACTATACATAGGAATCTCTTCCTACTAAGTTCCGGCGGATTTTAACCTTTTACCCACTCCAGACGTCTTTTGGAGTATTTACGGGAAAAGGGTCTGTGTGAAAAAGCACGACTGAGTTACTCTAACGTCTGCGTTAGATTTATCGCCTTACCAAACGTTGGGCGCCATGTAGTGTAGTTCCTATAGTCCCAATAGGCTCTGCGCATTGGAATAATATATTCAGCAGTGTAGACGTAGGACTGAGTTCAACTAGGTCTCTACTGACTATATTAGACTTAAGTTTTTGCCAGCTAGCTCAGAGGTCACTAGAAACTTTCTCGAATAAACGAGGAGGAGTTTAACCTCCCGGGATAGACAAGAAGGGATTAGCTTCTGACAACCATATAACATGACAACTTTGCTCTCTCAGAATAAGAGTGTATCTCTAGAGTCGTGTGAAAACAATAGACAGCTATTTCACTCAGTCAAATGTGCGTACTTAGTTTCACCAGAATGCAGAGAAAAGAGAGACGGGCGTTTTCAATAAAAGGTGTAATTTATTGAGCAGTCTTCTTCCTCATACAAGAGAAATGAATTGCCACGATTGCAATACTCATAGTAAAGTAAAGTGCGTACAGTAAAAGAAGGATTATAAAATAATACTGTAAAAGCATTGATATGGTTTCTTAGCCATATGATACTTTAAAATAGATAAAATATATATACATATATACATTGACTAACGTACTCAACTGGTGCTTCTAAATACGCCTACCCCTGTGTACCTGACCTAGGCCTAATACGTGGGAAGGAGTAAGTAATTAGCAGTTTTAGTTAAGTTAGTTTTGCCAAGAATCTAACTCAAGAATTCTCTTTAAGGGTTTAGTCAGCTCCGTACCTGGGAAATAGAAAGCAGGAGGTCTTGTATCTCTCTCTCAGGACTCGATATCCCAGTAACCTGCGAAGGTATCTGGAAACACCGGAGCTGGATTTCTCGGCAGGAGAAAAGACAGCGTCTCTCTCAGTGCGTCAAAAGGGAGGGGCAGCGTCCGTGGGCTCTCGCATCAGCTGGGCTCTCGGGCAAGTAGATAGCTGCTCCCAATACCACCACCGTGTGTTTGCTTAAGGCAACGTTGGTATATTTATACCTGAAAGGTGCCGGGTTTGACGTAAGGTTGGACATAAGACGTCAATAAAGATGTCACTAAGAACTGGCCGTTCTTACAGTGCTTTACATGAGTTCTAGGATGAAATCAAAACAAAAGCAAGGGGGATTTCCCAGGTTGCTGGAGGTTTGGATTGTTTAGAGAACTCGTTGTGCTTTCTAGGGGGCCGGGGGAAGTAGCCTTGCTTAATGTGACAGCACGTGCTACGACTGAATATGGATATGATTATTATGCCGTTGTATGGATATTATTGATTATAACCGGACAAAGGCATAAAATAGGAATATCGATTTAGGCTCCTAGATAAAAACAAAATAGTTTAACAGGGCCATAAATATCCAATAAAACAAGTTCTTTGTTTTGTATAACAACCTTAACCATTACCCATCGTCCATCACTATCACATTGTGTAGATAAAATTTGTACATGAATCGATTTATGAAACAGTGTAGCTACACCCATCCCCGGCCCGTGGAGGGAGTTTCGGTGGGGCGGAGAGGCGGGGTGGGGGAGAGGCAGGGTGGGGGTAATAAAAACCGGAGTATGGATAATTGAAGGTAAGTATACAATTAAATTAATAAAACGAATTTCGTAGCGCACCCTGCATCGCATTTTGCGATAATAATAATAAACAACTTGACCCGCCCATTGTCTTTTCAATTTAAGTGATTCTACATCATTACAATGCGTTTCTTGAATAAATGAAACATGAGATTTCAATTTAGACAAATGAGAGAGTACCTTTTGTCTTTTGACGGGGTTTCCAAGACCACGAACATTACACATGACAACATTAAACATAATGGGGGGAAGGAAGGGTAAAACATGAATGGAGATGATACACTTCAGGAGAACAACTAGAAGCAACAAAACACCATTTATTAGAGGAATACAAAAACAAAATGTACAACAGCAAATAACACTAATAGATACAGGCATCAAGCAACATATTGAAGAAAGAGAAGCACTTGAAAAAATATAATGAAAGACATTCATAGAAACAAAAAATTGATAATGAAATTACACCGTAGAGTAAAAGTAGAAAGATAATAGGATAATAGGAAAAGAGAGAACGAAAGTAAAGAGAGAAAAACAGAAAAATAAGGAAAGTAAGCAGATCAAGGAAAAGAATCCAGATCTGAAGATAAACAAGCAACAAGACGAAGGGGGAAAGGTGACGACACAAACACAGACAGTGGTACGAGTAAAGAAAAATGTAAAGCCTTAGAAATAAGTAAAATGAGCAACAGTAAAAGGAAATAAA
The DNA here is from genome assembly GCF_964261635.1 of Lissotriton helveticus. Lineage (NCBI taxonomy): Eukaryota > Metazoa > Chordata > Amphibia > Caudata > Salamandridae > Lissotriton > Lissotriton helveticus. The sequence goes on along the minus strand of NC_136068.1, from coordinate 962,004,317 downwards.
GAGTGAAGAGAAAAAGAAAAAATAAATAATTTTTTTTGAGGAAATAGAAAAGATAATTTAAAGGAAGAATATGTAAGAGAAAGAGTTTAAAGGAATAATTATAGGAATAACTTCAACCAATGAACTAGTGAAACTAAGAAAAGGTAAAAACAGTAATTTTCCTTATTTCGAGGAGAGATATTGTTGAGAAAGAGTTTCATTTTAGCAGGATCATCGAAGAACGTGACCTTCCTTCATGAGTAATTTTGCAAAGACACGGGTGAAGAATACCATATTGAATGTTCAAGTGTCTCATCTGGGGACAGAGAGCCAAAAATTTCTTACGTCGTGCATTTGTTGCATTTGAAATATCTTGTGAGATAAAAATGTTATGGCCTGACCATATGTTATGGTATGTTATAGAGAATTTATATTGCACACTAATACTCTGGAGTGTCCTGGCACGGAAAGGTGCTGAGGCGTCATTTGGATTTAACTGCTTTCAAGACATGCATCAATGCAGTAAATTCTAAGAAAAGCATGATGATACCACGTGGTTTGTTAGAGTTAGGCTGAAGACAACCCAAACGATGAACCCGATGTATGTTGAGAGGTATTGAAGATCTAAGAGTTCCGGCAGAAATTTATTCAGAAAGGATAACATATCTGGACCCTCAATATGTTCCGGCAGGCCATAAAGGCGAAGATTGTTCCTTTGATTGCGATTTTCCAAGTCTTCGGTATGAAGTTTAAGTTTATGAATTTCTTGCTCTAACAAGGGGATTTTAGTAGAGACATCTTGGATATCCCCAACATGTTGTTCAACCTCCATAACCTTGCCCTCCATGATTATCCAGCAGTCTACAATTCTTTTCAACTTTTCGTTAGTAGTAATCATGAAAGGCTGAAGACCACGCACCTCCTCTAAAATAGAGTCCAGAACAGGATTTCATGAGGTTTAAATGGGGGAGAGTGGGTCATTCTTATGTCTCTTTAGTTTAGCGCCTGAGGAGGATGATCTAGAGAATGCGTGAGGGTCATTCGCCATTTTGAATTGTGGGAGAGATCGATGGGTGGTTATTAAAAGTGGTCGAAATAGTGACCATCCAAGGATGAGTAAAAGCGTTGGATTTAATAGAAGCAAAATAGTATATTACTGTAGTCAATGAGGAAAAAAAGGAGGAAGATCAAATTTAACCTCAGTATGAAAAAATTAAGTCACCACAAAAAATACGATATGTACAATGTAAAAACATGAAGGAAGCAGCTTTTAGAATTCAAAAAATGGAGGATACACATTCAGTGCATAATAGTAACAGCAGAGAGTTCTTCCTCATACTTGTTCCACAAAACTGCCGCAAATTGGTAAAAGTAAGCAGCTATTCATAGGTTGCCTCCATAGCATGTTTTTTTTTTTTTGCCTGTTTAAGATTCCTTTTTTTTGTATTAGTTTATTTTGCAAGTTTCATAACAAGATCAGATTGCGACCCCAAAATGAATTCGAATTCCCCCCTCCCCCTGCAGTTCAAGGCAAAGAAATTTCCGCTTAACCTTAATCAGTCTTCCTACTACATTAGAATGAATACACAGCCGTTTAGCCAACAACCCAGTAAGCAGGGCAGGCGGCGATCCAAACACATATCGCATCATTTTCGAGGACCAAAATAGGGAAGAGTAACAGGCAATGATGTGTTATTTTAGCAGCCAACGGGGGGGGGGGCAAAAGGGGGGGTAATACAGTGCAGGGCCAGCGCGGGGTGCCACCACTAATGCGCATCGCCAGTTGCCGCCTCTTCCCCTCGGCGCGCCAGGTACGTTTGGTAGAGTCCCCAGTAATTTTTAGGCCTACTCGTGGGGGGGAGCAATTCACAGTAGTTTTCAGATTGTGTACAGCAGTACACCATTTCACGTGCCCATCTTGTAGGGGTGGGAGCAGGGCCTCTCATCCAGGAACACGCAACTACTTTACGCGCGATCAGCAATCCCATGCCCACCAGCCGTCTCACTGACACAGCCAAAGGCTTTGTGTATCCCAACAGGGCCATCTCCGGGACAGGAGGTATGTCAACATCTACCGCAGCGCTAATTTCAGCAAAAATCTTGTGCCAGAATGCGCTTACTGCAGGGCATAGCCAAGCTAGATGGAGGAACCCTGCATCGGAGGCATGGCATCTGTCGCAGTCCGCTGTAGCTCTCAAGCCATACCGATGCAGCCTGGCGGGGGTGTAGTAGATTCTGTTTATGTATTTGAGATGTATGAGCCGGTGCCAGCCGTTCAGTGAGAGTGTTTTGGTAGCAGTACAACAGTATTTCCACATGTCATCCCCGATTGCCATGGTGAGGTCCGACTGCCATGCTAGCCGCGCTTTGGTGTATGTGTGCTCCCTGTGTGTTTGTGATATTGTATACAGGTTGGACTGTAGTTTCTGGGGAGAGGAGGCCTTAAGTACGTATGTGAGCTCCCGTACCTCCGGTGGTTCAGCCATTTCTCCCCCTAGTAGCTCAGAGAGCGCATGTCTGACTCTGTAGAACTGGAATTTCAGCAGCAAGGTAGGAGATGGCAGGTCTACGGTCACCTGTCCCCAGGTTTTCACTGTTCCCTCCACAAAGAGAACACCTGCTGTCTTAATGTTAAGGTCCAGCATGGCGGCCACCACCCCCTTTTCACAGAGTGGGGGCAACCAACGCACCCAGTCAATAGGCATAATGGGGGAGTACAATAGCGCTCCCGCCTGGGCGCGCAGGAGTCTGGACCATGCGTGGTTAGTAGCAGTCAAAGAGTCAAGTATGCCAGTCCTGCGGTCAGTGGCTTCAAAAATTGTGTGGGGAAGTGTGAGGGGTTTGGCAAATAGTGTTTCGAGTGTAACATGTGGGATGCCATGAGCTCCATGTATCCAGGTGTGCAAGTGGGTGGCCTGCGCCACCCTGTAGTACAGTTCAAGTTCAGGAGCGCCAAGGCCCCCCATGTAGTATGGTAGAGTGAGTAGTGAGCAGGCAGCTCGGGGCTGCCTCCCCGCCCAAGCCAGTCTCGTTAGTAATTGTTGCAGTCTCTGGAAGAATACTCTCGGGAGAACCATGGGGATAGTAGAAAATAAAAAGAGGAATCTAGGGAGTACTACCATCTTCATTATGGCAATTCGTCCCAGCAAGGAAAGGGGGAGTTTACACCATGTGGCTACATCGTCCTCCAGTCTGCTAAATGCAGTGCCATAATTTGCTCTAAACATAGTTTCTGGATCTATGTGCAGCTGCACCCCTAGATATCTGATTGTGTCAGTCGTCCATTGGAGCGGGTATTCCATGGTGGCCAATTGAGTACACGGGGTCAAGGGAAAGGCTAGTGATTTAGACCAGTTTACTTTTAGGCCTGAGAGGGCTCCGTATCGGACAACCTCCCGGAGGACAGGCGACAGGTTATTGTCAGGGTCTCGGATATAAAGCAGGGTATCGTCGGCATACATAGACACCACTATCTGATAGGTGGGAAAGTTCACGCCCCTGGCTCCATGGTATTCCCGCAGGGCACAGGCCAGCGGTTCAGCCACAAGTGCATATAAGAGCGGCGAGAGTGGGCATCCCTGCCTAGTTCCTCTCGTAATGGGGAATGAGGAAGTGACGACGTTGTTTAGCCGTAGCCTAGCACGAGGGCGGGAATACAGGGCTCCTATCATTTGCAGGAATGGTTGTCCCAGGCCCATCTTTGTCAGAACTTTGCTCATGAAGGACCATTCGACAGAGTCAAAGGCCTTTTCCATGTCCAGGAATACCGCTAATGCCTTTCTGTCCTGCCGTACGTGTTGGAGCACCCCCAGTACAGTGCGAATATTGTATGTCAGGTTTCTACTAGGAATAAACCCAGCCTGTTCAGGGGCGACCAAGGAGGGCGCAAGCAATGCCAGTCTGGTGGCTAAAATCTTGGCAAATAGCTTAGTGTCTACGTTCAGCAAAGACAGGGGCCGGTACGAACTGCAATGCTCCCTGGGCTTGCCCGGCTTCAGTATGGCTATCAGCAGTGCTTCCCTCATAGATTCCGGCATAGAGCCCTCCACACAGATGTCATCAAAAAGGGCCGAGAGGTGAGGAAGGAGCTGGTCCTGGAAAGCCTTATAGAAGGCGGCCGTTAGGCCGTCCGCACCAGGGGCGCTGCCCAACCTCATGGCGGACAGGGCGTCCGTAATCTCGTCTTTTTCTATAGGCTGCATGAGGAATTCCCTTTCGGAATTCGATAACATTGGGATATTTATATGGCCAAGATAATCATCTATTTCATCCTCGAGGTGTCCGCCCTGAGACGTGTAGAGGTCGGAATAGTAGTCCCTGAAGGCGCCCGCAACCTCATTGGGGTCAGAGATGAGGTCGCCATCAGTCGATTGAAGTTCTATAACTGTGTGTCGTTTCCTAGGCCCTCCAATGATCCTGGCTAGCAAAGCACCTGGGCGGTCCAGCTCCCCATAGGTCCTGGCCGTGGCGTATTTCCCCATGTGTTTTATTTCTCTGTCTGCTTCCTCGTGATACTCGGTCAGTAATCTATTGATGTCATCCATCACCGGTCCCGCCGCCTGTGTTATCTGGCTGCGCTCTAACTCTCCCAACTGTACTTCTAGGTCGGCTAATCTCTTTCTAATGGATCTGAGTATACGGGAGTGTTTCGACATGGCCACCCCCCGTATATACACTTTGAACGCTTCCCAAATAGTTTGAAAACTATCCACTGAGCCTATGTTAGCCTCGAAGTAAGTGTCAATGGCCTCTGCCAGTTCCCCTCGAAACACCGGGTCCAGCAGCGAGTATGGCAGGAATCGCCACGTGAAGGGAGGGATGGTTTTGCTAGGTGCCAGCAAGTCCATGAGTATAGGGGAGTGATCAGACAATGTCCTTGGTAACACCCTACAATCTTGAACCGTACTCAATCTGCTCGAGGGCAACAGCATGTAATCTATCCTGGTGTGGATGTCGTGATAAGCTGAGTAGTGGGTGTATCCTCCCTGGTGTGGAAATCTGGATCTCCAGACATCTTCGAGGCCCAGGCAAGTCATAGCACTCTGCAATGCCGTCGCAGCCGCAGACGGTTTGCGGTGAGGCCCCGATGATCTGTCCAATTCAGGGTTAAGTGTGAGATTCATATCTCCCCCCCAGAGCAGTAAATTCGGGTCGTGTTGGCGCGCTCTGGCCTCCACGTCACGATAAAACTCCGGAGAGTCAAAATTGGGGCCGTATGTGTTAATGACAACGAAAGACATTCCAAGGCCTGTGCATCTAGACATAACAAATCTCCCCTCGGGGTCAGATTCCAGGGTCTGTTGTGTTAATGTGGATTTTGGTTTAAGCCATGTCATCACCCCTCTAGCATGAGTAGTGAAGCCCGCAGTTGCAGAGTTTCCGTCTAGACCTCTGTACTTTAGCATCCCACTGTTGTTCGGGAGGTGAGTCTCCTGGAGCAGCGCAATATCTTTATAGTGGCGCTGTAGGTAGCTCAGTACCTTCCTGATCTTTCTGTGGTCGTTAAGCCCCCGTACATTCCACGTTAAAATCCTAAGCTTGGGTGGCGGCATGTGAGCTGTGCTATTCGGCTGTTCCGTCACGAGGACAGATTCCAGAAATTATCAAGTCATGTGTAGCATGTGCATACTGTGCGTGTACTATGTAGATAAGAGTTAAGCGTCTTGTACCTTGAGTAGCTAAACAGGCCCATCCCCAACTTCCCCTTCCCCCCTCCCACAGTAGACCAACCCCAACTTGGCCTAACATGACAATCCCAAAACTAGCGTAACAGTCCCGTGTGTGACACGGGAAGCTCCCAAGGGAGCTGTGGGTGCTAACAGCGCCGGGGCAGAGGTCGCCTGTATATGAGTCAGTAACCCAACAAGGTCACGCAGTTAGGACAGGCCCCAACTCCATCGCCCGGTGCAGTGATCGAAACGAACCTCAGTACTACAAATATCAAACTTTTGAAATGGCAGGGTCACCCCCGCATACAGGTTATATCACACACTATCCCCAACTTCAACAACAGGCGTGTTAGCATCGCAGATAGTTCAAAACAGCATTAAGTCAGAATTTGCTACTCATATAGTTTGGAATAGTCTCACCAGAAGGTCGTGACCAGAAGTGTTCGGAGCCGGGAAAGTGAGATCCCCGGGCCGGGGTGCGGAGCAGCTACACAGCAGGGTTGGCAGCCACAGACAGTTGCTACAGGGTGTCGAAACTGTGAGGCTTGTTCCAATCAGTGGTAAGGAAGCCAGCTCGCACGCCTACTCTTGGTCATCTAGGCGACTGTTGTTGCTTTCGCCTTCAGGTTGGGCGCCATTAGGATTCCGGTGCTCCTTGGACCATACTTTGAGGGATTTATGCAAGTCTTTGGGGTCAGTGAAAAAGTGTGAATGTCCCTGTCGGTTAATTCGCAGCTTCGCCGGGTACAGCATGGCGTAGTCCAGCCCGAGGTCCTTCAGTTGTTTTTTGTACGGGGCAAAGCGTTTACGTTCTTCCTGTACTTTGGCTGTAAAGTCAGGGTAAATGGAGATCGTTGAGCCCTCATATTGCAGAGTTCCCTTCTCTCTGGCGACTCTCAGGGCAGTGTCCCGGTCCCTGTAATTCAGGAGTTTCGCTATGATGGGTCTCGGAGGAAGTCCCGGTTGGGGCTGCGGCGCCAGCGTACGGTGCGCTCTTTCCTCAATGAACATAGGGGAAAAAACGTCGTCTCCCAGCAATAGGCGAAGAAGTTTCTCGATGAAGAGTTCCATTTTACCCGTCTGGGTCGTCTCTGGGATCCCCGTGATCCTTACGTTGGATCGGCGTGAACGGGCCTCCAAGTCCTCCGATTTATCCCGTATCACCTGAAGTATCTTCCCGATTTGCTGACGATCTTTGTCCAACTCCATTTGCGCCTCCTCCACTTCAGTTAAGCGCCTCTCAGCCATGTCTAGGCGCTCCGAGTGTTTGTCGACGCGTTCCGCCATGCGGTCCATCCGGTATGTGAGCGCGTCACTCTTGGCGCCAATAGATGTGATGCTGTCCTGGAGGCACTTTTCCATAGTAATCAGCAAGTCTTTAATATCAGAATAAATTGTGCTGTCCTTGTCTCTGGGCATGGCCGCACCGCCGGAGTCCGAGTTGTTCGTTGATTTTGTGCGGCGGCTCTCGAAGGGGAGCTTGGTCTGTGATTTATCGCCTTTGCCCATGGCAGCGCAGACAACTGTAGCTGTGTGGCGATGGATCCCCGCGTTCAATGTGGCGCGCCTGGGAGAAAGTTCGGACTGCAGATCTGTCCAACGCGCCTCTCAGCAGTTCCGATTGAGAGCCAACCCTGGTTTCAGTGACTCCCCAGGCCTCCGCAGTGAAGGGTGCCAAGATGGCCACCAAGATGGCCGCCCCTCGTGGTCTAGCTCTCACCAAGTGGAGCGGCAAAGCCCAAGGATCTGGCAGGGCCGTCGGGGAAAGACAAGCAGAGTGGCGCGATTACCCAGGCTCTCCTCTCACGACAACTCCACTGGGTAATCTCTGCTCCCCAGCGGTAGTCCACACTGGTCAGAGCGCCAGCGGGACGGTGCAGGTGGGTAAGCACGAGTGTCTGGCGTCCAGGGGGGGAGGGGAATGGCAGGATCGAAGGTTGCTCCCGGTGAAAGCTGGGCTGGGAGCCTGACTCACCACGGTAGCAATCACCAGAGCGCCGGCGCTCCAGGTGTCCCAAGGGCTGGTGGGTCGTAGAGGCAAGTCTCCGTCTCCCATCGTGCGTTCTGCAGTGGGCGCCGGGGTTGTCTCCGGAGGTCGGGAAATTCGCCGGGCTCGATCCTCGCCAAAGAGCCGCACGTCCCGTGACGCAAGTCGGGCTGCGTGTACCCCAGAGCTGTGGCTTCAGGGCCTAGTGGGCGCCACTCTATCCCGAGGGTTTCTTGTGCAGCCGCAGGGTAGCCGGGGGGAATTTTCGTGGCAGCCGGCAACCAGAGGGTTTCAGAGCAGCGGGGGCGTGATTTCGACCCCTGAGGTCCGTGGAGATTTAGGATTATTACAGGATAAGTCGGGCGATGGCGCAGAGCTCTAGAGTTATGCGTCCGCCATCAACGCCGGCAAGCTCCGCCCCCCGCCTCCATAGCATGTTGCAACATGAAGAAAACATAAAAAATGGATAAAACCTTCTCTATTTTCTTATGTTATCTCCTCTTCATGCCATTCATAGTGAGAGAGAGCAGAAAAAGGAGCAGCATTAAAGATACTTGATATTTAGTTTAATTTGAGCAACATTACCGACAGCTTGAGAATAAAGGTCGTAATATGAAGGTGGCATTTGTTGACAGGGAGAAAAAAACCGGAACACGAGCGCCCCGTATTGAAATAGCGGACGCCCGCATTCCCGTGAGGGAGATATCACTGCCGCAGCCTCAGGCTTCGCCCTACTTATTGCCAGAAAAAGAACGTGGCCACTGTATGCGCCAGGGATTCAGGAGTACGGGGCTGCCATCCACGCCTATAAACTCCGTTATTTGAGGCAAATAGAGTCAAAGAAGATTGCATCCTAGCGGAGCTCAAACACTGTCTGCATTTCGCTGTGGAATCCAAGCCACGCCTCCAGGATCTCCCAATTCTTAAGTGTATGCTTATTATCATGCCATGTGAGCCGACCTGCCCCGCTCTGCCCAAGACCCTTTTTTATCACCTACAATTATAGGAACAGCCCCGTGAGTATGTTTCATCTTACTCTTTCACTTTGGGGAATTTATCATACAGCAATTGAGGTTATCATTCACTACCTGCATTGGCCCTCGGTAAGCAGCTCTTTAATCAGAGATACAGTGAATTGGTGACATTTTCTTTTGCAATTTCTGACTGCCATGTATATTACCCATACAGGGCCTTGCGGCCCTACCTGGAGTCCTGAAGCTGCTTCCTACACCCAAGCTCCGCTAAATAAACTAACCAGTATGTATTTTGTGATATCACATATGACACACCTGACTATTATGACTAGCGCATGTGCTAACTCTGCTTATATCCTTATCCCCCCAGGACATCCCCAGTCCTGAAGAGACCCTCTCACCCAACCTAGGGTCTAAACGCCATCAACATTGTTAAGGACAGACCTTTTGCTTCAAATAACACAATTTGGAAACTGCCTGGTGTTACTTCGTGTAAACAGTTAATGAAGCTGTCTTGTAAATACCAATGTACCAGTGACTCTCACTTCTTTTGCCACCAGTTTTATTTCTGGTTATGGTTTTCTCGCTTGGGGCTTTACCAAAAAAATTCTCCCCCTTGACTTCACTGTGTAATCTTGTTTATGCATTTTGTTATATGTCAAATCAGAAATTCATTTCAATCCGGATGGATTCAATTTAATTATGCCATACTGGTTGCTCTGTGTTTGGGTGACGTTGATTGTTTCGTGACAGATATCTTCTGTATTAGTATTGAGATTGTGATTTAGATTAATTCAAGACAGGTATTTTCTGTCATACTACAATTTTAGTTCTAGCATGAACTCCATGTGAATGCCTGTTTCAAGTTTATACTCGATACCAATGTTCACATGGACATTTGGGTTGCTCTTGTAATTCTAAACCATGTTTCATAGTGTTTCTTTAGTGGGGGGGGGGGGCACAGTAAGTGCAGCAGTCCACTTATAGCATTTAATTTACAGGCCCCAGGTACATATAGTACCATATACTAGAGACTTATGGGTTAATTAAATGTGGTTAATAATTAAGCAAAAGGAGCATCTTCTCAGTATACCCAGTTATATCAGTCCATAGTTGACATATATCCAAAGAACAATTGACAGGCCAGGTTCCAGTTGCAAAGTAATTTTCTGTTTAATTCCAGCAATCTCAAAAAACAGTAAATAATTGTGCAGAATAAACAGCCAATTTATCGTGAAATATGAAGAGCTTATACCTAGGATATTGAAACATTTTTAAAAGTCTAGTTTCATAAAACGATTATAAGGCGTTTCATGGAAATATAAGAACACAGGGAGGATTATAAAACGAAGTGGACAAACACAGGAGTTAATATAAATATGGATAATGCAACAGCTTTGCAACCGAAGCTTATGAGTCAAGAATAACCATAGGAAGATACTTTGTCATATAAAGGACCAATCACATTATAAATTTAGCCTGGGACAGAATGTTCAATGAGGAGATGAGAGAGTTAGTAATGATTTATTGAGAGGGCAATGATTCATGTGGGATTTAAGTGGCTAATAGAGCAAAACATCATCTCATGAACAGTTTCCTTTAGCTGGTTTGGACCTTTTCTGGGATGTCCAGGTGAAGATGCCCTGTTAGTCCACTCACAAGAATATACTGTATCATGAGACCTGAGGTCATGGGATCCTACTAGACCTCCTCTTGGAGGTCATGGTTTTGCCAGAATGAATTCAACATAAGGTGTTGGCAATATCAACTGCTACTTGTTATGAGACTGCATGATTATTTTCATAGTGCCTTCCATTTTGTAGATTGAGAACGATGGTAGGCTAACTCCATGTGCCTCAGTCCCAAGATCTTACCTGTTTCTATGATATTGGAACTACACTGCCTATTGGTACTGAGAAATGTAAAATGCATGGCTCTGGATAGCATGGCTCATGGCTCAAGGACATCATAGCAAGCTGTAGATGTTTGACTGTCCCTAAACTCAACACACGCAACAACAATGTATGTGCACTAGAAGCCTGTGTGTAACATGAATTTAGACCCAGAGCAAAACTCTTTGGTCTGGAAGGGCATATGTTGTGGAGCTCCTTAATGAGCGTGACTACCTTCAGCTCGCCAAGCTGTAGAAGACTAACAGTGGCAACAGCAATAGTCGTAGTGGTATAGCAGGCCTTTTTCTTGTGCCTGTCAGAAAGAGTTCCCAACTGCCCAAACCTGTTTATAAATGTGTCTGGCAGTCCCCTACAACTGTGCCATTCACCCATCCATGCAGGACATATATTTTGCATGTATATGACTAGCTCCATGCACAGAAGATGTATGAGGAGTACGTGTAATGCACGTGGCCATTGCCACACTGGAAACAATTTTGTAGGTTTCACTTCTAAGTGGTACCTAAGAGGGAGGGTGGAAGAGAGTCCAGACAGTAGATGTCAACTGTAGGACTCCGTTAGGACATTTTGGGGATCCCATGTAGTGGGTCAGATTACTGTGCTTGGAGGAGAGGAGCCAGAGGACCCTTTGAAGCTTAGCGAGTTTTTGCTTTCCCTTCCTAGACTACCGTTCACTGGAAGGACTAGCCCTCATAGGTTAACAGGTAGTTAAGAGGGACACCCCTGCCTTCGTTTGTACTGATTTATTGGGTTTATCCTGATGGGATACCCACCGCGCCTTCCAGTTATGACCTTACAACAAGGACCAGGACGGGACCACTCTGAGCTGTATAAGCAAAAAGGCCAGAACTGTCAAGAGCTGGTCTCAAGTTGACTGATCAAATACAAAACTACTTTCTGAAACATTAGAATAAAGATGGGGCAGAAACTTCCAGCCAGGGTGCCAAGATTGTTCTCTCCGTCAGAATCAGGAGTACCACACATGTCGACCGAGAAATTTTTCTACGCTGGAGTGTCCTCCACCAACTCCACTTGCCAGGTTCAGGACCAGAACCTGGAGAGGTTTAACAGCCTACCAAGATAAACTGCCTTATAGCCTTCCATAGTAACTAGATGTGAAACTGAGACCATTTTGCTATTTCTGCATCTGCCTTTCCCAGACTGGAAAAAATGAGGAATGCAGATGAAATGCCCTGCAAGCCAAGACTTCCTCATTCCGGGAAGGAATGCAAGGATTTAGAAGTTGTATTTCCCCCCAGCATAGTCAGGGGCCAACCATTGTAATTAGGTTAATGATAACTACATCAAGTTAATTACAATGACCAGCCACTGGGCAACTTTAAATTAAGTTTCCCAGCAGAGGAGCTTAACGTGGTGTTTGCCTGCCAGGAGGACTCTTTGAAGTGCACTGCCAGCGATTGGGTAATGCACTCATCCTAATGCACTTAGCATTAAGGTAAATACATTGCCAGCCCGCCCCTTACAATGCTTTAAAAAGCAACTGGGCATTTTTTCCACCCAAAAAGTAGCGGAACAGTGCCAATTTGTTCCCGTCAGAAACAAAATGGGCCAGAGCTTTGCTTTCTGTATAAGAATTTCATCAATCTCTAGGACGAAACCACGCCAGGGGCTCTTTTCATAGACAGGCACAGTCGTCAATTCCCTTCTTACCTTTGCAACTAGACTGGATTCTTTGTTTTGACTGGGGAAGGGTGGCTTTTATTTGGGCCTGATGAAGAACCCAAAGAGCAGGACTTACCAGACTGCAAGGAGTGTGACAGTCGCACATTCAATCTACTGACATTACTTACTCTGCCTACGTTCACCTGACCAAACACACAAAATTACTGAGGTCTGCAACCATTACCAGTGGCCCATACACTGTGCACACCACATCGAGTGGGTAAGCCGCTGACCAATGACAAATTCCAGGCCTGATGTGCCTGAACTACAACTAAGTGCAGAAAAGTACTGTGTTATAGTGGTTCCCTGAATGTGGGGAAGAACAATCACATATTTCCTGGGAACTGAAATCAAAACTCTTGAGAAAAAGGGTAACCCAAGCCACCGGAGGTTCCCAGAAATAATTCCCCTGAAATTTTCTTCAGAGGACTGATGGCCAGTAAATCTTACCATGTTAAAACTGTCGATAGAGAACAGACTAGACTGGTCCCCATATTACAGTGGTTACCAGTTACTATTGGTATAAGTCTTGCACTGCCCTCTAACAATTATGTACAGTAAGTGTTGTGTGTTGGTAATAAAGAACTTGTCAATCAATCAATTAATCAGCAAATAACCCACGAGGGACTCAAGGAGCTGGAGTTGCTAACTGCTTTGTGGGATCAGTTCATTCGAACAGCCAGATCTTAAGCCATTTCCTGAATTTCAAGAGTGATGAGGTGGTCCTGAGGAGGAGGGGAAGGTCATTTCAAGCTTTGGCCCCCAGGTGGGAGAAGGAACATCCTCCACTGTTACCTCAGCAGATCTGGGTGGGTGTCTGCAAAGAAGAGGGTGGCAGATCATAGGTGTCTAGTTGGTTGGTGGAAGGTCGTGAGTTTTTGATGTGTGCTGGTCCTTCGTTGTGCTGGGCTTTGTATGTGTGGGTCAGCATCTTGCTTGAACTGGCATCTCTGCTGGATCAGGAGCCAGTGTAACTTCTTGAGGTGGGGTGTGATGTTTGCTCATCTGGGGAGGTCGAGGATGAACCTGGGTGCTGAGATTTGTATTGTCTGTAGTCAGGAGGTGTGCGGTGATTCCTATGTAGAGTGTGTTCCCATAGCCCAGCCTGCTGGTGAAGAAGCCCTGCATGTCGGTCCTTCTGGTGTTTACTGGGAGCAACTTGAAAAGCTTTAGGAGCATGCATAGGGTGTGGAAGCAGGTAGACGAGACTGTGTTTTCCTGTTCCTTCATAGATAGCTTGTCCAAGATGATACAGAGGTTTCGGGCATGGGGGATGGGCAGAGTTCAGCAGGCCACCATGCGTCGTTCCATGGTGAGTTGTTGTTCACATTGATGAATACTACTGTCTAGTCCTTGTTGAGCTTGAGGCAGTTGTCCTTGGTGGTAGTTGGCCCTGGTGGAGGACCTCTTCTGACAGCTTTTGGATGAGCTGTGTGTCATTGGCATAGGAGATGATGTTGAATTCACACGATCTGACAGTGTTGGCCAGTAGGGTCCCGTACTTGTTGAAGAAGATGGGGCTGAGGGACGATCCTCGTGGACACTGCAGATGATCTTCTTAGATTCCGAGGTGAACAGTGAGAGATGGATTCTCTGTGTTCTTCTGGTGTGGTATGAGGCAATCCATTTGAGGGCATTTCCCTAGATTCCAATGTGGAGGAGTCTGTTGATCAAGATGTTAATGAAGATGGTGTCAAAGGTGGCTAACAGTATGCAGGAGGATGAGCGATGCAGGTTTGCCATGGTCCAGAAAGGCCCTGATGGCATTGGTGGCTGCTATCAGGGCTGTCTCAGTGCTGTGGTTGGCTCAGAATCTCAAATGAGAGCCAATTTTTAGATTGTTGCTTTCCAGGTGTTCGGTGAGTTGCTGGTTGATTGCCTGCTCAAGAACCTTAGCTAGAAAGGGGAGCAGGGAGATGAGGCAGAGGGTTTTCGGTTCTGCTGGGTGGCAGATGGTTTCTTCAGGAGGGGCCTCACTTCAGTGTGTTTCCAGTCCTCAGGGAAGGAGGTCAAGGTGATGGCAGAGATCAGGTCTTTCTTGAGGTCGTAACTAATCGTCTTGCTCCAGAGGTTGAAGAAGTGGTGGGGACAGGGGTCCATGGGTGCTTCAGAGTGCACAGACTTCATGATGGAGATTGTGGCTTAAGTTGTGAGAGTGTCCCAATAGGTGAGCAGATGTTTGGGGTCTGTGTTCATGGGTTTGAGAAGACTGATGCTGTTGGCAGTGGAGGGTTGGGATTTGAGGTTTTGGTAGATGACAGAGATCTTGTCATGGAAGAAGGCCACCAGGATGTCACACAGTTCATGGGAGAGAGTGATGTTGGTATCGGTGGCTGCGGGTTGGAGAACTCCTCATGATTGTGAAGAGCTCCTTGCTGCAGCTTGTGATGGCTTCTATGCAGTCTACTAGGTCATTCATCTTTGTTTCTTTCAGGAGGTGGTAGTACTGGTTGAGTGCTGTCTTGAAGGTGGTATGGTCTCCTATCTCTTTGATGGTGCGCTACTTCCTTTCTAGTTGCCAGCAGTTGCATTTGGTGGATTTCAGCTCTGCAGTGAACCAGCTGACTCTTCTGGCAGGTCTTTTGGATTTGGATGGCTTGGCGGGGGCAATTGTGTCTTCACATTCTGTGATCCACTGGAAAAAGTTCTTCTCTGAGGGACCACTGCCTGCTTTAAAGAATGTTTGTACTACCATTCACAAAGGGATATGAGGTCCCTTGGGGACCCCTTCCCATTTGCAAAGGGTTATCACCAACTTGAAGTTGGTGCTAAAACACAAATGTTTTGCGACCGCATTTTGGTCCCAAAACATTCTTGCATAGCACTGCAATTCAGTATTAGGAAGGATTGCCCTAAAAATGCCCCTTTCTAATATCGAATAGCATACCCGATTTGTTAATAGGTTGCCAAATTGCAAATAGGTTTGGTACATCTGACAGAGCTTTTTTCTGGTCGCAAGTGGCCCGAATCAGGACATTTGCATGCAGAAAAAAGCTTCTTATGTCTGGCCCGTGATGTTTTCTCTTTGCTTCTGAATGTTTTTTGGAGGTGGTGAGTCTCATAATGGGTCAGTTAGATGGGTAGAGATTTGATCGATATGTGAAGCAGTGATTAAAAAAGCCTTGTATAATTGTTGAATGTTAACAGGTCTAGCATGGTTTCAACATCCCTTAAAGTAAATCCAGAACGCAATGGTTAAAGATGTTCCTGCTTCCAAAATTCTACTTCTGGAGAGGTAAACCTCAGCCTTTGAAGTGGCCTTGGCTGGGTCAAATGCAAATGACATCATATTTGATTGATAATTGCAGTGGTTTGCTCCCCAAAATTGAGAGCATCCACAAACAACTTTTAGTATGAATGCTTATGATAGAAAGGCTGACGCCATCTCTTTGGCCCTAATTATAGCTCACAGTACTTTTCTCATTAATAAGGCTTTCTAACTGATCCTTTACATCAGAGAACAAGTCAAAGAATGAATGAAAGTTTATGTAATTTGTATAGTGCCAACATTTACAAAAATCTTCCTCATGCCAATAGAACTAGATGAGAACATACACCAAACAAAATTAAGATGGTTTCAGAGACACTAACACTCATGCACTGTTAAGCCTTTCCTCAAATCGTGGGGGATAGTCTAAGATTTTACAGACATTGTTATTTTGTATTCAATTTCCCTTAGCATACAAACTGATTTAATTTTAGATCAATCACAGTCTCATTACAATAACACTGTTCAACGACTGGTGTGACATTCACTACTTGCCTGATGACATCATCAATACGTCTATAACTAGCCAAGAACAATTTAATTACTGAGTACACATCCTTGAAAGCCAAACAATTCTCCTGAGTCAATAATTTTATCCCAGAGCAGGGGTGTAGGGATCTCATCTGTACACCTTCCCACCCAAACCCTGCCTTGAGTATTTTGAACCTTCTGAAGCTCAGGGGACAATCTCTAGGATGCTCTTAGCTTTGTGTTTATCTACAAAGCCTCTCACTCTCAAGAACTGTGACAATCTAGCAGACTGCTTCATCTAAAAATGAAAAACAAAAGTAGTGGATAAATTCTTGGACACAAAATCCAAAGTGGATTAACCAAGAACACAAGCCTGGTTTAGGACATCTTAAACTAGCCAACAAATCCAGGTTACTCTCATACAACAAGGAGGAATACAGGATACTATCCTGCATTGATTTCCCTCCATTTCAATTGACATATCCCTCATTATAGAACATCTTCAATTTTGCTCAGCACAATTCCCCAATCTATATGGTGGCTCCACCATTATATGCATACCTCAGTTCTCCTACACGCTCAACTGCTCAACATCTAAAGCTTCATTGCTCACAAGATTTTGACTCATGATCTATATACCTTTGCTTTCAAGCAATTGACCACTGGATGCTACCTAATCCCCTCAAAATAAGCTTTTCAAAAACTACAATACCCATAACCAGGAAATTGCCACAATGACTAAAATGTCACCCAACCCATACATATACTTTGGGAGTGATTATAGACCTCTAACTCTCCCTTGTAGCACAAGCAAATGAAAATTTCCAAGAGACTTTCATCATCATGCAATACCTTTGCCAATATTTCCTTACATAGGTTTCTCAAAAAGACTACATACCACTGTCGCTTTAGGACTTTCCTTCTTCCAAAGAACTACAGGCCACTAACCCTTTAGGACTTTCCTTCTTTTCTATTTACAACTATGCCTAAGCACTATATCTTAGAGCCCCTCTCCTCCTGCTTTGCATGCTACAGACAATCCATACCATTACTTCCACCAACCCTTAAATCCACATAGCTAGAAATACATCTCACGAGCCTCTCAATCTTTACATGGTTACCCATTGTTAGACTTATCAAATTTTAAGCAATGTGCATATTACATCACAATGATTTCGGGTGTTTCCCTTCTTGATCGTCCCTTCCTTCGAAAATTCTTACAGTGGTAGAAACCCTCAATAAAGAAGGGCAAATTCTTAAACTCAGTTCCTGAAAGAATACAAATAATTACCAACTCCTCCATTTCGGAGAGTGTTAAAAAAATGGTCTTCAATTGGTATAATTGTATGATATAGATCACTTCTAAAGAAAATGGTAGATACTTGCATGCAGAACTGTACCTATTCTAGCACTTTTCAGAAAGTAGGTACAAGTTTGCTGATTCTCCTATCCTCATGATAAAAAAAACACTTTCGATTTTAACTAAATGTAAGAAATTGGGTTATTAGTTGGGAGGGATGGAAGTCTTACACAAATAACAAACTCAATCCATGTCACAGTGAACCACAAAGTCGCTAAATAAACCTGTGCTTAACCCTCTGGTAGCTTGCCACAAAAGCAGTCAGGCTTAACTTAGAGGCAATGTGTAAATATTTCTGCAGCCCTTCAACAGTAATAAAGTGAAAACACAACACAAAAAAAATCCCAAAGGAATTGAGCTAAATAGAGTTAATTATAAGAAATGAAATTGCATAAAAATGACAAAAATCCAATCAGAGGAACCAGAGTTATGAAGTTTTAAAGGTGTTAATGAAAATAGTGTCAAAAAGCACAAACTGACAACTGTGGGTTTTTGGTCATGCAGGACTAAGCCAAAGTCACACTTTCAGGACATCCACAATGGTGTGTGGGTTGGATGCAAGGACCAGGTTTGTCCTGATGAAGAGTTGTACCTTTTGTCCCTGATGCGAGGTCTGTGGGGCTTTGTGTTAGTTCAGGTAAGGATTTTAGATGCACAGGATTTATGTTGTTCACCATTTGATTTGATGAGGCCTTCAGGTAGGAGCTACAAGGCTCTGTGAAACTCGACGTCGCTCTGCGTTGGAGCCAGACAGCTTCAAGACAAGATCTTTATGGTGTGGCCCTGCCAGGCTTTTTGCCACTTGGCTTCTGTTCAGGTGAAGCCTTCAGTTCAGAGCTGTGCAGCTTTGTGCACCGCTTTGCTTTGATCTGATGGAACCTTCAGTTAGGCAGGGAGGAGTGCTCTCTGATTCCAGCCAAGGGCTCAGGATATCTGGGGGCATATTTGGGGGATCAGGTTTTACTCCAGCAGAGATCAGCAGCAGGGCTAAGGCAGCTCCAGGCATGTCCAGTGGTTCTGGTCAACTGAGCAGTTGCATGTCAGGCCTCTGGAAGCTTGTTGTGTTCCTGCAGTTCAAACAGAAAGTTAGCCAAGTGACCCTTGGAGTCATTAATAGGGAGCCTGGGCTAAAGGCAAGCAGGTCCAGTCTTCCTTCTTTAGACAGCAGGGTGGTCCTTCTTCCAGGCCCAGAGATGTTCTGATGAGCGGTTCTGGTTCCAGCCTTTAGTGTGGCAATTTCCTGGCCCAACCCAAAAACTGGTGCGGGGCAGTTCTTCCCCTGTCTTGACTCAAAACTATGTAGGGGGACAAATCAAGGGCAGGTCTGATGTCAGGTTATTTCTTTGTGCTGCAGGCAGGACGCTTTGAATGCAATCAGGGCAGAGTACAGCTCCTTGCAAGCCATCCTGTCAGGAATAACCACTCCCTGCATATCTAGGCCTCTTTCGTCCTCATGTCTGGAAAGAATTTACAACCCATACCAGGAAAGCCATTTGCAGTCATGTCACCCAGGACACGGGCAGAATGGCACGTGTTGTTTCAGGCAGAAAAATGGCAACTTTCAAAAAGTGGTAGTATAAGAATTGTAACTTAAAACCTGACTCAACCAATAAAGAGAATTTTAAATTACAATTAATTTGAGAGTAAGAAACATTTTTTTATCTGGCGTCAAACTAAAGTTAGCACTTATTAAGCATAATAGAGTAACCCAATGTTAGTCAATACAAGAGATAGCCTTTCAACAGTAAAAAAAACTTTGGGAGTTTTTCATTGCTAGGACATGTAAAGCCAAGGTATAAATGCTCTACCTTTTAAATGCCATGCACCCTGCCCGATAAGCCTTCATGATTTACCTTCTGGGTGACTTATATGTAATAAAAGTGGTTTAGGCCTGGTAAACGGTTTTATTTTGCCAGTTCAGAATGTCAGTTTTAAACGGCAATATAGGCTACAGTGGCAGGCCTGAGAAATACTTTACAGTAGTACATTAGGGTTGGCACATTGAGCACTGCAGCCCACTGGCAGCAGTTCATTTAGAGACCCTGGGTACATGAAGTGTCATTTACTAGGGAATTATGAGTAAATTAATTATGCCAATCAGATGTATGCCAAATTTACTAAGTGTAAAGCAGAGAGTGCAAACACTCTGTCATTGGTTAACAAAGGTGAATGTTCACAGAGTTCTAATGCAAACAAAAATAAGTTTGGCAAAAAAATAGGGGGTGAAGGCAAAAAAGCCTTGGTGAGTACAATGTCAAGGATATCAGTTCTAAGACCAAACTGAAAACCCAGACCCAGTAACCCTGGAACTATCATTTGGAGCATGTTGTAGGCTTGTTAGCATTGTGAAGCACTATATGAGTTCTACAATAAAATAGTTAGGGAGTCCAGTTTGGTCCGTTAAGAGCATACAATAAAAAGAGAGTAATTATCCTCTCCAACAGTTTAATGTCAATAAATCTTACATTATACAGTGCAGTGGCAAATATATGCCATTAACAGGTATATCCATATTAATCCAAATAAAAGCTATTTACCTGTCAAAGCCTAATATGCACTATTAGATGTTGGATAGAGTATAAACCCATGGACTGCATGCCTCCATAAGTCACAAAAATGTGCACAAAAAATGATTGATGGAAAGCTTGAATTAATCTCAGCCACTGGTAATTTCTCGGGTGCATCCCAGTCTATTGTTATTTTGCACATCCTGCCACCTTAGTTTAGACCCAGCTAGATATGCAAATCAGTCTTGCCCCTGCTCCAATAGGATCAATCCAGTCCAAACTGCCTTGCCAGTTCCTCCCTGAACTGGAACACAAACAATCCAAGAACAGTTTCACCCTGATTGGGGCTGATTAGTCACTATACCTTGGTTTCAGTGGCACGGTCTGGGCATACACGTCCCACTTAGCGCATCACACTGAAGTATACAAACAAGTTATAGCTGGAATAATTGAATTAATCTCAGCCACTGGCATTTACTCAGGCCACATTCCAGTCCAATATTATTTTACTCACAATGCCACCTAAGTTTGAACCCAGCCATACGCAAACCAGTCTTGACTTTGCTCAAGTAGCAGTCCAAAATGCCAGGCCAGGTCCTCCCTGAACCAGAACACATGAAAACAGATACCCGTTTAGCCCTGACTGGGCCTTGTCAGTGGGGTGCAACTTGATTCCAGTGGCACCGTGAGAATGTGACCCACATCAGGGTATACTCATCACACTTAGGGTTGTGATTAATTCACACATTCTACGTGTGACATCCTAAGTGCAAGCGGGTACACCCAGACACTGGCCATTTGTAAGTATAGATCATGATCTCTCATTTTATTTTTAAAGGTAAAAGCTCATTAAGGTAAGATTTTTAAACTAAGTTGAATCAGTTGTTCATACCAATTTTAGATATTAACTAGAATTACAACAACCCTTCTTCTTTTCTAGCAACAGTTATACCCTGTCAGCCCAGTATGACTCGCATAGCTTACAGAGGTTATGTTTTGTTGATAAGAGGGAGGATACGTTTTTAGGAAAAATCTATACTGGAAATCTTACACGTTACAACCATTTTTAAATGGCAATACACTAAACAGTGTCATCCAGCCAGGCTCTGCGGGGTGAGTAGTGTAGAAAACATCAAATGGCTTTCACTGTATCCTGATTGACACTTTAAAGTAAGTTTGTGAATTTGGGAAACTAAAATTACTTTTTCATTGTGTAACTTGAAGTTATTGATAGTTTTGTAAAACATGTATAAGATTCAAGTCCACAGGTTGCACTGTATAACACTTTTGGAATGCTTGACACAGCTCTCTGTTGTTCTTTCAACAAGCTGTAAAAGTTAGCTTTGAATGTGAACAAATTTGTAAATATCATCTTTTTAACGTTTACACCTAACAGACTCTTACATTTTCTTCTCAGCTGTATCTTTCCACAATGGTAAGTTTCGGTGTGTTGTTTAATGTTATGTTAATAGTATATATACTGTTCACACTCTGTTATTCTTATAGCCACGTAACACCAATCGAGTTTAGTGCTTTCCCACCTTTTTTTCAAGCATATGGTTACAGGATATGAGGCAACCTAGGATTCTTGGCAACCTGTGAATGTGTAAATACAAAACAACAACGGTTCCCTCCATAGATTCGTCTGGTAACTCTAGGATGGAGCAGAACGAGGGATTGTGTACGTTCCCTGATGTTGAGAGATTTTTCCTCCAAAGAGTATTCCTGACTACTTACATTACTTTACCCATAGTGTTGCTACCACATTTGTCCTGATGAAGACAATGTGGAAATATTTGTAGGGGTTGAAATGCTTATGTACTCATGTGTTGACTGACATACTTAGTAGTGTTAGCAAATTCTACTCTAAATTTAAGTCTTTTTCAAAAATGTTCATACTATCTAGTCAACAGTGCTGTTTTTTAGCTTCTGGAACAAGCACTAGCACACTATTGTTCACCTTTGTCACTCCTCACTATTACTAAGCCGTCTTTGTAGCACCTATAGAATGGATTTGGTATTCATAAATAAGTACTACACGATAAATAAAATAACTTTTGTTTCATATGTATATTTAGACACATCTTTTAGGTTAAGGAGGCATAGGCTTTAAAGTTTCCCTCATCGAACCTATGTTGTTTTGTATATGCTTTTTGAAGATTCACTTATAGGCCAGAGTCCAGCAATGCCTGTAAGTTATAGTAGTGGTAGGCAATGTGAGCATGTTAGATTCGTTGTTGTTGATAACTAGACGTGTGATAATTAGAGAAGTTCTGGTGTGGGATGAGAAGAACTAGCCAAGGTGCTTATGTACTAGCTGCGTTACTGCCAAGGCACCCACAAATCAGGGGAGCCGTGCCTTTGGTGGTCGCGCCGGACAAGCCCCTGGGGGTTAGGGTGGTGTGTGATGCCACCTCCAATAGCCAGTAATGGGTTGATGATTGGGCCTCAGGCATGTGTCTACCCAGAAGCAGTTTAAGTACTTCTGGGTCACGCCTTCCTGTTTCGTGCCAGGCTCTCCCCCACTTAAAAGGGACTGTGGAGTGGTGAAGTTGGTTTTTTTCCACTCACCGCTCTGCCGGGGAACCTGAACTACATTTCTTTGTCCCGCCCACCATCCCCTTAGACAACAGATTGTTGTGTAATTTAATTGTTCCTGTCATGTTTTCATTAATTTTTCTCCTTCAGCTCAACGTACTTCTAGTTGGAGTTTTTTGTTAACTATGTTTCTGTTTCTTTTGCATTAACTCTTCTTTTGCAGCTGTTAGGTGTTATTGTAGTAATTACTTTTTGTATCCTAGGTCAGTGGGTGAGGTCATGATTGATGGGGCACTTCAGGTCCATAAAAGGCATCCTTTTACTTGGGATAGGTGGGACAGCGGTCTCACGAGCCCTCCAAGGGGAGCTTGCAGCTGGCTGGCTAGAGTGTGCGGGGGTGTGGGAGTGTTCGCTGCCAACAGGCCCTTACAGCCAATCCCCACACAGGTGCATGGGCGCCAAGTTAGCACAGGCCCTTTGGGGAATAATGTGATCAGAGGGGGTGCCCGAAGTAGGTAGCTTGGCGGGCAGACAGGCCCCCTGCACAAGCTTACTACGGGGAGGGATGCAGAGGGGGTGGGCCCCTGCCTTTAGGGAGGGGCCCTCATAGGTTGCCCAGCCATGATCTCACTCATAAGGTCAACACTGGATACGCAGAGACAAGGCTAGTTATGATGTAAGGCGCTCGGATACCTGTGTCTCGGGTCTAGTTCGCGCTATATAAAAACTCTAAAAAATGTTTAAATGGTCAGGAATTTCTATGTATTAGTCTAAGTTAAGGTTAGATAACCATCAAAATTGTAAATAACACTGTACCTTGTTTTATGGTGTTTCTGCGTATAATTTTGTAAAGTGATATTGAGTGTATTTTAATGTAAGTTGTTTTTGTTATCATAATAAATACAGTTGGGTGTTTATGACCCCTAACTCAAAGGTTTTAAAAGAGTGGTGTGCGCTTTCTTTAGCAATTGGGGGGGGTCAGGGGGGTGATGGAGGTGCAGATGGGAGGATCTGTGGTCATTCATCGATAGGGCTAGGTCTTGGCGATATCTGGCCATATTACCTTTTACATTGTTCTGCGGGTCTGTATGTTGTTCAAATAAATGGAGCTATTTGGTGGTACTACAGAGCCGTGAGAGCCATCTGGTGGCTTATTTGGACAGTGCTGGAGTGTGTTGGGTGGATAATAATAAAAAAAATCACATTATTCTATTTTGTACCCCTCCATCAGTAGTGACTTTCTCACTCTTATCTCATCATTAATCTCAAGTTTCATTGTTCAATATGTATTGAGTATTATCTGTAATATTTTTCTTCCAGAGTCCCTTTTAGAGAACTATTGTTGGCTGAATTTCCATATTCTGCTCAGCATTCCCTTGGTAGAATATGTCTCGTTACAACGAATGTGTGTACAACGCATTCCATTACAACACGGTCGTTACAACGACCGTGTTGTTTCAACGCGAACCATTACATCGCAAATTGTTTGAATGACTTGCTGTCGGGGGCGCGCTGGATTTAGGAATAGGACTGATTACTATTCCTACTCCAGTTAGTGCAACAGCAGGGAAGGTGTTGGATTGTAAATCCAACACCAGCTCGCCCTCTACAGCAAGTCTTTGAAGCGACTTGTGATGTAATGGTACATGTGGTAACAACTCGGTCAATGTAACAACTGTGTTCTAAAGGAACCGCGTTGTGGCGACAGCATTGTAAGCAGTGTTTTCCCCTTGCGATGGAACACATTTTCAGGGAGCACCATTTATTAAGGTTAAGTGACCCATTCCCATTGGAAATCATGTCTGTCTTTATACTACAGTATTAAAAACAAGTTCTTTAGAAGATTGTTGCGTCTTCCTCAGAGTGTACCAGCAGAGATAGCGCATGAAGAGTTAGGAGTGAGCTTAATAGCCGATTAAATACAATTACGCTTCATACTCCTATAGTTCTACATATGGGTTAAAAGTGAGTTAGAGTTTAATAGGTTGATTCTGAGAGATTGTCTGAACACGGAATATAGTCTGCACATACCTTGGTGGAACTATATAAAAACTACTCTGAGAGATTTGTATAAACCCCAACCCTATAATTCCCCAGAGTTGATCTCCAAATCAGATATTGAATGGGTTAAGGGAACATAGCAAGAGCTTTAGGCTCCCAGAATAAAAGCTATTATACACATTTTGTGATGGAGAAATCCATGAACAAAATTGAATCATATCTAACACTGGATATGCCGGTTGTACGTATTTTTCTCTGAATTTGTTCCCTCGGCTATTAATGGGGTGCTAGAAGCCATCAGACCGCACTATTTGTACATGTGATATGACCTCTGCACTAGACACTTTATATATTGTCCTAATGTGTCCCAAATGGGCTGGTCTGCGAAACAAGTATATTCATCCTCTACTCTTGCCTTTGAATTTTAAGCAAGCAAGACCTCCCTTATTATATTTGCAATTTTTAGGTAATACTACTGTATGCTGTTATTTATCTAGGTTCTAATCAGAGGTGTTTTATTCTCATCTATACATTTATGGAGGCTCTATGAAACTGGATTTTATGGAGTGTTAATTTATTGATGGAGTTTATTGTACTTTTATGATTGCTTTTGCAAATCGTATAAAGATATTCTGGCTTTGGAATGGGAAAATCATTAAACTCCATGATCTATGGGTAGGCCAATAAGTGGGATCTATGTGAAAACTTGGTTGGATTTTTAGACCTTCTCATACCACTGCAAACAATGTGGCCTGCAATCCTGCTTAGCATTAAAGACAATGACGACCAGCATGAGGCTGGCATCACCATTTAGCACCATTTGTCACATTTATTCTTTTTCTAAACTAGGGAAGAGGTATGCAGTGTGTGTTCAATACCAGGTTTCACAGCCATGAAAATAATTTGGAGGTGAATGATTTAGGTATCCGTCTTTTGTGACATGGAAGTGAGCAAACATCATTGAGAACTGATCAGTGCTGGACACGGTATTGCAGTTCACAGCTCAGCATCCATGTACCTACCTCATGTAATGCCTTTAAGATTGTTTGCCAACCATGGTGTCGCATACTGTCATGCCTGGTACGATGGCACTCCACTTGCTACTCTACCAAGGAGCAGCTTTTTTCAGTTCTGTAACTAATTCTCCAGAGGCAAAGGACCTGATTCACATAGATAAACTCACACATGTGGTTAAGTTTACTATTTTTTGCAATTTGTAAAGGGATTTTACAAGTAGAATCCAGTGGTGGCTCCTCCGCTATGGCAGACGAGTATCGCCCCACTGTTTTCTCGCAGTGCGAGAAGCAAAAACATAAAATGGCAACAATTTTTTTTTATTACCATTTTATGTTTTTTTTTGCTGGTGGGTGGGTAGACGGGGCTGCTCTGCTTACGGAGTAGGGCAGGGGAGGAGTGATTTGCCCACTCCTGAGTCTGCAATGCCTATTTGGTTGGCTCTCTTGTGCCACCCAAAACAGCCATGTGCTCTCCCCAATTTCTCCATGCAGGCTGCATTGCATAGAAGTGGGAGCCAAGCTGTCTGCTTCCTGGTCTGACCTGGAGTCCATACACAGACAAGCAGGAAAGTGGACGCAGGACCCAGCAGCAGCGGCGGCAAGGCAAGTTTTATTTATTTTTATTTGGTTTTTTATGCTGCCCGCTGCTGCACCCCCCCTGCACCCGCGCCCCCACCCGCGAGCCGTGCCAGCCATCTCTGGTAGGATCTTTACAACACGTGTCAGAGACTCTGTACGTAAATAAGATAGGCAGTCGTAAAAATACTACGGGCCTCATTTATGAGGCCTTGCGTCAGTTTTGCGCTTCCGATGCGTCACTGTTTGTGACGCATCGGCGGCGTAAAACATGCCTCCTGTTGCGCACTATTTACAAAGTGACGCATCTAAGCAGATGCGTCACTTTGTAAACCCCTGCGCTACATTATACCTGCGTCAGGTATAATGTATGCAGAGGGGGCGTTCCCCTGAAAAAAGCCTCGTAATAGTGACGCAGTGAAATCTATGAGATCGTCACTTTTAGGATGCTGTTGCGTCAAAATCTTGCGCCTGCCTCACAGCAGGCGTAAGACTGACGCAAGCCCTTTCACATGGGGCTTTTCCCATGTTAAAGGACGCATTGCTGGAGTTGCGTCACTTTTGTGACACACTCCAGCAATGCGTCACTTTTGCGCTTACAGATACGTCAGAAATACTGACGTATTTGTAACTCCTTGCGCAATGATGCGTCATATTGTAAATATGACGCCTCATTGGGGTCGCAAGGAGGGCTCAATGAAAAGTGACGCATCGCTGTTTTCTCGCAGCGATGCGTCACTTTTCATAAATGAGGCCCTACGTGTATAATTATTTTGTGAATTGCAAAAAAAAGTAAACTTACACAAAGTGTTCGCTTACTATTATGAATCAGGTCCATAGTGTACACTTGCATATCGTGAAGGTGATTCAGTCCGTACCTGGGTCACTGGTCTTGGCCTCTTTCACAATCAGCTTGTCTACACCTAGTTTGCCACCGTTCTGGCCTCAAAAGCAGATGGATGCATGAGCAAACGAAGGGATTCAGAGAGCAAGAGTGGTTCACATGCCACATTCCTCGGTACACTGCTGTCCCTCTCACACAAATCTTTGTAAAGCCTGCCAGTTGCAGGCCCGAGGCCTGGCTTGACCAGCACAGTAATTTATGCTCAAATAAATACCAATAGGTCGAGTAGCAGTATCAATGCTTGCTGCTCAGAGACCTATAACCCTGAAAGACTGCCAACAAGTGTTTTCTAAAAAACAAATTCGTTTTTACAGTTATATTGCCATCCATCACACAAAAGCAGACAGAAGCACCTTTTAAATAGCAAAATAAAAAGCTTTTCTCAAAACTAGACTCACCTTTGGGGTTAAGAACTAGAGGAGAGCAGCCTCGGTGTGACTACGAACTGAAAGAGTGCAGCCTCTGGATGACATGTTGATTTGTTACTTGAAGCATGGCGGGTTGGGTTTGGATAATAAAGTTGTGTTGTACTGTAATGTATCTATTTTGGGAAACCGAGATTTTACACATATCTCAGAAAGCCCTCTGACTTTTTTGACCAGAGTATTCAGGTTGATAATTTCTCAACCAATTTCTGCTTGTTGATTACTGTCTGCAAACCTAACAAGCAACAACTGCTGTTCAACTTCTATTCTTAATAAAAGTCGTAGCATTGATCAACAAAATATCAATGTGGCTGTTCATTGTGTTTGTATCTGCAGATTGAAAGCTCAGCAGTCTCTATAAATGTATATGCAGGGTCGTTCGAATTATACGATTCTACGGACATGGATTTTTTTAAACATAATTATAGATTTGCCACACATGCCACATAATCCATCACCTGTTGCACAATCTGCAGATTTTAACAAAAGCAAACGTTGTTTGTAGGTCAAATGAATCAAAAGTTACTACAAATGTAGCAACGTGTTCATGTATAGTAGAAGTTCATTTGCAGAGTTTAACTGGTCATCTGTCAGTTGCTCATTTCTGTCCTTGATTGTAAAACGGGTTCTAATCCGGTGACAAATTTTGTCAGACAGCATTACCATGTGTCAAAATCACAAAATAATGAAGTAATACTATCACAAAATGTGCCACGTTGTGCTGCAATATTTTATTTTCTTGTTTCATAATTTAGTCAACCCTGCCTCATAATTTGGTGCTCTTCTGCCACATAATCCAGTGGCCCTGCGTATATAGTTAGCACCCAGCTTCTTGGCTGACATTTGCACTGACATTGACTAGAGGAGCAGCATAGCCACGACCATCAAACTTTAAACGGTACGGACTACACTTTTCCTGAGGATTTCAATGCGAATGAATTGCACATAAAGAAGTTGTCCAGAATTTTCAGAGCAGTATTTAGAGTGAAAAAACTGAAAACAAATTGGTATTACACAATGACTGTGTGGGGCAGAGCCCCCTCCTCGCTTGAACAGTATTAAATTGTGGAAGCGTAGTAAGAAGACCACAAAG
The DNA here is from genome assembly GCF_964261635.1 of Lissotriton helveticus. NCBI lineage: Eukaryota > Metazoa > Chordata > Amphibia > Caudata > Salamandridae > Lissotriton > Lissotriton helveticus. The sequence continues at coordinate 961,975,953 of NC_136068.1, read as the reverse complement.
ACCAGAATGCTTATGGAGTCTCACAGATGTGACTACTAACGGACAAGTGCGGGAAGGGTGAGGGATTGTGCTGACATAAAATGTTATCTAGAGATGTATGCGACAGTGCATTTGTGAATAAGCAGCAAAGCTGTATTGCAGGAGAACTGTAACCATTGTATTGCTGGTGCCACAACTGATCGCGATTCATGGTACACCATGCACAATGCTCTACGACATCTACTGCAGTGGGCTTTAGAACATGCCATCCTGTGGCTGGAGCCCCATCAAGACACCATTAAAACAACCCCAACTTCAGAGATGGCAAATTTCCGAACCCACAACCCTGTTGCGGCACCAACTAAAACTGGCTCTAGCACTGATCTAGTTAAGATGATGTTGGCTCCCTGAAGAGGATACAAAACCAGAGATGAATAAGGCAAGACTAAAGCTGTCAGAAGCCAAATCACAAAACAGATGATGACCCGTCATTAAAGGGTGGACCGCCATGAAACGGGAAGGAAAACACGGCCATTCCTCTCCGGAAGGATTCAGATCCCTCCTGTTTCGATGGTATGGAATCCCATCCAAGAAGGCGGAAGACTAACCCAAGGAGTAAAGCCGAAGGAAACCTGAAACATAAATACCCTATCTCCTGTCCCACAACAGACAGGGACTAGGAAAGGGTGCTAAACCCAAGCCGACAAACCACTTCTTCACAAGTGTGTCAACATAAAGGTGAACTGCGAGACAAACAGGCCCAGGAGGCCTGAGAGTGTTTCATCCATAGGACACCGACAGGCCTTAATATCCAAAGGGTAAACTGGTCGAGAAACGGGGACCTGAAAGAGGTGTCCAGCCTAATGTTTCACCAGGGAGAAGACCCAACTATCGGAAAGTCCAGTCAAGAATTTACGAGACTGCAGTTTTCCAAGGCTTTCCCTTGAAGTAGAGCCCAGGGAAGACCCACAAGTATTTCCCACCTAGACTGATCCAACCTCCGTCACTTAAAGAGTGAAACCCAAGATAAATTGACAAAGGTCGTTCTGTGCATCCTTCTGTCAGCTCCCTAGACCGCGACAATGCCATCACTTCTACTCTGAAGGAGGTGCAGAAAAACAATCTAAGGAAGATCAAACTAACAAGAGTAATTAATACCTGCCTCGTAATCTTTCTATCAGTATTCCAGAGAGAAAGGGTTGGCTCTGCTGAGGCGGTAAACTACCATCCCAAACTCCTATCTCCTCCTTTTCACAACCAAAGCCTGGCAGTGCGCGGCGGATGCGTCAAGCACACCGGCAGCGAAAGGGTTGAGGACAACCCCAGCTGGAGGGAGGCAGCTGAGCAGACAGAGAATAGTAAAGGTTAGCAAAATATCAAAAGTCTATTAGCCTGAGTAAAGGCAGGAGCATCTGCGAGCGAAGAAAAGGACCATAAAAATCAGTGAATGGAAGGGGATGAATTGAAGTCAAGATCAAAACTGAGAACGTAAGAAAAAGGGTGGGGGCGCCAACAGAAAGCCATTAACTCCGTGTCCATAAAAATGATTACAACGCGTGAAGCGAAAGTGACTATTAATGAAAGTGATTAAACGGGTGTCGGCTCGGACCAGATACACATCTGAGGGGGGAGGGAGGGAGCAAATCGGCGTCCATTAATCACGCTAACTAAATGGGGATAGGCGCAGACAGTGAACGAACGGGTCAGTTAATTCTGTGAGCGCAATTAATGGCGAATTTAAATGTGGTAAGAGAAAAATAAGTGTGCTTTAAATTACATCGGAGTGATAAAAACGAGAGCAATAAAACAGTGCCAACTCGAGTGAGGCGTGAAAAAGTATCAACACTGCAATTAAATTGCAACAGTAGAATAATCTGACGAAACCTTCTCCAGCGCAGGCGGCAAACACCGGCGGGAGGAAGATGTCGGCGCTATGCTGCCTGATCAAAGCATGGAAGCGAGCGGGGCTGCTCGCACGGTGGTCTACATCTCAGGGGGACATGATTTCTAGTCCATAGGCACGTATTGGAAGGTGAAGGCCCAATGATTATTGGATCAGTGACGGAATGGGGGTTAGAGATGATTGAATCCGGTGGGTTTGGGCAACTAAGCACAGCAGGAAAGCCAATGAGATGTCTTCATTCATTACTTGTATCTCATGCAGTCGTGGCGTGGTGAACCTTGGGCCCAACAACCAATGTGAGGACTAAGATTTGGAACAAAATCAAAGATTTGGGCATGACATTGTTGTATGTAACAGGCCGAAGCCCTGGTGAGTACTGTATGTACAAGCAGAGTGGGTGAGTCCCGGCAGGGCTTTAAGTGTAGGGTGACCAGATTCTCAAAACAAAAAACCGGGACAGGTGTCATAGACATAGAAGTAGGACTGACATAAGTACCCATGGCTTTAAGTGGGATGTAAAAACAGGGGCGCGGGGGCAGTCTCTCAAGGGGCGTGGCGGATGTAATTAAGGACTTGGCTTAACACACATAAACTAAAAAAATCTGTACTTAGCATAGAGTCCCCGAAAAATGTGCTGCTTCTGTCATTGTATCCAGATAAATATTATAACGAGTAACATCACACCTAGAACAAGCCTGGACTATTGGCTTTGTCAACAATATAACGAATAACATCACACCTAGAACAAGCCTGGACTATTGGCTTTGTCAACAATATAACGAATAACATCACACCTAGAACAAGCCTGGACTATTGGCTTTGTCAAAGGTTGTTAGCTGCATAAGAGAAATAAGCAACAACTTTGGCTTCGATGTACATAACATTGAAAACATTGAAAAGGCCTCCGTTCTGGAATGAAGAGACAGATTGTGAAAGAACTATAACTGGTCTCTTTAAAAGCAGTGAAGGGTGGTACTGATGCAGCAGTAAGTTTTTTTTTCTCAGTGAGGGCAAAAATGGAGAGCCCAATAGAGTCCCATCTCAGCACCTGTGAGAAGTAAAGCAGGTGCACCGAGCGACACACTATTTAAAAACCGGGACTTTTATCTGTTTAACCCGGGCACTACGCAAACAACGGGACATTTCTTTAATTTGCAGCAAAGTGTCGCCACATCGGGACACTGCTCCAAAAACCGGGACGTCCGGGGAAAACCGGGATGTCTGATCACCCTATTTAAGTGGGATGAATAAACTGAGGGGTCTTTCAAAGGGGCGAGACCAATGTAATTAAAGACATGGCTTAAAACACGTAAGCTAAACATCTGTGCTTAGCACAGTGTGCCCACCGACTTTTATTGTGCTGTTTCTGTCATTGCATCCAGATATGTGATACAACAAGTAATATCATAGCTACAACAAGCCAGGACTATTGGCTTTGTCAATGGTTGTTAGTTGCATAAGGTAAATAAGCTGCAACTATGGCTTCTATATAATATTGAAAAAGCTTCAACTTAAAGCCTGGTGACACCACAACAATGTTGCTGCTCTTGAGTTTCAAAAAGAGAAGGGAAATCCAGAGAGAAAATGACTCTCTTTAAAGGATTTCCCTTCCCCTACAACGCTCACCTGGCATGACGTCACGTCGTAACTTCTCCACTAGTGAGAAGTGAGCAGTGTGAGCACGCGGACATTAATGTGCCTGCTGTCACTGCAGTCTGGAAAAAAACGGACCGCCTGTGACCAGCGCACAAAACAGAGCCCGATAGAGACCCGTTTCGCGGCCCCCTTTAAAAATCTGCTGGTGCTCAGACCCGGTGAGACCCGGCCCACTTAAAGCCCTCAGTCCGAGAGTGATTGTAAGGGCAGAAACAGGTTGAGCGCCTTCTGGCCAGAAGGAAGGCAATGCACTTGAAGGATCTTCTGTTACATTCCTTTTTGGTACGCAAACATATGGTCTCAATATTTGGAAACTACGACTATAAGTTTGTCCAGAATTATTTATTACTGCAGCGAATCAGAGTTCTCTTGATTCTTGACAACATGAGATTTTGGCAACCTTCGCTCTCCGTGGATCTGACAACGAGCACGTGTGGTTTGAGATTTAGATCCTGAGCCCCTCTTGAGGGATACATTATATATATGTATAAACCATAACTAAGAAGCGCATCCCTTTTAGCTGCACCTGAGCTTGGGAACAGTGAAACATTTAGAAGGTTATTGAGGGGTGGAGGTGGGCAGCAGAAGCCACCCATGGAAAATCCTGTACCTACATATATACGATTGTTGACATCTCAACAATACCCCAGAAAACAATAGATGTGCTCATAGATATTTAAAAAATCCAGGTGTAGTGTTGACTAGGAGTTTTCCTTGGAAACTCCTGCTGGACTGAGTTTATATTTCTTTTTAGCTTATATTTTTGGAGGGAATATAGGAAGCGCATGTTTAACTATTTATCTTTCTGAATACGGAAAAGAATTTCACATCTGAAACTCATTGTTCCATCTCAAGCATAAACGTGTCATTTGTTTGCTTTTAATTAAAAAAGCCTAACGATTTGATGAGCACAATTATTTGTTACACACTGAATCATGAGGTTTTATTTTTTAAGGCAATGTTTTATATTCTACTTAAATCACAGTTTGAGATCACGTTTTAGTGACCGTAGTTTTTATTTTAGATGAAAATGTCTATAGGACCTAAATTAGTTTGACTTTATAAAATAAAAATACTTATATTCTGCTTCTATCATTTGTTTTCTTATGCCCTCTTATGTGTGCTATAGTCCTCTGAAATGTCTGCTTTCACTCAGCTGCACTTATCTAATAACTGACACATATATATATTCAGAGTACCAGGAGTAATGGAGACACTACGCCACATCCAGTCTTATCCAGCCACAGGTATCCCCGTGTTTGCAAGTTTTCCTGCTACACCAGGTTGAACACGAGAAAAAGATAACTTAACAAGTGAATTTAACTTTTACTTTTAAGAATGAACACATGCTAATAATTTCACTAATGCTTTATTTAGTTGGTCAGTTAAATAATACTGGAAGGGAAAATGTTGTGATTATATGTAAATATACTCCTGCAATAGCTTCATGTCCTGTAATTATGCTTGTTTATAGAAAAATGATTGGACAGGAATGCAAGAACAAGGAGAATGACCAGAACACGAGCGGCTCCTGTTCGTGGCACTTGCGTTTTTGGTGCTATGTTTTAGTGCGAAATACATCCTCTAGCATTCATAGTCATTCATATAGATAATATACAGTTAAGTGTCAGATTTCTACTTCGTGTAAGCCAAAATCTCAGTGTGAAAATAAACAAATCAATGGAAACACCGTAGATCTCAAATTCAAAAGGCGCTGGTAACTTCTGTTGCTGGTCCCATCAGAACTGTGATCACTTTACTTAGCTCAAATGGAGTACAACAGCTGCAATCGCTTTCAAACAACCAAGAAGACTAACAGCTACTGTTTCAAATACAGCTGATAAATAGGCCACGAGCAGCCAGGGTGGTGACGTAGGGAGGGGGGTTGTAATGTATGGATTAGGGACATTAACAGGTAAGTAAACATATAAATAAATAAAACGAATTTCGTTGCGCGCACTGCATCGAATTAGGTGATGCAGTGCACACAACGAAATTCGTTTTATTTATTTATATGTTTACTTACCTGTTAAAGTCCGTAATCCATACATTACAACCCCCCACCCTGCCTCTCCCCCTCCCTACGTCACCGCCCTGCAGTTACACCTACCACCGGCCGTGGCTGGTCACGAGCCTCATGATTCCGCTATTTTTTGTCAAGATTGAAAGTGCACACCTACCTCTCTCATAACAGAAAGAAAAAGCTCTAAACCATAATCAAGCATTCTAAGGGCAGGTGCATTACACATATTTTCCATCAACGCCTGGAAGACCTCTGAGCACTCTTCATCAAATGCTATCACTGTGGGTCCGTCATACTATAAGCTTTGCAATAAAAGAAAAATGTGGAATCCACTGACAACAGTAGCCAACAATTCTGAGGAAGATCCACACCCCCCTCTGGGTGGTAGGAAGATTCATATTTAGAATTGCCAAAACCCATTCTTTTGAGACTTTCCTTGCTCTTTTTTCAATGAGATGACTAAGATAAATCACTTCCTTTTTAAAGTACTGAATTTTTGTAGCGGAAACTTTGTGACCATTGTCAGGTAAATGATTTAACAGGGTGGCTGTGTCAAGTTTACAATTCTCTTTCGTCTTAGATGTGACCAGTAAGTCATCTTTATATTGCACCAGTATCGAGTTACAGGGCATCAGTACATTGTTTAAATCTCTCTTTAGAATTTGACAAAAAATCAAAGGACTTTCAGTGTTCCTTTGTGGGATTCGACACAAAACCAGAACTTTATTTTGGAATTGAAATGCAAACAAGTACTGGCTACCTTCTTTGGTGGAAATGGAGAAGAACACTTGGTATAAGTCAATGACTGTATACCATTTTGCATCTGATGGAACTGGATTACTGCTGGATTCAGTACCACTGAACAACATGGAATCAGTATTTAATTTATTTTTCTCGAATACTGCACTATTCTTCATTTACCACTTTGTAGAATATTCTCAAAAACGTGTGATAATTATCACAAAATTAGCTTAACCCAACTCTTCACATCGCAGTCCATTGCGGGGAAAATAACTCTGTGATAACGTTGTATTCACAACACGGCGGTACCATGCGATAGTCTCACGATAACGCATCAAATGACCTCTTAAAAATAAACGCGATGCAGCTAAAATGTGAAACACAAACGCGAAAAACACGGCGATGTCCCAAACCACAATACAAAAATCAGCGATCACCAGAGATAGGCCTGCAATTCCCACGCCTCCTGTGAGAAAATGCACCATAAAAGTAGAGAAAAAAACGGTGAGATGACAATGTACTAGTACAACCTCACATCCGTTATGTAGAACAAATGTCCATTGTAACGCATCAAATAGGCATCTCCTCACAAACAGTCACAATGTACATTGACATGCAGTCCGTATGTAAACTGCACCAACGCATAAACATACATGGAACACACTGTGAAACTGCATCTCCCATTCACATTGCAGAGGGACAATCAACACCTCCTGCACACAGACGTGACATGTCTATGATCAATCAAGTATGAAAGCATGGACGAATGAAGGAGCAGTGACTCCACCTTACGTACATGTTGCTCATGTTGTGGGACTTGAGTCACAGGATGCATCCATGCATCATGGTGATACAAATTTGACCCCAAAAGAAGCCCTGTTGTCACTTGTAGGTCACAAATGACAGCCTATATGTAATGATGTGCGCCATGTGAAATGCAGAAGAGTGGGATTCCGTACTATCTGTGACACACAGAACTGTCATTTTGAATACGTGACACCCTAAACAGCCTCTCTGTACAGAGGTGGCACACCCACCATCTACTTTCAAATCATGAAATTGCTATCACTACATGTTGCACTTACAGTCATCTGAGTGATGTTCTTGTACAGATGAGTGACATGCACGCAGGGAATGTGTCTTGGAATGCATTTATTTTCACATGCTGTGCCTGTGGTCATTTTGTTCTGTCCCATGATTGCTAAGGACTGTCACAATGTGACGTGCCCATGTGAAGAAATTGTCAATGATGGTGTTCCGACGGGCTATTCCTGCTGTGGCTGCAGTGGGGTGTGGTCCACTTGCCTCATCGTCCTCATCATCGTTCGGGGCATCTGGCACTTGTATCCATGGGGCATTGGTGCATACACATATGTTGTGCAACACAAAACATGCAACGATCATCTTGCCTACAATGTCTGGGCTGTACAGGAGCCTTCCATCTGTGATGTCCAGGCACCTGAAACGTAACTTCAACACACCAAATGTGCATTCCACGATGCCCCTGGTGCGTTTGTGGGCCGCATTGTACTGCCTCTGGGCTTGTGTGTTCGGGGCTCGGAGGGGTGTCATCATCCAAGCGCAGAGTGCATATACTTGATCACCTGTGACAGTGCAGAGAGACATGAGTCAATAGTTGGTCATGCATGACGTGTTTTTCAGGCTCACTGGTGTGTGATATGTGTGACTTAGTGATTCATGTTTGACATGTACTGCTTGCAGCAAATGAGCGGCATCAATGTGTATTACATAGCCTCATTGCTGCTCCTCCATCCCCCTGGGCCTATTTACTAGTGTGCGTAGCAGGGTTGCATCACTTGCACCCCTACGGCACACTATTGTCATGCCTTTCTGCGCATGTCCACACGCCTGAAAATGACACAGTGATGTTGTGCGCTGAAGGTGGATGACCACGTGTGTGTAGGCCTATGATAAGGATAGGGCAGACGCAGATGTGAGGTTCATAGCTGGCTGCACTTGCCATGCGGTTGAGGGTAGACCTTTGGCTTATGCTGCGATAATATTGACACACACAACAGTTGGCATGTATGATCCCGGACCCCGAATGGGCTTGCACTCCTTCATTCACCCCTTCAGCCGAGTACGCACTCCGGGAGTATGCTACATTGCAACATTGTCCATTGCGGGACGGGTGGTGCCGACACTACAAAAAAGACACACGTATTAGTTACCTCCTCCACTTTACCATGCCCAGAGCCCTGGGTTACTGAACCACACCCCAACGCTGGACTGTCGTACGCAAGTCCATTCTGCTTACGCTCACAGGGGGTAGGACATAGCTACGTGGCACAGGTCTACCCCACTGTCTGAGGTGACTTGGTTGCGTCCGCTGTACATGGCACAATGTAATGTGGTAGGCCCCGGACCCTCATGCATACATACTGACCACACGGACACACTTAGATAGTTTGTGGGACTGGCTACGGGCACGTGCGCCCGGCCCCTTTTATTGCCAGAGTCACATGTCCAATGACGCCTGTGCTGGATGGGTGTGGGGTGAGTGTAAGACAGCCCTCAGAGAGTGGTTGGTGCTGGCAACAACTACAACAGTGATCAGACACTAAGAAGGTCAAAGTTCAAACAGCAAGGGTCCATGACTTGAGCTGCACAGAGTCAGTGGCCCTGGATGCACTGCGGCCGGCACAGGCACACCGCCACGTGACGGTGACTTGCGGTGCACTGAGGTAGGGCCATGCAAGCTGAGCAGGTCCTCGTCAATGTCCAAGGTGAATGTCGCGGAGGGTTGTGGGGGACAGTGGAAGGTGTTCTTCCAGGGCATGATGCAGAGGGCAGAACCAAGCAGAAACATGCAATATGGAGGAGATGAATGCTACAGACTCGTTTTTACCATCAAGTCAGTATCAGTTACATGATGAAGAGAACAACCCCCAGGCCATATACTCAGACACCACCAAATTCCAACCATATGCCTGGTTCCCACCTCTCCCCACATTCTGCTATTGTGTGGCTGAGGTGCCATGCCGTTGATGGCTCATGTACATGGCTAGCCCAGGTTACCACAGTAAGTTGTACTGTCATGTCTGGTGGGTGGCCATGTTGTTTGGCATGTTGTATGTGAATTTTTAACGTGTGTATTATCAGAGTTGTGAGTTGCATGATTGTGGAGCTGGGGTGTGTGGTGTGTTCATTTGGTACTTACCAACAAGCAGAACATTTCCGTAGGTGCCATCCTGGAAGCGCCGGTTGATGATGGACTGTTGGAAGATGTAGGAATCATGGACACTGCCTGGGTAGTTGGCGACGACATTGGTAAAGAGTTCCCGGTGGTCCACTATTGCCTGCACATTGATGGAATGTGTGTGGTTTCTGTTGTGGTAATTGTGTGCAGTGTCGGCGGTGGGCACAAGTAGGACATGTGTGCAGTCGATTGCCCCCAACATGTGCGGGAAGTCAGCTATGGAGTAGAAGCCTTGCTTGGTCTCCAGCTGTTCCTGCGCAGTGTGGGGGAAGTGAAGGTACTGGGGTACCAAGCTGATGATTGCATCCAAGACAGTTGTGAGGAACTTTGATAGGGCTGGCTGTGAGACTCCTCCGACGCTGGCATTTGTTGGTTGGAAGGTACCAGAGGCCAATAGATGCAGCACAGCCAGCAGCTTTGTCTGCGGAGGGATTTTGGTTGCCCTCTGGTGTTAGGTCTGTGAGGCTGGTGCGGTTTCCGAAGGTCCGCTGTCTTTGTCCACCCTGCCTCTGTGGTAGTCTGAGGAAGGGAGGGGGCGGGTTTGGGGAGGGGCAGGCTTGGGGGTAGTGGCGGTGGGTGTTGTGGCCCTCTTGGGGCTCCGAACTGCTCCATGGCATCTGTTGTTCTTCTGGTGTGGCCCTGGGCTGGGCTCCCTTTTATGGTGCAAGTTGTCATCCGACTTTACACCAGGTAGGAGCAGGTGTTAAATCCTTGCTGCTAACACGCCTTATTGCATGTTTTGGGATCTTATCGCTGATCTGGCTGGTCCTTGAGAATGTTGCGGAGTGGTGTTGTTGCGCCTTTTTACACGGGAACACCTACTCTGCATATCATTAGCATTAGTTGCCGGGGTAATCTGTGGTAATGTTTTTTGCGGCTGCTATCGCAGGTAAACTGGTGCTATGGGCTGTTAGCACCAACTTGTGAATGGGGCGATAAATTTATCAGCACTTTGGCTGTTGATAACTCAGTGAAAAGTCCTTGAGAATATGCCCCTTAGTTTATCAATGATCAGTTTAATTCCTTCTCCTGCTTCTCTCAAAAGTGTGTATTGGTTTGTTCCAGGGAAGAACAGCATTGAGTTTAATGTTATTTATCCTAACAGATTTAGTACTTTTTATTAATCCTATCTCTTTACCAGTGAATTCCCATACTTCTTCATTAACAGTATGTCTTAAATCATGAGGTAAATCATCTCTGGTCAGGACTGGGAACAGCTGAACTCTCAAGTTTTTAATTTAAACATAGAATCTTCATCTTGGGTTTCAACTGCAATACAATCCTGTGTAAAATAACATCTTGCAGAGCAAGTCTCTGTTCAATAGGTTTACAGGATTTGAATCACACATAATGAACTGATGATTATTTTCCATTAACACTATTTTAACAGGGATATCTGCTGTAACCTTATTAACACCCTGTTCGTTGCTGATCCCTACAATGTCAATGTCAATGTCAAATGCTTTTATATCGCGCACTTATCACCAAACAGAGGTCTCAAGGCGCTTTGCAGAAGAAAGGCATCAACCTACCAGAGCGGAGAAACGTCGCGGGGAGTCTTTATTTGGGAAAGAGGCACGTTTTCAAGCTCTTACGGAACTCCAGATGATTGGAGACTACAACTTGGACGTCTCTTCCAGAGAGGTATAGGTTTGGAACCTCCACAAAATAAACCGTAGAGCTGGTAGCCCCCATATCGATCAAAAAATAAACAGCGTGGCCATTGTCCGCACCACCAATATTGGGACACTCTGGTCTATCTCTAGGACTGCTCCAAGTAAGCAGTCCTTTCTCCTCTGCCCCTCCAACCCCATCATTGGTAATTATTTTCTGGAGAAAACTAAGGAAAATCGCACCCTGCTTTATATGGCATTTCTTTTTTCATATTTCCTGCAACAATGGGGCTATGCTATATTCATGCAAATTGGTCTCTGATCCTCTATCCCCTGCACAGAAGCTGGTTGGGCTGAGGATAATGACTGAGTCTGTGTCTGATTCCATTTCTCTGCATTTGGATAACAAAATAATTTTGGGTTCAATTTAGATTTTGTCGACATTCCAATTTTCAATGCCAGATTTTACCACAGATATTACAAGCAGTGCTCTTCTTCAACATGTCAATAGAACCACAACCCTGCACGTGCAGCTTCTCATTTCCCATCTTTACACATTGCATTGAGGACATCACATTCATTCCAGCACTGTCAGACGGCATATCACTCAAGTTGGAACCCATAAACTGCTTCCTGCCTTTTCTCCCAAATTGCTTCATCTGGGCAACCACTAGCTTTTCTTTGACCCTTTTCTACTTTGCATCAAACCAGTCTCTACTGTACATGGCAAATTTCAAGATTTATATTCTGTTTGCCAGCATATCACACTTTGCTGTTTATGAAAACTGAGCAAATTAAGTTTATACAACAAACACCAAAGAAACTTGTTTGGTACAATTGCAACCACTTTTTCAAATCGAGATAAGCTATTTCAAGAATAGCGTTCTTATGGTGTAGAAAAGCGGTCTACGCGTTTCGAACCCTTAATGAGTGGGAGGGTTATCATCAGGACCTCATAACTTTGGTATGAGAGTGCACTACTGGTAAACAACCCGGGCAAAGACACAATGATTGGTATCGGTGTGTTGATTAGAAATTTGTTAGATTCCAAGATGGTGACGGAACTGGAAAATCAGGGAAGCCTGGAATTAATCTGAGACCTAGCCTGCTGTCGTCTTTCCTCAGGGGAGTGTCCGATCTGTGTCTGCAAATGACACGGGTCAAACAAGTTTCTTTGGTGTTTGTTGTATAAACTTAATTTGTGACATTGAAAATTGTATATATTGATCTGTGTATGTTTGGTATGTGTGAGAGAGTGAGATTTAAATGTGAATCTTGAACAACCACGTATGTATGTTGTTTTTCCACTAATGTGCACTTTTTATGCTAATGTCATTTTTACGAAAATTGTATTGTGTATTGTCCGTGTTGTTAATTGTTCTGAACTTTGATGGTGAACTTAAAAACCAACGAATATTTTGAAACTTTTCATAAATAATAAATGTGATTTATTCAGACAAACTGTCCAAACTCGCACTCAGTTTAATTCTCCGTGCGCAGCAATTTAATGTTCTTTTCAAATAACAGTTGCAGTATTGGCTTTTGTGCAGTTGTTTACTTTTTTATTTGTCAGCAACCACAACAGAAGGAGAATTATTAGGGGCAACCCTAGCTGGTTCTTCAGTTGGCCAAGCAAAAGCAACCTTACACTCAGACCACTAGTCACTAGTGATTACAATCTCAAATGACAGGTTCAACTTAGTTTCTATGATCCTCTTTGTAATTCTTTTAAGGAAATTGGGTTATTAGTGGCCAGCACAAATAATAGTTCCTCAGTTGTCCTCAGTGGGAACCGAACCACACTTTGTAGTGCTTGACTCTCACAGGATAGTGAGGCAGAGCTGTCTAAGGTCTACTCAAGGGAGGTGGTGTAGGCTAGGAATCACCAATCACTGGTATGCAATAATAACACTCAATAAATTATTTTTTAGTCCGTACTTTTTTTTTAGAAAAAGGAGGAGTGCATTTATTATGCACACATCACTAAATACTATGCATTCGTGTTCAAATATACATTGGCAGATGGAACATACCATAGATGACATTGTGTGATCACTGTTTACCCCCTAGAGCGTCACCCAAACATACCAAGGGAGTTTCAACAGTCATTATGTCATCGCAAAATATTACTTTGGTCTGAAACATGATCCTTAATGTGATAATGAATAATCAATCAAACATATGCATCATCAGGAATTAACTTTGCATTTGTGCATTCTTTCATTATTGTAACATTTACCTGTAGCCTCTAGAGGTGTCACTATAGGCAAGACATGGTGACAAAGCATTTTGGTGTGATTGTACGATCAGCCCCTAGAGAGCATAACCCAATGCACAATGCATTACACCATTCTAGGTCCTCCATGCCTTTTACAATGTTATCAAACACAAGGCCCCTAAAAAAAAAAAAACAACCAGCTGTGGAGCAAAAGCTCCAGCCATGTGAAGGCTTGATAATACATCAAACAGGGGAAATGTGATGGTTTTGGGGTCCCCTTAACTGAGGGTAAGAACCCAGTAAATTACTTGGGGATAAAGAGCATGTCGTACTGAATGGTTTGATTGTGGACCCACTGTCCTAGGACAACCACAGGCTGAGATATGGGCACAAAAGTAATTAAAACATTGGGCCCCGCAAAGCATTATGGGGTGAGTCTCCAGAGAGGGGTGAATATTAAAGCAGCCGATATCCTGCTGCGCCGGGGAAAGCCGCATTGAGGTTTCTGTTGTGGCTTTTTTGGAGAAAGCGGCTTTGCACCGCATTTCTTTGCCTCTTGATGGGGCTGCCCGGTCCCACCCGGGCACCCCAGAGATTGCCACCATTGGGGACAGCACGTGGACCCACCCCTGGCAGCCCTCGCCAGCTCCCCATGCCTACAGCACTACCATTTGCTGCCACGAGAGCTGGCAGCCTTTCTTGGTGCAGGCAGACATGCACTCTTCTGTGGGTGACACCAGCTTCCCCCTGACAGGGACAAAGGGAGCGGGGAGAGCGGGCCATGCGAGGAGTGCTGCGTCTGTCCCCTGTCTTCATCTTCCTTAACGGTAACCAGGGTTGGGCTCCTGACAACGGTACCTCCCCCAATCTTCAGAAACTCTGTGAAGTGTAATGGCGTTTCCCCGCACCAGGGATCACAAGGGGTTCCAGAATGGGGTCCCAGCTCCCTTTTACATAAATCTGCATGGGGTGAGATAGGAAAACAAGGATGGGGCCCCATGCATGCCCTTCCCCCAACTTTCCCACACCAGCTTCCTAGTTGCAGTCCCCGGGCCCTGGTCAAACCTGGGGGAAATTGATCAAAGGTAGCGGAGCCTCACATGCTCTGAGTCAAGAAAGGTTGCCAAACTTAAAAATACCATAACTCGGCCCTGTGGGGCAGATTTGGGTAGGGGTAGTTGAAGCAACCCTCCTCTCCTCCAAAGTGGGGCAGTCCTCCCAAAGCTGGTCCTCTTGACTCCCTGTGCCAATTATCTTTTGTGGCTTTGTTGGTGGGTGCAGAAAAGTCAAGGGCTTCCCCCAAGGGGTCCTCAGTGGGCGTAAGTGGGCCAGCCTCACTGGCCCTTGGGGAGACCCACTAGTCCTGGGGCCAACTGGACAGATTCCTGGGTCCTGACTGGGGTTTCCTCCTTCCAGTTCTCTATGGGAGTCCAAGGATCCAGCACTGCAGTACGAAGCAAATCTCCAGATCTCAAAATGTGCAAGGGCTTATAAAGAGGAGAGGAAGGTTCCAGAAGAAAGGCACCCCGAACCGATCCTGGGACCACATCACCTCTCCACCCCTGTCCCAACCCTCCTGCACTGTATGTTGGAACAATCCAAAATGACAGAATTCAGGAGCCACTGGTCACATCAGCTCCTGGGGTCTCAGCTCCACCCCTCATTGACATCACTGCCAGGGGCTTGCACACTAGAATTTAAAAGTGGCCCCCCTCTAGGTTGGCTCCAGTTGTCAGGGCACTCTCCTTTGTTCAGTGGGCTTAGGCAGGCTCTTCCCTGGTACAGTGTGACAGCTGAGTGATCGATGCCAATGATTCCGCCCCACCACTTTCCTTCTCAGGAGGTGGGCAAAGGACTGCTAATTGCTCCTTTTGTGTGGGGGAAGCCTCTGTTCCTGCTGCTCGAGAAAATGTAATTACTGGGCACAGTTGGGTGACACAAGGCCTGGGCTCTGATCCTGGGCTGATCCATGAAAATATGGAAACTCTGAATGACCCACAAGATGTAGAGTTATCATTTTGGAAGTTACAGATTTGATTTTCTCACACAGGTTACACTCTAATTCTAGGCGTCAATGATCTCTGTAGGCCCAGGGGAAGTTAAACTACATTCTAAGGTCGGTCCCTCCCTCTGTGTATAATGAAGTGTCACTATAGTTAAAACAGTAAAACATATGGACCTTCCCTAGGTGTGCACTACCCTCATGAAGCCTATCCGAGGTGACTACCTAACCCTGAAAAGTCCCCACTGCGCCAGGCTACCTGTGTGCTGTTACCAGGCTGTGCACAAGACCAGCCTCTCATGCTTAGCCCGCACACGTATGCACACGTTTTCATGTGTAACCAGCCCCTTATCCTTGCTGCATTGCAGTCGCCTTATTATAAAAGGCAGACACTGGCGGTTAACACACACAGTCGGTTTACCAAGTGATTACAGTGAGTCAGATACCGGTAGGGAGGCTCACCTACAGTAAACAGTCCAAAAACTGGGTGATCAGAAAAGCAAACAACAAACAGGGCATACTGCAGGCACAGAACCAAGTAGAACAGTTCCTTTCACAATTTCAGAAAATGTGTTCTAAACGCATAAAGTTCACCTCTCGTCCAAGTCACATGTACATAATTCACCCTCCATATACTTCTCTTAGGTAAAACTCCGAATTTGGCCTATTTCTAAATCACTAGTTGAGCCCTTTATTTGCTCCCTATCTCTGAAGCTTTCTTCTTATTAGTAACTCATTTCTTCCAACCTTTCTGTATTTCTTTCAATCACTCCTCTCTCTTGTCCTTTAAATCAAATCTTTAAAGTGAGCTCTTAGGTTATTAAGCCTAATTCTTTTATTTCATCCTTTTTCAGATTCATTTTGTAATATCCTTTCACCTTATTTATTTTACTGATGTCTACCTCGCACTCATCAGCCGATTTTTCGAGTTTGTCATGTGCTTTGTTGCTGCTTCTTAGATCAAGTACCCCATTCCATCAACAGTGTATGACAATAATCTTTTCAGGTCAAGTATTCCCTGTAATCCTTCCCCCAGTTCAATTTTTAAAGCTCAACCTTGATAACTCTCTCTTTCTATGGTCTTTCAATAACAGCAGTAGTAACGGGAAAGCCTATTGGAACAAGAGAAGCAGCTGAGTTTCTCCACTAGTACACTGCAAAGTTGTCATTGCAGTCCCAGATGGGGCACTTGCTACTGACTCACATATGCAGGTGCAATCGGTACCTGTGCTTTACACCCACATTATTCCTTTAGTGCACCCACATCTGGTAGTACTGGTACAACAGAACCAGATCCCTGTCTCTGTACTCCATCAACATATGGAGCAGGTCTGGAATTCAAAACGTCATAAAAAAATATATTTGCCTCATCTGAGTCTTAATTTTATTTTTCTCTGACTCCCTCGTCAGTTTTCTTTTTGTCTGTCCCTTTGATTATTTATTGGAAAACTGTTACTCCTTCCATCATATCCTCCCTCTAGCTTCTTTCTTGTGGATCCCTCTTGCTATCAAGCAATGTCCCGAATAAACTTTTCACCACATTTTTCATTTTCTTTCCCACTTCCTTTGTAGTCATCCAATCCCTAGGATATGTAAACTGTCATAGGGAAACCAGTGCTAGCTCACAGAGAGGAAGAGAAAAGAGGAAGGGGGACCCACGCCAATGACAAAAGTTACTTAAAGCGTGACAAAGTGTCCTGGAGCAGTGGAAGGCCCTTTGCAAAGATTGACTGATAATCTTGTACTTGCTTACGGCTGTATTTGGGTGTTAAACTGGTACTAATGAGGTGAAATATTAACCTGACATTGTTACCTTGAGTAAAAATAACAAAATAATGAAGTAATGCTAACCACAAAATGTGGCATATTGTGCCGCATAATTTACCTTTTTTGATGCATAATTTAGTCAAATCAGCCGCATAATGTGGTCCTCTTCTGCTGAATAATTCCAGTGGCTCTGCTTAAAGCTTCATGGTGGCAAAGATGTATTCTTTTTGAGATGTAATGTAAGGGTGTTATCAGCTGAATTCTAAAATAGTGGAGATACTTATAAAAATGTCTGCATTAGATACAGTTTGATTACTTATTACTAAAAAGTATATTTTGTAAGAACATGTTTTATCTCAATCACTGCATCATTTTGTAGCAGCCTAGCTTAGAGTATGTAAATACTGTTTTAAAATAATGACTTACATATTAAAAGTGTGTCAGCCACAGGCTCATAGACCTCATAGCACTATAAACAAGGCAACTGGAATTATGTGGCAGGAGAAGGCCAAATTATGTAGCAGGGTTGACTAAATTCTTCAGCAAGCAAAGGCGAATTATGCTGCATAATGCTGCATATTTTGTTATAGTATAACTCCATTATTTTGCCACTTTTACACTTGTTAACTCTGTCCTGGCTTTTATTGCCCCTCATAAGTACCACATTAACACCCACATTTAGCAGTAAGCAACAGAAAGGTGAACTGTCAACCTTTAGAAAGGGCCTTCCTCTGCGAGGTAACTTGTGTTGCTGCATTTTTAGTAACTTTTTTTAACCGGTGGAGCTAGAAACAAGTTTTCTTTATCTGCAAATTATGCAGCAGATGATGGATTAGGTGGTAAATGCGGGAAATCCATAACTATGCACTGTGAGTTCAGGGTGAGGCAGAAAGTGAAGGGTGAGAATGAGGAGTGAGTTGTCTAAATGCAGGGTGCATTACCAGGCACTTGAAGTAAACCAGCATATTATTGACAGCGGCATAGGGTTTTAGATATAAGTTAAACTATTGCTATTATGGTAATAATCAGGGATCAACGGTGGAGGAAATAAATATTGTGCTGATCCTTTCAACAAACCTCCAGTCTTATGATTAGGGTTGCCAGTATTTTGATGTTGCAGACGGTACAAAAATAAACAGTAACGTTAAGCTATATTTTCAGCACTTATCTGTGCGTACCTCGAACAGCAAATATAAATAGAAAGCACTTTTAATTGTGTTCTAGGGCGGCCTGAATGATTGAAGACTGATAATTAAGGAGAACAAAGACAGAAACATCACATTACAAATGAATACATACTTTTTTTATTTATAACCCTATTTAGTGTCAAGAGGAGGTCTTTGCAGGCTCTTCAAACAACATATGGCTGGTATTTTTCTTTTGACAACCCTACTTTACATTCCTTTTCATGAAATGCATTCTCATAATAGTAAATGTAAAATACAAATGTTAGGAATAGGCAGAGTGGGGGCCCAGGGGGTACTGGAACCAGAAAAAAAACTAAGCATCTGTAACCAGTTTACAAAGATAAGTAAATAGGCAAATGGTCTTTAAAGACCTGTGAAAAATGTAGGTGTGCGGGAGATAAGAATCCAGACACTGCCCATCCAAGCCCACAGCAGCACACTCACTGACCTCTGATCCCACGGCACTCAGATCTCGCTTTAAGGGCTTCTGAGTGAATGAAGACAGCCTGGAAATGCAGCAAATAAACATCACCACACTTCCAGGCCATCTTTATTTACATGTACTTGCAGAGGCATTTGCGCCCCCTATAGGAACTCATCTACGCCCCCCCCAGGGGGCGCACCCCATAGTTTGAAGACTTCTGATCTAATCTGATCACTCTGCAGTTAGCGCCATAATATATGCAGAATATCTTAGCTAGGCACACAGGACCCTCCAAAAGCATGCACTAGCCTATGCCACATTCACCTCAATTGAGAAATCGTACTGCGTAATCACCAACTCTTCTTCTATTATCACCATTGAATATATTGGTCTCTGAAGCTCCATAGGTAATTCCAGAGTTTTTGCATACTGTACAAGAGATTTCCTCTCTCTTCCCACTGTCTTCAGAGCACTTTTCACCACACTGTATCCACAGGGTTGTCTCAACAGCACTGTCCTCACAGCACTGATTCTGTAACATTGTTCTTAAGGTTAGGACTATAGACTGGGTACCCTGCTCATCCTACTCTCTAGGCTCCTCCTACCCAGCAGCAAGTGTTAACACTACTTGACAGTGGGTGTTAGGGTGGGGGACTACAGACTAGACCTCCCTGGTCACAGGGCAATGTTCCTTCTCACGACAAACCTCCTCCACTGCTGCCGCCAGAATCTTGGTGCATTTTCATGCAGGTCCTTAACAACGCAACGCCAAAATGTTGAAGGTAGAGGGTAGGGTCCTTATTCAAGAGTCTGGAGCTTCTCAGGTCTGAGGTAAGATCTTTAGTTCTTGTTACCCCCTTAGGTCACAACAACAGCAGGTAGGTAATGTCAGGTCTCCACCCTTCAACTGTCCCTGCTCTTAGCTGTCACAACACACAACAACATTGTATTACATCATTCACTCTCAGCATTCTAGACACCAGCACAGACATGGATTGGGGGCACACATGTTACTACACCAGGATCCAACCCACCATTGTCACACAAGCACACTCCATTGCTCTTTCAAATTGCTGAACCAGCTGTCCGAGCTGGCACACAAAGCCCTTCTTACCGATAGTGAGATTCAAGGTTGTACCTCAATGTGACTGGGTTTTGAGGAGTGCTGGATCTAGTTGTCATTATGAAAAAAATAAGAGCAGGGGGAGAAAGAGGGATCACGCAGATTCCCCTAATGTAAGTTAAAGTTGCCAAAAAATATCTTATAATTGGACTTAATAAATTGGAAGACAAAATTATCTAAACTTTGCTCAATGAAGAATCTCATATAGGGGGGAGATGGCAAGAATGTGGAGTTGAATGGCGGTGATAGGAAGGGAGGGGAACAGAGAATTTATTGCTGCCAATATTAGCCAGATCATGAGAAACTAACCCCGGTCCACCTCTTTGACCAAAGTGGGGGTCCTAAGTCACGTGAGGCCCATTTAGCTGGATCATCATAAACAACAAGACCCCCTTGAATGAAATGCAGCTAGCTATACAGCAATATGGAGAAGAAGGAAACAGGAAAAACATTATGTTTCAATTCCAGAGGGCTCTCAGTGCAAAGTGTAGCTCCAATTCCCAGACATCGGGGATCAATCATGTAGAAGATACAGAGATTTGGGTATGGGAAAGTTTCAGTCGAAGACAAATTGAAGATTTATTAGAGAACCACAGTGACTTAGTATGATAAAGGTAGTGACACCTCAAAACAAAAATCTTGGCCTTGCAAGAATTTGCATGTTCTCATTGTGCAGATGGACTACAGCCTTGTAGACAGGGCCGCTGGAATTATACCACTGTGTGGCCGTGGCAACTTTCACATAGTTATAGATTTGCAGCATTTGCCACATTGTGGAAATTTGGCAGAGATCGATGTTAGCACTTAGCTGAAGTCATCTTGTTTCCGGTAGCCATTTTGTCAAACAAGTGCTCGCCATGTGCTCTTTTCTTCTTCTCTGTGGTTTGCCCTTGTGCTTTGTTCAAAGAACTGGATATACTTAGCCTCTGCTACTCTGTACATGCTCAGAAGAGTTTGTAGGTGCCCATGCACCTGCTTAGGTTTGTTACTGTCAGGATGTTTCTACTAAAGTCAGCAACTGCTGGCTCCTCCTTCTTTGTTGACTGTGCATTTCTGAATGACCATTTATGTATGTAACTCTCCTATGTGGGCTTGTACCGCCTTCTTTTGAGCTCATGTGTGGGTATAAAAGACCCATGGTTCTTCTACTCCTTGTGCTACTTCATACACTACTGAAGGGTGTTGTGTGAATGTAGTTCCACCTCATGAGGTTAATAAAATATCCCTTTGTTAATTCAGTTTCCGTGCCAACTTCTATCTACTGGTCTGAGGACTTGTGTGCAGAGAAGGGCGAATCCCTAGCACTGGTAGGCCTTGCTGAGGTCCACCTCGATAGATTGGCCCCCAACCAAGCGGGGCTCATCGGTGACTCGGATGCCCGAAGGAGTGGTCGAAACAAAGGATTGGAATCTCGCTATGGACTATCCCCGTCTGAGGAGACCCGCGTCTTGGCACCCACAGCATTTTTCCTCTCTTTATGATGTGACCCTCTAGGTGGTGCCGGTCCTCTAATGAGATCCCTTCTGGTGTTCGCCGTGCAGAGACCATTTGGATTCATAACTTGGGAGTTGGAATCTGGAGACTTTTGTTTGGTAAGGTCGTTTGATGCGACACTTTGTATATGGAAATTGGCCAATATTTGGAATTTGTTTGGATATATATGAATTGCAATTTATATAGGCAGGTAATGATGGGACTTTTTTCCAACTTTTGAATAACGCTACTGCTGTATAGTATTGTATATGCTACAATATTTTTGGCATGCCTGTTTCAAGCACACTTCGTAGAATGTGTTGCTTCTTTGGAGGTACCGATGTGAATATCGAGCGGAATCAGTTGTCTCCCCCCGAGGGGACACCTAATAGGGACATGTATATTAAAAATGGTATTTCTTCTATAAAGTACACCACGTTATGGAATAAATATACTAGCAAGGATCCTGAGTTGCGGTGGTCTATACATGGGTCATTTGATCTTAGAAAAATTCAGTATGTGGAACAATGTATGTTTAAGCGCAAAAGTAGACACAATATGTTTGACTGTGTACGAATGTGGGAGAAAGAAGCGCGTGAACAAGTGAGAAGAGAGCAAGCCTTGATAGACAAAGAACAGCACAAAAATATCCATGTGAAAGCACTGGAATTAAAAAATAAAGAAATGAAGGAGATAAAAGAGAGAGAGAATAGGGAGCGTCGTTTACAGGTAAATGGCCAATACCCTGTCCGGCGTCTCCTCTGACCTCTCCTTAATAAACCACAGGATGATTCAATTCTGCTAGATCGTTCTCCGCCTCCATATACTTTTCCCTCTGCCCCTGTTCGTGATTCTGATGATGATATTTCTCCTTCGGATCAGGAGAAGTTAAGGTTGGATGCTTTGCGAGAGGCTCTCTCTTTGCTGACCGTTGATCGTGCTGCTACTCTTAGATCTGCTGCTCGTAAAGCCGCCCGTGATAACGTTTCTGCTTCAGATCTTTCTGCCAAGGTACAACAATGG
Organism: Lissotriton helveticus; assembly: GCF_964261635.1. Lineage (NCBI taxonomy): Eukaryota > Metazoa > Chordata > Amphibia > Caudata > Salamandridae > Lissotriton > Lissotriton helveticus. The sequence continues at coordinate 961,953,601 of NC_136068.1, read as the reverse complement.
CAGGATAGAGAGCAGTTATATTTTGTAGAAATGTTTGCCACAGAAGTAATTGAACGGTTTAGAAAGTATTCCACAGAATTAGAGACTACTGATATTGCAAACGATTGTAAAAAATTGCGTGACGGTCTTTTTCTACCCTCTTAGAAGGCTGGCTTAATTAGACGCGTGGTTAAACTACGAGCTGATGCACTCCGTTTGCGGGAGGAGAAGAAGGAAGCTGCACAGACCACCATGCCGCAGGCTGACACTTCAGGGACAGATGAGAATGTTGTAGTTCATGGGAAACCCATGCGGGAAGCCACGCCTTTGTATGTCCCACCTAGGGGTATGGGGACAGATGATGATAAAAATGTCACTGATGCGAAGGGTTACTTTATTTAGAATTAGGTCTAAACTCCTTGGAGTAGAGCAGATGTTATGGCTCTTAAAGCTGCTTTGCCTGACCCGCGTAAAAATCAAGCCGCTTTTTATGAAGAAGTTGAAGGAGCCATTAGTTCTTGTACCATGACTTTATCTGATATTGATATGTTTTTTGGGGTTATTTTACCTCCTGATATGTGGAGATCTATTCGTAAAGTCGATGATCATACAACTTTTGGGGATGTTTGGAAAGTACTAGAAAAGATTGATGCGGGAAGGGAACCTGCACAGAAACCACAACAATACATTTTAGACCTTCCAAAAGCTATACTTGTTAAATTGAAAACTCTTATTCCTCCTAAAAAAATAGATTGGACTGCGTTAGCATCTTGCAAGCAGAAGGCAGATGAATCGGTCTCTGATTTTTCTATACGTTTTGAGGAGGCATTCCACGACTTTAGTGGCCAGTCATTGACAGATGACACAGGCAGGCATCTGTTTGTCGATAAATTTGTCACAAACATGTTGCCAGGAATAGCTAGTCGCCTAAAAGCCAGCGAAAGTTCATGGACCACGTCTTCCCCAGTCTCTTTATTGGCTATGGCCCAGTATTATGAACATCAGGAATTAGAAGCTAAGGCCAAGGAGGAAAAAAAAAAAGGAGTTGAAAACAAAGGTTATGATTGCTTAGCTACATGGCCCATTTTATGGAAGTGGTGGTAGGGGCGGACGTGCAATGTATCGCCCCGGCACACCCTTTTTTTCCAAAGCTACATTGTCTTCTGGTCAGTGCGCTTACTGCAGAGTGACTGGACATTGGGCTTTTGAATGTCCTCGTTTGCGTACTCAGCAGTATCAGCATGGTCGGGGACAAATGAGAAGCCGCCTGGGGAATCCAGGACATAGGGGAGGTATGGATGATCGTGCTAGATTTGAGACTGTTGGGCATATTCCGAATTCTTCTAATACATTTGATAGATGTAACCAATATCAAATATCTGATTATTTGAATTTGGATTTGAGGGACTCTGCTTATGAATAGGAATGCCTAGGATGGGGTAAGGAATCAGTTGAAGTCCCAGTAGATCAGAAGGGTCCCTATGTTCAAGCACGTTTTGTGTTCTACTGATCGGTTTCTGGTTGATACAGGAGCTACTCATAGCGCCTTGTCTAAAAAATTGGTTCCAAGGGCTCCCCTGTCTGGCTTAACCATTACATTGATACGTTTCAATGGGACTCCTTCCCTTAGCCCACTGTCAGAATCACTTGCATTCCATGTTGATAAATTCACTGCTCCATGTCCATTTTTGCTTTCCCCTAACACACCAGACAATATTGTGGGTCTTGATATGCTCAAGTATTTTAGGGCTACAATACTTTGTTCCCCGGAAGGTGTGCGTGTTATTTTGAATGAGAACTATCCGGTGACTGAGAAGTCCTTTTTCATTAGAGAGGATATTGCTTTGGCTTTACTCCCTAGTACTTTGTGGGCTACTTCAGACACTGATGTGGGGCAAATGGTTATTCCACCAGTGCATATTCTTGCAAAGGAGGGAGCTTCTTGCCTCGATTGCCTCAATACAAAATTTCTTGAGAAGGTGAAGAAGCACTTGTACGCATTGTTCATGATTTGATTGAAGTGGGGGTTGTGGAAGAAGTCCCTTACAATATCTGCAATAGCCCTATCCTTCCTATTCTGAAGAAAGACACTGATACTAAAACTACAGGTTTATCATTGATTTATGAGAAGTTAACAAGATTGGAGTGCCATAATACCCGGTAGTCTCTGACATCATAACACTCCTTACCATGGTTCCTCCGACAGCGACTACCTTTACGGTGATTGATTTAAAGAACGCTTTCTTCTCAATCCCTATTCATCCTGACAGTTGATATTTGTTTGGCTTCACTTTGAATAACCGATCCTTTAGATTCTGTAGAGTTCCCCAAGGGTATACGGAGAGTCCTAGTATTTACAGCCAAGCATTGAAAAGACAACTTGATTCTTTCCATGTGCCAACTAGGGTGGCTCTCGTACAATATGTCGATGACATCTTGTTGGCAGCTGATACGCCTGAACAGTGTGAAGAAGGAACGCTGTCATTGCTTCCATTTCTTGCATCACACCATCACAGAGTTTCACGGAAGAAATTGCAGTATTGTAGACAGAAGGTTACCTATTTAGGTCACCTCCTGTCTAAGGATGGACGTGCACTTACACCGGATCGCATCCAAGCTATTTTAGACACACCAGTGCCCCGTACTTAGAAAGATGTCTGTGCATTCATTGGTCTTGCTTCTTTTTGTAGGCAAGGGATTTTAGGCTTCTCGCACATTGTTAAACCTTTGTTGTCTCTTCTGACTAAAGACACTCCAATTCCCCTTCCATGGACGAATGATTGTCAGAATGCTTTCCACCAGTTGCGTCAAGCTCTTTGTTCTGTGCCAGTATTGTCCACTCCAGATTACGCTAAGAGTTTTACACTCTATGTACATAAGAGAGATGGGTGTGCACTTTCAGTTTTAGTACAGACACACGGTGACAAGCAATGTCCTTGTGCATATTTTTCAGCTGTTCTTGATCCAGTTGCTTGTGCATTGCCTGGGTGTTTCCGTTCCGTCACAGTGGAAGCTGTGTCTATACATCAGACTGAAGGGATAGTCTTGACACGTAGACCGTTGGTGTTTTTTTTTAAAAAAAAATTTAAAAAAACTTTATTGAGTGTTGCAAGTGTTTACACCGCTATTCAGCCAACAACCCGGAGGCAGGCAGCATTTGAATCACCAATTGGACCCTATCTTGCGGTCCTGTTTATACACACTTGTACAATCCGTGTAGCATAATATTTCGTAGAATCAATACAACCAAACTAACAGCGCTATGTGCATTGGTGTGAACAAATAGTCAACTCAAATGCGATATGTCAACACCACCAAATTATCATTTAGTGTCGTACAAGAGGTGTGGGGGGGGGGGAAGGGGGACCAGTCATTCCGGAAACCCCATGTCAGGCATCCTCCCCTATCGTCTCCACGTAGTCCCACGGTCCTCGCTCATTCATTCTCAGCCGCCACAACACCCATACATCTCCTCACCGCTTCCGCACATATAGCACTCGACCCACCATGCAACCTATCCATCTCTTATTTCCTGGTGGGCGCCTGCTGCACCAGACGCATCATTCGTCCATCTCCTCCCCAGCCAGCCAGGTCGTCAGGGGTTGCCAAATATCCGCAGGTCTGGATCTCAGAGGAAGGAGTTCCCAATATGTGGTCAGTTGATCTCGACAGTACATCGCTGAGTTAATCCATCCCACAGTTGTCGGAGGTGTCCCCCGCTTCCAATGTAGTGCGATCTGCCTTTTCGCCAGTAAGAGCAACAATGCGGCTAATTTCCTTGAGGCACTTGGTATGTTTGCCACAAAACCCAGGAGGGCCACGAGTGGATCCGGATCTAGCCGTTCCCCTATTATGCGTCCCAGTTTCAAAAACACTTCTACCCAATACTGCTGTATTGGCGTGCATAGCCATGTTAGGTGGAAGAAGGTTGCGCCCTCTTCTCCACATCTCCAGCAGCTAGCCTCAGATAGCAGCTCCATTTTTAAGAGTTGCACTGGCGTACAGTACGTTCTATGGAGGAAGTTGAAATGAATTAATCTCAGCCTGTAATTAGGCGACAAGTTTTCGAGTTGGGTGCAGCAAAACTTCCACTGTTTGTCTGATATGCTTATTCCCGCCTCTGCCTCCCATTGCGATTTTGAATTAGGACGTATCCACGGCGCCGTGTCTTGCGTAATTTTGTAGATCCGGGTAATCAGCTTGCACGAGGAGCTGTTACTTAATATGTCCTCCAGCGCCGAAAGCGATGGGGGCGCCGCCGGAAACATTGGGTATCTGGCCTTACATGCCGCACGCTGTTGGTAGTAGAGGAGCAATTCAGAAGCCGTAGGTACTTCCGATGCACACATATCTTTAAGCGTCAGGAACGTGTCGTCCGGGTAAAGGTCACTGGCGAGCAATAGCCCACATCTACGCGCTCTCTCTGTTATTGCCGTATCCTGTAATGGCCCCAGCAGCGGATTACCACCCAGATTGGGCGTATAATTCAGTAATTTCCGCCCGCTTCGCAATCTTTTGCCAGGCCCATCTCACTGTCTCCACCGTGTCCACGTCCTCCGGGGAACGTTTGAATTTACGATAGAGCGTCGTGGTCAAGGGGGTGGGCGCCGATATGTCCTTCTCGATCGCCACATGCGGCTGATATGGTATCGGGTGTTGCCAGTAGTACAGGTACTGGGCCTGGGCGCAGTAGGCATACAATTCAAAGTCCGGGGACGCAAGGCCTCCCTGACAGAAGGGCAGCATCAGAACTCTCCACTTAACTCTAGGCTGTCTGCCCGCCCACACCAATTCCAAAAGTGCGGTTCGTATGCGTTTAAAGAAGGAGAGTGTAAGTGGCAAGGGTATGTTCGAAAATAGGTATAGGAATTTTGGTAATATAACCATTTTAGTTATGGCTATACGCCCCGTAAGGGAAAGCGGCAGGGCCACCCATTTCTTTACCATGGTCTCGAGCCATTCCACCGCAGTGCCATAGTTTAAAAGCCACAAGTCTTGTATCGAGCGGCTAATGTGGATTCCCAGGTATTTCACCTCATCCTCTACCCAAGCGATGGGGAATTCCGTGTGACACTTGGCCGTGTCGTCTGTCAGTGGTAGCATTGCGGATTTAGACCAGTTAATATGTATGCCAGTCAAACCACTATACCGCACCAGTTCCCTCATTAGTGGGTCAAAATTTTCCGCCGGGTTCTGCATAAAAATGGTTATGTCGTCCGCGTATAGAGACACTAAGAGCCCCCTAGACGTGAAGCCAATACTACGTTGGGTGTGGTGTTGCCTTAGTCTTGCCGCTAGTGGTTCTGTGGCGATTGCAAATAACAGCGGCAATAAAGGACAGCCTTGCCTGGTCCCCCTCGTGATCTGTATGGGCCTCGAGACCTGCCCATTTACCTTCATCCTGGCCGTAGGGTGATCATAGAGGATGCACATTTTCTGAATAAATAGTCTGCTGAACCCCATCCTGGTAAACAGCGCCTGCAGAAATTTCCACTCCAGAGAGTCGAAGGCCTTAGTGGCATCCAACAAGGCCGCTGCAGCCTGAACCTTGGGGTCCAGGTAATGAAGTAACCCAAACAGGGTGCGCAGGTTATGCGAGGTGGATCTACCTGTCACGAATCCCGACTGGTCCGACAGTGCTATTTGGGGTAACATCGGCTTCAGTTGTTCCGCTAGAAGCTTAGCATAGATCTTGGCGTCTAGATTTATCAGGGAGAGTGGCCTGTATGAGTCCGGATTTGTAGGGTCCTTATTGGGCTTTAGGAGTGTAATAATCATGGCTTCACGAAGCGATGGTGGAAGGCTCCCGGCCTCAATCGCTTCCATGTACAATTTATGTAACCTGGGCACAATAATATCAGCGTACTCTTTGTAGAACGACGCAGTGAGACCATCAGGTCCGGGCGCTTTACCAGAAGGCATGCCAGCTATGGTCTGACGTATGTCCTCCTGCGTGATTGGCAGATCCATGTACTCACGTGCTCCGTTGTTGAACCACGCCAACGCTATCGTATCCAGGTAGTCCGTAATCACCTGGTCTTCCGGCCGCACCCTGGAGGTGTATAGCGTCTCATAGTACAATTCCATAGTTTGCAAAATTTCCCGCGGCGCCCGGACAGGCTCACCAGACTCAGCTGTGAGTTCCAGAATATATTCCGAGCCTCTAGGTTTCCTAAGCATAGCGGCTAGTGTCCTTCCAGGGCGGTCTCCCTCCCCATATCGCCTAGCCTGTGCATATTTATGCAGGAATTTCACTTCTCTTTCAGCTTCCACTTGATACTGGGTGAGTTTCGCCCTAAAGTCGGCACGGGCCGCAGCAGTGGGTGTTCTGGTTATAGTGGCTTCCAGAGCCGCTAATTCCTTTTCAAGCCCGTCTAGCGTGTTCCTAATGGATCTCAGCACTACCGTTTTGAGCGCCATGCAGTGCCCCCTTGTTACTACCTTACAGGCTTCCCAGAGCGTCCCAGGTGAATCTACCGTCCCCTCATTGAGAGTAAAATATTCCTCTAGTTTGTCTCTCAGCTCTTCCCGGAAGAACTGGTCCAGTAGGGCCTGCGATGGGAATCGCCAGCTGAATGGTTGTATATATTGCGTGGGGGTGGCAATCGTCACTCCCACTGGTGCATGGTCTGATAGCGATCTCGGAAAGTGTACAGCCTCTAATACCGAAGTATGTAGGTCTCTGGACAAGAGCCAGTAGTCAAGTCTCGACCATGCGGCCCTGTGCGCCGTGATGCAAGTTCCCGCCCGCGCATTTGGGTGTAACAGCCTCCAGGAGTCCACCAGGGAAGCCTCCTCGATAATGCCTCCCAGTGCCTCAGCCGCCTTCGGGTGGTGTTCTCGGGCGGCGCCCTGTCTATCAGCCGCATCGGACAGCACTACATTGAAGTCTCCCGCCCACAATATTGCCACATTGCCAAAGGTACGCATTTTATCCCACAGTCTCTCATAGAACTCAGGAGTGTCGCTATTCGGGCCATACACATTCACCAGCAACATCTGAACTCCACACAGGACTCCCAGTAGCAGTATGTATCTACCTTCCTCATCCCGCAGTACCTGGTGTGTCACCCAGTTCAAGCCTCTGCGGATCAAGATCGCCACCCCTCTGGCATAATTCGAGTATGGGGCATGTATTGTCTCACCCCATCTAGTGTGTTTCAGCTGTGAAGCATCAGTAGTGCGTAGATGTGTTTCCTGTAGCATACAAATGTCTAAATGCTTCCACGATAAATACGCATGGACAAGTCTCGCTTTCCTCCTATCATTCATCCCTCTCACATTCCATGATTTACATTTTATCGATGAATTCACAGCATTCGCACCAGCGTTCGCTGTCTCACCAGTTCCCAATCCACCTCTTGATTCCATCACAGTACTAAGACAATGTTTTTTTTATTTTTTTTTTTTTATTTCAAATCTTTTTTATTGAAGTAAGAAAACAAAAGCAAAAGACATTACATTAAATCTTCCATCAAAAGTGAATTGATACAGATGTTGTCAGACCGGTACAGAAACTACAAATAATAAAGATAAAGAGAACACTCTCGCTTGCCACATGGTTGTTGATTAAGTTGTTAAACACTCGACGTGTGGATGTAATGGGAATAGCTTAACATACGGACTAGGTTCACACCCATACATCCAAGGTACTATTACAAGGTCATATCACTTCAAGGCGGCTCAAAATGAAGGGATGAATTGTCTAGTGACTTCCACAACTTCTTATTGGATGGACACCACGTAGAGGACTGTAGCGCCTGATTCGTGGCACCTCTTAGGAAAGACAGCCATTCCTGCCAAATCTTGAAATTTACTTCCTTAGCACATTTCCACTTGCATAAAACAACTTTACAAGCCAATGTCAACATTAAATCCAAAAGCTGGCGGTCATGCACATCTGCTAATCGCGGTTCCAGCCCCCCTAGAATGACATATATAAATTCCTCCATTGGCTTTATCTTAAATACATGATGAATGCATACAAATATTTTCTCCCAGTATTCACTCAGTAGGGGGCATTTGAATAGCATGTGAGGGAGATCACCAGTCCCTGACTGGCAGTTCCAGCACTCCGGAGAGTCACGTAATTTACATTTAAATAGCTTTTCGGGAGTCCAGAAGGACCTATTTATGAGCATATACTTTGTCTGGAAAAGGATGGGTGATATTTTGTGGGCAAGTGCTGACTTATGAATCAGTTCCCAATCCAACTCTATTCCTGTGGAGTTAGGTTCCGCTTCCCATTTCGCCTCCACAATTCTGTGAGATTTGCTAGGCATCGGTAGCAACAGTTTGTACACCTTGGAAACGAAGTGACCTGTGTGCATAATGCGTGGGAGATGTGTTGTCAGCCACGGAGTGTAGGGTTTGAAGTTACGGCTGGTAAGTGTCGCCTTGACTTTTAGAAAGTTATAGAAGTCTATCGGGGACAGGTCAAATTTCGTCTGCAAGCTTGAGAACGGGATTGGTTCGCCATTGTCATACAAATCACCTGCGAGATTAATGCCTTTCCCGGACCATGACTCCCAGAAGAGTTCCGCGCCCACGTGTTTAAGATAGGGGTTTCTCCATAATGACATACATGATGATTTAGAGAATGTCAATGTAGTTTTATGGGATTGGTCAAGTCTGAGTAGGGCCCTTCTGGTATTTAACATTATATATCTTGAGTGCGGTAGGTGGGAGAGGTCCATGGTGAGTAAAGATTCAAGTGGGGCATTGCCAACTAATGACTTCTCGATGTCAATCCACCCAGGAGTGTAAGTTGGCGATTCTATCAACCATTGAGCACCTTGTTTACAAAGAAAGGCTGTCTGGTAGTTCCTGAACGATGGCAGACCCAGGCCGCCTTTATCTTTTGCCAGTTGCAGTTTCTTTAGAGATATCCTGGCTTTCTTGCCCCGCCACAGGAAGTTACCAAACAGCTGGTCTATTTTCAGGACAAAATTATTAGAGAACGTCATGGGGAGCATACTGGCCAGGTAGTTAACTAAGGGTGTCGACATCATTTTGAGAGTCTCAGCCCTTCCCCACCATGACAGAAATTTTGGGGACCAACTTTCTAGAAGGGTGGATATTTTTTTCAGAGTCGATTCTTCATTTATTTTTAGAGTGGAGACTAAATCCTTATCAAAGTCCAACCCCAGGTACTTAAAGCATTTGGGCTGCCATGTAAGACCAGAATCCCCCAGGATCCCCTTATCCCCTATATTATTCAGCAGTTTAACCTCCGTCTTGTCTTTATTTAGCTTGTAACCCGATACCTTCGAAAAGTCTTCAATGTCCGACATGAGTGCAGACACTGCCTCATCCGCCCTTTCAGATAGGACAAGCACATCATCCGCATATGCGGTCAACTTGATCGTGCAGTCTCCAAACGGTATACCTGTGATTTTAGGATCTTTTCTTATATGGTGTAGGAACGGTTCGATCGCCAATAAAAACAACGATGGTGATAGGGGGCACCCTTGTCTCGTACCTTGTTTCAAGCAAAAGGAGGACGAAAACGATCCTCCCGCTCTGACTCGTGCCGAGGGGCAGCAATAAAGGGACATCACTAGCCGTGTAAATGTATCCCCCAAGCTAAATTTATTGAGGACTGCTTCGAGAAAGGCCCAATCAACCTTATCGAAGGCTTTTTCTGCATCTAACGTTATTGCCACTGTAGGGGTTTCCAAAAGCCTAGCTTTCTCCAGGACATGCGCCAAAATTCGTGTGTTATCACTGGACAACCTATGCTTTAGAAAGCCCGCTTGAGACGGATGAACTAGTTGCGGGAGCACCTTTTGGAGACGTGCAGAAAGTATCATTGCTAAAATCTTACAGTCAATATTGATTAGTGAAATTGGCCTGTAGTTTTTTGGGAGCGATGGGTCTTTCCCATCCTTAGGGAGTACTGCAATTATTGCCTCCGCCAGAGTGCCCTTTACCTCCCCAGAGCTATTTATTTCTTGGAATAGGTTTAGCAAGGGCCTTGTCAACATAGTTGGGAATGTTTTATAGAATTTTGCTGTAAAGCCATCCGGGCCTGGTGCCTTCCCTGATTTCAATTTTTTAATAGCACTTTCCACTTCTACAGCACTGATCGGACCATTTAGACCCTCCTGATCTTCAGCAGTCAACCTTGGAAGATCACACTCATCCAAGTAATTCTTAATTTTATCTTCCTCCACCTTTGTATTTTTCGCGTACAGATCCTCATAGAACACCCTAAACACCTCAGCTATCTTGTCTGGCTCAGAGTGCGAGTTCCCTGAGGCGTCCTTAAGTATGTTAATACAGTTCTTTTGTACTTTAAATTTTAAATATGAAGCAAGACTCTTACCCGCTTTGTTGGATTCACAAATCTTAAACCTCCTGCCTTTGTCTAGCCAGATTCCCGCCCTTTCACTTATTAACTTATTGTATTCATATTTTTTATTTGCCAGAGCATAAAGAGTCATATTGTCTCTTAATCTTAGATGCTTACTTTCTAGATCTCCAATTTCACTTTCAAGGGAATCTAATTTCGCGTTATAATTTCTATTCATGGCAGACCTAATCTTTATACATACTCCCCGTATTGTACTTTTCATAGCATCCCATCTAATAAGATCAGATGTGTCTCCTTCTTTATTAATTTGCAGGTAAGAGGCAATGGCAGCTTGTATTGTAGCTCTGTGTTGAGCATCGCTTAGTATCTCGTCATTCAGGCGCCAAGACGTCTGCCGAGGAGATGATTTGGCATTTACAACGGACAGGGAAATACAAGAATGATCCGACACCACACGAGGCTCTATACTGGTGGACTCTATTCTGGGTACCCCGTTCTGTGTTATGAGGATATAGTCAATCCTGGAGTATGAGTCATGCGGTGTAGAATAAAAAGTGTACTCCCTCCCTGTAGGGTTCTGGAGCCTCCAAGCATCCACTAAATGAAAGCGTTCACACAGATTATTGAAGGCTCTATGAGATTTATTAGGTTTGAAAGGGCAGTGGGAGTCCCTATCTAGCGTTGCGTCTTTTGGGAGATTAAAATCACCACCCACTATGTGAACAGCGCTATCTGGGATATTCTCCATGTGTTTATTTAAGTCCTCCCAAAACTTGAGATCGCTGTTGTTAGGGGCATATACGCTCGTGACATAAAACTCTGTATTATCCTTGGTTAGTTTGGCCGTGACCCACCTCCCGTCTAAGCTTGCCTCATGAGACAAAACCTCCACCTTCGATTTCTTTGCGACAAGAATCAACACCCCATTCTTCTTTTGTACCGATTCTGCACCAACAACCTCACTGTAGAACTTATTCCTCAGATGGTAAAAAAGTTTAGCCTCCAGTTTAGTCTCTTGTAGCAATACAATATCGCCTTTCAACCTACGCACATAATCTAAGATTTTTTGTCTTTTGATTGGCTGGTTCAAACCTTTAACGTTGAGTGACAATATCTTCATTTTGTCCATATTACATACTCCCATCGGAGTATTCACAGCGTTATGATTGAACAGTTAAAGAATGCTTCATCTTGAAAAATACATGCATCACATTTGACCAACTACCAGATGTTAATATTCCATCTCCCCGAGACTTTGAATTGACATATGAGTGAACATAAAGGCTATAACCCACACCACCATCAAGTGCCAGCGTAATATAGAAAATGCAAGCAAGAAGAAGAAAAAGAAGAAGAATCAAACATAAAAAACATGTAACACATACCCGAACCCCCAATCCCTTCGACCCCCCACCCTCCCCACCCCACCTGTATGCAGTAGGCATGGCGATTGGAGAGAGAATACGGTGTAGCCTCCCCGTGCCAAAACATATCCATATTATTGGAGCATACAAGATTATTAACATTTACTGAAAACTCGTGAGTTGTTCTAACTATCACAACTACATTAAACCATGTATCTAGTCCTCCAGAACGTATGAAGGTATTCAAGGACTGTAAGATAAGAGATAAACGAAACAAGACATTACTGTCATATAATTGGGTAACAGAACCCACAGCATTACCAGCTGGTAAAGGTATATAGCTACGTAGCGAGGCATTTGAAAGCGCCTTAGACCAATCAAACGAAATAGCTCAAGGTAGAAGAATATATATATGTTGATATGAAAACCTCAATCAAAGCTTTAAGCCTGGGCCCTAACCTGTGCCCTCAAAGATAATAGAAAATGTGTACAGTATGAAGACATATATGGAGACATGAAGTAGAAAACCATTGGAAAATGAGTCTACCAGGATGCCCTTCATTTATAACCTGATGCTGAAGCCTGGTCGGCGGAGCTTTCAGGATTGTTCGTCTCCATGTCCAAGTCATCAGGGCCATCCAGCATACGCTTCAATTTCAGTGGATCTGAAAAAATGTGTGGAGAGCCCTGAATAATCACTCGATACCTTGCCGGACCAATGAATCCATATTGGAAGCCCCTTTTCTTCAGCTGCGGTCGGAGTGCCAAGAATGCCTTTCTGACGTCCACCGTCTCTTTACTGTAGTCTTGGGATATGTAGACCTTGACAGACTTCCACAAAATGTGATTGTTTTTACGCATGAAGGTAAGAATCTGTTCTACATGCTGGTACCGGAGCGGTTTACAAACAATAGCTCTGGGACCCTTTTGATCCTTTGAGATCCTGGCCGGGACTCTGTGGGCTCTATCAAATTCTAAAGGGTGCAGAAACGTCATGTTAGTAGCTTGGGTAAACCAGGACTCAAGAAAAGCCACGCAGCCCCCCATTTGATCCTCTGAACCTTCCGGAATGCCAAAAATGCGTAGGTTCCCCCTACGATTCCGGTCCTCCAATTCAGCAAGTTTCCGTGTTGTCTGATCCGCTGCTATGCACAAGCGTTTAACTGCGTTGCAGGTCTTAACTTCCATATCCTCGAGTTTACTAATCCTTGTTTCCGCCTCTAAAAGTTTTGCGTTGGTGTCACGGTTATCTTGCCTGATTGCTGCCACTTCTTCCTTTGTCGCTCTCGCCAGATCTCTGACTTCATCAAGTCTGCTAAGTATTAAATCTATTGGATCCGGGTTATCTTTCTTCCCTTTACCAGGTGAGGGCAGATCAGACTTAAGTCTCTTGAGGCTTTTGGCTAGCTCTTTGTCTGACATGTTCATTCGTGGTATGGACTGACTGATCGTGGACAATGATTCCCTTGATTTGTGCCTGTCCGCTGTGACGCACTTTCTTTTTGACCACTAAGAAAGCCGAGACACCCAGGAGCCGGCAATCAACGCAACTGCCCGTTATTAGAGTAGGTCGGTCACTGTGCCGGTCACTGTGCTGGGGGCATCATTCTTTATCACAGGGTGGGAGCTTGCGTCGCCATTTTGGAGACCACCACAGCGTTAAATAGGTAATACGCGTGAAGTAGAACTCACATTCATTCGCGTTGCAGTGACACAGCGTGTGATAGGCGCAATCTCAGGCATACATTCAGATTCTTCTCTCTGTACTGCCTTTGCCAGCTTTAGCCAATCCTCAGTTGCCCACAACTTTTGCCCAATGTAAGACATCAGCTAAACATTCATTCACGATGGGCCAGCATCCAGCCATCATAGCGTAAGGAATTGTAGCAGCCCTGATTACTTAGCATTATCAGAGTAGTTAGGTTGAATTGGGATCATGGTCAAGCTTCATAAAAGGTCGCTATTAATCCTCAGGGGTCAAAACATCACTGAAAGCACATTTCCTCCTGTCAACAGAATACCGATTTTCATGTTTCTTAGTGATAACAGTGTTCACTCGTTTTCATGTTTCCATGTTTCTTAGTGATAACAGTGTTCACTCGTTTTTTTACAATTCAGCCGTTTTTAGCACCTTTACCCCAGTGGAAGCGTTGACAGTATATGTACAGAATTAGCTTGTATTCCATACAGTTCCCAGCAAATGCATTATGCCGCCATTTTGTGGGTGTACGAGTACGAGCGCTGGCTAATGTCCGTGCTCTTTCGATGTGCCCGCCAGGTGCTGCATTTACTCACGGTTTCTTCCCCCGCTTTCCCGCTCATGCAACTCCCAGTCCGTTTCACCGCCAGAGTCTCAGAAGACTGCCCTCATGACGAGCTGGGTCCTTGATTCCGTCTGCCGGCGTCTTCGGCGGTCTGCTGGGCGGTCCCGTAGCCTTCCTCCCGCCGTCCTCTACTAGAGCCCAGCAGCCCTCCGGAGCGGAGCTGTAATCAAAGAAAACCGGACTTCTGCTTCATGTAGCTCGTCGACTGAGCACTCCTCTTGATCCGCTCACATTCCGGCGCCCAATTCTTTATTTATGTCGGCGCTGAAGAGGGTTTTTGCACGCTCCAGATCAAGGCGATCTCACGGCACGAGCAGAGAGACTCAGAGAGCCGCCATCTCCCTCGGCGTCCAAGCCACGCCCCCAGTACTAAGACAATGTAAGTGAATATCAATCGGATCATCAGAGTGCACAATGTAATCTGTTGGCGGGATATAGGTTTCCCCACCTCAGTCAGCAGTAAGGGTGTCAACGACCACCCCCTCCTCAGGCAGTCAGCATCGGTGTCAACTAACACAATACGAGCAAAGTTCGGTGCCATTTGCACCACAGCGCTTTCAGAAGTTAACAGAGTGAACCAAACAGAACAAAACCCCCCTCCACCCGCTCCAACCCCCCAATCAGGTCGTGCATTTACCCCCCCACTGCCCACCCCATCAAAACCAAATAACAGCAATAGTAGATGGGCGAACCATACTTTGGGAGTCATCCCTCGGGGTACGCAGGTATGGGCCTACTAACCCTGTGCTCATGACAGGGCGATCAAGCGCGAATCTGAGCCCTAGTGCTCCAGGACCCCCCCAAACCCCAGACCAAACGAAGCAGTAACCACCCATGAATGCGGATCTCAGGCATTGAACTGTAAGTGAATATTTTCATCTCAAATATACAGCGTGACTCTAACTGTTACAACCATTAATACAGTGCATTATTCTACGTCACTTAGCTGCTCAGTAGCACCCCGCTCCTCCGCCGCCAATTGTCCCTTCTGGTCCTTAGCAAGCTGTTTGGCAAATTTCAGGGCCGCTTTTGCGTCTGTGAAGAAAGTGGGTTTTCCCGGCCCCTGCACTCTTAGTTTAGCCGGGTAAATCAATGAGTATTTCGTGCCGGTCTGTTGAAACACCTTTTTTGCGGGCAAAAATTCCCGCCTGGCCGCCTGCACCTGGAGAGTGAAGTCAGGGTACAAGGCTATCCGGTTAACTTTTTTACTGCAGATCCACCATGTTGCGCGCCAGCCTCAGTATAGAATCCCTATCCCTATAATTCAGAATGGGAGCCAGAATGGGCTGCGGCGGGGCTCCTGGTTTGGGCGCTGGCCCCAACGTGCGATGCGCTCTTTCCACCAAGAACATCGTCGACAGTCCATCTCCAAATAGATCTTTCATCATCTGTTCTACATAGCGTTCCATGTTCTCAGTGTCTGTCGATTCTGCCACGCCCGTGATGCGGACGTTATTCCGTCTGGACCTAGCTTCCAAATCCCCGTTTTTCATTTGTATCAGGGATAGCACCTTATCCATGCCCCGCAGCTTCTTGTCTAGATCTGTTTGGCATTCTTCTGTCTCTGTCACTCGAGTTTCCAATACTCCGACCACCCCTTCTTGCTTATCCATTCTTCTAGTCATGCAGTCCATCCTGGCAGCCAATGCGTCCATTTTGCCATCTATGCCTTGCAGACTTGATTTCAGATCCTGAAACATGGCCTTGATGTCATCTGCCGGCAGTACATTGCGGGCCTCTCCCGATATCTCAGGGTCCAGTGCGTCCGGGTTCGGAGTGTTTTTAGTCGTTTTATCGAACGTGATCCTGGGTTGTCTGGTGTCAGGCTTTCCCATGGCGACGTTCAGTTCCTCCTCACTAGCCGTTAGCCGCCCTGAACCACTCTCCTCCCTTCTTCCCCGGGCAATCAGGTTGTGCAGGTAGGCAGCGACCGCGGCTGTCGATCCTAGCGCGGCACCCCACTTCCGTGCCTGCAGCAATAATACTGGCCACCACAGCAGGCCTCTGCCATCAGCAATCACGCCTCACGGGGTACAGCGTCTCCACCTCCGGCCGCACTCCGGCAGGGTCCGATGCGTCCAGGCAGGTCTTCCAGCACCGCGAGACAGTACTGACCCCCAGGTCCCTCCAATTTACCCCTGTGATTATTCAGGCCTGTGTGTCGTGCTCCCACTGGAGCCGTCACTAGCTTCAGCCGCAGTTACTGTCACCCGGTCAAAATGGCGGTTCGCGCCTTGTTTCCCCCGGTCCACTGCTAGCGCCGTCGGACGTTTCTCGTGAGCCTGAGGACTTACTAATCAGGAAAGTCAGCAGCGGTCGGGCAGCAATTTTCAAAGGCCACTCACTGTATAGAGGCGGGCATCGGGTCACGCTGCATGGCGTCTGCTAGGTCGTGGTTTCTATCTCTCTCTCTCCGGGCGCTCGCTGCACACTCCACTCCCGGTATAAAGGTGTCCGTTGTCTCGAACGCCAGGGCTCGTAGTCAGGCACTCTCCAGCCCAGGTTCACAGCGAGCGCCACTCGGCGATTGTCCAGGCGGTGCAGTCTGCGCACACGCTGCCGAGCTCACCCCCACTTCCGGCCGGCCAGTATCAGCGCGAGCGCCCTGCGTGTAGCTTCCCAGCAGGCCTCACAGCGGTCGCAGAGCAGGGCGCCCTTTCACTCGCAGAACGTGAGCACACCGCGGTCAATTCACCACAGGGTTGGGTGAATGTACCCCGCAGGTCGGAGGGTGTACGGGGTCCGAGCCCCAGTGCAGGATAAGCGGATCAATGTCGGATTAATTCACTCGATCGGCGGAGCTGCGATTTCAGGCAGCCATTCCGCTCGGCAGCCAAGCCACGCCCCCGAGTAGACCGTTGGTGTTAATACCTCATGCAGTTGATGCTCTGTTGAACCAAACTAAAACACAGCATTTAACTAGTGCTAGATTGACAGGATACGAATTGACACTCTTGGCCCCTCATATCACCTTGTAAAGATGTTCAACTCTGAATCCAGCTACTTTGGTGCCATATCCAGCAACTCAGTCACAGTCACAAGAGCCTCATGATTGTATATTCCTTGTTGAGGAACAGAAAAAAGGGTTGTGTCGATTTGCGAGATACGCCCCTTTCAAATGTTGATGGGGAACTGTGGGTTGATGGGTCCTATTTGAAATTACCAGATGGTACAACATCAGCTGCATATGCAATTACAATACTTCAGACCGTAGTTGAGACAGCTCGTATTCCAAAGAAGTCAGCTCAGGCAGCTAAGCTAATAGCTTTGACACAAGCATGTGAACTTAGTACTGACTTGTCTGTGAACATTTATACTGACAGCCGCTATGCTTTCAGAGTGGCTCATGATTTTGGGTTACTCTGGAAGGAAAGAGGCTTTCTTACATCCCATGGGATGCAGATAATGCGTAGAGAATTGGTACATAATCTTCTGACTGCCCTGACATACTCGAAGAAAATAGCGATAGTTAAATGTAGCGCACACAAAAAAGTGACCGATAAAATAGGACAGGGCAATACCTTTGTAGATCACACAGCCCGTGAAACTGCAATGCAGCAAAGCACCACATTTATGTACGTAGTGAAGTCACAGGCTGAACGTTGGCATGATGATAGGCAGGAAGTGCTAGACATGCGGAGATCTGCTTCTGCAGAAGAACTCGAGCAATGGTCTAAGGAGGGAACATTGGATGATGAGGGCTGTTGGCTAAATAAAGAAATGTAACAACAAAATAGGTGGAGTTTTGGTCCCAGGGAATCTGGTTTATAGACCTGCGAGGTGAAACTTCCCCTTAATACATAAATGACAGCACACTGTCACCTCGGGTCTGGAAAATGCACTACAGTAGCCTTTACTAGGCAAAGAAGTGGTCTATGTCCTACTCTCTCACTAGGAATATTGTATTTATTATACAGTGAATCTTAAAGGAAAAAAGTGTGGGAATTTATCCCTTAAGGATTAGTACCCTCAATAACCCGAAGGTGACATGCTTCATCATATGTGTTCCACCTTACCAGTAGGAAATCCTAGTCCTACTGGGAGCTACAACTTCATCACTATGAGGAAGGAGCTCAGAGATGTTTTCATTGATGTTTAACTATGGAGATAGGATGCTAAAATCCCGTATGTAAGGCTTATGGTGTAGCGAGGGTGCAGCGTAACAAAGGTGATGCGATAGAAATATATATAGTGAATGTTAAAACTGCCTAGATCGATGCACAAATCTGATTTTATTAGCGTGCTCTTACTGGCAGGATTAAAAAGCAGTCCAACAAAGTAGTATGGATTTACAACTACTATTGTAAAGTACATATGTATGTATAGTGAGGATTACCCCCACTCCACAGTCAATTAAAATTTAAAAGAACACTCTTTGAACATATATAGTAAAATAAACAGTTAATTACAATTCATTACATGCATAGAAATAAGCAGCATCAAATACATTGAATTTATACAGAAGAAAAAATCAAATTGGAACAGTTACTACAGTTCTAGCATATAAAAATACATTTGGATCCTTACACACAAAACCCCTAACCAACTGTGGCCTTGATGTTCTCTCACCACTCTTTTTTCTAGATCCAATGGCCTTTTTCTATATAAGCGGTGTAGTACACAGTATCATCAATACATGAGTATCTGTTACTCCCTCGGCCCTACTTGGATTTTACACAGTGAAAAATGCGTCAACGCATTTCGGTGTTCTATCTCTGGATGTTGTAACACCTTCCTCAGGACTTGCCGTTTCTTTTGGGGTCACCGGCTTCAAGGACTATTGTTAACAACCTCCCAAGGTTGTTGCTCGATACACTCTGGTATGCGACTGTCGGGGAGGTCACCTCCAATAAATGACTGTTGGTCTAGGTGTCGGTTCTTCCTCCTTTTAAGGTGATTCCTGATGTATAGGTAGATTTTTCTGTGGTACAGTTAAGTATGGCGTGGTCCACTCGTCTGGTTTATATGCATATTTATCTTAAAAAGGTTAAAATTCCTCATGAACGGGCATAAATCCGCGTAGTTTAGCTCATGAACTGGATATGTTCTTTCTGATTTTGCGTCTGCCTCGTTCTCTCCTGGTATTTTTGGCTAGGCCAAGACAGGTAGTCTGTTGAACGGTGTCATTCAAGAATATTAATTGTTCATGCAGGCTCTAAATAATGCTTCTAGACCTTGGACCTGCCATTCTTTTGTACCCCAGATGGTTTTTGTTTCAATGTTGTTTTTCCAGAATTCAAAACCAAATGTAATCATTTTTTCATAAAATGTTTCAGAATAGATCAATTTAGTATTTGTCAGCATTGTTTTCATTCCTGTCTTATTTAACATTTTTAAAAAAAACGTTTCTGCATCACTTGTGTTAAACTCTGAGAAGTATGGGGATTTCTCATAATATGTTTTTGAGCTGCTTTTTGGCAGAGTTGCACAATGTTCCCATTGGTTGTAATTAAAAACATTTCTAGGTTGAGCAGATTTATGCAAATAGTGATGACCAAAATGATTGTAGCAATACATTTCTTCATAATTTGATGAACCCTGTAAGTAATCATGTTCTGTAAATTTTGCTGACATTACTAAATCTGACATTGTATTATTTATATTTTCAAAGTCCCAATCATCAGAGAAAGTACTTGGTTTTACAAAGTCACTTAATGAAACCTTAAACTGGTGTGGATATTTCAAGAGCTCAATCGGGCCAAAAATGTCAAATTCAGTTCTGTCCCATGCTACCCCACCGGGTATTGGATTGGCTGTGACGTTCACTGATGATAGTTCTCTTTTCTCGATGTGAGATGACTTGTGAGGCTTTAGGACCAAGTTGATGTTCTGACTTGCTGTGTCCATTGTACTGTATTTTCCTTCAATGAATTTTCCCAAACAAAGAACCATGATGAGCCAAAGCAGGAGGAAAAGTACACCTAGCACAATCCAAAATTCAATCCATGGAGAAATCAGATAGGTTTCTTTGAGTTGATGAAAGAGTTCAGTTACTTTGTCTTTGAAAGTTTTTGTTGCTGGCGTTTCTTCATGTTCGCTTGGATCTTCAGAAAACTCATCGAAATTGATGAAGTAGCCAGATGCAGTTCTGTCAATTGGTGGAATTGCTTCCGGATTTTCATTTGCTTTGGGATTTTTCTTTGTTTCATTAGCATAGTCTGAGGCTACATCGTTGTAGACTGGTGTTTCTTGACGAACTGTTGCAATTTGGGTTTCAAGAGGCATATGTTCCATGGCATTGTTGCATAGTCCTTTTTTATTTACTGCAGGTTTATCGAATGTGATTAGTCTCTCAGTTTGAACCTCTTGTATTGTAGCAAATTTTGGTACTCTGCTATTTCTTGGGAGTCCACTGGGCCTACTACTTAATATTGGCCACATGATTGTGGTTTTACCAGGTCGATGGATACAACTCGGTTCTCCTTTTTACCAGCAAGGGGCGGTAGTACAACTGATCTTGTTCCGCTGACAGCTAAGACAGGTACTGATTTTCTGTAAGAAGACCCAAATTCCTTCTTTACCGCGATCTTCTCTCTGACCAGATCCCCAACCTTTGGAATCCAGACAGGTCTTGCTGGGACAGGTGGTTTTTCTTCAGTGGCTGTTGGCTGTTGCTTTAACTGTATGTTGCTCAGGTTTCGTCTTGTTTCATTTCATTCCTGTAAAACAGCCAAACGGTCTTTGATATCAAAGCATTTTTCTTCTACCACTGAAGTGTGACTATCAAGGTCCTGAATACACATTCTAGTACCGAACAATAGTTCGTACGGACTGAGACCTCTTAGAGAATTTCTTGGCAGATTATTTAGACTACGTTGGACACTTGTTAAATGTTGGACCCACCCAGCACCCGAACCTAATACCCTCGCCGTTATAGATTGCTTTATGTCCCGGTTTTTTCTTTCCACTACCGCATTTCCCTCAGGATGGAAGGGACAAGAGTACCGCAATGCAATGCCCATGCTGGCCATAGCCTCCTTGTAAGCCCTAGAGCTAAACGCAGGACCCTGGTCAGAATGTAGCATGCCAATTGCGTATGTGCCGATAAAGACTCGCAAATCTTTTATAACAGTTCTGGCGTCAGCCGAGCGCTGGGGCCACATCCAAATGAATCTCGTGCAGGAATCCACTGCGACCATGATATATTTATAGTTGCCATCCCCTTGTAAGGGACCACAGTGGTCCAGGTAAACACAAGCTAATGCTTTATCTGAGATTAGAAGGGGCATCTGCGCTGGTCGTTTCACTGTTGATACTTTCATTCTTTGGCATATTTCACATTCTAGAACATAGTTCCTAGTTTGTTTTCTCATGCGCGGCCACCAATATCTCTGTTTTAATAACGATATTGTGGCCGAAACACCAGCATGTGCAGAAGCTAGCCCTTCGTGTGCCGCTATAATTAGTCCTAACCTGTGTTCCATGTTTGGAATTGCCCTATCCCCCACTCCAGGGATTCAAGCAAAAGGAACATTATTCACATCAGTTATGTATGAGTACTTTACTGGAAAGCCTTTCGGGAGTGATTTTCTATCATCTTTTACTGAAGCATTGACAGCTTGCATTACAACGCTGTCTATTTTTGTTTTTGACCGGGTGATAGCAGCTACGGAAGCCGTTTGCACAGCTGCCTTCGCGGCTTCATCAGCCAATGAATTCCCCGCAACGTGAACGCCATCACGTTGATGACTCAGTGTATGTATCACGTGAGTCTTTTGTAGTTCTTTCTGTAAAAGAACTACTTGTTCCCAAAGCATTTTATGCTTGATTGTGCCACCTTTTGCATCTTTGAAGCCGCTTTGAACCCAGTTCTGCAAGTATTCATTGTAAGACTGAACGCAGTAATATGAATCGCACACTATTAGTGTGGGGAATTCGTGATCGGTATTTTCAAGCGCCATCTCAAATGCTAGTAGTTCAGCTCGCTGAGCTGTACAATCTCCTAGAGATTGGGTTTTAGTGACCAGTGGTCTAAATTTTCCTTTGTGCCGACGACCTTTAACAATCGCGCACGCAGCACTGTAAGCTTGCTTACCCCCAACTGCGGGTTGTGCTGATCCGTCTGTATATATTATACAGCCGTAATGTTCCAGAGGCAGGATTTCGGTCGGCAAAGGACATTCATATTGGAGAAATTCTTGTGTTTTTAAATTAGGATCGAATTCGTATACTAAGTCTGTTGCAGCAAGAGAATTAACCCATTGTATCCATCTAGGATGTAGTGCTTTAGCATTTGGAATGCTTGCCTTTGTCACTGCTTCTAGGGCAGGTATTGGTGTAACGATTATTATTTGTTTACCTTGCGCTAGGGCTCTTTATTTTGCTACAGCAGTTTGAACCGCAGTTAGAATTTTTTCAGTAGAACTGAATTTCATTTCAGCTTGTGTGTACAAGTGTGATTTGTAAGCTATTGGTACCGTTTCTCCCTCATTAGAGGTCAGGTACGTGAATCCGCATCTTCCTGGGATGACTCGGATTACAAGGTTGCGTGTGTTTTCGCGAGTTTGTAATTTAGTTTTAGCTAACATGTCTGTTTGCAATGATCTTAAAATTTCTGTGTGTTTCTGAGCCCAATTGATTGGTTTGAAATCAGGTTTTATTAATTCATAGAGAGGTTTAACCCTCTCTGCATAATTTAGAATGTATGTTCTTCCGAAATTCAGGAAACCTAGTATTGATTGTAAGTTCTTCACCGTTTTAGGTGCTTGGAGTACAGCACACTTCTCTAAGAAGTTGTCTGCTAGGCTTTTGCCTTCACTTGATAATTCATATCCTAAAAACAGGACAGTTAGATGGGCAATTCTTGACTTTTTAAAGTTGAATTTGTAACCCTCTGCTGCGAAACCAAGTATTATGGTGTTCACTCTTTTCAAGTGAGTCTCCAGGTCATCATCTGTTAGATAGATGTCATCGACATAAGATAATGCCTCATCATCATACATTTGTAGTAACTCTGTTACTCTTGCTGAGAATAATCCTGGGCTATTCTTGAATCCCTGTGGGAGTCGACAGAAGTTTTTTTGTGACCCCATGATTGAGAACGCGGTCAAATACCTGCTCTCAGGTGCAATGTTTTGACAAAAGAATCCATTAAAGATGTCTAATGTCGTTTTGTATTTTTTGCGCACGATGTTGTTCATTAGTGCTGCACTGTGTGAGTTTTGTACTGCAAATGTTTTGCAACATGAGTTAAGGTGTCTGTAGTCCAAAACTAGATGATATGAATCGTCTGGTTTGGAGACAGGAAACAAAGGATTGTTCATTTGTGAGGTGCATGTTTCAATCACCCCCTGGTATTCAAGTTGATCTAAGATCTCCCTGACTTGTTTTTTAGCTTCTTGCTTAACAGGGTACTGCCTTTGTGCAGCGGGTTGACATTTTAACTGGATTTTGTGAGGAGGAGAGTCCTCATCCCATCCTACATGATTTTTATATAATGCAGGAGCTTGGGCCACTGCCCATTTTCTTGCAAGTGTATATTTTTTATGAATTGGAATATTATCTGAGAAGGCAGGCATAATCATTTCTTCGCCATGAGGGCACTCCCTGACAAACTCTGGTGGCCAGTCTTTCTCAGCTAAAAGGATGTCATAGCCTTTCGAAAGGTTATCCCAAAAGAGACCCCTTACTTTCCTGGTCTTGTCTCCCTCTATACGCAATGTTATTTCGTATATTTTATGAAGTTTGCTAACCCTGGTATCTGCAGTTTCCACCTGAATGTATTCATTCGTGTCCACTGTCTCCAGAAGATTCATCAGCATCTTGCGAGCTATGGTCACTTCTGCTGCGCTGTCTAGCATTGTCTGAGCCCACTCTCCATTTTTCAGTTGTGTCCTCAGTATCCTCGGCATGTTTAATTATTTTAATACTGGCTACCTTCTTTCTTGGAAATTGTAATTTTTTACTTTGATGAGCAGGTTTCTTGTCTTTGGACTTGACGTGCTCTTCTTTGTGTTCTGACCGTCCTCTTCTTTCCGATTTCTGTGAGGAAGTCTGAAAAGATCGAGAGGGACGTGTATCAATATCTTGATATCTATCAGGTTTTTTCAAATTATCCCTATTTGTAAGGTTGTATCTTTTCTCAGAGGGCTCCCTCTGGGGAGACTTGTGTCCTTGGTCCGGAGATCTTTCTCTCCATTGAGGAGACCTTCCTCTGAACTGGAAACGTTTTTCTTTGGGAGTGGATTGTTCATTTCCATCCCAGCTCTTTTTTGGAGTATTTAGATTATTTTTAATAAAGGTTTTTTCAGGATTTTCAGTTAGTTGGGGTTTTACTGGTTTCCCACCCAAACTATCTCTACCTAGTTCTTCATAGGATTTTTCTATGATTCTGGCAAGTTCAAATGGTTGTTCTGCTATATCTGTTTCTTTTAATTTCTGGAGGTATGTTATGTCCTCCATTGCCAATTGAACTAATTCTCTATATGCATTTGTTAATTCTTTTATTTTATCTAAAAGTTCTTCACTTGACATTTTTTCAATGTCGGTATGTGGTGTGTAGCTGGCTAGAACCGGCCACGTGGCTCCTGGTCTACCTAGTGGACCGAGCCTGGTGATGTGATTTTTATGTTTTAGGACGCCTTTAAACCAGAGCAGGTGCTCTTGGTAATTTAATGGGATTTCAATCTCCTCGAAAGGAGTGTATTCATCCGGAGGTTCCTCTATTTTATAATAGTGGAATTATTTTGTTACAGCGTTTGCTGCTGGAAAGTGTATCCATGAATAGAATACCTCTGTCTGCCGATATTCATGGGCCTCTACCACGAATATGACTGTACCACCTCGTCTAATAGTTATAGTTTTTTCCTATGTTGACCGGAATGAATATAGCATTCGGGTCATTTTCTTGGAGACTTGTGTCATCCGCTAGGAGTCGAGCTGATAATTTAGCTTCCTCCCTTTCGTCTTCAGTGTCATCCGCTAGGAGTGGAGCTGCTAATCTAGCTTCCTCCCTTTCGTCTTCACTTTCCGTCATTTTTTACTAACAGAAAGTTTTTTTGTTGCAGATCAAGTTTCAAGGAAAGAAAGATTAGGTGCACAATATTTTGGAACACTGTATCCTTCAACGTTGACTAAACCAAAAACTATACATAGGAATCTCTTCCTACTAAGTTCCGGTGGATTTTAACCTTTTACCCACTCCAGACGTCTTTTGGAGTATTTACGGGAAAAAAGGTTCTGTGTGAAAAGCACGACTGAGTTACTCTAGTGTCTTGCGTTAGATTATCGCCTTACCAAACGTTGGGCGCCATGTAGTGTAGTTGCTATATTCCCAATAGGCTCTGCGCATTGGAATAATATAAACAGCAGTGTAGACGTAGGACTGAGGTCGACTAGGTCTCTACTGACTATATTAGACTTAATTAGTTTTGCCAGCTAGCTCAGAGGTCACTAGAAACTTTCTCGAGTAAACAAGGAGGAGTTTAACTTCCCTGGATAGACAAGAAGGGATTAGCTTCTGACAACCATAAACATGACAACTTTGCTCCCTCAGAATAAGAGTATATCTCTAGAGTCGTGTGAAAACAATAGACAGCTATTTCGCTCAGTCAATCGTGCATACTTAGTTTCACCAGAGTGCAGAGAATAGAGAGACGGGCGTTTTCAATAAAAGGTGTTATTTATTGAGCAGTCTTCTTTCTCATGCAAGAGAAATGAATTGCCACAATTGCAATATTTAGTATAAAGTTAAGTGCGTACAGTAAAAGAAGTATTATAAATAATACTGTAAAAGCATTGATATGGATTCTTAGCCATATGATACTTTAAAATGGATCAAATATATACATACATATATACATTGACTAACGTACTCAACTGGTGCTTCTAATCTACGCCTACCCCGGTGTACCTGACCTAAGCCTAATACTTGGGAAGGAGTAAGTAAGTAGCAGTTTAAGTTAAGTTGGTTTTGCCAAGGATCTGAATCAAGAATTCTCTTTAAGGGTTTAGTCAGCTCCGTACCTGGGTAATAGAAAGCAGGAGGTCTGGTATCTCTCTCTCAGGACTCGATATCCCAGCAACCCACAAGGGCGGCTGAAAACACCGGAGCTGGATTTTCTCGGCTGAAGAAAAAGACAGCGTCTTCCTCAGTGCGTCAAAAAGGGAGGGGCGGCGTCCGTGGGCTCTCGCATCAGCTGGGCTCTCGGGCAAGTAGATAGCCGCTCTGCTCCAAACCACCGTGTGTTTGCTTAAGGCAACGTTGGTTTATTTATACCTGAAAGGTGCCGGGTTTGACGTAAGGTTGGACATAAGACGTCACCAAGAACTAACAGTTCTTTCTGACTCTAGGAGTTCTTGTGCAAATCAAAACAAGAGCAGGGGGATTTCCCGGGATGCTGGAGGCTTGGTTTGTTTAAAGAACTCGTTGTACTCTCTAGGAGCCTGGGGAAGTAGCCTTGCTTAATTTGGACTGCATGGGCTACGACTAAATATGGATATGATTCTTATGCCTTTATAAGGATATTATTTATTATAACCACATAAGGGCATAAATCAGGAATATCGAATTAGGGTCCTAGATAGAATTACAACGGTTCTAATCCTTAAGGGATAAATTCCCACACTTTTTTTACTTTAAGATTCACTATATAATAAATACAACATTCCTAGTGAGAGAGTAGGACATAGACTACTTCTTTGCCTAGTAAAGGCTACTGTAGTAAATTTTCCAGACCCGAGGTGACATGACCAAGTGGAAATTGCCCACAGCCTATTTACAACCTATGGTTCATATGGCACATGTTGGAGCTTCGATAACAAAATTGCTTACGCAAGTTTGAGAGCATTCAGAAATAGCCGGCACAGCTAAAAAGATAGTGCAGTCCTACGTGATATGTCTTCAGTACAATCCTGAAAAAGGGACACAAACTCCTACAGGAGGGTTTGCTACACCAACTGCACCTTTTGAAGTTTTGCAAATGGATTACATCCATCTTAAACGCTGTAATAATCTGAAATATGTCCTAGTACTGGTATGTGCCTTCAGTAACTGGGTAGAGGCGTACCCTACAAAAGATAATACAGCTCTTACTACAGCCAAGGTGCTTCTAAAAGAATTTTTCCCCAGGTTTGGTGTTTGCAAACTTTTATGGAGTGATAACGGACCCCATTTTATTGGGTAAGTTGTTGAGTATGTCCTAAAAGGATTAGGGATTAAGCAGAAGTATCATGCTGCCTTCCATCCGCAAGCAGCAGGGTTAGTGGAGAGATACAATGCTACTCTCAAGCTGAAGCTAGCTAAAATACAGGCTTCTACATCCTTGAAATGGCCTGATGCACTACCCTTGGCATTGTTGTCCATTAGATCAGTGCCACATTCATGATCTGGTTTTACACCCTATGAAGTGGTATTTGGAAGGCCTATGAATATTTTGGGAATTCCTAAGCCACGCCACATACATGATGTACCATGTGTCTTGATGAGTGACTACCTATCACAGTTGACTGACAGTTTGATTTCTATTCATCAACAGGTTCAAGAAGCTCTTCCTGACAGGTCTGAAGGTGAGAGCCATGGATTATGGCCCGGGGACCATGTCATGGTCCGATCCTTCCAGAGGTCGAGCAGCTTGGAGCCTAGGTGGCGCGGCCCAGAGTAAATCCTCCTAGCAATGAGAACTGCGGTTTGAGTGATGAACAGGAGGAACTGTGTGAATTCTACCGACTAAAAGAAGGTGCCGGCGACCCTGGTTGAACCTGCTGCACTGATTGACCATCGAGACATCCTGGATATGGAGAAAGGCCAAGCCGAATCACCTGAAATACCTGAGGAAGTCTTCCCGGACCATACAATCCCTGCTGTATCCCGATATCAACTGCGGCCCCGGAAAGAAACTTCATTGTTGAAAAAGACTGGTTGAGCAACCGTCCTGGGTTAGTAAAAAACTGAGCTGAAGAGGGGGTATCTTCTGTGTAGTGACACCCATCTTAACCCTCAGTGAAGAAACCAACGGCTGCCCAGGACTTTAGAGCTCCAATGGTTTTGTTACTTCGACAACAAGATGAATATGCTTGTGGAGGAAAAATCAACTGCTGCAAGGATCTGTGAAAAAAAGATAATGTGCATTGTTGGGTTTATTGTCACTGTGGTCACTATGGCAGTGATAACTTGGGTTGTAGGGGAAGTGGCTCCTGCTAGACAAATACTGACTTCCACTACTCCAGCCCCCATTGAACACCACTAGTTTACTCTCCCTTATCATGAGCAGAAGCATAGACAGTCTTATCTGAACAACATGTTCATCCAGATGTTGCACCACTCACACAATGCTATGAACATTACTAACTAATGGGTGTGTGGAATTATGTCAGCTCATCAGAAAAAGGGAGAAACACCTTTCATTCCTCTTCCCTTTTCCCACAACGGCTCTTATCAAGCCTGGTTTGCACTCCTATTTGCTTCTCATGAGGCTAATATTACTGAGATGGCTGTAGGGAGAATAAACGATTATCTTATTAAAGCATGTTATCCTGATGAAGAAGGTGATCCGCAAGCTAAAGCGACTAAATGGGACATGGAGGAGTACAGACGAGGAAATGCTTCAACACATTATGTTTACCCGAATACTCGAACCGCTAAGGGTAATGGGCCATTTGTTATAGCTGTTACTAGAGCCCGAGCAGATTTGTGTGTAAGTAGTGTTGGGAAAATTCCAGTGGGAAGAAGCGAATGTACTCAGGTTTTGTCTATTGATGGTACCAATAACAGCAGCTTTACGTCTTCACATAATACATACTTTATTTGTGGAAACAAAGGATACTACCATCTACCTGTTGGATGGTCTGGAGTCTGTTACGTGTCCTTTTTGCTACCTCCTGTGTTTTTGCCACCTGCATCATATCACAAGGACTATTGATTGTTTGATGACATTTCTAAGACCAGATACAAAAGAACAATAAGTAATGATTAAGTGTACCAGACTGACTCTGCACTACAGCAATACGTTGATTTTAACTTAGGGCTGTTCTTTTTCATTGGTGCTGCCTTGTACAGCAGGAAAATCAGACGGTTGACTCATGTCGTGGAAGCTGTGACCAACCAGACAGCTATGGCACTTGGAAACATCACAGAGGAACTGCAAATTGCAAAGATTGTGGCGCTCCAAAATCATATGGTTCTAGATGTGGTTGGCTGATCGAGGTGGTGCATGTGGCATCATCGGAAGTAGCTGTTGTATATACATTCCAGATCATGCCCCTTCAGTTTTTGATGCGATCTCTAAACTCCACAAAATTGCTGCTGAGATCCACCCTGATTCTGGCATATGGACTTTTGGCTGTTGGTTTTGGACATTGCTCGCTACCTGTGGCTGGAAACTATTAACAGTTTTGTGTATATTATTTGCAATTCTACTGACATGCTGCCTATGTATACAATGTGGTCCAATACTTTGCTCTATCTGTATCACTGCTTGGAAGACGTACCAGACGTGATATTACACAAATGAATGCCCAGCGTATACTAGACAAAGAAGTTGATGACATGATGAAAATGGATATACATGATGCATATTTAGACTCCTCCAGACTGTAACTGTCCAGCTAATGCTAAAAGGGTAGTCTGTGGAAATTTGGCAGAGATCGATGTTATCATTTAGCTGAAGCCATCTTGTTTCTGGCAACCATTTTGTCAACCATGTGCTCTTTCCTTCTTCTCTGTCATTTGCCCTTGTGCTTTTCTCAAAGAACTGGCTATACTTAGCCTCTGCTACTCTGCACATGCTCAGAAGAGTTTGTAGCTGCCCATGCACCTGCTTAGGTTTGTTACTGTCAGGATGTTTCTACTAAAGTCAGAAACTGTTGGCTCCTCCTTCTTTGTTGACTGTGCATTTCTGTATGACCATTTATGTAAGTAACTCTCCTATGTGTGCTTGTACAACCTTCTTTTGAGTTCCTGTGTGGGTATAAAAGACCCATGGTTCTTGTACTCCTTGTGCTACTTCATACACTACCGAAGAGTGTTGTGTGAATGTAGTTCCACCTCATGAGGGTTATAAAATATCTCTTTGCTATTTCAGTTTCCGTGCCAACTTCTATTTACTGGTCTGAGGACTTGTTTGCAGAGAAGGGCGAACCCCTAGCACTGGTAGGCCTTGCTGAGGTCCACCTCTACAACATAATCCATCATCTGCCACATACTCTCCAAATTTAAACAAACAAAAAATTGTTTCCAGCTTGAACAGTTCAAAAGTTACTAAAAATGCAGCAAATCATGTTGCAGTGCAGTGGAAAGCTCTTTTCAAAGGTTGGCAAGTAATATTTTTTCTGCTTATTGCTATATTTAGGTGTTATATTTAGGTGTTAAACTGGTAATAATGATGTTCAACCAATGCCTAGACAATGTTATCAAGTTTGAAAAATACCAAAATAATGAAGCAATACCATAACAAAATGTGCCACTTTATGCCACATAATTTGCCTTTTTGTGCCGCATAATTTACTTAACCCTGCAGCATAATTCCCCCCGCCACAACATGATTCCAGTGGCGTTGCTTATAGACCGCTGCCGAGGGCTGTAATGGTTCTTAAAGGCCCTGAACCTGAGTTATAGGCCCTTGCTACAGGCAAGGGCCTATAACAAGCAAGAGGGCATTTAAAACCGGTATAGCCTGAGACACATGGCTATAAGGCTATTAAAACATTCCAGCCTCTGAGGGTAGAATGTCCTAAATCAAAAAGGGAGAACCAGAAAGACATACATTGGAATGTTAGAGCAGAAGGCTTACACAAGCCATTATAAGCCTGGAGCTACTCCATTGTCTTCAGTGGAGCTTCAGCATTCCAGTTTTCTAATAACTATCAGCACATTAGAATGTTAGGAGCTTCATTAAAAACAATGGGGTGCTCCGGGCTTCTAATGGCCAGTTGAAGCCTAGTGCTCCAACATTCCAATGTTTGTTCACAGCTGTTGCTGAGAACAAAAGGCCTCACAGAGCCTGCAGGGGATTTGTTTTACAAATTAGAAATTCTGCTCTCTAGGGTCGGAATGTTCTAATAGCCTTAGAGCCCTCCGCAGTGGGCTCTACGGGCCTTTAAAGGCTTGCTCCATTGGTAAAGTTCAAAGTTCCGAGACAAAGCCTTGGACCTTTAATGCTGGAGCGAGCTTTTAATGGCCAGTAGAGCCTGCTACGGCGAGCTCTAAGGCTATAATAAAAGTACTGGGCAGATTCACTTCCTTTTGTACACCAGCAGACAGGCACATCTGCTCCCAGTCAGAGAACACCAGCAAACAGCCACCAGAAGGAATCACAGAATCTGCACAAGAAACAAAAGAGCTTAGATGTATCCCTCACAGACATCAACCTTGAAAAACTGAGGGGCATATTTACAAAGAACTAGTGCGCCGCAGCATCAGTTTTTTTACGCAGTGGTGGCACAATCAGTGCTCCACACTGCTCAGTATTTACAAACTGATGCATTAGGCCCAATGCGTCAATTTGCAGAGGCCTGCGTCATATTATATCTGCGCCAGGAATAATGTATGCAGGGTAGGTGCTCCCATGTAAAAAGCAGCGTAGAACTGATGCTATGACATTTACAACTTTTCACTACGTTACTCTACGACTTGACTGTGTCAAAATTCCTATGCATTCTCAAACCAGACGTAAGGATTAATGCAGGGCTTTTAACATGGGACTCACCTCTGTGTTCTTACGCATTGCTGGAGTTGCGTCAGTCTTACGACCAACTCCATCAATGAGTCACTTTAGCTCTAAAAGATGTGTCACAATTTCTGATGCATCCATGAATCATTGCACCATTGAGCACAGTAATGTAAATACAGCACTTCCATGGTGTCGCTATGGCATTTGAGGAGGGAGCAAGAAATCTGACGCATCTGTGCCGATACGTCAGTTCTTGTAAATATGCCCCTAAGACTGAGATAAAAATATTGATGCAGATGGTCTCTAATGTGCCATAAGAGAAGGCAATGGATCCTTGAAAAACTCATGCTTAGAGCTGGGAACTTCTCTTGTAAATATAAAGCACTCAATCAGAAAGATCCTGGGGTGCCTTTGACGGTCAGTATTCTGACAATTCAAAGG
This sequence comes from Lissotriton helveticus, assembly GCF_964261635.1. NCBI lineage: Eukaryota > Metazoa > Chordata > Amphibia > Caudata > Salamandridae > Lissotriton > Lissotriton helveticus. The sequence continues at coordinate 961,921,572 of NC_136068.1, read as the reverse complement.
AATAGTGGAAATCCATACTTGACAAAGATATAATGAATGACCCTCACATGGATCTAATGATAGGTTTTGAAATCACATCATGGGAGTCCCTACCTGCCAGCATTGTAACTCTTCTCTTCAGGAAGGTTCTGACATGTTTGGGAAGAGTGTAAGATTCTCCACTGATATACCATAAACTCTATTAACCCACTCTTTCTCTGTACTGCCCCTTCTGTTTAAATCTTTAGCACTTCTAAAGCTTCCAACCTGCCTAATATTATAATACATCTTCATTAACATTAAACCAGCTAAGTTACTTGCACTTGCAACCAATAAAAACGACTGCTATGTCTTGAGTAGAAGCAATTTATTAAAAGCACTCTAGATTAACAAGAATGCATTTTTCATTTGGTCCAAGGTCTAAAGGTATTTGAGGTGCTTTTGCACCAAATCAGTGCATACTATTTTCCAAGCTATGTTATTATGGCCTTAAAATAGGCTGTTTTACTTGCCATGCATATAGCTCTGTATATTCAGAGCACTTGCTGCATTCATTACTCTGTAAATACAATATTAAACAGTAAATTTCGACTTTTGCTGAACTCTGATCCCAAGATATTAAGACAAAGCTTCTATATCACATTTAGACATATACTTTTATTTCAGAAGATCACATGTTGTGGCATATGTTGGCTATATGTATTATTCTTTACATTGTAGAAGCATGCACATGCCTCTTGATACTTCAAAGCTGTTGGATGCTACCTTTAAGCAGTTTGTGCAATTGATAGAGCGCGCAGGTCACCCAACTATAAATGTTACCATATACGTATCGGGCCCATAAATTCAATTCACCATATCTATTAATCAGGTAACCTTACACTCTACTACCAGTAACCCTGCTCCTTCCTATTTATTTCCAGTGTACCCGACTTACCAATCCACTGTTACGGGTACCTATGATCACAATGGATCAGGGAGCTAGCTGTAAAAGAAAGGCAGACACAAAATACCAACTATCAGATAATTTCTTTGCACTCATGTAAAGACCACAGACTCAAGAAGTTTTAAAAACCTTTATCTAAATTTCATCAAGTTCTGAAAGCATTAGGTTCACAGCAATTAAACTGTCAATAACTAGGATCATAAAGAGCACGTATCCATATAAGAAGTGAATAAGACCAATCATTTATGAGTCTAAAGGAAAGGTAAGAACAGGGAACATACTAATAAGACATTTCAGAGCTTGGACTTGGTATGATGTCTAAAGGACGGGAAAAATAAGGAACATACTAGAATTTCACAGTGAAATATTTCCCCATGAAGAGGAACTATAGGTAAAGTAAGAATGTACCCTACTAATAAAACGGTGCAATTACTTGAATCGACTAAAGGATGGGTAAAGAAAAAGGAACATCTATATATTGTATGAGTAGTACTTAGAACAGTGCTTATAGGATGGGAAAAATTTTGGAACATGCTAGTATAACAACTACAATGTAGGACTTTAACATTTGTCAGCAAAGGGAAGAAAAAAATAAAGGCAAGTACGAGTTTATTCAAAGCAAGGAATGGAGAGTGCAAAAATGGGTTCCCTCAGAGTTATATTTACCTAGAACGGTGTGAAGACCAACCCTGGCCACGGGTCAGTCAAGGACAGGAGAAACCCCAAGGAAAGGACAATCGCCAGTAGGCCAGCAGGTGCAGAATGGACACCCCAGGACAGGACAGGAAAACCAGATTAGGATCAGGACGGGACCACCAAGGTAAGACCAGCACCCGCAGTTCGGAAGCAACGCCTGCGCTCCACCCTCTCTGCAGCTATCAGTCAGAACCCCGATTGGGTTATCGAATTCCCAGCAAAGTGCTCCGCCAGCACTTAGGTTTCAGAACAAACCCCCCTGGGTCTATGGAAATTACGGACAGAGTGCTCCGCAGCTCTCTGTATCAGTCACCTATTGAGTGCGTTGGGTTAGTGACAGGTCAGCTATTCGGACAAGTCGGACAATTTCTCTAGCTAAACCTAGGCTAGTTATACTGTTTTCGAGTCCGTGTACCACCCCCCAAATGTTGCAAGTGTAAGAATCCCTAATTTCGATTGGTCCTCAAGTAGGATAAGTTAACACACCAACCAGGACAAGCTTCTACAATACCACATTTGCATGTTTTGGGACCGCCTATTGAATTTGGGGTTCCCATGACATAAAGTTCAACATTACAATAGAGCCTCTATGAATTATGATACATTTAGAACAGTTCAGCTTCTTCTGCTAGGCGAAGGTGCATCTTCCCAGGCACATCTTGGCTGGGACTTCGGGTTGGCAGGTGTTCAATGTCATAGAGCTCGTCCACCAGCAGATGACTGTCATGCGCAGAAAAGCGATTCAATATGGAGTATTCCCATCCCTCATGCTCTCAAAGTTCGATACATGAAAAGTAAGCGAAAACAATTTAGAATATAGAAAATAATGATCACACTGTATACCAGGAATCCCTATACGACTCCCCTTACTTATATTAACCATAGCATTATTATTAGTGCAAGACAAACAGAAAGACAGAAAGCGGCAGGACAAGCTTCAGCATGTGAGAACACAAAGCGGCCATCTTTAATCAAGTGCGCAAGCGCGAAAAGTTCCCACCAGAACTGCGAGTACGTCACGTCACGTGAGTGTGACCTACGCATGCGCAGAAGAAAACCCCGCCAAGCAGCGGCCATTTTAATGACAAGCGTTGTTAATGTTAATAAACACATATGCAAGCGTCTCTGGGACACCCAAAATGTCAGAATAAAGGGGAAATTAGTAAAACAGACATGTTGAATTAATTAATTACAGTTATTCGAGGTTCATGAATACAAGCAAGCCGCTCTACGTGCGAATTCTTGCTCCATCACAATGACATTTCTATACATGCTTATTCTGGATTTTTTATGAACTGAAAGTAGATAAATCTCTTGAGGATTTTGTTAGAAGTAAGGGGCATTAATTATTAGGCAAACAGAACTAATTATTGAAATGTTTGCTGTGGTTTGGAGTTTGAAGGACAGGTTTTCTATGAAGCTGGAAGTTGTCTCCATTGAGGTGGTGCAGCTGATGGTTTCCTAGAAGACGATGATGATTCCACCTCTGGGCTTTTGCTGTCTGTTGATTTTGTATCTGGGCGAAATAGCCCTTGCCATGTTAGGGGCCGATGCCATGTTCAGCCAGGCCACTGTGCGGAACAGCAGGTCTGGCGTGTGGTCATGCAGTAGGTCCCATATCTCTGTGGAATGTTTCGAGAGTGGGCAGGTATTGAAGAACATGCATGAGAGAGAGGATTGTTTCACTACTCGAGGATGTATCATTCCCGACTGCGTGTCTCGCAAGCTGCCATAACCGAATATCTCTCCACTGTGCAACTGCCCACCCTAACGGCTGGACAACAGGACGAACTTGGTGCACCGCTGGACTCCGAGGAGCTCCGCGACACCATCTTTAATCTCTCAAACGGCAAGTCTCCGGGACCGGATGGCTTGCCAGCAGAATTCTATAAAGCCGCTTCAGACATCCTTATTCCCCACCTGGTGAAGATGTATGCTGCTGCAACAGATGACTTCTCCCTGCCCCGACGCTTAATGAGGCCACCCTTATATCACTACTTAAACCCGACAGGGATAGCGAACAGATGGGTTCCTACCGACCTTTGGCACTCCTCAACACAGACTATAAAATCCTTGCCTCCGCGCTGGCTCGCAGGTTAGCCCCTCTGGTTCCTACACTGGTGCATCACGACCAGAACGGGTTTGTGCCGACACGTCACACGTCACACAACATCCACCGCCTATTCCGCATACAAGAATACGCCACGCGACAGTGGCCACGCGCCGGGTGCCTGGTACTTGATCTGGAGAAGGCGTTTGACTCGGTGGAATGGCCTTACTTGCGAGCGGTCATGGACAAATTTGAGCTGGGGGACGACTATCAGGCCATGGTTGGGCTCTTGTACCGCAGACCCATAGTTCGCGTTCGTACTGGGGCGTTACTTTCTGACCCGGTCTGTGTGCGGAGAGGCACCAGACAGGGCTGCCCCCTCTCGCCCTTGCTGTTCTCCCTGGCTGTGGAGCTCCTGGCTGAGACGCTAAGATCTCAGGGGGCGGAGTGGGGAATACCGATGGCGGATGGACTCCATGTGGTGTCATTGTACGCCGATGATCTCCTTTTATATGTCAAGGACCTGAGTGACGTTCCGGTGTCCCTGACTGACATATTCAGAACCTTTGAGGACATGTCGGGCCTTAAGGTGAACTGGACCAAATCAGGGGCCTACTCCTTTGACCCGAATGTCCCCGAAAGTGAGATACACATCGGGGGAGAGAGATTACAGTGGTATCCCACGACGTTCAGATACCTTGGGATCCACATCTACCGTGACCCTGCGGATAATTTGGGTGGGAACCTGATGCGAGCGATCGCGTCCAACCGATCGCAGATCGGGTTCTGGAAGACGCTGCCACTGAACGTTCCTGGCCGCATAGCCCTAACGAAGATGATAATACTGCCGCGGCTACTGTACTACTTTGCAAACATACCTACTTATGTCCCCACCCGGGTGTTTCGAGATCTTGAGGTTCTATTTCGTGACCTAATTTGGAATAAGGGCCGGCCACGGGTTGCGTTAACGAAACTTTATATTCCTACTGAAGCGGGAGGGCTAGCTGTTCCCAACATGGAGTTATATTATCTAGCGGCGCAAATGCAGTGGGTATCGAGATGGCTAGGGGGCAATAACCTGGGAGACACGGCCACGGACACCGCTATCTGGTCCCAGCTGCAGGTCCATGTATTGTTTCATCCACTGACCCGAACCCCCCGTCCGCCGCAATTACTACTCGCAGTAGCGCGAAAATGCTTCCTCCGCTGTTTGCGGCTGACCCGAACGACAGTACCATACGCTCCGATACTTCCAATATTGGGCACCCCAACTATGACGGGGGCCTTAACGGCTATCCAACTGGACAATTGGACCGCTGCGGGGGTGGAAACCCTGGGAGATCTGTACTCTGACGGCACCCTCCTCCCCTTCGTCACTTTAACTGACGAGACATCTCTCTCGGCTGGACAATTCCTCTTACATGCATCTCTCATCCATACGCTAACGACCGCCTGGGGGGATCTGTCTGTCGAGTTGCCCACTCATCACTTCATACAATATCTGCATGTCATGTGCAACGGCACGCACGTAATTCATTGGCTAGCGCAAGCACTACTCCTCCATACCCATCCCACCACCGTGCAATTGAGAGAGAAATGGGCGACAGACAGAGGTAGGGAATGGACAGACAAGGAGTGGGATATGATCCTGGCAGGCCCAGTGAACATCCCCCGTAACCCTCGCTTTAAAAATCATACAGCTATACATATTGCACCGCGCATACCTCACCCCGGACAAGATCAACAGATATTTTTCATTCACTGATACAGCTTGCAACCGCTGCTCCTTACTAGGAGCGGACCTCCTCCACATGCTCTGGCTCTGTCCTGCCCTCCAACAATACTGGGAAGGTGTGACCACACTACTTACGCACTGCACCAAAGAGCGGGTACCGAAAACATGGGAGGCCTGCATACTGGGACTATACAAGCGTACACGGCTGAACAAAGTCCAGGCCCGCTACTGGGACCTTGGACTGATCACGGCCAAGAGATTGCTTACCAAGCGGTGGAAGGCTGATGCACCCCCACTCATCAAACACTGGAGCCTGTCACTAGTGAACTGGGCTCGAGCGGAGAGCACTGTCCTGCGGCGAGAAGAGACGGCGGGACTTAGGAAATTCCCAATAGTACAAGACTGGGACGACATCCTACACTCCTTCCAGCAGAAATGCGTAGAGCAGGGGATCACGTGAAGTGACGCACGCTACCCCCTCTCCCTGTACTGGTCACCCAGAGGCATATACATAGCTTCGATCGCTGCCTGCACAGCCACCATGCTTTGCCTGACAGATGCTGAATACCCGGATGTCGCGCGATGGCGGGTGCATAGCCCCTCCCAAACCTACACCACCACACACACACCACCGCGAAGAGAGGTCCAGCTACCGGCCGCCTCTCACGGGGCGTCGCACGCCCATGACTGACACGCCAGTGTGGTGGCAACTCCCCCCTTGTGCACTTGACAAACAGGCGAACTCCCCTCCCACGATATCCTGCCTACCCACCCACTAGACTGCTACTGACACCTTGATACTGCACCTCCCTTTTCAGACACATGCCCATATATTCCCCCCATCCCTCCCCCCCTGCCTCCCCCCTTTTGTATTCCTAGTATTAATGTTTGAAGTTTGTTGACAATCCGATCCTATCTTCCTTTGGATCAGGCCTTTGGACGTTGACCATTACACCCACTGCAGCACGAGGGCGTCGGAAACAACAACCACGGCCTGGGTGTCTCCACCTCAGGACCGATACAGTTACCAGACACACTCATCAGAATAGATGGACTACGTGGACGCACGCTCACTAACACATTCGGACTCTGAACAGACTCATCCCCAATCTGTATCTATCCACGCCCGTTGACAGACCATTTCCACAGCTGCTCTTTCTTGCAGACCACACGTGTCATAGGAGGCTCTAACACACCTGGCATCGCTTATGAGTGCCAACTTAGCGTTGTGGCGTGGTGTCCACATACGATATGAGTAATAATAAAAATAAAAAAAATAAAAAGGAAAAATTCCACAGACCGGTACTTTTTCACAGCACCGAATGATAATATTACTGTACAGTATTGCTGCAAATAGATATACGCCGCCGAACCCCCGGGTTGTCGGCCTTAAGGCTGTGTTCCTATGATACATTGACTGCAATACTCCTTGATCGCGGCTGGCCCGGCTGGGTTGTAAGCTGAATGCTGTGTACACTTCATGATGAACAATAAAGGTCTTTAAAAAAAAAAATAAAAAAAAATGAGAGAGAGGATTGTTCTGTGGTTGGTGTGTACTGAGTGTTGGTGGAATAAAGTGTTGTCTCGGATGCTGTTGTTGTGATAGTGGTTAGCTGTTGGTGTGGGAGAGTGCATACGAATTAGCAGGCAGTGCAATAAAATGCCCCTTCAGTGTTGTGTGGATTGGAGTGACTGCACCGTGCAGAGCAGCATCCAGAGTTGAGGATGAGCTGAGGGTATGCATTCCAATCAATTATTTTGACAACAAGATTCTAGTGACAACTATGGCACAGCCTGACAGGCTTTCTGAATGGATTCTAGCAAGATTTTTATAGTGCAAATGTTCTACCTTAAGGGTTTCTAGAAGGATTTAGTCAGTGGCGGCTCCTACGCCAAGGTGAAGTAGCATCGCCCCACTGCTTTTAAGCAGTGTCACTAAAGGAAAAATAAAATGATAATAACTGTAAGTTATTATCATTTTATTTTTTCCTTGTTGTGGCAGCTTTGCAGACGGGATGGGGTGTGGCTGCTCTGCTGACAGAGCAGGGGAGGGGCGAAGTGGTTTGCACTCCCTAAAGTGCGCATGAATGTTTGGCCGGCCCTCGGGGGCCGGCCAAACATTCATACTCACTTTGCATGTTCTCCATGCAGACTGCATTACAGCCTGCATGGAGAACATGCCCAGCCTCCCATTCTCTGGCTGAACACTGATCCATAGCACTCAGACCAATCACAATGCTTCATTGCAGTGTTGTGATTGGCTATCAGGAGGCTGGGAGCCGGGTGCATCCTTCTTCCTGCCCTGGAAGCGGGTAAGAGGACTGAGACAAGACAGTGGTAACAGCAGGTGGCAGCGGCAGACAGGTACATGTGTATTTATTTATTTTTATCTCATTCCCTCCTCCCCCTGCGACACGCCCCCCCCTCCCCGCTCAGCCTTCAAATACCAGCCACCACTGGGTTTATTAAACACCACATTTATTGACTATAATAAAGGTAATCTGCTGGATTTCATGTAACAAAATGCATGCTTGCAGTAACAATCAACATTTAACAGCATATTGGCTATAAAACATGCATTATATAATAAATAAAACAGGCCTACTGCCTTTGTCAAAGCGTTTCATAGTAAATATATCAGACTTAGGGCATCTGTAATAGCTTTTTCCTAATTAACCAATCAAGCCTATACCTTAATCATTGGCTTATTATCATAACTCACTCGGTTCTGCTCTTTTGAGCATAAACTGTGCCACAGGGCAGCCATCAGGTATACTGTAATAAAAATCTATACAAAATGACAGTTGTCAAAATGATATTAAATCCCTCCTAAGATGTTTTACTAGGAACATTCATTGTGCAAATTTTCGATCCCCACGGTTTGTTCACGTGGGACATCAACATCCCAAAAAGAAATTGCATACTACAGTAATCTGTGTCACCTACATATTTATATATACAAATATGTGTATCTTTGTGTACACATACATATATATATGTATGTATGTACATCGTTTTTATTTTCCAGAGGAAATATATATATATGTATATACACACATAATTTTATTTTTTTAGACAAACTCCTCTTCCCCTTTTTTCACTCCTACCCTCTGATTACTTCTTCCTTCCCTTGAACCCTAATATTACCCTTACTTCCTTTTACCTCTACTCACCCCTAACCCTGATATCACTCTTACCTTCCTTTACCCACACCTTTACCCACTTTTTTTTTAAATAACATGCAAATTATATTATTTAAAAAATATATATACTTACCTGCATGGTAGAGGTTACAAAAGACATATCTGTATCGTACTTATGTGCATGATAAAGACCGCATGGTAAAGGTCTTGCATAGTAAAGGCTGTATGGTAAAGGCTGTTACCCATGTGTGAGATTCCATAAAACATAATCCCGCCTACTGTCTTTAGAGCAGTGTAACAAAACTCTGCTCTTAATAGTGTAGTGTATTTAGCACAGCTTTTCACAATAAGTCAATTAGGCCTGTTCGATTTGTCATCATTTTTCAAGCTAAACAGAAAAAACGTATTGAATCTGACATAAGTTTTCCCAATGAACCAATAAGGCACATAGCCTTTACCATTGGCCTGACATCATAACCAAAATAAGCCTATTGAAAAGCAGATAAACTGGCAATCATCGTGGATGGTATAAAATTTCAAATATGTACACAATTATACAAAATGACTGCTGGCAAAACAATATAACCTCCACCTGAATGGGCCTAACAGAGATTCTGACAATGCAAATCTTACATCCGAAGGGACTGTCTGACAGGGTAAACAACAGCACAATCATTGCCTACTATGGTAATTTGTGAGATTCCTTGTAACAAAATAACTGTAGACAGGCCTTGGCACAGTGTAATAACAATCCACCCATGGAGGATTGTTGATTTTCACATATACTTTACACAATAAAAAATGCAGGCCTGCTGCTTTTGTTGTAACTTTTTATTATAGGGAAGAAAGCAGCCTCGCCCCCAACAAGGACGGAGTCCTTGCCCCCTCTCACCCGTCCCATTAAGACAGCGCCATTTTATGGATTTTAACTAAAGAGCCAAGGTGAACAGCTTACAGGCCATTAAAGCAGACGATACTTTCAGAGCACTGGGGGGCTCCAGAAACCTGCTGCACGGTCACACGACAATGACTACAGGTTCAGGCTGATCGAGCAGGCGGGGGGGGGGGGGGGGGGGGGGAGGGGGAGCATCTGAAGTTCTACTACGTTTACTCTGTCCATTCTTTACCTATTATTTTAAGTGCTTTTACTGTAATGATTTTAATGAATTGTACAGTTAATAAACAAATTCAAATTTGAATAATATCAGATCAGACCTCTGCATCCGACAAACAGCATCATTAGGTGGTCACCAAAATCAAATAGAGCCTATTGTATTGAGTATTCCTACAAGGAACAAACAAGCTCTCTTTTTCAAAAGAAGCACTTACCTTTTGCTCATTCATGTATAGTCAAGGGAATTAATATTTAAGAGGAGCCAAAGCTTCTCTCTAACTTGTCATAAATTCCAGATGTGTACAATACTACAGCTGGCAAAACATTATATAACCCATCAGAAAGCAGCATGACAAGGATTCTCAAAGTGCAAATCTTCTCCCTTAAGGGTTTGTGACAGGGAACAACCAACACCAAAAACTTGCCCACTTGAGACACCTTGATTATGTGGGATTTTCTGTAACAAAATACCAGTTTACAAGCTTCAACACAGTTTAATGACAATCCTATGTATCCCTTGGTCCCCATACATTAAAACCTGCTGTACAGAACTTGGTTATTCCTCCCTGTTTGAGCACCCAGATCAAATTGTTAAAGGGGATTGAAAGCGGGTTTTGGTGAGCTTTCGAAAACACAAAGAATTGTCCAGGGAATTGTCTGCAGTAGCCAAACCCACGGTCAGGGATTATTGATTTATACAGGTTCCTCCCTACATTGCCCCATATCTAACATATGTAAACAATGTGCATGAAAGGAGTCTGTTGTCTGGGGCCGGACTGGGAACTGAAAGCAGCCCTGGCAAATGTTGCCAATGCAGCCCTGTCCGGCGCGTAGTGAGCGAGCGTAGCGAGCGAGCGTAGCATGCAAGCCCGACCGTTACTAGGGGGGTTTTGGAAAAAGACAGACCAAAATGGTGAATTTTACAGCACATTTTTCATTACATATTCAATTGTATTAACGTTCAAAGCACAGTAAATAGTGGATGATGACTTTAGTCATCCGCCCTGGCCCCTGCTCACCAACATCAGGCCTGCCCTGCTCAGAGTCACAATTTTAAATTCACACTCAGGGGCCCCGGGGGCCATTGGTTCAGGCGCTAGTACGCTGCTTAAATAAGGGCCTGGGAAGGGGGTGAGGGGGATTGGAGGGCCTCTACCTTTGTTTAATCCCGTCCCGGCCCACAAACGACTGGACGCCGGACACGGACAGACAGGCAGGCCACACTAGTAGTGAGTGACCCACTGACAGGCCGGGCGGGCGGCAGTCAGCAGCAGGGAGTGAAACAGGCAGAGGCACTTGCTCCCTAAGCCAACCAGCCCCCGCTGTGTATACCACAGAATAAGTAGGAGCCCTCATGGGCCACACTTCCTTCTCAGTAGCGCTATGAAGCAAATCTTGGGTAGTGTGCCTAGAGTTATGCCAAACTCTCCAGGTCAATACGCAAAACCCTTCGGAAAAGGTTTAAACTAGAAGTCTGAATACTATACAAAAAGCAATCGATAAAATAAAAAAACTCCTGCACGATTTAACATTTCAAAATGTAGTTCATATTTTGTAGTGTTTGACTAGAAAGCAGAGTGGACAAGTGACGGGTGTTATGTACAGCCGGGGATAGCAGTATTTGTGGTGCCTTTCCACAGCTTCTGGTCAAATCTGTTCTTTCACATGAATTTGCAGGTGTGTAGTAATGGTTCCGGTTTTAATGTCTTTTCTTAATGCTGAGGCCTTTCTCTCGTGATTTATTTACTTGTGGTGGAGAAACTATACGCCCAACAGAAGTCTTTGCTCTGGTAATTATTTAACAGATGTAAGGAAAATATGTGAATTAGCCTAGCGGTGCAGCAAGGATGACATGAACTCTGGTGCAACCATGGAAAAGGGCCCACCTGACTCTGTTAGGGTTATCAGGGTTCGATTGCCCCTGAGGGCACTTGCTGCACCAATGGTAACTATGCCTTTGACGCAGCCTGCTGTCCTACCAGTGTGTGAGAACACCTACCTGCAAAGGCCTGCTGGAATTCTTTTAGCTTTGACATTCTAAATATTTACCAGATGTTGGAGGATTGGGTAGCAAATGTACTGTTCATTCTTATCTAATATTGAGTAAAACAGTGTTTTACTGCATGCGTTTCTTCTTGCATTGTACCATTCTATTATGGGGAATATCCGATTTTGATAGGGAGTCCCTTTGACCTTTTCTCCTTTCCTTCCCTGTGTGGCCTTCTCCTGGTTGCAGGAAGAAGATGTGAAATCCTGTGCTTAATTATTTAAAAAAAAATTGTACAAGTACAGGAGCCCAAAGTTTTTATTTTGAGTCCACCAGCTGTGTATGTCAGATTTGCTGAATACCAAGGCTGCCTGGCCTTTATTCCAGGTCATGCCATCTCATGCCTCTTTATTCCACCACCGGACACTTATGTCTCTTTATCTTTATCTGCTGTTTTGGCCCTGCTTTTATTTCTCTTTTTATCACTGTTTTCATATCTTTTTATTACACTATATTTCCCTCTTTTCTGTTTTTCCTCTTTTCTGTTTTTCCTTTTTTTCTGACTTACTCTCTCTTGCTCAGGACTAAAGCCTGAAGACTCGTCCTGGTCCCCAAAATTGAATGCCGGTCCCACTACAACACTACCGCTGGTACACATTCAACACTCCTGGTCAGATACAGTGACGTTTCTTTAATACCGTGATCGATGTCTCTGTAAATCTCCCTTTTGTAGCTAGCTGCCAGAGCCAATACTGCGCTCTATTCTCCGGGCCCTGAATAAAGTTTCACATTTCCAGACACCTGCTTTCAGAGTGTGCCTTACTGCCTTTTATTTCCCCCGAGGCTGCGTCACAGACACCGCCTTTGAAGAAAGTGGCCTGGGCTCAAGCGTGCCAAAGTGTTAGCCCAGATAGCGGATTGTGTATTTCTGCCGCCACTCTGTGAGTTCTGCGGTTCACCGCGTCCACGCACATTTAAATCACATTCGTAAGCCCCTTTCAGAGGTTTTTGTGCCCACCACAAGTGCATTTCTGATATTTAGGCCAGAGGCGTAATGCAGAGTACTGCCCTCCCCTCCTAGAATGTGGTGCACCCCCTGCTTTGGATACTTCTATATTGCTCTTGAGGCAGGGGCTAGAAATAATTAAATAATGGGCAGCTCTCTCACCAGGTGTCGAGTGTCGATGTCGTCTCAGTCTCTGCTTGGACGCTTACTTCTGGAATGCTCCTCGAGACCTTGACCTGGCCTCACCACCGGTCACGCACACTTTTTAATGCGCATGATTACGACCGGCCGTCCCACCCTAAGGTGGGTGAACTGAAGAGACAGCGCAGACTGGACGGCCGCCGCGGAGACATCGGTGTGCTGCGCGCGAGTGCGACCCACCCCCACACTCACAGTGCTCCAAATATACAAATGCATGCCGCCATTATTTATGCAGATAATTGAATGACTCAGAGAGAGTCAGAGATTGAGAGTCGTGCCTTCTTTTTTTGCCCCGCACGGATCGCGACAGACAGAGACGTATGCAGTGTGAGAGATCATGTAAACTTCTTTGATTTACTGATTTATTATTCTGACTAACATAACGCAGCCGGCCGGACCAAAAATTAGCCCCAGCATCAAAACATCCCCTGCCAAAAAACCGGCCCATACCCCATCCAGCCTACCGGGGGATTGCCCGGTGCCCGGCATTGCCAGTCCGGCCCTGCTGTTGTCTAGATTCAGGCTGGGATCTTTACGTTGGTTGATATGCTTCCCCCTGGGTCAGTATTCATCAGAATCTATTATGGTTTGCCCCTGTGATGAACATTCGAGTCAAACCATTTTACATTTTGTATTTTTTTGTCAATTGTATCTTCCATTTACCAGGAAATGTTTAATACCTCTCTTGCTCAGTTACAAATTTTCTAAGTGCAAAGAGGCTTTGTACTTTTTGCAGCAACTGAATGAGCTTGATGTTTGTTTTGCTGTTGGCAGCTTTTTGAAGTGTATTCTAGCAAAGAGAAGGAGTATGCTGATTTAATTTTAATGTTTTGTATCACTTTCTGTATGAAATGCATTAGTATTGTTGCTAAAATGTTTACCCATCTTGCTAACTCCTTTGTAGGTCTGATTTTATTATTCATGTATTTATGGATAATAATTGCTGCTATTGATGGCGACAGTTGTTTTTCTTTGTTGCACTATTAGATAATATTTGCTGCCACTTACGAACCCACGTATTTTGCACTTTCATTTGAGTTCCTATTAGATAATATCTGCTGCTACTTACGAACGAAAAAGTACTGTATTTGTGAGCTGTTGTATCCTTTTTAAATGGGAAAATGAGTTTGTATTTGCTGTGATAAGATTGATTTTATATGATTTTTTTTTAATCTATGTGTATCTTTTATGTCCTGTCTTTGGAAGGACGAATGAAGAAAGAATTAAACTGAAATTGACGATCCATCTCATTGGCATATTTAACATATGTCTTTCACAATAAATAGGTCAGTCTACTATGTTTGCTGTAACTCTCCAAAACATATCAGGCCTATAGCATTGATCAGTGTCTTATCATCATAACTCACTGAGTCCTACTACACTGTGCTGAATGAGCTCCAGAAACATTGTTTCCAACAGCAGAGGCAGCAGAATCTTTGCACACACCCGAGCCCTGCCTCCTAAATGAAGTGGAGGGAATGCAAATTGAAAGAACAGTGCATTTGCTGACCTGCATACTAGTAAATAGATGTCACTGTGTGAGAAAGGGACGGGGCCTTGGAGAGGGACACATAGCTAAGAGGCACTCCGCCCTACATCAAGCCCAAACCCTCAATAATCAAAGGGTTTACTGAGTCTGTCACTGATGTCCTTTGGTGTTTCCACCCCCCCCCTCACCCCCCCCCCCCTAATGTGCATCAGTTGCTTACTGCCTCCAAAGACAAGCGGGAAAGCCACTTTGTGCCACATTGTGATAGCAGCTTGTGAAGGCAGCCGAAAAACTGTGAAACACGGTGGCACCATGTGTGTTAGAAGGTCTGCATTTGCCAGTCTTAGAGGTACTCCGGTTTAGAAATAACTTCTAAATAACCGCCTAAAATATTTGAGATAGCTTAGTGGAAAAGGAGGAACAATGGAAGCAAGGGAAGACATAGGGCAAGTGAGAGGGAAAGGGGGAAAAAGTGGTGAAAAGGGAGGGTTACATTAGATAGAGATGAAGCAAATGAATAGGTGAAAAAGTGTGGAGTGTAAGAGTAAAAACAAAAAGGAAATGATTGACTGAATAGTGAAAAAAAGGAGAACGCATGGCAATCGAGAAGTGACATGAGGGTAATGCGATGGGAGAATAGGCGGACGAAGAAAGGAATGCAAGAAAGGGGACAAGCCAGAGCAAAAATTCTAATGAGGAGGGAAGGGGAAATGCACAGTTATATAAATAAAGATAACGGAAGCGAGAGACAAGAAACGTAGAAGGAAAGAACACTGGCACTGGCCGCCCTCCTGGCACTATACGTGGGTACTTTTGGTCTGATGACCAGGGATCGGCTGGTAATGAGAAAGATGATGTAAAGTGGCACAGCGCGCGCTTGTAGGAAAGCTGCAGGGGGTCGTGGCACACGGTGAGACCCGAGGGACACTGTGGGGGGTATAGAGCGCCCTCTCGGCACACCCGGGCTTGGCGAGTCCGAAAGGAGCCGCAATCCGTTGTGATCGCTTCACCGGGGCAGACGGTGATTGGGAGCGACACTCCTTCGCCAGGCCCTGACTGATGCCCACTTGCAGGCGGCGCGTGCGTGCCTGTCATCTCGCGCCTTTGCCTGGCTGCTCCCACGTCGGGACAGGGCGACCATCACACACGCACCTTGAGGCCACTGCAGGGACACGGTGGCGCTTTATCAATCTGCACACCACAAATGACGAAACATAACATAACTCCTGGAGTGTAGCAGCATAGTGTAATATACAGCGAACCATAACGGATTGCATTGTAACATAACACAGCAGAACATGATAATATGACATATTTTAAAAACCGGAGTGTCGTGTATCTTACCATAAAGCAACGTGGCATAATATAACATGACATAGCTGAATAAGGTATAATGAAACATACTCTAAATTGGCATAATATAAAGAGCGGAAGGCAGCACTTTGTAAAATAGTTAAATAAAATCTAACGTACGTTTTGTGACCTAACATAAGAATCCCAGGCGAGATATTGATATAGTTTCCCAAAAAATGAAGTTAGCTTATCATTTAACTATGTCAATCAAGGACTGCAACAAGAGCAGCGCAAATCTCAAAAGGTTAGGAAAAGAGGTTGGGAATTGTTCCTTTGGTATTGCTATTTGCTCCTAGGTTTCGGAGACATTTCCTACTCTTTGGGAAATCTTAAAAAAAAATCCAGGAGTTGTTACTGAAATTACAACTATCGTAGATGGTGTACATATGATTTCTGTGCAAATTCAACTTTTTTGTTCTCAATTGATTTTTTTGCCATTGAGAAACACCTTCTTTTGTTCCTCAAGTACCTACCGATTCCCACACCAAGGACTCATTTACCTCTGTCACAAGAGGAATACATTAGCATCTATCTCAAGGGTTAAACATTGCCTGAACATTGCTAGTGAATACCCACCATGTTGATCGTGTGTGAACTAAATTTTGCAAGTATTGACAACTACTACAGCTAGCGAATATTGAAATTCCATCATATTTACACAATTTTTGTCTTCTCAAATCCCATTAATGAGGGTAACATTTCACCATTCATGATTCTGTGACCCTGGGATGGGATTTTGATCTCTCAGTTTACGTTAATTGTACTTTTAGGGTAGGTTTAAGCTTGCTGAACTTTTAAGGGGCCCCAAGCCAGTGAATCTTCCAACATCTTTGGATAGAAGCACTTTGACTGATTTTGATGAGATAAACGGACTAAATCATTTTAGATATGATGCGCTTGGTCTGCATAACATCCATTCTTTCAAGCAGGACTGTGCAAAATTGGAAATTCTCTTGGAAATTCGGGAAACTTCACAAAACTAAGCACGTTTCCTGACTTCACGCACCGAGTAAATGTTGAGACTTTTCCAGCTCTGGTTGCCTGCACCCTGCTGTCCCACCAACAAGGACGGGATGCCAGGTCGAAGGGAACTGGCTTCAGAGTTCTCCCAGCTTTTACTCAGGACTGTCTCTGGACTGGAGTAGCAGGAGTGACATGATAGGACAGCCCCATTGGGTCCCTTCGCACCGGTGGCCCTGCCTCAAGGGACAGGTCTTCTAGGGGCACAAATTGGATGCAGTGTTATTTTGGGTTCCTCAGGCAAGAGATATTCTGGGGCAAAGTTTGGAATAACTTTGAATTTTATTACTCATTATCCACTAATTGAAGCTCTTTGATGCCAAACTATTAATTTAAAAGTTGAGAAATAGACAGAAGGGAGATAGAGAAAAATGTACTTTGCCAAGAGCTCTTTGGAAGGTGAGAGCCCTGGGCAATTGCCCTTTTTGCCCATGCCTTAAACGTCATCTGAGTAGATGGTGCATGGCTTCTGAGTAACAGCAGCTAGCTCTAAGCCCCGAATAGCAACAGAGGCATTATCTCCTTTTGCACAGGGCTCCATTTCGTCATCTTTTAACAAATACTTCACCAGCTATACACTACATGAAGACGCAAAGTTGCAAATGCTTGGAGCGGCGCCATGCATACATCAATAATGCCCACGTTGAGTAGTCCATCATAGCACGTTAACAGAAACCAGGATGTGACGAGAGGGTGAGTGATGGAACCATATTTGAGTCAGTTCAAATGAGGGTTTTGCAGCAAAGGGAGAAGGATTGATTTGTCTAGAAACCTGTGTTGCTTCAAATGATAAAGATAATATACCAACCCAAGTCTCCCGGTCCCAAAGCCAGCCACAATAGCTTCCTGGTATAGTACTTCTCTGTGATTTCCTGGTGCCTTCTTTAACTAACAAGAGTCCAAGATTGTTCACCTTTTGTTGAAGGTTTACGTATTTCCCCCAAAATAACTACGGTTGAGAAAGACTGAACGCTGGCATAGCTTTTGTACTGAGTTGAAATTTAAGTTCAGTCCTGAAAGAACTGAACTGGAGGCAGGACCATTGCAATTATGCAGCATTTTCGGCAAAATTACGAATTAACCGCATTTGCCATTTAATACATAATCTAATACATTATCTGTCGATTTTAACAAAAATATGTTGTTTTATCTCAGACAGCTCAAAAGCTTTTAAAAGGCAGCAATGTGTGTTGCAGCACGATGGAAAGCCCTTCTCAAATATAGACTGTTCATTTTTAAGTTTTTATTGCTGTGTTTTGGGTGTTCATCTAGAACGAATGAGTTAAAACTTTTGACAAGACAGAGTTAACATGTACAGATGATAAGCTAATTAATAAACAAAATGCTGCATAATATGCATTTTGTTGCCGCATAATGTAGTCAACCTAGCCACAACATTTGGTTTTCCCCTGCCACATAATTCCTGTAGCCCTGGGTGAAGGTGAACGCATCTTGTCTCAAAGCAGCCAAAACATTTTAGCAGCTGATCCATACAATCAGTGTCCAATGCAACAGAGACAGATTCAATTCTAAACCATGTTGGACTAACACACTAGGGGGCATATTTACAAGCCCTTAACACCACCAGATCATCACTTTTTCTGACTCTCTTCACATATTTACAAGGTGGCGCTAAGCCAGTCAACGTAGCTTAACATCACCCTGTAAATATACCCTTTGCCAAAGCACTACGCTGTCGCAAAGGGGCGTGCAATGGGTGTTGCTGTGGGTATTCCACCGCAACACCCTTTGGTTTTTGTCGCTGCCCTAGATTTGCAAGGCTGGTGCAGCACCAAAAACTATGAGCAGGTAATAGCTGGTCTTAGGTTGGTGATATGCGGAGAAATTATTAATATCTCATCATATTTTGCAGCACACATAGAAAGAGCAAATTGCCATTATTGATTTTTTATGTGCAGGAAGGTATCCCTTCCTGCACATACACAATCGCCCCTTCAGCACAGGCACCCTTGCAACATGGCGCAAGGGTGCCTGCGCTGGTGCTTGGCAGCTGTATTAGCACCAGCGCTAGGGGAAACACAGGGGTGAACTGTATTTTTGTAAATATGGCACATCCCTGCGTTTAAAAAATGTCGGAGCGCAGTGTTACCAATATTGGCGGAACACAGCGCTCCAACATTTTGTTGCAAGTAACCCCATTGAGTCAAAAAAAACATATGGACTAATATTGTGTCAATAATATCGAGGTCAAACATATCTTCAAGGTGATTTTCTACGAATAAGAACAGTTTTACTATACTTAACTCCACATATATGTACTTTAATTATGTATATATATATGTATATATTCAAGGTACATAGATATGGAGTTAAATATAGTAAATCTATACTTACGTATTTGCATTTACCATCTTGATATTTTGGTATCGATATTTCAGACACAATATGTTTAGTTTCGATATTTTATCAGACAACATTACCCAATAATTTACGACGTGGTAAAAAGTTGCTGGAAAATGTGGTGACTCCAGAAGCCTCCACAAGTATTGTGATCTCCGATGTGCCCACTCCACCCAGGCGAGAGCCTCTGGCAGTTTTAAACAAAGATGGAACCAGTGTGAAGTGTTTCACAATGTTGAGTGCAGCGGTGAGGTCCACCATCACAACACTGACTCTCCTACAGACAACAATTTGAGGGTAGCATCCCACACTAACAGTAGTGTAGCCTCCATGCCATGGCCATGGTTGCATTCTAATGGGATGTAAAGCAGCTGCTACTCTACAGATGTGTCTGAAGCTTGCAAACGCATATTCTCACCAAAAGATTTAATGTCACATGCACTTTGGTAATAGAGTTCACACCTCTTTACAGTTAAATCCACTTATTGACAACTCACATCAAAGGCCCCCGATAATAGAAAAAGCAACACAGTGTACAAGTCAAGCCCCAAAGTGCTGGACCACAAAGACGCATAAATACATGCCCTTTAACCATTAATCCTGTCAATTTGTCATCATGAATATCTCTGCAAGTCCATGTTCGATCCAGAAGTGAGAAAGGAGTGGAGAAACAGAAGTACAGAGATTATAAACCAAACAAGTAAAAATAAATCTTACATTGGAGGGGGACGGCTCCCTCAGGCGTCCAATTTCCTCACCTCCTTTACTCTGATCTCAATACAGACCCTCTTTCTCACCAGAATGTCTAGATGCAAGTCAGAAAAGAGAAGTTGGGGGAGTGGTGTAGTAACCCCCACTTTAGCAGTTTAAGCGGGAGCTTCACTTGGTTGGTGAACTGGGTCCCACTAAGACATTAATTTGTTATTGAAGGGCCGCCTCTTTTAAAAACTGCTCAAAAGTAACACTGTTAGGGAATACAATAGTGACCATGGGAGGGCATTGAGGAAATAAATATAGAGTAATGCTGAAAATAGGAGAAAACAGAGAATAACAAACAGAAAAAGTAAGCATGAGAGAGAAAGGTGTGAATGAAAAAGAGAGCATGAGAAAAAAATATAGGTAGACAGAAAGAGGAAAGAATGGGAGGAAGGGAAGGTGATAAGAAAGTAGGAAGAAAAGGTGGAAGGTAGGATGGAAAAGGGAAAGGAAGGAAGGGTAAAAGAAAGTGCATGGAAAGAGGGAAGAGTGAAAGAAAGAATAGATGGAAGGGTGAAAGGACAAATACAAATTTGAAAGAGTCAGTTAGCGAAAGGGTTACTAGATGGAAGGACAGAAGTATGGACATATGGACGAAACGATGAAGGAAGAGTGACGGTGGATTGGTCAAAGGATTGCTAGATAAATAGATAGGAATGGCTGGGAGAGTAAAGCTATGCATAGATGAGAAGATGGAAAAAAGAAAGTATGCATGTATAGATAGATGGAAGAAGGATGAAAGGGTGAAGGGATCTATTCTGAGGAAGGTTTGGTTTGCACGCTTCACATGCTCGTTGGATTAGCGGTATGGTTCAAGTGAGGTTATTTTATTTTCTGGCTACTTGCTTGGTCTGTGCTCCTCAGAGCAATACTTTTTTTTGTATATTGGCTGCCTTTAAGATGGCAGCCCCCCCTCTGGGGATAACAGGACAACCTTAACCATGCTGCCTGCCTCAAAATTGTTTCCTTGTTGTTTTGGAGGTAGATAGATATGCAGATGGCACAATCAGCATCATAGCCTGTTAATCAGAGCTCAGTAGTACCAACAATATGTCTTTCCACATTAAGGGGCTCATTATGATCGCGGACGGACTTGAGTCCGTCCGCGACCATAGAGGAGGAAACCTCCGCATGGCCTGCGGAGTTCCCTCCTGTCCAATTAGGATGTGACCGCCACCCTGGCGGTCACATCCTCTATTTTTACCATTGCGGCGGGTGCGGCTTCAAGCTGCACCCGCCGCAATGGTAAAAATGCATACATTGCATTTGTATGCAGAAAGCGGCAGGCCTGACGATTTCTGCATACAAATGCAGGGGGGTACCATAGGTACCCCCCATGTGCACCCCCCACCCCCCCTTCACCCAGGGGGCTCGCAACGGGTCCCCGCAGTGAAGTTCCACATGCTTTTCCACGGCGCAAAACCCGCCGCGGAAAAGCATTTTTTTCAAGCCCATCCTAATATGGCTGGCGGTGTCTGAGAGACACCGCCACCATATTAGAGCTTTTCCGCCGCGGTTGTAAGCCAACCGCGGCGGAAAAGCTGCGGATGGAAAAGGACCCACCAGCCATCCTAATGTTGCGGTGGGTCTTTGGTGGGTCCGCTGCGGTTTTCCCGCATCCTCCGGGCCGGCGGAAGCTTCCGCCGGCCCGGAGGATGCGGGAAAACCGCGATCCTAATCTACCCCTAAGTCTTCATATGGTCAGTAGGGCTCCCAGAATGCTTAAAAGTTATTCTCTCTGCAGGGTATTTAAATGCTCAAATCTCATGTCAAGTTTAAGGATCCCTTCAGCTGCCAATGCTTTAAAAGACATATTTTCTTTGACAGCCACCTTTGTGCCTTTGGATCAGCCTTCTAGGTCTTGGACTTTCTGCGCTAGTCTATTCTGTTCTTTTTCCACACCCTTCACCTTATTTCAGGGCCATTCCAGTTTCCCTTCCATATGCTTCACTGCACTCGAAATTGTGTAAGTCTTTTAAGCGTTCTCAGACCCTAAGGTATTTATAAAATACATTAACCCTCTATCACCCTTTTCGAGGCTCTCCTCGTCTACAGCCTCTTCAAATTCCATGTCTGTGCCCCTATTGGAAGTAACGCTGCACAATTAAAAAATATCTCTCAAACTTCTGCTGCCCAACGTTTCTGCAGGAAAGACAAAGCAGTAACCTCAGAGCTCAAAGTCCAAACCCAGATTCCCCTTGCCACCTCATGTCACTAGCTGCAGGTTCCCCCCCATCTCTATCTGGTGCCTCAGCAAAGCGCTAGTTCTCATGGCTGCCCCTCTCCCAGGTATGTGTGCGATGCTCACCTTAGTGTATAACTGAGTGAGTGTGGTAGGGCACTCCGCTACTAGGAAACCAGCAGGAGTCGATCTCCTAAAATCAACCCAGCTATCCTGGGGCTAACGGCCACCTCAAGTAGACCCCCACCTGGCCTCAGGCTGCTCCATTTCATTTGAGGGAAATGATGAAGGCAAACTGTTACTGGTGCTCCCAAGATTAGCAGCCATCTTGGTCCCAGTTGGCTTCAACCGCACCCCCTCTCCCCCCCTCCGTTCCTAAATCTTCAGTGAATAGAAGTTTAGAGGGGTTTGAGACGGGTTGTGATATTCCAGATCACTTTGATGACCTATTGACTTTTTAATCAGTGGACCACCCTCTTTCACTCTTGATTGAGACTCCAGCACCTACGGAAGAGATGCTTAGTATGCTGAGATATCTTTTAACAATTCATAGACAATCATAGTCCCCAAACATCCTCTATTCAGGTCGGAGACTTTAACCTATGGATAGCATGTGTATGACAATGCACATGCTATCCAGAGGTTAAAGTCTCCGGAGACAAAAGTGGTGCTGTTAAACATGGAAATTTCAAGCATTAATCTTGAGAGGATATCCTTGTTCTCTTGGAGGAAGGGCTGTTTATCAATTCAAGGTCAGCAATTATTTCTGTGTTGCCACATATTGCAGCGGTGCAATGTGCTTCCACCATATATTGCCCCCCCCCCCCCCGGTTAACTTGAAGAGGCAGATAGTGGTCAAGGAATTTCCTAGCCAATGGTTGATTACCATCTGTTATATACATTGTGCCAGTGAAATACATTCGTACACTTTCAAATCAAATTTGAAGCATCCGATTACTTGAGTGGGCAAGACCTGTCACTGGTATGTCCTTTAATAAACATATCTTTGTAAAACAAGGCTTAGTATGTGCTGCCAGTGCTTTAAATGACATCATTTATTTGACAGCCACCTCTGTGTCTTTGGATCAGCCTTCTAGGTCTTATCTAACAGTCCTATCTAACTTACGGCCCATTTCATTACTTCCAGCTCTTTGTAAACTTGCAGAATCTTTTGTCAACAAAAAGCTATCGGCCTATCCGGAGGAGAATGATATTCTTCATCCAAATCAAGCTGGTTTTAGAGCTTATCACTACACAGAATCTGCACTTCTGTCTACTACAGAGACCATAAGAGCTGCACTGGATCAGGGCAAGAGGGCAGTCCTGATCCTTTTAGATTTATCTGCAGCGTTTGACACGGTGTCCCATGCTATCCTATTACATCGCATGGCCAATGCAGGCATAGCGGGCACCGTGTCAAGGTGGTTTAAAAACTTTCTGACGCACAGAAGGCAGATTACTGTGCTAAGCCAATTCTGTTCCGAAGAGAAGGTGGTTCGGTCATGGGTAACTCAGGGCTCAAGTTTGAGCCCTACCTTATTCAACCTGTACATGGTCCCCCTGATAGATCTTATCTCCTCCTTAAACATCAGTACTATAGCGTACGCCAACGACACTCAATTAGTTCTAGTCCTAGATGAAGATTCAGGAAAAGCTGAACTAACTGTGAAAGAGTGTCTGACGGCGACCTTTGCATGGATGAACAATAACCACCTTAAATGTAACTCTGCAAAAACGGAAATCCTGCCGTTTGGTCAAAACAATTTATTTTCCCCTCTTACTTGTTGACCAAAAGAAGCAGAAGCCCCGCCAAATACCATCACGGCAGCACGCAATCTAGGAATTAAATTTGATGAGACCCTCTCTTTTAAACAGCAGGCTAGAGAAGTTGCTGGCTCATGTTTTAACATTATAAAGGGCCTCAGGAAATTTTTCAATTTCTTGCCTTTATCAGCCCGACGTACGGTCGCAGTGGCGCTGATCACATCCAGAATCGATTATTGTAACAGTCTATATGCAGGGGCAAATAAATCGGCCCTGCATAGACTGCAGATGGTTCAAAACGCGGCAGCAAGGCTGGTCCTTAGATGGCCAAGAAAATCCTCGGCCTCTGCCGCACTGGATGCGCTCCACTGGTTGCCCATCCAGAAGCGCATCCTGTTTAAGGTCCTTACGATCACCTTTAGGGCCTTTCACAAGCATGGTCCACGATATCTGTATAACAAGTTTAACAGATACCACCCCACTTGAGAACTTAGATCAGCAACAGCCAACTTGATGACTGTTCCAAAATTTAGACTGGCAACAAAAGGAGGAAAAACCCTGGCAGTAATAGGTGCTAAGGCATGGAACAAATTGCCCCATCAGCTTCGTACAATCACCTCCGAACATAAATTCAGGAAATCCCTCAAAACCTGGATTTATAGCCTAGCTGACTCTGTCTGTAAAACACTTGTTTAATTCCCCGTTTAGATGTATGAGAACAGTAAATATTATCATCTCTCAGCTCACGAGTCTAAGCGCCATGATGCTCCTTGGAGTGACAGTGCGCTATATAAATACCCTTTCACTTCACTTCACTTCACTTCACTTCAGGTCTTGAACTTTCCGCTCTAGTCCATTCTGCTCATCAAATTTACAGCATCCGATTTCTTTAGTGGGCAAGACCTGGCACTGGTTACTGCATACTGAAGCTGGCTTGGGAATTTCCACTCGAGACACAGTCAATGGATGGGTGTACAGAAATCTGGGAAATGAAGTTCGAAGGAATAGGAGTGGAAGAATGGTGGCCTCCTGGCCAAATCTGGCACAGTTCACCTGACTGGAGGAACGCTTAAAAGGACATGTACTAGCCAGATCGGCATGCCTCATATATTAGGCAGTTATGGTCACAAGTGAGCAACAGCTCCCACTTAGGATAACATGTCTGAGCATTTGAAGGGGTTCTGTTCATACATGGACAGTAAAGTCAAAGATCTTGACAAGTCAGTCCCAAAGTCCAGAAGCGGTAGAGAACTTCTCCCAGTAGGGAATCTAGCAGAGCATCGAGGCGACTACAAAGAATGCATGCACATCGCATGTGAAGCCTGCCTCACATTAGAATTAGCTGTATCCTGAGCGGGCATGGCCTTTCTCTTACAAATGTCTTCCTGGTCATGCCTGCCTTGCAGCATCTCTATGAGATTGTCACCATATTTGTGCCTATGATTCACATTAGAATTAGCTGTATCCTGAGCGGGCATGGCCTTTCTCTTACAAATGTCTTCCTGGTCATGCCTGTGAGGTCCTTGAGTCACAGGCAGAAGGGGCCAGGTGTACATTAATTTAGACAATATAGTCAAAAGTACTGAAGCATAGGAGGAAAATGCCACTACTTACTTGCAGTATCCAACTGACTGCAGGGAATGAAGGTAAGGTACATACCAGGTCAGCTTGTGATTTAAGTTGGATGATCTCATAAGTGGGCTAGGCCTTGTGCTGATATTTGTACACCTGTGTACGCATGTCAGGTAACACTCCAGTAACATGCAGCGGCCTCCCGGGGATCAGAAATCTAGATGATGCAGCTGCAAAAGAGATGAGCTTTAGAGGGACTGAGCCCTGCTGAAATGTGGCAAAATGCTAAGAAAGCTGCAAAAATGCAGGCAACTGGACTGAATGCACTGTGCATCTAAGCAGGCTAATTTAAAACTAGCGATGGCAAAGTCAATAGGTCTGGCTAACAATTTAAATCCAAACTATAACTTGAAAAAAATCCTGTAGCAGCGAAAAAAAAGAAAGATTGTTTTCTGCATGCAAATCATTGATGCTATGGAAAATGTTAGAAGGGGTGATCCCAGAGGCCCAGGATATGCTCTCCTGATCACTCCGTGACCCACCTCTCCCAAGAATATTGCCGAGTCTTAACGTGAGGTCCTCGCCGGGGAGGACTTCGAGTCTAGGGTCGTACACACTGAGCTCAAACCACACTTATGAACGGACACCACACCGTGGAGTTCAGTAAGCAAGTTCTTTATCACACAGTAGAGATTTAGGCAAAATTAACACGTATTTACAAGCGATCGAGGGATCGTCAAGTCTCAGTGGTAAGGAAGAGGGAAGCGGGACAGTCTCAATATTAGGCCAGTACGAAGCATACCCTGTGCACAGCTCTCAATCCTCGAGCCAGGGGATACGGAAGATGGCGATCGTACTGGCTGCTCCACTCACTTCTTCTCGAACCAGGTTGTGTTGGTAGCGTCGATGGTCCTGCCGGACCAGAGGACTCCTCGAGCCGCAACGAGGTCAGCAGGGCTCGATCCGGAGTGAACAGAGAGCCTGTCTGTTCTTGAGGAGCCGCGACCACGTCAGCAGGGCTCAGGTTGTTCAACGAATGTCCTTAGAGTTCAAGGGTGAGCCGTGACGAGGTCAGCAGGGCTGCGAGGTTCCAGTACCTTCTTCACGAGGATGAGCCGCGACAGCGTCCGCAGGGCTCGATTAGTTCCAAGTTTCAGTCTTCTCCCCAAGGGTTGAGCCGCGATCAGATCAGCAGGGCTCTCTTGTCCAGGATACAACTTCCCGCTAGTTCTTGGGCAGCCCTTGATATAGCGCAGTGGCCCTTTGATGTCCGGACCCTCGCAGGCGGGGATCTCCTGCCTCGGGGCTGGTCGTCGGAGTGTTCCGTTGGCTGGCCCTTTGATCCTTTAGAAGATGCGTCCGGGGATTCCCAGACGCCCAGCAGGGTCTGGAGCCAGCTCTCGGGGAGGCCAGGGGTGCGATTGAAACCAGCCCACAGAGGAAGGCCAGAGGTGTGAGAGAAACCAGTCTCCCAGGGGAGGCCGGAGGTGCAATCGAAACTCTTGGGTCTTATCTCACTCAGGAAGTCCTCTACCCCCCAGCCAGGCATGGCGCGTCTGAAGCCTAAGTTTCGCTGGGGCCGGGGTCAGGCAAGGGCTATGGAGTCAGGGACCTCGGGAAGGTTAATGGCGGCCGGTGGCCCTGTGGGGTGATGCAGGTTCTGGGCGCCCGGTGCCGGGAAGTGGGATGGCGGAATGCGGGGATGGTCGTCCGTTGGTAGGGTCGTGTAGGGAGCGGGGGGACAGGGGACGGGACAACCAGGGGTTTCTGGGTGCAGGGCTAGGCTAACGGGGTGCTGAGGAACGGGGGGAACCACGCCACGAGGCCAGGTCCAACAGAAAATATATAGTGTAATGATTTAGTGCACTTTTGTGATGTAAACTAGACAATGATGTATGGCAATTTAAGCCATCGATAGGAAGCGGATTTATACTGTACTCATGTGAAAGGAGTCAAAGCCGAATCTATGTACATTTTGAATTATTAGTAACAATAGGTCAAGCAGAGAGCTGCGCTGTCAAGTCAGACCTAAAAAGACCAAAATACCGGTACCTGGCCGGGGTATGGTGTAAGTACCTAGATTAGGGGTGGGCGGAATTTGCGTAATCGCGTTACGCAAATCTCCGCGAAACAGAAAAAAATCTCCGCGAACACGCAGAAAGCGGAACGGAATTTACCGCCCAGGCCAAACCTAGATGCAGGAAAGTCAGGTGGGGTGAATGAGCTTTGTCAGTGGCGAGTGCAAGATTGGGAGAGGTGTGGCGCAGCAACCAGGTTGGCTGACTCTGGAGTGCAGGGCTCACGGTTTGATCCCCGGTGGCAGTTTAACTCAGTACTATGTGACTTTGGGCATTAGCTCACTTAATCTCCCCAACGGCCTGCAGCGCCTTGAGACCCTTTGGGGCGAGTAGTTACGCGCTTTACAAAGACTCTATTTTTTACTTAATTGTGGAACTTCCTGCCGGGACATACAGGAGCATCAACTTGTTCCTGTTTTTTCACAGGCAGTTTAAGACATGGTTATTTTCCAAATAGTCCTTGTTCAGAATAGTTTAGCTATCTAAGTTTTTTCTTGGTCTTGGTCTGCTCCTCTCATACCGCTCTTTCTGGCTCAGCACGTTGACGCCTTTTTGGTTTAACACGCTCTATAAATACCACGAATACAATACAAAACCCTGGTGAATACAATCAATGGGGGAAACATCCCCTGTAATGTGCAACAGAAAGATACATACGCTGATGATACACCTGATAGCATGTGAATGACTCACAGTGTCACATAATATTTGTGATTGTGGACATCTGCTTCCATCTTCATGCTTATGTCCTTTAATAAACACATTTTTTTGTGAAAGAAGGCTGTGATATGTGCTGGATTAGGAGCAGATAAGTGGCCAGAACAACACAAAGCAGCTTTTCTTTTAATAAAACTCGAACAAAAGGCAAGCGCAGTCTGGCGAGCGTGAACCGCATGCGGAGAGCTCTCAGCTGATGACAAAGCCGACCCTGATGTCCTCTTAGCTAGATATGAAAAGTACTTCAACGCCAGAAAAAACTCCGCGGACAAAGGAAGTCATTCTGTGGCTAGAACTGAAGCAGGGGAGAGTTTATCAACGAGTGGTTCGCCCGAACGGGGCTGCTGGGGGACGGCTGCGCATTTCATGAAGCTGACGAGAGGATAAAGACCGGCATTCATGCAGGAAACTGAACAGAAGTGCAGGAGAACCCAGAGGCACGGGAAGTGCTTCTGTGAAAGAAAGTGCCGCGAAGTGCTGCATAGCATGAAGGAGCTGTGTCAGGTGGAAACATTATTTGATGTAGGGCGCCGCAACGCAAATGAAAGGGCCACGGATGAATGCAGAGCTGAAAAAGATAAAAGGGTGAATGGCAATCCTTCAATGTACCTGCATACATCCAGGAACGCACACAACAAAATGTGCTTGCATGGGCATTCAGGAATGTACAAATCATTCATTAAAAAGTCCAAGAATGCTACTGTAGAATCTACAAAGGAAAATGCTCCAAAAAGAGTTTTTTCAAAATACTTTTAGAATTTTGCAGCCCAGAAACCTCCAAGACACCCTTCCTAACTTTCATAATTTTTTGATAAATTGGTAACTCATTACATAACCAAAGCAAGCACGTTGGAACTGCTTAATCCATTTCCAAAAATCAGCACCGGTGGAAGCTTAATTAGGCCTGTTATCTTTCCAAGAATGCCAGTATCTGAATTCCATGAACTTTTGAACACCTGAGCATCAGCCAGCTGCCTAGCCGACCTTTGCCCCTGTACATCAACGAAAACATCCTTCTATCAACATCCCAGTCTGAAATCAACTAACAACTCCTTATCAACAGGAGTCTTGTCGTGTGACTTCAAAAAACATATATATGTTCATTACTCAAGTAAAACGACTAGAGCTCTGAATATCCTATCAATTATAACCAATAGCAAAGGGACCACTGCTTTGCAAACTTAGGGAAAGAGCAGGTGTTAGACCTGGCATTTCTTTGCGTGATTACCCCTTTCTTTTTACCTCTATCTCCTCTATTTTTGGTGCTGTGATAGATTTTGTTTTGCCAACTTAGATGCTTTGGACACTTTGCCACTGATACACAGTGTCAAAGTACAAGTGTTCCCTATGTAAAGTGTAATGATAATTGGTTGGCCATGATTGGTATGTTTGCCTTACTAGTAATGTCCCTAGTAAAGTGCACTATGTGTGCCAGCGCTGGTAATGCAAATGCCAGTAGTGGGCCTGCAGCACTAATTGTGCCACCCACACAAGTAGCCTTAAAAGGGAACTCAGGCCTGCCATTGCCATCAGTCAATTACCATGAAAAAGCTGACATATCTATTAACCCCTAGGATTTCTTCATGATATATATTCAAGCAACAGTATCTCTCATCCTTTTTAACTGGATTAGTGCAATAGATTATAGTATGCCTCTCCAACGGGTGGATTATGAGCTACTGGTAGCTCTTCACCTACCTGTAAGTAGCTCGCTTGTGTGCAGCCCAGTCAACTAATTTAAAAATGTTTTCTTAGTTGAATTAATGTATGCATATCAAAATTGAAAATCATGTATTCAAGACAATATTTAAAGTATTTTCAAAACTCATAAGCAGATGGTTGACACAAAATGGTAACATTTCCAAAATCAAAGTTAAAGTTGTAGTTTGAGTAGTAAATCATGCAGCATTGTGGAGACTTAATACACATATTATTTCCTTGGTGCTAGGGGCATTGCAGCTTTGGCTGTTATGTATCACCCACATAAAGGCATTCCACATTAAGAAAAACCTTTTTTACATTACTGCTGGCAACCCTTTCTGATACTGTTATGTGATCACTACTGGTAACCTTGAATGTGGTGACCACTAATTGTAATCTTGTCTGGTGTGATCACTTTCACAATACTAATAATATTAATAGCTTGGGGTGATTTTCATTGGGCGTAAGTAAGGAAAGGTTGGAGACCCCTGGTGTATGCCACAGAGCACCTCTGAAGGTCGCTAAGAGTTCAGACATATGCTGCCAGACTAAGCCTACAAGTAAAGGCACGGGGCAATATCTTGCCTGCCTTGAGGACTCTCCGCTGGTTACCAGTGACTAGAAGACCATCTTTAAAGCTGCTATCATCACCTACAACACAATGAATGGTAATGGACCAGTATTTCTCAGGAAGTATACCAAAGCGTTTAAACCAGGAACATATGGTCTAAACTAGCACTGCCATCAAATAATCCCAGTTTGCATTAAGTAAAACTTTGATGCCATGACTTTCTCTGTACAGGCAGACAAATTGGGAAACCATTTACCACCACAGAGAAGGACACTAAGAACTACATGAGGTTTGGAAGACTGGCTAAGAGCTGGCTTTTCCCTACATGATTGCAAGAAAAAAAAAATACCAGTTTCACTGAACACTACCCAAACAACACATGGCAGCAGGAAGAACATAATACCAAAACAGGACCTTGCAATTTTCACAATGAGTCATTTCCAAACCTCACGTCTTGAGGGTGCACTCCAGTCCGAAGGTGCACACTAGCCCATTCCATAAGGTGCACACTAGCCCATCTCATAAGGTGCACACTAACGCATCTCATAAGGTGCACACTAATGCATCTCATAAGGTGCACACTAACCCATCTCATAAGATGCACACTAATGCATCTCATAAGGTGCACATCAACCCATCTCATAAGACACACACTTATGCATCTCATAAGGTGCACACTAACCCATCTCATAATATGCACACTAACACATTTCATAAGGTGCACACTAACCCATCTCATAAGACGCACACTAATGCATCTCCTAAGGTGCACACTAACCCATCTCCTACGACGCACACTAATGCATCCCATAAGGTGCACACTAACCCATCTCATAAGACCCATACTAACACATCACATAAGGTGCACACTAACCCATTTCATAAGGTGCACACTAAGCCATCTCATAAGGTGAACACTAGCCCATCTCATAGGGTGCACACTAACCCATCTCATAAGGTGCACACTAACCCATTCCATAAGATACACACTAGCCCATCTCATAAGGTGCACACTAACGCATCTCATACGGTGCACACTAACCCATCTCATAAGGTGCACACTAACCCATCTCATAGGGTGCACACTAACGTATCTCATAAGGTATACACTAACGCATCTCATAATGTGCACAGTAACGCATCTCATAAGCTGCAAACTAACGAATCTCATACGGTGCACACTAACCCATCTCATAAGGTGCACACTAACGTATCTCATAAGGTGCACACTAACGTATCTCATAAGGTGCACACTAACGTATCTCAAAAGGTGCACACTAACCCATCTCATAAGGTGCACACTAACGTATCTCATAAGGTGCACACAAACGCATCTCATACGGTGCACACTAACCCATCTCATAAGGTGCACACTAACCCATTCCATAAGATACACACTAGCCCATCTCATAAGGTGCACACTAATGCATCTCATAAGGTGCACAATAACCAATTTCATAAGGTGCACACTAGCCCATCTCATAAGGTGAACACTAGCCCATCTCATAGGGTGCACACTAACCCATCTCATAAGGTGAACATTAACGCATCTCGTAAGGTGCACACTAACGCATCTCATAAGGTGCACACTAACCAATTTCATAAGGTGCACACTAACCCATCTCATAAGGTGAACACTAGCCCATCTCATAAGGTGCACACTAACGCATCTCATACGGTGCACACTAACCCATCTCATAAGGTGCACACTAGCCCATCTCATAGGGTGCACACTAACGTATCTCATAAGGTATACACTAACGCATCTCATAAGGGGCACACTAACGCATCTCATAAGGTGCACACTAACGCATCTCATATGGTGCACACTTACCGATCTCATAAGGTGCACACTAACGTATCTCATAAGGTGCACACTAACGTATCTCATAAGGTGCACACTAACACATCTCATAAGGTGCACACTAACGTATCTCAAAAGGTGCACACTAACCCATCTCATAAGGTGCACACTAACCCATCTCATAAGGTGCACACTAACGTATCTCATAAGGTGCACACTAACGCATCTCATACGGTGCACACTAACCCATCTCATAAGGTGCACACTAGCCCATCTCATAGGGTGCACACTAACCCATCTCATAAGGTGCACACTAACCCATTCCATAAGATACACACTAGCCCATCTCATAAGGTGCACACTAACCAATTTCGTAAGGTGCACACTAGCCCATCTCATAAGGTGAACACTAGCCCATCTCATAGGGTGCACACTAACCCATTCCATAAGATACACACTAGCCCATCTCATAAGGTGCACACTAACGCATCTCATACGGTGCACACTAACCCATCTCATAAGGTGCACACTAGCCCATCTCATAGGGTGCACACTAACGTATCTCATAAGGTATACACTAACGCATCTCATAAGGTGCACAGTAACATTTCTCATAAGCTGCACACTAACGCATCTCATACGGTGCACACTAACCCATCTCATAAGGTGCACACTAACGTATCTCATAAGGTGCACACTAACGTATCTCATAAGGTGCACACTAACGTATCTCAAAAGGTGCACACTAACCCATCTCATAAGGTGCACACTAACCCATCTCATAAGGTGCACACTAACGTATCTCATAAGGTGCAAACGAACGCATCTCATATGGTGCACACTAGCCCATCTCATAGGGTGCACACTAACCCATCTCATAAGGTGCACACTAACCCATTCCATAAGATACACACTAGCCCATCTCATAAGGTGAACACTAATGCATCTTATAAGGTGCACAATAACCAATTTCATAAGGTGCACACTAGCCCCTCTCATAAGGTGAACACTAGCCCATCTCATAGGGTGCACACTAACCCATCTCATAAGGTGAACATTAACGCATCTCGTAAGGTGCACACTAACGCATCTCATAAGGTGCACACTAACCAATTTCATAAGGTGCACACTATCCCATCTCATAAGGTGAACACTAGCCCATCTCATAAGGTGCACACTAACGCATCTCATACGGTGCACACTAACCCTTCTCATAAGGTGCACACTAGCCCATCTCATAGGGTGCACACTAACGTATCTCATAAGGTATACACTAACACATCTCATAAGGTGCACACTAATGCATCTCATATGGTGCACACTTACCCATCTCATAAGGTGCACACTAACGTATCTCATAAGGTGCACATTAACGAATCTCATAAGGTGCACACTAACACATCTCATAAGGTGCACACTAACGTATCTCAAAAGGTGCACACTAACCCATCTCATAAGGTGCACACTAACCCATCTCATACGGTGCACACTAACCCATCTCATAAGGTGCACACTAGCCCATCTCATAGGGTGCACACTAACCCATCTCATAAGGTGCACACTAACCGATTCCATAAGATACACACTAGCCCATCTCATAAGGTGCACACTAACCAATTTCATAAGGTGCACACTAGCCCATCTCATAAGGTGAACACTAGCCCATCTCATAGGGTGCACACTAACCCATCTCATAAGGTGCACACTAACCCATCTCATAAGGTGCACACTAACCCATTCCATAAGATACACACTAGCCCATCTCATAAGGTGCACACTAATGCATCTTAAAAGGTGCACAATAACCAATTTCATAAGGTGCACACTAGCCCCTCTCATAAGGTGAACACTAGCCCATCTCATAGGGTGCACACTAACCCATCTCATAAGGTGAACATTAACGCATCTCGTAAGGTGCACACTAACGCATCTCATAAGGTGCACACTAACCAATTTCATAAGGTGCACACTATCCCATCTCATAAGGTGAACACTAGCCCATCTCATAAGGTGCACACTAACGCATCTCATACGGTGCACACTAACCCTTCTCATAAGGTGCACACTAGCCCATCTCATAGGGTGCACACTAACGTATCTCATAAGGTATACACTAACGCATCTCATAAGGTGCACACTAATGCATCTCATATGGTGCACACTTACCCATCTCATAAGGTGCACACTAACGTATCTCATAAGGTGCACACTAACGAATCTCATAAGGTGCACACTAACACATCTCATAAGGTGCACACTAACGTATCTCAAAAGGTGCACACTAACCCATCTCATAAGGTGCACACTAACCCATCTCATACTGAGAGAGCACAAGTTTGAAAAAAATGTATAAGTACGTCATATTTACAAGCACGTAGTTAGTTTAAACATGTTTTGCACACGAGTGTTTTATATTCAATAGCGAAATGTATAGAATGTTAAGTAGAGTAACCATAATTATAACGGTGTGAGATTAAATGTAGAAATGTTGGAGTATATGTGAAAACCTCATGGTTCTCTCATGTTAAAAGAGTCATGTCCGAATTAAATGTAACTTTGGATTCCAGTATTTTGTGTAGGCCTTAGGGCAATTCACAGCAAACCTGAACGTGCTGCTAAAATAATGTGAGATAAAGTTGACATGGTTCTTTCAAAATGTACTATTGAACTTAGGGTTAAAAGTATATGCTTTATAGATGTGTTATTTTAGAAACGTATGCTAGTTAAGAATGTTTGCTGTTTAAATCAAGTTAACGTTTTAAGAGTGCAGGAACCTGCTGCATGTAAATCAAGTAGGCCAGAACAGATAATGTCATGTAGTTTAAATCGTCATGTGCTCGTTAGAGGAGAGGTCGTGAGGTGTCCAGTATGGAGCTCTGAGAGTGTTTTATGGCCTAAGATATGGTGAAGTCTGGAATTTGAGGCCCACTGCAGGACGAGCTGTATGCAGGTGCGAGGGTCCTAATCAGCTCGAATGAAAGGGACTTTGTTCAGTGGCGCCTTGCGCAGGCCTGTAGGAGTTTCCAGGAATTTCAGGGGGTATCAGCGCACTGAAGAAGCCGCCTGGGAACCAAGGTCAACTATAACGAGGGTCTTCAAGAGTACCATCATGGAGTTTACCGCGCAAAGATGTACCACGTGAGGGGCGTCCCAAGGGGCGTTTCTATTGGAAATGTGATTTGGTATTAGGGAAAGTGACCCGGGAGGAGAGCAGAGCAGATGATTTTGGGAGCCTAAGGAAGCGGATGGGTAGGCAGATAGGCTGATCAGGAGAGACCCATTATCAGAGAAGAGACAAAGAGAAGTGCGTGATCTTCTTAGGAAATCACCACGGCTGACACCTAGAGGGTAAAGATCTTGCTAAGTAGGGATGTCATTTAGTGTAGTGTAGGGACAGACTAACCTTAATTTTCTTTTCTGTAATGACTTTGAGGTTGCAACTTGTATCCATTTTGGCAAACCTGATGGTTTTCGAGCTTGTACTTATTATTCTGTTTTTCAGACTCAGACTATTCAAAAAGTTCATGTTCATAGTGATACCGATTTATCTTCTTAATCTCATTTTGAGAAGTTTGTATCTTCAGTTATCTTTGACTTTATATTAAATCTTTAAAACTTAATTTTGGTCAGTGGTCATTTAGAGTGGTGTAAGTTCTTAAATTGATTGTTTACTGCGAGATTACCTTTTACTCAAGACAGGTACCAACGATTCAGTCGACAGGAAATGGGATTTGGTAAGATAATTAGTAACCAGTAATCCCGCGTTAGCAGTTGGTAGCAGAGTGAGGATGGTTATCTTCTTGAGGAAGGTAATCTAGAGAGGTTAGTTTACCCCAAGGCCCGAGACGTCGAGAGACGAGCAGCGGAAGAATCGTGTGCCGAAAGGTGCAGACGGTGCGAGAAAAGCAGCAGTATCGGAGAGTGAGTATAAAAAGGGTCATGCGTGAACAGATTGCGGTGTTTTGTGTTGTATTTGTATTGTAATGTCTTGCGGAGTTGAATGCCTGTAGTGTGAAAGAGAGAAGGTTGTGAGCGCGCGCAACCTGGTAAACTGGTAACCTGGTAAACGGGTGAACTGGTGAAATCTTAAGTTCAGGCCAGAGCTTAAGTGGTTTTGGGTGTATCGAACATCCAGGGTAGTTGTCGACCATAGTACGGAGGTCACGAGGTACCATTGACCGCCGTGGATCCAAGATAGGGGGAGTGTAAGAGTGAGTGTATGAGTAACGGACGCTGGTCGAAAGTTACTGCGTGTGAGTAACCTATCGGAGAAGGCGATTGTCTAGAAGTAAACGGAAAGACATTTCGCCAAGTTAGGGTGACAACTACAGAAAGACTGTGGGCGTACAGTCAAAGAAAGGTGATCGCTTGGACGGAAGTAATCATTTTTCAGAGTATGAATGGGATGCGTGCATGACCGAGGAGACGAGCTGAGAAAGGAGGGGAACTGCTGCGAAGGGGGACGGGTGACGTCGGCTAGAGCCGCGCTCTGATTGAGCGGTTGGTGTGACGTTAGCTAGAGCCGCGCTCTGGTTGGGCGGCTAGAGTAACGTCGGAGGAAAGCCGCGTACGGATAGGCCAGTTCGTGAGAACGGCGCTGAGATTGGTGGAATATCATCAGGAAGTAAACAAACGCGGAGAAAAGAGAAATCATGAAGTGTTTTAAGTGTTTGAAAGGGATTTTTAAACGTAAACGAAGTGAACATTATTACGGGGAAGAGGCTCCCCCAGAGGGTACGCCAGCTCATTATATGGCAACGAATGTTGGGCTGCATACGATATTGTGGATTGGGGCTTGGAATAAGCTTACGGAAGGGAATGAGGAAATGCAGTTCCCGAAGTACGGGACGTTTAAATTAGAGGTGTTACATCGGCTAAAAGCAACCATGTCCTCATTGAAACCCTCACCTAGACCAACACAGTTTGAGGCACTTAATGCATGGATTAAGGCTGCACACGACCGAAATTTGAACAGGCGTCAACAAAGGCTGACGCGATCGGTAAGGGCAGTGCGAGATTCCAAATGGGATGAGGAGGAAAAGCGTTGGAGGGTCCAGACTATTGAGGTGGAGAAAATGTATCCGATGAGGGAGGTGTCAGGAGGAGGAAACCTCATGGAAGAAGACGAGGAAAGCGAGTCGGAGGACAATCTGATAAACAGATTGTTAATGGATAGACCACCTCCGAGAGTGGGATTGATAGAAGATAGAGGGCTCGCAAGGGAAGATGGGAATGAGATAGAGGGATATACACCACTCCCTATATCGGAATGGACACCTAGCAAAGGCGGAGAAACACCTCCAAACAACACTGTACAGAGTGTAGTGGGAAGGTTTGTGGTGCAGAAAACGCCAACCACAGAAAGGGTTGAGTCTGTGGGATTGCCAGACGCTCTTCAAGTGCCTGTTACCATAGGACCCATAGTTTCGATCTATAATTCTGAGAGAGATAGAGGGGAACAACAAAGGCAATTGGATAGGGAAAGGATTGAGATGGAAAGGAGGAATAATGTGACGAATGCATGGAAACAATTACCAGGTTCGGTAACGTGGAACACCCCATTAGACACAACTGTCGGTCCCAATTCAGAACAGGGAGGTCCGAGAGGACCAATGGATCTAAGAGGACCGCGGCCAAGATCTTTTTCAGAGTTAAGAGCTGATTTGAGGGAATGGGACGGGTCCATAGTATCTCCGAGTAACAGGACAAGAACGGAACCAGAGTGGGAAAGCAGGGGAAACGGGACAGTATCTCATTGTGGGGCCAGCGAGAGTAGTCAGAGCCGGGAAGGCCAAAGTCAAGAGAATAGAGGGGATGCATGTCCTACAAATCAGAGAGAACAGCCGGAACAAAATACTAAGATTGTAGAATGTGAGGAAATGTCCCGTCTCTGGGGGAACGGAGGAGATGAGGCGGTACGGGCTTTTCAGAATAGGTTTAGGTGCCTTCATCATACACTTGGGGAAGACGTTCAACATTGGAGAAAGGAGAACAGCGATAGGTCCCGCCACGCCTCGAATAATCAGGAATCACAGGGAAGTAGGGAAGAAAGAGGGAGTAATAGAACCTCTTACCCTCTATCCCGTGAAACTAGCCAGGATGGAGAGAGAGAGGCTGGGAGGCATGAAGGAGTGTTTCACCACCCACCCCGAGAAGATGGAAAGGCATGGGACTTAGAGAGATGGGAACAGGGAAGGACTCCCTATAATTCACCAATACCTAAACGTAGATCTCGGAGCTGGGATGGGAGAGATGCGGATGGAGGAGCTAAATTGAGTGTCTTGAAAGCTGAAATAAAGGCAAAAAGGCTTGATGTTACCAGTTTAAAATCAGATGTTGATGAGATAATAGATGGAACATTGCCTTTGGAAAGGATAGAATTGTATGAACAGGATGAGTTATTGTTCATGGCAAAGGATATTACTAGGAAAGCTAGAGCGTTTCATGAAAAACTGACTGATTTGGCAGACAAGTATGCCGTGGATTTGTCTAGGACAAGGGCATTGCAGAGCAACCACAGATTACAGTACGCAGACCAAGATCTAGATGAGAAGAGAACTACTGGATTAAAAACACACATAAGAGAGTTGGTAACAGGGATAAGAGTGTGGAGAGAACTGGATAAATGGGAAGAAAAGTGGTCGAAAAAGGGCACAGTTAGGCGAAGTACAAATGTGATGACCCCTGAGGGAAGGGTAATGCAGATGGAGGCATTCCCTTTGCGAGAAATATCAAATGGAAATTATGTACATGTGCCCTGGAGTAGAGGAGACTTAGCCGCATTTACCAACTCATTTCCGAAGTTGCGGGACAATCCAGTCGAATGGTATAAGCAGGTAGAGAGGTTCGTTAAAATCTCGAAAGTACTGTGGATAGACTTGAACACGTTGTTTGACATCGTGGTCCCATCTGATTTGTGGACCCCGTGCAAGACTAGTGTCGAATGGCCAAATGCTGAACCATTGAGGGATGCTCGAACAAATGGACCATCTGAGATTGTCATGCGAAAGTATGAAAGGGTAATAGCATGGCTGAAAGATAAGGTACCACCACAGGATATAGATTGGGTAAAAATAGACCGAACAAGGCAGGAACCCAAGGAGACAGTTCACGAGTTTTATGAAAGATTGTTGAAAACATTCAAGCAATACAGTGGACTAGATGTAATGGATCCCAAAGACATAGGGCAGTTCGTGTCAAAGTTTGTCTTGGGGTTGAGACCTGATATTTGTTTGATGATACAGCAACATTTAATCTGTTGGCAGAACAAACCACTAGATGAGATTTTACGATATGCGAGGTACTGCAGTGACGAGATAGATTCTAAAGCCAAGAATCTAAAGGAGAAATTGATGGTGGTGCAAATGCAGTCCGCTGGGAAGGGTGGCCAGCAGAAGCAGGGGATGGGACGAAAACCAAATGGTCAGAACAAAGATAATGAAGAAGGGCAGAGACCTAGGATAGACTTTGCCACTTTAAAGAAAACGACAAAGTGTCATCTGTGTCATCAGGTGGGGCATTGGCGACGCGAGTGTCCCTTTAACCCTGAAAACGGAGAGCTAGAAGTAGAAGAGCAGGTCCAAGAAGACCCAGTGCAAAAAGTGACAGTCCCAAGCAGTAAGGTGGCCAAAGGGGGGACTTCGGCTCCACGGGCCCAATTCCCACAGCCACCGAAGATAGCAGCTGGAGGAAAGGTCTTTAAACAAATGCCTCTGTTTATCGAGGAAGAAAAATGTTATTACATTGATCCATTGACAGGACAACGGGTGAGCAGTGAAGAAGACTGTACCCTCGGGGCAGTTCTAGAAGTGGATCAGAGAGGGCCATTTGTTGAGGCAGAAGTGGCAGGGTGTCCCACTACGTTCTTAGTGGACACTGGGGCTACTCGTTCGACTCTGAGATCAGCGGTAGTTCCAGACTTGCCAATGTCAGGGGAAACAATTCAAGTGGTAGGAGTCGCAAATAAAAGAATGACTAGTCCCTTGACAGAACCAGTGTCTGTGAAAATTGGAAACCACATGAACGAACATCAGTTTGTGGTTTGTAACTCGAGTCCGGTATGTCTGTTAGGTAGGGATTTGTTATGCAAATTGAATTGCACCATATACTGCACCCCACAAGGAGTGGAGGTACAGACTACCGACGATGATGCTACCTTTAAGGTGGCCAATTCAAAATTCTGTGTAGAACTATATCCTACTCTGACTGTAGAAGATCTTCCACAAGACTTAAGAGATGCA
Source organism: Lissotriton helveticus (assembly GCF_964261635.1). Classification (NCBI taxonomy): domain Eukaryota; kingdom Metazoa; phylum Chordata; class Amphibia; order Caudata; family Salamandridae; genus Lissotriton; species Lissotriton helveticus. The sequence goes on along the minus strand of NC_136068.1, from coordinate 961,881,107 downwards.
GTGGCGTCAGAGGTGTGGGATTTCACAGGAGAAGATATAGGATTGATTAAAGGGGTAGAACCGGTAAAAATTCTGGTAAAACCAAATGTTGAGTTTCCAAGAACGCCTCAATACAAATTGTCCCAGGAAACGATTGCGGGAATAAAGCCTGTGATCGAGTCAATGATACAGCAGGGAATACTGAAGGAAATCGTGGGCAGTCCTTGTAACTCCCCGATTATGGGTTTGCAGAAACCTAGCGGGAAGTTTAGGATAGTTCAGGATTTACGAAAAATTAACAACATAGTCGTTTCATGTTGTCCCGTGGTACCGAATCCATCAGTAATATTGTTTCAAATACCATGTCAAGCAGAATGGTTCACAGTGATAGATCTTTGTCAGGCTTTCTTTTCAATCCCATTGGATGAAGAGAGCAGGTACCTTTTTGCGTTTAAAATGGAAGATCGCGTTTTAACATGGTGTCGAATCCCACAAGGATTCACAGACAGTCCATCCATCTTTAATCAGTTGTTGAAAAAGAATCTTGAGAATCTAGTACTGCCACAGAACTCGGTTCTGGTACAGTACATAGATGACCTACTTGTTGCGTCAGAAACAGAGGAAGCTTGTAAAGTAGATTCAATTGCCTTACTGAATCATTTAGCTGAAAATGGACATAAGGTATCTCCGAGCAAGTTGCAGTATTGTTTGACAGAAGTACAGTATCTAGGGCACAGGTTAGAAAAAGGGAAACGTAAGGTGTCCCCAGAGAGGATTGAGGCGATAATGAAAATGAATGCGCCTACAACACAGAGAGAAGTTAGAATGTTCTTAGGAATGGTGGGTTACTGCCGACAGTGGATAGTTAACTTTTCACTGAAAGCAAAGCCCTTACAGAAACTGACGCACAAGGAGGTGAGTGATCCGGTACCATGGGATGAAGAATGTCTGGTGGCGTTTTTACAGCTGAGAGACGATTTATGTCGTGCTCCGGCTCTGGGAATGCCAGATTACGAAAAGTCATTTTCACTCTATTGCTGTGAGAGAGAGGGATGTGCTTTGTCAGTCTTGGCACAGACCCACGGTAATGCCCGTAGACCAGTTGCATATTTTTCGGCTACATTAGATCCAGTAGCCGCAGCGTTGCCCGGATGTCTCAAATCCGTTGCTGCAACGGGTGTCAGCATTGAAAGGAGCGAGAGTATTGTGATGGGACATCCAGTAGTGGTATATGTACCACATTCAGTTGAATTGTTAATGACCAGGACGAAGACGCAGCATCTGACCAATAGCAGGCTCACGCGTTACGAGCAAGTTATACTTGCCGCAGAAAACGTGACTCTCAGGAGATGCTCTGTCTTGAATCCTGCTACTTTGATGCCATTACCTTCGGTTATAGAAGGCGAAGGATGTGAAGACCACGATTGCCTTGATGTGACTGAACTATGCACGAAACCCAGACCAGATATAGTGGATGAGCCATTGTCTGACCCCGATGAAATTTACTTTGTTGATGGCTCATGTTTAAGAGACGATACTGGTCGGTTGAGAGCAGCTTATGCTGTTTGTACCATTACTGGAGTTGTAGAAGCCGCTTGCCTGGAAGGAGTACATTCCGCACAGGTAGCAGAGATTATTGCCCTAACTCGTGCCTGCATAGCAGGAAATGGAAAGAGAGTCACCATCTACACGGACAGCCAATATGGTTTCGGTGTGGTTCATGATTTCGGGCAGTTGTGGTCTCAGAGGGGTTACATGACCTCCTCTGGTTCGCCCATTCGAAATGGAGAATTTGTGCGATTGCTGATAGAAGCATTACAAGGTCCTGTTGACATTGCAGTAGTGAAGTGTGTAGCTCATACTAAGAATACAGATTTTGTGTCACAAGGTAATAGATATGCTGATGAAGTCGCACGCTATTGTGCGGAACAAAGTTATTCTTTCTCAAAGGTGGAAATAGAAGGTGCAGAAGAAAAGACTGAATTAAGTATGATGTTAGAAACTGTAGACACTTGGGAGGATTTAAGAATAATGCAGGAGAACGCACCTGAAACAGAGAAAAAGGCATGGGAAATAGCAGGTTGTGTGCGAAGTGAAATGGATTTCTGGGTTTCAGCAGATGGGAGAGCTGTGTTACCTGAAGAATTAGCTAATCCCATGGCGAGAGAAATACATGGTCCAGTACATCTAGGAAGGGATGCTATGATGAGAGTGTTTAGGCAGACTTGGTATTGCCCGAAATTCAGAATAGCAGCAGAATCAGTATGTAAGCGATGTGTTACCTGCCAACAACTGAACGTAGGCAAACGAACACCAGTCACACTGAGTCACATTGGGAGGTCGGGGGGGCCTTTCAATAGAATGCAACTAGACTTCATCGAGATGCCAAGAGTCAATCGCCTTCGGTATGTGTTGGTGATTGTATGCGTATTTTCCAGATGGGTTGAAGCGTACCCTACACGTAGGTGCGATACACTCACAGTGGCTAAATTGTTGCTCAGGGAGTTGATACCGCGCTTCGGGGTGCCTGCCTCTTTGGAATCGGACAGAGGAAAACATTTTAACAGCGAAATAGTGAAGATGTTGTGCTCCACACTGAATATCGATCAAAAGCTGCATTGTAGTTATCGACCAGAAGCTTCAGGAATTGTGGAACAAGTGAATGGCACTTTGAAGAATAGATTGGCTAAAGTAGTGGCATCCACATCCTTGAGTTGGCCAGATGCTCTTCCATTGGTGCTCATGAGCATGCGCAGCACACCTGATAGGAGGACAGGTCTCTCTCCCCACGAGATCCTGATGGGGAGGGCCATGAGACTTCCTACAGTTCCAACTACTGCTCTATTGAATATTACAGATGATCTGATCTTGGATTATTGTAAAGGACTGTCTGACGCCATCCATTCTGTGTCCCTTCAGGTGCATGCGGCTGAAGTTCCAGCAGCGAGGAACCTGTGTCATGACCTGAACCCAGGGGACTGGGTCCTGGTTAAAAAGCACGTCCGGAAGAACTGCCTAGATGTTCGCTGGCGTGGGCCCTTTCAGGTAATCCTGATAACGAACACCGCGGTGAAGTGCGGGGGGCTGCCAAATTGGATTCATGCATCCCATACTCGAAGAGTTCCAGCACCTCTAGAAGGAACAGCTCCCATCCCAGACGAAAGCCCGGAAGTGGAAGAAGAGTCGCAAGAAGGGATTGAGGCAGCTGAGGAGGTGTCGGAGGAAGTTGGGAACGCATCGGATTCAGAAGAAGAGCGAAGGCAGGACGGCAGTGAGACAGAAGACGCAACTGAAGGAGAGAGCAGAAGTGAATACGACTCAGACTCAGATCCGTATCGGAGCGACCAAGAACCAAGTGGGAGGACAAGGAATAGGAGAATAAGGCTTGGAGCTGCCACTTGGCCAACAAGGAGAAGAAGGCTAAGTTTGAGGTCGGCCCAGGAAGAAACGCTCACTCCTATATCCGAAGACTCAGATCCAGAAGAAGATATCCAGGATCAAGCCGAGGAGGGTCTTAGAAGATCAAGTAGGGTGCGAGTGCCTAGCAGAAGATACTCTACTCCCGACTGGACCTACCTCGTGGCAGATGTCTGGGAGACACAGAACAGGGAGGATCAGGGAGGTGGAACTGATCAGAACTGACCCGATCATCACAGTGCAAATAAAGTTTCTACTGCCAGGAGCGGAGACCGAAAGGTTGCTGACACTCAACATCGTTCATCCTGCTCTCCTGAGTGGAATAAGAAAGTTGATTTTAGAAACAGTTGAGTTTCCAGTTTGCTGTTCACGATATCCAATATTGGAGGGAACTCTTCTTCGTTTGGAAATGCTTGAGCGAGTAGTAGAAATGTTAGGAGCACTTATTGTTGTGGACTAATATCATATTGCGAATGGCTTTAAGGGGGTGCAGATCTGGAAAAGTGAAGAAAGTGATCTTGATTAGAACGGACCCCTTTGTAATTGTGGATATAGAACTGATAGTACCAGGATTGGAAATTGAAAAAACGCTAACTCTCAATTTCGTCCGTCCACTTGTCTTGAGCGAAATAAGGAGAATAATCCTAGAAAAAGTTGACTTTCCATGGTGTGGTACGAACTGTCCAGAACCTGAGGGAATGATACTTCGGATGGACGTTTATGAAGAAGTAGTGTCACTCCTTGAGTCATACATAACTTCAGACGAAAATAAGACTTTTGAAAAGAAATTGTAAATTGTTGCAAGATAACCTAGCGCCGAGTGGAAGAAGAAAAAAAAATGGTAGGGGTTTCCTTTTAGCGGATGGAGAAGGGCTAGGGTTGTCTATTTTACTGGACTTTGAATTGTTTTGCGGAAATAAATTGTCAAGCTTCCAAGTGTTCCAAGAAAGACATTGCAAGAGAGAAAGACTTTGTTTGAAAAGAAGAGGAAGTGAATGCTGGAAGATAGTCGAAAACTACACTGTTTGAGAACATGGAGGCTGGCAACCCGAACCGCAGGGCAAAATGTATAGCTGTTACATTTTTAGGAGTAGTGGTTTCTCTTATAATTTTAGTGGTAACCGTTTCATTCCTAGCGGGACACGAAGGGGATGGAACCACAGTTAAGGAGGATAAGGGAGTGTCAACACCGAGAACTACCATTATTAAGGAGAAGGGAAACATCAATGAGAAAGACAAAGCGTTGTTAGATGCAGAAGTAAAAAGGTTACACATGGATGAGTCACAGGGGAATTACAAGTCAAATGCTTATGCTAAGTTGCTTTATGAATATGTTGATGCCATGGAGGTAAAGGATTGCTATGTCTGTATGCAATTACCAATTTCGGTGGAGGAGGGTATCAAATACCATCATCTCCCGTTGACCTATGGGATAACGTGCAGTTTATTGTTAAGTATGTTTTATGGACGAGACGGATTTGAGTATTACTTCTCGAATTTCGACTCGACATTGCCAGAGGTTCCGAATTTCAAGCATTTGAACAAATGGGACTACTACAAAAGCGAAGACAGGTTACACAAATGGTTTATTCCATGGAGAACGTTAGATACTTCACATGCTCGAATCAACAATCTGACTTGTCAAATATCAGAAGTTGAGAAAAAGTTTATAGCTCAGGTAGATACTAGATACAGGAGGCAGAAGATATTGAAGGCATCAGGACAAGGGGAAACAGATTGGACCAAGGAGGAAAGGGCACAACAACGAAAAGGTAGTATTGGTCCAATTGCTTTGGATAAGGAGAAACGGGGGAAACTGTGCATTCACAGGAGTTACTCCTATTATGAAAACGTTTATGTAGGACAAGTAAATTGTGAACATGCCTTTCAATTGGAGTATTACTCTAAGAACTTCATGAAAGGGATGCAAGCAATACCAAATGTATATTTTGTATGTGGAAGATATGCCTATGTGAAGTTACCAGATAATTGGTACGGATCATGCTATCTGGCTGTTGTCTTTCCTAAAATATATCATGTTGAGAATTTAGACACGCCTAAGAAAGAAATATCAACTAGATGGAAGCGAGGGCTGGGTGCAGCAGAAGTAGTTGGAGATGTAATAGGTGCTGCATTCCCTTTCTTAGGATTGATAATGAATGACATTAAGATCAGGAGGTTAGCTACAGTCGTAGATAGACTGTCTGCCAGTACTGCAAGATCCTTGATGCTGATAGAGGGGGAGATGCAATCGATTAGGGCAATGGTTCTTCAGAACCGACTTGCTTTAGATGTTCTGTTAGCAAAAGAGGGAGGAGTCTGTAGGGCCTTGAAGGTACAGGAATGCTGTACTTACATTCCAGACAATTCAAAGCCTCTAGAGAAGTATATACAAAACATCACTGCCATACACTACGAAATTGAGGACCTGGCAAAGGTAAATGTGTGGGAAAAAGTAGGTCATGGAATGGGTAAAGTTGGAAGTTGGTTTGCCAACTTAGGAAAGGGTATCGTTTGGTACATATTGAAGCCCATCATCATAGTAATGATTTGTGTAATCACTTTGTGGGGATTGGTGCGTTTGTATCAATGGTATAGAGCAAATAGGTTACAGAGAGCTATGAAGAAACAGGAAGAAGAGTTGACAGCGATGCAGGACACTCAATATAAGAGTCTGAAAGCATTAGAGAGTATGAAAAGAAGTGGTACTACCCTGTCTTCACTTTAAAGGTTCTACATTTTAGTGTCATGGTAATGATGACCCCTAAAGGTCATCAAAGGGGGGACTGAGAGAGCACAAGTTTGAAAAAAATGTATAAGTACGTCATATTTACAAGCACGTAGTTAGTTTAAACATGTTTTGCACACGAGTGTTTTATATTCAATAGCGAAATGTATAGAATGTTAAGTAGAGTAACCATAATTATAACGGTGTGAGATTAAATGTAGAAATGTTGGAGTATATGTGAAAACCTCATGGTTCTCTCATGTTAAAAGAGTCATGTCCGAATTAAATGTAACTTTGGATTCCAGTATTTTGTGTAGGCCTTAGGGCAATTCACAGCAAACCTGAACGTGCTGCTAAAATAATGTGAGATAAAGTTGACATGGTTCTTTCAAAATGTACTATTGAACTTAGGGTTAAAAGTATATGCTTTATAGATGTGTTATTTTAGAAACGTATGCTAGTTAAGAATGTTTGCTGTTTAAATCAAGTTAACGTTTTAAGAGTGCAGGAACCTGCTGCATGTAAATCAAGTAGGCCAGAACAGATAATGTCATGTAGTTTAAATCGTCATGTGCTCGTTAGAGGAGAGGTCGTGAGGTGTCCAGTATGGAGCTCTGAGAGTGTTTTATGGCCTAAGATATGGTGAAGTCTGGAATTTGAGGCCCACTGCAGGACGAGCTGTATGCAGGTGCGAGGGTCCTAATCAGCTCGAATGAAAGGGACTTTGTTCAGTGGCGCCTTGCGCAGGCCTGTAGGAGTTTCCAGGAATTTCAGGGGGTATCAGCGCACTGAAGAAGCCGCCTGGGAACCAAGGTCAACTATAACGAGGGTCTTCAAGAGTACCATCATGGAGTTTACCGCGCAAAGATGTACCACGTGAGGGGCGTCCCAAGGGGCGTTTCTATTGGAAATGTGATTTGGTATTAGGGAAAGTGACCCGGGAGGAGAGCAGAGCAGATGATTTTGGGAGCCTAAGGAAGCGGATGGGTAGGCAGATAGGCTGATCAGGAGAGACCCATTATCAGAGAAGAGACAAAGAGAAGTGCGTGATCTTCTTAGGAAATCACCACGGCTGACACCTAGAGGGTAAAGATCTTGCTAAGTAGGGATGTCATTTAGTGTAGTGTAGGGACAGACTAACCTTAATTTTCTTATCTGTAATGACTTTGAGGTTGCAACTTGTATCCATTTTGGCAAACCTGATGGTTTTCGAGCTTGTACTTATTATTCTGTTTTTCAGACTCAGACTATTCAAAAAGTTCATGTTCATAGTGATACCGATTTATCTTCTTAATCTCATTTTGAGAAGTTTGTATCTTCAGTTATCTTTGACTTTATATTAAATCTTTAAAACTTAATTTTGGTCAGTGGTCATTTAGAGTGGTGTAAGTTCTTAAATTGATTGTTTACTGCGAGATTACCTTTTACTCAAGACAGGTACCAACGATTCAGTCGACAGGAAATGGGATTTGGTAAGATAATTAGTAACCAGTAATCCCGCGTTAGCACGGTGCACACTAACCCATCTCATAAGGTGCACACTAGCCCATCTCATAGGGTGCACACTAACCCATCTCATAAGGTGCACACTAACCGATTCCATAAGATACACACTAGCCCATCTCATAAGGTGCACACTAACCAATTTCATAAGGTGCACACTAGCCCATCTCATAAGGTGAACACTAGCCCATCTCATAGGGTGCACACTAACCCATCTCATAAGGTGAACATTAACGCATCTCGTAAGGTGCACACTAACGCATCTCATAAGGTGCACACTAACCAATTTCATAAGGTGCACACTAACCCATCTCATAAGGTGAATACTAGCCCATCCCATAGGGTGCACACTAACCCATCTCATAAAGTGCAGACTAACGCATCTCATAAGGTGCACACTAACCCATCTCGCAAGATGCACACTAACCCATCTCATAAGGTGCACACTAACCCATCTCATAAGGTGAACACTAGCCCATCCAATAGGGTGCACAGTGCACACTAACCCATCTCATAAGGTGAACATTAACGCATCTCGTAAGGTGCACACTAACGCATCTCATAAGGTGCACACTAACCAGTTTCATAAGGTGCACACTAACCCATCTCATAAGGTGAACACTAGCCCATCCCATAGGGTGCACACTAACCCATCTCATAAGGTGCACACTAACGCATCTCATAAGGTGCACACTAACGCATCTCATAAGGTGCACACTAATGCATCTCATAAGGTGCACACTAACCCATCTCATAAGATGCACACTAATGCATCTCATAAGGTGCACATCAACCCATCTCATAAGACACACACTTATGCATCTCATAAGGTGCACACTAACCCATCTCATAAGATGCACACTAACGCATTTCATAAGGTGCACACTAACCCATCTGATAAGACGCACACTAATGCATCTCCTAAGGTGCACACTAACCCATCTCCTAAGACGCACACTAATGCATCCCATAAGGTGCACACTAACCCATCTCATAAGACCCATACTAACACATCACATAAGGTGCACACTAACCCATTTCATAAGGTGCACACTAAGCCATCTCATAAGGTGAACACTAGCCCATCTCATAGGGTGCACACTAACCCATCTCATAAGGTGCACACTAACCCATTCCATAAGATACACACTAGCCCATCTCATAAGGTGCACACTAACGCATCTCATACGGCGCACACTAACCCATCTCATAAGGTGCACACTAACCCATCTCATAGGGTGCACACTAACGTATCTCATAAGGTATACACTAACGCATCTCATAATGTGCACAGTAACGCATCTCATAAGCTGCAAACTAACGAATCTCATACGGTGCACACTAACCCATCTCATAAGGTGCACACTAACGTATCTCATAAGGTGCACACTAACGTATCTCATAAGGTGCACACTAACGTATCTCAAAAGGTGCACTCTACCTTGTCTGATGTATGCAGACGACGTTCTCATCCTTGATCTAACTCCCAAAGGACTTTCAAATAGGCTACATGCTCTTCATAGTTATGCTGTGGCTCATTGCATGAAGATTAACATATCCAAGAGTAAGGTTATGTGTATAGTAGGTAAAAGGAGGGGTCGAGTAGCAGATTTTGGTTGGTACATTGGGGGGCAAAAGTTAGAGGTTGTCAAGTCATATACTTTTTTGGGGAAAATTGTTACGGCTAATCTGAGTGAGAAACTCCACATAGAGCACTGTTCCCGCAAAGCTATTGCACACGGCAAAGGTCTAAACTCTCTATATCAAGCAACGGGGAAACGTCACTTCCCGATTTTATTGGAGGTGTACAGAGCCAAAATCCCGGCAACAATTCTCTATGGTATAGAGTTAATAGAGGTAAAAAAGTGGGACTTTTGCAATCGGATTGAGGGGAAACTTTTAAGATCTCTCTCCTCATTAAACACTGCATGCTCTTTGGCCGCCTGTAGGATCGAATTTGGTCTAAGGAGCAGTTGGGTACAGGGACTCTGTGCCCTTGTAAGATGGGTGTCTTGTCTTGCAAGAGCGGAAGCTGGGACACTGAGAGCTTTGCTCAAAAAGGAACTTTTAGGTAGTTTCAATGAGTTTTCCCAACTCGTTCGTAATTTCAGAATAGCCGTAAAGTTTCTAAAATTAGAAGAAACTACCCTTTTTTCGTATTCACCTATACAGTTAAAACTTGTTTTAAAAACAGCCTCTTGGGACCTCTGCTTCCAATCAGATAAAAAATCAATTCAGGGAAAGAAGAACATAGATATCCTCCTTGATACTTACATGATGAAGCAGCCACAACCTTATGTGCGATGGTCCCTCCCACACGGCATACGAAGATTTTGGTTTTTGTTACGCTATGATTTAATACCCTTAAATCTTCTGCTATCTAAATGGTATGGCTCCTCCTCTTTGTGCAACCTATGTAAATTAAATATTCAGGATTGCATGCATGTCCTACTGATCTGCCCGGCGTTATGTAAATGGCGCACTAGATGGATAAAAGCAATTTGTTTTCGTCTTGGCATCTTAACTTTGAATGATTTTCGTCATGCATTGTATTTTCCTCCTAGCGAAATGTTCTGCTTCTACATTTTTAATTTTTTTAAAGGTTTTTTAGCTATTTACTGATATTTTATGGAGATGCTTTTTGACTTGTCAATCATTTACTGTTCTGGTGGGTAAATTAATTAGTATCTAGGTTAGATATTTCTTGGGAGGCTAACCCTCTGCATTTGTACTGCTTTGTATTGTATTTCTGTATATTTTTTGGTGTGAATATTAATCAGTATCTATGCTAGATATTTCTTGGGTGGCTAACCCTCTGCATTTGCATTGTTTTGTATTTGTGTTTTTTGTATATTTTATGTGGCCCTCTGCGGAGAGCCAAAATCATAATAAAATTAATTGATTGGTCAAAAGGTGCACACTAACCCATCTCATAAGGTGCACACTAACGTATCTCATAAGGTGCACACGAACGCATCTCATACGGTGCACACTAACCCATCTCATAAGGTGCACACTAACCCATTCCATAAGATACACACTAGCCCATCTCATAAGGTGCACACTAATGCATCTCATAAGGTGCACAATAACCAATTTCATAAGGTGCACACTAGCCCATCTCATAAGGTGAACACTAGCCCATCTCATAGGGTGCACACTAACCCATCTCATAAGGTGAACATTAACGCATCTCGTAAGGTGCACACTAACGCATCTCATAAGGTGCACACTAACCAATTTCATAAGGTGCACACTAACCCATCTCATAAGGTGAACACTAGCCCATCTCATAAGGTGCACACTAACGCATCTCATACGGTGCACACTAACCCATCTCATAAGGTGCACACTAGCCCAGCTCATAGGGTGCACACTAACGTATCTCATAAGGTATACACTAACGCATCTCATAAGGTGCACACTAACGCATCTCATAAGGTGCACACGAACGCATCTCATATGGTGCACACTTACCCATCTCATAAGGTGCACACTAACGTATCTCATAAGGTGCACACTAACGTATCTCATAAGGTGCACACTAACACATCTCATAAGGTGCACACTAACGTATCTCAAAAGGTGCACACTAACCCATCTCATAAGGTGCACACTAACCCATCTCATAAGGTGCACACTAACGTATCTCATAAGGTGCACACTAACGCATCTCATACGGTGCACACTAACCCATCTCATAAGGTGCACACTAGCCCATCTCATAGGGTGCACACTAACCCATCTCATAAGGTGCACACTAACCCATTCCATAAGATACACACTAGCCCATCTCATAAGGTGCACACTAACCAATTTCGTAAGGTGCACACTAGCCCATCTCATAAGGTGAACACTAGCCCATCTCATAGGGTGCACACTAACCCATTCCATAAGATACACACTAGCCCATCTCATAAGGTGCACACTAACGCATCTCATACGGTGCACACTAACCCATCTCATAAGGTGCACAGTAGCCCATCTCATAGGGTGCACACTAACGTATCTCATAAGGTATACACTAACGCATCTCATAAGGTGCACAGTAACGTTTCTCATAAGCTGCACACTAACGCATCTCATACGGTGCACACTAACCCATCTCATAAGGTGCACACTAACGTATCTCATAAGGTGCACACTAACGTATCTCATAAGGTGCACACTAACGTATCTCAAAAGGTGCACACTAACCCATCTCATAAGGTGCACACTAACCCATCTCATAAGGTGCACACTAACGTATCTCATAAGGTGCAAACGAACGCATCTCATATGGTGCACACTAGCCCATCTCATAGGGTGCACACTAACCCATCTCATAAGGTGCACACTAACCCATTCCATAAGATACACACTAGCCCATCTCATAAGGTGCACACTAATGCATCTTATAAGGTGCACAATAACCAATTTCATAAGGTGCACACTAGCCCCTCTCATAAGGTGAACACTAGCCCATCTCATAGGGTGCACACTAACCCATCTCATAAGGTGAACATTAACGCATCTCGTAAGGTGCACACTAACGCATCTCATAAGGTGCACACTAACCAATTTCATAAGGTGCACACTATCCCATCTCATAAGGTGAACACTAGCCCATCTCATAAGGTGCACACTAACGCATCTCATACGGTGCACACTAACCCTTCTCATAAGGTGCACACTAGCCCATCTCATAGGGTGCACACTAACGTATCTCATAAGGTATACACTAACGCATCTCATAAGGTGCACACTAACGCATCTCATATGGTGCACACTTACCCATCTCATAAGGTGCACACTAACGTATCTCATAAGGTGCACACTAACGAATCTCATAAGGTGCACACTAACACATCTCATAAGGTGCACACTAACGTATCTCAAAAGGTGCACACTAACCCATCTCATAAGGTGCACACTAGCCCATCTCATAAGGTGCACACTAACGTATCTCATAAGGTGCACACTAACGCATCTCATACGGTGCACACTAACCCATCTCATAAGGTGCACATCAACCCATCTCATAAGACACACACTTATGCATCTCATAAGGTGCACACTAACCCATCTCATAAGATGCACACTAACGCATTTCATAAGGTGCACACTAACCCATCTGATAAGACGCACACTAATGCATCTCCTAAGGTGCACACTAACCCATCTCCTAAGACGCACACTAATGCATCCCATAAGGTGCACACTAACCCATCTCATAAGACCCATACTAACACATCACATAAGGTGCACACTAACCCATTTCATAAGGTGCACACTAAGCCATCTCATAAGGTGAACACTAGCCCATCTCATAGGGTGCACACTAACCCATCTCATAAGGTGCACACTAACCCATTCCATAAGATACACACTAGCCCATCTCATAAGGTGCACACTAACGCATCTCATACGGCGCACACTAACCCATCTCATAAGGTGCACACTAACCCATCTCATAGGGTGCACACTAACGTATCTCATAAGGTATACACTAACGCATCTCATAATGTGCACAGTAACGCATCTCATAAGCTGCAAACTAACGAATCTCATACGGTGCACACTAACCCATCTCATAAGGTGCACACTAACGTATCTCATAAGGTGCACACTAACGTATCTCATAAGGTGCACACTAACGTATCTCAAAAGGTGCACACTAACCCATCTCATAAGGTGCACACTAACGTATCTCATAAGGTGCACACGAACGCATCTCATACGGTGCACACTAACCCATCTCATAAGGTGCACACTAACCCATTCCATAAGATACACACTAGCCCATCTCATAAGGTGCACACTAATGCATCTCATAAGGTGCACAATAACCAATTTCATAAGGTGCACACTAGCCCATCTCATAAGGTGAACACTAGCCCATCTCATAGGGTGCACACTAACCCATCTCATAAGGTGAACATTAACGCATCTCGTAAGGTGCACACTAACGCATCTCATAAGGTGCACACTAACCAATTTCATAAGGTGCACACTAACCCATCTCATAAGGTGAACACTAGCCCATCTCATAAGGTGCACACTAACGCATCTCATACGGTGCACACTAACCCATCTCATAAGGTGCACACTAGCCCAGCTCATAGGGTGCACACTAACGTATCTCATAAGGTATACACTAACGCATCTCATAAGGTGCACACTAACGCATCTCATAAGGTGCACACGAACGCATCTCATATGGTGCACACTTACCCATCTCATAAGGTGCACACTAACGTATCTCATAAGGTGCACACTAACGTATCTCATAAGGTGCACACTAACACATCTCATAAGGTGCACACTAACGTATCTCAAAAGGTGCACACTAACCCATCTCATAAGGTGCACACTAACCCATCTCATAAGGTGCACACTAACGTATCTCATAAGGTGCACACTAACGCATCTCATACGGTGCACACTAACCCATCTCATAAGGTGCACACTAGCCCATCTCATAGGGTGCACACTAACCCATCTCATAAGGTGCACACTAACCCATTCCATAAGATACACACTAGCCCATCTCATAAGGTGCACACTAACCAATTTCGTAAGGTGCACACTAGCCCATCTCATAAGGTGAACACTAGCCCATCTCATAGGGTGCACACTAACCCATTCCATAAGATACACACTAGCCCATCTCATAAGGTGCACACTAACGCATCTCATACGGTGCACACTAACCCATCTCATAAGGTGCACAGTAGCCCATCTCATAGGGTGCACACTAACGTATCTCATAAGGTATACACTAACGCATCTCATAAGGTGCACAGTAACGTTTCTCATAAGCTGCACACTAACGCATCTCATACGGTGCACACTAACCCATCTAATAAGGTGCACACTAACGTATCTCATAAGGTGCACACTAACGTATCTCATAAGGTGCACACTAACGTATCTCAAAAGGTGCACACTAACCCATCTCATAAGGTGCACACTAACCCATCTCATAAGGTGCACACTAACGTATCTCATAAGGTGCAAACGAACGCATCTCATATGGTGCACACTAGCCCATCTCATAGGGTGCACACTAACCCATTTCATAAGGTGCACACTAACCCATTCCATAAGATACACACTAGCCCATCTCATAAGGTGCACACTAATGCATCTTATAAGGTGCACAATAACCAATTTCATAAGGTGCACACTAGCCCCTCTCATAAGGTGAACACTAGCCCATCTCATAGGGTGCACACTAACCCATCTCATAAGGTGAACATTAACGCATCTCGTAAGGTGCACACTAACGCATCTCATAAGGTGCACACTAACCAATTTCATAAGGTGCACATTATCCCATCTCATAAGGTGAACACTAGCCCATCTCATAAGGTGCACACTAACGCATCTCATACGATGCACACTAACCCTTCTCATAAGGTGCACACTAGCCCATCTCATAGGGTGCACACTAACGTATCTCATAAGGTATACACTAACGCATCTCATAAGGTGCACACTAACGCATCTCATATGGTGCACACTTACCCATCTCATAAGGTGCACACTAACGTATCTCATAAGGTGCACACTAACGAATCTCATAAGGTGCACACTAACACATCTCATAAGGTGCACACTAACGTATCTCAAAAGGTGCACACTAACCCATCTCATAAGGTGCACACTAGCCCATCTCATAAGGTGCACACTAACGTATCTCATAAGGTGCACACTAACGCATCTCATACGGTGCACACTAACCCATCTCATAAGGTGCACACTAGCCCATCTCATAGGGTGCACACTAACCCATCTCATAAGGTGCACACTAACCCATTCCATAAGATACACACTAGCCCATCTCATAAGGTGAACACTAGCCCATCTCATAGGGTGCACACTAACCCATCTCATAAGGTGAACATTAACGCATCTCGTAAGGTGCACACTAACGCATCTCATAAGGTGCACACTAACCAATTTCATAAGGTGCTCACTAACCCATCTCATAAGGTGAACACTAGCCCATCCCATAGGGTGCACACTAACCCATCTCATAAGGTGCACACTAACGCATCTCATAAGGTGCACACTAACCCATCTCACAAGATGCACACTAACCCATCTCATAAGGTGCACACTAACCCATCTTATAAGGTGCACACTAACCCATCTCATAAGGTGAACACTAGCCCATCCCATAGGGTGCACACTAACCCATCTCATAAGGTGCACACTAACGCATCTCATAAGGTGCACACTAACCCATCTCACAAGATGCACACCCTTTAACGGTAATCATCCATAGCCCCAGTTTCAGAAAAGAGCACATGGACCTCTCTCTATATTTACATATCTATTTTTTTTTTTAAATCCTTCCGCCATTCTCTTCAACACTCACCTTTATTAATCTACTGTATCACATGACACCGGGGTAAATGTATGAGATTTATTTTCATTAAGAGCACAAGAATAACCCGATCACTAATGAGACGAAGACAAAGACAATCAAGTTCTAAACTCCACTAGCCTTGGGTCCGGAGTAGTGCACCACTCACTACAAAGAGTTTTAACACCTTATCTGAGGTAGTAACCACTATATTAATGCATATAAAATTAGAATCACATCAACAGTAGATGTAGATGACAAAGATTACAGGGACACAAGGAACTGAACGAAAATCATGAATTTTGAATTTAAGTAAGTTGCAAAGTTTTAAACGTATTGTTTCATTCCAATGTTTTTTTTTGCAGAAAAAAACCCACAATTGGCTTTCAAATTCCTTTGCATAAAGTCGATTTACTACTTCTACGCTCTGCTAAAATAAAGGCCCTTTTCTATTTTTCTTTTTTACCAAATTAGCTGAAAAACAAGTCCTCGAAATTTTAATTTCCTGAGCTTTTCGCAAGCGCAATCTATGTACGCATATCTATACACCGGCATTTCCTTTATTGTAATTTACGAACTTTTAATTTCTCAGAGTGCAGAAAGGAGTCCTTTAATTTCGCACAGTTCTATTCTCACTCGGATACAATTAGACAGGCTGATTAAGTATATGTTCATATTTTAATGGACGAAGAGGGTTTTCAGTTAACTTAAACACTAGGAGCTGGCTATCGTACCTCAAAGTGTAGATGAGCCATTGAAAGATGTTAGGTTAGTGCAACGTTGTGAAGTGAATGAACTCATAACGTGGATTCCCCAAAACGGGTCCCAGAGGGCAGCAGCGTCACTATTCCAGCAGAAGGACAGACGGCTTCAGCTCTGTGGCTGTTTTCTAGTGGGTGGGACATCCTGTACCTGGAAACCCCCACATTGGTGCAGGCTCAAGGGTGGGAAAAGTTTGCAACATTCAGCAACACCCGACGGAATCAGAACTCTATGGCCAGCTTTGCCAATGATAAGCTTTCAAATTCAAGAAACTTTATGGGCAAAGGTCAACGCCTTGTCCTAAAAGACACGTCTGTTGAATATGCTAGGGTAGAGTGAGGGGTATGCTTTCCCGTTTCACTGCACGGGCAGGATAAAAACAGGCTGCTGACGGTCTAGAAACGATCGCGCAAGAAAACATTGTCCACACCTTCTTTTAGGAGCAAGAAAGGCCACTTTTATTTTAGGACAGGTGCATCATCAATATCATAAACATATTCATTATTTATTTATTATTTACATAATTCAACTCTACAGTGAGCCTACGAAACCTAAATCCCAAAACCCCGAAGAAACTCCTGCCTACTAACCCTAGCCTACCCAACGCTACCCTTCAGGATGGCCAACCCGCTCCAGGCTGCCCACCCCCACTAACAAAAACCCGCCTACAAAAGAACAAAGGCACCCATCCTAACAGTGGCAAACCTACCTAAACTAAACAGTGCCTAGAGCACCGCAAAATAACAAACCCAGAAATAAATAAAGAAAAAGAAAAAAGAGGGAGGGTGGGTGGGGCAAAACAACCTCCCTTCACGCCTCCCTGCTACGCAGTTACTAATCCCCGCCTGACTTCCCCTTTTCAACCCTCTGCTAATCAGCCCCCACCTGTTGATGTTCCTCGCGCGAACCTGCCCAGGGAGAGACCGGCTCGCGCCTGGCTCTCCCTGGGTCCCCCCTCGCGCAAGAAAACATTGTCCACACCTTCTTTTAGGAGCAAGAAAGGCCACTTTTATTTTAGGACAGGTGCATCATCAATATCATAAACATATTCATTATTTATTTATTATTTACATAATTCAACTCTACAGTGAGCCTACGAAACCTAAATCCCAAAACCCCGAAGAAACTCCTGCCTACTAACCCTAGCCTACCCAACGCTACCCTTCAGGATGGCCAACCCGCTCCAGGCTGCCCACCCCCACTAACAAAAACCCGCCACCCAGGAAAACCTTTAGCGTTTTCCTGCCCCACCTAAAGGAAAGGAAGGAGCACACCACAACTGTACTTGAAGAACCTTGCTAATCAAGTCCCTGAGTTCAAGGAGGTAAAAAGAGAGGCCCAAAGCTGAGAGATGCACACCGTCCTCACAAAATAAATGATGTTCAGATACTTGTAAATGATAATGGTTCAAACTGTATATCCCCCAATGTTGACAAAAAAGGCGCATTGTCCTGTTCACCTTCCGTCTAGCCTTTTCCAGGGCAGAATGGGTCCGTGCCCCACGCCAGTGCAAACGGGGCACAAACTCAGTCCATATGAGCATGGTGCTCTCCCATGTGGTTCGGATGATTTCCAGGTCCTGCTTCATTAATTTTAACAAGGTCAGCCCAGAGAGAGAAACCAAGTCATTCTCTCCCAAATGTAGCACCAGGAGATCCGGAGGGCCCCCCAAACACTGCGAAACCAAAGCAGCCAAGGCGGGAAAAAGCCCACCCCAGCGCATTCCCCCTGTTCCATGCCATGAGACTTCATGTGTCATACTGTTCAGACCAAGTGATCTCCCACAAAGCTGGCTGGCAGCGGCTAAAGCTGCTCGTTTAATAAAAGAGTGCCCCAGTATCCACACCCTTCTTTTGCATCCGGCGACTGATAGCCAGGGACCTAGGAGAGAAAGAAATGTTAGACCAGCCAAAAATGCACTATTTCCTCACATACTTTTCACAACACTTGGAACGCCAACGACCAATGCGTCGGATCTGGGACCAGTCCCACCCCAGGCGGGCGGCCTCCGTCGCCGCACCAATTCTGAAGGAATGGGTACCAAACTGAACAGGGTCCTTCCCCAAACGCAACAAGACCTTGCGTAATACAGCCAACAATTGAGATGCAACTATGGGACTACCATCCGCATGACAAAATATGGACCCCTGGAGAAAATGCGGAGAGGACATAAACACTTCCCATTCCCCAACCGGGCAACATGCAGAGACCCCACTCCTACCAAGGAACACCCACTTACCCCTCCCCATCTGGTCGGTTTTGGATGCCCGCAGCCAAAGTCGCACTCTGTCACTTTCCAACACCACCTCACCGCTGGTCATACCTACCCTGCCCCGCAACCCCAGCAACTCTGATGCCCGAAATGCCCCAAAGAACAACCACACAAAACACAAACGAAATTTGGCACACTCAAAAGCATCATGACAACACACCTCCAGTTCCGGCAACATCAACTGGAGCAATTCAAACGTCACAGGCTGCCGGAGCTGCTGACCCCCAGCCCGGAGCCTGGCCAAACCTTTCAACAATTTACGAACCAACACCCCCCCAACCGGATCCCTCCCCCACCAAAGCTGTCCATAAAAAGAAACCCCAGCCAATTTACCCGAAATGGTAGTGGGCGACAGGCCCTTGTCCGCCAGATGTAAAACAAACTGCAAGATGCATTGTTCCTCAGACCAACCAGCCCTGAACGGCCCCATCGAAACCTTGCAAAACTGCAGAAACTCAGACCAGGCTTTCACATAACCCCGCCTGGTGGATTCAGCCACAGAATTTTCCACCAAGTGGTGAACCCTCAATCCCCCAGGTCCCATACGTACTGTGGGATCGCTGTTGGTGCCAGGTCCGCCCCAGGAGCTAACTTGCGGAACTCGGACCACTGAAAGCGAGACAAAGAGTCAGCGATGCAATTAGAAGTACCAGGAACATGCCGCGCTTTAAAGACAATATTCAGTTGCAGACACCGCAGCATGAATGCGCGCAGGAGCCGCAAAACCCGCAAATCGCGAGCCTTTTGGTGATTGACAAGGTGTACTACAGCCAAATTGTCCACGTGAAACAAGACGGAACGATTCTGAAACTCATCCCCCCATAGGTGCAAAGCAACCAGCAGCGGGAAGAGCTCCAGAAACGCAATGCTGCGACCCTGATCCTTCCAGTGCGCCGGCCAGCCGGCCGCGCACCATCGACCTTCCCAAAATATTCCGAATCCGTGAGCCCCTGACGCATCAGTGAACAACTGTACTTGCCACACCATGTCCTCATCCGCAAAAAACAAGGACACGCCATTAAAGTCTTGCAGAAAACGAAGCCAGACAGTCAAATCGGCACGCACAGCGGTGGTAATGCGCACCCTATGATGGGGAAGGCTTGCTCCGGACATGGACAGACCCAGACGTCTGCAGAACGTCCTGCCCGCCCGAACAACCCGGCAAGCAAAATTGAGATAACCCAACAACTTCTGAACAGTTTTCAAAACCACTTTCCGCTCCCCCAACACCAGATGTATGAAAGCAGACATTTCCTTCACTTTAGCCACAGGCAGTCTCGCCACCATAGACAGAGTATCAATTTCGATCCCCAAAAAAGTCAGGGACGTACAAGGACCCTCTGTCTTGTCCGGCGCCAAGGGGACACCCAATTCCTCCGCTAGAGCCTGAAAGATGTTCAAAGCCGACTGACACTGCCCAGAGCAACCCTCCCCAATGAAAAGAAAATCATCAAGGTAATGACAGACCAACGCGTGGCCACTAACAAAAGTGAATCGCCACTGTAGGAAGGTACTGAAAGTTTCAAACAGGGAGCATGACACTGAACAGCCCATGGGCAACACCCGATCCACGTAGAAACTACCATCAAAATGCATTCCTAACAGACTGAAATCCCAAGGATGAATGGGCAATAGCCGGAAAGCCGACTGAATGTCGCTCTTCGCCAGCAAAGCCCCAACACCAGCCGTGCGCACGAGCCGCAAGGCATCGTCCACCGAAGCATAATTGACAGTTGAGTCAGCTGGATCAATAAAGTCATTGATTGATGAACCCTCGGGCCAGGACAGGTGATGGATAAGACGAAACTCCCCTTCCGCCTTCTTGGGCACCACACCCAGGGGTGATACAATCAAGTCAGGCAGGGGACAATTCACAAAAGGACCAGCAATCCTACCAGCCGCAAGCTCTGCATCCAGTTTCTTCCGCACCACATGTGGACTCTCCTTCGCAGACTTCAAATTGTCCGACCACCTGCCCACCCTGGGTCCCTGATATCCAATCCGAAACCCAATTTTGAAACCCCAAGACAAAATCTTAGCGGCCTCAAAATCCGGATAATCCACCAGCCAGAGATCGAGAACCTCCTGCCTAATAGGAGTAGGGGCCCTTGTAAACAGACTGATGTTGCTGCCCCCTGCCCCCAGAACCCCGTCCCTGATCACCCCATCTCTGGCCGGGAAAACACTGGGTGAGGGCATGCTTCCCTCCACACTGCGAACACTCATGTTTATACCTGCAAGCGGGTCTGTTACAGGAACCCCTGTTGAAATGCCAGCAAGTGCCGGAAGCGGCTGATTGACCTCTGCCCCAAACCCCCGCCCCAGACTGAGCGGGGCGAGCTGAAAAGGGCCGATAAAACACAGGCTGCCCGCTAGCTGTGTGGGTCGTAGCAGGAGGGTTTGCCGATGCCATCCATTGCAACCATAACTCAGAGTCAACCGTACCCCACGAACGCTCGGGGAAAGCGGCCATGCGCGCCCTAAATTCGTCATCGTAGGACAACCAAGCAAAGCCGCCAAAAGAACTGTGAGCCTTGCGGATGACATCTGCATACTTAAACATGTCTATTGCTTTCTCAGGATGACGTTGACAATAAACGCTGGCATAAATTAGAAAGGCCGAAGTCCAGTTCTCTATGGACCTCGGAACACGAGGCCTCCGAGCCAATTCTAATTCCTCCTCCTTCGACCCCTCTTTTGCCTGGACATCCCTATGGAGAAGTCGAAAAACATCCACAAATGCCCCAGACCATATCAGATTCTTTGTTTTTCCGGACAAATGGGACCCCAAGGGCATCCCCACCCCAGAATAAGGCAACTTTTTCGGTAGGATACTATCCTCCGCTACCCGAGTGGCAGCCACCCCGCCATCCCCCGATATAGAAACTTCTTTTGCAACTTGCACATTAGAAACATTCGAAATTACGGGCCGCTCAAGCCTCGGTGCCAGAGCGACTCGCTCAACCACAACCCCATCACCCGCACCACAAGATCTTGTACTCTTAACAGGGAGACTCTCCCTAGGTTGCACATTTGAAATTACGGGCCGCTCAAGCCTCGGTGCCAGAGCGACTCGCTCAACCACAACCCCATCACCCGTACCAACAGATCTTGTACTCTTAACCGGGAGACTCTCCCTAGGTTGCCAAACTGACCACCACCCATTCTTACCTCTCGGTAACTGCTCCGACTGCTGGGCGACGGCCCCACGATCCCGCTGAGAAGGTCCAGACCACACTGCCCCTCGTACACCCGCAAGGTCCGCTCGAGACTCCTGCAAAACACGAGAAACAGCGGGTTGCCCTAACCCACCCCCCTGGGCCCGTGCTGCCAAAAACCCAACATCTGTCTCTCTCAATTCCCCTTCTTCCAAGTCATCATCACGAAAACTCCCACAGAAAGCTTCACCAGAAAATGCAACCTGATCACTCCCACTGGGCATAGCCCCATCACCAATACCCCCATCATAAAATTGCCAGTCGATGTTTTGAAAGCTATGTGCACTGAAAGCTGTAGAAGAGCCGTCCGCTCCAGACAGCCCCCCTGTAAGCCCACCACTGGAAACAGCCGTATGGACAGTTCCCGGACCCGTAGAAACAGCCAACAGCCGCCCAGCCGAAGGCGCAGAGTGAAAACTGCGGCCGCTCGAGCCAGACGAGGAAACAGCCCCTAAAACATCACCCCCAACCTGAGAACCGCACTCGCCCCCCGACGCCAGCCCAAATCCACCCACCGACCCAGCCTCAGGACCACCCAGAAACCCACCCGGACAGCCCCTGGGGACCGGGAACAGAGACTGACCAGTGGCCGGGGGCGCCCCTTTGCGTAGCATGCCCTTACCCCCCAAGGTCATGGACTTGGGGGGGGGGGGGGGCCGGGGGCCAGGAGCACCAGTTACAACAGCCTCGGGGGCCGTGGTATGCGGCGTGGCATGTGTAGCACCCACCTGGACCACAGCAGGAGCCGGGGGCGGGGCCTCAGGGGGGGGGGCGCAAAGGCAGCGCAACCCGGGAATGCCCAGCATCAAAGAGAACCGGGTGGGGGGGGCCAACCACGTGGGGGGGGTGGGGGGGGGGGGGGAGAGACAGGCCCCGGCCCGGCCGGGGAGAGCAGATAGCACTGCCCATTGATCCATAAGCAGGGAGGGCCCCCAACCGGCAAAGGCGGCACAGAGGACAGAGGGGCAAGAGACACCACAGCAGTGGGGGGGGCGTGCGCGCGCCCATGCGGCTCCGCGCTGCGCCCTCGCTTGGGCCTGGGCCCCGCCCGCTGCTTCCCAGACGACCCAGCAGCGAGACCGCCTGGACGCGGTGTCAAGCGGCCCGCAGAACGCCCCCGCCTCCCCCCGGGCGCCCCTCGTGGACCAGCAGGGAAAAAAGGGGGTTCACATACCTGCTGGAGGGCGCCCGGGTCACACGGCGGGGGTCCTGCCTCCTCGGCATGCAGAACAAGCCCAGGCCCATCAAACGGCATGGCCGCCTCGCCGTCATCGTCGTCCTCGGGGCCCGGCGACAGGCACGCCTCCACCGCCCTGGCGACGCCCTCCGCAGCTTTGCGAGGGGGGCGGGACAAGCCGACCCACGCCTCCTCCGGGACGCCGGGCATCAACAAATCCTCCCGCCCTGCTGCACAGAGGAGTTGAACCGCCCGCCGGACCTCCGCCGCTTCTTCCATGACCCCAGGTACCGAGCGCAAAACAACCTCCCTTCACGCCTCCCTGCTACGCAGTTACTAATCCCCGCCTGACTTCCCCTTTTCAACCCTCTGCTAATCAGCCCCCACCTGTTGATGTTCCTCGCGCGAACCTGCCCAGGGAGAGACCGGCTCGCGCCTGGCTCTCCCTGGGTCCCCCCGTGACCATACACAAGTGCCTGGCTTCAATGATAAGCCCCACGAAGAGAGCCTATAGAATACCAACAGTGCACATGGAATATACATTTTGTTTAGTTAGTTAGGAACCTGCATTGAAACCTTTGGCGTTCCATATGAAATATGCAGCCATTAACTTCGAGCTCAGCTTAATGTCTGCTGGGTACCAGGACTCGTGCAACAGACAAGAATCCAGCTCCGCTCCAGCCCATCAAGTTCCCAACAGCAAACAGAAGATGAAGAATTTACACATGGATCATATGCAGGGCTGTCTCTGGCTTCCAGGCACGTTTGTGAAATGTGTAATTATCACACCGATCTGTTTACACTTTAACATTTTAATAACATGTTTAAAGATTAGACATCCAAGGACCCTATTCACAAAGAAGTTACAAATTCCAGACGAGGAGCTATTTAAGAATTCACAAAAGTTCCAGATGCAAGTGTGAATTTGCTACGAGTTTCAGAGTTCTTGTTTTGAAAAGTATGATATTCCCATACATTTTTAATGTATGGATGCGTTATGTAACACTTTGTGTGTGGAGGCTCCACAAGGCAGAGATTCTACATGAAGGAAATAGTGGCAGTGGCATCCAGGTTATGTATGGTGGTTGGATGGGTGGGAAACACGATAGCTATAAGGCAGCATCCTTTCCTAAACAAAATGGCCATCACTCCTGACCTATGGGATTAAGACAAACCGTTTCAAGATTGTGCCCACCAAGGGTTTACTTCCTCTTCTGGGTTAAGAGTAGCAAAGCATCCTAATAATCAGCAATTACTTCACTCCCTTGCCTGTCAACTGAGCGTGTTGGAGGGTTTTTCACTGTTGTTGCTTGTTTACACCTGGATTTCCTTTTCATTGTAACTTTGTTGTTTTTTCCCATTCCCTATGGTTCTTTTTCCATTCAACACTCTCTTCTGATAACCACTGATGTGCCATTCTGCTTCATTTGAAATGATGACCAAGTCTCTTCCTGGAGCCTTCATGCGCTGGCTTGAGTGGCATGAGTAAATGTATAAGATTAGCAAAGTCTCTTATGATCCACTGAGCTGACATACGAATAATTTCAAATAGCCAATCTATATATGGCAGCGCTCTGCCAGTGAAGACACCCGTGTTTCTCCATATCCTGTCCCATTTTCCCGGTTTTCCTTAAGTGTGATGTGATGCACTGGTTTAGATTCCCTCTGCAGATTTAGTAAGCTGCTGGGAGACAGAGTGACTTTCTGCTTGCATTCTTCGTGCTGGTGGTCATGACAGGCAGTCCTTAACGTACGATGAGTCATACAGACAGCAAGTACTCAGGTAGACCATCTCAAACAAGCACTGCGACAACACATGATTCATTAATTTAGAAATGTGTGACAGCTACATATCACAGCATTGTTGCAGGTAGGGTTTAGCTTTGGCATTGTGATTAAGAGGTGGACTGGGAATGACTCGATTCTAGGAAGTCAGGGTCGTATGTATCATTATTTCACACCACGCAGCAAGACACCATGCTGCGCTGAGTGAAAGGAAGAGGGCAGGGATACACCGTATCTACCATGATATGGCGCCTTCCTGCTCTCTGCCTGCGCTGGTGCCAAACTGCTGCCTATCGCCAATACAGGCATCCTGCACTATGGTGCTAGGGTGCCTGCATCATAATCAGGATTGTTTTTGAGCAGTAAGGGACACGTTCCTACACAATCCTCTGAGGCTTTTTCATCTTTCTACATAGAAAGAGGAAAAAACAAAGAAAATAAAGATATTTCTCCCCTAGGAAGGCGTAGTATTCTGATGCATTCCCAGGCCTACCCATATTGATAAATCTGGTATTGCTTCAGAATCCATGGGTGGACGCATGGGAACACCCACGCTTAACCCATGGAACATCTCCCTGGGAAGAGTAACACAAGTAACACTTGTGTTGCCTTGCATCACTCCAGATTTACCAAGCAATGCAGGGCCATGCAAGGTGGTTTTGTGTGGCATGGTAAATCTCATTATAACTTTTGCATCACTTTGCGCCTCCTTGCATGGCGGAAGGGCAATGCAAAACCCTTGATAAATATGTCCCTCAGTGTATTGGTTTGTTAATTAGCATGTAATATTGACTACATTTACAGAAAACTTGATGGAAGATTACCAAATGACCAACCGGTATCATACACTTTCCAGTCCGCAGGAAAGAAATCAAGAATTAACTATAACTTTTTTCATATTACAGACTTTTATGCATGTTATGACTATAAAAGGAAGATATATATGATAAGACGGAAAAAACACAAAAGTTGCCTGGCATAAACTACAGCTGTCAACTATGCATAATATTTCTCGTAGGTTTTAGGGTACTATAGGCCATAGCCTATCTCAACACAAACAGATCCTTGAGCACCAAATTCCATGCGCAACATGGCGCACCTATATCATTAACCTATACTGAACAAGTACATGTACCTTCTCCCATCCTGTCTGTGATAGTGAGGGTTAGATCTGGTGTCTCTTGGCGTGGTTTCCCCTGACCTTTTTGGCTTCCAACCTCCTGTTTGGACCTCGTTTTTCTAGCTTAGGACTTGGGGCACTCTAACAGTGCATTCAGTGCCAAAGCACTGTGCTTGTCATATACATACTGGTGATTAGTGTATACATGATTGGCTGATTTGAGTTAGCTATAAGTCAGTAATCAAGGGGTAAGGGCATGTAACGTAAATGCTCCTCCATGGGCCTGCAGCACTGTTTGTGCCACCCACAGAAGTAGCTCTTCAAATGTGCAAAGGGTTGCCATGATGGGGCATGTGTGTGCAAGTTGCTGTTACTCAGCTTGGCATTTACAAACCTACTTGCCAAGGTTCTGCATGTCATTTTCCATATCGGCGTACTACCTGGGTACTGGGTGCAGTTTCAGGAAGATGTAGGGAATGTGTGCGTGTGTGGTATATGCCATGTAGCAAATGAAAGGCTGTTTAGCTGTATTTCCATCGGCAGAAGAGTGCAGTATAGTGTTTGATATTGAGGGGTTGGCAATGATGAATCCTCTCTGGTGGTGCTAGTGGGTTCAACATTATTATGATGGAAATACCACTTTGGGAAAGTGGGTATTTCTGTGCTCATGGATCTGTGTGCCTGCCAGACTGTCTCCAATCCACACCTGGGTGCTGGGGGGGACAGCTACATTTGTGCATTCCTGATGAAACAGCCATAAGCTAGGGATTCAAGGGAAACTGCAGACCTCTGACTCTGAGGGGTCTTCCTGGGATGGATAGGTGGGAGTGGATTTTGCACCTGCATTCCAAGGGACAGGGTCTTGGCCCCACTAAAGACATTGATCAAGCCTCCTGGGGTAGGATGTCAGACAAGACAAAAATTAGATAGGACCTGTGCATTTCAATGGTGGCCTTTTAAACTGATCTTTATTCGAAGGCCATTGTTGGCATAACTACTGGGGCTCAGGTGTTAGAGACACTTGAATATTTGGAACCATACTACACTGGTTTGATGCTGGGATATCGACAAGAGGAACTATTGGGACAGGAGGGACTGCAACCGGATCATCCACAGACTTGTGGTGGCCTGGGGCTTGTCATGCTCTAGGAAGTGGACTATCACTTGGTGGATTTTGCCTGGATGTTGCTGGTCTGCAGCTAAATGCCAGCTGTCGTGGCCAGGGTCCCTAAACACTCTCCAAGGGCCTATTCGATTGCCTCCTGTCCATGAGATCCCCGGAACAGAATGGATCTCCCCATTTCCACGAGATTGTAAGGACCGTGCAGGGGGCAGTGGAAATGGGTGGAAGTGATCCTCGATTGGGACTAGGACCGTCCTGACGGACGCCGTAATCACAGTGTTCACCTGGGGTGCTGAAACGTGAGGAATTGGAGGAGTGCAGGGGAAGTTTGCTTAGTCCGAGGGACCTGTGCTTGCAACTGAAAACCTGTGCTAGCTGTGAATGTGGTATTCGAAGAGTATTGGGGGAAGCCACTGAGTCCATGGGACACGAAGTGGCAGCCCAGACTATCTCCGACCTCCAGATCGGGAGGACAACAGAGCCTGACATCGCAGCCTTAGTCTGAGGTCGCTGGCTCCATCTCCCTGGACCCATGCCACAAGTCACTCTGTTGTGGAGAACATTGTGACTGGACCTATGGAGTGTTGTTGTGCCTTGTGGGCACCCACAACTGCCTGCCTGTAGCAACTGCAGCTTGCATCTATGCCGGAGGGGAAGCACTTATCCAACTGGAAAGCTTGCCAGTTTCTAGTGACACAATCCTTTGCTTACGGGGGTTATAGTGATCCAGCACTTGTGAAGGTGCTGCTGGGTGCCTGAAGGCCTAATCTGGAGGAACCAAACCCAGTTATTGTTTCCCTCCACTTTCATAGGTCCTGTTAACCTAATCAAAGATTTGTCAGCAGGGGCAATGTGTACCATTGGCTGGTGCCGTTTGAGTGACTGAGGGGCTGGGTCATGAGGCGTAGTCAGAACCTGTGATTTCTTGACCATTGGAACTGAATTGGGTTTGCCATATTGGAATTGTCGAGTTTTATGAATACCTCTGAATAGTGCATATATGTTGATGCTGTTCTGCTGCTAATGGGAGAGTTCTACAATTGCATATAAATGTTAAGTATATATCCAATGTGTATGTTGTGTTGATTTCATGTGTGTGTAATACAAAGACCAGTGTTTTGAACATACGGTGTGGGATATTTTTGTAGCTGGCGCAGTGTGTTGCGAACGGGGTCTTGCATCAACACTTTACACTTTACACTTTGACCCCGAGGATAAGCCAGACTGCTGTGTGGCAAGCTACCCAAGGGTGTGCATGGGTTATCGGCCAATAGATTGTACTCATCCTATCTCGGATGGTGGATTCTGTCTGGATTCAATGCGTCCCAGCCAGCCAGAAACCGCTGGGTCTTACAGTGACCACAAGTAATACCTGGTATCAAAACAACAGTTTGAAGTGTACATGAGAGGCAGTGGAGACTCTAGGGCTCCCGGACCAAACTAATATACCAATAAGTCAATCAAACCAATCAAACAGCATTTGTAAAATGCAACTCATCCCAGGGGTATATGGGTGCTCTGTCTCTGTCGAAGAGCCAGATCTTGAGTCTTCTTCTGAAGTCTGCAAGCGAGGGGGCTGTACGGAGCTGGAAGGGAAGGTCAGTCCATGTCTTGGCAGGCAGTAGGAGGAAGGAGCAGCCTCCCCTGCAGCTGTGATGGATGCATGGGGTGTGTGCAAGGGTGAGTGAAGAAGAGTGCAGGTGTCTGGAAGGTTGGTGGAAGTTAAGTTGATCATTGATGTAGGCAGATCCTAGGTCATGGAGAACTTTGTAGGCATGCGTGAGGATCTTGAGCTGGCATCTCTTCTGGATGGGGAGCCAGTAGAGGTCTCTCAGGTGGGGGTGATATGTGTTTATTTGTGGAGGTCCAGGATAAGTCTGGCTGCAGCGTTCAGTATAGTCTTGAGTCTTCTGAGGAGCTGGGTGGAGATGTTGGTTTAGAGTGCATTGCCTTAGTTGAGGCAGCTGATGACAAGGGCCTGAGTGAAGGATGATGCAGAGGGTGCATGCATGGTCAGTCAGTGTAGGTGTCGGTTCGAGATCTGCAGGCCACAGTTGAGTTGGAGGCAGTTGTCTCTCATCCATTTGGCTATGTTGGTCATGGCGTAGTGGAAGTTGGTTTTGCATTGGAAAGGTCCTCAGTGAGTGAGAGGATCAGTTGGGTGTCGTCTGCGTAGGAGATTCTGTCAATGGGATCTGACAACATCAGTGAGGCGAGTCATGTAGATGTTGAACCGGATGGGGTTGAGGATTGATCCTTGTGGGACGCCACATCTGATGTCTTTGGGTGAGGAGGTGAAGGGAGACAGTTGGATGCTCTGAGTATGTCTAGAGTGCAATAAAAAATTACTAAAATAGCTGAAGCCTCATCGTACTCCTAATATTTAATGACATATTCTTTCTTGACAAGTCCTAACTCCATGGAAAGGATCTACAATCCAACCTATTTATAATAAGGCCAAAAACAGATCCAAATATTTTCAGGATGTTTGTGTCCCTAGATGCTAAAGGCAGAATCTTTGCTAAACTCCATCTCACCGTCTTAGAAAGATGATTTAGTAATAACAAGATAATCCCTCCAAATCAGACAGGATTTAGACCCAACTGCGCCAAGGTGGATAGCATATTCTTCTTAACTACCCTGGTTCATCGATCAGCAGTTACTAAAACTTGCTAACTATTTGTAGCTTTTATCTATCAGCAGAAACTATTCCATGGCATTTGATAAGCTAGATAGAAATATCCTCTGGTCTATACTTGTAAAATGTATTTTCAATAAAATACTTTGAAATATAAAATGATAAAAACAGGGATTAGATCAAGTGTTATTGCACTGACTAATTGAATTACAGAATGATACATGAATGCAAGTTAAAGTAACAAACTGTAAAGGCCTAACCTCGAATCGATACAGATAACGGTTTGAAGCAAGGCTGTTTATTGACCCCTCTTCTTTTTCACTGTACATTTCTGATCTCACAAACATCTTAGATGGAAGCCCTCTGAAATCGAATCTCGCCACTAGCATATACTGACAATCTAATTCTATTATCAACAACACAAAAGTGCCTATAAAGACAACTTGACATCCTCCTGACTCATAGAAAACAAAGCAAATTGCTAATCAATCTTAAGAAAACAAAAATAATGCACAATATAAACCAAATGCTGCAATATACTTACCTTAGTTTTGAAATTGACCCAAAGCTAAATTGGCTTTGACAAAGAAAAACTCATATGCAGGACTACTACAACCACTCAAGCCATTTAGCAATGAGCAAAGACCTATGGAGATGGGGCAATCTGCCCTACAATTACAGTTTTAAAAATCCAAATACTTCTAGCCCGTCCATAAGTTGCAATCATTTTTAAGAAACAAACTATAAGATATCTAGATTCACAGTGTATCAAACGTGTACAACTACATTTATACTGAAAGACAGATCTGAATATTCGTTAAAAAAAGGGATTAAAATCAGAGCGTGTTTAAATTTGTATACGCCTGATTGGCACATTTAATTTACTTAGAAGTCCCTAGTAAATGGTAGTACATTACAGAGGCCTTGTACATTAAATGCTACAAGTGGGTTGCGGCACTCATTGTGCTACTCACTAAAGTAGCTCTATAAAACATGTCTCTGGCCTGTGACCGCAGCCTGTAGTGCAGTTTTAAATTGCCATTTTGACCTTGCAAAATAAACCTTATGCCAGACCAAAACTTTCCTTTCTATTACTTATCAGTCACCACTATGTTAGGCCCTGACAGCTCATAGGGCTGGATGCATGGTATTTAAAAATTAGAACATGTATATTTAATGTTTGACTTGTCCTGGCAGAAAAAAACTAGGCCTGGGTGAAATTTTAATTCTGTTGCAGTAATCTGGGTAATTTCAGTAATTACGCATTACTTTTGTGATGCAAAAATACATGACTATGCAGGCTTGAGTAATTTGGGGCAAAAATCCTACTGAAGAAGCACAGGAATAACAAACTAAGAGCGAGCGAGCAGCAGCTGACTACTGATGTTAGTGTCCTGTAGTATTTAGTGCTATTTTCTTAGTGTAAAATTATTCCTCGGGCCCACTTTGGATGCAAGGCAGAATTGTGCCCTAATATATTAGCACTAAATGCTGGACTATGTATCTCACATGATTATGAGACTTTTTGTGGTAATTTCGAGTAATTACGCTAGAGAGAATTATGGCAGTTCCACTCACCCCCTAAAAAACAACTTTGATGGCCTCCTATAGACTAACACTGATTTATCTTATTGCATTTAAAAAGTGCTCTATTCAGTTTGAGAACAGCTTGAAAAATAAATCTTCCTTTCATTTTTATTGTAATTCAAATTCCACTTTAATGGTGAAGTTGGATTTTAAATTACTATTTTGAAAATGCCACTTTTATAAAGTTGACATTTTTGTGCCTAAACAAAATGTGCTTTTCTGTCAGGGGCTCTCCTGTGGTGTGATGTGCATTCCTCCCAGACAGTAGACAAAAGGGTCTTGGATGTGGGGAAGGGTGTTTCTCTCCTGAGCAGGATGGCCTGGGGTTTTGTACCCAGTCACCTTCCTTGGCTTCAAAGGGTAGCCTGAGGATAGTACCCATACCCTTCCTGACTTCAGAAGAAGCATACCCTGTCACTGAGAGAGGCAGCCCAGACTTGGGCCTGCCCACCTTTTGTTTCACTAGATTGACTAGAGCCAAACCCAGGGGAAAGGGAAACATTAACCAGAATCAGTTTGGGGTTAGACAAAGGCGGTGGTCTCCCAACCAAAGACTGTCACAGAGTATAAAAGTGGCATCCCCAGAACCTGAAACCAAAACACTCCTGGACCATAGAAAATTCAGAAGAAGGACTCTCCTCCTCTCTGAAAAGAAAGACTGGACCTGCATGCCTTTACCCAGTACCCCAGAAGTGACTCCAAGGGTCAGCCTGCTGACCTGTTTGAGCTACAGGGACACAAGAAACTACCAGAGTCCCTGCCTGCTTTCCAGCTGACTGACTAGATCTGATCTGCTTCCTGCTGCTGGCCTCTGGAATAGGGAGTCCTGACCCTCAAGTGCTGTACTCAAGTTCCGAGAGCCTTGGCTTGGGTGGGTCAGAGTGCACCTTTCACTGATAACTGAAAGTTTCACCGAATCCAACACAGAGTGATACAGGGCCCTGCATTACAGCACAGTGCAGCTCCAGATCAGTGGCTTTAATACACCTGACACAAAGCCTTGCATCACAGCACCGTGTAGCTCCTGTTTGGCAACTTCACCAGATACGAGACAGAGCCTAGCAGGGCAGGACCGCAAAGCTTCTGATCGGCTGTTTCACCGGACCGTAAGCACAGCGACGCAAAGACTTAAAGAGTTGCCTGAGCAACTCCTGATCAGTGGCTTCACTGGATCCATTGCCGAGTGATGCTGAGCCTCACATTATAGCACTACGCAGCTCTTGATCACGGCTTTACCAGATCCAACACAGAGTGAGGCAGAGCTTCACATCATAGCACCAAAGACAGAAGGTACAACTCCCAGAGGACCAAACATGGTTCCATTCCCAGCCCATGCTCTATTGCAGTCGGCCTGAACTTCTGACTTTGTCCCAGTCCAATGTGACCAGATAGCTCTTTAATGGTAAAGACAAATTTCAAATAGAAAATTTAAAAAAATGACACTTTTTAAAAGTTGGCATTTTTCTACCCTACACTTTTAGAGGTCGTCTATGAGTTTTTATCTGGCTTGGGCTGTGATGCTCCCCCATCAGGAATGCATATTGGGCACAGACAGCAAACAATAGGACCTGGGTGTACCTGGGAGAGGGCCATCCTGCCAGGATGGGAGGGGTGAAGCAGTTCTCTGTCCCACTTATATTTCATAGGGCTGCACACTCACAAAATAATGTGACACCAAACGTTTGCCACCCTAGACCTCTTGAAGCCTCAGCAGGGGAAGGAAGGAACTTTCTAGATTCAGATGTGGGGGTGAATGAGAACCTTCCCTCAATTCAAAGGGTGGCACTAGATTTAAATATTGGACCTCCTGAGCCACTCATCAGTACACTCCTGGGCCCATGTAAATTACAGAAGAAGGACTGTCTTGTTCCATAGAGGCTGCCCTGCTGCTTTAGGCCTGCCCTGTTTCCAAGAGGATTACCCTGCTGCTTGAGGCCTGCCTTGTTCTTCATATGACTGTCATGCTGCTATCAGAGGACTGTCCAGCTGCATGAGGTCTGCAGCCTTGACCCCAAAGTATCACCCTGCTGTTTGAGGGCTGCCTTGTTCTCCAGAGGGCTAGCCTGCTGCTTGAAGCTTGCCCTCCTCTCTGAGAAGGAACACTGGTCCTGCTCTCTTCATCCAAAGCTAACCTGAGTGATTTCAAGGGTCAGTTGGCTGAAATCATGTTCTGAACTACAGGGACACAACTAGCTCCAGAAGAATCCCTGCAACTGCTCAGCTGACCTGCTGCAACTGACCCTTCCTGGACCTGCAACTGGACATGCTTGAGCCCTGCTGACCAATGCTGAAGTGTGTTCCTGATCCAATACACATCAGGAACTCACTCCAGCAGAGGACAGATCCTGAATCCTTGGCTGGCATCAGTTATGCTCCGTCTGTGAAATCCTAAACTTTTGAACTCTGCAGGCCAGACTTTGAGAAGATAACATTTTCAGTGAGACTAACCTGGTCCCTGTATCTGGCACGCATTCTATCACAGTCAGCCTGAACTTGTTACTTTGTCCCAGTCTAGCATGACTAGAAACACACAGTTAGCAAGTTCTGCATTTGTTTGTAATTTTCTTTTATTTTGTAAAGGATTCAAGCTCAAAATATCCATACAATAACAATAATCTGTTGCATACTTTTTCATTTGCCTTTGATTTTTCTAGGAGGATAATAGTCGTAAAACAACGCTATATCAACAAGATAAAAGAAAGAATCGACTAAATAAATAGATAAATAATAAGCAGTGGGCAGACAGACCATAGAAATATTTAGTACATTATTCCTGAATCATATTATGCCAAACAGCATTACATTTCTGTAGTGCCTTAGGGCCTCTGACCCTAGCCAGAGCTTTTTCCCGCTCAAAAATTTTGGGCAAAATACCCCACCACTCCATTACGTTACATGGCTTCGGGGAGATCCATGCCCGGGCTATGGCTAGTCTTGCAGAGACTATAATTATAGTTAGCAGAGCTCTCTTGCCCCTGTCCACATTGTCTCTATAGCCCAGAATTATCTCAGTTGTAGTAAAGACTACTTCCAAGCCAAGACGAATTCTTAATACATTCAGTACCGCTTGCCAAAAGTCCACTAACATAAGGCACTCAGCAAACATATGGGCTATGTTTAGTCCATATTCCCCACATTTAGGACACCTCGTCCTGTTACTTAAGTGATGAGTGTCCATTTGTCTCCACCTTACTACCTTACTGGGAGTATAGTACAACATAGTTACAGTTTTACATTGTTGAAGCCTTAGATTGACAGACCGTACTACCTCTTTTGATGTAGATAGTGCTGCCTCATGGGTTGGCCCAGAAATCTCCTCCGCAAGAATTGCACTCCATTTCACACCTAGAAGATCCATAGGATCCATTCTTCCCTGGATGAATATTTGATACGCGGCACCAATTAATTTGCCCTGGCCAGGTTCATAACTGATGAGGTGCCACCTCCCTAAGTCCTTGTGACCTCATAAAGTAATCCCTAACTTGAAGATATTTAAAGTAATGCTGCCGTGGTATGGAAAAGGAATCTTTCAGGTCTTGAAAAGTACGAAAACCCTCTAAATCATATAATCTATCCCAAAACTGGCCCAAAGTTTAGCTAGTCTGTCTCGAAATATGTCTGGAAGGGATGGATTATCCCAAAGCAGGAATTTAGTAAAATAAATCGGCGCAGAATACATGGTAGATATATCTCTATTTTCTTTTGAGAAATCTACTAGAATCTTGATTTAATAAAAGCCTATGGCTGAAATCATGGTCTT
This sequence comes from Lissotriton helveticus, assembly GCF_964261635.1. Lineage (NCBI taxonomy): Eukaryota > Metazoa > Chordata > Amphibia > Caudata > Salamandridae > Lissotriton > Lissotriton helveticus. Next base: position 961,845,685 of record NC_136068.1, on the reverse strand, counting down.
TGTTGGAAAAAAGGCTACGAAGTCGGCTCTTGAATGCAGCCCAATAGTATAATTTAAAATCAGGAAGTGCTAAACTACCTTGGCTGAATTGATATTTAAAACATGTTATAGCCCGTCTTGCCCGCCTGTACCCCCCAAAAAAGCAACCTACTATACCATCTAGTTTCTTAAAAAAATAAATTTGGAAGTTTCAAAGGAATAGCTCTAAATAAGTAAAGAAACCTGGGAAGAATCGTCATTTTGACGCTATTACATCTTACGATAATATTAATTGGAAGCTTATGCCATTTTTTAAGCTTCTTAGCCGTATTATTCATTAAAGCTTTGTAATTTAATTTAATTATGCTTTGTATCTGAGGAGCAAGATGAACACCAAGATATGTAGTTTCTGGGCAATGTCCCATTATGGGGTTTTCTGGTGCATAGTTCAACAAAACCTGGGTCTTATCGATCAATTTTTATCCAGAAAAGACGCCAAAGCTATTAGCCTCTTGATTAATTACATCTACAGACCGGACTGGGCCTATCGAAAAGATTGCAATGTCATCAGCATTAGCATTGAGTTTTCACTCATTAGGTCAGGAGGATAGTGGCCGGATACCTACGTGCATCATTAGTGTTCGGATAAAAGGTTCCAGATACAGGGCAAACAACAGTGGGGATAAAGGGCACCCCTGTCTTGTACCCCTATTAATACGAAACGCCCAAGACTGTAAACCCTCATAGCTTAATTTAGCCTGGGTTGAACCATAAAGCGCTCCTACCCATGTCACGTATCAATCAGGGATTCCCATCGCTACAAGAGTATGCCATAAGTAAGTCCATGTCACCCGATCAAAGAATTTTTCTGCATCCAAGAGTATCATTCCCATTTTGACGTTAGTTTGCTCGGCTAAATCAAATGCCCTAATGGCTGTATTTAATATGAGTAGTTGTTAGACCTGGCATCCTTGGCGTGGTTTCCCCTGACTTTCTAATCTCTACCTCCTATGTTTTTGACTCTATGCTGGATTAAGTTTTGCTGGTTTAGATGCTTTGGGCACTTTGCCACTTCTGATCAGTGCCAAAGTGCAAGTGCTCCTAGTAGGGCCTGTACAGATGTAAGGGACATGCTGCAGTAGTGGATTACTGCCAAATTCGTTTTTCACTGTAGCAAGGCTACCTTGCCCATAGGACAGAATGAGGGGGGTGGGGGCCCATGGGTGCCTGCCTATCTTCCCCCAGGAACAAGATAGAAAATCCAAACCTGGTTTCTCTGGATTCAGAAATCCATAATACATCTGTTAGCATGGGTGGTTTTTAAATGTTGTGTCTGAAAATAGCACTTTTAGAAAGTGGCTAATTCCTTGTCCAGTCTGCCTGTGGGCCTGCCTGGGTGTGCGAGTGAGAGGGAGTGTGACAGTGTCTGGGAAAGCTCCAGCCGTGGGATGATAGCTGGCTGCCCCTGAAGGTTTGGGGGAGGAGTGGTGCTGGGCTGTGCTCTGCCCTTTACGATACCGGCTCCCCTGTCTGCTGGATGACGGATGTCGCTGCCTCCCTGCTTCAAAGAGAAAGATTCCCCAGGACCGAGAGACTCCTGCCGCCAGAGCCTGGACAAGGGCGACCCGTGCTTAAATCACACAAACCTCAAAGGCATCAAAGACAATTTTCTGTATAAAGGAAAGACCTGTGTACATTAGACTCAGACTACTTCTGACTGAAGAGGAGAATCCCTGCTGAAGAGGACACTGTAGGAAGACCCCAGGAACAGTGCTGCCATCGCTGTGTGTCTGGAAGCTGACCTGCTGTCTTGCCTTGTCCTGCCTAAGAGGGACCGTTGGGACTGTGCTGTGTGCTGGGTCCCCCTCCTGCCAAGAAGAACTCTCCAAGGGCTAGAAGAAGAGCTAGCCTCCTGGCCCCAGAGTCCAGGGACAAAGAAACTCTGCCGTGGTCATCGCCTTCCCCCCCCTCCTTGCTGTGTGCGGGGGAACGACTTGTGGGTGACTTGCATTGCCGAGAGAGAGAGGGTGCTGCGGGAGCTCGTGGGCTTGTATCCTCTCTCCTCAAGCCCGAACTTCAGACAGCATCGCCAGAGTTCAGGAGGCCGCCCTCCTACCACTAAACAGGAGCGCCGTGGGCCCATGACTCTGCCCGAGAAAACCCGGCGTCCCCCGGGGCCCCCAACATCGAGATCTGCGAGGCACCGGGAGCCGAGAAGAAGAGGGGAGGCTCGCCCCAAATCGCCGCGCTGGGATTGGACAGTGGGCACTGACCTCACGGCTGGGATTCCCTGAAGCCGCGCTGGGGTTGGCTGGCGGCCCGCCACGTCACTGGCAAGCCGCGCAGGGATTGGCTGGCGGCCCGCCGCGTCACCAGCAAGCCGCGTAGGGATTGGCTGGCGGCTCCTGCCTCACCCCGAGCAGGAGTGTGGATTGCCCCAGCGAGCGAGGAGGAATACCGGCCCCCCGAGACCCGGGAGCCGAGCAGCCTGCAGCCCCCCCCCCCCAGGTAACGCTAGAGTGTGGGACGAGTGCGAGCGCGTCCACCTGGGGGGAGAGGGAGGCCCGGTGTGTGTGCCTTGCCCGCGTTAGCCGGCGAGGGAATCTTCTACTGCCAAACTCCTCCCTGCACCCTGGTACTGGCACCAGAGTGAAGGGCGGTACCGGGTGGGAGGACTCTACCGTTGTCAACCCCAGCTCCGTAGCCCCTGGGAATGGCCGGTCACGGGGCAGTGCCTTCCTCTGTGTATCTAACCTCCGGATCCCCCTGAAGAGAGGGGCAGTCCTCTGGCCATTAAAGACTGATCGTGGGGGATACCGAGGTGCCCAAGTTTTTGGCAATAGACTCCTTTTACCGTGTAAGAACACTTTCCACAAGAGAAGCTTATTTTATGTTGGTTTATGTCCGTTTTTAAGTCTGCCTCACAACATATAAAAATATTATTTTTATATCAGACCTGTGTGGTGTCCGTTTGTGGAGTTCATTATTAATTACTGTTGGTGCAAATACTTTACACATTGCCCTGGAGATAAGCCTGTCTGCTCTGCCAAGCTACCAAGGGGTTGAGCAGGGATTATCTTTTGACGTACATCCACCTTGCCTTGACTAGAGGAGAGGGTCCCTAGTTGGTCAGAGGCCATGGCCCTACCAAGTATGGACCCCCAATTCTAACATTGGTGGTGTAGCGGTGAGATGAGGATATGTGTTTGCGCCAGACCTACAGTGATTGGTGAGCACCACTAGTTTAGTGCAGACCTACATAACCACATACCGAATTATTTTTTGTTCTTGGTCCTTTTTTTGAATTTCCTTGAAGCACCATGTCACAGTCCAGGAAGGCACTCAGTGAAAATGTGCCCAGTGAGAAGGCACCAAGTGAGAAGGAAGCCAGTATAAGGGGAGAAGTTGATTTTAACATTGAGGATCTGTATTCCTACCACAAGGATGCTCTCAGGAAGTACTGCAGAGAGTTTGGGTGCCCCATCAAAAGCAGCTCTAGAAAGGAGGAGCTGCAGGACGCCTTAAAGGTCTGGTGGGAGGCCAAAGAGGCAGCGGGGACAGGTGCTGAAGAGACGGAGAATCCACCAGGGAATGGCTTTGGAGCAAAGGATCTGCCAATAGGCGGACCAGCCTCAAGGGCTGGCAGCAACCATTCCAGCAGGGGTCTCTCCCCGGAGGAAATTCAAAAGAACCAGAGAGCGCGAGAACATGAGCTGGAAGTCCTGAGGCTCAAGGCCCAGATAGAAGAAAAGAAGTTAATTCTGGCCCATGAGGTGAGCATGAGAGAACTGGATCTAAAAGCTAAACAGTGCATGGGCATAGGATATATCTCCCCAAGGATATAGTCCAGAATTTTCAGAGGGGGGAGGATATCTATGCGTGGTTCACAGCCTATGAGATTGCTCTTAAGATGGGTAAGGTGCCTATGGAGGATTGGGGGGCAGGCTTGTGGAAACATTTTGAGGCTTCAGGGAGGGATGTCCTCTCACCCTTAGAATTATCAGGCAAGATGACCTACCCCCATATGAAGGAGGCCCTATGCCTCAGGTATGGGCTTACCCCAGAGCAGTATAGACAGAAGTTTAGGAACTTTAAAAAGTTAGAGTCCAGTACATGGGTGGAGTGTGTGAACCTGTATACGCGTGCATTGGAAGGTTGGATAAAGGGCAGCAAGGCAACTGATTATGAGGGGTTGTGCCATTTAATTAGTTGGGAGCCCTTGAGCAGTCTATGTGTTCCAGAGCTGCGCCAGCATCTTTTGGATAGTAAGTTAACTGATCCCAGGGAGCTTGCTAAGGAAGCGGACCGCTGGACCAGCACCAGGGTCCACAAGGGGATCGTGGGTACCACAGCCAAAGTTGGACAGGGTCCCCAGCAGAAGAGTGGGGGGGACACAGGTAACGAGGAGTTCCCTAAAGGGCCCCAAAACAGTTCCGCTGGAAAGGAGTCCCCGGCCCCCCAGTCTCAGGCACCCCCACCCCCTAAGGGTGGGCGTACCTTTCAAGGTCCCATTAGGTGTTACAACTGCAATGGGAATGGTCACATTGCCCTTAGGTGCCCCAAGAAGTCCCCAGCACCCCCTGTTGCTCCCAAACCGGGTTTCACGAATGTAACCTTGGGGGAGGAGTTAGTACCTAGTGGGGAGGAGGAGCTGGCAGTGATGACCCTGGTCTCTTTAGGAGACCAAGAGATGGTCCAGGAAACCTACCTGCCTGAAAACGCTAAAAAGTACAGGCAGTGGGTGACCTTCAACGGGAGGAGGGTGGAGGCTCTCAGAGATACGGGAGCCAGTGTGACATCTGTCAGGTGTCAGTGGGTCTCTGAGGAGCAGGTTATCCCAGATGTGTTACACCCGGTAGTGTCAGCTGACAACTCTGTGCGCCGCTGCAAAGTGGCGCAAGTTCCCTTCGAGTGGGGGGGGGTGTCTCAGGTCCCTTGAGAGTTGTTGTGAGGCCTTCCATGCCGGTAGACTGTCTACTAGGTAATGACCTGGAGAGTTCTCCCTGGAGGGAGGTGGAACGCCAGGTGCATCTGGAGATGTTGGGTTGGCCTGAGTGGGCCTGTGCGACCACTCGGTCCATGGCCGCCGGTAAGGGTGGTCAAGCAGACCTGGAGCCTGAAACAGTGGCCCAGGTACCTGCCCAGAGGAGGAAGGGCAGGGGGCGTGGGAAACCAGCCCCGGCCGTTCCCACGGTCCAGGAAGAAGCAGACCCGGAGGGGGATGCTCTGGTACCTACAGGGGAACAGGTAGCCGAACTGGGAGACTTGCCTGAGCTGACCCATTGGCAGCAGGAAGGGGGTCCCTCCAGGGAGGAGTTCTGCAAGGCGCAGAAAGAGTGCCCTTCTCTTATTGGTATGCGGCAACAGGCTGCAGACCAGGCAGCAGGTGGAGAGTCCAAACACCATCTCATTTACTGGGAAGATGGGTTGTTGTATAGTGAGCCTAAGGTCATTGAGCCCGGTGCAGCCCGTGTGCTGGTGGTACCCGAGCGCTTCAGGGCCTTCCTACTGGGTCTGGCTCATGACGTGCCTCTCGCAGGACATCTGGGGCAAGACAAGACCTTTCAACGGCTTGTCACCCACTTTTACTGGCCCCAGAGGAAGAAGCACGTGGGAACTTTTTGTAGGACTTGTCAGACTTGCCAGGCCAGTGGCAAGAGTGGAGGAAGGTGCAAGGCACCCCTCCAACCCTTTCCCGTGGTTAGCACCCCTTTTGAGCGGGTGGGCATAGACATTGTGGGTCCTCTGGAACCCAAGACAGCCCTAGGCAACAGGTTCATCCTGGTCTTGGTGGACCATGCCACCCGGTACCCGGAAGCTGTCCCTCTCCGGACAATCACAGCCCTGTGGTGGGCCGTGCATTGATGGGGATCTTCTCCCGGGTGGGATTTCCCAGGGAGGTGGTATCCGACAGGGGGACCAACTTCATCTCTAAGTACATGAAGTCGTTGTGGGATGAATGTGGGGTGACTTATAAGTTCACCACCCCTTACCACCCTCAAGGGAATGGTCTGGTGGAGAGATTCAACCGGACCCTCAAAGGCATGATAATGGGCCTCACAGAGCCCATGAGGCGGAAGTGGGACGTCTTCCTACCCTGCCTGTTGTTTGCCTACAGAGAGGTGCCCCAGAAGTCTCTAGGGTACAGCCCCTTTGAGCTTCTGTACGGTCACCCTGTGAGAGGACCTCTGAGTCTGGTGAAGGAGGGTTGGGAGAAATCCCATGGTAAGACCCCTCAGGATGTGTTCAGCTATGTGCTGGCCTTCCGCAACCAGACTCAACGCTTCAGGAAACTCGCTCAGGCGAACCTAGAAGCCAGCCAGGAGGAAATGAAAAGATGGTATGACCAGAATGCCACTCTGATCGAATTTCAACCTGGGCAGAAGGTGTGGGTGATGGCGCCAGTGGAGCCTTGTGCGCTCCAAGATAAGTGGACTGGGCCGTATGAGGTGGTGGAGCGCAAGAGCGATGTAACCTACCTGGTTAACTTTCAGTCTCCCAGGAACCCTTTGAGGGTCCTGCATGTGAACCGCCTCAAACCACACTTTGAGAGGTCGGATGTCACAATGCTCCTTGCTACAGATGATGGGATGGAGGAGGAGAGTGATCAGCTTCCTGACCTCCTGGCAGCCAAGGAACAGGATGGGTCAGTGGAGGGAGTGGTTCTCTCCCCCACCCTGACCCCAGAGCAGCAGAGAGACTGTCGCCATGTGTTGGGTCAGTTTGCATCCCTGTTTTCCCTGACCCCAGGAGTCACCAATTGGTGCGTCCATGATGTGGACACTGGAGATAGCCCCCCCTGTGAAACAGAAATTTTACAGGGTCGCTGACAAAGTCATGATCAGCATCAAGGAAGAGGTTTCAAAGATGTTGGCGCTGGGGGTGATTGAGCCATCCAGCAGCCCGTGGGCTAGTCCGGTGGTCTTAGTACCAAAGGCTGCTGCGCCCGGTGCCACCCCAGAACTCAGGTTTTGTGTGGACTACCGCGGGCTCAATGCGGTCACCAAGACTGACGCACACCCCATCCCCCGAGCTGATGAGCTTGTGGATCGGCTGGGGGCTGCCAAGTATCTCAGTACATTTGATTTGACTTCAGGGTACTGGCAGATTGCCTTAACTGAAACCAGACCCAGAGGGGCACTTCCAGTTCAGAGTCATGCCCTTTGGTTTGAAAAACGCCCCTGCCACCTTCCAGCGACTGGTCAACCGGGTATTGTCCGGACTGGAGCAATTCAGCGCTGCGTACCTGGATGACATTGCTGTGTTCAGCTCCCTTTGGGAGGAACACCTGCAACACCTCTGGGAAGTGTTGAAAGCTCTGCAGAATGCAGGCCTCACTATCAAGGCCAGTAAGTGCCAGATAGGGCAGGGATCTGTGGTGTACTTGGGACACCAGTTAGGGAGCGCCCAAGTGGCGCCCCTTACAGGCAAAGATTGATACCATTCTGGATTGGGAGCCCCCCAAGACCCAGACAGAGGTGAGAGCCTTCTTGGGACTCACCGGGTATTACCGGAGGTTTGTCAAAGGGTATGGCACCATTGTGGCCCCCTTGACAGGACTGACTTCCAACAAACAGCCCAAAAAGGTGATCTGGACTGATGCCTGTCAGACCGCATTTGAAACCCTGAAAGCTGCCATGTGCACCGCACCCGTGCTCAGGGCACCTGATTTCTCCAAGGAATTTGTAGTGCAGACAGATGCTTCAGAGCATGGGGTGGAAGCCGTGCTCTCCCAACTGAATGATGAGGGCGGGGACCAACCTGTAGTCTTCATTAGTAGGAGGCTACTCCCCCAGGAACAGAAGTGGAGTGCAATTGAAAGGGAAGCTTTTGCCGTGGTCTGGGCGCTGAAGAAGCTAAGACCCTATTTATTTGGGACTCACTTCCGTGTTCAGACAGACCACAGGCCCCTCAGATGGTTAATGCAGATGAGGGGAGAAAACCCAAAACTGTTGAGGTGGTCAATCTCCCTACAGGGAATGGACTTTACGGGGGAACACCGCCCTGGCACAGAACACGCCAATGCTGACGGTCTGTCCAGATTTTTCCGCCTTAGCGATGAGAACTCCCAAGGGGTTGGGTAGTTCCCCTCACTTTCAGCTGGAGGGGACACATGTTAGACCTGGCATCCTTGGCGTGGTTTCCCCTGACTTTCTAATCTCTACCTCCTATGTTTTTGACTCTATGCTGGATTACGTTTTTCTGGTTTAGATGCTTTGGGCACTTTGCCACTGCTGATCAGTGCCAAAGTGCAAGTGCGCCTAGTCGGGCCTGTACAGATGTAAGGGACATGCTGCAGTAGTGGATTACTGCCAAATTCGTTTTTCACTGTAGCAAGGCTACCTTGCCCATAGGACACAATGAGGGGGGGTGGGGGCCCATGGGTGCCTGCCTATCTTCCCCCAGGAACAAGATAGAAAATCCAAACCTGGTTTCTCTGGATTCAGAAATCCATAATACACCTGTTAGCATGGGTGGTTTTTAAATGTTGTGTCTGAAAATAGCACTTTTAGAAAGTGGCTAATTCCTTGTCCAGTCTACCTGTGGGCCTGCCTGGGTGTGCGAGTGAGAGGGAGTGTGACAGTGTCTGGGAAAGCTCCAGCCGTGGGATGATAGCTGGCTGCCCCTGAAGGTTTGGGGGAGGAGTGGTGCTGGGCTGTGCTCTGCCCTTTACGATACCGGCTCCCCTGTCTGCTGGATGACGGATGTCGCTGCCTCCCTGCTTCAAAGAGAGAGATTCCCCAGGACCGAGAGACTCATGCCGTCAGAGCCTGGACAAGGGCGACCCGTGCTTAAATCACACAAACCTCAAAGGCATCAAAGACAATTTTCTGTATAAAGGAAAGACCTGTGTACATTAGACTCAGACTACTTCTGACTGAAGAGGAGAATCCCTGCTGAAGAGGACACCGTAGGAAGACCCCAGGAACAGTGCTGCCATTGCTGTGTGTCTGGAAGCTGACCTGCTGTCTTGCCTTGTCCTGCCTAAGAGGGACCGTTGGGACTGTGCTGTGTGCTGGGTCCCCCTCCTGCCAAGAAGAACTCTCCAAGGGCTAGAAGAAGAGCTAGCCTCCTGGCCCCAGAGTCCAGGGACAAAGAAACTCTGCCGTGGTCATCGCCTTCCCCCCCCTCCTTGCTGTGTGCGGGGGAACGACTTGTGGGTGACTTGCATTGCCGAGAGAGAGAGGGTGCTGCGGGAGCTCGTGGGCTTGTATCCTCTCTCCCCAAGCTCGAACTTCAGACAGCATCGCCAGAGTTCAGGAGGCCGCCTTCCTGCCACTAAACAGGAGCGCCGTGGGCCCCTGACTCTGCCCGAGAAAACCCGACGTCCCCCGGGGCCCCCAACATCGAGATCTGCGAGGCACCGGGAGCCGAGAAGAAAAGGGGAGGCTCGCCCCAAATCGCCGCGCTGGGATTGGACAGCGGGCTCTGACCTCACGGCTGGGATTCCCTGAAGCCGCGCTGGGGTTGGCTGGAGGCCCGCCGCGTCACCGGCAAGCCGCGCAGGGATTGACTGGCGGCCCGCCGCGTCACCGGCAAGCCGCGTAGGGATTGGCTGGCGGCTCCTGCCTCACCCCGAAAAGGAGCGTGGATTGCCCCAGCGAGCGAGGAGGAATACCGGCCCCCCGAGACCCGGGAGCTGAGCAGCCTGCAGCTTTCCCCCCCCAGGTAACGTTCGAGTGTGGGACGAGTGCGAGCGCGTCCACCTGGGGGGAGAGGGAGGCCCGGTGTGTGTGCCTCGCCCGCGTCAGCCGGCGAGGGAATCTTCTACTGCCAAACTCCTCCCTGCACCCTCGTACTGGCACCAGAGTGAAGGGCGGTACCGGGTGGGAGGACTCTACCGTTGTCAACCCCAGCTCCGTAGCCCCCGGGAATGGCCGGTCACGGGGCAGTGCCTTCCTCTGTGTATCTAACCTCCGGATCCCCCTGAAGAGAGGGGCAGTCCTCTGGCCATTAAAGACTGATCGTGGGGGATACTGAGGTGCCCACGTTTTTGGCAATAGACTCCTTTTACCGTGTAAGAACACTTTCCACAAGAGAAGCTTATTTTATGTTGGTTTATGTCCGTTTTTAAGTCTGTCTCACAACATATAAAAATATTATTTTGATATCAGACCTGTGTGGTGTCCGTTTGTGGAGTTCATTATTAATTACTGAAGGTGTTGGTGCAAATACTTTACACATTGCCCTGGAGATAAGCCTGTCTGCTCTGCCAAGCTACCAAGGGGGTGAGCAGGGATTATCTTTTGACGTACATCCACCTTGCCTTGACTAGAGGAGAGGGTCCCTAGTTGGTCAGAGGCCGTGGCCCTACCAAGTATGGACCCTCAATTCTAACAGTAGTCGTATACCTTCCTCTAATAAAGCCATGTTGTTGCTCTGAAACCAACTTTTCCATAAAGGGAGAGAGACGACTAGCCAAGATCTTCGCAAACCATTTTGCATCAGTATTAATAAGAGAAATCGGGCGATACGATCCACAAGATGCAGATGGCTTGTTTTTCTTTAAGAAAAAAACATGTTTGTATTATCTCATGGAGGAGGCACCACACCTGTTTCTCCTATTTCCTTAATAATCCTACAAACAGTGGAGTTAGAATATTCTTGAAAAACTTTGTAGAATTCTATTGGGAACTGATCATCACCTGTAGCCTTTCCCATCGGAAGAGACACAAAAGCAGACCATATGTCCTCTACCGATATCTCCTGCTCTAATTGGGCAGCCTCCTGGTCTGTTAAAGATGCTATTTGAGCTTTATCTAAATAGCCAGAGATCTCCCCTTGGTCAACCATATTTGAAGGAGCATATAGGTCTTCATAAAAGAGAGAAAATTGTTCCAAAATCGCCCCAGGTCCAGTGTGACTCACATTATCTGCCCCCTTAATCTCACCAATCGTACTTTTAGCTTTTTTGTCAACAATTTTTATAGGCTATTACTCTCCCGACTTGTTCACTGTATTCATATTGTTCAGACCGAAATTTATTAAAGATGACTGCTGCCTTTTCCTTAATAATCCCTAATGCTTTATCCTTTGCTTCTACTAATTTCAAATAGATTGAACATTGATCCTCATCCTGTCTTCTGACCGCTTGGGCATGAGATAGTTCCAAGCCAGTTAAAATAGCCATGACCTCCTTAGCGACAGCCTCTTTAGCTTTATTCTTAGATAATATGAATTGCTGAGTAATACCTCTGACGTAAGCCTTCATAGAATACCAGATCATATATGAAGATGCCGTTCCAAGATTAAAACTCATAAATTCAGCCAAGAGTTTCCCCATATGTATAACATATTCATCCTCAGATAGTAAATAGCCTGGGAAAGAAAAAGGATGGCCTATTTTAGCACCCATTAACGCTTGGGCTGTTAATAATATTGGGTTATGATCTGATGTGATTTTAGGGCAGATCTCCATCTTTAACGTGTTCAACACCACATTGCTAACCCACGACATGTCCAACCTCGAGTATTGCCTATTTGAGCAAGAATAACATATAAAGCATGGGGAGTTTGGATAAAGGGCTCTCCAAGCGTCTTGTAGATCATGGAGCCTTGCCAATTCCAAAATTGCATTCCGCACAATCGGAATCCTGACAACTATTCGTCGAGAGGTTTTATCTAACCTCTGATCCATATTGCAATTGAAGTCTCCCATAACTATTAGTGTTCCCTGGAATTCGAGTAAATGAAGCATAAGCATATTAAAAACCGCTGGGTTGTCTATATTAGGCCCATATATTGCAACTAAGGCATATTTCATCCCATAGACCAATAGTTGAGCAATAGCACACCTTCCCCTCACATCGGCCATAACCCGCTCAATTTTATATTGCAAAATGTACTACCTAAAATAGCCACCCTTCTTATTGACACTGTTTGAGATGAGCAAACCACAGTATTGTACCCTAATTGGTTAAGCAGTGTCCGGTCCTTAAAGGCAATATGAGTTTCTGTTAACAAAACACAGTGAGGGTGGTACATTTTCAACTCTTCCCGCACAAGTTGGTGCTTACGAGTAGCATTCAGCCCAGATACATTCCAACATAAGAATCTGATCACTGCCATTCTATAACAATAAATTCAATTTGTGCAGATTTCTTCAAAAACCCTCGAAAAACCACTCCCCCTAAAGAAAAAGGTGTCTTGCTTGCATTTTCCCTTTGCCCAACATCCCCCTCCCCAACCCACACTTCCCAACCGCCAGCGTGTCTTAAGAAAGTAATCACCCCCCTCATTACTGTCAATAAGACAGCCTTTTAGGAAGTCCAGCTGCAGAGTGTCCCAAAAATAAAGATTAGAGAGAGAAAAGGGAGGGAATGAAAACGTATTTTCCCATCTCCTCCCCTCAAGCAATGCAGGCATGCAGGAAGACAAGAGTATGCAAAGTAAGTTTTGTCAACTCAGAATAACTATGCCAAAGCAAAAAAAAGAAAGTAGGCCCATGATTTCCCAGCTATTTCCCTGATTCCTGTTGCCAAGACCTCAGTACTTCCTGAGCCTCTTGCTCTGAAAACGCCCGCTTAGTATTACCATCCTTTGTTATCGTTAGGTGGCCAGGCTCCTGGAGATAGACCTGCGCCCATGCTGCTTTCAAAGGGTCGATAAGCTGCCGAAGTCTTCATCAGTGATCCATAGTATCTTTGCAGAAGTCAGATCTAAGAAACATTGAAAAAGACTCTGTACGTACTGGGGTAGTAGGTCTGGCTTTGATTGGTATTGCTTGTCGTAGTAGAAAATTACCTAAACATATAAGAATGGGTCTTGGAATGCAGCCAGGAGGTCTGTTAGTAACCAGTGGGAGCCTATGGGGCCGTTGTATTTGGCTATCCCAGTCCCAATCAGCCAGCTCTGGAAAGGAATTCTGGAACAGATCAACTACATATGCTCGACAGTCAGTCCCTTCCATTCCTTCTGGTACCCCAAAAACTGTCGATTTTCTAAATGTTCAACCTTCATCTGCATTGATCTTATTTGTGTCTCATGTACGGCCGTACTTTTCGATGTTTGACTCAAATGATCTTCCGTGCCAGATACTCTCTGTTGAAGCTCTGTGACATCAGAAGTGATAGAAGCTATCTGATCTTTCCCCTCTGCAAGAGTTGATCTGATGGTGGAACTGTCAGCTCAAGCCTCAGCAAAGTACACCTGAGCTTCTGCCCTTTGTACCTGTAGCATTTTAAATATTTCTTGTAACGAAGTATGCTCATTTTCGTGGCTAGAGCTGTCAATCTGGTGAGTCTGGTCAACAGACTCTCCCAAATATTGTTGAATGAATAACTCATTTGGCGAAGATGTTGGAGGGGAGAAAACCAGTGAACGTTATTGACTATTAGTGTCCCTGGTATCCTTACAGCCAGTAACATCGCCATTGTTACCCTTCTCTACCACTGAGGGAACTGGAAAAGCCTGAATGATTGGTAGGAGCAGTTCAGGACTTGAGCCAGATAATCATTAAATTATTTTCTTCACCTCCCCTTCTTTGTAACCCACTTGCCAAGCGGGCTGCTAGATATCCCAGATTTGGTGGTTTTAAGGGAAGTATCTCCTTGCTTATCACCAATCTTCTTCTTATTCTGTCTCTGAGCCCTTGATTTAGCAGTCCCTTTATTCTGTTTATTTAGCAAAGTTTCCTCCTCGCCATGTTCATTAGATTCATCGCAGCTAGCAGTTGTCCATTCATTAATAGCAGGACTTGCAGGACTTGGACCTTGCTGCTCTTCCTGAATCCCTGAATTAATTACTAAGATATCTGTTCCTCCAGCATATGAACAGCTAGAGCTTTGTTCCGAAGTTTGAGTAGGAGATTTCTTATAGTCCTCGTTTACACTAACAGTGCCCTGATCCACGTCACCAGATATTTCTTCTTGATTTTCAGAGACTATGCCATAGCCATCTTTATAGAAAGGTGTCGGCCTATATTGAATAGTCTGCGACATCTGGAGAAATTGTGAAAGTTGAATATCCCCAGGAGTCTCTACATTTAAAGTAAGAAGTTGGGCAGGGGCAGATACAGATGTAGACACAGCCAAGATCTCACCTAAGGCTGTAGATTCTGTTGATACTTTAGCTTCCCTAAATTCAATTAATGCACTCACCATATCCAACTATGGAGGATAAGTAGCTGCGCCCCCTGGATTAATCACAGACGAAGCCTTCCCAGACTGTAATACTTTTAAAATAGACTGACCTACCCGTGAAGCAGATTGTGTTAGGTCAGCCTTTTCTTCTTTATCTTCTCCTTCCTCATTTACATTTTCCGCAGCCCCTGTGCTGGCCAATACTGCTGCAACTCGAGCGCCAGCTCGCCCTCCTTTCACAGGAATTGATTTTGGAGGTCTCATGACCCAGACTTTGCAGCAAAGAATGTTGTTTAGCAGATTATGATCTAGTTGAGGAAGGAATCGCCTAGAACACCCAGAACAACCAGTGGCAAGAAACAAAACCTGGGTCCTCATTTGTGAGCCCTTGCGTCACTTTCACGCCGCTGGTGCGTCACTTTTAGTGACGCACCAGTGGAGTAAAAAATGTGCCTTGTTGGACCACATTTACAAAGCGACGCATCTAAGCAGATGCGTCACTTTGTAAACCCCTGCGCTACATTATACCTGCGTCAGGTATAATGTATGCAGAGGGGGCGTTCCCCCGCAAAAAGCCTCGTAATAGTGACGCAGTGAAATCTATGAGATTTCACTGCGTCACTTTTAGGACGCTGTTGCGTCAATCTCTTGCGCCTGCCTCACAGCAGGCGTAAGACTGACGCAAGCCCTTTCACATGGAGCTTTCCCCATGTGAAAGGACGCATTGCTGGAGTTGCGTCACTTTTGTGACCCATTCCAGCAATGCGTGACTTTTGCGCTTACAGAGACGTCAGAAATACTGACGTATCTGTAACTCCTTGCGACATGATGCGTCATACTGTAAATATGACGCATCATTGGTGTCGCAAGGAGGGCGCAATGGAAAGTGACGCATCGCTGTTTTCATGCAGCGATGCGTCACTTTTCATAAATGAGGCCCCTGGAGTGCAGTCCGGTCAGCGAAGAGAATCATACAAGCAGTTTATAATATCCTCAGCTATTGAATCAAATGTCAAAACCAAGCCCTTTCTCGTTTTTCTTCTTTTATAACTTCTTTTAGAGTTAGCCCATTAGTTCTACGATGAGTCGACACCACCACAGTCCGCTAATTCCAATTCCAAATCTCCACAGTGTCTCCTGACTTTTTCCCTGGACTCGCGGGGAAAAAAAGTCAGCACGGAGCATCACAAATGTACTGGAAGCAGGCTGGAAGCAGTCTGGAAGAGTATCCCTTTTTCCAGCTTTTTGAAGCTATCTATACTTATTTAAAGCTTTTAAATTGCCTATTCCTCATTATCCATTGTATTTTTGTCATTTTGGTCTCATTTTATTTATTAAAACGTTGATGGTTTCTAAATTAGCGTGGGATTTGTCTTGTGTTGTGTTTTCACTTTATTAGTGTTTGAGTTCTGCATAAATACCTAAAACAGTGTCTTTAAGTTAAGCCTGAGTGCTTTTGTGCTAAGCTGCCAGAGGGTTAAGCACAAGGTTTGGAAAGTACAAGTACAAGGTTTGAAAGATTGTGGTTGTTTCCTGAGAAGGGATTTCACCCCCCTCAATCAAAAACCCAGTTTATTGCCCAAAGGTGGTTATCAAGTTTAAGTTGTAGAGGGCTTCTGACAGTCTATTATTTGGAATTATTTGGGTGCCATCTGCATAATTGTTCCAGGTGAGATTGAATGATTTAATCATGTTTTGTAAGGAGTCTAGGTAGCTGATGAATTATAGAGGGGGTATGATGGGCCCTTGAGGGACCTCAATGTGTTGGGTGTGATGGTAGGTAAACTGTACTTTATCTGTCGCTAGGACGATAAGCAATCAATTTCAGAGCATTTTCAAATTACCCCTATATTATGAAATCGTTATATTAGTGTGTGGTGGTGGGCAGTGCCAAGTGCATTTGATCAATCCAGAAACCATATGGCTGCCACTCATTTCTTGCCCACTGTGAGTTTTAGATCACCTCAAATGATTTGATGGCTGATTCTGTGCCTCTATCAAGTCTGAAACCAGACTTTTGGTCTAACATTAAGCCAATTACTTCTGTAAAATGTGAAAGTTGGGTAAACACTGCTCTTTCAAATATTTTTCCTAAGAATAGGCCATTTGATATAGGCCTGAAATTAACTGGATGGGTCAAGGTTTTTCTTTTTGAGGTGGGGACTCATGTAGGAGGGTTTGAGCTCAGGTGTGAATGAACCTAGCTCTAGGGACTTGTTGAGTAAGCATTTATCTAGCTGCCCTGTACAGGCTGTGCGAAGGACATCTGTAAAGATTTTTGGGTCCCTGAGTTTGGGTACAGAGTGAGCGACTATGCCACTAAGGGCCCGATTCAGATCTTGGTGGATGGGTTACTCTGTCATAATGGTGATGGTTATCCAGTCTGTTCAAATATAAACTCCATAGGAAACAATGGGATTT
This sequence comes from Lissotriton helveticus, assembly GCF_964261635.1. Lineage (NCBI taxonomy): Eukaryota > Metazoa > Chordata > Amphibia > Caudata > Salamandridae > Lissotriton > Lissotriton helveticus. The sequence continues at coordinate 961,829,204 of NC_136068.1, read as the reverse complement.
ATATTTCGGTGGACGAGATATCTGTCACCATTGTGATGAAGTAATCTGTCCACCAGGATCTAAATCAGGCCCTCAGTCAGTTATAGAGAGTAGTCCAAAACTGCAGTACCCCAGGACAGCTCCAGGCCAGATGCAGAAAGGCAGCATTTTCAAAACTGCAGCAAAAGCACCATGCTTGTGGCTGAAGGCCCATCTTGTGCAACACAGCCGGTGTGCAATATGTTTGGTGGAGATATTTGACATGTAGGAGGCGGAGGCATTAATTGGGGGAGAGCATGCATGTGGTATTACAGCAATATTTCCATTTCTCCTTGGTCAAGTCCTCCCCAAAATCCTCCCTCTACCTCTCACAGACCCAGGGTTTGATAAAGGAGCCTTCTCCTGCATGGTTATGTACAGCCTGGTAATCAGTTTCCTAGGGGAGGGGCTAGTAATGACAGTATCGAGGCCATGCAAAGTTTCAGGCACTTGGGTGTGCAACTCCACAAGGGCTCCACAGCCTGTAGTAGAGGAAGGTATCTAACGGAGTACAGTTGGGGTGTGACTGACATCTTGTAAAGCAGGAACTCCACAGTAGAGTGCATATCTCCCAGTGTGTTCAACCTCAACCGCTTTAATTGTTGTACTATTTTCCCTCCTCTGCGGAGAGTGAAGGGTTATACATGAGGCTCAAGCCAGCGGATTAGAGGCAAGGCAACTTTGCCTTGTTTCTCAACCAGTTCCATGCCCATGTCATGCATCTGACTATATCAATTTCAGTAGTGGATCTTGTCAGTGTTGCACATTAGCTTAGTTTAGGTCCAGGGGCTGTCATTATTTGCTTCCACCGCAGCATTGATATGTATTGGGTACGGTGGAACTAATGATGAGCAAACAGGGCATGCACGCAGTAGTAGTATAATTCATTATCAGGGGCACCCAACCCTCCCTGCTCGGGGCGAAGGGTTAGTGTCTCGTCTTAGTTGTCCACCGGCTCACGTCAGTTGAATTATAAGGGAGCGCAGGTGAGTGGAAAATAATTTGGTGAGGGGCATAGGAATATTTATGAAAAGTAAAGAAATTTGGGGAGAGCTATTATTTTAGCAATCGCGAGTCTCTTCCGGCTAAGGACAAGGGCAAGTACTTCCACATAGGCATTCGCTCTTCCAGCCATGCCACAGCTCTCCCATAGTTTACTTGCCACTAGAGTGTCACATCTCTACTGATTGGGATCACCAGATATCGCACTTTCTCACTCGCCCATCCCAGGGAGAAGTCTATTGGGAATTGGTGTACTGTATCAGTTAGGGGGGAACTTACAGATTTCGTCCAATTAACTGAGATCCCAATTAAGCACTCAAAGAGTATAAATTGACGAGTATAGGGACAAAATCTTTGCACTGGGTTCCTGATGTAGACAGTGACATAATCAGCAAGCATAGATACCACAAGCAGCCAGGCCAGGTAGTTGGTGCCATGCTCAGAATGGTGCTGTCTGAGCCCTGCCACTAGGGGTTCTACAGCGATTGCATATAGAATCGGGTAATGTGGGCAACCCTGCCTCATCCCTGTGCTAATCAGTATGGGGTTTGATATCATACCAATAATGTGCAGCTGAACAGTGGGTAGCATACAAAGGAGGGTAATCCACTCGAGGAATGCAGGACTGAACCCTGAGCTTAGGAGCAGCACAAATAGAGAGAAGAGGTTATACAAGCTAGAGGACACTGGAACAGAGAATGTGGCCTAACAGCTAGGGTGATCGACCTCCAATCAAGGGAACCAGATTCGAGTCTCAGCAACGGCACTCAAAATCCTGTGATTCTGTGCAAATCACTTAATCTCCCCGTGCCTAATAACAATGAATGTGTCCTTCTGTAATGCAGCTGGCACTCATGTAAAGCGCTCTGATACCTGATACCTTTGGGTCAAGTTTGCGCTATATAAAACTCTTAAAAGCAAAAAGACAAAACAAGTTCTGACTGGTCTGGATGAACTAAGGTAGGGAACAGTGTTAGCAGCTTTGCTGCAAGCATGCATGCTAAGACTTTATTATCTATGTTAATCATAGATAGTGGTCGGTAGGAATCACATAAATTGGGTGGCTTGCCAGGCTTCAGGATTGTGATTATTAGAGCCTCACGAAGAGAGGAGGGTAATTGAAATGATTGTCTAGCCTCCTTAAAACCGCCTACAAGTGCGGATCCAGAAGATCAATGTATTTGTTGTAAAATTGGGCAGTCAGGCCATCTAATCCAGGAGCTTTGTCTCAGGCTATACTAGGGATGGCCAGAGTGACATCTTTACTGAAAACAGTACTTCCAAGTACTGCCCATGTCCACCATCCAGCTGTAGCAATTGAATGGAGTCAAAGTAGGCATTAAGCCTGTCAGGCGGGATATCGCCAGTGGAAGCGTAAAGAGCGTTATGATAGTGGAGCATTACTTAGGCGATATTCTCTGAGGCGTGGCAAGGTTCCCAATTTGGTTTAAATCGTTCAGTTATACAGGAATTTTTCCAGTTCTTGTTTAGCAGGGCTGCTAGAGTCTTATTCGCTCTGTCTCCCTCACCATATCAGCTTCCTCCTGCCTCCTTATGTAGGAGTCCAGCTCACTTTTGGTGGAGTCCTCATATTCTGACATTTTGTCCCCTATCTGCGCGAGACATGGGACCTCTGACTTCTCAAAGAATTGAAGCTTCAGATCTCAAATCTTGCGCTCTAGTGTCTTCAGCCATACACCAGAGTGTTTTGATATGCAGATACCCATGATGTAAACATTGAACGCCTCTCAGAAGAGGCCAGGTGAGGTCACTGATACAACATTGTGATCAAAATATTTGACTATGGCACCACGTGTCTCGGCCCTGAAGGAGGAGATCCTCTAGAGCGTGTACATGCAACCTCCAAGTCAAGGCCTGGCTGGATGCACCCAGCAGGGTCTACAAGAGGACCTCTGATGTACTATCATAAATCTTGCACGGCAAGTGATCTTCATCCTTAATATAACCAGAGAGGTTTGGAGTAATCAATCAGTAGTCAATGCGTGACCATGTTCCGCAGGAGGTAGTCACACAGGTGACATCGATGACAAGTAGGTGGCGGACGTGAAAGATGGCTACTAGCTCTTGATCAGTGAGGAGTGTAAGCAAATGTTCAGCTGTGCTGGGGTGCAGCCTAACAGTAGACAGTGATTTGTTCAGATGTGGGTCCAGTACCAAATTAATGTCCCCTTCCCAGATCACTGTGGTAGTGCCCAGGGCCATGATTTGGCCCCACAGTGCAATGAAAAATTCAGGAGAGTCATGGGCATATGTTTAATAACCATCAGAGCCCCATGATTAAGGACATATCGTCGATCAGTTTTGCATATCACTTTTAGCATCAGCCATTGAGTCCCTTTGTGCATGAGAATCGCTGTGCCTCCCACACAGGCTGATAAGGTGAACACATTGGACTCAACTATCGAACCGTCTGTGAGTCCTCATGAGGTGGAGCTCTTGCAGCATTTCAACATCCGCAGCATGCCTGCGGAGACATGCAAAGGTTTGCCGCACCTCTTAGGAGGCATTCATACCACATGTATTCTAGGAGATAAAAGTGATATCCCTCACGGCGGGTGTGCTAGTGTCAGGATCTGAGCAGTTGGCCGAGTAAGACCTCCTGTCAAGTGCGTAGAGCCTAAGCTATGTAAGCGAGCGAGCACCAGGATAAGGATTGTATAGTGCAGACAACTGTAGTATTTGGGAACTAGTATACGACAAACAAACCCCCAACTAGTTGAAGAATACCACTCACCCAAAAAACATTGAAAATAAAATAGAGCCAACTAGAAATCATACTTGAGGGCATCACCGTGAGGCGGGAGATCTCTCAATCCTCACGAGATGTTGGTGGCCCGATGTACCAGTGTTCTCAGACTATGGAAGGAGAATGTCAACTTAGTCATCAATGCAGCTGGTGGGATCATTGGTGTCCTGAGAGGCAGCAGCTATTGAATCGTGTGCATGTTTACAGCAAAACTTCAGACTAAGCTTGTGATCCATGAAGTAATCGGTTTTACCCACACACACACACACAGGCAAAGATTGACATGCAAGCACACACACATAAACACACAGGTAAAGATTAACATGTAAGAGCGCACACACACACAAAGGCAAAGATTGACATGCAAGCATGCACACACACAGAGGCAAAGATTGACATGCAAGAGCGCACACATTCACAGGGGCAAAGATTGACCTGCAAGGGCGCCTATACACAAAGGCAAAAATTGACTTGCAAGCTCACACACACACAGGCAAAGATTGACTTGCAAGCACGCGCACACACACAATTTCACTTACAAATGGTGAATCCTAATAAAGCTTTCAATACATTTGGTTAGAAAACAATGAATCTAAAATGACTACTATATAACTCAACTGCAAGAACGTTCTAAAAATATCAATTGCAATGATGTTTCTTAAAACCGACTGAAGCTTTTTAAATATACCGTGAAATCATTTTACTTACAGTGTGAATCCTCCTGTAATAGTCAAGCTTCCGAGGACCGGTTTCTGGCATTACAGCCGTCTTCAGCCCGGCTTGCTTGAGTCCAGTGGCAAAGTGAGCAAGGGACTCACGTCTGAGCATACCCTGCCACACTTATGGTGGCCAAAAGCGGTACAAAAGGGGGTGGTGATGGACGGAGCATCTGAACCAATCAAAAACTCACACCCAGTCAAAAGATCTGGGTTTAATCCATCACCGTTCTTTAGCCCACTCTGCCACCCCAGTTCAGACATGGCTATATGCAAATCAGTCTGACCCTGTGCCTCATGGGAACAGTCCAGCCCGAACTGACAAGCCATGCCTTCCCTGGATCGGAAACAAGCTTCCGAGGACCGGTTTCTGGCATTACAGCCGTCTTCAGCCCGGCTTGCTTGAGTCCAGTGGCAAAGTGAGCAAGGGACTCACGTCTGAGCATACCCTGCCACACTTATGGTGGCCAAAAGCGGTACAAAAGGGGGTGGTGATGGACGGAGCATCTGAACCAATCAAAAACTCACACCCAGTCAAAAGATCTGGGTTTAATCCATCACCGTTCTTTAGCCCACTCTGCCACCCCAGTTCAGACATGGCTATATGCAAATTAGTCTGACCCTGTGCCTCATGGGAACAGTCCAGCACGAACTGCCAAGCCATGCCTTCCCTGGACCGGAAACAAGCTTCCGAGGACCGGTTTCTGGCATTACAGCCATCTTCAGCCCGGCTTGCTTGAATCCAGTGGCAAAGTGAGCAAGGGACTCACGTCTGAGCATACCCTGCCACACTTATGGCGGACAAAAGCGGTAAAAAAGGGGGTGGTGATGGACGGAGCATCTGAACCAATCAAAAACTCAGACCCAGTCAAAAGATCTGGGTTTAATCCATCACCGTTCTTTAGCCCACTCTGCCACCCCAGTTCAGACATGGCTACATGCAAATCAGTCTGACCCTGTGCCTCATTGGAACAGTTCAGCCCGAACTGCCAAGCCATGCCTTCCCTGGACCGGAAACAAGCTTCCGAGGACCAGTTTCTGGCATTACAGCCGTCTTCAGCCCGGCTTGCTTGAGTCCAGTGGCAAAGTGAGCAAGGGACTCACGTCTGAGCATGCCCTGCCACACTTATGGCGGCCAAAAGCTTGACAGAGTAGACATTGACCAGTTCTGGGGTCATCGTTTCCACTTTGGGCTGCCCTTGGTTCTCTCGCAGCATATTGCTGTTTGACCACTTTGAACCCTCAAAACCCCAATCCTTTGATAACCGGGGTTTTCCGTCTGCCCATAGTGTGGCATGGATAGCACAGACTTGCATTTTTCCTCAGGTCAGGTACGGTGTTGTCAATGAAGGCCTTTCACAACACTTCACTGGTGTGCTTGGGGGCGATCACCTTCATTTTTTGGAGTAGCTCAGTGAGCCCCCCCGCCCAAAGATCATGCTTCATTTAAGTACACACCTAGTAATAATGCAGCCCGTTGCCCAAGGCTGAACTGAGAATGCAAACCAGCAATGCCAAATAAGTTGGACCGGCCTGGGGGGGAGGGGATAGGGGGGTGCTGCTGCTTTTGTGACAGTGGGCCAATTGCTGCACTGCTGCAAAACCGTCCCCCAGTAACAAACAAGGCCCCCAATGCTCCAAAACTGGCCCCCACCCTTCCGGTCCACAAGGGAAAACACCTGGTGCCCACTGCAGCCAGTCCGGCCCTGCCATTGCCATGATATCCAGAACAAACAAAGGTTCTAAATTTGTAATAAGGCGGAAGGGTATCTGGCATATTTTTGAAGGAGTAACCCATCTGCGAAATGCTAAATATGGCCCTAAATTGTGTCTCAGCACTTGAATTATAGGTGCTATTAGTGGACAACTCGACTGACACAAACATAATCAATGCCGAATGATGAAATGCTAGGCATACACAATACCTACCTTCCTACTTAAAAAAAAAAAGTCACTTTATGAAAAGGAGGCAACGCTTCATGCAGAGAACTGCCTGAGAGGCACTTCTGTCTCCTTCCCCAGCCAAGCTCCGCACCCAACAAAATACAAGGACGTGCTGAGGCAGCAGCAGATGTCCTGGGGTGTTTCACAAACTTTAATGAATATTGGCTGCTTAGAGCCTCTTAAGACAAGCTGGAAACTCAGGGCATGGATTGCCAGCTCCCCTTCCCTGCCACCATGTGGTATTGACTGTACACACATGGCTGTGATAAGGGGACCAATATCATGTGACAGAGAGTAGTACCATGTGAGTTGGCAGGTTTACCACTATGATTCAGATGCTGCTGTGAACAATAAGACAATGACACTCAATTGTTTCTTAAAACATTGACAGCTGAGGACACCATTATCAAGCAAACCTGCCTAGCTTGACTCCAGAACCGGATGCCAGAGAACCTTTTAATGCTAAACCCCCAGCAACACAATTTACCTCTTTTACCGAGACCCTCTAAAACTTGAGGGGATCTCATTTATACTCTCATCCGCTAAAAAATCCCTTGGGTTCTTGCTGGATCCTGCCTTCACTCTAATCTCCTGTTAGATTTGGGGGTCTCTGGTTGCCACAGGTATGCACTTGTGACAAACAGGGACCCTCTCCTCTAGTCAGGGGAAGGGATCTACTCCTTAGAATAACCCCTGCTCACCCTCTAGGTTGTGTGGCGCGAGCAGACAAGGCTAATCTTCAGGGCGTTAAGTTAGTTAAGCATTTATGACCACATACAGTAAACACAATGACCCACCACAAATGGACACCAGGCATAAGATTTGTATAAAAAATACGTAGGCTTTATATAAAAATAAGTAGATATGCAGGGTTATCACAAGACCAATATAATGATTAAGAATGAGGCCACCAGATTGTAAAGAGGCAAAAAGTTCTTTCAAAAGTTCTTCAGTTTGGTTTAAGCTGCTTCCATAAATTGTAGGGTACAAGCTCTGTTCTGTTTTAGCAGTGTTTCTCACTGCTGGGCGCTTCGTAGTGTTCCTGTACGCTGTGTGCGGTAATCAAGGAGCTGCCTCGCCAACCCTCACACGCCCCGCGGACACGTTAGCTTGAGGTGCGGCGCTGGGTGCGAGGCGTACAGCGCCGTCAGGATCGATGCGCACAGAGATGCGGGAAAAACAGAACGTTGCGGACCCCGAGTCCGTTGTAGACTCGCTGTCGAGCTTGTGGATCTTACTGTGTCTTGGTTTGGGCGCTGTAGATACGGCGCTCAGGTCCGCACGGCGTCCCTGGTGGGGACGATGCGTACTTTCTCAGTACGCACCGACTGACAAGCGTACCTTGGGATCTTTTGACGGCTGGCAGCTTCCGGCAGGTAGGCGCTGCACAGGGCCTTCAGTACGGACCGTACTGGGGGTCACTTCAGGGTGGGGAGCAGCCAAGTTCAGGTGTTAGAGGGCAAAGTGGGGCGGCCGGGTACGTATCAAAGTACGGGCGGCCGTCCGAGGCATAGGATCGCGCTCCAAGCAGAATTCCAGTGGGAGGGGCGAGGGAGCACACCACGAGTCTCCAGTGGCAGGCGAGGTGACAGGGGAGCAGGCGGACCGGCCAGACGGGTAGAGAGCGACTCGGTAAGGGCGGCCAGGCTCCTGAGTGTCACGGCCCTAGGAGGGGGCGAGGGTGCACAGGACTCAGCTCTGGCGGGAAGGAAGCACACGGCTCGGTCAAAAGACGAGCGAAGGCACAGTGAGCCCAATGGTCCTGGGGCTTAGGTCAGGGGGCAAGCTCAGATCAAGCCCTTGGAGATAGTTTCAAGCACAATGAAGCAAAGTCCTTTCTGGTCTTTTCCTCTCCTTCCTCAGCAAGGCACCACTGCGGGCCAGTCCTTTAGATCAGGGACAGTCTTTCCTCCTTCAGCTTCTTCTTGGTCTTTCTAGTTGGGCAGAGGTTCTTCGTGGTAAAGCAGGGCTCCTACATTTATACTGAGTTTCTTTTGTCTTTGCAGGCCATCGGGCCTGAGCCTGGTTCAACCCAGTTTTGGAGCACTCTGTTTACAGGAAGCTGCCTTCTTCTTTCAGGGTGCAGGGCAGGGACATCAGACGTTCCGCAGGAAGTGGAGCCAGCATTGTGGTGGCAGAGCACAGCCCTATTCAGAGTCAAGGGGCACTCCTCCCACCCATCCTGGGGGTAATCCCTCTATTCACCACCTGGCAGCCCAGACTGTCTACTGGAATTCCCCAGCCCTGTCACTCACAGAAACCAGACAGCAGATACACATCCTAGCAGAGGCGAGCTGAAATGGTCAGGCAAGCAAATGCTAACTTTCTAAAAGTAGCATTTGCAAACACAGGATATTAAAATAAACTTTACTAAAAGAAGTATTTTATTATTCTGAGTTCAGGCATACTAAACTTCACTTTCTACCATGTTCCCTGAGCCTGCTGGGATTATAGAGTGGAATAATTCCAGCAGCCCATTCTGGCCTATGAGAACAGGTAGCCTTACAATAGTGAAAAACGAAAATGGATGTAATTCACTATTAGGACATGCCACACACATCAGGGCTTGTCCTACCTTATGCTTACAATGCATCCTTCCCTAGGGCCTACCATAGGGGTGACTCACATGAAGTAAAGGGAAGGTTTTAGAGGCTGGCAAGTGTGTGCACTTGCCCAGCCAGCATGACAGTACCAGACTGCATGCAGGTTCTGCAATGGCAGACCTTAGACATATTTTAAAAGGCTGCTTCTGTGGGTGGCGCAACCAGCGCTGCAGGCCCACTAGCAGTATTGTATTTACAAGCCCTGGCACTCCTGGTGCACTTAACTGGGAACTGACAGTAAATCAAATGAGCCAATCATGGAAATCAATTACAGGTACACTTTACATTGGGAGCACTTGCACGGTAGTGCCCTGAGCAGCTAACACCAGCAAAACATCTGAGGCACATCAGCAATAAGTGGAAGGGAGACTCACGCCAAGGTGCCAGGTCTAACATCTCCCACATAAACAAGATGGGAAAAACTGGCAAATTTCCATCTTCACCCAAGAAAACGATTTGCCAGTTAATTCCCCCGACCAGCTAAGAATTTCCCAAAATGCTTTGGTTAACTCAACATTGGACATCATGAAGGCAAATCTGGAAGTGACTTCCAAAGCATCCATTGCAGCACCAAGGTAGTGACTCACTCAGTGGCCAGGCTCATCTCTACCCCATGCACATTTATGCACATCACTACTGCACTGTGCAGTCTCCACTGGCTCCCCGTCATAGTGGGAATTAAATCCAGACTCTACTTTCAAATTTACAAAGCTATCCTCTGTAATAATCTGCCAAAACTAGTGGATTTTGTCCTACAAATCAGGTGGCACAAGACAACTTAGAGGTAGTGTGAACACCAAATCTTAAATAAATTGTTCTGTGAGAGTGAAGTTTTATTCAGCTCAATGACGAGGGAGCTACTGGAGCTCCAGCAAAATGTCTGACAAAACTCTAAACAGTGTAAGCAATAGTCTTGGGCACATTTTTAAAAGTATTCACTCCACCACATTTTTTCATATCATTGCATCTCTGCCTGATTGGGTGGGCCTGTGGAATAACCTCATCATCTTTGATACCAAAGAATTGGCCAACGCAACCATTCTTTCTGGATCTCTCCACTCCCCTTCTTCATTTATCTTGCAACCATTTTGCTCTCAATCCTGCTTCTCATCCTGTCCTGCATCGTCCTGAATGTTCCTTACCACTTTCTTTGTATATTTGGCACCCTGGGGGCAGCCACTGCTGTAAATAGAGCAGCGTTCTCATCAAAGCATTTAATGGGTAAAACCTGCTCCCTCCGCCTACAAAATTATTTCTCCTCAACACTTCGTCTAACCTTCCGCGATGTGCAGCATATTTCACAACAGCTATCTGAGATGACATTTTACAGAGCTCACAACAGATCTAATGCTTGAGGACCATTGGGTATTAAAAAATACCAGCAGATGTCATACACCCCCTCTGCAGCTTAAGCTGCCCGTAATCATGCACCCCACCAAAACCATAAGGCGAATCAGTACAAACTGTCACATTTAAATTCTTTCTTCAACAACATGTGCTTGCGAGAACGATCAATTCTGCAGCTTCTCTTGATTGTACGTTTGCTAAAGAAGAAGAATAAATCACTCTGTCAGTGGTGCAAGAAGCATATGAGGCACTTACATTTTCCTGCATTCTCTCTTAAAATTGAACCTCTACAAACAACACAATAACATAATGCTCCAAGTATTAATTTTTGATATCAGGACGGGATTTTGTGCTCAACTCTTTCAACTGTATACAGTAATGATCTACTTCATCATCTTGCTGGAATGGCATAGGCAACAATATAGCAAAATTCTAATTCCTCTTGCTTTTACAGATATGGGAATAACAAGTAAAGATTTTTCATAATGTTTAAGTTGGGCATTTGTCAAATGTTGTGTTTAACAAAATGTCAAGTGAGTGTGGTACATATAACGTTACTGGATGTCCCAACACAATTTTACCAGACTTTTTCACAGCCACTATCCCTTCAGCCATGGCTCCCTAGCACCCTGGGAGAGCTGTCACTGCAGAATTCAAATAAGCTGAAAAATATGCAACAGGGCTTTATTGATCATCATGGCATCAACACAAAGGAAATACAAGGAGATGATGGACGGAGCGCTGAAACTTTTCAGACACTCGCCCCCAGTCACAACTCCTGGTTGAATCCATCATCGTTCTTTAGCTCAGTTCGTCACCTCAGTTCAGACCCAGCTATATGCAAATCAGTGTTGACTCTGTGCCTCATGGTAACAGTTGAGCCTGAACTGCCAAGCCAGGTCTTCCCTGAACCAGTAACAAGTATTCTGGGACCGGTTTCGGGGTAACACCTCTCATCAGTCAGGCTAGCTTGAATCCAGTAGCAAAGTTAGCAAGGGATCCACGTCTGGGCATAGCCTGCCAACTTAGGGAGAACAAAGCAAACACAGGGAGATCATGGACAGAGCGCTGAAACGTATCAGACACTCACCCCCAGTGACAGATCTATGTTGAATCCATCATCGTTCTTTAGCTCACTTCACCACCTCAGTTCAGACCCAGCTCTATCCAAATCAGTCTTGACCTTGTGCCTCATGAAAACAGTCCAGCCCGAACTGCCAAGCCAGTTCTTCCCTCGAATGAAAATAAGTATCCAGGGACCGGTTTCGGGTAACACCCCTCATCAGCCAGGCTAGCTTGATCCAGTCAGCACAGACAAAGAGCACTCCTTCCTCTTAGTCCAATATAGGGAAAATGATTTATCAAAATCTGGTTGGGCCTCGTGATGAACTCTAGGAATTACTTTTGATACCCCTCCTAACAGGGAACCGGATTGGAGATTTCCTTCCTTGCAATTATTGCAGGAGTTGGGCTAAGAGGGAAAAGTTTGGAATCCATTGACCATGCCATACCAAAGAACCCCCACACCTCTCTCTCTCTGTATGGCGGAGGGCTATCTGCAACATAGCTGTCATTCTCTCTTGGGGCACATACCTTGTGCCTTTCTCTAATTCATGACCTAAATAGATCACTTTAGATTGACAATATTTGAGTTTTTCAATCAAGACCTTATGCCCTCCTAAGCCAAATAATTAATCAAAGCCATAGTATTCCATTTGCATTAGGGGTAGGTGTAACATGTAATTTTGTGTAGTGTAATCACATGGAATTACCTAAAAAGTGTACGAGATTATGTGGAATTACTCAAGGAAAGTAGATCTGTCTTTAGCGCTATTTTCTTAATGGAAAAATGCCCCCTCATGTCCAAAATGGACGCAAGGATGCATTTCCCACTAATAAATAGTGCTAAATGCAACAGAACACAAATATCAGCATGTGCAGCAGCTCCTCCTTGCTAAATGTGTTTTTGGGTAGGATTTTCCTCCCACTTACTCCTAGCATTTGTTTCTTAGCGTAAAATGCACCCTTGTGTGCAAAATTAAACCAAGTTTGCATTTTGTGATCAGAAATTAATGCTAAATGTAAAACAAGATGAACAGCAGGAGGAACAGTCACTTGCACTCGCTAAATTATTTGTTTCTGTGCTAATTTCTTCCCAAATAACTCCAAATTACGCAAGCGTGCGTATTTTCATAATTATCCATAGTTCCTATTCAAACAATAATGCGGAATTACCGAAATTACTATGATTACTTTGGCATAATTTAAACTACTCTCTAATTTGCATGCCTCCCTCATAAATAAGTGAGGCAACAAACAAGTTATTGATATACTGAACCAACACTGATCCATGAGAAAGATGCAAAGATTATAGATCCTTGTTAAGAGTTTGCGAGAAAATAGACAGTGATTCAGGATACACTTGTGGGATTCCCTGGCAACAAAACCACATATTTGAACGTTAAAGCAAATCCAAATTGGCTGTCTTTGTGTAAAGGTATTGAAATAATGCAGAACAAAGAGGTATGACAGTAAACCAATCTATGATGCAGGCACTTGTGACATATTCATGACAGGGTTTGAGACAATGGGGAAATTGGGGATCCCTATATTTATAATTACTCTCAAATATTTTGGACAATCCTCCAAGATAACCCATCAGCTTTGCATACAGGGAGAATGGGGTGGTGCATGGACTTGATTCTATTTCAAGTCCCTGTTAAACAAACACAATGGTGCCAGTTTATCTTCTGCAATTGCTGCCTAATCACCCACAACAGGGATACATTTCTGCTTTACCATCTCAAATCAAGGACATCTGCAATAAAAACAAATCCTTCTCTAGGGACTATATCACCACCTAAAATGCTTGGAGGGCCGCAGCAGCCCCACCAAGCATATTGTGGCCTTAAGACCACTGCAACTCCGCCAGGATTCTCTAATGGACCGCCATAGTCATAATAAGCCCCTAACTCATAAGACAAAGCTGGATTCCTTATCCTTAAATGGCTCATCATTATATTTCAATTCTTCTATCCTCTTATAGTGTGATAGGATCATACACATTCATCAGGAAATTATTCACTCCAATATTGGGGCATGGCCAGACACAGCAAGACGGCGGACGCCTGTCAGCACCAAAATCCACAGCCAGCCTGTCCCTGGCTGCTTCTCAAGGAAAGGCTGGTGCAGCATGTTTACTGTCAGGGTTGATCCTAGGTGTTGAGGATGGCCGGAGGAGCAGTTTTTGCAGCTTTGGCATCTTATGGCCAGAGTCGCATGGCCCACAGGGCTGCCGCTGAGTGAGTTTAGACCGCAGGCAACCCAGGCAGGACAGATACCACAGCCCCCCATCTATCAGTTCTATCAGTTTGAGGGCAGAGACACCCTTGGCTTGCTCGCAGCTTCTGCGGTTAAGTGAGATTTTGTGATGCACTGCAGACCATGGAGGCCTGGGCTGCAGCTACAGGAGTGGCTGCTGCCCTCCTGGAAGGAGGTGCATAATGGACGCAGGGTCCTCTTCCCCATCACCTACCGCTGGTGCAGATGAATGTTTGAGGAGGGGGGGTCTGTGGACCCAGGGTCCCTCCCCCCGCATGCCAGACAAAGTCACAGGCACTGAACAAGATATATTAAAACTCCCCCCCCCCCCGCCATGCACACACTCTATGCTTGCTGTGGGTTGCAGAGGGGGCAGATATCTCTGCTGAGACCTGTAAACACACACTGACCTAGGTGCATTGGGGATCCCCCTCCATTCCCCATGATAGGGAGGACCCTCATCTGCTATTGCTGGCCTCTATATGAGGGACACCGGGCCAGAGGAAAGACCAAACCTCCCTGTGTTTCTGGGTTTAAGGCGGGTCTCTCAGAAACAAAGACCTCTTACAAAGCAGACTGCCTAAGGGCATTATCTACAGTCCTGCACCACCCATTGTTGATCCGCCCAGCTTGTGATACTGCACGTGCCTCCCTGGACCCATTAGCACAACCTGCCTGTTTGCGGGAATGGTGGGTCGCAGCTCCCCCGGCACCCCATTGCCTGGAGCATCGTAACAGACTGTGAGAGCATGATTGTGCACACATTGTGAGTGGGATGCATGGGACTGGTAAGCCTCCCCTTGATGCCTCCGTCCACTGAACCTCAACTCTGATGGTGCCTACAAAAATGTCCCCAGTCGTGCCAGACTTTATGGATGCCAAAGACACACTTCTTGAAATCATTGTGATGCCAGATTGGACCTTGGTGACAGGGTGGAGGCCAGTGGCAGAAGGGCTGGTCCTGCAGAGAGAAGACCAGCGTAAACTCTAGCACAAATTCATACAAAACAATCAGCCATACAAACTCTACAACCTACAACTGTGGGCCTTGTCAGCCAGATCATACAGCTCTCCAACAAAGTCTACTTTCTAGAAAAAGGAGTGGAAGACTCTGAAGGCAGATTATGTCTCACTAACCTACATATAGTTGGCTTGCTGAAGGGCGTGGAGGGCGTTGTCCCCCCCCCACATTCTTTGAAACTTCGCTGTCCACCTCTGTAGTGCCTACAGAACTGTCCCTCTCTTTCACAGTGGAGCGGGCCCGTTGGTGTCCAAATTTCTGAACAGAGATCTGGTTGTGATCGTTCAAGCCACTAGGCATTTGGGCCACATCACCTATGACAAATCATGGATACTACTCTTCGCGGACTAAATGCTGACAGTCTAGCTTAAACGGTTTTCCTACATGGGGGTGAACAAGAAGCTACAGGATGCCGGACTCACCTATTCTTTGCTGATCCCTGCCAGGCTCAAAACCGTTGTAAAACAAAAGACTTTCTTCTTCAAAGAACCTGATGATGCCTGGGTTTGGAAAGAGGAGAAATGTTACAAATCATCGGAATGGGAGCCCCTCACACCACGCCAGTGGCTCCGCCCCCCCGGTCCCAACACAAAGGGTGTCATTTGCAGGAGAGGATAAATCCCACTGCCTGTGCACCAACACCAGCACAGGTGCAAAAAGAACAGATCCGTGCATCGACTGCTGTGACTAATATCTGAGGCCAGGGGGTGAGCCACACAATGGATAACTCAGGAGAAGTGCATACTGGGCAGTAGCTGGACTCTTCACATTGGACCCACTCATTAGTATCTGGTCGCAAAGGGCAAAAGACATTATCTGACTGTAGATGGGGCCCTTACAACTTCAAGTGACTGTGAAGGGTGGCTACTGGGGGATGTGCAACAGACATTGGTCCCGCACTGCTTTTCTTGGTCTGCCTGATGCAGGTGGGTATTTGGATGGTGAGGGCACTGTACTCATGTGGTGCCCACCGACACCTGCTGCATGACTGAGGAGATAGCCGAGATTGAACCAACACATCGCTCGGGAACTTAATCTATCCCTCTGGCAGGTGTGCCCTTGTGCCAAGCCAGGATGCGTACATCCACACTGCACCATGGATACCTGTGGGACGTACCCCCCTTTTTTTCAGTATACCTCACTAATACACGATTGGCAACCCACGCTGCAAGGCTGCACCCCCTCCCCTTTTCTTTTCCATGTTGGGAAACCTGTGGCTCTTGGCATGCTACCCTATGTTTACATTTTGCTACTGAAACATAATGTTTACTGTTTGGGCAGCCAGATGTTACTCTGTCACCTCGGGAGTGGGAGTTGGGTAACTTATTCTTTTTTCCTTTTGAGCCTCCAATCACATGCACATTGCAGGCTGCATGCCTGTAGCCTGTCCAGGGGTCCGCTTTCCGTGTGGTTAGGTCAATGCCACCTACCTCTCTCATCCCCCTGTCTGTAGATCCCGACATGGTTAAGCTATTGCTCATAGTATGGAATATTCAGGGTATGAACATGGCCAGGAAATAGCACTCTATCCATCAGTACCTCAAGAGTTGGGGGGCCCATGTAGCTTTCTTGCAAGCAACTCACATAAGCAAAAGAGAAGATCTCAGACTCCAAAAACCCAGTACGTTTTTTTAACTATGGGAAGTACGCGCGGCTCATGGTTCTGCAAGTCTGACCACCATGTTCACTGGAGTGTGTACTTTCCTTTTTAGGTTTTGCTGGCAATGCGTACGAAGTACGCATGCGCTAGCAAAATCCTTATGTTTCTCTGTTCGGTCGGGTATCCCGCCCCCTCCTCGCCCCCTCCTCCCATTGGCTAGCTCCATAAATGGAGGCTAGCCATTGGGAGCCGGATCTGTCCGTCAAAGGCCGGACCAGATTCGGGGGCGTTCCCGAGAATTTTTCTCTTTTGGCCACGTCATGCAGCGGTGGGCGGGGCTTTTTTTCGGGCTCGTCGAGGTTTGTTTAGGCCATTTTGCGGCCGACCGCCGGCCGAGGAAGTCCAGGTGAGTCTTCCCTTTCCTGTCCCCCCTCCCGCTGTTGGTTCGTTTCCTGCCCCCCCCCCTGTCAGTGTGTGGCCGTTCCCGCCCCCCTCCCGCTCTCCGTGCCTTTCCGCCCCCCCTCTGCCCCCCTGGCAGCCGAACGCTCTTCAGGGTTTGCTCCACGCTCCCCCCCCCCTGCACCACTCTCCATACTTCTCCTCCCACCTCCCACGCCGTCCTTTCTGCCCCCCCCCTTTTTTTTTGGGCTTCATTCCCGCCACCCTTTTAAATTAACGGAGCTTCAAAGGGATCTGGTTCCCCGCCCACTGCTTCCGGCCGTGACTTGCATTTTCACCCCTTACTGTCATGTTTTCCACTGTTTGCTCATTTGCCACTAACTGCTGCCCCCCTGGACCCCTCTGTTCTCACCCCTCTCCTTGTCCTGTGTTTTTATCACCCCTTCCTGTCCCGTGTTTCCCACTATGTGCCCATCTGCCGTCCTAGTCACCCCTCTTCTTACCCAGTGTTTTCATCACCCCTCTCACCCCTCTCTGCCTTTCCCAATACACTAAGCCCTATAGCTGAAACCTCCGACGTCACCACGCGCTTCTAGTTCCTCCCCAAAACTATCTTGGTTTCACGGACGCATTCTTTACTAATACTTTTTTTAAGCGCCTCGTTCCTCACATTGCAATTAACTGTCTGCTGATGAAGTGCTGTGAACGTATTGACGTGTCCGTGTTTTCATGTATGTGCCTAGAATGGCCGCGGTATGTTCCTTTGTGGTCACTGTCCTAATTCCATAAGTGTTTTCAGCGCATATGGTTTGTTTTTGGCGATCTTGTGAATTTTGTGACGGGCCGTCCCCTCCATGGTACTTTAAAGCTCGTGTTTTGCTGTTCGGTTTCGCAACCTTACCCCCTCACGTGTGTCTGGTTACAGCTGAAATGTCGTCATCGAGTTTAATTGGCGGAATGACTGGGCGTGTGAAGTGAGGTCGAGTCCCTGCAGGGCCGACACAGCCCTTCATTCTCCCGAAGCCATTCGTTGAGCTCTATTAAATTGGTGTAATAGGTGACGCCTTTTCAGCACAGCGTTTAGGAGTTACAGTCTCTGTGCATATGAGCTATGGTAATCCCGCACAATTATTGTATTTATCTTGAAGTAGTTTGTGTCTTGTGCGCGCTTTTCGTTGGGAGTTTGAAGAACTGTAGTGCTCTGTTCCCGGGTGCCACATAACTAACTTTGAACTGAAGAGGTCTTGAACGAAGCGCTGTTCTCTGCGAACACTTCAAGAATGTTCCTCAGCTCTATACACGCAGATACGTGAATTCAGATGACGTGTTTCACCATTTTGTAAAGGTGGAAGTATGTGGTATCTATCTAGTGCTTAAATGGGAAGTAGAAGTGCGGGTACTCTGTATCAGAGTACCTCCTTGTTTCTGAGAAGTGCTGGTACTCTCCAATTAAAGGTATTACGCCTCGCTTGAGAAGTGAAGGTACTCTCCCCCTCTTAAAAAGTGCCGGTACTTAGTACCGGACAGTACCGGCTCATTTAATGCACTGGCATATCCGATCCCAGACAGATGGAGGGGGTAAGAGTATGTACGTGCTAACAGTAACAAGTGAATGAGGTAGAAACAGATTATTAGTAATGTTTGTACAGTGCTTAAATCTGTGGTCATGTGATCAGTGAGTTGAAGACAGGAGGGGGGGATGGAGTTATGTACTGCCGACAAAGATCGCGAACTAAGGAGTTTCTAATTATGCGGTTTATACTTTATACAGTGATCTCTTTATATTGCTTTTATTTTTATTATGTAATTTTGTTCATGAGATATATGCTTTTCTAATAACATATGCAAATTGATTACATTGCTACATCCTACTGCCATGCAATAACACAAGTTCCTTTATAACAGCATGAACAATACATTTCGGAGAGTTGTACACGTCAATATTATTTACCTACCTTATATTGAGAAATTTTAAACATTGAGGATGCGTTCCTGTCTAATAAAGTTTCTGGTATTATCATATACTGGACTTTATTTTTATTTGTGCTCGAATATTGCCATGTCTCAAAGTCCTTGCATGGTTTGTAGGGATGCCCTACGAATAGTGATAGAGTTGTCGTTACAACTGCTGCCCATAAAATAGGGGTTATGGCAATTCCAGGCAACCTGCGAATGAGTACTAACTTGTAAATAGCTTCACGTTTTGCAAAAATATCCATTATTTGAAAGCAGCTCAAGTTCTTTTTTTCAGAAAATAGTGCTAGGTAATACGGCGAGCAATCACACACTTTTGTTCAGCTTGGAAAGAGTTAATGTACGCAGCGCACCACGTGACTCCTAACTGAGGGCATTCCTGTTCATTACCTCAGATAAAAGCCCGCCCGAGTGACAGTGAGCTGTGAAATGAAAGCTTTTGACTTAATTGAAGGGCAAACACCACATAATGCAGCGCAGATTCGCCGCTGCTGCCTGCACGCAGCACACAGTGTGCGGCCTCTAGGCGCTAAATACACACAGATCATAAGCGTTTTCCAAACCCGCGACTGTGGGACCTGAAATGTAACTTGCACACCTTGCCTTCGCTGGTTGTTTGATAACCTGCCCTGAAAGAGTTCACAGGTCACTGTTACCAAAACGTCAGGTGCTTCGAGGCTTGTTGTGAGGACAAGGCAGAGTCTGCCTGTTGGAATGTGTAAACACCAAAGTTACAGCCTGTTTAGGTCTCGTAGTGAGGCTCGGGCGGCCTCGGCAGCAGTAATCTGAGAGAGATGCAAATTACTTTCCCTTCGGCGAGCAGAGTCCGCTTTCATGCGCCTCTTCTCCCCTGTCCTTCTCTGGGGACCCTCCCCGTCCTCCTCTTCCTCACTTTACTGTATATTTCTGCGTTTCCTGCACATCCTGCCTTATGTGCTTGCACCTTACATTTATTCATAGCGTTTTTTGGCCCTTCTGCCCCTATTAGACTCGTTTTTTGTGCCCTACTGCCCTGTCAGACTCGTTTTTTGTGCCCTACTGCCCTGTTAGACTCGTTTTTTGTGCCCTTTTGCCCTGTTAGACTCGTTTTTTGTGCCCTACTGCCCTGTCAGACTCGTTTTTTGTGCCCTACTGCCCTGTTAGACTCGTTTTTCCCTTGCAACCCCAGCATCACTCGGCCCAACCCCTGCATCACTCGGCCCAACCCCTGCATCACTCGGCCCAACCCCTGCATCACTCGGCCCAACCCCTGCATCACTCGGCCCAACCCCTGCATCACTCGGCCCAACCCCTGCATCACTCGGCCCAACCCCTGCATCACTCGGCCCAACCCCTGCATCACTCGGCCCAACCCCTGCATCACTCGGCCCAACCCCTGCATCACTCGGCCCAACCCCTGCATCACTCGGCCCAACCCCTGCATCACTCGGCCCAACCCCTGCATCACTCGGCCCAACCCCTGCATCACTCAGCGCAACCCCTGCATCACTCAGCGCAACCCCTGCATCACTCAGCGCAACCCCTGCATCACTCAGCACCACCACATTATAACTCAGGACCACCACATTATAACTCAGGACCACCACAACACCACTCAGCACCAAGCGGCAACGAGAAAAAAGGAGGAGAAAAAAGGAGAAAACATTCGCGGACGCAATCAAAGTGTGGGCGTTCTTGCTTCTCTGAGACTGTTTTTAAAACTTTTTTTCTGTCTTGGGACTTTGTGAGTGTTTCCGTTAACCCGCCCCCCCTCCCCCGTTCCCGCCGGCCCCTCCTCTCGCTGTCCGTGTGTGCCCGTCATTGTTGTGCCCGTTCCCAACCCAATGCTTGTTACAATACTCAATACCGGAAGAAATGAGGAGAGGTTCAGTTGTTGGAAACCTTGGAAAGGACTTGGGGCTAAATCTGCGGGATTTGTCTGAAAGGAAAGTTCGTGTTGTTTCTGCTGCTGGGACTCAGTAGTTTACGTAAAAAAGTGAGGACGCAGACCTCCACCCCCCTCCCCTTCCCATAGCAGCACCTTAAACTGGGGCAACCTGTCCCCAGCCTGGCTAAGAAAGAACAGCTCCACGAGGCAGTGTAAATGTCAGACGATGCGCTATATAAAAACTGTCTATCCACTCCTTTCTCCCCGTCCACCACCAGTGTTCAGACCCCGCCTCCTCCCACAGACATTGCAGCCTCTCCTGGGAGCAGCTCTTGCTCCTACTAATGGACGTGGTTTCTCCTCCAGGTCGCGCCTGCATTAGACCAGCGGGAACTCTCTGATGGCCGCAGAAATCAGCCAAGGAAAGCGTTTTCCTTTAGAGCCACGATCCGGGGTATTTGCTAACAGATAACACCTCTGTGGCATCTTTCTGGAAGGGGGGGGGGGGAGTTGGTGTTGTTTACTCATTGCACAGGCCCTATGTATTTTACTCTATGGGGGCTCGCAGTGTGTGGATGGGGGCTCGCAGTGTGTGGGGGGGGCTCGCAGTGTGAGGGGGTGCTCTGTGTGTGGGGGGGGCTCGCAGTGTGTGGGGGGGCTCTGTGTGGGTGTGTGTGGGGGGGCTCTGTGTGGGTGTGTGTGGGGGGGCTCTGTGTGGGTGTGTGTGGGGGGGCCCCTATGTGTCTGGGTGTGGGGAGGCTCTGTGTGGAGGGGCTCTGTGTGGGGGGCTCTCTGTGGGTGTGTGTGTGTGGCATTTGCGAGAGATTAGGCTATTGCCATTGTAAATGACAATGCCATTTATTTATCTGTTTTCATAACGAACACATAAATAAAAAAATTGTCATTTAAAATGCCAATAGCTCTAACTTTTACAAAGGCAAAACCGTTGCATTGTAAATGCTTGTTCTTTATAGGGGTTAGGGCACTTTCACTATGTTGTGGCTTTGACAAAGACCGGGCAGGTCGAAAGGCGTCAGCCCGTAATAAACTTTCGCAGATGCGGGCCACCGAAGGGGGCTCAGGAGCCGTCGCCATAACCCGGCGGCGAGCCCCCAGTACAGCTAGGCGGGGGCAGGGGACGGCACAGGAGATGCCAATTTGGCGCGAAAGCGGGGTCGCCCAGCAAGAGGCAGGGGAAGCCCCGAAAGGTGTCCGGCTCCCCCCTCGCATCGCGGCCAATGGAGGGGCAGGCAACGTTCGAACCCCCCAATGAGGGGAGAGTCCCGAAGCGCAAGAGCAGCCCGGGGAGGCATTTAAACGCCGCTCCCCCAGGTATGCTCCTATCTACAAGGAGCGGGGGGAGCAGCACGGCGCACCGAAAATCTTGTCCCACCCACCCACACCTAAGAAACAGCAATGTTGCAGGGCTGAGAGAGGGAAGACACGCGGTGAAGGGCTATGCTGAGAACGGGTGGTACAGAGGCACACCGGAGGGCGGTGGCCAGAGTAGGTCCAATCACCTACAGATGCTGCACAGCTGGGTGAGGTGGCCTAAGGACAGTGACTCTGGGATGACTCATGGCTGGGTGACATGGCTACGAAGGGAAGGGGTAGCAAGCAGAGTCGGCGCTCGCAGCCCAGCCCCCGCTGGATGGCAGGGCACAAGAAGGTCGGACAAGGTAGCGAGGCGGCCTAACTGTGACAACGGATATCCCCTTCCCGCACAGTGGAAGCGCAACAAAGTTCAAACTACAAAAGAACCACCCCAGAAGGGCCAAGAGACAATAGCAAGGAAATGTATGATGACATAACATGCAAATGCAAGCTATACCTGTTTCCTTGTAACCCTAATAAACTGCGGCCAACAAATGACCACCACAAAGACAAGAAGTATAGTGGCTTTCTTGGCGGGAGGGGAATTACGGAAAGGAAAAGGTATTGGGATCACATGTGGGAGTGGGGCAGAGTGCGGGGGTTATCACTGGAACATCTTTTTGGAGTGAGGGCTTTTACTTGCATTTGTGCGAGTGCGTGCAAAATATTGAGAGGGCCCTTTGCCCTTGCACTGACCCCGCCAGGTGGATGAAGTTGGATGAATAGATGAACTGCAGGACTGCAGTTTAACATCTAATATATATATATTTCGTGCTGAAGCGAGGTTAATCTGCGAGGTATTGCGGATATATATATATATATATCAAACAACACTCCTGACCGCTTTTCGAAGCGGTAACACAGCAGGCGCAGATCTCTTCTCAATAGCGTAGATTAGGCTCAGAAGTAAAACGCCATCACACCATCAAATATACGCAGTGGAAAATTTATTGCAAAAAATGCAGAGCAAATGCTCTCCTTGAAGCGTTTCGCTCCGCAGACGGAGCTTGATCACATGACGCGCTCAAAGTAGATGTAACAATATATAGTGAAAAAAGGGCTCCATCACCCATGAAAAAAAGGATTAAAAGCACAAAACAATCAATAGGCATAAAATCAATTCATGAATACCTAATCACTTTGTGTTAGTGTTAAATAAAACACACATACACAACCAAACAGATACAAGCATAGTGCTCAAGTCAGAAATGAAGACAATCATCATTTTAAATAATGCACAATTTGAAAACAAGGAAAAATTGCCAAGAAACAATCAGAGCATGGTGCTCATGTGCAAAAGTTTCAAGTTAGAACACTTGGACTGTAATTCATGATGGTAATTCCAAAATCAAGAAGGGTGATGT
Source organism: Lissotriton helveticus (assembly GCF_964261635.1). Classification (NCBI taxonomy): domain Eukaryota; kingdom Metazoa; phylum Chordata; class Amphibia; order Caudata; family Salamandridae; genus Lissotriton; species Lissotriton helveticus. Next base: position 961,805,887 of record NC_136068.1, on the reverse strand, counting down.
AGCAAAGTTGCCAATTTATAACATCGAGAATCAAACTTTTCAACAAGACTTGATATTGTATGAAGTGCAATGTTGCTCAAATCAACATTGTGTATTTCAAGCTCCATACAATTTATTCAAAATTGTCACCAGATCACCTAGTAACCCAACTATAATGTTCTAAACAAATGCATTTTCCTGTAATCAGTGTACCGGAACTAACATGAAACATGATCTCAGTATGCCAACCAAAACAAAAAGTGCCCATGTGGATTGGGTGAAAAAAACTTAAATTATAAACAATGTGTAATAATAAACGGTCACAGCTGAAGCACACAATAAGAAAATCATCCTAATTCATTTAGTATGGAACTAAAACCGAAATCGTCTAATTAAGGTGTACTTGATCAGACTGGCTTCAGAAACTCATTCCAGACAACCTCAACAATCAGTTCATAATTTCAATTATAAAAAGTTAGGGAGTTCATCAATTGCATTTAGACCATTTGGTGCCTTAGAATCCAACAATAGAATAAAGTAAGTCTCTCGTTGTCTAAGGAGTTTCTCTCTGTCACCCCCCCGTCCGGGGTTAGGAACTGACCCCAAAAGAGTGTAATGCAGGTCTTTCAATTTATTGCTGTGGACAGCTTTAAAGTGGCGAGCCACCGGGTAATTACTGTCCGAATTTACAATTGCACATATATGCTGTAAGATAAGTTGATTGGCTGGTAGTTTGGTACTGTCAATGTAGGACAGATTGCATGTACACGTGAGTTGATAAATTACAAAATCGCTACGGCATGTCAAATATTCTGTAATGGCAATTGGTTTATCATTAAATGCAGACCTGTAATGCGTGCCATTCATGACGAATGTATACGCACGGCAAGATGTGCACTTAAAAAAACCTGTTTTGGACAACCAAGTTCGTTTAGATGTTAGTTCAGGTTGGGGTTTATCCAAAGCATCTTTCATGGAGGGGGCCCTCCTGAAAGTGATGGCCGGTGTTTTAGGTAAGATGGGACCTAAAATGACATCCGTCAAAATAATTGGCCATTCTTAGTTGATAATGCGTCTCAATTTGCGTTCTTGTGAGCAATAAGAAGTAATGAGACGACCTGAACTGATGCCACTATCCTCAGAAATAGTCAAAATTTTGGGAGCAAGTAATTCATCCCTCGAAGTAAAGACACTTTCGAGAGAGCGCATTGTAATAGTTCAGATTTATAACCGCGCTCAAGAAATCTCTTAGTTGATTCACCTAGGCATTGATCCGCTGCAAAGGGATCACTACATATCCTTTTGATACGGACAAATTCTCCGAAAGGAATGCTGTTAATTGTGTGGGATGGATGGGCACTCCGGGCATGCAGGATGGCATTGCCTGCCGTTGTTTTTCTATGTAGCCTGGTGTGGAGCCTACCTTGCTCAACATAAATCTGGACATCAAGAAACTCAGCCGAGCTTGATGAAATGGTGGCAGTAAATTTCAGGTTACGAGTATTGATGTTAATGTCGTTTACAAAATTTTGAGCCTGAGCTTGCGAACCATTCCATATGATACAGATATCATCAATGAAATGCCAGTAATGGGCTAGATGAGGAAGCCACTGGCTGTGGTTTTTGCCTAGCACGTGCTCCTCCGACCAGCCAACATGTAAACATGAGTAGCTGGGGGAGAAGCACGAGCCCGTGGCAACACCACGTTCCTGATGGTAAAAATAATTTTCGAACTGGAAATAATTGTTAGTTAAACAGATGTCAATCATTTCTAACAGCATGTTGTTATGATTTCGCAGGATAGCATTGCGTGTGTCCAAATAATATTTGGCCGCCTCCAAACCTTGGGCATGATTAATGCTGGTATAAAGTGACTCAATATCCATCACCAAAAAACAAAAATCAGAACACCAATTAACATGTTTGATCTTAACCAAAAAGTCCGTAGTGTCTTTCAGGTAGGATGGAAGTGAAATCATGTGGGGTTGAAGAAAGTAATAAATGTACTTAGATAAGTTCTCATTCATACTACCACGTGCCGAAATAATAGGACGACCAGGAACAGGAGTGATTCGTTTGTGTACTTTGGGAAGAAGATAAAAAACAGGAATGATTGAATGTGTGACGCTCAAACATTTGGCCTCTTCCTTGGTGATGAGACCAGTTCTTTGCCATTGATGGATCTTTTTTCTAGTCACTTCATTGCTTTTCAGCATGGCAAATTTGGTGGTTAGAGTGTAACACAAGGGATCTCCCAATTGTCTTTTTGCTTCAAGGAGATAATCCACTTTAGCCCATAATACCGTGTTACCACCCTTATCGGCGTTCTTAACAATCACAGATTGATCACTTTGAATTTTCTTCATTAGTAACCAATATTGTTCATTATTGTAGTCATGTTGTTTTTTGTTACCCAAGGTAATCCTGTTCAGTTGTTTCAATTCTGCTATAACTCGGTCCCTAAAAACATATCATATATCACGCTCACACCTCTTTCACTTCCCCCAAAGGATACTGCACTCACGGGGATGCTTTGCGAATGCTTTATTGCAGGCAAAACAAACGTGTTTCGGCAAGACGCCTTTCTCGGTGTTCAATGTGCATTGAGTGAAAGCTGATTTAAAACATGTTTTGTCGGGAGTAATAGTAGAGAAAGGACTAAAGCGTTCACGTATAATTTGGACGCCATTTTGGAAAGGTGCAAAACGTACATATCGATATACAATATTATACATTATTTACATAAGAAATGCCTCTCATATTTCATACTTATGTCACATTATATTTACGATCAATCATGCCATGTATCGGCATTTGTCCTTCCCTCTACTCCAGTGTTCTTCAATCTGTGGGGCGTGCCCCCCTGGGGGGGCGTGACACCTTCCCAGGGGGGGCGCCACTCCACTTCAATCTGACCTTTGTGCCCTGGTCTGCCCGTGCAAGTCTTCTTGAAGCACTCCGGTATGTGGAAGGGGGAGGGAGGGGAGATCAATGGGGCAGGAGGTGCCCGTTCTTTTGTTATGTTTACTCTCCCAGGAGGGGGTTAATCACAGAGCTGACAGCTTCAGCTGCAGTGGGACAGCTTTTGGTTTTAGCAGAGGAAACCCCTCGCCTCCCACTGCACCTGAAGCATGCCAGCTCTGTGAATTAACCCCCTCCTGGGAGAGTTAGCTCTTCCCAGAACGGAGACAAAGTTTCCAGGGACATAATGCTCTGTTTGCTACCTCTTGTATTTGTTTGCTCATGATTGGCACTTTTGCCTCATGTAATTTAGCGATTGCTTTTGTAATTTGTTCACTTGTAATGTTCTCATGTATCAGTTCTGTTCCTATTGTGAAGCGACCTGACCCCTTCGGGTAAAGTCTGCGCTATATAAAAATGCATAAATAAATAAATAAAGGGGTTGGGTGGGGGGGACTGAAAGAGGCAGCTCTATTCTACAGAGTCTTGCCCTCATGACCTTGAATCCTTTTTAAACACAATGTTGTAAATATCGTTTTTCAATCATTCATTTTTAATGTGTTAAAGTCTATTACATACATTTTGCAGACAAAATGTGTTTATGCGTCATGCGACTTCCATATAAAAAGTTTATTTTAGATCAATACATGACCTCACATATGAGAAATAGAGGTGGTGACACATTATTTATAGTAATATTAGTGAACTGCTGTTGTGTTACATACTGAAAACACACATCACTGTCCCTGAATATCCTATGTACACACATTTAGTATTTGACCAAAGAAGGCATGAAAAAGCTGTGACTAGATCATGAAATCAAAGCTGGTCCGAACAGGGGCCCCAAAAATACATTTGACCCACAGGCCCCAAAATCCTTAAAACGTCCCTGAAAGTTTATTTTAAAATTACACAGGCAGGTGCGCAAAATGCCAGCCAGCCATGTGTTTAAACAGCTTTCAAATTGCTAAATATGATTATAAATAAGATGTATTCATTTGAAATGTTAACGAGGTCCTGGTCCCCCTTCTTTTTGTTGATTCATTTGTAATGTGCCTTTTCTATCTTTGTTCCCTTTTATTATCAGTCATGGATCATTCATGCAGCTCTAGAAATCAATTAAAAGTTCTTTCTATTTATATTTGCTGTTCAAAGTATGCACAGACAAGTGCTGAAAATACAGCTTTAGGTGACTGCTTATTTGTATACCATCTGTGACATCAAAATTATGAGCTGGCAACCGTAATCATAAGACTGGAAGTTTGTTGAGGGATCAACACATTATTTATTTCCTCCACCCTGATTCCTGGTTACTGCCATAATATCAATAGTTAAACACATTTGAAACCCTACGCTGCCGTCAATAATATGCTGAGTTACTTCAAGTGTCTGGGAATGCACCCTGCATTCAGACCACTCACTCCTCATTCTCGCCCTTCACTTTCACTCTCACCCAGCACTCACACTGACCCTGATACACTCACGCCATTCACCCACTTACCCCCCACTCACAGCGATCACAATGCACTCACACTGATCACTATGCACTCACCATTCACCCGCTCACTCTGCACTCACACTGATCACCATGTTCTCACACCATTCACCCACTTACCCTGCACTCACAGGGATCACTCTGCACTCACAATGCACTTGCGCTTTTCACCCTGTACCTCAGCCTGCAGTCACACAAGCAGACTACTCAACCTGCACTCATGACACTTCACTCACCTGTCCCCCTCACTGTTCAATCTGCAATCTCACTCCAGTAAACCCACCACTAACCATACATTCATTCGTCCCACTCTGCACTAACATGCGCCCCCAATTTTATCTTGGAAAGTGGTGTATTGACCTGTGTAATAAGCCTCTGTCATTTCACCACACCCACCTACTCACAAACCTGCAGTTTACTAAGCACTCTTATTGTATTGAATGTTATTCGCTGAATATGCCCGGAATGTGCGCTTGGAGGTCGAGTCCAGAAATTTCTGTCAGGTGGTGGGGAGGCCCAACATCTAAAAAAAATCAGCTGGGGGGGCTCAACCTACAAAAGTTTGAAGACCTCTGCTCTACTCACATTTTCAATCTCCCTTATGACAGTCATTGTAGCCCGTGATGGAATTGTGGTGCCGCATTGGTTGGCCGCATACATTTTCAGATAACAGAAAGGGACGATGTACCTGCCCCCTCCAGCAGGCACGTTTTTTTGTCACAATTTGACAAAACTTTATTGTAACTTAGATGTTGGAATACCTTCAGTTACCAATCTTGGATTTTATCAAGCCGTGAATTGGCCTTCCGTCCCTATTCTGTATTTATAACTTGTGCGGTTCCATATATCACATTGCTTCACCATTTACATATTTCTTTATGTCCCTATGCACAGGTACTACAGATTCTATTCTACAAATATCAGTTATACTGTTAAGAGCCTAGATGCACTGCAAGCACCTCCCCACTATTCAGTCCTCCTGGATGTTTTGTCATAAGATCTATGATATACCGTGACTCTATTCTCCGGAGTCTTTTCAATCTGTCTCCTCCTCTGATGTTAGTTGGTATGGAGTCTACACCATAGAATTGCAACTTGTATCTTTCTTTCTGGTGTAGTTCTAAGAAGTGGCCTGCCAGATCCACCTTGTCTATGGCCCTGAGATGTTCAAGGATTCTAATTTTCAATGGGTGGATAGTACTCCCTATGTATCTGAGCCTGCACGGACATACCAAGCAGTATACCACATAGGGAGTTCCACAGGTGATGAATTTCTTTATGGGTTTTAGTACTTTCATCCCTGGTATTTGGTATCTCAGGACCCTCTTGCTGTTTGTGCAAGCCTTGCACTTTCCACAAGGAAAAAACCCTTTCATCTCTTTCAAGGTCTTAACTTTCCCTGGTACGTCTTCCAGGTGACTCCTCACTAATGTGTCCTTCAATGATCTACTTTTTTTTAAGGTAATTAGGGGATGTTTCAGTATGTCTTCTTTTATGACTGGATCTGTTTTGAGGATATGCCAGTTTTTCTTTAACAGTTTTCTCAACTGATTTGCATCTGAAGAGTATTGGGTAATCATGCGGAACTGGTTCGCATTCTGGGTACTTTTGGTCTTGTCTTTATCCATCAATAGGATTTTTCCATCAATCCCCCGTACCCTTGACAAAGCCTTGTCAAGTGTGGATGATTTATAGTCCCTGGCTCTGAATCTCTTGATACTTTCTGAGGCGGCCGCCTCAAAATCTGCATCTTTCGAGCTGTTTCGTTTCATTCTCAAAAGCTCCCCATAGGGTATGCTTTGAATAAGCTTGGGGGGATGGCTACTCCTGGCCTGAAGTATGGAATTACCAGCTGTGGGTGGCTTTCCTGAACAGGGCCGTGTGTAGGGTCCCTTCTTCAACGAACACCCTCAGGTCCAGATAGTCCACTGCCACTGGACTAACTGTACCCGAGAAGTGCAAGTTGAAGGTATTATCGTTAAGGATCCCGATGTATTCATGTGCCTGTTCAGATGTGCCCTGCCATATGATGAATAAATCATCTATGTAGCGGTGCCATTGCACTACTCTGCCTCCAAGTCCCCCTTCCACGGTTCTGGGCACGCGCTCCTCCCACCAGCCAACGAACAAGTTCGCATAGCTGGGGGCGAAGCAGGTGCCCATTGCCGTGCCGTTCCTATGTCTATAGAATTGGTCTTCAAATAGGAATATGTTATTTTCCAAGCAGAATTCCACAAACTCAAGCAACATACTGGAATGTTCCATAAATCTCAGCTGTCTTTTTTTCAGGAAAAATTGTATTGCATTCAAGCCGTCACAGTGTTGTATACACGTGTATAAGCTGGTAATGTCCAATACAATTAAAATATAAGAATTGTCCCATTTAACCATTGCAATTTTGTTCAAGAAGTCTTTTGTGTCCTGTACATAGGATTCTAGTTCTTTGACAAAAGGAGAGAGATAGTAATCGACGAAGATAGATAAATGTTCAGTGAGACTGTTCATGGAGGACACTATAGGGCGTCCAGAAGGATTCCTGCTGTTTTTATGGAGTTTAGGAATATGATAAAACGTTGGAGTTACTGGGTTCCCACTCCACAAATACATGTGTTCCTCTTTCCCTAGCATGGATTTTTCATGCCATTTCCGGATTAACATGTCATAGGCAGTGATGCTCCTTTGATATTGATCCTTAGATTCTATCTCATAGTATTTCAAGACTGACAACTGTCGTATAGCCTCATCCTTGTATTGTTGTCTTGTTTGAATGACTATATTCCCGCCTTTATCAGACGGCTTGATTACTATTGTAGAATCATTCATCAGTGCATCCAAAGCTTGTCTCTCCTTGATAGTTATATTCTTTTTTGCTTTATTCTCACCGATCTTTGATCTTAGTTTGCACAAATCATTAATCATGGCATCCGAGAAAGTATCTTTAGCGTCTGGACGCATTTGTGGATTGAAAACAGACACGGATTTGAAGGGGCTTTCTTTTTTATCTTGATCTATACCAGCCCTTTTAGCTCTCTCCACCAGGTTGGGTTCAAAGTATGATGTTTCCTCTAGATCTAGTCGTAGACTCTCCATCGATTCCATGCCTGTTAGATCATTACAGGTTAGGATGTCTGTTGCTGTTAACCTCACTCCGGATTTCTTTGTGTCTTTGATATTTGGTCTTAATTTGAAGTATTTATGTAACTTCATTTTCCTCACCAGGCGAAAAAGGTCAATCCGAGTCTGTGTGTACTCGAGCCCTTTGCTCGGCAAAATGTTAAATGGACAATCCTTATCTTTTAATTGTATTGGACATTACCAGCTTTTACACGTGTATACAACACTGTGTCGGCTTAAATGCAATACAATTTTTCCTGAAAAAAAGACAGCTGAGATTTATGGAACATTCCAGTATGTTGCTTGAGTTTGTGGAATTCTACCTGGAAAATAACATATTCCTATTTGAAGACCAATTCTATAGACAGAGGTCCGTCACGGCAATGAGCACCTGCTTCGCCCCCAGCTATGCGAACTTGTTCGTTGGCTGGTGGGAGGAGCGGGTGTCCAGAACCGTGGAAGGGGGACTTGGAGGCAGAGTAGTGCAATGGTACGGCTATATAGATGATTTATTCATCATATGGCAGGGCACATTTGAACAGGCACATGAATACATCGGGATCCTTAACGATAATACCTTCAACTTGCACTTCTCGGGTTCAGTTAGTCCAGTGGCAGTGGACTATCTGGACCTGTGGGTGTTCGTTGAAGAAGGGACCCTACACACGGCCCTGTTCAGGAAAGCCACAGCTGGTAATTCCATACTTCAGGCCAGGAGTAGTCATCCCCCCAAGCTTATTCAAAGCATACCCTATGGGGAGCTTTTGAGAATGAAACGAAACAGCTCGAAAGATGCAGATTTTGAGGCGGACACCTCAGAAAGTATCAAGAGATTCAAAGCCAGGGGCTATCAATCATCCACCCTTGACAAGGTTTTGTCAAGGGTACGGGGGATTGATAGAAAAATCCTATTGATGGATAAAGACAAGACCAAAAGTACCCAGAATGCGAACCAGTTCCGCATGATTACCCCATACTCTTCAGATGCAAATCAGTTGAGAAAACTGTTAAAGAAAAACTGGCATATCCTCAAAACAGATCCAGTCATAAAAGAAGACATACCGAAACATCCCCTAATTACCTTCAAAAAAAGTAGATCATTGAAGGACACATTAGTGAGGAGTCACCTGGAAGCCATACCAGGGAAAGTTAAGACCTTGAAAGAGATGAAAGGGTTTTTTCCTTGTGGAAAGTGCAAGGCTTGCACAAACAGCAAGAGGGTCCTGAGATACCAAATACCAGGGATGAAAGAACTAAAACCCATAAAGAAATTCATCACCTGTGGAACTCCCTATGTGGTATACTGCTTGGTATGTCCGTGCGGGCTCAGATACATAGGGAGTACTATCCACCCATTGAAAATTAGAATCCTTGAACATCTCAGGGCCATAGACGAGGTGGATCTGGCATACCCGGTGGCATGCCACTTCTCAGAGCTACACCAGAAAGATAGATACAAGTTGCAATTTTATGGTGTAGACTCCATACCAACTAACATCAGAGGGGGAGACAGATTGAAAAGACTCCAGAGACTAGAGTCATGGTATATCATAGATCTTATGACAAAACATCCAGGAGGACTGAATAGTGGGGAGGAGCTTGCAGTGCATCTAGGCTCTTAACAGTATAACTGATATTTGTAGAATAGAGTATGTAGTACCTGTACATAGTGTAAATAACATATAGTTTGCAAAGTGTGAGTACATATATTAATTGCAAATATTCATGGTTTTGCTTTGCTTTGCTTATATTTTTGTCTTCTGTTCTCTATTTTCGGCTTTTGCCTTTTGTCTTTGGTTCATGTAAATACCATTGTGCATAGGAACATAAAGAAATATGTAAATGGTGAAGCAATGTGATATATGGAACCGCACAAGTTATAAATACAGAATAAGGACGGATGGCCGATTCACGGCTTGATAAAATCCAAGATTGGAAACTGAAGGTATTCCAACATCTAAGTTACAATAAAGTTTTGTCAAATTGTGACAAAAAAACGTGCCTGCTGGAGGGGGCAGGTACATCGTCCCTTTCTGTTATCTGAAAATATATGCGGCCAACCAATGTGGCACCACAATTCCATCACGGGCTACAATGACTGTTGTAAGGGAGATTGAAAATGTGAGTAGAGGGAAGGACAAATGCCGATACACGGCATGATTGATCGTTAATATAATGTGACATAAGTATGAAATGTGAGAGGCATTTCTTATGTAAATAATGTATAATATTGTATATCGATATGTACGTTTTGCACCTTTCCAAAATGGCGTCCAAATTATACGTGAACGCTTTAGTCCTTTCTCTACTATTACTCCCGACAAAACATGTTTTAAATCAGCTTTCACTCAATGCACATTGAACACCGAGGAAGGCGTTTTTTGCCGAAACGCGTTATTTTTGCCTGCAATAAAGCATTCGAAAAGCATCCCCGTGAGTGCAGTATCCTTTGGGGGAAGTGAGCATGATATCAATCAATCAATCAATCATAGCACTTGTATAGCGCGCTACTCACCCGGAAGGGTCTCAAGGCGCTTGGGGGAAGGGGGCCGCTACTGCTCGAACAGCCAGGTCTTGAGTTGTCTCCTGAAGGCGAGGTGGTCCTGGGTCAGCCGTAGGTGGATGAGGAGGGAGTTCCATGTCTTGGCCGCCAGGTAGGAGAAGGATCTGCCTCCGGCGGTGGCTCTTCGGATGCGTGGTACGGCGGCGAGGGCGAGGCTAGCGGATCGTAGCTGGCGGGTGGGCGTGTGGAAGGTCAGGCGGTCGTTGAGGTGCTTGGGGCCCAGGTTGTGGAGAGACTTGTGTGCGTGGGTGAGGAGCCTGAACGTGATCCTCTTGATGACGGGGAGCCAGTGCAGGTTCCTCAGGTGGCCGGAGATGTGGCTGCGTCGAGGGATGTCTAGGATGAGTCGGGCGGAGGCGTTCTGGATGCGTTGTAGTCTTTTCTGTAGCTTTGCTGTGGTTCCGGCGTAGAGGGTGTTTCCGTAGTCCAGCCGGCTGGTGACGAGGGCCTGGGTGACCGTCTTCCTGGTTTCGAACGGGATCCATCGGAAGATCTTGCGGAGCATGCGGAGGGTGTGAAAGCATGAAGAGGAGACGGCGTTGACTTGTCTGGTCATGGAGAGGGAGGAGTCTAGGATGAAGCCCAGGTTGCGTGCGTGGTCTGTCGGCTTGGGGGCGGTGCCCAGGGCTGGGGGCCACCAGGAGTCGTCCCAGGCGGAGGGTGATGGTCCAAGGATGAGAACTTCCGTCTTGTCTGAGTTCAGTTTCAGGCGGCTGTTCTTCATCCACTCGGCGACGTCTTTCATCCCTTCGTGGAGGTTGGTTCTGGCGGTGTCGGGGTCTCTGGTGAGGGAGAGGATCAGCTGGGTGTCATCGGCGTAGGAGATGATGTTGAGGTTGTGTTGGCGTGCGATGGCCGTGAGGGGTCTCATGTAGACGTTGAAGAGGGTGGGGCTGAGTGATGATTATTGCGGGACGCCGCAGATGACTTCGGTTGCCTCGGAGCGAAACGGGTTCTTTCAGCTAGGAATGAGATGATCCACTTCAGTGCCTTCTCTTGGATGCCGGTGTTGCTGAGGCGTTGGGCTAGGGTGCGGTGGCAGACCGTGTCGAACGCGGCGGAGAGGTCCAGGAGGATATATGGCGGTTGGACCTTAACCGCAAACTGCACCCGCTCAAGAGAGTGCTCCAGTTCTTTTTTGGTCAAAAGGAGCGTGAATATATATATATATATATATATATATATATATATATATATATATATATATACGTATATACGTACACGTTCAGGAAGGCCAGATCTCTACGAGATCAAATAGTTCATAGCTATTTACAACCATTACAAAAACCACTAGGCACCTTGAAGGACACCAAAGGTTTTTTCCCTTGTGGAAAATGCAAGGCCTGTGTAGCTAGTAAAAGAACACTGACATATCAAGTCCCGGGTAGGAAGGATGGGAGGCATATAACTAAGTTTATGTCGTGTTACACAGACTTTGCAGTATATTGCCTTATGTGTCCTTGCACGCTACGATACGTTGGGAGTACCATCAATCCTGTCAAGTTGAGGATATTAGAACACATGCGGGCCATTGCGAATAAAGACTTTACGTACCCCGTGGCCCGACATTTCTCTTTAAAACACAACAGTGACAGGAATCTTCTCAGGTACTTTTGTTTGGACCAAGTTGGAGAGAACCCTAGAGGGGGCAATAGATTGCTCACACTTAGGAGACTTGAGTCTCGTTACATCATAGACCTGGAGACTAAAGCACCTGGAGGCTTAAATATGGGAGAGGAACTGGCCTCTCATCTGGGTTAATAATGTTTAACGCTGTGTTATGAGAATCATTTGAGTCAAATATTGAGTTTCCTATATATCAGTTGAAATGTTTGTGTAATATTTTTTTAAATATTCCGGTGTCTTTGTTTTTGTGTTTTTTTCGTGATGGATAATGCTATTACTAGCAACATTTAGCTAGATGAATTGCTTCAGTTTTTGACTACACCGAAGTTGTGGCAGTCCTATTGGGCTGCAATTGCCGATCCACGGCTAGATCTTGTCCGACTTGACCACATTAGAGTTTTGTGTTTTTTGTCGGTAGTTGAATATTTTTCAACAATACATTGCTGTCTTGGCCATAAATTGTATTAAGATTAAGTATAACACATGGTTTTGCTTACAAGATATCAATCTTGCCTATACACGGCAGTATTTAGGTGTTGTAAACTTGTTAGCAATTCAATGTGAATCGTGTTGAAAGTATACACTCTAAGATGGCGCCCAGTACTGCATGTATGAATTAGTCCTTTGTTTGTTTTTATTCATTTTGCAAACATTGATAATGGCGCTGCGCACTGTATTTCAGATGTAAACATTGAGAAAGGGAGGGCTCTCCCGAAACGCGTCTGTTTTTCAAATAAACCGCCCTGCTAAAGAACACTGCCGTGCTCAAGAGTGCTTAATTTTCCTGTGACCCGGCTGGGAATTACCAGGACTTTGGAGCTGTGATATATATATATATATATCTCCAAAAAATTGCCTCCGTGAAGAAACAACGAGGGACTCAGCGGGCAGTGCTTCAGGTAAGAATATTGCAACACTACTTATGTGGCATGACGCGTTTCGGAAAGTCGTCCCTCATCAGATGCCTTCAATCCCTGTACTGGCGCTGCATGCAGTTCCGCTCTAAAAGTCCAAGCTTCCTTCCCATTGGAGGACATCATCGAACTGCTGTCCCAGCATCCCTCTGGCTGGATGCCGGTAACCGCTGCCAGTAATTCAAACAAAATGTTTTCTCAGGGCTGTTGTCACCATCAAGCACCACCCAACGCCTTCTGCAGCCTCCAGTGTGTGCGCAATCTGCGGGGCACCATGGCAATACTCCGGGCCTCACCGTGCAGTCACGGTCCCATTCAGGTCAGAATGACGATCACCTGTGGCATGCAACAATCCAAGCCCATATCAATCCCTCAATCTCCCTCCAAAGTGTTCCACAAGTGAGCTTGGGTTGTCAGGGCGGGTCACCTCCATTGCGTTTTGGTCCCGCAAAATAAATCAAAAAAATTGCCTCCCTGAAGAAACAACGAGGGACTCAGCGGGCAGTGCTTCAGGTAAGAATATTGCAACAGTACTTATGTGGCATGACGCGTTTCGGGAAGTCGTCCCTCATCAGATGCCTTCAATCCCTGTACTGGCGCTGCATGCAGTTCCGCTCTAAAAGTCCAATGCTTCCTTCCCATTGTGCGTCTGGTGTTGGGACGAGGTGCTGCCTTTGGGAACTGGTTATACTGGTTATACTAACATCGTGTTTTGCACAATACAGACAGCCACCCACTTGCGATTTTATTTATCTTTACTGAATGAGCATACGCTTACTCACTCGAGGAATACAGGTGTATGAACTATTAGTACCAGGATGCTGCAGGAGCAGCCACGCCCACTGGGGCGGGTACTGTATTAATTCAGCGCTTATGGACAGTGTGTACTCATTTAAAAAGTCAGCCTGTGACGAAGGGCAGGAGCCCAAAACGCGTTGGTGTTTTGACTTTTAAAGACTGTGTGCTGCTGGCGGTGCAACTTCTTTGTTACAGTTTCCATTAAATAGATGCAGAAGAAATCACCCGTGTGGGCTCCATCATTTGAGGTAACTCTTTTCTTGTGGATGTGAAGCGGCGAGCCCAGCCGCGATGGATGCCCCGCCGCTGTTGTGGACCTTGGTAACGCCATTGTGCGTCTGCTGTTGAGACGAGGTGCTGCCTTTGGGAATTGGTTATACTAACATCGTGTTTTGCACAATACAGACAGCCACCCACTTGGATTTTATTTATCTTTACTGAATGAGCATACGCTTACTCACTCGAGGAATACAGGTGTATGAACTATTAGTACCAGGATGCTGCAGGAGCAGCCACGCCCACTGGGGCGGGTACTGTATTAATTCAGCACTTACGGACAGCGTGTGCTCATTTCAAAAGTCAGCCTGTGACGAAGGGCAGGAGCCCGAAACGCGTTGGTGTTTTGACTTTTAAAGACTGTGTGCTGCTGGCGGTGCAACTTCTTTGTTACTGTTTCCATTAAATAGATGCAGATGAAATCACCCGTGTGGGCTCCATCATTTGAGGTAACTCTTTTCTTGTGGATGTGAAGCAGCAAGCCCAGCCGCGATGGATGCCCCGCCGCTGTTGTGGACCGTGGTAACGCCATTGTGCGTCTGCTGTTGGGACGAGGTACTGCCTTTGGGAACTGGTTATACTAACATCGTGTTTTGCACAATACAGACAGCCACCCACTTGGATTTTATTTATCTTTACTGAATGAGCATACGCTTACTCACTCGAGGAATACAGGTGTATGAACTATTAGTACCAGGATGCTGCAGGAGCAGCCACGCCCACTGGGGCGGGTACTGTATTAATTCAGCGCTTACGGACAGCGTGTGCTCATTTCAAAAGTCAGCCTGTGACGAAGGGCAGGAGCCCGAAACGCGTTGGTGTTTTGACTTTTAAAGACTGTGTGCTGCTGGCGGTGCAACTTCTTTGTTACTGTTTCCATTAAATAGATGCAGATGAAATCACCCGTGTGGGTTCCATCATTTGAGGTAACTCTTTTCTTGTGGATGTGAAGCAGCAAGCCCAGCTGCGATGGATGCCCCGCCGCTGTTGTGGACCGTGGTAACGCCATTGTGCGTCTGCTGTTGGGACGAGGTACTGCCTTTGGGAACTGATTATACTAACATCGTGTTTTGCACAATACAGACAGCCACCCACTTGGGATTTTATTTATCTTTACTGAATGAGCATACGCTTACTCACTCGAGGAATACAGGTGTATGAACTATTAGTACCAGGATGCTGCAGGAGCAGCCACGCCTACTGGGGCGGGTAGTGTATTAATTCAGCACTTACTCACCCGTGTGGGCTCCATCATTTGAGGTAACTCTTTTCTTGTGTATATATATATATGTATATATATATATATATATATATATATATATATATATATATATATATATATATATATATATATTCAAGCTCCAAAGTACCCAATGTACAAAGGAGCACCCGGACCTCAGCTGCACACAAGGAGCCTTGAATGGTAAGCACGCCTCCAGCACAACAATATCGTTTAACTGTTCAAACTGCCCTGGATGCCTGACGCGTTTCGAAGTGTCCCCACTTCTCTTCAGAGGCTTTGGCAGTTATGAAGGAGCGCTTGAGGCACCACCCCCCTTCTTGCATAGATGCACGCCCTGGATGGGAATTATGGGACCTGTAGTGCCTCACGTTGCGCTAATGTTCAGTTGGTAGCTTTTCAAGCCCACAGATGGGCCTCGCTGTGTGGAATTCGTGCAAAATCCATACGCTGCTGTCCCATGTTCTCGGCCCGTAGTCAAGACCGCATGGCCCCCGTTTCTTTCAGGGTGGTGCTCCTTTCCGCGGCATGGGTCGCCGCGTAAATATTCAAGCTCCAAAGTACCCAACGTACAAAGGAGCACCCGGACCTCAGCTGCACACAAGGAGCCTTGAATGGTAAGCACGCCTCCAGCACAACGATATCGTTTAACTGTACAAACTGCCCTGGATGCCTGACGCGTTTCGAAGTGTCCCCACTTCTCTTCAGAGGCTTTGGCAGTTATGAAGGAGCGCTTGAGGCACCACCCCCCTTCTTGCATAGATGCACGCCCTGGATGGGACTTATGGGACCTGTAGTGCCTCACGTTGCGCTAATGTTCAGTTGGTAGCTTTTCAAGCCCACAGATGGGCCTCGCTGTGTGGAATTCGTGCAAAATCCATACGCTGCTGTCCCATGTTCTCGGCCCGTAGTCAAGACCGCATGGCCCCCGTTTCTTTCAGGGTGGTGCTCCTTTCCGCGGCATGGGTCTCCACGTAAATATTCAAGCTCCAAAGTACCCAACGTACAAAGGAGCACCCGGACCTCAGCTGCACACAAGGAGCCTTGAATGGTAAGCACGCCTCCAGCACAACGATATTGTTTAACTGTTCAAACTGCCCTGGATGCCTGACGCGTTTCGAAGTGTCCCCACTTCTCTTCAGAGGCTTTGGCAGTTATGAAGGAGCGCTTGAGGCACCACCCCCCTTCTTGCATAGATGCACGCCCTGGATGGGACTTATGGGACCTGTAGTGCCTCACGTTGCGCTAATGTTCAGTTGGTAGCTTTTCAAGCCCACAGATGGGCCTCGCTGTGTGGAATTTGTGCAAAATCCATACGCTGCTGTCCCATGTTCTCGGCCCGTAGTCAAGACCGCATGGCCCCCGTTTCTTTCAGGGTGGTGCTCCTTTCCGCGGCATGGGTCGCCGCGTAAATATTCAAGCTCCAAAGTACCCAACGTACAAAGGAGCACCCGGACCTCAGCTGCACACAAGGAGCCTTGAATGGTAAGCACGCCTCCAGCACAACGATATCGTTTAACTGTTCAAACTGCCCTGGATGCCTGACGCGTTTCGAAGTGTCCCCACTTCTCTTCAGAGGCTTTGGCAGTTATGAAGGAGCGCTTGAGGCACCACCCCCCTTCTTGCATAGATGCACGCCCTGGATGGGACTTATGGGACCTGTAGTGCCTCACGTTGCGCTAATGTTCAGTTGGTAGCTTTTCAAGCCCACAGATGGGCCTCCCTGTTTGGAATTCATGCAAAATCCATATGCTGCTGTCCCATGTTCTCGGCCCGTAGTCAAGACCGCATGGCCCCCGTTTCTTTCAGGGTGGTGCTCCTTTCCGTGGCATGGGTCGCCGCGTAAATATTCAAGCTCCAAAGTACCCAACGTACAACGGAGCACCCGGACCTCAGCTGCACACAAGGAGCCTTGAATGGTAAGCACGCCTCCAGCACAACGATATCGTTTAACTGTTCAAACTGCCCTGGATGCCTGACGCGTTTCGAAGTGTCCCCACTTCTCTTCAGAGGCTTTGGCAGTTATGAAGGAGCGCTTGAGGCACCACTCCCCTTCTTGCATAGATGCACGCCCTGGATGGGACTTATGGGACCTGTAGTGCCTCACGTTGCGCTAATGTTCAGTTGGTAGCTTTTCAAGCCCACAGATGGGCCTCGCTGTGTGGAATTCGTGCAAAATCCATACGCTGCTGTCCCATGTTCTCGGCCCGTAGTCAAGACCGCATGGCCCCCGTTTCTTTCAGGGTGGTGCTCCTTTCCGCGGCATGGGTCGCCGCGTAAATATTCAAGCTCCAAAGTACCCAACGTACAAAGGAGCACCCGGACCTCAGCTGCACACAAGGAGCCTTGAATGGTAAGCACGCCTCCAGCACAACGATATCGTTTAACTGTTCAAACTGCCCTGGATGCCTGACGCGTTTCGAAGTGTCCCCACTTCTCTTCAGAGGCTTTGGCAGTTATGAAGGAGCGCTTGAGGCACCACCCCCCTTCTTGCATAGATGCACGCCCTGGATGGGACTTATGGGACCTGTAGTGCCTCGCGTTGCGCTAATGTTCAGTTGGTAGCTTTTCAAGCCCACAGATGGGCCTCGCTGTGTGGAATTCGTGCAAAATCTATACGCTGCTGTCCCATGTTCTCGGCCCGTAGTCAAGACCGCATGGCCCCCGTTTCTTTCAGGGTGGTGCTCCTTTCCGCGGCATGGGTCGCCGCGTAAATATTCAAGCTCCAAAGTACCCAACGTACAAAGGAGCCCCCAGACCTCAGCTGCACACAAGGAGCCTTGAATGGTAAGCACGCCTCCAGCACAACGATATCGTTTAACTGTTCAAACTGCCCTGGATGCCTGACGCGTTTCGAAGTGTCCCCACTTCTCTTCAGAGGCTTTGGCAGTTATGAAGGAGCGCTTGAGGCACCACCCCCCTTCTTGCATAGATGCACGCCCTGGATGGGACTTATGGGACCTGTAGTACCTCACGTTGCGCTAATGTTCAGTTGGTAGCTTTTCAAGCCCACAGATGGGCCTCGCTGTGTGGAATTCGTGCAAATTGCAAATTGCGATATCGTTGTGTTGGAGGCGTGCTTACCATTCAAGGCTCCTTGTGTGCAGCTGAGGTCCGGGTGCTCCTTTGTACGTTGGGTACTTTGGAGCTTGAATATTTACGCGGCGACCCATGCCGCGGAAAGGAGCACCACCCTGAAAGAAACGGGGGCCATGCGGTCTTGACTATGGGCCGAGAACATGGGACAGCAGCGTATGGATTTTGCACGAATTCCACACAGCGAGGCCCATCTGTGGGCTTGAAAAGCTACCAACTGAACATTAGCGCAACGTGAGGCACTACAGGTCCCATAAGTCCCATCCAGGGCGTGCATCTATGCAAGAAGGGGGGTGGTGCCTCAAGCGCTCCTTCATAACTGCCAAAGCCTCTGAAGAGAAGTGGGGACACTTCGAAACGCGTCAGGCATCCAGGGCAGTTTGAACAGTTAAACGATATCGATGTGGTGGAGGCGTGCTTACCATTCAAGGCTCCTTGTGTGCAGCTGAGGTCCGGGTGCTCCTTTGTACGTTGGGTACTTTGGAGCTTGAATATATATATATATATATATATATATATATATATATATATATATATATATATATATATATATTTATATTTATTTGGGGGGGGGGCACTGGACAATAGTAGCTGCTGGTCCTCCCCTTCCCAAACACAAATATTCACTTTGTTGTACTTCTTATATTTTTACATTTAAATACCGAAATAGGAGAGAATTTGTGAGATGGTTACCTACAAGTACAAGATATTAATCACGTGCTATTTGTGTGTCCGACGTTGCGAAATTGTAGGTGCTATTTTGCATGGTCTTTATTCCTTAAATTTAACATTCATTCTGCCTTTGAGGCCCGTTCATTCATTTTGTCCCCCCCAAATGAAATGATTTGTAACAGGGTCTATCTGTTTTTTTTTACTTTTCTGGTTATCTATTAGGAATTTTTAATGTTATTTTTTATGTTGTAATATTTCTACTTCTCATTTAGGTATTTGTGCATTGTATAATTTCTCAGGAATGTTCTGTTTCTACTTGCACTTTATACGTTGCACTTTGCTGTTTCATAAGACTGTTTTATTTTCTCCTGTATTAGGCATAGTGTGTATGTTAAAATGTTTTTAGGAGGTATTTTTATATATAGGAAAATTATTTATCAGAGCTAATTTATTTTCCAATGTATCTGTAGTTTATGATTATGTGGACCTCCGTAGGAGTTACGTATCATAAAAAATAAATAAACTTGGAAACTTGATATTTTTTTCCTATTGGTGTCTAAATGGGGATTCCACCATCTTGGTACAATACAGCACATAACAAGCATTTACAATGCAATGGTTTTGCCTTTGTTAAAGTTAGAGCTATTGGCATTGCTCTTGACATTATTTTTATTTATGTTTTTTTAAACATAAATAAATGGCATTGTCATTTACAATGCCACTAGCTTTATCTCTCGCAAATGACACACACAAACACACACACAGCCCCCCCACACACACACCCACACAGAGCCCCCACACACACAGCCACACAGAGCCCCCCACACACACAGCCACACAAAGCCCCCCACACACACAGCCACACAAAGCTCCCCACACACACAGCCACACAGAGCCCTCCACACACCCACACAGAGCCTTCCACACACACCCACACAGCACAAGCAGGCAACAGGGGCACACGGAGGCACAAGCAGGCAACAGGGGCACACGGAGGCACAAGCAGGCAACAGGGGCACACGGAGGCACAAGCAGGCAACAGGGGCACACGGAGGCACAAGCAGGCAACAGGGGCACACGGAAGCACAAGCAGGCAACAGGGGCACGAAAACTGAGGCACAAGCAGGCAACAGGGGCACACGGAGGCACAAGCAGGCAACAGGGGCACACAGAGGTACAAGCAGGCAACAGGGGCACCCGGAGGCACAAGCAGGCAACAGGGGCACACGGAGGCACAAGCAGACAACAGGGGCACACGGAGGCACAAGCAGGCAACAGGGGCACGAAAACTGAGGCACAAGCAGACAACAGGGGCACAAACTGAGGCACAAGCAGGCGACAGGGGCACGAAAACGGAGGCACAAGCAGGCAACAGGGGCACACGGAGGCACAAGCAGGCAACAGGGGCACACAGAGGCACAAGCAGGCAACAGGGGCACACGGAGGCACAAGCAGGCAACAGGGGCACACGGAGGCACAAGCAGGCAACAGGGGCACACGGAGGCACAAGCAGGCAAAAGGGTCACAAGCAGGAATTGTAATTTAGACGGGGCTGAAGTGGAGAACGGTCAGTAGGGAAGTAGTGCGGCTGGTGCAGTGGTACCAGGCCGAAAGGTGAGAGGGGCTGTCTGCACCCCAGTTTGGACAGTTTCCACTACCTAACAGGGATTGGTGGGAGGGGGGCGTACTTCTTGCTTGCTTTAGGGCTGCGAGAGGACAGGCTGGGAGAGGGCAGGCTGGGAGAGGGCAGGCTGGGAGTGGGCAGGCTGCGAGAGGGCAGGCTGCGAGAGGGCAGGCTGCGAGAGGGCAGGCTGCGAGAGGACAGGCTGCGAGAGGACAGGCTGGGAGAGGGCAGGCTGGGTGAGGGCAGGCTGGGAGTGGGCAGGCTGCGAGAGGACAGGCTGCGAGAGGACAGGCTGCGAGAGGACAGGCTGCGAGAGGACAGGCTGCGAGAGGACAGGCTGCGAGAGGGCAGGCTGCGAGAGGGCAGGCTGCGAGAGGGCAGGCTGGGAGAGGGCAGGCTGGGAGAGGGCAGGCTGGGAGAGGGCAGGCTGGGTGACGACAGGCTGGGAGAGGACAGGCTGGGAAGCAGAGAGGGTCTTACCTGAGAAGTCTGCCAGCGCAGAGCTCTCCGGGGCGCAGAGCAGCAGCAGGGCCCAGCAGAGCAGGGCGGGGGGCGGCAGGGGCTCGCAGAGGTGTCTCCTGGGGCAGCCGCCCAGGTCCACCATGGTGCGGCTCCGAGCCCCAAGCAGAGCAGCAGCAGGGCCCAGCAGAGCAGGGCGGGGGGCGGCAGGGGCTCGCAGAGGTGTCTCCTGGGGCAGCCGCCCAGGTCCACCATGGTGCGGCTCCGAGCCCCAAGCCTCTGGTGGTGGTGGTGCTGCTGCGCTCGGTAGCCCATTTAACTTACCGGGCACTCTGGCGGGGGCTCCTTGCGATGGCGGCAATCTCTTGTGCACTTCTCCGGTCTCCCTCTTCGGCATGGGAGACCGGCAACGTCCTCCGCTTCTCCCGGGGCTCCCTCCAGGCCACTGGAGCCCCGCGTGGGCCGCCATACTTCTTCTCCTGGGCCGCCGTCCTGGCGGGGGCTCCTTGCGACGGCGGCAATCTCTTGGGCACTTCTCCGGTCTCCCTCTTCAGCATGGGAGACCGGCAACGTTCTCCGCTTCTCCCGGGGCTCCCTCCAGGCCACGGGAGCCCCGCGTGGGCCGCCATACTTCTTCTCCTGGGCTGCCGTCTTCCTTCTTCCCCCGGGCTGCGGGGGGGCGGGCACTTCCGGCCGGCCGCGCTAGGATTGGCCGGCCGGCTAGTCACTTCCGGGTCGCCGCGGGCAGCGCGGCGGCCCGCCTCAGCTACTGCAGGCGGGGAGTGAATTCACCGAGGGATGGGCTCCCTCGAGGTGAAAGAAACAATAGCGGCAAGGTCCCTGGGCGCCTGCCAGGGGACAATTAAATAACAAATAAGCGAGGTGGGCACTCGCTAGGGCAGAAAAGCGCTACGCTATGAAGCGCTCGGAGGAGAAATATAAGCGCGTCCAGCGCTATGCAGGCACAAATAAAGCGCAATGGGGTTCGGGGGCGTTCCCGAGAATTGGCTTTCGGCTGACGTAGCGTGACGTAGCCAAAAGCCAAAAATTCTCGGGAACGCCCCCGAATCTGGTCCGGCATTGACGGACAGGCCCGTCTTCCAATGGCTAGCCTCCATTTATGGAGCTAGCCAATGAAAGACGGGGGCCGTTCCTGTCTCCCCTACTATACTCATTAGGTTTTCGCCTGCGCGAAAAAGCTGCGCAGAGCGCAGCTTTCGCCAGGCACAACCTAAAAATGGCACATGTGATGCGTCTTCACATGTGAATGCATGTGTGAAGATGCTTGCACATGTTGGCTCATCAAGTAGCTTTTCTTCTCAGGTCCTGTTTTACATCAGCAGACAAGCATTTTTGCCAAAAGCATTGATAAAACCAAAAGTTTAGGTGACACCATGGAAATACAAGACCCATTGGCTTTACCAATGCATGTCTTCTTGTGTTACTAAATGGCAACGTATGTACTTAAGTGTGCACGGTCGCTGACGATTTAGGAGTATCTAAGTGAAGTCATACTCGCAAATTCTAAAGGCATCTGAGACCTTTCCCTTCACCAAGATTTCAACACATTTTAATTGTAGTTATGTTATGTTTCTCCAATTGCGATACAGGTCCCTAAGGGATTTACGATTTGGAAAGCAAAACACATACATAATCTGCCCTCCATCCCACAACCCAATTTAGCTACCTGTTGTAAACAGGAGTGGAATTGCTTCCTGAGTCGGAAATCATTATGCAGAGAAGGATTTGGCAATTCGCAGTCTTTCTGTTATTCCCCTTTCTGAGGGCAAAAACGTCACAGGGATGCAACTACCACATGTAGTGATTCCAGACCCAGCGATTTCTCCATCCTTGCACTGTGCAAATCCTAACCAGGGCCTATGTAGACGCCTCTTGTTCCTCTGCATTCACTGAACACAAATCCCGCCCACCGCAGATTGCACTCAGTCTCCTCTGCCTTGTACTTCAAATGCTCTTCATGAAATGTTTTGGAAGGAGAGACAATCCGGGAGAACAAATTGAATGGCGGATATGAGAGGATCAGAGGAGAGTTGACGTGGCGGGGTATTTCGGTTATTCGAGAAACAAGCGTTTGAGGGATTAGAGGTTCAGATGAACAAGCACAGAAAAGTCCTCGCCCACTGTCGGCGCAGGAGCTCCTCGGCGCAGAAATCTCCGGGGCAGCTTATTGTATCTGCGGAGGAGACTCAAAGCGCGCGGCGAGGGGAACGGCGGGTTTAGGAGAAGGAACTGAAAGGAATGCACAAGATGGCCACACCGTTAGGAAGGCCCCACAGCCTCACGGAAAAGCTGGGAACACATAGAGGTGTGTGTGTGTACCTCTCATTGCGTGCACATATGTGTGTGTGTGTTTACGTGTTTGTGCATGCCTGTGGTTGCATGTTTACATGACTTCAGGTGTATTTCCATGAGCCAATGTCGGTCCGGGAGCAGGGAATAAAAGAACAAAGACATTTGGTATGATGAGTTATATGTTAGACTTGTACTCAGAGCCGCCCCTTTTTTGGAGTGCGCCCTGGGCCGAAAGAAGTTTGCCACCCTCACTGCTGCTGGAAAAGTTAAAATGAGGCATTTAGGGGTCCCTTTTCGCAGGCCAGTCCCTGGCTGGCCACATCAAAGGAGTGACTTGTCCCTGATTGCAAACAACTTGCATCCCCCAACTCACCTGAATCACCAGAGCTCAACTTCATCAGGCAGGTTTCTTGGTTTGGGAATGGGTTGGTTCGGGCAGGAAGGCAGTGAAAAGTAGATTGAGGGCAAGGAAGGTGACTGATAGGGTGCTAAAAACAGCGATCGCAAAATCTTACATACGATTAGAACAGCTTTAATCTCAATTGCTGAAGCCAAGGTAGAGCGACATTGCTGTGTGCAGGTCTGCAGGACCTTAATGCAGAGAGCTTAGAAATCCCTCTGAAGGTCTGGTGCCCTGGGCCTAGGCCCAGCTCGCCCATGCCAAAAGCCGCCCCTGTCTGTGCTATAATAGGAAGCATTGTGACTGACCAGGGAACACTACAAGGAACCCTATCGGTGCTAGCAGACAGAAAGCATTCATCAGGTGACACTGGTGCTGCCTACTCTTCAGCACTAGAGAGACAACAGGGAATGGGGTTTGTTGTTCATGCAACGCACTTGCTGTGATGAATCCTGACTAGGCATCTGAGTTTTAGCACATACACACATTAGTTCGTTTAGAGCACTGAATGATTGAATGTCTCTATTGTATAACATATAATATTCATCACACTAATAAATACATTAAATATACTAAAAAGTTACAACTATATCTACAAACATTCGATATCACACTTCCTTAAGGCAACAATAAAGAATAATGTAAAAATGTAGTTAATTTCCCAATACATTGACAATCTGTTGTAGAAAAACTGTAGGCAATGGCCTCTTTGACAGATCTACATATGGGTATTTCCTTAATATGTCTAGTAAACTAGGCCATAAACAAATTAAATGCAGAATTGACTCATATTTATAGTTACACAAGAGGCAGGCCTTAGAGAGTAAGCAGTTAGTGTAACACAACCCTTTAATTTTGGCTATTGGTATCAACAGGAAACAATACCTCATGTATTTTAGCCTGCATCCTGGATTCAAATTTGAGGCTAAATATTCTTGTTTTATTCTAGAGTATGACTCCACTATATAGTTAGCATATCGATGTTTCTGTAATGTTGACAAGCACTGCAGTACGGTAATAGGTGAAAACATTGCACTAAAAAAGCAACCAATAAAATGAGCACTGAAAAAGCCATTTTGTTTTTTCTATCTTGAACATGGCTTGCACGTCATACACAGAGCCATGGGCATAATGCGGTCCTGAAACTTTTTTCGCATAATTATGGTTTTGCCTCATTTGCCACATAGTATATCATCGCGACAAAATCTGCAGATTTTAACCCAAAAATATGTTTCTAGCCCAAACAAATCAAATGTTACTGAAAACGTTGTGATGGGTTCAGACACAGTAGGAGATCCTAAGCAAAGGATAAAGGGTCATCTTTTAATTGCTTATTCCTGGGTTTAATTGTTAAACTGGCGAGAATCAGGTGTAATCTTTGCCCAGACAGTATTACCATGTTAAAAAATGATAACATAATGAAATAATACTATAAAAAAAGTTCTGCGTTATGCCACGTAATTTGCCTTTCCTTGCAGCATAATTTAGTCAACCTGTCACATAATTTAGTTCTCCTTTTCCACATAATTCCAGTAGCCCTGGCTATACATGTGAATCCATATTTAGGTAGAGCAACAATGTAGAGTGTGCGTGTAAAGAAGAATGCAAAGGAAAGAATGATAGAAGGAATGGGGAAACAATTCCTTTTGGGCCTTGCTTGAAATGGTTGGGATTGCATGCTTCGTTCACTCACTAGTGGCTGACATATAGGTAAAAGGCTTATAGGGGAAATTTAAATATTTCTGACTACTCCCTTGGCAGCCACTATAGTATGGGGTTGGGGGAGAGGTCCATGTCATGAAAGCAGAGGGCAAATAGACAGTTTGACCATTCGATTTCGACAGGAAGCACAGTGGGCAGGTTGCTTTGGTTGCAAAGGCAAGTAGGGAATTTGTATAGAGTCAGGTAAGGGGCTTAGATCACGGGATGGGTGGAAAGCTGCTGAGTGGTGTAGATCCACCCATTGACGTCTGTGGACCTTCATTTCCAAGCTACATAGCTATTTGAAGTTTAAAAACAAATTATGCTGATTGGTGAGCGATCAGATTTTGCAACTTCACACACTTTTAGAGGCAATACCAGAGAATAACAAATCAGTCCAAGGTGCATGATTCTGAATTTAGTGTTATTCCAATTACATCGATGTAATCTCTTGTGGAGTCAGCATAGCCATTCATACTGCTGGGGTCTATAAACTAAGCTTAATTTGTATTGTGTAGTGATCATTGATTGTATTTGGAATGCATAGAACTCTATCCCTTGACACAGAATACTATACTATGCATCCGCAGCCTATGGTTGGTGGTCGAAAGGGTACCTAGGGTACCCCCTGTAAATCCCTGCACTGTGTGGGAGGCACCACAGGGCGCCTGCCACAGGGTGCAGAGTTTTACACACACCCCCATTTCTCCATGGGACCCTGTATTATGTCTGGTTTGCGGCCGTAACACAAGCTCCTATGGAGAAATGAAAGTAGCCGACTGAACAGTGTTCGGTTGCATCATAATCAAGCAGGCGGAACCGCCGACCGGAGGTCGGTTGGTTGGTCGGTCCCGAGACCGCGATGGTGTTGATCTGAGGCAACTCCGACTGACATCGTAATAGGCCCCTTAGTGCTTATAACAATAGATAGTGTTACATTACAAAAAGGTGAATAACAAGTGGTATTGTAGACCATCTCAACAACACTACTAAAACATTTCAAACTTTGGAGCATTAGTGACAGCTCATTTTAGTCCCCATAATCAAATATAAGGGTCGGATTTATCAAGACTGTGCAAAGCCACACTTTTTTTGTGTTGGAAAGATCCCTAAAAGTAATGCACATAGAGTTTTCTGCTGCTCTGCATTACTTTGAGTCAATGGGGCGTCCCATGGTTAGTACATAGTACTCCCACTCCACCACCCATGGTTTTTGATGCAAAGCCCATTCTACTTAAATTGCTCGACTGCGGTTTGTACCAAAAATAACGCCTCCTTGAAGCAAGTGGTAAAGATTAAAACATTTTCATTGCTCCTAAATTAACACACATTGCAAGTATGCTGCACTGTATAGCACACATCCTATGTGTGAATTTTCTTTTAAATTAGTCTGAGATAAGTATTTGTACCGGAAGAGTACTCTTCCAGTTTAAAAAATGTGCAACATCGCACACGCCTTTCCACATGGATAAATAGATAGAAATATGAGCTATTTCTGCATCTTAATGTCGTTGACTATATTTGGAAGGCATTATTTCTGTTTTCTTGTACAATGGCATAGAAAAAAATTTGTGATACATAGGAAGGGTTCTTGATTTCCTCATATCCGAAAAACCTATATGTTTCTATAACATATGATTTAATTTATAGTTACACATTTAATTAATTCAATAAGCTTTCTTCCATCATACGGAATAAAAATGACTATAGTAGGACATGTTCATGCTTTTTAAACTCATCCAGGATATCAGTACACGTCTTTGCGGTGTTAAACTAAGACACATACTGCTGTAAGAGAACATCAAAGGCGACAGAGTTTTCAACTCAAAATTTCCAATACTGAAATTGGATTTGGATTTAAACCCCTTAAATGCAACATCGATTTGAATCTTTAAAAATGGAGTGTAATGCAAGATGCCTAGGACGCTGCTTCATAATCTTGATTCGAATGTACCTAAATGTATTAAATTAGGAGCATTATGCTCAGTATTGTTTATCATCCAAATGTCACTGGCGCGACTGTCCATAAGAACACTTTTGTGCTAAATTCAAAGGGGAGTTTATCTAATAGCATTTTAAAAATGCTTGTTTCACAGAATATGTTTTAATGAACTGTTTTATCATTTACTTATAAAAAAAATAGCAACTTCCACAGAAGCAATTTCCGCAGGAGGTCAAATTTTACAGATGATGACATTGCCTCAAGTTTTAGAATAGAACCAAACATTTGTAGAAAAATGTATGTTATTTATAACAGACATTAACAGTATCAGCCTTATACATCAAAATAATTGCATCTTCGTCTTTTAATCTGTGTTATCAAATAACTGCATATTGTCTAATCCTGGTTTATAACAGGTCGGAAGGGGACAGTTCATTGTAAACAATGATTATTATTATGTTCTAAAGCTACTCATTATGATTCACTTTTTCAGGCATAATTTTACATTTCCATAAATATGTATATTTACTACAGATACTATGACAATAGATATGTAACTGTTTTTTTTACCTTACCTCAGCCCTCTTCACACTCTAAAAACCCTTACCTCCCTTTACCTCTACGACCACTGATCTCTTAAAAACCCTTACTTTTTTCAGGTGTGGGTACCAGGCACAGCCGGTACAGGTAAGAATGGTGGGTCCGGGCAGGGTGGAAGGGAAGTTGACAGATGACAGATAGGGAAAATAAATAAATCAATAAGTAAATAAATAAAAACACCTTGTGCTCGCCGCATCACCAACTTGGCGATGCGGCGAGCGCAAGGTATGCAGTTTTATTTATTTATTTATTGTGTTGTGTGTTGTAAGTTGTAGAGTGAAGTAGTGCTGTAGAGTTGAGTGGCATGGAGTGGAGTAGAGTTCAATGGAGTAGAACATCATAGAGTGGAGTATCGTAGAGTGGAGTAGCGTGGCCTAGATAGAAGTGGTGTAAAATACAGTGGTGCAGAGTAGGTTGGTGTAGAGTGCAGTGGCGTAGAGTGCATTGGTTTTGAGTGAAGTGGTGTAGAGTGCATTGGTATACAGTGCAGTGACATAGAGTAGAGTGGCATAGAGAGCAGTGGCATAGAGTATAGTGGTGCAAAGTAGATTGCAGTGGCATAGAGTGCAGTGGAGTAGAGTAGATTGTTGCAGAGAAGAGTGAAGTGGCATAGAGTAGAGAGGTGTGGGGTAGGGTGCAGACGTGTAGAGTAGAGTGGTGTAGAGTGCAGTAAAGGGGAGTACAGTGGTGCATAATAAATTAGACCGGCTTGGGGTGATGCAGAGTGTAGTGGCATACAGTTCATTGGTGTAGAGTGCAGTAGAGTGGCATAGAGTTGAGTGGTGCAGAGTAGAGTGCAGTGGCATAGAGCAGAGTGATGCACAGTAGAGTGGTGCAGAGAGAAGAGGCATAGAATATAGTGGTGCAGAGTAAAATACAGTGGCATAGAGCACAGTGATGTAAAGTGCAATGGTGTAGAGTGGCACAGCGTGTAGTGTCATAGAATGCAGTGGTGCAGAGTAGAGTCGCGTTGAGTTCAGTGGTGGAGAGTGGAAACTTGCAGAGTAGAGTGTTGTAGAGTGCAGTGGCGTAGCGTGTAGTGGTGCAGAGTAGAGTGATGCAGAGTAGAGTGGTGCACAGAACAGTATTGTAGAGCAAAGTGGTGCATAGTAGAACAGAGTTGCATAGAGTACAGTGACATGGAGTGCAATGGTGCAGAGTGCTATAGCATGCAGTAGAGTAGTTTGCAGTGGCGTAGAGTGCAGTGGTGAAGAGTAGAGTGGCATTGATTCAATGGTGGAGAGTGCTGTCCTGCAGAGTAGAGTGTCGTAGAGTGCAATGTCGTAGAATAGATTAGCATAGAGTAGAGTGGAATAGAGTAGAGTTTTGCCGAGAAGAGTAGTACAGAGAGCACCATAGAGTACAGGGGTGCATAGTAGAACAGAATGGCATAGCGTCCAGTGGTTAAGCATGTAGTGGCGTTCAGTGAAGTGGTGTATAGTTGATGTAGAGCACAGTGGCGTAGAGTGTATTGGTTTTGAGTAAAGAGGCGTTGAGTGCATTGGCGTAGAGTGGCATAGAGGGCAGTGGTGTAGAGTAGACAGCAGCGGTCGGTAGGGGAGTACCTGCCGGGGCGGTGACGTGGGGAGGGGGAGGGGGAGGGTGGGGGTTAGTAATGTATGGATAATGAAGGTTTGCAGGTAAGTAAACATTTAAATAAATCAAACAAATTTCGTTGCGCGCACTGCATCCCCAAATGCAATGCAGTGCGCGCAACGAAATTCGTTTGATTTATGTAAATGTTTACTTACCTGCAAACCTCCATTATCCATACATTACTAACCCCCTCCCCACATCACCGCCCCGGCAGGTACTCCCGTACCGACCGCTGCTAAGAGTAGAATATACAACGTTACAACACATGCAATTACAACACATCCTTTTACAACACAGTCTTTACATGACAACTACCATTACATCGCATGTTTTTACAATGCATGCCATTACAACACATTTTTAAAAACTACCATAACAACGCATTCCATTACAATGCATACTATTATAACCCATACCATTACAACACATAATACTTCTAGGGCAACAGTAGCGTGAGTGTTGGATAGTGTAGGAGTAAAAATGACCATTACCACTCCAGTGAGTGCAACAGTAGGGAAAGTGTTGGATAGTGTAGGGGTAAAAATTACTATTCCCATGTACCCCAAAACCGATACCCAGCTTAATACTAATAAAATCTCCATTACTTACATTATAATGCGTTGTAATGACATGTGTTGTAATGGTATGCGTTGTAACGGCATGCGTTGTAGTAACATGCGTTTTAATGGTGTGCATTGTAATGGCATGCGATGTAAAGGCAGTTGCATTGTAACAGTTGTGTTGTAAAGGTAGGTCGTTGTAATGACTGCGTTGTAATGGATGTTTCCTGTAGAGTAGAATGGTGCAGAGTAGAGTGGCATAGAACTGCATTGTGTTGAGTGCAGTTACGTAGAGTGGAGTGGCACATAGTGGAGTAGAGTGGGTTAGAGTGTAGTGGCATTGAGTGCAGTGGCATGGAGGAGAGTAGATTGATGCAAGGTAGAGGGGAGTGGTGCAGGCTAAAGTGCAGTTTCATAGAGTAGGGACGTAGAGTTAATTGGCGCAGAGTGCAGTCGCATAGAGTGCGGTGTTGCACAGTAGACAGCCATAGAGTGGAGTGGCATAGAATGGAGTGGTGCAGAGTAGAGTAGAGTGGCCTAGATTGGAGTGTTATAGAGTGCGGTGGTGAATAGTGCAATGGTGCATAGTACACTTGGGTAGAGTGCATTGGCAACGAGTAGAGGGTAGAGTCAAGTGGCGCAGAGTAGAGTGGCATAGAGTGCAGTGGCAGAGAGTGCAGTGTTGTAGAGTGTAGTGGTATAGAGTAGAGTGGCTTAGAGTGCATTGATGTAGAGCTCAGTAGCATAGAAAGGTGCAGAGTAAGGTGATGTAGAGTGTAACTGTGTAGAGTAGAGTGGAATAGAATGCACTGAGGTTTTATGTAACTCTGTGGAATTCCGCTGAGTCAGATTCTGCAAGTTCTGCCCACCCCTATTCAGTACCTCATCTTCAAAGATGTTTAGGTCTCGCCTAGGCAGCGCTTGTGCTGTCTCTTCCAGGCATGTTGCATTCAGGATATGTGCATAAAGCTCCGCCCACTTTCCGCCCATCTTTTTAATTGGCTCCTATCTTTTGTAAATGGTGGCTTCTCATTGATCAATAGGCTTAGTAGTCCCTCCTTAGTCCCGCCTTGTCTCTTCTTGAAGAAATGAAAACCTTCATTCTCAGGGAATACTTACTAATAAAAAAGAACTTGGCACAGAAGCTGAAAATATGAAAAGACATCTTTATTACATTTTAATAAGTGAGGCTATGTCACCCAGCTGCCTTAGCAACTGAATGAGGCAGTCTGTGGAATACAGAGGACAGAGGCCTTTTATATGTTTTAGGGTTACATGACTCAGCACAAAAGTAAGGGGCAGTCCTAGCTTTTGCAAGCATGCAAAAAACCCAACATTCCTTCTTACACAAGCTGAACAAACCCATAATAAAAGACCACAACCCATATCGTAAACAGGTCATAAAAAGAAGGAACAGAAACAGATGAGAAGCAAGATAGAAGGGTGTGTGCATGTACCATAAACTCAGCAATGTCCTGCTCTTTGATCTCTATCTTGATCAGATAAAGGGCAAAAACTGGTTTGGCAAGGTCAGCTTCAGGCAACCGGGGCAGTTCACTCAGGTCATCTAAGAGTCAGCTAAAGTCATCGGCCTGTGTGAGGGCAACTACAAAATGGCTGCCATGCACGAAATGGAACCCAAGGATTCAGAACGAAATCTTCAAATACACAGTGAATCCATCGGTGTAACATGATGAAAACACTCATACTTGCTGAGCTCACTGTTTACGGTTCGCTGTTACCAAAATCGTGACAGAACCACGACCTTTATGACCCAGGTTCAGAATTCACGGAACCTCATTCTTGTTACCTCCCATGAGGACACCGCCTGATACATGTGTTATTACTCCTTAGGTTTTAATTAAAGCCTCAAGGCACTACTTTCTTCAATGGCTTCCGCAGGACACACACTTGGTCCTAAGCTAGGCTGGCAGTGGTTGCTTCACTCTGTAAAACATCTCACATTTATATGAGACTGTCTATAAATGTCCCTTTATCAGCTCTGCACAGAGTACAAACTAATCCGAAATTAATGTAATAATTATTTTGTCATCTTTCAAAGCTACTAATTGTATATATGGACATAGCTATTTGAATTCACTCGTAGTACTGTCTTGCATGCAATGCATTATGGGTAGGGTGGATTTGTCATATCTTCTGCAGGCTGCAGTACCACATGTGACCAGAAGAGATGTCCCTTTTGGCCACATATGGTACTGTACCCTGCAACATGGCTAGGTAAAAAACATTGCCATTTATAATGCCAATAAATTCAACTTTGTAGACATGCAGTGCTGGTGCTTTGCTCACTAGGGACCATCTGGGAGCAACTTGCGGTAATGCACAGAGACATGCAGTACTTGTGTCTTGCTCACCAGGGACCTCTAGGAGCAGCTTGCGGAACTTCACTGAGACATGCAGTGCTGGTGCCTTGCTCACCAGCAGCGGCGGCTAGTGACATTTGAAGGTGGTGGTGGGGTGTGGAGGTCCCGGGTTGAGTGCCCGGTGGTGGGAGGGAGGGCTCGGGAGGGTTCTCCCACTGAAAATGTTTTGAAGGAAGGAGTCGGTTGATGGTGCATTTTCAAGCGCATATTTGGGAGGGCAGGAAGGTTGAGAGAACAATTGTTGTACTGTGGTTGAGACAATTACGGGAACATTTTGTGTAATGGTGAAGTTTTGGGGTTTTGGGAGGTGGTGGCCATCTGGGTTTCGCCTGTTTCACTGATCACTTAGGTGGACACACTACATGTTCCAGCAGTCAGGCGTTGATGTGGGACACGGATGCACGGCATCGGGGTCGGGCTGGAGCACACAATAGGTGAACTCCAGCACTGCAGCACATGAGCGGCAGGATGGAAGCGGCTCTGACCCACAGATGGCTAGTGTACGGCCCACATGACTGGGTGCAAATTTGAACTTGTTGGGACAGAGTGGACATGGTGATAGTGTAGCTATAGTTTTGCAGGACTGGGGTGGATATTGTTGGGCAGTTTCACTTTAACGCATTCCGGCAACGGAGCGCTGGGTGGGAGGACTGGATACACGCACAACATCATGGCCCCCTGGTCAGATTGGAGAATGGCTAAAGGCAGGCCCACATAGTTGATGACAATGGTGTGCAGGTTGGGGCAAATTTGAACTTGTGGGTGTTGGAGACGCGCAGTGATGATGTGGCTGTGAATTTGCAGTGGTATACTGCATGCATTTGTCTTTTGTGGTCAGTGTTTGGAGTGGTGTTGGGGAGCAAGTGCAAAAGAGTCAGCACCAGCCCTGCCCAGCCCTGTTGGCCGGCGGCGGCAGCAGAGCACAAGTCAATCAGGCTTGCATTTGACGGTGCTGCGGCTCCTGTGATCTTGTGTACAGTTTTATGCCCAATGTATGGTGGTTTCTCTGCGTGACGATAAGTCCTGGTGCTGGAGTTAAAGCTATGCAGCGGTCGGCGGGCTCTTCCGCAGCCCACTCCCTCAGCTCTTATTGTCCAATCAGGAGGTCTGGGACTAGCGCGAAGGCAGGGGAGTGCTCCGGTTGTTGCCACCCACTGCTCTGTCTTGAGGGGGGCTGGCCCTGCCCCTTGCCATTCATTTCAGTGGAGAGCTGCTGAAGTCGCCTGGGCCGCAGCATAGTCCCCCCATTTGAAACCAGCCATTTTTCGCTTTCTCTGGCCACTCCCTTCAGGATGACTTCACTCTTCGCGCATGTGCTTCGAGGGTGAGCAATAGTCCTCGCCCCGGCCAGCACATGCGCAGGAGGTCTCTGACCTGTGGCCTCGTCCCTTCCTAGAATAAAAGTAAAAAAGAATTTGATTTGTGTTTGACGTGGGCAGTGATCACTTCATTTGAGGCAGCTGCATTGCGTGTGGTGTCTCTCTTGTCTCCTCTCCTATCCTCATGCCGAGGCTAGTGGGGCAATGCCTGTTTTGCCCCTATGCACCAGCCACCACTGCTCACCAGGGACCTCTAGGAGCAGCTTGTGATACTGCACCAAGACATGCAGTGCTGGTACCTTGCTCACTTGGGACATCTAGGAGCAGCTTGTGGTACTGCACTGAGACATGCAATGCACTAGGTCTCGTATTACTGGAAGTATGAGCTATTGGCGTTGCATTATTATTTGCAACGCTAATACCGCAAACTATCAGTAATGCAAGACCTATTGCATTGCAAATGCGCCTGCCCCAGGCCACCCGGTGGCCATCAGGAGGGTGGGCCCTTAGTCGCGGAGGGCTGCCCCCGCCCCTAGCTAGCTATGGTTAGCCACCCCTCCTCAGGGCAGGCTTGCCCGGTGGAGGTGGGCAGAACTGTGACGCACGTCCGGGGGCGGCAGGCAGGGAGAGGGTATATCTCTCCCACTGGCCATCATGGTGGCCTCTTTGCCGCACCGGACGTCGCGTTGAACACTTCGGGACACTCTTTGCCTCGGGACACTCTTTGCGGTGAGTGGCCTACGGGCTGAGCCTACGGGCATTACCCCCCCTCCGCCTACTCCCTCCCCTCGGAGGTTTACGAGCTATGGCTAGGCGGCCCGCTTAGCGTTGGGCCACTGTGGAGGCGGGGGTTACGGGCGTATTGTCTGCATTTGTCGGGGACTGAGACCCCGGTTGCGGACTGAGGCCTACAGGCTGTGCCGCCCCACCCTGCCGCTTACCTTTTCTCAACAGAGAAGTCCAGTAGGTCGGGAGGTCCGTGCATCGACGGGCCGAGGTGGGGGTTCTGTGCCTCCTGTTTCCACATTAGTTTTCCAGGGTCCGGGCGGCTCAGAGCGGCGTACATCCTCGATTGCCCCAGCAGACAATGTATGGGGCCATGTGGGTTAGGCAGCGGGTTCCCTCGGCATTGCGGCTTGGCAGAAGGGGATCGTTGGCCTGTCCCACACACTCCCTCTCAGTCACGGTGTGGCGCTCATGTGCTTCCAGCTGGCACCCGCCCGAGATTTCAGGCGTGTGGGGCGTATCTGGGCATTGTGTCGGGGACTAAGACCGTCTCCGTGGGCAAGGCCGGGCTTCTGGGCCGTGGTGAATGGCGGCCTGTATCATGATTCCCATGTCTTCCTATTAAGTGGTCCCCCTGTCGCAATGTAGGCATAACAGGCGTGCAAATGTTCAAAGTATTGCTCATGCTGTTCCGATGTCTCATTGCCTCCCCCTCGTTTGTTATCTTATGGTATGCTGTCCTTTTCGGACAAATTTATGTTAATTTCACACGTGGTATTACCTCAAAGTATTGCTCATGCTGTTCCGATGTCTCATTGCCTCCCCCTCGTTTGTTATCTTACTGTATGATGTGCTTTTCGGACAAATTTATGTTCATTTCACACGCTTTGAATGCCGCTTATCGCACTGCTAGCCAGTTGGGTGAGTCAGCCTTGCATGTGCACGAGGCTAGGACTGTTATGCGACGTTGCCTTGTTTCAGTTATGTAGGCAATCGTGTACAAGTGTCTGGGCTCTTTTGCCACGCTGTGCTAAAACCGCCTTTCGCAGGCATAGCAACAATTGTGTGAGTCAGTGCACGAGGTTCACCTTGCAGGCTTGTTTCATGTTTACATAATAAGGCGCATTAAGAAGGGTCGAGGTTCTCTTTTCTTGCTGTGCCGAGTCAGCCATGCACGTTCACGAGGTGTCTGTTTGTGTTAGGCTGTCAGATTTAAAGATTGCTGGCGAAAGTTTGGGGTGGCGGATCACTTGCTACGCTGCCGCACTGCCGTCCCATGTGGGGTTTTATCGTCCTTGGTGTGAGCTTAGCGGGAAAATAGAAAGTCGACTGGGTGAGGGGGGGCCACAAAAAATGTTACCTTGCATCGCCGATGCGCCTACATATGGTTATGGCCGGTATGCCTGGCGCGCTTCCGCCTGTTCACACGAACACGAGATCGAATGCTGGAACAGGCGGATTGGGGGGTGTTTTTTCGCCCGTGGCCCCTCTCTGTCCCACCAGATGCAGGAGCCTGCGTCCACCTTCAGTCATGGTAAGGTTTGTGGGCTCACGTACAACGACCAATGCTGCTGTTTCGGTGCGATGTAAATGCCTGAGCCACGTGGTCACAACCTCAGGAGTATTGGGGTTTGTTACCATTGAGCAGTTTACATGTATGAGGTTATCCATGTTGTACTTCCTTGTAACGACCAGTCGCGTTAGTGTCCAACAGTGTGAGGTATGTCGAATCAACCAGTTCGGTGACATGCTCGCGCTTCTACCAATATTGCATTGTGCTTCTTCCAATACTGCGTTTCTTGTGCGTTTCAGGCCCTCCTCCTGGGCGCGTTCTTCCAGGTCGGCGCATATCCTGCAGCATCGGACAGTAACGGAGGTATGTAGATGCGCTGTGACGTTAAAATGAGAGTGCGCAATCTTGATCCTTTGGGTGGCACCGGTTTCAGTTGGCGTGGTGGGGCCATGGTTTGGCTCCAGCCCTCTGGGCGCTTTGGTGCCCTGCAGTCCTCGCATTGTAAAACACTTGCCGTTACAGCCGCCTCCCACAGGGGAGTGGGTGGCGGGGTGGCGTCTCCCTTCTAAGGCAGGCAGTACGTGATTCTTCACGGGGCCCGTCACCGTCTCATGTTTATTTTCTTTTATACAGAATTTCGCTCTCGTCCAACGGCTTGGGCCCTGGGAGCTGACCCTTCTCGCTGCAGCACCCCTCCACCCGCACACCCGGTGCTAGGAGCAAGTCGTGTGTGGTAAGTGTTTGTGGCGAGGCCGCTCGGTTGGGCATTGCGTCTGGGGGAGCACTAAGAGCAATTTAGCCAATGCTGCTCCATAGAAACATGTTGTTCAAAGTGGAATTCCCAGAGATAGTGTCTTGTCACGTTATTTCGGTTAGATATGCATATGAAGTGAGTCCGCTCCGTTACCGTCTGCATTCTTTCGCATTTTGAAACTGGCGCTCACAGTCAATTTTTCTTTCAGGGGAAGAGCCAAAGATAGGCATGGAGAGTCAAGAGTCCCCTCCACTCTTTACGCAGACGTCACAGGTCGACCACTCAGGGTTAGGACCCTCGCAGGATGCGCAGATGAAGGCGCTGCTGGATTTGATCAAAGCGAATGGAGTTGCGTGGGCGAGTGAACTTTTGACGGCCAACCCCCCCAAAGCGCCCGGGCCCCCCCGCCCCTGAACAAGACATCGTGGTCTCACCAGGTCCAAACGTGCACGGAAGCCGACAGTGAAAGACTTCCCAGCGGAGCCTCCCCCGAAAACCAGGGCACCAGAACTTGTCAGGAACGTGATTGTTCATGCCCCCGCCTCACCCCCGGCGGTGATCGTGAATAGCGCACCCACACTCCCTCGCCCAGGGGGTTCCTCTGCAGACTTTGCCACTAGGGAGGACCTGGGTAAGCTCACAGATTCTCTCTCTGTATTTATGTCAGAGGTCAGAGCAAGTTTGCTGACCGCCCCCTCGCAGCCGTGCACACCTGCAGGTCCCTCTGAAGTGGTGCCACCAGTCATAGTCCCTCCGCCCACAGCATCAGCGGACGCACTGGTAGCTCGCGTGTGGGGCGGGTCTCTGGTTGTAGGTGGGGAAAGCAACGCAGCACTCGAGTGTTCCCCTGCCGTCATAGCTAGCTCCGTTGTAGCGCAATCCCCTGCCCCGGCGCTGCTTTCAGTTTCCCCTGCGCCCTCGGCATTACCCGCACTCCCTGCTGCACCAGCGCCTCCACCAGCGCCCGCTTCCACTTCAGCCGTCCCTGCACCAGCGGTTAAGATGACCATGGCCCCCTTGTTGTCAGGCAAATGTTCCCTTGCTTGGCAGGTGCCTCAGGCAACTAAAGAATGCATATGGCGTAGGGAATTTGTGGATATCTTCTCCTTCCTCATGTTGGGCGCCAATGGGTTTGACATCAGGAAGGTGAGTACCAAGGATGAGGAAAAGAAAGTTCGTTACCAATCTTGGCCTGAGAAGACTATCAAGAACTGGAGGCAAGCGTTCTCCATCCTAGCGGCAGTAATTACTGAGCGTTTCCCTGAGCAGGCGCAGGGGCTTTTTCAATATGCGAGTGTTATAATTGATGAAGCAGAGTCCTCCGCGGGCATGGGGTGGTACAGGTATGACTGTGAATTTCCCATGAAAATGGCGGTCTGCCCTGAATTGGAATGGGACCAGATTGAGGTGAGACTCTGGATGCAACATATGGGTAAGGGTAGATTAGAAGGTGGTGCCAAAGTGAGCACGCAACAAAAGAAAGCTGAAACAAGTAAGGCCCAGTACTCAGAGAAGAAAGGTAATTTCAAGCAGTCCTTTCATGGGGGGCGCGGCGGTGGAGGTAATAGACAGGCAAGCAGGAAAGGTTTCACAGCCACATGTAGGTTGTTCAATGCAGGTAATTGTACCTGGGGTAAGGCATGCAGGTTTGTGCACTTTTGCAGTAAGTGCAGTGGGCCACACCCCGGGTCAGCATGCGACAAGCGAGATTCCGCAAGCGCAACCAGCAAAGACAAGTAAAAACTGTTTCCAAACGCTGTCTTCCTGTTCACTCCTTGCTGCTCCCTCTTCATCCCCCCCCCTGCACGGCCATGTTGATCCAAATACTTGTCTTGTCCCCATCGGGGTTTCCCCCTGCCACGCCAAAGGCCCGTCCCGTGTTATCATTACTAACCTTCTGCCCTTACTAAGATCCTATCCCAATGAGAAAGACAGGACTGTCCTGGCGGGAGGTTTTCTTGAAGGTTTTACAATCCCTTACCAGGGTCCCAGGGTCAGTAGGGATGCTGAGAACCAGAAGTCAGTCAGGGACCTCCCTGAGGTGGTAGGTAAGAAAATCTGCAAGGAAGTGTCCTTGGGGAGGGTGGCAGGCCCGTTCGCTTCACCTCCCCTCCCTGATTTTGTGGTGTCCCCGTTGGGTGTGGTACCAAAAAAGGAGCCGGGGGCTTTCAGGCTAATTCACAATCTCTCCTTCCCGGAGGGCAATTCGGTGAACTCCTGGCTAACAGAGGGGGCTTGCTCCGTTTCCTACTGTTCCCTAGACATGGCAATCGACATGGTTAGGAGAGCAGGAAAAGGGGCCTGGCTCGCGAAGGCGGATATTGAAGCTGCATTTAGACTTCTGCCCGTGCACCCAGATAGCCAGCATCTTTTGGGCTTCAAGTGGAGAGGGGAGTACTATTTTGATAAGTGCATGCCCATGGGTTGCGCGGTGTCGTGCGCCTTCTTTGAGGCATTTAGTACCTTTTTGCAATGGGCCCTCTGCTGGAAGTACGGTGTCACGGCGGTGTCTCATTACCTTGATGACTTCCTTTTCATTGGTAGGGAGGGCACTCAGGAATGCAGGGAGGGGCTGAATGCTTTCATTGACCTGGCGGGACATCTGGGCGTTCCTTTGGCGCCTAGCAAGACTGAGGGCCCTGCACAGGTTCTAACTTTCCTTGGCATAGAACTAGATACAGTAATGGGCGTGTCAAGACTCCCCGCTGAGAAAGTACAGGATCTGAAACGGGACATTCAGGACTTGCTAGGGAAGGACAAGGCACCGCTGGGGGTCATCCAGAGTCTCCTGGGCAAACTCAATTTTGCGGCCAGAGTCATTCCTGTGGGACGAGTGTTTGCTAGGAGATTAACCAGAGCCACAGCTGAGGTCCTCAAGCGTCATAATTTTGTAAAGCTGACAGCGGGCTTGAAGAAAGACCTGCTAATGTGGGCGGAGTTTTTGTCAGACTTTAATGGGATTGTCATCTGGAGGTCCCCGTGGGTGGACAGCCCCGAACTTAGCATGTTCACCGATGCCTCGGGCAGAGAGGGTTTTGGTGCAATCCTCGGTGATTTGTGGTGCGCGCAAGAGTGGCCGAATGCCTGGCGTAAGCGGGGGATTACTTCCAACATAACTGTCCTGGACCTCTTCCCCATTGTGGTAGCGTTGCATCTGTGGCCGGCCCCGTTGTCCAACAGGAAGGTCCTTTTTCTGGTCTGATAATATGGCAGTTGTGCAAGCTATCAACGGTCTAACAGCCAGTTGCCCGTTGGTTCTTTGCTTACTAAGGGAATTGGCTAGCAGGAGCCTGCGCTGCAATTTGGAGTTTAGGCAGAGGCACATTGCGGGGGTCACTAATGTCGCGGCTGACGCTCTTTCTCGTTTTCAGTGGGACCGTTTCCGGGCGGCGTGCCCTCAAGCAAGAACAGAGATGACCCCCTTCGCACCGGAATTTTGGCGCATCTTGGAGTGGAGCAAGAACTGAGAGAGTTAGGGGAGAGGTCTCTAGCCCCAGGTACTAGGAGGCGCTATGCTAGTCATTTGGCCAATTTCCGGAAAGCAATTGTCGAGTTGAGTTTGTCCCCCATGCCACTGGAAGACAGGGTACAAGCTTTTGTAGTCTGGGCCAAGAAGCAGGGTAAATCCCACTCATGGGTTTGCGGACATCTGGCTGCTATCAGTCACGATGCCAGGTTGAGAGGGGTAGGCGATCCGACCAAGTCTTTTGTAATTAAGGCAGCCTTGAAGGGGTGGGCGCGTGATGAACCTTGTATCCCCGACACCAGGTCTCCTATCGAGTTCCCCACCCTGCAGGCCATGTTGGCGGTCCTGCAGTCGGTGGTGCACTTGCATTTTGAGGCTTCCCTTTTTTCTGCGGCTTTCGGCCTAGCGTTCTTCGGGGCTTTCCGGAGCAGCGAGCTGGTAGCACGCTCCAAGGCAGATATGTCCGGGGACGCTTTAGGGGTGGCAGACATAAGTGTTGAAGTAGGCCTGTCCATCACCCTCAGACGGTCCAAAACTGATCAGGCAGGCAAAGGGTCTGTTACCTTGCTGGCCCCTTTGGGTGATCCCTGCTATTGCCCAGTAGAGGCCCTCAAGTCCTACCTCACATTACGTCCTGCGGTCCCGGGTTACCTCTTCATCCATGCTGATCTGAGTCCCTTGACCAAAAACCAAATGGATAAAATAATGCTTGCATGCCTTGATAGAGCTGGTTTGTTGCAACAGGGGAAAAGGTTCTCCAGCCATTCATTCCGTATTGGGGCTGCCACCTCTGCGTTTAAGGCTGGCATGCAGCCAGAGAGTGTTCAGAAAGTGGGGCGCTGGGAGTCCCCCTGCTATAAACGTTATATTCGCCCATGAACAAGTTATCCCGACCTGGTCAGTCTATTGTATATATGTTTGCTGTGTTCCTAGTTTTAGGCTTGGTGCTCCCTTGCAATTTTGTTTGTGCACTCTTGGTCAAATAAACATTTAAAACGAATTGCGTTTGTTTTCTTTGGCAGGGTCAAGAGTGTGGGTCTTGGTGCATTCCACGGTCGCCAGGTTGGGCCGGTGGGCAGCGATCAGGCATTGGACGCAGGGCTTCGCAAACATTGACTGTTTTTGGATGGGTTTCCCTGGCATGCGTTGGAATAGTCTGTTGCACAGATTACAGGTAGCTTTAGCTACAGCGGGACCGCCACCTCAACACTTGGCGATTCACCTGGGTGGTAATGACCTCATTAACTGGGGGAGGTCAATCTTACTCCATAGAATGAAAGTAGATATTGGGGTCATCTGCGGACTTATGCGTGAGTGCGAGATATGGTGGTCGAAAATTTTGCCACGTAGAGTGTGGTTGGGCGCTAAGTCGTGCCAGGCGATTGATAGGTCCAGGAAGAAAATCAACAGCGCCATGAAGAAATTTACCCAACAGAGGGGTCTGGGCTTCATCAGACATGAAATGATTCAGGACAAAGTCAAAGGTTACTTCGAGGCGGATGGAGTACATCTGACGCCGGTTGGCTTAGACCTATCCTCGATTTAAAAGAGGCTCTGCTGAGCAAAGGTTGCAGGTAAAAGTAGTAGCGTTGGTGGGGGGCCCGTGCGGTGGCGGGGACCATTGCACGGGCTGTGGCGGAGTTACAGGGCAATCCAGAACCAGAGAGGTGCAACACTGTACTTCAGCGGGCACATAGGGGTGCCAGAGCCTAACCTAGAACCTCATGGGAGGTCTAGGAATCAGAGTCGGCGCCCCAGTAGTCCTTCGGGCGGTTGTGGGCCTGTGCAACCGGGGGTTTGCCTAGATACGCCCCGCAAGGGGCGTGAGTAGTGTATTACCATAATGGTGCAGCAGCTGGGTGGTTCGCCACTGTGCTGATTGGCTCATCAGGCGGGCAGGTGGTGAGAATGCGGCCTGCCCTTGGATTGCCCGTAAGATAACCCACCGTGATTACATAATGTTGTATGTAACAATAAACCTGCAGCAATTTTTCCCAATCTTAACACTTGTGTCTGTGTGTTATTTGCGGGATGTTGGTTATGTTGGGGCGGGGGGTTCCTGTGGCCCTGATGTGACTATGCGCCTGCCCGAGGCCACCCGGTGGCCATCAGGAGGGCGGGCCCTTAGTCATGGAGGGCTGCCCCCGCCCCTAGCTAGCTATGGTTAGCCACCCCTCCTCAGGGCAGGCTTGCCCGGTGGAGGTAGGCGGAATTGTGATGCACGTCCGGGGGCGGCAGGCAGGGAGAGGGTATATCTCTCCCACTGGCCATCGTGGTGGCCTCTTTGCCGCTCCGGACGTCGCGTTGAACACTTCGGGACACTCTTTCCCTCCCTACCTCTAACCCTGAGTGTCAGCTAGGGGGGGGCTCCTGAGGGAGTTTTAATGTGTTTCCTTTTTCGTTGCAGGCGGAGTTACAGGACAATCCGGAACCAGAGAGGTGCAACACTGTACTTCAGCGGGCACATAGGGGTGCCAGAGCCTAACCTAGAACCTCATGGGAGGTCTAGGAATCCGAGTCGGCGCCCCAGTAGTCCTTCGGGCGGTTGTGGGCCTGTGCAACCGGGGGTTTGCCTAGATACGCCCCGCAAGGGGCGTGAGTAGTGTATACCATAATGGTGCAGCAGCTGGGTAGTTCGCCACTGTGCTGATTGGCTCATCAGGCGGGCAGGTGGCGAGAATGTGGCCTGCCCTTGGATTGCCCGTAAGATAACCCACCGTGATTACATAATGTTGTATGTAACAATAAACCTGCAGCAATTTTTCCCAATCTTAACACGTGTGTCTGTGTGTTATTTGCGGGATGTTGGTTATGTTGGGGTGGGGGGTTCCTGTGGCCCTGATGTGACTATGCTAGTTTAAGGGAAACCCTCACACCCATTAAGACATCTTCTCATATCCTATCGTGTCTGAGTGTAGTTCGATTGTTGTGCCCAGTAATGTGTTATGCAACCCCGTAGATGTGACTTTAACCTACAATCTGCATTTTTGGCAGTTTCATCAAAGGTGGATGTTAAATTACTAAAACAAATGGAACATTTTGACTGGATCGTTTCGTATAGCGTTAAATAGTATTTAGAGGAGTAACATTTTTTTTAATTCGAATGGTAAACAATTTAACACCGGAAGGTCGTTCTCGGCAGCAGGGGAGGGCGCGCTTGGGGACGGGAGAACTGAAACCATAGCCATTACCCCGAGAATCCCGACACTCGACGAGCATGTTTTGACGGTGTAGCCGCGGCAGATGTTTTTCCCTGGCGCCCGTCCCACAGAGGGACCAGGCAATTCTCAAAACCGCTCATGCAGCAGCCAAGTGTCCTCAGCTCTCCTACAACAGACGTGATGTGGTGTTAATTGGATTTTTCTCCCTTAATAAGATAACCAGGGTCTAAGGGCCCACTCTTCCCTGTCTGATTTCCGTTGCTCCATAACACAATCATTTTGAAGACGTCGTCATTTACCGCTGACCTGTTTTGTCCTCTCTGGCTTTCCCTCCCCTCTCTCTTTAAAGCTTACTGGTATTGACAACACTTGCTAAAGTTTCTAGCTTTCGGCTGGGCAACTTCCTTGCTTTGGATGCTCTAATTACTTTAATTGTCTGAACCCTTCGACACAGCTCCCCTGTGGGGATAGCGGGGGACACCGGGGGAGTTTTTAGTTATGATTTTACAGGCTGGCGTCGTCGCTAGCAGACACATCCGCTCTGATCCCCAGACCCGGGAGCTGACTGGCACTCCCTCTTGGCACAATGGCTTTCAGGCTGGTTGCAAAAGACATCCGCGAGTAAAAAAAAATGCAAGTACAATAACGAGAATGCTTTGAGTTTAGTCGGCCCAAACAGACCCTAATGCTCATGAGAGCCGGGAGGAAACACGAGCATCGCAGAAGCGAACCCAGCACAGAAGAGCTGCGCCAAGCCAAAAGAGAATGCCTATTAGAGAAATAAATGTCAGACCAGGCCCTGGGACGGGCAAAATTGTAAATGTGACGGCCGCAGGACGGGGGCCCGGTGCTCCTGCCACAGTCCTCCGCGAGGGGAGCGTTTGCTCTCCTTCAGCCCTTAGCTTCCGCGACCAGGGACATCTGTGATGGTGTAAGATATTTGTCATCCTGATCGAGGCTGACAGATCGCTCACACTCCAGAAACTACCGTATGGCTTCATGGCTGCTCCCGATGACGCTACACAGACGTGTACTTGAATGACACCTTTGAAGAACCTGATTAGCACAGACAATGTGCCCCGGGCATCATGCATGTGAGTAGAATCGCATAACATTGGACCATATTGAGGAATGTTTATCAGCAGCTACGCTGGGTTACATTTTATATTTAGCTTGCTTCAGGCAGGGCAGAGGCCTAAGACTTCAGTGTTAGCTGGCCGGTTTTGCATCTACATGGCATCTCTCAAAAGAGGGCCGTCACCCCACCCGCTGAGAGATCATAAGCCTGAGCGCAATGTAGGCATGGGTGAAGTGTAAACTTCAAGTAGGGTTGGGAAATCAAGGGCAAAGTTTGCATTCTGCCCTAGTTCACCCACATTGAGGTTTAGTGTCACCTGACAGGGGCGTAGCCACCACTGGTGCAGCAGTTGCAGTGGCATCGGGGCCCAGATTCCCTAGGGGCCAATTGAATCCTGACAGTTGCTCTAGTTTACTACCCAAACAGCAGTCAAAGGTGCCCTCTACTTGCCATTTGCTTGCTTGCACCAGGGCCCAAGGCTTCTTTGCTGCGCTACTGTCTGCGATTGCTTGCAATCAGAGGTCTCATCTAAAATGGGCAGGATTCCAGCTGTCGGACGTTCGCTG
This sequence comes from Lissotriton helveticus, assembly GCF_964261635.1. Taxonomy (NCBI): domain Eukaryota; kingdom Metazoa; phylum Chordata; class Amphibia; order Caudata; family Salamandridae; genus Lissotriton; species Lissotriton helveticus. Next base: position 961,760,991 of record NC_136068.1, on the reverse strand, counting down.
CCCGGAGAGAGGAGTATTCCCTGCCATTAATCATGGCTGACTTTAGAATACACTTGGGCATAATTAAAATGAGGCAGGCTGGGCTGGTGACGTGGTTCACTGAGTTGGCACAACAATAAGTGCCCATTAGCTGGATAGGCCTTGAGAATGAAACGTCACTGGTGAGATTTTTGACAACTCAAAGCTGACAAGCTAACTGGTGGACCACTTGAAACCTGGCAAACACTTGCAGGAGGAACGCCATCCGCACCTTGGTAGTGTAGGAGTCTCTGTCTATTGTTTGGCACCACCGGCGTGTGAGGAGCTGGCCTCCCATGGGATTATGGGAGCTGTTTGGTCTATAGCAGCCCCAGACTCCTCCCAGGTCAAACGCCCCCTGGCCAGGTTTGGGAAAGTTGCCCTGCTCTGTGCATGAGTCCGTGGCCCTGGGTAGGGACTGGCAGCTCTGTCCGTAGGCTGAGGGTGAGCCCGATTGGTGCCTTTCGCATTCCTGGTGCCCAAGCCTGGGGACCTAAGGAGGATTAAACCCCAGTCAACCCCCATTCCACCTTGTGCCTGCCTAAGAAGCCATTTTTCATTGACTGTTAAGCCCCCATAAAGTGGCGGCTTACAGAAACTGGGAGAAGATAAAAGCCAGAGTTAGCTGTGCTGGCTGGCCTGCCAGTCATCTGGTTGGTCAGTCACCGACTGGTCATCTGGTCCATCAAACACTGACCAATTATCCAGTCAGCCAGCCTTGTGACCAGAGTGCACACAAGAGTGCTCTGGCAGCAGCCAAAACTAGTCAGCCCGCAGAAGGCTCCTGCCTAGAGCCATCCACCATCTTCTTGCCTCCAGGTGACTCCGTTGGTGCCCACTTTGCCATCTGGTCATCATGCTGACCTGCAAGGCATCATGCCCCCATCCCTGCTGCCAGCTGATCAGGGTGGCAGTTGATGGCTTTCATGCCACACTGCACATGGTGGACACAGCTTCCCATTGGCCTGCACCCCATCCCTTCCACCGGCCTGACAGCAGAGGGACCCCAGGTGGCGCAATCACCCACGGATGGAGACAAAACCTAGGATCAGAGTATGACTTTTAATAGATCATAGTAAGGTAGCTTCTCTGTTACTTATGAAACCCTTAACGGGAATCAGGGCATCTATGAATGATTTAGCATCAGGTGTCCCACAAACATGTGGTGAACTAGGGGTGATGGAGGTGGCCCCCTTCTGTCCATGCTCCAGTCCCCAAGCGAGTGTGTAGTAATCACTCCAGGCTGGTTGAGATGTTTTAGGTGTATTTATTGTAGATCAATAGTACAGCAGTAATACAGCCCCACCAGGAACAGCCAGCAGGCAGCTCAGCCCATTTACAACTGTAATTTCCAGATACCAACATTCCATATTACATCATCCATACAGGGTTCCACTGGTGGAGCAGTGTATGACATGAACATCACTAAAGCTATGATACAACATATCCTCCTTTCTTCCAGAAGGAAAACGGAAAAGAGAAATATAGAATCAGATGTAGAAACTAGAAGGACAAAATAGAGGGGAAAGTACCGGGGAGAAACAGGGCAGAGATAGAGAGAAAGAAAACAACCAAGAAACATGAGGAAACAGATAAACGTAACCTGTTTCCCATCCTCTTTTCTATAAATGATAAAAGAAAATAAAGAATAGAAAGAGAAACCATAAATGACTACCCTCTGCACACCCCCTGGCCAGGTAGGTATGCGAAAGAGTAATCCACATCAGAAGGAAAGAAGATGATAGAGAAGAAGAGAAATACCGTAAATAACTAATACTACTCCATAATATCATAAACATTTGAGTTAAAAAGAAGAAAAGTACTGGGCTACAGTGTTGAGAATGAGAAGGAAAACAGAGTTGTGAGAAAAACACCCAGTCAAACGTGGACCAATGCACTATAGTTAATGGACAAGAACCAAACTATACACCCGTGTGGGTAACAATATGAACGTGCAGAGCAGCCGCGGCCGGCAGTGAGATTACCTGCAGGGCGGTGACGTGGGGAGGGGGAGGGGCAGGGTGGGGGGTAGTAATGTATGGATTACGGAGTTTTACAGGTAAGTAAACATTTAAATAAATAAAACAAATTTTGTTGCGCGCACTGCATCGCATTAGGGATGCAGTGCACTCAACGAAATTCTTTTATTTATTTAAATGTTTACTTACCTGTAAAACTCCGTAATCCATACATTACTACCCCCCACCCTGCCCCCCCCTCCCCCACGTCACCGCCCTGCAGGTAATCCCACTGCCAGCCGCGGCTGGTGCAGAGGCAACCACAAGAGAAGATCAAACTATTGTGCACTGTAGAATAAAACAAACAACCCACACTAGACACCTTACATAAGGTAAAAACGTACACTGTAGTGAAGGTATATGTAAGTCTTAAGAAAGACCATGTAAAAACGCACCCCGAGAGGAGGTCATGTGTTATGCACAAGAAAGTGGGAAATGACCTAAAACACACCTTGCGGAGAGGTCAAGAAATGTGCATGTAAGAGAGGGACAACAGTCTGCGCAAAACCTTGTGTAATTGAGGATTGTGAATGAGGGACAGAGGGGTCAATGTTGTGCACTAGAGTAGCGGGAATATAACCCACGTGAAACACCCAGTGAAGAGGTAAAAAAAAATTGTGCACTGTACACCTCGTGTGGAGATGGGACCGTTGTTCACTGATGAGGTAACTAAACACATGGAGTAAAGACACTTCACAAGAAGATAATAACATTGTGTACTCTGTGTAACCCTCATAACACCCTATGTAGGGTAAAAGTAAGATTAGCATGGCAATGGATAAGAAATGCATGAAAAACAATGTTGTAGTATGTAGAAAAGAAAACGATAAAAGTTAACCAGAGGGCATAACATGCAATACATAGTAGACCAATCATTTTTCATTGAATGCGTGCAAACTGAGTCAAGCCATTAAATATGTACTTCAGCTTAAGAGAACAAAATGTCACAGGTGAATCTGTCACTGCAGACATATGAGACAGGAGACAGAATGTCTCTACGAAGCACCAATAAGAGTAGATCCAGATCCAGAAAGGCCAAAAAATGCCGACTGGAGACCACAGAGGACCAAGGCTTGTAAGACGGTACAAACTCACCATAAGTGGCAACACTTATAATCACCAACATGGCACTGTACACGATGTAAACCCATGAAAGAGGTATTCGTGTTTAAATGGAGAGAGACGCCATCAAGGAACGGTGACTGCGCGGTTGGCAACAATTAACGGCAGCAGCGTAAGACAACCAAAAGATGGCAGCATGTTGGTAACATTGTACTGGGTGGCTCCCGGCATCGTCGTGCTGCCAGGTGTCCCTGAACAGCAGGCAGAGTCACGAAGAGAAGAGTCGTCACCTTGGTGCCATGGAAACCTCACGGGATTAATGGTGGAGGTAAGAGCGTGCTCAGAATTTGACTGGCGTGACACACTGAATCGTAACACAGCGGTTGGACAGGGCCCAAAGTCTAGTTGTCTCAAAGAGGCCCAGAAATGATAGACACCAAAATGCTTCACACCACGCAAACCGCAAAGAGTATACATACATTTTAGAAAGTCCCCAGCACAGTAGCTCATAGGAAAGAATGGAAGAGTCTCAAGACACTTGCCAACTCTGCAAAGTAATTAACACTCCAGTTGATGAGATGAGGGTGGAAGTGAGCTGTTTAAAATACTAAACACAGCTTCTGCGTGACCACAGTCACTTGTCACACTCTTGAAAATGCCCATAAACAGCCTTTGTAATAGGTAGCGACTAAAATGTAGATATGAACTTGACAATGTACAAATTAAGAATTAGATCTTGAGTGGTCCTTAAAACAGGAACTCATCACTCCGCACAAGGAACACAAACAATGTTGTCCAAACTGTTGTGGCTTTGTAGACCATAGTTGAAACAGACTGTAGGAACAATAAGAACAGATGTCACTTATCTGTTAAAACAGCGTCCGGCATGTTAAAACGTCACCTGCCGTAGGCATAGACAAACTGTTCTTGGTTACCTTAGAACACCTTTACCTTGCTTGTTGAGGTGCTGCATGCGTAGCAAGAACAGATCTTTTGAGACACTGTAGGAACAGCAGGCAGAGACTTGAGCTGCATAGAACTGGAACTGGCACTTTTTTGTATAGAGGGCGACCAGTGGGAGGTGACTGAAGGGGCTGAAATGTGCCAGTAGTAGAGTAAGTGCAGCTGTAGTAGAGGAGATTCTTTACCTTGACAAGAGGTTACCAGATGCTCTAAACTTGAAGATGGAGGTCTTGGAAGGAAAACACGCATGGTTCTTTGAGGTCCTCGTCGCCATAAAATTGTAGTAATCACTCCAGGCTGGTTGAGATGTTTTAGGAGTATTTATTGTAGATCAATGGTACAGGCGTAATACAGCCCCTCCAGGAGAAGCCAGCAGGCAGCTCAGCCAATTTACAAACTATAATTTTCAGACACCAACATTCCATATTACATCATCCATACAGGGTTCCACTGGTGGAGAAGTGGATGACATGAACAGCACTAAAGTTAAGATACAACAAAGTGGCTCAACACACTGGGCTAGAGATTGGCTATCTCAACCAAAGCTCCACCGCACTACAGTATCGTTACGTTTTCGGGGGATAGAGCGCAATTGTGCTCTTCAATTTGTAAAGGGGCATTATAATCACGAGTTGTCTGCAGCTGCAAATATTCTTATGTTGGGTTAACATTTGATCATTAAAATGTGAAATGTAATAACATGCAAAGTAGTGTGATAGATGGACTTTGTGCAACATAGAGGAATTTACATTGTAATTGTGCCTTGAATGGTAACGTCTCAATGTTTGATTTACCAGTGACTAATGAGAAATTAATTTATTGACATGTAACGCACTGATCTAAACGTGCACAGTAAAAATGTTCTTGTATATGTGTGTTTAATGAAGATCTACAGTGATTCTTAAGTTAGCCGATTTTCTGTAGGCTTCATGTATTTCTCCTCGGCTCTCACATCTGAAGCATTAGGATTGTTCATGTGTATGTAGAATCTTTTCTTTCTCACATTACTGTTGCAGGTGAAGAAACTCTTCTTTGTTAGTTAGAATAACACTTTTGTTTTAGGAGTTAGGCATAGGGAAAAGAGGATACATTTGAACAAGGTGTACTGATAATGAGGGACGGTGTTCTTTCTCACTGGAGAAGGTCTGGGAATCAATGTCATTGAGCCAGAGGCTGGGAGGATCAAAACTGACTTGAAAGTTATCTACAAGGTGGTGTCTGGTTGGATGGGATGATATTGTGATGCAAGGATGGGCGTGTCCTAGGATTTTGATGTTGGAATTAGGGACGGTGCCCCTGGGTTTTTTGGGTTAGAAGAAGAGATATGATGGAGAAAGAGGGAGCATCTTAGAATGAGCTCTGTAGCTTTATGGTACTTGACACATTCAACGTGAGTGCACTTTTTGGGAAGTCCTCACATGTTGACACCTTTTTCCTGAACTTGCCTGGGGGAATGCTAAGTAGGGATGTCACGTTAGTGGTAGTGTAGGGACAGACCGATGCTTTTTACTTATGAACCTCAAATGAAGAATACTCTTGATGTTGGCGCAGTGATCATCTGCCTCCTGATTTTAGAACTGGTTATTCTCTGCATGTTTCATAGATTGAACTTTGCCCGTAGGTTTGGATTTATAATAGTTCCAATGTATTTTTACACCCTCGTTCTGAGGTGTGTGTATGTTTAATTGTTCTTGGCATTGTAATAAACTGACCACATTTAGAACCTGGAGTCAGTGATTCTTCTGAGTCATGGATTATTTGAATTGTGGTATCTAATTTGATAAGCTATTTCTCCCCTCTACACTTTTAAGCAGTAACCAACGGTCTGTCGTCCAGGGTACCCCAGTAAATCTAGGATGTTGAACCCAGCCTCATCAGGGGGATTCTGGCTTAGTGACATTCAATCATAATCCCACCGGTGGTGCTTTGCCTCATTGGCTCCTCAACCAAGCATGTACACCAAATGTCGGAACATGTGGTTCCTCTTTTACTGAGCAGGATTACTATTAAAACAGCACATAATCAGTCATGTAAAACTAAGATGTCTCACTATGGTCTAAACCCAGCGTGCGTTCCCTATTAATGGGTGACCAATACAGCACTTGCTGAATTCTGCTTCACAATGATGAGTTGACATAAAAAAACAACAAGCAATGTTTTGCAATATGAACATGACACCCTTTTAAACAGTCGAGGACAGCAAAGGCCAATGGCAATTGGCCATCTCTTAGGACTGACTAACCCATGTTTAACTGCTTTTCACATAGAACTCTACTCTACTTCAGTCTTTAAAGTTCTCATTTGAATATTTGCTACTACAACCAAGATACACACTTCCAGTGCCTCCACCTGGGACCTCTCCCCATCCTTCCCTGCACAACGCAGAGGCACTGCTACTTGTCATGGCAATATTATACTAAAGAAAATAATGTTCTGAGAATGATGAGGGAACCACTATTTGAAGAGTTGGATGCAATATTATGTCAGGAAATCAAAGAGCTATTGAGGCATCCGAGAGGTGGTCGCCTGTGGTAGTGGCACAGAAAGAGGGAGGCAAGATTCCACTTTGTATTGACTTGCCAGATTCAAACAGGAATAAATGAGTGAACAGATAACCTCTTCTGAATATATCAACATTTTTCGCAACTATGGGGCAGTGGGCTGATGCTGCTACTTATCACCAAGTGAACTTACATGAAGAATATAGGCATTTGAATCTAGGCAATTGAATTTGCATAAATAATCTTGACATTTAAATCATTTGTGATGCCTCTGGGAGCTTTCAGATACAAAAGAATGTCATTTGAACTAGCCTCAGCATCTGCTATATTTCAGAGGATTATGAAAAACATCTTTGGTGACATGAAACTATTGCTATGCCAGCAAGATGATATTGTGGGGAAAAGTGAAGCAGAGCATGACAATATTTTTGAGGAGGAAATGGAATGGTTAGAAAAGCATGGTCTGACAATAAAGAGAGAAGTGTCAATTAAGGAGAGAACAAGTAACATATTTGGGGCATGAAATAACTGCCAAGGACATCAAGTTGAAGAAAAGTATAGTAATGGCAGCTGAAAAGGCATCAAGGCCATCTAACAAGAATTAATTGAAATCATTTCTTGGACTCACTGACTACTGTTAAAAAGTATGTGAAGAACTTTGCTGAGAAAGTAGAGCCTTTGTGAGTGATCATGAAGAAAGGAAGAGCCTTTGTGGGTGATTATGAAGAAAAGTAGAGCCTTTGTGAGTGATCATGAAGAATAGTGCAGTGTTTACTTGGAATGAAGATGAAGATTGTGATCGGTCTTTCGAAATGGTGAACAGAAGTATAATATAAGCACCTATATTAGGGCAATGTGATGTTCTCGGTAAAACATATTACTGCTGATACCACTAGCGTGGGAAGTGGAGCAGTTTTGATTAAAGTTGTGGATGGATAAGAATGTGTGATTGATTTTGCATCAAGGAGGTTGTGAGTAGCAGAGACTACATATTCTGTAATTGAAAGAGAGGCCCTAGCTTGTTGTTGGAGAATCAACCACTTCAGAGTTTATGTGTGGGGTGTATCTCGTAGAGTCAGCACTGATCATAACCATTTATAATATATGTTTAAGGATGGAAAAGGATTGGAAGATAATGTTAATCCGTACCGGTACGCGTACCCTGGAGAAAAAATGTAGCAATTTTATATAAATTGGAGGTACCCCGCGACTTTAAAAAAAAAAAAAAAAATTTTTTTTTTTGCCTTGGGGGTCCTTGTGGGACCCCCTGAGCAGGCCTAGGGGGTCAGGGTGCTTCTACTCTGGCCCCTTTGTGAGTTTCACACCTTTGTTTCACTGCTTTCTTGTGCCTTGGTTCTAACAAGGCACAAGATGGCTGCCAACACTTCCTGGTTTTGAGTGTTGACAGACAGTGGCAGCCAATCAGCATGCCTTCCCGAGAAAGCTGCATGGTCATTGGCTGTCAACACTTCTAACCAGGAGGTGTTGGCATCCATCTTGTGCTAGTGTTGACAGACAGTGACAGCCAATCAGCATGCCTTCCCGAGAAAGCTGCATGGTCATTGGCTGTCAACACTTCTAACCAGGAAGTGTTGGCATCCATCTTGGGTCTTAGTAGACTGAGGCACAAGAAAGCAGAAAAACAAACGTGTAGAACACAAAAAGGGGGCAGGGTAGAAACACCCTGACCCCTTAGGGTTGCTCAGGTGGTCCCACTAGGATATTAATATATTTAAACGTTATCCGCTAATAGAATTAGCATTAAAAAAACCTTTGAAATTCACTGAAAAAAACATAGGTTTCAGGCCTTATATAATTAGGAATTAGCATTTAAAAAACCTTTGAAATTCACTGAAAAAACCATAGGTTTCAGGCCTTATATAGTTAGGAATTAGCATTTAAAAAACCTTGCGAATTCACTGAAAAAACCATAGGTTTCAGGCCTTATATAGTTAGGAATTAGCATTTAAAAAACCTTTGAAATTCACAGAAAAAAACCATAGGTTTCAGGCCTTATATAGTTAGGGATTAGCATTTAAAAAAACCTTGCAAATTCACTGAAAAAACCATAGGTTTCAGGCCTTATATAGCTACGAATTGGCAATTAAAAAACCTTGCAAATTCACTGAAAAAACCATAGGTTTCAGGCCTTATATAGTTAGGAATTAGCATTTAAAAAAACCTTTGAAATTCACTGAAAAAACCATAGGTTTCAGGAGTTATATAGTTAGGAATCAGCTTTTACAAAACCTTTGAAATTCACTCAAAAAACTATAAGTTTTAGTGGTGTTATAGTTAGCTGGACATTTTACTCATACAAAACCATTGAAATTGCTCCTATATAGTTAGTTGTACTAACTATATTTCGCGCACCCGCAATCCACTGCTGATGATGTCACATATTAGATCATTCATGACATGGTCAGTGACATCACTGATGACATCTCAAATGACATCACTGATGACATCACTGATGACATCATCCACGTAACAATCACATACACCTTTTCATACACTATTACAATTTTTCATCACTCTTTGTAAAAAACAGAGTATCATATTTAAATCCATTGTCACAGCAATACAAGTATCTAAAAACCCACTCAGTGATTCATAGATGTATACACACATCTGATCACTTACCTATGGATTCACTCATACATGCTGTCAATGAACAATAGAACACTATCAAAAATACTTATACATCTATATCGACATTAAACAACAGCACGCATCCTATTCACATATGAAGTCATCCTACTCACTTATGCAAACAATGGATCATACTTACATATTTACTTAGCAAAACACTTATACAAACACCACTTCTTCTATTCATTTAGATAGTAAGTCATACTTAGTGAATTATAAAATCATTATTACAAGTATACAGTTATCCATACAGTCACTCACACAATCATTGTGTCTTATGTATACTTATTTATATACAACAACTGACACATACACTGCCTTTTATTTTTCTAGTTTGTTGGACCTGTACCTTTAAGAAATATATTTGCTCATCACCACACCCATAAAGAGATTCCCTCACCCAAACTGTTAGAACATGTAGTTTTAACTTCATATATCTACTGAATCAACTATTCACACATCTTTGGATAGTCACACACCCCCCACCGAACCACACTCACTTTCACACTCCCATACAAATACTCAGTTAACTAATCAATAACTAATATAGACTTTCACATAGCTAGTAACCAACTGTAGAATCAGTTTACACAACAACTGACAAAGTGATACAGATATTCACACAGTTTAGTCACTATCCACTATATTTAGTGAGACATTATAAATTGGTCAAGTAAACAGTCAATTACACTGCTACTAAATCCTCCATCCAAATATTTATTTATATATATCCACTCATTCTTCAATGCAAATTGCTATATATATATATAATGCATATTTAAAAAACGAAGCAAACCACATTCACTGGATGATGTCATCAGTGATGTCATCAGTGATGTCATTTGAGATGTCATCAGTGATGTCACTGACCATGTCATGATTGATCTAATATGTGACATCATCAGCAGTGGATTGCGGGTGCGCGAAATATAGTTAGTACAACTAACTATATAGGAGCAATTTCAATGGTTTTGTATGAGTAAAATGTCCAGCAAACTATAACACCACTAAAACGTATAGTTTTTTGAGTGAATATATATATATATATATATATATATTTCCATCCAATGGCTCTGCAGCAAAGAAAGCACACGGCAGCAGAGAAGTCGGTAAAAACTTCATTTGTTGCGTAAAACCACCGTGGACTTGAAGTAAAAAGAATGCCAGTGTGGAACCCACTACGGGTATTAGACTAAGGCGATACAAACTACAATTCCCAGCAGACACTAGAAATCACGTGCTACCATAGCTCCTTCCAAGCGGATCTACTAATGCCAGCAGGAACTGGTAATTGTACAAGCCATTCAAATCTCACTGTCATTCAGCCCCAGAGGAAAGTGCAGGATAGCACTGAAACGCGTCGGGCTCACAAGATTAAAGGACAGAAGCAGGGACATCCTCACGCAATAAATGAAGTTTTTACCGACTTCTCTGCTGCCGTGTGCTTTCTTTGCTGCAGAGCCATTGGATGAAAATGAAAAAACAAAAAAAAATACATATATATATATATATATATATATATATATATATATATATATATATATATATATATATTCTGCTCAATTCTCCAGGTACCAAAGAATTACCCGCACTCACGGAATTTACAAGTTTCCAGGGTTGCTTTATTGCTTCAAAACAGACAAAGACAGACGCCCTCGCGTTTCGGCACACAGCCTTTTTCGATGTATATATATATATTGCAATACTTAGCAAGCAGTTGGCAAATTGCTAAAAAGATGTAAGAGGCACACGCGGAGTGATATTCAAAAGCAGAAATGCTTTATTTGGTGCATAGGTGCCCTCTCCCCTCCATATCGACAGACGCGTTTCGCCTTCGCGGCTTTTTCAATGTCAAAAAAAAAAAAAAAAAAATATATATATAGGGGCAGCATCACAGCAGGAGAGGCGCAGCAGAGCGGCCGGGAGCAGCAGAGCGTACTTACAGTGTTTCCTTGCTCCCGCTGGTTCTCTGCGCTTGTTTTCTTGGTCCTGGCCGCTTCTGCCGACTCTCCTGTCCGCTCTTACTCTGCGCTCCCCAGGTCATGTCGACGCTCCTCTACACGCTCCGGACCTTGGAGAGTTGCTTCCGGCCTCCGCGCTCCCCTGAGATGTCAGCGCGCACGTCGTTAGCAGACGCTACTTCTAAGGGACTACTTTCCCTTAAAAACTTACGTTTCCCTTCTAACATATATATTTTGTTTTTATATAGACTATGTCCTTCTGCTTGCCCTGACGTTTTCAAAGATGTATTGGGTGTTTGGATTGGTGGTGTACTTTTCGAGTTTACCTGGCTCAAAGGACACAGTTCTCTCTTTATAACAGTAGTATATATATATATATATATATATATATATATATATATACTAGCAGCCCCTCCCGACGTTGTCTGGGTATGAAATAGAATGTGTGTATTTGGCAAGGGCAATTTATTTTAAAATCTCACGGTAGACAACATTTTTTGTTTCATTAGAATAGGGACGGAGAAGGCCCAGCTGCAGCCCTGGTTGATGTTAGCAGGCGCGTGTAGTTGGTGTAGTGATCCGCCGCCTGAGCCCGGCTACAGCCCTGGTTGATGTTAGGACGTACCTAATGCTCGCATCGACCTATACAAGTTTTGCCGGAAGGATTTACCATTAATGAGGGCACTAATACCAAGTGGGGGCATCACACCATCCAATCAAAAAACTAATGGGAACTCACTTCAACTGTACATTGATTTTTGCAATCAGTCTGGTATACCCACAAACAGTGGAGGTGAAAGCAGACTGAAGAAGCAATCACGATTCTGCCCACAGTTACCACCATGGAATAAAGTGGATCTCTTTCACGAAATTATGGTGGAGGAAATAACGAGAATCTCTGGCAAAAACACTAACAACAAAGATGAAGCTTTGAAAAGAAACAACCTTTCACCAAAGGAATACCAAGCGATGTCGGAATTAAAGAACGATCCGACCATTATAATAAAGTCCTCGGATAAAGGGGGAAATGTTGTTGTGCAAAATTTAACGGATTACGTCACTGAAGCTAAATAACAACTGAACAACAAAGACCACTATGAATTACTAAAAAAGAACCCAATGGAAGAATGGATAGAAGAATACCATTTGTTACTGTTGGGGTGGAAGGACAAAGGCTTGATCAACTTCGACGAATATTCATATTTGAAAACAGACAAACCCATCACAGCCACCATATACTTTTTACCAAAGTACACAAAGCTCTCTCAAAACCACCTGGAAGACCAATTGTGAGTTCCATAGGGTCATTATTAGAAACAACATCGAGATTCATTGATATATTCCTAATGAACTATGTAACTTCGCTACCTTCATATCTAAGGGATACAATGGACTTTCTGAACAAAATCTCAGGAATTGAATGGAAGACAACCTATCTGATAGCAACGATAGACGTTGTCTCTCTTTACACCTCAATACGCCATGAAGATGGAATCAGAGCCATCAGGAACATCTTGGAAACGAGAACAGTGAGCCATCTGGAACACTCTGGAATGTTGATAGACATGCTAATCTATTGTCTGACACATAATGCTTTTCTTTTCTTGGGGGACGTGTACCTGCAAAGGCAGGAGACGGCAATGGGGACATCTTTTGCCCCAACATATGCAAACCTTTTGATGGCCGCCTGGGAGAACAAGGTGGTGGCCCAAGAACAGAAGAAACATTCAAAAATCAAGCTTTGGTGTCGTTTCATTGACGACTTATTCGTCATCTGGGAAGGCAGTGAGGAAGAGCTCCAGACATTCATTGACTCATTGTAAACGAATGAATACAATCTCCATTTTACATCTACCATCAGCTCAACAAATCTTGTTTTTCTGGATGTAGAAAGTTTTGTGAAGAAAGATCGGCTGTGCACTAAAATACACAGGAAATTGACATCTTGTAATAGCATGCTTCATGCTAACAGTGGGCATCCAGTGAAATTTAAATGGAGCATTCCATATGGACAAATGTTACGAGCTAAAATAAACTGCTCTGAAAAAGATGACTTAGAAAAAGAAATAGAAGAGATGAGTCAACGATTCCGGGAAAGGGGCTATCCAGCAGAAGTCATTGAAACAGCAAAATCAAGGATGGAACTGAAAAACAGATCAGATCTCTTAGTACCGGGAAGTAACAGGATGAATGAAACGACCAAAAGAACCACCAGAACAGGAGAGTCTGACAATGAGACTCACCTTATCATAAACTACAACAACCAGAGTGATGAACTGAAAATGGCTCTACGGAGGAACTGGAACATCTTACTCCTTGATGATACTCTGAAAGAAACCTTGACAGCATTTCCAAGTATCACATATAGAAAAACATCGTCCCTACGTGATATTCTAACACAGAGCCATTTACAAATCAAACCACCAAAGAAGACCTCTTGGCTGACAACACCTGGATTTTGGAAATACGCCAAATGTAAGGCCTGTGAACATGGCGCAAATATCACGGAATACAAATTACAAAATGGAAGAACAGAAAAAATAAGGGATCACATAACGTGTGAGTCAAAACATATGGTCTATAGGCTGATGTGTCCATGTGGGAAGACCTACATAGGAAGCACCATTAATAAACTAAAACTAAGGATCCTTCAACATCTACGTGCGATCAAGAATAAGGATGCCAATTACCCAATGGCCATACATTGTGCCGATTGTTATCAGAGCAACCCCAATCAATTGAAATACTCAGGGATCAAACTCAGCAAACCTTCAGAGAGAGGGGGAGATCGTGCAATACAACTACGCAAACTTGAATCCAGAATGATCCTGGGAATGGGGACAGAATTCCCATATGGACACAATAAAGATGCTGAACTGTTTGTACATTTGTAAATAAGTGATCGAGGGAAACTGACAAAAAACAGCCCATAAAAAACAAACCAAGAAGATGAAAAAGAAATAACATAATGAAGAAAGACTTGAACTCTAAACTTGAGGCGATTTGTATATATCTGTATGTAGGTGTAAATATGTTGAGGAGTGGCGAGGAAGCTGCCAGATGAATATTGAATGAACTGACATATTCACAAAAAAAGAGCATGTTGATTTAAAAAAAGAGAATGGTTTTGTGGATAATGAAGGAACAGACTGAGAAGCAGATGAAGTGGATGCCAAAAATGGGTTCTCAAAATTGACAAATATTTGCTATACCATAAAAAAAAGTACTTTACATTATGGACTGCGAATATCTCAACAGGAAGAGGATTTAACTTGAAATCGGAACTCTAAGTTGTGATGCAGAAAACTGTAAATATTGTACATAATAATCGAGAACTGTAAAATCTCCCGTGAGAAGAAGATCTTGGGTGGAGGAGATTACAGAATCATGTATATAATGTACAGAGGTAACAAGAAAACAGAACCTTGATTAGATCATCTGAAAAAACCTCTTAGGAGCAAGATGAAAAAGGATATAATAAGAAACCAGGATCACTTATTGTACTTTACTGTGAATCAAAAAGTTTCTTATAAATCTCTTAAATGTTCCCATTTTGAATTACCAACATGCAGAGAATAATGATTTGTAATCTTTCAATATTCTGACATTCAAATGTACTTCACTGTAATGAGACATATCAAGAAAATGGCGACCTCCTTTTGCCATTGACTGTAAGCAAGGTTGACAGTCTAGAGGAGTGATGGAAAGGGAAAAGGGTACTACACTTAGCACTTTAAAAATGGTCTAGATTCCAGGGACTCTATGGTCCAGTGGAAGGCTAGGAGTAGTCGAAACGCGTAGGCCGTCCAATTTACTGCACGGTATCTTTGCACATGGTGTGTGAATAAAAACAATTTAAAAAGACTTACCTGCTTGCTGTGCCGTGACTCCGCCAAGAGGGGGATGCGAAGGCGAGAGAATCTCAAGATATATATATATCTTAAGATATATATATATCGCGAGAAATGCGCATGCGCGGGCGGCCGCGCATGCGCATTAGTATCCGAGACGGTGGCGCGATTACAAGAGGGAGCCCCGGGGACGCAGCGTACAAAGTAAGTGGTTTTTATTCATTTTTAAAAGTTAATTGAAGTATTTAGGGAGGGCGGGAGGGAGGCGGGTGGCGGCCAACTTCGCTACGCCCACAGAGTGGGTGTAGTGTTACCTACTTCGCCTACTTTGCAAAGGGCGAAGTAGGCAACACTACGCCCACTTCGTGGGCGTAGCGAAGTGCTTCGCCCAAGGTTAATATACATATATATATATATATATATATATATATACTAGCAGCCCGTCCCGACGTTGTACGGGTATGAAATAGAATGTGTGTAATGTGTGTATTTGGCAAGGGCAATTCATTTTAAAATCTCGCGGTAGACAACATTTTTTGTTTCATTAGAATAGGGACGGAGAAGGTCCAGCTGCAACCCTGCTTGATGTTAGCAGGCGCGTGTAATTGGTGTAGTGATCCGCCGCCTGAGCCCGGCTACAGCCCTGGTTGATGTTAGCAGGCGCGTGTAATGTCGTTGAATGAGAGAGTTATCAGCCGCGGGTAAATCCGTTTAATGAGCGAGTTGAGTGACAGTGAGAAGGAGAGGCTGCAGTAATTGTCCCCGCAGACACGCTCATTTGCATGTTCCCCCGCTTGAGGCCCAGATGCAGGCCTGTTTGATGTCAGCAGGCGCGTGTTCCCCCGCTTGAGGCCCAGCTGCAGCCCTGGTTGATGTGATCAGGCGCGTGTAATTAGTGTACTGATCCGCCGCCTGAGCCCGGCTAGAGCCCTGGTTGATGGTAGCAGCCGCGTGTAATTTCGTTGAATGAGAGAGTTCAGTAACAGCGCGCAGGAGAGGCTGCAGTAACGTTACTTACCAGGCCTCCAGGTGAACACGTTTGTCACACCCCAGCACACGGCCACAGCAGACGATCTTCTGATTAATGTACGACCCACATGGCATGAAGGGCGGAACGTAGCACACAACCCCAGCGTTCTCAAGCCCCCAGCGTGCCCCTTGATGCGGTGCAACTGCGTTCACATGGCATGAAGGCCGGACACACGCCCCCAGCGTTTCTCACGCCCCCAACGTGCCCCTTGATGCTGCGCAGCAATGTAATTGGCGCTTGTATGTACGACTCACATGGCATGAAGGGCGGACACACGCCCCCAGCGTTTGTCACGTCCCCAGCGTTTGTCACGCCCCCAGCACAGGCTCACAGCCCACGATGTGATGGCCGTACCACACACCCCCAGCATTAGTCACGCCCCCATCCCACGTCCCAAGCACAACGCAGACACGCCCACAATTGACTACTTTGCTGGCACGGTTCTTTTACCTTTTAATTGTATAGAGGAGTTGGCCTAACGGCTAAGGCGCTCGACCTCGGACCTGGGGATCTGGGTTCGAGTCTTGGTAACGACGCCAAACATCCTGTGATTCTGGGCAAATCACTTAATCTCCCCGTGCCTAACAAAAATGAATGTGTGTCCTCATGTAACGTAACTGGTGCTATGTAAAGCGCTCTGATACCTGATTCAGTTCGGGTCAAGTTCGCGCTATATAAATCTCTGCAAAAAAAAATAAAAAATATGGTGGCCGTCTGCATAGCCTATGTCCTTCTGCTGCAACTGCCCTTTCCAAAGCTGTATTGGGTGTTGTGATTGGTGCTGTGGTTACTGAGATTACCCGCCTCAAAGGTTTGGGCTCTCTCTTTATAATATTAGTATGGATATATATATATATATATATATATATATATATATATATATATATATATATATATATATATATATATATATATTGTTAGGTTAGTACATTTAAAAAAGTAGTACATCTTAGTAGAAATTTAAAAATATATATTTTTTAAAATAGTTTTGTTTAAAAAAGTATATTTATATATATAATTTTAAATATTGCTTAAATATATTTAACTGACATTATATTATTGCTATATGCTAAAATATTTAAGATTTAATACTTTCAACTATATGTATGTTAAAAACAATATTTTCATATATATTATATCGATATTAGTGTAAAACAATACTTTTTATCGAGATTGTTGTACTCCCCTCTAAATGTATAGGAAAACTTTATTTTTGTGCTTGATATGTTTAACAATATTTCTGGTGCACAATATTTCTGATTTCAACATTATGTCAGTGAACTATGTATCTTTCTGGCAATAGTTAATTCAATTTTATCGGCCATTCTAGAGGCTTCTATCAGCCCCTGCTTCGCCACTCTACTCTCCCTTGTAAACCACAGACAAGAAATGTTTGGGCTAGTTTCCTGGTTTGCGTGTGACATAAAAAACAATCTAAAGTGGTAAAAAAGTCAGAATGATACAAGACATAATTATTCCTATCACAGTCAGCTGTGCCATCTAAATAAAAAGTCAGCAAAAGTTTGGTAAATTCTACCCAGTAATTAATCGTTATTTATTATGTCTCCTCAGTTTACATTTCTATAGTGGTGCTGGGTGAAACTTGGGTTCACAATCTTGGGGGGTAAGGAGAATGCTGGCAAAAAGGTCTAAAACTAGGGCAATATGGTCAATATCAAGGCAAAACACAATCTTTATGTCACTTAAGAAGGGCCATAATCTAAAGTCCAAGAATGTATAATCAATGAGACCTTAAGATCTGCCTCTCTTGAAGGTTGGTTTGACTGGATAGTCAGATTTGGAACACCAGTTGCTTGCACTTAACCCATGTTACCTTAAAGTTAAATGAAATAGCTGGATAGCCACCTTTGACCATTTTTTTGACTGAATTTACAGTAGCGCTGGAATTCCCCACTCATTATCCTCTGATAATATCTGGGATGAGACTGGCTCTCGGGGTTCAAAGTGAGTCTGTCAGTCCCCAGCTATGACCACCATCCATTCTTTATTTAATCAAGCTAAATTTGTAGAGAGGGGCTTATCAGCATTATCAGCAACTGAGCGACATAAATATTGATCACAACAATATGTCTATATTTCACTCTAGCAGTGTTCCATAAAATCACTTCAATGAGCTAGATACCCTTGGAATCAGAGTCAAGTGTTTCTATTTTATAGACATGAGGACTTTGCCCAGATCATAAAACCGCCTGATGCTCGCATGGAGCGAGAAGGGATAATTTTACTATAGAATGTTAAGTAACCAGGTCTAAATTCCAGTTGAGCTGCCTACCTTTCCTGTAATGAGATAATATGTTGACCTTCAGTGAATTCACCCCATTCAAAATCTGTGAGTTTTTGAGTGAATACCTACCATGATCCAAGACATCAAACTCACGAATTCAAATGGCCCTTCCTCAGGGACAATCAATACCTGTTTATGAATCATTATCACTGAAGGACCACATCCATCATTACCTCTGGCCTGTGGTCAAGACGGTTGCAGTCAATCAATGTTTGCTGTTCCCAGTGAACAGTCTTTTGGACACGATTATTAAGGGGCAGTTGACAAAGCTGACGCACTCTTTCATTTCGGATAGGAATTCATCTGGAAGGTTGAATTTTAAACAGATGGGTGAACCAATATTTTATCAATTTCTGAGCTTCATGCGAATTAGGCCATCAACTACAGCATGACTCCCAAATTTCACACCAATACAATGAGTTTATAATGCTTATTCACATACCTGGTTGCAATAACAATGTCATCCCTGATCATGGATTTACAGAACATTCCGAAACCAGTGAATTATTTTATTGGTCTTTTATGTATTACTGTCATGTTCAGTCAACTGCCTACTCACTTGCATACATGGCAAACCCTCTCTGTTGCCCAGGAAATGATGGAATGTGGGAGTTCTTGGTGGTGGAACGTGATTCATTGCTTGCAACTCATTGTTAGAAACACTCTTTTTTGCAGCACCACTCTTGCCTAGTAGGATTACTAGGCACCTGGCATTTGGACAGGATGATTTCATCTGGTGCCACTATCAGGGGTAGGATTTACAGTTTAATCCACCATTGGGAATGGCCTCTGCCACAAATTGCTTCGCTCTATAGGTGAGAGGGATGTAGCTTGTGATAAGGCCTAAAAACCCATTTTTGAAAACGTTGGCACTTGGGTCACGAGGCAAGTGTTTTTCTCCCCTCCCTATGTTAAAGTCTTGGAGCAACCCCAACGCCCCCACTTTCGATGCAAGAAGGTGAGTGAGTGAGGTAACAGCAGATTTTAAGCCTATGATTTCTGTTTTCAAAAGATTAAGCTGACCCCCAATGTTGCTGTGTGAGTTGATGTGAGCAAGTATCGTGAGAAACATCATTTTGCAAGGGTACATTGAGCGTCACATCATTCGCCAATTCCCCCTGAATTTGAAATCTATTTGCACACTCCAGCGATAAAAAATCGGGGTAAGATCACAAACTTACGTTGTACTCCCTGGTGCTCCTAAATCACTGGTCCATTGCATGGGGCCTAAGAACTAGCTTGATGTACTAGAGGCTTCCATCACATTTCCCCTTGCCACTCTACCCTGTGGTTTAGCCAGATAAAATGTGATATTACTCTGGACAGCTCTAGCTTTAGCTGGACTTTTTCCCTTCTCACTATATTTCAATAGGCCCTCAACTTCTTCTATAAGAATGCCAATTTTATCAAATGCACAATTCGACGTCGCATGCTTTGCCTGTTTCTTAGCATTTTAAAAAATCTCCAATGAGTTATCTGTAGCATGTCTTCCCCCATTTCAAGGGCAGGAGCTCTATCCAAAATATCACTTCTTAATGCAGGAGTTTACACGTAGTGACTGGGACGTTTAGCACAGAACCAGCGAATTCTATAGAATTTAGTGAGCCACCTAAAAGCTAAAGAAGTTCAACATACAATAGGCAATAACATTAATTCTATAAAAATGTATAGCTAAAATTCTATTATTTAAATACACCCTTTGATTTGACCAAGGAAATGTTAATTCAGAAAGCCCAATAACTGGGTCGAATAGTTCCAATAAGGCATGCTAAGTCCCATGGCACAAGGCCTTCCACTACTCCAATTCAAGGGGTAAAAACCCCAGTGGCGTATGAAAGTGATTATAGCGCCAACAGAGACAGCAGGTGTGGGTGATGGAATGTGCTACCTCCTCGGCCCCACAGAGAGCTGGGACACATAGTCCCCCTAATGCCGCCGATAGCACTCCAACACAGCGGGCAAAATCAATACGCTTCATAGCGACATCAGAGACAGCAGGTACGGGTGATGGAATGGGCCACTTCCTTGACCTCACAGAGTCCTGGGACACGTAGTCCCCCTGATGCCACCGATAACATTATCCATGTTGGCAGTAAAATGTCTATGATATGAGCTTTGTGGTCTAGGGGGCAGATCTACAAGGAAGTGCCACAGCTCGGCAACGCAAGCACTATGGCTGCGCCACGCTGCGGCACTTCCAAAGCACAGGAATGCGACATAACTTCCCCCTGCACTGGCGCACAAACTGCAGCCTTGCGCCGGCACAGACACCCTTGCACTATGATGTACGGATGCCTGCATCATGGGAGATTGTTTTTGTGCAGGAAGGGGCACCTTCCTGCACAGAAACAATCACTGCAGGCATTTTCCTCTTTCAATGCGTGCTGTAGAATGGAGCACGCTTTGAAAGAGGAAAAAATGAGAAGAAATTAAAGCATTTCTCCTTGTTGAGCCTCCCAATGACACACATTTCCAGATTAATGATTTGTCGTAAATCTGTAAATGTTTCTCTTTCCATGGGTGTTGCATGGGAACACACACAGCAACACCGATGGAACGCCCCTTCCATGCAAAGTGCTGTGTGTGAAGGGGCCATATTTACAAGGAAAGGAAAAGTCACGAAGGATGGCTTTTCGCCTCCTTGTAAATATGGAGAAGTGAAATGCGCCTTCAGTACATCACAAAAAGTGACGTGCTTGTGGCGCAGGGTCTTGTAAATCTGCCCCTAGATGTTTTGGGGTAAAACTGTTTATATCTCACATTCTGAGTGCATTTGTACTAATGTTGTGTTTATTTTGTTTGTGTATATTATAAGGGGGGAGATAATGTAGAGTTGGATGTGATGATGCAGGGGATTAGAACTGTAGGTGTAAACAGTGACATGATTAAGAAATGTGGGGAGGTGTCTTAGGAGAACTGAATGTAAGATGTTGAGCTAGAGACGTAATAGTTAATAAACAATAAAATCCATGAAGAAGTCTTGTACAGCACTTCTTTACAGAGTCCTATTCCATTATTCCTAGCAGAAGTATTCAGGTGACCTGCTTGCTTTGGACACTCAACTTTTTTGTATAAATAAATGGTTCGGACCCCGTGGACATTCTGTAAAGAGCATCAAGGGGTCACCAAACACCAGGGATTGGGACTACCAGCTTGATCCCCAAACCAACGTTTTTTTTAACTGCAGCAACTTTAATATATGCTAATGGAACTGGAATTATTGCTGCTTCTGGCACCAGACTTTCCCTCCAATGGATACTAATTAAAGGATTTAAAATGCACCCATTCCAATTACAGTACCTCAAAAGAGTTTTCTATTGTTATTTTTCATCACTACCTCTCCGAGTCGGGAGATGGTAGTTTGCTCATCTGCTGCTTTCCTTGGATGTAGTAGCCATTTCTCAAGGTCCCTGTCCGGAAAAGAACCCTGATTCCCCATTACCCATGGTCACCATGCTAGGTGCAGATAATACCGATGAAACTTGATAGGGCAAAAATCTGAATGTATCATCACTGTCACAGGGATGTGTGATCAGCCTAAGGTTATCTAGAGTTGCCAATGCAGCCAGGCTAGCAAGGATTGGTCTTGGTCTTAAAATGCATGTATCTTGTGAGGTCAGCGCTCGGCATGTTTTATCTCTACAATTACCACAGTTATCTAAGTAACAGATGGAGCAATCAAAGGAACCATAACTGATTTAATGGGTCATTCACAGTCTTACTGTAACAGCAGTGTGTACGTACACATGCATGGCTTATTCTTTGAAACAAGCATATGCTACTGGCAGGATCAACTAGGTAGCCTGCACTATGGAAGGAAGAGCCATATGCTCATCCCAGACCAACAATAACACCCCTTGCGAGCCTGCTATGGGAGCCCCTGCTTGCCTGTAGAGCTCTGGGGGTCAGAGAAGTCACAGGCATGGGCTGCCCAGTCTGTTCCATGACAACAGGTAGAGACGGTCTAAGATGCAGCTTGAGCAAGATGGAAGGGTACTATGTCCCAGCCTGGGGATTTGGGGGCACCCTACTGAATGATCATTCTGACCTACTGCAGAAATGTGCTAGCAACATCGGAATCCAAGAGAAGGCACTGGAGTGGATCATCTCATTCCTAGCTGAAAGAACCCAGAGAGTCCGCCTTCCCCCGTTCAGATCCGCGGCCACCGAAGTCATCTGCAGCGTACCACAAGGATCATCACTCAGCCCCACCCTCTTCAACGTCTACATGAGCCCCCTTGCAGCCATCGCACGCCAACACAACCTCAACATCATCTCTTACGCTGACGACACCCAGCTGATCCTCTCCCTCACCAATGACCCCGCCACCGCCAGAACCAGCCTACACGAAGGGATGAAAGACGTCGCCGAGTGGATGAAGAACAGCCGCCTGAAACTGAACACAGATAAGACGGAAGTCCTCATCCTGGGATCATCGCCCTCCGCCTGGGACGACTCCTGGTGGCCCCCTGCCCTGGGCACCACTCCCAAGCCAACGGGCCACGCATGCAACCTGGGCTTCACCCTGGACTCCTCCCTCTCGATGACCAGACAAGTCAACGCCGTCTCATCATCATGCTTCAACACCCTGCGCATGCTTCGAAAGATCTTCCAATGGATCCCCACCAAAACCAGGAAGACGGTCACCCAGGCCCTCGTCACCAGCCGTCTGGACTACGGGAACACCCTCTACGCTGGAACCACAGCCAAACTCCAGAAAAGACTCCAGCACATCCAGAACGCCTCAGCCCGACTCATCTTGGACGTCCCATGCCGCAGCCACATCTCTGCCCACCTGAAAGACCTGCACTGGCTCCCCGTCAACAAGAGGAGCACGTTCAGACTCCTCACCCACGCACACAAGGCTCTCCATGACATAGGACCGAAGTACCTCAACTGCCGCCTCACCTTCTACACACCCACCCGCCAGCTCCGATACACCCGCCTCGCTCTGGCCTCCGTCCCAAGAATTCGGAAATCCACCATCGGAGGAAGATCCTTCTCCTACCTGGCAGCCAAGACATGGAACTCCCTCCCCACTCACCTACGGCCTACCCAGGATCACCTCTCCTTCAGGAAACAACTCAAGACCTGGCTGTTCGAGCAGTAGCGACCCCCCCAGTGCCTTGAGACCCTTACGGGTGAGTAGCGCGCTATACAAATTTTGCTGATTGATTGATTGATTGATTGATAGGTTTAGAAGGACAATGGACAGAAGCGCAGGGCCCAGATCATCAGGCAGCATCGGGAACTAGCATCACCTGACCCCGTCTACTCTGGTCAGACCACTTCAGAAGCTGTCAGACTGCAGGGGCTTCACTCTGCTGAGTGGCCTCCACAAAAGACAATCTCTTGAGTCGAATATTCCGGTCCATATGGAAATTGAAACAACAGCTGAGGCTGGCCACGCAGTCCATCTGTAAATGTATCAAGTGTGCCCAATCGATCAGAGAACATTGCTGGCTAAACCATCCCTGACCAGGCCACCTTGCACCAGGATGTCAGCTATGCATCCCTGCCTGTTATCCAGGAAATAAGGCTAATAGGAAAGACCCATCTGATACGGCTGCAAGGCATCTCCAGGCCTCAGCCCCCAGGGGCACTGTCTGGGCCACAGCAACATTTGGGTGAGAATGAGTTGATGACAAGGTGGTCCCAAGTATCCTATCCCAACTATTCCAGAAGAAGATTATCTGCCGTTTTTGTAATACCTGCACACCAAGTGACAGGGGCTCAGAGTGGCTAGATGCCCAAGCTTGAAGTAAGGTTACCTGGTTGTGCCATGTCCTATGAAAAAATATTCCGCTCACCCTTGGAGAGAATAGGGACTCTGAGGCATTGGTGCTTGGTGCCTACTTTTAGGTATCAGGGAAAGAGCTGTGGTAGGACCCTACAGACATCTGACCCAGAGCCAGGACGAAACAGGGAGAGCCCTCCTGTGTGATGCCAGACGGCAAGCAGAGGAGGCCTCCACGTGTATTTGGATTTCAGCCCTGGGCTCCAAGTGACACAGCAGGGTGGGGCACAAGCACAGGGTTGAAGGCTTCCACTCTAGGGCCTGCCAGAGTTCTGACCTGGGGTTTGGACAGAACTTCTTATCCAGGGCCAGCATGGGGGTCTTTCCAGGTTTGCAGGTCCCTCTCTTTTGCATTTTGAGACCCGACTGACCTGTGAACAGAGCCAGGGGTTTCACCACGAGGCCCACCAGAGCTCTGACCCAGTCAGAGCTTCTTATCATGAGCAAGCATGGGAGGCCTTCCCGGGCCTGCGTTTCCCCCTATCAGGCACTTTGAGACCAGGCAGGCTGAGGAATAGAGACCAGGACCAGAAGATTCTACTCCAGGGGCAACTGGGACCTGGAACCTGATCAGAGCTTCTTTTCCCAGTCAAAAATATGAGCCTTCCCAGGCCTGCGGTTCACCTTTCTGTTGGCACACAGTGGGTGGGGGTTCTAAACCTCTGGCTGAGGGCTTCCACCACAGAGCCATCCAGCGATCTGAACCAGGGCTGTTCAGGCCTTTCTCTCCCAGGCTAGCAAGGGATGCTTTCCCAGACCGGCGGGTCCATGTCCTGGGCTCCAAACAGCATGGCGGGCCAGAGAATGATTAAAAAATATGTGCTCCTGCACAGCCTTGTTATTGTAGATGTTTGATTAAGACGTTGATCAGAATTTGATGTGCTACTGGGGTATCGCTGATTGATCTAGAGCGTGGAAAATCTAAATCTGTAGAGAATGAGACCATGGCAGTGGGCTTCTACCCCATGACCCACCAGCAATATGACTGGGCCCCTAACAGAGCTTCTTATCATAAACACGCAGAGGAGGCCTTCTCAGAACTGCAGGTCCCAGGCTCCAACTGACATGGTGCCCAAGGCTTTAGTCTTCCCCCCTATGGCCTGCTGAATTTCTGACCCGGGGTCCGGTCAGAGCTTCTTATCCCAGGCAAGCAGCAGTAGTCTTCCCGGGCTTGCATGTCCTTGTCTTGGGCACTTTCAGGGACTACAGACCAGGGAATGGAACCCAGGATCAGGGACTTTCACCCCAGGGCCAGACATAGCTCTGACCCAGGGCTCAGTCAGAGCATCCTATCCTGGCTAAGCAGGGGAGATCTTCCCAGGTCTACGGGTGCCTGTCCCGGACACCAGGTGACACAGACAGCCAGGGCACAAAGGCTAGGGCTGGGGTCTTCCATCACAGGGTCTGTCGGAGTTCTGACCCAGGGCCCGGTCAGAGCTTCTTATCCTGAGCAAGCAGTGTAGGTCTTCCAGGGCCTGCTGGGTCCCCGTCCCGGGGAACTCTGACCTGGGGGCCCAGTCAGGGCGTATTATCCCAGGCAAGCAGTTGAGTCCTTCCCAGGCAAGCAGATGGATCCCCATGCCAGGCACTTTGCAAAACAACAGGATAGGGCAGGGAAACCATGTCTCTAGACCTTTGGCCTGCAGGGGAGGTCTTCCCGGGCCTGCTCGGTCCCCATCCTGGCGCACTTTGAGACATCAGTGGGCCGGGGATTGTAGTGCAGGGCTGATGACTTCCACCCCATGGACCACAAGATCTCTGACCCAGTCTGAGCTTCTTATCCTGGGCAACTAGGGAAGGGCTCCCCAGGGCTACAGGTCCCTGTCCCTGGCACTTTGAGCCCCGGCAGGCAGGGGCATTGAGCCCATGGTTGGGTACTTCCATCCTGGGGCCTGCTTGGGTTCTTACCCTGACAATCAGTGGAGGCCTTCCTGGGACTGAGGCTACCTGCCCAGGGCACTTTGATTCAATTTGGTTTAGGCAACGGAGTGCAAGGCCTTGTCTTCCATCCCAGACCCTCCAGATCTCTGATCCTGGGCTTGATCAGAGATTACTATCCCAGGCAAATATGGAAGGTCTGGGTGCCTGTTCTGGGCACTTTGTGATGCAGAAGGATAGCACACAGAAAACAGGTCCATGGGGTCATCACTCTTGGCCTGCAAGAGCACTACCTATTCTTGTAATCTGTGCATGCTGAGTGACAGATGCGGGGTGTTAGACCTGTCAGCCATAGGGTGGTCTTCCCCTATTTTTTTTCGCCCTTGCCTCATTTTTCCCACCTTCTTTTTGTTGGCCCGTAGGTCTCCGGGCACCTTTCCATGGCCAATCCATGTTAAGGTGCAGGTGCTCTCTACTCCAAACATGGCTGCCACTGACCCCTGCTACTGCAGCGTGGTCTTTTTCTAGTAGCACCCTAGTTGCCAGGAGCTGGCTGGGACCCCATACATTGTTGCAATGCCAGCCTGCCATAGCCTGCCCATAGGTAGAATGGGGAAGCTCCTGGAACCTTCCAGAAGAAAGGCGAAGCCTATTTCTGCCGCCTTAGAGAGTGGTCACCTGACCTGGGCAAATATAAGCAAGGGAGGGAACTTTTTTTAGTCAGTTGGGGCATCACAGACCTGGGGGACCCACGCAGGAGATTTAGGCGGTAGGGCCTAGTCAGGGACCTATGCCGCTGGGAGTGACAGGGCTGAGGTGCTGCCTCCCAAGTAGAGTGAGGTATCCTAGGCTAGCCCACTGTACTGGCCCGGCGGGTGGGAAACCCAGAGAGCATCTTCAGTGTCCTGTGGAACTTGCCAAGCCTCCAACTCAAGACCCCCCCTCTTCAAGAAACCACCTCATAAGGGCGCAGAAACAACCAAGTGCCGAGAAGACTACTTGCCCGTCCTACAGAGGACTACTGGGGGATCGACCAGGTACTGGACTGTGCTGCCCCTGCGCACTCCCTGCCTCCACCTGGACCTGTGCTGTCCTGCCTGCCTCCCCCTGACTGAACTGCTTAAATTCCTGTCTTGCCTCACCCCCCTGCTGAATCGCCTGAGGAGCGCTGTAACCTGCTCCCCTGACAAGCGCTGTGACTTTGTCTGCCCTCCCTGCCAGAACTGCTGAGGATGCTCTCCCTTCGTGTGCTCCCGAGCGCTGTAATTTGCCCAAGCGCTAAGCCGCCCCACGTGTGTGCCCCGTGTGAAGCGCTGGCCAGGTAACTCACCGCCGCGGCCCAGAGCTGTTCGTGCCCTGCTGAGGCGCCTGAGGAAACCTCTCCCGGTGACCGCGGCTCCAGCGCCGCACGTAGAACACCCCCGAGACGCACTGTGCCTGTCAGCGCCGCTGTCCGCCACCGCGCTGTGCCCGGCGCCCCCAGCGGAGCCAGCACCGGCAATGTGCCCCCCCCCGGCTGCCCTCGTGTGACAGGAGAGGGCCGCCGCACCGAGCGCACAAGGCCGCGCTAGGCCTGAAGTCCTTGTCTCCACCATCACGTGACGGGGAGCGCCGCCGCGTCATCGGCCGCGCCCCCATCAGTGCAGCCCGTGATTGTACGGGAGGCCGGAACGCCCAGCGGGCCGCGCTGCCATTGGCGGCCACGGGTGTGCCCTCCCCTTGCCGCATCCCGATTGGTTACCGGGGCCCCGAAGCTAAGGGGAGGCCCGGGACCGAAGGAGCCTCCAGCGCTCGTGTGGAGCGAGTGCCCGGGAACAGCCAGCAGCCTCGTCGGAGAGTCCCAAAGGAAGCCCGGGCCCTCCCGACTCCAGCATCCTCTGCAAGGGCTCCCGCGGGAGCCGAAGCACGAAAGGTAACCCCCGGGGGGAGGAGGGCAGCTGCGGGAGTGAACGCGGGGCCCCCAGGAAGATCAAGGGAAGCCCTGGGGCCGCCCCTCCCCTGCCGGAGTGGTTGTTAGGCCCGGTGGCCCTCAGTAACTGACATCGGAGACCGAGAATCGGTGACTGGGCCCCGTTGGCCCTAATCTACCTAAGGAAGGCCGTAAACTGGGCTAGGGCCCCCAAAGCCACCGTGGGGCCTTAGCTAAGGAACGTTAACCCCTGGCTAGGGGTCTGGTTCTGCATCAGAAAGTACTGTTTCATGTTGCCTGATGCCTGAGTTAATTGCTGAGTTATAAAGTACCTTTGCTTGGGTGCATTACCTATTCTTGATGAGGAGCACATCGTACCTGAATGCCTACCGTGATATAGGAAAATGTTTTATGCCTGCTAACTGAACTGTTAATGGAATGCCTTGTACTGAATTCCTTGCAGGGGCGGGCTTCATGGAATAATTATAGGAGATGTGCTATATTGCTTATTGACTTACCCCCTTACTACTTCATGAAATGGTTATTCTGGGTGAAATGATTTAATGAAATGTTCTTCAACAGGTTATATTGAATACTGAATTGCTCTCTGGATGAAGGAATCTAATGAAATGTTTACCTTTGATGCACTGCACTAGATAAAATGATTTGATTTTTACTCAAGCTCACTGTTGTGGTCTCCATCCTTGCGTGTGCACTTATTGTTTCAGTGTGTGTGTGTGCTGTGTAGTCACTTAACACCTGAGCTTTCGGGTGCCTACCTGCTCGTGCCAGGCTACCCCCGGGGAACTGGTGACCCCAGTTCTTGCACGGGGCATTCTAGAGAATGAATTCAGCCTTCTGGAGTCTTGTCTTGGAAGCTGGAAAGATGACTCTCTTCAACTTAGGTAGGTTGGAAGCGTCTTTATTGTAAGAAGTATTCCCTGCAGTACAAACGTGACTGCCCATCGGCCAGCCAACCTTCAACTAACAAGTTTGGAACATCCCAGTGGTCAGTAGAATATGGAACACTTGTAACAGACAGTGCTCCACATTCTCTACATGGAAGGAATGCAACCACTCATAAGTATAACACATCCCCTTCCCTTATTGTTTTTTTTTCCATTTACAAACATTAAATAAAAACAGAGCAAACAGCAAGAAGATAAAAAAACAAAGCAGAAGGGATGAAATAGTGGGGAGAAGAAAAATAACAGGCAGGGGAATATAGCAAAATAGAGTCATCAGCCAAGTCAATAACTTTGCTAATATGGAAAAAATCATGATATACAAATATAACAGAAAATATTTGAACACAAATCATTGTATACAAATATGAACCGGAAGACATTTAACCCTATCCATGCTGCCGTCGGCCATTGGCCGACGGCAGCACTACCTCGCTGGTGCCGCCGTCGGCCAATGGCCGACGCGGCTCCACCCGTTTGCGGAAGTGCCGCAAAACGGCCGGCGCAGCCAACATGTTAAGCACAAATATGATCATTGAGGTATCCTGGAGGATGACGGCCCCTTCTAAGCCTTATCTCCCTTTATTCAGGATTAGGATATTCAAAGTCAGTGGGAGCGTCTAGTGTCCACTACGTTGAGTGCTTCCACATGCTCCCAAGACCACTTGTGAGGAAGGACTCAAATTGTAATCAGACATCAACATAAAAGTATTGCTGAGAGACTGATCACAGTGGTTTGCAACAACACCATCACCAACACTCCCTTTCTGATATAGTGCTACATGCCTGTTGTTCCATTTGTCTCCATTTTCCAGTACCACAGCACAAGGTAAAGTACGTGCTACTTTGAAATGCCCCTTGAATTTGGACAAGCCTCCACCACACCTGCCGCTACTCATTTTCACCCACTCACCAGAGCAGATGCTTCTTAGGGTTTTGTCTTCCACAAATGATCGAGGAAAATTACTTCTACGTACAACTTCCCTCATCCTAGTAGAAACAAGCTTGGTATTTGGCAGCCTCACACGCATCATTTCAAAAGGTGTTTTTCCAGTCATCTCATGTATGCTTGAGCGATACGCCCACAGTATTTCAGAAACCATGCAACCCACATCACCTCCACAAGTCAGCATCATCTGAATGGCACTTTTGACCAATCGGTTCGCACTCTCAACCATACCATTACCCTGGGGGTTGTAAAGCGAAGTGCGGTTATGTTTAACACCAGAGGCGTCTAAAAATACTTGCATTTCTGCCAAAGTTAGATGCATGCCATTGTCAGTGATAACCACTGAGGGTAGTCCCTCCTCACACCAAAACTCAATCAAGATATTCACAGTTGCCCTTGATGTAATTTTTTTTCCATAAATGTTTCAGTTAACCATTTGGTGTACACGTCTACCACCACCATGGCAAACCTAAAATCACTTTTAAGTTCATTCATAGGACAAATAAAATCTAAGCAGATAGTGTGCCAGGGTTGCTTTGGATCTGCTATTGGTCCCATTACCACTTGTACTCCCACTCTCAAAATGTTTCGCCTTAATGCACACATCACGCTTCTCCACCCATGTGTCCACATCTGCATCCATTCCAGGCCACCACCAATTAACACGCAACTTTTTTGGCTCTCGTTTGGCCTAAATGCTCCTTATGTGCCAGTCTGATAAGTTTGTTCCTCACACCTCAAGGAGGAATAAATAGTTCCTCTCTCATAACTAGAACATCACCACATACAGGCAATTTGTTCAAAATTTTTAAGTAAGGTCTAACACAAGGAGACTCAGTGCTTTCCCTCCTGCTACCTTGCAGGACTAAGCGCTTAACTTCCTGCATTGCAATGTCAGAGTCCATTTCTTTAATCCACTCCCCTTCAGTGATAGCTTGCACTGCAACCACACCTAGCACATCTTGCACAGAAGCTACTGCCCCTTCGCCCTCTTTCGCCAAGACTGATGCCCTGCCAACACTCTCCCAATCAAGGGATAATCTTGACAACCAATCAGCCTGAACATTTCTCCACCACTGTATATGTTGTAACAGAACTCTTGCTGACGAAAAGCTAACCTGGCCAGCCTTGCTGAGCAATTGCTAGTTCCACCTAGCAATAGCACTTTGTCTAAAGGTTTATGATCAGATTTCAACTTAAACGTGGAATCCCACAAGCAGGTTCTGAAGTATTCACAAACCCAGGCTGCTGCCAGAGGAATATATGATGTTACAGCACAAGCAATTACAATGCATGCCTTTACAATGAGGTTTTTACATCGCAACTACCATTACATTGCATGATTTTACAATGCATACCATTACTACGCATTTTTAAAAACTACAATTACAACGCATGCCATTACAACGCACACCATTACAAGTGTAGGGGTTTAAATTACTATTCACACTCCAGCGAGTGCAACAGTAGGGTAAGTGTTTTATAGTGTAGGGGTAAAAATTACTGTTCCTACTCCAGTGAGTGCAACAGTAGGGAAAGTGTTGGATAGTGTAGGGCTTAAAATTACTATTCCCTTGTACCCCAAAACCCATACCCATACCCACCCTAAAACAAAAAAATCTCCTTTATTTACCTTATAATGACTTGTATTGGCATGCGTTATAATGGAATGCGTTGTAGTGACATACGTTGTAATGGCATGCGTTGTAATGGCATGCGATGTAAAAGCAGTTGCATTGTAACAGCTGCGTTGTAAAGGTAGTGCATTGTAATGACTGCTTTGTAATGGTTGTTTCCCCCGCCAGAGTGTCTTGTTCAATGACCGAATAATTCCTTTCAGAATTGGTTAGCATCCTAGATGCGAATGCCAGTCTTTTCATGTCCATTACGGACCTGAGCAAGGACTGCTCCGAGGCCTGTGGCAATGGTGTCAACAGTGAGGACAGATTCTAGTTTAGTGTGAAAAGGGGTAAGGATGCCAGCCTCACAAATGTTTTTTTATGTTATCAAAGCATAGCTGTTGCTGCTTGTCCCACACAAAGTAGCACCCTTCCTTAAAAGTAATCTGAGAACTTCTGTTTTTTCTGAAAATATTTGCACAAATTTTGAGTAATACTCAACGAGACCCAAGAAAGACCTTAATTCAGGGGTCTTCAAACTGTGGGGCGCGACCCCCAGGGGGGCTGTGGAGCGATGCAAAGGGGGTCGCGCCTTCACAGTGTCACTTCTGCCCTGGCCTCCAGGGCTTCAGCCCCCCTCCTCCCCCATCCTGTGTCTCAGCCCGGGCTGCTGCAGTGCAGCTTGCGCTCCTGGGGCCTCGTCTTCGGCCCGAGTTTTTCACAGGTCTTTAAAGACCATTAGCATATTTATATGCCTTTGTTAACTGATTACCAAAGCTTAGTTTTTTTATGGTTCCAGTACCCCCTGGGCCCCCACTCTGCCTATTCCTTACATTTGTATTTTTACACTTACTGCTGTAGTGTGAGAATACATTTAATGAAAAGAAATATAAAGTTGGGTTGCAAAAAGAAACATGCCTGCTATGTGTTGTTTAAAGATCCTGCAGAGACCTGCTCTTGACACTAAATCGAGTTATAAATAAAAAAGTATGTATTAATTAGTTATGTGACTTTTCTGTCTTTATTCTCTTTAATTATTAGTCATGGATCATTGAGGCATCCCTAGAACACAATTAAAAGTGCTTTCTATTTATATTTGCTGTTCTAAGTATTCACAGAGAAGTGCAAAAAATACAGCTGTATGTGACTGCTTATTTCTGAGCCATCAAAATAATGAGCTGGTAACCCTAATCATAAGACTGGAAGTTTGCTGCAGGATCAGCACATTATTTATTTCCTCCACCCTCGAACCCTGACTAATGCCACTATAGCAATAGTTTAACTTATATCTAAAACCCTACGCTTCAAGTTTCTGGGAATGCATCCTGCTTTCAGACTACTCACTTCTCATTCTCGCCTTCACTTTCACATTCACCCTGCACTCCCAGCGATCACCATGCACTCACACGGATCACCATGCACTCACAGCAATCACAATGCACTCACACTGATCACCATGCACTCACACTATTCACCCGCTCACCCTGCACTCACACTGATCACCATGCACTCACACTGATCACCATGCACTCACACTGATCACCATGCACTCACACTGATCACCATGCACTCACACCAATCACCATGCACTCACACCATTCACCCGCTCACCCTACACTCACAGTGATCATAATGCACTCACACTGATCACAATGCACTCACACTGATCACAATGCACTCACACTGATCACAATGCACTCACACTGATCACCATGCACTCACAACATTCACCCACTCACCCTGCACTCACAGTGATCATAATGTACTCACAGTGATCACAAAGCAATCACACTGATCACCATGCACTCACAACATTCACCCGCTCACCCTCCTCTCACAGTGATCACTCTGCACTAAAAATTCGCTTGCATTGTTCACTCTGTACCTCACCCTGCAGTCACACGAGCACACTTCTCACCCTGCACTCATGTGACACTTCACTCACCCCCTTACTGCTCAATCTGTAGCTCACTCAAACAAGGCCATCACTAACCATGCACTAATTTGTCGCACTCTGCACTTACAGCCGAACCCAAATTCATATGGTCACCTCACTCACCCTGCAGTCACTCCTTTTACCCTACTCTCAAACTGTTGCATTGCTCACCGTGCAGTCACATGATCACTCTTGTCACCCACACAGTGCAGAAGGTTAAAGTGCCTGGTACAAAGAAGATGTACCATGCACATCACAGAACTGAGTGTGAGTAAACTTTGAGTAGCGCTATAAAAAAATGAAATGTTTGTCAGACAGGTGCTATAGAGAGATGAGGTGTATTGTTGGTGAGTGGTAGTGAGGGAATTCATGGAGAAGGTGGAAAGACTGTTGCACCGTGTGCGACCAGTGCTTGGACAAGCCCTGGCTGGGAGTGTTAACCCCCTCCTCCCGAAGTTCGGGTCTAGTCGATCCCCTGCTTCTGCCTATTATTTATATTTGTAGTGCGCTACTGTTACCAAAAGGTGTCCTGGGGCTAATATCCATCTGCCTGCAAGGTGAGAGAGGGATCCGGGGTTGGGAGAGGAGAGAAGAGAGGGATGGAAGGAAGGGGGAGAGAAAAGGGGCATGGGTAAACTGCTTAACTCTGCACAAGACCGCCACGGTTTGAATGCACCCTTGCTGCACCCGGCCATGACCAGGTGAGCTTCTAATGTGGCAGCGCGTATTCCTGCGGATTGGAAGGCCCTTCACAGAGGTTGACTAGACATCTTTATGATGTTAATTGCTGTATTTCTGTTATAAACTGGTACTGATGGGGTGAAATCTTTCCTCAGTATTACTGTGTTTAAAAAAATTCTAAATAATAAAGCAATGCTACCCCAAAATACGCCGGTTCACAGAACATTATTTACATTGCTACTCACACAATGTAATCAAGCCTGTCGCATAATTTGGTCCTCACCTTCCTCATAACCTAGAGGTTTAGAAATTTGTGTTAGGAGGGGGTCCTTACGCTTGAAAATGTTGACAGGGGGGTGTCTGCATCCAAAAGTTTGAAGACCTCTGCCTTAATTTGTCCTTATCAGGGTGTGCAGGAGCCAACCTGATGGCATCCAAGAGATTTTCCTTAGGCCTACCACCTTCAGCAGAGATTTCATAACCTAAATATTCAACTTTGTCAACCAAAAACGTACATTTTTCACGTCTATAAGTTAACCCAGATTCCTTTATCTTAAGGAGGGGCTGTTTGAGGGTACGATTATGTTGGTCAATAGTGTCCACAAACACACGAATGTCATCTTGGAAGCATACAATGTTGTTAACATCTTTAAATAACTCGCTCATCATGCGTTGAAAAATGCTTGCAGCTGAACAAATACCAAGCGGCACCCTTGTGCATTGAAAGATACCATACATGGTGATGAATGCTGTGAGAGGCTTGGACTGTTCATGAAGTTTCATTTGATGGTATGCGTTTTTTAAGTCCAACTTAGAGAAGTGTTTTCCCCCAGACAAGGCTAGGATCAGTTTATTTATATTAGGTAATGGCTACTTATCTACAACAACATTTTGATTGAGAGACCTCAAATCATTGCAAAATCTGAGCTTGCTGTCAGATTTTTCAGTGATAACCATGGGGGAATCGCATGTGAAACTCTCCACTGGCTCAATGACACCTAATGACAGCAAATCTAAGCATTTCCTTTACTGCTGCTCTAGCTACCAAAGGTATACTGCATACTTTGTGTTGTACTGGAAGAGCGTTGGGATTTAATACTATCTTACGGACACATCTTTCTAAACATCCTAGTTGTTCTCTAAAAACATCTTTAGCCTCTTCCAAAATACCCTGCAGGGACAAATTCTCAACTACGATTACTTGGCTTGTCATGTATTCCTATAGGTCCTGAATCGATCCCCCTATTCCTGACCCTATTCTAGTTAAACAAACCAACAAGTTAACTAGCAGTCAGCCCATGAGGCAGAAAACCCCCATGATGCAGATACCGTTATCTGACGCAGTCACACTACGGCACAGGAACGTGTTATCTGATTAGGTCATAACGCTTGCGATCTAATTAGACAAGCGATATTTCTCCAGCCCCTGATAAGGCATACGGAGTTCTCATAACAAATCAAACCTATGACAACCTGGGCAAAACCCTGCGGCCATTGTTTTGATTTCACCGAGAACTTTAGTAAAAGAATGTGCTAACGAGCAAGTCGTATGACATCTTTATTGACGTATCTATGTCCATCCTTACGTCAATCTCGGCACCTTAAAGGTATAAATATTACCGATCTTGCCATATGCAAACACACGCGTGGTGACGAGACGGAGCAGCCATACTTGCCGAAGCCGAGAGCAGAGCAGACCCCGCTGGCAGCAGCCCCGCCTTCCTGACGCGCTGAGACGCGCTGCTTTCTCCTGCCGAGAATCCAGCACCGGCGTTTCCGGGTAGCCCTCGCAGGCAGCCTGGAATATCGAGACCAGAGAGAGAGATACCATTCCTCATTCATCCTAAATTCCAGGTACAGAACTGAATAACCCCTCACAGAGAATTCTTTAGTTATTCACTTGGCAAAAACAAACTTAACTTAAACTGTAACTTTCTATTCCCGCCCACGTATTAGGCTTAGGTCAGGTACACGGGGTAGGCGTATCTAGAAACACCAGTTGAGTACGTTTAGTCTAATGTATATGTGTATGTAAATATATTTTATTCATTTTAAACATCATATGGCTTAGAAACCATATCAATGTTTTTACAGTATTATTTTATACTATTGCTTTTAATGTATGCACTTTACTTAGCTATAAGTATTGCAAAATAATATCGATCCATTTCTCTTGTATGAGAAAAGAGACTGATCAATAAATACCATCTTTTATTGAACACGCCCGTCTCTTCCTTTTCTCTACATTCTGATGAGACTAAGAATGCACGTACTGACTGAGTAAAATAAATTGCCTTTTGTTCACACGACTCTCGAGATTGACTCTTGATTAGGGGAGAGCAAAGTTGTCATGTTCTATGGTTGTCAGAAACTAAATCCCTTCTTGTCTAATCAGGGAAGTTAATTCCTCCTTGAACATTCGAGAAAGTTTCTAGCGAACTCTGAGCTACGCTGGCAAACCCAAAACTTTAAGTCTAGTATCGACAGTAGTAGACCTAGTTAACGTCTGGCCTAGGCCTTTACTGCTGTAGGTATTATTCCAATGCGCAGAGCCTATTGGGAAGATAGGAACTACACTACATGGCGCCCAACGCGTTTGGAAAGGGCGATAAAACTAACGTAAGACATTTAGAGTAACTCAGTCGTGCTTTCTCACTCAGACCCCTTTTCCCACAATACTCCAAAGACGTCTGGAGTGGGTGAAAGGTAATATCCGCCAAACCTCGCAGGAGGAAACTCCTATGTATGGTACTTGGTTTAGTCAACGTTGAAGGATAAACAGTTCCAAAATATTGTGCATCTAATCTTTTTTTCCATAAGAAACCTGATCTGCAAACAAACAAAATAACCATCCTGACAGTAAAATGTCAGAAAGTGATGAAGAAAGAGAGGCAGTTAGATTAGCAGCTGACATAGCAGAAGCTGATACTGCACTACAAAATGCTGATCCGGAGATAATACTCATCCCGGTCATCAAAAGGAAATCTATAACCTTAAAACTTATAGAAAATGGACTGACACCTAGAGGTGGCACAGTCATATTCGTAATTGAGGCACACGAATATCGGCAGACAGAGGTATATTATTCATGGATACATTTTCCAGCAGCAAATGCTGTAACAAAGTACTTCCACTATTACAAAATAGAGGAACCTCCTAATGAGTACACTCCTTTCGAGGAGGTGGAAGTACCACTCAAATTCCAAGAGCATTTGCTCTTATTTGATGGCGCCCTAAAACATAATAATCACATCACCAGGCTCGGTCCTTTAGGTAGACCAGGAGCAACGTGGCCGGTCCTAGCCGGATACACACCACATCCAGACATCAATGGGATGTCTGCAGCAGAGCTGTTAATACAGCTAAAACAATTAATAAAAATTCATAGACAATTAGTTCAGTATGTGATGCGGACATTAACAATTCAGCCAGCGATTAAACTTCCACAGCTGACCCCTCACCAGGGGAACACAAATAAAATTACACCACAGAACATCCAGTCCTGTCTAGGGAAGGTAACGGCTAAACGGGAACAAATACCATTCTGGTTGGCACAGAAAATCACCCAAATAGAGGCGATGTTTCCTGACACCACCCCATTAGAAAAACACAGGATTCTGACTATCTGTCTTCCAATGGGAATCGCACCACACATTGAGGACTGTGACACTTGGGGTACAGTCTTTGCTTCCATCTACACAAAAACGCACGGTGTTCCATCCATTTCGGTAATACCAGATGTGCTAAAACAAATTCAAGACGAATACGGTCCAGAGCCCGCTTTAACTCTTGGTATGAAATTACTGAAAGACTTCAAGCAGGTCTCGGCTATATTATTAGCCAACATAAAAGGTGAAGCAGCAAACGTGGCGATCCGCCAGAGGTTAAAGGAGACAGATATAGCAGACCAACCAGCTGAAATTGCCAGAATCATAGAAAAATCCTATGAGGAACTAGGTAGGGACAGTTTAGGTGGAATACCAGTAAAACCGCAACTGACTGAAAGTCCTGAAAAAATATTTTTTAATAAAAATTCACCAAAAAAGAACTGGGATGGAAACAAACAATCCAATCCTAAAGAAAAGAAATTCCAGTCCAGAGGAAGGTCTCCTAAGCGAAGGGAGAAATCTCCGAACCAGAGACACAGGTCACCCCAGAGTGACCCCTCTGGGAAAAGATATAACCTTAGAAATAGGGATAATATAAAAAAACCTGATAGATATCAAGACATTGATACGCGTCCCTCTCAATCTTTTCAGACTTCCTCGCAGAAATCGGAAAGAAGAGGACGATCAGAACAAAGAGAAGAGCACGCCAAGTCCAAAGACAAGGAACCTGCTCAACTAAAAAAGAAATTACAATTTCCAAAAAAGAAGGTAGCCAGTATCAAGGTAGTTAACAATGCCGAAAATACTGAGGACACAACTGAAAAACGGAGAGTGGGCTCAGACAATGCTAGACAGCGCAGCGGAAGTGAGCATAGCTCGCAAAGTCCTTATGAATCATCTGGAGACAGTGGACACGAATGAATATCTTCAAGTGGAAACTGCAGACACCAGGGTTAGCAAACCTCACAAGATATACGAGATAACATTACGTATAGAGGGAGATAAGACTAGGAAAATAAGGGGACTATTTTGGGATAATCTCTCCAAGGGCTATGATATCCTTCTAGCTGAAAAAGACTGGCCACCAGAGTTTGTCAGGGAGTGCCCTCATGGCGAAGAAGTAATTATGCCTGCCTTCTCAAATCAAATTCCAATTCATAAAAAATACACACTTGCTAGAAAGTGGGCAGTGGCTCTAGCACCTGCTTTATATAAAAATCATGTAGGATGGGATGAGGACTCCCCTCCTCACAAAATCCAGTTAAAATCACAACCTACTGCACAAAGGCAGTACCCAATTAAGCAAGAAGCTAAAAAACAGGTAAATGAAATACTAGATCAGCTAGAATACCAGGGGGTGATTGAAACTTGCAACTCACAAATGAACAATCCTTTGTTTCCGGTCTCCAAGCCAGACAATTCATATCGTCTAGTTTTGGATTACCGACACCTTAACACATGTTGCAAAACTTTTGCAGTGCAAAACTCACACAGTGCTGCACTAATGAATAACATAGTGCGCAAAAAATACAAAACAACCTTGGACATCTCCAATGGATTCTTTTGTCAAAACATAGCACCAGAGAGCAGATATTTAACTGCATTCTCAGTAAATGGCACTCAAAAGCAATTCTGTCGGTTAGCCCAGGGGTACAAGAACAGCCCGGGGGTATTCTCAGCGAGAGTAAAAGAATTACTACAACTATATGATGATGAAGCATTATCTTATGTCAATGACATTTACTTAACAGATGATGACTTGGATACTCACTTCAAAAGAGTGAACACCATAATACTTGGGTTCGCTGCAGAGGGTTACAAATTCAACTTTAAAAAGTCCAGAATTGCCCATCTGACAGTCCTGTTCTTAGGATATGAATTATCAAGTGAAGGCAAAAGCCTGGCTGACAATTTCCTAGAGAAATGTGCCGTACTCCAAGCACCTAGAACACTAAAAAACTTACAGTCAATTCTAGGCTTCCTAAATTTCGGAAGAACATACATTGCAAATTACGCAGAAAGGGTCAAACCCCTTTATGATCTAATTAAACCAGATTTTGAAAGATCCAATTGGACTCAAATACACACAGAAATTTTGAGATCCTTACAAACAGACATGCTAATTAAAACAAAATTAGAAACACGTGATAACACACGCAATCTTGTGATTCGAGTCATCCCAGGGAGATGCGGATTCACATACCTGACCTCTAATGAGGGGGAAAAGGTACCGATTGCATTCAAATCACACTTGTACACAGAGGCTGAACAGAAATTCAGCAACAAAGAAAAAATTGTTCATGCAGTTCAAACCGCAATAGCTAGAGAAAGAGATCAAGCAGACGGTAGACATATCACAGTCAGAACAGCAAAATCGGCCTTTGAGGCACTAACAACACCGTGTAATTTACCAACAACAGCATTGAATCCGGAATGGATACAATGGGTGAATTCAATCACAACGGACAAAGTGTACTACTACTTTGATCCAGAACTAGAAGAATTAAAAAATCTAGAATATGAAGAAACATATCCTCTGCCAATCGACATTCTGCCTCTACGACATTACGCCTGTGTAATCTATACAGACGGACATGCTCAACCCTCCGTTTGGGGAGAACAGGCATACAACCCCACATGTGAGATTACAAAAGAAGTGTGGCGCGGAGGTAAACTAAAACCTCTATTAACAAAATCACACTCAGTAGAAACTAATTCAGAACAACAAACTGAAATAATGGCATTAAAAATGGCGCTAGATAATGCGGATCGCGAATTCCCGACACTTATAGTGTCCGATTCATATTACTGCGTCAAATCATATAACAAGGATTTGCAGACATGGATTCAAAACGGTTACAAAGATGACACAGATGCACCAATAAAGCAGAAACTGCTCTGGGAACAAATAGCTCTTTTACAAAAAGAACTACCAAAGACTCACGTGACACACTCACTGAGTCATCAGCGTGATGGCGTTCACGTTGTAGGGAATTCATTGGCTGAGACAGCCACAGCGGCAGCCACTAAATCGGCTCCCGTAGATCGAAGAAGGCGTACATTAAAATACATTGACGGTGAAACAGTGCTGGCGGTGAAAACGTCATCAAAAGGCGACTGCTCAGCGTTACCGATCAACTATCCACTCAATTATACATACATAATCGATCCAAACTCCGTCCCTTTTGCTCGAATCCCTGGAGTGGGGGATAGGGTGATTCCAAACATGGACAGGAGAAACTTGTTAATCGCAGACGCACACATAGGCGAGGGTCTCAGACACCTTAAACTAAAAGATTCTCTGGAAGAATTACAATCACGGTACTGGTGGCCAGGCATGAGCCTGCGTCATACCATGTTTGTAAAAAACTGCCCAAACTGCAACAGAGATCGCAGTGGGGAGAGAAACAGTTTAATACCTCGTCGTTCTACTCCAGGAAAAATCAGGAGTAAAAAGGAAGGGTTGCGATTAACATATACAGGCTAGTTCCACTTATAATGTAGACCACCAGCACTCGGCTGACGTCCGGACTGTTATATAAAGATTTGCGAGTCTAAATGGCATATACGCTAAGCGCATGCTACGTTTGACCATTGTCTCCACTCTAGCCCTCAAGCCTGAGGGGAAACATGATCAAATGAGCACAGTCCAGCGGGAATCTTCTCACTTCCTTCCTGAGGGTACGGGATGGTGTAAAGAAAAAACCAAGGCATAAAGCAATCTATAGCGGAAAGGATATCAGATTCGGGAGCTGGGTGGGTCAAACATCTAGTAAGTGTCCAACGTAGTCTCAATAACTTGCCAAGAAATTCTCTGAAGGGATTCAGTGCGTACGAATTATTATTTGGAACTAGGATGATGATCTCTGACATTGATAGTCAGACTTCAGTGGTGAAAGAAAAAACCTTTGATATCAAAGACCGTTTGGCTATTTTGCAGGACTTAAACAAAACAAGAAAAGACCTGAGCAACATAAAGTTGAAACAACAGCTAACAACCACTGAAGAACCACCACCTGTCCCAGCAAGACCTGTCTGGATTCCAAAAGTCGGAGATCTAGTCAGGGAAAGGAT
This sequence comes from Lissotriton helveticus, assembly GCF_964261635.1. Taxonomy (NCBI): domain Eukaryota; kingdom Metazoa; phylum Chordata; class Amphibia; order Caudata; family Salamandridae; genus Lissotriton; species Lissotriton helveticus. The sequence goes on along the minus strand of NC_136068.1, from coordinate 961,719,214 downwards.
CGCGGTAAAGAAGGAATTTGGGCCTTCTTACAGAAAAGCAGTTCCTGTCTTGTCTGTCAACGGGACAAGATCAGTTGTACTACCGCCACTTGCTGGTAAAAAGGAGAACCGAGTTGTATCAATCGACCTGGTAAAACCACAACATGTGGCCGATAACAAACAGTAGGCCAAGTGGACTCCCAATAAGTAGCAGAACACCAAGGTTTGCTACCAGTACAGAGGTCCTAACAAAGAGGCTCATCACATTCGACAGGCCTACAGAAGAACAACAAGGACTATGCAACAATGCAATAGAACTCAGACCTCTGAAAACCCAAATAAAAACATTTAGCAGAGACACACCAATCTATAATGAAGTACCAAGTGACAATGCAAGAAACAAAAATCCTGAACCAATTGGAACAATTGACAGAACTGCATCCGGCTACTTCATAAACTTCGATGATTCCTCTGAAGGCTTCAGTGAATCAAAGACACAGCCATCATCAAAAACCTTTAAAAATAAAGCGAAAGAACTTTTGAAACAACTAAAAGAAACATATCTGATTTCTCCATGGATTGAATTTTGGGTGGGTTTTGGTGCATTTATCCTCATACTTTGGCTCATCATGGTACTTACTTTGGGACGCTTCATTGAGGGAAAATATGCTAAAATGGACACAGCAAGTCAGAAAATCAACTTGATCCTCAAACCACACACATCTTCACACGTCGAGAAAAGAGAACTTTCTTCAGCCAACTTCACAGCCAATCCAATACCTGGTGGGGTAGCCTGGGACAACACTGACTATGAAATTTATGGTCCGGTCGAGATCCTGAAATATCCACACCAAATTAAGATCTCATTGAGTGACTTTGCAGAACCAAACTCATTTGCTGATGATTGGGACTTCGAAAGCATTAACAACTTGATGTCTGACTTAGTAATGTCTGCTAAATTTACCAAACATGATTATTTGCAGGGTTCTACAAATTATGATAGTATGTATTGCTATAACCACTATGGTAACCATTTTTTACACAGATCTGCACAACCTAGAAATGTTTTAAATTATAATCAATGGGAACATTGTGCAACACCTCCAAAAGGGAGCTCAAGAACCGTTTACGACAAATATTCATATTTTTCAGGTTTTAACACAAGTAATGCTGAAGCATTTTATTTTAAATTGTCAAACAAGACAGGAACCAAAACCATGATAACCAACACAAAATTGTTATATTCAGACTCATTTTTTGAACAAATGAATACTTTTGGATTTGATTATTGGGACAAAAATGTTGAATTGAAAAGTGTTTGGGGTACAAAAGAATGGCAAGTACAGGGTATAGAAGCTTTGTTTAGAGCCTGCATGATCCCAGAACAAATGATATTTTTAAATGACTCTGTTCAACAGACCACCTGTCTTGGCTTAGCCAAAATCAAAGATTTAAATAAACCGTCTATTCCAAAGCCAATAATGTTTAGCAATAACTCTGATACAGATGAAGAGATAGACGTAAACCATATATTAAACCAAAACAGAACACATCCTGATTGGAAACAGTGGTTGATCTGGCCCACAGATACTAATAACTGTCAAGACAGATTCCTGAACAAAACACAGGGTTTCAAAATGACCAGGCCAGACCCTAGATATCCCCAAAGACATCACCCAGGGATAATTACCACCTACAGTGTGGGCAAATTATGCCTTCAATGGCTACAAACTTCCACACTGCCTGAAATTAAGCAACACCTGACTTTACTTACTGATGGTGCTGACTTGCGTGATTTCACTTTGGGACCACGCAAACAGCGTCAAAAGCGTTTCATAGCAGCCTCTGTATATGCAGCATACAATGAGGCCTGGAAGGTTAATCAAATTGAAACAGCAGAGAGAATACGGGAAATTGACCGTATTAATTTGGAAAAATCACTTTCTGTAGTGGACAATGGGTTAATGACTCTGTCCTCCAGAATTTTTTCATTGGACAGCATTGTGTCTTCAGCAATCGATATATTATCGCAAGACTTACTGTTATTACAACATGGTCAGTCACAATTGCGTTCTATTGTACAGCTTGGCTGGACGTTACAAAATCTGCGTTCAGGCTATGTGCCTTGGCGTCTAATCAACACAACGTCACTATTCCAAATCTTTAACCTTACTGATAGACAAATCGGTATGGCACAAAAGGGTGCTGATTATACAATCTTGAGCATTGAAAAACTAGAAAGATTACCAATGACAATGTCAGAACGACCTGTCAGTGAATGGATAATACACGGAATCATAAATATTCCAATCTCAACCTTCAGGTTTCAATACTGCCAAAAATATATACAGGCTGGCATGTACGAGAAATTGGGAAAGGGGTACCTTAAAACAACATGGAACCTGCCCTATTCACATGCATGTGTCAGTAATAAAGGACAGAAAGTGTTTCTTAGTGGCAACAATTGTGCGATGTCACTAAGCGGCACGCTTCTGTGTAACGGAATTAGTTTGCATGGAGCCTGTGAAGGGAATTCATACAACCTTTCATGTCACCAGCAAGGCGCACCTGCAACAGAAATAGAACCATTCTTTCAAAGACTCTATAATGGGAGTTACATTCTTATTGTAGACCGCAGATGTTGTAGTCTTATGCCCGGGACTCCTTATCTAGTAACTACTACTGCGAAGGTCAAGTGCTGTGGACGCTCATTGTTTCCCAGCTCCTTTCCAGACAGGGAGGCAAGGGCATGGCCCGATTTGAAAATTACTTCTATTCGAATAGATACTTTAAGCAGAATGAAAACAGTCCTTCTTCAGACGCCTACCAGGCTCTCGTCATCAAAAGAGACGTATGATCTACAAGTCGCAAGGACGACTGCAGAGATACATACATTATTATCAACTAATTCCCCCGTACATTTCGCGGAAATCCTAAGTGAAATCTTAAATATTTCTGATACCAATGGGATCTCAGGGGTATTTAAGACAGTATTTTCGATGGCATTAACACCATTCAAAGCCATACTGGGTATTTTTCCAGATTTCGTCCATTCGATTTTTGGCGGACTTCCCCTGATCCTGGGACTAATTGCAGGAATCCTATTCTTAGTCCTTATTTTTCGTTATGGCAACCCATGTCACAGACAAAACTCTTGCGACAAGGGAAGAAACAATCCTAGCCATTGGATACCGGGACCGGATATCAAAAATCCTGGGACTCTCCCGGCTTAGAGACCTGAACATGACTTGGTTTCTATCATTTCGACCAATGTGGCAAAGATGTGTTTTACCTGTATTGAGGTGTCTGCTATGCGGAGAAGAATGCGTGTTAGACACCTGTCTGACGCTACAATCGGATGCGCCGATGGATGCAGAAACATTGTTGAGCCCGATTAAGGTTCATGCTTTGTGCTGCCCTCAAAGGCTACCAATCCTGATGACGGCATTCGTGGAAGCTTCACCACTACGATTGATGGGTAGTGAAGTTCAAGATGAAAGCAGCATCGAACAGGTACGACCTTCTGTCAGTAATGCAAATCAGAATGTCAATGGAGACAATCATGCACAAGAATGCATGATTACACCTATTTCCGAGTTAGTGGAACTTTCCCAGGAAGCTGTTGACAGTTTTTTCGAAAGCCTAAATGATATGATGTTCTCACCAGAACAGAAATAGAGACTTTTGAGCGAGCTCGCACACGGCGTTCCCTGAATTCGGCCTTCAACTTTAAAAATAATGTCACATGAACATTTTGGCTCCAGTTCACGGACAGCAGTTTTTCCAGCAGCCCCAAATATTTTTGCATATTTTTCGGGACACTATCTTCTGCTTAAAGTAAGAACTATTCTTAGAGAAGTAAGGTTTCTAAATTTTAGATAGCTTATAGACATTAGCTGCCCGCTGGCATGTTCATAAAGATATTTTATTCTGTGATGGAATGGTCTCGAAACTTTTTTCTGTCAGAAATCATTTCATGTGTAATTCTCATATACCAAATAAGCAATAATGTATACAAATGCAGTTACTTTGGCATTTTTCTACAGCTTGAGTGCATACAATATATATGTCTGCAATTTTTCAGTATATTTGAAAATTTCAAAATGCATTTATGTATTTTGGGGTGGTAAGGTATACACACTACTCTATAGTATGTTGTACTATGTTATACTATGCCTAGATTAGTAAATATGTCCATAGTTAGTGTGGAGTGGGTGTCATGTATTCCTATAGGTCCTGAATCGATCCCCCTATTCCTGACCCTATTCTAGTTAAACAAACCAACAAGTTAACTAGCAGTCAGCCCATGAGGCAGAAAACCCCCATGATGCAGATACCGTTATCTGACGCAGTCACACTACGGCACAGGAACGTGTTATCTGATTAGGTCATAACGCTTGCGATCTAATTAGACAAGCGATATTTCTCCAGCCCCTGATAAGGCATACGGAGTTCTCATAACAAATCAAACCTATGACAACCTGGGCAAAACCCTGCGGCCATTGTTTTGATTTCACCGAGAACTTTAGTAAAAGAATGTGCTAACGAGCAAGTCGTATGACATCTTTATTGACGTATCTATGTCCATCCTTACGTCAATCTCGGCACCTTAAAGGTATAAATATTACCGATCTTGCCATATGCAAACACACGCGTGGTGACGAGACGGAGCAGCCATACTTGCCGAAGCCGAGAGCAGAGCAGACCCCGCTGGCAGCAGCCCCGCCTTCCTGACGCGCTGAGACGCGCTGCTTTCTCCTGCCGAGAATCCAGCACCGGCGTTTCCGGGTAGCCCTCGCAGGCAGCCTGGAATATCGAGACCAGAGAGAGAGATACCATTCCTCATTCATCCTAAATTCCAGGTACAGAACTGAATAACCCCTCACAGAGAATTCTTTAGTTATTCACTTGGCAAAAACAAACTTAACTTAAACTGTAACTTTCTATTCCCGCCCACGTATTAGGCTTAGGTCAGGTACACGGGGTAGGCGTATCTAGAAACACCAGTTGAGTACGTTTAGTCAAATGTATATGTGTATGTAAATATATTTTATTCATTTTAAACATCATATGGCTTAGAAACCATATCAATGTTTTTACAGTATTATTTTATACTATTGCTTTTAATGTATGCACTTTACTTAGCTATAAGTATTGCAATAATATCGATCCATTTCTCTTGTATGAGAAAAGAGACTGATCAATAAATACCATCTTTTATTGAACACGCCCGTCTCTTCCTTTTCTCTACATTCTGATGAGACTAAGAATGCACGTACTGACTGAGTAAAATAAATTGCCTTTTGTTCACACGACTCTCGAGATTGACTCTTGATTAGGGGAGAGCAAAGTTGTCATGTTCTATGGTTGTCAGAAACTAAATCCCTTCTTGTCTAATCAGGGAAGTTAATTCCTCCTTGAACATTCGAGAAAGTTTCTAGCGAACTCTGAGCTACGCTGGCAAACCCAAAACTTTAAGTCTAGTATCGACAGTAGTAGACCCAGTTAACGTCTGGCCTAGGCCTTTACTGCTGTAGGTATTATTCCAATGTGCAGAGCCTATTGGGAAGATAGGAACTACACTACAGGCTGGGTGCCCTAGGGTTAACAATAATGTACAGGTCGTACTGGTGAATCCACCCTAAAATAGTGGTTCCATCCATCACTACATACACCTTCCCTTGTATTGATCTTCAACCAAATTCTATAACAGTATCCCTGTACCCCAAAAGGTCTATGGTTTCACCTTGATGTCCACAAGGACTAACTTCTAAAAACACATCTGGCCATAAATTGTCAAACACTGCTTTGGGAACGATAGCTTATATAGACCCTGAGTCTACCATGAGTGGTAAAATGACTTGCTTGAAGCAAAAGATCAACTAGTGCATCAACAAGGACTAAAATACTGTGGCAGACTGTAGCTCTTCCACATTGTGAAGAGGTGTGCTAATCACCAGTACAATGACTCGCTTGAAACAACAAGCAACTAGTGCGTCAACAAGGACTATAACATTGATGTGTATGCCCGATGCAGAATGATTTATCTAAAATGGCCTCCCACATGATTTTTTTGCATGCTTTCTAGAGGTCGGGGAGCTTGTTTTGGAAATGTAGTGGGCGTGGTGTGCAAGACCTGGCGTGCGCTCGCTGCTTAAGGGCAAGAAGGCTCGGAACGATGCAAGCATGCGAGTCCGGTGTATCTCGGAACGCTGTTCACTCTGAGGTCTCGAGTCAGCACTCGAAACAGCACACGAGCGCTTTCGCCCTCACATTATCCATGCTCAATTAATGAATTCTCAATCGCCTTACTGTTTGTGGAGCCACTAGTCACAATCAAGCAGAAAACAGCATCCGAAGTGGGTCCGTAGCCACTCCTCACTACAGGGGTCAGCTGGCCAGCTCGTTGCAAATCTTGGAAGCTGGAAAGATGACTCTTTGCAACTTAAGTCGGTAGGAAGCGTCTTTATTGTAAGAAGTATACCCTGCAGTACAAACGTGACTGCCCATCGGCCAGCCAACCTTCAACTGACAAGTTTGGAACATCCCAGTGGTCACTGGAATGTGGAACACAGTAGGGACAGTGCTCCACATTCTCTGCATAGAAAGAAGGCAACCACACATAAGTATAACATCTTGCATGGACTTGAAGCTTTAAATGAGCCCTCGTGGAACTTCTAGGGCTGCTCGGATTTCTTGAACACTAAGTCACGTAAAGGAAATTATGTGTTTTGGTTATTTAAGTACAAAACGTCCACAGTGACATTGGCATGGTACATTGTACACCACCCATGTAAGTGTGGTAAATAACCCCTAATTTGCGCTAAGCTCAGGCCTACTTTAGACATGAAAAGTACCGACATGGCTCGTCCAAAAGTCCTGGACTTCCTTGGCGGAGGTTCAATGATTCATGGTTGCCAAGTGCTGGTACGCCACTTACAATCTGGAGCAGCACTGGAAACAAAAAGTGATAGTTTTGTATGGGCCTATTTCCTCTCCCGTATTTATGACTAACTCATAATTTTATGGTTATACATACCATGGCCTACAAGCACCTAGCGCCCTGCAAACATGTAAAAAACATAACATCACCAGTACAACATCCCTGCTCCCTCCTCACAACGAAATCCCATCTTGTCATGTTTGTAGAATATTGGAAAGCTAGTTATCGTTCCCTGCTACGGTCAGGCATTTAGGTCAAACAATGACAATAAAAAGGTGGAAGAAAAGCTTGGTGTGGCAGGGGTTGGAGGAACAGGTACAAAGATGGATAGTGAACTGTGTAGTGTGTAGAGATGCACGGAGATGGTTAAAATAAGGGTCGTGTAACAGGCAATGGCATGAACTTGACATCAGGGGATATGAGGGAGTTTTCGGAAGTGTGGTATCACACACATCAACAAATCTTTGTGAAATCCTCAAGTCAATGGCCATGTGGTGAGAATAAATAGCTTGGTAAAAGAGACCACAGAAACGGCTATGAGTTCAAAGTTAAATCTGCAAGAAGCTGTGAAGGAGATTATGTGGGCTGATCGTACCACAATACATTTGTCGACAGGGAAGTGGCCATTATAATTGATGAGGGGTAGGTCTCCTGGGACAAAATGTGTTACTGCTCAGTTTTGTGATGTTAAGTCAGGAAATAAAATTTAGATATAAGCCCAAAATTCGAAGAGCGAAGAATTTCAGTAGGTAATTGGATCAAAGTCAAACCTGGGAAGATGGGACAAGGTTTTTAAAATCCAAGGGTCTCTACGAAGTAACAGCTATAGGAGGCAACTGAGTAACAATTATAAATGGTCAACCATAGAATTAAAGATGATTAGTTTTACACCAAAAAGGTGGTAGTTGCAGTGAAAAGGAGATGGTCAATAAAGTTTGTAGCTGGCAATCATTTATGGGTGATTTTGAGTTTCACAACACCGATAAGCAAAGAAGAAATGTGAATTATCACATGAGTAGAGTACCACCATCTGGGAGTAGAGATGCTGGTGATGGTGCCACTAGTATGAGTTTCCTTAGTCGGAGTGAGCCTTCAACGAGGAGACGGGAACAGGTGAAGGCTTGTACAGAACCATTGAGGTTAGAAGATTTTTTGTGCAGCTAATTTCTAACCCTTTTTTCTTCCATGTGCATGCATTATATTTTCTGTTCAGTATGATTTTGTCTGAGTCTTTGTATGTCTTGGTCAGTTTGGAGAAGGCATTCTGTGCTTTGTGTGGATCAGGCGTTTGTTTTAATTCTGGGTGAGTGTGTGGTCTAGTTCTCAGTGCTAAGTGTTTCTTGATACTGTAGTCTTGTGTGAAAGAAGAGAGATGCATTGTGATCTTATTAAGTGTTGCAGCTTTAACTCAATGGAATTTCTTTTTTGCAATCATTTCACTCCAGAGATAGGCTTCATAATGGCAGTGATTCCCACAAAATGCCATTGCTGGTCACCATTATACCGGGCCCACCAATAGTCTATCGCTGGCCATCATCACACCAACATTGTCTCTAAATACACCATGATTGACCACCATTATGCCGATGGTGGGCCCCATCATGTCAGGAAGCTAGGAGTGTGCCTCGAGTAACGATAAGGCTCTAGGTATGAACATATGCCTAGAATTGTGGTATGATCTGAGATGTGAACATGTCTGAAGGTTCAATATGGCTGGCGCTGAAACACAGAACAGCTTCCTCCTGAACATCTAGTACCAGTAAAAGTGAGGTATAGTCAAGAAACGTTGTCTTCTGGAGTCGTAATAAGATTGCAGACAGGAAGAGAGGTCCCTGGGGTGCACTACGCCACAGGAGGCAAACGAGATCCGTTATGCTAGGCTTTCCATTTTAATTAGAGTTTAATTAATAGAATATCCCTCAGCCTGTGCAATGGAATGAACAATACACATACCAGACACAACACTGAGGCGCCCAGGATCAGACCCCCTTGCCTTCTCTCTCACAACTCCCACAATCGGTAAACGACCTTTAGTGCCCTAATGCTAGTTCGCATACCATTACTTCGCAAGCGTTACTACGCTTGCGATGTCACAACGCGTACCATTAGTACGCAAGTTGTTACATTGCAAGCGTTGTTACAACGCATGCGTTGTAATGGGATGCGCTATCCACATCGTTGTTTGGAAGGCGCTTCCGTTTCCAAACAGCGCTGTGCAGATCTGACGTCGCTGGAAGCCGCTGGAAGCCGGAGAAGAGAGGAACAACAGAGGAGAGAGAGGTAAGTGTAGTTTTTTTGGGTCGTGCAGGGGTAGTCTTTTACGATGTAGGGTTGTGTTTGAATAGTGTAGAGTAGTGTATTTGAGTTTAGGGTAATGTTGGGGATCGTGAAAGGTAGTGTTGGGGAGTAGTGATGTGGTGTTTGTGTAGTGTAGGGTAGTGTTTTAGGGATTAGGGTAGTGTCGGGTCATGCAGGGTAGTGTTTCAGTATAGGGACTGGATTGGGGGTAGGGGCAGGGTCGTGCTGGGGGTAGTGTTTGAGGGTTTTTTGGTAGTGTTGTGGTGCTAGTGTAGTGTAGGGTAGTGTTTTAGGGTAGAGTTGGGGTATCATGCAGGGTAGTATTTGGGTGTAGAGACAGGACTGGGGGTCGGGGAAGGGTTGTGCTGGGGGTAGTGTTTTAGGGTTTATGGTAGTGTTGTGGTGTTTGTGCAGTGTAAGGTAGTGTTTTAGGGTTTAGGGTAGTGTTGGGGTGTCGTGCAGGGTAGTGTAGTGTAGGGAGCGGACTGGGGGAAGGGAGAGGGTCGTGCAGGGGGTAGTGTTTTAGGGTTTTGGGTAGTGGTGTAGTGTTTGTGCAGTGTAGGGTAGTGTTTTAGGGTTTAGGGTAGTGTCGGGGGTTCGTGAAGTGTAGTGTTAGAGTGAAGGGTCAGGAAGGGGGAAGCGGAAAGGATGTGTAAGGGGTAGTGTATTAGGGTTTAGGGTAGTGTAGTGGTGTTTAAGTAGTGTAAGGTAGTGTAGTGTAAGCATGATTTTAGTGCGATGTTTTAAATTAGCATAAACCATAGTACATTTATAACCGTTTGCGTTATAAATGCATGTGCAGTTAAAACTTATGAAGTAAAGGTTTATGCGAAGTAAAAACATCGCACTAAAATCATGCGTAGTAATGGTATGCGAAGTATCGACATACATTCCCCACAATCACATAGACAGAGAGACAGACAGGCACACACCTTGTTGCAGACTACCACTCTGTCAGTCGAACTAGGAGTTACCCGAGGATCCTTACTTTGATTACCTGCCCTTTGAATGTGGATATGAGGCTCTATTACAGAGGGGTGAAAGCTGCAGTTTCACCCCAGCGTCCTTGCAAAGCACTGAGTGCACCTACACCCCCTCCAAAAAAAATCTGATACTTTTGGCCGCCACTCCTCCTATGACAAAGGCTATTGGAATTAGGCAATTCTGCAGCATTATCTTCATTTTGCTACACTTACCTCATAACCCACCACCTGCTAGATAATATGCAGATTTCAACAAAAATTGTTTCTACCTCAAAGGGACCAAAAGTTACAAATAAATGCGCTATTCCTGGTGTTGTGCAGTGGAAGACATTTTGCCTTCCGTTGCTGAATTAAGGTGTTGAACAGACACCGAGGTGAAGCCTTTGCCCCAGACCGTATAAATGTGTGTTAAAATGAGAGAATAGTGAAGTAATACTGACACAAAATGGATTGCATTATGCCATAAGAATTCCCTTTTCTCGACTCCTAATATGCGTTCAAATGTCTGGATAGTGGCTACTACTGACGCAAAAGTTGTCTCATTACTCTGCATAATTTCCTTTTTCTTGCCAGCTAGCCTGTGTGAAAACGAGGGAACAGGTCCTCCTAGTGCCAGCCAGACTGTCTGGCAGCGCTCGGCCCCAGGCTGTTAACGCCCAGGTGCCATTGTCAGATATGTCCCAAGGACTAAAGAGAATGTATTCTTTTTGTATTATTTTACAATATACTTGCTCCCCAGAAATTCAACAGACACTGACGAGGCTACAAATACATAAATGATGACTATGTTCATTATTGATGATAGGGCTCGCGATTGAAAAGTGACTTTTGGAAACAGACTGTGTCCTTGTCTCCAGAGCGGAGCCGAACTTGTCAGATAAGTTTGGCGACAAAAGCGGGGCCCTGGTGCACGGTGCCTACCTGCTCGCTGCCAGCTCCTTTTAGGTCTCGCCTGAGACTGACATCGAGACATTTAGTAAGTGGCTTTTAAAAGTGCCACCAGAGGCTTTTGCTGGCCTATAGCTTGCGTTCGCAAGCTCGTGCACGTGCACAGCTGCCATCTGTGTTTTTCTTGCTGCAATCAGGCTCCTCTGCACTACCCCCTCCTTTCTCCCTCCCTCCTGGTCATCTTCATTTGTGTCTTCTTGCTTTGAATCATGCTCCTCTGCCCGCACTCCCCCTCCTCTTCGTCAGTTTCATTTGTGTCTTCTATCACTGTGAATGCTCCTGCTTCCACCAGGCACACACACCATGAGTCGTCAGTGCACGCTTTCACCAGGCATACACTCCACCAGCCATCAGTGCACGCTTCCACTAGGCACAAACACCACCAGCCGTCAGTTTCACAATTCCACCAGGCACACACCACCAGCCATCAGTGCATGCTTCCACCAGGCACACACACCACCAGCCGTCAGTGCACAATTCCACCAGGCACACACCACCAGCCGTCAGTGCATGCTTCCACCAGGCACACACACCACCAGCCGTCAGTGCGCGCTTTCACCAGGCACACACACCACCAGCCGTCAGTGCATGCTTCCACCAGGCACACACACCACCAGCTGTCAGTGCACGCTTTCACCAGTCACACACTACCAGCCGTCGCTGCATGCTACCACCAGCTGTCGGTGCACGCTTTCACCAGGCACACACACACCACCAGCCGTCGGTGCACAATTTCACCGGGCACACGCACCACCAGCCGTCAGTGCATGCTTTCACAAGGCACACGCACCACCAGCTGACAGTGCACGCTTCCACCAGGCACACACACCACCAGACATCAATGCACGCTTCCACCAGGCACACACACCACCAGCCATCAGTGCATGCTTCCACCCGGCACAAAAACCACCAGCCGTCAGTGCATGCTTTCACCTGGCACACACACCACCAGCTGTCAGTGCACGCTTCCACCGGGCACACACACCACCAGCCTTCAGTGCACACTTCCACCAGGCACACACACCACCAGCCATCAGTGCACGCTTCCACCAGGCACACAAACCACCAGCGGTCAGTGCACGCTTCCACCAGGCATACGCACCACCAGCCATCAGTGCACACTTCCACCAGGCACACACCACCAGCTGTCAGTGCACACATTTACCAGGCACACACACCACCAGCCATCAGTGCACGCTTTCATTGGGCACACACACCACCAGCCGTCAGTGCATGCTTCCACCTGGCACACACACCAACAGCCATCAGAGCACGCTTCCACCGGGCACACACACCACCAGCCGTCAGTGTACGCTTCCACCAGGCACACACACCACCAGCCGTTAGTGCACACTTTCACCAGACACACACACTACCAACTATCACACACTACCAGCCATCAGTGCACGCTTCCATCAGGCACACACACCACCAGCCATCAGTGCACGCTTCCACCAGGCACACACACCACCAGCTGTCAGTGCACAATTTCACCAGGCACACACACCACCAGCCATCAGTTTACGCTTCCACCAGGCACACACACACCGCCAGCCGTCAGTGCACACTTCCACAAGGCACACACACCACCAGCCATCAGTGCACGCTTCCACCAGGCACACAAACCCCCAGCCGTCAGTGCACGCTTCCACCACGCACACACACCACCAGCCGTTGTGCACTCTTTCATCGGGCACACGCACCACCAGCCGTTAGTGCACACTTTCACCAGACACACACACTACCAACTATCACACACTACCAGCCATCAGTGCACGCTTCCATCAGGCACACACACCACCAGCCATCAGTGCACGCTTCCACCAGGCACACACACCACCAGCTGTCAGTGCACAATTTCACCAGGCACACACACCACCAGCCATCAGTTTACGCTTCCACCAGGCACACACACACCGCCAGCCGTCAGTGCACACTTCCACAAGGCACACACACCACCAGCCATCAGTGCACGCTTCCACCAGGCACACAAACCCCCAGCCGTCAGTGCACGCTTCCACCACGCACACACACCACCAGCCGTTGTGCACTCTTTCATCGGGCACACGCACCACCAGCCGTCAGTGCACGCTTTCACCAGGCATACACACTACCAGCCATCACACACTACCAGCCGTCAGTGCATGCTTCCACCAGGCACACACCACCAGTCCGCAGTGCACGATTCCACCAGGCACACACACCACCAGCTGTCAGTGCATGCTTCTACCAGGCACACACACCACGAGCCATCAATGCATGCTTCCACCAGGCACACACACCACCAGCCGTCAGTGCACGCTTCCACCAGGCACACACACCACCAGCTGTCAGTGCACACTTCCACCAGGCAAACACACCACCAGCCGTCAGTGCATGCTTCCACCAAGAGCACACACCACCAGCCATCAGTGCACACTTCCACAGGCATACACACCACCAGCCGTCAGTTCAAGCTACCACCAGGCACACAGACAACCAGCTGTCAGTGCACCATTCCACCAGGCACGTACACCACCAGCCGTCAGTGCACGCTTCCACCAGGCACACACACCACCAGCCGTTAGTGCACACTTTCACCAGACACACACACTACCAACTATCACACACTACCAGCCATCAGTGCACGCTTCCATCAGGCACACACACCACCAGCCATCAGTGCACGCTTCCACCAGACACACACACCACCAGCTGTCAGTGCACAATTTCACCAGGCACACACACCACCAGCCATCAGTTTACGCTTCCACCAGGCACACACACACCGCCAGCCGTCAGTGCACACTTTCACCAGGCACACACACTACCAGCCATCACACATTACCAGCCGTCAGTGCACACTTCCACCAGGCACTCACCACCAGCCGTCAGTGCACGATTCCACCAGGCACACACACCAGCAGCCGTCAGTGCATGCTTCCACCAGGCACCCACACCACCAGCCGTCAGTGCACGCTTCAACCAGGCAAACACACCACCAGCCGTCAGTGCACGCTTCCACCGGGCACACACACCACAAGCCGTCAGTGCACGCTTCCACCAGGCACACACACCACCAGCTGTCAGTCCACGCTTTCACCAGGCATACACACCAACTGCCGTCAGTGCAAGCTTCCACCAGGCACACACACGACCAGATATCAGTGCACGATTCAACCAGGCACACACACCACCAGCTGTCAGTGCATGCTTCCACCAGGCACACACACCACCAGCCGTCGGAGCACGCTTCCACCAGGCACACACACCACCAGCCATCAGTGCACACTTTCACCAGGCGCACACACTACCAGCCGTCATACACTACCAGCCGTCAGTGCACACTTCCACCAGCCAGGCACACACACCACCAGCCGTTGTGCACTCTTTCATCGGGCACACGCACCACCAGCGGTCAGTGCACGCGTTCACCAGGCACACGCACTACCAGCCATCACACACTACCAGCCATCAGTGCATCCTTCCACCAGGCACACACCACCAGCTGGCAGTGCACGATTCCACCAGGCACACACACCACCAGCTGTCAGTGCACGCTTCAACCACCACACACACCACGAGCCGTCAGTGCACGCTTCCACCAGGCACACACACCACCAGCCGTCACTGCACACTTCCACCAGGCACACACACCACCAGCAGTCAGTGCACACTTCCACCAGGCACACACACCACTAGCTGTCAGTGCACGCTTCCACCAGGCACACACCACCAGCCGTCAGTGCACACTTTCACCAGGCACACATACTACCAGCCATCACACACTACCAGGCGTCAGTGCACGCTTCCACCAGGCACACACCACCAGCCGTCAGTGCACGCTTTCACCAGGCACACACACACCACCAGCCAGCGGTGCATGCTTTCACCGGGCACACGCACCACCAGCTGTCAGTGCACGCTTCCACCAGGTACACACACCACCAGCCATCAGTGCACGCTTCCACCAAGAACACACACCACCGGCCATCACTGCACGCTTCCACGAGGCACACACACCACCGTCCGTCAGTACACGCTTTCACCAGTAACACACACAACGAGCTGTCAGCGCATGCTTCCACCAGGCACACACATCACCAGCCGTCAGTGCACGCTTCCAACAGGCACACACACCACCAGCCGTCAGTGCACGCTTCCACCAGGCACACACCACCAGCTGTCAGTGCACGCTTTTACCAGACACACATACCACCAGCTGTCAGTGCACACTTCCACCAGGCACACACACCACCAGCTGTCAGTGCACGCTTCCACCGGGCACACACACCACCAGCCATCAGTGCACGCGTCCACCAGGCACACACACCACCAGCCGTCAGAGCACGCTTCCATCAGGCACGCAAACCACCAGCCTTCAGTGCACACTTTCACCAGGCGCACACACTACCAGCCATCACACACTACCAGCCGTCGGTGCATGCTTTCACCAGGCACACACACTACCAGCCATCACACATTACCAGCCGTCAGTGCACACTTTCACCAGGCACACACCACCAGCCGTCAGTGCACGATTCCACCAGGCACACACACCAGCAGCCGTCAGTGCATGCTTCCACCAGGCACACACACCACCAGCCGTCAGTGCACGCTTCAACCAGGCACACACACCACCAGCCGTCAGTGCACGCTTCCACCAGGCACACACACCACAAGCCATCAGTGAACGCTTCCACCAGGCACACACACCACCAGCTGTCAGTCCACGCTTTCACCAGGCATACACACCAACTGCCGTCAGTGCAAGCTTCCACCAGGCACACACACGACCAGATATCAGTGCACGATTCCACCAGGCACGCACACCACCAGTTGTCAGTGCATGCTTCCACCAGGCACACACACCACCAGCCGTCAGTGCACACTTTCACCAGGCGCACACACTAACAGCCATCATACACTGCCAGCCGTCAGTGCACACTTCCACCAGGCAAACACCACCAGCCGTCAATGCACGCTTTTACCAGGCACACACACACCACCAGCCGTTGTGCACTCTTTCATCAGGCACACGCACCACCAGCCGTCAGTGCACGCTTTCACCAGGCACACACACTACCAGCCATCACACACTACCAGCCATCAGTGCATCCTTCCACCAGGCACACACCACCAGCCGGCAGTGCACGATTCCACCAGGCACACACACCACCAGCTGTCAGTGCACGCTTCAACCAGGCACACACACCACGAGCCGTCAGTGCACGCTTCCACCAGGCACACACACCACCAGCCGTCACTGCACACTTCCACCAGGCACACACACCACCAGCAGTCAGTGCACACTTCCACCAGGCACACACACCACTAGCTGTCTGTGCACGCTTCCACCAGGCACACACCACCAGCCGTCAGTGCACACTTTCACCAGGCACACATACTACCA
Source organism: Lissotriton helveticus (assembly GCF_964261635.1). Classification (NCBI taxonomy): domain Eukaryota; kingdom Metazoa; phylum Chordata; class Amphibia; order Caudata; family Salamandridae; genus Lissotriton; species Lissotriton helveticus. The sequence goes on along the minus strand of NC_136068.1, from coordinate 961,702,671 downwards.
GCCATCACACACTACCAGGCGTCAGTGCACGCTTCCACCAGGCACACACCACCAGCCGTCAGTGCACGCTTTCACCAGGCACACACACACCACCAGCCAGCAGTGCATGCTTTCACCGGGCACACGCACCACCAGCGGTCAGTGCACGCTTCCACCAGGTACACACACCACCAGCCATCAGTGCACGCTTCCACCAAGAACACACACCACCGGCCATCACTGCACGCTTCCACGAGGCACACACACCACTGTCCGTCAGTACACGCTTTCACCAGTAACACACACAACGAGCTGTCAGCGCATGCTTCCACCAGGCACACACATCACCAGCCGTAAGTGCACGCTTCCAACAGGCACACACACCACCAGCCGTCAGTGCACGCTTCCACCAGGCACACACCACCAGCTGTCAGTGCACGCTTTTACCAGACACACACACCACCAGCTGTCAGTGCACACTTCCACCAGGCACACACACCACCAGCTGTCAGTGTACGCTTCCACCGGGGGCACACACCACCAGCCATCAGTGCACGCGTCCACCAGGCACACACACCAACAGCCGTCAGAGCACGCTTCCACCAGGCACACACACTACCAGCCATCACACACTACCAGACGTCGGTGTATGCTTCCACCAGGCACACACCACCAGCCGTCAGTGCAGGCTTTCACCAGGCACACACACACCACCAGCCGTCGGTCCAAGCTTTCACCAGGCATTCACACCAACTGGCGTCAGTGCACGATTCCATCAGGCACACACACCACCACCTGTCAGTGCAGTTTCCACCAGGCACACACACCACCAGCCGTCAGAGCACGTTTTCCCCAGGCACATGCCACCAGCCGTCAGTGCACGCTTCCACCAGGCACACACACCACCACCAGGCTTCAGTGCAAGCTTCCACCAGGCACACACACCACCAGCCGTCAGTGCACACTTTCACCAGGCGCACACACTACCAGCCGTCAGTGCACTCTTCCACCAGGCACACACCACCAGCTGTCAGTGCACACTTTCACCAGGCACACACCACCAGCCGTCAGTGCACGCTTTCACCAGTCACACACACACCACCAGCCAGCGGTGCATGCTTTCACTGGGTACATGTACCGCCAGCTGTCGGTGCACGCTTCCACCAGGCACACACACCACCAGCCGTCAGTGCACGCTTCCACCAGGCACACACACCACAAGCCATCAGTGAACGCTTCCACCAGGCACACACACCACCAGCTGTCAGTCCACGCTTTCACCAGGCATACACACCAACTGCCGTCAGTGCAAGCTTCCACCAGGCACACACACGACCAGATATCAGTGCACGATTCCACCAGGCACGCACACCACCAGTTGTCAGTGCATGCTTCCACCAGGCACACACACCACCAGCCGTCAGTGCACACTTTCACCAGGCGCACACACTACCAGCCATCATACACTGCCAGCCGTCAGTGCACACTTCCACCAGGCAAACACCACCAGCCGTCAATGCACGCTTTTACCAGGCACACACACACCACCAGCCGTTGTGCACTCTTTCATCAGGCACACGCACCACCAGCCGTCAGTGCACGCTTTCACCAGGCACACACACTACCAGCCATCACACACTACCAGCCATCAGTGCATCCTTCCACCAGGCACACACCACCAGCCGGCAGTGCACGATTCCACCAGGCACACACACCACCAGCTGTCAGTGCACGCTTCAACCAGGCACACACACCACGAGCCGTCAGTGCACGCTTCCACCAGGCACACACACCACCAGCCGTCACTGCACACTTCCACCAGGCACACACACCACCAGCAGTCAGTGCACACTTCCACCAGGCACACACACCACTAGCTGTCTGTGCACGCTTCCACCAGGCACACACCACCAGCCGTCAGTGCACACTTTCACCAGGCACACATACTACCAGCCATCACACACTACCAGGCGTCAGTGCACGCTTCCACCAGGCACACACCACCAGCCGTCAGTGCACGCTTTCACCAGGCACACACACACCACCAGCCAGCAGTGCATGCTTTCACCGGGCACACGCACCACCAGCGGTCAGTGCACGCTTCCACCAGGTACACACACCACCAGCCATCAGTGCACGCTTCCACCAAGAACACACACCACCGGCCATCACTGCACGCTTCCACGAGGCACACACACCACTGTCCGTCAGTACACGCTTTCACCAGTAACACACACAACGAGCTGTCAGCGCATGCTTCCACCAGGCACACACATCACCAGCCGTAAGTGCACGCTTCCAACAGGCACACACACCACCAGCCGTCAGTGCACGCTTCCACCAGGCACACACCACCAGCTGTCAGTGCACGCTTTTACCAGACACACACACCACCAGCTGTCAGTGCACACTTCCACCAGGCACACACACCACCAGCTGTCAGTGTACGCTTCCACCGGGGGCACACACCACCAGCCATCAGTGCACGCGTCCACCAGGCACACACACCAACAGCCGTCAGAGCACGCTTCCACCAGGCACACACACTACCAGCCATCACACACTACCAGACGTCGGTGTATGCTTCCACCAGGCACACACCACCAGCCGTCAGTGCAGGCTTTCACCAGGCACACACACACCACCAGCCGTCGGTCCAAGCTTTCACCAGGCATTCACACCAACTGGCGTCAGTGCACGATTCCATCAGGCACACACACCACCACCTGTCAGTGCAGTTTCCACCAGGCACACACACCACCAGCCGTCAGAGCACGTTTTCCCCAGGCACATGCCACCAGCCGTCAGTGCACGCTTCCACCAGGCACACACACCACCACCAGGCTTCAGTGCAAGCTTCCACCAGGCACACACACCACCAGCCGTCAGTGCACACTTTCACCAGGCGCACACACTACCAGCCGTCAGTGCACTCTTCCACCAGGCACACACCACCAGCTGTCAGTGCACACTTTCACCAGGCACACACCACCAGCCGTCAGTGCACGCTTTCACCAGTCACACACACACCACCAGCCAGCGGTGCATGCTTTCACTGGGTACATGTACCGCCAGCTGTCGGTGCACGCTTCCACCAGGCACACACACCACCAGCCGTCAGTGCACGCTTCCACCAAGAACACACACCACCGGCCATCAGTGCACACTTCCAAGAGGCACACACACCACCGGCCATCAGTGCACGCTTTCACCAGGCACACACACCACCAGCCGTCAGCGCATGCTTCCACCATGCACACACACCAGCAGCTATCAGTGCACGCTTCAACAAGGCACACACACCACCAGCTGTCAGTGCACGCTTCCACCAGGCACACACCACCAGCTGTCAGTGCACGCTTTTACCAGGCACACACACACCACCAGCCGTCAGTTCACACTTCCACCAGGCACACACACCACCAGCTGTCAGTGCATGCTTCCACCGGGCACACACAGCACCAGCCATCAGTGCACGCATCCACCAACCACACACACCACCAGCTGTCAGAGCATGCTTCTACCAGGCACGCACACCACCAGCCTTCAGTGCACACTTTCACCAGGCACACACACTACCAGCCTTCACACACTACCAGCCGTCGGTGCATGCTTCCACCAAGCACACACCACCAGCCGTCAGTGCACGCTTTAACCCAGCTCACACACCACCAGCCGTCAGTGCACTCTTCCACCAAGCACACTCACCACCAGCCGTCAGTGCACGCTTCCACCAGGCACACACACCACCAGCCGTCAGGGCACGCTTTCACCAGGCACACACACCACCAGCCGTCAGTGCACGCTTTCACCAGGCACACACACCACCAGCCATCAGTGCAGCATGCAGGCTTTTCTCAGAGTTTCTTGGTAAATATGTGTGCGATGCTTGGGAGGGAGTGGGTCTAGTTTCCTTAAACCATTCTGAGTATGCAGGTGCAGTACATGAACTCCTGTGTGAGTCGGTCATGCTGCCTGGGGCTCACTCACTCCACACTTGTAAATTACGCCTGCACCAGGCTTTTTCTCATTTGCAAAGTTCGGCGCATGCGCACAGCTAGGCAGCACCCACACCCCCGGGAAGGACTGCTTCCTACAACCAGAATTTAAACAACATTCAGAGCAATGAAAACAAGTTTATTCGATGCAAAGAACTGTTAACAAAAACCATGTCCAGCTATTGTAGATCTGGCAACTTAAACAAAACAGCAACAAAAAACAAACAAGCATTGGCATAGCCAATAGGTCTCGCTTTTTGGACCCTATAGGTATTTAGTTATGCAGCAGGATATCCTTGGTGCAACAACACCAACTGTTGCATGGCTAAACACTTATAATGTCCCAAATTCGAGACCTATTGGCTATGCCAATGCTTGTTACAAAAGGCAGCTGCCTAAGTTAGGGTTCACCGAGACCCAAATAACACTGTAGAAAGAGATTTCCTGCAGATGTAAAAAAAAATCATAGGGAGGACATCTGGACATCTGGGCACTGAACCAGTGAAAACTTAATACATTCAGAAGAATGACCCTAGTCTTCGAAGTTGTGCAGGGAGACGATGGACCCTACCTTGTGCAGCTCAGTGGTCCCTCTCCTCTACTGAAAAATGACAGATATACATTTACTCTACAGACAAGGCCTGCTTGAGCTAAATCATAATAGCCAAAAAGTTGTTACAGAATCATTGTCAAAATCAAACAACAGCCAAAAGATGCTGATTACAGTCTTTGTCAACACAGACTGGAGGCTTGAGAACATATTTGCTTGACAACCACCATACAAAGCAAAGACTTGACTGTCAAGAACGCTAGTAAACAACCAACTCCTGCTTTGCATAATTAAACTCAACCTACTTCTACCTAAAAAACCTAGCCCACTCAAGAAGCATGTTTAACTCCCTCTCCCAGTCAAAAGCAACCAGCCACGAAGTCATTCACAACAGATCATTCACAACAGAAAAGAGAGACCAGTCACTGAAACAAGTGTGAACAACAGCTTATACGAATAACAAAGTAGATGCGAAATGCAAAGTGAGGTACAAAGCAGTGGTGGCTTGCAGGGCCGGACTGGGAACCACAACTGGCCCTGGCAAAATGATCGGCCGGTCCCCCCTTGCTATGCTGCAAAAACGGCCCTGTAACAAAAACGGGCCCTAGGGGCCCAAAACCGTCCCCCACCCGTGCGGCGCACCGGGGGATTGCTCGGTGCCCGCTATGGCCAGTCCAGCCCTGGCGGCTTGCAGAGGTAACGCTGTGAGGCGGTGAGGTGGGGCGGATCTGGGTGGGGGTTAGTGGAGTTTGACACAGACAGCAGATATTTTTTCACATTCACCTTTGCCGTGGTATGTCGGACTCCACTACCCCCCCACCCAGCTCCGCCCCACCTGTCCGCCCCCACAGTATGGGGAACCACCACTGGCACAAAGGAACGATGCACATGAAAGAGTGCACAAATGGAGAGAGCAGTATGCCCTAAATGCAAACACCTGAAAGCTAGCATACATTGCTATTTAAGCCACAGACTGACATGTACCTGCATGGACTTTTGCAAATCACAATAAAAGCAAGGATGATGCAAAAACCACTCCTTACTCACCAAATGGCCAGACAAACGTTAAATTGTAAGGACTATATTGAAGCTGACTACCTCCATGGAGAGCGCTGTCTCATTGACATCATACTGACACATGGTACTTGCAACACCAGGGCACTTTTATGTTCTACTTCCAACATTTCTATCACCTTTATATTGTACTTCACGGGCTGGGAAGTTGTGATTATTTTTCTTTTTATGGCACACTTAGACCTATGAAATGCTGTCTCCTCTCTCTGCATTAGGACCCATACTGAATCATGTCATTCAATAGAACACGATGCACAGGCAAACATATGTCTTGGTGTATAGTAGAGTCTATTTCACCTGGTATCCTGCCCTTTTTATAGGCCGCCTGTCAGATGTTCACCAATATTCAATGTGCTGGGTGGCAAGGATGGATTGTGTTAGGCATGACCGGCAGTTGTACGGTAGATTGATCCTCTGTGGTGTCTGTTTAGTCTGAATGCATTCTGAATGGCTCATGTCTTCAGCGTGAACAGCACCATGCGTTGTGCAAGAGCGCGCGGCCTTTCGAGTTGATTTTGCAGCCTCTCAAGTAGAAATTGTGCAGCAGCAAATCTACTAGAATGACAGCCCTCTGACTGCGACGTCTTAGAACTGCCCCCATTAGAAAATAGTGCTAGGGGACGCCAAATCTTACTAGCGCTCGCCAGCTTGCATTTTCTGGAGCATCCCAGGAAAAAAATTCCACCACATGGCGATTGGTGGAATTTGGCAGATCTCCCCGTGAAAGAGTAATGCGGAGTGACCCAAACTCCGCCAATTCCGCAGGTGGTAGAAAACATTCTGCCCACCCCTATCTAGATATTTGTTATTTATGTGAGCGCAGTGCAGTAAAACATTAATTAGTCTTTATTTTTTTTGACTATGTGTGGATTATGACTTGCATCTGGTCTTCATTTGTCTGTTTTCTATCCACGTGCACATGGTTATGACAGAGGGCATAGGGACTATTGAATAAGACTTCATTTTGTTGCAGCATAGTGGTGCTGTTATCACCAGTTTTGGTCTACAGTGTTGGTGAGTATTCAACTACATTCGGATTGTCATTTGTAATCGCTCCTTTCTAAATGAATGGGGCTATTTTAGTGCAATAATATAAATTGTGTTGGATGGGCATGTTATCATGTTAAGCATTGTCAAGGGTGTTTGTGGGCGTGTCATTGAGCCATAAACATGCCTTTGTGCTCTTCATGTGTGCTTTGATTTTTGTCATCAGGCTCCTTGATCAATTGCTGCTTGCAGCTTTAGGTGTTGGATTTCTATTTGGTGTAAGTAATCTTTGTAATTAAGAACTTATCTTGGAATGTTCTTGCTTTGCTGAACAGGCTCGTGTGTCACCACAAGCCTACCAATGGTTCATTGTATTTTCAATCTTATTTGCTTGCTTCTTATTCAATTATTTCCTTCCTCTCCTTGTGTTTGCCCTTCCCATGGAGTATGGCCTCTTTATTGCCCTTTTGACCTTTTGATTGGCTGGCTTGTATCCTTCCACTGCTCACATTTAGGGAAGTAATTTTTTATTTACCTTTCAGCAATCCATGAGGGGCATATGTGCAGTCTCTTTCTCCCTCCCCCACTGGCTTTAGTTATTAGTTCTTTGGGGGGGGCTCCCCTGGCTCACCCTTAAGCACATCTGTTGCTTCCCTTCCCATCGCCCAATCCCCTTTTGCTTCCCACCAGCTCACTCTGCCACCCTGTTCCCTAACCCCCTTGCAATCCATAACAGTTTATCATTTTAGGTCTCGGGACCTATCGATGCACGCAAGCGCATCGAGGGGAGCAAGAATTCATGTCCTGAAAATCCTCGTGAAACCAAGGGCTTCTTGCGCTGCAGTTTTGTTTAAGTTCACGTGAATCACGTGATCAAACAAGCACGCGCATCAGCCTCCCTCCCTCCTAATTGCATTTTTTTAACGGCCGCCGCACAGCACATCAAAGGGCTTCGCCCAGCGTGCGCTCTGCGGCTTCTCGGCTTCTCCTCCCCAAATTATTCATGCATGTACTTTCAGTTTCCCGGCAGTTTCCCGGCCGCTCTTGTTTTGTATGTTTTTGTATGCTTGTAGAACACGCCTATTATGGTAGCTTTCTATTATTTTGCTCTTCTCAAGTACTTTCTACACCACATTCACCTCATTCAAAATGCTCCTTTTTTTTAAAAAAGAGCTTTGTATGCATCTCTGGATCCTTAGACACAGCGTTCCTTCTTACGTTTGCAGCTGGGTCTTTATTTCTGCACAGCATGGAAATCTGTGTTTTATAATACCCATCTAAGGTCCCTCAGTTTAATTGCTCTCGTCCAGGCAGATGCTCTTTCTCCTTCCTCCCAGCCACCCACTAGAACGCCCTTCCGTTGGACATTCATGCTCACCCTAGCAGTTATCGCTTTAGATAACGTTTGAAAACCTGGATATTCTTTTAAGTCTGCTTCTTTCTCTAGCTTTCCCTGGTACGAGACGTGATGGCAGCACACTGCACACACAGCATTAATATGTTCAAACCTAGGACAGAGGTCTCCAAAGCTTTGGTGTGGCCAAAAGCTCCCTTTTCCTCAGGTTTGCACCAGGAAGCAAAATCGTGGATGAGAGAAGAAAACGTACGGAAAGCTTCACTTCTTTTGGGCCATAAACTTTCAGGCCGTAGCAGCACTCCTCCCACACCTTTGAAGTGAAGCTTAGCTTCACTTCAAAGGCCCCTGCTGCTTCACACCCTCATCGCCGCTCTCCCCGCTCGGCCCCCTCCCCTGCCAGCCGTGTCGCATTTCTCCTCCCCCTCCCCTTCTCTGCCTTCCCTCCGTCTTGTTGGTTAAGCATTTCATGAGTCTATATGTTTACCAGCTTTCACCTTCTCTGCTCAAGTGCCCTTCCATATTGCCACCCCTTATACTACTTGTTTCTCTCGTGTACTTCTCCCCCACCCCCGCTCTGTGGGGCTCTCGCCCTTGTGTACTTCTCCCCTACTTCCTATGTTGCTGTCACTTCCCTGTGTTCTCGATGTCTCTTGTCCTCCTCTCTGGCTCCTGCGCTCTGTGTTCTTCTCTCCTTCGCTCCGTGCGCTCTTCACATTCCATCAGATGTGTTTCTTCCCCGCCCCTATGTTATTTCTCCTCCCCCCTCCCCTTCTCTGCTTTCTCTCCATCTTGTTGGTTAAGCATTTTCTGAGTCTATATGTTTACCAGCTTTCACCTTCTCTGCTCAAGTGCCCTTCCATATTGCCACCCCTTATCCTACTTGTTTCTCTCGTGTACTTCTCCCCCACCCCCGCTCTGTGGGGCTCTCGCCCTTGTGTACTTCTCCCCTACTTCCTATGTTGCTGTCACTTCCGTGTGTTCTCGATGTCTCATGTCCTCCTCTCTGGCTCCTGCGCTCTGTGTTCTTCTCTCCTTCGCTCCGTGCGCTCTTCACATTCTATCAGATGTGTTTCTTCCCCGCCCCTATGTTACATTTTCCCTTCTGCTATGCTTTACCACTCCTTGCCCCATCTCTTCCCCCAACCCCGAATTTGGTCCTTTGTTAGCAGAGTAACAAAGGACCACAGTCCCATGTTTGTTTAAATTTGTGTTTGCGCTAAAAATCTTAATTTTTTATTTATTGATCTTACTTGTGTCCGCTATTTAGGATCCGTAAATACAAAATTAAAGCAAATGCGCCTGCATCATAACGCTGGCACGTGGCTCTATCATCACATGCACTTTATTATTGTGTTTTTGTTTTACCATTATGGTGTAGACCATCTTCTAAAGACAGGTCTGAAATGTGAGGCCTGTTGGTTTGGCCTGTGCTTGTTTATTTTATTCCTCTAAGTATATGTTTTCATAATGTACAGTCCTGTAAAGTAGGGAAATCCGGCTGATTCGGGAACATTAGGAAAATAATTTTCTTCAAGGAAAAAAGTTTGATTAACTGGGCATGTGTATTTTTTTACGTTCTTGAATAAAGGTTGATTACTTCGACTTGGGGTACTGTTGCTAACAGGGTAGGCCGAAGCCTCGAATCAGGGACGCAGATGATATCTTGGTAGGTGATTCGGAAGGCCTGTCCACTGCTTTTCTGCAGACATATTCACTTTCTGTTTTCTATCAACTCTCACTGTAGTTATTCAAAGTGCACACATAACTTTCATTGCTTTTTAACTTGCAAAATGCATCTCACACTGTGGGAGGCCACAATGGCAACTGAAACGTGGGAAATTAAACTTTTATCAAAATCAAAGTTGATGTGACATGAATAGGATATTGTGCTGCAAAACTAAATACTTATAAGGTCCCACAAGCGAGACCTATTGGCAATGCCAATGCTTGTCTAGAGTACCCAGCGGCTGCACTTCACACAGGCCGCTTCACAGTATAAAAAGCGCTACTGGAATTGTTTTTTCTTTAGTTACCAGTCCAAATGTCTCCCTTCTTAAATGAATACATAATGCATTCACATCATTCCTCAGACATGTGCATGTGTGGTGAAGCATGCTCACACATATATCGTCATGCAAGGGAGTGCAATGTCATCTCGCATGCATGCCTATACGTTACAATGCATGTGCACACCTAGAGAATGAAGCAATCACCAGCAGCGGCCAAGTCATCAAGCTTTTTTTTTCCATTTAGTTTTTTTGCTAATGATACTGTGGGTCGGCAAAAAGTATCTTGCTTTTTACCAATTTTTTACAACATCAGCAAAAAGCATTGGCAAAGCCAATACGCCAGTGCTTGTTTTCTACGTCAGCAAAATGTGTACGCCCGTCATTAGACACTGTTAGCACTGCCCTATCAGTGATTAATATGTAAAAAAAACAGTGCTAAGTGCATCTTCCAGAGCTGCTAAATGTCGAGATTGGAAAGTACCTAAACACTGCAGTCTTGATTCCACCTCATGTCTCTTTCTTCTACAACCCCACTGTTCCCCTGTCTTTAATTCACTTGTGATTGTTCTTTTTATCCCCACTACCTCAATTTGTCACTGTTCTCTTGTCTTTCTCTTCATCATTCTTTCTCCCCTTTCTGCATTTCTCTGGATCAAAGTCTGATGATGAAAAATAAATACTGGGCCACAAAACTGAGTTCAACAAACTCGTTATTCGAGTGAAGTCAGGCTCTCCTAAAGACCCTTTGCGGCCTTCTCAGTCTCGCGAATCTCCCTCCCTTTGCCTCCCACCACTTTGTAGGCTTATTAATCTGTCTCTGTCTTCAGGCTCTGTTCCCTGTGCCTGGAAACAGGCGCAGGTAATTCCTATTCTAAAAAAAACTGCATTAGACCCCAATAAAGCGGAAAATTACCGCCCCATTTCTCTCCTCCCGTGGGCTGCTAAACTGACCGAGGCCCATGTTAACACCATCTTAGCTAACCATCTCCATTCTGCGAATATTTTAGATCCTTCGCAGAATGGATTTAGGCCCGGTCACAGCACTGAGACCGCGCTCCTGTATATGGCCGAACATCTTCGCATGTTGGTGGATTCAGGTCACACGGCGGCACTGGTGCTCCTTGATCTAAGTGCCGCTTTCGACACTGTCTCCCATGACATTCTACTCCAACGTCTGGTTGAAGCCGGGGTGGATAATATCGCTCTTGAATGGTTCAGATCTTTTTTATCTGATCGCTCCTTCAGGGTCACCACCCCCCCTTTCGAATCCAAACCACATGCGATTGCCCAGGGAGTACCACAGGGATCGGCTCTTAGCCCCACTTTATTTAATCTTTATGTCCAGCCGCTAGCTGTTGTCGCCATGCGTGGGAACCTTTCCATCGTATCCTACGCAGACGACACTCAGCTGGCGGTTGCTATCAGTGGGGCTTCCGATCTTGAGGCAGTCAAGTTCCGTGAGGGACTTATATCCGTGGCCCACTGGATGAATGACAATTTCCTACAATTAAACGCCAAGAAAACTGAGGTGCTTATTGTGGGGAAACAATCACATTTGTGGGGCGATAACTGGTGGCCGCATGAGTTCGGTCCTACTCCTACCCCCGTTGCTGAAGTTAAAAACCTTGGGGTATGGTTTGACTCACAATTGAGTTTTTCCACCCATACTAAAAAGATTGCAGCAGCATGTTTTGGGCTTTTACGTCAGCTTCGGTCCACCTTTAAATATTTTGACGCTCCCACTCGACAACTCATTGTGCAAGCCATGATATTGTCTAAATTAGACTATGCTAGCTCTCTTTTTCTTGGAGTCAACCAGGCTGAACTCTCTCGTCTCCAACGTGTCCAGAACGCTGCCGCCAGGGCCCTGGTTGGTTTACCCAAATTCTGCTCAGCTAGGAAAACCATTTATAATCTCCACTGGCTTCCGGTGGCACAGAGGATAAAGTTTAAATCATTGACCCTGACATTTAAAATTCTTAAATTGTCATCCCCTCAGATTCTGGAGCATCTTATTTCCCCTTATGTTCCAACTCGCTCTCTGAGGTCCTCTGCTCTCCACCTTACCATAGTGCCCCGCTTTAAGAGATCCAGGATTGGCGGACGCTCTTTCCGAGTTCTTGCCGCCAAACTATGGAATTCCCTGCCTGTTCACATTCGTGCTATCGATGGGCTCCTTGCCTTTAGGAAGGCTGTTAAAACCTTTCTTTTCCCCTTAGCCCCTTAGTTCTGCTGTGTTGTGTTTTGTCTCTCACCTTGTCCGGTTTTATGTTCTGTACTAGCGCCAGGACGCCCCTTTGCTGGGGCATCTGTGCGCTATATAAATCCGGATAACATAACATAACATAACATAACACTGCTCACCACCTGCAAACAGTGTCACAAATAAAGCCCTACACAATCCAAGAAACGTGTCAAATGATTGCCCTATCTGCATTTCTACACAAGTTCTGCCGTATACCTCACATGTCAGACTCGTGGCCTCAGTCCTATCTTACATCGCCAGCCATCTTTCCTCACCGTCACCTGCCCAGACCAGAGGTTTGTCATCACCATCCTCCTATGCACACCGGTCAGCTGTCACCAGTCCCTCCATACAAACAACAGCCATCTATTATTAATGCTGTGCCTCCTTGCATAGCCAGCTACTCACAGATGCTGTGACATCGACTGTTCACCTGCCAACTCCTACCCTACCCTGTCCGGTGAGTTGATCTGAGCCCACCGATATACATTTCTGCTTACTAGGGGGCATATGTATGAAGCCCATTTTCTGTTCGCAAACGGGCCGATTCTCAGAATCGGCCTGTTTGCGAACGGTAAAAACCCTTTTTGGATGAATCATCCCAAATGGCCCTCACAAAATAGGGAATCGCAAAATTTGCGAATCGTTATTTTGCGAAAGCATTTAAGGAATCACAATTTGCGATTCCTTAAATGCGATGTGAAAAGCACCTAAGTTGTGTGATTTCTCCTTAAGAAATTGCAAATTACCACCAACTTCAAGTTGGTGGTAATTTGAGATTTCTTTGAAAAATGCAAGTTTTTTGCATTTTTCAAAGTGCCATGTGGGTCACATACATGCCCTTAGGGCATGCATGTGTGCCACATGTGCACACATGTACATTTCAGGGGTGCAACAGGGTTTCCTTTTGACACCCTGGCACCCTTGAAATTGCATTCTCCATTTACGATTCTCTAATTGAGAATCACAAATTGCGAATGTCTTCCCATTCATTCCTATGGGCCTGAATGGAGAGGCATTCCTTAATTGTTAATCACAATTTGTGATTCACAATTAGGAATATGTAGGATTCGCAAAATTATTTGCAAATCCTGCATACATAGCGTTTTGTGATTCTCAAATAGCGATTCTTTAAAAATCTTTTTTTGAGAATCGCAAATGTATCCTTTGATACATATGCCCCTAGATGGCTACCATCACTCCGGCCCTACAAAACCAGCCTTCCCCGTGCACTCTTGACCTCCATGAGCCAATCATTTGTTCTCACTCTGTAATGTATGTGCCATCCAAGTGCAACAATCCTCGTAAATCATCCAGATGACTGACATCAATCGAAGGACATTAAGGAAAACCTGGGAAAATCGGCTGCCCTCAAACTGCTTTAAATTGGACAGCCACTGGTCCTCAATCATGCCCTACATGGTCAGCCCTCCCCTTCACTCTGGGCTACACTAGAGAGATGTGTGATCTAACTCCTGTAATTCCTGGATGAGTCAACAGCCCTTACTTGAGCCCTACTCGTAGAACGACTGTAATCTTCTAGGCCAGGGGTCTTCAAATTAGGGCGCGGGCCCACCTAGGGGAGCCTCAAGTCATCACAAGGGGGGGCGCCAGGCTCTAGTCAAAAGAAGCATTATGCTCTTTCTTTTCAGCTGCAAAAACATGAGTTGCAGTAAGCCTGCTATGATGGGCCATCATTAACATATGTTGACATTAATATACTGGCTGGGAGAAAGTGTAAAAAGGGAAGGAACTCCAAATATTCTTCAAAACCCCCATCCCCACCCCCATTTCTAATAATCAAACTGTGGATTCTTTTACGTGTTAGTAAGACCTGCCTGACCAGACTAGTATGTTTGACAATCATGTATTTGATTGCATTTTTAAAACGGTAACAGAAATGATTTGCAATGTTGAAATAAGTCTAGACATATTTAAACATTGCCAGTTTAATCGCTTAATTTTGATGGGGGGCCCGATGATTTTTTAATTTACACTGGGGGGGGGGGGGGGGGGGGTGAGGGGGCATCATTAAAAAGTTGGAAGACCGATGAGCAGGGATTCTTACTGCAGCCATATCTGGGCCAGTCGGCTGCCCTCCATGTTGTTGCTACGCTAAACATGTCGACTATTTTTAATCAAAACCAACATTGACTAAGCCGCACCCTTCCTCCCCCCCCCCCCCCCCCACACACACACACCTGGCAGTCAGCAGCCCTCATTCCAGTGCCCCTGATGCCAGGCAGTTTTCTTGGTTCTTGCATTATCAGAGGGACATTTGCTTTCCGTTGTTTGCCCATCTTCTATTTACATTTTTGCCAGTCTGTGTGTGCAGACTAAGCAAGTGGCGTTGGTCCTGCTCTGCAGAGGTCAGGCGGGAGACCTATAGCTCTCAGCAGCCATTTAATGCTTCTGCAGAAACTATCTGGGGGTTGAATGGGTTTCAAGAAAAGGAGGAGACTGTAATGCCTCGCATTAAAGAAGGCGGCATCTGGGACCCGGGCTACAGACCTAAAGAGCAACAAACTTATGGCTTATTAAAAATAAATGGCCGACCATGTACTCGGGACGCAGAGAGATTGGGGGTGTGCGTACAGTTACAGTAATCCTCTAATTACATGTTTAGTTGTCATCAATTAAATATTAACGCCATGAAAGATTAATGTCCCTCCTCTAACTGGGTGCAAATTTTTCAAGGGCTTGGCGCCAGGCCAGTGCAGTAGCGTGGATATGTAGGAAATAATGGTTCAATTAAGGGCTAAGATGACGATGGAGACTGGAAGCAGATTTCGGAAGGGAGTGTAATATGTCAGCACAGTCATTCCATTTGCTATTCTTGCATGGTCTCTGACTCTTAGTTAAAGTAGCCGGGAAGCAGATTGTTGGCTGGACAACGCAGGCAGGCTAAGAAGCGCCTGCCTTCTTACAGTAGTAATTTTTATGGTTTTTTTTTTATTCACCGCTCCAGTGTGGCCATCAGCCTTCTTTGAACTGTAAATTAAAATATGAAATCGGAACCCCATCACTATACACGAGCGCGCATGCTCGATGAATCTTGAGCCATCATAGTTTCAAGACGCACAGAAGTGCATGTGTGATGGCCCATACTCGCATGTGCATCTTCGCATTTTAAAAACAACTTTTGCTGGTGCTGTTTTGCATCGGCGGTAAGGTAATAACCATTTGATTTTGTTTTTGCTGACGCAGTTGCTAAAGACAATATGTATGCATTGCCAAAAAAGGCTAATCTATTGGTTTTCCAATATTTGTTTTGTTTATTTTCACTGATCATGTGCTTCATCCATTCAAATATATTATTTTACCTCTCCGTGTTTACGTATTGGATGACAAATATTGTGCTGTATCAGTGAAGAAACCGATTCCTGCACAGGAAGTAGCTCAGTCCGTGGCATATCCTTATATTCAGGGCTCGAGTCGGGGTACCATGCGGGTGGACGGCGTCCCCCTACTTATTTTACCTGGTGGACACCGTCCCCCTGCCAAACAGCTGGACTTCACTGTTTGGCCTCTCTGGGGCGAGATCGGAGCTGACATAAATCCCGCAATGAGAGGCACCTGGTACATGCCTGAAACACCAGACAAGGGTGCGCCCAAGACCGCAGCGAGCAATTACGCCGAGGTGGCAAAAAGGATCCTCCGAGACCTCAGAATCCAGGTACTTGCTTAGAAATTTATGCGTAGAAAGCGTGCAAGGCTTTTTCGATGTAAAGGGAATACAACAAGCATATTCCATGTTTTTTTGTGTGCATATTTTATATAGTGCGAACTCGACCCGAAGGTATTGGAGCGCTTTACATGAGCACCGTATTTACATTACACATTCAGGCACGGGGAGATTAAGTGATTTGACGCTGATGTGTGGGTAACGGGAGGCAATGAGCCCGATGGTTCAAGCCACCTTTCGAGACGTCTCTTCCTGTCGTGACGTCACTTCCAGTGACAGCGTCCCCCATTTCTTTTTTAGGTCTCGACTATTCTATCCTGCAGGGATGGATAGGCAAGATTATAATAAGCAGTTCAAAAACTCTACCAAACTGCGGATCACGTACAGTTCATGTGATCTATGCACATTCACGCCATCGCCAGCCACATAACACACCACCATTTGTCTGTGCCTCGGCATCAGACTTCAAAGGGTGCCGCTCTCCCGCCCCCCACGTGCACATCACGCTCCACCATTTGTCTGTGCCTCGGCATCAGACTTCAAAGGCTGCAGCTCCTCGCCCCCCCCCGCCACAGCAATGCCGAGAGCTTGTTATTTTACCAGTGGCGCTATATCCCAGCAACCAACCTGCTCTTTTCAGCGGGTTCCATCCTTGTACTACAGCCCACAACCCCAACATTCACAAATCTACTTATTCCTCTTTGGAGCCCCGTTCAAGTATGCCCTACTCCACCAAGGACCCACCTGCTTTCAATTTTCAATCTTTTACAACAGCAGCCCCAACTTTGTTTCTCCCGTTCAGCGCCTCTTTCTTCTTAAACTGTTGTTTCGTCGCTATCCGCAGTTGTTTCAGCACCCGTTTTACATACATTTCCACAGCCATGTTTCAGCACTCATCCTGTTTTGCACCCCTGTTCTGGCACTTAACCACTCCCTTGGCTGCCTTCAGCGTCCGCCTTAAGCCATCACCCCTCCTCTCCAACAAAATGTGTCCCAGCACTAACTTTCAGCAGTTTTACTAAGCATTCATCAGACGCTCGAACAGCTACACCTTAGAACTGAGATTCAGTTTCAAACCGATGAATATTCTACCCCCAACGCCCCAAAATATACTACAGCTTCAGTCCTCACAGAAAAGAGATCTTACGGCAGGAAGTGCATGACTTTTATTTTCCATTTGTCTTGCAGCGAAGCGACGGATATTTTTCGTGAGAGGAAGTAAAACTAGGGGATATGCAAAAGTTTTTGTCAAAGGCAAGAGAGAATTATTTCTAAATGGCAACTTTATATGTGTACTCTCGTTTAGTCCCCGCCGCCACACTTAACAGTATCGGTCTTAAATGCTCTCGACCCGTTTCAACACTCAAAACCCCACCCATCCTTCAGCAGCCTCCTTTCTTAAGGAACGCCTCAACCCCTGGGCCAGCCCATTCCGAAACTCCTCCGGTGTTACTCCATACATACACTGATTTCTGTGCATTGAAAAATATGGAATAGTCACAGCTGCTTGAACTGACACTTTTTTTCTAATAAAACTGCAGTACCCAACTGCAGTATTAGACCAAATGTAAGCGATATTATTTTCCAACTTCCGGTAGACCCTTCTGTCACGCCCAGCACGTACCCCGATTGTTCTTAACGTATTTCATGAGATCTTTGCTATATTTTTGTAAGTTGTCAAACTCTATTCCACAGGCCGTTTCTAGCTGAACAGCTTTGAGTGATTTAAAAAATATATATTTTCATTCCTGCTGCACTCTTTTCTCTTTTTGTTTTCCCTCCGCTTGTATATTAGCATGGCGTCCACTTCACGGACACCGTGCTTCATGTTTTAGACACCGTTATATTACGTCTGCCTTATCTTTCCTTTCCGCCGCTGCCTGGATTTCTGGCTTTCTCTCACCTTCCTCGCAATAGGAGCCCTTGCCCCCACCCTCTGAACAGCTGAGGTTTTCTTATACATGTACGAGAGCTAACACCTAGAGTTTGAATAGGAAATATGCTATCAGAACAAAATAAACATTGGAAACGAAACTACAAATGCCAAGCATACTAGGAAAAAATTCCCAGTATGATCAACATTTGTAATTTTGTTTCCATTGTTTAATTTGATTAAAAAAATTGTAGGCATGGGGTAGAACCGATACTTGAACCGATTTCTTGCTCATGGAGTCAGCAGCTCTGTAGCTTACATTACACCTTCTGAAAAGTATAGCGGACACTGAACCACCCTCAGTATGGCTGCACCAAAATGCTGATATATGTAGGTGACTGAAAAACAGCAACGCAACGGAATATGAAAGAGTAGTCTGGGCCATTGGTATACTACCGCTAGCCCATTCCAGTAAGCACATGTTTGTGGAGGGAGAAAGCAGTGAGAGCAGGGGCTGCATATGTACAGCAGCCTAGGAGAGGTGAGTGCAGGCTGCTACTGCTTCCCATTCACTGCTTCCAGGTCTTAATATTTGGTCCTATTCTTCATGCACATTTCTCCTCCTGCATAATGTTACTCTCTGTACCCCATGTGCTGGTTTCTGCCCGTTACTTTCCTCTTTAATGCTTGTTGCTTCCCCACTTGCGTCCTCTGTGTTGATTACCCCTTCCCCTGTTGCTTCCGTCCCCTTCCACCCCCTATGTTGCTTCCAAGTACCCCCACCCTGTGTGTTTCTTCATTGTCCCCCTGCCACCTCCCATGGAGCTTGCGTTCTATGATGCATGCATGGGTATCTCTGGTTGGCACAGGTATGCACTTGTGACAAACAGGGACCCTCTCCTCTAGTCAGGGCAAGGGACTTACTCCTAAGAATAACCCCTGCTCACCCTCTAGGTAGTGTGGGACGAGCAGACAAGGCTAAACTTCAGGGCGTTTAGTAGTTAAGCATTTATGACCAAACACAGTAATCAAATGACCCACCACAATTGGACACCAGTCTATGAATTATAAAAATACGTATACTTTGTGTAAATATAGATTTCTATGCAGGCTTAAGTACAAGACCATAAATAGCTTTTTTAAATGCACACCCACTGCTTTGGGTAAAGAGTTCTCTTTGTCAATAGGATTAATCTCAGGTTGGCACAGTTCGTACTTCCTAGGGCGACTCCTTGATGGTGAAAGTATAAAAAGATCCTTTAACAACAAAACCGGACTTTCTAGTCCGAAGTGTGCACCCTAGGTGCGAGGCGTGCACAGTACCTTTGAAACTTGACTGCGGACAATGCGGGGGTACGCGGCGTACTCTGGACGGGGGTCGGCAGCGCTTCTGATGCCGGTCCGGCTCGTGGCAGGCGTCGTGACATACGGCTGGAGCGGGACCTCAGAGGGGCACTGCAGATGGTCCGGGCAGAGGCGGCAATGCGGCATGGAGTGGCCTGTACGCGACGTACAGGGCTGCTCTCCTTGTGCGGCGCGACCTCGGGGGGGGGGGGGGAGATACGGTGCGGTGCGTTTCAGTACATTTCCAGCGTGCGGACCGTACCTTTGTTCCCTGGAGCAGCCGCCTGGCACTTCAGCAGGCACGTAGTTTGAGGCGTACTGGGCAGAGGTTAAAGGCGGTGCGGCTCCAGGAGTCTCAAAGGGCGGTGCGGATCGGTACGCTTCAGGCGTACACGACGTTGGTTCGTGTGGTGCCTCTCTGAGTGGGGAATGCCTTTTCCTCAGCAGCGCGACGTCCGGGAGTTGGTATGCTTTGGCTTATGAGTCGTCTCCTTTGGCGATGCGCTCCCTTTCTAGGTTTTTCCCCCCAGCGGGGATGCGGCGAGCAGTGCGTCCTTCAGAGGAGGGTGAAGGGGGTGTGGGCGGCCCAGCGGGACGGTGTGAGTACGGCTCGCAGGCAGAGCGGTTCACACGGGGTGGGCGGTCACAGGGACGGCTTTACGGCAGTCCAGGGGTACGGGACACACTTGACTGGCGGCTCCAGCAGCAGGGGAAGATTTAGCAATTTCTCACAGCTCGGATACAGGCAGGCAGAGTCCAATGTTCCTGGGACTCAGGTCAGGGGGCCAGCTCGCTTCCAGGCCCTTGGAGATCGTTTTGAGCGCAAGTTATTTTTAGTAAATAGCAAGTCTTTGGAAAGGGACAAGTCTTTGTAGGTTTCTTCCTCTCCTATGGCAGCAAGGTAACCACTGCAGGCCAATCCCCCAGGATAGGGACAGTCTTCCTCCTTCAGCTTTACCGGTTCCTTCCCCGCAGGCAGAGGTCTCTTCTTGGTTCAAACGCAGGATCTGATTTCTTAGGAGCAGGGCTCCTACTTTTATACACAAAATCCTTTGTTCTTGCAGGCCTGGGGCGCCTTTGCCTAATCCAGTCCAGTCCCTGAGCACTTTGTTTTGCAGACTCTGGTTTCTCCTTTCAGTGAGCAGGGCAGGGACATCAGATGCTCCGCAGGAGGTGGAGCCAGCATTGTGGTGACAAGTACAGTCCAGGAGTGCTCTGTTGACAGTCTTACCCTCTCTCTTCAAAAGGTGCAGGGCAGAGACATCAGACACTCCCCAGGGGGCAGAGCCAGCATTGAGGTGGCAGAGCACAGCCCTATTCAGAGTCAATGGGCACTCCCCCCACCCATCCTGGTGTAATCTCTCTATTCACCACCTGTCAGCCCCAGCCTGTCTCCTGGAATTCCCCAGCCCTGTCACACACAGAAACCAGACAGCAGATACACATACTAGCAGAGGCAGGCTGAAATGGTTAGGCAAGCAAATACTAGCTTTCTAAAAGTAGTATTTGCAAACACAGGATATTAAAATAAACTGTACTAAAAGATGTATTTTATTATTCTGACTTCAGGTATACTAAACCTGACTTTCTACCATGTTCTCTGAGCCTGCTGGGATTATAGGGTGTAATAATTCCAGCAGCCCATTCTGGCCTATGAGAACAGGTAGCCTTACAATAGTGAAACACGAAAATGGCTGTAATTCACTATTAGGACATGCCACACACATCAGGGCATGTCCTACCTTAGGCTTACAATGCACCCTGCCATCGGGCCTACCTTAGGGGTGGCTCACATGAAGTAAAGGGAAGGTTTAGGGGCTGGCAAGTGTGTGCACTTGCCCAGCCAACATGACAGTACCAGACTGTACGCAGGTTCTGCAGTGGCAGACCTTAGATACATTTTAAAAGGCTGCTTCTGTGGGTGGCACAACCAGTGCTGCAGGCCCAATAGCAGCATTTGTATTCACAAGCCCAGGCACTCCTGGTGCACTTTACTGGGGACTGACAGTAAACCAAATAATCCAATCAAGGAAACCAATCAATGTATACACTGTTCATAGGGAGCACTTGCACTGTGGCACTGATTGGCAGTGGCACAGTGCTCTGAGCAGCTAACACCAGCAAAATACATGAGGCACATCAGCAAAAAGTGGAAGGGAGACTCACGCCAAGGTGCAAGGTCTAACACCCTCACACACCCTCTCACCCTCACCCTCACACACCCTCTCACCCACCCTTACCCCCCTCACCCTCAAACCCCCTTACCCTCACACCCCCTCACCCTCACACCCCCTCACCATTAAAAGCCCTCACCCCCTCAGACCCCCACACCCCATCACCCTCACAACCCCTCACCCTCATACCCCTTTACCCTCACACAACCTCACTCACCTTCTCACCCCCTCACCCTCACACCCCCTCAACCTCACCCTCACACCCCATCACCCTGACACCCCCTCACACCCTCACCTTCACACACACCCTCACACACCATCTCACCCTCACACACCTTCACCCTCACATACCCTCACACCCCTCACTCCCTCACATATCCTCACCCTCACACCCCCTCACCCTCACACCCCTCACCCTCACACACTCTCACCCTCACACCCCCTCAACCGCGTCACCCACACCCCTGCCACCCTCACACCCCCTCACACCCTCACACCCCCTCACCCTCCACCCTCGCCCTCACACTCCCTCACCCTTACAACCCCTCACGCTCACACCCCCTCACCCTCACACACACCCTCACCCTCACACACACCCTCACCCTCAAACACACCCTCACCCTCACACCCCCTCACCCTCACACATACCCTCACCCTCACACCCCCATATACTCACACACCCTCACACCCCCTCACCCTCACACCCCCTCACCATTAAAAGCCCTCACCCCCTCAGACCCCCACACCCCATCACCCTCACAACCCCTCACCCTCATACCCCTTTACCCTCACACAACCTCACTCACCTTCTCACCCCCTCACCCTCACACCCCCTCAACCTCACCCTCACACCCCATCACCCTGACACCCCCCCACACCCTCACCTTCACACACACCCTCACACACCATCTCACCCTCACACACCTTCACCCTCACATACCCTCACACCCCTCACTCCCTCACATATCCTCACCCTCACACCCCCTCACCCTCACACCCCTCACCCTCACACACTCTCACCCTCACACCCCCTCAACCGCGTCACCCACACCCCTGCCACCCTCACACCCCCTCACACCCTCACACCCCCTCACCCTCCACCCTCGACCTCACACTCCCTCACCCTTACAACCCCTCACGCTCACACCCCCTCACCCTCACACACACCCTCACCCTCACACACACCCTCACCCTCAAACACACCCTCACCCTCACACCCCCTCACCCTCACACATCCCCTCACCCTCACACCCCCATATACTCACACACCCTCACACCCCCTCACCCTCACACCTTCTCACCCTCACCCACCCTCACCCTCACACCCCCTCACCCTCACAGACCCTCACCCTCACCCTCACACCCCCTCACCCTCACCCTCACACCCCCTCACCCTCACACCCCCACACCCTCACACACCCCTCACCCTCACAACCCCATACACTCACACCCCCTCAGACCCCCTCACCCTCACACCCCCTCACCCTCACCCACCCTCACCCTCACATCCCCTCACCCTCACACCCCCTCACCCTCACACCCCACACCCTCACACACCCCCTCACCCTCACACCCCCTCACCCTCACAACTCACACACCCTCACCCTCACACCTCCTCACCTTCACACCCGCTCACCTTCATAACCCCTCACCCTCACACACCCTCACACCCCATCACACTCACACACCCACTCACCATCTCACACCCCCTCACACCCCCTCACGCTCACACCCTCACACACCCTCACACCCCCTCACCCTGACACAACCTCATCCTCACACCCTCACCCTCACACCCCTCACACCCCTTCACTCACCTTCACACCCTCACCCTCACACACCCTCACCCTCACACACCCTCACCCTCACAACCCTCTCACCCTTACACACCCTCACTCACCCTCACACCCCCTCACCCTCACATCCCCTCACCCTCACACCCCTTCACACCCTCACCCTCACACCCCCCTCACCCTCACAACCCCACACCCTCACCCTCACACACCATCACCCTCACACCCCCTCACCTTCACACCTTCACACCCCCCTCACCCTCACACACCCTCAAACCCCATTACCCTCACACACCCACTCACCATCTCACACCCCCTCACCCTCACACCCCCTCACCCTCACACATGCTCACACCCCCTCACCCTCACAGTACCTCATCCTCACACTCTCACCCACCCTCTCACCCCCTCACACCACCTCATCCTCACCCCCTCACACCCCTCATACCACTTCACTCACCTTCACACCCTCACCCTCACACACACACCCTCACCCTCACACCCCCTCACCCTCACAACCCCCTCACCCTCACAACCCCCTCACCCTCACACCACCTCACCCTCACACACCCTCACACACCCTCACTCACCCTCACACCCTCACCCTCACACCCCTCATCCTCACACCCTCACACCCTAACACTCACACCCTCACCCTCACACCCCCTCACCCTCACAACCCCTCACTCACCCTCACACCCCCTCACTCACCCTCACACCCTCACCCTCACACCCTCACACCCCCTCACCCTCACACCCCCTCACACACACACACCCTCACCCTCACACCCTCACCCTCACACCCTCTCCCTCACACCCTCACCCTCACACACCCTCACCCTCACTCACCCTCACCAGCATAGCATAACGAAACATAGCATAACATAACAAAACACTGCATAGCATAGCATAACAAAACACAGTATAGCATAGCATAACAAAAAAGCATAGGATAGCAAAACACAGCATAACAAAACAAAGCATAGGATAGCAAAACAAAACATAGCATATAAAAACAAAACATAGCATAGCAAAACACAACAAAGCATAGCATAGCATAACAAAACACAACAAAACATAGCATAGCATAACAAAACATAGCATAACAAAACAAAGTATAGCCTAACATAACAAAGCATAGGAAAACAAAACATAGCATAGTATAACAAACCATAGCATAGCATAACAAAACACAACAAAACATAGCAGAACAAAACATAGCATAAGATAACAAAACATAGCATAACATAACAAAACAAAGCATAGTATAACAAAACATAGCATAACATAACAAAACAAAGCATAGCATAAAAAACATAGCATAGCACAGCAAAGCATAGCATAATAAAACACAACAAAACATAGCATATCATAACAAAACATAGTATAGCATAACAAAGCATAGCATAGGAAAACATAGCATAGCATAACAAAACATAGCTTAGCATAACAAAACACAGCATAGCATAGCATAACAAATCAAAGCATAGGATAGCAAAACATAGCATAGCATAGCTAAGCATAACAAAACATAGGATAGCAAAACAAAACATAGTACAGCATACAGCATCACTCAGAACCATCACAGCATCACTCAGGGGCACCACAACATCACTATGCGCTACCACAGCATCACTGAACTCCACAGCATCTCTCGTTCGCCATCACATCACTCAGCGTCATCACAGCATCAATCTGTGCAACCATTCAACAACAACTGGTTCAAATATGTTCTCTCAATGTTTCAAGCTTTATTACAAATGTAACAAAAAGATGTTCATATTTCACGTCTGTTCTTGGATTTTCAGCGCAATAAAATACACTGAACATAATGTTCACAAAAGTTATTTACAAAAGTTTAAGATATTGCCATTATACATTACAATAACTTTTATTTAAGTATTCATTATTAAAAATAAATAAAAGCCATTGTTATTTGTAACATCAATACATGTATGTCACGTAAATACAACACATATTGCATTACAAATGCTATAGGTGTCACATTTGCGAAAGTTATAACTATTGGCATTGTAAATGACAAAGCTATTAATTTCGCTATTTTCAAAAACAAAACATAAATAAAAAATGTGTCATTTACAATACCAATAGCTCAAACTTTCTTAATGCGAGACCTATTGCAATGCAAATGCTTGTTTAGGACTTGTGCCCTGCTTATATTGCCAAAGGAGTGCTTTCATTTCAAAGCAGTAAAGTGAAGTGCCCATTCCTTGCAGTGGAGGCTCAGTGATGAATCTAATGTCAATGGCTGCTTTGCCATTTTGGATTCACATTCTCTAAATAGCCTAAGACAAGCAATTCAGAAAAGCACAGGGCAGGGGCGGCTGGATGGCGCCTGCCTGCTAGGAAATCCCTCAACCATTTGCACGGTCTCCCAGTCCCACCGTGTACTCACTCACCTGTCTCACCCTTCACTTTGCATCATTGACACTTCAGGAAGGTTCTCATCATTACAGCTTCACTACATCATGACTGCGACCGCCGCCTGCTCCTGCATTGATCCTTAATACAAGCATCACCTTTTTGGTCGTCTAGGGTACCAAGACAAGATAAAAGATGCCCAGTTACTTCCTCCTGAGCACTGATTGGATGGGCATTGGGAACATTTAACTGCATGCCCTTCTCAAACCTCCCTCCCCTCCCCCCGTGCTCCCTGCCCTTGTCGTGGCTTCAATGTGTCACAGAAAGTACATGTGCATCAGATATGCTGTGGGAGCCCTGGAGCTGGGGCAGTAATGAAAACTGCAGTCATGCATTACCTTCACAAACTGATGATGCACAAGGAATGTAGAAGGCTGCTCATTTATGGGCATTGATGCACCAAGGAAGCCACATCCGGGTTACCAAGAAGTGCAAATATCAAAAGCAAGGGCTGCTGTCCGTAGTGAGTTCCCATGTGGCTGTGTACTGAGAACCTAAGTGAGAACTCTGCATCCTTGATGAGATGGCAGCCCCTTATAGCTGTAGCTGTGTTGGGAGAGGGGTGGAGGACCTGCTCCCATGGATGTCTTGCAGGCAGTGTTTTTTTGTGTGGTGTACAGGGGTTTTCTTGTGGATCGGTCTGTTTCCCCAGGAAAAAGGCAAGCTCATGTTTCTTCATCTATTTGTCCTCCTCTAAAGCAAGGATCTGACCTTGGGGGAGCCCATGATCATTAAATAATGTAATCCCTGCATTATTATTATTATTATTATTAATCGGGTTTTATAAAGCGCAAACAACCCGGAGGCCTCGTAGCGCTAAGTACCGTCATACTAGAAGGGAAGGGTTTAAATGAACAGATAAGTTTTCAGATGAGGGATGTGGTCTATGTAATAAGGGTTTTTAGTGAGTTGTAGAATGTTTTAGGACATTTGTTGTGTTTTTGGCCAGTTATGTTGGCAGTTGTGTTGGTCCAGTAGTAGACCAGTTTACAATCTAAGGGCATCATTATGATGCTGGATGTGACCGCCCGGTTGGCGGTCAGAAAGTGGTATGTTTACCTGGTGGCCTATGCTGCAGCTCAGGAAAAGCGCTGCAGCACAAGCCGCAGTGTAAACATAGCTCTGTCTGAACATCCATACACCGTGTGCCAGGCACCATGGGGTGATTGGCACATGGTGCATGGGTATGTGTGGAGGCACCACATGTGCCCCCAGGGCCACTTTAAAGAGGCCCACGTGGGACGAGGGCCCTGTTTGGGGCCCCCAAAGTCTGTTTCTGACAGCCTTTTCATGGCAGTTGGACAGCCATGAAAAGGCTGTCAGAAAGGGACATTGTAATCCCGACGGTGGTGCCTGCCTCGTCACTGCCTCCATTCGGTACTATGATTCTGACCGCTGCCCTTTCGGGATCAGTAGATCCTATTGGCGGCAACGGTCTTTCCACCCATCCTCTGCAGTCTGACCGCCTGCACTGTAATGCGGTGATCAGATCGATGGCCGGTCTTTCAGGTGAACCGTCACTGACGGCCCTATCGGTGGTGGTCTGCCTGACATCGTAATAAGACCCTAAGTTCCTTGGAACAATACATAATGGTATTGAAATAATGAACATTTGGGCTCCTAAGTTTCAGACAAATTAATGTAATTGGGACAATTTGAGTATGGCTGACACTGAGACGTAGGGCCTTGTGCAAATGTGCTTTGCATTCAAAAATACTGATATTCGCATAATCCAAAGGTTTGACACCACTTAAGAGCTTTTCAAACTATTCAAAACCCCATTATGAATGGCACACAGGAGGAGACAAAAAAAGGGGCATCCCCTCCTATTTTCGGTTTGGGTTGAGACTTCATTTGTGATTGCAAACCAATGATCACTTACCAACACTCAAGTGGGGTGGTAACTAATTTGCAAAAGGAAACCTGCCCCCACATTGGAATCATGTCTGTTTCTCGAGGGGATGGAAAAAGTTGGGATGAACAGACAGTGATAGAGAGGACCATTTGAAGAACCAGGTTATTTAAGACCCATCGGCCCCAGGGGCACGGCCAAAGTCTTCGGGTTCACCTGTCTTAGAATACAGAGACACGGGATACTTCTGAGTGGCGTCAAGAAATAGAAATCATCACGGTATGAGTTCTCAGGAGACTGCTCAATTTTACAAAGCAACTCATCCCTTTTTATGCCAAAAATCACATTCCAGACAAATACCTAACATTTACAAATTGTCCAATCACATGTATCCACACCAGAGGTATCGCATGACCGTAAAACCCACTTTTCAGTTGCCCAGCCCATGATCAATCATCGGTCAAACCCAACATTCTTCTTTAGACAGGTCGAACGAACCCATAATAAAAAAGGCCACAACCCAATCATAAATAGACCATAAAGAAAGGAGCAGAAACAGGTGAGAGTAGGATAAGGCATATTTGTGTGCAGTAAAACTTTATGATGTCCCGTACTCTGATCCTTAATCTTGATCAGCTAAAGGGCAGGAACTGGTTTAACAAGGTCAGCTTCAGGCAACAGGGTCAGTTCACTCAGGTCAATCAGGAGTCAGCACGAACTCGAGCTAAGGTGTACATGTCCTTAAAAGACTAGTTCAGCCACAGTCATCGGCCTATGTGAGGGCAACCACAAAATGGCTGCCGTACACAAAATGGAGCCCAAGGGTTCAGAACGAAATCCCTAAATACAAAGTGAATCCATCGGTCTAACATGATGAAAACACTCATACTTGCCGCACTAACTAGTTACGGTACGTTAATATCAAATTTGTAACAAAACCATGACCTTTATGGAACAGGTTCAGAATTCACGGAACCTCACATTGCCTGCTCGCTCAATGTTTTTTCAAATGGGAAAATTTTTGTTTTAAAGCAGCACCTGAACTCAACACTGTTTTCTTTTTTGCAAAACAAACGCAAGGAGGAATGTCTGCTCTGTCTTGTCATCAGTGTATGTTGATGTCATGAGCGTGGATGAAGTTTGCCAGAGGCATCATGTATCTATCAAAGAGTGTGGGGCCAAGGGATGAACCTTAAGGCACTCTGCAGGTGAGTTTCTGGGTTTCCGAGGAGTAAGGTGCCTGGATGACAGCTTGTGTTATAACAGCTAAGAAAAAATTATCCAGTGGAGAGCGGGTCCTTGTATGTCAATCTTTTGTAGGTGCATGATAAGTATGGGCTGTGAGACCATGTCAAGTTCTGCACTATAGATCCACCCATGATACATTGTGGGCATTTTGGAATAATTTCATGACAAACAATATCATGGCGCCCACCTCATAGAAAATATGTGGACAGGTGCATGTTATGGTGGGCACACAAGCACAACACATGACATCCTCGGAATACTACTGAACCTTTCTTGCAAATATATTAATATATGATTATACACTAATGTTAGTTATATATGGCTGTGCTTTGATAAATAATCAAACAAGGCAATAGTGAGAGGTCTAATTAGACTCTTCAGCAGGGTGCAAAATCAAATCCAAAAGCTGGATAGAAAGCAAAGCATCACAGAGAACAGCAGCTACTGTGAACTCTCCTTACAGTACACAGGCTGTCAGCATCTAAATCTGCAAGTTTGAACTAAGCCTCAATTAAAGGGGTCGTAGTGAAAACCACGGGATATCCTGATATCATGGTGATAATATGGAAGGCACTGAAAGAACAAGGAGTGCTATAGATATTGAAGGGCGGACCTGCTGTGGCATAACACAACAAAAACATGAAATTATCGTGAGGCCCATTTGGTCCAACAAACACGAAGGAGAGTGTTAGATATGTAAATCATGAAGGTTTATTAACAGATCAGCAAAGTTACAATGCATAGCATTCACATTTGTGATAAATCAGTAATCAATACATGAATGAATTAGTCAATATTATTCAAAGCACATACAAATTGCAAACACAAAGATAAACTGTTTAAAGTTGTCATAAAGTAAATTGAAGGAGGCTTGACTTCCCATGAAGGTAATTTGTTTAATTGACTAAGTTAGGAAAGTCGGGAAGGCTGGAGAAAAGGCAGGCAGAATGTGTCAGCAAATAAAACCCCAAACGGCAGAATGAAATACATATTAAGTAAAGTAAGTCAGGAAGAGATTTGTTAAGGAATCTCTCCCTTTCGGGATCTATGAAGTAAATCAACTCTTCTGAGAAGATTGAAAAGGATATTTGAACTAACTAACTCACCAATCCATAGTTTAAATATTTTCTTCTATGGTAACGGATAACTCTTTATGATTTCCTTGAAGGGGAACCAATTAGGATCAAACATGTTGTGATGATAAAGGTTTCAGGCTTCCTTTCCCCCCACCACACAATTGAGTCTCTGCTGCATGACCTTTGGCTAGATATCTGAAGCAGGCTTATACAATTCGGTGAGAATGTTCCCACTCGCAGACTCATTATTTCATTATATGAGGAACATACAGAGATAAATATTCACATGGAAACTAAACAAAAAAAACATTTTAATTAACATTGGCATCTGAACACAAAAGAGGAAAAGTGCACAGCAGACAGAAAACATGGCAACCAACGTGAGCCATTTTAAGTTTAGGCTTACATTAAATATGGTCAACTTTAGGTGAATATCACACAATGAATAATGATGCGTGATATCGATTAATGCAATTACTTAAGTACAAAAACATTTAGAAATGGTTGTTCATTCCAGTGTTTGGCAGCCACGTGGGAAAAGGTGCACCCACAGCTCCTCTTGTTGTGAATGCAAGTGGTGTGGGCCAGGCTAAAGGACATGGAGCATAGTTGTCTGGTGGGTTGGTGGAAGTTAACTTTGTAGTTGAGGTAGGTAGGGCCCAAGTTGTTGAGGGCTTTGTAGGCATGGGTGAGAGTTTGAACTGGCAATGCTTGTTTTTAGGGAGCCAGTGTAGTGCTCTGAGGTGGGTGGTCATGTAGGCTTGTCTCAGGAGGTTGAGGACATCTTGCTGCTGCATTCTGTATGATCTGGAGTCTGATCAGAAGTTGTGTGGTGATCCCTACATAGAGAGTGTTGCCGTAGTGCAGGCAGCTGGTGATGTGTGCCTGGGTGACTGTGCGTCTAGTGTCAGTGAGGAGCTACTTGAACGTTTTCTTCAGCATGACATAATATTGATGCATACAATATTGAAACACAAAAATATAGGAAAAAAAATCAATGGAAAAAATATTGAATTCATATACTTAACTAGTACAACTGCAAATATCGAGAACACAAATATTGTTGTTAAAAATATCGAAAATAAAATATTTGGAAACAAAAATATTGTCACCTTTCAATAAACATACGCTATGTCAAAAATATTGATTCATATAATATTGACTACAATCATATAATTAAGTTATCATTAATAAATATTTTTAAAAATCACTTTTTATGTAAAACAATGATGTGAAATAAACCTGGAACAACCCCTAAAAAATATAAGCATTAACTACAAACATTTAGACAACAACCTAAATATTAATAAATATTTACATATAAAATTAATATTAGCATAAAAAATTATCAAGCTATAAATCATACATTAAAAATAAACCCTAAATTAGCGTTTTCCATAGAAGGACATGACTGATAAAAAAAAGAAAACTAAAAATTAAAGAAACCCTTAAAATCAAAGTATAAACAACTTTAACCAACAAAATCAGACAAACAATAGAGTAGACAATATAAAAGGCACACTAATTTGAACAATGAAGGGGCCAATTACGATCTTGTTCGGAAAGCATTGTAACTGAATCGGTTCCTGAATGCTTTCCAAACAATTCGGATTGGGGGATTCCGACCGTGCGATTTTGATGCATCTGGATGCTTCCAGATACGAGTCAGTCGGACTCCCATTGACTTCTATGGGAGCCTGTGTTCCGAAAACGAACAAAGGCTCCCATTGAAAAAAGAGGTGGCTGGTGAAAATTGTGCACCCTGTGGCGGGCATCCCATGGTGCCTGCCACACTGTACATGATGTGGGAGAGGGGACCCATAGGTACCCCCACAGGCCTTATTCCGAGGGCCCTGGGTGAAGGGGAGCCTGCTATCAGCCCCCAAAGACTGATTCCCGCAGCTGATTCGTTCCAGAGAAACCAAATCGGAATGGCTGTCCGAATCAGTCATCGTAGTCGCTCGCTCGGAGTCCATAGAGCTATACGATTCAGCTTTGGAAAGGCTCAACCTGTCCGAATGCCTTTCGGAACCAATTCGGACAGCCCTTATGATAGCCCAAAGCATATTATAAAATAAACTACCAAAGTCCAAAATCTAAACTAACACAACAAATAATTTTTTCAAATAAAATATTTTGGTACATCAGTCTAAAAATTAAATAAAAGTTAATGAAGATTCAAATAATAAAGTGATATATGCATCTTTCACTAACTAAAACAAACAAAAAACAAACTCAACCCATCACTTAAATAATTACAACACGTAAACCATACAATTCCAAATAACAATCACATAATATTTACACAGACAATAAAATATAACATTTACCAACCAAACTAAATACAATAAATAAGACTTAGCTGCTGATCCTCTAAAACTTAATAATATTATCCCCCCACCCAAAAAAAGAGCCAAAATAAAATGAATCCAATAAATGTCCCCTGAAGCAGTCCAAAATATATATGAACTATAAAAAAATGAAAAAGTGTTTAATAAAAAGAAATGCTCCAAGAAACCCCCAAAATGGAAATGAAAATAAAAAGCATTGTTTGATTACAAACCAAAATTGATTTGCTTTAAAAAACATAACAACAAAAGGCCCCATTAGGATGGTGGTGCTAGGACTGGCAGCCAGTGGTGCGGTGGTCCCGCACCACCAATTGGGATGCGACTGCCACCCTGGCAGTCGCAACCTGCATCTTTAATATTACGGCGGGTGCAGCTATAAGCAGTACCCACAGCAATGCCAAAGAGGCATGTTGTGCATTGCCATGCACAATATGACAGGCACCGCGTGGTGCCTGGCACTTTGAGCATGGCAATGTAGGGGGGTACCATAGGTATCCCCCAAGGGCAGCCCCCCAACCCCTGGGGTCCGCAACGGGTCCCTAAAACAATTCCCGCCAGCCTTTCCATGACAACATCGCCGCCATTAAAAGGCCATCATGTTACCCCATGCTAATATGGCTGGAGGTGCCTAGGCACCGCCACCATATTAGTGCCCCAGTCTGCCTGGCCGGCAATCATAACAATTGCCGACCGGCGGAAAAGGGGTTTCACTCTTTACGATGTCATGGCAGTCGCCACTGCCAGCTCGGCGGTGGCGAACGTCACAACATCCAAATGAGCCCTTAAAAGTCCCAATGTCCAAATGTCACGCTCGTAGACAAATACTTATTATGACCTTATTATGCCTAGGTGGTCCATGGGACTGCCGCAGGCATGGTGGCGACTGCCGCCACACTGCGTGGACGCCTGCAGTTGTGGTCGGACCACCACTGAACTGTTGCCACTGCCGCGGATCAAGGATCCCTCAGCTGTCTGGCTGCGGTTTGATGCCAAAATATGCTGGCGGTGCTGCAGCGGCACCGCAGAGCATATTTTGAGTTGAAACTGCCATGTGAAGAACCCCCGGCAGCGGGCTAGTGATGAGCCCAATACACCTAGGGAATGGAGGAAAGTACATGATGCAATAAAGGGGGTTTCCATTAAGGCAAGTTTTAAACGAATACAATATAATTATGTTCACATGGCCGACCTCTCACCAAGAAGACTCTATGCTATCTACCCTGACAGGGCAACAAACAACCTGCGCTCGATGTGGCGGTGTGGACGCATTTTTTTTGCATCTTGTATCGCATTGTTCTGTTATTGCAACCTACTGAGCAAAGGTATTTGCCCATACCAAATTAGTAACTGGGTGGGTGGTTCACTGTGTGCTTAAGCAGTGTCTGCTGGGTTTACTTCCAGACAATCCCAACAAAAAGTTGAGCAGGAGATTCACGGTGTTAGGATTGACAGGAGTCAAATGACCTATAGCAATTTATTGGTTGAGTGCTAGACTCCATATGATTCGGGCTTGGAGGACTGACTTGATAGAATTGGCAGGATCAGAGGAGGTGCACATGCGACGGACTGTAGGCAACAATGGGGTGGTGGATTATCTGTTCTCCTCGGATGGGGGTGATGCAGATGTTGACAGAACTATTGGAGAACTCCACGCACTCTTGAGAGTAGGATACACATGTGGAAACCATGCCTGGAGTGGTGCTGGCAGATAAACAGTTACACTGTCCATAAACACTCCACATTAGCCACAAAGTGGGTTACATAATGTACCACTTTTGGGGACTCGTTGAAGTTCTTCTTCATGCCAAATGTCCAACTGTATTTGGAAGCCGGGAGAGTTATGCTAAGCACACAAGCCTTGATTTCAATGTTTCTACTGGTTATTGATGAACAATTATTCCTATGTTTGGTGAGTACCTGTCGATCTACACAGGTTGGTGGAGATATAATTAAAATTGAGACATGATGTGTGATGACAATAAGTTAAACTGTTGTTGGCCGATGCTTGTCACTGCTAATTATGTTGTGTGATAATCACAATTGTTGAAATGCTAATGAAAACAATTAAAAAAAATACAGCTATTTTATTATATTTATTCACCAACATTACTAATGAATAACACAAACTATTTCTACTACATAAAAATAAAATTAAAACAAAATATTTCAGACAAAAAATTATACAATTATATAATCACAGTCCAACATAAACCATTTTTAAAAACTGGTTGGACACTAAAGGAGTGATATTTACTATTCCCACACCAATCGAAACTAATTTGGGGAAAGTGGTAGACACTAAAAGCGTGTAATTTGCTGTTCCTACTCCGACCTATACAATTTTGGAAAGGTGCTGGACACTAAAAGGGTAACATTTACTATTCCAACTCCAATCTATTCCAATTTGAAGAAGGCACTGAATGCTAAAGGGGTGAAAAATACTATTACCACTCCAATCTAAACCAATTTGGGAACATTGCTGGACATTAAAGGTATGACATTTACTATTCCCACTCCAATGTAAACCAATTTCAGGAAAGTTTTAGTCACTTTAAGGATATCATTTCCTAATACCACTCCAACCCATGCCAATTTGGAAAAGGTGTTGGACACTAAAGGGGTGACATTAACTATTCCCGCTCCAATCTACCCATATTGGGGTAAGGTGTTGGATACTAAAAGGGTGACATTTACTCTGCACTGTTGGTAGGATGGTAGCATCCTACTATTTATAACCATCTTCTAAGAAGTATTTAAGAAACTTGGGATAATATATGGTTTATGTTGTGTAACTAATGTAGACAGCAATTTAGGGTTCTGCATATTAAAAGAAGCAGATGAATGAGTTCTTTGATCAATATCAAAATATAAAAATATCTCTGGGAAAGATTTGAGGCTGTAAGCAAACAAAGATGACCAAGTAGGGGTTTTATAAAGTGGTAGTTCCCATGAGAAAAATCTAATGAGATTTTGGAGTAGATGCCTCACCCACAACTTGTCATGACATGCTTCATTATAGGCGAATATACACACAACGGTAGGTGAATACCACTGTGGCGAGTCTGCCAAGGTGGTATTCATCTATAGTGGTGTGGATATTTGCAGACAGCCAAAATGTTGGAAGAATGTGTAAAAATAGGGTTGTCAGCCTATCTGGGAGGAAATGGCTTGTTGCATCCTACTCAAGTCTGGCTTTTGCCCTGGTCACAACACTGACATTGCATTGCTTGAGTTGATGAAGGTCATAAAACTCACCTTGACAAAGGTAAGAATGTTGCCCTGATCACTCTGGATCTTTTGGCGGGTCACTGGCACTTTTTTCCAAATAAAGCACTGGTTGGAGGGAACTCTTAAAACCGACTGTTTGCCTTCTTTGTGCAGTAAAAGACTGACATGCTTGGAGTACAGTGAGTCCCTGTCATTCCAGGACCAACGGCATGTGCTATGCTAATTTACCTATGCCCTTAACTCCCCTACAAAATATACACCCTCTTGAGTCTATCATGCACCATGAAAGTTCAACATTATTTGGCATCTGGGCAGTACAAGCTATGCCTCAAACAGGTGAACCAGGCCCATAGCCAGAACTATGCAGATTGGGGAGCAAAAAAACAAATGTTTTCATGATGAAAACATATTAGCAAAACTGCTACAATGTACTGTGATTGAAGTACATGTACAGACATGTTTTTAAAGCATATTGGGCCACTGACATTGGTAAAAATAATAAAATGTTAAGATAATTTTGGGAGTTGTGGTTCTTCTCAATACAATTTGTGCAACTTAATGTCTAGCTGTTGGTAAAACATATTGGGCAGCAGCCTTGATCAAAACTGTATGAAATGTATTAGTAGAATCAGGGAAATGTGCATGCTGGGGTTCGCCCTTCTCCATCAAATGATTATTGTTTAACGGTGTTGTAAGTGTGCACTTCAAAGCACACTGTACCCGTAACAGTCAGAAGAGGATAAAAACACAACGTTGAAAGGGCTTTGCAGTACCTGTCATCCTTGGCATAGTTTTCTCCTAACTGTTTGCCATCCATTCTCCTGTTTTTGCTGGTTTTAGGTCTCTGTGCGTTTTACTACTGATAACAATTGCTAGAGTGCTTGTGCTGCCTCCTTTAAACATGGTAACATTGGTTTACACCACATTGGCAATTTTAATTTACATGTAAGTCCCTAATAAAGTGGTACTACGTGTACCCTGGGCCTGTAAATTAAATGCTACTAGTGGGCTGCACAGGGAATAAATTTAGACTAAATAGAACTATATTTGATTTTTGAAAAAAATGTCCAGCTGGACAGTTTAATATTTTGATAAGAATAATATACAAGGAGTTTGTCACAGAGTGTGGTGAACGTGGGACACCAGCCGATGTCTGACTAACACACTGGGGGGACACAAACGGACAAGGGGAATGGTAGGCAAGGTCGGGTCATCTGAATATCATTAGTCATAAACAGACAATCCACAATATACACATATGCATGCACAATTTTTGTCAACTATGCATTTAGTGCATTTTAGATCGACGACGTTTCGAACCATACATATAATCGGTTCATCCTCAGTACAGTAATATATGCCTAAAGAGAAAACAATTTCACTTTAACCCACTGTGTGGGAATCGATATGCCAAACAATACCAATAGGAAATAAACGGGGAGGGTAAAGAGGAAAGAGGGGGAGACATAAATAAAGATAAATCATGTCAGTTACAAGGTTCCATCTATCAACTGCATACGTTGTACATAACTCACACCATGCCAAAGTGTCAACGGCGGCAGAGTGTGGTGCACGGCTGTTACATGCAGTGCGCTTGGGGTTGTTCAGGGGAGGTCGGTATATTAGGTGGCGCATCATCCGAAGCAGTGATGGTAATACCGTGAAGGGTGTCACTGTGGTAAAAACAGTGGATGAGGTGAAAATCGTTCGGGCAAGTGGTGAAAATATATGCGGTTGCCTATGTCTCACGAGAACACCGCACGAAATACAGTGAGTCAAGGGATGTGAACCGGTGCAGGGGCAAGGGACTGTGAAAAATGGTCACGGTAGCCAGGAGCTCGGACGGGGGCTTACCGGAGGGGTAAGCTGACAATCAATCAGCGCAGAATTGGCGATTGGTTAGGTGAATTTCTATGAAAAGACAGAGTAGTGGTTACTTAAAAATGAAGATTGCAACGGCAGCAAACCGACCGCGTGGGAGAAAAAACTTACCACGGGAAGGGTCCGGTGTGAAAAACAAAAGGATCTATGGAGAAAAGGGAGTGATTACGATAGGGCAGCCGGAGGCAATTAACAAGTGAGTAGTCGCGCGCTGTGCTCAGAGGGCTTACCAAAGGGAACAATGCCCTGTTCAGTGGATCTGTTGGAGAAAAGAGGAGTTGAAAAAATAAGGGGAAAGTCTAAGTACAGGTGCCAGAAAACAAGAGAAAGAGAGACCGCAGTACATCACGGCGCTGGCAGTGGGCTTACCGAAATGAATGACTGATGCAGGTTCACAATGGGGGTCCTTGCACAACGCGAGATAAACTTCACGGGTGGCAAACTGCGGTGTGTGGCCGTTATGGGAATGAGGTTTCTGGTCACGTGGGGGTTAGTAACCAATGGTGGCACGGCAAAAAGTGTCGGCCATTTTGGTATGGGCGAATAATTCAAGCCCATCCAGGAGATGAGGGGATTGCAGTAAGTAACTGCGGGGGCCATCTTGGGTGTACTGGGGGCAACAGAATCGCGGTGGTAATAGCATGCAGCATGCAGGAGCAAAAACACGAGCAATGAAGCGCTAAAGTGAATATGAAGGGTGTGCTATTCAAATTACCGCGGTGAGAAGTCAGGCAGTGACATATAAACAATAAACAATAAAGCAAAGCAACACTAGGCAATGTCCTAATAAAGTGGTGAGTATAGTTAAAAGACATTTTGCAGGCCAACTCCAATTAGACAAACCTATGTTTGCATTCAAGAAATCAAAAAATTTGAGAGACCACTTGGTGCGTGCAGCATTACCTGCCCCGGATCAAATGGCTACAATCGATAATCTCTGGGGTCTCCCTAGACTTACTGGTCATGTAAAATGTGGCATCCACTGAACAGGGCATCGTTCCCTTTGGTAAGCCCTCCGAGCACAGCGCGCGACTGCTCACTTGTTAATTGCCTCTGGCTGCCCTATCGTAATCACTCCCTTTTCTCCATAGATCCTTTCATTTTTCACGCCGGACCCTTCCCGTGGTAAGTTTTTTCTCCCACACGGTCGGTTTGCTGCCGTTGCAATCTTCATTTTTAAGTAGCCACTATTCTGTTTTTTCATAGAAATTCACCTAACCAATCGCCAATTCTGCGCTGATTGATTGTCAGCTAACCCCTCTGGTAAGCCCCCGTCCGAGCTCCTGGCTACCGTGACCATTTTTCACAGTCCCTTGCCCCTGCACTGGTTCACATCCCTTGACTCACTGTATTTCGTGCGGTGTTCTCGTGAGACATAGGCAACCGCATATATTTTCACCACTTGCCCGAACGATTTTCACCTCATCCACTGTTTTTACCACAGTGACACCCTTCACGGTATTACCATCACTGCCAGTCCGTGTCGTACTTCGGATGATGCGCCACCTAATGTACCGACCTCCCCTGAACAACCCCAAGCGCACTGCATGTAACAGCCGTGCACCACACTCTGCCGCCGTTGACACTTTGGCATGGTGTGAGTTATGTACAACGTATGCAGTTGATAGATGGGACCTTGTAACTGACATGATTTATCTTTCTTTATGTCTCCCCCTCTTTCCTCTTTACCCTCCCCGTTTATTTCCTATTGGTATTGTTTGGCATATCGATTCCCAGACAGTGGGTTAAAGTGAAATTGTTTTCTCTTTAGGCATATATTACTGTCCTGAGGATGAACCGATTATATGTATGGTTCGAAACGTCGTCGACCTAAAATGCACTAAATGCATAGTTGACAAAAATTGTGCATGCATATGTGTATATTGTGGATTGTCTGTTTATGACTAATGATATTCAGATGACCCAACCTTGCCTACCATTCCCCTTGTCCGTTTGTGTCCCCCCAGTGTGTTAGTCGGACATCGGCTGGTATCCCACGTTCACCACACTCTGTTACAAACTCCTTGTATATTATTCTTATCAAAATATTAAACTGTCCGACTGGACATTTTTTTCAAAAATGAAAAATAGTTCTATTTAGTCTATATTTATTCCCTGTACATTTCTTTTCTTGTCTAAGGGCCATTGTATTTGATAATAAGTATCTACCCAAGGTCCTTAGCTTACTGCGCCCTGGGTTCCCTTGTATTGATTAAATAACTAGTGGGCTGCAGCACTAATTGTGCCACCCATTTAAGTAGCCTTTTTAAACATGTCTCAGGCCTGTCATTGCAGTCCATGTGTGCAGTTTTAAACTGCCAATTCGACCTGGCAAAATAAACCTTCCTTTTTAATACATGTCACCCTTAGGCCAAGCCCTAAACAGCCCATAAGACAGGGTGCAGTGTATTTAAGAAGTTGGGCATGTACTTTTAACTTTTACATGTCCTGATAGTGAAAGACTTTTAGGGGCCCATTAGGATGGAGGGTGGACTTTCGTCCACCCGCCACCCTAGCAGTGCTGGGAGTGGCCACCAGTGGTGCAGCAGTCCCACACGGCGATTAGGATGCCACTGCCACCGTGGCGGGGGAATCCTCCATTCCCAGCATTGTGGCAGGTGGTGCTCACAGCACCGCCCGCCACAATGTTGGGAATGCACTGTCTGCATTGTCATGCACAAGGCGACAGGCACCGCGAGGTACCTGCCACCATGTCCATGAAAATGAAGGGGGGTACCATAGGTACTCCCCATGTGCACCCGCAGCCCCCCAATACCCTGGGGGCCTGCAACAGGCACCCGTAAGATAATTCTGCAGACACCAGACCCGCCACCATATTAAACCCTTTTCCACCTGGTCGACTTGTCGACCGGGCGGAAAAGCGGTGAACAGTATTCCCGTTCGCAGCGGTACCATCGCATAATAATATGGCGGGGAAATGGGTGGTGGGCGGTGAAGGATGTAGGGCAGATCGCCACCGCCATGCGGACGGTGGAGATCTGCCCTACATCCTAATGGACCCCATAATTTTGTTTTTCACTACTGTAAGACCTACCTCTCCTATAGGGTAACATCAGGTTGCCTTATTACCTTTAATTAGGTGTCTAAAGAATTGTAATTTAAAAACCTTTTTAATAGTATTTTTGGATTTTAAGTCACAATTCAGAATATTCCACTTTTAGGAAGTTTACATTTTCCTGGCCTAACCATTTGGTGCCTGCAGCCTGTGGTCACGGTCACATTATTATGTGTAGCTGGCTGTTGGTGGTTTTTGGTATTGCTCCCAGACAGTGAGGCAAAGGGGCCATAGGTTTTGGTAGAATGGGCCATCTCTGACTTGCTAGAGTTTAGGAGCTGTTACATACCACACTTGCACATGACAAAGCCTCTGCCTGAGCACACTCACAAAGGGTTTGACACTAGCCCCTTCTAGATGGCATCCTTGACAATGACGCAAGACTTCACATTGAAGCCCTGCATTTGTCTTTCAAACCGCCAGAGTGCAATGCATCGTCGACACAGGACTTAACATTTCAAGCCTCTCATCCACTGCATCCTCGATGACAACGCAGGACTCTGCATCACAGCCTCACAGCTCCTCATAACCGCTGTTGCATGACGCATCCTCGATGCAAGATCTCACAACGCTCTGCAACCAGGATTTAAGCTACTTTGTTCAGTGGGCCTAACCCGGACCCTGTATCAGGCCCACACTCCACCGTGGTAGGCCTAAACTTGCGACTTAGTCCTGGTCTGGCCTGACCAGATAACCACAATTGTGGATTTGTGCTACTAGGCACTATTTCAATTAAAACTTTGAAATTACATATCTCCAGTTTTACTAATTAGATTTTTTTTGCTCTGGTTTCAAACAATTTATTAAATTTGATTCTATTTTTCTGAATTGCTGTGGGATGTTTCTTGTGGTGCGTTTTTACTTTATGACTGTTTGGAGTGCTGCATAAATTCTTTACACATTGCCTCTGAGTTAATCCTGACTACTTTGTGCGAAGCTACCAGAGGGTTAAATAGGGGTTAATTAAGAGTTTGCTTAGTTTTCACCTTGGCAGAGATTGTGGTTGCTACTTGAGTAGGGTTTAACAACTCCTCAACCAGTAACCCAATTTCTTACAGGCTTGGAGATTTTCCTCCAAGCAATTGTATCTCACTGTGCATCGTATAAACTGCCATTATATTATAACATTTATTTTCAAGCGCGGGCAACAGCAATGTGACAATGACGTTAGAGATCATTATAAATATAATGGCATTGTGAACACTGGCATGGTAATGTGTACTCTATATGCTGGGGCATTGTGATTGCAAGCATTTAAGCAATATTTGTTACCACATTCTTCTTCAGAGGCTTGAGACAGTGATATCAGGAGCGCAAGAGTGACATATAATGTACAAAATTACCCTTACTTGAGTGGTGTAGCCCCAGATTTTAGCCTTAACTGTTTTTGCTAGCTTCAGAACTATGTGCACTTTACCTCTGCTAACCAGTGGAAAATTGCCTGTGCTCATCCTTTCAACACAATGATACTCCTAATTGACATTGTTAACTTGTCTCTAAGGGCCAGATGTAGGTAACTTCAATTTCCCGACTCATAAATACCGAATTTTACCGATTTGGTATTTATGAATCGGTAAATATGAAGGAGGGAGATGTAGGTGGATTTTATTTTTGAATTACAGAATCGGTAATATTCGGTATTTACCGAATCAGTAAATACTGAATCGGTATTGCCCATTGATTCCTACAGGCCTTGAAGCCCATAGAAATCAATGGGCAATACCGAATCGGTATTTATCGAATCGGTAAATACGGAATCCTGCAAGGGTGCAGGGGGTGTCACTTTGACACCCTCTAGCACCCCAAGTTCAGGCATGTGTGACATGTGGCACACATACATGCCCTAAGGGCATGTCTGTGTGTCACATTGCACAGGTGTGCATGCACAGATGTGCATGCACACCTGAATTCGGTATTTTACCACCCAATAGGATTGGGTGGTAAAATACCGACTCTTAAGGGCCTGTGGCACTCTTAGGAGTGTCACCTACATTTGGATTTACCGAATCGGTAAAATTACCGATTCGGTATTTTACAGAATCGGTAAATTTACCGATTCGGTAACTTTACCGATTCTGTAAAATAATGGCCCCTACATCTCAATCACCAAATACCGGTACCGACTGGTATTTGGTGACCTTCATCGGGCCCTAAGTCCCTAAACTATGGTAAAAAATGTATATAGGGCCTTTAAGTTAAGTATCGCCAGTGTACTGCAGTACCCATGTGCCACCCACTACAGTGACAGTGTAAAACATAGCTTCAAGCCTACCATTGCAGCCTGAGTAAAGCAGCTTTTGAACTGCAATTCAACCTGTCAAAATACACCCTTTTAACAGGGCTAAACATTACTTTTAAATATTAATATCACCCCTAAGTAGGCCTTACTAGTGGAGTAGTGTGGCTCACTGGTTAGAGGCGGCAGGCCTGAGAGCAGAAGTCAGCCTGGGACCAGGGTTCAATTCCCGACGCGGCAGGGTCGTGGACCTTGGTCAGCGGACTCGATAATTCTCGCTTCGGTGCTTACTCTAATCAGGGGTTCCACTCGGCAACTCTGGGCATTAGCTTGCCTAATCTCCACAACGGCCCCACCAATTCCGGGGATGCCTGGCTCCACCTTGGGGACTCCCAGCAAGGGACCATCCCACAGGGAAAGCCAGGACGGGTTCCCCAGAGTTATACAGCGCCGGGATGCCCCGTTGCTGGGGCAGCTGTGCGCTTTACAAGTATACTACATTTACATTTACATTTACATTTACTGCCCATGAGGCAGGGCTTTCACAAGTATGACATATAGAAATTCAATGTTACATGTTTCCTTACACTGACAAGGCCCCAAAATGTATTTCACTATTGCAAAAATGACTGTTCCATAGAAAAACAGTGGGCTACAATATTACATTTAATAATTCTATTTACGGCTAGGAAAACCTAGCAATTTAATTCTTGGACTATTTGTAATATTTATTAAAAGCCCAATTAACTGGTGAAGTTTGATTATTGATAAATATTAAAGAAAAGGTACTTTTAAGAATTTACCTTTCCCATGCCTACAGCCTCTGGGAGTTCATTGGCATGAGCCTCCAGCTGCAGCCTTCTGATTGCTTAGCCGTAAATCTGGTGTGAAAAACTGGTCCCAGAAGAAAAAAAGGGCTTGGGTGTGGGGAGGTATTTCTGTTCCTCTGGCAGGAAAACCATTTTGCAGTGTCTGAAAAATAATTAACTTCAAAGCGCCCTCGTCTGTCACAGGGAGACATCCGATGACGCTTGCACAGGCTCCTTTTTTGTTCCCTCAAGCAGCAA
Source organism: Lissotriton helveticus (assembly GCF_964261635.1). NCBI lineage: Eukaryota > Metazoa > Chordata > Amphibia > Caudata > Salamandridae > Lissotriton > Lissotriton helveticus. The sequence continues at coordinate 961,659,146 of NC_136068.1, read as the reverse complement.
GGCTCCAAACGCAAAGAGGAGGAAACTGCCCCAAGGACTGATTTGAAGTGACCACAGTTGCAGGACTGTGATGGGCATACAGGCTCTGCATCAGGGGAGAAGGGTTGCTGAAAAGCAATGGAGTGGAATGCAGCTCCAGGTGATTACCAAAGGCTGAGGTTAATTCAAGCATTCCATTTATCACCTTGTTGTTTTTTGCAATTTATGTGCTATGCTCAATGGGTATGCTCAGTCATGGGTCACATGCTCCCTGTGCCCCATAACCCTGGCTGAACCCTACCGATGAGGCCCAAATAGGGTAAAACTAGTCTGATGTTGGTAATGTTTTTTTCTGGTCTAGCAGTTCGGGATCGACTCGTCTCATGAGGAGCAGGTTCATTACTGATTTGCATAAAGTGACCCCCTGACATCGTGGATGAAAAAATGATGGCTTGTGCTGTGGCCTGAAATAACAGCCCGTAGATAAAATTATTTCAGGCATTCTATCTATCACCTTGCTGTTCTTGCTTCCTTTGATAAAACAGAAGGGAGAGATCAAAGGAGGAATTTGTCAGAGCAACGTTGGTGCACGCAATTCTCATCAATCAAACAAATACATTGAGCTTTCTTTTTTCCATGCATATAGGGAGTCAACAGCTCAGATGAAATAAGGGGTGAGATCTGACATTGGAATTCAACAAGGGCAGTCTGTGGAACACATAACATCTAATCCATTAATGATGCAGTGGCAGTGTTAAAACAGGGTCAGCCTCAGGTGGAAGCATGCTCTACCTTCATCCCAAGGAGGAGACTTGCAGAATGGTGGAACAAGTACTTAATTTAGCCGTATAACATATGTACAAGCGCATACCATGCTGTCACCCTTATCAGCTGTGCACTGCCTACCCTCCCTCTCCCCAGGTTGCAGTACTTGCCCGTAGGTAGCACATTTTCTGCCTTCAGCTGCAGCACCATTAAATATAATGGGGTTATCCTTTATCCCTCAGAACCTGGTTATGCAGTTATGAGCTACAAACTGTTCTGTCAGGTCAACAAAATCTCCTCAGGGGAATTTAAAATAATGTTTTTCATTAAACATTAAATACAAGAAGGGCCTGTTAATGATCCCTTAAACATGTGTGAAACTTCTACTCAAAAAACACAAATCTTTAAAGAAAAATGTCTAAAAACCACTGACACAACACAACATTACCTTGTTTTAAATATATTATTTTTAATGTATCAAACATGTATATCTATCTCTTTTCATATTTCTCTGTTCAACAGCTGTCCAGAGAACATAAAGAACAATTCATCACATTAACATATACATAGTGAAAATCACAAATCTCCCAGTGATCAGATACACAAACATGAGACCTTGGATCCACAAATAATCAAAATGTCCCAAAAATGTTTTGTTCAGTGTATCCTTAAGTCTTCTTGACATATTTCAAGGATACCTGAAACACACAGGAGGACAGCAGACAAGACAGGAGCTGCTGCTGTATATTTTAAATGAAGCCACGACTAGGCATAGAGGACTACAATTGAAGGAGGGTGAAAATATCCCCGTCCCCGCATCAAGTGAACCTCTGCTGGGGTCTGGGATGTCATGTTACATAACTATTGGATACCGTTTTGGACACACCATATGTGTCTTTCTTTGCATACATTTAAGGCTGCCCTTTAGGCTGTTTTAGTCCTGAGGAAGACCCACCATGATGTATTGTGAATAACACCTGATCACAGGGTCAAAACGTTGACGACATTACGTTATGTCTTATGTCAGCTATCCTTGGAATATGTTTCTAGTTTATCAACCATTCATACTTCTCCCATTCCTCCCTTTTATTCTCCCTCTACTGACTATGAACTTGTGATTGCCTTACTGCTGAAAACCTCTGAGCCTGCAAACCTAGGAAATCCACATGCTGTAAAGTTTTCGTTTGTCCAAGTGCAAAATTTTCATGTTTCATTAGGCTGTTGCAAGCTACAATAATAATTGATAATGTTGAGATTGAGCACAGATTATTTTAGTGTAGCTCACTGTCAATATTAAGCATGGGCGGATCTAGCGGATCTCGCGTACGCGAACTTGCGGATTTACGGATTCGCAATCCGCGAAGATCCGCGAACTCTAGCGGATTTGCGGATTTTCCCGTTTTTTGTGTTTGCGCGCGTTCGCGCCGATTTTGGGACAAGTTCGCAACTGCGAACTTACTTTTCGGCTCGCAACGGCCGCGACTATGTTGTTTCTACGTCTGGTTTATCATCACAGGTTCACAGCACCCTCTGTTTCACCACTGCCACCCTCTGGGACACCCATGCCACCCTCTGGTACATCCTCACTGCCACCCATTAGGTTTATTTATCACTGTAGATTATGGTGGTTGAAAAAAGCAAGCACACCTGCCCTTCTTCAACTGCCATCAATTAATTTGTGTTTCATTAATGTGTCAGTAATTTTGAAAGTTCCAGTCTGGCTGGCACCTGCTTCCTTCCTTATCTGTAATTTGCTTTTTGTTGCAGTGAAATTTTTTTTTCACAGGACCTTTATGGTCTACTTGTAGCTATTCTATGAGCCTGCTGTTTGGGTCATAGCAGGGTCATAGAATAGTTGCAAACTCTGGAGGGGCCCATCAGGAAGCACTACCTTGAATGTTACTAATGTTAAGTTTGAACTTTTGCACCTGCTCATTGCTTTCAGTTTAGCTAAAATCGTTTTTTTCTGCAATTTCGCGCGTTTTTTGGGGCGCGAATCCGTGCGAGATCGATTTCGGAAGCCGCGAATACGTGCGAATACAAAATTGTTTTTTTTGCGACGTGTATGTTCGCGTGATCTTGCGCGTGTTCGCGAGGCGCTTCTAGCTATACGTTTGCCAAGTTACCCTATCGGTCGTACACGGGCGCGGCCATCTTGTTTGCGTGACGTATTCCGTTTCCGGCCGCTATGTGTAATCTCGCAAAGTGTGCTGCTCGCTAGTACAATTTCGCGCGTACTCGCAAGGAAAATCTTGCGCGAACTTACCCACGCGGTCGTGAACGAGCACGGCCATCTTGTTTCTCATTCATTGCTATGGTTCTGGGCATGCTTTCTCTATCCTCTCTCAATCTCTGCCATCCTTTGCTTGTTTGAAGTTTTTTTGATCTAATTTTACTTATTATCTATCCCTCTATTTTTCTAGCTCTATATTTTTGTGTTTTCTGCAGCTTTTAGTTACTTTTAAACTACTTTTTTAAACTCTTTTCTTTTCTTCTTCACTATTCTATTTCTTGTTTATCATTTAACTCTATTTCTGCCCAGACCATGGTAAAGGGAGCCGGGAAGCACCCTGAGAAGGGGAAGGGTCCCGCACCCCGTGCCCGGCTCCCGTGCGGGCGTTTAAGGGGGGAGCAAGTGGTCCCGCGGGAGATCTTCAGCGCGGAGGAAGTGGCGGCACTGATCTTCCACGTCCAGCGCCGCCTCCCCAAGACGATCCTGGGAGGCGGCAAGATCGCGACTGGCTATGGCATCCGGGAGCGTCGCAAGCGGTGGGAGAAGGTGTGCCGGGCCATGTACAAGATCTCTGGGGTCCGGCGCACATATAACCAGGCCACCCACCGCTGGACCGATGTCATGGACCGGGAGCGGGACTTGCTGGACGCGCTCGGCGTAGAGGTCCCCGGGCTTGGTGAGTAGTAGTAGTAGTACATTTACTACTCTGTTTTATCCTGCTCTGTTATTTGCAAATCTTTGTTCTTTACCAAGAGCAATAATGCTGCCGATTACATGGAGGTAAATTATATTTCAAAATCTTCTATGCATTTCAGGTGCACTGCTCTCCTTCTCAGTAGCCTTGCTTGCTACTATGCTTCTTTGTTTTGTATGTTGTGTTCAGAAGCATTTCATTGGCCTGAGAAATTATGTATGAGTGTAGTGTAAAGATAAGAACTGCGTAATGCTAGACAGTAAGGGTCATATTTTCAATTACCGGCGCATCCCTGCAAAGTAGCAGGGATGCGGCAGTAATTGTGTGCCATGCCACCACCACCCATTGGCCCAAAACGTCACAGAAGCCTTACGCATCTGTGCCGTAAAGGCAGCGCATTGCTGGAGTTGCGTGCCAACGATGGCGCAGCTCCAGCAATGCTCTGGGGTACCCTATCTCCCCAATGCTGCATCAAGCCGTACGTCGGCTTCAAGCGCGCAGGGTTTGAGTCATGCATCATTGTCCTAAAAGTGACTGATTGACATCTTGTAGATTTCCCTCAGCCACTTTTAGGATTCGTTCCTGCGCAGGTACGTCCTCCCTTGCGCCGGAACGCCCCCTGATGGCGCAGGGCTTTACAACGTGATGCATCGCCCATATGCCCATATGTGTTTTTTTTTAATATATACGCCGCACCAACACCATGGCGAGTCTTTTGTTCTGCCGCTGCGTCACAAAAGGCACGCAACAATGGAGGAAAATGAGCCGCAACTTCCGCAAGGGACTTCTAAATAAGCCCCAACAGACTGAAGTCCAGTCCTTCCTTTAGACACATGGCTATAAGAAGAAATAGTGGCGGTGGTGGCGGGTGGATTGATAGTTTGAGTATTCACTGATCTGCAAGCAGGATGGACTTTGTCGGTCACTTCGCGTGCTGCGCACTGCTGCCTGCAGTGCCAGGCCTAGGCAAACCTCTTTAGTAGTCTGTTTATTGAGTTACATAGGAACTTTCTAAGTCAACGTTCCGCAAATCAGGCAATACGAATAACGTAGTATACCACATGAGATAGATCCCGTGGAATAGTTGTCTATCTATTTGCTATTTTTCCAAAATATTTTGTTATTGTTCTTTTGAAATGTTTGATTTGGTTGAAAAATCTCATCCATGTTTTCTGGTTTTTCTTTCTTTCATGTTGTACATCAGCTCCCCCCAAGGGCAAGAGGACACAGGAGGAGGGTGCTGAGGATGCAGGCCAGGATCGGGCAGGCGAGGGCTCCTTTGCTGGCCCCAGTAAGTTTACATTTTAATAAACAGTACCTATTTTTTCCTAGCGTTCCTCATTCGATTTTTTCTAAATCGTCTTTGATCTTCTTGTAGACTGGATATAAATTCTTATCCTGCCTCGAATATGACTCCCTGTGGTATTACTAGACTATTCTTATTAGTCTGTCTGTGTAGCTAACTAAGATTGGACATTTGGCAATTCCATTGGACTCCCATTCTATTCAGCAATACCTCTATGCACGGTCTCCTTACTGACTAGATAGTGTGGCAGAGTCATTCAGCTCCCGAAGTCACCGATTATAGATCCCCAATGATCTCTAGATTATCGTACGCAGGACAAGAGAGTAGTACGGAGTCACAGCACAGTCAAGAAGTGTCAGAGGCACTCATGCTTGCAAAAATTCCAAAACCTTTAGCTCATCCCCTCTAGTCTGGAGGAACAAAAACCACAGAGTCTATTTAAGTTTAAAAGCTTTATTAAAAGTAAACACATTTATTAAAATCTACTTTGTCATAAAACTATTTAACTGAAAACGGAAAAGTGGTTAGTGCTGACGATTAATTGGACACATTTCTTGTGGTCGAGCCGAGCTCTCACCTGGTTTGAACTTGATCCTGGTCGTGTTCTTAGGAGTCAAGCTTCTGTCTGTTAGGAGAAAAAGTGGTGCGTGTTAAAAATCAAAAGCAAGCATTCATCAGTTGTGCATAAAAGCGCAGCAAGATAACAGCCTTCCCTGGAAAATGGGACATTTTTACTATGGAGTAGACAGTCACAAATTATTAATTGTATTCAGTTTTTTTAACATTTCTCCTAGACCAAATATTATATAGTAGTGAGTGGTGTATTCTAACATTCTTAAATGTACTTTGTAGGTGTAACATCTGGTGACGGGGCCAGCGCGGAGGTGGCTGTGTTGGGCGAGGACTCGGAGGACTCTGGGGAGGAGGCGGTGCAAGAGCCGGCGGACGGTCCTGTGGGGGTTCAAACGGTGGTGGCGGAAACAGGTAAGCTATATATTCCTTACTTATTGAGATTGAAGACTGCATAGTGTGCTTTCTGCACGGGTGTATTACAATTACAAATCAACCAGGTAGTAGCCTCCTCGAAATGTACTTCGACTTAGCTGTGAAGTTTTTGGTGATAAGAATCCCAATAAGTTCTTAGACGAACGTGATGGATGGGATGAACGAAAAGCGAAAGAAGGGTGTAAGTAAGTGGGACGCGAACTTGTATGATGGCTGGCAAAGAAGAACGATATGTGTTTGCTTGGCCCCCGAGGTGGCTGGGAAGGAAAGAATATGGTATGGTGCATGGCTGGGTCAATGATGAAGCAAGGATGGGTGGAAGGACAGCAGCCTGGGTGGGTGAAACAGAAACTGTATGTGTGCGTATACTTTGACTGAATGGATGCCTGGAGCATGGTATTCTCTGACTCTTAGATAGCACATGTGTATCTAGAGAGAGTAGATGGTCGCCAGGTGAAGTAAGTGTTACCTTGAAGAGCATGTACCACCGCACCCGCACGTCCGTTCCAGTGCAGGGAAGGCAAGGAAAAGAAATTGTAAATGTGTCCAATACTACCATGAATAGTAGCAGTACTTTGTATTGCGTTTGCAATCACAGCATATATCTGGTTATTACGGTGGACACTCCGTACCTCTCTTAATAACTTTAGTTTACTTGTAGTACGTCATTCATGTGTGGGTGTATCACTGTTCACTCAATATTAAGCAAAGCACCTAAAGTCATCTCATATGTCATCAAATACGTCCCATGTGAAGTGATAGATAATCAAATTAGTTAGCTTCTTCATTTTCCTTTTCTAGTACTCATTTGCACTGTAGGGTGAAAGGTAAATTAATTAAGCAGTAGCCCTTGTAACAGAGTATTCTCAGTGCCACCCGTAATAGAAAAGTAATAGCTTCACCACCTGCATGTACTGTACCGGTACAGTAACGCAAGTCTGTCTCACTCATCATGGTGTGCAACTTTTTTTCTCGGGTGCAAGTTCACTGTGCTGTCCATGTCATTCTGCCGGCTTGCATAAGATAACGTACCAATTTCCCTAAACAAGAGAGAAGAAGAAGAATAAGACTGGTGTACTGTCATAGTCGACTGTAATGGAAGTCCATAGTGGTCGTAGAATTTGTTCATTAAACTACCACTAATGTTAGTGCAAGGATGCAGAAGTGGGAGGTTACATAGATACTGTCCTCAATAGTTATGTTCTGTGCTTTCAATTTGCTACTTGTACTCTGTGACCCAACTTTCGGCTCAATCACTTTGTGTTATTAATAAGGAGCATTGGTTACAGACTATGTCTTTCTTTCTTCATATAGTTGCTCCTTCCAAATCAACAACACGGAGGGAGCAGGCTAGATTGGCCCGGCAACGGAGGCTGGAGGCCACTGTCGCCGAATATCGGCGGCTGGTGGCCCTGGAGGAGGAGGAGGACACGCAGTCGAGCGGGGCAACAACGACATCCTCGACTGTGACCACTGCATCCTCCTCCGTGACTAAGCCAGCGGGACCGAGCCGGGCTAAGAAAGACGACCGCCACCGCCAAGCAACCGAAATACCAGCTGCCCCCCACAGTAGCTGCAAGGAACGCCAACCCCGCCTACGAGTCCGCATGTCCAACCTGGAGCAGGAGGTCCTGAAGTATAAGAACTTGGTTAAGGGCCTCCGCTCCGAGCCTGCCACCCTCCGCAAGGAGTATGATGCCCATGCCGCATCATGCACCAGCACCAGCACCCTCCAGTAGTGGAGTGTCCCTTGCCCTTTTTTATAGACTTTTGGGGGGTGGGATTTGGGAGTTGGGATCGTTTTGGGACGTTTCAAAGACAATCGTTGGGGTTAGGGTGGGTGAGGGAGATTATTTTGTTAGGGCTAAATAAATATATTTTTAAACTTTATCTGACCATACCTGTTTTTTACTGCTTTTCAGTCTGGTGGGTGGGGGGCGGGGGTGTAACAGTAACTTTGTTTTCCTGAACAGTCGTAGGACTTTAGTAGTACAACCGTCAATCTCTTGTCTACTCCGAAATAATACTCCATTATACTACCTCCCACCAAACGCTTATCTTACCTGTAATTTGTGTTAGAAATTAGTGCTAGGCCCAGGGCTGGCTCCAGGTGAAATGGGGATTAACGTTGTCAATCCTGGGCGGGTGACATTTCCTCATTGCGGTGGTACTAGTGGTGTGACACAGTGGCAGTTGCATGCCTATGGAAAAAAAGAAAACGAAACCTTGTTTGTCCTCCTTACTGTAGCATTACAACGGTTACGGTACGATCGAGAAAATAGCAGGTGACAGTACACTAGAACAGTGCCATAATGTAGCCTAACAAATGGTAAAGTATTTGCTTGCAAGTATAACTAGTACTTGCGTTGAATTTATTTGACATTGGCTACTACTACTAGAAGATATAGTACTGAAGCTGAGTAAGTCTAGAAGATATCCTCGTATTCCTTCACCAGCCTGTTGCTATGACCTTATCCTCCCCAGCAAGTGTGTGGAATTATTGATGTCATTTTAGTCAGACATCAAGCAAAACAACACAGCCCTGGGGAAGAGGGTTAGGGTTTGTAAAATGGATGGGAATGGGGGTTTCTTTTTGGGTAGGTTTTGTTGAGAGAAGAAAAAAAAAGCAGAGCATGGACAAACAATAATTGAAGATACAGACAATCTTTGGTTACAAACTAAAGGTAAGCACATGCAGTCACACTCATAGAATAAAAGACAACAATGGATACTGTATCTGTATTGCGTATGTTGTTGGAGTTGTCCTGTTGAATTTGGTAAGTAAGTTGCATGCAGCAAACAATTCCTCTTATTGGCGGCACTCCTCCATTCCAGCTGACGCTTCGTCCATCAATGTGGCTGGTGACCACTGACAGAAGACACCCTGTCCACTGCCTGCCTGGCGGATGTTGACTGAAACCCGGCCTGTAATTATTGAACGGAAAACAGGAAGTGCTATTACAATACCACTGATAAATAAATAAAAGGTATGTATGCTGTGTGGTTCAAAAAGTGACACTTTGATTTCCCTAATAGACAGTACAATATTTTTGAAATTGCGTGCTCTGTCTGAGTCACCTTTTTAAGGATCAATAAGTATGGCCAAAATATTATAGCGGATCTTTCCCCTCAAGGTAGGTGTACTGTAAACTGTGTTTTAGAACAAAATTTGACCTTCCCAGCAATGCTCCCACCAAGACCCTTACTAAAGCCAGTCGCAAAAATGTAGAAGAACCCCAATCAGATCTCCAAAAACGATGCCTAGCAGAAAAATGGTTCCAAAACGTACTTTGAAAGTAACAGTAGGCCCAAATACAGACCGTGGATTGTATTCAAACCACTTGCAAGCAAGCAAAAGTATCCATAGCCAGCATCGCTCCAACAGTGCTCTACAACAACAGAACTGCGTTGCAATAGAACCCCCCGAAACACATGCAATCCTGCTGCTAGGGCTAACCCTAACGAACCCTAACTTACAAAAAGTGCCAAAACTGGTGTTTCCTTATGGATTTTGTCCAACAAACTTCTATCCGGTATTAGACCTTCCCAGGAATGCCCCAGGCAAGACCCGCCAACCCACCCGCAAAAAAACACCCGACAACACCCCCAAACAGCGAAAAAGCTAAATCTCATACTTACAATGTCTCTCGGCCTTCGGTCCAAACGCGGCGCTGTGCAGCTAGGTCATCATCATCATCAATCATCATAACTCCTGTTTTCCACCACGGATTTCCTGAAAAGCAAATGCAATCAAGATTAGACTGTCGCAGCAGTGCTTCGACAGAGACCCCGGCCGCAACCCACCCACGAACAGCAGGAAGCCCCCCAAAACGCTACATTGAGCAAGATGTCAGAAGAAATAGCAAAAAAAAAGGCTGTTCCTTATGGATTTTGTCCAAAACACTTCTATCCGGTATTAGACCTTCCCAGGAATGCCCCAGGCAAGACCCGCCAACCCACCCGCAAAAAAACACCCGACAACACCCCCAAACAGCGAAAAAGCTAAATCTCATACTTACAATGTCTCTCGGCCTTCGGTCCAAACGCGGCGCTGTGCAGCTAGGTCATCATCATCATCAATCATCATAACTCCTGTTTTCTACCACGGATTTCCTGAAAAGCAAATGCAATCAAGATTAGACTGTCGCAGGCTCGCAGCAGTGCTTCGACAGACACCAAAAATTACCCACAAACACCCGGAACCCCGCCAAAGAGCACCTCAAAGGCAAGCAAGTCAGCAAAAACGGCAAGAAATTTCCACCTCATATTTGGTACAAAACACTTTTGTCCATTATTAGAGCTTCACAGCAATGGGCCCAAATCCGTCAACTCACCCGCAAAGAAGTACAACACCCCCACAAGTGCTGAGTCTTTCTTCATTGGGCGTAATCCAGCACTCTGCTTGGAGGGAAATCGCAGTCTGGAGGAGGAGGATAGAGGAGCATGTTCTTCAGAACTTGTGAACCTGAGGAATGTAGACTGCGGCACCTTCAAATCAATAAGCAAACAAGTGAAGACAGTTCTGATGATGGTCTTGTTTTTGGGATTAGGTGATTAAAGTTTGAATTAAATTAACTGTGCAAAACAAAGAAAGAGAGACACAAAGCACACAGGAATAAAAGTGAAAAGGACGAAAAAGAAAGTTCTTGATTGATTGTCTCATTTTCAGGGCTCGGTGTCAGGGAATAAGAACAAGATTTCGTCATCATACTCTGCGAATTCAGGCTGGATGAGGTCAGTGCCACCGAACAGAGAACAAATCCCCTCATCTACGTTGCCGTCCTCCTCGTCTTCATGCGGCGTGCTTTCTCGTACTTTGTAATCTGGTGGTATGAGGTGCTGATTCATCTTGATCATTGTCAGCCGCTCCACATTTTTGGGCGAGAGGCGGCTCCGTTTGGGAGTTACAATGCCACCAGCAGCACTGAAAACACGTTCAGATGACACACTTGCGAGTGGGCAAGACAAATAGTTTATAGCCAGGTTGAAGAGCTGTGGCCACAATTGTTTTTTGCCATGCCAATACTGCAATGGCTCATCATTAAGAAAGACCTCTGTTGAGTCATTCAGATAGTCCTGCACCATCGACTCAAGGTTATGTTATGTTATGTTAATTGGCTCTTCTATAGCGCAACGGCTACTCACAATGGAGTGTCCCGGCGCTTTGGCGAAGAGGACCTTTAATGGAAAGGAAACATAACTGAGAATAAAAGACAACACAATTCCTAAATAAAAAGCCATGTTTTTAATGCCTTTCTAAAAGACAACAGACTAGGGGCCTGTCTAAGAGCAATTGGAAGTTCATTCCAAGCACGTGGGGCCAGGTAATGAAACGAACGCCCCCCTTGTCTGGCTCGTTTGATGGATGGAACGCGCATTGTAGACAAGGAGGCGGAGCGAAGAGCTCTGCTCGGTTGGTACAAAGCAAGGCGCTTTCTAATATACCTAGGGCCCAAATCATGGAGGGCCTTATAGGTAAGCGTCAGGCTTTTGAACAGCACCCTTTTGGCTATAGGAAGCCAATGCAATTCCTTCAGCAAATTAGAAGCACTAGCTCGTCTAGGTAGACCATAAATGGCCCGAGCAGCTGAGTTTTGCACAACCTGGAGTCTTCTTACAAGATACTTAGGAAGACCTAAATAAAGGACATTAACATAGTCCAGGCGCGACCCTACCAATGCCTGGACAATAACCCTTCGATGATTCACAGAAATCAAAGGGAGGAATTTCCTGAGCATCCGTAGGATACCAAAGCACTTCCCTGCAAGACAGGCTATTTGAGGTCCAAAAGTCAACTCATTGTCAACAATGATACCAAGGTTTTTAGCCTTGGTACTGGCATTGGCAGGGGGAAAAAGATCCTGAGGCCACCAGTTTTTCCAGTTTGGTTCGGAGACACACCCGAAAAAGAGCAGCTCCGATTTATCGGAGTTGCATTTCAGGCCATGTCTCCTGAACCAATCAAAGACTGCTTCTAAGCAGCCTCTGATACGGGTCCCATCAAACACCTCGTTCTTATTCTGAGTGAACAAGAGCTGGGTGTCATCAGCATAAGACACGATCTGGGCGCCAAACAACTCCGCAACCTCTGCAAGGGGGGCCATAAAGATGATAAAAAGCAGGGGGCTAAGAATAGACCCCTGAGGGACCCCCACTTCCAGGGCTGACATAGCTGCGGAGTGAGGTGGCGCCCAGATCGTTTGTCGACGGTTGGCTAGAAATGATTTAAGCCATTTCCACACCGTCCCCCTTAGACCACAATCCCAGAGTCGAATTAGGAGAGTGTCATGGGGAACGGTGTCGAACGCCGCCGACAAGTCTAACATAACCAACATGGCCTTTCCTCCTGAGTCTAAAACCTCCCTAATGGCGGTGGTGACTTCCAGTAATGTGGTCTCTGTGCTATAATTCGCACGAAACCCAGATTGAGTACTGTGCAATAAGTTGTTAGTCTCGATGAAATCGGAGATGGATCGGTGCACATGTCTTTCCGCCACCTTTGCCAGAGCAGGGAGCAGAGAAATAGGCCTATAGTTGGCATGTATGATGGGATCCAAAGTTGGTTTTTTTATTAAAGGAATAATACAGGCGCTCTTCCAGGCCTGTGGCACAATGCCAGAAGACAATGAGGAATTTAGAATGGAATTAATGGGACTATTTAGCACAGAGGCTATTTTGTTAAGACACGAGACCGGGCAAGGATCAAGGGGAGAGCCCGATTTCAAGCTTGTCAAATGATCTAATGAAGCAGTAAGGCTTAGCTGCGGAAATTCCCAGAGAGTGGGAATAGCAAGAGAAATAGCATCAGGATCCACAGCCCGAGGCTGAATGGAGTGAATGGCAAGGTCGGCTTGAATAGTGGTTATTTTCTCAACAAAATAATGTGCAAGTTCATTCAGCCAAGATTCTGAATGACACTGCACAGAGGTGGCTAAGGATGGGGAAGTGAAGTCTCTAACAATTTTAAAAATTTCCTTACAGGAATTATCCGATTCATCTATCCGCCGTTCAAGAAAGGATTTTTTTTCGCTCCAAATCATCCTATGATAGGATTTGGACAGATCTTTAAATTTTTCTCTCTCACGAGGGTTATAGTCTTTCCTCCAAGTTCTTTCGGCTCTCTTGCAATTTTGACGTAATTCTCTAAGCTTAGATGAAAACCAAGGAGCAGAAGAACGTTTCATTCCAGGTTTGACAACTTTCTCAGGCACGAGATCCGCCAGTATGGCCGTGAGCCACTCCGTATAACGGGGTAGGTCAACTTCCACCTCACCGGACAAAGTGCAAGGTGAACGAGCCAAAACCTGGAGTAACGTATCACTAGATAGCAGATGAAAAGGCCTAAACAAACGTTTGGCAGAACTAACGGGGTTCAATCTGGAAGAAGAGACACTTGAAAGACTAAAAGTGATTAGGGAATGGTCTGACCATAATACGGGTTGGGGAGCGAGTACGTTGATCAAAACAGTGGAAAATACTTGGTCCAAAGTATGACCCTTATTGTGAGTGGGATCATGAATGAAAGGAGTAAGTCCTAATGTAGCCGTAACCTCCAGAAGTTTCATCGTGTCGGGGTTTGCAGCCTCGTCCATATGTATATTCAAATCGCCCAAAAATAAACAATGTTTAGATTTGAGACATGGAACTGAAAGAGCAACCTGTAGCTCGTCCAGAAAAGAACCTAAAGGACCAGGAGTACGATATACCAAAATACCAGTACAAGCATAATGAGGAGACAGATGGAGAGTGAAGCCCAGCGCCTCGGTGTTCTGGATGTTATCTACCGTAAAAGTGGTGCAGTGCAGCTTATTGTTGACTATAATTGCTACACCGCCCCCACGCCCAGATGTTCTATCTCTCCTAAAGATGGAATAATTAGGTGGGATGGCGTTGGCTAAGTCTGGGGCCGAGGTATCACTCAACCATGTCTCCGTGAGAAAAAGACAAGATATGTCGGAGTTATCAAGTAAATTCCATATATCTAAGGCATGACAGCCTAATGAACGTGTATTAAGGAGTAAGCAGGTAATAGTAGTCTCCGAAGAAATATGTTTTGGTCTATTACATGGAGGGGCTCGCCAGCCACAAACCTGACACCCTTTCCTTAAGGTCCGATGTCCCGGAAAAACCGAGTGGCAGCGCCCTAGCGGCGGACGGAGATCAGAAAGAGTCTCTGAAGAATAAAAATAGCACATATTAAGAGTTTAAAAAACGTACCGTACCAGCAACTTAAAAAGAGCCTGCCAGCCGTCCTGCACCGTCTGCTGCCGGAACGCTGACGGGCGCAGACGGGCAGGACTCTGGCACGACTCAGGCGCAGGGAAGGCGCCACCTTGCGCGTCACCGCTGCGCGTTGAATAAGGTGGAGCTTTAAGTAGGCCGGCGGAAGTAGAGCAACCCAGGCGCCACGACCCGCACCAAGATGGCGGCGTCAGGCTTCGCAGGCTACACCAGCATGGCGCTCCCTCACCACCCCAGAACCGGGCCCACCAAACGGCGGTGCAGAATAATGTTTTAAATGCAGGTGAGGGGCCAGAACAAGCGCTAAGGCAAATAGGAAGTATTTGTTGTAAAATCACAAATAATACACACAAAAATAAAATGTTATGCTAACTTTTAAAAATAAGCGCGTTAGCGCAGAATCGCGCAGCCCTTTACCACAGCGTCTACCTCCTAACCTTGCAGGCACCAATTGGCCAAGAAGGGTCGTCCGGAGGTTCCGCCTTAAGTAGGCCGGCGGAAGTAGAGCAACCCAGGCGCCACGACCCGCACCAAGATGGCGGCGTCAGGCTTCGCAGGCTACACCAGCATGGCGCTCCCTCACCACCCCAGAACCGGGCCCACCAAACGGCGGTGCAGAATAATGTTTTAAATGCAGGTGAGGGGCCAGAACAAGCGCTAAGGCAAATAGGAAGTATTTGTTGTAAAATCACAAATAATACACACAAAAATAAAACGTTATGCTAACTTTTAAAAATAAGCGCGTTAGCGCAGAATCATCAACGGTTCCTCCACTTTGCTTACTTTTTGCTGTGGCTGTGACATTTTTTCGAGAACCATACCCAAGCAAACTTAGCCAATCCTCTACAACAGCCACTGTTTTTGTTGTGTGTGGTGCAGATGATCCAGTTGCCGGTGTCTTTAACGGCTGAGAGGTCACTTGTGCCCCAGCCACAGGTGCAGAAGTGGATTCTTGTGACTGGGGATGGCCTGCTGATGCTGATGCTGATGTACTGGCTTCTCCTTCAATAACCTGCCGTTCTTTTTCATACCTCTTGGCTGACCAGGCTAACCAATGTTTGTACTTTTGAACATCTGCATCAGCAAAAGGAAAGAATGCTTCGCCTGCCAGCGCCTTTTTGTAGCGTGGATCCAGAATAGTAGCACAAATGTAATGCTGATCTGACTTGATCTTTTCAAGACGTTCATCACCACGTAGGCGCTCTAATAATTTCTCAGACAAAATAAAATGGTCTTTTTTTTTCCCATCTTTTTCAAACTCAGAAGACACCGCCATCAGTTGGTGCTCCAGCATGCACAACAATGGGATAGCTTTTCCCAAATTACAGTCCTCCTGGCTGACTGCACGCGTGAAGAACTCAAAAGGACGAAGCATGTCTGTCAGGCTTTTAACTATGTCCCATTGCGCCGCACTCATCCGCAGGTCCTCCTTCTGAGATGTACCCTCTGTGAAGAAATAGTGATCGAGTACCGTATACTGCTCATACAGACGCTCAAGCATGTAGAAGGTTGAGTTCCAACGTGTTGCCACCTCCTGGATGAGTGCTTTCACTGGCATTCCACGTATAAATAGCAGTCTCCGCAGATGCTTCCGGGCCTTAAAAGAATGGCTGAAATGGTTGCACATTTTGCGGCAGGTGGCCATTACCTCGAACGCTGTACTCTGTTTATCCATCTAACATGGTCACCCTTCAACATGGCCTTAACTACATTGGCGCCATTATCCGTGGAAACATAACCAATCTTGAGTTTTAGGGGGGATAGCATTTTCAACACCTTTTTGTTAAACTCTTCCAAAAGGTTTTCTGCTGTGTGACTTTTCTCCAAGCCAAACATGGCTAGTGTTGCATGTTTCCGAGCAGCTTTGAAAACTTTGTCCGGGTCAACACCTGCGTTTAGCTTTGCTATAACACCTGAAAAAGAGACCCAGTGTGCAGTGATGCACATGTAATCAGCGCCTGCGCCACTGGTCCACATGTCTGTTGTCAGATGTATTGTGTGAACAGCACTCTTCTGCAAAGCTGCCCCAATCGCCTCCAGCACATCTTCATGTAGTGCTGGAACCGCAACTCTGGCAAAATAGAACCGGCTCGGAACCTTCCATTTAGGGCAGAGCGTTGCCACTAATTCAAGAAAACCTACCGCTTCTACAAAAGAAAAAGGTAGAAGGTCCACAGCTAGCATTTTATCCAGCTTAGTGTTATACAGACGCGTCAGTGGGTGGTTGCGTTCATATGGCACGTCTGAAGTAAGCATTGTTCTAATGTTGCCCTGGACCAAGCATTTACAGGCTGATAATGACTTCGTTGACCCAATTTTGCTCGCTGGTGAACTTTTGTGCGTTGGTGTCTCACTCGCTCCAACACTCTTAGTGTGCCTCACATTGGGTGTGCTGCTGACAGGGGTACTGGGTGTAAGGGAAGTGTTTGACACGTCTTCTTCCTGCTCGTCATCATCAGATGAAACATCAACGTTTCCTTGAATTTGGCCTTTCTTGATCGCATCTAGGTGCGCAAACCATTTGACAGTGTGCTGTCTCCTAAGATGACCTCTCTGGCCTCCGGTACCATAGTTGGTACCTGGCTTACCACGACTAACTGCTTGCTTACTAATGGTACAAATGGCAAACTTTGGATTTTTTGGACAAACAGTAAAGAAGTCCCAAACTGGGGACTTGAAGTGTCTGTGGGACATGGAGGAGGCGGCGATACTGGTGGTGGTGGTCATGAAGCTAATGCCAGATGAAGTGGAGGATCTGGATTGCCCAACTTTTGTACGTTTTGCACTTTCACCGCCACTAATTAAGGTCGAGGTTGACGGAGGTCTCTTCTTGCCAGAAAGAAATATGGAAGCGGGACGAGTTGGTGTACTACTTAACTACAATGATTGTGGTGTTTCCACTGCCTCCTCATCGACAACATTATCATCATCATCACACTCAGCAGCTCTTCGGGCTAGGGTCAAAATGTCTGTTTGCTGCATGCCCGCTGGGGCTGCAGTGACCTTTATGATGACTGGGTCGTCGTTGGCAGAGTCTTCATCAGCAGCAGTATCCGCCACTTCTTGTTGAGACTCATCACACTCCATAACTCTGAGACTTTGGACGAGCTTCCTTTTACGCTTAACTACCTTTGTCGGATCATGGTGTGCCTCACTCTCAGACGGCTGTGGTGCTGGTTCCCAAGTTTGATCCGTATCATCAGAAGGAGGTGTGCTTGAAGAAGATGTAGACACCACCCTTGATCTCTTCCTTGCTAGGGGTGTGGAAGACAATGAAGGATCATCAGGAGGAGTGGCTTCCTCAAATGATACCTCGCCTTGATTGTCGATTTCCTGATGTGCCCCTACTTCGGGAGGAACAACTATTGTGGGCACTTGTTGTGACCCTCCATGCACCTCTGCTTGCGCATCTCCTTGCGCTGCCTCTCCTTCCACATGTACTTGGGCTTGTACTTGCACATGTGATTGTTGTTGCGGCTGTGGTTGTTCAACACTCGTCAGATGAGCTACAACAACCTGTGTTGATTGAGGGACATTGCTGCTGCTTTCTTGCGATGAGCCAACATCACTGGTCGATGGTGATTGAACAACTATACTGGCTGCCTCTGCAGCACTCAAGGGCTTGGACTTAAGTTGGCGTGGTGGTGGTGGTGGCACTGAGCCCAATGGAGCGGGGGTGCTGCTGCCAGCTTGGTCCCCAGCAGATCCCGCTGCTGCTGCTGCAGGCATACTTTTTTTTTTACTCCCAAAAAAAGGGGCGGGCAGCACACCAGTGTCCTTGGTAACTTGCTTCTTCTGCTCCTTACTGGCACCTTTCTTGCTAGAGGAGCTACGGGTTACTTTTTTGGGGGCCATCTTCTTCAGAGCAGGTCAGCACGGCAGCAGTTGCACGAGTTGCAGAGGGTTCTGTGTCCAGACGTGACGTCGCGTGTCGTTATGCTGCACACACACACCGCTGCAGGACTTCTTCCTGGCACTGGTGGTTCTCTTGAGTCTTTTTGTGCACCTAAAAGCAATGGAAGACAGAGGAACATCAGTTCAGTTATACACCCCAAAAAATCGACAAAGCACAGAAAAATGAGCACAATCCCATGCCATCCATGATGTTTACATTGAAGACACCCCACAGAAAGACTTGGGAGTGGGACATGCAAGTATGCAACACTCAGTCACTACCCCTGGGCATAATGGATGAAAAGTAGGCAAAATAAGTGCAGGCCTCAGACACTGCCTCTCTTCAAAATGGCCCCTCCCTTACACCCCAAGCACATGTTGCCTGTACCAGCCAGCACTCAAGATGGCCACCACCACCACCCACATGGCCAGTCCACATCAACAGTACACCCCCAAAAAACAGAAAAACAGCCAGAAATCACCACAATCCAATGCCATCCATGATGTTTACATTAAAGAGAGTGAGACCACACCACAGGCACACTCAGTCCATGCACCACCACCCCTGGGCAAAAGGCCACACCAGGACCCCCCCAAAAACGACAAAAAACAATAAAATCAGCACAATCCCAGGCCATCCATGGCCTCAATTATGTTTAAATTCAAGAAGACACCCCACAGAAAGACTAGGCCCATGCAACACTCACCACCCCTGGCCAAAGGGCCCCACCAGCAGGCCCAAAAAAACGACAAAAAACAATAAAATCAGCACAATCCCAGCCCATCCATGGCCTCAATGGTGTTTAAATTCAAGAAGACACCCCTCAGAAACACTAGGCCCATGCAACACTCACTACCCCTGGGCATAATGGATGAAAAGTAGGCAAAATAAGTGCAGGCCTCAGACACTGCCTCTCCTCAAAATGGCCCCTCCCTTACACCCCAAGCACATGTTGCCTGTACCAGCCAGCACTCAAGATGGCCACCACCACCACCCACATGGCCAGTCCACATCAACAGTACACCCCCAAAAAACAGAAAAACAGCCAGAAATCACCACAATCCAATGCCATCCATGATGTTTACATTAAAGAGAGTGAGACCACACCACAGGCACACTCAGTCCATGCACCACCACCCCTGGGCAAAAGGCCACACCAGCACCCCCCCAAAAACGACAAAAAACAATAAAATCAGCACAATCCCAGGCCATCCATGGCCTCAATTATGTTTAAATTCAAGAAGACACCCCACAGAAAGACTAGGCCCATGCAACACTCACCACCCCTGGCCAAAGGGCCCCACCAGCAGGCCCAAAAAAACGACAAAAAACAATAAAATCAGCACAATCCCAGCCCATCCATGGCCTCAATGGTGTTTAAATTCAAGAAGACACCCCTCAGAAACACTAGGCCCATGCAACACTCACTACCCCTGGGCATAATGGATGAAAAGTAGGCAAAATAAGTGCAGGCCTCAGACACTGCCTCTCCTCAAAATGGCCCCTCCCTTACACCCCAAGCACATGTTGCCTGTACCAGCCAGCACTCAAGATGGCCACCACCACCACCCACATGGCCAGTCCACATCAACAGTACACCCCCAAAAAACAGAAAAACAGCCAGAAATCACCACAATCCAATGCCATCCATGA
The DNA here is from genome assembly GCF_964261635.1 of Lissotriton helveticus. NCBI lineage: Eukaryota > Metazoa > Chordata > Amphibia > Caudata > Salamandridae > Lissotriton > Lissotriton helveticus. The sequence continues at coordinate 961,639,375 of NC_136068.1, read as the reverse complement.
TGTTTACATTAAAGAGAGTGAGACCACACCACAGGCACACTCAGTCCATGCACCACCACCCCTGGGCAAAAGGCCACACCAGCACCCCCCCAAAAACGACAAAAAACAATAAAATCAGCACAATCCCAGCCCATCCATGGCCTCAATTATGTTTAAATTCAAGAAGACACCCCACAGAAAGACTAGGCCCATGCAACACTCACCACCCCTGGGCAAAGGGCCCCACCAGCAGGCCCAAAAAAACGACATAAAACAATAAAATCAGCACAATCCCAGCCCATCCATGGCCTCAATGGTGTTTAAATTCAAGAAGACACCCCTCAGAAACACTAGGCCCATGCAACACTCACTACCCCTGGGCATAATGGATGAAAAGTAGGCAAAATAAGTGCAGGCCTCAGACACTGCCTCTCCTCAAAATGGCCCCTCCCTTACACCCCAAGCACATGTTGCCTGTACCAGCCAGCACTCAAGATGGCCACCACCACCACCCACATGGCCAGTCCACATCAACAGTACACCCCCAAAAAACAGAAAAACAGCCAGAAATCACCACAATCCAATGCCATCCATGATGTTTACATTAAAGAGAGTGAGACCACACCACAGGCACACTCAGTCCATGCACCACCACCCCTGGGCAAAAGGCCACACCAGCACCCCCCCAAAAACGACAAAAAACAATAAAATCAGCACAATCCCAGCCCATCCATGGCCTCAATTATGTTTAAATTCAAGAAGACACCCCACAGAAAGACTAGGCCCATGCAACACTCACCACCCCTGGGCAAAGGGCCACACCAGCAGGCCCAAAAAAAGGACAAAAATCAGCACAATCCCAGCCCATCCATGGCCTCAATGGTGTTTAAATTCAACAAAACATTTGTATCATGCACCCCTAACCAACCCTGGTCCTACTGGATACTGTGGCTACCCACAATATAATTTATTTAATGTTCTGAAAAAGTTCCAAAATTTTACTTGCAGCAACTGTAATGCCCCAAACAAACTTACTTGTGAAAGTTGATTTCTAATCCAAAAGTGATCCAAAGACAGTCAAAAAGGCCTCAAATCCAAATATCCAGCAGCACCCACAAAAAGTAATCCTTCCAGCTCCAGATCCAAATGAAAGTGACCAGGAGATGGACAAAGCACTGGGAGGAGCCTGCTGGACAGGAACAGGAAGTTGGAGACTGTGGGGCACTTCCTTCCTCCCCCCCCCCCCAAAATGGACTCCTTGCAAAAAAAAAGGCCATGCAAATGTCAACCTGAGGAGTGATTCTGATAAAAATCATAATTTTCTGAAGGTTTATCCTGTTTGCTGGTGATTTTCTTGTGCGAAATTGCAAAATCTCTATTTCGCAAGTGCGAGATTGTTCCTTTCCGCCGCAACTACGTGTTCGCAATTGCGAACTCTCGCGAGGTGTGCTGTGCAAGGTGGCAAGCCGCGAGTACGTATTCGCGGGCGCTAAACTCCCGCGGGAACACGCAGCAAGATCTAAAATGGCGCGTCACTCGCAAAGAAAAACAACTCGGCAAACGCTAAATGACGGAAAGTGAACGCCGTGCACCACGCCGCGTGCCGTAACCAAGCAAAAAATCAGCCGCGAGCGGATTCACGGATTTTCGACAAATTCGCGAGAGTTCGCGGATTGCGAATTTGCCAAAAATCCGAAAAATCCGCGATCGGAGCGGATTTTACGCCCATGCTTAGTCAATATTCACATGCTGGAATGGTTAAAGACAGGTGGTGACTGCACCAACATATCAGAGGTACATGTGTAAACTTGTTTAGTGCTTACTACCCCTGACGAGGCATTGAAAGCAACAACTCAGATCAAGTGGCGCAGATAGGCAGAAAATACATAAACTGAAACCGGGACATTTTCCTGTTGCACCTCAGACAATGGAGGAAAGCATAGAGTAGCAGGCCTCAACAGACTGGGCTCCTGACACCAAGGGCAGCCTAGCACAGGGCTCATCAGCAGTATTTAATTTATACCACTGTCCATAAAGTGAAGGTATTACCATGCTGCTGTACTGGAGAGGAACTATGATACAGCGTGAGGCACTATCCATCCTTTCTTGATGTTACAGGTCTGAAATCTTCCAACACCCTCTCCTCCATCTCTCCTTTATTTGTCTCCCATCTCACAGATTTTTCATCTCGTTCCTCTGGCTCTCCACCCCTCCTTCCTCCCAAATTCTCTTTCATAATCTATTGTTCTTTTTCTCTCTACTCATCATCTGTATCATACCATACTGCTCATTTTCCTACTCCTCCTTTTTTAGGGCGAGCATAGGCAGCATGCATGCGCTGTCTGCAAGACCTGCTGTATTCACTAAAACAACTTCATTCCCACCTCCTGTTTACCATAGATTCACTTCAGTGTCCCTCTTCTTTGCTGCCTCCTTACTCTGCAGCCGATGCCTCACTTCTGGTGAAGGCTGAGTGGCAGTAGCCAAGAACAGTTTCTTAAGCTGGCATTCCTTATCTGTTGTTTTGGGAGAACTCTTTTTCCTTTGCTGCCCTTCACCCAAGATCGGAAACATTGCAACATGTGTGTTTTTATTATGGTGCCACGCACCCACCTCCAAAATCGCAGCTTGTTCCATTATTTTTTGGGTTTGTGTACCCAAGCGGTCTGTTATGAAATGCTGCTGACGCGGAGACTCGAACCCGGTTCCCCAGTTCCAAAGTTGTCAGCTCTGGATGTTATGCCACATGCTCTCTCCAAGACAATCTGATTTTTTTTGGGGGGGGGTTATCTCTGTTTCCCTCACTGAGGCACCCTACCACCATGAACCCACCCTTCACCACTTCTTCCCTTTTGTTTCCCTGAGCGCCCCCGTGAGCACATGGGAAGTGTGTTCCCTTCATTACACAAAAGTGTAGAACAAGCACTTTTACTTTCAATAAACAGATCCTCAGATCCTGAGTCTCTCTTCCGGGGCCCCTCCCTGACAGCCATCAAAACAAACACACATTGAGTATTAGACAAAGTAAATTTTAGTTGCTTTCAACTCCCAGCCCATTTTTTAGAATGATTGGTTTTGTTCTGTTTTAACTGGGACTTTGTGTGCACACTTTCTTTTTATTTGGGCCCAGATCACATTTTTGGAATGTTCAATTTTGTTCTGTTTTAACTGGAACTCTGTGCTCAGGCCTCAGAGGCTGCTGGCCCCAGGCCACTCATTCCTCTTCAGACTAATCACATGCAACTCTTGTGCTGAAGTCACCCTCCCACCATGCACCCACCCTTTACCCCTTCTTCACTTTTGTTTCCCTGAGCACCCCCGTGAGCACATGGGAAGTGCGTTCCTTTCATTACACAAAAGTGTAGAACAAGTGCTTTCACTTTTAATATACAGAGCCTCGGATCCTGAGTCTCTCTTCCGGGGCTCCTCCCTGCCAGCCCCTTCAACATCCACACACCGCACATTAGACGAGTTACGTTTTTGTTGCTTTCTGCTCTGGGTGTGTTTTGGGAATGATTTAATTTGTTCCAATTTAACTAAGACTCCCTGTGCACACTTTTTTTCTGTTGTTTTTAGCCCAGATCGTATTTTTGGAAGTTTCGCTTTTGCTCATTTTTAACTGGAAATCTGTGCATAGTATCTCCATCGGTACGCCGCTGCCCACAGCCCCCTCCCTCCCAAATAACACACAGACACCAGGTATGTGGAAAAGAAGCTGCAGGTTTATTTGTTGTACAAATAAAAGGTGGGTTATCTTACAGGCGATCCCGTCCGCCCCGCAACCCCTCGTTGCAGGGTACCTGAAGTTTAGCCAAAGAGAACACCTGCGGCCATAGCCCGGTGTGTACCTGGGAGGATCTACTCCTCCCACCGGTGGACCTATCGTCCACCCACTCCGCCTTCTGAACAAGGGAGAGTTAACTCACACCTTCCCCAGCTGGTCGGAGCGCTATGGCAAGCCGCCGGTTGTTCAGGTTTACAACCGCCCTAAGGACTAACGGGGCGCCGTTGTACCCCAAGTTCCAAAGAAGGACCCCTTGGAGCATGTATGACTTCGTATGGTGCGCTTGCACTGGAGGCTTCAGGTCCTGTTCCTGCGCCTGTCTTGTATAGGGATCGCCCTGTAACTCCTCCTGCAACAAGAGACAAAACATTAATACATCAATACAGTCCCCCCTCCCCACTTCCCCCCTTTCGGTGGGTGAGCAGTAGGGAGGGGAGAAGAAAGAGGGGTCTAGCGTCTGGCTGGGAGAGGGGCTCCTGAATCCGGAGATGCTGCGGGGAGCAGCCAAAAGGGACGTCTAGGTCCGAAGGGGGGCAGCAGCAAAGAGAGCGCGCGCGAAAGGAGGGGCCACCCATAAGAACCCCCCCGTTAGCTCCACCCTTCGCCCCGTCCCCTTAGTGCAGCGCCGCCCTGTAACCCCCCGTCCCCCTCCCCCCTCCTGGGGGATGGGCCACCCGGCTGCCCTCAGACCTCCTAAGGGGCCTGCCCTCCTACGGGGTCCCCTGCAGGGACCACGGGCATCCTGCATAGTATCTCCATCGGTACGCCGCTGCCCACAGCCCCCTCCCTCCCAAATAACTCACAGACACCAGGTATGTGGAAAAGAAGCTGCAGGTTTATGTGTTGTACAAATAAAAGGTGGGTTATCTTACAGGCGATCCCGTCCGCCCAGCAACCTTTCGTTGCAGGGTACCTGAAGTTTAGCCAAAGAGAACACCTGTGGCCATAGCCCGGTGTGTACCTGGGAGGATCTACTCCTCCCACCGGTGGACCTATCGTCCACCCACTCCGCCTTCTGAACAAGGGAGAGTTAACTCACACCTTCCCCAGCTGGTCGGAGCGCTATGGCAAGCCGCCGGTTGTTCAGGTTTACAACCGCCCTAAGGACTAACGGGGCGCCGTTGTACCCCAAGTTCCAAAGAAGGACCCCTTGGTGCATGTATGACTTCGTATGGTGCGCTTGCACTGGAGGCTTCAGGTCCTGTTCCTGCGCCTGTCTTGTATAGGGATCGCCCTGTAACTCCTCCTGCAACAAGAGACAAAACATTAATACATCAATACAGTCCCCCCTCCCCACTTCCCCCCTTTCGGTGGGTGAGCAGTAGGGAGGGGAGAAGAAAGAGGGGTCTAGCGTCTGGCTGGGAGAGGGGCTCCTGAATCCGGAGATGCTGCGGGGAGCAGCCAAAAGGGACGTCTAGGTCCGAAGGGGGGCAGCAGCAAAGAGAGCGCGCGCGAAAGGAGGGGCCACCCATAAGAACCCCCCCGTTAGCTCCACCCTTTGCCCCGTCCCCTTAGTGCAGCGCCGCCCTGTAACGCCCCGTCCCCCTCCCCCCTCCTGGGGGATGGGCCACCCGGCTGCCCTCAGACCTCCTAAGGGGCCTGCCCTCCTACGGGGTCCCCTGCAGGGACCACGGGCATCCTGCATAGTATCTCCATCGGTACGCCGCTGCCCACAGCCCCCTCCCTCCCAAATAACTCACAGACACCAGGTATGTGGAAAAGAAGCTGCAGGTTTATGTGTTGTACAAATAAAAGGTGGGTTATCTTACAGGCGATCCCGTCCGCCCAGCAACCTTTCGTTGCAGGGTACCTGAAGTTTAGCCAAAGAGAACACCTGTGGCCATAGCCCGGTGTGTACCTGGGAGGATCTACTCCTCCCACTGGTGGACCTATCGTCCATCCACTCCGCCTTCTGAACAAGGGAGAGTTAACTCACACCTTCCCCAGCTGGTCGGAGCGCTATGGCAAGCCCCCGGTTGTTCAGGTTTACAAACGCCCTAAGGACTAACGGGGCGCCGTCGTACCCCAAGTTCCCAAGAAGGACCCCTTGGAGCATGTATGACTTCGTATGGGGCGCTTGCACTGGAGGCTTCAGGTCCTGTTCCTGCGCCTGTCTTGTATAGGGATCGCCCTGTAAATCCTCCACAGCCCTGGGCGTGGTGACCGCTGCGCCCAGAGCCCCCACCACTTAGCTCCCTACTTCCCCTTATTTGCATCCCGCTGCTTCCAGAGCCTCCCCCAGGTCTAACAGGAATATAGCCATGCCTACTTTGGACCAATGCACCCCATCAGATTCCCAGCAGCCAATGGATTTAGCATGGAGCAAATCGTGTCTTATGTAACCCATCCCACGCATCTCGGTGAATTTACGCATAGCTGCGTTTACGCGCCTGCGGGCCACTTCTAGCGCCCCCTGGGATCTGGCCCTGTGCCACCTGGGTCTAGGAGTTATTCCTGACCACCACCAGCCACACGATCCCATCTCACTGATCAATATGCTAAGGTCCCTCCTCATTGCATCCAGCAGCCGCCTCTTGCCTACAGCTGCTAAGTCATTCCCCCCAAGGTGTATCACTACTATGTTTGGCCGGAGGCTACTCTCCCTCAGAGTCCTGCGCAGCGTTCCTAGGAGGTCTGCCCAATGCATGCCCGGGAAACCGAACCAAACTATCCTGGTGTTGTTGAAACCATGCTTCCAGGGGACTGCCGCCACCCATCTTGCAATTCTTGCGACATAGGAATGCCCCAACACCCACACATTTGTTCCTGCAATAAAGCACAATGTTTGCAAGTCTTAGTTTATTCACACTTAAATCCAATGTACAGTCAAAAGGGCCGCAAAAGCGTGGCCAAACCTTCACACTTCAAACTTAAAACCTTATATAATCAAAAAAGCCACTACCATGGCATATGTACACTTTTACTCTCCCTACCTAATATTCTCTGCGTCATTTCTGATAGAAGGACGTGGTCCACTTACTGGTCTGACATATATTTTGTAGCAATTGGAATCCCATCGGCCCACTCTTTTGATTGCCTCTGCTGGCAGCCCCTCCCTGAAAGCAATGGTGGCCGCCCCAATCCGGAATGAATGGGAGCTGTACTTGCCCCCCCCCTGGTGTATCCCGCTAGAAATAGGCAACCCTGCATTACGTGCTCCACTTGATACTTTGTGACCGGGAGCCGTCCTTGTGTATCAGTAATGGCCCATCCGTGTGTGGGCGGCAGGACAGGAAGGCAGCCAGAAGGGCCACCGGGCAATAGCTGTTGTTACCCAGGCGATGCAGGGAGATGCCCCTCCCCCTGCCTGCCTGGTCCGTTTTTGTGTACTGTAGGGATATTTCCACTGATACAGCTGTCAGGCGCACATCCCTCATCTGTAGTGCCCTGGAGTTGCTTTCTGTCTTAGAGCGTGCCACCAGTTCACCTATTCTAAAGGCCCCAAAGAACGCTAAGCTGAAAGTGGCGGGAAAGAGTGTTGCCTCGTAGGCGGACTGGGTGACCGATGGGAGGGCCTCCACCATCCTCCGCAAAGTCTCATAGTCAATGGGGGCCCTCTTGTCAAGCTGCTTGGGCACCACTCTGGCCCAGCCTTTTAGCACCGCCCTGGTCGTGAATAGGGCGGTAGGATGGTCCTGGCCGTGCAGTCTGGCATGGTGCCCGATGGCAGACAGGTGCCCTGCCATCCATGAGTGGCTCTTCCCCTCATCTTTGGCCCAAATCATAAAGGCCTGCACCCTGTCTGCCCTGGGGTATGATGCTTGCTCCCAGGGGCCCATTATTTCACAAAACTTATCCACGCATGCCTGATATCTCCTCATGGTCCGTGGTGCTAGGGACATCTCGCCTAGTTCTCTAATGCGCTGTGCCACCGCAGCAGGCGCCAAAGCCGCGCCGGGAAAGGCGTCATCTCTTCCCTCGCTCTCGGCCATGCCTCCCGGAAACGCTGCCAATGAAAACGTGAATGAGCATCAGCGGCCGTGTTTTGTGCTCCTGGAATGTGTCTGGCTCTACATTCTACGTTGTTGTACAGGCATATCTTCACTAATTCCCTGAGCAAGCTTAGTACGAGCGCGCAGCTGGCCGACTGGGTGTTAATTGCTTGGACCACGGCTAGATTGTCGGACCATAGGACCACCCTTTTTGCAGTTAACATGGCCGGCCAGAGGTGGAATGCCCCCACAATTGGGAATAGCTCTAATACAGTTATGTTCGCTGTTATTCTTTTCTTCCTCCAAGCGTTCGGCCACTTCTCTGCGCACCACTCCCTATCCAAGATTGCGCCAAATCCTTCCCTGCGTCAGTAAACAGCGTCAGTTCCTGGCTGCTAGTCCAGGGTTCTCCCCAGATTACCGAACCATTAAACTGTTGCAGAAACTCCCTGTTAGACCTGTCAGCCTTAGGGTGGTCTCCCCTACATTTTTGCCCTTTTTGCCTCCCATTTTTATCCTATATTTTGTTGGACTTAGGACTCTGGGCGCCTCACCACTGCTAAACAGTGCTGAGGTGCAGGTGCTCTCCCCTAAAACCTTGTGAGGCTGGCATATCTGCCACAAGCCACTGCTAACGCAGTAAGGCTTAATCCTCCATAGGCTAACATTGGGAACCTCCCCTCATGGACTAACTTCTGACAGGGACCTAATAAGTCTATCATGTTTGGTCTTGTTGGACTCGGGGCGGGGAACCCTTTCCAATTATATATAGGGTTTGGGCATTCCTTCGCTAGGGATCCCACTTTTATACAGGGGACCTTTTCCTGCCTACACTTAGATTAGGCTGCAGACTCCCCCCTCCCCTCTGCATACTGATAGCCTGCCTGGGTTGGCAGGTGGGAGTGGTGATTCACACCTTCTTCCCTGGGATGAGCTGTGATGGGCTGCCCACTGTAGCCTTAACGGCCTGTCTCTCGTCACTGTGGCAGCTAGGTCAGGGAAGGCAGGGAACATACCAGAACACCCTGGACTCTTCCAGAAGCCCCTGCCCCCAGACCCTTCCAGAGACTTCCACCACTTTCTAGCCCTTAGACTAAAAAGATATATAAGGGAGGGTCCTGGCCTCACATTCTTGTTACACTGCTGGACCTGGAAGAATCCCTGCTGGAGTGAGGACTGCTGCACAAGAGGATTGCCACTGGGAAGGAGGCTGACTGCTCCAAGGAACTGCTGCCCCACAACCTGCTGAGCTGCCCTACTGTCTGCTGATCCTGCCTTGCATGGGAGACTGCAACATCACCACCAGAGTGTCTCCACAACATCCCAAAGGAACTACTTTTCTTTGAACCACATTTTAAAGAGTCTTCGACCTTTGAAAGATTCCCTTTTTGGGACTGCACCCGTTTTAAGCTTGTCCTTGGACAACAGCGTTTTAAAGACTGCCCTTTGGAACAGCAACAACACTCTCAAGCTTTGCCCTGCAACGCTGTGCCTGCCCTCAGCACTGCTTGCCCCGTGATCCTCCTGAGGGCCTTGTGATTGCCTCTGCTTCTGGTGCAAGCCGACTGAAACTGGCCCTGAGGTCACCGCTACTGGGACCGGAGCGCGCTGTGTAGCGCTGAGAAGCGAAGCGCTGTGTGGCAGGAGGCTCCATCGTTGCCCCGGACTTGGAGGCACTGTTAAGCGCTGTGCTAAAGGAGCGCTGTGTGGCCGTGACCCCCACCCGTGAAGCGCCTGCTGAGCCCGAGGCCCCAGGGGGAAGAGGAGCCTCGCACCCGCGCCCGCAACCACCACCCCCAGGTAACGCCTCAGTGCAACCAGGCTGCTGCGAGGGGGCGGGGTGCGGGTTGGCCGGGTACCTGGAGTGTGAGCTTTGTGCTTGGCTGGGAACCGTCCTTCACTGACCGGCCTACGGGGGCATAATTACTTGGTAATTGACACTGGGGCATTTTTTAGCATTACCAGCAGCGCCTAGGGAGCCGCACTTCCTACGCTGGGAGCATCATTTCTATGAGAGGCACACTTATTACGCTACAAGGGAACTTTGGCCTAAGAACCTTCCCACAGTGAATTGTGACCATAAGAACCTACCTCAAGTGAACAAGGACACTGTGAGAAAGACATTACCAGCAGGAGCCCTTGGCACACATGAGTTTTTGGTGATTTGATCAGGCCTGGGAACTGGATACATTCCTATTGATTATTGATCTTGCTTGGAAACTGGAATCCTTTTTATTATTGATCAGGCCTGGGAACTGGATTCATTCTTATTGATTATTGATCTTGCTTGGAAACTGGAATCCTTTTTATTATTGATCTTGCCTGGAGCTGTATTTACCTGCTTTTGGTTCTCGCATAATTTTTAGATAAAGAAATTCTTATTCTTATACAAAACTGGTGTGGTGTTAATTTTGTGAGTGTTTGTACTGTGTCATCGCCGTTGTGTGTTGCACAAATACTTTACACATTGCCTCTGAAGTTACGCCTTTGCTGCTCTGCGCCAAGCTACCAGGTCGGAAGCGGTGGTCCCTACTTGGACTAGGGTGCATAACCCTGCCAACTAGAGACCCCGGTTCTAACATTGGTGATCGAGCGGTGGGATAGGACTTGTGCTTGTGTAACACCACGCAGCGACGCAGTGTACACCGCAACCCTACACCTGACTCGACTGAATTTTTGTCTACCCTCTCCAATTGGCATTTTTGAATTTTTTTTTAAATTCTCCCTGACTGGCTGCTCTTTTTAAAAGTCCTTTTGCCTAAGTCCCATTTGGTTTTCTCTACAAACGTCTGAGGCCCTACCTAGCAAGATGGAATTCGAGCTGGCCAATCTGGAAGTTTACACAGTGGCACAACTCAAGGAATTCTGCGAGGAGAAAGGGGTGCCCTTCAAGCGAAGCGCCAAGAAGGCAGAGCTTCAGAAAGCCTTGAGAGCATGGGTAACAGCCCACCCAGAAGGAGATGGGGACGGGCAAGCACCAGAGCACAACGCCACGGGAAACCTTGACCTACTGCACTTGGCGGGAAATGGTAATTTGTTACCAGGTACAGGGGTACCTTCCAGGGCAGGCAGTAGTGTGTCAGTGAAGAGCCTGTCCTCAGAGGACCTGGAGGACAGGAGGGAGGAGAGACAGCTCAAGTTGGAGCTTGCCAAGCTGGAGAGAGAGCGGGAAAGAGAAAGGTGGGCCATGGAGCAGGATCGCGAGAACAAGCGACTGGCTATGCGGGAAAAAGAACTTGCCCATGAGCTCAGCCTGAATGAACTGGAAATCCGTGCCCTAGAAGTAGGGGCCAACAGCAACAAGAATGGTGGCAGCATACCTATGGAAGCTTCACGTGAGTCCAGGGTCTTTATGCCTCAAGATGTGATGGCCAGTTTTAAGGTGGGGGATAATATTGATAAGTGGATAGCCGCCTATGAGGTGTCTTTAAGAGCCCATGGGGTCCCAGAGAGTTATTGGGGGGGTGGTTTGTATAAGTACCTACCTCCAGATGTTAGGGACACCCTCCTTTACTTAGAGAAGGAAGACCAGACTAACTATTCTGTCATGAAAGCCGCATTGCTTAAGAGGTTCGGTCTTACCCCTGAGAGGTATAGGCAGAGGTTTAGGAATAGCCACAAACTTCCCACACAGAACTGGGTAGACTTCCTGGACTACGCTAGTAAAGCTTTAGATGGTTGGGTGCGGGGCAGCAATGTGCATGACTATGAAGGGTTGTATGACTTGTTTTTAAGAGAGCACCTTCTAGAAAAATGTTTTCCAGAGCTGCGCCAACACCTGGTTGACTGCAAGTTGACCAATCCTAGGAAGCTTGCGGAGGAGGCGGACACCTGGGTCAGTACCAGGGTGTCCAACAAGGGTTCTGGGGGGACTCCCAAAGGGGTGGTCAGGGTTCCTACCAGAAGAAAGAGGGGGGAGACAAAAAGAAAGAGTTTCCCAAAGGCCCCCAAAATAATTCACAAGGGAAAGGGTCTGGGTCCCAGCCCCAATCTGGCCACCAGAAGCCCACTTATCCTGACAAAGGTCAGCAGCCCAGAATTGTCCGGTGCTCTGAGTGTGGTGAACTTGGACACTACAAGAGGGATCCCAAGTGTCGCAAGAGAGCACCACAGCCCACTGGAGGTAAAAACCCCGGGGTGGCTAGTGTAGCGCTTGAGGAGGAGCTGTCCCTAGATGATGGGAGTGAGGGGGCAGGGCTTGTCCTAGTGTCTCTGGGAGACAGTGAGATGGTTCCCAAGGTCCATGTGCCCTCAAATACTACCAAGTATAGGCAGTGGGTCACCCTCAATGGTCGGGGGGTGGAGGCCCTGAGGGACACAGGTGCCAGCATGACTATGGTAAGGAGTCAGCTGGTGTCCCCAGAGCAAATAATTCCCGATGCAATCCATCCAGTTGTGATGGCTGACAACAGGGGGGTCACTATCCCATAGCACAAGTTCCATTTGCGTGGGGAGGGGTTTCAGGCCTTTTAAGAGTTGCTGTGAGCCCTGCCATGCCAGTGCACTGTCTGTTAGGGAATGACCTAGAGCATACTGCCTGGAAGGAGGTAGAGCTCAAAGCGCATGTGGAGATGCTGGGGTTACCGGAGTGGATTTGTGCTACCACTTGGTCTATGGTTGCCCGGAAAGGGAGTCAGCCAGGGCTGGAGCCTGGAAAAATGGCCCAGCCAGCAGCTAAGAAGGGAGGAGCCCGAGGGCGTGGGAAGCCCGCCCCGGGGCAGTCACCCCGTGAGATGGATGGGGCACCTGAGGAGGTTGCACCGAAGTCCACGGAGGGGGACGTTGCTCCCTTGGGGGACCTACCTACCCCTGCAGAGTGGCAGGTGGAAGGAGGGCCCACCAGGGAGGAGTTTTGCCGGGCACAGAAGGAGTGTCCTACCCTTAAGGGCATGAGGCGACAGGCCGAAGCCCAAGCAGCAGGCAATGCCTCCGCAAAGTATCATATTTACTGGGAGGATGGGCTCCTTTACAGTGACCCCAAGGCTCCTGTGCATGGGTCATCAAGAGCCTTAGTGGTCCCCCAGTGCTACAGGGCCTTTCTTTTGGAACTGGCCCATGAGATCCCTTTGGCAGGACACTTGGGCCAAGACAAGACCTTTGCTAGGCTTGTCCCACATTTTTATTGGCCGCAGATGAGGGTCTCCTCAGATACCTTCTGCAGGACCTGTCTGACCTGCCAAGCCAGTGGGAAAACAGGGGCTAAGCTGAAGGCTCCCCTGGAACGTTAGCACCCCATTTGAGAGGGTGGGCATCGACATTGTGGGGCCTATGGATCCACCGACTTCTTCTGGCCACTGGTTTATCCTGGTTCTGGTGGACCACGCCACCCGGTACCCAGAGGCTATTCCTCTGAGAACCATCACTGCACCTGCAGTGGCCCGGGCCCTGATGGGGATTTTTACCAGAGTGGGTTTCCCCAAAGAGGTGGTGTCCGACAGGGGTACCAATGTTATGTCTGCCTACATGCAAGCCATGTGGAAGGAGTGTGGGGTTACTTATAAGTTCTCCTCCCCTTACCACCCACAGACCAATGGTCTCGTGGAGAGGTTTAACATGATCAGGAGTCTGCCTGAGGGCCTGAGGAAAAAGTGGGACATCCTCATGCCCTGTTTGTTGTTTTCCTACAGGGAGGTACCGCGGAAGGGAGTGGGCTTCAGCCCCTTTGAACTTTTGTACGGTCACCCTGTTAGGGGACCTCTCAGTTTAGTGAAGGATGGGTGGGAGAAGACTCCAAGGAGGCTTCCCCAAGATGTAGTGAGCTACATGCTGGCCTTCCGCAGCCAAATGGCTAAGTTGTGGAAGCAAGCTTCTGACAACTTAGAGGCCAGCCAGGCGGTAATGAAGGAATGGTACGACCAGAACTCTCACCCTGTGGAGCTAGAACCTGGACAGAAGGTGTGGGTCATGGAGCCTGGGGAGCTTAGTGCCCTCCAGGATCGCTGGACTGGCCCTTATGAGATATTGGAAAAGAAGGGTAAGGCCACTTACCTAGTGGATCTTAAGACCCCCAGGCAGCCCCACAGGGTGCTACATGCCAACCGCCTCAAACCCCACCACGAGAGGTCTGAGCTCACCTTATTGATGGTAACTGATGGGGCCGAGGAAGAGGAAAGTGACCCTCTCCCGGACCTCTTTGCTTCCAAAGAGAAGGATGGATCGGTGAAGGGAGTGGTCCTCTCCCCATCCTTGACTCCTGAGCAACAGAGGGACTGCCGCCAGGTCCTGGGGCAGTTCTCCTCAGTCTGCTCCCTTATCCCTGGGATTACCCACCTGTGTACCCATGATGTGGACACAGGAGACAGCCCCCCTGTCAATTCCAAATCTTACAGGCTGTCAGATAAGGTGAAGGCCAGCATCCAGAGTGAGGTCACTAAGATGCTGGAGTTGGGGGTGATAGAGCCCTCCAATAGCCCTTGGTCCAGTCCGGTGGTTCTGGTACCAAACGCTGCCCCACCGGGAACCACACCAGAACTTAGGTTCTGTGTGGATTACAGGGGACTGAACTCTGTGACCAAGACTGACGCTCATCCTATCCCGAGGGCGGATGAGCTCATTGACAGGCTGGGGGCTGCCCGATACCTGAGTACCTTTGACCTCACGTCGGGGTACTGGCAGATCGCCCTAACAGATGGAGCTAAAGAGAGGTCCGCCTTTTCCACCCCAGAGGGCCACTACCAGTTTAGGGTGATGCCCTTTGGACTGAAAAATGCTCCTGCCACCTTCCAGCGGCTGGTGAACCGGGTCCTCTCCGGTTTAGAGGCCTTCTCTGCTGCCTACCTGGACGACATAGCTGTCTTCAGTAGCAGCTGGGAGGACCATTTGGGTCACCTCCAGGAAGTGCTTCAGGCTCTGCAGCAGGCAGGCCTGACTATCAAATCTAGCAAATGCCAGATAGGGCAGGGGTCGGTAGTCTACCTAGGATACTTGGTAGGAGGGGGCAAGGTGCAGCCCCTACAGGCCAAGATAGAAACCATCCTGGCTTGGGAGCCTCCCAAAACACAAACTGAGGTCAGGGCGTTCCTGGGCCTCACAGGATACTACCGCAGATTTGTCAAGGGTTATGGCACTATTGTGGCCCCCTTGACTGAGCTAACCTCTAAGAAACAACCTAGAAAAGTGATCTGGACAGAGGCTTGCCAAAAAGCCTTTGACTCTCTAAAGCAGGCCATGTGCACCGCTCCTGTGCTCAGGGCCCCTGACTTCTCCAAAGAGTTAATTGTCCAAACGGACGCCTCAGAGCATGGCATAGGGGCGGTACTTTCGCAACTCAATGAGGAGGGAAGGGACCAACCAGTAGCCTTCATCTCCAGGAGGCTGCTCCCCCGAGAACAGCGGTGGAGTGCGATATAGAGAGAAGCCTTTGCGGTGGTCTGGGCTGTGAAGAAGCTGAGGCCATATTTGTTTGGCTCCCACTTCCTGATCCAGACTGACCACCGGCCCCTCAGATGGCTCATGCAAATGAGGGGCGAGAATCCCAAATTGCTGAGGTGGTCCATTTACCTACAGGGGATGGACTTCAGGGTGGAACACAGACCCGGAGTAGACCACGCCAATGCTGACGGTCTCTCTCGGTTTTTCCGCCTTAGTGATGAGAACTCCCTGGAGGTTGGGTAGTTCTCCCCACTTTCAGCTGGGGGGGACACGTGTTAGACCTGTCAGCCTTAGGGTGGTCTCCCCTACATTTTTGCCCTTTTTGCCTCCCATTTTTATCCTATATTTTGTTGGACTTAGGACTCTGGGCGCCTCACCACTGCTAAACAGTGCTGAGGTGCAGGTGCTCTCCCCAAAAACCTTGTGAGGCTGGCATATCTGCCACAAGCCACTGCTAACGCAGTAAGGCTTAATCCTCCATAGGCTAACATTGGGAACCTCCCCTCATGGACTAACTTCTGACAGGGATCTAATAAGTCTATCATGTTTGGTCTTGTTGGACTCGGGGCGGGGAACCCTTTCCAATGATATATAGGGTTTGGGCATTCCTTCGCTAGGGATCCCACTTTTATACAGGGGACCTTTTCCTGCCTACACTTAGATTAGGCTGCAGACTCCCCCCTCCCCTCTGCATACTGATAGCCTGCCTGGGTTGGGAGGTGGGAGTGGTGATTCACACCTTCTTCCCTGGGATGAGCTGTGATGGGCTGCCCACTGTAGCCTTAATGGCCTGTCTCTCGTCACTGTGACAGCTAGGTCAGGGAAGGCAGGGAACATACCAGAACACCCTGGACTCTTCCAGAAGCCCCTGCCCCCAGACCCTTCCAGAGACTTCCACCACTTTCTAGCCCTTAGACTAAAAAGATATATAAGGGAGGGTCCTGGCCTCACATTCTTGTTACACTGCTGGACCTGGAAGAATCCCTGCTGGAGTGAGGACTGCTGCACAAGAGGATTGCCACTGGGAAGGAGGCTGACTGCTCCAAGGAACTGCTGCCCCACAACCTGCTGAGCTGCCCTACTGTCTGCTGATCCTGCCTTGCATGGGAGACTGCAACATCACCACCAGAGTGTCTCCACAACATCCCAAAGGAACTACTTTTCTTTGAACCACATTTTAAAGAGTCTTCGACCTTTTAAAGATTGCCTTTTTGGGACTGCACCCTTTTTAAGCTAAAGGAAACTACCTGTCCTTGGACCACAGCGTTTTAAAGACTGCCCTTTGGAACAGCAACAACACTCTCAAGCTTTGCCCTGCAACGCTGTGCCTGCCCTCAGCACTGCTTGCCCCGTGATCCTCCCGAGGGCTCTGTGATTGCCTCTGCTTCTGGTGCAAGCCGACTGAAACTGGCCCTGAGGTCACCGCTACTGGGACCGGAGCGCGCTGTGTAGCGCTGAGAAGCGAAGCGCTGTGTGGCAGGAGGCTCCGTCGTTGCCCCGGACTTGGAGGCACTGTTAAGCGCTGTGCTAAAGGAGCGCTGTGTGGCTGTGACCCACACCCGTGAAGCGCCTGCTGAGCCCGAGGCCCCAGGGGGAAGAGGAGCCTCGCACCCGCGCCCGCAACCACCACCCCCAGGTAACGCCTCAGTGCAACCAGGTTGCTGCGAGGGGGCGGGGTGCGGGTTGGCCGGGTACCTGGAGTGTGAGCTTTGTGCTTGGCTGGGAACCGTCCTTCACTGACCGGCCTACGGGGGCATAATTACTTGGTAATTGACACTGGGGCATTTTTTAGCATTACCAGCAGCGCCTAGGGAGCCGCACTTCCTACGCTGGGAGCATCATTTCTATGAGAGGCACACTTATTACGCTACAAGGGAACTTTGGCCTAAGAACCTTCCCACAGTGAATTGTGACCATAAGAACCTACCTCAAGTGAACAAGGACACTGTGAGAAAGACATTACCAGCAGGAGCCCTTGGCACACATGAGCTTTTGGTGATTTGATCAGGCCTGGGAACTGGATACATTCCTATTGATTATTGATCTTGCTTGGAAACTGGAATCCTTTTTATTATTGATCAGGCCTGGGAACTGGATTCATTCTTATTGATTATTGATCTTGCTTGGAAACTGGAATCCTTTTTATTATTGATCTTGCCTGGAGCTGGATTTACCTGCTTTTGGTTCTCGCATAATTTTTAGATAAAGAAATTCTTATTCTTATACAAAACTGGTGTGGTGTTAATTTTGTGAGTGTTTCTACTGTGTCATCGCCGTTGTGTGTTGCACAAATACTTTACACATTGCCTCTGAAGTTACGCCTTTGCTGCTCTGCGCCAAGCTACCAGGTCGGAAGCGGTGGTCCCTACTTGGACTAGGGTACATAACCCTGCCAACTAGAGACCCCGGTTCTAACACTCCCCCCATATCTTCAATTCCTCCTTCACGCCCATGCTCAGCCTCACCTCATGGTGTCTCCGATTAATCTTGGCAGCTGCCCTGGCCAGTCTGCACGCAAACGCCCTACCCACGGGGATCACTTTAGTGGCTAAGTTTAACCTGCCATGCAAACTCTGTATGTCCTCCAAAGATACTTTTTCCTGCCCCAACACTGTTTGGATCTGTGAGGCCAGTTCACTGACTTTGTCCGCCGGGAGCCTGGCTTCCCCTGCCTTGGTGTCAATCTCTACGCCCAGGAAGACTAGTACTTGCGCTGGCCCAACTGTTTTCCCCGGAGCCAAGGGCACTCCTAAGTGCTTGGTAACCTTCTGGAATTTCGCTAACGCCTCTGCGCACTCTTGCGAGTCCTCTCTTCCTACAAACAGGAAATCATCCAAATAGTGAGTCAAAGTTCCAAATCCCTCTGTTGCCTGCAGTACCCACTGGAGGAAGGTGCTGAATGCCTCAAAAAACGCGCATGAAATAGAGCATTCCATCGGCATGCATTTATCATAGTAGTATTCTTGCCCCAGCCTGAACCCCAGTAGGTGCTGGCTGCTAGGATGCACCGGCAGCAGGCGGAAGGCCGATTCTATATCTGCTTTGGCTAGCCATGCCCCCCTGCCTGCCCTCCTTACCAAATCCATGGTCACGTCAAATGAGCAGTAGGACACTGAGCACACTCCCTCCTCCAAGTTGTCGTTGACCGACTCGCCCTCGGGGTATGACAGGTGGGGTATTAGTCTGAATGCGCCAGGGTCTTTTTTGGGCACTATCCCCAGGGGGGAGACTATGAAATTAGCTAGTGGTGGCTGCAAGAAGGGACCAGCTACTCTCCCCAACTCCAATTCCTTCCTAACTTTCGCTCTCACCACCTCTGAATTGTCCTTAGCTGACTTCAAATTTTAAGCGTCTCGCGCCTGCGGGGTTCCTATATGCGGTATCACGAAGCCTTCTGCAAAGCCCCCCAGGAGCAGTCTCCCGTCTACTTTGTTAGGGTATTTGTTCAGCAGAGGGATCAGGCGCGCCAAATTAACAGGAGAGGGACCCTTCACTGCTATCGCCTGGATGGATGGCTGCATGGGGGGGGCTGACTGCCAAGCTTGGGGGAATGCTGCCTAATGCAGAGGCGGTACACTGTGTGTTAAGGGGGGTGAGGGAGTTGCGCGGTGGGGGGTGCGGGGGCTGCACATGCGCGCTACTTATTCTGCCAAGCGCCACCTCTCCCCCTGTAATTTCCTCCCTGCTTCTGTCCTTTGGGCGACCTACATGAACCTGCCTGATGTTGCTCTCCACAATTACTGCATGTGTGTGTGAACTTGCAGGACTTCCCCCAGTGGCAATGCCCGCTGTTGAATAGCCTGCAAGACCCGGCCTGGGGGCTCCCGCCTCCCCTTCTCTGGCCCCTCCCCCGGTGGCCACCTCGAAAGGGTGGGTTGCCTTGGTCATTATGCTGCTGAGGGCGACTTTTTTCAGTTGTTGCCACCTGTGTGACCTGCACTTTGCTGTCTGTTGCAACCCCCTGCAGTGCTCTAGACCCCATGTGCTCCATCCATAGTTGCACCTCCTTGTGATCCCCACGCATCTTAGGAGATCTGGACATCTTCTTTCTGAACTCCCTGTCGTTGTTCAACCAACCTACACCCCCCCAATTCTTTGCCTCTATATGTATAAGTCTGCCATACTGTACCAGGGCGGGGCCTTGATCTGAAAAGTTTTCCATAATTATGGAAGATAATATGGCGAAAGCTTCCAACCAGTTGTCAATATTTTTCTCCGGCCATGGTTGAAACTTAACTTTCTTTTCCTCCTTCTTTAACCCTGCCCTGCGCACGTCTGTTCCTTGTTGCCCTAACATTAGTAGCGAGAATATATCAATGAACTCCCTCTTCCAGATAAGTTCTTTCGCCGCCAGTGGAACCTCCCATGCCAGGGAAGAGCGCCCTGACAACAAGGGAGCATCCAGCACGACCTCCTCCTCGCTCGGTGGCGTCGCTATGGAGGGAGCTGGCACAGAAGTAGGGGGAAGAATCGGGGCTACCGGGAGGGTTGGCACCGTACTTGGTGCGGTAGGTGTCGTTGGAGGTGCGTGTGCAGGTAACTCAGGTGCCAAAGGTAATGACGTGGGTACCGGGGCGTCTGGACCCAGGGGCGTTGGCGCAGGGGGGGGGAGGTTGGATCAGTTACCTTTGGTGCAGGAGCCGCTTTGGGATCTGGTAGCGGAGCCGCCGGGGCCCCCGGAGGGGAGGTCCCAGCGCTTGGTCGAGCAGGTGCGGGGGGGCTGGGGCCTGAGCCCCATACGTTCGCCGGGCCAGCCCCCCCCACCCATGTTTGCTACACTTTCCTTCATTTCTGCCATAAACATGTGTAAGGTGGACATGATCTTACTCAGATCGCTCTTTGTGGCGTATTCCGCCGTTGATTGCGCAGCGTTATGCATGCCCGAGGGGCCGGGTGCATCATGTACCATTGCAATTGTCGTTTTGGGCCCGCCCTTCTTTTTCGGGGGGGCTGGGAATTCTTTGTTGGTGGTAACCCGCACCCTCTTTGACGCACGAGGATGTCCTGCCCCAACCATGTTATCCTCCTCAATGGCTATAATGTCGTTATGATCACACGCGTCAGGGGTGCTGGCATTGAGCAGATTGGTGGCCCAAGCCAGGCCATTGGTCTTGACAAGCTGTAAAAAGGTCGCCGCTTGCACGTCTGCTGCCGACCCGGGTGCCGATCTTTGTCCGGACATCCTGCGTGGTCTCTCACTCCTGTAAGAAAAATGGACGGTGACCAACTGACCTAGCGCCATCTGAAACACTGCCTGTTTGGGAGGTCTCTCCCCCCCCCCTTTGCTTTTGCCGCTCCTTGACTATTGTGTACTTACTTCGTGCCCTTGCGTGCTGCGATGCCTAATGAACGTCGACCGGTCTTCAAGTGATGATGCGATCGCTACCGACTTTGTGTCCTGTACCTGTATTGCTGTGACAAAAGCATTGTTTCAGAAACTCATCCTGGCCTCCTCAGCCATCCTGGGGCAGAGGCAAGAGGACCAGGGGAATACGCCGGTCACCCGGAGGCGTGTGTCTTTAACCTTTAGGCCAAAATGATGACCGCCCCCCCACCATGTCACGCGCTTACCTTCTTACTGTGCCTTTGCACTGTGCTCTTGCGGTCCCGTGGAGCTCGCCCACCCCTGCCTGTAACAAGGAACACGTGTTACACATCTACAAAATATCATCAGTCATAGACATCACACCTAGTGGAGAAAGGCAGACCTTATCGCACTAAAACATTAAAATTGACGATCCTCCCCTAGCCACACACCCAATGATGACATTGCAGAGACCTACACGCGCTCGGTGTTCAGGTCTCGGCCTCCAAAATTTAGTGTCTCCTTATTTGACCCTATTAATTGCTCGCTGAAGGTCGGGCCGGCCTAAGTTGGGTCCTTAACAGATTAAGAACACATTCAGTTTTGTTACTACTGAGGGATTAAGTGATTTGTCCAGACTCACAGGATTTTTTATTGACATTACCGAGGCTCGGACCCAGTCTGCCCAGTTCGAGGACGTACTTGATTTAATTGTTCCCTGAAAGTCGGGCCGGTATCAGATAGGCCTTTATCCCCTTAAAACATACATTGTTGCTAGTGTGAAATATTGAGGGGTTTTTTTTTTGCCCAGGGCCCCTTGCAGGGACCTCGGGCATCCTGCAGTCTGTTCCGTGTAGTGTAGTTGAAGCGACAGTAACGCACAAACAGTGCCACGAGCGCCGGCGCGTGTCAGGGGGACGTACGAGCGGCCACATGGAACCCGGAAGGGTGTATGCTCGTTGCCCTGCTCCACACCTGCAGTGAGCTGTGTGTACAGTAGGATATACCGACTTGTGGCTTTTGCTGTGCAGTTAAAATTTTTCCTAAAACGTAAATATTATTGCAGGGGTAATGAGGTATTTGTGAACAAGCAGGATATTTTATGTTACCGCTCTTGGTTGCTATTTTCTCAAACCTAAGACAATGTTTTACTTTCCCCCCCATGCAAATCAACGGTGTCGAGCAGACTACCAACCCGCTTTTATCACTTTGCGCGTTGAACGCTATCCAAAGATTATTATATGTACGTTGTTCTGTAGGCATGGCAGTGTACTCATGTAAGTACATCACAAAACATTGATGTAAACACATATGTGCGGGTTATGTTAGCCCCTTGCTGAGACTCGAACCCAGTTCACCCAGCTCAACGCGTGCGCCCTAGACGAACACCAACAAAAGCTAATTTAATGTTAAAATGTCTGTGCAAACTATACCGCTGCGGGGTCGGAATCGTCTGCGCAAGAGGCTGCTATCCACGTGCGGGGTCTGCGGTTATGAAGCCAGTTAAAGTAGCGAACCTTTCACCGTCAACCTCAGTTTACCCGTATTATTGCCCGATCCTCAGTGGTGTAAGTGCTGCATTGATTGTATTTGTGAACTTGTTTACATGACCTGATACAGTTAACAGCGAGCTCTGCCCCCCGAGGGGCGCATTCTAGTGAATAAACTGCTTTAGCTTAGGCCTGATAAAACTTCACATAACGATTAAAATGCGACACAAAATGAGGCTTGCCGTATTGAGAAGCGCTTTGGGTATGAGCTATTTGTCGCACCTGACAAGCTTACCGGGTGCAATACGTGATACTACAACTTATTCCAAGCATTGAAATAAACGGGAGCCCCGTGCACATTTCGTGTTTTACGCAACTAAATTGCAATACATGATGTATGAGCACGCAGTCTGTTAGACGGGGACCCAGAGGGTCGGCCGAATACTGGGGGAGAGGCCTCCGATGAGGGCCGTCTCCGGCGATCGTACAGACAAGTCACTTCCCTCCCCACAGATAGACACCACACCAGGATGAGATCAACACTCTTTATATAGGGTTCTTGCGGCAAGGTTATCAGCGGTACAGGAGATTCAGGACTCGAGGGTCCTCTCAATTCTAGTCTCTGTAGGGAAAGGGGTAGCGGGACAGTCTTGGTACCGGGTCGGTACAGAGGGTGGTAAGAGAGAAGCTCACAATCCTCGAGCTTAGGAGTCTGCAAGGTAGGGCCGCCGCAGCGCCAGCCGGCTAAGATGAAGGTCGACAACGAAGGGGACGCGGCAGCGCCAGCAGGCCAAGGTGATGGTTCAAGTACAGAGGGCCGCGGCAGCGCCAGCAGGCTAAGGCGATGGTTCAATGGGCAGAGGGCCGCGGCAGCGCCAGCAGGCCAAGGTGGTAGTCCACGTTGCAGAGGGCCGCGGCAGCGCCAGCAGGCCAAGGTGGTAGTTCACGTTGCAGAGGGCCGCGGCAGCGCCAGCAGGCCAAGATGATGGTTTCACGAGGGTGGGCCGCGGCAGCGCCAGCAGGCCAAGATGAAGTGTTCACAGGGCAGGGCTGTGGCAGCGCCAGCAGTCCGTCAAGGATGAGTTCTTCTCGGTGTCTCTCGACTCCAGGATACAACTGCCCTCCTGGTCTGGGGCTGCCCCAGTTATAGGTCTGGATTCCTTTGATGTCCGGACCCTCGCGCCTGGAGGTCGGGAGGTCCGGAATGAGGGGGTCTCGACACCCAGCAGGGGGTTGGAGCCAGCGCCCAGGGAGGCCGGGGGTGATCGACACCCGGCGGAGGAGAGCCGTTGACGCCTTCTTCTTCCATTGACCTGCCAAGTGGTCTCTTTACCTCCCGTGTGGAGGATGGTGCCGCGATGTCGGGGCCGGGCCAGGCCCAGGGTTGGGGTCGAGTCGAGGCCATGCGGCCTCGTGCTGTAGTGTCCACAGATGGCGGCTGGGCCGGGGCCATGGTGCTGACGGGGACCAGGGCCAGCCGGTATGGGAGGGTTCAGGAGCTGGCGTCCCGTTGTGGACGGGTTGTGGGTTGCCTCGGGGGGATGCCGGGGTGGCTCTTGCTGGGTATTCAGGGAGAGCCGGGGTCCGGGCCCCGTTGTGCGGAGGGGGGACGGCCCAGCCACGCGGCCTGTCCAACATGCGTCCCTACCAGCTGAAGGCAGGGAGAGTCAGCCATCCTCTTGGGGACTCTCCTCGCCGAGGCGGAAAAAGCGTGACAGGCCGTCTGCGTTGGCGTGGTCCTGGCCTGGACGATGCTCCACAGTGAAGTCCATCCCCTGTAGGGAGATGGACCAGCGCAACAGTTTCGGGTTCTCCCCCCGCATCTGCATCAGCCATTGCAGGGGTCGGTGGTCTGTCTGCACCCGAAAGGGGGTGCCGAAGAGGTAGGGCCGGAGCTTCTTGAGGGCCCATACTACGGCGAAGGCCTCCCTCTCGATGGTGCTCCAGCGCTGTTCCCGGGCCAGCAGGCGTCGGCTGATGAATGCCACTGGCTGATCGACTCCCTCGGTGTTGAGTTGGGAGAGGATGGCCCCCACGCCATGATCGGAGGCGTCCGTCTGCACGATGAATTCCCGGCCGTAGTCGGGAGCCTGGAGCACGGGGGCAGTGCACATGGCGGCCTTCAGCTTCTCGAAGGCCGATTGGCAGTCCGGAGTCCAGTTGACCGTTTTGGGGCTCTTCTTGGATGTGAGCTCCGTGAGGGGCCCCACGATGCTGCCATAGTCCTTCACAAACCGCCGGTTGTACCCGGTGAGCCCTAGGAATGCCCGGACCTCGGTTTGGGTCGTAGGGGGTTGCCAGGCCTGGATGGCAGCGATCTTGAGCTGGAGGGGGGCCACCAGACCGCTTCCCACCTGGTGTCCTAGGTAGGTCACGGACCCTTGGCCCACCTGACATTTGCTGGCCTTGAGGGTGAGCCCGGCCTGCTGGAGGGCGTGTAGAACTTTCCGCAGGTGGCGGAGGTGGTCGGTCCAGTGGTGACTGTACACAGCGATGTCGTCCAGGTAGGCGGCGCTGAATCCTTCGAGGCCCGCCAGTACCTGGTTCACGAGTCGTTGAAAGGTTGCCGGAGCGTTTTTCATGCCGAATGGCATCACCCTGAAGTGGTAGTGACCATCCGGGGTAGAGAAGGCGGATCGTTCTTGGGCCCTGGGGGTGAGGCCGATTTGCCAGTAGCCCGCTGTTAAATCGAAGATGCTCAGGTAGCGGGCGGCCCCCATACGGTCAATTAGCTCATCTGCCCGGGGGATAGGGTGAGCATCGGTCCTGGTAATGGCATTCAGTCCCCGGTAGTCCACACAGAACCGGAGCTCAGGGGCAACGCCCGGGGCGGCAGCCTTGGGGACCAGGACGACGGGGCTGGCCCAGGGGCTGTCCGAGGGTTCGATCACTCCCAGTGTTAGCATCTTGGACACCTCGGTCTGGATGCAGGCGCGCACCCGATCTGGTACGCGGTACGCCCTGTGGCGAATAGGGGGGCTGTCCCCGGTGTCCACATCGTGAAGGCACCAGGGGGTGACCCCAGGGGTGAGAGAGAACAAGGATGCGAATCGTGTCAGGAGAGCTTGACAGTCTTGACGTTGCTCCGGGGCCAAGGCCTCGGAGAGTCTGACCCCTTCCACGGAGCCATCCTGCTCGAGGGTCCTCAGCAGGTCCGGAAGGGGCTCGGAGTCTTCTTCCGTCCCATTATCGGTAGCCATCAGGAGACTGAGTTCTGAACGTACAAAATGGGGCTTGAGTCTGTTGGCGTGGAGGACCCGTAGGGGGTTCCGGGAAGTTTCCATGTCGATTAAGTAGGTGACGGGCCCCTTGCGTTCGATCACCTTGAAGGGCCCGGACCATTTGTCCTGTAGAGCACAGGGTTCAACCGGGGACATCACCCAGACCTGCTGTCCCGGCTCGAACTCGAGGGAGGAGGCGTGCTGGTCATACCATTTCTTCATGTCTTCCTGACTGGCTTCAAGGTTGACTTTGGCGATCTCCCTGAATCGCCGGGTCTGGTTGCGAAGGGCCAAGAGGTATTTGTACACATCCGGGGGAGTTTTCTGGGGGGGCCTCTCCCACCCTTCTTTGACTAGGCTGAGGGGACCCCGGACGGGGTGCCCGTACAGGAGTTCAAATGGGCTGAAGCCTAGGGATTTTTGAGGGACCTCTCGGTAGGCGAACAGGAGGCACGGGAGTAGCACGTCCCACTGGCGACGGAGGGGCTCTTTTAGGCCCATGATCATTCCTTTGAGAGTGCGGTTAAATCGCTCGACCAACCCATTTCCTTGCGGGTGATAGGGGGTCGTGAATTTGTAGGTGACCCCGCACTGTTGCCAGAGAGACTTCATGTATTTCGAGATGAAGTTCGTGCCCCTGTCGCTGACGACCTCCAGGGGAAAGCCCACCCGGGAGAAGATCCCCATCAGGGCTCGGCCTACCACAGGCGCCGTCACGGTTCGAAGAGGGATAGCCTCGGGATAGCGGGTGGCGTGGTCCACCAGGACCAGGATGAACCGGTGTCCTTGGGCGGTTCGGGGGTCCAGGGGCCCCACAATGTCTATTCCCACCCGTTCGAACGGGGTGGTGACGACGGGAAAAGGCTGCAAGGGTGCTTTGGTTTTTCGGCCACTTTTTCCGCTGGCCTGGCAGGTGGGGCAGGCCCTGCAGTGGTTGGTGACATCTTTTCGCATTCGGGGCCAGTAAAAGTGGGTCACCAGGCGGTCGTACGTTTTGTCCTGTCCCAGGTGTCCGGCAAGGGGTATATCGTGGAGAAGTGTGGCTCAGGGGTTAGAGGCAGCAGACCCGGAAGCTGAGATCGGTCCTGGACCAGGGTTCAATTCCCCGCCTCGGCGGGTCTTGGACTAAAGATTCCACGGACTCGATAATTCTCGCCCCGGTGCCTCCTCGACTCACGGGTTCACACTCTGCGACTCTGGGCAATAGCTTGCTTAATCTCCACAACGGCCCCTCGCGGTGGGATGCCTGACTTTCACCTTGTGGATACCCTGCTATCTCACAGGAGAATACCAGGACGGGTTCCCTAAGCAAGCGCCGGGAAACCCACTGCGGGTAGCTGTGCACTATATAAGCTCAACTACATTTACATTTACATTTACATTTACATTTACATCGTGGGCTAAGTTCAAGAGGAAATCTCTGAAGCGGAGGGGCACCACCAGCACCCGACTGGCCCCCAGTTCTGCAATCCTTTGCTCACTGTAGAGCAGGTCATTGTCCCAGTAGATCCAGTGGGCCCCCGAGGTGTCCCCTGCGCTCTGGGCAAGGGCTTGCTGCCGGAGTCCCTCGAGGGAGGGACAGGTTCTTTGTTCTTGTTGGAATTGTTCCTGGGTGGGGCCCCCCTCTTGACGCCACTGGGCCAGGTCGGGGAGGTCCGGGAGCTGACCGGGTCCTTCTTCGGTTTGGGCCGGGAGACTTGCTTCTGGGGTGGCCTCCTCCGGGACAATCGCGGGAGGAGGCTCCAGCCACTCGGGTTCTTCTGGACGGGGGACGGCACGGGCGGTCATGGACCGGGTCGTAGCACAGACCCATTCGGGGAGGCCCAGCATCCCCAGGTGCTCTCTCCGTTCGACTGCTGCCCAGGGAGAACTTTCGAGATCGTTCCCCAGGAGGCAATCCACGGGGGCATCATCGCGGACAGTTACTTTCAGCATCCCTGATACTCCTCCCCATTCGAAGGGGACGTAGGCCATTTGACATAGACTTTCTGAGTTGTCGGCCGACCGGACAGGGCAAAGAATGTTCGGCAAGATCTGGTCCGGGGCCACCAGATGACAGCGGACCGCGGTCACACTGGCCCCGGTGTCGCGGAGGGCTTCCGCCCGGCGGCCATTAATGTTGACCCACTGGCTGTACTTCTGCGTGTTGGCGGGAAGGGGGGCCCGAGGGATCAGGTCTCGTTCCCCTAAGCAAATCAGGGACATGGCGGCCGGTTCCCACTCAGGCTGGTCGTTTTCGTACTCTTCTTGGTCTTCTGGGTGCTGCTCTTCCCCCAGGGCTGCAGCAGCGACCTGGCGGGGTAAAGGGTTCGGGTTCTTTGGGCAATTGGGATCATTTGCGTAGTGGCCGGGTCGCTGGCATCGGTGGCAAGTGATGTTGGCTCGGAAGCCGGGTCGCATCGGGGGGTTTCCCCTGCCGGCTGGGGGCGGGGTGTTGCTGGCGGGAGTCACCGGGCCGGTGTCCCTACCCCGGCCCTGGCCTCCTCCTCCCCGGGGGCGATGGGGCCCTTGGGCAGTTCTGTGTGCTTCGCTGGGTCCGTTTCGGCCAACTCGGGTGCTTTCCCATCGGTCAGCTTCGGCGGCGAGTTGCCGAGGTTCCGTTAGTTTACTGTCCAGGAGGTGCTGCCTGAGTTCGATGAAGCAGTTGTTAGAAAGGTGCTCCCACACAACAAGGTCAAAGAGCTGTTCGTAGGTGGTCACGTTGCTGCCCTTGATCCACCCCTCGAAGGCCCGGCTAAAGAAGTTCACGTATTCCACCCAAGTTTTACCCGGGATCCGTTTGCAGTCGCGGAACCGCTGGCGGTACATCTCGGGTGTGAGTCCGTATCGAGTGAGGAGGGCGGCCTTCATGTGGTCGTAGGATGTCATCAGATGGTCCGGGAGTTGCAGCAGGGCGTCTCGCCCTTCGTTGACAAACCTCCCCCATAACCCGGCTCCCCAGTCGCTTCGGGGAATCCGGTGGGAGGTCATGGCTACTTCGTACGCTTTGAACCATTGCTGGATGTCATCGTTCTTGTAGTACTCTCTGACGACATCTTTGGGTATGTGGACCTTGGGGTCTGTAGGGGCAGGAGTGTTCGTGCGCTCGGGGACCCCGAGTTCCTTGTTCTGCTTCCGAATCTCTAGTTCTTTGAGGTTGCGCTCATGTTCGTAGGTTAGCTTCTTCTCTTCTAGCTCTCTCTGTCTTTGTTTCTCTTCTCGCTCCTCTCGGAGCCGTAAGTGTTCCAACGTTATTTTTTGTTCCGCCAATTTGAGCTCTCCATCTAAGCGAAGTCGTGCCAGTTCTAATTCATGGAGCCTGCTTTTTTCTCGTTCCCGGACCTCTTCTGGGGAGAGACCCGATCTTCTTTCTTCCGTCGGCGTGGGGCTTGTTTCGGGTGTCTCGTGGCTTTGTGTTTGGGGTACGGTCGTACCCGTCTCCGCCCAAGATTCCAGGGCTCGTTTGCAGTCCTCTTTCGTGCTCAGTCCTGTGGTTGAAATGCCTAATTCCGTGCAAAATTGTTTCAGTTCTCTGTGGTTGTATTCTTCCAGCTTTTCCATCTGGAATTTTTCTGTTGCTCCGCTCTCTTTTGTTGTCATGGTGGTTGTGTGTCGTGGGGCGAGTGACCCTCTGTACGGTTATGCGTAGGTTCGGATCGCGCCGCTGGCCACCAATGTTAGACGGGGACCCAGAGGGTCGGCCGAATACTGGGGGAGAGGCCTCCGATGAGGGCCGTCTCCGGCGATCGTACAGACAAGTCACTTCCCTCCCCACAGATAGACACCACACCAGGATGAGATCAACACTCTTTATATAGGGTTCTTGCGGCAAGGTTATCAGCGGTACAGGAGATTCAGGACTCAAGGGTCCTCTCAATTCTAGTCTCTGTAGGGAAAGGGGTAGCGGGACAGTCTTGGTACCGGGTCGGTACAGAGGGTGGTAAGAGTGAAGCTCACAATCCTCGAGCTTAGGAGTCTGCAAGGTTGGGCCACGGCAGCGCCAGCCGGCTAAGATGAAGGTCGACAACGAAGGGGCCGCGGCAGCGCCAGCAGGCCAAGGTGATGGTTCAAGTACAGAGGGCCGCGGCAGCGCCAGCAGGCTAAGGCGATGGTTCAATGGGCAGAGGGCCGCGGCAGCGCCAGCAGGCCAAGGTGGTAGTCCACGTTGCAGAGGGCCGCGGCAGCGCCAGCAGGCCAAGGTGGTAGTTCACGTTGCAGAGGGCCGCGGCAGCGCCAGCAGGCCAAGATGATGGTTTCACGAGGGTAGGCCGCAGCAGCGCCAGCAGGCCAAGACGAAGTGTTCACAGGGCAGGGCTGCGGCAGCGCCAGCAGTCCGTCAAGGATGAGTTCTTCTCGGTGTCTCTCGACTCCAGGATACAACTGCCCTCCTGGTCTGGGGCTGCCCCAGTTATAGGTCTGGATCCCTTTGATGTCCGGACCCTCGCGCCTGGAGGTCGGGAGGTCCGGAATGAGGGGGTCCCGACACCCAGCAGGGGGTTGGAGCCAGCGCCCAGGGAGGCCGGGGGTGATCGACACCCGGCGGAGGAGAGCCGTTGACGCCTTCTTCTTCCATTGACCTGCCAAGTGGTCTCTTTACCTCCCGTGCGGAGGTTGGTGCCGCGATGTCGGGGCCGGGCCAGGCCCAGGGTTGGGGTTGAGTCGAGGCCATGCGGCCTCGTGCTGTAGTGTCCACAGATGGCGGCTGGGCCGGGGCCATGGTGCTGACGGGGACCAGGGCCAGCCGGTATGGGAGGGTTCAGGAGCTGGCGTCCCGTTGTGGATGGGTTGTGGGTTGCCTCGGGGGGATGCCGGGGTGGCTCTTGCTGGGTATTCAGGGAGAGCCGGGGTCCGGGCCCCGTTGTGCGGAGGGAGGACGGCCCAGCCACGCGGCCTGTCCAACACAGTCCCTCTCAACTACTCTATTAAATTGTAATTTAATGTTACTCGATTGCTCCTGCAACCAGCAGGCAGCGGCGGGATCCGAACCCCTGCCGATATAGCAACTTGAGCCGTAATCCAGCGCCTCAGACCGCTCGGCCACGCTACCCTGCCCCCTTAAAGCGCCAGGTCGGCCATGCTGTCCTGGCCCTTATAAACGTCGAGATTACACAAGGTAGCGAGTTCCTAACTAAAAGGGGGGCGCCGCGTTTAAATAAGGTACTATTTTGTGCAGCACGCCTACGGCTCAAGAGAGATAAAAGCTGTCTCAATTAGTTCCTAAATGGCCGACTACCCTTGTGTAGAACTTTAAATTCGAAATCCGAGGATGAGAGCTACCGCTATTTAAGACTTGCTGTGTGTGTAGGCTGTAGCGCGGCGGCCTCCTGTATGCCAAGCGCGGTTCCAAAATCTGCCCAGGTCTGCCACGTGGCCGAAGCCCCACGGCCTGGCCGCGGCCTTACATCCACCGCTCGTTGCGCCCTGCATCCCCCCACCTAACGCCCACCTCCCCTATTGCTGCCCCTCTTTCCCCCGACACCACATAGAACCGCACACGGACCTTTAGCCCCCCCCGTGATCGAAGTCACGGGGCCCCGTACAACTTGGGTTTTGCCCAAGGACAGGGCCCAGGGGGAGGCCAGCAAGTGTCCGCTTACCTCAAACCGACGCTCGACGACCGGAGGGGAGAACAAAGGGGGGTCTAGCGTCTGGCGGTGAGAGGGGCTCCTGAATCCGGGGCTGCTGCGGGGAGCAGCCAAAAGGGACGTCTAGGTCCGAAGGGGGGGCAGCAGCAAAGAGAGCGCGTGAAAGGAGGGGCAACCCTTAAGAACCCCCCGTTAGCCCCACCCTTCGCCCCGTCCCCTTAGTGCAGCACCGCCCTGTAACCCCCCCCACCCCCCCTCCCGAGGGATGGGCCACCCTGCTGCCCTCGGACCTCCTAAGGGGCCTGCCCCCCTACGGGGTCCCCTGCAGGGACCACGGGCATCCTGCACATGTCTCAGAGGCTGCTTCCCCCAGTTCACCCATTCATCTTCAGATATTAAACCACTTGCAACTCATGTGCTAAACTGTGGGTGAAGACAGTGGGAAGGCACGCGGTTAAGGGAATGTGAGGATACTTGAGTGTGGCCACGTTTGCACAGGGGCAGCTTCTTTTTTTGAATATTCAGCTCAGTGTTTATGCTTGCCACCTCAACAGTGTGACTCAGCATCACATTGTTTCACTGAAAAACAGATTAGGGATTTGTTATGAGTTTAGAGGTTTGACCTCTGAAGGACCGCAGCCGAGACCGCAAGAAGACTGCGGCACTGGCAGACCACTTTCTGCTATATTACGAGTTGACTGCCTGTCCACGGTGTGTCTGCGGCTGTCTTGCAGCAATGGTGAATGTATTTCCATATCTATCATTGCATGTTTCGAATGCACACATATGCATGATACACATGGAAAAAACACCACCTACCCCTTGATGGAGTCTGACCCTTATGTAGGCAGTATGGGCAATGGGTATATAGTATAAAGAGCCTTCCCCCAACCGCGGTCCCAGCAGTCGATGATGTGCTGGCAGTGCCGCAGTCCAGCAGCGGTCTCTGCACGGGCAACAATCCTAACTTGTAATACGGCCGACGGATAGCAGATCTCGCCGCTGTTGTACCGTCACCTCCAGTGAAGTGGTCCACCGACCAAAATTGTAATAAGCCCTACATCCTTAAGAGTCTATTTTTTGTTCAGATTTCTTTATCTGTTGTATGGATTTTATTAGGCCTAAGTAAAACAGCATGTTGCCAACCAAGGTGCTCTATAGCCCCATTATTAAAGGCTGTTTGGTGTAATCTGATATGTGTTCAGGATTGTCTTTAGCATCTACGTGCATTGGTTTTTTGTTTTATCACAAAATTCAGTTGTTGCTGATGGATTTTTTTACTTTAAAGTATATATGTGCATTAAAAACAATAAGGGAAAATCCTGCATTTATAATAAAATTCCAACTAATGACAGTGGTCACTACTTTATATTGCAAAGTCATCTAAAAATGTAGGGCCTCATTTATGAGGCCATACCGGCACTATTGCGCCACCGGAATGTCACTTTTTGACGTTCCGGTGGCTCAATGGGCCACAGGCATATTTATAAGTCCACGTAACGCCATCTTACGTGGCTTTTCATAGCCTTATAAATATGTGCCACTTTCACACAGAAAACTGCATGAAAGGGGCGTTCCAAAAGCTTACACCCCCTTCCTGCACAAAAATATTAATCTCACAACACAGGCTCCTTTGCACCATGGTGCAAAGGTGCCTGCATTGGCGCACAGTAGTCCATTGTACACCAGCGCAGGGGAAAACGACAGGAATGAGCCGTATCTCATAGATAGGGCGCATTCCTGCCCTTTTGTTTTGCCATAGGGCAGCACAGCAGCAAGGCCTACTGCGCTGTCCTACTGCAAAAAAAACCCTAGGCCCGTAGTCGGGCAAGCATGGATTTCCTGAATCAGACTGCAAGACCCACTGTATACTAATTGAATAGCTATTCAATCCCTGGTGACATAGCATCCAGGATAATATACTGCATCGCTAAACACCTATAAGG
Organism: Lissotriton helveticus; assembly: GCF_964261635.1. Lineage (NCBI taxonomy): Eukaryota > Metazoa > Chordata > Amphibia > Caudata > Salamandridae > Lissotriton > Lissotriton helveticus. The sequence continues at coordinate 961,606,783 of NC_136068.1, read as the reverse complement.
TCTCAAAGGTCACTGCACTGTAAACCAAAACACATAGGTAAAATACATTTTCCTTTACAATGCCAATAGCTCTAACTCTCGCAAATGCAAGACCTGTTGCATTTCAAATGCTTGTTCTTGCTTTCTCTCTTTCAGCCTCAATATCATTGCTTCTGAAGTTCTCCTTTCAGCCCATCTCCATTATCTTTCCTCTCTTCTTGCTCCCCCTTAATTGTTTTCTCCTATCACAACTCGTCCCTTCTCCCTCCTTTGATCCCCTGCCCTTGAACACCTTTTACTCCCCTTTGCCCTTCTCTCCCATCATTTCATTTTTTCCGTATACATCCCTCCCTGTTCTCTCAGCTCGTTCTACCCGTTGTCTATTTCCTCTACTCATCTTCCTTCCTAGTTTGTCTTCTCTCTTCTAGTATATTTTGTCACTCATTTTGCTATCACATCCTTGCCTCTTACCGGCTCTTTCATCCCTGTCATGCCTCCATTTCTCTCTTTCAGCTCCCTCTAACATTGTGCCCACCTCTTGGTGATTCCTGTACATACAAGTTGCGCCTGAATTGTAGTGGGCTGTGCTGTGTGTTGCAGCAACCAGTGCATGTCTTTTGAGAGCCAGGGGGGTAGCTACCATTGGTGCAGCAGGTGCAGTGCACCAGGGTTCAGAGCACTGAGGAGCCCATTGAGCAATGATATTTGCTGCATTTTACTACCCCAACAACAATGAAAAGAGCAATTTTCCTTGTTTACACCAGGGCCCACACATTCTTGCTATGCTACTGTTTAGATCCACAAATGAAGTACAGGAAGAACACCATTTGGAAAGAAAGTGTGGGCAAATAAACTGTCATTTCTGTTAGAAAAAGGAGCGAGTTTCGATTTTAAAAACTGCTTGTTATTTCTTATTAGAGAATCGCAGTTGAGCGCAATAGCACATTCCTGTGTCATCGGGCCAGATGTACTACGGATTTTTGTATGCGCAAATGGGTTTTAGACCCGTTTGTGCATGCAAAAATCCTGTCAGCTATGTACTAACCCTATTTTGCGAGTCACTAATAATTTGTGGCTTGCAAAATATTGCTTACCGACTCACTATTAGGAAGGAAGGGGCGGTCGCAAAACACTCGCAGTTTACCACACTTCTCAGAAGGGTGCTAAAGCACACGCAAACGGGAAGGGGTCCCCAGGGGACCCCTTTGGGAATGCATGCGCAACATTTATTACGGGCAGGTAGTGTGGTCCCAGGGACCACTGCCTGCCCTTAAAGAGAGAAAACGAAAAGTTACTTTTTTTTTTAAATACATCCCGTTTTCCTTTAAGGAAAACGGGCTGCATTTAAAAAAATTAAATAAAAAAAATAACACTGCTTTATTTAAAAGCAGTCCCAGACATGGAGGTCTGCTGACCCCAGCAGTCCACCATCCCTGGGAGTGCCCACCATTCCGAATGGGGTCGCAAATTGCGCCAGCCTCATTAATATTTATGAGGCATGCAATTTGCAAACCCATTGGGAATTGCAAACAGTGTCTCAGACACTGTTGTACATTGGAAATTGCGACTCGCAATTTACAATGGTCGTACATCTGGCCCATTGTGCGTTGCGCACTGCGAGTTTGTAGCCGTCCGGATATATGTTGAGTCAACAAGCTACCCTTGAAGGTGGCAATGAAGTCTCATGGGGAGGAGTCCCTGCTGGACCCCTCAGGGTAGATCCAGTAGCGGCTCCTCGAGGCAGTGGGGCGGGACGGGGGTGGGACAGGGTAGGGGGTAGTAAACTCCGGCATACTGCCAAACGGGATAAGTAAAGAAATAAATAAATAAAACTAATTAGATTGTGCACGCTGCAACCCCAAATGGCGATGCAGCGCGCGCGATGTAATTTGTTTTATTTATTTCTTTACTTACCTCATTTCGGCGGTATGCCGGAGTTTACTACCCCCAACCCTGCCCCTGTCATGTCCCACCGCCCCCAGCACTCCCTCGAGTAGCTGCTTCTGGGCAGATCTCTGCTACTAGTATCCTACCATGTTTCAAGGTACAGCGCATAAAACATGAACATAAGAATCGAAACAAATTCAATAAAGGCGCCAATAAAAATATGCAGCGTGTTACTAAGACAGACGCACTTATAAACGCAGCACTTCTCTCTGCCAGCGCTACTGCAAGTTTCGCGCCACGCAGGTCCGTTTTAGGACGGCCCATAAATTATCACAGGGAAATAAAAATGCGTTAATGGAGATAGCGAGGCCCTTAACGACTTGCCTGCATTTACTCACAATTAAATCATCATTTGCTGCTGGTTTGTATTTCATCGCAAATGGGGAGATGAAAGGAGGGGGCGCAGGGGCGGAGGCGGTGGGAGGAGGGAGTGGGGAGTGAATTAGGTTTCCAAGCTGCCTAAGTCTGGAATTAGATGCTTTAGCTTAGTTAACTGTAAGAACATTGCCTTTTTCATTAACAAGTTCATTAAATACATTTAAGCATCACATTTACGTGCTTCTGCCCTAAAAGAAAGCACGTTTTAATGATCAGTTAAAGAGCGCCATTTGACTCCAGACTCCGGAATGCAATCCCTTCATTTTTGAAAATAAAAGAATAGCCATCATTTTTGTAAAGTCTGTTTATTTTCAAGTATTTATTGTAAAGTAGAGTCTCATAAAATGATACGTTTTTAATTCAAGGGCTGGGAAGTTTTAAGTCTTTTCCTTGTACGTCGGTAAAGAAAAGCTATTCTGTAGGCGTCACCTACATAAAGTTTTTGCTGTATGGTAAGAACTATTGTCATTACATTCCACACACACAACACAATACACAGCGCACAACAAATGTACATATAAACAGGGCACAAGTTCGGGCTACACGCGGGTGGACGGTGTCCACCACTATTTTCATAGGGTGATTTTGGCAGGGTGAACTCCGTCCACCCTGCCAAGAATTGGCACCCCACTGAATAAGGTGCTGAACTGTAATTTCCAAACACAGGGACAGTTTCAGAAGCGCCTGCTTTCCATCTGCAACAAGCAACAAAGTCCAGGCGAACAGGGTTTTCTTATTTTAGACTCCAGCTGGGCCCATATCAAAGGCTGAATTTGAGGGGTCATCAGGCCTCCTTTTGTTCGAGTTGAGTCTCTTGGATGTGAACAGGCTTGAGCCTACTACACCTGATGCAAATGAAGCGGAGGGGAAACACATTACACACACTTAGGAGAGGCAGGGGCATATTCTCAAGAACGTGTGATAACCATCGCAAAAGTAACAACGCAACTGCCAACAACGCAGTCTATCACAGGAAAATTACGCAGTGTTAATTAAGCATTCTCAACACGGCAGCCCCATGCAATAGTCTGCAGATAATGCATCAACTGTCCGCGTTAAAATCAAAGCCACACCGCAAAAAATGCAAAACACAAATGCAAAAAAAGCTGCGATGAGGCCAATTGCGATACAAAAATCAGCAAAAACCAGCACCAGGCCTGCAGTTCACACGCGTCAGGTGGGAAAAAAGTCGAAAAAAAACCTGACAAACAAATGCCAAAGAACCGTGAAGCACAATGGATGTTCCCGGAGCAAGGCAGGGGCATATTCTCAAGAACGTGTGATAACCATCGCAAAAGTAACAACGCAACTGCCAACAACGCAGTCTATCACAGGAAAATTACGCAGTGTTAATTAAGCATTCTCAACACGGCAGCCCCATGCAATAGTCTGCAGATAATGCATCAACTGTCCGCGTTAAAATCAAAGCCACACCGCAAAAAATGCAAAACACAAATGCAAAAAAAGCTGCGATGAGGCCAATTGCGATACAAAAATCAGCAAAAACCAGCACCAGGCCTGCAGTTCACACGCGTCAGGTGGGAAAAAAGTCGAAAAAAAACCTGACAAACAAATGCCAAAGAACCGTGAAGCACAATGGATGTTCCCGGAGCAAGTACGGAGGAGAACCAGAATCTCACAAGTCCACCGGAGGACCTGCCTGGGACCATAGGGTCAGGGAAGGCCAAGGAGAAGAAGAGTAGGAAGAAGTGCTTCAGTCCGCAGGAAAACTGGATCCTGATAATGGAATTGGTCGAACACCATCAACAACTGTTTGTCACCTCCACTGTGTCATTGGCAACCAAAAATGGACTATGGCAGTCCATCATGGAAAAGGTGAATGCAGTGGGAGTGCTGAAGTGGACAATGGAAGAGGTCAAGGGGCACTGGAATGACGTCAAGCGCAAAACCAAGCTGAAACTCACTAAAAACCGGAAGGCAGCATTGCAGACTGAAGGTGGGAGTCCTGCGCCACAGGAGGAGCTGGACGAGATGGAGGAAATGGTGTCCACAGTCATCAGTGGGGAGACGGTGGCTGGAGTCGGGGCACCGGAGACTGCTCAACATGACCGGACACAACAGCAGCAGGGTGAGTAACAACCAGGGACTCGGGGGAGGGGTGAGTAGGGCACAATGGCACACATACACAATTGAGCTGAGCACATCTGCGGACAAACCATGCCCCAGCCCCTAACTCCCACCAAGAGACCAATGTACCCAAGTATGCAACATCTCATCACTGTATAAGCACAGAAGGCAAAGGCACATTGCATGAAAGGGATAAGGGGCAGCAAAATCAGAGCTGCAGGGGCGACTCTCCCAAAATGCAGCACACACACATAACATGCAGAGCACATCAACACTGACACCAATATAGCACAAACTGCAAAACATCCACAACAGAACCCAGGACACAACTGGTGCCGACTGGATGTAGACACTAGCCAATCACAATTGGCATTGCAGGGAAACATGAGTTGACAATGTACAAGTACAAACACACACACGTCTGTTGTCGAAATGTCCACTGTCCTCAATCAAATAGGCAGCTCCTCTCAAACAGCCACGATGTACACAGTCATGCAGTCTGTATGTAAACATGAACAATGCGACAACATACATGTGAACACATTGTTAAACTGCATCTCCCCTTCACATTGCAGAGGGACAATGAACACCTCCTGCAGAGCAGCCCAACCCTCTCTTCTCTGACGACGAAGAGGACCACCGCAGCTTCAACACCCTCCAAGAGTTCATTGACAGCTTCCGCAGCCCACCTCCAGGAGCAGGGCAGCCCAGCTGCAACGAGGACACCCCACCCCCTGCACAGACCACACAGCAGGCAGCACCCACCACCACGGCTGCCTCCCAGGACCCCCACAAAGAACAAATGGCCTTCCAACGCTGTATGTTGGGATGCCAGGAGCAGCTGGCTACACAGGTGTGGTGGGCTTCGACCGCATGGCAGACAAGCTAGATGTCATACGTGGGTCCCTAAAGGATACTCACAGTCCGCTCCATGCCCTCCAATGGACCATGGCTGACATCGCTGGAGCCCTGACTCAGAGACTAGAAGAATTGTCCAGTCAGATTGGCTGTAGCGATGTCACCCGGGAGTTGGGGCACATGCGGAGGTTAATTGAGACTATGGAGCGGGCCAATCGGGAAAGAGTGGCTGCCATGGCTGCACACCAGCAAGTGGTAGCTGGGTTCCTCAATGACCTCAAAACCATCCTCATGCCATTGCTGCCACAATTGAGTAAACAAACAAAATGGCCGGACAGCCTATGTAAAAATATCGATACACGACCTGGTACCATAAATTACCCAGGGGAACAGACGTATGTCTGAAATTACTTTTTTATTTTATAAAGTTTTTGGAAAAAAAAAAAATTTTTTTTTTAAAGCGTCAAATGACACAGCAAAACATTCAACAAATGACATCAACAATACATTACATAAATAAACACAAATAAATGGAATTTTCAATCAATGAGATCCAAAAAACAACATTTCTTGGACGGACAACTGTAATATGCCTACAAGTGAGTAGTCTATGAGGCACCAATCCTAGATATAAAACAAACAAGTGGTCTAGCAGTATGAAACACTGGCCTACTTGTTTAGCGTCTGCAAGAAAAAACCAAGTGCATTTCTACATCAAGTGCTAGAGCAATAGGAATAGCATGGAAGCCAATTCACGATTTAACATGCATAAGTTCATTCCTATTGCGCCTTCCGACATTGGTATCTTGCAGGAAAAAAACGTCGACGCGTTTCGAACCCGAGTGTGTTTAAAGGGTTCTCATCAGGACATGGATTGGGGGGTCGTTGTCCCTACAAAATAATTACAAACATTGTATCAGAGAAAGACTGATCCAAACGTACTTCTCGCAGAGACTCACACATGTAAAAATTTGGGGTACCTTAGTGACTGGGCAGTTGAATCAATTCCCTGCAATCAGAATAAGGTATAGATCTACATTAAAATCATGCCTCGACAGTGTCTCTATATTAAGCGGGTGGACTGCCGCATCCAAAACGTACCTTAGTGATGCGCCCAAAGCGGTCACTGGGAGGGGTGCCGGTACACATGAATTATACACATTTCCGGTCGAAACGAGCTGGAAAAACGGGGAATTCATGTCAGTGAACCGCATCAGTTACGTGGATATGGTGAAAAAAGGTTCATATTAAATCAAGTCATACCTTCAAATAACGGGCATGAGTCCCTCCATAAGCGCTCGAAAAAGCGGCGGCTGCCGCCTGCACTCGTGCGCTGTTGAGATAGAGAACGGGCGTTTTAGTAAAACGTTCCAATTCCATTTCTTTCTAGTCTGAGGGAATACGAATAACATTGTATATGAACTTACTTCTCTCTCGTGGTTCAAGAACGTGGAAACTAGGCACCCAACTCCGAGTTCACCAACCATTAGTGGCTGAAGGGGGCGTGTCTAATGGTATTTATCCCCGCGCTCAGCGCGGTGCATCGTGGGAGATGTAGTTCTCACAGCATCTCGCATCAGTGGCAAGGAAGTTTAGAGAGATAGAGATGTAGTTCTCACAGCATCTCGCATCAGTGGCAAAGAAGTTTAGAGAGATAGAGGAGGCATTGATAGATCAATTAGCGCGTTGGTCCAGCAGCTAAAGGATCTTTTTTCTGATCCACAAAAACGATGTGGTCTTCCATCGTTACACGATCAGTAACGGGTAGCAGCAAAAACAAGTGGCAAACAGGTACAACATTATAGGTTACTGAATTCATTCAAGTCATTTAATCCCTCCATAGCAGTGTTGAACTTCAGGATAAGGTATGCCTCCTTTTGTGCCAACCGTACATCAGGGTCGCCACCCGCTCCTGGGGTATTTTTTATGCTTGCAAGAATAGTCCATTTCAGGTCATTGACCGAGTGTGCCTTCTTCAGAAAGTGGGACACCAGTGGGGCTGTCAGTACTTTGTTATTTATTCGCGATCTATGTTGAATTATGCGCTGACGCACTTCCTGGGTGGTTTTGCCAATGTAGACCTTGGCGCAAGGGCATGTGATGCCATAGACTGCATACTTGGTCTTACAATTCGTAAAGTCTTGATGTCGCCAATGCTTTTTTCCATCCGTGAAGAGGCTGCCTTCAATCGTTAGGCTACATACTGAACATGTACCGCACTTATGATGTCCTTTCACTGGTCCCATGTTGAAGAGTGTGCTCTGTGTTTCCTTTTTCGGAATGCTTCGAGTAGGGGCAATTTGTTGACCAATACTCCTGTTTTTCTTCAACGCAAACAGTGGTTTGCCAATCTCAGGGATGATTTCCTCGACGAGGTGCCAATTGCTCCGTATGATCTTTTGTACCGGATTTGTATGTGGTCCAAACGTGGAAACACAAACCATCCTGTCCAGGTTTGGTTTGGCCCTCTTCTGCAGCAGCTGTTCTCGAGGAGTCCATCTGGCTCTTTTCATCGAGTGTTTGAGCAATTTGGCTGGGTATCCTCTCTCCTTCAGCTTAGTCGTCAAGGCCTCACCATGTATCATGAAGTCTTCTGTAGAAGAACAGTTCCTTCTAACCCTTAGGTACTGCCCATAGGGTAGATTGTTTCGCAAACTTTTTGGATGATAGCTGTTGTAGTGAAGGCAATTGTTTTTATCCGTTTTTTTCTTGAACAGGGTTGACTTGAGACCTTCGGGCGTGGATTTGATCTCGACATCCAAGAATGGCATGGTTTTACAATCATACGACAAGCTGAATTTAATATCTGGACTTCGATCGTTTAGCCAGCCATGGAATTCTTCCAGGGATTGTGGTGTACCATTCCAGATGCACCACACGTCATCTATATACCTCAGCCATTGCCCAATATGGGCTCTGTACGGATTGTTGTTAAACACGTACTTTTCCTCGTACTGGGCCATAAACAGTATGGCCATTTCTGGTGCAAAGGGACAGCCCATCGCCGATCCCTTGATTTGTAGAAACATCTCATCTTCAAATACGAAAAAGTTCTTTTTTAGAGCCAGAGCTGCCAACTTCACAATCAAATCGGTCGGGACTCTATGTGGACGGGGTCTGGATTCCAGATACATTTCAATCACGTCGACTCCATCCTGCTGTGGAATTTGGGTATAAAGTGACGAGACGTCCATTGTGGCTAACAGTTGTATATTCGGGTCAAATTGCAATCCTTCTGTCTTATTTATGAAGTCCATTGTATCACGTAGATACGATTTCACCTCAGTGACGAATTCTTTCAGAAACACATCTACAAACTTGTAGATGGGCTCCAGCACTGAGTCGCACCCAGATACTATAGGTCGTCCTGGGGGTATGTTGGGATCTTTGTGCACTTTTGGAAGGAAGTACAGATGTGGAGTTCGAGGGAATCGTTTGACTAGATATTCAGCTTCTTTTGGACCTAAAATTCCACTCTCTCTTGCCTCTTTCACCAATCGTGAAATTTCATGGGTGATTTCCGACGTTGGATCCTGTGTGATACGCCGATACCAGTTTGTGTTATACACATGGCTTCTTCCTTCGGCCCTGTACATATCTTTGGACCATAGGACCACCGCCCCTCCTTTGTCCGCCGGTCGGATTACCGCCTCTGGTTGACTTCTTAGTGCGGCAATGGCTTGTCTTTGGTCATTTGATAAGTTTCTTGGGATGAATTGTCTCTTCTTTTCTAAGACATTCAAAGACGAAAGCACCTTTTGTTCGAAGGTGATGATGTTTTTAGCCATGTTGTTGTTTGGGGGACAAAAGGATGATTTGTTTCGCAGGCCGGAAGCTTCCATCTGTGGTTGGTCGGTAGAGTCTCTAAAGAACCATCTAAGCCGGATCTTTCTAAAGAATTCAATTATTTCCAATTTCACTTTAGTGAAGTCAATCCGTGTGTCTGGCACGAATGAAAGGCCCAATTGAAGCAGTTCTTCCTCCGCTTTAGTCAATATTTTAGTCGAGATGTTGATAATTGAGGAATCTTTTTTTACGACTTGTAGTTTCGCTTCCGCGTGGACATTTCCCATTCTGGTTGTTTGAATTTTGCCCGCTGTTGCTGTTGACCTTGCCCTAAAAAAGGACGTTTCTGTTGGTTTCTATTTGATGTTCCTTCCCCTGAGTCTGATTCAGTAGATGTCCCTGAAGAAGAGGTTTCAGAAAAAGTAAGAAATCTTTTTTTGGATCTACCTTGAAAGGTATTGAGATACCGAGTGGAGTCGGAGCGGGTATAACAATCTTCTTTCAGATACGGATAAACCGTTTCCAAATTGAAGGTTTTTTTGTCCTTTTCAAATTTCGTTGTCTTGAAATTGATAGTGTTGTCCTTGAATGTTGTTATTTCCTTCTCTATTTTTTCTAGGAGAAGTTTCGCTTCCGATTCAGTGTGGTTATCTTTTATATTCTGCAATTGCGCCTCGATTTCTTCTATCTCTTTCTGACAGATTCTATGCGCCGTCTCCACTGTGTGGACCATGAGGTCCCTGCTACATTTGGTGCTAATGCAGCTGAAACCCTTCTTATACACTGGATCGTCAGTGAAAATGACGGGCACGTTTTTTACCTGCAGACCCCATGGAATTGTTCCGGCTCTTAAATTTGCAAGTAGAAATTGACCATGCAGTTCTGTTCTGATGTGCTTTTTTTGTAACCTTAGAAGTTTGTCTGCCACGTTTTGCTGCTTTGCCGTACCGCTCAGTGTGAGCGATGTGAATAGAGTTGAGTCTGCGAGAAGCTTTTCGATGTGCTCTTCACTGAATGACAATGTGTCTTTTTCAGCCATATTATTTATCCAGGAGACTGGATCCTACTAATGCGGGTACTTTCTAACAATGTAACTTGACTGAAAGCCTTACGGGTAGTGACCCGTTCTTTAGCAAAAGGGACTGGGAAGACTTGGGTCCTGTCACCGTCCGGCCTGGACCACTCTTAATTGAGTAAACAAACAAAATGGCCGGACAGCCTATGTAAAAATATCGATACACGACCTGGCACCATAAATTACCCAGGGGAACAGACGTATGTCTGAAATAACTTTTTTATTTTATAAAGTTTTTTGAAAATTTTTTTTTTTTTAAAGCGTCAAAAGACACAGCAAAACATTCAACAAATTACATCAACAATACATTACATAAATAAACACAAATAAATGGAATTTTCAATCAATGAGATCCAAAAAACAACATTTCCTGGACGGACAACTGTAATATGCCTACAAGTGAGTAGTCTATGAGGCACCAATCCTAGATATAAAACAAACAAGTGGTCTAGCAGTATGAAACACTGGCCTACTTGTTTAGCGTCTGCAAGAAAAAACCAAGTGCATTTCTACATCAAGTGCTAGAGCAATAGGAATAGCATGGAAGCCAATTCACGATTTAACATGCATAAGTTCATTCCTATTGCGCCTTCCGACATTGGTATCTTGCAGGAAAAAAACGTCGACGCGTTTCGAACCCGAGTGTGTTTAAAGGGTTCTCATCAGGACATGGATTGGGGGGTCGTTGTCCCTACAAAATAATTACAAACATTGTATCAGAGAAAGACTGATCCAAACGTACTTCTCGCAGAGACTCACACATGTAAAAATTTGGGGTACCTTAGTGACTGGGCAGTTGAATCAATTCCCTGCAATCAGAATAAGGTATAGATCTACATTAAAATCATGCCTCGACAGTGTCTCTATATTAAGCGGGTGGACTGCCGCATCCAAAACGTACCTTAGTGATGCGCCCAAAGCGGTCACTGGGAGGGGTGCCGGTACACATGAATTATACACATTTCCGGTCGAAACGAGCTGGAAAAACGGGGAATTCATGTCAGTGAACCGCATCAGTTACGTGGATATGGTGAAAAAAGGTTCATATTAAATCAAGTCATACCTTCAAATAACGGGCATGAGTCCCTCCATAAGCGCTCGAAAAAGCGGCGGCTGCCGCCTGCACTCGTGCGCTGTTGAGATAGAGAACGGGCGTTTTAGTAAAACGTTCCAATTCCATTTCTTTCTAGTCTGAGGGAATACGAATAACATTGTATATGAACTTACTTCTCTCTCGTGGTTCAAGAACGTGGAAACTAGGCACCCAACTCCGAGTTCACCAACCATTAGTGGCGGAAGGGGGCGTGTCTAATGGTATTTATCCCCGCGCTCAGCGCGGTGCATCGTGGGAGATGTAGTTCTCACAGCATCTCGCATCAGTGGCAAGGAAGTTTAGAGAGATAGAGATGTAGTTCTCACAGCATCTCGCATCAGTGGCAAAGAAGTTTAGAGAGATAGAGGAGGCATTGATAGATCAATTAGCGCGTTGGTCCAGCAGCTAAAGGATCTTTTTTCTGATCCACAAAAACGATGTGGTCTTCCATCGTTACACGATCAGTAACGGGTAGCAGCAAAAACAAGTGGCAAACAGGTACAACATTATAGGTTACTGAATTCATTCAAGTCATTTAATCCCTCCATAGCAGTGTTGAACTTCAGGATAAGGTACGCCTCCTTTTGTGCCAACCGTACATCAGGGTCGCCATCGCTGGAGCCCTTACTCAGAGACTAGAAGAATTGTCCAGTCAGATTGGCTGTAGCGATGTCACCCGGGAGTTGGGGCACATGCGGAGGTTAATTGAGACTATGGAGCGGGCCAATCGGGAAAGAGTGGCTGCCATGGCTGCACACCAGCAAGTGGTAGCTGGGTTCCTCAATGACCTCAAAACCATCCTCATGCCATTGCTGCCACAAGCCATGGGGCTGATGCATGCTGCTGCTACCACTTCATCCACATCTCCACCCCCTGAAGTGTCAGTGCCACGCAGTGCGGCAGACATTCCACCTCCGGCCCCTGAGGTGTCACTGCCACACAGTGCTAGAGAAAGGCCAGCACCACCCACACATGAGGCACATGGAACAGCAGAGGATGAAGATGCAGAGGAAACCGCCTTCGTGGTATGAAGGACGCAGTAGCATTCCTCTCCGCCATATGGCCTGTTTCTGTTTGGTTCTGCTCTCTGCATCATCACCTTCCACTGTCCCCCTATGCACCCAGCGACACTCATCTCCGGCCCCTGAGGTGTCACTGCCACGCAGTGTTAGAGAAAGGCCAGCACCACCCACACGTGAGGCACATGGAACAGCAGAGGATGAAGATGCGGAGGAAACCGCCTTCATGGTATGAAGGACGCAGTAGCATTCATCTCCGCCATATGGCCTGTTTCTGCTTGGTTCTGCTCTCTGCATCATCACCTTCCACTGTCCCCCGATGCACCCAGCGACACTCATCTTGGACCTCGACATGGACTGCCATATACTGTGTGTTCGCCAATGACACAGCACTCAGACGGTGGACTGAACACTTCCTCTTCCTTTGGACTTGTCATTCCCTGAAGGACTCTGGCTGGCTCTCCAGGAGCCAACATTGTTAAGTGGGGTCTGCATGGCCCTGTACTGCTCCAGATGCAACACTACACTGAATGTGCATTAAACATTCCGAATCACACAGATGTGTTGTGTCTATGGTCTTACAAGTGTGGTAGTACGGATGAATGTAGGGTCAGTGAATCCCTCTTACGTCCATGTGGCTCGTGTCCTTGGACTTGGGTCACAGCGTGACACATTGCCAAATGTTACCTGGTGGCGCCGACGCAACAACAGGGACACACGCATTTGTTACCTCCTTGTCCAGCCCCGTACCAAACAATGCCCAGAGCCCTGGGGTCATTGGTCACACCCTTACGCTGGACTGGCATATGCCAGGCCATCCCACTACGCTTACGCACACAGGGGGGGACAGCAATGCTACATGTGCCAGGACTTCCCTGTAGTGATCTGCTGACCACAGGTCTAGTTGTCAGCATGCCACAGCCACTCCCTCACGGCTGGTTTACACCCACACCACACCCATCCAGCACACACGTCACAGGACATGTGACCCTGCCAATAAAAAGGGCTGGGCGCACGTGCTCGATGCTATTTCCAACCTCTCTCAAGGTGTATTCGTGTGGTGTGCAAGTAGGCATGGGGGCCCAGGGGCCTGCAACATCACATTCCGCCAGCCCGGAGGTGACATGATAGTGTCCGCATCACGAAACCCAATCATAGAGGGTCCATGACTTGTGGGGCACATACTTGGTGGCACCGGATACACTGAGGCCGGCACAGGCACGGGATGGTGACTTTTGGTGCACTGAGGTAGGGGCACCTTAAGTGCTGAGCGGGTGTGCAGCCTGTGATGATGCCCCATCCCGGCGGTCCAGACAGCTCAGGTTTTGTGTGCCCTGCTGGTCTGCAGTGTAGGCCTGAGCCAGCGGGCAGCGCGGCCTACCGCCACATGGCGTCACCTTATAGATCACAGAGTTATTGGCACCTATAAGGCTGAGTGGGTGTGCAGCCTGAGATTATGCGGGATGCACTGGTATGTCCTCTGCCATGGTGAAATCAAGACCCAGAATCAAAATTGAGACCTGGTGGCCTGTGGAGCGGGGCTTCATGATGTGGAGGGTACCATGTCCGCGGCCCCAGGCTTGTTGCTTGCATGGCACGTTGTCGTGTATTTCTATAGGTTCTGAATCGATCCCCCTATTCCTGACCCTATTCTGGTTAAACTAACTATCAAGTTAACTAACAGTCAGCCCATGAGGCAAGAAAACCCCCATGATGCAGATACCGTTATCTGACGCAGTCACACTACGGCACAGGAACGTGTTATCTGATTAGGTCATAACGCTTGAGATCTAATTAGACAAGCGACATTCCTCCAGCCCCTGATAAGGCATACGACGTTCTCATAACAAATCAAACCTATGACAACCTGGATAATCCGTGCGGCCATTGTTTTGATTTCACAGAGAACTTTTGCAAAAGAATGTGCTAACGAGCAAGTCGTATGACATCTTTATTGACGTACCTATGTCCATCCTTACGTCAATCTCGGCACCTTTAAGGTATAAATATTGCCGATCTTGCCCTATGCAAACACACGCGTGGTGACAAGACGGAGCAGCCATACTTGCCGAAGCCGAGAGCAGAAGCAGACCCCGCTGGCAGCAGCCCCGCCTTCCTGACGCGCTGAGAGACGTGCTGCTATCTCAAGCCGAGAGACCCAGCACCGGCGCTTTCGGGCAGCCCTCGCAGGCAGCCTGGAATATCGAGAGCAGAGAAAGAGATACCATTCCTCATCCATCCTAAATTCCAGGTACAGAACTGAATAACCCCTCACAGAGAATTCTTTAGTTATTCACTTGGCAAAAACAAACTTAACTTAAACTGTAACTTTCTATTCCCGCCCACGCATTAGACTTAGGTCAGGTACACGGGGTAGGCGTATTTAGAAACACCAGTTGAGTACGTTTAGTCAAATGTATATGTGTATGTAAATATATTTTAATCATTTTAAACATCATATGGCTCAGAAACCATATCAATGTTTTTACAGTATTATTTTATACTATTGCTTCTAATGTATGCACTTTACTTAACTATAAGTATTGCAATAATATCGATCCATTTCTCTTGTACGAGAAAAGAGACTGATCAATAAATAACACCTTTTTATTGAACACGCCCGTCTCTTCCTTTTCTCTACAATCTGATGAGACTAAGAATGCACGTACTGACTGAGTAAAATAATTGCCTTGTGCTCACACGACTCTCGAGATTGACTCTTGATTAGGGGAGAGCAAAGTTGTCATGTTCTATGGTTATCAGAAACTAAATCCCTTCTTGTCTAATCAGGGAAGTTAATCCTTCCTTGAACATTCGAGAAAGTTTCTAGCGAACTCTGAGCTTAGCTGGCAAACCCAAAAATTAAGTCTAGTATCGACAGTAGTAGACCTAGTTAACGTCTGGCCTAGGCCTTTAATGCTGTAGGTACTATTATAAAGGGCGATAAAACTAACGTAAGACATTTAGAGTAACTCAGTCGTGCTTTCTCACTCAGACCCCTTTTCCCATTATACTCCAAAGACGTCTGGAGTGGGTGAAAGGTTATATCCTCCAAAACCTCGCAGGAGGGAACTCCTATGTATGGTTCTTGGTATAGTCAACGTTGAAGGATAAACAGTTCCAAAATATTGTGCATCTAATCTCTGTTTCCATAAAGAAACCTGATCTGCAAACAAACATAATACCATCCTGTCTGTAAAATGGCAGACAGTGATGAAGAAAGAGAGGCAGTTAGATTAGCAACTGAACTCGCAGATGCTGATGCTACCATGCAAGCAGCAGACGCGGATATAATACTCATTCCGGTCATTAAAAGGAGATCTATAACCTTAAAACTTATAGAAAATGGACTGACACCTAGAGGTGGCACAGTCATATTCGTAATCGAGGCACACGAATATCGGCAGACAGAGGTATACTATTCATGGATACATTTTCCAGCAGCAAATGCTGTAACAAAGTACTTCCACTATTACAAAGTAGAGGAACCTCCTGAAACGTACACTCCTTTCGAGGAGGTGGAAGTACCACTCAAATTCCAAGAGCATTTGCTCTTATTTGATGGCGCCCTAAAACATAACAATCACATTACAAGGCTCGGTCCTTTAGGAAGACCAGGAGCAACGTGGCCGGTCTTAGCCGGATACACACCACATCCAGACATCGAAAGAATGCCTGCAGCAGAGCTGTTAATACAGCTAAAACAACTACTAAAAATTCATAGACAATTAGTTCAGTATGTAATGCGGACTTCAACAATTCAGCCAGCGATTAAACTTCCACAGCTGACCCCTCACCAGGGGAACACAAATAAAATTACACCACAGAACATCCAATCCTGCCTAGGTAAAGTTCCAGCTAAACGGGAACAAATACCATTCTGGTTGGCACAGAAAATCACCCAAATAGAGGCGGTGTTTCCTGACACCACCCCGCTGGAAAAACACAGGATTCTGACTATATGTCTCCCAATGGGAATCGCACCACACATTGAGGACTGTGACACTTGGGGTACAGTCTTTGCTTCCATCTACACAAAAACGCACGGTGTTCCATCCATTTCGGTAATACCAGATGTGCTAAAACAAATTCAAGATGAATACGGTCCAGAACCTGCTTTAACTCTTGGTATGAAATTACTAAAAGACTTCAAGCAGGTCTCGGCTATATTATTAGCCAACATAAAAGGTGAAGCAGCAAACGTGGCGATCCGCCAGAGGTTAAAAGAGACAGATATAGCAGACCAACCAGCTGAAATTGCCAGAATCATAGAAAAATCCTATGAAGAACTAGGCAGAGATAGTCTAGGTGGAATACCAGTAAAACCGCAACTGACTACAAGTCCAGAAAAAATATTTTTTAATAATAATAATTCACCAAAAAAGAACTGGGATGGAAACAAACAATCCAATCCTAAAGAAAAGAAATTCCAGTCCCGAGGAAGGTCTCCTAGGCGAAGAGAAAAATCTCCAAACCGAAGACAGAGGTCACCGCAGAGTGACCCCTCTGGGAATAGATATAACCTTAGAAATAGGGATAATATTAAAAAACCTGATAGATATCAAGACATTGATACACGTCCCTCTGAATCTTTTCAGAATTCCTCGCAGAAATCGGAAAGAAGAGGACGATCAGAAGAGCACGCCAAGTCCAAAGACAAGGAACCTGCTCAGCTAAAAAAGAAATTACAATTTCCAAAAAAGAAGGTAGCCAGTATCAAGGTAGTTAACAATGCCGAGAATACTGAGGACACAACTGAAAAACGGAGAGTGGGCTCAGACAATGCTAGACAGCGCAGCAGAGGTGAGCATAGCTCGCAAAGTCCTTATGAATCATCTGGAGACAGTGGACACGAATGAATACCTTCAAGTGGAAACTGCAGACACCAGAGTTAGCAAGCCCCACAAGATATACGAGATAACATTACGTATAGAGGGAGATAAGACTAGGAAAATAAGGGGACTATTTTGGGATCACCTCTCAAAGGGTTATGATATCCTTCTAGCTGAAAAAGACTGGCCACCAGAGTTTGTCAGGGAGTGCCCTCATGGCGAAGAAGTAATTATGCCTGCCTTCTCGAATCAAATACCGATTCATAAAAAATACACACTTGCTAGAAAGTGGGCAGTGGCCTTAGCACCTGCTTTATATAAAAATCATGTAGGATGGGATGAGGATTCTCCTCCTCACAAAATCCAGTTAAAATCACAACCAACTGCACAAAGGCAGTACCCAATTAAGCAAGAAGCTAAAAAACAAGTAAATGAAATACTAGATCAGCTAGAATACCAGGGGGTGATTGAAACTTGCACCTCACAAATGAACAATCCTTTGTTTCCGGTCTCCAAACCAGACAATTCATATCGTCTAGTTTTGGATTACCGACACCTTAACACATGTTGCAAAACCTTTGCAGTGCAAAACTCACACAGTGCTGCACTAATGAATAACATAGTGCGCAAAAAATACAAAACAACCTTGGACATCTCCAATGGATTCTTTTGTCAAAACATAGCACCAGAGAGCAGATATTTAACTGCATTCTCAGTAAATGGCACTCAAAAACAATTCTGTCGGTTAGCCCAGGGGTACAAGAACAGCCCGGGGGTATTCTCAGCGAGAGTAACAGAATTACTACAACTATATGATGATGAAGCATTATCTTATGTTGATGACATTTACCTAACAGATGATGACTTGGAGACTCACTTGAAAAGAGTGAACACCATAATACTTGGGTTCGCTGCAGAGGGTTACAAATTTAACTTCAAAAAGTCCAGAATTGCCCATCTGACAGTCCTGTTCTTAGGATATGAGTTATCAAGTGAAGGTAAAAGCCTGGCAGACAATTTCCTAGAGAAATGTGCCGTAATCCAAGCTCCTAAAACACTAAAAAACCTACAGTCAATTCTAGGCTTCCTAAATTTCGGAAGAACATACATTGCAAATTACGCAGAAAGGGTCAAACCCCTTTATGATCTAATTAAACCAGACTTTAAAAAATCCAATTGGACTCAAACACACACAGAAATTTTGAGATCCTTACAAACAGACATGCTAATTAAAACAAAATTAGAAACCCGTGATAACACACCCAATCTTGTGATTCGAGTCATCCCAGGGAGATGCGGATTCACATACCTGACCTCTAATGAGGGAGAAAAGGTACCAATTGCATTCAAATCACACATGTACACAGAAGCTGAACAGAAATTCAGTAATACAGAAAAAATCATTTGTGCAGTTCAAACCGCAATAGCTAGAGAAAAAGACATAGCTGACGGTAGACATATCACAGTCAGAACAGCAGAATCAGCCTTTGAGGCACTAACAGCACCGTGTAATTTACCAACAACAACATTGAATCCGGAATGGATACAATGGGTGAATTCAATCACAATGGACAAAGTATACTACTTCTTTGATCCAGAACTAGAAGAATTAAAAAATCTAAAATATGAAAAGACGTATCCTCTGCCAATCGACATTCTGCCTCTACGACATTACGCCTGTGTAATCTATACAGACGGACATGCTCAACCCTCCGTTTGGGGAGAACAAGCATACAACCCCACATGTGAGATTACAAAAGAAGTGTGGCGCGGAGGTAAACTAAGACCTCTATTAACAAAATCACACTCAGTAGAAACTAATTCAGAACAACAAACTGAAATAATAGCATTGAAAATGGCGCTAGATAATGCGGATCGCGAATTCCCGACACTTATAGTGTCAGATTCATATTACTGCGTCAAAGCATATAACAAGGATTTGCAGACATGGATTCAGAACGGTTACAAAGATGACACAGATGCACCAATAAAGCAGAGACTGCTCTGGGAACAAATAGCTCTTTTACAAAAAGAACTACCAAAGACTCACGTGACACACTCACTGAGTCATCAACGTGATGGCGTTCACGTTGTGGGGAATTCATTGGCTGAAACAGCCGCAGCGGCAGCCACTAAATCGGCTCCCGTAGATCGAAAAAAGCGTACATTAAAATATATTGACGGTGAAACATTGCTGGCGGTGAAAACGTCATCAAAAGGTGACTGCTCAGCTTTACCGATCAACTATCCACTCAATTATACATACATAATCGATGCAAACTCCGTCCCTTTTGCTCGAATCCCTGGAGTGGGGGATAGAGTGATTCCAAACATGGACAGGAGAAACTTGTTAATCGCAGACGCACACATGGGCGAGGGTCTCAGACACCTTAAATTAAAAGATTCTCTGGAAGAATTACAATCACGGTACTGGTGGCCAGGCATGAGCCTGCACTACACCATGTTTGTAAAAAACTGCCCAAACTGCAACAGAGATCGCAGTGGGGAGAGAAGCAGTTTAATACCTCGTCGTATCAAGGCAGATAATATTACCAGCAAAAAGAATGGCTTGCGATTAACATATACAGGCTAGTTTCCACTTATAATGTAGATCACCAGCACTCGGCTGACGTCCGGACTATTATACAAGATTTGCGAGTCTAAATGGCATATACGCTAAGAGCATGCTACGTTCGACCATTGTTTTCACTCAGGCAATCCAGCCTGGGGGGGAAACATGGCCAAATGAGCACAGCCCAGCGGGAATCTTCTCACTTCCTTCCTGAGGGTACAGGATGGTGTAAAGAAAAAACCAAGGCAGAAAGCAATCTATAATGGAAAGGATATTAGGTTCGGGAGCTGGGTGGGTCAAACATCTAATAAGTGTCCAACGTAGTCTAAATAACTTGCCAAGAAATTCTCTGAAGGGATTCAGTCCGTACGAATTATTATTCGGAACTAGGATGTTGATCTCTGACCTTGATAGTCAGACTTCAGTGGTAATAGAAAAAACCTTTGATGTCAAAGACCGTTTGGCTATTTTGCAGGACTTAAACAAAACAAGAAAAGACCTGAGCAACATACAGTTGAAACAACAGCCAACAACCACTGAAGAATCACCACCTGTCCCAACAAGACCTGTCTGGATTCCAAAAGTCGGCGATCTAGTCAGGGAGAAGATCGCGGTAAAGAAGGAATTTGGGCCTTCTTACAGAAAAGCAGTTCCTGTCTTGTCTGTCAACGGGACAAGATCAGTTGTACTACCGCCACTTGCTGGAAAAGGGCCTATAAAGACGAGATCAGGCAAGCTAAGAGGGCCTACTTTACGGATCGTATTGAGAAGGCTAAGAACTCCTCAAAAGAACTTTTTGATACTGTCACCAGTCTGGCCTCTTCTAAGGCTGTGATGGTCCCGCCTAATCTAGAACTCTGTGAGTCCTTAGCAAAGTTCTTTCAGAATAAAGTTCAGGTGATATTTACCTCTCTTGAACCTCAGGTGGCTCAGAGCCTCCATGACACTTCCCATAGGAACTCCCATGCGGGATCCACGGGGGCTACTTTCTCAACCTTTAACCCTGTGGAGGCAGAGGAAGTAGCAAAACTGTTGCTAGCCACCAAATCTGGTTCACCTTACGATCCTTGCCCCACTTCTATTGCTAAACTGGCGGTTGGCCCTATTGCGAACCAACTGGCAGGGATTTTCAACTTAATGTTTGAAAAAGGCAATTTCCCTACGATCTGGAAACGGGCCTCAATCAGCCCGCTCCTCAAAAAACCCTCCCTTGATATTGCGGACCCCAACAGCTATAGACCAATATCCAGGTTGCCACTGCCTGCGAAATTGGTTGAGAAAATTATGAACTCCCAACTCTGTTCTTTCCTGCGCAATTCTAAAGGTCTAGACTCAGCACAACATGGTTTTAGAGAGGGTCACAGCACTGAGACGGCTCTGATTAAGTCCACAGAGGAGATCCGGAAGGTGCTTGACGAAGGGGGCCAGGCAGTGCTGATTCTTTTAGACCTATCAGCAGCCTTCGATACCGTCCACCATGCATTGCTACTAGATCGGTTGGAGGGCTGCGGGGTTCGCGGCCAAGCACTCAAGCTCCTGGAGGCCTTTTTAACTGAGCGGGTACAAGTGGTGGCCATGGGGGAGTATGAATCAAGACCTTTCGAGCTCCCGGGGGGGGTCCCGCAGGGATCCTCCCTAAGCCCCACTTTATTCAACATCTACGTAGCCGCTCTTGCCCCTGTAATCAGATCCTTCGGGTTCGAGTTAACATCATACGCCGATGACACCCAGATTGTGGTCTCGGTGCTCCCGGGGACTGAGAGGGAGGTGGCAGGCAGGTTTCAGGATTGCATGTCGGCAGTCAGCTCTTGGATGGCAAAAAGCTGTTTAAAACTGAACTCATCAAAGACTGAGGTGATCATTTTTGGCCCAAGTACCAATCTTTGGAGCCCTAACTGGTGGCCCACTGATATGGGGGCCCCTCCTATCCCTGTTACAAAGGTGAAGAATTTGGGGGTCGTTATTGATAACCTTCTCACCTTCAAACCCCAAGTCAATGCGCTGAGTTCCTCAGTACATTACATTCTGAGAATTATCAGAAAGGTTCTACCGTACCTTCCTGAGGGCTGTAGAAAGACGGTGGTGACAGCCCTCGTCCTATCACGCATTGACTATTGTAATAGTCTTTTTCTCGAGGCACAACAGGGAGGGCTCAACAAGCTTCAAGTTTTACAAAATGCGGCTGCCCGCTTGATTGGGGGTTTGCCCAAGTTTTCCTCAGTCTCTAAGGAGTTGGATAAACTGCACTGGCTTCCGGTACGGAAACGAATTAGGTTCAAGGCCCTTTGTATTGTCTTTAAGGCACTGCATGGCCTTGGCCCAGTGTTCCTTCAAGATCTTTTTCAGTGGTATAGACCAGGTAGACAACTGAGGTCGGCCAGTCTGGGGCTAGTTAAAACCACCCGAATCAAGAGGGCACGCTGGGGTGGAAGGAGCTTTGTCAGGGGAGCTGCGATGACGTGGAACTCCCTCCCTCTCTCCCTCAAACTTAATACAAATCTCCTGGCATTCAGGAAGGATCTAAAAACATGGCTTTTCTCTCAATAAGTACCTAGACTTTCGCTTCTCTGGAACTATCACTTCAGCGCCAGGACGCCGACTGGTATCAGTGCGCTCTATAAGTGTAAAAAATAAATAAATAAAATAAATATCCATCGACCTGGTAAAACCACAACATGTGGCCGATAACAAACAGTAGGCCAAGTGGACTCCCAATAAGTAGCAGAACACCAAGGTTTGCTACCAGTACAGAGGTCCTAACAAAGAGGCTCATCACATTCGAAACGCCTACAGAAGAACAACAAAGACTATGCAACAATGCAATAGAACTCAGACCTCTGAAAACCCAAATAAAGACATTTAGCAGAGACACACCAATCTATACTGAAGTACCAAGTGAAAATGCAAGAAACAAAAATCCTGAACCAATTGGAACAATTGACAGAACTGCATCTGGTTACTTCATCAACTTCGATGATTCCTCTGACGGCTTCAGTGAATCAAAGACACAGCCATCATCAAAATCCTTTAAAGACAAAGCGAAGGAACTTTTGAAACAACTGAAAGAAACATATCTGATTTCTCCATGGATTGAATTTTGGGTGGGTTTTGGTGCATTTATCCTCATACTTTGGCTCATCATGGTATTTACTTTGGGACGCTTCATTGAGGGAAAATATGCTAAAATGGACACAGCAAGTCAGAACATCAACTTGGTCCTCAAACCACACACATCTTCACACGTCGAGAAAAGAGAACTCTCTTCAGAACTTTCTTCAGCCAACTTCACAGCCAATCCTATACCTGGTGGGGTAGCCTGGGACAACACTGACTATGAAATTTATGGTCCGGTCGAGATCCTGAAATATCCACACCAAATCAAGATCTCTTTGAGTGACTTTGCAAAACCAAACTCATTTGCTGATGATTGGGACTTCGAGAGTATTAACAACATGATGTCTGACTTAGTAATGACTGCTAAATTTACAAAACATGATTATTTGCAAGGTTCTACAAATTATGATAGTATGTATTGCTATAACCATTATGGTAACCATTTTTTGCATAAATCGGCACAACCTAGAAATGTTTTAAATTATAATCAATGGGAACATTGTGCTACACCTCCAAAAGGGAGCTCTAGAACTGTTTATGACAAATATTCATATTTCTCAGGTTTTAACATAAGTAATGCTGAAACATTTTATTTTAAATTGTCAAACAAGACAGGGATGAAAACCATGATAACCAACACAAAATTGATATATTCAGATTTGTTCTTTGAAAAAATGAATACTTTTGGATTTGATTATTGGGACAAAAATGTTGATTTGAAAAGTGTTTGGGGTACAAAAGAATGGCAAGTACAGGGTATAGAAGCTTTGTTTAGAGCCTGCATGATCCCAGAACAAATGATATTTTTAAATGACACTGTTCAACAAACCACCTGTCTTGGCCTAGCCAAAATCAAAGATTTAAATAAACCGTCTATTCCAAAGCCAACAATGTTTAGCAATAGCTCTGATACAGATGAAGAGATAGACGTAAACCATATATTAAACCAAAACAGAACACATCCTGATTGGAAACAATGGTTGATCTGGCCCACAGATACAAATAACTGTCAAGATAGATTCCTGAATAAAACACAGGGTTTCAAAATGACCAGGCCAGACCCTAGATATCCCCAAAGACATCACCCAGGGATAATAACAACCTACAGTGTGGGCAAATTATGCCTTCAATGGCTACAGATTTCCACACTGCCTGAAATTAAGCAACACCTAACTTTACTTACTGATGGTGCTGACTTGCATGATTTCATACTGGGACCACGCAAACAGCGTCAAAAGCGTTTCATAGCAGCCTCTGTATATGCAGCATACAATGAGGCATGGAAGGTTACTCAAATTGAGACAGCAGAAAGAATACGGGAAATTGACCGTATTTATTTGGAAAAATCACTATCTGTAGTGGACAATGGGTTAATGACTCTGTCCTCCAGAATTTTTTCATTGGACAGCATTGTGTCTTCAGCAATCGATATATTATCGCAAGACTTACTGTTATTACAACATGGACAGTCACAATTGCGTTCTATAGTACAGCTTGGCTGGACGTTACAAAATCTGCGTTCAGGCTATGTGCCTTGGCGTTTAATCAACACAACGTCACTATTCCAAATCTTTAACCTTACTGATAGACAAATCGGTATGGCGCAAAGGGGTGCTGATTATACAATCTTGAGCATTGAAAAACTAGAAAGATTACCGTTGACAATGTCAGAACGACCTGTCAGTGAATGGATAATCCACGGAATCATAAATATTCCAATCTCAACCTTCAGGTTTCAATACTGCCAAAAATATATACAGGCTGGCATGTACGAGAAATTGGGAAAGGGGTACCTTAAAACAACTTGGAACCTGCCCTATTCACATGCATGTGTCAGTAATAAAGGACAGAAAGTGTTTCTTAGTGGCAACAATTGTGCTATGTCACTAAGCGGCACGCTTCTGTGTAACGGAATTAGTTTGCATGGAGCCTGTGAAGGGAATTCATAAAACCTTTCATGTCACCAGCAAGGCGCACCTGCAACTGAAATAGAACCATTCTTTCAAAGACTCTATAATGGGAGTTACATTCTTATTGTAGACCGCAGATGTTGCAGTCTTATGCCCGGGACTCCTTATCTAGTAACTACAACAGCGAAGGTCAAGTGCTGTGGATGCTCTTTATACCCCAGCTCCTTTCCAGACAGGGAGGCAAGGGCATGGCCCAGTTTGAAAATTACTTCTATTCGAATAGATACTTTAAGCAGAATGAAAACAGTGCTTCTTCAGACGCCTACAAGGCTCACGTCATCAAAAGAAACGTATGATCTACAAGTCGCAAGGACGACTGCAGAGATACATACATTATTATCAACTAATTCCCCCGTACATTTCGCGGAAATCCTGAGCGAAATCTTAAATATTTCTGATACCAATGGGATCTCAGGGGTATTTAAGAAAGTATTTTCGATGGCATTAACACCATTCAAAGCCATACTGGGTATTTTTCCAGATTTCGTCCATTCGATTTTTGGCGGACTTCCCCTGATCCTGGGACTAATTGCAGGAATCCTATTCCTAGTCCTTATTTTTCGTTATGGCAACCCATGTCACAGATCAAACTCTCGCGACAATGGAAGATACGATCCTAGCCATTGGATACCGGGACCGGATATCAAAAATCCTGGGACTCTCCCGGCTTAGAGACCTGAACATGACTTGGTTTCTATCATTTCGACCAATGTGGCAAAGGTGTGTTTTACCTGTACTAAGGTGTCTGCTATGCGGAGAAGAATGCGTGTTAGACACCTGTCTGACGCTACAATCGGATGCGCCAGTGGATGCAGATACACTGTTGGTTCCTACCAAGGTTCACGCTTTGTGCTGCCCTCAAAGGCTGCCAATCCTGATGACGGCATTCCTGGAATCTTCACCACTTTGATTGAAGAGTAGTGAAGTTCAAGATGAAAGCAGCATCGAACAGGTACGACCTTCTGTCAGTGATGCGAATCAGAATGTCAATGGAGACAATCATGCGCATGAATGCATGGTTACACCTATTCCCGACTTAGTGGAACTTTCCCATGAAGCTGTTGACAGTTTTTTCGAAAGCCTGAATGATATGATGTTCTCTCCAGAACAGAAATAGAGACTTTTGAGTAAACTCGCACACGGCGTTCCCTGAATTCGGCCTTCAACTTTTAAAAATAAAGTCACATGAACAATTTCACTCCAGTTCACGGACAGCAATTTTTTCAGCATGCCCCTTAAAATATTTTTCTACATATTTTTTCCCGGGACACTGATCTTCTGCTTAAAGTAAGAAACTATTCCTAGAGAACTAAAATTTCTATTTTTAGATACTTTATATAGACTTTAGCTGCCCGCTGGTAGGTTCACAAATATTTTATTATGTGATGAAATGGTCTCGAACTTCCTTTCTGTATAGCCATATTGAGAGCCATTTCATGTGTATTTCTCATATACCAATAAGCAATAATGCATACAAATGCGTGTTTACTTTTGCATTTAATTCATAGCTTAAGTGCATACAATATATATGACTGCAATTTTTCAGTATATTTGAAAATTTCGAAATGCATTTATGTATTTTGGGGTGGTAAGGTATACACTATACTCTATAGTATGTTGTACTATGTTATACTATGCATAGATTAGTAGATATGACCATAGTTAGCGTGGAGTGGGTGTCGTGTATTTCTATAGGTTCTGAATCGATCCCCCTATTCCTGACCCTATTCTGGTTAAACTAACTATCAAGTTAACTAACAGTCAGCCCATGAGGCAAGAAAACCCCCATGATGCAGATACCGTTATCTGACGCAGTCACACTACGGCACAGGAACGTGTTATCTGATTAGGTCATAACGCTTGAGATCTAATTAGACAAGCGACATTCCTCCAGCCCCTGATAAGGCATACGACGTTCTCATAACAAATCAAACCTATGACAACCTGGATAATCCGTGCGGCCATTGTTTTGATTTCACAGAGAACTTTTGCAAAAGAATGTGCTAACGCGCAAGTCGTATGACATCTTTATTGACGTACCTATGTCCATCCTTACGTCAATCTCGGCACCTTTAAGGTATAAATATTGCCGATCTTGCCCTATGCAAACACACGCGTGGTGACAAGACGGAGCAGCCATACTTGCCGAAGCCGAGAGCAGAAGCAGACCCCGCTGGCAGCAGCCCCGCCTTCCTGACGCGCTGAGAGACGCGCTGCTATCTCAAGCCGAGAGACCCAGCACCGGCGCTTTCGGGCAGCCCTCGCAGGCAGCCTGGAATATCGAGAGCAGAGAAAGAGATACCATTCCTCATCCATCCTAAATTCCAGGTACAGAACCGAATAACCCCTCACAGAGAATTCTTTAGTTATTCACTTGGCAAAAACAAACTTAACTTAAACTGTAACTTTCTATTCCCGCCCACGCATTAGACTTAGGTCAGGTACACGGGGTAGGCGTATTTAGAAACACCAGTTGAGTACGTTTAGTCAAATGTATATGTGTATGTAAATATATTTTAATCATTTTAAACATCATATGGCTCAGAAACCATATCAATGTTTTTACAGTATTATTTTATACTATTGCTTCTAATGTATGCACTTTACTTAACTATAAGTATTGCAATAATATCGATCCATTTCTCTTGTACGAGAAAAGAGACTGATCAATAAATAACACCTTTTTATTGAACACGCCCGTCTCTTCCTTTTCTCTACAATCTGATGAGACTAAGAATGCATGTACTGACTGAGTAAAATAATTGCCTTGTGCTCACACGACTCTCGAGATTGACTCTTGATTAGGGGAGAGCAAAGTTGTCATGTTCTATGGTTGTCAGAAACTAAATCCCTTCTTGTCTAATCAGGGAAGTTAATCCTTCCTTGAACATTCGAGAAAGTTTCTAGCGAACTCTGAGCTTAGCTGGCAAACCCAAAAATTAAGTCTAGTATCGACAGTAGTAGACCTAGTTAACGTCTGGCCTAGGCCTTTACTGCTGTAGGTACTATTCCAATGCGCAGAGCCTATTGGGAAGATAGGAACTACACTACAACGTGGTGGTCCCTCTTTTCTACACGCCGGTGGCGGAAGGTGAGCATTGATGCCTGGGTATGCAGGGGTGGGCATGCACCGCTGGCAGCGGGAGGGGCTGGGGTGCATCTGCCTGGGTGCGCAGGGGTGGACATGCACCGCTGGGCGGTGGGAGGGGCTGGGGTGCAGCTGCCTGGATGCGCAGGGATGATGTTGTGTGCAATTGTATGTACTATGCCATTCATGTATCTGGACTCTGTTTCAGATGACGGGTCTGTCTCAGATGTGAGACCTGGTAAACTGCGCTAGATACTGGCACGTGGTTGGAGACACACCGGTAGCAGCAGGTGAGCAGTGTGGTCTGGGTGGGCAGTGTCGGCTCTCTCTCTCCCTGTCCGTCTCTTCTGTTATCTATGTATCTCTCCCCTCTCTGTCTGTCTGTCTGTCTATCTCTCTCTCCCTCTCTCTGTCCGTCTATCTCTCTCTCCCCTCTCTGTCCGTCTATCTCTCCCTCCCGCTCTCGGTCTGTATATCTCTCTCTCTCCCTCTCTGTATGTCTATCTCTCCCACCCTCTCTTTCTCTCTCTCCTTCGCTCTCTCTCTATCCTTTGATGTGCGCAAGACACACCGTCTCATCATGATTTTTGTCTTGCAGGCTGTGACCTAAGGATTGTCCCGAGGGGAGCCGCCACATGTCTTCATTTCTGTTCTGTGTTTAGTTGCATACATTTTCATTTGTTGATTCGAAGGTGAATGTGTGAAGCTCATTTTTGTAACGATTCATGCGTGTCACCAGATGTGATTGTGCGACATCAGGCGGATTACTTGGTACATGATTCTGTGTAGTTGATGTGGCATGTCTTTAGCGGGGGGTGCCCGTGGAGGGGGGGTATTAGGGGTGGTGGCGGTGGCTGTTGTGGTTCTGTTGGGGCTCCGAGCTGCATAATCAGTGGCTCCATGGCATCTGTTGCCCTTCAGGTGTGGCTGTGGGCTGGGCTCCCTTTGGTGTGTGCAGGCTGTGGTCTGACTTTACACCAGGTCAGAGCAGGCGTTAGTTTCCTGCTGCTAACGTGCCTTATTGCATGTTTTGTGGTCTGTTAGATCTGGAGGTCTCTCAAGTTGGCAATGGTATTCACCTTTGTCCAAATAGGGACCCTTACTTCAAAGTCAGGATAAGGGGTTTACACACCTTAATAACCCCTGCTCACCCCCTTGGTAGCTTGGCACGAGCAGGCAGGCTTATCTCAGAGGCAGTGTGTTAAGCATTTGTGAATATACACAGTAAAACAGTGAAAACACTACAGATGGACACAACTCAGGTTTTATAAAAATAAGTATTCTTTATATAGACTTATCACAAGACCACAAACGACAAAAAATCCACAAGACTACACTTAAAATTGCTTAAAGATGATAAAACGTTGCTTAGTTCAAGTTGATGATACATGCGACAAAGTTCTCAACAAAGTATCTGGATGCGTAACGCAAAGTAAATAAAAGGCTCGCAGAAGGGGAGATGCGTCGGTTCCGTGATCCGGTGGAGATGGTGCGTCGTGCCTCAATGCTTGCGCAGAGTAGGGGATGTGTCATGATCCTTACCGGTGCGGAGGTGATGCGTAGATTCTCGGCCTGCGGGCTCGTTGCGGTGCGCAAGATGGCGCCGTGATGCGATGCGATGATCCGGTTGCGATGCGAGAAGATGGCACCCTTAATGCGGCGATGTGTAGATGCCCTGGCAGCCTTGTGATGACTCTGTACTTTGGAGCCGCGACAGGCCATGCAACACGCTTATCCGGTGATCCAATGGCGACTCTCTCGATGGAGTCACTCTTCTCCCGTGATGCGAGAGCAGGCAGCTTCGATGAACACACGCTTCCAGGGAGATGCGGCAAAGGCTCACTTCTCTGGCGATGCGAACATTTCAGCTGCAGCGGCGACACGATTCCTCTCGATGCGTCGCGCTTCCAGCTCCCAGCGACACGCAAATGTCTGGAGTTGAGAATTCCCAGCAAGGAAATTCAGAGGGGAGCTGGAGATGAAGTCTTTTGTCCCTGAGACTTCAGTAGGAGGCAAGCACAGTTCAAGCCCTTGGAGAATATTCTGTAAATGATGAAAGTCCTTAAAAAGTTCCTTCTCCTTTCCTTGGCAATGAAGCAACCACTGCAGGCCAACCCAGCAAACAGCACACTGGCAGAGGTGC
The DNA here is from genome assembly GCF_964261635.1 of Lissotriton helveticus. Classification (NCBI taxonomy): domain Eukaryota; kingdom Metazoa; phylum Chordata; class Amphibia; order Caudata; family Salamandridae; genus Lissotriton; species Lissotriton helveticus. The sequence goes on along the minus strand of NC_136068.1, from coordinate 961,576,841 downwards.
AGTAAAACTCATGCAGCTTCCTTGGTTCTTCTCCTTGGCAAAAGGTTTCTTGTTCCAGAAGTGATCTAATTTCTTGGGATGAGGGTTCCAATATTTATACCCCAAAATCCTTTTTTCTCTGAAGGCAGATAGGCCTCTGACTAGTCCAAACCAGTTCCTGAGCACTTTGTTTACATGACTCTCTTCTTCCTTTCACTGTGCAGGGCAGAGACATCAGCCACCCCACAGGAGGTGGAACCAGCACAGGGGAGGGAAGATACAGCTCTGGAGCACTTCGTTGACAAGATTTCTTCTCTCTTTTCACAGTGCAGGGCAGAGACATCAGACAAGCCACAGGAGGTGGAGCCAGCATTGTAGAGGGAAGGCCCAGTCCTATTCAAGTCCTAGGTGCAACTCCTCCCTCCCATCTAGATGCAGATCTCTCTATTCACCACTGGGCTGCCCCAGCCTGTCTCCTGGAATCCCCCGGCCCTGTCACTCACAAACCCAGACAAGGAATACACAACCTAGCAGAGGCAAGCCTGGACAGTTAGGTAAGAAAATACCTACTTTCTAAAAGTGGTATTTTCAAACACAGAATATTAAAACCAACTTTACTAAAAAATGTATTTTATCATTCTGAGTTCAAGCATACTAAATTCGGATTTCTTTCATGTTCCCTGAGTCAATTAGGATTATGAGAATGTCATAATCTAACTGCCCATTCTAGCCTATGGAGAACAGTTAGCCTTGAATAGTGAAAAACGAAAATGGCTGTAATTCACTATTAGGACATGCTACACACATCAGAGCATGTTCTACCTTATACTTACAATGCACCCTGCCATTGGGCCTACTATAGGGGTGTCTAATATGAAGCAAAGGGAAGGTTTAGGGACTGGCAAGTGGGTGCACTTGGCCAAGTCGACATGGCAGTGCTAGACGGCACACAGGCCTTGCACTGGCAGGGCTGAGACACACTTTACAAGCTGCTTCTGTGGGTGGCACAACCAGTGCTGCAAGCCCACCAGCAGCATTTGATTTACAAGCCATGGGCACCCATGGTGCACTGTACTAGGCTCTGAAAAGTAAAGCAAATAACCCAATCATGGAATCACCAATCAGTACATCAATTTAACATAGGCAGCACTTGCACTGTGGCACTGATTAGCAGTGGCACAGTGCCCAAAGCATAAAACCAGGAAAAACATATCAAAACAGAGGAGGCAATCGTCAAAAAGTAAAGGAAGACGCACGCCAATGATGCCAGGTCTAACATGGTCGTATCGCCGATCTGGCTGGTCGTTGAGAATGTTGCGGAGTGGTGTTGTTGCGGCTTTTTGCTCGGGAACGCCTACTCTGAATCTCATTAGCGATAGGTGCGGGGGTCATCTGAGGCGATGTTTTTGGCGGCTGCTATCGCAGGTAAACTGGTGCTATGGGCTGTTGGTACCAGCTTGTGAAAGGGGTGATACGTTTATCGCAACTTTGGCTGCGATAAAGTGCGGTTAACTCGGCAATAGATCCTTGAGAATATGCCCGCTGCTGTTTACTTTGTTCAGTCCCGGTGTATCAAGTTCTAAAGAAAAATCCAGTCCATGAACTAATGATGGATCTAAGGAAAACATTAGATGTATGGCAGAATGCAGGCTTAATAACCTAAGATGAGAGAAACTTCCTGATGGTGGAAAACCCGATTGTTCCAACAATATACTTTCTTCCGAAAGTACATAAGACACTAAACAAACCACGGGGCACCCAAATATATTTAGCTGAGGAAGCCTATATGAAAACATTTCTACGTATGTAGACTTCTTCCTGGTATCAATTGTCCCCACTTTAAGCTCATACATTTTCTCCGCACACTAATGGATACACAATGGCATCCGAGTCAGATTGGCTCGGGGCTTTCCTGAATAACACCATTGGTCGATCACCTATGAGATTGACAATATCTTGTTCCTTTTTCAAGACATTCCAGTATTTTGAGAGTATAGGATAAACAATTAAATGTGAGTCAACCTACGTAGTGTATATATTAGAGTGCTACTGCGGAAAAAGGTACATCGGAAGCACGACTTGCTCCCTAGAAAAGCGTATATTGGAACATACAAGAGACATGCAAAATCAAGATCACACTTACGCAATGGCCAAACATCTGAGCATTCTTGAGGGAAAATCCTGGCTGGATACTAGCTATTCTGGACTTGCCATGATTCCTCCACATGAACGGGGAGGAAATAGAACACAACAACTCAGACGCCTGGAATCTAGACTAATCATAAGGTTCAAAACCAAACAACCGATGGGTCTCAACGGGGACGAAGAACTTTATGTACACCTGTGATAAAAGGAAACATGGATGATGTATAAGAGCATGAGGACAACTGAGAATTGATTATGGACAGTCTGAAGGCTAAGACAAGATGAACACTAACATTGCTCCAAAACACCTCCTCCCCTTACTCGATTTCTTTCTCTCTCATTACACTCTTTCCTCTTTTTCTCTTCCTTTATTTCCCACTTCTCTTGATTCTCTACTTCCTTAAATGCTATTTTCTTTCTCTTGTCGCAAGTGATCTTTCTAGCAACCTGATTGAAAATGAATAACTTCAATTATGCAACTTTGTGGGTCACGCTATCCTGATTACGGAGGAAAGCTTGCATTGAACATATCAGGCACTCAGCCTTGATTGTTAGTTGGACCTTGTGTCCACCCTGCACATGTAACGTGAACCCCCTACTTTGGGATTCGATTAGTGTAGTGTTTTACTACATAACACACACATGTGCGTATGCTGAATTGTGACTCACACATTAGCAAGTGTTCAGGAATTGGTATTAGGGCTGCAACTTAGCCCCGTGCAAGCAGGACAAGACGGACCCATAAAGTTTTTCTTGATAAAAATAAATGAAAAAAGAAAAAAACTGAAAAACCACATTACCCAGATTACACTGTAATGGATGGTAATACAAGCATGTATATATAGGAGAAATTGAAAAAGGACTTCTTATTCAAACTACCGTGATCAAGAACAGAGTTCAAAACGCGTAGGAGATTGCATCTGCAATAAATAACCTTTTTGAAGCCATAAGGAGTGCTGCGTTATTTCTATGCGGGATACTTTCAAACGAGACACTGTCCTGGTCTCGCCGCAGTACCAACTGGAAAGGTGCTCCTCTTGCACAGGACATTGTGCGTTGAGTATACATATATATATATATATATATATATATATATATACATGCAACATATGCACAAGCAATCTTCCCTTAAAGAGAAAAGACGAGGGACACAGCACAATGAGGCAGCTTTAATCAAATCTGTGGCATGACGCATTTCGGAGCAATCCCTTTTTTAAATGCCAAATGTTGAATTTGCAGTGGACTACTATCGATGACTTTAAATAGTCCAGCCTCTCTTTCTAGTGAAGTGACCACACCTGACCCCTAAGCGCTCGAGCACCACCCTTGCAGATTACGATGGAAAATGTCATCTGCCACAGTGCAGCACAATGGTCGGCTGAGGCGGGTAATGCTGATTGCCTGGATTATATATACATAATAAATACGCATTTGGGCAGTTTCACCGCCTTTCTCAATCAGTAGTGCCCCTTGTTGGTGCTCCATTTATAACATTAAAGACAACAGCCACAGTGTCTAATCCTCAGTCTATGTTTATTTTTTAACGAGGTTTTGGTTAAATTATATCCCCTTGATGTTGGACTACCCCAGTAATGCTTTTTCCATAGACAATTTGACCTTATGTCCTTTTGTTAAGTGGTCCTTACAGACAGATTTGCCTATTTTATTTTTCTGTTCTTTTTATACTGCCCAGAGGAAGAGTTTTATATTTTCCCATTTTATGTAAATTCAATTGTAGAAAGTTCAGACGTGCACTTCACTTTCTGCAAATGTTGGGTGACCCTTTGGTGTGCTATTCACTGGTGTCATTCCTTCTGGGCTGTATTGAAGAAAAGGCGAGCTGAGACACTTTATGAAATCTGTTCTCAGAGGCTCTTCTATTCCTCTTTGAAATATGTTAACCATGTAATTTTAGTGATTGGTTTTAGGGATGAGATAGTTCTAATGATGCAAGATGACTTTTAAAGATATGTATTGCCAGCTTTTATTGATGGGTGATACATTTTATTGTATTTGCGTTTTATTATGAATTTTCTAGTTAATATACTTTATATGCTGAGAAATATAGTGAAATAAAGGCAATTGATTGACGGATAATAGACATTAATAATATAGCTCCATTAGCAGCAAGATAACAGACATGAGGGACCCGTAAACATTTCAAACATTTAAATATTGCTGGCACTTCTCTGTATTAGTGACAACACATATTACACTCAAGTGAGTTAGTAAACAACAGGGAGGGACATGAGCGGGACAATATTTAAAGGGGTCCAGTGTGCGTGTCCCATCAGACACTATTCAAGGAAGGTGCACACAGTTCCCCTGAGCAGTAATGTGAATATAGAAAAGTAATATTCCTTCCTCTCTCCTGGTGTGGTTGTTTTTGAGGGATCAAGGGCAAATGTCCCTTGTCGGAACTAGGGATGCCTCACACAATAGGTTGGTTCAACGGCTACTGTCATATCACCATCCAATTGCCTCGTGTCATCATCGGCTTCACGCTCCTGCGTCAAGCCGGCGCTGCAATGCCTGACGGGTAGCACTGGGTGCTACACTTTTACGGAGATCTTTTGTTCCAAGCCGTTTGTATGAGTGGGTGTGAGGGGCCCAAGTTGTGAAGTAGTGAGCGTGAGGTGGGGTGTATTAAAAAAGGTTAGTATAGTCTACTCAAGTCCCTTTATTCATGTAGCTATCTACCTTAGGTAAAAAATGAGAGGGGTATGGGGACTCAGCCAGACTATGGGTGGGAGACCCGTTCAACCCTCATTAGTGCTACGGTCAACATGTTTCATGCCATAGTGGCAATTCGTCAGGACCTAAAGAGTGCTCATAAACTGGAGAAGGAGCCCTGGTTGGGCTGCGAAGTGTAGCAAATACTACCTGAAGGGTCAGAGACTGGAACAGGGAGAGTTCCTGTGTTACAATCCGCCCCTCAGTAGCTGTAGACGGTCCCCATAGTCTGCTTTGGTGGGACCTGTGCTATCAACTAACAATCTGTGCGGCGTGGAGACAATGTATCTAAACCTAAGCCCACCGGACCGGCGCTCGGTCACAAAGCAGCTAGTCATTGTGACCGAGCGCCGGTCCGGTGGGCGTAGGTTTAGATACATTGTCTCCACGCCGCACAGATTGTTAGTTGATAGCACAGGTCCCACCAAATCACTGATCAGTATGAGTGTTTGTATGGTTTGGTGGGGGTATTACTTAGCACATAGATGCATGAATAACTGACTCTCTGTACGTGTTTTGAAGACAGCATATGTGCAGGACTGTATGGGTGGATGACTGTGTATATGTGTGTGTTACTGACTGAATGACTGTCTCACTAGTGTCTTTATCAGTAACTACATATGTTTTAATGTAGTATATGTGAATATTGATGTATATAAGTGAGTATATGTGAGAGTAAGGGATTGTAAGAGTTCCTGTTTAAATAAGTATGTGTTTCTATAAGTGATTGTTTAAGATTAAGAGTAAGTATGTGTAAGGTTCTTTAGAAGTAAGGTGGTAGTGTGTGTATAGCTGTATATGCAAATAAATGGATGTTCAATAGTTTATTTGCATGTGTGAGTATGTGTGAGAGTATCTTTTGGATGACTGTCGGTGTGTAACAGGATGTATATGTGTATCATTATGTTTGATGAGTGAGTATACGTATGAGTGATTATATAGAACTGTTGGTGAATGAGTGGATGTGTATATAGATGGTGGAATTATTGAATTGGTTGTTGTAACTGGTATGGGTATCTCCATTTTTTTTTAAATTTTAGTTTCTATTTTTGAATATGTGTTTCAAGGGTTACATTACAGTGAAAGGAGGTCTGTCACTGTGTCACAAGGATGGTGTCGTCAGAGATGTCATGAGTGATGTCACTGACCATGTCATGAGTGATGTAATATGTGAAGTCATCAGCAGTGCATTGCACGCGCAAGTTATAGTGAGTCCAACTAACTATAACGTGGGAATTTCAATGGTTTTATGCGAGTAAAACTTCCAGCTAACTATAACTGGTGTCAAGCCTATGGTTTTTTCAGTGAATTTAATAGGTTTTTTAAATGTTAATTCCTAACTATAACTGGTGTGAAACCTATGTTTTTTTCAGTGAATTTCATAGGTTTTTTAATAGCAAATCTCTATAGGTATGAAATGTAATATTTTTTATAACAAATGTTATATTGTATAATTATGTAATATATTTTTTATTTTTTTGCCCCGGAGCGCTCCCGGGGCACGTACCGATGCGCTCATTCCCGGGAACGAAAACAACATTGTGACGTATCGCGTAGCCGCGTGATATGATGCACAGCATAAGAGCACGCGAGCGCATACGATCGCGAAACGTCCTGACGCGCTTACGCAAAGCGCCCCCGGGCCCGCCCCGGGGCGCGTAGCGTAAGCACGTCGGGTCATGTGACCTGAAAATAACACTTTTTATTGGTTCACAACACTTTTGGTTTCCAAATGATGAAAGCCCTGGTCATGTGACTTGAAAATAACACTTTTCATTGGTCCAGAACAGTTTTGTTTTCCAAATGATGAAAGCCCCCACCTTTTTTCCTTATTCTGACTTTGTCCTTTGACTGAGGAAGACCTGTTTGGAGATCTGTCTCTAATCTTTTCTACTTTAAAATGGCTACAGTAGCAGCAGCAGCTGGAGCATCTGCCCCACCACCACCACCACCACCATCATCAAAAAGACCACCAGAAGATTACATTGGTGGTCAAGAAGAAGAGGAGGAGGATGATGAAGAGGAGGGACAGACAAGGCATTTCCTGCCTGAAGATAATCAGCCCTACAAACCAAAAGAGTACTTCGTATGGCAGTTCTACAAAATCCCAAGGGGTTTCAAAAAAGTCAACGCTGCGAAGGTGACTTGTCTGATTTGTGATGCTGAGCTGTCCAGGGGGAACCCTAACAAAAAATATTCCTTCGGGAATCATACCATGATTCGGCACATGATCTGTTGGCACCCAATCAACTATTCTGCTGCAGAGGTAACGGACCTCTGCAGTAAGCTACCCCCATCAACATCTAGACCCTCAACATCGAAAGAACCAACTCCATCGGGTTCAGAGGCAACAGAGACAATGCCTATCATACAATCAAAATTTAACGATTTTAAAATCATGTGCAAATATTGTGGAAAGTTACTTTGCTATGGTGAGCAAAGTATAAAACTTATCATCTGTGCTGGGGATAACCATAAGTGCCCGAAAAAACCCTATTTTTTTCTGTTTTTTTTTTGCTCCAGTTGAGCCATTTACAATTCCCTGTTTTTTGTTTCTCCCCATAAATAATACAAAAAAAATATAAAACTGTTCAGAAAACCCCAAAAAAGTAAAAAATGTTTAAAAAAAAATAAAAAAAATATAAAACAACAAAAAGAATGAAAAAACTGTTCTTTTTAGAACTACCTTTAATTTATCAAAATAAACCTATATTTTTAAAGAATCTCTGTCAATCTTTTTTCTGCAGGGTACGCGTACCGGTACGTGCACTGGGTCTCGCACCGGGGCGCGCAACCAAAAAAAAAAAGAAAAAAAAAAGAAAGAAAGAGTGAGCATGAGGGAAGAACACAGAGAGAGTAATGTTAATAGAAAAAGAGCTAGAGGGAGCAACACAGAGGGATTGTTTATTACATAGTAAAAAACAGAGAAGGTGTAATAGGGTGTAAGTGAGAAAAGGAAAATTAATAAGGGAGCGAAAGAAGGGAAGAGAGAAAAAGAAGACTAAAGTAGAGGTACTGGTAGAATGTGAGTGGGTGTTGAAAGTAAAAGGAAGGACAGTAAAGAATGGGGAATGAGGGGTAGTGACGGAACCGGATTAAATGAATAATGGTGAGGGAGGGTGAGTAAAGAGGGTGGATAAAAGTGAATAAGGTTAAGACATGGGGAGTGACAGAGAGAAAAGAGAGAGAGTAAAGGAAGGAGTGACTGAAAGAGTCTGAGTGAAACAGGAAAGAAAGGTAAGTAAGGCAGTGTGGGTGACTTATAGTGAGTCAGTGGGTGTAGGTGGGGGTGTGGGTGTGTAAGGTGTGTGTGGGGGTGTGTGGGGGTGGGGGGTATGTGTATGGCTGTGTGTGTGTGTGTAAGGTTTGTGTGTGGTGTGTGTGTGTGGGGTGTATGTCAGAGGTGTGTGTGTGTGTTGGGGGGGAGGTGTGTGTGTAGGAGTGAAGTAAATGATTAAGGGAAAGAGAATGAGTGAGGGAGCAAAGGAAGGGAACAGAGGGTAAGGAAAGTAAAGAATAGGGACTGAAAAAAGTTGAATGTAGGAGGGGAAATAGGGAAAGGGGAGTAAACATGGAGAATATGAATAAGTGAGGAAAGCAGAGTAAAGAAACAGGAGTGAGGTAGGTTGAGAAAATAGTAGTGAGGTTAAAGCAAAGGGTGATGACAAACTACATTTATTTAGTCACACTTACCATATAATAAATGTAACTTTAATTACATGTTTTTACTACATTTTGTATCTGTGAAAGAGAGAAGAAAAAATAAGTTATAATTAGTAAAATATGTATTTTAAAATAAAAGATACAAATTAAGAGGTTAAGCCAGATGGCCTTGTGCATCCTATACACTTGCACATGTTCACTGCACGGAATGTGGCATGGTAAAGCCATCCAATGGGCCCCCATCTGACTGCAGACTCCCTGCTGCTGAATATCTCACAGTCTGTTTTTATGCAGGCCTCTGATCTGCTTAAGGTACAGTCAGTGCTTGAAATGGAAAAATAGAGGTACTCTGCATAGGACCTAGTTGTGAATGCCTTATCAGTGTCTACCACAAAGATGTGAAGCAGTTGAATTAAAATTACATGTCAGATGAGGTATTTAACAGGTACATCTTATTTTGGTAAAAGTATCTTCAAACACTCTTTTGAACAAGGTTTAATAACTTACGGAAGGTATTAATGTGATGACACATTACCAGGGCAATTCACAAAGGTATCCTACACTTGTGAATAACATGCATGTGTAAGTTTACTCTTATATAAGTTACTGTTTATATTAGAGTCTAAGGAGACCTTACATTTTTTATGTCCCTGAATACCAGTCAAAAAGGGCATAATATCTACTAAATGTGGGTGCTTTCTCAAATGTGCTTCATGTTCTGCATTTTGTGAAAGATTGCACCTTTTAGCGTTAGATGTTATACAAAATTGGGTCTAGATGTATCTTACTGAAAACCTTCCAGTATGAAACAATGCGTAGCAAACTGACACATTCATTGAATGATGCCATGAATTATGTAATTTAACGTGTCAGGAGAAATGTAATATATAAGGTCATAAGCAGTGATGGTGGGGGCGCAAGCAATAATCCACATAACTATAAGTGGCAAATTTCAGTGTTTTCTTTTGGGTTTTTTTTACATCAGGGGGTAATCATTAACATTTCATACAATGCAGGGAAGCAAGCAAAATTGCTACACTGGGTTATGTGAAAGAGAGACAGCAGAAATGTGATATAGCTGCTAAGATAGGGCATATTTCTGCTGTCTTCTAGCGCTGCTGCGCAGTGTGCTGAGGTACAAAAGGGGGTGGTGATGGACGGAGCATCTGAACCAATCAAACACTCACACCCAGTCAAAATATCTGGGTTTGATCCATCACCGTTCTTTAGCCCACTCTGCCACCCCAGTTCAGACATGGCTATATGCAAATCAGTCTCACCCTGTGCCTCATGGAAACAGTCCAGCCCGAACTGCCAAGCCATGTCTTCCCTGGACCGGAAACAAGCTTCATACAATGCAGGGAAGCAAGCAAAATTGCTACACTGGGTTATGTGAAAGAGAGACAGCAGAAATGTGATATAGCTGCTAAGATAGGGCACATTTCTGCTGTCTTCTAGCGCTGCTGGGCAGTGTGCTGTCTAGCATCAAAACAGTTCTTAGAACCAATTTCCGATTTCTATGTGTGCTGCAGAATGCAGCACACATCAAAAGAGGAAATAACAAGAAGAAATAAAGATGTTTCTTCTTGTTACACTTGCTTCAGGGAGACATCGCTTACTGGCGCACCCTGGTTTACTCATTTTAGTAAATCTGAGATTGCGTCAAAATCCATAGGTGAATACATGGGAACGCCCATGTTGTACCCATGAAATGCATCCTCTACACAAAGTAAGGCAAAGCAGCACTATGTGCTGATTTGCATTTCATTGTATTTACTAAACTATGCAAAGTGGTTTTGCATGGCTTAGTAAATGCCAAAAAGGATTTTGTGTCAGGCTGCACCGTAAAAGTGACACAACCTAGAATCAAAACCTTAGTAAATCTGGCCTAGATTTTGACCTTATTTCAACATCTAACTATAACATCACTCTCAGCTTTGGTTTTTTTCAGTGAATGTCTATGTTTGTTCAGTAAAAGGGAAGATCATATTCCCATATGATTTTTAAATCATATTAAGCCAGAAGAGCAAATATTAGCCCTGCACAGAGGGAAGTGCAGGGCCAACCTACCTACTTGCTTGTGGCCAACGCGGAGCAGTCTGCCCTAGGTTTGTCTGTAGAATAAGAAAACAAAATGACAATCTTTGAAAGTCAAGATAGATGCGTGAGGAGGGGTCAGAGTGCAGAGCTGGCATACAATTAACTATGGGCTAATCCAGGGCAATTGGTCCCAGACAACCAGCAGCAAGTACCCTGAAGGATTAATCATCCAACCAATAAAAAATGTTTAACTGTGCCCATCATCATTAGGGGTGGGTAGAATGTTCCATTCTGCCTGCGGGATTGGCTGAATTTTGGTCACTCCACTTTACTCTTTAACAATGAGTTCTTGCCAAATTTTGCCAATCACACGGTGGGAGAATTTTTCTCCTGTAAGACTCCAAAATATGTGAGCTGACGTGCCTGAGTGAAATTTGAGGGTCCTCTAGAGTAATTTTCTAATGAGGGCGGTCGCCAAGGCTCACAAGTGGTCACAATCAGAGGGCTGCTGTTCGAGTAAAATCTCTTTTGCTGGAGTACATTTTGTACTCGAGCAGCAGCAAAATCAAGTTGAAGGTCCCCACACACTTGCACAATGCATGATTTTCAGCACTGCTCATGCTACTTGTGCTAAATTGCAGCGCGAGCAGAATATTTTCCACCAATTTTAGGTTTTTTCTGTAACTCCTTGGAATTCCGCAAAGTGAAACTCCACACGTTCCACCCACCCCTAATCATCATGTCCACCATAAGTTGAAAACCACTTAGGATTTGCATCATATGCCACTAGTCTGCAGTACTATAAATAACTCACCCCTTTCAAGTCCCCAAGCCTTTTTGAGTCCTCTTACTTCCTAAAGACGTAGATTGGCTTTTCTCTTTCTTCTGCTGGTTGTTGTTGAAACACGTATTTCTTCTTCCAAAAAGAAACAGACCTATCTAACTGGAAATAAAAATATATATTTTTTTCATTTTGTAGTCAATGTAAACAGAGAAGTTGCATAAAAACCAAGAGATGCCAGCATGCAAATTAATAAAATGCTAATCAATTAACACTACCAACATTCATCCTGAATCAAATGATCACTCAAGCATGAACTTCCAAGTTTGCATAAGCTTAGTCCATCACATCCGTCACATCAGTGATCATTTGGCATTCACCAATGCAAGTTACCTGTTCCAAGTGCCATATCATCTACTTTTCCCAAGCTTCCTTTTTCTCATGGAAGTGACATGTATAATCTGTGCAGTTCGGTCCATTGCATTTTCACTTCCAGATGAGCATGGAAATGCAGGGTTAGGCATGGAAGTCAGGCATTCCTTTTTTCAGGAAATATTCTGGCGGTATTCACCGTCAAGATACCCTTGTGGGTGATAGAGTGCGCTTTATAAATACAGATAACATAACATTCACTGTTGACTTAAAAACCACTGATTACTCGCTACAAAGGCTGTTATTGTAAGGTGGAATTAGTTTTCTTTGTCACCGCTCACCAGCATTCAGTTACTGGACAAAATGGCCATGTCCTCCATGATTGGTTATTGGTGCTGCACACACTGGTCCATGTAGATATCTTCAGTTAGTCAAAAATACTGTGCTGCATTGTGTGACATGGAGGGAGCAGGAGATCTATATAATCAACAAGAGAGAAAGGGCTCAAAGGCCACTCTTATACCCCTAAAGGAATCTACAAATAAATCAACAGAAGAGTGACAGTAAAGAAAGAATTTAATTCATAACATTATCAAAACCATTCGATAGGTTCCAACCATCCAGACAGAATCATGTGGCATGCACAAAGTGAAGAAAAAGAACCCTCAGGCACCAACAAGACAGTTGGTTGCCATTTGTCTTCATTGGGTTCTTTTCTTTCAGAAATAGTGAGTGAGTGAGTTAAAAGAAGTATTGGTTACTCCTTGAAAACATTACTTTATTAGGAGTAACTCTAACTACATTAAAATAGGTGAAAAAATCGGACAGATTGGTGATTATGTGAATTTGAACCACCCTGTCCTATGAGTGAAAACAATAAGAGGTCAACATGTTTCTGCTATCGGGAGCTCAACTAGGCTCAGCATTCATCAGGACCGATACTATTACGACATATGTGCAAAGCACACTAAGGCTTTACTATCATATGAAGTAAAGAAAATATGTATTTAAAATGTAAAGAATACGACCTTATTTGTATCCCAAAGCACTGGAATTTTCTAGCGCTTCATCCCCTATATATGAGGAGGTTTATCTGTGAAAACAATATATCAACAAAACACTGGCTTAAAAACATTTCAAGTCTTGGTTTTTATACAATTTTGAATATGTCACTAGTGCAAAACAACCACATCTAAATCGCAATATATGAAATACGTGACCTTTTCTCTTTTTAGGGTAATACCCATTGTTTAGCAAACAAAAATATACACAATATTTTGTAATACAGATGGAGCTAAAGAGTGCCACCTTTAAATTCTTTTATATAACCAGAGTCAACGAAAAATATCTTCATAAGCCCTGTTTATTGCGCATGTTCAGTTCAAAAGATAAAGAAGTAGGCGCATGTTTTAAGAAGTTCTCTCAATTTATATTGTTACCATTTGCCCATTATTAAAACAATACGACAACCTATGTTGACGCAACTTTAAAATACACCTTGATAATGACCAAAAGGACTAATGAAGGAGCGAGCACTTTAGCACTAATACTCACATGGTAGTTTTGTGAGAGGCGCGCCATGAGCTCGCGGCAGGGGAAAATCTTCACGCCGAGTATTCTCTAGAAATGAGAAAACCGGGGAAGCAATCTCATTAGGGATCTCATTAGAAACAGAGAGCGGGCTTTACAAAGATAGCCGACTGACTCTCACCGAGCCGACAGCGTGACGGCCCGGGAAAGTCAGCGTCCAACCATCCCGCCACACCCCTCCCTGCTTACCAGAATCCCGACGGCTCTCCGCCTCTCAACCTGCTCGTTACCACATCCGCGGCCCGAAAATGTTAGGACCTCGGCAGCGAGCCGTTTTAAACATTTGCTGGCGAAGACAGGTGACGTATCAGGATTGCCGATCACGTGTCATACATTCAAGGCAATCCTTAAAGGGCTATGCGCATAAAGACGAAAAAAGCCAGATTTTAGCCAACAAATTCCGATCAATTGATTTCTTTTAGATGATTTATAGTGCAACCCAAAAAGGGCTATCAATTCCCGAAAAAGAAGGAGGGGGAGAGAAATTCCCAAGATTCTTTTCACAGGTATTTCGTAATTAATATATGACCATGAGAAAAGTAAAGGTGTGCATCTGCGAGCACCGCAGTAATGTGAGGTGCCGCAAAAGCACAACAAAACTGACAGCACATTGCTTAGAGAACGGACATTGCCCCAATGATCTTAGGTGGACGGTTATTGAACAACTTAGCCACACCGATGAGAAGGGTATATTTGAAAAGGAACAGAGGTGGGTGTACCGTCTGTCGACCCAAATTGATCGGAATTTGTTGGCTAAAATCTGGCTTTTTTGTCTTTATGCGCATAGCCCTTTAAGGATTGCCTTGAATGTATGACACGTGATCGGCAATCCTGATACGTCATCTGTCTTCGCCAGCAAATGTTTAAAACGGCTCGCTGCCGAGGTCCTAACATTTTCGGGCCGCGGATGTGGTAACGAGTAGGTTGAGAGGCGGAGAGCCGTCGGGATTCTGGTAAGCAGGGAGGGGTGTGGCGCGATGGTTGGACGCTGACTTTCCCGGGCCGTCACGCTGTCGGCTCAGTGAGAGGCAGTCGGCTATCTTTGTAAAGCCCGCTCTCTGTTTCTAATGAGATCCCTAATGAGATTGCTTCCCCGGTTTTCTCATTTCTAGAGAATACTCGGCGTGAAGATGTTCCCCTCCCGCGAGCTCATGGCGCACCTCTCACAAAACTACCATGTGAGTATTAGTGCTAAAGTGCTCGCTCCTTCATTAGTCCTTTTGGTCATTATCAAGGTGTATTTTAAAGTTGCGTCAACATAGGTTGTCGTATTGTTTTAATAATGGGCAAATGGTAACAATATAAATTGAGAGAACTTCTTAAAACATGCGCCTACTTCTTTATCTTTTGAACTGAACATGCGCAATAAACAGGGCTTATGAAGATATTTTTCGTTGACTCTGGTTATATAAAAGAATTTAAAGGTGGCACTCTTTAGCTCCATCTGTATTACAAAATATTGTGTATATTTTTGTTTGCTAAACAAAGGGTATTACCCTAAAAAGAGAAAAGGTCGCGTATTTCATATATTGCGATTTAGATGTGGTTGTTTTGCACTAGTGACATATTCAAAATTGTATAAAAACCAAGACTTTAAATGTTTTTAAGCCAGTGTTTTGTTGATATATTGTTTTCACAGATAAACCTCCTCATATATAGGGGATGAAGCGCTAGAAAATTCCAGTGCTTTGGGATACAAATAGGTCGTATTCTTTACATTTTAAATACATATTTTCTTTACTTCATATGATAGTAAAGCCTTAGTGTGCTTTGCACATATGTCGTAATAGTATCGGTCCTGATGAATGCTGAGCCTAGTTGAGCTCCCGATAGCAGAAACATGTTGACCTCTTATTGTTTTCACTCATAGGACAGGGTGGTTCAAATTCACATAATCACCAATCTGTCCGATTTTTTCACCTATTTTAATGTAGTTAGAGTTACTCCTAATAAAGTAATGTTTTCAAGGAGTAACCAATACTTCTTTTAACTCACTCACTCACTTTTTCTGAAAGAAAAGAACCCAATGAAGACAAATGGCAACCAACTGTCTTGTTGGTGCCTGAGGGTTCTTTTTCTTCACTTTGTGCATGCCACATGATTCTGTCTGGATGGTTGGAACCTATCGAATGGTTTTGATAATGTTATGAATTAAATTCTTTCTTTACTGTCACTCTTCTGTTGATTTATTTGGGAGCAGGAGATCGCCACATCTACAGAGATATGGCACTCTTCTCCTCTCTCCCTTGCGTCATCACTAAACTTTGTCTGGTGTGTGCCAGGGTGTGTGCGAGAGTGTGGCATATGTTTTGTACTGGAAGGCTTCTATTCTTTTCTAAAGTTCTAAGCCTAGACAACTTTTCAAACTTTTCAAACTTGTATGTGTCCTGTACGGTGCAGCACTAATGCAATGTAGGGAAAAAAGGAGACATGAAGACATTTCTCCTTTTAACATCTGCTTCAAATGCAATTAATTTTTGACACAAAACCCGGTCTCACATTTTTTTAGATAGGGTTTTGCGTTGAAAAGCATAGCATGGGTAATTGCATGGGAACGCCGAGGTAGCATCACCTTGATGCCAAGTAACGCAAAGCAGTGCTTCGTGCTACTTTGTGTAACTTTTAAGCAATTTCCAGTACAAAACAAGTTTTGTTTTCTGGAAAGTAAATACTGGTTTGTGCTGGTTTGTGTCACTCGCATGATGCTGGTACATCAAAATTCCGGCCCAGAGCTCCTCACTGAGGAACCCTTGGGAGAAGAGAAGGCTTTCTTACACATAGAGGCGCTAAATGCGTTTGTCAAGAGCGACACCCCTGGGAGTAGAGCGACGGATGAGAAGAGTCTCTGGCTGGCCAGACGCCGAGAGGTAAGACCAGCAGACGTTCCAACACAGAGGAAGCAGCGCGCAGCAAGCACCCGTTTCAAAGGTTATAGGGGATGGTGGCTGGTGAGACAACAGGCGTAACAACGGTGCAACGCAAACAGTCTCACCTTTGATAGTGCCTGCTGGTCTCTAAAACTGCAGGACCTCTGAAAAAGCAAAGCATGACCATGATGATGTTGAAGCGATTTCTCTAAAAACAACAAAGTTTAGTGGTAGAACGTTAACAGGATTTTCATAAAAAATTAGGAGGACTGAGCAATGATTGAAATGGTTTTGAGCCTGCCATTTCCTTTATCCCTGAACTATGCTATAGTGGGATTGTTGGTTCTGGGGATCAGAGGGTGGGAATCGGTATTTACTTAAGCACACGTGTGGGTGGCCGTTTTGCTGCAGGAATGTGTTCTTCAGTCGGTATAGTTAAAATATTTTCCATCACCTCTCAAATCTCTTTCCCTTCACTTAGTAGCACAGAATCTCACATGAAACCAGTTGCTTCCCTTCATGTTTTGCAGGGTAAGGGCAGCTTCTTAATGACACTGATTCTGGTGGTCAAGGGAGTTCTCGTGGGATTTCCAGTCGAGGGCCAGGTTAAGCTTTCAGAACTTGCAAGAAGATTAAAATATCTAGAATTAGAGGTGGGCACTTTTTTGTTAGATCTGCGGTAAGCGGATGCAAAACCTCTGGCAATTCCGCTCATTTTTCTTTTCTCTATTTTTGCATCCGACTGCCCCAAGATTTAAAAATATATAAGATGCAGACAGAATGTCCTACAGCACATGCATTACTCGTTCCCTACAGTGAGGAGTGTTAGGAATAAAGAAAACTTGTATTGTCTGGCGCTGTCCAGGACAGTATAATAACCTTAAAGGTAATTGTTTTAAGTTAACTACACTGCCAGGCCACAGACAGTGCTTGAAAGCAAGTTCCCCACCAGGGGAGTTCATATGCATAAACCCGATTCAGACCCCTCATTTTTTAAGCCAAAAAGTAATTTCTTTTGTCTGTCTCCCGCCTGAAGTTGTCTCTCCTACAATAGAAGTCAATGGGAGAAATCTCCTACAATAGAAATCAATGGGAGTAATACGTTCTCCCGATTATCTTTTATTAAATCTCCCATTTTTCTCTTTAAATTGTTGGAATGTATGCATATAGGGGACTTGCCTGCTGGAGTTGCCAGGGGAATCCTGTATGTTGTTTCTCTGTTTCTCCACACAGTCTTCCCTGCGGTGAAAATTGCTCTCAAGAGCAGGGTCATTAAATATAATAGGGTTGCCCTGTGTCCCTCAGAACCTGGGTACACAGCAAGCTTTTAGCTGCTGATAGGGATCAATTTCCTCACACAATTACCAAGGTTAGCATACGCATTTTTACGTTTCCTTTTTTCAATGTAATGGTTTCTCTGGGCACTTCACTCACAGTGCACACAAACAACATGCATTTATATAAGGATCCTGCTTTTATATTTTTCAACAGACATGCTTTGTAGATAGGGTTTTATACGGGCACCAGAAGCCTTGGTTACAGTCCACTCACTATGTATGGTTTGGGTTATCTAATGGCTTGTATTTTTCACGGGTGAATTGGGACCAGTATATTTTTGACAAGAACTGACCCGTGCAACATTGGAGACGGACAGCACGTATTTGCCCCTTTTGGGTCGGCCCTTACATACAGATCTTAGGTGTTGTAAGAGGAATGTGTTAAATGATTTCAGCACACTTGAGGAATGCTTATGCTTTGTTTTTTTCAAGAGGAATGTGGCGGTGGACTTTTACTGGTAAATAAGGATTATTAGCCTTGGAAAGACCCGATTTGTTTTGATTATGCCCACACAGAGACGACAATGACAACGACGTGTGCACTGTCTCGAGTAAGCTGCATGCTTTGATGACTTCACTGCTAAACCGGGTCAATGTTTTGTTAAAAGGAAGCTGAGGCAAGAACTTGTTGGGAGTACACCCTCTTTTAAAGTACACGAATTTGCTGAGGGATTAATGCAGCTGCACACATTGATCCCACAGCACAGTGGCAGGACACATACAGACTGTTTAAAATGTGGCATGCTTCACATGCACTAGAGTGTGGGCCTCAATCTAACATTCTTGAGGTGTTTTGCACTTATTAAAACATTTTTATCCATACCATATCTCTTTCATAATTACTCTGAAAAGGTTTTGTGTACTTAACAGAAAAGGATGACTGGGTGATAATTAACCTACTTTATGCACCTTGCATACCCCGGCTGGGGACAATGATGACATGGAATATACACTGATGATATTTCGCAGGGTGCTCATTTGGTGATCCTGGATTCTCTTTTTGGAGGTGAGTGGCCATTTAGGGATCACATCACTATACATAAGGTGCATTATACTAATAGTTGATAAATATGTTTTTCCATAGGCTGTCCTTTTGGTTTTTAAGTCCTGAAGAAGAACCATTAAGATGTATAACCATAAACACGTTATCAGAGGATCAAAACGTCGGCGTAATTATCCACTGTCTTGCGTCAGCTATCCTACAAATACATAAAGGAAACAATACAAGGATACCTTGGGCTTAACAAGTGTGGACATTTGACTAAGTGTGCCTTTAATGTTTTCATGTCTGTATATGTGAACACTGTAAAAAAAAAAGTTTGGATTGCCCATGTTATGTTAGTTTAAATTATTGTATTATATGTAATCTCTGTGTTTTGGACAGCCAGAATAATATACTCTTCAGTGTTGAGGTTTGTGGACTTTAAGATTTTCGATTTGTGGAGGCAAGTAGGGAATTACTAATAGTAGCTCTCATACACAGCCTGATAGGGGTCATCATTGGACCCTTCATTCATTTTCATGCTTATTAAAAAGTATTTCTCACAACTTCTGCTGAAATTGTAACACCCAACAGGACCACTTGCAAGTTTACATTCAAGAGCAGTGTCAGCACTCAGACAGTTTAATAACCTTTATGTGATCACAATCAAGGTAGTTGCTCCCAAAGTAATTGTGATGGGCTTTCGTTTTAGGTCTCCATTATCTGTGGAGCAACCATATTTCCACTCCATAAGTGAAACAAGCATTGGCATAGCCAATAGGTCTCGCTTTTGGGACCTTATAAGTATTTAGCCATGCAGCACATTATCCTTAATGCTACAACATCTACTGTTCTTTAGTGTGGAAGCTTTGACACTAATAGGCACATTAAAGCATTGCATTGAGAAGTATTTATTTAAAGTGTTACTTTGGTACAACTAGTATTCTGAACTCACACTTCTCTAAGTGCTTTTATATTTGATAATGGAAAAAACAGAGTTTTAGTAAAATAAGTAATTTGCCTGATAACACAGTTTAAGCAAGGAAGCCACTTTTTGCTGGATTTACTTTGTACAAATTAGCCAATAAACAGGCATCAATGCGTAATTCCTTCCGCTAAGGTTTGTTTTTATCTTAGTGCACTTTTCAAAGTATAGCGCAAACTCTACCAGAAGGTTACAGGAGCATTTTACATGAGTACCAGTTCCAGTGCATAGGTTCACACACAATTGTTTCTAGGGCTGGGGAGATTAACTGATTTGCCCAGAATCACAGGATGTTGAGTCGAGACTTGAACCTGGTTCTCCAGTTAGCAGCTTTGACTGTAACGCCACATCCTGGATGGAAAAAAGCAGCATTCCAAATCTGAGCTGGGTGGGTTCAGATAGCAAACATTCCTACCTCTGCAAAGATTACATCTGGTGGTGCAGGCAGACACCTTTTAAACACAGTAATGCTAATCTTAAGGTAGTATAAGACTCAATGGGTCTTCTAGCTTTCATAACACACAAAGAAGACTTCAAACTCAATCAGGCACATCAAGTTTTTATTATTTAACAATTGTCAGGTAAAAATAAATACTTATACAGTAAGCCCCGGATAAACCTTAACATTTAATATTGACAACTACACAGCATCAAATCACCTAACAGAGCAAAAGCAATTCAGAATTAAGGTTCAGACGTCGATTGGTACCTACAAGCAACACAATGCTTCTACCATGCGCAAAGCCCCATCTTCTGTGCAAGTCATAAAACAACCCAAATGTCGAAAAGTGTAAACATATAGGCATGCTTAATTTCAGGACTGTCAATTCAAGCACAGTGCACCCACACACATAAAAACACACCTGCCAGCCACAAATGTATTACCTGTATGCACATAATATTTTAGACAGAATTACTTAAGCAAACTAGCGATGTTTGTTAAACTCCACATTCAAAATACATACAGGGGTCCATTAGGATGTAGGGCGGATCGCCACCGCCCACATGGCGGTGGCGATCCAACCTACATTCTTCCCCGCCCGCCACCCATTTCCCCCCGCCATATTAGTATGGCGGGGGTACCGCGGCCGATGGGAAGACCGTCCACCACTTTTCCGCCAGGTCGACAAGCCGACCGGGTGGAAAAGGGTTTAGTATGGTGGCGGTGTCTGCTAGACACCGCCATCCATATCAGGATGCAGGCAGGAGGCAGTCTTTTGGTGGCGGCATTGCCACCACGGAAAGGCATGCGGATTTTGAAGTTGGGGGCCTGTTGCGGGCCCCCAGGATGTTGTGGGGTTAGGGGGCACATTGGGGGTACCTATGGTACCCCCATGCATGTGCATGCACAACATGGCAGGCACTGCGCGGTGCCTGCCACATGGTGCATGTATATGCACAACATGCATTTTTGGCATTGCGGTGGGTGATGCTGAATACACTGCCCGCCGCAATGTTAAAAATGCAGGATGCACCCACCAGTGTGGCGGGCGCATCCTAATCACCCCCACGGGACCGCCGCACTTATGACGGGAAGTCCCTTTTTACGTCAGGACAGCCCACCATCCTAATGATGCCCTAATTGTCTCCAAACAAAGTTTGACATGCCTACAGAACAACTCATACTCACAGTCACTCTCAACAGTCACTCTCAACAAACCGAAGTAGAGAGAAAGGATGAAACGTTTTTTGGCAGCTACATGTTACTTCTTGCCTTCCCTACTAAATTCAAATCAGATGGTCTTTTAAAGCCTGCTAAAAGTGTTTGAGGGGAGTAAAACAATTCAAGGTTATACTCTCAATTTAGTCATGCTTTTAAAGGACCACAGACTACGAGTTTCTGTTTTGTAGATTTATTATAAGGCCAAAAATAATTGAATATAAACATACCTCAATATCAGAGAATATAGGTACATAAAAATAATCAATACAGAGCCGAGTCTACGAATACAATTCATTCGGCACAAAAGGCATAATGTAATGAACTCCAAAATTAAAATTCAACAAAGAATAGAAGCTGAGTCCAATTCTCTTTTCATTATAGAAGAAAACAAGGGTATCTTTCCATACTCTGCTCTACTTGGAAATCCTACCTATTTCCCCGATATCCTAGCCCAAAGCCGTCAGCATGTGTTGACTCCCTAAGAAGTACTCACATCAAATGGGTCTGATAGCTTAAAGCTATGGAGCTCGTTCTAAGATGCTCCTTCTCCTCCGAAATAAGGAAAAGTCTCACGAATCTGTCCCTGCACAGCATACAAAAAGACAATGTTCAACCCACAATACAGTTAGTCAACAGGGTCCACCTCACGTGGAATGCAGTGTGTATCCTGATGTCTGTGGAATACACACTGTGTGTTAAAATACCCCTCACACACCAAAAGGGACCTTGGTGTCATGCTTCATCATTGGGGTCTTCCCGCCCCGCTGCGGGATGGGGCAGTGCTGCGACTAGTGACTACGCAGGAGCACCTTTAACAACACTCCCAGTCTGTTAGATATTCACCATGGAGGATGCTGGCGGCCTCACTTTCGATGACGACGAAGTCGATAGGATCCATGCAACCCTACGCCCTTTCGAAGGGCTGAGCAACTCCGAACCTGGTACTAATGATGGGGACTGGGATGAACTAGCGGCTCTAAGGAGAACGCAAATAAAGACAGCTCTGCATGGCCTTCTCATGTCAGAGTACCTCGAATCAAAAACAGCCCCTCCAGGCCTAATAGTAAAAAATGAACCATTCATTTTCAACCATGACCTTGAGTTCAAGAGGGACTGGTCCCTTATAAGCTGGAGATGCACTAGGGACTGGCTAGTCCTTATAGTAAAAACTGCGACCAAACTTACTCAAGAACTTAAAATAGAAATAACAAAGTTAGAAGTAAAGATCAAGAGCTACTTGTCTCCTACGGCCCTTAAAAAGCGATTAGAGGAATTGAACCAAGAGATGACTGACTTCGAACTCACGCTGAAAAAAAGTAAATACAAAAAACATAAGAAAGACACAGAGGGGAATTCTTTTTTAGGGCAAGATGGCGGTGGTGTGAGAGGCCGCTGAGCTGTGCATCCCTGACCGGAGTTTTCATTGAGCAAAACGGCAGGGGGGACTGTTCCTGAAGAAATGCTAACCACAGCGTTATACCGCTCTGCCCTACCCTCTTCTATCTAATGAAGAAAATTCAATGGATAAACTATAACAGACGGGAAATATAAGGATGCCTGGTGCATTGGTGACTCTGAAGTGTGTCACTGTTCAAGAGCAATTAGTAATCCTTACCTCGCTTTTCGGGATTGCCGTCTCACGATTGCTTTCTGGGCTGAGGCGGAGAGATTCGGCTTTCCGGTCCGCTGCATGGCGTGGCCCTCTCGGAGACCTCAGCAGCGGCACGGACTCAGCAGAGGGGAGAGCGGAGAGTGTTTGTCTGGCTCCGAGTGAAGAGCGCTGCGCTATGGCCCCGAAGAATGCAGCGGTTCTGGCAGCTGCTGCCGCCAAGACTAGAGCAGCGAAGCAGGCTCAGCGGGACCGTGAGCTCGCCTTGAAGCGAGGAGATGTCAGTGCTGTGGCTGCGAAGAGTATCGAGACCCTGACTCATAGGACACCTAGGATGCCGAAACCGGGGGCACCGCCGCAAAAGAGAATGCTGGCCCCTCTGTGGTCGAGTTGCTCCGTAGAGCTCCAAGTGTTTCAAAACCACTTCCGGGTGGTGAGGGGAAGAGTCAGCAGCTTGAGCAACGTGAGCAGGAAAAACAAACCCAGAGTCAAACTCTGTCTGAAGTGGAGCATTCTCCGAGCGTCGATGGTAGCTCTGGTAGTAGCACCAAGACTCCCCAGGGCACAGAGTTAACCCTCCCTCTGGCATTAGAGGAGAATGATGACCTGCCGATCAGCAACTGCACTGTGGCTGAAACTGATGACTGTCTAACTATAACCTTGGTGGAACAACAAAATGAAGGTATGAACATACAAAATACAGCCGCACTGAATAATTTAGAAGTGTCTGTCACGCTATCTGCAGAATCAGGCAATATAGTGAATACTCCCCAGCTGATAGATGGTGACAACGTAGAAAAGGTGGGATCTGCCTCACTACCTGCAGAACCAGGTAATACAGCAAATACTCTCGAACTGGTAAACAGTGACAGGGTGGAATTAGCCTTACAGGGGCAGAGTAACTTTGTACCCCCCCAAGCAACACATGTCGACAATCCAGAGAGATCTGAGGAAATTATTGATCCGCCTATCCTAGATGTTGTGGGAGCTGAGATGGGGGCTATGGGAGTCATATCTGAGCTGGACAAAGACAAGGACCCAAGTGATTTCTACTCTTTTTCAGATGAGGGGGAAATGTCAGATGAAACTGGGGGTGGGACGTGCGATGGGACTGATCTTTCTACAGAAAGTGTGAGCGACGATACGACAAAATACACACCTAGTGATGCTCGGAAAACTGTCTGTAGGAAGAAAAAGAGGCATCATGGGGCAGTAGAATTATCTTGGGATTACTCACCCTCTATGCTCTTAGTAAATCCGTCGAACCCAGCGATTATAGCAAATGCTGGGACTGTTCCATCAGCTGAAAATTCTTTTCAGCCCCCCCACACACCTCATCCCTCTCAAGCTGGCCACTCAGATGTACCTACAACCACATTGGATTCTGTCATGGCTACAGTGCTACAAGCAATTGCCTCGCACCGAGAAGAGACATCCCATGACGGCCGCAAGGCACAGGCGGCCATACGTAAGGTACAGGGGGTGGTACGGAAATTGACTAGAACTGTCGGTACCTTCAATGATCGAATAACGGAGATGGAAACTCGTATAGTCTCCAATGAAGCCGAGGCTGCAATGACCCAAGATCGAGTTGAGTCCCATGAAGCAGAGCTGGCCGATGTCAGACGGAAGTTGGAGGATTGCGAAAATCGCCTACGCAGAAATAACTTGCGCGTTTTAGGTGTTCCGGAGGCAGCGGAGGGGGACGATGTACGTTCTTATATGGTCCAACTTTTCAAGGATACCCTACCTGAACTATCCAAGTGGAACTGGGACATGGAAATCCAACGGGCACACCGTGTTCCATTGACCTTGAAACCTGCAGCAAGATCAGGAGACTACCCCCGTGCCATACTGGTTTACTTTGGTAATTTTCTTTTGAGGCAGGCAATCTTTGAGAAGGCCAGACCAGAAGCACGTCGTACCAGAGACTCGATCTCCTATTTTGTCCGCCCGGACTTCTGTCATGTGACAGTTGAGAGGAGATGGCGCCTCCGCCAAATGATTAAACCATTACTACGCACTTCTGAGAAATACTGACACGGACTTGCCTGTTGCCTGTCATCACCGCCAAGACCAGCACCTCGCCGCACCCGCTTCGCGGGTGCCGCAGCGCCTGAGGGAGATAGGCGCTTGAAATCAGACCGCGCCAGAGGGAGGCATCCACACAACTTTCGGACAGGGCTGTGGAGACCAGCGGGGCTGCGAGCGTAGCAGGGACTCCATTGCCCAGGAGTCCCTGCGTGACCTGCTGACATCTTCCGGTCTGCTCTCCCTGCTGGCCCGCCCACCGCCCACCACAGGAATTTAAACTTGCTCACTGATAGCTCCAGTGGGACTACGCACTTCTGAGAAATACTGACACGGACTTGCCTGTTGCCTGTCATCACCGCCAAGACCAGCACCTCGCCACACCCGCTTCGTGGGTACCGCAGCGCCTGAGGGAGATAGGCGCTTGAAATCAGACCGCGCCAGAAGGAGGCATCCACACAACTTTCGGACAGGGCTGTGGAGACCAGCGGGGCTGCGAGCGTAGCAGGGACTCCATTGCCCAGGAGTCCCTGCGTGACCTGCTGACATCTTCCGGTCCGCTCTCCCTGCTGGCCCGCCTACCGCCCTATACGCCCCCTATATCTAGGGGTTATACTCCCGCAGCGCGGGACGCAGCTCGGGGCGTAGACCGGGCTAAGAGCGGGCCATTTGAGGCCGTTCGAGGACGGAAAGGACTGGACTGGCCCACCCCCCTTGGCACCCCGGCACTCTGCTGTGGTCACATTATATTTGATACCGGCATTTTGGTAAGCTAACGGCAGAATGTCTACTCAAGAGTATAAAAGTAGGGCAGCAAAGGGGAAATTGAAAAATGGTACTCTTGATGATTTTATTTCCAGAACTAATAATGCTATAGACTTAGAAATCACCAAGATGCCGAAAAGGGTCTCCATTGAACTTGATGCTGCTAGAAGGCTCTCCCAAGAACTGACCAATGCTAAGAAATCATCGTTGGGGCATTACGCCCATGTTAAATCACCGGATCGCACTTCTTGTCCAGTACCAATACTAACACAGGCATTGATCCACTGCCCACCAGGCTCACCTCCCACAGTCCCGGTAACAAATGTAGGGCCCCCATGCCCAGTAACCCCCAGTCTTATTATACCTTTGGACAGCGTGGGAGGGGAAGAAGGGTTGCAAATATCGTCTGTACCAATTGATATTTCTAAAATCACGAGTGGGAGTTTTTCTGTAAACCTGATTAAGGGTTCCAACCAGAATCGGAAGCGTAAGTCCACAACTGCATATGCAAGGAAAAAGGCTAAGGTAGCGAAGTCACAGTTACCTCCCCGAGTTTGGGCCCAATCACCACTCACACCGTTCATTACAGGAAGTAGTTCCCCTAAAGCACTAGAATCTAGTTCGGAGAAGCTGAGGGGGAAGCTGGGGGGGAGCAGGAGAATCTGACAATGGAAAGTGAGAATGGAGGGGCACCACTCTGTATGATTCAAGGGAAAGATGTGTGGGAAACTTTAAAAAGAACTCCTTACTCCATTGGAACTCAGATTGTCCAGAATAGAAACCCAGCTACTTGAGACTGAGAAAAGTATTTTAAATTTGGCAACCATGTCCCTAGCTGATAACAAACCAATAACTCAACCAACAACTCTACCTGTTGTGAGCCACATTCCAACAGTAGTTACTGTTACCTTACCATCCTCCCCGGTGATTAAACCCATCCCAAAACCTCGACAAAAGGTCCCTGAAAGTACCACCACTGATAAAGCAATGGGAAGTGTAAAACAGTCTTTGGCATCTTCTGCACCAGCACCTAAAGTGCAGCCAGCTCCGATGCCAAAAAAATCTGACACCTATAATGCCATCCCACAGAGAGACAGACATATTAAAAATCACTACAGGGGTTATGTTGATCTCCCCCCTGATGTAAGTCCATATGTAGTAGTACTCACGGGGGTGCCAGAAATCTCATACCAACAGCAGGAGGACTTTGGGTCATTAAAGAACTCAGGCCCAGATGTAGGTAAAATAGATTTACCGACTTTTAATTACCGAATCCTACCGATTCGGTAATTAAAAATCGGTAAATCTAAGGGGTGGATATGTAGGAACATCCAGATGTTCCTTTTACCGAATCGGTAAATATCTGTATTTACCGATTCGGTAAATACCGACCGGTAATGCCCCATTCATTCCTATGGGCTTTGAAGCCCATAGGAATGAATGGGGCATTACCGGTCGGTATTTACCGATTCGGTAAATACCGATTTTGACAAGGGTGCAGGGGGTGTCACTTTGACACCCTCTAGCACCCCCAAAAAAGATTCGGGGGCCATGTGGCAGGCATACCTGCCCTAAGGGCAGGTCTGCCTGTCATATGCCACAGGTGTGCATGCACACATGTGCATGCACACCGGAATCGGTTTTTTACCATGAAGTTGGATTTCATGGTAAAATACCGATTCTGTAAGGCTTGTGGGACTCAGAAGAGTCCCACCTACATCTCATTGTTACCGAATCGGTAAAAATACCGATTCGGTATTTTACAGATTCGGTAAATTTACCGATCGGTAAATTTACCGAATCTGTAAAATATGTGGCCCTACATACCATTTTGTGAATCTCGGTCGGTAACGGCCGAAAATACCGATTTTCGGCCGTTACCGACCGACCTACATCCGGCCCAAAGTCATCCACTGGCTCAATGTGAATAGGCCTTTGCCGAAACACCAGAGAAGTAAGATACTTATGGTGTGACGGGTCCCCTGGATAGGGACCTCGTACAAAACTATCTCTGGTGACTGTGTAATGGTCTCTTTTGAAGATCCGAAAACTGCACAATTTATCTACTCTTGGAGTGGCCATGGTGCATACTCACCCATAGCAACTAGACCAGTAACCTACTTTTATCCGCCACGTTCCGATTCTCACAGGGGGGTAACTCAGAATTGGAACATGATCCCGGAACGAAACATTAGGAAGGGCGGGCCACCCAATTCATGGCAAGATAATTATGGAGGGTGGAATGGGGCCCCCACTTATAATAGATTTGGATGCCTCGAGGATGTGGATTGACTTCACTATTGGGTCTTTGATGCATCCCCCCTGACAGATTTGTATCACTCTTTAGCCCATCACCCACCTTGTTCCCCTTCACCAACAATGGAAGGGGTACAGGAAACATTGGCAGTATTCCCACATCTCGCAGGAGAATGTAGTCAAACCACAGGGGAAACTAAAAGTATAGGGAAGCGGGTTGCCAACTTTACATTCGTGGATATCTCCACCGAGCATAAAAAAGAAGAAGATGAGCTTGTTATCCCATGTCCAGCTGTTATCCCATATGTCATTTCCCCACTGGTTTTAGAGGGACACTCCTCTCCCACTAACTGCCAGAGCAGGATAAGTAGGCGTTCATTGACTTCTAATACTATCGAAGTGGTTGGGGTACCAAGTACACTTTCGATACTGTCCTGGAATCTAGCGGGGTTGGGTAATAAACTTGACTCACCAGAGTGGGTGGAATTCGTTGAGGAATATGACATATGTCTATTCCAAGAAACGTGGGCTAGAGAACAACATTCCCACCCAGGGTTCGCCACTTTTGAGATCATGGCAAAATGGGGAGGGAAGGGCCGTCCATCAGGCGGCTTGTCAATTTGGGTAAGTTCCCATCTTGGATGCAAGGCAAGAAATTTGGTAACAAACTCACTAGACATTCAGTGTATTGTCCTGGAGTGGGCGACCGGTGATGGAGTAGCATTAATAAATGTATACTCCAGACCGGTTGGCGTTGGGGGCACTTCAGCAACAATCGAGGAGCTGGCGGTGTTCCTTGACCACGCGACCCTCTGTCCATCACTTATACTGGGGGAGGATTTCAACATCCAGTATGAGCCCCTTTCGGATCATCTGGATGGGGTGTTCAATGAAGAAGATGAACTCTGGGAGATACCCACTTTGCCAGGTCCGCCGATAAAATCATGGTCGCCCCTTGTCACTCAAATAATGTCACTCACGCTGGCTCACTCACTAAGGGCTTGTAATGGGCGGTTTAAAGGGGATAATCCACCCCGGTACACCTTTAACAGACCAGGGTATGAATCACGAATTGATTATCTCCTGGTCCGGACCAGGGATTGGAATAAAGTCAGGGACTTCACTATACTCAAAAGGACTGATAGTGACCACAACGTACTTTCACTGAGGTTCGGTATAAAGGGTATTCCATCTGTAATCACAGACAAAAACTCTAACAATTCGGAAGGTCTTGTTGTATCAAGTAACAGACGCAGGATAAGATGGGCTACACTAGTACAGAACCCAAAGAATACTCAGAGGTTATATGAGATAGTGGTCCCTGTCCTGGAAAAAGTAAGGGATTTTCTCCTTCAGTCATCAACTTCTGATAACTCCAGAGTATTGGGGGATATTCATTCCGAGCTCTGCACTAAGCTAGCAGAAGTACTAAACCCAGTGGTTGTGATGAAAAAGGGGAAGAAAAAGAGAGCCACATGGTTCAATGCTCCTTGCAGAAGTGCAAAGGCTGCCCTCTTAGAGTCCCTAAAAAATCGGGACACCCCTAGTAAGATAAGGTCCAAGAGGACGACCTACAAACTCACCATCCGCAATGCTAAAATAGAATGGGACCAGCACATCTGGTCGGAAATGACGGCTGCCCTGGCATTTCACGATGCACGCAAATTCTGGCAGATCATCAAGTACGGTTCGGCTGAACCCACACCTGCAGTAGACGCTAATATTGCTGCCACAGTATGGGAAGATCACTTTAAATCCTTGTATAGTGTCCCCAATCCGGGCCAACTAGGGAATACACTTGATACACCAATGCCCTTAGAAAATCTGGACAAGATGGCTGGGTTCACTTTGGGAGAACTTAATAGGGCAATCTTGGACCTCGCGCCTGAAAAGGCGCCTGGCTTGGATAAACTCCCAGGTGACCTCTTCAAACAGGAGGTTGCGATCTGGGCCCCCTACTTGAGGGAGCTGTTCAATGCAATTCTGAACGGCATGGCGATCCCCCTGACTTGGCTGGAGGCAGAGATAGTCCCTATTTTTAAGAAGGGTTCCCCTCTGCTCCCAGCCAACTACAGGCCAATAAGCCTGATAGATGTTTCTCAGAAACTATTCACCAGGCTATTATTAGATCGTCTATCGGAATGGATGTCAGACCACGATATTCTGAGCCCATTCCAGCGGGTTTTAGAAAGAAGATCTCAACTATAGACCAGGTCTTTCGGCTTGCCCTCATCCACTGGAAAACGGTACAGTTGGAGGGTGGCAGCCTCTACACCGTGTTCGTGGACTTAAGGGCGGCCTTCGACCTGGTCCCCCGCAGAAAATTATGGGAGGTGCTGACCAAACTAGGGGTCCCTGGGGGGTTGCTGGAGATGATTATTCGTCTCCACACCGCCAACTTTGCACAGGTGAGGTGTGGCAAGGAGGGGGCATTATCAAACCGCTTCCCTGTTGAAGCGGGGGTTAGGCAGGGTTGTGTGCTTGCGCCAACCCTGTTCTGCCTCTACGTCTACGGGCTAATAGCCCACCTTGGCGGAGTTCCTAATTCGGACGCCCCAAAGTTGGCAGGCAGCAGGGTACCGGCGATAATGTTTGCCGATGATACCCTGCTGCTCTCAAAATCCTCAATGGGGATACAGCGCGTCCTAAATGTATTTGTCGAATTTTGTGGGGAACATGGCCTAGAAGTGAACACCCTAAAAACCAAATTTATGGTCTTTAATGCCCCACAAAGGCTACGAACTGCCCCTACTATTGGACAGACGAGACTAGAGAGGGTGCGTACCTTTGAGTACCTTGGGCTCCTACTAAATGAGAATATGACCTGGTGCACACACCAACAGAAAGCACTACTTAAATTGGCACAGTATTCAGGAGGGGTCACGAGGCTTATGGGAAACAATAGGTCATCCATCAAACCAGTTGGCCCACCACTCCAGATTTATAAGGCACAGGCAAGGGGGGCCGCTATGTATGGCTGTGAGTTGTGGGGGCACGTACCTTCCCATGAACTGATGATAGAGGAGAACAAGTTTATAAGGAGGGTGGTACGACTTCCGCCTAGTACGCCTCTAGTCCCACTGAGGTTAGATCTAGGGCTGCGACCCATAAGTGAAGAACTGGCACTGCGTCCTCTCGTTTACTGGCGCAGGCTGTGGGCAGTTCCTGAACTGAGCAGTTACAGGCAGGGTCTGGAGGAAGTCCTAGCCATGCCTAATGCTGGTAAAATCAAGTGGCTTAAATTTATTAGAACCGAGCTGGAGGAATTGGGCTTATCGATACTTTGGACTGATCCACTATCGGCAGTCCCATTAATTTCCAAAAAGAGATTGGCCAAGGTATATCACGAAAGCAAACTAGCGGCACTGTGTCGCCAAGAAACTTTGGGAACGCACACGGAGCTATTTTTAACCATCAAGGACAGCTACAAATTTGAACCAGCCCTGGATAATATTTATCCTCCACTTCTTTGGAAATTATATTTACAATGGAGGCATGGGACTCTTCCAATCAGAATGCTAACTAGTAAGTGGAGTAAATCTCCTTCTAGCCTATGCCCGGCGTGTGGAGTGGACAATGAATCAGAACTCCATATAGTTTTTTTTTGTCCAGCCTACTACGCTTCTCGAAAGAAATGGATTATTCCCATTTGCAGAAGTTTGGGGTTCACGGAATGTAAGGCCACGTTCAGAGTTCTCAAATCTGATCTGTCTACACACATTGTTTTTGCAGTTGCTAAGTATTTAGGAGCAATGTGGTACAGGAGAAGCCAATATCTCAAGGCCAGTGACTGATTATGGACGGACTCTAGAATAAAATCTGAAATTCTGTACAAAGCAAATTTTCTATTATCCGGATGAATTCTCATTTTATTATTTTAATGTTTTAATATTTCTGAATGTAATTATGTATATCTTTTAAGGTGAAATAATAACCGAAATAAAGATTTACGATGATGATGATTAAACCATTTCAAGAAAAAAAAGCACAGGCATATCTTAACAATCCTGCTAAACTTAGGATAATCTATGGTGGCCAAACTATATTTTTCTACTCTGAGATCAAGGCAAAAGAATATTTAGATAGTTTGAAATAGATATGATGCGAATAGATGACAAATGTTATCATTACTACCTCCTCTCTACTTTCTCTCTCTCTTCTTTAGGCTTTTCTTTGCTCTTTCCATCTCTGTTAGCTGTCGAGGGAGAGAAACGGGATCCGGAAGGCAATGGGACATGGGGTGAGTGGTTAGAGCTGAAATAAAGTGTAGCAGCTGGATATACTTATATTTATACCTTAGAGTGGGAAAAAGGTAGTTTTCCTAGTTAATCCCTCCGAAAACATTTGTGAAGAAAAAAGTGTCTTGATTGAAGTGAACTCCGGTCAGGCTGCATGATTCCATCACTATAGACTCTGATGGAGTCTATTAGCCCTTTTGTGGGTGTGAGGGGGGAGGCTCAGGCTGGGAGGGGGGTTGAGGGGAGGGGGGTGGCGGGGGGGGAAAATAGGGGGAAAAAGAGCAATTTCAGATATATGAGTTGTGTAACAAGAAAAGCAATAAGTAAGGGAACAAGACTTTGTGTGAGGAAATACATTAATGTCAAAATTCAGTTGTTAGCTTCAGATGTTGAATGCAAAAAGGATAATAAAAGGAGCTGGCTCAACATTTTTGGTAGTTGGCTGGATACAAGGAGAAAATATTTGCAATGGGGAAGCTAAAATTATGCTCATGGAATATTGCTGGACTGAATGATAGAGGGAAAAGAACTCGCTTCTTTGAAATAGTTTGTCAGAACTCTTATGATGTCCTCTGTATCCAGAAGACTCATCTTCCCATAGCTGAGAAAAATCTTTTAAACATTCCTGGTTATAATGTGCTTGCAGTAACAACCCAAACCTCCAAAATTCGTGGAGTGGCAATTTTAGCAAAAACCTTTTTGGGGCAGGCTAAACGAACGTTAGCCGATCAGCTAGGTAGATGGGTTATAGTGGAACTAGAGGCAGGTATTACAATCTGCTCATTATATGGTTCGAATCAGGACGATCCTCAGATCTTCCAAGACCTGGAATTAGAGCTAGCTTCCTGGGGTAGTCCGCTAATTGTTTGTGGAGATTTTAATGTATCTTTGGGTTCGATGGGCGGTAGTCAAATTCAGCGGACTTACGTGAGTCGCAAGCCAAAAATTTTTAGGGCAGTAAAACAACTTTTGGGTAGTCATAATTTGATTGATGTTTGGGACCTTAAATATCAAAACAACCCAGGATACACATACTATTCATATCCCCATAGCAAATATGATCGCATTGATTATGTAATGGCATCAAAGGAATACTCCAGAGCTATGGAGATAAGTAAGTCTTCAAAAATAATATCAGACCATAATTCTATTGTACTTATATTTAGTCTCCCTTCGTATAACAGGCCCCAATCTCAATGGTCATTTGATAGAAAACTACTGGCCAATAGAGAATATATAGAGTATATAACTCTTTGGGCTCAGGAATTTTTTGACCATAATCAATATAGTGCACCAAGAATGATAGTATGGGACTGTTTTAAAGCGACACTAAGGGAGGAAACTATTGCATTTGTGGCCAAGCGTAAAAAAGCTCAGGAAAGACTAAATAATCAATATATCAATGAGCTAGCTACGTTAGAAGAACATCATGCCACCCAGATATCCCGAGGGGAGGATGGGAGAAATACCCTGCGTAAGATAATAACTCTTAAAACTGAGCTCAATAACAATCTTACTCAAAGGGCAGCGGAAATTTTTCAAACAAACCAATCTAAAATATATGAGAATGGGGAGAGGGTAGGGAAGCAGCTGGCACTTCGTACTAGGCAGAAAACTTCATATAATCTGATAGATTCTATTGAGCTTGAAGGTCAAAAACATACCACACCTCTAGGTATCTCAGAAGTGTTTCGACAATACTATCAAAAATTATATAAAAACGAAGATCAAGTCGATGCAAATGAGATCAAAGAATTCTTAGCTGAATGGCTAAATGAAACTGGTCCAGTCCGGATTCTTGATGAAACAACTAGAGAAGACTTAGAACGAGAAATCTCGATTACCGAAGTGCAAAATCGCACTATAAGAGCTGGCCAACGGGAAAGCTGCTGGGCCAGATAAAATTCCATTGGACCTCTACAAAATACTTGGAAAACAAATAATGCCGCATTTATTAGATTTATTTTTGGGGGTACAATGGAATGGCACTTCGCCAGAATCTTGGCAGCAAACAAACATAGCTATTTTTCCTAAAAAAGGAAAACCCCCTCAATATCCATCTTCATACCGCCCAATTTCGCTGATAAACTCCGACTCCAAACTCTACTCTAAGATTCTCGCCAACAGGCTCAGCAGGGTCGTCGAAAATCTGGTCTCCCCGTGGCAACACGGCTTTATACCTGGAAAAGGCACTACGGATCATACCCGTAGGGCCATCTCTCTTTTTGACATCATGGGGGTAACGGGGGGCCGGATGTCGATGATCCTGCTTGATGCCGAGAAGGCATTCGATCGAGTGTCTTGGAGTTTTTTATGGGGTATCCTGGAATTAAACAACTTCGGTCCAGAGTTTACCAAAGCCATTAAGGCATTATACGTTACCCCCAGAGCTAGACTTTTTGTACGGGGGGTGGAGTCGGAGTTTATCTGCATTCAAAGGGGCACCAGACAGGGCTGCCCATGCTCGGCAATTCTATTTGCCCTATATATCAATCCACTAATTTTAAAACTGCTTGCATCAAATCTAATAGAACCAGTTAGGGTAGATACATATCAAACTAAAATACTAGCATATGCCGATGATGTGGCGGTATTAACACCAAACCCTGCTGAGGCGATTCAGGAGATTGAGCAAGTGACTAATACCTTTGGCCTGTATTCAGGCTACTCCCTGAATAGAGACAAAACAATGGTTTTGTGTACGAATAACATCTCGTACGAAAGTCCATATAAGGTTGACAATGCCATCTACCTTGGAGTTTGTATATCTCCTAAGGTTGAGATAATTAATCAACTTAATTATGAGCCCCTTATCAGAACTATAAAAAAAGATCTCTCAAGGGTAAACAATCTCCATCTCTCTATTATCGGCAGGGGGAACTTTATCAAAATGAACATCTTTCCAAAGATATTATATCTATTTCGTGCAATACCATTGATGGCGGATGACAATATCATTCAAACTATAGACTCCTCTCTATCTAAATTTCTTTGGAGCTATGGGAAAATTAGGAGGGCTCTCTCATACTTGTCTCTGCCCCCGGATAAGGGAGGACTAGCTGTCCCGAATATTATGTTATATCTGTGGGCAGCCCTTCTTCAGCAAATGACACCTTTATTTATCCCTAAAGCACTAATAGGAACTATACCAGCGCAGGATATACCATCAATTTATGAACTGGCAATTGGTAATAAAGCCAGAGGACTATTACTAAGGCAGTTAGAACCATCTTATTTAAAAAAAAAACTAAATTTAAGATTATACATAGTGCATTGAATATTTGGAAAAGAGTTTCTAAACATCTATCAATTTCGAAATATACTAAATATACCCCCCTGTGGCGGAGCTCAATCCTACCACACCAACTTAATGATGGGTTTGCTAGAAAATGGGAAAGCTTGGGGATTAATACAGTTGGGGATTTTCTTTGCCATGATCCTAATATGGGGTTTCAAAAACTACAATTAAAATTTGCTGTTCCTAGAAATGATTTCTTTAGATATATTCAAATATTTACTGTTCTTAGCCAAAAATCCCCAAAAATTACGTTGGATAACGTCTCTCTGTTGGATATCATAGGGAAACGATCTACCAGGATAGGTACTATCTATGAATTGTTGATACAAAACCAAAGAGATGATCTAGAGCATATCGAAAGAGGCTGGTCTAGTAAATTAGGAAATCCCAATGTTGATATTGATTTGTCCCTGGCACTCTCGTCTGGATTATTTTTAGCATCTAATCTTAAAGCCCAACTTTATAAAACCATATAAAACCTATACTTTAAACCAGCAAAACTATATGCTTGGGGCAAAAGAACAAATAGCAATTGCCCAAGATGTGGGCAGGCTCCTGCTGACTTAGTACACATGTTTGCAGAATGTCCTAAATTAGATTTATGCAAAAAAATGATCTCCGACTATTGGGAAGAGGTCTTTGGACACAAAGTCAAAGATTCATCAACACTCTATTTACTAGGCCATGATAGCACTCTTGGGCATAGTAAAGAGGAAGAATCATCTTTATTTTTGGGGACAGCGGTATATCGGATTATTTTGGCAGCTAGGTGGAAAGATGTTGATCCCCCAACCTTCCAAATGTGGCTAACTCGCTTTCTAGGAATATATAAGCAAGAGATAGCTATTTATGAAGCCAGGGGGAAAAAATCTAGTTTACGAGGTGCCCAAATTTTGTCTCCAATTACCACTTGGTATCAGGATATAAGAAATGTATAAAATAGGTAATGCTGTACCTCGTACTTTGTTATTTGGAACTTTGGTTTTTAAAAGATATTTTTTTTTGTATGTTATCACTATGAAATATGTAATTTTGTATTATCTGATTTTTGCTCGAAAAAAAAAAAAAAAGAAAGACAC
Organism: Lissotriton helveticus; assembly: GCF_964261635.1. Taxonomy (NCBI): domain Eukaryota; kingdom Metazoa; phylum Chordata; class Amphibia; order Caudata; family Salamandridae; genus Lissotriton; species Lissotriton helveticus. Next base: position 961,540,428 of record NC_136068.1, on the reverse strand, counting down.
GATCAAGACAGTGTTCTTTCAGACACAAGTTCTAATAGTTCTGGTTCAAGCAGAAGTAGCAACCAAGGAACAAGAGGAGGGACACAGTCCCACAGAAGATCGTATCCACATGGTGGGAGAGGTTGGGCACCCTATCAGGGACCACCAGGCTATATGCAAGGACCCCCAGGCTATATGCAATACCCACCAGGGCCGCCCTATATGGGTAACCATTTCCAACCATGGGACCATCAAGCTCCTCCATTTAACTACTATTGCCCACCGCCTTTTTTAGGCCTGCGCCAAGGCCCCCGAAGGGGCAGAAATCGAAAAGGCACACAGGTCCACTGGAACCAACAACCAGAGATACCCCCGGGTGTGTCAACCAGGAGCCAAACAGCATCAACCAGTCGGGGAACCTAGTGGTGAACCTATCCGATCATCAACTAACAGAAGTCGAAGAGTATGTACTGGGAAAAGGGTTAGGTTTTGTCCCCACTAATAAAATGGATACGTTTAGAACGTGTCGGGAAATGAAAGAGTTTATGAGGAAACTTAAGTTAAAAGCTGGGGGTTGAGTAAGTACGGCATAGCCGATTGGGACACCCATCTGGAATTCATATTGTTTTTTTTAAAAAAAAGCAGCCAGACCACCCACACTTCTACCAAACATCTTAAGAACATAGAATACATTTTTTCCTCTCTGATTTTCTTCTCTTTTTCTACAGTTGGACCCCAAAAATACCCTTTGTCCTGACCTGGCTCATGGGGCACTGACTCCTATTCACCTAAGTATGTATCTACAATAGAATACATGCTTTTTCAAGCTAACAGACTGTATTTATGTTCTACTGTATGTGATTCAGCACTTCACTGCCTCAAGACTAAGTACCTACTAATTGATCTGGAGTTTCCAGCATCACAATTTACATGTGTGTTAGCTGTACCTTTCCTTCCTTACAGGTGACCTTATGTCTAGCGCGTTGGGATCGGCGCACTATTAATTACGTGTTCTTGTGTTTCAGGCTTACAACATCAGCAATTCTGATAGAGCTAGGATTTGTAGAATTATTAATTACATATATACATATAGATACAGAACCTTTTTTTCACTTTTTCTGTAAACACACATTTTCTCTTTTTTGCCTATTGTGGTAAGACATTAGTGAGTGACAGGGGAATCTGACCCTGGACCTGACGAAGAGGCATGGCGCCCCGAAAACATGTTGACCCGCACAGGAGAGCAAGCATAGTAACCAGCTCCATCTCTCCGCATCACCCCCTTTTTTTAATAATACCAGCCAGTGCTTATTAAATATTTTTTCTACCACTAGGCCAGGTATTTTTTAACATCACTTACTTATATCACCCCTGACCCTACTGACACTCACTCCACTTCACTCACATAGCACCCACATTTAAAGGTGCTCCTACGTAGTCGCTAGTCGCAGCATTGCCCCGTCCCGCAGCGGGGCGGGAAGACCCCAATGATGAAGCATGACACCAAGGGCCCTTTTGGTGTGTGAGGGGGTATTTTAACACACAGTGTGTATTCCACAAACATCAGGATACACACTGCATTCCACGTGAGGTGGACCCTGTTGACTAACTGTACTTTCAAAAGAGGAGGATGTGCCCACCTCGGTGCTGCTGAGCACCACCTCTTCACTCCCCCCATTGATATCCTTTGCAACCCACAATACGACACAAGGTAAACTTTTCCATTTACAGCTTCAGTAAGTTTCCATAGTAGCTTTAATTAAATTGGTTCTTCTTCCAGTGGCCTTGCTTTTCCGATAGGCCAGACACGAAAGACGTCCTCCCTTTTCACCTTCCAGCCTTCTTAAAAAAACATTCCGGGTATCTCCTTAATTTGAATAACGAGTTTGAATTCCTGCACCTGCAGTAGGGTGAGAACACACTGTCTTCAAGCACAAAAAGGACTCATTGAATTAAAATTCTTGAGCAACCAAGGAGAAACGAAACTCAAAACAACTTGCAGTTTGGGCCTACAATGCAGGCAACTTCAACTAAGCACGAATTACATTGCATGAGTATAATTTCATCCTGCACATTATACATTTTCCAAATCCCTTACCAATTTGTTCCCAAGGTCCCTCTGCAGCAAGAGCACAAACATCTTGATGTATCTCTGAAATGTTACTAATGTACTTCCTTTTATCATGACTATTGTCAGGAATATAAGTACAGCACTGTTGAACTTTCAATAATTTAAAGACTCCTCCAGCTTTTGCTAAAAACACGTCTAATGCAAGATGATTTTGAAGAAACATAGCCATTATCCAAATCATCTCCCCATCAACAAGTACTAAGATTTGGGCCGTATTCACAGAGAGCGTATCCACTAGTGTTGCCAACTTTCTAATTTTCACATCATTCAAAATCATACCCACGCTAGGTATCATGGCACCAAATACATCCCAAACAATTTCTCCCGCACTTACACCACATTTTCCTCTGTGAGATCTTTTTCCTTCCAAAGGCCATAAATCATTCACATGAAATATTTTAGGAAACACCACAGCCAAATAACACGTACCATACCAATTCTTTGGCAATTTCACAAAAGCACTTTTCCCACACACAAAATACACATTTGGCACTATGGTTAAAGTATCCAATAGTGCCTTTCTTATTGATTCCTCTGTTAAGAAAATGTGTTCACAATCACTCTCACCCACAAATATCTTGTCATAATATGCTGAAGTGTGTCTAATGCACAGTTTCCCTTTTTGCTGGAAATCTAAATCTATTGGACCAGAACTTCCTTTTGCCTTATGATCTAATTCTTCTTGGGTCCATGGAACAACTTTATGTTTGGGATCTGGTCTAAATAAAGTCTGCCTATGCCGATCTTCTATCTGGTCTACAAACTTGTTCTCGATGTTAGATAACATACAGCTCAGATTGTGTCTATGGGCATAAGATGTATCCAAAGTAATAGTAGGAACAAAATACGTAGCCATCTTCTCTACTTCCTAATAATCATATTTATTCATGTACTTAAGAACAAGACCTTCTGAGAGTACCACATCATAATTGGAGAAGTAGTACTCAGAATGTGCCTTACTGTAAAACATGCTCAATAACACACTACATTTGATGCCATATGTCAAAGGTAAATGATGGTATTGAATGCCTTCTTCTACTGATGCTGGCAGTTGCATACACACATAGCAGTCTTTTTCTTCCATTGTATCAACATAATCATACAACAAACGAGCATATCCGTTCAATGGGAAATCACCTTTTGACAAATGTACGTGTAACATCCGACTAGTTTCCATGATCATATCTCTATCTTTTGTGGCTGAACTCTCTTCTACATCTGAGACAGGTGGGGTAAGTGGTGCTTGTTCCCCATTCTTTTCAGCATCGTGAGACCCAACTAAAGATGTAACAATCACCACAGTTATGACAATAATTTAATTTAATTTAATTGCGGGTTTATATAGCGCTAGGAATCGACTCCCGGAGGAGTATCTCCACGCTTCGACCGCTGGGGAACCCGTCCTGGCTCACCCTGAGAGATGGTCTCTGATGGGTATCTCTAAGGTGCGACCAAGCATCCCCGGCGGTCTGGGGGGGCCGTTGTGAAGATGAGGCAAGCTGATGCCCAGAGTTGCCGAGTGTGGTTTCTGACTAGAGTAGGCACTGAGGCGAGAATTATCGAGACCGCTGACCCTGGTCCACGACCCTGCCACGTCGGGAATCGAACCCTGGTCCCGGGCCGTTCTCTGCTTACAGGTCTGCCGCCTCTAACCAGTGAGCCACACTTCTCCCACTAAGCACAAACAACAATAAGGGTGACAACTATGCACTTCTGCCTGCGTCCTGAGTTTTCAGACTCCATTTTGAACAACTGTTGGATTTCTGAGGTGCAAACGAAATCAACAAAGCCTCTTTTCTTGGCCTTATTCTGTTATTTACAGAGTCTTTTAATTTTCTGTTTTCCATTCAATTATTGCAATTTTTAGTCCAACAATACTAATCTATTGAAGAGATGTAGTCAACACTAGCCCTGAATTCTTCATCTATTGAAAGTCCCTAATTTATATCTTCGTCCACTTGGGCCTAGGTTATCTTCTTTCTAAAGGCTAATAAGTTCTTCTTTCACAGTTCAAGCTTCAATATTAATGAAATTAGATCCAAGCATAGCAAGAAGAAGCTGCAGAATCTCTGCACGCATCTCTCCCATTTCCTTTGCAGTGGCCTGTCGACCAAAGGTAGGGAAAGCATACTCGTTAAGGATCAGAAATCTCAAACCACTCAGCCTTGGTGGATCGGGAACTGTCAGAGTCAGAATTCCGAAAGCATCAATTCCAGGGACCAGCAACTGAATATCAATTGTCAGACTGCTCTCTCCGTGATTCACTGTACCATTTCCCAGCCTTGCAGATCTCCCTGGTCTCTGCATCTGCAGCCAGGTATGTCCACTCAGGAGATGCGTACTTTTGAGACGGTATCCTCTCTCTTCTGCATCGTCTTAGACCATCCGGTGTCTCTTCGGGTTCACTTAGATCTGATTCAGACGTTTCAGAAATCGAAGCGAGATTTTTCTCAGATGCAAGCCTTATATTCAGCCTTTCTTTTCTTGCTGGCAAAATCTCTGCTTCTGCACCTGCTCTCTTTCCTCTCGATTTGATCCTTCTTCAATAGGCTCTTTGCTCTGGTCTCGTTCAAAGTTCACTTCTGCAATCTCATCTATTTCAGAATCTGAACTCAACACTGGAGCAGCTTGATCTCTTCTTCCTTGCTCAGTGGATTGTCCAGCCTCACTAAGAGTTCTTACGACTTGACCTGTTCCTTCCTTTCCTGTTGCATTTTCAGTTGCACTTCTCGGAACAAGGGGAGTCGTTACCTCCACAGGCTCTTGAACTCAGTGGGTATCTGAAGTGTGGATCCAGTTTGGTAATCCTCCACACTTCACTGCTGTATTTTTGACCAAAATCACCTGGTATGGTCCTCGCCAGCAAGCATCAAGGCAACTCTTCCTCATGTGCTTTTGGACAAGCACCCAGTCACCAGGGTTAAGGTTATGCAGCAGGTCTCTCGAGGTGGACACAGAATTAACCACATCAGCCAGTCCCCTACAACAATACAAAACCAAATCATCTGTGATGTGTATCAATGTGGCAGCTGGCACCGTAAGCAATCGCATAGCTCTTCCCATCCATATCTCATGGGGTGAAAGCCTTGTCCTTCTATCAGGAGTGCTACGCAGACTCATCAATACCAATGGCAGTGCATCTGGCCATTTCAAAGAAGTTGACAAACAAACCTTTGATTCCCTCACCTTGATTGTGCCATTTATCTGTTATACAAGACCAGATGCCTCAGGCATGTAGCAACAGTGCAATCTCTGATCGATTTTTAGACCTGTACACAACAATTTCATGATTTTGCTATGGAGGTGTGTTCTTCTATCTGTCTCCACTAATGTCGGAAATCCGAAACACAGGATCAGCTCCCTCAATAGCAGTTTTGCACTGTGAGACTGTCACATTGTCTAGTTGGATATGCCTCAACCCAACGTGAAAAGATACACACCACCATCAAAACATATCTCAGCCCATTGTTGTAATTTGGCAGCGATTAGGTTAGCATTAGGGGAAGCCATCCTGCATTTAGAGACTACCTTGTCCGTTTTGTGGAATCCATTTTGTATTTCAGTCGGCCATTTGGTTTGCCATGTGCTACCATGTGCTCGCCATGAGCTCTGTCCTATTGTTCTGTTAACTGCTCTTGAAATCTGCCTAGAGACGAACTATATTTAGCATCTTCCACCTTCGCACATGCTCAGTTGAGCTTGCAGCTGTCCATGCAGCTGCGGTAAGTTTGTAACTGTCAGGATGTGTTCACCAGAATTAGCAACTGTTAGCTCCTCCCACTTGTTGACTGTGCATTTTCTGTATGACCTTATATGTACCTAAAACCCGCATTTTGTACTTGTACCACCTTCATTTGAGCCCCTGTGTGGGTATAAAAGGACCAAGCTTCTTCCATTTAGTGTGCTACTTCATACATTACCGAAAGGTGTTGTGTGAATGTAGTTCCACCTCATGAGGTTTAATAAACTTGTATTTTCTATTCCAGTTTCTGTGCCAACTTCTTCCTACTGTGCAGAAAAGGGCGAATCCCTTGCACTGGTAGGCCTTGCTGAGGCTCACCACCACACCATTGCACCTTGGCATCTCGATAAAGACTAGTTGTATCCTATTAAAAGGACGTCCTGATCTTCAAATATGACTCATCGTAACCACAGTTCTCTTTCCAACATTTATTTGTTGACTCATAACACACCTGTGGCACACTGCTTCAGCACACACATGAAAACGTGGGTTAAACCAAGTTTGCCTAAACACTCGCACCATGGCATCTCTCCCAAGATGAACTGCTCCATGAATCTGCCTTGCCATTGGGTTCAATAAACAGTTAGGTAGTACTGCTCTGTCACCTGGCAATACCCAAATGCCATCTTCTCTCTTTTCACAGCCTGCTCTAACACATGATGCAGTTTCCTCCTCTGGGACCTCATCCTGCAGCCGCTTCACCTCATCCCAATTATCGGCCACAGCTAACATCATGCTGAGCTAGGTCTCTTCTGTGCTCTCTCCTACATATTCTCCATTGGAAACACAAGCATGTATAGCACAAAAACAAGCTACTTCATCAGCGTAGTTATTTCCTTTTGTAGCAAAATTCTCTCCCTTTCCATGGGCTGCACATTTAACCACTGCAATCTCCTAAGGTTTCTGAAAGGCAGCCAATAATTAGCGCACATATTTTCCATTACGGATTGGAGATCCTGAAGACGTCATAAATCCCCTCTGTGACCATAACTTCCCAAAATCATGAACCACTCCTAACTCATATTGGCTGTCCATATAGATAGTCACTTGGACTTCATTTGAGATGGTACAAGCACATATCAGAGCAATAATCTCGGCCACCTGAGCAGGATATACTCTTTTCAAACAGGCCGCTTCCACCACCCCCAAGATGGTGCACACAGCAAACGCTGCTCTCAAACACCCTTCATTGTCTCTTAAGCATGAATCATCAACAAAAAGGACCAAATCAGATTCAGGCAGTGGTTCATCAACAATGTCAGGTCTGGGTTTGGTAGAGAGCTCAGTAAAATCTAGGCAGTCATGCTCTTCACAATCCTCTCCTTCTTCTTTCGGAAGAGGCAACAATGTTCAAGTTCAAGTTTAACATTTGTATAGCGCACTACTCACCCAGGGGGTCTCAAGGCGCTTGAGGGAGGGGGGGGGGTTATTTATCGAAAAGCCAAGTTTTTAGTTGCTTTCTGAAGGAGAGGTGGTTCTGTGTAAGGCGGAGATGGGTGGGGAGAGAGTTCCAGGTTTTGGCCGCTAAGTAGGAGAAGGATCTTCCCCCCATGGTGGATCTATGGATGCGCAGAATTGCGGCGAGGGCTTGATTGGACGATCGTAGTTGGCGGGTGGGGTTGTAAAAGGACAGACGCGTGTTGAGGCATTCAGGTCCTAGGTCGTAGAGGGCTTTGTGTGCGTGGGTGAGGAGACGGAACGTTATTCTCTTGTTGACGGGGAGCCAGTGGAGGTCTTTCAGGTGACCGGAGATGTGAGTTTGGCGGGGGAGGTCTAGTATGAGTCTAGCTGAGGCGTTTTGGATGCGTTGGAGTTTTTTCTGTAGTTTGGCTGTGGTTCCGGCGTAGAGGGTGTTTCCGTAATCCAGTCGGCTTGTGACCAGTGCGTGGGTGACCGTTTTTCTTGTTTCGGCGGGGATCCATCTGAAGATTTTTTTGAGCATGCGTAGGATGTTGAAGCACGATGAAGAGACGGCGTTGACTTGTCTGGTCATCGAGAGGGAGGAGTCTAGTATGAAGCCTAGGTTGCGTGCGTGGTCCGTAGGTATGGGTGCGGTTCCCAGGGCCGGTGGCCACCATGAGTCGTCCCAAGCAGAGGGGGATGAGCCTAAGATGAGGACTTCCGTTTTGTCCGAGTTCAGTTTTAAACGGCTGTTCTTCTTCCACTCGGCTACATCTTTCATTCCTTCGTGTAAGTTGGTTTTGGCGGTGTTTGGGTCTTTGGTGAGGGAGAGGATCAGCTGGGTGTCGTCTGCGTAGGAAATTATGTTGAGGTTGTGCTGGCGCACGATGGATGCGAGTGGACTCATGTATACGTTGAAGAGGGTGGGACTGAGAGATGATCCTTGTGGTACGCCGCAGATGACTTTGGTGGCCTCTGATCTTATAGGGGGGAGGCGGACTCTCTGGGTTCTTCCGGCGAGGAACGAGATGATCCAGTCCAGTGCTTTTCCTTGTATTCCGACGTTGCTGAGGCGATGTATGAGGGTATTATGGCAGACTGTGTCGAAGGCTGCGGAGAGGTCAAGTAGGATGAGGGCAACTGTTTCTCCGTTGTCCAGTAGTGTTCGAATGTCGTCTGTTGCTGCGATGAGGGCGGTCTCGGTGCTGTGTTTGGCTCGGAAGCCGGATTGAGATGGGTCGAGGGAGCCGTTAGATTCGAGGAAGGCGGCGAGCTGACTGTTGACGGCTTTCTCAATGACTTTGGCAGGGAATGGGAGGAGTGAGATGGGGCGGTAGTTCTTAAGTTCAGTGGGGTCTGCTGTGGGTTTCTTCAGGAGGGCGCTGAGTTCGGCATGTTTCCAGCTTTCCGGGAAGGTGGCGGAGTTTAGGGAGCAGCGATGACATCTCGGAGATGGGGAGCGATGATGGAATCTGCTTTGTTGAAAATGTGGTGAGGACATGGGTCGGTTGGCGATCCTGAGTGGATGGAGTTCATCAGGCGGATGGTGTCTTCAGTGGTGATTGGGTTCCAGGCGCAAAGGTTGTTAGAGGGGGGTTTTGGTTCGCAGGTGGGTGGAGTGGACTGGTCTTCGGATTGGTTGTCAAAGCTGTTATGTATGTCGGCGATTTTGTTGTGGAAGAATGAGGCTAGGGAGTTGCAGAGGTCTTGGGAGGGAGTGATATCGTTGGTGTCGGCGGTGGGATTGGTAAATTCTTTGACGATGTTGAATAGTTCCTTGCTGTTGTGGACGTTGCTGTCAAGTCGATCCTTGAATGCTGCTTTCTTGGTGGATCAGATCAGTTGGTGGTGTTTGCGAGTGGCGTTCTTGAAGGTGGTCAGGTTGACAGTGGTTGGGTTTTTTCGCCAGGTTTTCTCGAGGGTGCGACAGAACTTCTTGGATCTCTTAAGGTCATAGTTGAACCAGGGGGCTTTTTTGCTACCTTGCGTGATTTGATGGTGTTTCAGGGGTGCAAGTTCGTTGGCGCTGTGTGTGATCCAATGTGTGAGGTTGGTGGCTGCTTGGTTTGGGTCCGATGACTTGGCGGAAGGGTTTTGGTGAAGCGATGTGAAGAGCTGGTCGGTGGTAATTTTGTTCCAGTTTCTTTGGGGAATTGGTTGTGGGAGGTTGTGGGTCGTGGTCTTTTTGTAGTTGAAGTGAACACAGCTGTGGTCCGTCCAATGGAGAGCTGTGGTGTGGTTGAAGGAGATGTGCTTGCTGGAGGTGAAGATTGGGTCCAGCGTGTGCCCGGCATAGTGGGTGGGGGTATCAACAAGTTGTTCGAGTCCGAGGTTGGCCTGGTTGGCCAGAAGGGCGGTGGTATTGCGGTCGTTTTTTCTTTTCCAGGTGGAAGTTGAGGTCTCCCAGTAGAATGTAGTCTACGGAGGGGAGGGCGTGTGGGCTGATGAAGTCGGTGATGTCTTCGCTGAATTGTGTGCGGGCTCCAGGTGGCCTATAGATGAGGGTGCCTCTGAGTGTGGTCTTGGGGTTGGTGTGGATCTGGAAGTGAAGGTGTTCGGCGGTAGTGAGGTCATCGTCTGAATTGGTCGTGATGCGGATGGTGTTCTTATGGACGATAGCGATGCCTCCTCCTGTTTGGTTGGTGCGGTCTTTTCGGATGATTTTGTGGCCGTCCGGGATGGCTATGGCGATGTCGGGTGCTGATGAGGCATTCATCCAGGTTTCTGTAAGAAAGGCGACGTCCGGCGATGTAGTGTCGAGTAGGTTCCAAAGGTCAATGGCGTGTCTGTGGACCGAGCGGGTGTTGAGCAGGATGCATTTTAGGTGGTTAGTGTTGGAACTCTGTTTGGAGTTAGAGGATTTGGTGTTGGTCCTGATGCAGTCGAACTTGCAGGAGAGGCAGGTGAAGGGTCCATGGCTGTGTCCTGGGGCGGCTTCGTAGCAGTTAGGGAATCGGCCAGGGTTAAGTGCTGAGAGGGTAGCGGAGTCGTAAGTAATGCGGGTGGAGAGGGGTTTGCGGGGGCCAGGGGGTCTGGCGCTGGGCACGGTCCAGGCGTGGACGGGCGCGGACGGGCTTACCTTTGGCGCACCTTCGGCGCGCATAGGGCGCGTCCGCTGCGCGTGAACGCTGCGCGCAAAAGCATCTGTCATGTGTGGATGGTGGAGGGGGGGAGGGGCGAGGGAGGAGCAACTGGGAGGTGGGAGCGGGGTGGAGAGCCGGGCTGGGAGGCACCACAACAACAACAAAATGACAGCAAGCCCAAATGCGATACAGGACGAGATTGGGGCACAACCTGGAATCGCTATGAAATGGGCAGTGGCGCCGGTACAATCAGGCACAAATAGTTGAAGCAGGCAAAGCGAGCAGTGCACAGTTTTACAGTTAATGCAGAGCAGTCTATCAGTATAGCGCTACGATGACTATATTATCAGGCACAATAAATAATAACAGTGAGCAGAGCGAGCAGTGCGCAATTCCAATAAGGCAATGATTAGTCAGGCAGAAGCGCTACAATACCACTTCTAACAGCAGGGAGCAGCGTGAGGAGCGACCGCTTCTGAGCTAGGCAGGACGGTCACAGCGTTACAGCAATCGGGTCGAGCCTTAACTTTAGTAGGAGGGAGGAGCAGCTGGGAGGCGGGAGCGGGATGGAGAGCCGGGCTGGGAGGTACCACAACAACAACAACATGGCAGCAAGCCCAAATGCGATACAGGACGAGATTGGGGCACAACCTGGAATCGCTATGAAATGGGCAGTGGCGCCGGTACAATCAGGCACAAATAGTTGAAGCAGGCAAAGCGAGCAGTGCACAGTTTTACAGTTAATGCAGAGCAGTCTATCAGTATAGCGCTACGATGACTATATTATCAGGCACAATAAATAATAACAGTGAGCAGAGCGAGCAGGGCGTAATTCCAATAAGGCAATGATTAGTCAGGCAGAAGCGCTACGATACCACTTCTAACAGCAGGGAGCAGCGTGAGGAGCGACCGCTTCTGAGCTAGGCAGGACGGTCATGTGGCTGGATTCAAGGTGGTACAGCGTTTCAAAGTGACATTTTTGGAAGCCAATATAACCTGCTCATACTTTATAAGCCTGTTATTCGTTAAATACTGCAGGGCTTATTTACAAGCCCCTTGCGCCGCCTGTGCGTCACTTTTAATATGGAAAAAATGATGCACCAACAGCGCAAGAGGCTTGTAAATAAGCTCCTGTGTCTTGGTTTTTGTCATTCACCGTTCTACTGAATGTGGCACATAAACAGTAAGTGGATAGCCCTTCACTATGCTTTCACATCTCTGAATGCTGACGCCTGTTGCAGCATCGGATATGAAACATCCAGGCAATGCAGAAGCTGCTGGATCTAATGTAGCTGAAAAGTAAGCCACTGGTCTACGAGCACCTCCATGTGTCGGTACAAGGACCGCTAATTCACATCCCTCCTTATCACAGCAGAAAAGTGAAAACACTTTGTTGTAATCTGGCATTTCTAGAGCTGGAGCGCGACATATGCTTTCTCTCAGCTCATGGAAGGCTCTTAGACAATGGTCATCCCATGGTACCAGATCACTGATGTCCTTCAGAGTCAACTTCAATAGTGGCTTTGCTTGCAATAAAAAATGTGGGATCCATTGTCGACAAAATCCGACCATTCCCAAAAACATGCAGACTTCTTTTTGTGTTTTCGGAGTTCCCATTTGCAGAATCGTCTTTATGCGATCTGGTGACACTCTTCGTTTTCCCTTCTCAATTCCGTGACCTAGATACTGAACTTCAGTCTGACAAAACTGAAGTTTGTTTGAGGACACCTTGTGTTCATTCTCTGCCAGATGATTCAGCAAAGCCACAGTGTCGATCCTGCAAGCATTCTTAGTCTCTGAAGCGACCAAAAGGTCATCAATATACTGAACCAGAACTGAGCTCAGGGGCATCACTAGCCCGTCAAGATTCTTTTTTCAAACTCTGACTAAAGATAGAGAGGCTTTCTGTATACCCTTAAGGGATACAAAACCATGTTACGACACTGTCTTCGATCCTAAATGCAAATAAATATTGGCTGTCCTCGTGGAGTGGTATGGAGAAAAAAGTCCGACATAAATCTATGACTGTAAACAATTCTGCCTTGCATGGTATCTGAAATAATATAACAGCTGGTTTCGGTACCACTGGACAACATGGAATCACAATTTCATTGACACTGCATAAATCCTGCACTATTCTATACTTGCCACTAGGCTTCTAAAGTCCCATAATAGGTGAGTTGCAGGGACTTCCTCTTATCTCCCTCAGAATGCCTTGTGCAATCATAGACTCGATTACAGGACTTATTCCAGCCACAGTTTCTAGAGTCAATGTACTTACCCCCATTAAGTACTTCTCTCAGAGAGAAATATCCTACTTGTCCCGTCCCTCCACCCGGAGGCGGAGTGTCCCCTATCCCTTTCTTGGCACTTTTCTTTCTGGCCACCTCTTTCCCCATTTGTCTAATTCTCTCCACGGTCGCATCCCTATCACCATTTCTCTAATTTGTGCCTTTAATCTTGTTGTTCGCTTTTCCTCCAAGTCTTTATCAGTATAGTTTAATCTGCAGATTCCCTGCATCAATTTCTTCTTTGTTAAATCCACCTCATACCTTCGTGCCAACTGTGTCAACGCTTCATGAGCTCGCTTTGCCTTTCTAGTAACCTCCTCAGCTACAAATAACAACTTGCTTGTGTCATATGTTTCAATTCGGTCCAATGGCAAATTCCCTTCAATTACATTATCCATTTCTGCTTTTAATTTTACCACATCTAACAGTGGTGCCTTCATTGCAACTTGTAAATTCTCTGACCTCTTTCACTTCCTGATTCCTCTCTGTCAAACTTTGTGTTCTCCTTGGACTCCACTTTCCTCCATTCTCAAAACTGGGCGACTTTCTCTCTCACAACTTCGACTTCTCCAATGGTTACCCTCACACAAATTCTGCAGTTTAAACAGTACCCTAGGGGCTTCTCATCTCATCGCCATTTCCTCTCTCCGTACCATGGACTCCCTCACCGGTGGAACCCAAATTCTGATGTCTGACCTAGAGTTTGCCAAAGTTCCTGTTCGTCTTGGTTCCGACCCACTGTCCATTTTCAACGGATCAGTTGTAGCTGGCAGCTTCCACTGGTATCTGAGCCAGACCCGTTCGACTCATTGTAAGACTCCCTCCAGACATAGTCTCTTCCCCTTCTCCTGTTGGCTGTCGACTTTCACCTGTTCTCTCTCTAGGGTTATATATTATAACCACAGGTCCAATGGTAACTGGCTCATGATCTGTGTACCCTATCCCTCCAGATCCTCCTGGAATTCTTATTCCCACTTACATCCTCCCTCTTTTTCCTGTTGTCTGCTCCTCTGAACCCGTTCGTCCCACTCCTAAAGTTTCCTCTGTTTGTTGCATCTTCTCAGGCTCCAACCTAGAGTCACAAGGTGGAGGACGTTCTGCTAGCAGTCTTTCAAGACAAATGTCATCTGTATCACTTATTCTGTCTTCTGTCTTACTCTTTCTTCCAGACCCTCCTTCCAGCAACCAAAATGGATACAATCATTCTCCCTCTACGGTGTCTACTCTCCGTCTCTTCAGCTGTCATCCCACCCGGCATCGTGGTATGCCTTCATTGTTTTCTTCATTCTTCCCTGTGAAGCTTCTCTTTTCTTCGCTATGCTGCTCTCATCCATGCATCTAATGCCTCAAATTGCATTGGTCTGGGTGGAGGTTTCAGAGAAGACATCACTCCTCCCAGCTGGTACAGCACCTCCATACAAAATGACCCATAACAAAGGAAAGCCAATTCTCCCTCTTTCTCTGTAATTTTATGCCAATTTTAAAGCCACACTATGGTATGGAGTCCTACATTTGTTGCCATATAATGTGCTGGGATATCCTCTAGTTGAGCTTCTTCTCCTACCCGAGTCACCACCCCTGTGTCGCACCTACACAAATCTCGCAACACCTTAAAACATCTCATTGTTAAAATCAATTATTTGCAACCCAAGTACCACTGTTCAACTTCGGACGAACTTCTACCAATCCCAGCACGGTGTAACACTAACCGACCAATCCCGGTGCAGCACGCACTGACGTCACTGCTCTCTCTTTGCAGCGGCTCACCCTCCTTTACAATCTTACTCCGCACACTTGCTCACACATTCGTACTAACAAGTAACTGTATATCCAAAAGCTATTAAACCAAGTAACTACTCCTAACGCAGTCACAATAACTTACAGTTACATAAAACAAGTAATTGTCAGTCTGCTAAAAGATCGATAGAACACTCTTACAAGAACATTCATCCGCTGTGACCTACATTGGTCACTCAATCGCTGTAGTCCCCCCGGTACCTGAGGCTTTCTACCCATTACGTACTCCTGCATTCACACACAGTTCCCTGTCATAAGTGAATCATCGATAGCGCTTCACGACACCCACAGTATTGATCAGACAATTACAAATACAAAACTATCCCGGGATCTTGGACTTCTCTTGAGTCCACTCACCAAACTTCCTGATCCGCATGTGGCCGGACCAGTAAAGCGATAAACCCACACTCACTCAACTTGCATCCCAACTTTGCAAGACATCACACAATTAATTCATTATCACAATCTAACATACCACACAGTTTCATAATAACGCTACCACTGTTTCCGCCACACCATCAACGTCTGCCGACTTCCATCTGTCTTTGCCGCTGTTTACTCCATGTCCAAAGCCCTATTATTTCTCCAATCCTACTCCTACTTTTCCTCTCCTCCCCTCACTTTATGAGGCAACCATCCTCTGCTTCCATTTGATTACGCTAAATTTTACTCCTTGCATTCCCTACTAAATTCAAATCAGAGGTTCTATTATAGCCTGCTAAAAGTGTTTATGGGGAGTCAAAAAATTCAAGGTTATACTTTCAATTTAGTCATGTTTTTAAAAGATCACAGACTCCGAGTTTCCGTTTTGTAGATTTATTATATGGACAAAAATAATTGAATATAAACACACCTTAATATCAGAGTATATAGGTACATAAAAATCAATACAGAGCCGAGTCTACGAATACAATTCATTCGGCGCACAAGGCATAATATGATGAACTCCAAAATCAAAATGCATCAAAGAATAGAATCTGATTCCAATTCTCTTTTAATTGGAAAAAAACAAAGGTATCTTTCCCTACTCTGCTCTACTTGGAAATCCTACCTATTTCTTCAATATCCTATCTCAAAGGTGTCAGCACGTGTTGACTCCCTAAGAAGTTCTGGCTCCTTCTCCTCCGAAATAAGCAGAAGTCTTGCGGATCTGTCCCTGCGCATCATACAAAAAGACAATGTTCAACCCACCACAATACATCACAAGGTAAATTTTTCCATTTGCAACATCTTCAGTAAGTTTCCACAGAAGCTTTAATTAAATTGGTTCTTCTTCCAGTGGCCTTAGTTTTCAGATAGGCCAGGCACGAAAGGTGTCCTCCCTTTTCGCCTTCCAGCCTTCTTGAATGACATTCTGGGTATCTCCTTAAATCTAAGAATAACAAGGTTGAATTCCTGCACCGGCAGTAGGGTGAGAACACACTGTCTTCGAGCACAAAAAGGATTAATGTAATTATAATTCTTGAGCAATCAAGGAGAAACAAAACTCAAAACAACTTGTAGTTTGAGCCTACAATGCAGGCAACTTCAACTAAACACGAATTACATTGCACGAGTATAATTTCATCCTGCACATTATACATTCAGGAATTATAGGTTTCTTTAATACATACAAAGTCCTTATTAAATGTGTACACTACATTTCAATGCTAATATAACTTTGAATAAATGCATCTTAATCATCATGAAGCACTGCAAACAACAAAAATACATGTGAGTGCGTTTAAACCAGGAGTATAGTGCACCCATACAATTTAGAGTGCTGTAAGCGCTCTATCAATATAAACGCAGAGACTGAAATCGCGCATACATAGCTCTTCAATCTGGTGGGCAGTCATAATATCGAGTCTTTTATTTCGACTGGACAGAATATCGAGTAAAAAATATAGAATGGACATAATATCGACTAGACATAATATAGCCAACAAAAATATCGAATTTAAGGTAAGTTAATAATAATTTTTATTTTTTGTGTAATGTAAGTCTGTAGCGGGTTGTGGGTTTATAGGGGAATAGGGTGGGAAGTAATTTAATTCTAATTAATTAAATATGTTAATTTATTTATTGATATTTATTTAGAATTAATTGTTAATTAATTATTAATTGGTAATTAATTAAAATATAATTGGCAATTAATTATAATTGATTAATTGATAAATATTTTAATTTTAGTAATTTATTTTCTGTAGCGGGTTGTGGGTTTATAGGGGAATAGGGTGGGAAGTAATTTAATTATAATTAATTTAATTTTTTTAATTATTTATTGATATTTATTTATAATTAATTGTTAATTATGTATTAATTGGTAATTAATTAAAATATAATTGGTAATTAATTATAATTGAATAATTGATAAATATGTTAATTTTATTACATTATTTTCTGTAGCGGGTTGTGGGTTTATAGGGGAATAGGGTGGGAAGTAATTTAATTATAATTAATTAAATATGTTAATTTATTTATTCTTAATTATTTGGAATACATTGTTAATTAAATAATAATTGGTAATTAATAAAAATATGATTGGTAAATAATTTTAATTGATTAATTGATAAATATGTTAATTTCATTCATTTATTGTCTGTAGCGGGTTGTGGGTTTATAGGGGAATAGGGTGGGAAATAATTTAATTCTCATTAATTAAATATGTCATTTAAATTATTGGTATTTATTTTGAATTAATTGTTAATTAATTTTTAATAGGTAATTAATTAAAATATAATTGGTAATTAAAATTAATTTATTAATTTTGAAATTGTAAATTAATGTATTGTTAATAGGTAATTAATTAGTATGAGTAGGCAATTTTTATAATTAAATAATTTTATTTTGTATTTATAAATAAATATTTAATATTTTTTATACACAAGTACAATATTTTATTTATTTGTAATTGGTATTACTATTTATGTTATTTATATCTATTTGTGAAGTATTTACTTTCCCTATTATTGCACTCTCTGAAGTTGGAATAGTAATTTTAACCCCTACGCTATACAACACTTTCCCTACTGTTGCACCCACTGGAGTGGGTATGCAACGTTTACAATGCAACTTTTACTATGCACTACCATTACAACGAAACTTTTACAACGCAAAAACTTTTACAACGCATACATTTACAAAGCATGTTTTTACAACGCAGATACCTTTACAACGCATACCATTACAACGTAAGTATTGCTAAGTATATAATAATTTTTAAAATGTTATATGTTTGGGTTTTTGGGTAAAGGGGTATTTTTAGGCTTCAGGGTCAGTTTTCAGTTTTTGGGTAAAGGGGTATTTTTAGGGTTCAGGGTCAGTTTTAAGTTTTTGGGTAAAGCCGTATTTTTAGAGTTCATGGTCAGTTTTCAGTTTTTGGGTAAAGGGGTATTTTTAGGGTTCAGGGTCAGTTTTCAGTTTCTGGGGTAAAGGGGTATTTTTATGGTTCAGGGTCAGTTTTCAGTTTTTGGGTAAAGGGGTATTTTTAGGGTTCAGGGTCAGTTTTCAGTTTTTGGGTTAAGGGGTATTTTTAGGGTTCAGGGTCAGTTTTCAGTTTCTGGGGTAAAGGGGTATTTTTAGGGTTCAGGGTCAGTTTTCAGTTTTTGGGTAAAGGGGTATTTGTAGGGTTCAGGGTCAGTTTTCAGTTTTTGGGTAAATGGGTATTTTTAGGGTTCAGGGTCAGTTTTCAGTTTTTGGGTAAAGGGGTATTTTTAGGGTTCAGGGTCAGTTTTAAGTTTTTGGGTAAAGCGGTATTTTTAGAGTTCATGGTCAGTTTTCAGTTTTTGGGTAAAGGGGTATTTTTAGGGTTCAGGGTCAGTTTTCAGTTTCTGGGGTAAAGGGGTATTTTTAGGGTTCAGGGTCAGTTTTCAGTTTTTGGGTAAAGGGGTAATTTTAGGGTTCAGGGTCAGTTTTCAGTTTCTGGGGTAAAGGGGTATTTTTAGGGTTCAGGGTCAGTTTTCAGTTTTTGGGTAAAGGGGTATTTGTAGGGTTCAGGGTCAGTTTTCAGTTTTTGGGTAAAGGGGTATTTTTAGGGTTCAGGGTCAGTTTAGGGTTTTTGGGGTACAGGGGTACTTTGTAAAAATAAAGTAGAATTACATTTAAATTACATTAATTAAATACAATTAAATAAAATTAAATTATATTATAATATTTTAAATTAATTTATATTAAAAAAAATGTATATACGTACCAATACTTACGTTGTAATGGTATGCCTTGTAAAGGTATATGCGTTGTAAAATCTTGCGTTGTAAATGTATGAGTTGTAAAAGTTTTTGTGTTGTAAAAGTTTTGATGTAATGGTAGGTGTTGTAAAAGTATGCGTTGTAATGTCATACATCCCTGGAGTGGGAATAGTAATTTTAACCCCTACGCTATCCAGCGCTTTCCCTACTGTTGCACCCACTGGAGTGGGAATAGTAAATTTTACCTCTACGCTATCCAACACTTTTGCTAATGTTGAACTCACTATAGTTGTTACAATAAATTTTAACCATTTTCTATGCTACGCTAAAAATGTTATATATGTTTATTTAATAATATGTTTTTATATATATATATATATATATATATATATATGTGTATTTTTTTGGTGATATAATTTTTTTAATTATAGAAATTATTTATTAAAATTACATTTTTTAAATTAATATTTCTAAGTTTATATTACATATATTTATTACTATATTCGTTTTAACTTAATTTTAAGACATTTAAAAAAATCGATATTTTGACAGTCTATATTTTTGTAAGTCGATATTTTGGAGTCGATATTTTGGTACTTACCTGTTTGTAGATAGGGAGTCGATATTTTGTCACTCGATATTTTTCACTCGATATTTGTGTATCTCGATATTTGTGACGTCGATATTATGTCAGTGATCCCTTCAATCTGGTGCGATAGTTGCAGGGCCAGATGGGTGATTATCAATGAGGGAGGAAAATCAGAAGTAGCTCAACCGTTGGGTAAGTTTGACCCCCAATTCTCCCATAGCAGCAGAACGGCAAACCAATGTGAAGACTATCAGGAAAAGGGGGTGTTTCATGGCAAAGTGAGAGCAACGCTTGAAAGCGACAGAGGCAGAAGCAGGGGAAAAGCCCAGGACAAAAGAGAGTCTCTTCCTGTGGTGAAAGATGGCCCCAGGGAGTAAAACTAACATATCTCTCACAGGTCCAAACAAGCACTGTTAAAGCCAGAAAGCTGCACCTGGTAATCATCAAAAATGGATTGAACAATAAATTGCTATAGTGTGAATTATTCTGTGCTTGGCCAGTGCTCCTCAGCTAGGAACTTAAGTGACGTATCAGGTGCACAACCCAATTAGGAGGCAGCAGAGTGACACTGGAGTTAACCTGTGATAATCAGCTGGCGGGATCAAAGTCATTCACTGAATTCAGCTTGTGTTGTAGACAGCGCCGGCACTGCCTAGGCTCAACCTAAAAGAAATGGTAGATATGTGTCAGTCTAAATTTTGGTCAGTAGTTTCGCCCAGCCTTATCTAGGATCTACCAACATGTGCTAGGCAAGGAATGTGCTAATGTGCTCTTCTTAGATTGGGTCAGGGTTTGGATCTGAGTTCTTCAAAGAGGAAGATGATCCATGAATGGACTGAGCTCAAGTCCCCTCATCAATGACAACAACAAGCTAAATGGGGAGATGCATTTCTGTGATGATTGTCAACCAGCATGGAACGAATATAGGAAGATTTCCAGTGTTTACTGAGCAATGGGGGAACTGAAAAAAATACTGAAAAAGTGTTTTTACTACTTAGCTATTTAGAGGAATATTTTTGTAGTACAGGGCAGTGCAGCAAGTCACCTTGCTGCACTCCCTTAGGGCACAGGGAAAAGGCAGGAATGCGCCCTTTCTATCCAATACGGTGCATTCCCGTCCTTCCCCCATGTGCTGGTGCAATTTTGCAGTCTAGCACCAATGCAGGCACTCTTGCACCACAGTGCAAGGGTGCCTGTGTTGTAGTCAGGATCGTTTTTGTGCGGTGAAGGGTACCCTTCCTGCATAAGAACAATCCTGAAAGGCCGTGCAGCACACATAGAAAGAGGATAAATGAGAAGAATGAAAGATATTTGTCCTCGTTATGCCAACCCTCGGAAGGCTTAAGATTCTGGGGCAATCCTAGGTTTACAATTTCTTGTAAATCTGGGAATGTGTCAAAAACCATGGGAGTTGTGCGGGAACAGCCACGCAATACCCATGGAATGCCTTCCTTGGGCAGAGTAATGCAATGCAGCAATTCGGTCTGTGTTGCGTTACTCCAGATTTCTGCAGCCACTCAGAGTCACACAAAGTGTCTGTGGAAGCTTCAAGAATCTGACTTAAGGTTTGCGTTGCTCTAGCACCACGTTGCCTGGTTCAAGAGCGTAGCAAACCGCCTTGTAAATATGCCCCGTAGAGTCTAATTGGTGACCCACTCTTCAGTACTGTAAGCATGTGTTGTGCCATTTTGATGAGAGTGTGCTGGGCAAGAACCAAAGGACTTTTGGGGGATAATAAACTACAGAACATAGCGTGGGCCTGGACAGTCTGGACAAACCTTTATGAGCAGATATTCAAAAGATTCTAAAAGTCAAACTTTGGATAGGTTGCTGGATATGACCAAGTGATGGCTACTCCACAGCTTCTGTCTTTTTGGTTTGAATGATGTAGTTTATAAGGAAAATATCAGCATATGCACATGTTCTTCTGCGTGTTAGGTGCACCTAAGCTTGATATTGTGTTGCATCACCATACATTTCCTCTCTGTCAGTGTACAAATGCTTGCATGTGTAAATGTGAGTGTGCAATTGCCGTCTGTGGGTATGGGCGTGCACCGCATCTGTTTTTGTACCCTCCTGTACAGGGCCTGTCCTAGGATATGTGGGGCCCCGGGCAGAATAGGAACATGTGAGGCCCCTAAGCAGAGACCACACGGAATCGGATCGGGCCGGCTAAAGAAAGCTTTTTTTTAAAATTAAAATTAAACCAAACTGCACACCCTCGACTAGGTTTTGTCAATGGTTGTTAGCTGTTTAAGCTAAATGAGCAACTACAATAAATTATTTTCCTTTCACCTTGTTGCGAACTGGAATGCAGGACCATTGCTCTTTGTGCTCTGCAGAGAGGCCATATTTTGAATGATCAGGTAATCTGAACATCTTTTTGACCCACAGACAGGTATAATGTGAAAGTTGTACTGCCTTCATCCTCAACTCCGAAGTGCTCAACTGTAGCCCGTTATAAACACCTGGAGGCGACAGTACAAAGGGTGCATCATCCAAGAGTAATATGCTGTGAAATGAAATACAGAAACACATATGCTGAAAATAGCTAGCACTCTTGAGGAAAGCAAGATTAATTAAAGCATGTGAAATATAAACAGGAACAAAATCACTGCATTGTTTTACCCTAACATCAGGACCACTGGAATTATGTGGCAGGGTGAGTAAATTATGCGGCATGAAAATGCAAATTATGCGGCATAATCCGGCACATTTTGAAATAGTATTACTTCATTTTTTGCCATTTTTAAACTTGGTAACACTGTTTGGGAACCGGTTGCACCCCATTAGTACCAATTTTACACCCAAATATAGCCGTGAGAAATAGGAAGTTGACTATTCCAGTTTTTCAAAGGGCCTTCCCACATGCGCAAGACGTGATGCTGCGTTTTTAGTAACTTTTGAACTGTTTGAGATAGAAAGCAATTTTGTTGTTAAAATGTGTAGATTATGCAGCAGATGATGGATTATGTGGCAAATGCGTCAAATGCATAATTGTGCAGAAATCGCTGCACAATCGCATTATTCCAGTGGCCCTGCCTAACATGCAGCATCAGACTGGGAAAGAAAATAGGCCCCAGTACCAAAATAAAAGGGGCCCCCATTAGTGAGTTAGTTAGCTAGAAAAGTGTCTCATGTTTGCAAACTAGGGCAGTTTTAAACTTGTAAAGCCCTGTGTGGCTTAAAAACATGTAAGCTATATAAATCTGTACTTAGCATAGTGCGCCGCCCAACTGGTATTTTGCTGCTTCTGTCATTGCCTCCAGATAAAATGACACCTATAACATGCCAGTACTATTGGCTTTGTCAGTGATTATCAGTTGCATACAATAAATAAGCAACATCTATGGCTTCCTTGTATATAATATCGAAAATGCTCCAGTTCTTACACGATGAGACTGTGAAAGAACTATAACGAGTGTTGTTGAAGTTGCATTAAAGGCAGCAGAGAGTTGTGCTGCTGCAGAGTTAAGATTTGTGTTTTCACTCTGAGGGTGACTGCAAAAATGGGTGACTGCAAAAATGGAGAGCAGCCCGTCTCATCATCTGCTTTTCTGAACTTTCATTTGCTTTGCAGACATTAGATTAATGTTTTTGCAGGAAAAGTTAGGGCCCCTTTTCAATGTCCATAATAATTTAATACCAGGTCTAAGACTCGAGTAACCCAGCAGACTTTAAACTCTGCTCCATCCACTTTTGCATGCGGATACTGCTCCTCTGCATGCACCTCTTGTCTCGTTGCCATACTCACACCTATCTGCCCCCCCCTTTATTCCGTTGATCTTACCCCTGTTATTCACTCCCTGCTCCCTTTCCACTTGTCCTAGTGAGGACTTTTGCTCTGCGCCAGCAGGATATTCTGCCTTTCATTCATACAGGGGCAGGGCGCACTTCCCAGGCAAGGGCACTTTAATGAACTTTCTAATCACTGTCATCGACATGCAGATGCAGCCATTAGGCCCACCGAGACAGGACTGCAGGGGAGAGTGATAAAAAAAGAAGAAATTTAGGGGCATATTACCAACCAATAGAGATAATTTTTGTCTCTAACTTGTTTAGAGACAAAAATTATCGCCGCAAATCGGCGATTTTTATCGCAGATAAACCTTGCTATTAGCAAGGTTTATCGCAAATGCGATAAAAAACGGCCGCAATGCATGAATATCGCTGAAAAGTCAGCGATATTCATGCATTATCGAGCAAATGCTCTTTGCCATGTTATCCACCTCCCATTGGATAACATGGCTAAGAACTGCTCAGGGCAGGTGTTAGCTTTTGGAGATATTCGCGCTTAGCGCAAATATCTCCAAAAGTTGGTAATAGGAGATAGCGATGTTAGCTACTGTTTCCAGTCGCTAACATCTTGGCACGCCCACTTTGCATGTCATTAGTGATAAATATCACTGACATGCAAAGCGGGGCCCAAGATGGTCACTATCTCCTATTAGCTGTCGCTAACTGGTGTTAGCGACAGCTTGGTAATAGGGAGATAATTTTATCTCCGCTTTCTTGGCTTTTAAAGCCAAAAATGCGGAGATAAACCCCCTTGATAATATGCCCCTTAATCTCTTAGGGGGACACCGGGCCTCGGAACTCTGGAGTCCTTAAAGGCGCGAGGCCCCAAGGCTGCCAGCAGGCGCCGGGGCCCTGGGCAGCTGCCCATGCTGCCCATGCCTAGCGCCGGCCCTGCTCCTGTATCTATCTGGATGATTTGTAGGTGTCCCCCTGTCACTCTTTCGTCTTCCTGAGGTTTATATTCCGCACCTAATTTTCTTCTCTTGATCCCGACTTCTCTTTCGCGCTCTCTCACCCTTTTTTCAGCTCAAAAGTCGAAAATCCTCTCTGGACCTTGCTGTCAGTGCAGTCCTTGGTAGGACCCGATCGAAAGCCTTTTTTTTTCTCCATTTTAATTGAGTTCACACATCAGTAGACAGCAAAAGGTGCCTAATGCTGAAGAACAAAACCTACACGCACTAAAATAAGGACTTCCCGACATGTGCGCCAAGTACTGGCAAAAGGCTAAATCCTTGCATCAACATACAGTCAGACACAGCACAATGTCTTCAGCCGTGCATAGCGAGATTACACAGAGCGACGGGAACTTGTGCGTCACACACATGTTGTCACAGGGTGGCACAAAGCAGCTTAATCCTGCACCACCGGAAAGCACAATGGTGGATGAGAACTCGCCAGGCACCGCAGGGCACTAATTCCCTCATTAAGAAGCACGTCAGGACTGGAATTCAGGATGTCGATCTGCCCGAAGGAATAAGGGGCCTGATTTATGAAAATTGTAATTAGCGATTCGTAAATTCCAACAAATAACTAATAGCAAATTAGGAGACGCTAATTCCTTACGCAATTTTCCTGTTGGCACATTTTGATTCATGAGCATTTGCTATTTTAAAATACTGAATCGCACTCTACAAAATAAATCGGCATGGTTTGCTAATTAAGGGTGTCGCACCTGCAGCAACAATGACTTCACCCATTCCAGGAAGTACATTTACTTTCAACTGCACATGAGAAACGTAACTTCTTTTCCATTGCAGTACTATCAATATCAGGCGCGGCCGGCACAGGTAACAGTGGTGGGGTGTGGCGGGGGTGAGGCGACTGGGGGTGGGGGACAGCCGCGGGCCGTGGAGGGAGTTACGGTGGGGCAGGGAGGCGGGGAGGGTGAGGGGCAGGGTGGAGGGACCTAAAAACCGGCATATGGTTAATTGCAGGTAAGTACACAATTTAATTATTAAAACGAATTTCGTAGCGCGCACTGCATCGCAAAATGCGATGCTGTGCGCGCTACGAATTTCGTTTTACGAGTACAAGGTAAGTTTTAAAAAAACGATTTACTTTCACTATCCCATTGTCTGTCCACTCAGTCACGCCACGGCCTACCCCACTGCCACACCACAGTTACCTTTGCCAGCCGCGCCTGAACTCTATGCATCATATCCAGCCAGGAGCCACAAGGGGAGATGGGCTGGAAGAGAAAATGCAAATCCAGTAAGCAAAAGGGAAAATATTAGCAGAGGAGTGTGCCCAGGTGTGTGTAGTGTCTTACTACAAGTAACACGCAGACACGGTGGTGTTGATTCAAACCCTTTATTCTCTCTTGCATCTACTCTGTTCCCCGTCCCTACTCTAACTGCCCTTTCCTATCCTGTCCCCTCCTCTTCCCCTCTGCCCACCTAGCTCCGCCCACCCCAGCTACTGGACTGCTAACTTCGTTACATCTCCCCCTTTCTTAATAAAGTAACAAATGAAAGAAATAGAGATTAGTCCATCTCTGCAATCAGTCTCTTGGGAGGCCGCACGTGACGGCGGGGTCTCGCTGGTGTGGACACGCCATCTTCAGGTGAGGGCTCTTCTGCAGGTGAAGGTCCGGTGTCAGGTGCGACAGTCTCAGGGTTGTCCCTGCACTCAGGTGTGGGGACCACAGGTGTACTTTCATGGACTTCAGGAGAGCACTTCTTAAAGTGAGAAGCGTTGCGGGTGACTCTTCGTGTCTCTGATTCTGCTGTCACCATGGTGCCCTTTTGTTGGGTAATTGTCAGGGGCTCATCTTTGAAACGACAATCAGTCTTTTGGCGTTGTTCCTGCTTGACAACGACTCTGTCGCCTTCTTTCAGGGAGGGGGACCGGGCCCTTCGCTTGCGGTCCGCATACTCTTTCATCTTGTCCTTGCGGTGTCGATCTGTTATGACCATGTCTCTGTGTTGTTGATCCGACGGAGGTTTTCTCAGGGCTCCGTCCCATGTGGGGATCCGATTCCTCATTGTCCTCCCAAGCATGAGAGTCGCACGGCATTGGCCCGTCGTAGAGTGAGGAGTGGTCCTGTAGGCACTAAGGACTTCGTTCAGTGCTGACTGAAGATCTTTCTTTTCGGCCGTGGCTTGCTGGAATGTTCTCTTAATGGTGGACATGAATCTTTCCACAGTGCCGTTAGCCTGAGGCCAGAGTGGCGTGACTTTGCGATGTTGGAAGTCCATGTGTTTCGCGAAGTCGCTGAACTCATGACTATTGAATGGGGGCCCGTTGTCCGTCTTGATGACCCTGGGGACGCCCCAAGTAGCGAAGACTTCCTCAAGCACCTTGAGGGTGCAGGCAGCACTGGTGGATGATATGAACTGGGCCACTGGGAACCTGGAGTATTCATCCAAGATGACGACTACATACTTCCCGGATTGCAAGGGGCCATAAAAGTCCATGGCAACTTCTTGCCATACCCCATCAGGCAATGGGGTCATCTGTAGGGGTGCAGGTGGATTACTGTGGCTGGTCAGTTGACATGGGTGGCAGTCTTTCAATATGTCCTCGACCATCTGGTCGAGAGCTGGGAACCAGACACGTTCTCTCAGTGCTCTTTTGGTGGAGACAACTCCTCGATGACCTTCGTGGGCCAAATCGATTACTCCTTGTCTCAGTGTCGCTGGTATAACTAGTCTGTGATCTCTGAGGAGGAGGTCGTCACCGGTTACAGAGAGTTCGTCGGAGACATGCCGGAAGGCTTGGAGTTCTTTCTTGACAGCAGGGCTTTCCTCTTCTTCCTGCGGGTGGTATCTCCATCTGTTGGTTCGGGTGCGCTTTATCACTTCTTGTAGGATGCTGTCTTGGTTGGTCGCTTCCCGAATGGCATGCATGGGGATGGCTGGTGGACGAGCATGATTGGCCACGAAGTGAATGTATTCCTCCGCAATGGAGGGTGCAGTCTCCGATGAGTCTCGGGGGTGGCGAGACATATAATCAGCTGGATTCTCATCCTTCCCCGGTTTGTGAATAATCGAGAACGTGTACTCTTGCAGCCGCAAGCCCCATCTCTCAATCCTGGGGGGCATCTTGCACTTAGGATTGCCATAGATCGTGACAAGTGCCTGATGGTCAGTTATGAGCGTGAAGTGTTTCCCGAATATGAAGATGTGGAAGTGTTCGCACGCCCACACGACGGCCAGGCTCTCCTTCTCCGGTTGGGAATAACGTCTCTCAGGGTCCGTTAGGCTCCGACTGGCATAGGCGATGATCCTCCTCTGATCCGACTCATGGTCGTACTGTGCCAGGATGGCCCCTAAGCCCACGGGGCTTGCGTCCACGGTGATTTCCGTTTTCCTCTTGGGATTGAAATAGGAGAGGCACTTGGCTGATTCCACGGCGTGTTTGATGTCTTTGAAGGCACGCTCACACTCCGGAGTCCACACAAATTGCGCGCCAGCTTTCGTGAGGAGCCTCAGAGGGTGACTTACGGTGGCGTAGTCACGAATGTAGCGGGCGCAGTAGCTAGCCATCCCAAGAAAGGAACGCAAGTCGTTGACATCTGCCGGACTCTT
The DNA here is from genome assembly GCF_964261635.1 of Lissotriton helveticus. Lineage (NCBI taxonomy): Eukaryota > Metazoa > Chordata > Amphibia > Caudata > Salamandridae > Lissotriton > Lissotriton helveticus. The sequence continues at coordinate 961,512,919 of NC_136068.1, read as the reverse complement.
GGTGTTGTTGAGCGTGGCAATTTTGTCCGGGTCCGGTTTCATGCCACTCGCTGAGAAGATGTGTCCGAAAAATTTCAGGGTCGACTGATGAAATTCACATTTGTCCTTGTTGAGGGTCAACCCAGCTTCCATCAGAGCGAGGCAGACACGATCGAGGGCGGTGTCATGCTCCTGCGTGTCCGAACCGTAGACCAAGATATCATCGCTGTAATTAAGGGCGTTAGGTATGTGGTGGATGACAAGACGTATGGCCTCCTGGAAGATCTCGGCGGCTGATGAGACGCCGAAACTGAGACGTTTGTAGCGGAAGAGACCAAGATGGGTGGCAAACGTCGTGATGGGGCGAGAGCTGTCGTCTAGCTCGAGCTGATGGTAGCCCTTGTTCAGGTCCAATTTAGAGAACACGGTTGCCCCGTTGAGGGCCGTGATCATGTCGCTCAGGAGTGGGCCTGGGTGTCTCTCCCTCTCGATAGCTGTGTTCGGCAGACGCATGTCCACACAGAGACGGACTTTGTTTTGGGAACCCTTCTTGGGGACGATAACCACCGGGGACACCCATGGTGTGGGGCCCGCAGTGCGCTCAATGATGTCGGCGTCCAGAAGTTCCTGCAGTTCACACTCAACCGCAGATTGCAGGTGAAATGGCACTCTTCGCGGGTGTTGAGCTACTGGTTTGATTTGCTCGTTGATATGCAGGTGGATTTGACGGCCTTTCAGCTTCCCCAGACCTCGGAAGAGGGAAGGGAACTTTCCGGCGCAGTCCGAGATGTCATGGACGTTGAAGAGGATGTGCACCAGCTGAAGACGTTCCGCCGTGGGGAGGCTCAGCAGACAGTCTGCCTCGGGTCCTTTAATTACATGGATAACTGCTGGGATAGAGAGCTTGCCATGCGTGAGGGTGGTGTCAAACTTGCCCAAGCATTGGAGAGGTTTCTTCGCCATCCAGGTGTAGACGCGGACGGGCGCGAAATGTAAGCGTGGTTTGGGGTCCATTCGGTCATGTTCGGCAACAGATATGTAGTTGAGCGATGCTCCACTGTCCATCATGAACTTGGCGGCATGTTTGCCCACTTTGATGTTGAGGCGTGGATACCGTTTGAACTGATCATGGTCAGCAAAGTTGACATATTCGGTGGTGTAGGATGAATGCCTGGATGAGGACGATCTTGAGTCTCTTGATGGAGAACGACGGTCCCAACGGGAGCGTCGAGAGTCACGACTGGAGTGGGAGGACGTGGGGGATCTAGGAGGCTCTTCTTGAACTGCTCTGATGTGATGACGCTTGGCCTCCGATCGTGAGGGCCGCTGCGACCCATCCTGTCTGTCACCATCGTTGCGTTTTTCTTTGTGGTAATCCCCACACATGGCCTCAAAGTGATTGGATCGTCCACATTTTCTGCACCGTTGGCCCATGGCAGGGCAGGAGTCGATGTGAGGGTAGTCGTATCCACACCTGAAGCATCGCCTCGTGCGTTCAGGTCGGCGATCTCTCCTTCCGGATGCTTTCTGCCTGTAGTCTGGGCGTCGCCTGGGCGAGTACTTGGAGCGCCGCGATCTGTCTCGCGGGTGACGTCTTCCACTGTCGCGCCGATCCTGTCGCCCCTGCCGTCTCTCAGTGATACGGTTGGCGTGTTCACGGCTGGTACTGGGTCCTGTTTCAATCTCCGCCGCGTTTTCTTCAGCTTGGTCATATAGTCGGGAGTTTTCTTCGATCTCTGCTAGTTCTTGTGGTTTTCTCAGCAGTCGCCGTCTCAGTGACTCCGAGTGACACCCAGTGATTATCTGAGATTTGATGGCCGCATCCGGCGAGAAGTTGGTGAAGTCACAGTGTTGGGACTGCCGCCGCAGCCGATGTATGAAGGAACTCAGTGGTTCTTCCTTTCCTTGGCGCTGCTGGTGGAACTTGTGTCTTTCGTAGTCGACGTTTCTCTTATGCAGAAAACGGTTATTTAGAACAGTTCTTACTTTATCATAGGTGTCACCATCTGTGGCTGGGATCTCTCGTACGATCTTGCTTATTTCACGCCCCCCTAGATTGCGAAGGGCTATAATCTTGTCTTTGTCTGGCTCAATTTTGGACCCCTCAATATAGTCCTCGAAGTCCTCTAGCCACTCTTGCCATTTTAGTCCCATGCTGCTTCCTGTCGTGACTGACAAGGGCTCCGGGGCTCGCAGGTGGGTGCCTCCCTTGACGTCCTTCTGCGCGGGAGGGTTAGACATCTTGGCGATGGGTTTTGGCGCTCACGTCCACTTCTTGCGTCAGCGACTGGCGCGCGTTTCCAAGGTTTGTCCTCTTGTGGCTATCAATGCTTGTTTGTTTCGTTATACTAGCTGGCTTCACCGCCAATGCTTGTTTGTGTAGCCCTTGCCTTTTTCACTGCTTGTTTGTGTGTCTTTTCTCAGTTCCTGTCTTCAGACACTGCTTGCCTGACTCAAAGATGGCCGCTCCCGATTTTCACAGGGGTGTCCTTTTGGCTTGCCTGACTTAAAGATGGCCGCCGCTGTGGAGCCTCAGGTCACACGAGGTTTGGCTTTCTATCTCTCTCTCTGCCTCATCCACTCGGGTCCATTCACCGCACTCACCGGGCGAGGGGACTCCTTCCAGGGCACAGAGGCTGTCACCGCATCCACTGCCACAGCGAGGGGCACAGGCGCGACCGGGGTGAGCTCCCGACGTCGCGTTCTTCGTCTTCTCCCGGACTCACGCACAGGGTGAGATTCAAATATTTTCTTGGCGCGCAATCGCGCTGGCTGCACTTTCCGCTGCGTTTACTCACAGCGCGCCGCACTCCACAACCACGGAGCTTCAGGGGTGATGGGGGCAATATCGGGGTGAGCTCCCGACCTTCACTTATGTCCTCGTGGGGTCTTCGCGCCCATGGGACTCTCGCGTCCAGCGCAACCGGCTCTCTCTCTGCTGGTGTACTGGCGCTTTCACTCGGCGTCTTGTCTTCTGGCGCTCCGGCGCTTTTACTTGGCGCTTTCTTTCTCTCACGGCTCTTCCCGTTTCCAGGGTCCGCCAGGTCGTTCTGGGTGGCCTCGCTTGGGGCACTGCGGGTCACGGTCACAGCGGAGCTCTGAACGCTCTACGCTGCGGGACGGGGTTCATTCAGGTGGGTTAGCTTCTGCATCCCACCCTCGTCGCCAGCTGTAGTGTCTTACTACAAGTAACACGCAGACACGGTGGTGTTGATTCAAACCCTTTATTCTCTCTTGCATCTACTCTGTTCCCCATCCCTACTCTAACTGCCCTTTCCTATCCTGTCCCCTCCTCTTCCCCTCTGCCCACCTAGCTCCGCCCACCCCAGCTACTGGACTGCTAACTTCGTTACAGTGTGCAGGATGGGGGGAGGGGGGGGGTTGTTGGAATGTTATCCCCCTCAATAAATGTATTTTGTGATAAATAGTTGGGTACAGGTGCTTTCAGTCGGGTATGGTAAGGTGTCTGTTGGATTTCACCGTGAATGTTTGCAAACAGACAAAAACGCAAACACACTATCTCTTTTTCGAAATACTAAACAAATGAATGCTATTTCACAAAATATTGTCCTTTCTCCCATTTAGTACCCCTACCAATCCACATTCCTCTCCCTTTCCCTTTCTTGGTAAGCCCCTCTCGTGCACCCTGCTTGTCCTATAATGTATTATAACATTATATGCCAGCGTGATTGTTTGGAAAATCTGAATTTTACATCCCCCCAGTCTTACTGACCAAGCTGAGCCCATGAGCGGGCCTCTGAACTTGACAAACTGTTTGGTAAAACATCGAATTTGGACAAGGATGCAACAATGGATTAAAGTTTTGGATGCCACGAAGTGGCTGGTCCAAGAAGTCAGAAAGAGCTGGCACAACTTGCGTTCTGCCACTAAAGAGGAGGTTTGAAAAAAAAACTACGTAGGCTGCAGCTACAGGTGTTTGGGGGGAGGGGGTGATGGGGGAGCAACTACAGAGCCAAAACCTGGCCCTATGGAATAATTAATTGACACCACCAGCTTGAAGCCTCTCTGGAGTTTCTAAAATAGATATATTAGATCCTATTTCTTGTGCCCCAGGTCAGATCTTCACAAAGTACTGCATAAATATATGTACATTAAACATTAGTTTAAAAGCTTTGCTAAACATAAAATAAAATGAGATGTGTTGATAAATTGTTATTTACTTAGGAACTACTCAGAGCAGTATTTTTTTAAACTGCATGCCATGATTCGCTTCAGGTGCTCTCATTCCCACCAAGGGGCCTGCATGTGAGACATTCCACGATTTAAATAGGCTTCAGTGCCATCTGCTGTACTCATTCGGGTCATCTGCCATGTCCATATATTGACTTCCAGCCTCTTTGGCACTATTTTGAAATTCCGTTTTATTCCCGACCCATTGCAGGTTTTGTAGAAGCCAGTCTGCTGTTCTTGTTAAAAACTCTAGGACATGCAATTCCTTGCTCACCGCAGGGGCGGCACCTCCACTAGGGTGGAGTAGCGTCGCCCCACTGCTTTCTTGCAGTACCAGAAAGCCAAAACTTGTAGTTACCATTTTATGTTTGCTTTGCATTGGGGGAGTGTGGGTGGCGCTGCTCTGCTCTTTGAACAGTGCAGGGGAGGAGTGGTTTGCCCACTCCTGAGTGTGCAAAGACTGTTTGGTCAGCTCTCTTGGGCCGCTCAAACCAGTCAAGCGCACTCTGCCCTTCTCGAACATGGCCACCCCATTAGCGCCTGGCTGGGTGCTGTCCCAACCAATCCCAACGCTGCTTGCACGTTGTGATTGGCTTAGAGGCGGGAGCCTGGCTGCCTCCTTCCTGGTCCTGTCGGACGCAGGAAAGCAGTAGAGCAGGAGCAGTTAAGACGCAGGACCTGACATAAATGTAGGTTTTGATTTTGATTTTTTTTTGTTGTGATCCCCTCCCTCCCCGAATGACCCCTCCCTCTCTGCGCGACCCCCACCCGCAAACCATGCCGGCCGCTACTGGCTCACTGCTTTATCTCTAGCCAAGCAGGCCAAGATGGGTGGAGGAATTCAGTTGGTAGGTGCTTGCCCGCTCTCACCTGAGACATGTGAACATAGTGAGCTCTTTAGGGCCCAGTTTCCTTCAGTGTAGCAATGATCATCGTAGTGTTGTCCGTCTTTGACTGTCACCTTGTTTCCTGAGTTCCTGAGCTTTCAGCAAACCTTGTTTCCAGAGCATTCTGAGTCTTATCTTATCTTTTTTACTTGACCTAGCTCTGCCTGCAGTGCTACCTTGATTTCTGATTCCTGAGCCAGCACCATTTTAGATCGTCCCTCCTCATTGAACTTTCACTCCATCTTCAGTTACCCTCCCCCAGTCCCTGCCTTTACCTTCGTTCCAATTTCTAGTTTGTTATCTTTCTGTCTCTGCTGTCCTAGCTTCCAGTTTCAATGTGTACTTTGATCCTTTTTTTCTACTGATCAATCTCTTTGTGTTCCCGTCTTTCCTGTAAAGCACTATCCCTCCCTTGCTCATTGTGTACTGTGGCTGCATATTTTATCTCTTCACCCTTGTAATAATGCCTTGCGTGTTCCTGTAAACTCATCAGGATTCATGGGCACAGCTGATAACCTAGGTGGAATTTCTCGTCCACTGTCAGAATTGTCTTTAGGTTACTTTTACAGCATCACCATAGTTATCAGCTCCATAAATACTGCCTTGGCATGTATATCTTGTATGTGGGCATGTGTAGTCAGTATCTGTACCAGTAATTGTGGGTGAGGAACTTGCTAAGCTTCAGTCTTACTGTGTGGATCTTACAAGTGCTTTATCCTACTTACCCTTAATTGGTAATGGTTCTATGCTTGTTTTGCATGTCCTGGGTCTTAGTTATTCTGATTGTTGATTAGCCTCTTGAGTGCCTGTTCTTTCGTAGATTTGACTGCAGTCTACCTGCATATTATTGGACAGTTCTGTACCCAATATTATGTTTACCCCAGCCACCAGTCCTTGCCAGGGTCTCTGACGGTACAAAAATATGAAATTAATACATTTTATAGAGTTTGTAAAAATGCATTGTTGGTAACAGCCTAACAGCAAGATTTATATACATTTTTTCTTTACATTTCTACATTGATGGCCGATATAAAATTTCCTATTAAGGATGCATATATGTTTTAAATATGACTAAAATGTAAAATTAAACATTAATTGTGACATTGACTTATTATTATTGGTAATTTCTAAAACATTTATAACACTAATTTAAAACAAAAATCACTGTGTTTTGATCTACACCAGCTCACCCTACTAACGAAACACTGCTAGAAAAGGAAGATGTTGGTGATTCATACTGTCACACAGAAACAGAACTGCTGAGATACCAATTACCATTCCTAAATGTAATATATTTTTGCCTCCTTTTTGCACCTGGTTACCACCTGCTTCCAATTGATGGCATTTTGCAAATGTAAGATGCTATGTTTTACTAAATTTCATATTTGCTTATGCATTGTACATTGAAATTGAGATTTGCTATTTGGTAATAACATTTAACAACTCAGTATTTTCTGATGCAAAAATAAGGAATCACAAATAACTCGACGCAGTGCAATTTTTAAGAAATATGCTGCAAGTGACTTTTTGGAAATACAAAACACCTGTTTTCAGCGTTTGCTAATCAGTTTGGAACGGATTTGTGACTTGCTATTTTTACATAGATTAGGCCTGAGATAGCCATTACCTCATCGGTTTCAGGTCATCTAATAACATCAATTCTATTAAGGCTCATTGTTCTAATTGGTTAATAGATCACCTTCTATCCTTCACAACTGGGATTTAGTTCTAGGTAGAGATACGTGAAGTTTCTTTCTTTTTTTGTTGTTGAAGATTGACAAGTTGCTTATTTTTGCCCATGTTGAGGATTCCCTGTTTAAGTTCACTTTTGTCGATGCTTAGTTTTTCTGTACATTGCAAAATAATTTCAATCTTAATAAACCCAGTCAAGATGACAAATATCTGTGGATCTTTTCTCTTCAATTTACCTTGTGCAGTTTTATGGTGCACAGTGGTAAGTGTATAAGCATTTTGTTAGTAAGGGCTGGAACGTAATGCTTAGGCTTCCAGTTCTAGACATCAGCAAACTATCAATCTTGACCAGCTTTGTTTTAAGTGCTAACGTGCTGCGCAAAAGTGCGTATACCCAGGGCTTCACAATTGTCATGTTTCACAGTGAACTCCATATTGCATGGCTGCTGAATTGCTCCTTGGCATGATGATTAAGAAGGATATTTATTTTTTGCAGATCATTACATATTTGACGTACCAGTGACAATGTTGCTAATACTTACTCGATGAACATGTCTGCAACATCAGACAAGCAACAACTGGATGTCATCTATGTGAAACTTGACACCTCATTTGGTATCTCATGCTCAAAGTGATACTACTTTAGATGATGATATTATTGTGAACTTTTGATATGAATCATGGAGCCTAACTGCGATTTCCACAACATCTGTTTATGAATTGACTCTTAAAAACTCTTGAAATCGGGTGCTGAGTGACTGTCTGGTGTGTACACAAACAAAGAGACCTTTTCTTTACCAGTGTACTTTACTTTGGACTTTCTTTCTTTTATTGTTCTGACCATGTTGACCATCGGCAACTCAATGCCATGCAGTCTGGATTCATGCTCAACCACTGTAAAGGAAACAGCACTCATCACTACTAAAGATGACATCCTTACGATCCTTTCCAGAGGAGATTTGGCAATTCTCCTGGACCTCCTTTTAGAATTTGACAAAGTTTTACATCCCAGTGGCAAAGGGAGCAAGGGACCCACGTCTGGGCATACCCTACCAACTTAGGGTGAACAAAGCAAACACAAGGAGATGATGGACGGAGCGCTGAAACTTTTCAGACACTCACCCCCAGTCACAGATCCGGGTTGAATCCATCATCGTTCTTTATCTCACTTCGCCTCCCCAGTTCAGACACAGCTATAGGCAAATCAGCCTTGACCCTGTGCCTCCTGGGAACAGTCCAGCCCGAACTGTCAAGCCATGTCTTACCTGGACCGGAAACAAGCATCCTGGGACCGGTTTTGGGCTAACAGCCCTCATCAGCCGGGCTAGCTTGAATCCAGTGGCATAGTGAGCAAGGGACCCATGTTTGGTCATACCTTGCAAACGTAGGGCAAACAAAGCAAACACAAGGAGATGATGGATGGAGCGATGAAACTTTTCAGACACTCACCCCCAGTCACAGATCCGGGTTGAATCCATCATCGTTCTTTATCTCACTTCGCCTCCCCAGTTCAGACACAGCTATAGGCAAATCAGTCTTGACCCTGTGCCTCCTGGGAACAGTCCTGCCCGAACTGCCAAGCCATGTCTTACCTTGACCGGAAACAAGCATCCTGGGGCCGGTTTCGGGCTAACAGCCCTCATCAGCCGGGCTAGCTTGAATCCAGTGGCATAGTGAGCAAGGGACCCATGTCTGGGCATACCCTGCCAACTTAGGCCAAACAAAGCAAACACAAGGAGATGATGGATGGAGCGATGAAACTTTTCAGATACTCATCCCCAGTTTTACACCCCTCTCTCCCTAGTAGCCAGCAAGATAGATTACGAGAACTCTCTGTATGCTAGGATTACCAAACAACTAACTAGAAGACTATAAACCATACAGAACGTGGCAGCCAGACATCCTGTACCTCACATCACATCACACCACACCTCAGGGAGATCCACCGGCTTCCAATATGCAAACATGCTGATTTCAAACTCCTTACATTCACATTCCAGGCACTACACAACTTAGGTGCCACCTATCTTAACTGTTGCTTCTCCTTCCACAAACCACCCAGACACCGTCACATCACAGTACTCATAGTTGGACACATCCGACACATAAACAGAACATGGTCAGGAGGATGGGCATTCTCTTACATGTCTCCTAAAGCATGGAATGTCCTCCCACTCCACATCAGAGCCTCTTCCTCTCTACTTGGATTCTGTGAGAAGCTGAAGACCTGTTTTTTCAATTAACCAGCCTATCGTATGCAGGGATAGGCACACACCTACCCAACTCCCGTGCTTAGGACCCGCGGGAGCCCCGAAAAACAACCATTCCCTGGCGGATGCAGCACCCAGCGAGTAACAAATAGATCGCCGGAGCGAGGGGTCCCTCCTGTTCATGGTTTCCAACCATCACCAACTTTCAGACCCGGAGGCTGATAATAGCGCCGGTGAGTGCCCGTAAAGCCTGGGACGGAGTTCCACTCTCAGGATCCATAATCTTGACATCAGATGCCGCCGACTGTAGTATCGGTGAGGCGCGCTGCCTTCACATAATCTTAACTTTAATTAATCTTGGGTGCCTGACTCCAAAATGGCGACGCCCAGGGCAAATGACATATGACGCCCTGTCTGCTAACCTGTAAGCACCCGTGAGGCCAGAGAAGAGGGTCTGCCTCTGACGCGCAGACAGCAGTGGTGGTAAGGCGTGGTTCACAAAATGATAATCTCATCTTTAATTCATCTTTAACTCAACTTGGGAGCCTGTCTCCAAAATGGCGACTCCTCAGGGATAAGAGGTGCTGACTCCTGACCGGTGAGTACACCTGAGGCAGGGTACGGCGATCTGCCTTCAATGCGCTGTCCGCAGTGGTTGTGAGGCACACTGCATAAAGAACTTAACTTAAAAAAACTAAATCTTAACTTTTATTTAACTTGGTGCCTGACCCCGGAGTTTCTAGGACCGACTGCAGATCTGAGCATCAAGCTGTGGTTCCTGCCTGAGCTCTGCCCCTGTGGGTGCCCTCATCGGCTGACCAGATGTACTTAAGAAGCATAATTGCAGCCCGTAATCCCACCAACCTGAAAAAGTAAAATGTGATGGTCTAAAATGGCCGATGACGAGCATCATTAACTATTCATTATCATTAACCGCGCCTGACTCCAACATGGCGGCCTTGCTGCTGTATCTACAGGAGGGACAGTGGCTGCCCCCTCCAACTGATGATCTACTTCCTTCTCCACCAGGGATGCTCTGATTGCTCATAAACCCAGTCGTGGGAACTGGCTTGACTCCAACAACAAGGGGCATGGGCATCGCCCTGTGCCTGACCCTAAAATGGCTGCCACTGATCCCATCTAGTTCAAGGGGAAGTCTCGTGGCTGAGGCTGTGGACCACTCACATGGATCTTGACTCCTGATTTTTGGTCACCTCCTGATCATCTCTATAATTTCGGCGGAGCCCGAACCGCATAGCCGAATCCAGGTGGAGCTGCACTGACAGCTATTGGGGAGACTGGCTCTGGCGCACCGTTTTGGCAGTCACCTACCCAGCCGGACCTCGGACATATGTCTCGCTTTTTTCTCCGCTGCTATTTCCTTCCAATTGGTCTCCCAACTCCCCCTGTTCTTCTTGAATTGAAACTCGTCCGGCGGAGGCCGAACCGCATGGCCGATTCCGGGTGGAGCTGCACCAACAGCTATAGGGGAGATTAGCCCTGGCACATCGCTTTGGCCGTCACCTACCCAGCCGGACTTCGGACATATGTCTCGCCTTTTTCTCCGCAGCTACCTCCTTCCAATTGACTGCCAGCTCCCCCTGTCCTTTTCAATCCTGACACTCGACTTACCAATAACTGTATTGAATTTGTAATTTTTCTTGTTATGAATGTGAAATTTCTGTAACTGGTAACACGCTGTTTCCTTATGTAAAGCGTTCTGATGCCTCCGGGTCTAGCTAGCGCTATGTATAACTCTAAAAAATAAATAAACATAAAAAGCATGCTGTGCAGTCCTTAATTTATGTCAGTTTGCAGGTGTTGGGCACCGGCATTCATGTTTGGGGAGCAAAACTCATTTTCAATCATTAGACTTTGTCCCAGAGCAAGGATGAGAATGATTTTAAGGGTTGAAGCAGAGGAGAAAAATAGAAAAGCAGTGACAAAATGACAAGAAAGCAGTGATAAATAGAACCTTCAGAGTGAGATTAAGAAAAATAATAACTGTAGGATGGTGAAAGAAAGAATCATAAGGCTGAATCCGGAACAGGAAGCCTTGGCATTTCGCAATTCATCTGGTGGCCTCTCAAAATATGTTCAATTATAGGAGCCAAATTCCAGTCCAGACGGGCTGGATCCTTTCCACTTTTTCAGAATATTCACATGACAGAAATATTGGCGGTGTGAAATTGCAAAGGCAAGCGTCTTGCAAATTCATAGATTTTTTAATCATCACCACCTCTGTGAAGCAACAAGTTTAAAATGTTTTATGATACAATAAAAGCAAATGAAAAAATGCTCCCTTGCTACTAAGGAGAGCTATCTGGAACACCCACCGTATCACAGGCATTATTAACTGGTGTTGAATCCCCAGTGTTTGGCTGGTGAGCGGCAGCTGTTACAGACTCAAATTGCAGCCACTCAGTTCAAAAGGCAGTCTGGAGTCATAGCGGGTAAAACAACCTTGGATAGGGGCCCTTGGTTGCTATGTCCTGCAGCCAAATTTCATGGCCAGAATGGGGGACCAAATTCAGTCATAGCGAAAATGCTCAAACAAGACTTTCGCCTCCTCCAACTAGCTCTTCCTTTGTATTCATCCATTTTTTCTCTCTCTCTCTGCTCTCCTCTCTTCCTCCCTCTCTGATCGCTTTCGCTCTTCTCCCTCCCTCCTTTCCTTTTCTCTCTCTCTCTCTTGAAACCTCCCTGTGCCTGCTGCCACTAATCTTTGGAGCTGGGTAAAGTGACCGGGGCACCAGGAGTTGCCCAAGCTTTCAAGCCCTGCCTCCAAGAGCTTCTGCCCACTAGGAAAATACCTAGTAGAATAAAAGGCCTGTCTGGCCCTCCCGAAGTTCTACCATTTCTAAACTAAGCAAGTGGTTGCATGGGAATGGAGACTTGGTAAAAGTAGTGGGAAAATCCTTGCCTGGCTTTGTGAAGGGTCAAGATTTCTGACTTTGCTGAAATTCATAGGGAAGTTTAAACGATTGTGCACCGCTACAAAATATATACAAATGATGTTAATGGGAATCAATACTTTTTTAACGCATTTTTATATATATTTTTTTAAAACAGCAACCATATACAGTGCATTTATCACACACTATAGACTCCGTTAAGAGCAGAGCACATTGTCAATTGGTCTTACTTTTCACCAATTACAGTGTATATCTTTTTTCAAAAACCTTACCAAATGTGTCAAACAAACTGTACAGCATAACCATGCTTATTGATATTCCTTAGGAGAGGATGCAGAGAGAAGGAAAATTAATAAATTGTATAAAAGAAGGACTTTGGGAGGGAAGAGGGAAGCACAGGATGACTGATACTTGCCCTTCAATAATTCCTTGCGGTTCTGTATATTTGAACCCCAAGGTACCTCATGGTTAGGCCTGAGCAGAAACATAATTCCACTTGTGGGCTTGGCAGAACTCAGGAGCTCTGCGCTATGCGTGTAATGCAGAGTTTCTGCAAAATTCTGCCATTCAGCACTTGGCGGAATAATATTTCCGTTGGCCGGCCCAAGACTTGTTTTGGCTCGCACTGGTGAGAGCAATGAGACTTGCCACCCACTAGCAAGCACACAAGACATTTGCTGGCTGCTAGCATGGTTTTGATTTGCGACGTCGCCTTCCAGCACCATATTCGTGACACTGGTGTGCTCGAGTGCCCATGGTTGCACCATGAGCAGAGTCTCTACTCAAGAAGCAGCTAAATCTACTCGAAAATATGTTTTCCAGTTGTTTTCGAGTTAATTCTACTCCAAGTTGTTCAACTTGTTTTTTAGTGCAAGAAATCTTTTTTATATTTAACTTTTTTTTTAACATGAAGGAAGGGCCTCAGAGAATCCAACTTCCTGCTCCTCCCACTGCTTTGTCCATCACCTGGTCACTTTTCATTTGGAGTTCAAGGTGAAGGGAGCAATCTCTTTGTCTGCTGCAAACATCCCATTTGATTTAAGGACTTTGGAGCATATTTATAATAACTTAACGCTGATGTAGCGACAATGGGGCATATTATCATGGGATTTATCTCCGCTTTTTTGGCTTTAAAAGCCAAGAAAGGGGAGATAAAATTATCTCCCTATTACCTAGCTGTCGCTAACACCAGTTAGCGACAGCTAGTAGGAGATAGCGACCATCTTGGGCCCCGCTTTGCATGTCAGAGAAATTTATCACTAATGACATGCAAAGTGGGCGTGCCAAGATGTTAGCGACTGGAAACAGTCGCTAACATCGCTATGTCCTATTACCAACTTTTGGAGACTCCAAAAGCTAACACCTGCCCTGAGCAGTTCTTAGCCATGTTATCCAATGGGAGGTGGATAACATGGCTAAGAGCATTCGCTCGGTAATGCATGAATATCGCTGACTTTAAAGCGATATTCATGCATTTCGGCCGATTTTTATCGTTTCAGAGATAAACCTTGCTAATAGCAAGGTTTATCTGCGATAAAAATCGTCGCAGCTCGGCGATAAATTTTTATCGCTAACCAAGCAATAGCGATAATTATCGCTATTGCTTGGTAATATGCCCCAATGTTTTAACGTTATGGCAGTTTTTTTGTTTATAGACGTATTTACTAGTTGCCACTAACAGCTCTTTTCCAGCGTAAACGAGAATTTTCAGGATCGCCACTTGTTTGAGCAGGACTTAACGAAAATGAGATGCAATATAGGCGTTCCCGGGTAAAAACTGGGAACACCCACCCTGCATATCATACCTGAGGCAAGTATATTGTGGTACAGGGCTTCACAAGGTCACAAATATGCCTAGATGAGTCAATTTGTAAATACAGCGCAAAGTGGTGCAAGATTCATGCTGCAAGTACATCAAGAAAATTATGCACATGCGGCGTTAAACTTTCGGAAGGGGCTCAGGAATAAGGGCCCCAGTCTTTTTCTCCTACTATGGTGCACAATGGCTACCATGCGCCAACGCAGGCACCCTTGCGCCAAGGGTGACTGTGTTGTAGAGTTGATTGATGTTATGCCTCCAACCCTTCTCGAGATGTCTGTAGGTGCATCTGGACAAGTGGAGAGCGAGAGTGAACCAGTTGGACTTCTTGGAGTGTTGTTTGCTTGGTTTCTCCTTGAGGGGTGCCAGGGTGTCAGCGCAGTTAGAGATCTATCGGTGGAGGTTGCTCGCTTTGGTGTTGGTATCTATAAGCGTTGGCAGAGTGGTGGAGCTAAGGGAGTTGACAAGAAGTTCTTTTGGGGCCTTGATCCAGCTGTTACAGTGAGAGGGAATGATGGCAGTGGTGTACGTTGGGCGTGGTGAAGGTGTGATGTATACAATGATGGTTGGTCCAGGAGAGTTTGGTGAAGTGGCTGTAGTTGAATGTTCCAGCTGGCGGAGAAGATGGGTAAAGTGTGTGCCTGGCCATGTGGGTTGGTGTGGTGACAAGCTGCTTGAGTCCAATGTTGGTGAGGTTCTCCAGGAAGGTGGTGGTGTTCTGGTCACTGGGGTTATCCAGGTTGAAGTTGAGGTCTCTGAGTAGGATGTAGTCGGTGGAGAGAGCCTGTGGTGTGATGAGGTCTATGATGGCATTGGTGAACTGGGAGTCATGGGATGGGGCCTGTGGATGAGGGTGCCTGCCGAGGGGGGTGTTGGGCTTGGTCTGGATCTGGAAATGCCTCATCGTGGGCGGTAGTCCATGTGAGTGATGTTTTAGCGTCAGAGATGGAGATGGCGATGTCCGGAGCAGAGGTTGGTCCAGGTTTCATGTGAAGAAGGCGATGTCTGAAGAGTTGGCATCAAGGAGGTTCCATGTTTCTGTGGCATGTTCGTGGAGGGACCACACAATGAGGAGGATGCAGTTGCGATGGTTCGGTGTGCTCTTGGCTGGCTGGGCAGTGAGAGGCTCTGGTGTGTTGATGTGGCAGAAGGTGTGTTTTCAGTATTGGCAGGCAAAGGGTGCAAGGGTATTCTTCGGTGATGCTAGATGGCAGGTGGAGTGGCATTCAGGTTTGTGGGCAAGGAGGGTGCAGGCGTCATAGCGGTGGAGTGTCTGGGAGGCAGGGTCCCTTGCACTGAATGTGGTCAATGCGTGGACAGTGCAGACAGGCTTGCCTTTGGCTCACATTTGGCGCACCAGTGGCACACCCCCCGCGCATGGCCTCACAGTGGCTGCCATTAAGTAGTGCTGCGGGGGGGCTGGAGAACTGGGAGGCAGGAAATGTGGGAAAGGATACTGGAGTGCAGGGGATCGCAGAGTCAATGAGGGAGAGGACAGGGAAAAAGGAACTGTAAAAAAGCACAGGAAAAACAAAGTCAAACAAAGCAAAGTAAAAAATACAAAGCCAAAGGTAGAAAGCAATGGAGAAGAGCAGAAAGAGGGACAGGAACTGCAGAAAAGAGAAAAAGGAGGACAGTCAAGCAGCGGAGAAGTGAAGGTCAACCACTGGACCATCAACGATGAGGCACAGGCTGGAGCCTGCAGGGAGAGAAGTGACTCGAACACCTGACTACAGAGTCAGAGGAACCAGCAGAAGCTGATGAGGACAGCAGCAGCAACTACCAGTCGGCGTGGCGCAGCGGGAAGAGCAAGTCCACTAAGGGATAGTCCCCGTACACCCAAGAGCTCACTACCAGGGGGCAAGGAAAGGCAGCACCACCCAGTTGCCTCTTCTGATCTAACAGTAGCTACCAGATTCTGTGTTTCTCAGTTCCCTAGCGAGTAACGGTGGATCCAGCTGCATGCTCAAGGCCATGGGCCTGAACCGGCCCCCGACTGCTGGCACCTGCTCCCAACAATGGCTCATCTCAGCTACTTGAGCCAGTTACTAGAGTCTCCACCAGTCTTGTGCAGTGTCATCCACAATGTTCGTCCTCCGCAGCACAGGGATTGCTCAGGGCACAGTGTGCGCCACCCACTGGTGCTATGCCTGGGCCAGATGCGACCCCCAGACCTCCTCTGCTCTCCGTACCACCTTTTCCTCACCTGGACATCGACACTGGTGCTCAATCTGCTGCGCTCTCTCTGAATCTGTGACTCAGCCAGCAGCAGCCTAAACCAGGTGGGATTTCACAAGCCTGGGTACAGCAGTCTCTGCCAAGTCCGCTGGGGAACCTCCTGATGCAGGTGATGCAACAGGGCCCACTTATGCATGAGGTTGCAGTGCTCCCGCCACTCAAGTTTGACGCACCTCAGGGCCCTCACCCACCACAGCGTACAGGCAGCACCAATCCTCTGGCCTGTGGTGCAGAGAGGCACGGCCCACCATTGGCAATCTCCTCCTTGCACCCTGGTGTAGTGGTGGCACGTGTTACGTGATGCAGATCTCCCTACATTCGTGTGCAAGATTGCCTCTACCAATCACAGCTCCACGTGGCGCCAAGCGGTCTTCTCACACAGGTTAGCAACGTGTCACAATGCGACTTGTTAGACTTCACCACCAAGTAAAGGCGATCGCCGATGCCTCAATATCTACTGTCACGGCCCAAAGGGTTGGTACCGAGACCCAGAGTGGGAGGCGGAGGTGCTGTGGAGTTGCTGCGGCCTGATGGTATAGGCAAGTGACATTGGGCTGACTAACACAAGTCTTTTTACCTCTAATTGGCCTTTCATCACTTTTTTCACGTTAGCAGCAAGATTTCTATCGCGGTGACTTTAGTCTTGCAACAACATTTGCCTCCACAAGAAGATCCTATCGCCATGTAGCGACATATTGTAAATACATCAGTACCATGGAATATTTTTTCGGTGATACGCAACAGTAAGCAAATTGGCACTAACTTATGCTAACGCTAGTTAGCGGAAATTCTTGTAAATATACCCCTACGTTTTGTGATATCACAAGCTCAAAAACACTTCTATAAGGGTGTTGTTTGTTTGATAGAGGGCATGAACCAGTAAGTATTTGTACTTTTATTCCATTTTTTATTTTCTTTGTGGTGGGTAACCTTCCGTTTTAGTAGGTGTCTGGTTTTTTTGCATTACATTTTTTATCTTTTGTAAGGGAAATGGTTGCACAGTTCACTACATTTTCTCCATGTTGGTTAGATTTGAAATATTCATCTATTTTGCTATGTGGCCTAGCCTGCCAATGGGCCATCCAGCCAGTATGCCCGGTACTAGTCATGTGAGCATGAAACAACTGTTGCTGTGGTATATCTTGTTTAAAAACATCATTAAGGGCTGTGATGGCATTGGATTAAATTTAAAATGTGGGGTTATTTTTTATATTTCACGTTTTTGTTTCTGAAAAAAGTTTATAGGGAGGGACATATTTGAGACCTTTGGAGAATGTGTGTCATTATAAAATTTAAATAGCTCAGCTAATTTTCGTTTCGCGCATTGCTGAATTCTCAGTGTTTTCTTGAGTGTTACCATGCCTCCTTTGTGTGTGTGCGTTTGCCATAGCCCACCATTTTTCTTTCTTCTCCATGCAATGTGGGTGGGGTCTATTTTGTATAGGCCGGGTCCGTAGGCTTGCATGCGTTCTTTGTTGTCCATGACTCCTTGCTTGTTGTTTGACCATGTGGCCTGTGACCATTTTTTGTAGCCATACAGTGTGCTTTTGCCATAGCTCTGCATTTGGTCTTTGTTGGTGTTTTACCTCCTTGATTGCTGCTATTGTTTGACCATGTGGTCGGCGACCATTTTTGAGTAGCTAGGCAGTGTACTTTTGCCATAGGTCTGCATGTGTTCTTTGCTGGGGTCATGCCTCATTGCTTACACTTGTTGTTTGACCATGTGTCATTGGTTTCTCATGAGCTAAAATTGCAGAAACATCACTGCGAAAAATTGGAACATCTCTGACGGCAAGACTACTGCCCCTTGGCGAAATTGGGCCTTAGTTAAACTCAGAAGCTGTACTGTTCCTCTATTGCCCTGGCCAAAAGCCTTTACTATGTTATTACACTTCCCTCATGCAACACTTGGTGTGAGGAACTCTCTAACTTTTTCATTGAGAAAATCCGTACCATCCAGGCATCCTTTACTCCTGGCAACCACTCCATGGTCAGGCCCTTGTCCCTGGTTGAGCCGCACGTGGAGTCTCTCTCTCTGACAACTTTTTCTTCTTTTGATCTGCCTGAGAGACTAAGGGTCCTTAAGGCGCTAAAGTCAGGGTCTCTGACCGATCCTTGTGCAGCCAGACTCATGGCTTCGGTTGCTGAGACAATGAATCCTGAAGTCAACAGACTTATTAATCTGTCCCTTCAGGAGGCCCTTGTTCCCTTAGTCTGGAAGCAGGCCAAGATGTTTCCCCTTTTAAAAAATCCGCTGCTGGATCCGTTAAGCCCAGTTAATTATCGCCCCTTCCCCCAATTTTGGCGAAAGCCTGCGAAAAAGTGGTCAACAAACAACTGACCGACTTTGTTGAGAGCGCTGGCCTACTCCACCCTGCTCAATCTGGGGTTGGAGCCTCCTATAGCACGGAGTCAGCCTTGGTGGAAGTCTCAGAAGCAATTCGGGAACATTTGGATTCAGGTATTAGGATAGCTATTATCTTGTTAGATCTCTCAGCAGCATTTGATACTGTTACCCACTCTCTTCTTCTTATCTGCCTCACCGAAGTGTAGATCTCAGGTGCTGCCTGACATCCTTCTTGGAAGGGAGTATACAACAGGTTTGACTCCCCCCATTTTCTTCCTTACCTCAGGAGGTTACTACCCGGGTGCCTCAGGGGTCCTCCTTGAACCCCCTTCTCTTTAATCTATATGTCACTCCTTTGATTTACTTGGCAGACGAGTTGGGAGCCAACATTATGGCATATGCTGATGATACTCAGCTACTGTTTACATGGGGAAAAACAGAATGCTATACGTCCCTGGCCAGAAATTGTTTGTCCGCGGTTTTCCAATGGCTTTTCTCAGCACAGCTTAAATGCAACGCGGACAAGTCTGAAATCCTTCTCTATGGGTCGTTTACCCACCAATTTAGAGACACCCTATGGCCTGCGGAATTCCCCATGCCAGCCTCAATGGGGCAACCCGCCAAGAATCTGGGAGTTTGGTTCGAGGAGAACCTTTGCTTTGCGACCCAGATCAAGAGGTTAGCGGGAAATTGTTTTGGGGTACTCAAAAACCTTAGGAAATGTCTCCTGCTTCTTCCTGGAGCAGCAAAGGAAACTGTGACTCGAGCCCTGATTCTCTCTCGGATCGATTACGCAAATGCCATGTACATCGGCCGGTATCTTCTTAATAGGCTTCAGGTGGTTAAAAATGCGGCTGCAAGACTAATTTTTAACATCCCGATAAGACACCGCATCAGACAGCATTTACGTTCACTTCATTGGTTACCAGTGGCCGAACTAGTCAAGTTTAAAGCCCTGACAATGGCCCATTGGGCTTTACACGCATGTTGTCCCGGCTATCTATGGAAGCGTTTCAGGTTCTACACCCTTGCTAGATACCTCCGGTCATCATACCAGGTTCTGGCTCATATTCCTCGCTTCTGGCTTACAAGATTGGGAGGCAGCTCACTTGCGGTTAGAGCTGCCACTGATTGGAATTCCCTTCCTCTTGCTCTTCGTAGTATTCAAGACCCCTGCTTATTTAAAAAAAACTGAAGACCCATCTTTTTGTTTGATCCTTTCTTTCCCCGGCTTCCCTTCTTCCCAGGTTCATGCTGTGGCCCTCTTTGAGTATCTGTGCATGCTACAAGTGCAAATAACATAACATAACATGTGGCCCATTAACATTTTGTGTAGCCAGCCAGTGTGCTTTTGCCATAGGCCTGCATGCAATCTTTGTTGTGGCCATGCCTCCTTCCTTTCTGTTGTTGTTTGACCATTTGGCCGGTGACCATTTTGTGTTGCCAGTCAGTGTGCTTTTGCATAGGAATGCATGTGTTCTTTGTTGGGGCCATGCCTCCTTGCTTGCTGTTGTTATTTGACAATGTGGCCAGCGACTGACCATTTTGTGTAGCCAGCCAGTGTGCTTTTGCCATAGGCCTGCATGTGTTCTTAATTGGGTCCATGCCTCTTTGCTAAATGTTGTTGGTTAAACATTGTGCAGCCTGGCACTGAGTGAGTCATTTTATTCCAGTTTTCAAAGCGATTTTCTAGGGATATTAATTGGACAGGGCTATTTTTTTTTGTTTTTGTTCATTTGTTAACTTTACCCTGATATCAATTTAATAATATGCATGAAGATCAATGTAGTATATGTTATGAACAGTGTTTTATATTACATGCATTTTTTTAGCTTTTTCTCCTGCACCTTCGTTCCTCCCAATGGGTTTCTCATTGTTCCCTAGTACACTGGCGATTTCTTTTTTATTCATTAATTTCCATTTGTTTTATTTAATAATATTTTATTTATTGTGTTAAAAAAAATCTGTTTATTTTGAACGTTTTACCTCCATCCACCCAGAACCTGCCATAAGTGCCTGCCTCACACCAGGAGTCCAGCATTCATTTTTTAAGGATTGACATTACTATTATCTCTAAACAGGTGGATGCCCTGACTATCATATGCCTACAGGTGCACACTAGTGTTCATTTTATTAAGTATCATTCCATTTTTCCCTGGACCTCGAACAAGCCATAGGTGTACAGTGAACACCAGCGTCCTTTTTTAAAGATTATTCCATTTCTTCCTGGATCCCCTTGCCTGTCATGGGTGCACAGTTGCACACCAGCATTCATGTTGTTTTAAGGATTATTCCATTTTCCCATGACCCCTCTGCCTGCCAGAGGTACACACACTAGCATTATTTTTTTAAGGATTATTCCATTTTCCCCTGCACCTCCATGACTGCCACAGGTGTCTCCCTTAGATGCACATAAAGCAAACAGTTACATCTTATGTTGTTATCTTGATTGCCAATGAATTCTTATGGTGGTGTGGCTTTGACATTCGAATGGATACTGTATTACTGTTAATTATTTAGGATAATAACTAACCATACTACATTTTATTGTCTATAATATTAATAATTCAAACTTCAAAAGTGCCATGTTTCACTAAATGTTTTTCTTGCATGTTTGCTTTTAGGTGCACAAGAGACATCACCCACAGCCAGTACTGTCAGACAAAAAGCCTGTACAAAGTGACGTGACCACAACATGTGACGTGAGTCCTATGGTCTCTTCCTTTTGTGCAGCTAATTGCCACTGCCAACTGACAGCTTCAAAATGGCCCCAAAGTAAGGTACTGCCAAGAAAGTGGCCAATGAGGAGGAGAGGAAGAAGCAGATAGCCACCACTGGTGTGGCATCTGAAACCTTTTTCAGAAGATGGGTGTCTGTTGCACCATTCTCTGGGAAGCATGCTGGGAGCAGCACTCCCACATCAACAGCATCACCCCAGCCTAAACCCAAGGCTATGTCTCTCAGAGAGGCAGTGACTGAAATCATGGCAACGTGCAGTGAGTCTGAACTGGATTAGTCTCAGCCACAAACGAGTACCCAAGCACCACACGAAACTGAGCAAAGTGGACAACAGGAGCTGCAGCCAGCAATAGTAGATCTTCCTGAAGTAGGAGCAGAACAAGAGGCCAAGCTTCCTGCTAGCAAGATGTACCTGTTATTGAACATTTAGCTTACAGATCTCCAGCGAGAAAAAGGAAAGGTACTCCACCATCTTCTCCAAGACCCCTGTCTGATGATCTAGACATGGATTGGACTCTGGATGAGACATGCCAGGAGTTACAAGGGAAAAGGAAAGTTCCTGAAAGACTTACAATTATGGAAGGGAATGAGGATGGTGAGTCAGTCATTGTCATGGAAGCTGACTCAGAGAACACAAACATTACCCCTCCTATTCAACCTGCTCCAAGAGAGGTGGCAACGCCAGCCGCTATAGTTGTAAAGCCCCCCATTGAGACCTGCATCCACAACTATCTCAGTTGAAGTATACCCTGCAGAGAGGCAATGGACGACACACCCAGCTATGTCAATTCTTCTTCAGACATTAGCAGTGGCACTCTAAGAAAGTTCTCCTCCCCAGTTTGGGACTTCTTTACGATTAGGAGCCAGGGGGGTAACTTTGCAAAATACTCCATTTGTCGCACAAGTGTTCACTGAGGTAAGCCTGGTCTACGTTATGGTACTGGAGGCCAAACTAGCCATCTGAAAAAACACTAAGCAATCCGATGGGAGGAGCACCTCCACAAAATTGCTGCAGGTGGTGTTGATGAGAGAGGGGAATCAGCTCTGATAACAGCGGGAGGTGAATGTGATGAGGAAGAAGAGGGTGACAGATTTATGCAAAGTAGCCCTTTCCGCAGAAGTGCACCGGTATCACCCAACTCAGCAAACTCAAAATGACACAAGAGTCAGAAGGAGACAATACTGCATATAGTGACTGCCTCAAGGTGCACAATTAGTCTACCATCTCCTAGTTCTCTCTGGAAGTCACCAGCGTCAGAAGAAGAGAATCCAGACTACAGTTACGGGCATGTTTAGGTAGGAGGAGCCCTATGAACGCAACCACCCACAGGCATGTTTGTACAATGAGAAGATGGCTAAATTGTTAGTGCTGGACCTTCTCCCTTTATGTTTGTGGAAGGAGTAGGATTTTTAGAATTTGTGGTGGCCATTTGGATCATCCTGGACATCCCACGTCGCAACCACATCTCCGGACACCTGGGAGACCTGCACTGGCTCCCGGTCAACAAGAGATTCACCTTCCGTCTCCTCAACAACGCACACAAAGCCCTGCACAACCAAGGCCCAGGATACCTCAACAGCCGCCTCAACTTCTACGCTCCCAAACGCCAGCTTCGATCGACCGGCCACGCCCACGCCACCGTCCCCCGCATCCGAAGAGCCACCACAGGGGGAAGGTCCTTCTCCTACCTCGCCGCCAAGACTTGGAACTCCCTCCCGACCCACCTCCGCCTGACCCAGGACCACCTCGCCTTCAGGAAGCAGCTCAAGACCTGGCTGTTCGAGCAGTAGCGGACCCCCCTCCCCAAGCGCCTTGAGACCCTCCGGGTGAGTAGCTCGCTATACAAATGCTTTGATTGATTGATTGATTGATTTGCCCAAAATGGATGGATCCCAGCCAGTCATACTTTCCAGAGTTGCTGGTCCAGCACTTCACCATGCGCTGCAATTGGTTGGACACGATTTGAAGCAAAGTGCTGTTCACACTATCCACCTGACAACAGACATGTGGACTAGTTGTCAAGCCACTGATTGTATGTGTAACACTGCACACTGGATCTCTTTTGTGGTAAATCATCACATACCTTTTTAATTATTTATCATCAAACTGCTTAGTGCTCTTTCCCCCAAAAAATGGACATAGCTAGAGAAATATTATGTGTTTTGTTTGTGTCTGACTTATGCAGCCCCACCATCTTTAGACACATGTATGGACGAATTGGAGTTAGACCAATGTGCAGTGAAGAAGCCTCTCCATTCCCTACAAGGACTTTGGAGACAATGTCTACGTCTGTCTCATTCCTATCCTTCTCTTATTGATCCCATAGCAGGACTGCCCCAGTAAAGGTCCACTGATTTACAAGACTTCCAAATTTCAATGTGTGTCTTTCTAGATTGCATCAAGGAGGAGATACAATTGTGCACCACTGTGATTGGATTGGAATGGGAAACTATTGCCCCAATTAGTTATATATTATTTAGTGTTTGTGAGTGATTATTGACTTATCATGTAGTGGCAGACAATTAGGGAGGGTGTTTAACTAATTTGTTAACTTGATTTAGATGATTTGCAGTGTTTGGGGCCTGATGAACATTTTTCCTGAAGATGATTGGCTCTTTCACACTTAGCGATATTTCCTTGCAGGGTCCACTCCTTTTCTGGTTCTTCAGAGACCAAACTAATTACTTTAGTTAGCAAACATAAATCTACACAAAATGTTCAAATTTTGTTTTTCTTCTTTTTCTTCAACAGCAGTGCACTGCAAGTATATCTCGCTTGAGTCGGGACAGAGTTGGACTGATTCATTACTCAGAGTCAAGAGTAGGGTGAACGGCGTCAGAAAGGGATTACCTCAACAGCCAGAAGAAGGAAGTTAATTTGTCTATAATGTTCAGACTAAATCCCAGGAAAGAAGAGAACGCAAAAACAACAGCAAGGTCTATGTGAAAGTACAGTGTGGAACAAAGCAAAAACTACATTTGTATAGTAATGTGTGCTCTGCATACGCTCATGCTAACATAGGGAAGACAACACTGGGCCTGCACGGGACTTTTTACACTTGGATCAGGCCAATCTCATCCCAGTGACTCACCTGCTGAGATACCTTGCCTGTGGTAGTATTTCTAAAAACAATGCTACTTGGAGTACCTTCAAACTTCCGGATGAAGCTGCTATACTTAAAATATTACCATCAATAAAGTTCTCCAAACATTTCAGTGATCCACTGCCCGCCAAACTCCTCAAAAAGATTAGTTTGCCCATTCCACTACTTTGGTCTAAGATTAAAATTGCCAAAAGATCGGTCAGGTTACACCAATCCCCCCAAAAAAACAATGCAGATTTGTCTGACCTCAAAAACATCCTTCCAGGCACCATCATCCTGACATTAGCAAATCTACTTGAAGAAAATGTGTACACTTACAACTTAGCACTCACATTGAGCAATATCAGCTCCTGGACCAATGCCAATCAGGCTTGAGATCGGGACATAACACTGAATCACCTCCAACATGTTGTAGATGATGCCATAAGATTACTTGATCAGAATGTACCCTGCTTACTCATACTTCTTTATCACTCCTCTGCATTTAACATGGTAAAATATGATGACTTGATTGATCTTGAAAAGAGGATGGGGCTATACGGTCCTGTTTTAAACTGGTCTGCCTCATTTCTTCACAACAGGGCCCAAAGAATCAAAGTTAATCAAACCCTTTCTGACATCACCACAGTCTTGATTGGAGTGCCTCAAGGTTCCACAGTCTTACTGCATTGTCAAACTTAAACATGGAACCTCTGACAGAGATTCAGAAACAATCTAACATTCTTTACCACATGAACGTGGATGACACTCAACTATATACAAACATGTCCTTGCCCGAAGATATCAAAACTCTCAACTGCACTCTACTAAAAATCCAACAATGGTTAACACACAATCACCTTGATGGAGCGAGATTTAGAAATATATTTATTTCAGCTCGCAAAGTTAAACTTCCATAATTAATAATAATATTAATAATGTGTGCAGTGAAAAATACTAATCAACCTAGATTTAAACTTGCAGATCACTACATGCGGGAAATTAATATGTGTGCTCATATATGTGCATTATGTGCAAGGTGCTTGCATGTGAGAAATAATTAATTAATTTTGTCTATTGTGATGTCAGAATTAAATGCGGCTGTTTAAATAATGGCATGTGCTTATTTTCTGTGTGCTCATGTTTTGTCTTTTTGTCTTAAATGTTGCACAAGTCTGTTTTGTTGCTTTATTTGCTTATGCTAGGTAATATAGATTAATGGGTTAATAATTAGCAAAGGCGGGTGGGTAACAGAACAAACTTTATTTCTTGCATTAATTATTCTTTTGTGTTTGTTTATACACTAGTTAACGAAAAAAGAGGCTTGAGGCCTAGTGCATCTAAATGTGCAGTTGGCAGAATTCTGCTCAGTGAAAGCAAGAGCCTGGTGTGGAAAGTTCCTGCAAAGTTTCTAAAAGGAGAAAATATAAACGTGATTGTACAAATGAACTGACTGTACTTTTGGTCAGCGTGGCCAAGGCCAGGAACCGGCAGAAAGATTGTCAAGCTAAGGAAGTCACGAACAATTTATTTAAATGTTGCAAACTGGAGGAAGCTTCGTGACTTGAAAATAAAGGACAATAGGCTCTAAGAAAGATGCGGAACTGGGCTCTAAAGAATGTGATGACATTATGGTCTGTCGTTCTGGCCGATGGGTACTAGTTGAAATGAATTTGGGCTTTACGCTCTGTACAATATATGGCCCGAATGAAGATGACCCAACGGTATTCGATAAGCTAGAGGAAGAGCTGGCGAATTGGGCTAACCCGATGATAGTGTGCGGCGATATGAATATCTTCGCTGACTGGCAACTGGGGAGTAACTATACAGGTCGGAAACGAAAAGTCAACAGGGCTGTAACCGCTATGATCCAGTCTCATGGTTTGGTGGAGGTATGGGGGGTAAAAGTTCCCGGTGACCGTGGCTATACATACTTTTCCCATCCGGCACAGAAATATTCTAAGCTAGATTACTTTTTTGTTTCTGCGGGGGAAATTGGTAAGGTTAACATCGTTAAATTACCAAGAATAATATCCGACCATAATCCTATAATTTTGACATATAAAATCCCTAAGGTGCAGAGGAAAACCTCTAGATGGACCTTTGAAAGGAAATTATTAAATGATGAAAGGTTCGTAGTACACATTAAAAATTGGGCAAAAGAGTTTTTTGACTGTAACAGATACAGCGCTTCCAGAAATGGGGTGTGGGAATCCTTTAAAGCAGCATTAAGGGGGGAGACGATCAGTTATGCTGCTAAATTAAGAAAAGAAGACAAAAGCAAGACAGAGAAACTCATTTTAGATCTAGCCGAAATAGAGAGGTGTCATACTGAGGAAATAGCACTTGGTAAGGATAGTGGAGAGACGGTTAACAATATGGCTCGGCTTAAGGGTGAAATCTTAAAAATAATTACACAGAAGGAGATAGCTGAATATCAAACACAGAGAGCAAGGAGATATGAGACTGGAGAACAAGCGGGTAGAGCTTTAGCGCTTCGTATTAGGCAAGAATCAAACAGTAACAGAATTAGAAAGATCACATACAATGGGAGTGAATACACAGATCCAAAA
Organism: Lissotriton helveticus; assembly: GCF_964261635.1. Classification (NCBI taxonomy): domain Eukaryota; kingdom Metazoa; phylum Chordata; class Amphibia; order Caudata; family Salamandridae; genus Lissotriton; species Lissotriton helveticus. The sequence continues at coordinate 961,486,246 of NC_136068.1, read as the reverse complement.
TCTATACTGGATGTTTTCCAAGACTTTTATCAAAAACTTTATGATCAAGAGCCAGGGGTAGTACCACATATTCAAGATCAGTTTCCGTCAACCCCAATTTTGAAAGATGATGATAGGGCTAGGCTAGAATTGGGTATAACTGCAGAGGAGATAAAAGTCGCTCTGAATGAACTGGCAGTGGGTAAAGCGGCGGGACCAGACGGGCTACCATTAGAGGTATACAGGGCCCTGGAAGATGAAATCCTCCCTTTGTTTGAGGATCTTTTTAATGGAATAATATGGTCAGGCATTATCCCAGATACATGGAAACAGACCAACATCGTCATATTTCATAAAAAGGGCAAACCAGAAGAGAACCCAGGCTCGTACCGTCCAATATCTTTAATAAATACTGATGCCAAACTGTACTCTAAAGTTTGGGCAAACAGATTAGGACGGATCATTACCCAACTTGTCTCACCTTGGCAGCATGGGTTTGTCCCTGGGAGAGGTACCACCGAACACACAGCAAGGGCAATTTCATTATTTGATGCAGTTAACGTCACGGGTGGAGATATGGCTATGATATTGTTAGATGCCGAGAAGGCTTTTGATCGTGTGGTCTGGGACTATATGTGGGAGGTATTGGCTAGAAGAGGCTTTGGTGAAAAGTGTAGGAAAGCCATCAAAGCAATGTACATGGATCCAGTTGCTAGAATAACTACAATGGGCTTACAATCAGAGGAGGTAGCTATTAGAAGGGGCACCCGTCAGGGGTGTCCATGTTCACCCTTACTCTTCTCTTTGTACATTGATCCGCTTATTAGGAAGATTCTCGCCTCTGAAAAAATACCCCCGGTTGTATCTCATGGTCACACCACTAAGCTATTGGCCTATGCGGATGACTTGGCAATTGTTACTACTAATCCGCAAGTGGCAATGCAGGAATTAAGCAGTTTGGCTCATGAGTTTGGGAAATGTTCAGGATACAAACTGAATACCGAAAAAACTATAATAATCTGCTCTACCAATATTCATAAAAGAGATCAAAGGTATGTGGACTCCGCGGTCTATTTAGGAATTAAAATAAATGCAAATGTAGGAAAAATCAATCAAGAAAATTATGGGCCCCTATTAGCCACAATTGATAAAGAACTAAGAAGGATTAATGTACTGCATTTGTCATTGATTGGGAGAGTCAATGTGCTGAAAATGTCAATGTTTCCCAAGTTATTGTATTTATTCCGTGCCATACCGCTTTTAATTGATGAAGGTCTGATGAGAAAGATGGAAGCAGTGTTTTCGCAATTTTTATGGCAATATGGCAAAGTCAGAAGATCTATAGCCCGACTTTCTGTGCCGTTAGAGGGTGGTGGGTTATCTGCTCCTAACCTACGGCTATACCATTGGGTTTGTTTATTATTACGTATGAACTATTTATTGGATTATGATGTCCCTGAAGCATTATATGATACCGATAGAATCCCCACAATTTATGAGCTGGTAATGGGCCAAAAGGCCAGGGGGGTGCTAACACGTGAAATTAATGCATTGCACTTTAAGAGGAGTAAAAGCAAAGTGCTGCTAGCTGCTTGGGGGACATGGAAAGCGGTGCGGAAATTTCTCAAGATCCCCAAAATTAATGGTACAATTGATCTCTGGAATGCAGGTCCATTCTTGCATCTTGGACAAAATAGGAATAGTAGCTGTTGGAAAAGGTTGGGTATTAGATGTCTAGGGGACGTCATGGAGAAAGATGACCTCCTGGGGTTCGAGGCCTTACAACAGAAATTCGGTATCCCCTCGAATCACTGGCTGCTATACAAGCAGATAGAACAATCAGTGAAGGCATTAAGACCAAGGGTGTCTGTTCAGTAGCCAAATCCACTGGTGCACTACATAATGAGTGGGGGCAAAAAGATTAAAATTGGGTACAATCATTTGTTACAGGGAGTGGAAGAGGATATTGGACAAGTAGAAAATGCCTGGGCTGTAAGATTAGGAGACCCCGACATCGATGTGGATTACGCTTTGGCATTAAATAGGAAAATATTAAGAGCGACTAATCTGAAGGCACAACACTATAAGATGATCTTCAATCTCTACTACACCCCGGCTAAGTTGTTTCAATGGGGTAAAAGGGATACAGATAGCTGTCCAAGGTGTAACCAAGGCCCTGCAGATCTAATCCATATGTTCTACTCATGCCAAAATCTCAACCATGTTTTGAAAGAAATGGAGAAGTTTTTATCAGGGTTGTTAGATTGTCAAATCTCTTTATCCCCAACATCTGTTTTGATTGGCAGGGACGAAAATCTTAAGGTTGAGCAGGAAGCTGAAGCCTTTATCTTTCTCTGTGTTGCTGTTTTTAGAATTCTAATTGCGGCGGCCTGGAAAGATCCGATCGCTCCCACATTTCAGATGTGGCTTACAAGGTTGCTAGGGACCCATAATATAGAAGAATGTTTATATAAATTCAAGGGTAAGAAAAGCAAAGAACTCGGTAAAAAGATATGGGCTCCGATAAGCAACTGGAGGAAGATAAGATGATTGATGAGTGTCACTGTATCACATATTATGATTTTTAATGTAAGATTATGTAACGCTGGCAATATATGTTTAAGGCTTCTGCAATGTGCTCTGTAAAGGGGCCGCGTAGGAATTACCCCGTTTATCTGTGAATATTGTTTTAATTGTTTTAATACTCTATCTGTTTTTTTCCTTTTTTTTTTCTGTTTAAAAATTTGATATTTCAGCAGGTTCAGCTGATTTCTGTATCATGTAAAGTTGCTTTTGTTTCTCATTTTCTGATCCATCTCAATAAAAAAAAAAATAAAAAAAAAAAAGACATTATGGTCTGTCGTTTGACAGCCAATCAGAGTTCTGAATGGCAGAAAAGTATTTAATTTTTCTTAGATTAAGCTAGTTAGAAAGTATAAAAACTGTTCCCCTGGGAGGGAAGCTGCTGCTGCTTGCTATTTACCAGATGGACGTGTCGTGCTGTTGGACTTTACTTTATTCTTACTAGCACGTAAGAATCCTTTAGGGCATAATGACTTTTTCCCTTACTCTTTAATGGGGCAAGTGTAGCTAGGAACTTAGAGTTTAGGTGATGCCAAACTGCTATTTCTATTTTGAATAATGCTATTTTGATTTTGCTTGAAACTGTCATTACTTTTTGCTAAATTTTAATAATAATGCTTGAATAAAAAAGATTTCTAATTCATTTTCTTTGAATAAATAGTTAATAAATAATATCTTTGAAAAACAAGCTGGACTTGTTATTTCATGTGTTTAGGTTACCATTAGCAGATCTATTTGCCTCAGTGGCTTAATTAATCATAGGGTTTATTAAGTGTGATGAAGTCGTTTTTCTGCAGATGTATATAAAAGTATATATTTTGTGAATAGGTTTATTAATTAGGTCACTTGATTCAGTTGCTCAAAATATGTCATATTAGTTTATGGGCCTTGTGAATGTTTTATGATTAATGGTGAGTTTTGTGGAGTTGGGTAGCGTAGCTTATGGCATATTTTCTATAGGGGGCGCTGGATCAACCTCATGCTCAACACTCTCAAAACGGAACTCCATTTGATCACCCCCCATGACCAATCTTCCCCGATTGTAGAATGGCTCATACAACTCACAGCTCTCAACTGCACCCCACAAAGTATTGACTCTCCTAGATCCGTTGGTATCACTTTGGACAAACATCTAAATATGCAAGATCATATCAGTGCAACTACCAATGGAGCCAACTATCAATTGAACACATTAAAGAAAATTAATTTATTCTTGCCCCCATCTGGCTTTCAATTTGCAGTCAAAGCCTTAGTAATCTCTCGATTTGATTAGGGAAGTGCTACTCTTGCAGGCTCACCTAAAGCAAGACTGGTGCCACTAAGAGCTGCATTGAATTCAGCTGTTAAACTCATCATGAGATCCAGAAAATTCGACCACATCACCCTAGACCTAAAACGGCTAAAATGTCTCCTGTAGAATTGAGGATCCAGCAACACTCCTGTTTACCTGGCCAAAAAACTCTATCTGGTAGTAGCCACATCATAAGAAGTGCCAATCCCCTATTGCTGAAGCTACAAAAAATAACTTATAAAGTGCCTTCTCTCGTCTAGCCCCAAGAATATGGAATGCTCTGTCTCTGAAAATCAGGACAAACACCTCAAATAGCTCCTTCAAAAAGAGAAGTAAAAATGCTCTTTCTTAGTAGATTCATCCAAAAGCACACCTGAAGTCACATAGCTTGGTTATCTTCAGACTGATACCCTTGGATCTTGATTCTACCAGGATGTTTGTTCAAATTTTATCTATATTGATGTTTATTTATTCCTCTTTTGCATTTTTCCCTTCAGTATGACTGGACTTCTATCTGTACAGCACTCTGATGGGTCATGTTTGCGCTATATCAAGCTCTTTAAAATAAATGAATGCATACATAAATAACAGTCCTTCTTACCTTACCGGACCGGTTCAGCCAGGTACACACTATGGTCATTCAGAGAAGAATGCAGGTGCACCACCCAGTTTGGCATTTATTATATACAGGTTTATTTTCAACAATCATAATTTTTAGAACTTTGTTGGTTCACTCCTCCATAATTTGTATTTTTCAAACCTAAATGAAAGACAATTTTGATATTACTTGGGTCTTTAGGAATTAAGGACTCTTTTCAATGCATTTCACTGAACTTCATATCCTTCCACAGCAGAGTGATAATTATGTGCTGCTTATTGGTGTGATGATTATTGTTGTTATGGAGTGTTTGTCTTTGTGACACCTTTTCCCAACTCCCCTTTCCTATCCATTCATCATACCCCTAACCCTCTTCTCCCGGGCTGTGTAATTTATTGATGTGTGACTTAAATTACACCATAAATGAAGCAGCACTTGATGGGGCGTATGCAGTGAAAGCAACACCAGCTCAATACTGGTTCTTCTATTACCTGAGCAGTAGCTCACCTCAGTCCCACTTAAACACCCACACATTAAAGGGATTCATATTTTATATATATAACATCATTCATCAACATCATCATTCACGCTTTGTGTTGCGTAAACGCTTAACCTTCCGCTTCTTGGACGATAGATAACAGTTTATTAGTGCCACAACCAGCCGACACGTGTTTCGTCGCATGGGAAACAAATCACTGCGACTCCTCAGGGCTGGGAAAAAACACAAAAGTATAGGTATGGAACAATAGGTCGACGTATAATACATATATATGAAAGACATTTACAATTTTCACATGCATTGCATGGAAAGTAGTGAGTATCAGTAATGATTACTGTGTAAAAAACAGAAGAAGATGCCAAGGCTCCCATGAACCATCAGTGAAAATATTCAAGCAAACGTGACTGGAATGGCAATATGGAGAACAGTCCTATTGGTGGTAGAAAAGGCTCATGCCCATCTTAATTTTTCCCCATAGCACAATGTTGGTCACACGTAAGACAGTGGAAAATTGTATTCAGAACAATCATCATCGTGGTGACCAAACATTTGTGGCCAAAATGCGATTTCCATGATTTAACACATCAGTCAACAATGATGATATGGGATATTTAAGAAAATGGGAAAGTGACCTAGGATCACAGGTGAAGTACCACATGCACCAAAGAGAAAGGAGCACCACTAACGAAGGTAAGTGCGATAGCGTGACATGCACTTAGAGTGACTCATCTTGTCTGTCTCGTGAGGTTAGTGCATGCAAGCCCCATAAAAATGAAAAATGAAAGTGAAAAGGTGTTTAAAAATTAATGCGATTCGCATACCTTAAGATTGAACCTATGTTCATTTAGGATGTGGTGATAGATCCACAGAGTTCAATCACTGTATTATGAAATAGAAAAAGAAAATAGAGAGGAGGGGGCGGGTATTAGTTAAAGTAGAGGCATAAACCGGGGATGAAATAAAAGGGATAGACAACATAATAAATATGTTACTTCTGATGTTATGTATCAGTTTCGTCTTTGATAAAGATCGAAATAGAAATTACAGGTCAGACACAGTATTATGTCGACGCAAAAATATAAAAATAAACTTTTAACATCAAACAGAACATCACCTGAATGACCAAATTTGTCGTCTACATTATAGAATGCCATTGCGGCAAATATTATGTGGGCAGCACCATTAGGGCTCTTAAAGACAGAATGGCAGAACACATAAGAGCCATACAGAAAAGGGACCCGAAATACCCAGTGGCATTACACATTGCTGAATGCCAGCCTTTGGAAGACGATATTAAGGTTCGCTTCTTTGGCATTGATGTTATTCCTCTGTATATCAGAGGTGGTAATCGTGAACTTATACTGAGGCGTAAAGAAGCGATGTGGATAATGCGCTTACATTGTATAGAACACGGGCTCAACTTTGATCCAGAATTACAATTCTTTCTGGGTGATTGAAGGAATCTGTTATTTGGGCATCAAGGGTACGCATGGAATTCTGTGTCAATAGCTGTTATCAATCAACATGCATTACCCTGTACCTTATGGCTCATATTGTACAACTTTTATAGGAACCTGTTCTCTAAGATAATCCTATTTTCAATTAGGAGACCTTCTCTGAATAATATCGTTTAGAGGTGTACACATATCTACTTCATCTTTCATTGCATCCATTGAATGATAATATATATATATCTTTAAAAAATGACACGGACTGTTTGATATGAATACTTCTTTGTTTTATTTCAATAACTGTTATATTTACCAGTTTATTGAATGTAGAAAGTCACTTTGAGGTGTGTGCTCTTCGTATCTTTTCTATCACATTAACGGCACTTCATGCTCAGAGGAACGACTGTGCTTGTGAGTCATAAGAGTTTAGACCGGAGAAATAGGTCTCGGTTATTGTATAGTTACAACTCCAATTTAATCACAATATTTTAAAGTGGAGAATACCGGTAATTCAAATGTCACTAACTCTCACCGAGGACAGTACGGCGGGCTGTTTCGGGATTCGATACGAGGTCCTGCGGTGCTTTTTGTTTTGGAAAACCATGTATTGGTAATTGACGGTCTAGTCTTCCAAAAGTAGAAACGCATTTATTTCCAGCCTCCTTCCGGTCACGTGTCCGTACTTGGCAAACAGCAACCGGGAACCATAGGAGGAGGGATGCTACGTCTGTGGTAAGTGTCCCAGTGTAGTTAAACTTAAATGTACAGATGAAATGACATGAAGGATAATATTTGAAGAGTAGTTCAGTGATGCCGCTTTATCGGCTTTACATATATAGATACTTCCGGATTCGAAGTGCACCCGTGCGAACCGTGACCTGCACGTGATCCCCTCCCGGTAGAAGCTCAATTTATACCTATATCAAGGTACCCGGCTTCTCTCTTATAAGAATGACTGAGAATGGTATTTGATATTTTTCAGGTTGTGCTGATTTTCAAAACACTTGGGCATCGCTCGAAACAACGGGTAAACTATTATAATTTTTTCCTCCCAGCACGTCCGATGCTTGCAACAAGCAGATTCCGAGTGCTCACGATTGTACATTCCGTGATAACGTTTACCACGTGAAGAGTGTGATAACCCTGCTCCAGTTATCATTCTGTTATCGGTGAGTGAAGAAGTTTGATAATGGCACTTATTGAGTAGGGTGAACTATAGTGGATCAGCTCTCCCATTAAAATACGGGCTCATATTCTTGTCCTATTAGGAGGATACCACTATCCCTGGAACCTCTAAAGACGCTTCTATCAGCTATTCTTCTCCGCGCCTTAAGACAAAACGTACCCGGCTAAGACGGGTTGAACCAATATACCCATATGGTGAGAGTTTATTTTTATATTTTTGCGTCAATATAATACTGTGTCTGACCTGTAATTTCTATTTCGATCTTTATCAAAGACGAAACTGATACATAACATCGGAAGTAACATATTTGTTATGTTGACTATCCCTGTTATTTCGTCCCCGGTTTATGCCTCTACTTTAACTAATACCTGCCCCCTCCTCTCTATTTTCTTTTTCTATTTCATAATACAGTGATTGAACTCTGTGGATCTATCACCACATCCTAAATGAACATAGGTTCAATCTTAAGGTATGCGAATCGCATTAATTTTTAAACTCCTTTTCACTTTCATTTTTCATTTTTATGGGGCGTGCATGCACTAACCTCACGAGACAGACAAGATGAGTCACTCTAAGTGCATGTCACGCTATCGCACTTACCTTCGTTAGTGGTGCTCCTTTCTCTTTGGGGCATGTGGTACTTCACCTGTGATCCTAGGTCACTTTCCCATTTTTTTAAATATCCCATATCATCATTGTTGACTGATGTGTTAAATTATGGAAATCGCATTTTGGCCACAAATGTTTGGTCACCACGATTATGATTGTTCTGAATACAATTTGCCACTGTCTTACGTGTGACCAACATTGTGCTGTGGGGAAAAATTAAGATGGGCATGAGCCTTTTCTACCACCAACAGGACTGTACTCCATATTGCCATTCCAGTCACGTTTGCTTGAATATTTTCACTGATGGTTCATGGGAGCCTTGGCATCCTCTTCTGTAATTTACACAGTAATCATTACTGATACTCACTACTTTCCATGCAATGCATGTGAAAATTGTAAATGTCTTTCATATATATGTATATGTTGACCTATTGTTCCATACGATACTTTTGTGTTTTTTCCCAGCCCTGAGGAGTTGCAGTGATTTGTTTCCCATGCGACAAAACACGTGTCGGCTGGTTGTGGAACTAATAAACTGTTATCTTATCTATCGTCCAAGAAGCAGAACTGAATTGCAATTGTCTGAATGAGTGGCTCTACGCATAGAATGTTATTCATGATATAACTACTGTTTTTTACACCTTATTTTGTTGTGTGCGAGGGCATTGCTGTATATTATTGTCTTGTAGGTCTCGTGACAGATCTACTTTAGAACGGTTATGGGGTCTTATCCGTTCGCCTGTTTGCACCACGCCATACCATAGCTAATTCACATACATTTACGTTCACACTAGGTAGTGCGCTCACTCTTATCAGAAATACTAAAAACCCCATTAGTCGTACGAAACACTTAACCTTGTCCACTCCTAACTCTGAGTCCACTTCTCCAGTCCTGATTCTAGGATTTCATTTCATTTTAATAGCTCCCCTTTGTTGAGAAGAAGTTACTATTGCTAGTTTTTGTTATAATATCAGGACTTCTTTGTTGTGTTATGGTGGTAGTCTGGTCTCAGTCTTTGTTTATGATATGAATATAACCCACTGTGTTTTCATTCAATCTAGTTGCCTGTGATGAATAGTACTTTTGATTAATCCTACTGTTGGAGTTCACCTAGGTGGGCGTGGAACCATGCATATTATGACTTCCCTGCTACTACTACTTCACCGCTATTAAAAAGGCACCTTGGGAAACCCTGTACTAAGGATAGCAGACAGCCATCACTTCATCTATTTAGGTTAGAGAACTATGGAGTGAACTAGCTAATTAGTAAGTAGCTAACTTTTACTGTAGATAAGTTAGTTCCTATTTATCTAGGTTGTTATAGGCAATTATGCCTTAGCATTAGCCATTAATGATCAATATAGTTATAGAGGGTAGCAGAACAAGGGTATAACTAACTATAAATACCTGATATACACTTTGATAAACATATTTTTTTAAACATGCTGTGGGAAAAGGGAGCCCTGCAAAGTAAAAGTAAAAAAAAAAAACTATTAGATGCATAAAAGTGTAAGAATAATGTTTCATTTCACTTAAAGTACAACAGTAACACCCACCCTATCCACCCACTACAGGCCCACCCCTCCCCTGAAACAAATCACCTGTCCCCAACCAATGTTTAAAAAAAGTCCACAGAAAACCAGTTCAAAAGTGTGGGGGCCTTCCCAATTCCCACCCTCACCACACACAGCAGAAATCCCTCCCACCAAAACAAAAATTTAAAAAGGGTATCAGAAGAGGGTATCATCAATACCAGTTTGGGATCTTACCACTGCCTGCTTGAGGCTTGCCAGAGAAGTCTCCACCTGCTGGTGAAGCTGCCCAGCTCACGCAGCCTGCGGCATTGGAACACGCAGCCTGGGTGGGGGGCAGCAGTGGTGGTTTGGGTGGCTCCCAGCTGCTGGCAGCTCTGGCAATATTGTGGCTGGTATGGAGGCACTAGCAGCTGGCTGGAGGAACTGGGGCACGGGCAGTGGCAGATATCACCTCACCCTCCTTCATATCCACCGGCCGACGGTATACTGCCTGGGTGGCTTCCATCATTTGTCACCACAGCCGGGCTGCTATCACCTGCTGAGTAGTTGGTGGAGGTGGCTGTAGACCAGCAAGGGTAGCTATTTCAAGAACTAAAAAAACCAAAGACAAATTGTAAATAATGCTCAGTACAAACCCCTGTATAAAAGTGTATAGTGGCACAGTAGCAGTAAATTCCGCTCCACCCCCCAAACTCTCACCAAGAGGGACCCAAAAGGCTCCTGCCTTAGTCCCTCCATGTTCAACATTTATATAGCCCCCCTGGCTACCCTCTTGAGGCGACACGGGTTCGTACCAATATCTTACGCGGACAATACCCAACTCACCTTTGCCTTCAATAAGTCCTCTCAATCCGCCCAAACCACCTTTTCCTCCTGCATGATGGCTATTTCACGCTGGATGAAAAACAACTTCCTCCAACTGAATGCCGGGAAGACTGAGATCCTTCTCTTTGGTGACGCTCCCCTCCTCTGGTCACCATCTTGGTGGCCTACAGAATTAGGCAAACCCCCCATACCGGCTACTACAGTCAAAAACTTTGGTGTCTACTTGGAACAGTCCCTTAACATGAAAAAACACGTCACGCACACAATAGGATCCTGCTTCCACACACTTGGCCTTCTAAGGAAAGCTTTTCCCTACCTCCCTGACACCATTAGAAAGACCCTTACTCAAGCCCTGGTATTAAGCAATTGGACTATTGCAACGCCCTCCTGATTACAGCCAATGAGTCCTCCTTAAACCGTCTGCAGATGATCCAGAACACGGCAGCCCGCACGGTACTGAACGCCCCCCCCAAGGTCCGCCTCCGCCCCCTCCTCCACCAATTACACTGGCTGCCCATACGTAAACGTGTGAAATTCAAGATCTGCTGTCTCACACACAAAGCTATTCCCTCCTCACAATCCCTAAAATAAAAAAGGCCAGAGCCGGGAGCAGGTCCTTCTCGTATCAGGCCCCCTACATTTGGAATCAACTCCCCCTCGCTCTGAGACAGTGTCAGGACCACCTAAAATTTAGAAGACTCCTGAAGACTACCCTGTTCTAAGCCTCTCCGTCTCTGCTGATGATGCACTGCCCAGTGCTGAGATACCCCTTCGGGGGTGATTCAAGCGCTATACAAATAATTAATCTAATCTAATCTAATTAATTAATCTAATCTAATTGCTGGTGCCCGATGGCCCTTGGAATGTGATGTTATTAGATTAAGTCACAGGGCCACTTTTATTTACACATTCTTGCCTCACATAAAAGCACTGACTAGCTGCAAGGAATTAAGCCAGAATACCACCAGATTAAAACAAGCATTTGCAATGCAACGGTTTCACCTTTAGGAAACTTTAAAGTATTTAGCCATGCAGCACATTATCCTGGGTGTTATATTAACTCTTCTCATTTAGCCTTACACAACTTCTATAACCGGATGAAAAGAGCATTTATTCTCAGTGTGGCGCCATGGAAAGGGGTTAAGGTAACTGTTAGTCCCAAACAATAAAGTTTTACAAAAACCAACATACATTGACAAAGTGAAAAGGCTGGCAGCCTAAGATGGACCAGCTAGCTTTGCAAATGCTTGTGTTGCTTTGTCAGGGACGTGGAGCAACAGAGGAATGTGGTGGTAAAGAACAATGTGGTATGAAACTGAAACTGATCATGAGCAATAGCTAGACTTGAATTGTAGGGAGGCACATTTACCAACAGTCAGGTGGAGTACTAGGATATTTTTAAGTCAAAATGTTTTTTTTTACATCATTCTGCATTTATTTGCGAATTAATGGGCGTGGGAGCCTCATTGCAAAGGTGAAAATTAAACAGGAGCGTGCATGCAGAGAAAGTGTTTTCCAGCTGCAAGCAGCAGAGCAGGCTGAAGCCATGACCACCCTGTTTACCACACACAAGCCAATCTACCCCTCACATGCCCCATCTACTTGCCTCGCCCAGGCCACCACAAGGGGGTACTGCACTCACACCTTTTTACCAGTCCAACCCCGTTAGGTATCACTGCCAGGTACCCGCAAACTGCATCCTGGTCAATATAGTTTAACCCCGCCACCCCCAGGTTTCGCAGCCCTGCACCACAGACTCACTGGTGTTGTAAACGTGCAGCTCGTCAACTATTCCTTTGTTGCCACCTCCGAACACCACGATGAGCTCCTTGATGGCCATTGCGTGATGTCCATGCCGGGGCCTCGGCAGAGGGCTCGACCAGCCCACCACCCGCCTTCAGCGGGGCTACAAGATGGAGGGTGGCTGGGAGGCGGGGGCACCGGTGGCCACAGGTGGGGGGGTAGCAGCAGCCATTGCGTCTGCTGAGAATAAACCAAAAATGTGATGTAGTTAGGTGCAACAAAAAAAACGTACATAATTGGGTTTAGACTGGGGGTACTTTTTGTAATGGGGGGCTTCACAGGAGCACCGGAGGGGGCTGGTTTACAGGCCGGATATGGAGACTGTGGAAGCCGCCATGTTAGGAGAGAAGAGGAGCTGCCACTGCCTTCTGCTGGTCCCGCCTCCTCCACTGGTCCGGAAGAGTGGGCAATAAACCTGATAATTTCCAATAGCACACACTATACAACTGTTACCTAACATTTGTATAGTGTGTCAATTCTTTCTATTGTTAGAAATATACAGTAGAGTACACTACTTACTACAGTAATTGTTAGAAACATGTTACCGGACGAAAATGAGACAGAAAGCTTCTCTTTTATGATCAAGAAGACTTCCCTTTCCCTCCGACTAAACCACGCCTACTCTCGTACACTTGTGTTACTATGGAGGTCGAGTGTGTAGAGTTTAACTATCTAAGTCGAGATCTTTTTTGCCGTATTTTGTTCTAGTACGAGGGAAAACATCTGTATGAAGAATCCAGTCAGATCCGAGATGGCCCCAGTAAAATATGTTGAGTGTGTTCCGGACTCGTTTAAGACTTACGTGTTCTTAGCGTGCTTTGGGTACAGAGCAGCAACCTACAGGCACTGGCGCAGTGGGGCCCCTTTGGCTCGTGTGCATAAGAATGTCTGTGATATGTTGGTATTTCCAGTTTACACCTCTGCCTATAACATGGCTAAAAGCATGTCGCGAATTGTAGTGTCTCATCAGGCAGACTAGCTCATCAGAAAAGGCAGCCGACTGCAAGTTTCCTTTCTTAGTTTGCACTCTCCCCCGCTGTTTAATAACCCTGGGATTGATCCGGTGCAGCGTCCAAAAAAACACTGTGGCTGCCGCACCAGGGCTCGGTCTGTGCAGGGGACACCTTCCCGTGGTCGGCCATTAAGGGGGGCTGGTTGTGTGGAAAGGGCGTGCAGTGAGGTATATAGTTAAAAAGTGCCTAAAGGGTATCGTCGGGGTCCGGTTCTGAAGGTATGCTAGGTGGCAGACGCGGGCTGAGAGCGTTGAGGGCGATGTGCCAGGTATGCTCCAACCCCCCTCCCGAGACCCATGGTGCAATTAGCGCCATCCTATAAAGTGCAGATATACTCCCGATTTTGGAGTTTTTTAGAATGAGCGAACCGCTCTTCCCCACTTTTTTATGCACTTTATCACTTTTTTGATTTTTCACTTTCACGTCCCCAGGTTAGGGTGGATGATTAGAGAGTCCATACCGCCGGGGTTTATCTAGTCCTGACGAATGCCTAGGTAAATTAAAACCATTGTAAAGGCAGAAACATGTTGACTGACTAAACTATAAACTCTGAATTAACCAATCCATTACCTTTGGCAACTTATTCAAACACATAATTCATTTTATTCGTGTCTTAGGGATCACACATTAAAAATAATTTTTTAGATACCCTTTAGGCACTTTTTAACTATATACCTCACTGCACGCCCTTTCCACACAACCAGCTCCGCAGTCTCCTGGCGTCGTAGCACACCAAAGAGGCACTCGGCCTCTTTGGTGGGGCCCGATGATGAAGCATGACACTGACCAGGTCGGTGTGTGAGGGCCTTCTAAACCACCCAAAGTGGGTGTGTGATTCCCCAGTTGCATCGCTCCTTCTTTGTGAAATGGTATACTAGACAAGGGGTAAGGTAACCTCTTTCAACTGGTGGGGGCAGCGCATTATGCCCATGCATTTCTTTCTTGTCACAGTCTCTCTAAGCACCTTGTGTCTGTTTGCGCTCATACAGTGGACAATCACCGCTACTAATACAGCCACATTCAATGAATGTAACCGGAGCCAACTTTGTACATTCAATGAATACAACTCGTGACAGCTGTGCACGTACAGTAAAAAACCTCTGTGAATAATACAACCACATTCACTGAATGTAACCGTAGCCAACTGTACACATTCAATGAAGGCAACTCGCGCCATCGTGTGCACATACAGTGCATGTTCTGTGAGAGGCAATTTATTGATAAGGTCCTGATTGCGATGTTGGGTGGATGTACCGTTGCGGGAAAAGGACTGCCCAATCATGGGTCGGCGGTTCCCCAATCCCAATTAGGAAACTTACACTTTTCAATGGGAGCCTGTGGGGCGAACTGAAAAGCCTGCAGCACAAGCGCCTTTTGAATAATAGAAATTTGTAAACATCACTGCACCGAGTGGCAAGCACTGAGGGGGGCACATTGTACCCCCCCGGGCAGTATGCGGAGGGCCATTGGGGAAGGTGGCCCTGCTAGTGGCCCTCAATGTAACTTTCCGGCAGCCTTTCCATGTCAGAAAGGCCGACATTGAATGGCTGTTGGAATCTGACATCATAATTCTGATGGTGGAAACGCCATCCTTAAGGGATTAGACAGTCTTTCCAACTGGCTGACAGGCTCCTTGGGCCCACCGGAACCATGTCGGATTGCCCAACATGTTTAAACTCTGACCACCTTCTTCCTAATATGACAGTCAGAATTTAAACCTACCATGTCAAACGGAAAGCCTCCGACCATCGGTCAGAGGCTTTCCGCCTGACATTGAAATTGAGCCCAAAATGGTTGTTTTTTAATCTGGTGTGCTGTTATTCTGCCTTAATTCCTTTCAGCCCGTCATATCTGGGTAAAACATGCCCCTGTGAGTGTGACTAAGTAATCACATAATTTTTTAATGACCCTAGGGAACATCAATGTACTGCTACTGTGTCATTATATAATTTTAAACATGTGCTTTGTGCAGGGTATTGTTTACAAATTGTCTTTTTTCTCTCTTGATACAGCTACTCCTGCTGGTTGAACACCTACACAGCAGGAGATGGCAGTCCAGCTGCGACTGCAGAGGCTGGAGGCAATCAGGGTCGAATTCCTACAGCTGGTGGCCTTGCAGGAGGAGAATAAGGCAGCTGCCACTGCCAGGGCCCCACCCAGCCTCCAGGCAAAACAACATTGCGAGCGCCACCGGCAGCTACATCTGCAAGTCTAACCACAACCACTACTGCCACCTCTATCTCTCAGACCACTTATTCCAGCGATACGTCCTACAGTATCTGGCTCAGCTAAACTGCAGGATGGCATGGATAGAGGTTAATCTGAAGGCGGTCTGGACCCACGTGGAGAATACCCTTTTATATCCCTTTTATTAATTTTTTGTTTTGGTGGGCGCGATGTTTTGTTGTGGATAGAGAGAGTGGAAATTGGGATGGGAATTGGACTAGTTTGGACTTTGGACTTTTCTTTGGAAATTTTAGACATTGGTTGGGTAGGGTGTGATTTGTTTAGAGAAAAGCATGGACCTGTTGTGAGTGGAGAGGGTGGGTTTTGTTTTTGAACGTTATATTGGTACAAAAAAAGTTACATGAAAAATTACACTTCTACTTTATGCCTGGAGTGTTTTACTTTACCTTTGCACTGCTGTCTTTTTTCACAGCCTGTTTTTAATCGGGCTATCAAAGTGTATGTATACCAGTTCGCTATAGTTAGCTATATACAAGTCGTACTACCCTATGTAACTATAGTCTACACTTAGGTTTTTAAGTATTCAGAAATTTTTGGCGCTCAACTTCTCACGGTAGGGTATTAGATTGTTGTGGGATCAAGTAGGTGCTTCTTGGTCAGAGGAAAACCTTAACCTCTGTGAAAAAAGGGGGGGGGATTTACCGGAACCTCCCTTTTATAATGATTGGGCAGGGATCCAGAGCACACTATATGTATCAAGACCAGATGTGAGTTTCCAAAAGTTTTATTTATCAGCAGTGTTCACCTCTTGGGAATCACTGCCTGGCTTGAGTGACAGGTGCAGTGATTCCCAAGAGGTGAACACTGCTGATAAATAAAACTTTTGGAAACTCACATCTGGTCTTGATCTATCCTGAATGAATGAATACATCAACATGAAAATACCATACAGATACATATAGTGTGCTCTGGATCCCTACCCAACCCTATGTAACTATAATTTTTATTAACCAATGCGGGGGGGGTTAGGGTATGCTGCTGTAACCTACATTGCCTAAAACAATCTAGATAAACCAGGAAAGTCAAAGTAAACGTCACTAGGACCTATTCTCCAATGGCTGGCCACCGTTTAGCATGAACGGTGACGCCAGTCAATGGAAAAGAGAGGCGGGGCTTAACCTCGCTATTGAAAAATACTCTACCTCATTAAATCTCGCGAGCTCAACTGCACATGTGCGCAGTCTTTCGCAGGCCGAGACCTAAAAACGAAGTGATTTTTTTTCTTTCAAAAGATTTATAATAAAAACTAAAGACACTATATATGTATAATAAAAATAAATTAATTCTCATTGATGAGTAAGGCACTATGCAGTACAAGTATTTTTGTCGTGCTAAATTATTGAAGGAATGCTAGCGCGTCGGGTACTTTGCTACTCTCTGCTATCTTTAGCTGGGGCAGCTGTAGTGAACAATTATCTTACTTTAATTACAATGGTCCTTCTCTTCACCAAACACTTTTCAATTCTACCTTGCCTTCAAAGAGGCAGAGAATAATAATGATACTAAGACTCCGATTGTACATATAAAATGTGGATTTCCTATCTGTCATAGGTAGACAGTGAGAAAAATGACGCACCTCAGTACAGGGAAAGGAATGGGGATATAGATTTGATTTTGCACGCTCTTCACAGCATATCTCCTCTGCCAAACTCAAAACCAAAAAATACACAAATTATAGATGGAATGTGGCACAAATCAAACAGTCACCCACAGTCAAGAAATCTGGGTTAAATCCATTTTCTTTTGCTCACTGTGCAACCCCAATATAGGCCCAGCCATATGCAAATCGGTCTTGACCCTGCTCCTCATGGGATCAGTCCAGCCCAAACTGCCAAGCAAGTCCCTGCTTGGACCAGAAACAAGCATCGGAGGACCGGTTTTGGGGTATCACCCCTCATCGGCCATGCTAACTTGAATCCATTACGATTCATAAAGGGGGTGGTGATGGACAGAGTATCTGAATTAAGCAGAACACTCCTACCCAGCAAAAGATCAGGGCTTGATCCATCACCGTTTTTTAGCTCACTGCACCATCCCAGTTCAGAACCTGGCTACATGCAAATTAGTCTGTCCCTGGCCCAGTGCATCATGGGAACAGGGCAGACCAAACTACCAAGCCAATTCTTTACTGGAAAGGAAACAAGCTTCCGGGGACCGGTTTCTGGCATTACAGCCGTCTTCGGCCCGGCTTGCTTGAATCCTGATGGTGCAATGAGCAAGGGACTCATGCCAAACAAACACATTTGCTCCTTTTTACAAGACCCTCTACACGCCAGGCCCGCCAATATAGGCGGACAGCCTGACTTCATTTCTGCCCGGAGATGAAACTCCCTTGCCTCTCGGATAAAGGAAGGGAGCTGTTGGAAGGGGAAATCAGCAAAGAGGAAACTTCCTCAACAATGGAAAAACTTCCCTATTATAAAGCTCCTGGGGAAGATGGATCCCCGGGGGAGTTTCACCCCTGGGCAGGGAATGAGGTGATCACTGCGCTGCAGATGAGGTTTTGTAAAGCAGAACAGTCAGCCTCCCTGGGCCTAATTTCCAATAATGCTGTTATAGCTGTTATACCCAGACCCGGGAAGGAGCCCATGGAGTGCGGAAGCTACCGGCCTATTTCACTATTAAATTGTAATATGAAGATACTAGCAAGTGTACCAGCCGCGCGACTCAGCAAAGTTCTGCCATCTCTGGTACCCGCTTGGCAAGTGG
This sequence comes from Lissotriton helveticus, assembly GCF_964261635.1. Lineage (NCBI taxonomy): Eukaryota > Metazoa > Chordata > Amphibia > Caudata > Salamandridae > Lissotriton > Lissotriton helveticus. The sequence continues at coordinate 961,467,917 of NC_136068.1, read as the reverse complement.
GCTTTGTTCCAGGATCCATGTGCGTACTCTAGCCCACGCCCTGTGGGCATCCAAGGACTTCCCTGTAGACGCCATTGCTCTCTTCCTTAATGCGGAGAAGGCATTTGATCATATCGAGTGGGAATATCTCTTCCGTGTGATGGAACGTTATGGTCTTGGGGCTCAATTTATAGATAAAGTACACCTCCTCTACGGGAACCCCACAACACAAGTCAACTGTGGCGGACTTGTATCCGACCCCTTCCCCATACGAAGGGGGACACGTCAAGGATGACCCCTGTCGCCACTCCTCTTCCTATTGGCTATGGAACCACTAGCCGTCACCAAGCGCAATTTAGCGGCCATCGTGGGAGTTCCACACCCAATAGGCAAATCCAAATTGTATCTATATACGGATGACATCTTGTTAACCCTCACAGACTTACCCCACTCCCTTCTATCCCTGCTCCAGATTATCGTCGACTTCTCCTCTGCCTCCGGGTATAAGATCAACTGGGGCAAAAGTGAAGCACTCCCCCTCTCGGCTGGGTCCACAAAAGTGGCAATACATGGGCCCGTTATGGGGAAATTAAGAATATGTTCCATTGATCAGATTATCTGCAACGGTTCCCTGAAACTGCTGGCACAACTCAGAGAGGAGTATGGCCTCCCCACAACACAGTCCTGAATACACACCCAGCTACAGCACTGTCTGCAGCAATGCCTCGGGGCTTCCCCCTGGAACTTACCCCCATCTCCGGTCGAAGCATTTCTTCCTGTCTGGGGACGGTATAAGGGGGTGATGTCTGGGTATAAATGGGGTGCTAGCATGGCACCACTTCCTGACCCCCTTGGCACAGACGCTATGTGCCAGGTGGCAGGAACGGCTGACAAACTAGAGACTATGGATAAAGGTGCAAGGGAGGCACAGATGAAATTCTGCCTCTTCAGAGTGTTAGAGAATTGGTATTGGATGCCCACAAAACTGCACAGGGCTGGCCTCCTCCACCATGCCAACTGTTGGAGATGTCCCAACTCCTGGTGCGACATAACACACTTGTGAATGCCCCTCAGTGCAGGCTTTTTAGGAGTAAATAGGACGAACCCTGAGTGCTACCATGACACTTTATTCACCACTTATACCCCCTGAAGTAGTTCTGCATGATCTACAGTGGTTCCCGGATCTATCCAGACCATAACCCCACCTCTTTCATACAGCTGTGGCCACGGGCAAGCGTTGCATACTGCGCCAATGGAGGGCTGCGGCCCCCGGACCCAATAGTCCTGACTGACGGCCATGATTGAAGCGGCTTCCCATGAAAGGATCATATATAACCTACAAGACCAGAGGGAGATTTTTCTGGAGACATGGACACGCTTTCTGCGCATAGAGGCACCAGATGTGGATGGAGACACGTGGGCAGTGGACCCTGGTGATTAAATGAATAAAATATTGCAGCCATCCTACCAACCCTCACCTCCACCCTTTGGCACACTCCTTCTCTTTTTCTTTTTCTTTCTCCTTTTCTTCTCCATTTTCCTTACTTGATATGTTGACTCTTCTCAATGTTCCTTCCTCTTTAGTACTACTGGCACTCTATGCCACCTACTCAGCAACTTTATAGCGCGTACCGTCCAGGTTATTGTTTTTATTATTATTAATATTCTTACTGTTACTACTGTCATATTCACTACCACTATTACTAATATCTCCACAGGGGGATGTCCCCCTTTTTTCTCTGGTTACTTTCCTCTCCCTTTCCCCCCTTAACCTCTCCCATACCTTTTCCCCCCTCTAGCATGCCCACACCCACATGCATTATAATGCCTGCACACCTATTACTGTGCCGCCAAGCTCCACAGGGCCTAATTGTTGTACGATCTCATCATCACGGACCCATATTATGTCAGAGTCACTATGTCTGGACCCGTCAGCGACCCTTCCTGCCCCCACCTCCCCCACATGTCATTCCAGTTCGGTTCTTTTGAGACGTCCCTTGCAGGTTGTTGTTGTTTGACCATGTTGCTGATGGTCATTTTGTGTAGACCTATCCATACAATGTGCTTTACTGCTTTTACCATAAGTCTGTATGTGTACTTGTTTGAAATCTGTGGTGCTGGACGTTTGATGGAAGCTACTGTGCTCAATCAATCAGATGGACTTTATTCGATATAATGCTGAAATCGGAAGGAATAATTCACAATACAAATGAAACCATTTGATATGGGGACCACCACAAAGCTGCATATTTGAAGATATAGATGACAGTAGTCCCCAATAAAGGACAGTAACAATCAGAAGAATTCCTCAACATAAAATGGATACAGGGATCCTGGACACTGAAATATGCAATGTGGGCGATTAAACATTAATATTCTTGCTGTTTGAAATAGAAAGGCTTACCAAAGATCTGAAGAAGACCGGAAGGATGAAGCACGTTGTCTACAGGCGGCAAAATGTTTTTGAGCTACTGTCAATAAAGGAATTCATGAAGTGGAAGGAGGCTATGATTCATGTTACATTACTACCGATATGTTAATAGGGAATTTCTTGCTTAACGCCACAACAAAGACCACATGCAGGCCTATGGCTAAAGCACACTGGCTGGCTACATAAAATGGCCTCCGGCCACATGGTCGACAACAACAGCTAGCAAGGAGGTATGGCCACAACAAAGAACACATGCAGGCCTGTGGCAAAAGTAGTAAAGCACACTGGCTGGCTAGAGCTACACAAAATGCCCACCAGTAACATGATCAAACAACAACAACTGGCGAGGAGGTATGGCCACAACAAAGAACACATACAGGCCCATGGCTCAAGCACACTCACCGGCGACATAAAATGGCCAGCTGCCACAAGGTCAAACAAAAAATAACAACATGGAGGCATGGCCACAACAAAGAATGCATGCAGGCCTTGGCAAACGCGGTAAAGCCCACTGGCTTGCTAGGGCGGTGCAAAATAACCACAGGAAACTTGGTCAAACACAACAACCAATAAGGAGGCATGACCACTGCAAAGAACACATGCAGGCTTAGGGCAAAAGCACACTGGCTGGCTACATAAATGGCTACCGATCCCATGGTCATATTACAACAGCCAGTAAGGAGGCATGGCCACAACAAAGAACACATGCCCGTCTATGGCACAAGCAGTAAAGAACACTGGCTGCTGGCTTCACAAAATAGCTACCAGCTACATGGTCAAACAACAACCACCAGGAAGCAGGCATGGCCATAGCTAAGAACATATGCAGGCATATGGCAAACACACTGGCTTGCTACATAACGTGGCTACCAACCACATGGTCAAACAATAACAGCCAGTAAGGAGGCATGGCCACAATAAAGAACACATGTAGGTCTATGGCAAAAGCAGTAAAGCACACTGGCTGGCTTTACAAAATAGCCACCATCTATATGGTTTAACAACAACAGCCAGTAAGGAGGAATGGCCACAACAACGAACGCATGCAGACCTATGTTAAAACCGCACTAGCTGGCTACAATTATTGGCTACCAGTCACATGGTCAAACAACAAGCAAGAAGGCTTGGAAAACAAAGAACACATGCAGGCCTATGGACACCGACTACACAAAATGATCCACAGCCACATGGCGTGGAGAACAAAGACCAATGGTAGCCTATAACAAATACACTCACTGGCCAGACAAAGGATGCATGGTAACACTGAATAAAACACTAGCATTAATTCAGCAATGCCAAAAACAAAAACGAATTGAGCTATAAACAAATTTAAAATAACAAACATCCTACCAAGGCATCAAATATTTCCCCACCGATACACTTTGTGCAGAAAAAAACATGACATATCCCAGAAAAACATATTTTTTATTTAATTCAAAAAAGGAATATTACATGAAAAAAAAATAACAAAAAATGAATTGCTACTGTACCAGAGGATACTAGGGGTCTATGAGAAACCCATTGGGGCAGTTGAAAAATACATATAATATAAAACACTGTTAATATACAAATACTACAATGATCCTCAAGCATAATATTCAACTTATATCAAGAAAAAGTGAAAAATGACAAATACCAAAAGGCATAGCCATCTCCTATCAGTCTGCCTTCGAACACTGGAAAAAAGGGTGGCCACACAAAATGGCGGACGGCCCCATGGTCAAAGAACAACAGCGAGCAAGGAGGAATGGCCACATCATGGAACACAGGCAGGCCTATGGCAAAAGCACACTGGCTGGCTACACAAAATGGCCGCTGACCACATGGTCAAACAACAACAAGCAACCATTGATATCTCCCATGCTACCTTCCCCTTTAACATTTTGTTGTCAAGTGGATTATGTGGGTTATTGCCCAAATGGTACTGTGAAAATCAAAATAAAATATGTTATAAAATAAAAAACAACAACAACCAAGGAGGCATGGAAAACAAAGAACAGATGCAGGCCTGTGAACAGTGACGACACAATATGACCCCTGACCATATGGCATTGAGACCAAAAACAATTGGTGGCCTTTGGCAAACACACACATACACACACTAGTCAGACAAAGGAGGCATTGCTAACACTAAAGAAAACACTACATTACCATTAATTCAGCATTGCCAAAAACAATAATTAACTGAGGTATAAACATTTTACAACACACATCCTCCCAAGGCAGAAAATACTACCCTACCTATACACTTTTTGCAGAGAAAAATCGCCAATTGTTTTATTTAATCCAGTGCCATCCCAGACCTACATGATGTTTAAAACAACAAATAGTCCAGAAACGGTTGTTGCATTCACCCATGACTACTACAGGGTCTACTGGTTGGACTACGGGTTGGACTAAGCCACATAGTAAAATAAATGAATATTTTGCAAATGTATTTACAATCATGGAGAAAATATACAGAACTGTGCAACATTTTTCCTTTACAAAAGATTCAAACTTAAATGCAAAAAATAACTAGGTCCCTACTGGAACTGCAGGCCACGCATCACAATACATTTTCTTAAATCAAATAAAAGTACAAATAAATAGTGGTGCGTGTCCTCTATTAAACAAACAACAATGTTATACAACAGTTTTTAAACGCACCTGTAATATCACAAAAATAAAGTCCTTAAATTCAATGGCATATGTGTAGCAGACAAAGAGAGTGATTCTTCTAGCTCCAAATTCAAATGAAAAGTGACCAGGAGATGGACAATGAACTGTAAGGGCCGTGCTTTACAGGAAGCGGAAGTTGAAGTCTCCGGGGCACTTCCTTTTTGTTGGTAAAAAATAAGTAAAATAAAAGAACTTGAATGGTCCTTTGGAGTAGAATATCAACTCAAAAACATGTTTTTGAGGAGATTTAGCTGCTTCTCAAGAAGCAACCTGCTCGAGGTGCAACCGCTTGTGCTCACCAGGGTCATGAAAAAGGCGCTGTGGTGGCTGAAAGCCATGCTAGCGTCAGCCAAAACTTTTGCGTGGTCAGCAGGCCCCAAAACAAGTCACATGCATGTCAATGGAGAACAAAATATCCACCCTGCATGGATGGTGGAATTTAGAGGGATATTTGCACTACACATGGAGGGCGGAGTATCCGAATCATGCAAACTCTGTGAGTAGAGTGAATTTTCCCACCCACCTCTAATGATAATGCTACACAACACTGGGGGGTCCACCATGACCATAGCCAGTCTCTTGTTTTACTGTTTGAGCACGAGCAAGAAAAAAAAGCATTCGTAACAAATATGTACCAGTTCACAGGATATATAAGGAGAGAGGGAAAGCTTACTAGCAAAACTGTAGAATAGTACAGAGAGGAGGAAGTCAGCTACTGAAATATAGAAAAAAGGATAATGTAGGGAATGCGATAACATTATATAGAAGAAGAGTTGAAAAATAAACATGGCAAAATAATTCTAAATGAGGAGAGATGAAAGTTAAAGAAATATTAATAATGACAGTACTTACTGCGGCCAGCAAAGGCCTCAGCCGCAGTGCTGGTGGTGGTACGTCCATCCCCCGCAGCATTGGTTGTGGCAGCTCCTTCACCCTGACCCACAATCAATGATGCCCTCTTCTTGCCCTTGGGTGCTAATGTAAAAAATAAAGAAGATTAAAAAAAAAAGTTTAGTGGTGCAGTAAAGGCAGGCAAAGGCAAATGCACTAACGCTGTAGTTTTTAAAATCAGATCACCTATAGTACTGGCATTCAGTTGCCCTATTCCTAATTTCCTACACCTAAACCCTATTCCTAAACTACATTTGGAACTAATATGCATTCAAATAGAGCTGCATTCAGCACCCTCATATACAATTAGTACAACCAAGTCATGGATCTTCTTGAACATTGAACAAGAATACAATATTTCATAATTCTTATGGAAAAACATGCACATACATTTCCCTGGTGAGTAAAAGACACAAGATCCAACCGTTACTCTCCGAGTTTTTCATGGTTGGTTTATTCTATGATTTGTATATTGCCACTTCCAGCACAGATCAGCCAATACGTGTTTCGTCTTAAAAAGACTTTTTCAATGCAGTTTTATATATCTGATCCTATTGGTCTTGAATAGTTGTAGCACTATCCTAGCCCAAGTTTCTGATGTTAGAAGAAGGTAACAGAAACACACAACACAAGAAACACAATCTTTATTATGTTTTGGAACTCCGTGGAGGTCCACATAAGAAAAAGAACAAAATACAACATACCATTCATAATATAAAAAAGACAAATTATAGCACTTACAGCAATACAAAGTGTCACATTAAATGCGCAAGACATTGATCAGAAAATATCTAAAAAACATTTTAAAAAATTAAAAATGCAGAAACAAAATCTATCATTAGGCGGGTTGTGTAGGGCGAACATAAAAGAATTAGCACTTACGATACCCATTTGCAAACATATTTGTCTTAACCATTTGCAGCGATAAGAACGCAGCACTCGGCATATAAAAAGTACATGCGCTCGATCTTGAACAGATTGATGACAAAAATTGCAATTAGCAGAGACTCCATACCATTTAAATAAAAGATTGTTTAGAGGTAACAAGTCATGTCTCAATAGAAACCAAAATCTCCGTATTCCATGTGGTAAGTTCCAAGTAGCGTAAGGTTGCACAAATTTTCTAGCGAATGAATCAGTAAGAGGATTAATACCCTTCTTAGCAAGAATTGAAGTACTGTCTAGTCTAAAGCTAAGATCCCAAGTAGCCTCTTTCAAAACAGACTTTAGCTGGGATGCGGATAAAGAAAAGAGAGAGTTCTCTTCCAACTGCAAGAACGATACAGCCTTTCTAAAGTTATTAACAATTAAGAAGTGATCTCTTAAACTTCCTAATAGTTCTGTCTTTAAGAGGAACCTCATAGTTCCCTCTTCTCCTCTGGCTATGCTTGCGACCCAACGTACTACAGCTGCCAGGCCCTGCACCCAACTGCTGCGCAGCCCAAACTCAAGTCTGCAAGCAGCCACAGAGCAGGCGGAACTAATAGAGGCTACGCTTCTTAGCAATTTTCCCTCTACCTTATTTAGAAAATCCCAATGCTTAATGTCAATTAGTTCTAATCCATATAGAAGGGTAGAATGAACTTTTGCCCTAAAGACTTCCAGTAAATATGAAAAATGCCTTCTTCCCATTGCCGAGTACAATGCACTTAAGCTTCTGCCTTGGGATAAAGCCTTCCGGGCATTGTTATCGGTGTGGGGTTTAGCGCTTAAATTGTCACAGATTAATTTTCCTAAGAAGACATAAGTCTTTACTACCTCGAGTTTGTCATCTCCCACAGACCAGGTAAAGTTGGTAAATTTTTGTTTTTTCCGGCCTGAGATGCACATAATTTTGCTCTTAGATGCATTCATTTTTAAAAAATGGGAGTCTGCATACTGATGTAGAGCACGGAGGCGTTTGGCAAGGCCTTTGGGCATAAGATCCATTATTATGATATCATCCGCGTAAAGCATACATGAAATGTGCTTTCCACCCAATATAGGTGCTATACCATCACAGGAAGAGAGTGAAGCAGGTAAGTCTGCAATATATAAAGAAAAAAGTAACGGGGCAAGGAGGCAGCCCTGCTTAAGGCCATTACATGAAGGGATGATCTCGGAAAGGCCCCTATCTCCTCCTTGCAAGACCTGACACCACGTGTCTGTATATAACACCTGGATCATGTCCAACAATAGAGGGGGCATTCCCAGAGTGGAAAGCTTTCTCCACAGCAGCGGGCGATCAACCTTATCGAAGGCTGTGGAGAAATCTATAAAGGCCACGTAGACTCTTCCGCCGCGTACCCTTATATATTTATCTGTAATAGTCTGAAGAGCGGAAAGATTATCTAGAGTTCCATGGCCTTTACGAAAGCCTACTTGTTCTAGTGGTAGGATTTGTTTTAATTCCACCCAATCGTTGATTAGAGATAAAAGGCATTTGGAAAATACCTTCCCAATTGCGTCCAAGAGGGCTATTTGACGATAGTTAATGGGTAAATTTCTATCGCCCTTTTTAAACATAGGGACCAGAATATCCAAGATGATGGAATAGTTTTTTTAATGTAGCAAAACCTGAAGAGAGGAAATAAGATTTTACTCCAGGACGCAGGATCTTGTTTCAAGACTGAAATCGGGAGTTCATCAGGTCCCATAGCTCCTGATGGGCGCATCTCCCTAATAGCCGATTCTATGGATAATTCTGAGGGGCATTCAATTGTGGAATTACTGTCTTCCCCAATTCCCCTGAGATCCACTTGCAGGTCATTCTTAGCATACAGACTTAAAATAAAGTTCACCCAGGTTTGTTCTGGAATAGGGATTGGAAGAGGGCGCACTCTGGAGCCGCACCCCTCCCCAATAAGAGTCCAGAATTGCCTAGCGTTCCCTTGAACAGCGGCTTCCCGCAATTCAATCCATAACAAATCCTCTTTTTCCTTTTTCATTTTTTTCTTTATCCTGCTTCTCCTTCTTTTGAGGAGAGATATTTTCTGAGATCTTTCTTCAGCTGCACGTATGTATTGTTCCCTCACCAATTTATTTATTTCCTTATTAAGGGAAACAACCGCTTTAGGGAGGGATTTTTTTTTCTTAATTAAATTCGATTTTTTTACAGCAGAGATGATCTCCTTCATAAAAGCCTCAAAGGAAGACTGTTCTACCCCTTGCCAATTGATTAAATTGGATAAGGTTTTCACAAGGATAGGTTCCAGGCCCTTCATAGCTTTATAATCCCAGAAACATCTTCCTGTTTTTTGAAAGGACACCACATCCCTATCAAGCACCCTGGTGTCTGAGTTAGGGAGATCTACTAGGAGAGTTAGCATAATAATATTATGGTCACTAAGGGTAGATTCTATAACGACCAAATCCCTTAAAAGAAAAAAAGTAGAGTAGTCTACAATTATATAATCCAAAATAGATTTGCTATTGGAGGAACTATGTGTGTAATTTGCGGGAATGTCGGATTGCAGCCTACCATTCACTATAAGCCCCTCCGCACTATGTAATTCTTCCAACAGGATTTTACCCCGTTTATTTGTTTTTATATTGTCTGGGAAAAGGGCTTGGGGAATCAACATAACCTCCTCTTTTACTTTATTCCTAAAAAGCTCCAAACTGTAGTTCGAAACTTTACAATTTAAGTCACCGACTAACAGAAAATTAGAGAGGGGGGCTATTTCTTTAATTTGCCTAATAAAGAGAAAAACTTGTTTCAGCAAGTTATTAAAAGAGTCACCTGGCGGAATATAGGAATTTATTATCACTAAGGGATATCTCTCTCCTGTTTTGTCTAAATTGCAGAGAGTCACTGCCTGGAAAAGATTGCTGGGGTCTATATGGTGGGAAAATTTCCATTTTATTTTATTGGACAATAGGCAGGCAATTCCCCCTTTAGCATGACCTCTTTTAGAGGGGGTTGCCGCCACCTCTAATACAAAATAATCTTTCTCTATCATCAATTTATCAATAGACCAAGTTTACTGGATGCAGATTATATTGGCATTCAACGAAAAAAGATACAGTAGTTTTTCAGGATTGTTATTAATGCCAGCTGCATTCCAGGAGATAACAGAGAAGACACTGCTAAAGGTGAGAAAACAATTTTGGGTTGTCTGTCATCTTGGAAGACAAAGCACCAGGTAACCAGTTCCATTGCTGATCACTCTCAGTTATACCCCTATTTATTGTTAATGGAGGGGGAATAACATGAGTAACTATCCTTTTGGTTTTTGAGACACGAATCTTTAAGTCATCAAAAGATTGAGAAGAGCCAACTTGACCCGGGCCCCTATAGTAGCCATTCACATTGAGATTATCGGCACATGTGGCTGTAAAAGGAATCACATCAATCCCCCGACTCTGGAAAATTTCTGCTAGAAGGTAACAGGTATCATTCATGAGTCCAGTTGTAAACCATATACAGTATTGTTGCAAGGATCCTGCTCCTACAGAGAACTGTGCACAGAGACCCAGGACATCAGTGAATTGTAGTGTACCAGAAACTCAGCTCAGTACCTAGAAAACCCCAACCAGCTAGCATCAGTGTCACATTAGCTCTTCGTCCTATAGCAAAGTGACCAATGATTAGACAACCTAGAACATGCGACTTAGGACAAACTCAGGAATGGTGGGAAGGGAGAACACTCTTTTGTTATACTCTCATACCAGTCCACAACAGGAGTAAAAAAGAGACACAGGTAAGGTTAAAATATTTATTTTAACGACATGCTCTCAGGTGCAGTATCTTTGCCAACATAAGCAGACATATGATTATAAATAATATGGTCAGCATTGTTACAATTCCATAAAATACAAAAGGAGAAATCATATTACAATGATGGTGAAAACAGGTCTTATAGTGCCTAGTTATAACACCATCCCTATATAAACTATAAAAGGTCTCTTAGGCTTGCATGGGGGACCCCATTACCTCTCAGCTCAGCAAGAGTGAATCACATCAGGATCAGCAAAATCTCCCTGCATCCCTGGAAATGGAAAATCTTCGAAGTGTGTGAAATCATGGCTGCAGTGTAATAATAAAGGCGTCAGGATTTCAGTTGGCTCACAGCTGCCATTTGTTGTCTAAAAAACGTTAGCCGATCCGTTCAAACAACAGCTACCATGTTATGATAACCTTGACGGCTTCAGCACTCACTGTGCAGACTAGGGTCACAATGTAAGTATAGGGATGTTGAAAACAAGCCTTTCCCATGTGAAGACATTTGAGCAGCCTAACTTACAAAAACAGCTATATGCAGTGTTGTGTGCAAAAGCAGCAAAAGATAAAATGGCGCTTATACTTCTAATAAGCCATGCTAACATAACATGTGTGCAGACTAGGCTTAGGCCACACTACAGGATTTTTTGCCTATTTGGTGAAATTCAAGTTTTCAAATATAAACGTAGGGTTCTCAATTCATTAAATGCTGAGCCAACGATCCATAGTTTCGGTGGAGTAATAGAGAAATTTGAGGATGTCTGTGGTAAGCTTCCTCCCCAGTCTCACTGGAAATATATGCTGCAATACAAGTCCGTACCGGTGCAGTGAACTGTTAACATTTTTCTAGGAGTAGTCTCTGCAGTTGTAAAATAATAATCCACGCAAATTGAAATCAGGCAGATGGACCATAATGTTGGCGGGGAGGAAACTCCATTGTGACGGAGTTACCTTCTCGCCAAGATTTAAATGAAGCCTTAGTCCTTTATGCCTCAATCCACCACAGGAGTACACTTCCAAAGCATCCCCTAAGGCCTCAGCGGAGGCACTTAGAATCTCACACGGTGTGAGGTAAGAGGCCAACGGCAGGGTCCAGTACATGTCCATTTGCCACTGGAAAGCTGGGCAACTGCAGGAATTTTGGGGTGTCCCTGTAGCTTTAACAGGAGTTCAGCCTTATGACTCTTCAGGTCCCCTACTTTGTCCTGGGTACAAGAAGGAGCAGGTCTAGCCCTTCGGGGTTCCTCTCAGGTCACAGGCAACAGGTAGAGTTCTCTTCTGTTATTCCTCAGGTCCAGTAGTGTTCTGAAGAGGTGCCACATTTATGCCTTGTGCAAGCTAGTGACTAGGAATGACACTTAAGCATGCCCCAAACAATAGGGCCAACCCTACCCACATTGGGCATGTTAAATATGGGGAAAGTCTTTAGCCATACTCAACTTGGGCTGGAGTGTCTGTGGGTAGTGTACTATGGTAATCCTTGTGCCCTGCCACATCCAACACTAAAATGCAATGTGAGGCAGCCACTGTACCCACAATAAGCACAGAACAAAAGTAGGGTTTTCCAGCTACCAGAGAGTGAATGCACAAGAATTGTTTCGGCATTCTGCTTCATTTCCGTTCAAGTGCACCTCAGTGGGATATGTAAAACCCAGAGATTGGAATCTGATTGCACAAAACAGGCATCATAAGTAACCAGGCGGTGGATATGCAAAAAATGTCTTGCCATCCAGTTCTCTGCCTTTTAAGTGTGGTCCAAAGTGTTATGTTTAAATCCAACAGTGTTGTCAAATAGGATTTTACAACTCAAGCAGAATTTAAAACAGCTCTGTCAGAAAGAATGCACACAGCTCCCATCCTGCATATTCTCAAAGGTCAAGGGCTTGAGCTCTGCCTATTCATGTAAGCCTAGTGTTTGCTCCTGGGAGTCATTTCACACCTTTTTCACACCTTTGTAAGTGCTAATAAGTGGCTGGGTAAAGTTTGAGAGCCAATAAAAATTAGTCTCTAGGAAATTCAGGCAGGGAAAAAATACAACTTTTTAAAAGCCATCTTTCCTTAATATTTATTAAACATCTGACTCCAACATTGAATTGGATTGTTAATAAGTGTTAAAAATATGTTTAAGTGTTTTGAAGCTAGTCTCATTCCTGAGATACAGTATTAGGATTTTTAATCTGTACTGTTATTTTCTACAAAGGCCAGCTAAGCCTGCCACAGTGAAATCTTTTGTGTGCTAGAAATTGTAAGGACAACATTACATTTCTACATGTCCCACTGTTAAATACCACACACCCTGCCTTGTGGGCGACAAGGCCTACATAAGGGTAACATATTAATATTTAAAACAGGAGGTTTTGACCTTTCAAAAGGTTTTATTTTGACAGGATGAATTGCAGTTTTTACACTGCTACATTCAGGTTACACTGGTAATCCTGAAGCTATGCTTTCACTGTTACTGTAGTGAACAGAATAATAGGTGCTGCAAACCACTAGTGGAATTTAATTTCCAATCCCTGGGTACATTTTGAATGAATGAGGATTTTCTAAAGCACACATCTACCTCGGAGGAGATGTGCCGGCGCTAGTGGAAAACTCACAAGAGGGGGGTTGGGTGGACCAGCAGTCACTGCCTGAAGAGCCAGGTCTTTAATGCTCTCTTGTATTATATACTAGGCACTTATAGGTATGCTAAATATACCAAATAGGAATATGCCAATTTGACTATGTTTAAGGGAGAGCTCTGGCACTTTATCACTGTTTAACTGGGTTAAAGTGTACAGAGTTCTAAAGCCAACAAAAATATAGACTCCAGCAAAAGGGCGAAAAATACAGGGCAACATCACAGAAATGGTAAATTTGCTAGAACTCACTATTCATATGGTTTTAAGCCTGGGTCTTCCTTCTGAGTCTTCAGCTGTGTTCTCCAGAAGTTGCACTCTCATGGTTAATTCAGCCACTTGTTAGCGTAGATCATTCATGATTGGTATCGTTGTGGCAATTGAAGCCACTATTTTAGAAACCCAGCAGCCATTCTCTTCTGATCCTCTCACAGCAAATTTGTGTCCATGCTACGGTGCCTATTATGGTTTCAAGGGATTCTCTGCAGGAGATTGTAGCTGCCCTGATAAAGTCCAGTTTATCTGTCACTCCCATGGAACCGGCCCCTGTGCAATCTCACGGAAAGCTGGATTTTGGGTCGACTCTGTCTCTGAGACCTGATCTGTTGTGCCAGTCTCCCTATTTTCCATTTTCCAGCCAAAGGCCTGCACATTCTACTTCACCTCATACCTACATGTACTCTTATCTTTGTGCAATGTCTTTTATCACAGTCCTGTCAGGGTGCTTTATAATAACTAGCAACACCTGCCTTTTACAGTGATCTCAGTTGTCTTCAGCTCTTCTCCTCACTTCCCTCTGTATTATCCATTTATGTCTGTGCTGTCTATCCCTTCTGCACATAGTATGTTGCAGCTCTATATAGAGGAGGAGGTGCTGGCGTATGAGAACATTCACCAGTCTTGGCAAATAGGCCAGCTCACCACACTTTGTGTTCTCGTTTTGATTTGCCTGTACCAGTCTCTGTGGGGGTCATGTATTTCAACCCAACCATTTGTAATAGTCCTCCACTAAGTATGCATGTGTGTTCTCCTGTCTCTTCCTCCAGAGTGATGGGTGGGGGGGCTCTGAAGCCAATCTGTTGCCCTCCTTCACTGTGAGCCAGAGGAGGCAACAATTTACAACTGCATCTGTTTCTATGCTGTCTTATTCCACTGTTTGGCCTTTCATAATTCTCTATGCCCTATAATCCAATGCCAAGGGAGGGAATCCACCTCCTCATCAGTACGCCTCACCTCATACTAGTCACTCATCTGCTTGCCCTTCATCCCCCTGGGGATCTTTATGGTAATGCTGCTCATTCCCCCTGGGGAGACACAGTCCTCCTCTTATCACACTCCAAGACAATGCTAGAGTGCGGGTCTACTCTGCCAAGGGAGGCGGAGAAGAATGCGTTCTGCCAGGAATTCAGACAAGCAGGTAGAGACCTCCTCCATTCCGTTCTTTGTCTCTCCACTCATCTGGCTCCTCTCAGCCATCACGCTATTTATGAAGAGGTTTACCTGAAAGGGGAGGGGACGGTGTTAGATCTTGCCAAATCCTATTGCAGCACCCCCCTCAGGTCCCAGCAACCCACATAATCCTTGCATTGTCTGCTCACTGGAGCTGGAAAATTAGTTGTAACTGCCTGGCTTGTCACTGTGGCCCACGGGTTTCGCACATGTCTGTGGCTGCCATCATTTTGATGCTGCCTCTCACCCAGGGTTCGCCTTGGGCATGGCCGAGTAGGGCCCAGGTCCGGGTCGCCAATATCCCGAGGGGAGCCGCGGGAGCTCCCATACTTAATGTTATGCAGTCATCAGCTCTACCATCCCACTTCATCCCAATTAAGTCTCATTAAAGACTTTGGTCCTGATTTAGATTTTGGCGAAGGTCTACTCTGTCACAATGATGACAGATGTCCTGTCCTCTGAAACATGAACTCCATTATTTCCTATGAGATTTATAATTCAGTGGAGGGGATATCTGTCACCGTTGTGGCAGAGTAACCTGTCCACCAAGATCAGACCCTTTGTAATCAGTCCTTAATGTACCTCAGAGTTGGGATTAGCATCCCATCAACCCCCTGCTCTACTCTCATCTTCCGCTCACCTTCTGTCGTCACACCACAATGCCCACCCAATCCCACAACAATAAACACATGTTCTTTCTGCACAGGGTGATGTACCAGTCAGTCTGATTTAGGGCTGGCCATGCTCTCAGCCCGACCTTCCGTCACAATCGGTTGGCATCAGGGTGGTCACCCACCACCGACCTTTTTCAGACCACAATAGGGACTTTCCCAAATGGCTGTCAACTGCTGCAGGGGATCAGATCTTCAATTATTGTAAGATGTTAGCATTAGCAGTATTTGGGGCCTGGAGCTTTACGTTATGAAACCACCACCATGCTCTTTCTGACCACACCCCCTGCAGTGAATCATTACATAGAGGTTAATATGAATGTCCACTTCCACTGATGCACAGCTGTAACTGATATTTTTCTGTAATATCCCAGTACATTAGGTACAGCTCCATGATTCAACTGTAGACTCTCAGGCTTAAATGCAACATCATTTGTTATGTGTGTCCTATACATATGTCCATATATATGTGTCTAGCTCCAGTGCACTGTGCTAAGGTATAGCCACTAATCCACTTTTATAACCCACTGTTATAATGTTTAGCCCAATGTGCTCTAGTAGGATAAAAAGCTCAAGAATGCCCCACATACCCAGTTTACCTTGATATGCTCCAGTATAGTTCCATAGGAGTACTCTCTTGATAGTGCAATGGAGTGAATTTCACAATCTGTGCATGCTGTGAAATTGAGGAGTTCGTGAACCATACGCACCTTAGTTTATTACCAATAATTGTTTTTAAACAACATTTTTATGGCATCATTTTCCATCTAAAAACTTTTTTTGAGACTTTGCTCTCAAGTTTATTTAGGGTAATTGTCCCAGAAAATGTACTGTTAAAGGTTTTTGTTCACCATCTATTTCACACTTGAAAGATGTTATAAAGTTCACAAAGCTATCTACATTTGAAAAACAAAGTCCAAAACGGTTGTACATAAGTCTGAGCATGGATTTCATAAAGGTGGGAGTTACAATGACAAGAGGCATAGTTTAAGAATCTCCTTACTCCTAAACTGTTACTGCTAAAATGAGAGATTGCAAGTCGTAGCAGATTGGTGGTTGGATTATAAGAATGGAACATGAAGCTAATAAATGTGGCGCTATTGTGATAAACAATTGTGAGACTGTGAATCAAATGAAGCCAGGTTGCCAATACAATGGGCACTGACTGTGATCCATTAGTGAATAAATTAACAATGGAGAGACTCCAGTACCTAGAAGGATATGTTCAAATCCAGCCACTTGGATATGACATTGACCGAAGCATTCTGGTCACATGGAAGTCTTCATTGGAAATATTTTTGAAGGAGTTCTTTATAGTAGTCAAGAGGAGATCCCGTGTTTTACTTTACATGTGTCAGTAAGGAACTGATAGAGTATTTCAAGGAAGCTGAGATCATCAAATACACACTTGAAAAGATTAGAATTGAAATTCCTGGATGACAGGTTGCATGTTTTTGAACACCAAAAGATTTAAACCTTTGGAAATGCCTGGTCCAAATGTTTTGGAGTCTGCAAACAGATTTTCAAAGGAATGTAAATTCTATTTTGGAGGATTGACATGGGAAAGATTGCACCCCTCCAGGGTTTAAATATCTACCAGGACACTTAGTCAAATCGAATTTGGAATTTGGACTGTCAGCCGAAGTAGGTCATGTTGGAAAAAAGTGAGACACCGCCTGAATCTTGAGGAGCCCCACTGTTTAAATTAACTGAAAACGTATTATATCATTTTTTTAGATGAAGATCATCTGGTCAATGAAGGTATTGCAGTAAAATGTCATGACGGACAGCGTCAAATGCAGTTGAGAGGTCTCGTAAAAATCAGGGCGAAGGGGAAGCGGCATTATGGGGCTGGTCGAGTCCCAGCTGGGATCGATGTGGAACAGTGTCCACGTGGGGTTGAGAGCGGCGCCTCGAGGGGCACGATGCTTAGTAGCCGGTGAAGTGATCCTCGCGTAGTAGCAGCAACACCGGTGTTTGCGGGTCATGTGGGAGGTTCATAGCCAATGATATGACTTGCCTGTGGTAAGGAAATCAGCTGATTTCCTTTTACCTCATCATGGTCTGCCCACTCACCTTCTTAGGTCGAGATCTGCGTAGGCTGAGCTTGCGCAGTCGCTGGGAGAGATGTTTACAGTGTGGGGGCTTGAACCCGCCCCTCTTCTCCATTGGCTGGCCTCGTAAATGCTGGCCAGCCATTGGAGGAGAGGGGCGTCACTCCGTTCAAGCCCCGTCTTTTTGGGATTCGGGGGTGTGTTTTTAACTTTCTTTCTTTTTTCTTTCTCTCCTCTTCCCATTGGCTGGAATTTTACTTTCCAGCCAATGGGAAGAGGAGAGAAAGAAAACATGCCCCCGAATCCGAAAATCACAGGTCGTTTCTCCGAGGCATTCCTGCCTCGCCTCGGAGAAACGTGGTGGTGTCCCGGTGCCCCCAGCTGGTCTCCACCGTGGTTTTAATGACCTGTGGTTATCAGCTTGTTAACCTGCATGGTAAAAATGATCAGGGAATCACTTATTATAACGCATGCTAACTTTTTTTTTTCCAAAGAGGTTTACACTAGCAGTTCCTTTCCCAGAGCTTTGCCAGGTTGGCACTAGGTACGCCACTGGTGTGCCCGAGACTCACCTGCTGCTTGCAGAGTCCCTTCTTCTGGATGCCCGGAGGGCACGGTCTGCTCGCAACCCGCCGCGGCGCCTTGAAACTCGAGGCAGGTTGCTCCTTGGTGGGACGCGGGGTCTTCCCCTGCCTCGGCGGCGGCCTCTTCCAGGGTTTGCCATACTTCGCCAGGATCCGCGGTTTGTCCAACTTCAGCCGCCGGACCGCGGGCTTCAGAGATGAAAAGTAATAGCGGCTGCGCTCCCGCTCGTCCATCAGCCGGTTTCCAAACACGGACACGGTGTGAGCCGCCGCGGCTGCCATGAAGGCCATAGACCAGGCTTGCTCTGGACGAGCCCTCCCCGGAGCCCAGGCCACGCAATCAAGCTGCCACCACCCTGGCTTTCTGTTCCCACTATATCGTCCTGCGGAGAGGGAGTAAAGCACCCGCTCACCGCTTCGACTGCACGACACACGCCTCCAAATAACACCGCAACTTGCAACCTACAAACAGAGCAGCACCCTCTGAAGAAATACAAACTGACCAACCGTCATCCTAATTTATACCCACCTCAAAACCCAGCGCACAAATCACCACCAAACAGCAAAAGAAAATGCACGCCCCTTCTCAAAAGAGCTTCACACACCTCCCCATGACAAATTACCTTTTCCTTCTACAACTATCCATTCCAGTCAGATCGTAGTACTCCTGCTGCGGCGGCACACAGAGCTCGCTTCTCCCCGGCTCGGACTGCCCCTGACTTGGATTTACCACCGCGACCGTCTGGAGGGAAGGCGGCGAGGACTCGCACAGCACGGCCGGAGCCAAGGGCATGGGGGCAACACTGGGCTGGCTGATGCCCACTTTACACACGCTGTGCCTGGTGGGGCTGGCGGTGGCCGCCCAGGAGCTGCTCCCATGCCTCACCTTCCAGTACGGTAGCCAGCTGATTTCTGCAGGAGTTTGTATTCATGAGCGGGCTGATGGGAGTTTGCAGGGTTGGGGGTCATTTTAGTGTCCGCTTGCAGAAGCAGGGCGCCTATGAAATGTAGTGTTTGTCATGCATCCTGCCACTGTTGTGATATTTTGTGGAATTCAAAGCTTCTGTAATGGGATAACTCAGTGGGTTGATGGCACTGCTCTTCAAATGTACGCATGTCCTGAACATTACTAGTCTGTTCATTCTCTTTTTTTTTTTTTTTTAAATTTTTTTTTATTTTTCAAAGGCAGAGGCAGAACAAAATACAGGGATGGAACAAGGTACAACAGTAATACAACAGTAATAAAACAACACAATGACACTCAATGACAAAATTCAAAACAAAGCATATAACTCAAATACTGTCTCTTTAAGGGTGTGAACATGGTTAAATTAGATCCAGTTGTCAATAGGAAGCCATAACTTCCTAGCAAATGACTTTTTTCTTCGTCCTTTCAATTTATAAACTGCATTGTCCATTCGATAAGTATCTAGCAATTTACCTAGCCATTGTTCAAATGAAGGTGGGTCAGCATCTAACCATCTTGAGGTTATACAAAAGCGATAAATGGACATTCCAATGAAAAGAAAATGCTCTTGATCAACAGATAAACTCTCGGGTGGGAAGTATACACCAAAGATAGTAACAGAAGGGCATAGTTTGATGTTGACATTGAGCAAATTAGTCAGAAATTTTTCTATCTTATTTTTATATACAGTGAGTTTGGGACAACTAAAGAACATATGACATGAGTCAGCTGCTAAAATTCCACACCGACTACAGTTGATGCCTTTCGTAGCTTTCCATTTAGCAAGTTTAGCAGGTGTGTAATACAAATCCAAAGAGGCCATATAGTGTTGGCTTTTAAGAGAGCTGTTAATTAATACTGTGTTACTAATCTCAAATGCCCTTGCCAGATCTATCCCTTCTATAGACAGTTTCCTCTCCCACTTCTGGGCTTGTTGATCGAGGTCATCGTGCAACCTATTAATCATCAACTGATAGATGGTGCCAATACGAGCATCCTTCCTACCACTCTCCAAGACATCATTAGACTCCATTACATCACTATGAAGAAGGTTTTTTCTTTCCAGGAAACTACGGATTTGTAGATACTTGAAAAAATCGTTTCTAGAAAGACCGAATGTGTTTTGGAGTTCAGAGAAGGACATTAAGGTCCCATCTAAGTACAGTTGCCCAATTAAATGAATCGATCCCAAACGAAATCCAGGAGTAGGGATACTTTGAGGAATCCCTGATGTTGAAATGTTACAACATATAGGTGTATAGAAATTATATTTAGGAATAATCCGCAAAGCTTTATTCATCTGTTTCCAAGCCAAAAAAGCGGAAAAAAAGATCTTAAATTTTGTTTTTTTATAATAGCTCGGCTCCATAAATATCAATAATAATTGACGCACATGATCACCCATAAGCATTTCAAAAATAGAAGGTGCCTTACAGATTTCGTTGGCATGGTCATGAAATAATAGAACTTTAATGGTTTTAAGAGTGATGGCCCAATAATATAACCTGAAATTCGGAAATCCTAACCCAGCACGCCCTTGCGAGAGTGTACACCACTTAAGAGATCTTCTTGATCGACGATACCCCCATAAAAATCTAGACAACATCCTATCTATTTTATTAAAAAGAGACATAGAAAAAAATAAAGGAATAGTACGAAAAAAATAAAGAGTCTGTTCATTCTCTGTTTGCAGATAAATAAGTCCCAGTACACTAGAAGGAAGCCACGGGGCTCTGCAGCCAGTTCTGTACTATCTGTCAGGGTGTGCAAGATCTCTGGCATGAGGGCCACTTTAAAAGATGTCTAAAGGCATCATCCTGGCATTTGATGTCTTTCTCCCAAGCAGATGTTTGTTCTCTGACGATAAAACGCATGTACCCAGGGGCATCGCTGATGCTTGCACTGTTCCCTTGTTGTGCTTGCTTTCCTGCCCCCTGTTCCCTCGTTGTGCTTGCTTTCCTGCCCCCTGTTCCCTCGTTGTGCTTGCTTTCCTGCCCCCTGTTCGCTCGTTGTGATCTGTGTGTGGGGCTCTGTGTGTGTGTGGGGCTCTGTGTGTGTGGGGGGTTCTGTGTGTGTGGCGGGGCTCTGTGTGTGGGGCTCTGTGTGTGTGGGGCTCTGTGTGTGTGTGTGGGGCTCTGTGTGTGGGGGCTATGTGTGTGAGTGGGGGCTCTGTGTGTGTGTGGCTCTGTGTGTGTGGGGCTCTGTGTGTGTGTGTGTGTGTGGGGCCATGTGTGTGTGTGTGTGGGGGGCTGTGTGTGTGGCTCTGTGTGTGTGGGGAGGCTCTGTGTGTGTGTGTGGGGCTCTGTGTGTGTGGGGGGGCTCTGTGTGTGTGTGTGTGTGGGGATGTGTGTGGGTGTGTCTGTGGGTGCAAATGCAATAGGTCTCACATTTGCGAGAGATTAAGCTATTGACATTTTAAATGACAATGCCATTTATTTATCTGTTTTTAAAACCAACATATAAATAAAAAACTTGTCATTTACAATGCCAATAGCTCTCATTTTGGCAAAGGCGAGACCGTTGCATTGTAAATGCTTGTTTGTATATTTTGTTCCTCTAATTCAATGATAATAAATTGTTTCTATTTTTTGAATACACGCATAATTCCAATTTTTGATTATACAAATTGTGATACTGTGCCTGTTCAAACAGCGGGGGCTGATTGTGAAAAACTCCTTGCATAGGCACAGCCTTCACACAGTACGGAAGGACAAACAAAAGATCTACAATGTCTAGACTAGGCCTGAGCGGAGTTTGCAGAGTTGCATTCCATACAATTCCACAGAATCACCGAATCACCGAAAAAGTCAGTGGAATTCCGCTGAGTTCTGCAGGTGGGCGGCACAATCATCGGTGATGGCCAACCCTAGTTTTAACACTGAAGAGATTGTTCGCGTGTAAGTCTTTTCATTACACCCTTCCCTAGAGTACCCTACGCTACAGCTTTCTTCACTTAAGTCCACCCGTCCCTCACCCAGATTCCAGTCTCCAGATCATGAGATCACCCAAGAACAACACCAGCTAAAATAGGAAGATGCAGTTCACTGAAACCGGCAGAGCTCTGTGAAGCAATAATTGCATGGCACATGGTAAAACCTCTAAGGTGAGGCATCCCACCTACCAGGGTTGCATTACCAAATTTGTGCCGCTCATGTTGACGCTGGCAAACTCCAAGCAGCGGCTCCCATGTGGTCTCATAACTCAAGGTCTGAAATGAAAGGCCAGAAGCCTTTACTGGCCTGTGCCGGCTCCTGGAGCTCCCCCAGGTCTTCTCGCTTCCACTACTCTCTGGACACTGCCACAATGGACACCCCACGAAGGAGGAGGTTTGAGTTCAGAGAGAGGTGGATCATGCACGTGATGACCAAGGGAGCCCTCACACAAAGCACTGAAGGGTATCCACCGGTGGTCAACACCCTGCACTGCAGCCTAGTGCCATTGTATGTGTGTGCCTTTTTAAAATTGTGAGGAACAAATGGGGTGGTGAAGGCCATCAAACGCAAGCACACACAGGGGATCACTTTCCCTTCTGTAGCATACTGGAATTAAATACTAATGATATAACAAAGAACTAGAGCTCCAATGCTTAGCTTAGACAGTGCCAGTAGTTAGTGCTGGTAAACTTCTCTGGCGGTAGGCAGAGTTTTTTTTTATCAAACTCCACGCTCAAAACAGAGTGTGAATTGGCAAAATTCCATCAACTCCACCGGCGGACCTGCTTCTGACACCTGCAAAACTCCTGCTAGACCTTCTGTCTGGCTACACAGAATTCGCTAGACCCCAATAGATCCCAAATGCCTGTAGAGACCCAGGTGGCACCCATAAATCTGCTGGATGGCTAACATAGAAGATTAGATATCTTGCATAAAGTTGTTGTCCTGAAGATGGTGTAACGGACTGGGGCCACCAAGACAGAAACGTCGACAGTCCCGCCAACTCCAGAAAAATTGTTTTTTTGACCATATTTATTGACATTGGAATAATATTGGTTTCTGCTATTTTTAGGAGCTGACGTTGGTTATGTTGTGTATATTCAAATATATATTTACGGTGAGCAGGGGTTATCTTTGGCGGGTGACTTCCTTGCCCTGACTAGAGAGGTGGTTTCTGCCTGGCTTTGGCACAAGCCTTAGCCAACCAGAAATCCCCATTTCTAACAGTGAGTTACTCTTGTTTTGAGTGAATTAATAAACATTTTATTGGGTCTTTGTTTTTCTTGCATGGTTTCTCACACTATATTTTGCAACCTCTAGGTGTCAAGTCTTGTTTCCTCTCTTGCAGATTTCCTGTCCTTCTTACTGTCTGTACTGTGCATAGGAGCTGCCTCAAGTGACACAATCTCACCTTCTAAATCACATACAGGGACTCCGACTTCTAACATCTACTAAAGGCAATGATGTTGTGCACAACTTAACAGAAGCACAAACTCTGGGAGCTACTGAATGGTTCATCAACCAAAATCAATTAAATAAATTAACAAATATATCAGTAATCATGTAAAAAATTGAGTTAAAGGCTGCTAGTTTTTCATGTATTTGTGCATCCCTCGTCAGTTTATGAAATGAAGCATTTGACAGAAAAGAGGGCCGTGCTATTTCATGCCCAAAAACAGACCGCAGACTCGACGTGCCAGACAAGGCAGCCTGTATGCTAATCCTGACATGATTTTCAACAATTTTTATTAATTTACATGACGCGACAAATTTTGCCATATTGACGTCTTCTGCCTTGAAAAAGCACCAAGCTTGCATGCCAGATGGAGGCGAAACATGTATTGGCTGGTTCAATATAGTATAAGTGATTCTGACTTCTAAGAATTGCTTTTCGAATATGGGATTTGGAACCAATAAATGGATTACCAAACATCACTGAATGGGATTTTCCGATTCATTTCAATTGTATTCCTCTTTGCCTTGGTCTACCAAACTATGAAATGAAGTGTGACCAATTTCACTTTTGAAAAAAGGCTGCCTTGCTCATTAATTTAAGAATTATAAATATGTCCTTCTGCTCTCTTGGCTACCTTCTATGTTGGCCAGACTGATGTAATTATGTGTTCCACTCTGATAAAAATTGAGTTATTATTTAAAGACGCTCCCTGCTTCCACATTGCAGACTGGTTAAAACAAACCTCCAAGCCAGAGCTCTAATAATGTCTACTGTGCTCAGAAAAAGTCGACTAAAGGAAACTTCTAAGAGACAATGTTTGGAGGATTGTCATTCTTTACTGCCAGCAAAGCATCAGATGGCTCTGGCAAAGAAAGTTCTTTGTAGCCAGTCCCTGACACCTAAACTCTTCCCATTCCATCTTGCAAATCAGCTTCATACCATCCTGACACCGAAATTCTTCTCTATAGACCGAGCTGTATACTCACGCCCCTAAAAACTAAAAAAACAATAGGATTTGCCACATATTAAAAGTTGGTTAGTAGAGACAAATTTCACAGCATCTGTCTTACTCCTCTTCTCTTGATGTGTAAGGCAAGCTACATGTACACTTTGACACATTTAGTGCACCCTCCAAACCTCATGCACGGCAAGGAAACTTCCCACATAGTTCACTTTAACAACAATTAAAATAAAAGGATTTGCTTCTTACCACCTGTTAGAGATTCAAGTCCTCGACAAGGATCTGTGGGGCTCTACAAATGCTACAAGACAGTACTAATTTGCTTTCTTCAACACCATTTTTACACATTGCTCGTGTAGAAATAGTGTTAGGGAAGAACACTTTTCCAAGCTTTTAGCTTTATCGGCTCATATTTAATAAACTATGTACACTAGGTGCCATTTTGTGTGGTTGGATTTCGAATCCTGGCTGCAGGTTCTTTTGAATAAAATTTATCACAACATCCATGTTCTGCTTTCTTGCTACATTATAAAACATCTATTGCCAAAGCCAATAGATTTGACATCTGCATGGTGTGGCTATCAGGAGTTTGAATGGCATACAAATGTCAAACCTAATAACTTCGCCAAAGTTTGCTTATCCAATAGCACTGGGGAGTGAGTGCACCAAAATCTTGCTAACTGGTAAAAGAGCAGAGACTGATTATAATGGATACACGCCACATCTAATAAGTTCACCCCAGTGCTTGCACAGACCAAACTGTGGCTATTACATAAAACATTCTGGACCCCAGACCGCCTACATAAACTAGGACTCAGAGACAGCCCCACATGTTGGAACTGCAACGCAGCCAAGGGGGGCCTAGAACACTTCATTTTCCTCTGCCCGACACTCAATGGGTTTTGAGGGAAGGTATTTGACTTCATAGACAAGTCTCTCAACTGTAAAATAATAAGAGACTTTGCCTCGATCACTATGGCTTTCATCCAAACGGAACTCCCCACAGAGGAAGAAAGAGAACTATTGGAGCTTTTCCTAACTGCTGCAGTCAAGTTAGTACTCATAAACTGGAAGGACACCGCTAAAGCATCATACAGTGGATGGCTCAGCTGGATCACCTACCTAAGAGGAGCCGACTCCCTAGTGATAAGATAATCACCCTGGAAAACCTCCTCCAGGAGCCTATGGGAATCACTGGACAAGAGCTTGACTCCGTTTGACCCACCCTAAAACCTTAACAAATGAACGAACTATCAACCAATGGAATATATGCTACAACCACTACGCTCGCTGATGCTGTCGGATCTGCCCTGTAATCTCTCTCTCTCTTTACTTATTCACACTTTCCTCTTCTCCTACACTATTCTCATCCTACCACTATTGTAAAACCAGCAAAGGGGTGCCATCCGAAATATTTACCATGTACCACTTACCTTGTACCGCACAGGAAGATTATCCGTGTGCACTGTATGTATATGTACAAATACCATAAATAAAAATGAAAAAAAAAATATAGATGTGGCGGCCATCTTGGGAAAAGTTAAACAATTGAAATCCGAGAATACTGTTTATAATCAGTTAGCGAGAATTGTGACTTCACTGGTGATTGAGTGAGCACTGACAAAAGTGTCTGTAAAACACGGCACCGAAAAGAAGCCACCCTTTTTTTGTTGCATACATTTATCAAATGATTCTTGTCTGTGCTTGCAGACTGATTTTAAATTTAAACAAGTTTCTCATGCATTCGAGAGTCTGCAGAAGGAAACACTCAAGCAATAGAAAAATAGTGAGATTATAATACTTCTGTGGCCTGACCCATGATGTGACTGACAATGTCTCAAACAGATGGTTGAAAGTTCTAGAGCAAAAGAAGCTAAAGGCCGAAGAAGGCTGAACCGAAGCACCTTAGAAGTTAAGAATACAACATGTTCATCATGAGAGAAGCAAGCTCTGTATCCATTAAAACAAAAAGTGTGTTTGAAGGCCTAAAATAGGTGAGTAATTTGCTGCGTCTGTGTCTGATTGCTTCAATGTTGTTTGATCAAACAGACTCAGACAGCTAGATGCAGGCAAACCCCAGAAATTACTGAATACATTCAAAAGAACAACATCCAATTTTGCCCGCTGAAAGAGTTAAAGCAATAACTAGATCTGAGACCCTAATTAAGAGAAGATGTTTTTGCCTTTGGGGTACATGTTCCTTTGACTAGCCAAGGGCAGTCAAGGCCTCTGTTTCTCATACGTTTGTAGTCATCAATTATGAACACCCTGTCTGCACAGGCAGAAACAGCAATATTTTCCATCTGCTTTTTATCCTCATTATCACCAGTGTCTACATTTCCAATTAGAGCAAACAAAATGGCCGGTAATTGGTGAAATGTCTTTCAAATGCTATAGACAGCTTCTAATGACGCTCAATGTATCGAAATGTGCAGAGGCTGTTTAGACTTTTATTTACATATTTGACAAAAGGCGCAGTAATGTGAAATTGCAAATCTTTCAAAAGTCGCACTCCTTTGTTTCTCTGGCAAGATCATTCTTTCAAAATAATGTTTGTCTGCAAAATTTCATGGACAAATGTAATACACAGAAAACATTTCCTAGCGGAAAATGAGGACAGCACGGCAGATGTTTTTGAGGAAAAAAAACTGCACCACATTGAAAGCTTGGATTTCATATGCACAAACAACTGTGATGTACGGAAAAAAATGCAGATACGAACAGTTACATCCAATAGACCTTACAATGAATTTTATGTTCCCGAAAAGACAGCAAAATGTGGTCTTGTACAAATTATTCACATATTCACAATGGCAGAAAAGGTCAAAAGAAGCTATTTAAAAGTAGCTCTTTCTCTTGCAGAAAATTTGCATAAAAAGCCTTTCCTGCACAACATATTCTGAAAATGAGCAGTTGGGTATTTATTTTTGGCCTTTTCAGGAAGTGAGAGGTGGTAATGTTTATTTTGCTGTTTTATATAGAGTAAGCTTGGCCAGACAAGAGCGCTTTAAAGAGAACCAGGCACTACATTTTTTATGCACAGGGGAGATTAAGGGATGTGCTCAGAATCACAGGCCCTTGAGCCAGAATTTAAACCTGGTTCGCTAGATCCAATGATGGTGGCTCTAGACGCTTGGCCACATCTCCTTCTCTAAAGTTTCCTTATTTATCCTGTTTCCCATATTTTGGGGGAAGGCCACACGATATGTATCATGACACTAGAAACTCATAGATGTATTTGCCCAGGTTACAAGAACGAGCCAATAAAATCAACATTCCCACCTTCCTGCTTTATCAAATGGAATAATAAAGAGGACAAGAAATTGCGGTATGGCATAAACACAGCAACATAACAAACATAACTATACCCCCCTTGGCAGTAATCCACACGACTGACAAATACTGGGATGTTTTTAAAACAGGAGTATCTCACAATTAAGAGAGATATCACGCAGTATGTAAAATGATGGATTCTTAATCATAGCTTGTATTTTGCAGTGTTCCTGATAGTGTCTTGGCTCAGCATTTGGAAATAGCTTTGCATGTCTTTTTAAAGTAATGTGTACAGTCTGTTAACGTTTAGAGACAGACTCTATCAGTCAATCCATCAATCAGAAAGCTTTATTCGGTTACAGTAAAAGCCATAAAAGCAGCACAATAAATACAGCCAAGATATCAATATATACACACATATATACATTAAAAACATCCTAAAAGCTACCTCCCAGGGGGCCTTAAATACGTTAACATCATTCAAACATCTCTAGATCGCATTAGTATCATTAGAGCTTTTACTAAACGGTATACTTTAAAAATAATATCATCTGAAAGCAATTGTAAAAGCACGAGAGCTGGCCGGACTTGTTTACATTGATGCACCTTCAATAGGGTGGTTGATGTAGGCTTTCCTAGGGCTTCATAATATTTGCAGAACACGATCAAGTGCACATAGTGTCCTGTGGAGACACCTGGTCAGAACCACAGGGAGCTAAAGAGCGAACGTCAGTCCTGCCAGACTCAAGGGAAAGCCAACAACTGGGATATCAGGTTGAGACTAAACCTGGTAAGCAGATTACTAGCATAGTTACAGGTTACATTGGAAAGATAGGGCTCTATGCATTGCATTGATTTGCACAAGATGTACCTATGCACCGAGGACTTCTGCAGTGCCACTTGTTCCCTATCTAAAGACCTCCTTTTCAAAAAGTTGTCTTTGACACAAGTCCAACCTGCCTTGACTGACGCCCTCTGTGTTAGTGAATAACTCAACCCTCCCTTAGCTCTGCAGCTACTCTTCAACATATTTAATCTATGGGATACGAATGGCATGAGCAGTAGCTGCCCGTGGTGAGAGTGCCGCCGGGCACTGACGTGTGGCGGGGGAGGGGCAGGGTGCGGGGTAGCAAACTACAGATTACGGCCGATTAAGGGTAAGAAAACATATAAATAAATAAAACTAATTTTGTTGTCGTGTGCTGCATCTCCAAATGCGATGCAGCGCACACAACGAAATTTGTTTTATTTATTTATATGTTTACATACCTCTAATCGGCCGTAATCCATAGTTTATTACCCCCCACCCTGCCTCACGTCAGCGCCCGGCGGCACTCCCATCACGGGCCGCTACTGGGCATGGGAGTGAGGGAGAGACAGTGTAACAGAACCTCCTTGTTCAGCTCAGCCCCATCTTTTGTCCAATTGTCCACTCAACATAGTAGCTGGCAAAGCACTATCGTGTCTGATAGGTAGCATACCTACAGTTCCTCATGCACTATAAAGGAGGGAGTACATTGGGGAACACAAAGAAAGGGTCTTAAAAATTGGATCACTGACATAATATCGACGACACAAATATCGAGATACACAAATATCGAGTCAAAAATATCGATTGACAAAATATCGACTCCCTATCTTCAAACAGGTAAGTACCAAAATATCGACTCCAAAATATCGACTTACAAAAATATAGACTGTCAAAATATCGATTTTTTTAAATGTCTTAAAATTAAGTTAAAACTAATATAGTAATAAATATATTTAATATAAACTTAGAAATAATTAATAAAAAATGTAATTTTAATAAATAATTTATATAATTAAAAAAATTATATCACCAAAAATTACACACACACACACACATATATATATATATATATATATATATATATATATATATATATATATATATATATATAAACATATTATTAAATAAACATATATAACATTTTAGAAAATGTTTAACATTTATTGTTACAACTATAGTGAGTTCAACATTAGCAAAAGTGTTGGATAGCGTAGAGGTAAAATTTACTATTCCCACTCCAGTGGGTGCAACAGTAGGGAAAGCGCTGGATAGCGTAGGGGTTAAAATTACTATTCCCACTCCAGGGATGTATGACATTACAACGCATACTTTTACAACGCCTACCATTACAACAAAACTTTTACAACGCAAAAACTTTTACAACGCATACATTTACAACGCAAGATTTTACAACGCATATACCTTTACAACGCATACCATTACAACGTAAGTATTGGTAAGTATATAATAATTTTTTGAATATAAATTAATAAAAAATATTATAATATAATTTACTTTTATTTAATTTTATTAAATAAATTTAATTTAAATGTAATTTTACTTAATTTTTACAAAGTACCCCTGTACCCCAAAAACCCAAAACTGACCCTGAACCCTAAAAATACCCCTTTACCCATAAACTGAAAACTGACCCTGAACCCTAAAAATACCCCTTTACCCGAAAACTGACCCTGAACCCTAAAAATACCCCTTTACCCCAAAAACTGAAAACTGACCCTGAACCCTAAAAATACCCCTTTACCCAAAAACTGAAAACTGACCCTGAACCCTAAAAATACCCCTTTACCCCAAAAACTGAAAACTGACCCTGAACCCTAAAAATACCCCTTTACCCCAAAAACTGAAAACTGACCCTGATCCCTAAAAATACCCCTTTACCCCAAAAACTGAAAACTGACCCTGAACCCTAAAAATACCCATTTACCCAAAAACTGAAAACTGACCCTGAACCCTAAAAATATCCCTTTACCCAAAAACTGAAAACTGACCCTGAACCCTAAAAATACCCCTTTACCCCCAAAACTGAAAACTGACCCTGAACCCTAAAAATACCCCTTTACCCCAAAAACTGAAAACTGACCCTGAACCCTAAAAATACCCCTTTACCCAAAAACTGAAAACTGACCCTGAACCCTAAAAATACCCCTTTACCCAAAAACTGAGCCTGAACCCTAAAAAAACCCCTTTACCCCAGAAACTGAAAACTGACCCTGAACCCTAAAAATACCCCTTTACCCAAAAACTGAAAACTGACCCTGAACCCTAAAAATACCCCTTTACCCAAAATCCCAAACATATAACCTTTTAAAAATTATTATATACTTACTAATACTTACATTGTAATGGTATGCGTTGTAAAGGTATCTGCGTTTTAAAAACATGCTTTGTAAATGTATGCGTTGTAAAAGTTTTTGCGATTTAAAAGTTTTGTTGTAATGGTAGTGCATAGTAAAAGTAGCGTTGTGAACGTTGCATACCCACTCCAGTGGGTGCAACAGTAGGGAAAGTGTTGGATAGCGTAGGGGTTAAAATTACTATTCCAACTTCAGAGAGTGCAATAGTAGGGAAAGTAAATACTTCACAAATAGATATAAATAACATAAATAGTAATACCAATTACAAATAATTAAAATATTAAAAAAGTGTATAAAAAATATTAAATATTTATTTATAAATACAAAATAAAATTATTTAATTATAAAAATTGCCTACTCATACTAATTAATTACCTATTAACAATAAATTAATTTACAATATAAAAATTAATAAATTAATTTTAATTACCAATTATATTTTAATTAATTACCTATTAAAAATTAATTAACAATTAATTCAAAATACATACCAATAATTTAAATGACATATTTAATTAATGAGAATTAAATTATTTCCCACCCTATTCCCCTATAAACCCACAACCCGCTACAGAAATTAAATGAATGAAATTAACATATTTATCAATTAATCAATTAAAATTATTTACCAATCATATTTTTATTAATTACCAATTATTATTTAAATAATGTATTCCAAATAAATAAGAATAAATAAATTAACATATTTAATTAAGTATAATTAAATTACTTCCCACCCTATTCCCCTATAAACCCACAACCCGCTACAGAAAATAAATTACTAAAATTAAAATATTTATCAATTAATCAATTATAATTAATTACCAATTATATTTTAATTAATTACCAATTAATAATTAATTAACAATTAATTCTAAATAAATATCAATAAATAAATTAACATATTTATTAATTATAATTAAATTACTTCCCACCCTATTCCCCTATAAACCCACAACCCGCTACAGAAAATAAATTACTAAAATTAAAATATTTATCAATTAATCAATTATAATTAATTACCAATTATATTTTAATTAATTACCAATTAATAATTAATTAACAATTAATTCTAAATAAATATCAATAAATAAATTAACATATTTAATTAATTATAATTAAATTACTTCCCACCCTATTCCCCTATAAACCCACAACCCGCTACAGACTTATATTACACAAAAAATAAAAATTATTATTAACTTACCTTAAATTCGATATTTTTGGTGTCTATATTATGTCTAGTCGATATTATGTCCATTCTATATTTTTGATTCGATATTATGTCCATTCTATTCGATATTAATTTTCTCTAGTCGATATTTTTGTTGTCTATATTATGTCTAGTCGATATTATGTCCATTCTATATTTTTTACTCGATATTCTGTCCAGTCGAAATAAAAGACTCGATATTATGACTGCACACCTTAAAAATTATTTTTTGACCACCTGTAAAGGGTTGTACTTGGTGTAACTCAAAATGTCACTCCCGTTTGATGCTTTGGCGATACATTTGGTCAAATAAACTCGCACACATGCTGTAATCGACCTCCTGCCTAAACAGGAGGAAAATCTCCACACAGAAGCATTGGTTCCTATCAAATCGATCTTCTTGTTGATTTTCAAGAGGATTCCAACACAGGTCTGGGTCAAACATGACACCCAAATGTTAAAAAAGCTTTCACCTTAGAAAGTGTCTGATACCATATGTTAAAGGTTTTTGATTTTTTGATTTAGTTGTGACAGGCCCTACACCATCACCTGTGATTTGATGGTATTGATGCTTAAATTGAGCTCATCCACATAAGCCACAAAGGCATTCAAAAGGGCTTGCAAGCTGCTTGCAGTTTTTGCCATTAACACTGTGCACTCTGCTCAAGTATCCACTAAAACCTGTTTGAGCTTGTTAATATACAAGGTGAATGGAAAGGGGGCCAAATTAGAATCCTGTCTGATCCCCCTTTGAGTTATAAAACAGCGAGTGCCTTTTGATTTATTGGTGTGCCTAACTGTCGCCACTGTGTGGGTATGCAGGTCCCTCAGAAAATAGACTATGCCCTAATCAACCCCCATGGCCAACATGATCGTCCATAGTTTGCCTTGATTTACCTGGTCAAAAGTCGAACTATGATCCATGAAGGTGAGATGTATGGAGCCTTTATGTGCCACTGTAGATTTGTTTAGAACCACATAGAGATTCAGACACTGATCAATAGTGGATCTACTAGTCCTGAAACCATACTGAAGGTCAAATAAAATGTTATATTTTGTGGTCCAGGAAAGGAGTACATCCAAGAGAACCTGTTCCACAACCTTAACCTTAACGCCAGTATCAACCATAGAGAACGGTCTGTGGCACTGAGGGTAATACCTATTACCCTTTTAAAAATTTGGATAATGATGGAAGCTGCCCAGGAAGATGGATGTCCGACCCTGAAAGCAGCATTTAAAATGTTTGTCAATAAAGGTGCAGAGATTTTGATGTCACTTATATAGAGGTCAGGCGGTACCCCTTCAGGACCCGGAGCATTATTTTTAGTAAACCCTAGTATGCTCTTCTTCACCTCGTCCATAGTAAACAGAACGTTAGAGGCTCCCACCAGAGGAAGTGCATCACCTTGATGTGCCGTAATAAATAAGCCATTATAGATTCCCACAAAATGGGAGACCCAACAGTCAGCAGTGATGTGATGTGAAAGAGAGGGCGTGCCAGCTGGGGTAAAACAAGGCTGATTTATAATGCTCCAGAATTTAGCACTGTGTTTTAGACAACTTGCTTCTTACATACTCTCAGGCTGAATCCCGTATTGCATTTTCCACCTATTGACTTTGACCTTGTACTCCCTATGACAGGACTCAATACTGTGATGATCTCAAGGTTTCTCCTTAAAGCTCTCTTTAAAATTCTTAATGCTTGAGAATAACCTGTATCAAAGTATTTAGGTCCAGAGGAAGACCTGGTCCCTGCTGGAATGTTAAAGAGCTCTGTGACTTTGTGAGCAATAGTAGAAAAGGCCCAGAAAATCACACTTCGATTAGCTTCATTACCTAAGGAAATTACGAATTAATCTGTACAACATTAGAGCAGGTTTTGTCAAAAGCTCGTAGCAACTACCTCTCCGCACCTGAGCCAACTGCCCAGGCAAATCATATTCAGGGCTCCTCCATCCCTCTGGGAGCTCACCTCTCCTACCTGACAACCCCTCTAAAGGGATAGGCAACCCAGAGTGTTTTCTCACTTAAGGGGCTAAATTCAATCCTAACATCAGAGATCCTTGAGAAGAAAGGAGATGAGACCAAAACATCTATAACTGAGACACACCCCCTCCCTGTAAAGGTGAGATTGACTTCCACTGATTCAGAGTAAATAAGCTTATCTAATGAATAAACCAGATCATGCTCATTTAAGATGCTGTTTAGAAAATTCCCCTGCAGAGTGTGTTCCATATGTAAACCTTCCAATTATAAGCATCTCTGTGGCATGCTTGCTTGCTCCTGTGGGTTCTCACATAAGTAGGTATTAAAATTCCTTGCAACAATTACAAACTCTGCGCCCCATTTCTTCACCTAAACTTTATTCAGAAAAGAGTCCAAAACATGTCAATTGTTCACATCATAATGGAATCTTTTGGCATCATAAAAATTGAACAGGATGAGTTTCCAAGCACTTGTGCAAGAGAGTAACAATGTTTGTAAAGTAAAGACCTCCGTAGGGAGTACCTCAATTTCTACTTGTAGTTCAAGGGATACAAAAATAGCCAATCCACCTTTAGACCGGCCCGAGCTAGATTCAATTTCAGGTATAAAGAATGACATATCCTTCGAGGAATTTCTGAGAAATAGCGGCAGTGTCTTGTTAGCAAATTACCCTAAACATTCTTCACATAGTTTAGCCAGTTTATGTCATCAATATTCGCTACCAGACTTGCTATATTCCAGCTAATACATTTTTAGATCATTTGGATTTAATACTGCTGAACCAACTTGGGGAAGAACAATTGCGTCTGGGTAGAACTGCTCGAAAGGACTTGGGGCTAAGTCGATCACAAAAGATCAATGAACTCAGTTGAGCAACTCTGTTAGCAGTGTCCAATACAAATAGCTTCAGCCCAGCCCTGAGCTGATCAGAGGCGTGCTAGTTAGTGGTCTGCCTGGATACATATCCCACTGATTCAGGCCCATAAAAGTAACCCAACAGCTGGGCTAGTATTGAGGTGGATTTAAACTGGCTTGTGGATGCAAGGACTCAGCCAGCATTGATCGGTTTGTTGAAGTTTACAATCACGCAGTCTCAAGTGAAGGTTTTCATATTATTTCCAATCCATTTCACCCTCCTCAACAGATTAATTCAGTCTCCTGTGTGAACACCCAAAGAGGAGTGCAGCTCTAACCAATGAGTAACCGTGTTTTTAAGCCGAGTACGTCTCTCGACGATGTTATTCTCTAACGGTGGAACATTACTTAACACCACCACATGGGGAGTAGCCTCAGGAGGTAAATTAATGGCAACCTTTGAGAATGATATGGACTAAAAGTCTCGCTTGTCATGGATCGTATTGTTTGTCATAGGCCTCTGTGGTGCAGGCTGGGGTCAATTAATAGTGTTCGTATCAGAAGCCTGTGGATGTGTCCCTCATCTTTTGCCGAGCGGGCACCTGAGAAACTGATTGTCTAGCTCAGAAACTTGGTTTAACAATTTCTCATATAGCCTTGTGAGTGAGAAGAATCCATAACACAGTCTGCCCTTTTTGTGGACGCCTGAACAGCCACTCAACCTGACAACGAGGAGGGAACTAACTAGAGTGGGGAGCCCTTCTCTTTTACTGTATCCAATTTCTAAATAGCATCAAGACATCTGCCAAGGTAAAAAAGCTTCTAACTAGCCTTTCAATTTTTGAACGAAATATGTCCAAAAGCTCCCCAACCTTCTCATGATGCCTTTTATTATTCCCAAGATCAAGAGAGACTGTCACGGGCTCCACATTGATAAGAGGTGCTTAGATGGTTGCACTGTCCGCCCCCTTTTTTTCCTCTTGAGAGCCGGGAATCTTAGGTAGTGTCCTCATGTGATATAGCTAAGCTATAGGGCGGCTGATGGAGAAGTGCCTGAACCTGTGTAGTGCTTCTATTAGAGGGTGCAACAATAACCTCCGGGTCTGCAAAGCAAGCAAGAGGCTGCTAGTTGCCCACCGAATCAGTGTTGTTAGCATTGACCATAACAGAGGATGTAGGCTAGGGAAACATCCTTAACCACGATTTTTAAATAATGACTTTATTTATTTATTTATTTAGAAGTTTTCTATAGCGCTAACAAGGCCCGAAGGTATCAGAGCGCTTCACAGTAGAGGGCATGAAAAAGAGAACAACATGAAACAAACCCAATAAAAGCAATCAGCGAGAGACAATTTGGAAAGAAGAAAAGTTCAGACAGCAGGGCTTCTTGGTACTGGATTCAGCATTACCGCATGGATTCTGAGACGTTTGCAGCTCCAAGTTATCCACAACCAAGGGAGCGGATAAGGCACAAGGATTTAAGTTGGCTCTTGAATTCTGCTTAGGACGGTAGAGTTCTGATGTGCGGGGGGGGTAGCGTTCCATATTTTGGGGGCATTTCCTGAGAAAGAGCAGTCCGCAGTTCTCTTCCTTCTGGTTTTTGGTAGGATGAGCAGCAAGGAATTAGAGCTTCTCAAATTTCTGGCTTGGCCTGCTTTTTTGAGCTTGTTAGCCAGGTATTCCGGTTTGCCGGTGTGGAGGGCCTTGTGGGTTAGGCAGGCCGTTCTGAAGGTACTTCGCATTTCCGCAGGGAGCCATTCGAGTTCTTTGAGTGCCGGGGAGATGTGGTCATATTTTTTGCAGCCTGTGATCATTCTCGCTGCCGCGTGAAGTGTTGTTTTTAGTGGTGCCAGGTGCGATTTGGGGATGCCTGTTAGGATTGAGTTCCCATAGTCCAGTCTTGATAGAACTAGAGATTGCGTGGCTAGTTTGAGGTCCTTGTTGGGAATGTAAGGTTTAATTTTGTTCAAAAGTCTGAGGTTGAAGAATGCGCTTTTCGCCGAGTTCTTAATGTGGTTTGTCAGGGTTAGTTTGGGGTCTAGGGTGAAGCCCAGGGATTTAACGGAGTCGGCTAGCGTGAGGTTACCTTTGAGAGCATCGATCGACTTTAGCCACTCAGTGATTTGAGGGTTATCTTCTTTGTTTGAGATGAGGAGTGTTTCTGTCTTATCGGGGTTGAGTTTCAGGTGATTCTTTGTCAGCCAGTCTTGAACTTCATTTAGGACATCGTTGAGTCTGTGGATGTCTTTGAGAGAGGAGGTTTCCAGGTAAATCTGCGTGTCATCCGCGTAGAGGTGGAAGTGGATGTTGGCGTTACTGAGTAACTTGGCGAGTGGTTCCATGTAGATGTTAAAGAGCTGGGGGGAGAGCACTGATCCTTGAGGGACACCCTTGTTAACTTGCTGGGTATCGGAGGTGAAGTTCTTGATTTTTATTAGTTGCGAACAGTTATGTAAGAAGGAGGAAAACCACTTGAGAACTACCTCGCCAAGGCCGGCTCTTTCTTGAAGAGTCGTGATGAGGAGCTTGTGGTCCACCGTGTCGAACGCTGCTGGGAGATCAAGGAGTATGAGGAGGCAGCACTTGTCAGCGTCAAGAGATCCATGGATGTCGTCTATGATGTTCAGCATCGCGGTTTCAGTGCTGCGGCCTTGTCTGAAGCCAGATTGGAGGGGGTCCAGGAGATTGATGTTGTCCAGATGTTGCGTCAGTTGCAGGAGTACACAGCGTTCAAGTGTTTTCGAGAGTAAAGGGAGGTTGGATATTGGTCTGAAATTGTTCAAGTCAGTTGAGTCGAGACCGGGTTTTTTCAGAAGAGGAGTGACTTGTCCCATTTTTAGACAATCGGGGACCACACCGCTTTGTAAGGAGCTGTTTATGATTCTTCCCCAGATGGGCGCTAAGGTAAGCTTCATTTTTTTGATTAAAGATGGGGGAATGGGGTCTGAAATGTGTGCTGAAGGTTTGGAGGTCGAGATCAGCGCGATTATCTCAGTTTCCTGGACGGGGCGAAAGCTTAGCCAGGGGGAGGGAAAGGAGTCGGATGGGAGTGCCACTGGGGTGGCCGAGTAACTCTTCTGGAGGTGTGGGTTGTTGATGTCTAGAGATAGTTCGATTTTTAGGACTTTATCGTTGAAGAAGTTGGCAAAGTTGTCACAGAGTTCTTTGGAAGCCTGTAGGGTTGAGGGCAGGGGCTTTGTTGTTTGTTGTCTGATTATGTTGTAGAGTTCTTTGGGTCTGTTTTTGGATTTGACCAATGCCTCGCGGAAGAAGCTGCATTTCTTGTTTTTGATATGGTTGTTGTACTTCCTACGGGCTGATTTTAGTTGAAGGCGGAGAATGGCGGTTGGGTTGTTTCTCCACTTTCTTTCTTTGGTTCTCAGGTTTCTTCTTTCTGCGTTGAGGTCCGCAGTGAACCAGGTTCTGGATGGAGTGGCTCGGCTTCTTTTGAGCTTTAGAGGAGCTAGATAGTATGGAGACTACCCCCGAGTTATAGTGGTCGACGAGGTCATTGGTCGAGAGGTGCATTGTGTTATTTGGAAGAAGTGCGCTTAGTTGACCTTCCAGGATGTCTTGGGGTACTTGGGAGAGGTTTCTTGACCATTTAGGGGGGTCTTGCGGAGGTTTAAGCAAGATGATGGGATGATTGATGTGGAATAAGATCATGTGGTGATCTGACCAGTCAACTGGTAGTATGTGGTTGACCGTGATAGAATTCTTTTGGGCAATGATGGCATCCAATATGGCTCCTTTGTAATGAGTCTCCTCAGTACAGTGTTGGGTGAGGTTGTTCTCGTCCAGGAGGCTAGATAGCGATTTGATTAGAGGGTTATGGGTCTCATTCCATCGGATGTTCAGATCACCAAGAATTAAGTTTTTGGAGTCGCCAAGTGTGTCTTGTGCAATCAGGTTTGATAGTTGTTCTCCAAACTCGTTGTTTCTGCCCGGGGGGTGATAGAGTAGGTGGCACAGTAGAGAGTCGTTGTCTTTTGTCTTGATGACGGTGGATAGGCATTCAAAGGAGTCATACTCGAAGG
This sequence comes from Lissotriton helveticus, assembly GCF_964261635.1. NCBI lineage: Eukaryota > Metazoa > Chordata > Amphibia > Caudata > Salamandridae > Lissotriton > Lissotriton helveticus. The sequence continues at coordinate 961,429,007 of NC_136068.1, read as the reverse complement.
AGGAGGTTTCTGTGATGCTCCAGCTGTCCTTGTGGATGATAGCGACCCCACCTCCTCGTTGTTTAATCCTATCTTTGGAGATGAGGGAGAAGCCAGGTGGAACCAGCATGTCTAGGCAGGGAGAGGATGTCTTATTAAGCCAAGTCTCCGTGAGGAACGCAACGTCAATGTCATGTGTGAGGATGGCTTCGGCTAAGTCCGTTGCGTGTAGTGAGGCCGATCTGCAGTTGATTAGAGGGCAGTTGGTGAATTTCTCCTGATTGCTGGTGGTTCCCTCTTTAGTCTCTCTAGGTATAGCGGTGAGGACTGGTAATCTCTGTGTTTTGACGATGGGTAGGTCTTTCCGGTGACCTGTGATGACTTGGATTTTGGATTTGGGTGACTCCGTAGTGGAGGAGTCATAGGTGGCGGCTAGTAAGGCTGCTTCCCTGTCTGACATAGGAGCTTCTGATCTAAGCGGCCTGGCGGTCGGGTGATTTGAGCCCACTCGAGTGGGAGAAGAAATAGAGGACTTACCTTAACCACGAAGAGTTAACAACGAGGAAGGCTGAGCCACGAACGACGGAACAACGAAGAACGGAACAACGAAGGACTGAACAACGACTTTCAGAATATCACCGTCTTGCCCTCATGCTTGTCTTCCACCTACCATCCCCTTACGCTCACTACGATTGGGCATTGAAGGAGTGATACGTCACTCATCTCTGCCCAATCACAAATTGTCTCCGGGGATAGGTTAAGAAAAAAAAAAGTTAACATTGGCATTGTTTCGTCTGCACACGGAATAGCGTAAAAGGTAGGACATTACTTTAAATTAAATCAGGCAACACATAAAAAAGGGATTTATGGGGGGTGTGGGGGGGTTTCCCCCCACAAAAAATAAAAAAATAAAGGAATTTCGTTGTTAAGGAAGTCGTTATAAAAAAAGTAGTTGTAAAGAAAAGATCGTAGTTAAAACTTTCGTGGTTTAGGAGGTCGTGGTTCAGGCAGTCCTGCATAAGACAGTAGTTATTGAGTCATACAACCGTAGGCTTAGAGGTCCTACTGCCGTCATTGGCATGTGAGGCTAGTTCCTCCTCAACAATTACAATCTTATCATTGATGGCCTCCACTGCAGGAGAAAGAAAATATAAGATGCTGGACTTACCCCCAGCGGGTTTTACAGAAGTCCCATTTTTTTGTTCTGATGGTTTGATTGATGTTGGAGCCTTCCGCTTGCCCGTGAAAACTAATGTCTGTCATCCCACCCAATGTGGCTCAAGGGAAAGAGGAAAGCCCTGGTAGGTCTTGGCCCCATCTTAGCCCATTCTTGGCCAGTCTTGGCCCCGGTCACTTTTCTGCACTCTCCTGAGTCATAGGGAAAGGGCAGAAATGCACCATATTTATCTATATGGTGCATTTCTGTCCTTTCCCTCTGTGCTGGTGCCACTTTGTCATTCTAGTGACAACACAGGCACCCTTTCACCATGGCGCAAGTGTGCCTGTGTTGTAGGAACAAATGTTTTTGTGGAGGAAAGATCACCTTCATACATAAAAAGAGAGGCGTTTTCCTCTTTCTGTGTGTGCTGCTCTATACTCCAAAGGGCAGATTTACTAGATTCTCACTGAGCGCAGTGCAGCAGATGCAAATGCTGTGCTGCACCGTGTGTGAAGGAGAGAGCTGGAGAGTGGCATATTTACAGAAATATGGCACTCTACTCCCCTCCCCCCCGAGCACCGGCACAGAAATATGCTGTTGTGCACCATAGTGCAAGGGTGTCTCTGTGAGTCTAGCATAGGTTTTGTACTGGAAGGTAATCCTTCAAGTACAAAATACAATGCTTAGACTAACTTAAAACATTCTCTTTGTATGTGTGCTGTATGTGTGCTGTATAGGAAAAATAAAAGCATTCCTCCTTTACAGTACCTATTTGAAATGGGCGCTATTTTCTCATGCTAACCACTGTCTACCTTTTCAAGTAAATAGGGCTTTGCATCAGAATCCTGGGGTGGTTGCATGGCAACGCTCATGCACCACCATGGTATGACCCCTCGGTGCTAAGTAATGCAGAGCTGTGCATGGCGCTGCTTTGCATTACTTTCAAGTTATTTTCCAGCGTAAAACAGGTTTTATGCTGGAAAGTAAATAGGTGAGAAAAGCTTTCACGTTGTTTTGCGGCACTTTTGTGATGCAGACAAAGCATTAAATCTTAGTAAATAGACGCCTTTGTCTGTCACTGTTATCCTATCTTTCTCTTTCTTCTTTACCATCCATTTTATACTTTTTTCACGTTTGCAATAGGACCCTTAGATGACAAAAAATACACCACTGTCCCAAAAAATGAGTGGCCGTGACCACCGCCATCAGCCACTAGTGCATATTAAACTGTTGCTTGATTGTGAATTTACCTTGAAGAAACAAAAGACAAGAGGAAATTAGCAAAACAGGACCTGCTGGTTTAATTAAACACTTCAGCTGGGAGCACAGTTACAGAAGCGGGTGTGAGAACAGTCTTACAGAAAAATCAATCTGAACAGGGTTTTATACATTTCTTTGGGTATCATAAAGTACTTTACATACTGTTTTGGTAAAAGAAAGCAGGCTTTGTCTCTGGAGGCATAAATAAGGTCCCTGATGGCAATTGCAGATGGGCCTCAACCTTGCATGGATGTTATGTGGGCCAGTGGATAACATGTCATGATGTCCGGCAAGAGTGGTGTATGATCACTGCATGTACTGGGTGTGCTGTGTCTCAATTGGCTGTGTGTTCTTAACTCCATTGGCATCTGACATTACGTTGTTTTGGGAATGCTCACACTGCCCTGGCCATGTGTGCTTTTATTGAGGCCAATCTCCCTGGACCATTGTGGTATTGCTGTGCTTATCTTGGGGATCGACCTAAGTTTCCTGCTCAAGCGTTGGTCTGCTGGATATGTGCCACACCAACTGTGACCTGTCAGTTAGTAATCTTAGGCCCAGGTCTCAGAGCCTGCCTGACCAAGTATTTCAGAGTTTGGGTTGATGGACAGTTCATGATGGGCAAATTTGATAATAGTGATGAAATTTTGTTCTTATTTACAAATGTATCATTATAAACACTGCCGTTTATTCTATTAATATAAAGATTTCTCCTCCCTATAGTTGAATTTTCAACTACATTATCTAAACCATACTTCATGACAGTCACAATATTGGGGAATTGTTCTTCAGTTTTGACTATTACTACTTTCCTAGTTTTATTTATTTTATTTATTTAAACTTGTATTGCGCACAGCTACCCTCAATGGGTTTCCCGGCGCCAGAGATAGATAAAAGAAAGAGACAAGCAGAAGGCCCAAAACAGGGCTGGCTGTGCAGGGAATTTAATTAAACAAAAGGGTCTTCAGTTTTTTACGGAATGAAAGGAGATCGGTCTCAACTTTCAGAGCCGACGGGAGGACATTCCACATCTTTGGGCCAAGATAAGAAAAAGAGCGGCCACCCATTTTGGCCAGTCTGATTCTGGGAACAAGGAAATCGCCACTAGTGGAAGATCTTAAAGTCCGACCAGGCTTATAGTCTTGAACCAGGTTCTGCAGGTATTTGGGGGCAGAACCCTGCCTGATTTTAAAAAGGAGGCATAAGGTTTTAAATTTTACACGGTTCGGGACTCTAAGCCAGTGAAGATCACGCAGAGCCTGAACTGCGGTAGATCTCCGAGGTATATTACACAATAAACGGGCTGCCGAGTTTTGCACCCCTTGAAGCTTATTTAAAGTGGCCTTATCAGCCCCAAGATAGAGCACATTCCCATAATCAATACGAGAAATCACAAGAGCCTGGACGACAGTTCTCCGAGTAGAGCAGGGTAGCATCCACAGGATCATCTGCAACCATCTTAAGGTGGAAAAACAGATTGCAGCGACCTTAGTTACCTGCTGTCTCATAGAGAGCCTATCATCTATGAGAAAACCTAGGTTGCGGGCAACGGGGGCTGGCTTCGGCAGAGGGCCCATATCACTGGGCCAAAGTCGAGGGCCCCACAGGTCTTTATTCTTGCCCAGGATGACAACCTCGGTCTTGTCACCGTTGAGCTTGAGCAGATGGTCGTGCATCCAAGCAGCAACGCGTGACAGGCCAAATTGTAAGGCCGAGATCTCATGGCCCTCACAGCTGGAAAGAGAGAACACAATCTGCGTGTCATCGGCGTACGAATAGATTGTCAAACCGGCATCCTCCACGATAGTAGCAAGGGGTCTGATATAGATATTAAACAGCAGAGGGCTGAGAATCGACCCCTGAGGGACGCCGTATGCCGATGAATAAACAGCAGATTCAGCTTCTGTCGAGAACACCTGAAATGTACGCTCACCTAAAAAGGAGGTAATCCAGGCCAGCGCAGATCCAGCGACACCAAGGGAGCAGAGAGCATCAAGAAGGATGGAATGAGACACGGTATCGAACGCTGCACTCAAATCCAAAAGGATGAGTGCAAAGGTCTCCCCGCGATCGATACCGTGCCGAAGCCTCTCCGTCACCCCGAGGAGAGCGGACTCAGTGGAGTAATATGCGCGGAACCCGGATTGGGACGGATGAAGATATCCCACGTTCTCGACAAATGAATTAAGCTGAGTGTTCACATGTCATTCCAAGATTTTGGAGCATGCAGGCAGCAGGGATATAGGCCTGAAATTGGCTAAATTAGAGGTGTCCGCACTGGTCTTTTTCAGCAGGGGAACTACCATGGCATGCTTCCACTCTTGCGCCACCAGAGACTCTGTAAGAGATGAATTTAAGAGTCTCATTAGGACTCTTCGTGGTTCAAGGTCCAACAGTTTTAAAATTTTCATAGGAACAGGGTCCCTAGGAGAGCCTGACCTGATACTGTTCAGACACGAGAGGAAGGTGATGTCATCAAACAAAGGCCAATCGTGAATGTACATTGAAGGGGGAGGTAGAAGACTGCTAAAAGTAGCCACCGGTTGGGAGTCAGCAAATGGCGGGGAAGTATTCAAAATTTCATGAATACGCTCCACCTTAGAAATAAAAAAATCTGCGATGGCATCACACTGTGATTTATCCAATGCCGGAGCAGAAGGTACTGTGTCTGCTCCCGTTAGCTTCTTCACCACAGCAAAAAGAGTCCGTGGACAGTTCTGTGCCTGGGTAATCGTGGATGTGGTAAAAGTGGCCTTGGCCAATTTACAGTTAACATGGTAGCTTTTTAATGCAACTTTATAAATCACCTTACTAGAGGTAGAATAGGAAAGTCTCCATTTCCTTTCCAATGCCTTGCACTTGGCGCGTTGTAATTTTAAATCTTCAGAGAACCAAGGTGCAGGAGGATGAAGGGATCTATGGTTATTAGATAAAGGAGGAGAGGATGCAATTACAGCATCCATTAACCACTGGGAACCTTCAGCATTAGATTCTGAACCAGAGCTTTCCAGAGTCTGAATAGATTCAGTAAGATGATGATTGAAAGTCACCATATTGAGCTTGTCCCATCGATAGGAAGACTTGCTCTTACAAACACAGGGCTTAGAGTTGGGTGAGGAGGAAGGTAACATAAAGTGTACCGCAAAATGGTCAGACCATTCTAATGGGCGGGCCCTTTGGGAGCAATCATAAGGCAAATTAGAAATGATTGGATCTAACAGATGACCGGCCGAGTGGGTAGCCCCAGAGTTACGAAGTAAAAGATTAAAAACTTCAAGGTCAGACAATAACGACTGACTAAGAGTACCTTCCGCATCTTCAAGATGGATATTTAAATCACCAAGAATGGTGAAATTAGCCGTTTTAAGTAACACAGGAGATATAGGGCCCGATTCACAGAACTAACTTAAGACAAAATCCTAAACTTACTACTTTTGGTATTCACAGAAGTTAGGATTTTGTCTTAAGTTTGTCTTAAGACGGACTTAAGACAGACTTAAGACAAAATCCTAACTTCTGTGAATACCAAAAGTAGTAAGTTTAGGATTTTGTCTTAAGTTAGTTCTGTGAATCGGGCCCATAGTGTCAGCCAACGATGATATCCAAGGGCCAGCGTTACCTGGAGGACGATATATTAAAAGACCGGACAGCGTTAGTTGAGGGCCAGTCTTCAATTTGAAGAGTGCGGCCTCACTTCCAGGAAGGGGGAACGACTCCAGTTTACATTGGTAGATGGTTTTAAAAATAATAGCAATCCCCCCACCCTTCCCGGAAACCCTGTCCTGGTGTACCATAGCATAATTGTTTGGAACGGCTATGGCAATGTCAGGTCCAGAGCTTTCGTGAAGCCAGGTCTCAGTCAGAAACAATGCATCAGGCAACTCATCATTTATAAAGTCAAATAAATTGAATTTATTTTTGGGGAGCGATCTGCAATTTATGCTCCAAAATTGAAGAGGAAGGGAGGCTAAAAGTTTCTTAGTGGGCTTCCTTTTACCCCGGTGATGCGCCTTAGCAGTTTGTGTCTTTGAAAGCAACATCTTACCGGTGGAAAAGCCACAGCCAGCACAAGTGAAGTAATGGGTAGGCAGAGTACATAACGTACAAGGGGCGGATATATGGGGTCCCAAAGATCGTAGAGTAGATGCAGAATACGTTACACGAATGGCAGAAGGATCGTGGGGTAACCGGCCCGAGCTAAGATACAAGGCGTCAGTGTACTGCCCGTCCTGCAGCCCGTCCTCAGCGCGGATGGGCGCAGACGGGCAGAACTGAGGCGAAACTCCGGCGATATTTCGGCGATCCCGCTGCGCGTTACCGCTGCGCGTCAGCATGCCTTGCTTTATGCTGGTCTAGCCTCCTAGCGACTAGACCGCTGGGAGCATGAAGCGCCGCCGGGCGCGTGCCCCACCAAAGATGGCCACCACACGAGACAGGGCGAGGGACCCGCGAAATGCGGTGTTTTCCCGATTACAGTGCAGGTAAGCGGGACAGAGGTGCAAGTATGCGAGGCCAGTTAAAAACAGGGGAAAATAGAAATAGTTACTTGCATTCTACCCATTTTACAGCAGGAAGCCCCCAATTGTAGGAAACCCCACAAGAACAATTAAAATATGAAAATGGGTTGCAATGATGTGAACAATCCAGTCAGCCATTGGGTAAGCCAGGGAGACTAGCTCATGTACCATTCCTGCTCAGGGACACCTCCTTCCCCTTCGTGTCTCTTTGTAAACAGTGCAATGCTTGGGCAGCCGCGGCCGGTAGTGGGAGTACCGGCCGGGCGGTGATGTGGGGAGGGGGAGGGGCAGGGTAGGGGGTAGTAATGTATGGATTACGGACTTTAAAAGGTAAGTAAACATAAACATAAATAAAACGAATTTCGTTGCACACACTGCATCGCATTTGGTGAAGCAGTGTGTGCAAAAAAATTCATTTTAAGTTTCCATACAATTAGGAGTTGCCCCTTGCCTTCTAACCATGTCTGTCTATTCACCTCAGTATCCCAGATTTCCTGACATGGGGTATCTATTCTGTTGTTCAATCTTCCCCTTGAGACTCATTTCCTTCCGTATCATCGAGGTGGATGGCCCAACACTGGAACTCCATGTCTGGGGTCCATTTGTTATTAAAGAAGTCACCCCCAGATATGCTAAGGCCCACCCTGGGACCATTGATGGAAGCAGGAGCAAAGTGTTTGTGCATTGGTGTGGTGCTTTGGCTACCTCCAAGAATTCCTTCTCTGGAAACTCTCGGGCCAAACAGTATCCTCCCCTATGGTGTCCCTCTGGCGCATTACTATTTAGCTGAGTTTGAATGTTGCTAGGCTCAGTGAAAAGGTATAATGCTGTGGGATTGTTCTCAAATTGGGTCAAATTCCTACTACTCTTTAGGGTTCTACTCTGCTGGGTTGTATTTTGGTCTTAATACTACATAGTTATAGGTGGAGGATGGATTTTCCTTTTTCCGGGGCTACCTCTTGGGACAATTTAAGCCTGTCTGTGCCTACTGCATGTGGCATCAGCAAACAGACGTAACATGACCGGGCTAATGTCTTGGAGCCCACATGGGTTAATACCATGTGTTGTGTCAGAGGCCGGTGTATAGTGCGCGTGGAATGCTAGTGTTGGGATCGGTATAATTATAAATGATGTGGAAGAGGTCCCTACGCAAGCACAGTGATAGCTTTGGGATGGACTCCATTAAACAAGGCAGTTCTTTGATGATGAATGACTGTGACAGGACCTATAGTAAACAGAGGGTACATACAAATGCAATACATAACTTAATGAACATTGCAGGTCTTGGAATGAATCCAGGGAAAATGTCTGTAATCCTCTGGTAATTGGGAGCATCTTTAGTTAGCAAAATTCAAGGCAAAAAAGTTCATTGTATGGTTTGTAGTTATTAATTCGCACACTGTAGATCCTGTTGGAGTGCTAATGTGGCCGCTGAAAAGTGGTGCACATGGACATTTGATTGCCGTACTGTTGGATAAGAGCTGCATTCATTAGTTAGTTAAGAAAACAATGCTTTATTGCATGTGCCATTGTCAATCATTTTGTTCAGAGTTCCTGTGCTTTTCTTTAAGGGTGTGCTCTTCACACCCCATTCTTGCAAAATTTTAGTGAGGCACCGGAAATTGGCTCCAGTCATGATATCTATTTTTAATGGTTTACGTTGGGGAGTGGGACACATTAATTTTTATGGGCTGTTGGGCCTCCCTACTCTACATGACTGAAAATATATTTTGTGGGGTGATCTTCATGAGCATGTGGATGGTCTCAGTTATTAACTAGTGCTCTGTGGGTGACACCAGCCCTCCAATATACTATCTCTCCTAGTGCATGCGCGTGGGTGATTATTCGTTGACGGCAGTGTCTTTTGAACTACACGTGTACAGGCTATGTACAAAGAGGATGCACGTCTCAATTGAATGCTGTTGGCAATTGCAACGTGCCCTATATACCCCTCTAGTCTGGGCATGCAGTGTGCAATGTGACCCTCATGGCGCCAGGTGTCTTAGATACGCCCTTTCTTTTCTGGTGATTTCATTTGGGCTAATTGGGCTTCTTTTTGTTGGTCTTTTGGCGTCCTCCCTAGATCTCACGTGCACTGTTGTCTTATTTTTTTATGAAAGTGAAGGCAGTTGGGAAGCTGTTTCGTGGCCCTGTGTACCCCTGCTAATCTTGCTTTGCAGAATTTAAGGCTGAGCTTACTGTTTTCTCTAGGTGGTGTATGTAAGGCCTTGTGTGTTGGATTATTGCCAGGCCTAATATGGAGGTGAGCATGTTCAGCATTCTACTCTTGCTCGGAGTTGTGATGGACTTTGTGGACCCCCTTTTTCCAGGTGCCTTCTTCTCCCTGGGACCTCATCTTTTCCAGGGTGTTTTGGACTGGCAGTTCCTGGCTGTGGCTAGGGACTTCTAACCAGCGTTACGCTTCTTTCGTTGTTTTGAAGGGGCATGACCTGGTGAGCAGTCTTTGGATACTTGAAAGATTTGGATGATTTGAGGGAAAGGAAGAGAAAAATAGCTTCATGGAGAGTTTGGGGTTTTAAGCCAAGAATTAGTCAAAATTCCCCTATTGATGGTGATGGACTGGAATAGTTGGTTGTTTAGGCAAATTTCCCCTCCTGAATGAGTCTGTGTCATGCGGAACTTTGCATCCTCTAGGATGTGAAGGTTATGGGGTCATCTGTATCCCAGGCGTATGAGAAACCTGGCTCCCAACACTGGAGAACAGCTTCGTTTTGGAACTGAAAGGGTGCCTCCATTGGCTGGAGCCTGCTAGTTTTTGAGGGGTGCTGTTGGAACCTCACACCACAAAAGAATTTCGGTCCCTTGCTGGGTGTCTGAGAATGGAGTCCCTTCAATTTGGTAATCGGAACCCATCCCAATTAAATTCGGCTTTGGGGACCTAGGTGCCTGCTTTTAAGGACAGGACGGGGAGCCATCCTGCTCCCCTAATCAGACTGCCCTCCCCCTGGGTAGTGGTCATGAAGCCTGCCCTAGCGGATCATCAGCAGAGTGGGGCCTAAGCTCCCAGAGGCATCCTGAATGGCGTTCTGTAGTTAGGGTACCCGGTTGACAAAGCACGTCCATCAACCCTGAATTCTCGAACACAAGTATAGGCTTGAATTCCAAATTTTGTCTCATTGGTCCTTGTTTGAGTTTTGGTACAGTGAATTTTGAGGTGCACATGAAATGATGCTTTGCATTGGGGGTTCTGACTCACTGCACATTTGGGTTTTGCATTTGTGTATTGCCTCCTCAGACAGTTACCCCACCCTGCCATGGTTGTGGCCTCGGTCCCTGTTGTGATGGATTCCCTGTTCGTTGTTACCGTTACCTCACATTTGTCCAGCTAACTGTTGCTGTGGCGCAGTGGCTGATTGACTTCACCGGGGTGGAGTATAGGGTGCATCTGGGTTCCCCCGATCCTGGTTTTGTAGATGAATAGTCTGTGGGTGCTGGCCCAGGATTACCGACTTCTGTTTGTGATATGCTTTTAGCAGGCATCAGTAAGCCATGTGGTACATTCTGTGGCAACAGTAACATTCTCTAAGGTCTGGCTGCTGCCAACCTCCCTGACATTTACTGCTATAGCTAGGTTGAAACCTTCTGTGGTTTTACAGTGAAGTCCCCTTCAAGACTGGTGCCATTTGCATTCTAGTGGCCAATGTGGCCCTCTTGAGGGCGGTCTTTTTTAATTTGTATTGGACCAACTTAGTGGTGCCTCTCTGGGTTTGCTCCCTATCTTTCTCTTGTTTCTTTCAGTAACGGTGCAATATGCAGGCCTGTATTTCCCTCCAGGGTTTGGTACTGTCTAAACTGATCTGTATCTTGGCGGGTAGCTCCTCTTTAAGGATATTATAAAAGAATGGGACTTGAGGGACCATGTAGGTCCATGGCTGTCCTGTCTGTTGTCCACCCACGGAGCACTGTCTGTTGTCCCCATTGCTCCCTCATTCTATCCAGGAAATCAATCATGGTCTCCCCAGGTTTCATACTCTCTGCCATTAATCCTCCTACTTTTGGGCAGTCAGGGAACATTTCCCTCAGGGTCATCCATATTAGGTCCCGGTACGAATTGAATGTGGCCTCGTAGTGTTCGTTGTTTGTCAGTGTGACTGCTGGGATGTGAACTCGGACAAAAAACATGTTATTCTGCTCTCCAATGAAGCTAATAAGCAAATGTGTGACATGGTCTATGGCTAGATTTAATTCTGCAGTATTCTTCTTAAAACCTGAAATCCATTTCCCCACTCTATCCAGCAAGGGCGGCAATTTGGTCCAGAGCCCCGCTTTATCATTCTGAGTCCAGGGCACATAGATGGTCCCTGACGTGCCCTTCTGCAGTAGCAGATATATTTTGGCTTTGGGTAGCTCAAATAGACTCTCCCTAACAAAGTGTTCCCATCTTCTTAGGCAATGGCCATGTCCTCTGGTTCGAACGATCCTTTCTCTGGTCAGGGTCTATCGTACTGGTCCTTTCCCTGGGTGCAGGAGGCCAGCAGGTAGTAAAATGGCCATGTGAAGACCTTGCCCGTCTTCTCGGGCCACTATCACCCTTGAAATCACTTTGTCTGTCCTGCGCGTTCAGTATGAGCAGCAGATGTTTTCCGTGCTGCACCCCTAGTACTCTCACAAAGGTGACATTTTACTTCTCCTGCACATTAGTTGAGTTTACACCAGGCTACCCTGGTCTCTTATTTCCTGGTCAGCTCCTCTGAAATGTTGATGATCTGGTGAGGCTTGTATCCCAGCTGATAGCCTCTCCTCTAGTTCTGCTTTGGACTCTTCTCCGAACTGTGCTCTGTACCTACCCTCGCCCTACTCAGGTGGCGGGTGCACTACTTTGCATTCTTGCTCTGATTCCATGGTGCAGGCTCTCGCTCACTCCCTCCTTAGTTCACACCTTTCCTCTAAATCCCACCTAGATTGCTGCCTTCATTCTGAGCTTTGCGTGGTTCTTTTTGGTCAGAACTTGCCTTCAAACTCGCTTTCTGCCATTTCTTCATTTACCTGAGCAAACCCTGTTGCTTACACCTCATCGTTGGATCCCAGAGGAGTGGGATCCCTTTGCACACCCACGCTAATTGTATCACTGTCCAGAATTGCTATGAATCTCCCTGTTTCCCGAGCGTGTTCACCCGAACCATTGGGAGTGCATATTCTCCACACAGCTGGGGTTTGATGGGCTGAACGTGATGGACGGTGGGGATCGAACTTCAGGGAGCTGTAACACTGGACTGGTGTGGTGATGGATTGCCCGGGCCTGCAGGCCAGTTAGACTCTCATGCCTGGACCTAATAGTTGTTGTTGCAAGGGGACTCTTCGGTTCCCTCAACTGGCAGGTTGGTGTATCCTAACATGGGGATCGCAGGAATCGGGGAGAGCATCTCCATGCCTGCATATGGCGGGGAGGTGCGGACACCTTCCTTATTGTCTGTATGATAGGATTATTGGTCTTGGCCTCCTCAGAGATGGTCCGTAGCCTCTCTCCTGTCCTTCTTCGGTCCTACATATTTGGCCTGTATATGTGTCCTCATGTGTTAGATGATGTTAGTGTCAAAGGTTCCCTCTTTTGGCCATGGAAACGCCTGTGCCTTAGTGTGTGCATGCCATTTGTGGCAAAACATGCTATGTTTTTTAGCCTGTGTGGGGAACCTGGTTTGCATGTGTTTTAGTGGTGACTCCATGATAAGTTAAGTACCTTTTTTAAGGGACAGGTGTGTCCTAATTTTTCTAGTTTTAGGGAATCTAAAGTTCTACTCTGGTTGTGGCTTGCGGGGAAATATATACACGGGGATTACTGGTTCTAAATACTTACTACGAGCTCAATGCTATTTACAGATGCATCAACATGAATATTTCACAAACACAAATAGCAATGCATATGAAGGGTCACAACCTAGAAGAAAGTGCAATTTTTCAAACATCATGAAATTTGGCAGCAAATAGCAGACTTTACTTTGATATGAAATAACGATTGTAAGACATAGCAAAGTCTTCATATAGCACATTAAGACATCAACAAAACACACTACTCAATACAAAATGCAGTTGTATTAATTTACCAGCACCACAGCATCAAATCATCAGAACATCAAATATACCTTGCATCAATTTCAATACAACAATAAGAAATAACTGACTGGAAAAAAATTATGATGTTGTCAAAAATACCTGCGCCCGTTCCAAACGCATGCTATACTGTGACCAGGGTAAGCCCTGTGTGGTACACAGGACTAAGAGGTCCCTATTGTCTGTCAATATTGGCTCAAGGACTAAGAAAATTCTATTTTTTTCATGAAGAAAAGGAATAACTCGAAGAAACACAGGCCCTTCCCACATCCAAATCTTTTTCCCTAACATCCGAATCACACCCTGTTTCACACCCAAGGGATTAGCGTACTCTCTGTGTCACACCCAGCGGTCCAAGCGAACAACACCTCACACTTCTTTTAGATACCTACAGTGTTCCAAAAACCAATAGCAATGAGAAAACCTTTTAATCAAAAAAATGAGATTGTGGTGCCGACCCTATATCATGCAGACGGCCTATGCGTACCATCTGTGTCACGCCCAGCGGTGAGGCCTCAACCCTGTATCACACCCAGGGGACAAGCGTGCCATCTGTGTCATGCCCATCGGTCCAAGTGACAATCAATTTCACCCTTAATAGTTTTCTGATTATCGAAAAAGTGACCTCCACTTTGCTTTTACTTAGGACACATAAAATAGGTAACATGCCAGATTTATGTCAGTGGCAGGGCACTAAGGTTACAATTTTCCGCTTCTTCCTAGTTTGCCATATGCACATGCTGGGGCTAAGGACCAGTTGTAGTCTCTTACCCCCTGAAGGCGGCATCAGGATGAACTTCCGTCCTGTGGATTCAGCAGAACTTCCAATCAATTGCAGTGTCTGCTCTCCTTCCATGCTGCACAAATATGAATCTATCTGGGTGGGGTACATTTTCTTCGGCTGCAGTCGGTCCGAGGTACCAATCTCTCCTCATTAGCTTGCCAAAATGTTTCTCGAATATGAATTTGACCTGAAGAAGCAAAAGACAAGAGGCGTTTGGCAAAACAGGAACAGTTGGTTTAATTAAACACACTTCGAACTGGAGCACAGTTACAGAAGCGGGTCTGAGGACTGTCTCAATGTACAATGAATCTGAACAGGGTTTTATACATTTTGTTGGGTATCATAAAGTATTGCCGGCAATTCTTTTTTGGTAAGGGAATATGGGCCTTGTCTTTGGAGTCATAAATTAGGCCCCTGATGACAATTGCAGGTGGGCCTGGACCTTGCGTGAACACAATGTGGGCTATTGGACAACATGTCCAGATGTCCAGCACGAGGGGCGTGTATTCACTGTGTGTACTGTGTAGCTGTGCCTGATTAGCTGTGTGTTCCTAATTTCAGGTGGCATCTGAATTTATAGTGTTTTGGGCCTGCACACACCCCTCTGGCCATGTGCGTTTTTTAATTGGGACCAATCTCCCTGGACAATTGTGGTATTGCTGCGCTTATCTGAGGGATGGAACTGAGGGGCATATTACCAAGGGCAAGTATCGCCGCTTTCTCGGCAAATTGTGCCGAGAAAGCGTCGATACTGGTAGAGCCCTATTAACAAGGGCATTTTAAAGCCTGCCCGAAGCCCACTTTGCATGTCGGCGATAAACATCGCTAATGACATGCAAAGTGGGCGTTCCCACGTCCAACCACATGAAAAATGTGGTTGGAGGTGGGAACACCCTATTACCAAGGAAGGTGATGGGATGAAAAGACCTGCGATAAACTAATTTAATGCAGGTCTCCCAACGCCTGCTCTGACTAGGCATTGATAACAAGGGGGTGTGGATCATAAAGCTGAATCCACCCCCCCCCCCATATTATCAAGGCCCACATTAGCACATGAAAACAACGTTTGTTTTCATGCGCTAATGTGCCATTTCGCCGACTATCGCCGGATTTCTATTCGCCTGCCTGATGCGCATTGATAATTGCGCGCTAAAAAGACGATGAATTCAGGCGATAGCCGGCGATACGGGAATGTGCGTTGTGCGTTTCCAACGCACTCCTCGGTAATGTGCCCCTCAGTTTCCTATTTGCGCGTTAGTCTGCCGACTACATGCCACCTGTCAATCAGTAACATCAGGCCCAGGTCGCAGAGCCTGTCTGACCAGGTATTTCGGAGTTGGGGTTGATGGAGTGTTGATGACGGGAGAATTTGATAATAATCCTGCGATTTCTTTGTTATGTGCAAATGTATCATAAACATTGGCATTGATTCTATCAATATTAACAAAACATCGCATTATGAGAAAATAAACGGGCCCTTCCCCTACAATATTTTGCGAACGTCTATATCTTCTTCTATCTGAATTTCTGAATACGATTTCCCTGATACCTCTTCCAGCTGCCCCCTCCCATTTTAATTATACCTGGTCCCTTCTCTGCCCCATCCTCGAAGGAATGAACTTTACTCCTCACCCCACATCTCCCGCTCACATGCCACCACTATTCCATTTCCAGGTCCGAGGAAGACGGAGCGCCTTCGCTGTCAGATTATGTTCTATTTACTGGGTGACATTTAAAGCTCTTTTTTTTTAAAACAAATCAATGTTCTTTTTAAATGAAATGCGCCTGGCAGTCGGGTCTATTTTCCACTTGTGAGGCATTCCTCGTTTCCTGGCGTTTACAGGGAGATGAAAAGAACGCGGAAGCGATGAAATACTCGCAGAGATAAGGCGTGCATACAGTTTAAAAAATAATTACTAAAACACAGGCTTTTAGTTTTCTAGCCCTTGCAAGTCCCTTCCTATCGCCCCTTTCCTTTTGTTCGGCTTTAGAGCGAGTGGCTGCACAGCTCAATTCTTCTCAGCAGGCGAAATCAGGCATCCCAGACACAGCCTGATAGGACTATGAAAAAGTGTTTTTTTTATTCAGAGATAAGAGGCAGTTTTGGGACCTTACATTCTGTTCCTTCGGTTTCGCATGCATCCTAGACGTGCCTCGTCACTTGGTGAAAACCAAGAGGACATTGGGAGAGAAGCAGGGACCATGGAACTGAACATAGCTGGAGACCATGTGATGGGCAAGCTTTAGTATGGTCAGACTGGACGGGTCTTGCAGCCCCAAGCAGCCACAAAATAGGACGGTCCTATATGTCTGTATTCACAGGACAAGCCCGACTCTTCTGTTCTTACTGCCTATATAACCTATGCACAAATAAAATTCCTTCAGTCTGCAATAACATAGCGCAGTGGGCTGAGTTCCTGCTACTTACCGCTATGCGGAACCAGCAGATCACAGGCCAGCCTCTGGCACGCATTCACTCAGCATTATAAATAGAGTTTATTCTCTTTGGCCGGACAAAAAAAAACGGGTGGTGGAAAGGGTAGCCGCCTACCTGTCAATATTTGTATTTATAAACTGTATTTTTGCCGTTAGGGCGCAATTTTTCTTTTTATTGTCCATTTACAGAAGGAAAGGCGCTACGATTTTCTCAATAGCATGCTGCCTACTGGAATGTTCTCTGGCGCTAAAGGGCATTTTTAGCCCTTTGGCTGTACTTAGACACCTCCACAAGGTGGCGCACAAAGGCTACTGCCTTACTTCGAATTGCTACTAAGATGAGCCAGTAGTCTTGTGCACATGCACGGCACATGTGCGTGCTTGTGCCTAGAGTCGTGTGCAGAAAGGGCCCTTACAGAAAATACCACGTGATGGGAGATAAAGAATATATACTGATACTTAATGACAATATTCAGCTATTTCTAAAGACTGCATCAAATTTAATTCCTGTGGGTGGGCGGGCGGGAAGGAAGAAGGAGAGGTTCTGCTGTTGGAACGTGTAGAGTGCCACTCGGGCGCTCCCCTACATTGTATCCACTGTCCACGCATCCCCACACCCCTCGGGGCGGGTCTGCGCCGAGGGGATAAATAAACCTGCGGAAGACCGCTCGGGGTCTTCCCGCCTGTGCACAGCAACACTAGTATTGTGAATCATTTGTACGGTAGCATCAGGGCCTACCTAGACTGCGGCGGCCCCCTACATCGGTGACGAGGCCGGTACCAGACCATATGTGCCTGCATTCTCTGAAGCGTGCGGTGCCAAACCTGGCGCTGTTGCTTCACCCCAGGACAGCCCGCTTCTCTTCGCCGGCTGGTCCGAGCCTGCCCACGCGTTCTCGCCGCCAGAGAAACGCCTTCAGCTGGCGGGCTCCCGGCGACGGCAAGGCATAAGGGTGAGTGTGACGCGCATCCCTCCCCGCCCCTGGACCGCCAAGTGTTTCCCTTCTGTGGCCCACCTGCTCTCCTGGCGCCTCCTGCAACGTTGCCGCATCGTAGCAGCCTATAGGGCCGCAAGCTGCCGGAGGTGAAGTCAGACCATGCGTCAAGGCCCCAACCGAGGCTGTTCACCTCAGTGCCTGCGTTCCTCACGTCGACGCAGCACACAGCCCCCACGTGCGAGGCACGGTCGCTGGAATCAACAGAGGCGTCGGAACCGCCCTGCAAGCGCGTAGCGCACTGACAAGCTGACAAGGCCGGGTTGAAGCTCACACCGCGAAGGCAAGGCACTTCAAACAAGCAGTGGCTAATCCCGCAGAGAAAAAAAAAAAAAGAAAAAGAGGAAGAAGAGTACGAAGACACAAACACAGTACAAGAGGTGTGGCGCCGCGGCCAGGGCGACTGACGCTGGAATCTGGGGATCAGGGTTCGATCCCCGGCTCCGGCGGCAGGTTAGCCCAGCACCATGTGACTCTGGGCAATAGCTTGCTTAATCTTCCCGACGGCCCCCAGCGCCTAGAGACCCTAACGGGTGATTGTGCGCTATACAAATGTGGATTATTATTATTATTATTACAAGGAGAAGCAAACAGTGAGGACACTAGCATAGTCCCTTGCAAGCAAACACAGTGCTCCACATAACCCTGAGGCCCGGCCAACACGCGCTAGAGAGACCGAAGACCTCACACCCTCACAGAGTGGCATCTAACCAGGTCACAGCGCCGCCATGAGTATCCAGGCACCAGCAGCGACAGCGCCAGCAGCGACATCTTAGTCCTGGCTCGTTCCCACAAACTGTCCGACGCACGGGCGGAGGTAATGGAAGCTGCCCTGCATACCCCGGTGGCTACTCCGTCGGCAACCAGGCTCCTGCCGATCAAGGAAGAGAAGGTGGACGCCATCCAGCGGAGGCCCGCCCAAGCACGCCAGACCCCGAAACCCGCGCAAAAGAACCAATGCGGATACTGCGTAGAAGACCACCCCGCGGACGCCACATGCGGGGCCAGGGGGAAGACATGCTCCCGCTGTGGGTGGCCAAACCATTACGCCAAAGTGTGCCGAGGAGGACGTTTTCGAGCGACGGCGCCCAGGGCGAGAGGCATGTCGCAGCGGGTCCGTCAAGTATCATTGGACAAACAGGCGCCACCGCCAGATGATCAGGCTCAAGGGAGGCGTCCCATGTATGAAGACGACGACGAAGAGGAGGTGTTTGTCATATTGTATGTCAACCGGGCGGGTACCAAGAGATGACCCCCACCAATGTGCTCAGTTACCATAGACGGCACCGGCATACAAGCTCTAATAGACACAGGAGCCTCAGTAAATGTGATGGACTCTGACCAGTACGAGAAGCTGTCGCCGAAACCGGCACTTGCGCCCTCGAGTGCAAGAATCTACACTTATGGAGGTACTGACCCCCTGCCGCTGTGAGGGGTCATCCAGACCACCATCGTGAGCGGGAAGCTCTCCACAAGCGCGAAATTCCACGTGACAGAAGGCAAGAAAGGGACCCTGCTCAGTTGTCACACGGCAGAGGATCTAGAGCTTGTCTTCTTTGAAAACAAAGTTCACGAGTCCCACGCTGAGGCTCTGCTTGAAGAATTTCTGGAACTATTCCAAGGGTTGGGAAAACTCAAAGGGAAGAAATTCCGACTTCACATAGATACATCTGTACGCCCTATAGCCCTCCGGCACCGGCGCGTGCCTTTCAATCTCAGACCGCAGGTGGAGGAAGAACTTGGAGGAACTAGGGGTAATAGAGAAGGTGTCCGGGCCCACGCCGTGGGTATCTCCCCTGGTCGTAGCCCCCAAACCTAAGCAACCGGGAGCGATTAGACTCTGTGTCGACATGAGGTTGCCCAACACGGCAGTGAAGCAGGAGCGGCATATCACCCCGACCATGGACGACATAGTGGCTGACCTAAATGGCACAAAGTGGTTCTCCAAGCTCGATCTGAATGCGGGCTACCATCAGCTGGAGTTGGAGCCGGAAAGTCGTTACATAACCACCTTCTCGACCCACGTAGGGCTACGACGCTACTGAAGACTCAGCTTTGGGGTATCCTCCACCGCCGAGGTTTTCCAGAACGCGATTCGTAAGGTGCTATCGGGACTGAGCGGCGTCATCAACCTCAGTGATGATATTCTGGTATATTCAAACACCCTTGAGGATCATCACGCCCACCTGAGAGCGACACTACAGCGGCTAGTGGACAGCGGTCTGACCTTACATAAATCCAAGTGCTCCTTCTACCAGGAGAGCATGGACTTCTTCGGATACACATTCACGCGGGAAGGGCTCAAGGTGGATCCAAAGAAGGCCGAGGCAATTAGGGCAGCGAGCACCCCACGGAACCCCACCGAGGTGAGGAGTTTCCTGGGCATGGCCACATACTGTGGCCGATTCATCCCGAATGTGGCGGCAATGTCAGAACCTTTGAGGACCCTCACACGCCAGGACCGGAAGAGGGAATGGTCAGTAGCCGCAAACAAAGCATTCAATGACATCAAGAGCAGCCTGCTCGACAAGACGGTGATGCCTTTACCTTCTACCCGAATCCAGAAATATTAAAGTTGAACCTCTGGCTGTCCGGGTATTTTAGAACACCTCTATAGCACTATTTCACTTATTCACCATCACTACTGTTTTAACCAATGGTACAACCTCCTGGCGGAGGGTGCAAACAAAAACGGACCCAAGGATTACGCACGGACACGTGTTACAAGAAGCGGGGACACATCATATACCACTACACGACTCTGAAAAAACACGTGTATGAGGGTCTTTTATTTGGGAGACACCTACCGATCCACCTGCAGACCTTGGTTATGCAGGACCAGTGATCCTTTCCACATTGATTTATAATACTTCCAGCCCCAACGCAAAATGTAACTGGTCGTCGACGCGAGTCCGGTCGGACTGGGAGCGGTACTTATGCAAGAACATGGGTCTGAGGTGTGGAAGCCGGTTGCCTACGCCAGCAAGGCACTGACCGACACTGAGACGCGCTATGCACAGATCGAACGTGAAGCGCTGGCCATTAAATGGGCGTGCCAGCATTTCCACCTGTACCTATGCGGTCCAGAATTCACAGTGGTCACCGACCACAAGCCACTTATACCACTGTTTGCAGGTTCGACCCGGTTGGCTCCTCCGCGCATTGAGCGATGGGCGGTGCAATTGCAAGGTTACAACTTCAAAGTCGTGTTCCGCCCTGGAGCTCACAATCCTGTGGACTACCCCTCCAGTCATCCAGAGGCAGGCAGCTCCGGACACACACCAGATGCCGCTCCTGGCATTGAGGCTTTTGTCCACATGGTCTCGCAGTCCCAAAGCAATGACACTGGCAGAGATAGGTCAGGCCACATCAGAAGACGACACCCTGTCCAGGGTCAAGAAAGCACTCGAAGAAAACAGCTGGGCGCACTTCCTGGATGGAGCCCGAACCCTCCGGCTGGAGGTCAATCACGCTCGACAACAATTATGGCAAGTGAGGCATGAGCTGAGTGTGGGGGAAGACGGCGTCGTCTTGAGAGGTCACCTAATCGTGGTACCAGAAGGCCTGCAGAAGAGAATTCTCGCTCTGGCCCACGTGGGACATCAAGGAACAGCCAAGACAAAAGCGAGGCTGAGAAACAAGGTCTGGTTTCCAGCCATGGATACAATGGTGGACGAGATGGTGAGGTCATGCCATGCCTGCACCATCACAGGTGGAGACCCTGCGCCCGCACCCTTGATTACAGAAGAACCATGCACGCCCCCGTGGACACACCTGAGTGTAGACTTCGGGAGTTTTCCTGATGGCCGCCACATGATGGTAGTCATCGACTCGTTCTCAAAATTCCCGATTGTGGAGGTCCTATCGTCAACAGCCTTTCCACAGATGAAAGCAGCCCTGGACCGAATCTTTGCGCTTATGGGCCTCCCTGCTGAGGTTAAATCTGACAATGGACCCCCTTTTCAAGGGCGGGAGTTCCAAGGATATTTAGAGAACCTTGCCATCCGACACCGAAAGATCACCCCCCTGTGGCCCCAAGCCAATGGGGAGGTGGAAAGACTAATGAGAACTCTGAATCGGGCATTGCCCATTGCCGTTGACAACGGGGAGAGTCTGGAAACCGCCCTTGACCAGTTTCTAGGGGCATATCGTCAAACACCTCATAGCACTACGAAGTGTGCTCCCGCTCATCTGTCGTTCAAACGTGCCCCGAGAGACAGTATTTCGGTGGGCCCAGAATGGGCACCGGAACCAAGGAATGACAAAGCAATTCAGGCAGGAAGAGAAACAACCAATTGGAAGGTGAGTGAGGCGCGTCGTGCGAAAGAGCCAACGCTTGCCGTAGAGGACTCAGTGGTGATCAAAGACCGACACCCCGGGTGGAAGTTCAGGACACCCTATGAGCCTGAGGCCTGGACTGTCGAGAAAATCAAGGGAACGATGGTGACGGCCCGAAGAGGAAACCAACTGGTCACACGAAACGTCTCTAGCTTCAAGAGGGCTCCCGAGCTGGAAGCCGATGCTGGAAGTGGGATATACCCACCCATGACACCACAAAGAGATTCGGAAGGGTCATCAGCAGTTTGGAGTCCGGCAACGGAGGTGCATGTGCCAGCGAGCCCCAGGGCTGAGGAACAACCAAGAACACCCTGTATGCCCAGGACCGCGAGAATGCTACAGAACGCCCCCCTGAAATGACGGCATCTCCAAGCCGCCGCAGCCAACGATACTGTCTACGGCCTAACCCAGGTCCCAGCCAGAGACTCAGAGACTTTGCCTGTGCTTCCCCATAAGAATGACTTTGACATCTTGACGTCAGCTAAAATGAAGGAGGGATGTAGAGTGCCACTCGGGCGCTCCCCTACATTGTATCCACTGTCCACGCATCCCCACACCCCTCGGGGCGGGTCCGCGCCGAGGGGATAAATAAACCTGCGGCAGACCGCTCGGGGTCTTCCCGCCTGTGCACAGCAACACTAGTATTGTGTATCATTTGTATGGTAGCATCAGGGCCTACCTAGACTGCGGCGGCCCCCTACAGAACGGATGCTGGGATAGCGGAAGGTATGGGCTGATGATTGACAAACACTGATCCATCACAGGAGAGATGATGGTACACCCATTGCACATCCTCCGAGAAATACACACACACAAATATGCATACCATCCCTGGCAATTAAGACGCACCGTCACCTGGGAGAGGGTGGGGGCGCGGATAGTGCTATTGGAAAACACTGCACTTTTGTGACAGGGAGCCGATTTTGGAGCACTGCTGCAAAAACTGCCCCCAATAACAAAAACGTCCCCATCTGTCCTAAACGGGCACCCACACATCCGGCCCACTGAGAAAGCGCGCAATGACTGCTACAGCCAGTTGTACCCAGCTTATGAACACCCCAAAACCCTAATCTATGTAGGTACAGCAGTTATACTGGTTGAAGAAGCCTTCCCAAATCTTGATTACAAACAAGCATTGAAAATGCAATAGGTCTCGCCTTTTATTAAGTTAAAGCCATTTGCTTTGCTAATGGTATTGTATTCTAGCTTTGCATTATTTTGTGTATATTTGTGATATGGGCATATATCTGCTCTCCCCTCGCCCCTTTCGTCTGCCTCATGCTATTGTAATCCTCACTATACGAAATTAACACACACACTATTCTTCCCTTCATTCACCTCCCAAATCTGAAACACTGCTCTTTTCCTACTAACGCTATGCTTTAAACTACTACACAGCCAACAAAACAATTCTAACTACATACAACTACAACATATCACAAATATACACTAAATAATTCAAAGCTACAATATTATACCATTAGCAAAGCAAATGGCTTTACCTTAAACAAAGGCAAGATCTAATGCATTTTCAATGCTTGTTTTTCTGGGAGATGCATAGTGTTGGGGCGGAGGAGGGGGGGCTTGGTGAGGGGCAGAGAGCCTCTTAGATAGCTCTCAGCATGAGGTCCAGCCCCTCCTCACACTGTGGCATTAATTTTTAAGTTTTATGTTGGTTCTGTGACTGAAAGTGCTGGCAGGGTATGGGTGGTGCAGGCTACAGTGGTCTTCTGAGAAGGGCCCTGGCACTTATTTTTTTTTACAAATCAAGCACTGCCAGAGTTAAATCCCCAGTTAAAGACTAGCGGGCCCTCAGGTATCCAGAGTGACACTCAGAGGCCAGGTGTAATTCAGTCACAATTATAATCTTTCATCATGCAGGTCCTGTGGTTATCAGTGTCTTTCTCTGAACCCTGAACACTACCACATCTAGGTGCAGTGAAGATGGCCGTGGGGTTGACTGAACATTGGTCAGTGAGCTTTTGATTCTGGCGCCACGAGATCTACCCAGTCAAGAGGGCTCTGTGGCCCAGCGGTGGCCTAAGCGACATTCCATGCGCCCTAAGTACCATCATATGAATATCGTAGAGGGCCCTACAGAAGTACTGCAGTCAGCCCAAAATCTAGAACACATTTTTACCTTGCTAAGAACTGTTCATGTGAAAGTCAGAAAGTCATCTTCTTTCGAGGTATTTCTAGTCTTTTACACCTTTTTAGTCAAAGTTCTACAATACTCATAACTCTGTAGAGTACGCAAAACATATTTTCAAATCTTTTCAAATATTTCACAAATACAGTAAATAAAAGATAACCTTTGAATGCCTCAGCTCAAATACTTGTTCTGAGCCATCTCTGGCTGGTAGAGATGAGGCAGTCATGCAAGGTGTGCTCCTGCCACAGTAGCACACTCATAATTATGGTATGTCACACTATTGCAAATCTGATTGCATAGCATGTACGTCACGTCCTGTTTGGTTGGGGCGGAATTGAAAGTACAAAGAGTTAGAGAGTATAAGCATCGTCTCATC
Organism: Lissotriton helveticus; assembly: GCF_964261635.1. Taxonomy (NCBI): domain Eukaryota; kingdom Metazoa; phylum Chordata; class Amphibia; order Caudata; family Salamandridae; genus Lissotriton; species Lissotriton helveticus. Next base: position 961,404,942 of record NC_136068.1, on the reverse strand, counting down.
ATTTCAGTGTTTTCCTAGATACACGTACTGTTTAGAAACAAAACAACAACTTTACCTTCCTGAATCATCCTAGAGACAAACGGCCATATGTACGACAAAGTGGCAGAGCGTGTTGTCATTAAGCCTCCTGGGCTTAATGACACGCTCTACCACTTTGGGAACGCAATGCTGCACCATATTTACAAGGATGTGATGAAGCCTTATGTTTACCCCTGTGATGGCGCTAAGTTTCACAACTCAGAGCCAACGCAGGCACAAGGGTGTCTGTCTGTAGGGGAGTATTGGTTATGTGTAGGAAGGTGTCCCTTCCTGCAAATAACCAATCCTAAAATGCCATTTTGTAACTTTCATGTGTGCTGCTTCATGCATTTTTAGAAAGGTTTGTTTATGTATAGGAAGGGACACCTTCCTGTACATAAACAAACCATGGCATTTTGCAGCAACAAGGAAAAAGCAAAAACGAGGAGAAATAATGCATTTCACCTCATTTCGCCACCTTAAGACCAGGGTTTTCCTGGTCTTATATTTGGAGCTGCCTCCTATGTACGCCACTCTTGCAAATAGGGCGCAGCATCAAATACAATGGGTGTTGCAGTGGAACGCCCACCACAACACCCAATGCACGCCCCTTTCACGCTAAACATAGCGTGAAAGGGTGACTTATGTGCAAGGCAGCTTTAAGCCACTTTAAGTGGCTTAACGCTGCCTTATACATAAGACAAGACCCCTATCGCCACAGGGATGTCACCAAAAGTGACATTCCCATGGCGATAGGGGCTTGTACATATGCCCCAAAGTTACTTGTGTCGAGCTATGCAACCCTCATCCACAACGCAGCAGGACCTTTCTTATGAAATGTATACAAAATATAACCACTCCCCTCCTCTCTAAGGAGAGAACCAACCTCTGCATTCAAGTCTAAGATTACCATCCACAGCTACTTCGACAAATGTATGTATAAATATACTGTTGAATACCGATACCATTCATTGAATGTAAATAGTAGGGTTAGGATTGGCTTCCCCATCAGTAGCAGTGATTACCACTACCATTCTTTGCATATAAATAGTCCAGTGATATCTCTGTTCGGTGCTGCCATTCTTTGTATGCAAATAGTACAGGTTACTGTTGGATGCCCCAGCAATATCTGTGATTGTCCCTACCATTCTGTGATTGCAAATTGTTTTGTTTGTGCTGCCTGGCCTATTGATATATGTGATTGCACAAATAAAGCAAATTTTTTGTAATTTGAAAGTGTGGTGGTAACACATATTTTAATGCAATAAGAAAAAATCAATACACTAGGTGATGACATTTCCACACATTATTATTTGTGCACTGCAGTGGTTAATTTGAGCTGGTGGTTTCTGGTGCTCAGCACCGGCACTTAATTGTCAACACTGGCTCTTGTGATAGTCTGCCAAAAGATGGAGCAACCTGGTTAGAGATAACCACAACAACAGTTATTTAGTTATTTATTAATTCAATATACATTACAAATAACTATTACCTCCTTCCCAAGCTATTCTTACATCGTTGGGGGCTTCATATAGTCCAAATTGTCAAACTTGTAGGAGTGTGATGGTTAGTAGTTGTGTTGCTACTTTCATTGGCAGCATGGTAGGGGCAATGTGTGGTGCAAGCTGCCGTGGCCTCCTGATGAGAGCCCTACCACTAATTGTTTTTACAAATTAAGCACTGGTGCACTGTATAGTTTTATCGAGCCACCGCCGGAGGAAGATCCTTCTCCTACCTGGCGGCCAAGACATGGAACTCCCTCCCCACCCACCTTCGGCTGACCCAGGACCACCTCGCCTTCAGGAGACAACTCAAGACCTGGTTGTTCGAGCAGTAGCGAACCCCGTCCCCCAAGCGCCTTGAGACCCTTCCGGGTGAGTTGTGCGCTATACAAGTGTTATGATTGATTGATTGATTGATTGATTGATTATCAGTAAAACTGTATGTCTGTGCAAATGAAATGGTCATTTCAATTGAAAATGTACTGTCTGTAATGGCCGTGACCATCACACCATGCATACTCCGTTTTACTTCTCCCTACTCTACTCTGACCTATTCGTCTCTACTCCATTGTACTCTAAACCAATCTACTCTAAACCACTGCACTCTAAGCCAATGCACACTAAACCACTTTACTCAAAACCAATGCTCTCTACACCACTGCACATTACACCAATCGAATCTACACCACTGCACCCAATACACTACATTCTGCTCTGCAACATGCTCCTCTATGCCTCTATATTTTAAACCACTATACACCATTGCACTCTACGCCACTGTAGTCTGTGCCACTCTACTCTGCACCACTCTACATTATTCCATTGCACTCTATGCCACTCTACTCCACTACACTCTATGACACTCTAATTTGCAACACTTCACTCTCTACCACTGAACTCTATGCCACTCTACTCTGCCCCACTGTACTACACTCTCTGCCAATGCACTCAACACCACTATACACCACTCTACTCTGCATCACTTTATGCCACTGCACTCTGCAGCACTCCACTTCACACCACTGCACTCTTCTCTGCTCCACTTTACTCTCTGACACTACACTCTATGCTACTCTATACCACTGCACTCTACATTACTGAACTCTATGCCACTGCACTCTATGCCACTTTACTCTGCACCGCTCTATGCCACTGCACTCTACTTTGTGCCAGTGAACTCTACACCACTGCACTCCACACCACTGTACTCTTTGCCTCTGAACTCTAGGCCACTCTACTCTGCACCACTGCATTCTAGGCCACTGCCCTCTACACCAATCTACTCTCTCCACTGCACTTTATACCGCTATACTCTACTCTGCAATGCACTACTCTATGCCTCTACATATTACACCACTCTATTGTACACCATTGTACTCTACATTATTGCACTCTATGCCACTTTACTTATCCGTCAACAACTCTACATGATGCCATTGCACCCTATGCCGCTCTACTCCACACCGTTGCAGTCCATGATGTGGAATTTTAGTTCGTGTACTAAACATCATCTACGCCATCTTGCAGACTCACATATGAACATACACGACAGCCATTTTAGGTACCATGGTCTCCCTGTTCACGATCGCCCGTCAGCACACTTCCCTGAACCTTGCAAGCCTTCCCCGCGCACCCTGGCTGCCCCCGCACTCACATGCACAAGTCATGAACCCTCCCCTCCCATGACTGTCTCAGGGAATCACACCCCGCGCCTGACCAACACCTCCTTTCCATCCATGAATACCCCTCCTTTGATGACCCCTTCCTCTGAGCCCGACTGCCTGTACGAACCGCTGGTCATCCTTTAGCCCGAGGATACAGTTTATTGCCCACTACTGTATGCACTCGCCTTTCCTGAAAGGAGCCACTATTGATCACGACCTCCCCACCCCCTGAGATTCGATCAGGCGCACACATTCCAAAGGAATCGGCAGAACACTCAGCTGCATGATAGCCCCTCCCAATCATATGAGGGGAAAGGGCCTCTACTGTTGTCATGTGTTGGAATGGGCCGGAACTGGGGGGGGGGTGCCAGGGATGTCGTTCGCATACTCCACAATGCCCTTGTTGTAATAAAGAACGTTCACATGTCTTAAACCAGTGTATAAAAGACCAGGTCTCAGAGAGGCTGGGAGAGCACCTCGAGACGATACCTTGTTGTCCGATCTGATGTGTTCTACTCCGTCGGAATAAAACTTGTTTCCTGTCTTCCTGTCTCCAGCGCCTGCCTCTTTATTGAATAACTTCGTATGGTATTAGAGGCGTTTTACGCCGGCCAAATTTAACTTAGGAAACATCTACTGAAATCGCCTGACCATTTTGAATTGATCTTTATCAATTGGCGTCCCAAACGCGGGGCCCATCAGCGACACGTGGATCCAGTGGGAGAGGTCCCGACGACAGAGTGAACGACTGCAACGATCGGAAGAGCTCCTGTCCGATAGACCCTCGTCTGACAGCCGATCATCTGAACTTCACTGATTCCGAGCAGACCTCTCCCGAGTGATCTACGGTCCTGACTGGGAACCACCAGGAGTGCCGCGATAGCAACAGAGAGTAGAGGACGATCGGGCGCTGGAAGCGGAAGACGAGAAACTGTCCATGCGGTCCGGGTAAGGTCGTGACATACGACAAATTGCGAAATTGATTGATTGATTGTTTGAAAATACTAGTATTACTTATTGACTGTTTCTGAGAAATTCTCTATTTGCAAACAAGCACAGAATTGCCATACTCTGTTTAGTCTTTGCAGATAGTGAAGGGTAGGCAACGCAAGCCTTTAACACGTCGTGCCTACTTTTCTCCTCATTGATTGATTGATTGAATCGAGCATTGAATTGTTCGAAGTTGGTTCTCTTAAGGATTTTCTCTGCCTGCAAACGGGGAAGAATAGGAATAGTCTCTCTCCCTTTGCAGATAGTGAAGGGTAGGCAACGCAAGCCTTTAACACGTCGTGCCTATTTCATTCCTCATTGATTGATTGTTTGTCCAAACATTGACTGTTTGGAATTGGTTCTTTCTGGAGGTATTCTCTGTTTGCAAATAGCGCAGAATAGAATATTCTGTCCAGTCTTTGCAAATAGTGAAAAGATAGGTAGTGCAGGCTTTTGCCCCCCATTGTAATCCGTCATGCCTATCTTCTCCCCATTGGTTAATAGTTGGGTCAACCCGGACCGCTTATTAGAGATGAACCATCCAGCTCCACTGGAAGACACCCCTAATAAGGACATGTTTACTAAGCAAGGACTAGTCGCTATAGCTTATAGTAAGTTATGGCATAAATATACAAAAAAGGATCCTAAAAGTCAGTGGCCACTAATAGGTTCTTTTGATGAAAATAAAATAAAAACACTAGAAGCAGCTGTAAAAATAAACAAGGCAACACCCACTATGCTTGATAGTATTGGCATGTGGCGCAAAGAAGCAGAACATCGCAGGAAAAGAGAGGAAGCGAAAATAGTGAAAGAGTTACGAAAAGCCGCCCATCTGGCCGCAAAAGAACTAGATGAAGAAATAAGAAGAAGAGAGGAAGTTAAACAAATGCAAGAATCAGGACTGGCAGGCCAATGCCCTGTCAGGACCACCTCTGCGCTCTACCCGGAGATGCCCTCCAAACAGCGGGCAAATGACGAGTTACTGCTCGGTCCTCCAATTATCTACATGCCTCCTCCTTATGCTCCCAGCCAGCCTCTAGCACAACACTCACCAGTTCAAAGTGCAGGTGTGGGTGACCCTAGCGCTAGTGCCCCGGCTCTTACGGCCTTCGCACCAGCCGCATTGGTAACAACAGCAGATGAACATGAGACTAGCAGGCACCTAACAGCCAGACCAAATAGGTTGAGCAAAGATGAGCGGGATGGAATCGACAAGATAGCAAAAACATTGGTAGAACGGAAGGAGAGCGAAGAATATACGATGAATATGCACAATTCACATGCCGGTAGTCACAGACGGCATTTCATTTTACGGTTCAGCTACCACACCCTGAACGCATATGAGGATAGGTACCAGAATAAGGGTCCTGCAAAACTGACGACTCTATATAGAAGGGTCGATGTTGAAGATGGGACTGAGAGCGATGTGACGGACCTCTTCATGCAAACGCTTGAGGTCTTCCGCCACCTCGCGGAACAGAAACCAGAGGTCAAGATCACAGTCCCTGAGACGATTGAGCCCTCATTAGAAGCAGCCAACACTATGATGCCTATCCGAGAAGCCGCCCCCTATTGGGTTCCCCCAAGAGGTCAGGGAACAAACGATGATATCAACCACGCAGATGCAAAAGGGAGGGTTGTGTACAACTGGGTTTACCAACCATGGGATCGGCAAGATATTTTAACTTTTAGGCAAACCCTGCCCGATTTAAGAAAGAACCCTACAGCATTTTATACCGAACTAGGCACCGCCTTGGGCTCAACCATAATGACTCTAGCGGACATTGATTTGTTTTTCGGGTTGTGTCTACCGGCTGATGTGTGGAAGCAAATCCGGAGAGCCGACCACACGGATCTGTTCGGACACACCTGGACAAAACTCAATGAACTAGATGGGCAGCGAAAGCCCGGAAAGAAACCTGTAAAAGACATACTGGAACTCCCTGACAAAATAGTACAGAAGCTAAAGACATTGATCCCAGAAAAGAAGGTAGACTGGTCGGTAGTCACGGCTTGTCGTCAGAAACCTCAGGAAGATGTCTCAGAATATTTCTCCCGATTTGAAACAGTGTTCTCCGACTACAGTGGTCAAGACATGACCACAGCAACCGGACAACACCTATTCGTGCAAAACTACGTAAAAGGGCTATCGCAAGAGGTCTCCCAAAAGTTACAGACGAGTGAGAGTAGTTGGGGAGCCTCCAAACCTGCAGCTATCCTTCAGATGGCTCAGTATTATGAACACCAAAAGAACGAGAACGAGAGGGCGAATGAGAAAAAGAAAAAGGACTTAAAGGAGCGAGTGATGATTGCCCAATTGCATGAAGTGACTACAGGAAGGGAACGATACAGGGGAAACTACCAGTCGAATGGCCCTAGGAATTCAGCCCCTAGAGACCGCAACTCCACACCTGGCGCTCCACGAACCGACCTCGATGAGAACCAGTGTGCATTTTGCAAAGAATTTGGGCATTGGAAGTCTCAATGCCTGGCCCTTTGGGAAATGATTAAAAATAAAGAGACAAGGGACATGACAAATGGCTCCAAAACTGGAGGGCAGGGACGAGGGCAGACCCGCGACACCACCAATGACCGATCTGGTAGACCAAACACATTTGACCGCCCCCGACAGAATCAGTGCCAACAGTCCGACTGCAACAATGCTCACGACTCTGCATAGGACTGCCAGGGGCAAGGGAGGGATCCGGTCGAGCTCTGTGTTGACCAGCAAGGTCCTTACGTCACTGCTAAGGTCCTGGGTACAAAGTCTCCATTTTTGGTAGACACTGGAGCGACACGTAGTGTATTATCAAAACGACTGATTCCAAGGGCACCCTTGTCTGGCTCACACATTACCTCGATAGGTTTCGATGGAACGCCCTCCACTAATCCCCTGTCTGTACCTATCTCCTTTGACCTAGGAAACAACCCCACTGACACAACATTTCTGCTCTCCTCCAACTCCCCTGACGCCATTATGGGTATTGATTTACTGAAACATTTCCGAGCTACTATTAGGTGTTCCCCGGATGGAGTCCGAGTCATCCTGTACGACAACCCGAGCATGTCCAGACCCTACCCCGCACGACATATGTACGCCATAACAGATGCTGACCTATCCTTGCTCGAATCCATACCCCTCTACCTATGGGCCAGAAACGACTCGGATGTAGGACGAATGATGATCGATCCTGTACACATAACTGTTCGACCAGATGCAATACTCCCGAAACTCCCACAGTACCGGATATCGCCCGAAGGCGAGAAGGCATTGGTAGAGATTATTCAGTCCTTGGTAGATGCAGGAGTGGTAGAGGAAGTGGTTAGTAATGTCTGCAATAGCCCTATCCTACCCATTGTTAAGAAGCAAGGTGAGGGAGATGAGAAAGCGTACCGCTTCATCATCGACCTGCGAGAAGTCAACAAAGTGGTGGTGCCACAGTACCCCGTAGTCTCAGACATCGCCACCATCCTGACTCTCATCCCGTCCACTGCCACCACCTTCACCGTTATTGATCTTAAAAATGCATTTTTCTCTATCCCCATCCATCCAGACAGCCGTTATCTCTTCGGCTTCACTTTAAAAAACCGTTCATACCGATTTTGTAGAGCTCCCCAGGGCTACACTGAAAGTCCCAGCATTTACAGCCAGGCCCTCAAAAGACAGCTGGACGCCGTCCAGCTACCAGATGGAGTGGTGTTGATCCAATATGTTGACGATATCCTTTTGGCGGCCGACACCACTCCACTTGCAATCACAGACACTATCCAACTCTTGCACTTCCTTGCGGAGAATGGCCACAAAGTCTCCAAAAAGAAACTGCAGTTCTGTCAGCCCCAAGTAACATACCTAGGCCACCTCCTGTCCAAAGAAGGGAGGAAACTTACGCCCGACCGAATCCAAACCATCCTAGACACCCCCATTCCAAAAACGCAGAAGCAAGTCCGTTCATTAGTGGGCCTTACTTCTTTCTGCCGACAATGGTTACCAAATTTCAGTCTCATTATAAAACCCCTACTTTCCCTGTTGGCCAAAGATGTTCCGTTCCCACTCCCGTGGACTCCCGAATGCCAAGCATCCTTTAAGGAGTTGCGAGATGCCCTTTGCTCGGCACCCGTTCTAGGAACACCAGATTACTCCAAGCCCTTCTCCCTCTTCACTCACGAAAGGGAGGGATGCGCATTGTCTGTTCTAACTCAGCCCATCGGCGCCAAACAACGCCCTTGTGCTTACTTCTCTGCCACTCTTGATCCAGTCGCCAGAGCTCTACCTGCCTGCCTTCGAGCAGTAGCCGCTGCTGCTGTCTCTATCCGCCAGAGTGAGGGAATTGTGCTTTCGAACTCTCTCACGGTATTAGTGCCGCATGCAGTTGACACCCTTTTGAACCAGACCAAGACTCAACACCTGACTAGTGAACGACTGACAGGGTACGAATTGACGCTACTTGCACCCCACATCACCCTGAAGAGATGCACGACATTGAATCCTGCTACACTGTTACCCTTGCCCGAAAATGACCCCGATGTGCCCCCTATACACGACTGTGTGACCCTCACGGACGAACAGACTAGGAGTAGAATTGACCTCCAAGACATTGCTTTTACAGATCCTGATGGAGAACTATGGGTAGATGGCTCTTGTATCAAACTCCCAGACGGCACCACTTCTGCTGCCTATGCGGTGACGACAGCTCGAACAGTAGTTGAAACAGCTCGCATCACCCAACGATCCGCACAGGCAGCAGAACTAATTGCCCTCACACGAGCATGTATCATAGCAGCAGGAACCACGGCAAACATTTACACGGACAGCCAGTACGCCTTCGGGGTGGTTCATCATTTTGGGCTCCTGTGGAGGGAAAGGGGATTCCTGACGTCCCACGGTACGCCCATCCTTCACGGAGATTTAGTCTCCGCCCTGATTGAAGCAGTTCTTCTCCCCAAACGATTAGCAGTGATCAAATGCCAGGCACACAAGAAGGCGACAGATTTAGTTGGACAGGGAAACACACTAGCCGACATCACTGCCCGAACCACAGCTGAGAATAGGACAACGACACGCATGTATGTGACCAGGTCACAAGCAGAAAAATGGACCGACGCTAGGGAAACGATCAGGGACATCCAATCAGCCAGCACACCACACAAATTGACTGAGTGGGCGCGGGTGGGTCTAAGGGACGATGAAGGCTGCTGGCGGACAAAAGACACGAACAAATGGTTGCTGCCTGATGCATACTTGATCCCCATACTGACAATGGCACACTCCCCTGCACACATAGGTTCTGCCCCCTTGATTGAACTCATTTCCAAAGTCTGGCACAACAACAAGATCCCCGACTCAGCCAAACGCCTAGTCCAGCAGTGCCTTATCTGCTTACAACACAACCCCGGGAAAGGAACTGTGGTACCCCGGGGAGGGTTTGGGATCCCCGACCACCCCTTTGAGGTCCTCCAGATGGATTACATCCAATTAGAGAGGTGCCAAGGCTTGAAGTACGTATTGGTCATTGTATGTGCCTTCAGCAAATGGGTGGAAGCCTATCCGACCCGTGATAACACTGCCATGACTACTGCCAAAGTACTACTGAAAGAGTTTTTCCCTCGCTACGGCCTTTGTCGAATTTTATGGAGCGACAATGGCCCCCACTTCATAGCTGAAGTTATCCAATTAATCCTGAAGGGGTTGGGGGTAAAACAAAGGTTCCATGCAGTCTTCCACCCCCAATCCGCTGGCCTGGTTGAACGACACAACGCTACACTGAAACTGAAACTGTCAAAAATAGTGGCCACCACAGGACTTAAGTGGCCAGATGCCCTTCCACTGGCATTACTATCGATGCGCTCCACTCCCACTAAGCACCACTTGACCCCCTACGAAGTTGTGTTTGGGCGGCCTATGAACCTCTGGACTGCCCCCAAACCGACCTCCATTCACGACGTCCCCGACGTCCTGCTGTCAGATTATTTATACAAGCTAACTAAAACATTGTCTGTCATTCATCAACAGGTGCAGCAGGCCATCCCCGATGCTTCCAGGGGTCCCGGTCACGATATCCAACCGGGGGACTACATCCTAATCCGGAACTTTCAACGAGCGAAGAGTCTGGAACCCCGGTGGACGGGCCCCTGGCAAGTACTGATCACCACTCGGACGGCTCTTCGAGTGGAGGGGAAGAAGCACTGGCTGCACGCCCACCACTGCAAAAAGGTTTCCTCGACCCTGGCCACGACAGACAACGTCAGCACCCAAGAGGAGCTCCTGAACAAAGACCGACCATCACTGAACTGCTATCCTGATACCGAGGCACTTGAACTTGCAAAACACTCTGATCCCACTGTGCCATCTCGAGAAGGGTATTTCCTGCGTCGAAAGGAGGGAGCTTCGGCTAAGTAGGCCACTGACTAAGTTAAAAATCTCAGAACGGTGACCCAAAAGCAACCAAGGGTTACCCGGAGAGAAGCTAAACAAAGTCTGTGGTTCTGCCCACTACCGAGCACCTTGAAGATGAAGATGATGGAAGCGCCAGATAAGAAGATGATGGAAGCGCCAGATAAGAAGACGTCGGAAGCAACAGGAAATACCCACTACAGGAATCCAAAGACTGACAATTTGCACAAATCAAAGACAATCGCTTTCTTCATTGTCTTCCTCTTCTGCCTCCTCCTCATGACTTCCTTCTGGATCTTGGAGGAAAGCACACCCGCTCACCAGATGTTGCCAACCACTGTCCAGCCAACCACCATGAAAGAGCACCACCTGATCACCCTTTCACCTCAGCTCCGAGAAAGGCGTAGGGAGTTCTGGAACCATTCCTTCGTACAACTGTTGCACCAGCACAACCTTGCTGCAAATGCCACGAACTGCTGGATCTGTGGGTTGCTCCCACATGCTACCGGACACTCCATCCCCTTCATCCCTTCTCCTTTCTCAGTTCACGGCTCCTGCCTCGCCTGGTTGATCCTGATGCAGGAAAGCCACAAGGACAACGCCACTTCTGGTCAGACAGTGTCACACTTCTACTATGGGTTCTGGCTGAACAAAACAGGAAAGCCCTTTTGTTCTGCAATTTCAGGTTCAACCTTCCTTGCGAACATCCCTGCCAAAGAAAGGGTCGAAATGCAAGTGCTCCACGATCCAGCCAGACCCACCTTCTCCCACCTGCGGAAACAAACGGCTGCCACCCTGACCGTGGCCCTGTCTGTCATCAATGTCACAGGACTCGTATGCCTCGAAGGACAAGGAACGCAGCTGGTGGGTCACAGTTCTTGTCGCATCACCAAAACATTGGTCTCAGCTGACCCCCCCTCCTTTGTTGCTTCCCCGAATATGTACTTTGTTTGTGGCACCAAAGCTTACACTTGGCTCCCAAGAGGCTGGAGGGGTACGTGCTACATCGCCTTCATTCTTCCTCCCGCGTATGTGGCTTCAGCCTACCACCACCGGCAAAAGCGCGCCGGAGATGTTGAACAAGCCGACTCCACCGGAGCACAGTTCCTGGATGCAGCAAAGGGACTTGTTCCTCTGTGGGGACCAATGGCAAATAGCCGCGCTATCCGACACCTGACTCAGGCAGTAGAAACAACAATTAACATCACCGCTGGCATCCTCGCTAACAACACGGCTGAGCTTCAGGCAGTCCGCCTGGTGGCTCTTCAAAACCGTCTTGTTCTAGATGTGGTTCTGGCCGACCGTGGAGGTGCATGCCACATCATCGGCTCCAGCTGTTGCACCTACGTGCCAGATAACTCACCTTCAGTCTACAAAGCAATCGAACACCTCCACAGACTGTCCTCGGAAGTTCACCAGGAGCAGGAAGGATGGTCGCTTGGAGGCTGGTTCTGGGACACTTTGAAGAACTGGGGATGGAGATTGTTTACGTTTATATTGATACCAATCATGATACTGTGTGGGTGTTGCTTAGGTATTCAATGTTTACCACCTTTATGTGCACTTATTTCCAACTGTATGTGCCCAAAGACTTTGAACTTTAAACCTGAGCACATGAGTCCCCTATACGAAATAGAGGTGCGTGGTCTCATGGGGATCGATCCGAACTGACAAGCTGGCGAGACATGTTAACGGGAGGACTGTGGAATTTTAGTTCGTGTACTAAACATCATCTACGCCATCTTGCAGACTCACATATGAACATACACGACAGCCATTTTAGGTACCATGGTCTCCCTGTTCACGATCGCCCGTCAGCACACTTCCCTGAACCTTGCGAGCCTTCCCCGCGCACCCTGGCTGCCCCCGCACTCACATGCACAAGTCATGAACCCTCCCCTCCCATGACTCTGTCTCAGGGAATCACACCCCGCGCCTGACCAACACCTCCTTTCCGTCCATGAATACCCCTCCTTTGATGACCCCTTCCTCTGAGCCCGACTGCCTGTACGAACCGCTGGTCATCCTTTAGCCCGAGGATACAGTTTATTGCCCACTACTGTATGCACTCGCCTTTCCTGAAAGGAGCCACTATTGATCACGACCTCCCCACCCCCTGAGATTCGATCAGGCGCACACATTCCAAAGGAATCGGCAGAACACTCAGCTGCATGATAGCCCCTCCCAATCATATGAGGGGAAAGGGCCTCTACTGTTGTCATGTGTTGGAATGGGCCAGAACTGGGGGGGGGGGGTGCCAGGGATGTCGTTCGCATACTCCACAATGCCCTTGTTGTAATAAAGAACGTTCACATGTCTTAAACCAGTGTATAAAAGACCAGGTCTCAGAGAGGCTGGGAGAGCACCTCGAGACGATACCTTGTTGTCCGATCTGATGTGTTCTACTCCGTCGGAATAAAACTTGTTTCCTGTCTTCCTGTCTCCAGCGCCTGCCTCTTTATTGAATAACTTCGTATGGTATTAGAGGTGTTTTACGCCGGGCAAATTTAACTTAGGAAACATCTACTGAAATCGCCTGACCATTTTGAATTGATCTTTATCAATGATACTCTAATCGTGAACAATTCACTCTTAGTCACCAAAATCTACGCCATTCTACTTTGCATCACTACACTCCATGCCACCACACTCTATGTCACTGCCCTCTACTCTGCACCACTCTACTCCATGTTACTCTACTGCACTCTATGCCAATTCACGTTATGCCACTCTACTCTGCATTACTTTACGCAACTGCACTGTGCAGCACTCCACTTTATACCATTGCACCCTCCACTGCACCACTCTACTCTACTCCACTACACTGCACACTGCTCTATACCACTGCACTCTATGTCACTGCACTTTATGACATTGCACTCTATGGCACTGAGGTCTATACCACTCTACTCTGCACCACTCTACACCACTGCACTCTACGGTATTTGCCATTCATTCCTATGGGCCTGGAGGCCCATAGGAATGAATGTCAATTACCGAATCGGTAAATACCAATTCGGTAAAATTGGGAAAAAGTCAAGGGTGGCAGGGTGTCACTTTGACACCCTGCTGCACCCCTGATTAGTGCTTGTGTGCACATGTGGCACACATACATGCCCTAAGGGCATGTATGTCCGTCACATGGCACAGGTTTAAATGCACATATTTGCATTTACATAGGAATTTGTTATTTACCACCAACTAATAGTTGGTGGTAAATAACGAATCCTTAAAGCCCAGAAGCACTGTTTACAGTGCTTCCTACATCTCATTTACTGATTCGGTAAATACCAAATCGGTAAATGATGATTCGGTAAATACCGATTTGTTATTTACCGAATCGGTAAAAAAGCCTCCTACATAGGAAAATTCTATTACCGGTCGGTAACGGCCAACTTCCGCAATTACCGACCGGTAATAACCTACCTACATCTGGCACATAGTCCTGCAATCTATCAGGCTGCTTAATAGTACGCTGGCTGTGAGAGGATATACACTTCTCACCAGGCAAGGAGTGCAAATGGGATGCCTGGCCCCTAGACCCAATTGTCACCATGTTGTCATCACCAACACTGAATTTGGATCTTGAGTGATCGCTACCACAATCAGTCATAGATGGAGATGGATTTAAATAAGCTGCTCCAGATGGACTATGGTCCAGAACAGCCAGGTTCAACCCAATATCATGACCAAACTCATAAGCCAGATTGGAATCTTTCTCATTCTCTCTGCTAGCATACATGTGATTGAAAATGTCCGCTTGACTTTCTGTAAGTTTAACCACATGATCCTTGTTCCAGCAACCCCTCCCTTCTATCAAAACAGAGGGATTACTAACCCTAAATACTCGTACAGGTAATAAGAACTTGAATTGTCCTTTACAAACCCTGTATGGTTTTTTAATCAGAGCGCAATCATTTAGTGCTAAATGCTCAATTTTGACTACTGACTTGCTTTCATAGAGTTTTTTCTGTAACAATTGTTTGGCAATTACTCTATTTCTAATCTGTTGCTGATCTTCACCCATATTTCTTTTCTTGGATAGAGCACAGCCTATTGCCAGATCGGTAAACCACTTGGGCATTAGTTTTGACCTGGCTTCTCTTCCCCTGATTGCTTTAAAAGGTGTTACACCTGTGGTAGAATATGATGAAGTGAGATATGCCCAAACCTTTTCTTGCAATAAATCAGCCACATTAACATTGGCTGCAAAGGCAGTTTGAATTCTTGCCTTTAAAAAAAGATTTGCCCTTTCAACTAGTCCATTGGACGATGGACTGTATAAAGCAACTTGACATGGCTTGATTTCAAACCTTTCCATAAAACTAGTAATCTGCAGTGAAACAAAAGATAAACCTTTATCTGTAACAATACAGCAAGGTGACCCTTCAATCCTAAAGATAGTCTCAAGAAATGAAATGACAGTTGTGGAATAGGCAACGTCCACGAAAAATAGTCAATTGCTACCAGCAAATACCTTTTATCAGAGGGAAGCATATGGAATGGCCCAGCGAAAGCCAAGGTAATCTTCTCCATAGCACTTCCAGAAATGGAACAAGAAATAGAGGTTTCTTGTTCAACTTCCAATTTTTATCCGAAACTACACATTGAGGACAATTTCCAACAAAGATGTCCATCTGTCTATCCATACCTCTCCACCAATAAATTTCCTTAAGTTTCTTACATGTGGCTGAAATTTTCATATGTCCCTCATGAGCCATGGCAATAATCCTTTCTCTCAATAGAACAGGGGGAACAAGCAGACCAATCCTTACATATACCCCGATCTCAAATGACAATTAAGTCCTCACTGATCTAGCCAAAGCTTCTCAAATCCTCAATAAGACCTTTCCCTGCAGGCCACTTGTTTCTAATAGAGTGTTCCACCTTTCTCAAAATGTCATTCTCTTTCATAGCTGCTGACCACTCCTCTTGAGTAACACTCCCATTGCACGCTGACACAGCATCAATCAGACCAACTACTCAATCATTGTTAGAATCATTCCCCCTCACTTTGACAACAATCTTACCAGGCAAGCAGAGGCCTTCCCCAAACCATTCCCAGCTAATAAGAAGACTAGAGGTTTGTGGTCCGTAAATATTTCACATCGTTTTGAATTTTTGCACTGCCCAAACAATTACAAGCGCTTCCCTTTCAATGGTGCTGTAATTGCTTTCAGCACTTAATAAAGCTTAGGAGGCAAACACAATAGTGTTCTCTTGGCCTTCAACCCACTGCCCAAAAATGGCCCCATGTCCTTTAGACTAGCATCCACTGTAATGAAACGTTTTCCATTAACTACACATGAGCACAATGCTGGAGCATTAACCACTAACAATTACACCTTCTCAAACACCTCATGTATTGTGTCATTCCAGATACATTTCTCTCCTTTCTTAAGTAGACATCTCAAAAGTTGAACAATGAGAGCATATCCTGGTACAAATCTGGCATAATATTTACATATGCCAAGAGAATACCGTAGAGCATCCTTGTCTGAAAGGGTGGAGCATGCTGTATACCTTCCACATTGCAGAATTTTGGCTTGATTCCTTTCTCTGAAATAAGATGTGCCAAGTATTCTACCTCTCTTACTCGGAGTTTACATTTACTAGGTTTCACAGTCATCCCTCTTTTTTGCAACAGCTCTAAAAAGTTGTGTAAGACATGAATGTGTTCATCACTGGTATCTGTAAAGATTACAATATCATCTTTGAACGTTTGCACTTGTGGCATATCCCCAAACAATCCATCCATTAATTTTTGGAAAATGCTCGCCGCAGATGCGAGCCCAAATCTCAATCTCAATTTCTTGAATGCACCAAAAGGAGTCACAAATGTGGTGACCAATTGGGATTCTTCTGAGAGTTGGATCTGGTGATATGCAGAATGCATGTCAATCTTGGAAAAATACTTTAATCTACCAATGTTAGCGAAAATTTCCTGGATGTGCGGGAGGGGATGTCAATCAACTAAAAAATTTGATTGAGAGATCTAAAATCCACACATATTCTGAGATCTCCAGTCATTTTCTTGGTCAAAACGACTGGAGAAATCTATTCTGAGGCATCAATGGGTGCAATGACACCCTCAGATTGCAATTTAGACAACAATAGTTTGAGATCCTCTCTTATACTGAGTGGAGCGGGTCTAAATTTATGCACGACCGGCACAGCATTCTTCTTGAGTTTTATGCCATGGTCAAAACCCTTTACACTCCCAACAACATCCTTGAAAACTTCTGGGTAAGACCCTATCAAGCCATCAACCACATCTTGCTCTTTCTTCAAACATAAAATATTAGTCGAAGGTGCCCCCAAAACAACTGGAGTGTCCTGTCCTGGGCATAAAAGAATACCCAACAGTGAGAGATCCTTCCAAACCACACTATCTCTCCCATTAACTGCAACGTACACTTTCGTTCTGATTGATATGCCCAGACACTCCACATCACTCCAAAAGAATCCCAACAGATCTATGTCTTGTTCTCCAAATGCCTTGGGATTGATATCAGTGGCTGAAAGAGGTAATTCCTTAGCCCAAAATCTATAGAAAGTGCGATCCGCTAGTATTGTAACAGGCGCTTCTGAGTCAGCTATTACAATGATAGATTTTCCATCAATAATGGCATCCACAAGTGGCCCGTTGATTTTCTTCTGTGGATAGGCACCATAATCTGGAATATCTGCACTAAGTAATACATTAGCAGACTTTCCACTGCATTCTTGCTCCTCGCATTCAGGTCTCTCCAAGCTTGCATTGGAAATCTTGACTTTACTGAGACATGTGCTCCCACTGGTTGTCCCACTGCACACCCCTTTAAAGTGGCCATTTTACAGCTGTGGTTGCACTTCTTACCGATAGCAGGGCAAATTGAATTGTTCCCTATAGGATTCCTTGAACCACAGCGGAAACAGTCCAATTGCGCTCATAGAGGCTGGTTCCTCTGATAACTCTTATCACCAGCCTGTTTGGTACTGACTGCACAAACAATACCGTCCTCTATTACAGCATTTACAGAGACTTGTGCGGCATGATTCAACAGTACTTTTGAAGTAACAATCGACCTCTCAATACTCTTAGCAATTTCTATAGTTTCAACCAATGTGGGATTGCTACAAGTTAACAAATGCTCATGTATCTTATTTGAAAAGCAATAAAAAATGAATTGGTCCGGGATGTAAGTATCTACATTTGCACCAAACTCACATTTTTCTGCTAAAACCCTCATTGTAGCAATATAGGCTTCCACTGACCCGCCACAGGACTGTTTGCACATTGCAAAATTAAACTTTTCCAAAAGAACACCTGAAGTATCGGATTATTATTTTTTTCATACGTTCCTTGGCTTCCAAGTAGACGTTCCATGGCGTGTCCTCCGATAACAGGGCATAAAAGCAAGGAAGATTATCAAAACTCTATCCACAAGTGGTTAATCAACAACACCATCTTCCTAGAAGGGGAAAAACCATCAGCATCAATAGCAGTCAAGTTGTTTTCAAAATTTAGAACACGAGATCAATAGGTGGGGAGGGGAGGAATCCGTGATCCATTCAATTCCCTTGGGTCAATATCATCTAATCATATGAGAAGGATCACTTGTCCTGCATAACATCGGGTATGCGGGATTCGTTCTTTCTAGTCCCAATAAAAACCCTCATGCACATGTTTTTGGTGGTAATGTCAAGCGGTATATCTTGATTCTCCGCTAGCCCTCGCATGTGTCTGCATAATCATAGGGTTTAGTTTTTATGCAGCCTCCACCAGGAGGTAATACCCTTTGTTAGGATCAGTAGTGATCAGAAATAGTGATTGTGATGGGGTGTAGTGAAGGTGATTAAAAGTCTCTCTTTACCAGAAATGTGTTTTAACAGTTCTGGTAATTGGAGGCAGTAAAAACAATATAGGTGATTGAGAGTGGTTATGACTCTCTCACTCTTCAGTTGTGATTTAGGTCGACATGTTTCAGCCCTTCTGCGCCAATCGGTCGGGTGGGCTTTCTTCAGGACCAGGGGGTGTAGTGTATAGAGACCGTTATTGTCTCTATGGGTGAAAGGTACATAAAGGCATTTCCTAATGTGCCCACGATGAATGGAACGAAACTGTGTCCTGTTCCTAAAGGTCACTTTGTGCCTGTGAAAATAAATTGACAAACTAGACAAAGGGATAGGGTAAGGGGGTTTACACAAGACTAGTCGACTGGTTTTCAAATACCAGGAACATATAAAACGCACATTGGCGTAGCAACTGAAAAATAGAAATACTTCTACTGACCTCCCTAACTCATGGTCAGGGTCGACTTTCTCATTTATGGCAATTCTTGTTTACACTGAAATGGCAAGTTGTCTCTACTCACAGAAGAGGTATTGTCACTAGTTCTAAGGTGACTGCTTCATCAAATGACAATACTCAAACGAGCTTCTATTGCTCCTTTCTGCACCGATTATTTTCCAAGATTGTCACATTCTTCATATCAATCTAATCATACATCAAACGGCAAATCCTGATTCCCCTTTTACTCAGTCTTTATCCGTGGCTCACCTATTAGCTCATACTTTGCCTCAATGCGACTTATGCTTCAATAACGGGCTTCGTCAGTGTCACTATGTTTCTCATATTGACAACGCAACCTAGCAATTTAAATAGGAGTTACACAATACTGAAAAGCCTGTGTCACTGTTTTAAGTAAACATGCGTGTTTGTCCATAATGACAAGCAAAAAACACTGCAGCATTTGGTCGCGTTTCAACATACCGTAATTATCGGTAATCTGAACCTCATCAGGATCCATGTGGGTCAGGGAGGCCTGTTGTAACAACGATAACTAGTTCAGTAAATGAAAAAATGTTAGCGTGTACTTTACGGTTTTGTTGGGATTCCACCTGCTGCTACCTTCGGTCACTCCGTCTTCGGACTTGTACTGACTCTGCCACTATGGTCCCGGAATCACTTGTGGTGCCGGGTTAGTGAGTTTAACCCAAAGAAATGCATTGAGAGTGTAGACAGACTGGTGAGATTGATAAAAGTCTGTCTCTAGTAGATGTATATCTTAATGCACATATTTCCCTTAAATGTTAATAGTAATTATAAAATAATGTTGTGAATCTTAGTATTAGGACAGATTAATTTCGGGAAACGGTGAGGATCTTTTTTTGCCGGAATGTGTTAAGTTGCCATATTTGCTCGAGTCCATGTCAGTGAACGGTTATGGCCAGGCATTATGTATTTCAATGCAATATATTCAGATGTATTACTATTGTTTTTGACAGATTTTTACCGCTTTTGCTTACGAGGCGGGGATCACTCTATGAATGTAGCGTGATGCTGTTGTTGTCTTTTCTTACTTGTGCCATGGTGGAGAACAGATTTTTGTGGGGATATTAAAATCAGATTTTTTTATACCATGCCTAGAATTCCGGGATACTGGTGTGTTGAGTGGTACTCAGAGCGACAATTTCTTTTTTTGCTCTAATTTCAACAAGAGCAACTGTATTTGTTCTTTTTTAATGATTGTTGGCAAGCTATGGTCGTTGTTAATAGGAGATCCATTGTACATGTTTCATTTGTAGATACTTCCCCAAGGGATATTATCATTGAGTCCATCTGTATCTGTTTTCAGTCTGTGCACCCACCTTTGCTCCTTCTCGAAGTGAATCTTTTCTGCATTGTGGTCTTTATTGCTCAGTGTCTCCAAAATTACCCAGTTAAGGTCATTAACTGTGTAGCTTGCTTCAAGGTAAAGGTTTGACATCTTGGTCGTTACTTTTTTGCACTTAACATTACTGCGGTGTTCACACGGGCGCTGCTTGACTTTTCTGCACGTCATACCTATGTAGCGTTTTTCACAAGGGCATGTGATCATATAAATCACATGACTCGTGTTGCAGTTCGTGTGGTTTAAAAGTTTCCATCTGAAGTTTGGCAATAGTTGTATTTCTTTTGTGACTTTGGTAAGGGGACACACGGAGCATGACCCACATGGGTAGTGTCCAACCACTGGGCGGGCATCCCACGGTGAATTGGTCACGGCAAGAAGTTTTTTCGGTGGTGGTCTTGTATGGACCAATATATCCTTCAGATTGCATGTTCTTTTGTTCGCAAACCTGGGTTTTGGCCATTCAATGTTGGCTGAGGTGAGGATTCTCCAGTTTTTATTTACAATCTTTTTCAGTTTGCTGCTTGCTTGACCATAGGTGGTTACACAGGTTAGGATATCAGGTTCTTGTTCTCTTGATGTGGGTTCTAAGAGTCCCTCTCGGTTTTGATTCTGTGCTCTCTTTTTGCATTTCTCAATGACTTTTTTAGGGTAGTTTCTTTCCTCAAGTTTTCCACTTAGGTCGTTCGTTTGTTGTTTATATTCTATAGTCTTGCTGCAATTCCTTCGCAGCCTGAGGAATTGGCTAAAAGGGAGATTTTCCCTTAGCGGTCTGGGGTGAAAACTATTGTATGATAATAGGCTGTTTTTTGAGGTTGGCTTGTAATAGGTCTTTCTTTGTAGGGTTTGACCACCATCAGCATATACAGTGATATCCAGAAAATCTAGTTGTTGTTTGTTCGCTGTATAAGTAAACTTTAGCCATTGATCCCGTGTGTTGATCCATGTGTGGAAATTAGCAAGGCTCTCCATGTCTCCTTCCCAGATTAAGATGACGTCGTCAATATATCGACGCCAAAACAAAATCTGTTCTTGGTAGGGATTATTGGGGTTGTTTACATGTTCCACTTCAAAATTGCTCACGTAGAGTCCCGCTACGCTTGGAGCGAAGGTACTCCCCATGGATGTACCATGGCATTGCTGGTAAATAGTATCATTGTACTTGAAATAGTTCTCAGTGAGGGCCATCTTACAACACTCTAGGACAAAGTGCCTGGGTGTTTTGTAGTCCCAATCATGATTTAAGAGGATTGTCTCCAAAGTCTCAAGTGTCTTTTGCTGGGGCAGACTTGTGTAGAGACTCTCCACATCGAGTCCTAGAAGAATCATGTTTTCTTCTGAGTAGTGAAAGTCTTTTAGGAGGTTGAGAAGATCCCTGTGGTAAAGACCACAATGCAGAAAAGATTCTCTTCGTGAAGGAGCAAAGGTGGGTGCACAGACTGAAAACAGATACAGATGGACTCAATGATAATATCCCTTGGGGAAGTATCCACAAATGAAACATGTACAATGAATCTCCTATTAACAACGACCATAGCTTGCCAACAATCATTAAAAAAGAACAAATACAGTTGCTCTTGTTGAAATTAGAGCACAAAAAGAAATTGACGCTCTGAGTACCACTCAACACACCAGTATCCCGGAATTCTAGTCATGGTATATAAAAATCTGATTTTAATATCCCCACAAAAATCTGTTCTCCACCATGGCACAAGTAAGAAAAGACAACAACAGCATCACGCTACATTCATAGAGTGATCCCCGCCTCGTAAGCAAAAGTGGTAAAAATCTGTCAGAAACAATAGTAATCCATCTGAATATATTGCATTGAAATACATAATGCCTGGCCATAACCATTCACTGACATGGACTCGAGCAAATATGGCAACTTAACACATCCCGGCAAAAAAAGATCCTCACCATTTCCTAAAATGAATCTGTCCTAATACTAAGATTCACAACATTATTTTATAATTACTATTAACATTTAATGGAAGTAAAGTCCAATTGGTCGCACACTGCTTGTCCTATCAGCGTGTTGCCCCAAAGCATTGTGGTCCATGAAGTAAGCATCAGCGGGTGCGCCTCTGCCAGAGTCTTGAGCAAAAATCACTGTCGCGTTGGCCATCCCTGGACACGTGTTTCGAGGTTGTCACCTCTCGTCAGCAGGGAATAGGCATATATGTAGGGGTGCTGCGTAGGCTGCCAAAAAATATTCTCAGGTCCGGTACCACCCATGGCACGCAGGTGCGTAACCCGGGCTCGTCAGCCCCACCAGCTCAAGAGAGCTTGAATATAAAAGAAAGTCCAATTGGTCGCACACTGCTTGTCCTATCAGCGTGTTGCCCCAAAGCATTGTGGTCCATCAAGTAAGCATCAGCGGGTGCCCCTCTGCCAGAGTCTTGAGCAAAAATCACTGTCGCGTTGGCCATCCCTGGACACGTGTTTCGAGGTTGTTACGTCTCGTCAGCAGGGAATAGGCATATATGTAGGGGTGCTGCGTAGGCTGCCAAAAAATATTCTCAGGTCCGGTACCACCATGGACTCGAGCAAATATGGCAACTTAACACATCCCGGCAAAAAAAGATCCTCACCGTTTCCCGAAATGAATCTGTCCTAATACTAAGATTCACACATTATTTTATAATTACTATTAACATTTAATGGAAATATGTGCATTAAGATATACATCTACTAGAGAACAGACTTTTATCAATCCCACCAGTCTGTCTACACTCTCAATGCATTTTTTTGGGTTAAACTCACTAACCCATCACCACAATTGATTCCGGGACCATAGTGGCAGAGTCAGTACAAGTCCGAAGACGGAGTGACCGAAGGTAGCAGCGGATGGAATCCCAACAAAACCGTAAAGTACACGCTAACATTTTTTCATTTACTGAACTAGTTATCGTTGTTACAACAGGCCTCCCTGACCCACATGGATCCTGATGAGGTTCAGATTACCGATAATTAAGGTATGTTGAAACGCGACCAAATGCGGCAGTGTTTTTTACTTGTCATTATGGACAAACACGCATGTTTACTTAAAACAGTGACACAGGCTTTTCAGTATTGTGTAACTCCTATTTAAATTACTAGGTTGCGTTGTCAATATGAGAAACATAGTGACACTGACGAAGCCCGTTATTGAAGCATAAGTCGCATTGAGGCAAAGTATGAGCTAATAGGTGAGCCACGGATACAGACTGAGTAAAAGGGGAATCAGGATTTGCCGTTTGATGTATGATTAGATTGATATGAAGAATGTGACAATCTTGGAAAATATTCGGTGCAGAAAGGAGCAATAGAAGCTCGTTTGAGACCCGCTCTCACCGCTCTCTTTAGTCTTTCCAGCGCCAAGACGCCTCGGCATTCGAGCGCTCTATAAGTACTTCTTCAGTCAGTCAGTCAGTCAGTTTGAGTATTGTCATTTGATGAAGCAGTCACCTTAGAACTAGTGACAATACCTCTTCTGTGAGTAGAGACAACTTGCCATTTCAGTGTAAACAAGAATTGCCATAAATGAGAAAGTCGACCCTGACCATGGTTTAGGGAGGTCAGTATAAGTATTGCTATTTTTCAGTTGCTACGCCAAAGTGCGTTTTATATGTTCCAGGTATTTGAAAACCAGTCGACTAGTCTTGTGTAAACCCCTTTACCCTATCCCTTTGTCTAGTTTGTCAATTTATTTTCACAGGCACAAAGTGACCTTTAGGAACAGGACACAATTTCGTTCCATTCATCGTGGGCACATTAGGAAATGCCTTTATGTACCTTCCACCCATAGAGACAATAACAGTCTCTATACACTACACCCCCTGGTCCTGAAGAAAGCCCACACGACCGACTGGCGCAGAAGGGCTGAAACATGTCGACCTAAATCACAACTGAAGAGTGAGAGAGTCATAACCACTCTCAATCACCTATATTGTTTTTACTGCCTCCAATAACCAGAACTATTAAAACACATTTCTGGTAATAAGAGACTTTTAATCACCTTCACTACACCCCATCACAATCACTATTTCTGATCACTACTGATCCTAACAAAGGGTATTACCTCCTGGTGGAGGCTGCATAAAAACTAAACCCTATGATTATGCAGACACGTGCGAGGGCTAGCGGAGAATCAAGATATACCGCTTGACATTACCACCAAAAACACGTGCATGAGGGTTTTTATTGGGACTAGAAAGAACGAATCCCGCATACCCGATGTTATGCAGGACAAGTGATCCTTCTCATATGATTAGATTCAAAATTTAGAAGCCACTCCGTCCATTTAATATCAGGTTTATCTGCTTTCTGTAAAAAGGGTGGAGATTGAATGACTCCCTGACTGCTGGCCATGCTTTAAAAGGAAACTGAAGAGCAAAGACAAATTCCATAAACAGTAAAGACACTTTCTCAGAAGAATGTCAAATACTCTTTCCCAGAAAAATGTCAACACTATTCCATAAGCTCACTTGGAGGAAAATAGTTCACCAAGAAAAGGGAAAGCATCCCTTTTCTCCTCGTTGAAATGAACCAAAGTGTCGAAGTAAGAAATGTTACCTCCAAGATCATGTAATAGGTAGAGGTTACCGGTGTGTGAATCACCGATCCGGGTGTCACACTGAACAACTGGTGTGCGAATCACCGACAACTAAATCCATGTAGAAATTTGCAACATCTTCTCAACGATAAAGACTGATGAAAGCTGTTGATTATGACGTTCCGTAAACGAAAGTAAACCTTTACCAAACTGGCTGCCGTGCCCGTGATGTAAGCGCGTAGACCAGAATCCAATGCAGCACAAGAGGAGAGGATCCTGTTGTGCAGGCGCGCTCCCACAGCCTGTGGAATGTAGAGCTGGAATGAGACAACAATACCACCAGCAGCGAGGGCACTGACGAAAGTCACACATGCGCTGCCACAGCCACTGCCAATGCAGAGAAAGATTGCATGCTGCACTGGAAGGCTTCTTCGCTAGCAAGGTATGCGCACAGATAGAGCGCAAGGTAGTCAATTTGAAAGGCAACAGGTGCAGGCAGAGTAGCAGCCAGTCACAGGAAAGTGACACGAAATTTCATAAAATACACAAGACATGTAGGTGACCCATCGCAGAGGGATGACGCAAACGAAAATTTCCCTTAAATCAGCCGACGGGTTACCCCCTTCGGTAAACAGGCGTCCCACAGAGTAAAAGCTTCACCCCACTTCTGGCACCAAATGTAATATTAGCAAGGTGGTAAAGATTGAGGCTGAAGCTGGAACTTGGTAGAATGCTGGTATATTGAAGCAAGTGCAGATACAGGAACCCACGGCAAGGGAGAGGCTGAACAGACCAAGTAATGAATCCAACTGCCCCTCACCAGGTAACAAGGAAGAACGTTCCATAGCACCTATATTCTCCATGACACTTTAAGATTCCTCAACAATCTTAAGCTAGACTTACCCATATACCACAATAGGCAAGACCTACTGTCTTGATAGTCCTGGACACTTCTTACAAAAAACAAGAGGTCGGTGACAAGAAGACGGAAAGGACCCCTAGCAAAGAAGAAAGACAAGTGAGCTCAGCGTCAGAGGTGATAGAAATATCCTCTTACTTGGGGAAGGAAGAGTGGGAAGAACTCATAGCTGCATATCCTCAAGATCAGAATAGCGGCAGGACGGCCTCATACACACGGTCCATGAGAACTGAAGGCATGCAGGAAAATCAACTGGAATCAGGCACGTCAGAAGGAGCAGTAAACTTTAAGGGGCCACCTGGAAGCCAAGAAAAAATTCCAAAACACCATGGGCAGGAAAGCGCCTGGCCCAGTCTCCTAAACACAGTACAACTCTTGGTAGACGCATTACACTACCAATCGGAGAAAATGGACGCCCAACTAACGCTATTAGACACTTTAGCCATGTTTGTGGTCGCCATAGATGGGAAGCTGGGCGCATTAAACACGCTTCTCCAGAGCAAACTGGGACACCTACAAGACATAAAGAGAGGCACCAGTAGTGGGTGTAGATGCGGCCCATTTATTGACAAGCTATCCATCCTCCCAAAACACTACTGACAGACCTGTGCACACAATTCAAAAGACCTGCCCAGCAAAACACTACGCTGGACAACGAGATACAGGGTCACCCACCAACAAAAGACTCCAAAATTTCTCTTCACACACAAACAGAATTGGTCGAAAAAGGAAAAACTGGTGAAGACACTGAATCCGTAAGAAAGATTGAACTGATGAGCACAGGCACACAAGCACAAACTAAAAAGAATGATCCAAACAAAAGTACAGTGGGCAAAGACATGGGACCAATGAGCCCTCTACCAACGGATACCATAGATGAAGATGTCATCGATACAAAATCTAGCGCGAAACAGAGGCGAGCTAAAAAGCGTAAAGGCAGGAAACATAAGCTCTGCTCAAACCGAGATGGATTTACGAACTCTTTGGCCGATCTACCACTACAGAGCAAAACAAATTACAATCTGGGGAAGAAAAAACTTCAAGTCAAAACTCCAACGAAATGTGCCAAATATGTGATAACCTGGAGAAACCAGCTAACACTGGATCAGATTAACAAAATGCCCACTCTCAATACGGCCAATTAGCATTTGCACAACCAACTAGGAATAGCCCAATGCTTGCTGATACTGGCCTGTTAACTGTGCAAAAAAATAACATTAAGATCAGCCACAATCCCCCACAGAATATAAAACAAGGTCTTACCCTGGACAGAATCGACAAAAGAGTAGAAAGTCAAGGCACAGGTATTGGATTGACGGAAAGCCAACTACACGCTATCAATCAAGCAACTGCGACATTATATACACGGGGAGACCGCACAACAACAGAATCGGCACCTGCGAATTTGACAGGCAATGTGCATTGGCTGTGCGGAAGGGGGAGACACACAGGTCCCGAAACTCTAGCACCTCACCAATGCGCCAATGATCAAGCCCCAGGCGGAGCGACCAAAACTGACACTTATCTGGTAAAAGCAAGACCAACAGAATGTGTAGATCTGGAAACACCTACAAACATCTACAATGGAGGGCGGTGTATAAACGAACAAGGGAATACCCCAGATGCTACATGGTTTAACCCAGATTACATCTCCAAAGGAAGACATGACATCCTTAATAGAAGTAATATATTACGGCTATTATCTCACATCCCTTCACTGGCAAATGTATCAAGCACAGATTTGCTGTCCATTGAATTTATAGACTTAGAAGGCACAGGAAGGGAAGCGACAAAGGCGCCTTGGACCTCGGGAG
The DNA here is from genome assembly GCF_964261635.1 of Lissotriton helveticus. Lineage (NCBI taxonomy): Eukaryota > Metazoa > Chordata > Amphibia > Caudata > Salamandridae > Lissotriton > Lissotriton helveticus. Next base: position 961,377,451 of record NC_136068.1, on the reverse strand, counting down.
CAATAACGCAAAAAATTCTATCCGAAGCCGAGGTATTTAAAAACTGGGGCATCACGATAAAACCACATACAAAGCCAAGATACCCGGACATCCTATACCCAGAAGTAAAGCTGGAGCCCAGGGATAACGCTGCCAGCTTCAGAACCTCGGTTCTTAGAGTCGCGGCAGGGCCATGTGGAATAGGTACCAATGAGCACACTGAAATTACCTGCTGGAAAGGAGCAGATAGGGTAGCTTCAACCGAGTTCAAAGATCAAAGATGGATTGTGAGAACCATAAAAAACAATAACTGACAAAATGACCAAAACCTATGGGAGCATATGCTAAACCAACTACGCGTATGCTCCTGGAACATCAACGGTTTAGCCACCAAAATGCTGGATTCAGAATTTGTAGCTTATATAAGATCTTTCGACATAGTGGCCCTACAGGAAACATGGCTCGCCGAACCTCCACACCTCCAGGGATATCTACGCTTTTTCACAGATGCCAAAAGGTCAGCTAAGTACGGGCATCTCAAAGGCGGTCTAGCGATTTATGCAGCAGTCACTAGTTTTGTCAGGATAGAAGAAATTGGTCCTTCTTCAGAAGCTAATCTTGGAATTAAGTTGGCCCTAGCACCCCAAGGTCCAGAGAAAGCCAACAGTGACTGCATTCTTATCAATGCTTACATCCACCCTACAGGGGAAAAAAAAGCAGTAAAGGAAGTATACAACTTCTTGGAGGAATGCATTATGGGAATATCAACAACTAATATTGTGCTTACAGGGGATTTCAACCTCAACCTCATGGGTACACCACAAGAAGAGTCAATTTTAGCTCAAAATACATCTTGGGACCTTCCACCGCAAGAGAAACTTCGAACAACCAAACAAACAAAATTGGGAGCACAGACACTCGAAGAACTGGAACATTTCAATATCAGAGCCCTAAATGGTAGATTTGTGGGAGATAGTCAGCCAGCCCCAACTTATCATTCTACAAGGACAAACAGCATATTAGATTACACCTTTATTTCATTACCTCTTTTTCACTATACAACCTCATTCTGGATAGGGAAAAAAACTGACAGTGACCATTGCCCCCAGGAAATTGCCTTGGATATTGCGAGACCCACACTCGAGCGATCAAATACCCCAAAAGAGACCATCCATACTGTTAATTTAAAAAAAATTAAGCACTCGGTAGCGATGGGTGAAATTTTAATAGGAAGGGCACACCAACACTTTATGGAGCGCACTGGACCAAATGAAGTCACAAAATGGAAACAATTCATAACCACAATGTCGAACTATGCAACACAGCCTAAAGCATCTGCAAAGATCAGCAAAATTGACAATCTATCCTGTGAGCATAGAGAAAAAATCAAGGAAGCAGAAAACATGATATACTGTTTAAAGAGGGAAATACAGATGGACCCCAATGAAAAAGCAAAGCAAAATCATCTTCGGACACTGAAACTCAAACTAAAAAAGCTGAAATGGGAGGCAACCAAAACAACGGAGGACAACTTGTGGGCAAAACTTCACTCAGACATTAAACAGAATGATGGGGCAAGGTTTTGGAAAACCATTAACTCGTTAACACGTCCGGCAAACCTGGGGGTCTCATCTAACATCACAGAGGAAATATGGGCATTCTATCTTGGCAAGCATTTTAATCAAGACCCATTCAAAAACCAGGACCAATCTATATCGGATATCAGAATAGACCACAATGTTGACAATACACAACAAACACAACTGTGCACAAACAGTAAAGACAAATATGAATTAATCAATCCCTCAAAGCTTCAATACAACATCAAATGCCAAATCAAAAAAGGCAGAAGGGAAGGAGCTCCGGGACCTAATGGGATTCCGCCAATCCTCTTCAAGCAAGATGCGGGTTACTGGGCAGCAGCTCTTGAACCCCTTTTTTTGGAAATCAGGTGCTCGAACATCTTGCCAGACTCCTGGAAGGGCTCTATTATTACCCCAATATATAAAGCAGGGGATAGGTCTCTCCCCCAAAACTACCGACTAGTGGCCCTAATTGACAATGAGGCGAAGTACTTCGCAGGTTTACTGCTGGAGGAACTGCAGGTAAGGGCTGCAAAGAAATCCCTGATACCGGTTTATCAGACAGGCTTTGTCAAAACAGTCGGCACGACGACGAATATCCTAACTATGGGCCTACTAATAGACAAGGCAGAGACGAAAAAACTGCCCCTACATCTCTGCTATATAGATTTTAAAGCGGCTTTTGACAACATTAACCGGAATCTTCTATGGTCAAAATGAAGAAGCTGGGGGATCTCAAAACCGCTGTTGGACCTGCTAATAAACCTGCACACGGAGACCTGGATACGGATAAAGGTGGGGGGCGGCTCACTGCTGTCTAGGCGCTAACCGACAAACAATGGCCTCAAGCAGGGCTGTGTCTTGGCCCCAACACTGTTTAATCTGTTTTTGGGCGACTTGGCGCCAATTTTGATTAACTGCAATTCACATGCTCCTAAACTAGGAGGGCTTAACCTACCATGCCTCTTATATGCGGACGACATTGTTCTAATAAGCCACACTAAAGTAGGGCTTCAAAACCTCCTGAACACCACACAGAGTTATTCTGAGGCAAATGACCTAAAAGTAAATCTCGAGAAAACTCAAACTATGACCATCAGCAAAAGAAAAAGAAAAACTTTCACGTGGTTCTGGAATAAATCTCGCATTAAAGACATGCCAATATATAAATACTTGCGTGAAGATTGACAATGGCGGTCGATTCAGTGTACAAAGGTCCAGCATTAAAGGCAAAGGGATTGCCCTGGCAATCGCTTTAAAAACCTTGAATAATAAGCTAACTGGTCCATCATTAACACCATTGGTACAAGTTATTCGAGCCAAATTACTGCCAACAATCACTTATGGAAGTGAGGTCCTACGAGCCAGAGATGCAACAATACTTGATAGAACAATCATGGCCGCATATAGAATTATCTTTAGCCTTCCTAAGCGGACCTCCCCACCACAGAATAGGCTGGAGTTCGGCATCCAACAACAGCTCCTGGCACGCCAGGGGGCTTATATCTGTGTATGGGACAAAGTGAGGAAATCTGCACAAGGAACATTGAATGCATACCTGTGGAGGGAGCTAGAGCAGTCTTCGACTTCGCCTGCAGCTAAATATCTAGCAAAAGCCTTGCAAATACCGGGCTGGAACAGCTTTGGGCTTCCTCCTCAGATCACAAAATTTTCAATAAATTGGTAAAGAAATCTATCAAACACCAGTCGTGGGTACAAGATAAAACAGACTTCTCAAAAAGAACGCACGCTTGGATGATTTTGAACTCATATTCGGCAAAAGCTCCACAGAACTATTTTGGTCTGGGCTATGCCAAAAAGACCAAAATGTGCTTCTTAAGATACAGACTAGTGTTGTTGCCCTGCACTCAGCATCTCCCACACTGGTTAAAAAAGAAAGCAGGTCTGCCATGCCGGCTATGTGGTTACATGCAAGAAGATATGATTCACCTGCTATGCTCTTGCGAGAAAATGCAAGCGGAGAGGAAACTTCTTTTGAAACAGCATTTCATTCGATTTGGGATATGTACACGAAGGAGTGCAGTACTTACCTGTTTTTCATCTCAGGACCCTCAACTGAGCAGCAGCCTTGTAAAATGTTTAAAGGCTGTGGAGAAAAAAATGCCAGGACTAGAATCTTGAACTGACCTGATCCTAACCTGTTTTATAATACAAACTATGCCTACAGTCCAAATACCGTGTGATAAATGAAAGGCTAATACGATTTTATAACCATGACGAACAGAACACCAACGTTCATACTATGATGGTTTTAAACATATGTGATTTTATATTGTGTTTTATCTTAATTCATACTTTGTATTGCATTACATTGGTTTTAATTAACTGTGCAAATAAAAATTATTATTATTATTATTATTATCAACAATCTTAAAGTGACACTAAGCTAGACTTACCCATATACCACAATAGGCAAGACCTACTGTCTATGTCAGTGCTTGTTTTGCTTTATGCCACTGGCCATCAAGCTCAAATGTGGTACTTTCAGAAAACAAATCAACAAACATTTAGTCCCAGCTCTCCTGTGACACAATTGTGATAGTGGTCCGTACAAATGTTGCCACCACCCATGCACTAGAGAGAAAGAGAGGCATGCAGATTGTGCAGCAGCAGCATTACCAGTAGACCGGCCAGAACACAATTTTGTGGTGTGTGAAGCCATTCTAAAAACAAACCTCTGATCATCATACCTCTCACAAATGTACACTCCCCAAAAATCATTTTTTTGTTCTTGGTTGTTTCATGTCATCCTGTCTTTGCTGATTCTGGTTGTTTTTGTGTTCAGTTACCCTGAGAGATTATTTGGTTTGCTCCATGTACAACATAATTACTTGAAAAAAATAAAATAAATGATACATTATCAGAGAGAGGTTGCTCTCACTTGGGCCCTGCTTCTACTCAAGATTATACTCTATATCAGTCCTGTAGACTACAGAAAACCTTTATTTATGTCTCCCATTAATGTTAAACAAGCCAGTGGTTGTATGAGGCTCAGCAGGAATCCCCTATTGACATTCATTTTACGCTTCAGAGCCTAGGTCTAGTCTAGAGATCGCCATTCTGCCACTGCCAACACAACTCTCTACGCAACGGTTTCATGCATGAGGTACATTATAGTACTTGATTGGTTGCTCTGGTACTGCAGATGAGTTTATTGCAATGAGATGATTGTGAAATCAGTAAGATCATTCTGATATCAATGAGATCATTGCATCAGCCCACCCAAGGAGTCAACCAGTTTTCTCCACACAATTACTACATATATGATGCCTAGCTAAGAGAGAAAACTCAAGGTTCACCTCACCCAAGAGAAGAATCAAAGTAGGGCTTCTTAAAGTTGACGTTTTTAGTGTGTTGACTCGTTCATCTGGAGGACTGATTGATTTATAAGACTCTTCCATGAAATCACTTTAACAACTGTGAAACCACTCCAGAAATGGGCTTCTTTTATAAAGTTAATTGAAAATAAGGGTTTTCCTTAAGTCTTTTAAATACTTACAATTCCAAGTTACTTCAATGGAGGATCTCATCGGCCAGGGAACTTAATGTCTTGGGCTTATTGTAAAGAAGTCATCTCTGTAGAGTGTCTAGTTAGGTGACTGTGGTGTTGGTGATCTCAGTATTAGTGATCTTTAAATGTTTATTCAGGGCGGTTGCTTTTTGGAGTCACTTAGGGTTGTTTGATCACAGGATTTCGTATTCAAACATTTTAGTTAAATCTCGTAATTAGTGAGCTATTTGGTTGAATTACTTCACCTCAGGTATTGATGCATATTTACAAGGAAATGATGCAGTGTAGCCCGCAAGCAATTTTGCTGCACAGAGCAGAAGTGGCTCCTCTATAAGGTCGCAGGGGCTGCACCCCCACTCCTTTTATGCTTCTTAACCCCTTCCCAGTGGGGGTAATTCCCCCATGGTGGGGGGGGGGGCAGGAGGATGAGTGCGGCGCTGCTGTGCTCGTGACGAGACCAGCTCATCATGAGTCACGGTGGAGCTGTGCTCATGACGAGCTGGTCTTGTCACAACCCCGCCCACTGATTAATTCGCCCGCACAGGCGGGGAATCAATCGCGCATGGGCTCCGCGGAGCTGTTATGACGAGACCAGCTCATCATGAGCACAGCTCCATTGTGACTCATGACGAGCTGGTCTCGTCATGAGCACGCAAAAAAGGTCGTTTAAATAAAGGAGAGTCAAATGAACTTCGGAAAAGTATGAATTTTTCACATTTTTAGAAGGCCTTCTGTGCCTGCGTGAGCATGCACCTGATTGAGCACTGCTAGGGGTTATTCACGCACAGCGCGTGTCTTTTCTCGAAGTGCTGTGACGTCAGTCTCTTTTCTCCACCTTCCCCTAGAGCGCGGCTTAAAAACAGCCTCTTGTGTTTTCTTTCCAAGACCCGGCTGTTCAAGTCTTCATGCCACTCAGCAGTAGTTACTCCCCCTTTACCATCTTCCCACAGGGTGAGGTGTGACCTGCAAGCTTCACTGACCACACCCTCCCTGTGATGTGATGCGAAAGGGTGGATGGGAAAGACGCCGCAGACAAACATTTCGTCAGTCTGTGGTGTCAGGTGAGGTCACCTTTTATTTCGAGTATTTAAAATCAGAAAAGGAGCCTATTTATAATCGGTACAAACACGCACAAGAATCCGAGATTAGATCGTGCTGTGGTGACGTAACCTTTTCCGGAAACATGATCAGATAAGCAGCTGCCTCAAAAACAAAGACAAAGACAAGTAAGCTTTCACTTTTTAGGTCTCGCCTGTCGATGCGCATGCGCATCGAGCAAGCGAGACTATAGGGGCTCATCTACACTTTATCTAACTTGCAAGGAATCGTGGCGATTCCTTGCAGTGCCCGTGACTTTTAAGCTCAATGCGCATGTGCATTGAGCTTAAAAGCGCGTGCACAGCCGCCCGCATTCCTCCAACACCTTTGAAGTGAAGCTTAGCTTCACTTCAAAGGCCCGGTTCTTCACACCCACATGCCGCTCTGCCCTGCTCCGCCCCCTCCCCTGAGTCATCCTGCCTGCGTGTCGCATTTCTCCTCCCCCCTCCCCCCTCCCCCCTCCCCTCTCTTCCCTCCGTCTTGTTAAATCCATTTCTCCATTCCACTAACATTCTTTCCAGACACTTCTCTTCACAACCGCCCAACTTCAACGCCCGTCTCCTCACTCTATTCTTTTTACAACCAGTTTACTCCCCGTTTCTCCACTACCTCTTTGCTGCTCTCCCTCTCACTTATCTTCGTTTCTCTTCTCTCTCCCTCCTCTTGTGGTCTGTGCATCTCTGTTTACCCGCTTGTGTGCCGCTCTTACCTGTGTGTATCTCTGTCTGTTGTTACTTGTTTTATGTCCTTTGCTCTTTCGGTCTCCGGCAGGCCCCCTCACCCCCACCCTTGCACTCCTTCCCCAAAGCACGATATGACTAATAAAAATGAGTCTTCCCAACCCTCCTCTTCTCTCAGCCCTACTACTGCTCCTTCAAAAACGTGTGCTTTTTTCTTGTAACGTTTTGATGTTTCCGAACATCGGCATACTTTCCTAAGAACTCACATGGCAACGCGGAGACCCACCCACTATGCCTGGCAGTGGGGGTTGGGGTTATTGCTCTTCAGACTAATGATAAACACACTTCCAATTGAAAAAAAGTCTCAGCTCATCCACTGCCCTGTTGTAAAATTTAAATTCTGTGGCTTTATACTCACTGAGCAAAAACCCGTGTGCCGTCTTGTGTCCATAATAAACAAGCGCATTTCCCCGTCGCAGCAAAAAGGGTTCGATTGCAACGAAGGACAGACTGCTAATTTTAGGCTTGCACTCCGACTGTGTCCATATTTTTCTCTCATAGATATGATCACAATAAAGCGTCTCTATAAACATTTATTTCTGTATTTAAGGGATATAAGATTTTGCCTTTCTGCCCGTCTTAATTTGCTGCTCCCCATGGTCACTGTTTGCGTGGAAGTCCCCAGTCACTGTTCCTTCACGAGACCGTCCTCTGGGGCACAGATGGCTCCCTCCGAACTCCAGACACAAAGGGCAGACGGCACTCCTAGAGCAGAACGGGGCGAGGGTCAATTTTGTTGGTGCTTTGGGATGTTTAAAAAATAAAGAAAACAGTAAACCAGTAGAAGGGTAGATGTGAAAGAAGGAGAGGTGAGGAGTGTTAAAAGCACTCTGTGCCGCTGCATTTCTACGTAGGGCTCTGCCTTCGCAGAAGTTTTCATGGCTCTCGTGGACACCCTTGGTGTGTGTGTGTTTCCTGCCCTTTCCTGTGACCCTGTTGCTTTTCTGTTGAAGTGTTTTCTGGGGGCCTACTGGGGGAAGGAGTGGGATGTGTCAGCCTTCCTGCACCCAGCACACTACTCGCACTAACTATCACACTCTCACAGACTCTCCCTCTCTCACACTCTCACAAACTCTCACTCTCACTGACTCACTCACACTAACTCTCTCTCACACTGACTCTCACTCACACTGACTCTCACTCACACTGACTCTCACTCCCACTGATTCTCTCACTATCATGACAGACTCTCCCATTCTCTCACTCACTCACTGTCACTACCAGACTCTCACTGACTGACTCTCCCACTCACTAACTCACTCATTCACTGTCCAGACTCTCACTGACCGACTCACCCACTCTCTCTCACTCACTAACTAACTGACTCACTCACTGACTGACTCGCCCACTGACTGACTCGCCCACTCATTCTCACTCACTGACTCACTCACTCTCAACACATATTGCAGTACAAATGCAATAGGTGTCACATTTGCGAAAGTTATGACTATTGGCATTGTCATACACAATGCCAATAACTCAAACTTTAATGCTGCGAGACCTATTGCATTGTAAATGCTTGTTAACTGCTGCTCTCTCTCTTCTGCAGCACCAATGGGGTCAGCGTCAAGGTATTTACTGTCACAACTACATGCGGTTGTTTTATCTCCAGGGCATATTTGCTTATTGCTGGGACAGCGGGAAATCTAGATGGAATCTGCAGGCAGAAAAAAACTGACTGGTTATATAATTTGGGTGAATGATAGTGGGAAGCTTGATGCACATGGGTGAATATGAGTGGGCGGGTTATTTATGCATAGTGGCTGAAAGTGAATGAATGGTTGAATGTGTATAGGTTAGTGTGTATAGTGTGTAGGTTAGTGAGTGATCTTGAGTAGTTGAATAAGTAACTGAGTGGATGACCAGGCATGAAACGGTGGGTAGATAAAAGCTCATTAAATCACCATGAATTAACTGAAATATAACCTGCTGCCTACAATCATATATTTTAATAAATGAAAGTACATGAGTGGGTGAGGTAGTGGTAATTAGGTGAATGAGTAGAAGGGTAGATGAGAGTGCTTGATTGAGTGTATGAGTGAGAGGGTGAATGGCACAATGGGTGAGTGTGTGGTTCAGTGGGGGAATGAGAGTGTATGGGTGCAGGGCTAAATGTGGGTTGATGAGAAATGGTGCGAAACGTAAACTGATAAGACTTTTGAAGGTTTGAAAGGAATTAAGTCCATCACAGTCCTCTTGCCTCTTAGCAGGGTCTGAAGGCTCATTGGACTAAAGCATCTACTAAGCCTTCTGACAAGGCTGATAATCTTTTATTTGACCCCTTGGTTTGAACTTCAGCTCCCCACTCAGTCTTTCATCCTCTTATGGTCGATAAAAAGATGACTATTGAGTAGGGTAAAAATTAATATCTGTTTTTACCTTCCAGCCTCACCACTTTTTGTCATCATCAGCCGCCACTGGCGCAGAGCTGCGTCATTTCAAAAACACATGGACGAGCCATATTTACAAGAATACGGCACACCATTATGCTCTCCCCTGTGCCGGTGCTATAACAAAAGCAACGCGCTAATACAGAAACCCTTGCACCATGGTGTAAGGGTGCCTGCGTTGCAGGAATGATTGTTGTTGTGTAGGAAGCACACCTTCCTGCACAAAAACAATCATTAAATACATTTTGCTCCTTCTATGTGTGTTGCATTTTGCAAAAAAACGCCGAGAAATAAAAGCTTTTTTCATTGTTGTGCCACTTTAGCATCTCCCCTGGAAAGGTGTTCGTTTTTGGTGCTACCTCAGATTTATGAATCCATGTAAATCTGGGGCAGTGGGAAGCCATGGGCATTGAATGGGAACACCCACAGAAACACCCATGACTCGCCACTTTGGCGCAGAGTACTGCATAAAAGAGGGCCATATTTAAAAGCAGCCGCGGCCGGCAGTGGGAGTACCTGCAAGGCGGTGACGTGAGGAGGGGGAGGGGCAGGGTGGGGGGTAGTAATGTATTTCGTTGCACGCACTGCATCGCATTTGGGGATGCAGTGCACTCAACGAAATTTGTTTTATTTATTTAAATGTTTACTTACCTGTAAAACTCCGTAATCCATACATTACTACCGCCCACCCTGCCCCTCCCCACGTCACCGCCCTGCAGGTACTACCATTACAGGCCGTGGCTGTTTAAAAGGCCCTGTAAAGCCACACAAAATGGCTTGACATGGCCTTGTAAATATGGGCCAGCACAAAGCGTCACCGGAGCATCAAAAAAAGTGATGCTCCATTGGTGCTATGGGCTTGTCATATGCCCCATTGTTTGGTGACGTCACATAAGTACTAAAGTTGTTTGATTAGGTTCACTCGATGTTGGACACATTGGTTAAGTTGTGAGTTGCTTCACCAATGAACTATCTGGTGAGTTACTTCACTCTCAGATGGGCTGTCTGTCTGACTAAACCATGGGTTCTTACAAACATATCCCTGGGGGCCATAAAGTTTAGCTATGATATGACCGAGGGCCGCATTGATGTCTGCAGGGTGCTGGTTGAAGGGAGGGAATTGATGGAAAGGTAGGTGTAGGGGAAGTGAAGCATTTAGTGTCTGAATTGCACAATGTGAAACCAGAAAACCTTGGATTAATCCCAGCTTCCCCATGTAGCCAAATTGTGAGATCCTAAGCAATAGTTTTTTTTCACTTTCCCTCCTTTTTCTTCTTCACTAGCACATATAAGAGGACCTTGAAATATCTGAATTCAGGATGTGTGCTTTACAAAACCTTCTCCTGTGTTTGATTTAATAAACTATAATGTTCAGTATAATAGGAGCTCTGGCCACCTAAAGAGTGCACATAAGCACGGACTTGCACCTTGGTTCCCATTCGGCATTGCTGTCAAGTGGCTGGTTGAGGGGTGGGATTAAGGTTTCTAAATTGATGTTTGTAAACTATCATTTTTAGAATAAAAAATACTTCTGAATGCACTGATATGTTCTGATGTACTAGGGTGAAATGGTTGTGCATGTTTATGAAATACACTTCATGGGTTTTAAAGAGAGGTTATAATTTTTTACACTTTTACTGCAAGATGTCTTTAAAAAATGAAAGCATTCCTAAAGTAAAGTGTTGCAGGACACCCTGGTTATTTCCTTTCTTTAACTTCATTTAACCTTGAATTAAATGTCCTGTTAAATTAACATCTCTTTATTTGTGCTAGTGCTGAGTCAAGTAAATAGCAGCTCAGTGATGCAGTTAAGAGGGGGCCGCATGTAAAGCAGCCACGGCACGTGGAGGGAGGTGCAGTGGGGCAGAAATGCGGGGCGGGGGAGGGGCAGGGTGGGGAGTGCTAAAAACGGAATATGGATAATTGGAGGTAAGTAAACATTTAAATAAATCAAGCGAATTTCGTTGCGCGCACTGCATTGCATTTGGGGATGCAATGCGCGCATTGAAATTCGTTTGATTTATTTAAATGTTTACTTACCTGCAAACCTCCATTATCCATACATTACTAACCCCCACCCTGGCCCTCCCCCTCCCTACGTCACCACCACGGCAGGTACTCCCCTACCGACCGCGGCTGCAGTATTCATTTCACCATAAACTGCAAATCTTTTTCTTACTGCTGGTACCAACTAGTTGACGATGGAACAGTTTCTCTCTTTTTCTTTGAGAAGTGAACCCTGCTTTTCTTAAACTTATGTACTACGTAAATATTTACTGATAATTGCTCTGTGTTTGTTAATATAACACAAGAAAGTTTTATGTTTTATCGTACTAGCCTTAGAATACGAATTTTGCTGCTGCTGCTCTGTGAATGTTAGCAACAACTCATGAAAGCCCCATATGTTTTATTTTTAATGCTTTTAGAACATGAATTTTGTGACTATTATGTTTTTTTTTACATGGAAATTGTAAAGGTTTTAATTAACCAAACAATAAATATATTACTTACATAAACTGAAACGGAATCGACAGCCTGCACACGCCCCCTTAGGTCGCGCCATTTCGCATATTTTGATCACAAAAAAAGTATTGCTTAGAGAGAGATCTAATTGCATCTAGCACTTTGTCACAAGTCTCAGGTTTCAGGCACATTCTCACAGGAGTCATGGCTACCATGCCACCACTTTACCATTCTCACTACAAGGACATTTTTCCACAGTGCAATGGGCTTTTAAGAAAATGAGTCAGAGAATACAAGTGGCCAATAGTTTGCAGTTGCACTCTAGAATCTTAACAAAACACACAGAGGGGATATCACGTGTAATGTTCCCAGTTCTCAGTTTTTACTGTTTTATATACATAAATACAGGCAGAAACGATGCGTTTTCTGACTGTATTTATTTGTCAAAGTGAAAAATACAAAAAATGGGGCTTCTTGTGAGCGGCACTTCATGCTGTCTTTCATGAATACCAGGCCAACAGCTGAGCAGATAGACATCATGGGGAGTTAAGAAACAGCACTAGACTTCCTGAAATACAGGCATATGTTAATATATATTTATAATATTATGCTAATATTTACCATGTAGTACTTTGTTACATTAGGCTGCTTAATTTGCTATATCACAACAGGCATCGACGCATAAGTGCATGCTTATCAGTTAAATAAATATGAAAATATTCTATTTTATGACTTCATTCATTCTCAAAATACAAAATGAATTGGATGAATATTAATAAGATGGCAAAGAAATTAAAATGTATAAATATGACGGACATTGTTCAAAAAATGATTATAAAACCTTGAGCCTGAGTTGTGTTTAAAAAAAAAATTAAGGCAAGTTAATGATACCTTACTTCGAAAGGGCACGTGCAATGTGCTGTTAATTTTTCATGTATTGTCCTAGCTGTGTGAGAAACGGCATTCAGTGTTCAAGGTGCAACCACACAAAGCTCAAAACTGTGCAGGAAGTGCGAGATCTAACCAGGTAAAAGCTAGCAGAGTCAGCAGACTGGTCAACCCAGCCCTGTTTTCATTCAATGCAAGGCCACCTTGGTGAGGAGGGCTGGGTGCCAGGGCCCTCACTGTTCCCCAAGCATCTCCTCCCACACTCCCATCTGATGCTGTTGTTGACATATGTTTTGTGCAGTAATTCAGGGATCCTGAAGACATTTTCTCTCATCCCATCAATCCCAAATGGTGATGAATATCACACTTGTAAATCGACACCACCATCTGCCAGAAGTCTGTTAGAAGGAGCCTCCACAATTTCTTGCGCGCGCGCACACACACACACACACACACACACACACACACACGTTACTATTCTGGCACACAATGCATATTGATGAAGGGAGGGCTCGGGGGAGAGAGAAAAGTTTTCGATGCGGCAAAATCAGCTTTTTTGACTTCCAGCTCTTTGCTTGCTATTGAAGATGCACATGTGAGATTCTTGTATATATAGTGTCTGTTCCTCGACAGGTCTACTGGAGCAAGATTACTTTGGGAGTGTGTCCCCTTGATAATACACGTGTTCTCTTTGTTGTTTACCTGTCTGTGTTTACTTGTTTATGCAACAGTGTACTGGTGTACCTTGAGGTGTGTGGATTTCGACCTTTACTGTACGCCCTTAATGCCACCTAAATTCTGATCATGTGTGTCTCTTCTTTGGAGAAGTGTGGCTCACCGGTTAGAAGCGGCAGACCCTGAAGCAGAGGTCAGCCCGGGACCAGGGTTCAATTCCCGACGCGGCAGGGTCTTGGGTCAATGTCCACGGACTCGATAATTCTCGCTTAGGTGCCTATGCTAACCATGGGTCCCACTCAGCAACTCTGGGCAATAGCTTGCTTAATCTCCACAACGGCCCCAGCAACGCCGGGAATGCCTGGCTTCACCTTGGGGTGCTCTCTCACAGGGAAAGCCAGGACAGGTTCCCCAGCGGTATACAGCGCCAGGACGCCACGTAACGAGGTAACAGTGCGCTTTACAAGTATACATACATACATACATTTACCGAGGACTCCGTTCGATTCGCTCCTTTGGTTCTGTGGGTGAGCATATGGACAAACCCCCCCTTAGCAATGTTTTGCTGGGATGTTATTCTAGACTGCACCAGTTTGGGAAATTGACGTTTTATCCCTTGGTTGAAGTACATCTCGTCATTTTTTCAGGCTTTGGGGCTGGCCACCTTGTTATTGTCCCCAACAGAAATAATCAAAGGAGATGAATCACGGGTAAAGCACCTGTTCTTGGAAAAAGTGTGATGAAATTAGGAAGCAAGTAGAGATGGGGAAATCCTCCATGATCCTCCCTTGCTAGTGTGGAGCCGTTTTTTTAAATCTCACACTAGACCTCACGCAATGGGAAAGGTCTCTCCGCTTCCGCTTTAAGTCTGGTTCAGTTTGGCAATTTATGAGCACTGGATGGCCCATCAATGTATTGGGAGGCACCAATCGGTTATGTTCCTGTAATGGGGTCTCTTCACAATCACTCTTGCATTATATGTTTTCCTAATCAATTTGATTCCCCACCTAGAGTGTTTCCTAAACCCTATTGCAATCGTTGGGATACCTAAGATGTATGTTCAGAGGCCCTGCATCATGTGCAATTATTTAACATCCCAATGACCTGCTGCAGGGTGAGTTTCTTTCTCAACGCAGCAGTTAGAGCAAAGAATACTATGGTTGGATAAGCATGCTTGTTCCATTTTATGATGATATTGTATTTTATTGCTTTTTTAGATATGTTATTATACCTGATTGCGTGATATAGTTTTATCATGCACTTCACATTTTATCTTGATGTTGATTACCCTTCGACCTGTTCGCCGTTGCTGGCATATGTTTACAGGTTTAGGCTATTGTACCATTATCTTGCTTGTTTTTTTTTGTATTGACACGTTTCGTTTATGGCCAGGATTGGCCGAATAAAGATTTCTTGAATTGGTTTACTGAGCACCTTTTAGTGTAGCCTTCAGGTGGGGTTTCGCTTATTGTGTCATTATGTCTGCTCAACCCCAAGGCCATGCAAGTCCTACATAGGTTTGCCACCTCTGAAAGAGAAAAATACCAGACATTTGTGTTGTTTGAAGAGTCTGAAAAGGCCCAGGCATGATACCAAATAGAAATGTAACCAAAATAGTATGCATTCATCTGTAGCATGACCTTTCTCTCTTTGTTTCTTGTGATTCTCAGTCATGAATCATTAATGCAGCTCAAGTACACATTTAAAAGGGCTTTCTGTTTCTGCTTGCTGTTTGTAGTACATACAGATAAGAGCTAAACATACCGGCTTTTGGTGATTTTGCGTATTTTCATACTGGTCAGGACATTTACATACCAGTTGTTCCGGTGGTCCTAAAATGATGAAACATAGCCATTTTTTTGTGGATTTTGTGTAACATAATTCTATCTCTTTGTGTTTTTTAGCCTATCTTTTAAAGAAAGTAGAGCTTTGAGCACAGTTCACTTGTTTTCGCTTTGTACAGAACCCATTGATAAAATAAAAGCAAGTTTGACATAGCTGCGGAGTTTTCACTTTGCTTATGTGTGACATTTCTCTGTTTGCAGCGTGTGACATATCCTGCTTTGTTTCTCCATCTCTTTTCATATTTCCCTTATCACCCCTCTGTTCTTTATCCCTCCCATCACTCTTGCTCCCTTCAGGCTCCTCACTCATCCACTATGCACATCTTTCACGTCCCCCGCATCCCGTTCTGCACTCTTTATCCCGATTTCTTAGTTTTTCTCACCACTACACTCCTGGTGTCACAAGTGGGGACATATGGTTCCCTATGGCACTCCTGGGAGGCATGTAGTCCTTCCTTGTAGTGCGAAAGGCTGATTGCGAGTGGGGATGGTCAGAGAGCCTTCTGCAACTTCCTACCACAGGCTACAATTCTGGCGACCACATCTTTGCAACTTTGGGCCTTATTCATGAAGGCCTTGCGCCGCCGGTGCGCCACTTTTAAAATGGGAAAAAGTGACGCACCGGCGGCACAAGGGCTTCATAAATAAGGCCCTTTGTTTCTAAGGACATTGGGCAGTGGCTCACAAATTGATGAAAGCAGCGTTATAGAAGCAGGGACTCTCTCGACAATAGATCCTCTCCCCAGGCGAGGCACGGCACTGAGCAGAATAGAAAGAGGAGTGGGCCTAAACTAAATGAAATGAGATGAAATGAAATGAAATAAAGTATTTATAGAGCGCACGGTGGCCAAACGGCTTCCTGGCGCTGAGAGCTCTACTGAACAGAACAGACAGGGCCAAGGAATTTAGCTGGGGTAGGCCTGGGCAAACAAGAATGTTTTAAGTGCTTTACGGAAGTGTGAAAAAATAGGGATAGAACGCATGGAAAGAGGGAGGGAATTCCAGAACCGGGGGGCAAGGACAGAGAATCTGGTTCCACCAGTGCGGGATTTGCGAAAACGGGGAATAGTGAGGAGGGCAGAAGAAGATGAACGGAGGGTACGAACAGGGGTGTGAGTGGAGATCAAGGAATTGATGAACGCTGGGGCAGAGCGATCAACAGCCCGGAAGACTAGGCATCCTAGTTTGAACAAGGATCTCTGTAAAACGGGGAGCCAGTGAAGAGATTTGAGAACAGGGGTGATATGATGGGATTTGGGAAGTCGGGCAGCCTGGTTTTGGATTGCTTGAAGGCGACGGGTTTCGTAGGCGGCAATACCCACGAACAAGCTGTTTCCATAATCAAGGCGGGAGGTAATGAGGGCCGAAATAATAATTTTGAGGGAATCAAGGGAAAAAAAGCGGGAGATCTTACGAATCAAACGGAGGGAAAGAAAGCAAGAGGACACTACAGAACTAACCTGGCCGTGCATTGAAAGGTCATGACTGACCCTAATGCCCAGCGTTTTGACAGAGGGAACAGGGATAGGGGGGGGACCAAAGATAGGGGGCCAAAAAGCAGAGGACCAGGGGCTGGATGAGCCACCAGTCAAAACAAGCTCAGTCTTATCTGGGTTGAGCTTGAGATGATTGGCGCTCATCCACCCAGAAATAAAAACCAGAGTGGAGCGAAAGAAGGGTAGGGAGTGGGGGGAGGAAATATCAAAAACGAGCTGGAGGTCGTCAGCGTAATTATACACAGAGACCCCCAGGTCGAGGAGAGAAACAATAAGGGGACGGATGTAAAGATTGAAGAGAAGAGGGGAAAGAGAGGAGCCTTGGGGAACCCCACATGACACCGGGAGGGGAGAAGCAGAGAAGCCAGAAAGGTGAACAGCTTGAGAGCGTCCAAGAAGAAAGGACGTGATCCAAGAGAGAGCAGGGCCCCGAATGCCCGCTGCGCTGACACGGTCAAGAAGGATGGAATGATCGACCGTGTCAAACGCAGCGGACAAATCCAGAAGAACCAAGGCTTGAGGGGAGTTGGTGTCGGCCTTGGCCTTCAGCTCGTCAAGGACCGCGAGCACCACTGACTCGGTCGAGTGGCCCGAGCGGAAGCCAGCTTGGTGGGACGCGAGGAGGTTGTTCTGCTCGATATAAGAAGAAAGACGGGAAGTGACATAGCTTTCGAGAATTTTAGCAAGATAGGGAAGAAGAGAGATGGGTCTGAAATTAGAAGGGAGGGAAGAATCAAGACCAGGTTTTTTGAGGATGGGAAAAACAATTGCAGATTTAAATGAAGAAGGGACCAAGCCAGTTGAAAGAGAAGCATTAAGAAAAGAAAGAGGAGTGGTGGGGCAAGTGGTGAAAAGAGTTCTGAGCACACGGGCCGGGGCACAATCGGCAGGGGAGCCAGACTTAACTTTGATAAGTAGGGCTAAAAAAGAATCCAAGGAAATGGGCGGGAAGTAAGCGAAAGAAGAGTTAGGTACAGAAAGGGCAGAATGAAGGGGAGGGGAGGGAGTGGAAGGGATGTTGAATTTAATTTTAGCGATCTTCTCGATAAAGAAGTCGTTTAAAGAAGAACAGAGGGCCTAGGAAGGGATGAGCTTGGGACAGACACGGTCAGAGGTGGCCAGATTGGTGACCAAGGAAAAAATCTCTTTAGATTTATTAGCAGATAGTACTACCTGCTCAGAGAAGTACTTGGTCTTGGACGTAAGGATAGCTTTCTTATAATCCTTGAGGAGGCGTTTATATTTAGCCTTAAGATCGGGGCAGTAGCTGCGACGCCACAGACGCTCAGAGCGTCTAAGTTCCAATTTAAGGGCCTTGAGTTCAGAGTTGAACCACCTATGGGCCTCATGTGGGCGAACAGACTTAACTATTTTAAGAGGCGCAACTAAATCACACCCAAGAGATAGCCAGATGCTGACTGCGTCGGCCTGAAGATCAAGAGAAAGGCCGTTGAGGTCAGGAAGGGAAGAAGCCAAGGAAAGGGAAAGAGAAGGGAGGTCCACATGGTTCCAGCTGCGTGCAGAGATATTCTTGGGGCGAGAAGATTTGTGAGGGGAGCCAAGATTAATAGTAAAGAAAATGAGAGAGTGATCAGACCAAGTGCAAGGAAGGATACTAGGGGGAGAGACAATGTCCTGAGATGACCAGACTTGGTCCAAAGTGTGTCCGAGATTATGGGTGGGAGCAGACACATGAGACAGGAGGTTAAGACACGAAAGGGTAGCCGTGAAGTCCTTTGAAGCCAGATCCTCCCTAGGATCGCCAGGCCAATAATTGAAGTCTCCCAGCAGGAGGACCGAGGAGTTGTTGACTACTAAGGTAGCAAGGAGTTCCTGCAGGGAGGCCACAAACAAAGGCATGCTCGAGGGTGGGCGGTACACCAGGACAACTGTCAGAGGGGCGGGAAGGTTGGTGGAGCGGGCGACCAAAAAATCCACTCCAGCTATGGAAGATTGAGGGAGAAGCTGGAATTGGAGACTGTCCCGAACAATCATGGCTACACCCCCTCCGATCTTGCCGTCAGGGCGGTCAGCCCGGAGGGCATAGTAGGAATCGGGGAGGATGGCCAGGATATCAGGGAGTGAAGCCTCCGAGAACCAAGTTTCTGTAAGGAACAGAATGTCAGGGGAATCGGAGATGAGAAGGTTAAATAATTCCAATTGATGTTTGCCTGCTGAACGGGTGTTAAGAAGGCAGGCAGAGGCAATATGGGAGGAGGGGGGTATAGTGATAGGAGACATAGAGTCCTGGGAAAGCAAGGAGGGGATAGCACGAGGGAAAGTGACACTATCTGAATAGGGGACAAAAATGCCTAGGAGAGTGAGTTACTGCGTAAGAGAATAGGGAAGGGGCCCATCAGCAGAGCAGGAAAGAAGTTGGGCAGAGGAATATACTAGTAAAGGGGGAGGGGTCGTGGCCCCTGGTCCCGGCCTGTCGCGGACGGGCGCAGACGGGCTTAACTTAGGCGCAACTTCGGCGCGTCTTCGTCGCGCCCGCTGCGCTCGTCCGCTGCGCGGCCGGGATATGAGTGCCATAATATGGACCACAGGAAACAATAGGGGCGTGGCGGGGGGGAAGGGACAGAGGAGCTGCACCGCCAACCCCAGAGCAGCCCAAGATGGAAGCCACGCCCGTCCCCGCCCCCGTGACCTGCCCGTCAGAGGGGGGGAGAACGCTCGGCGTGGGACGTGGGGCGCTCTGCAGCGGGAGCCCAGGGGGGCCGAAGTGGCGGCGAGAGGGGAGCGCGGTGTTCAGAGCGCGGCCCCAGAACAGGTAAGGTCAAGTTAAAAACAAGAGTTTTTTAAAAGGAGAAATGCAAGAAATGGTGCATTACAAGCAGCAGGGAACACCCCATGTCAGACACATCCTTACTTCTGGCAGAGAACAGAGAAGCTTTCCTGCAGGGCATACTTGGCACAGTTTGGACAAGAAACAAAGGGATCGCAAAGGACTAGGACACATAAAATGGCACCTTCCAAAAAATGAAAAAGTTAAGTGCAGTGTCCTGAAACCAAGGAAAGGTTGTGTTTCACATTGGACAACTACAGGTACTGATATGGTTCAGACTCTGATCTTAAACTTAAATAAACTATTGTCAAAGATTTGCTTTGTGTTCTTACTTCAGGGATGCATGCCATGTATGACTTATGACTCTCAGCAGCTGGGCTATCTTTGTTTGTCCCGCCATTTTTCACATCACCCATGGCTTCTTGCCATTCAGGGCTTCTAAATAAACAATACACTTGAACCCATGGAGCATATCGAAGCTTCAGCAGCATTGGGCATGACCACGTAGAGCAGGACACGGCAAGGGAGCAATATTTTAGCCAGTGGGAAAATAAACAAAACCATCCATTGAGCGGGAGGTTTGTATGACAGAAGCACGCATGGCTAAACCACGGATGCCATAACAACATGGTCGGAACATTGAATGCATCTTAACAACACATTCCTTTACCACGCAAGTCTTTACAACTACTTGCCTATGGGAAAGCGCGGGACTTTGGAATAGTATAATTTACTATTTCATCTCCAGTCTGCACAACAGTAGGGAAAGCATTGGACTTTACAGTCCAGCACCACTTTACATAAGACAAGTCGTTGTGACAACATGCGTGGTAAAGGAATATGTGATTAAGGTGCATTTCTTGTTCCAACCGCGTTGCAAAGGCAACACGCGGTTCGGCCGTCGTTGTTATTGCTGTTTCCTGAGAGGACAGAAGAACCCACACTTCGCGTTATTTGAACAAGTGTTATTCAAATGAAGAAATGAACCAACTTTATCACGTTCATCTCGGCAATTATTTACGCCTTTTTAATCGTATTTTTAGAATGGACAACAATGTTTATACCAAGAAGAGAAAGCGTTCTACACAAACATGGCCACATATATATGTTGTCTGAGTTGTGCAACAACCTATGTGTAACAGGAGTGAAACAAACAAATCATACGAGTCATTTCATGGTACATCGTATTGTTTAAAACGATTCTAAAACAGGTGAAAGAAAGAAAGAAAGAAAGAAATTCTTAAGTGAAAAAAGATATTTTAAGTGAAAAACGATGTCAAAATTATTTCAAGTGGACATCAATACATAAGCACATTTTTCCAAAATACTGAATTGTCATAAATCACAAAAAGTATTCAGTATGAATCACTAGAGATACTCAGTATACAATTAATGCCAACAATAGTTGCAAAAAAATAAGGTTCAGTCTCCTTTGTGAGCAATATTTTCAAGAATCTAGGATTTAATCCTTTTTGCCGACGCGTTTCGAGTGTGGGTTTCCAGTACCCAGACTCTCATCAGGGCCAAATCAATCGTTTTTCCAATCTTTATCCTCGAAATTGTGGAGGAAAAGGTCACACTTGGAGCTTGTTTATGAAGCTGTGTGCACGCTTCTTGCGCGGCGTGTCTCGAAAATTCAATGAGGGTAATTATTTCCTTTCCTCGTCTTTTTGAAGGACGGGTTCACTCATAATATGGTTTTCTTTCGTGAGTTTTCTTACGTTCGAACGCGGTGTCTCTCACCCGCCCCGTCTAGCGGTTACAGTTTCTCCGCTGCAAATCTATTTCTTCCGCTTGTTCGCTCTCAATGATCCCCGTCTTGCTGAGTCACCAGTGTGGGTCAAGCGCGCAACCTTCTGTGTGCATCACTAGAGATACTCAGTATACAATTAATGCCAACAATAGTTGCAAAAAAATAAGGTTCAGTCTCCTTTGTGAGCAATATTTTCAAGAATCTAGGATTTAATCCTTTTTCGTGAGTGCACAGAAGGTTGCGCGCTTGACCCACACTGGTGACTCAGCAAGACGGGGATCATTGAGAGCGAACAAGCGGAAGAAATAGATTTGCAGCGGAGAAACTGTAACCGCTAGACGGGGCGGGTGAGAGACACCGCGTTCGAACGTAAGAAAACTCACGAAAGAAAACCATATTATGAGTGAACCCGTCCTTCAAAAAGACGAGGAAAGGAAATAATTACCCTCATTGAATTTTCGAGACACGCCGCGCAAGAAGCGTGCACAAGCTTCATAAACAAGCTCCAAGTGTGACCTTTTCCTCCACAATTTCGAGGATAAAGATTGGAAAAACGATTGATTTGGCCCTGATGAGAGTCTGGGTACTGGAAACCCACACTCGAAACGCGTCGGCAAAAAGGATTAAATCCTAGATTCTTGAAAATATTGCTCACAAAGGAGACTGAACCTTATTTTTTTGCAACTATTGTTGGCATTAATTGTATACTGAGTATCTCTAGTGATTCATATTGAGTACTTTTTGTGATTTATGACAATTCAGTATTTTGGAAAAATGTGCTTATGTATTGATGTCCACTTGAAATAATTTTGACATCGTTTTTCACTTAAAATATCTTTTTTCACTTAAGAATTTCTTTCTTTCTTTCTTTTTTTCACCTGTTTTAGAATCGTTTTAAACAATACGATGTACCATGAAATGACTCGTATGATTTGTTTGTTTCACTCCTGTTACACATAGGTTGTTGCACAACTCAGACAACATATATATGTGGCCATGTTTGTGAAGAACGCTTTCTCTTCTTGGTATAAACATTGTTGTCCATTCTAAAAATACGATTAAAAAGGCGTAAATAATTGCCGAGATGAACGTGATAAAGTTGGTTCATTTCTTCATTTGAATAACACTTGTTCAAATAACGCGAAGTGTGGGTTCTTCTGTTTTGTAAAGCATATATTGGGCCCAACCCCACTTCAGTCCAAAGGGCCATACCCCCCAGTTTTTCAAAGTTTCCTGAGAGGAAGCTCTGATTTTTTTACATCATTTGGCTCAGAAAATCAGGCCTAATTTGTTCTTGCCACTGCCTGCAACTTGACAGAGGAAAATAAATTATCCTGAGCATAACCAATGGGCATGAACACAATCAGCATATACACTTAGCTGATTGCGTGACAATCGCGTATCCTGGCGGTGATGCGGGGAATTGGCCCAAAGTGAGTTACTCTGACCTCTGATGTGTGGCACTTGGCAGGGTTGGGTGGATAGACACACTGCTCTGAGAAAGCATTTTCTAATTCTATGTACAGGTGTCTGCCGACTTTTTCTTTTCTTTTTAAATCTGACATACAGTAAACATAAAACAGTGTGATATTAATGGGATCATGCCAATATGTGTACAGAGACCTGCAATCTGGATGGGGTTTGAAGGAAGGTAGGGCTGTGATGTGGGTTGAGGTGTCACCTATCCCAAGGTAAAACACCGGCCATATGATCATGTTTTAAGATTTTGCAAAGGCCTGGACATGATACTTTAAAAGAGCCTTATACAAAATTGCTCGTGTTCATTTTCAACTTGGCTTTTTTATCTTTATTTACTTTGTCAGTCAGGCAGTCAGTCAGGCATCAATAAATAAGGGAGCTCTAGATAGAACACATTTTAAAGTGTGTTCTTCTTCTATTTACTGTTTAAAATATGTACTGGTAATGGGGAAAGAATACCGGCTTTTGGCGACTTTGCTAATTTTCGTACCGACCAGGACATTAAAATGTTGGCCATGCCGGTTAAAGAAACATCCAGGTGGCTACCCTAAATGTTGGTGTTTTTATTGAGCTCCAGGGTACCCTTGAAGAGAAGCACTGGCCACAGGTTTCAGTGAAGGGACAGGATAGACTAAGAGGAATAGGCTGCTGGGTTGGAATTTTAAGAATGGCATTTCAGGACTGACAGTCTTTGAAATGTAAATATAAAAGTGCAGGTATGCCCTTCTCCAGAGAAACAAATCACTATTATGAAGTGCTGTTACTCTGCTGTTAAAAGTATTGCACCACTGTTGGAAGTGCTGGTATGCTCCCATTCAAATCAAAGACATTCAAATCAAAGACATTCAAATCAAAGACGTCCAGCTAGTCACTACCTGATAGTAAGAGAAGATGGGGGCTGGTCATAGTTCCGAAGAGGACACCTGCTGGGGAGTTTTAGTTGAAGCTTTTCATCGGAGATGAGGATCTAAGGGGCATATTACCAAGCAATAGCGATAATTATCGCTATTGCTTGGTTAGAGAGAAAATTTTACCCCTAAGCTGCGGTGATTTTTATCGCAGATAAACCTTGGTATTACCAAGGTTTATCGCAAATGCGATAAAAAACGGCCGCAATGCATGAATATCGCTGAAAAGTCAGCGATATTCATGCATTACTGAGCTAATGCTCTTAGCCATGTTATCCACCTCCCATTGGATAACATGGCTAAGAACTGCTCAGGGCAGGTGTTAGCTTTTGGAGATATTCGCGCTTAGCGCGAATATCTCCAAAAGTTGGTAATAGGAGATAGCGATGTTAGCGACTGTTTCCAGTCGCTAACATCTTGGCACGCCCACTTTGCATGTCATTAGTGATAAATACCACTGACATGCAAAGTGGGGACCAAGATGGTCGCTATCTCCTACTAGCTGTCGCTAACTGGTGTTAGCGACAGCTAGGTAATAGGGAGATAATTTTATCTCCGCTTTCTTGGCTTTTAAAGCCAAAAAAGCGGAGATAAACCCCCTTGTTAATATGCCCCTAAGTTTTGAAGATGAGCCCTAAACGGTGTCTTGTAGAGTATTGTCTGAATGGTGTTCTTGTACAATGTGGCCTGAGTAGGGCTTTGCAGGTGGTGTCTGGGTGGTGATTTCTAGAGGAAGTCGATATATGGTTTTGTCTAAGTGAAAGCTTTGTAAATTAAGTGTGAATTGGAATTTACAGTGTTCAGGGTATGACTTTAGAGAGAAAAGTAAGGCTGGAACCTTTCAAAGGAGGTCTAGATTTGGTTTTGATGAGAAGCTGAATGTGACTTTTGCCCTAGTGGAATTCCCAATACGCAAAGGTTTAGTAATCCTTATCCCCAACTCCATCCTCCCCATTCGAATGTTTGAGGGGGGCTGTTGTGCAAAACATTGTGCTCGGGAACTCAATATAACAAAGTTCGAAGACCACTGCATTATGTGCACATGTTCAAGCTCAGCAATCTGCCCAGTATTTGATGAACGCTTATGTGATCTTGACACTGTCTGCCCCCAGATCGCCTGTAATTCAATTCACATCTGTGTTTAGAAAGCCTGCAACAAGTTCATGCTTCCATCAAAATCCACGTGGTGGCATTTACTGTAGGTAACAATGCACTTAAAGGCAGCTCAAGGCACATTGGTTATGCAATCGACCACTTCACACAAAGGACCATATTAAAGAAGAGAGCGACGCAATGTTGCTTCCTGTGCCACGGTATAGAGTTACATCCAAAATCTATGCTATTAACAGGATAGAGTAGATATAGGGTTTCACTGCTGGTAGGGTGGGAGGGGTTTTGGTCAAAGCAGCAGAAGCATTGCTATAAGTGTCCGCCTAGGAAGGGCTAACTGCAGGGCCAGGTGAGTGCACACTGAGGCAGGTATTGTAATCTATGTCAAAGAATAACTGCTGAATTGCGCTATGTGAACAAGTCATGGCTAGAAGATCTACGCAATCCATGCTTAATATTCTCTGAAGATATTTTATTTAAAAAAGCAAGGGTTGAGGCAAAACAAATCAGCACCTGCTTACACCTGTGGCTTGAAAGTTGCGGCGATGGTGCTTATGAATCCAAGGAACACAACCCCGTCTGTTCCTTCAAGGGCAAAGCCCAAAAAATGCAGTAGACAATATGGAATCAGCACCCATCTAAGAAATGTTCTTTGGCAGTCTCTATTATTCTCAATATGTATAAAAGTGCAAGATCTTGTAATAAATAGGTTCTGACTGTTTCAAAGTTTCTGATTCAAATTCTTTATTGTGGTAATCCAAGACAGGCAAAAATCCAAGAACATAAGTGGATTTCCCTTCTTAGCCAACGCGTTTCGTCTCAAACACTGAGACTTCTTCAGGGCTCCAACATCAGTATTAATCAAAAATCAATACAGCAAGGTGAAAATTCCTTGGGAATGGCAGGTTATAGTGATTTCTCTAGGTCTTGGAAGACCATATTTGGATAGCTTACACACGTTAAGGAATTGCTGTGTGTATCGTGCTTATTCTGGTTCGACTTTTTATATCGTACTTTGTCTTGTTATGCAGAGATAGGCATGGTGGCCAAAGGAGAATCACGTATCACCGGTCGAACAGCAACTATCTATCTATCTGAAGATATGTAATAATGTTAAATTAAGATGCACAGAGGGCAAAGGGTAATCTGCTGAATTACCACATAATTTTATCTTAAAGGTCACTATTCCTTAGGCGGAGTGAGTCTCAAATTTAACAACGACTTTATGAGGAAAAAACCCACCCAATTGGCCCGTGGCTAGTCCTCACCACGTCCATATATGTTTTAATCTCTGTATGACCAGGAGATCCCTGTGACTGCCTGCTCGCCTTGGAGACTGGACCTTGTTGTCAGTTTACGCAGTCAACAAAGGGGACTTTGAAAGAGACAACTAATGGTGGAGTACAGAGTTGATGGGTTTTGCTATGAATCCAAAATATGGTGAGTGTAGTGGTCCTCCTTCTGTACATCTCTGCTGTAAGGTTTCACCCTGGCACTGGGTATGTGAGTCTTCTTTAGGACAGGGAGTCCAGACCTCTTGGTGGACCTTAGAGATGTTCGAATACGAGACAAAATAATAAAATACATGAGAAGGAAGTATGGAGTAGAGTTGGAAACCATTCTTGAATAAGAAGACATCTTAGAAGAAACTGGGGGTAATGGATCAGTATCGGTTTATCATAAAGAGAAGAGTGAAGGGCACTTAGGAGTTCAGGAGAAAAACATGCATATTGAATAGAGGGTAACTTAACTAGTTCTGAAAAAGCGAGACGATACCCTGCTGGTTCATGTAGTTTATTCTATTTGAACGAGGTATAAAGAGCAAACGTATTTTACCTTGCAGACTTGAATAGATGCATTGTGTCTCAGTTCAGCGATAGGTGAGACTGTGTCATGCGCGCTGGGAACCTGCCAGTAAATTTTCTGGGGTACCCAAGGTCGAAAGGAACTAAAAGGAGATGCGTGCAGTGCTTGGAGCGGTAGTGTTGTAGTGTGCTCGAAATACATTTCTCAAACCTTACAATATTATGTGATTTTCCCATAGTAGGCCATGACCAAGCCATGTTTTTGTAAGAAAACATTTTCTGGGTCATATTTACAAGCCCGTTGTGCCACTTTTGCGTCACTTTTCCCGTGTTAAAAATGACGCAAAAATGGCGCAAGGGGCTTGTAAATAAGCCCTTCTATATTGAAGGTTAGAGAGTATTTTGTGTGTTTACATGCGCTTCTTGGTGCCAGAGCACCCCTCTATCCCTAACAGGGCTAGGCCCTGCTCAGCATATGGTGTGAAGACATGGCAGGGTGGAATTTTGAATGGTTGAATGGTATAATTGAAGGTCGGATGCTGGAATGAAGCTATAAACCCTAGGCTAGGTTTGTATGAAGCTGACATTTGATATAGATACTTGCCACACCTCTGGTCCGTTGCTGTCTTTCTTAGCACGTCTTTTCAAATAACTTCCTGCTTAAAACCCACATTCGACTCCAGTACTTCTTTCAATCCAGAACTGATGTTTTTAATCTAATACAAGAATAATAAAAAGAATGAGGCAGCACAGAACATAAAGGTGAACATCTGAAGTAACCAGCACTTGTGTTTATGAAGAAAGGGCGCTAATCTGCTGCTGCTCAGTAGCCGACAGTGACACTTTACTCTTTGCTAGCTTCCCAAGACGGAGATGCTTCTGTTTCTCCAGACATCTTTACAGCAGGCAGACAGCCAAGAAGTGCTTTAGGAAGAACTTTGTTTCAGATTATCTTACCTGATGAGAAAAGGACATTGTAAAGGTCACATGACTCTTATTCTGCAGGGATAAGCCTGACAGGGATTCTCACCCAATCAGGGACTGTTTAGGATTAATCTTTCTATATGGTTGCCAATTAGGCCCAAACCTGGTTTTACATGTTTTACATTAAATCAATTATGGCAGAATTTGTGTAATCTGTGCTGGATGCTGGTTGTAGCCTTGAGTGAGAGAGCCACATGATGTAGACTACATGCAAATTGGCCCAGCAGCAAATGAACTTTTCCTAGGAGTACCACATAGGCCAGGCCCCCCTTCAAGGGCAACAAAAGCCACACAAATACAACATATGGGGTGGGTGTTACTGGCGTGGTGGGTAGTAAAAACCGGAATATGGATGATTGGAGGTGAGTAAACAATTAAATAAATAAAACGAATTTCGTAGTGCGCACTGCATCACATTTTTGCGATGCAGTGCGCGCTACGAAATTCGTTTTATTTCTTTCAGTCAACCCTATTGAATATTCAGAGGTCAGGAAAAAGAAACTCCAAACACCAATGGAGCCAGGAAGTGAAAACCTCTATGCATTACATTGTATTAAAATTACAATTTCCAGATTTGGAGCACTGGGACCATTCTTAAGGTGACTGATGCCCACTTTTTATTTTGCAGTTCTTTGTCACTCTGTTCATTACTGCTTCACTGCTGTATCCTCTCGTCACACCCATCACGCTGTGTTCAAAGATTTGGAGTCCTGCTGTCAGCTCTCGCTTTTTTTTAAACCAGAACTGAAGAAAGTAGATAGTAAGAATTCCTCTGGTTTCTCACCAGCTACCAACTTATCCTTGGTTATCATGCACATCCCAGTTTTAGAATCCCCCCAAAATATATATTTGCCAACATCTTGGGATTGAATATTTCGTTCCGTGCCCTGCATCGCAAAATGCGATGCAGGGCGCGCTACGAAATTCGTTTTATTAATTTTATTGTTTACTTACCTGCAATCATCCAGATTCCGTTGTTTATCACCCCCCACCCTGCCCCTCCCCCGCCCCGCCTGCCTGCCCCACCGCAACTCCCTCCACGGGCCGCGGCTGGCTCGAAGTAGAAAGTTTAGGTCAGACTATCAGGACTGCTTCAAAGCAGTAACCATAAGTATATAGTAAAATATTACCACCCGGGCACACTTGAGGTCCTGTCTCATCAGTAGAATGGCTCTGCTTCATCTTTCTGCTCAAAAGCGTTACATCCTAAAAAATGTGATCCCTTAATGATGCGGCAAACCCCAAGAATGGGTTAATATTGGGCCTTCTAGTTTGCTGTACTGCCAGCAGGATAAATGTAAGGATAGCTTGACAAGATGTATGCCATCTCAAGGAATTGGCTTCACGCCTAGTTTGCCGTTTCGACAATCTGTGCTAATGTCAAATAAGTCATTATTCCTTTTTCCATTCCTTTGTTTCCATGGTGCATCATGCACATATTGTGCTTTTTTTGTAAACAGTGTTGGTGTTAAAAATGTTCATGTTCTCTAGCTCAAGATTGTTTTTTTCTTGTGGCATACAATATGTTGTCTCTGTTGCTTATGGTCACTCGAGGTGCAACGCCCCTCCTCCCCCTCCTCCCCCTTTGGTGTATAGTGACGGCATGACCTTTTTTCATATAATAGCTGTCCGTGAAACATTCTCAATGTCATCACAGGGTCTTCACCTTATACAATCTGCTCCTTTCCAGCCTTCGAGCTTGGGGGACCTCCAGCTTCTCAACACCAAGGTGAGGAATCTCGTAGCCGTTGCCTTAGGTCTAAGGTGTGAGGAATTAGTGACCTTTTAGTGACACAGTCTGTACCTAGTTTTTCAAGATGCAGTGGTTTTCAGAAATTCTGTGGTTTCTCCTTCTGCATTTCACTTTGAGTAGATATATTACATTGCTGTACTTTCTCAACATACCCTCCTCCACTGAGGAGGAGGGTGAGACACTTTGCTCCATAGAATTGCAAGGAGCTCTCTTTGAATATATTTTATTTGCACCACTTCTTTTTGGTATGGGGACTTCTTTATTGTAAAGCCTTAAGTATAAGTTGCTAGTATATGGTACCCAGGGTTCCAAGGGCATGTAAGGCAGGGTGTCCACCCAGGCTGCAGCACTGATTGTGTCACACTGCGTGTGTGTGGCAAAGTACAAAATGGCTTCAAGCCTGCCACTGCAGGCTGGTAGGGCAGTTGTCATACTGCCAGTTCGACTTTGCCATTATCATTAATAGCTAAACCACCCTTTCCCTTAACAATATATGTAAGTCAGCCCTAAGGAAGACCTAAGAGCCCTGAGGCAGGGAGCTGTATATTATTAAGTGGGGCATGTGTGTTTATATATGTCCTTACAGCAAAGCCCCTCAAATTGTCGTCCCTTTGGATAATACAGGGTTACAGGCTGGCACCCCATCCTGGCTAACTTCTGAAATGGACTACCTAACTGGGTATTCTAAGATATCGAATTAATTGTGGCATTAAACCCGACCTGATGCCCAGGTCGAGTTAATGTCTCTATTAAAGTAAAGCAACTTTTAGAAAGTTGCCACGCTGCAACCCAGCTGTTCCAGTAGCCTCCTATGGGCCCTCTCCCATGGATAGCTTTCTGTCCACCTGGGAAGTAATGTGAACGACAGCCAGGCTGGGCAACAAAGGCAGCCCGCTGCAGGGAGAGGTGTCACCTCCCCCTTGTGGGAAGCCACTCATGGTGTTAGCCCAAAAGGAGAGCTTCAAAGGCAAAGTAGCCTTTGGTGGGCTAATGGCGATAACATTCCAGAGTGGCTGCCCTTTGTTTAGGTAGACAGGATGGAGACAGGGCCAGAGAGGGAAGACGATGCCCAAACTGATTTTCCTGTGGGCGCATAGCCCCCAGGTAGCCACACCTCTAGGGTGGGCTACCGAGCTCCTCATAGTCAAGGAGAGGTTCGGACATCTTGAGAGTGGCCTGAATAGTGCACTCTGGAATTATCAGTAAGCATGGGCGGATTTTGCGAATTGGCAATCCGCGAAATTGCGTATTTACGGATTCGCAATCCGCAAAATCCGCAAACTCTCGCGAATTTGCGGATTTTAAATTTTTTTTTGTGTTCGCAAGGATTTCTGCCAGTTCGCGAGGATTTTGTACCAGTTCGCAAACGCGAACTTACTTTTCGGGTAGCAACGGTCGCGAACATGTTGTTTCTACATCTGGTTCATCAAAGCACCCTCTGTTTCACCACTGCCACCCTCTGTTTCACCACTGCCACCCTCTGGCTCACCCATGCCACCCTCTGGCTCACTCATGCCACCCTCTAGTTCATCACTGTAGATTATGGGTGGAAAAGCACACCTGCCCTGCCTCAACTGACATAAATGAATTAGGGGCTGATTAATGTGTTACTGAATTTGAACTTCCCGGCTGCAACCTGCTTCCTTATCTGTAATTGCTTTCTCTGAGCCTGCTGTGAGGGTCAGAGCAGGGTCATAGAATAGTTGCAAGTAGGCAACTGAACTCTGAAGGGGCCCCTCAGGAAGCACTACAGGGAATGGTTACTAATGATAAGATTGAACTTTTGCACCTGCTGAGTGCTTTCAGTTTTGCAAAAATCCAAATATCCAGCAGCATCCACAAAAAGTAATCCTTCCAGGCAGTACAGGGAATGGTTACTAATGAGAAGATTGAACTTTTGCACTTGCTGAGTGCTTCCAGGTCAAGATCCAAATCAAAGTGACCAGCACATGAAGAAAGCACTGAGAGGAGCCTGCTGGACAGGAACAGGAAGTTGGAGACTGTGGGGCACTTCCTTCCTCCCCCCCCAAAATGGACTCCTTGCAAAAAAAAGTGCAGGCAAATGTCAACCTGAGGAGTTATTCTGATAAAAATCATAATTTTCAAGGTTTATGCTGCCTGCTGGTGGATTTCTTGTGCGAAATTGCAAATTTTGCAATCTCGCAATTGCGAGATTGTCGCTGCCCGCCGCATCTACGTTTTCGCAAGTGTTTACTCCCGCGAAATTGTATAGTATTCTAGTTGGCAAGTGCGACCAAGCAAAAAAATCCGCTTCGCACGGATTTACGAATTTTCGGTAAGTTCGCGAGAGTTCGCGGATTGCGAATTTACCGAAAATTCGCAAAATCCGCGAGCGGAACGGATTTTACGCCCATGCTTAATTATCAGATGCCACCTATTGCTGTAAAATAATCACCAAAAGGGAGGGAATCAGATAGCCCATTGGCTAGTAACCACTTTGTCCCCTTTAGGCTCAATTCTGCAATAAATATGACATCCCTGGCACCCTGAACCTCAGAATGTGACAGATTTTTAACACGGACCGAAGAAGGACTGCCCTGCTGCCTTTGGACTGCACAAAGAGAGGCTGTGTTGTCTGCTGGGCTGCACCTGCTGCAGGTCTGGGCCAACGAAGTTAGGAGTGTGCCTGTGTGTCCTGGCTCCGAAAAAAGTAGCTCCCCAGCTGCAAATCAAAGGAGCGACTCTAAGGGTCAGCTTGCTGCCCCCTCAAACAACACTAGTGACATTAAAGCTGAAGAAGCCTAAACCGGTGAGTTGGCAGCCACTTCGATGGAATTGCTGCTGACTGCCGCTGGGCATCCCAATAGACTGATCCTTGATGGCCAAAAGTTGCACCAGACAAATCTGGATCCAGGAGTGTCATCCAATGTCCAAGTTGGTTGCCCAAGAGGCACACTAGCCCCCACTAAAGGAGTTTGCCCTTTTGTGATGTACTTAAACCAGTAGCCTAGCTTTATCTAGCTTTCCAGGGTCTCAGAGAGGACTTTGAGGGACCCCGACTTCTTTGGCCAAAGTCTTCCAACATGACCTATGGACCAAAGTATTACCACAAAGACTCCCCTATGGACCACAACACAACTGAAGCATATTTTAGCATATTTTCCTCCTGTAACTCGAGCATCAGGACCACTCCATTAAAGTCTGAGGGGGTCTTGCCATAAAGTTTGGACCTGGACTGGAAACACTCTGCTGGCAGGAAAGTGTCCAAATCTACTCCATTGCCACCCCCACATGACTTAATCCTGTTGGATTTGGTCACCCAACCTGGACCGGAGTAGCGGTGCTAACTTTCACAAACGTTTGAAAAATTGACATACTTTTTGTTGACCAATGATTGTTTCAAGTTGAATTAAAAATTGAACAACCTTTAAAAATCCATTGGATTTTGCTTATCAAGGTCTCTAAAAATTATAATCTATTTTTATAAAGTGGTGTCCTGTTTCTTTTGTGTTGTGCGACTTTCTTATTTCTTTGTGTGGTACTATAAAATACTTTATACTAAGTTCCTTTGTTCAAGCCTTGCTGCTTGAAGCCACAGCTACCCAAGGTTGAGCTTAAGGTTTATAAATGATCCTTACTGGACCCAATAAAGGTTTTTTGAGTGTATTCCACAATAGGGCTACTCAGCCATCTCATATAATTCACCCAGGTCCTCACAGTTTCCCTTGTTAATGTCCCGGGATGTTACTCTCACAGAATAACTGCCTTGTAGACTGACCTTTCCCCCTCGAGGTTTAACTAGAAACTAAGAAGCACGTTTATGAACCCCTTTGCGTCACTCTTGCACCGCGCAATGTGGTGCAAGAACAACTGAAATTAAAAATGAAATTTATGACGCCACGCAAGGCCACCTTGCGTGGCCCAGAGTGGCTTCATAAATTACGAGGAACTCAGCTCAACGATACTCTGCACCAGGGAGATGTTTCCATGGGCAATGCGTCTGTGTTCCCACGCAACATCCATGGATTTGAAAAATTTACCAGAGGTGGTAGACCTGGAAATGCACCAAAAACCTACGCCTCACTAGGTGAGGTGTAACGAGAATAAATATGTTTATTTCTCCTCATTGTTTCCTCTTTCTATGTGTGCGGCATTCTGAAGCACACAAAGAAAGAAAGAAAAGCCTCAGGGGATTGTTTTGTGCAGGAAGGTGCTCCATGGTGCAAGGCTGCCTGCATTCAATAGTTAGGGGAACCCAATATACCCTTGGAGCTTGGGCAACAATGCAAATGGTAAAGGGGGCCTGCAAGGGGTTTGATTTTACAAGTCTCAAGTTATTCAAAGATAAATCAGTCCTATTAGAACAAACGCCAAAGTGTCACCAGACAACAATAACCACAAAGAAACAATCTTGATAAAAGAAACCTAGTAATTTGAGAAAATATATCGTATTTTATGTATTTTGTTGAAAAAATAGAGTACAAATAGATAAAAACATTCATCACATAGTCATGGAGAGAAGCAAAAGTCACATTGTTCTAACAGTACATCTATTCCAAATCTATTATGGGCAACAAATCTCTGAGTGAGAATGTATATTGCTTCAGAATGACAAGTTTTCATGGAAATAGGGCAAAAAGTGTCGACGTTTCGGTCTGTTCGGCAGTAGTCTCTCAGACCATCTTCAGGACGTAAAAATTGTAGCTGACAGAATGACTCTTTCTCATTGCAATAGGCAAATGCCTAGTACCAGATACAAAATCTGTGGTAACTGCTGTAGAGGCGTTTACTGTGTTATAGGGAAACTAATCTCCTATGTTTGATTCTTCAAGCCAGATCTGTCTGAATACAGATCGAGTGATTGTAAAGTGCTGTATATATTTGCACTATCTCGATAAAATAACGTCGTCTCTGGTTCCATGTCATCGAACCTCACAGTCAGGTCAATGCATCGTCATCTAGCTGCTCAGGGGTTGGTTCAGCACTGCGTCAGCGTTAGAGGGCACTGCGTCAGTTCCAATCGGCACAAAAGGGCCACTGTGTTTATTTTTTAAGAAAACAGCTGCAGAACCAACTTCTGAGGATCAAGGCTGGTGGGGGGCACCTCAGGCAAGGGTAGGACTTACAGATGTCAGAGTACAGCAGCACCCACAGAGTTGCAAGAAGTCTTTTGTGCCCTTGAGACTTCAGAAAACAGGAGGCAAGCCAGCAAGCCCATGGAGAAACTTGGGTTCAAGGGTGTAGAGAGCAGGTCTTCGCCCTTTCGCTCCCAGGCAAGAAGCAGCAGACAGCAGGCCAACCCAGCAAAGAAGGTAGCAAAGTGGCAGTTCTTCCTACAGCACAGCAGCTCTTTTTCAAGGCAAAATGTCCTTTGTTCCAGCAAAGTCAAGGGTCCAGTTCGTATACCCAAATATGCCTTTGAAGTGGAAGAAACTTCAAGGAGGCCTTTAAAGATCACAAGGTCCTTGTTTTTCCTGCCCTGGCTCCAGACTCTCTACAGGGGTATGCAGTTCTGTGTGTGGGGGCAGGCATGGCCCTATCCAGATGCAAGTGTCAGCTCCTCCCTCTCAATCAACCTCAGGAAGGCCCATCAGCCTGGTGATGGGCCATCAGGATGCAGATGTCACACTCCAGATCCCTTTGTGTGACAGGATAGAGGGAATGCACAAAGTCAAGCTGTCATCCAACCCAGACTTGTATTCAGAGACAAGTAGAGGCACAGAATGGTAAAAGAAAGAAAATGCCAACTTTCTAGAAGTATGTAAAAGAAACAATTGATGGACGGAATGCTGGACAATGTAAACATTCACACCCAGTCACAAGGATTTGGGTTAAATCCATCATTCATTTGCTCACCACACCATCCCAGTTTGGACTCAGCCATATGCAAATCAGTCTTGTCCCTGTTCCTTGTGGGAACAGTCCAGCCCGAACTGCCAAGCCAGCTCCTCCCTGGACCGAAACAAGCATCCTGGGACCGGTTTCAGGGCATCACCCTTCATCAGTCAGGCTAGCTTGAATCCAGTGGTGTAGTGAGCACAGGACCCACGTCTAGGCATACCCTTTCCACCTGGGGGACATATGCAAAAAAAACAATTGATGGACAGAATGCTGGACAATGCAAACATTCACCCCCATATTTGGGATTTGGGAAAGGGGCACCAAGTTAGCAGAAGTTTCTTCTCTTAAATTGAGCTTTATGTATGTTTAAAATTGTGGTGCCCATTCACTAGGCTCTCTAGGAGTGAGAAAGAACTCACCTCCTTCATGCTTGTAGATGGTAAAGCAGCGCCTGAATGCATGAATTACTCTGAAACCACCTCCGTTTCCTAAAGGTGCACTACACTATACTAATCGCCTTAATTTTGAAGATTCGGGAAACAATTAAACTTTTCATTTGTGTCTAATTTTCTGGTCTTGCAGACACATCGGCAGTTCCTCTAATATTGGCCACATTGTGAAGCGTAGATAGATATCTAGGTCATGGCCCTTGGAATCAAAGTGTTCTTTTCATTGGGATTCCTTGTAAACTTCTAGCTGCAAACATAGGAGTAGGGTTGTAGTATTATCATTGTTGGAACCATCTTAGTATGACATCAACTTGAGTCTTTTTTAGTTCTGATTTCAAGCCTCTTGCCAGCAACAATATAGTTTTGATTTCTTCTATCACATGCATGATGATCAGCTGTCCGATTCAAGAACTTACCACAAAATGTATATTAAATCTCTTTTCAATGTTGTACAGATTTGTCAATTTATATTCAGAACCATGTCTTGTTGTGTTCTACCTATGAGGGCTTCATTTGATTACAAGTGGTAGGATCTAAGTGTAACTCAATATTGACCTGCATGCTCTTCAGAGTTTACACTTTAGTATAAGGAAATGGGTTCCGACCACTTTAGCCCTCTTCTTTTTTGTTTTGAACAGCCCTGGATTTTGGACCTCTTCTGTGAGTCTAAAAAATTTAGTTTCACTCACTGTAAGCTTTGTAAAAGTTGATTGTGAGTGCTAGTCACTAATGTTAGACATTAAAACAAGGTCAGCTGCTGAGAGAGGGCCTTCTGGGAGACCCAATAGAAGAAAACGTCCCTTGGTACTTCTGTGGATGGGAGGCATCAATTAAGAGGAGAGCCCCTGAATCCTGCTGTCAAACAGGTGCTGTTGAAGTAGTTAGGACGCCATAGTGCTTGGGGAGTTCAGGAAGGGAGTGTACTCTGCGTTGAGGGCAGTGGAGTTCTGCTGGAGGAGGTTCTAGGCAGCTGAGTGCCAGGAGCCAGAAGGAGGACTAGTCCAAGAGATAAAGTGCTGGAGGCAAGGTCTAAGTTTCCCTCAGCAGAGGGAGAGTAGTGAAGAAAACTGGATCCTAGAAATATAGGAAAATTTAAGGGCCTGAACAGAACACTTCCTCTGGCTGCAGTGCAACTACAACGGACAGAAAGAGCCAAGAATCATCCAAAATGGTCTAGAAGTGCCATACAAATTAATTTTAGCCCCGCCTGCTTGATTGCAGACTGCCCAACAGGCTCTTAATGCAGCAGAGCTGAAATACTCCCCTGCTGGTGCATCTGGGTAATCTGGATGAACGTTGTCCCCTCATTTGACCAGACAGCTCCGGTGTGCATTTCATCACTCTCTTGTTTTTAAAATTCCTTGCGAGGGCCAAGAGAAAATTTCCCTGGGAGTGGGCATGTGCAATGTCCCTCCTCCATACAGTCAAAGTAATGAGTGTTTTTGCACTCAAACATCTCAGAGTTTATGGGATTCTCCATTGCCCCTTGGGACCAATGAGGGGGGAGTTAGTGTAGTTGTGCTTATAATATAATATAACATAACATAACATAACATAACATAACATAACATAACATAGCATAGCATAGCATAGCATAACATAACATAACATAACATAATATAACATAATATAATATAATATTATTATCTCTGGGAGTCACTCGCTTCCTGAGGATCACCAAGGATCTGACCACCTCTGCATAGACTGAATTAGCACCAGGGTGGAGCCAGAGCCCCGGTAGCACTTTGGTTTCCTGCTTCTCACCCCCTGTGCCTGTGTCTAGAGCTAGATGAAGACCTGAGCACTGGGAGTTCTAGTCTGCCTCCATGGCAGGAGATCAGTGACTGACAGCTCTGCTCTGACACAGGAATAGAGTTGGTCAGGTGGGGAGCCAGCCAGGCCATTCGTGTTTGGGTTTCTGTGCTGCCCTTATAATAGCCATCTCAAATGCCCCATGGGAGGGGGTAGGGAGAAGCTGAGAGCGCATCACAAGAAAAAAGGAAATTGAGCATTTAGTTGTGACTCTGGAAGAATGACACATATTTTCGAGCATGGGCTTGCCCCATAAGACTCTGGAGTGGGCCTAGTGCCCACACCATCAGTGCTTACTTCGCCCAGCGCGCATACACTTACATACCAAGGAAACCATGAGACATATTTGTGGGAAAGCAGTGGTGCAGGTTTATTCGTACAACACAGGTACTGGTAGGTGGGTCATCTTACAGGCGATCCAAAGCGGCAGCCTCTCGCTGACCCGCATGCCCAAGGAGCCATTTTGCACGGCGAGTCGATGCTCAGACGGTGCAGTACATTATCACTTTCTTTTGTTGGGCTCCCGCCCCCCCTGTCAGGGCGGGAGATGAGGCACACCCCCGGTCGGTTCAGGCCCCCCGACCGCCCGAAGGACTAACGGGGCGCCGACGCTGTTTCCTGGAACCCCCTCGGCTCCAGGTTCTTGGCTCGGGCACCCTACTGTGCCAGGCAGAGGTATTTAGACTGTATCCTTCTGCCGCAGAGGTACCCCTACTGTCCATCTGCTTCCAGATCGCCCTGTGACTCCGCCTGCAACATAAAACAAGATCATCAAGACATTCCAAACTGTGCCAACCGCTCTGCCGCTGGGTCAGGGTTCAGGGTGGGTTACAGCGCAGAGCAGCCACGGCGCGGGAGAGAAGGCCGAGCCTAGCTGCTGGCCAGGTATATCCCTTGGAAGCGCCCTCCCTCCTTCGTGAAGAGCCCTCCCCATTGGCTGTTGGCTGGGGGGGGGGGCACCAGGTGACGCGCTGCCGGCTGCGCTCGCCAGATGTATGGGACTAGGGCGCTGGCCCCCCATCCTCCCCTTCGTGTCGTGGTGCCAGCGGCATAGTGCCCACACCATCAGTGCTTACTTCGCCCAGCGCGCATACACTTACATACCAAGGAAACCATGAGACATATTTGTGGGAAAGCAGTGGTGCAGGTTTATTCGTACAACACAGGTACTGGTAGGTGGGTCATCTTACAGGCGATCCAAAGCGGCAGCCTCTCGCTGACCCGCATGCCCAAGGAGCCATTTTGCACGGCGAGTCGATGCTCAGACGGTGCAGTACATTATCACTTTCTTTTGTTGGGCTCCCGCCCCCCCTGTCAGGGCGGGAGATGAGGCACACCCCCGGTCGGTTCAGGCCCCCCGACCGCCCGAAGGACTAACGGGGCGCCGACGCTGTTTCCTGGAACCCCCTCGGCTCCAGGTTCTTGGCTCGGGCACCCTACTGTGCCAGGCAGAGGTATTTAGACTGTATCCTTCTGCCGCAGAGGTACCCCTACTGTCCATCTGCTTCCAGATCGCCCTGTAATCCGCCACAGCTCTGAAGGAGGCCCCCGTCGATGACAGAGCCCCCCCACCTACCCAGTTACCGACACCCTGCCGCCTACAGGGCTTCATGTAAGTCCAGTAAAAAGACATCCATTCCCAGCCCGGACAAATGTACTCCGTCGCTTTCATAATATCCCTCAGTCCTGTCCTGTATCAGCGCATGCCTAATGAAACCCAGACCCCTTCTTTCCAGGAATGTCTGCATTGACCTGTTAACCCTCTTCCGGCCCTGCTCTATTGCCACTGCCGACCGTGCTCCCCTCCAGGCCTTGCGGGGCACAATCTCAGACCATGTTATCTCCGTAGTTCCCAATTCGTTAGTAATCGCTGTTACATCCTTCTGCATGGCCTCCAATAAGGCTTTCCTCCCCACCTTTACCAGGTCATTTCCCCCTAGATGGATAATCAGGATGCTGGGAGGACCGCCCCGTTCTGCTATACATTGCTGCAGTCTGCCCTTTAGCTGGCCCCATCTCATTCCCGGGAACCCCTGCCATAGAATTCGCGTCCTTGCTAAGTTCAGATCCCATCTCTTGTGCCTCGCCCACTGCTCCAACCTCGTAACGTAGGAATGGTCCATCACCCACACGTGACAATCAGCTGCAAGGAAAAGACACCATTGGCATTACCTGTTTTTATTCATATTTTGCACAGCACTCCAAAAAGTTTATTTCCACATCTACAAATCAATCACTGCACTGCAAACAATTCGTTCTCACATCTAAATTTAAACGTGCACTTCACCTCAATTGTTACAGGGATACTGACAATACCCCAATTACTGTACCCCGTTTTTTGGCTATTCCTGCGTCGCTACTGCCCCTCTTCCCTTCCTACGTGCAAGCACGGCCATTCGCGGCCACCGGACTCAGAGGCGGACATAGCGCCGGTAGCAAGAGGATGACCACCTTCCCACCCTCTTGACCCCTTCCTCACCCAATCCAGCCCTGTAAGCAGCAGTGGCCGCCCCTATCCTAAAGGAATGGCTTGAAAATGTTTGCCCTGTGCTGGATGCTGACAACCCTGCTCTGGCCATCACTGAGGCCATCACTCGCTCTAACTGGAATTTCGTCAATGGCGTGCCGTCTGCATGGATTAGAAAGGTGCCTGCAAGCAGAGGCCTTATTTTTAGGTACTCCCTAACCAAGGAGACCGGGCAATACCTGGGATCCTCGAATGCATGTAAGGTGATGGACACGCCCTTCCCTGCTTGATCTGTTTTGGATTTTCGAAGCCACAGTACTAATGGATCCCTGGCGCAGACGTCAATCATTGCTAAAGCCCTCCCTGATCTGTCAGTTTTAGATTTGGCCACTAGTTCGCTGGCCCTAAAGGCCCCAAAGAATGCCAAGCAAAAGGCTGTCGAGAAGAGCTGGGCCTCGAAAGCCGAATTCGTGACGGCCGGCACTACGTCCAACATGCGTTGGAGGGCTGGGAATTCTATTCCAGACCTTTTGTCCGGAATCCTCACTTCGTCCCTGGCCCACCCTTTCAGTGCTGCCCTGATCTGGAACGAGCATGTTGGATCCTGTCCGCCATTCAATTGAGTCTCATGTTTTATAGCTGCCAAGTGGCCACACACACAGGAGTGTGATTTGCCAGCCTCCCTTGCCCACACCACAAAAGTCTCGACTTGCTCTACTGTATTCAGTGCTGATGCTCCCAGGGACCGGATCACATCAATGAAGGTTGCTCGTTGAACCGCATATCTTCTCATGGTCAACAGGGCCAGGGAGCGTTGCCCCATCCTCTTCAAGCGCTCCCCCACTGAAGGAGCCGCCATAGGATCGGCGGGAATGGTGTCATCTCCTCCCCCGCCTGCGGCCATGCTTCCCGGAATCGTGACAGCTGAAAGCGAGAAAGAGCGTCAGCTGCCACATTCTTGACACCTTGCACATGCCGCGCCCTGAACTCAATGTTGCTTACCAACCCTGCCCTCACTAACTCCCTCAGCAGACTTAAGACTAACGGGCAATTGGCACTCAGGCCATTGATGGCTTGTACCACCGCTAGGTTATCCGACCAGAACACAACCTTTTTGTTGGCCAGTTCACATGGCCACAAATGCAGTGCCACCACAATAGGGAATAGTTCCAGGACAGTTATATTTGTAGTTACTCCCTTCTTGCGCCAAGCATCAGGCCACTTCATGGCACACCATTTTTCTCTGAAAATCACCCCAAAACCTACTCGACCTGATGCGTCTGAAAATAGACATAGGCCCTGGCTACTCTCCCAAGGCGCCCTCCATATCACTGTGCCATTGAAATTTTTTAGGAACTCTTCCCACATTCGTAGATCAGCTTGCAAACCCGGGCCCAGTCGTACAAAGTGGTGCCCCTTTCTCGCACTTGCCGTCGCCTTTGCCAACCTGCGCGAAAATACCTTGCCAGCCGGTATGACCCTTGCTGCAAAGTTCAGTTTGCCCAACAGCCTTTGAACCTCCTTGAGCGTTGTCCTACCCTTGCCCATCATTGCATGAATGTCCTGCCTCAGGTCATCCACTTTCTCCGCTGGGAGTCTGGATTCTCCTTTCAGTGTGTCCAGCTCAATGCCCAGGAACGTCAATATCTGAGCGGGCCCTTCCGTCTTTCCGGGTGCTAATGGAACACCTAAATGTTCCATCATGCCTTCAAAGGTCCGTAGGGCCTCTGCGCATTCCCGGGAACCTTCCTTGCCAAAAAAGAGGAAGTCGTCTAGGTAGTGAGTCACTTGGTGAACCCCATGCCTGTCCGTGAGGGCCCATTGAAGAAAAGAGCTGAATGCCTCGAAGTAGGCGCATGAAACCGCGCAGTCCATGGGCATGCAACGGTCGTAGAAGAATGCCCCCTCCCACTTGAAACCCAGCAAGTGTTGACTGTCTGGGTGAACCGGTAGGAGGCGGAACGCTGACTCAATGTCTGCCTTCGCTAACCACGCTCCCTTGCCTGTTCTTCTGATCAAATCAATGGCCATATCCAGCGAGCAATATGAAACCGAGCATGACCCTTCTTCCAACCAATGATTCACAGAGTTGCCCTCCG
The DNA here is from genome assembly GCF_964261635.1 of Lissotriton helveticus. NCBI lineage: Eukaryota > Metazoa > Chordata > Amphibia > Caudata > Salamandridae > Lissotriton > Lissotriton helveticus. The sequence goes on along the minus strand of NC_136068.1, from coordinate 961,335,554 downwards.
GGTAAGATAGGTGGTGAATCAACCTGTATGCCCCTTGCTGCTTCTTTGGGACAACGCCTAGTGGTGAGACTAGGAAATTGTTCAACGGTGGAGAAGGGAATGGACCTGCCACTCTCCCCAGGTCAACCTCCTTCCTGATCTTGTCACTGACCACCTGTGGAAGATCCCTGGCTGATTTTAAATTCAAAGCGTCCCTGGGTCCCAGCGGGCCTTTGTACGGAATTTTAAAGCCGTCAACCAAACCCTCGACCAGCAGTATTCGCTCTTTCACTAGCGGATACATTCTTAGCAATGGTAAGACGTTCTGCAACACAATGGGGGATGGACCTTTAGTATGCTCTGCTCCCCTGCCTGCCTTAGCAACGATGTTATTGCAAAACCCCTTGCTGACTTCCGTCCGTTCTTTCTCCTGTACCTCTATGAAAGGGTGGCCTTTAACGTGTTGTGACCGCTCTCTGTGCTGTGGGGGGAAGTTGGGACCTATGTCTATGGTCTGATCACTCTGTCCTGTGAAAAGTGGGCCTGTAACGTGATCTGACCGTTCTCTACGCTGTAATGGGAAATTGAAGCCTCTCTCGTTGTTATGCTCGGTCTGTCCTTTGTGCTGTTCTTGTAACCTATTGTCGCGCGCTGTCAGCTCCTTGGGACGAGGCGGGGGGGTGTTATGTACACTGGTGCAGGCAATTGCTGCATGTTGGGCACCGCATTTGCTGCATTCATGGGCAAACTTACAAGCCCTTCCCCAAGTACATACTCCATTATTGAACATTCTGCATGTTCCTGAGTTAAAACGTCTTTGTTCGCCTCCGTGTCCCCTCCCCCGCCCACCCCGAAAGGGCTGTTGGAAGGACCTTCTTGGATACTGCTCCCACTTCTGCTCCTGCTCCCACCTCTTGGACTCACCTTCGTTTTGCACTTTATGCAATGTCTCCCTTTTGGCATTCCCAGTCCTGCACATATGTTTGAACCACAGGTGGATGTCAGTGTGGTCCCACCCTATCTCCGGGCAACTAGCCATTGACTTCCTGAATTCTTGGTCGTAGGAAAACCACCCCATCCCTCCGGACTCCCTTGCCCCTTGCTGAATGGAGTTTGCATACTCCATCAGGGCCTCGCTCTGAGCTGGGTCCTTCTGTACAATTATAGCTGCCAATATGTTGAACGCCTCTGTCCAATTTTCAATAGTTTTCTCTGACCAGCGTTGGAATCTAACCTTATCCTCCTCTTTCTTACCCATCCTCCTTGTGTCTGCGCCCGCATTGTCATGCATTAGTAAAGTTAATATGTCGATATATTCCCTCCTCCATATACCTTCTTTAGCAGCCTGTGGTACCTGTCTGGCCAAGGAACCCCCGCCTTTTAGCTTCGAGCCAGGTTCGCTATGCCTGCCGGTGAATCTGGGGATACCCCTCCTGATGGCCCCCCTGACCCCGCCCCCACACTCGTAACCTTCTTCGTGCTGGGTGCTGCCCCCTCTCTGGACGGCCCTTGACCCGCAGCTGGCAGCATGGCCGGGGTGGCACACTCATTTATAGTCGGAATGCCGGTTTGAGGGACGATGCTAGGGACACTTAGCGGTACATTGGGAGTGGCATTCTGTTGCGATACTGCTGGCACACTCGGCATGTTAACAGAGGCGATACTTTGAGGAACAATGGTAGCTGCACTCAGTTGAGTGCCGGGCAAGACACCCAGGGAATTAACGCTGCTGACAACCGGGTGTGGGAGCCCTGCTGGCGCTGTCTGAGCCCATACTTGACTCACTGGATCCGCCACCATGGGTGGGGCCGACCCTTGTACCGCAGCCATGGCGTCTAGACGTCTCTGAAACATAGTCATCAAACCCAACATATCATCAATTGTCTTACCCATTTGGGTCAAGCTCGAAAATTCGGCCGCTGTCGCATGTACCACGGCCGACACCATGGGCAACTCTACTGGCAAGTCCTCAGCCGGGGGAGATGGTAACTCCGGCCGACTGTTACGTGGTGCTACCACAGCGGGGGGCGGTGATAAAATCGGCCGACTGTTCCGTGCCGCTACGGCCGGAAATTCCTTCTGGGTGCCCTTCCGCTTGCGATTGGACCGGCGTGTTCCCTCTCCTGAAGTGCCTGGAGCCTCGTCGTGGGCCCCAGGTCGGCCATCCTCCTCAAGCCTACGCGCTTCAATGAAACCTTGTGCCCATGCTGGCCCTTTAGACTGCGCGACCGCTAGGAATTCAGCCCACAGCCCATCCTGTGGCAGAGCAGCGCCCCTGGTGCTCATCGTAAAGGCTTCTACCCTTCCGGGTTCCTACGGAAGAGAAAGTACAGGGTGAGGCACCTATTACTGCGTCCGCTAGCCCCCCCCACGGCCTCAAGCCTCCGCATCGTGCTCTGCTGGTCGCGACCAGCCGTCCCGCCGGCAGCCACCTGTCCTTGTCTCAATGTTCATTTTCATGCATTACCTGTTCTACTTTCAATCCTAGCCGCTGCCAATCCTTGACGCCTTCCCGAGCACAATCTGTAAAACAACACAGCGTTACTCAACCTCGCACCCAGTCGCAAGCGGCACACCTGCAAAGACACCTGCGTAAATCTGTGGAACAGTCTTCCTCGCTCAACCCAAGCCATGGCACCTGTAAGTACTTGGTCGCGTGTACTCACTTAATAACTCCGTGTGGGAGACCTGTGTTCCCGTATCATTGTCCTACATGCCCCGTTATCCCCTGTTGTTGCCCCCGCCCGATGGGCTTGCCCACCGGACCCTGACCTCCGCAATTACCTGTAGGTATACGCCTTCTTCCTAGTGAGCTGCTATTCCTCGTGACTTGTTCCAATTCGGAATCTGAAAGAACAATAACCCATCAAATCTCCTGTGCGTTGCACTTGACCTCTGCGGTTCGCGACCCGACCGCCCTACATCCACGGAACTGAACCCATGGGTCTTGCCCTTGGCAATTACCTGTCGTTCTCCGCCTTCCTCCTATGGGCTGCTATTCCTTTCCGTCGTTTCCCAAGTGTATCTGAAAGAACAACAAAAGCGTCAAATGCCCTGCATAATGCCCTTGTTTCACCGTCTTTCGCCCTTAATTATCATTCTTCTGTGCCCCTGTACCATGTTATTGAAACTTGTTACTGCACCGTAACATTTCCTAAAAAGAAAATATGGCATAATTCTGTGCTAGGTACTGTTATTTGTTACTGACACTTGACCCGATGGCGGCGCGTTGCCTCATTAAGCCACGAGGGAGGCCAGCCCCCGGGGACCACTGGCCCAACGTGACGCCCGGCCCATCGCATCGGACTCCTCCTATTCCGGTGCCTCGACTTGTACTGCCGCTACTACATATCCATTACAATAGATGCCTCCTTGGGCTGTGCCATGGAGTTGGACTGTGTAACACCTAACCTTTATTTGAGCCTTAAACTTCCGCATGTTGCCTCTTCCCCACCTGCCGTGTGCCTCGCCGCGGCAGTGGTTATTGAAACCGCGCTTTATTTTTCGTGTTGACTGAGGGCGACGCATACCCTCAGTCCATACTTTCGTAAACTCAGCTGCTGTTTCGAACTGCTGCGTTGCGTCCACTAGCAGCCTCATCTCGAGTGTACTAGCAGCCTCACCAGTCCGGCGGATGGGGGTGACCAGCCAGGCCGCGTACTGCACGATGGAATATTCCAAACTTTCAAACCCCGAGTTTTTGAACGATATCCACCAATGCTCATAGATCAATATGTGTGCCTGTTCCCGTAATTCTTTATAGAGTGTCAGAAACCTTACAGACGCGCCTGATGCCCTTGAGATCAACGCAGGCGTCTAGAGCTCTGTTCCTTGTTCTTCTGATTGTGGCAGGCATTGAGCGGCTCGGGACCCTGTGCTTGCATTCTGAGAACCAAGCAATAGTCTCAGGACACGGAAACGCCAACTACTAATACCGGGCGAATATTACTGAGCGCGCAGGACTTTGGCAAAGTGCAATCAGGCTGCTGAGAGACTGGAGGCAGTTTGCTCCGAGTCGCAATCTGCCCCCCATAGGCCAGTCATGATCAGTCTATATTACCTGCTCTGTCGTGCCATACATCTCGTAACGATCGAAATACCGTCCACAGTTACATTCATAAAAAACACCATTAACGGCTACAATTGGATACCTAACTACGTTAAACTCAATCGCAGTATCATTGTCTTATGGGGAGCAGTACATGGTTGAAATGGAATCGCGGAAGAAATAAGCGTTTCGATGAGTCGTGAAATCCAGAGCATGTCATATTCTTGCAATTCAAACTTTTTCACTTCGGCAACCATTACGTTTTTATTTAGAAACAGGCTCTAAAAAAGAGGCAGTTTAGAAAGTTTTCCTCCTTACTTTCCATGCCGACTGCAAAATCAATGTCCGATGCTACCTTTCAATTAATGGTGCTCTTTAACCAGCAACATGGCAGTACGAGGTGCAATACCGTGTCTATTGTACAGCGGTGCCTATTATCGTAAAATTAGCTCGTGCCCTTTCCGCCTTCAGGAGATAATTTATCTAAAAAGCAGGCAGGTGCTCGTGACCCCTAATATTATGGGAGCTCAAACCCAATGTCGCAGCTAGCAAAGGCGATGAATGCTCGAGGCACCAGTGCCGTGGGAGCTCAAACATGGCGGCTGTGACTCGTGGCTGGCAATGGCAACATGGCGGCTGTGACTCGTGGCTGGCAATGGCAACATGGCGGCTGTGACTTGTGGCTGGCAATGGCGGCGGATGCCGCGGTAACTGGTGCCTCGTGGCTAAATGCCATACCTGATTCAAAACCCGCCCTTGATGTTAAATACTATAGGCACATTCCACATGTAAAATCGCCCGGCACTAACGTTTAAACAATTAAGGTATTTTCCGCACTGTATTAAATATTTAAGGCACTTTCCGCCTTCTGTAGAATTACCCAAAGCGGGCGGATGCTCGTGACCAATACTACTGTGGGACTCGAACCCCAATGTCGCAGCTGGCCATGGCGACGAATGGCGACGAATGCTCGAGGCCAGTAGTGCTGTGGGAGCTCGCAATGATGCCTAGTATGCACGCGTCCGTCAGAGGCTAACGGGGTCTGTTAAACGCGACGTGCGGGTCGATCTGCTTTGTTTGCTCCTTACATCACTGCAAACATCCGGGCCAAGTTGCCGTTTGCCCCACTTTCGGGCCCACACACGTCAATTTTGCATTCCCCTTTCTCCATTATAACCCCGTACCCGCTCTAAAACTCGTCTAAATAGACGCGACCAGCAAACCCCAGCCCCCCCCGTGGCCAACACCACAGGGCCCAATCAACCTGGGCATGCCCAGGGATCGTGCCGGGGGGAGACTAGGCGGATGCTAGCAAAGGCGATGAATGCTCGAGGCTGATGTTAATAATATAGCCCGTCCCACATGTAAAATTTACATTGCCATCAAAAGCAGGTCATTTTAGCGTAATCGCCCGGCACTAACGTTAACAATTAAGGCATTTTCCGCGCTGATATTAAACATTTAAGGCGCTTTCCACCTTCTGTAGATAAATTACCACACACGCGGGCGGATGCTCGTGACCAATACTACTGCGGGCGCTCGAACCCCAATGTCGCAGCTGGCAATGGCGACAAATGGCGACGAATGCTCGAGGCCAGTAGTGCTGTGGGAGCTCGCAATGATGCTTAGTATGCACGCGGCCGTCAGAGGCTAACGGGGTCTGTTAAACGCAACGTGCGGGTCGATCTGCTTTGTTTGCTCCTTACAACACTGCAAACATCTGGGCAAAGTTGCCGTTTGCACCCCACTTTTCGGTCCCACGCACGACACTCTTGCATTCCCCTTCCCCCATTCTAACACCGTACCCGCTCTAAAACTCGTCTGAATAGACGCGACCAGCAAACCCCAGCCCCCCCCCGTGGTCGACACCACAGGGCCCGATCAACCTGGGCATGTCCAGGGATCGGGCCGGGGGGAGACTAGGCGGATGCAACGTACCTTGAAACCTCCGACGATGGATCGTGTAAGCGCTTACAGCGCAGAGCAGCCATGGCGCGGGAGAGAAGGCCGAGCCTAGCTGCTGGCCAGGTATATCCCTTGGAAGCGCCCTCCCTCCTTCGTGAAGAGCCCTCCCCATTGGCTGTTGGCTGGGGGGGGCGGCACCAGGTGACGCGCTGCCGGCTGCGCTCGCCAGATGTATGGGACTAGGGCGCTGGCCCCCCATCCTCCCCTTCGTGTCGTGGTGCCAGCGGCAAAACATGAACATATTGGCTTCTGCGGTTCCCCAGAAAAGGCAAAGGCGCCATTCATATTTAAAAGCTAGTTTGCTAGCTGCAAGGAACAGTGCACACCTCTTGTTATTAAGATTTACACCCTAAGTCTCTCTTGGGGTCGTATCACTGGGAGAGGCTTTTCCAAGTTTCAAGCATTCTTGAAGTTGGGTTTTTAAGTCTCCGGGCTTTGTGGTACAAGGACTTTTGTTATTGTGTCCTGAGCCTATCCGACAGCAGATGTGAAAGTAGAAAAAAGACTCTCCGTGTATTGTGTTGAACATTAAATTATTTTTAACATTGGCACTGAATTGTTATACCTGATATTTAATGTTATTGAATGGTGATATGATCTAGTATTGTTTTAATATCGTTACATCGAGCTTTTACTGCATTCTCTTCTTTTATGTTTGGTGTTGCATCCTGACAAAGTCAGAAGCCTGACATTTAATATTGCAGCCTATTACATTGTATTCATCATATGTGTGTTTGTGGAGTTGGTTCTTGTGGTATTAGGGTCCAGGGCCTGTTGGCGGGCAAGCAGGATAGAGAGTTGCATGCTGTTGCACCGCACAAGCTCCACCTCTCAGCTTCCTGCTTGATTGTTTATGGTGGGATCTCAGAATGGCGAACCAGCTGAAGCAGTGCCACACAGGCAGCTGAGGGGTAAGCAAACACAACTTTCAAAAGTGTGCATGCATGAGTGGGAGGGACTAGGTGTCTGCATGTGGGTGTGGGTGGAGGGAGTATGAGAGTGACACTGAGCATGTGAGTGAGAAAGTGTGAGCTTGCTAGTGAGGAAGTGTGAGGATTTGAGACAATGTGTGAGTGGGGCAGTGTGTGAGTGAGACAGTATGCAAGCCATACAGTGAGTGAAACAGGGAGTGAGAATGTGAGTGAACATGTTAATGAGAGTGTGTGAATGAGACAGAATGAGTGGGACAGAGTGGGAGCATATGAGTGAGACAGTAAGCATGCATATGGGAGAGACAGCATGTGAGTGTGTGACTACGAGTGACAAAGCGAGCCCTGCATCGCATTTTGCGATGCAATACGCGCAACAAAATTTGTTTATTCAATTTAATTGTTTACTTACCTGCAATCATCCATATTCCGGTGTTTACCACCCCCTACCCTGCTCCTCCCCCGCCCCGCCCGCCTGCCTGCCCCACGGAACTTCCATTCCTCTGTTCTTGGACAACTTCTCATTTCCAACAAAAAACCTTTAGTCTGTCAACTGGATTTTCAAATTTATTCCTAAAACACTAGTTGATTGCTTCAAATTCGTTCCCGAGTCAATAATTATTGAAACAGTCGTAAACATACAATGAAAATTAAACAATATATTAGTAAAATGCCTACTTAATTCCACCTATGTATTCTTGATACAGTCCCACAACCTAATTTGGCCTACAAGCTACCAATTTATCTTCTGATAATTCAAACATACTATAGTAATTCTTTCTGACACTATGCACCTATAGCTCCTGTAACCTTTAGATTATTTATTTATATTTAATGTCTTAGGGGGCTGATATAGAGTTTGGTTGCAAGGGTACTCCATTGCAACAGTGATGGAGTATCCTCTTTGCCAAACCCTCTGTCCACCTGCCTGATTTAGGACTGGGCAGACCAACAATATGTTATAGACAGAGCCCACTATGGCTCTATTGCTGATAGACTCCTCCAACAGCCAAACATAGTATGGCCAGCCAGAGGTAAGCCATCCAATCGCTCTGCAAATTTAGAGTAACTGGTAGGAAGGGTATAATGTCCAGGTAAAACCTAATGGTGAGAGATAGTAAAAATAAAAAGCGATCCCCACACTATAGGAGAAAGCTCTTATTGTGTGGAAGTTATAAGCTTTAGGTGTTCTTTTTAAAAAAACTCCTGTTTTAAAAATTTGTTTAGAAAAATGTACGAATTTAGAAAAGTTTGATGGTTGGCTGACATGTTTGACTAGTCATCCGGCAACCTTTTCCAGATTTGACAGGAACCACTTTTCCTGCCAATGTACAGAGATGCCTGCGTAATTGATGGACTACTCTACATTTGGTGGACAGAATGTCGGTCAGGGGGATGGGGTAAAGTACCACGTCTCCCTGATGAACATTAAATAACAGAACAATGTTTGCTAATGCATATCACGTTTGCACTTAAACTCTTGTATCTTTCCCTCACTAACTGCTAGATTCATCAAAGACTCGTTTTGCGAGTCTATAATAGCGATTCATAAGGAATCGCTATTACAGACTCGCAAAGCGGGATTCATGTAGGAATTGCAATATTTATTGAGATTCCTACAGCTTCCTTATTTGCGATTAGCTAATTGCTAATCGCAAATAAGGAATAACTTCCCATTCATTCCTATGGGCCTACAGGCCCATAGGAATGAATGGGGAGTTATTCCTTATTTGCGATTAGCAATTAGCTAATCGCAAATAAGGATGCTAATTCAAGGGTGCCAGGAGTGTCCAAAGGACACCCTGTAGCACCCCTGATATGCAAATTTACACAGGTGTTGCGCACACACATGTCCAAAGGACATGTGTGTGTGTAACATGCAAGTGAGAAAAAGGCACTGAAGTGCTTTTTTCTATTTTTTCGCTATTTACCACAAAGTCAGACTTCGTGGTAAATAGCGACCAAAAATTGCGAATTTGCAATGAAAAAATGGTTAATGAATTGCATTTAAGGACTCTCAAATAGAGATTCCTTAAATGCAATTCCTCGCAAATGTGCTAGTTCTTTATTAGCGAATTTTGCATTTGGAATGATGAATCCCAAATGCAAAAATTGCACTCGCAAAGGGCCAGATTCTCAGATTCTGGCCGTTTGCGAGCGCAATTGAGCTTGATGAATCTAGCTATAAGTGCTTTGTCCCACTAATCCAGTGTCACGTACCTAGATATTATTATTGATATCTCTGATTTGTGCTGAATATTTTAGCTCAAGGTAAACATTCATATAGGGGTAAAACACTTGTTGGCTGACTAGGACTAAAAAAAATGGAATATATGGAAAATACTTGAGTTTCCAGTAACTACAGGAAATCAAATATCTGGACAACCTGCACATGAACTAGTTTATAAAAAAAGACCCTGTCAATCCAGACCAATAATATTATATGTGATGCGAAAGAGAAGAACCAAATGGACACCTACGAGGAATGAGGCCATGCTGAGCCTCCTTTTTCCCTTGCTACTTCAATCTTAGAGGATTATACTAACAATATTGTTACATTGGACATTTGAGATCAATTGTATGAATACTGTCATATTTGTTCATTACCATTTCTGTTGAAAATACTGAATATGTGTTTATCTAGTTATGCCACTAGAGTTTTCTTATGAATATATGACATTAAGTATGACTTGGTGCGACTTAGAAATACAATTGCATGACATTACGTGCAGTACCTTACAAAATAGTGCCTGCTATTAACTAATCCCTGCTTATACAATAACCTACTAAGTTCCAAGACCCACCTCCTTATCTAAACCCAGCATGCCTAAACATACATCCACAAATCTAGGAATAGGGTTATATTGAGGGATGGACACACAGGTCTTGTTTCAATGCTAACCTTTTTATTAATAACCAGGTGTTAACTACTCGTGCTAAGGCATTTTTGGAATGTTTGGCACAGCTCACGCTTAAACCTTCATAACCTTTTTTTCACAAAAGGTATCCACAACAAATGTGTGTTCTTTTTTTCCCAGCAAGATGGCTGTTTCCACCGAGACTAAGCCGGCTGAAGAATAAATCTATCAAACATCCACGGTGTGGGGACAATTCTCTCTTCGAAACACCCGGGCACCTGCTGCGGAGGGTGGCGAGAGGCGGCTGAGCTCCTGATTTTCCCCATTGGCGAACTCTGGGAGTGCTTGCTGCCATGCCTCATGGGCTGTCCTGTGCTGTCGCCACTGCCGCTGTGTGGTGTGCCTCGGAGGCCAATCGGTGGTGCTTCCACGGCCAAGGGACTTTGGTAGCGGTCTACGTTGCGGGGCCCCCGGGGACTGGCTGAGGGAGTGGCCCACTGTGCATATAGCCCAGACTACAGGCCCATGAAAGCATATGTGAGAAGGTGGCTGGGCAGGGACGGCCTCTCTGCAGCAGCCGCAGCCCGGTGATCTACAGCAGTGGGCCTGTCAGCACTGCGGGGGTGATGGCCCTAGCTGCCCCAAATATTTTCAGCCCTGTGGGAGTGGGTGTCCATAGAAGTGGGTGAAGCATTGGACTGTCTGCCCATATTGCAACACCGGCAGCCTGTCTCCTGCGACGAGCCTCACAGTGCTTCCTTCCCTGAGTCTGCTCGTACCCCAGAGTCTCCTACCTGAGGTGCTGAGGTGAGGAGGGACTTGAGGGAGTTGGCAGCTGGTAACTGTCGGGGAGAGCTCAGTTGACCCATGTTTGCATGCCATACGACTCTTGCCACCTGGTGGGCTGTCTCGCCTGCCCCATATACGCGTGGACAATGGAGAACATGCACTCTGGCTGTTTTGTCGACCTTGTTATCCAAGCATCAGCAAGAGTCTGCTTGTGCACCCCAGGCCCTTTGAGGGTCACCACGCTAGGATGAGGTGGGACACAATTAACAGTGGCACGTGAAGATCGCCTTCTATCGGTAAGCAGGACTCCAAGCAATCTAACCTGCCCTTTGAGGGTAAATGACAAACGTGCTCCACAGACTCGGGCAAGAGCTCCTGAGTCACTAATGAGTCCCCTTCTGGAGTGAACATGCTGGACCAAGACATCAGGGAATGCTGGTTGATGTCAAAAACAGCCTCTCCACAACTGACTCAAAAATAGATTTATAGACCAGCAGAATGGACCACGTAAAAGAAAGTATGGACAAACATGATGAACACCTTGACCATCTAGATACTTGCACCTCTAATATCGAAGACTTGCATGCTATTGCAGGTCAACACCTTCTACGAATGGAGAAAGTGCTGGAGGCCATTAAACTGAAGAATGAAGACCATGAAGCCCCTTCTACATGAAACAATCTTTGCATGCTGGGAGTTCCTGAGTCCATGGCAATAGACAAGATGGAAATACATGTTCAAAACATGTTTTGCACCCAGTTTGATGATGCCCTTCAGCCGGTTTTCATTGTTAAGCAAGCTCCTGGCACGCCTGAGAGACTCACTGTAGCAAGAATCCTTAATTACAGAGATGGTGACAATACTCTTTGGCTTACTGGGGAGCGCCGATCGGCCCAGTATCAAGGTTATACCATTGCCATATACCCTGACTTCACTATTGCGGTCCAGACTGCCTGACAAGAGCTCCTCTCAGCAGAAGGCTTACTCCAGAAATCCGGGATTATATACTCCCTGTACTACCCAGCCAAATCGCTAATTCAACTGAACGGAAAACAACACTTCTTCACAGATCCCAAGGCTGGCATGAAGTTTTCCCAATGACTGGTCATGGCGAAGAAGGCTCCTTCAATTGATCCTGCAAATGATGGAGATGGTCGTCTTGGTGACAATGACTAGTTAGTGCATTGCTTTGTTCCTCTACTGCGGGTGAGATTGCAGCTCACCTGACCTGCACCTACACTTTGTAGTACTGATGCCTTCATTTTTCCAAAGCTGGGGATGAGGTTCTCATTATTGGGTCGTGATCGCTGCTCGTATTTCCTCCACCCAGACTATCACTGCTTGGGGTGTCCACCTGTCTTCTACTGCTCCTGTTGGATGACTCCAAATATGTTGCATTGTTTTTTGGGAATGGTTTTGGGTGGAGGGTGGGGTGGTTTGTTTCAAACAGTTGGAGGGTTGAAGTGGGTGGTGGGTAGGTCTTTGGTTATTGTATATTCTTTCTGCTCTTTTGCATACCTTAATTGACACTATGTTGCTGTTGGTTTGCTAACAGCTCTGCACTAGAGATGGTCATCCCGGGTGCTGCAGCAGCAACTCTCATACACACCCTGTGCCTACCATGTCATCCATTAACTGCGTGACCTGGAATACCCGGTGCCTAAATGACCAGCGTAAGGCACAACTAGTACATGAGTACCTCAACAGACACCACATAGATAATGACTTCCTCCAGGAATTACATCTAACCTCAGCAACCACCTCTCGTCTTTCAGCTGACTGGGTCTCTGAGTCACATGCCTCACTGTATTCTAATTATGCCCATGGCAAGGCCATTCTCCTATACCAGGGACTACACTGACATACACAACAATACCTCCATGACCCTGAAGGCCGATTTGTTCTTATCCAGGGCATCCTCCACAACTTTTCAATAATACTGGCCTCCATCTCTGGTGCCAACACAGATAGTTCTTCACAGAGATCTGGTGATTACTTTTCACACTGGGGCCGGGCATGATTATTTGTGGAGGTGATTTCAATGTCATCTTAGACCACACTATTGATCGCTTCTGTGACACTCGAATACCCCATCTGGGTGCTGCTGCTCAATTGCACACCATCATTAAAGACAAGAGTTGACATGACGATTGTCACCAGGGACAAGTCCATAGCACTGAAGACACCTGCATCACCTCCATACACAGCACATGGTCTGGCATAGATTATTGAATCCTTACGTGTGACACCCTCGCCTGGACTACAAAGGTCCCCCATCGCCCCTGAAACCTCTCCGGCCAAGCTCCAGTTCTGCTGGTACTCACTATCCCTAACATCCCCTGCTGGTCTTTTGCCTGGAGGCTCAATGTACTACTGTAAGTCCCCAAAGGCCCTCGTTATCACCCAAAAACCAACTCAACCCGCTGACTGCAACATTAACCTGTTCTGGACATGTCTTGGCTGCCAGGGTAGGCTGCTCACCTTCATCCTCGCCTAGAGAATTCCCATAGCTCTAGGGACCTCTCACAAGAAAAGGAAGAACAGAGATGGACAATCGCTTGATGTTTACATTAGGCATAGAAACTTGACTTAGCTTTCATGGTCATAAAAATAGGTTTTCTCTCCAATTGTTTACGTGGAGAACTATGGAAGAGTGGTGCTGGGGCATGCTGGTTGCCAGATACAACTAGGTATTAAAACTCAAATATAGTCATGGTAATAAAGCGTGGATGCTTTTTGCAGTCTCTCTGGAGGGAGGGGCAGTAATCCCAAGCAATGATGCAGCCATAAATCAGCAGGATAGCAACTATGGGTGGGTGGAAGGTGCAAACTCTTCCACATGGTGAAATTGGAGTTTTTGCTGAACTCCACGCTCGCCAGCACAGCGTGTAGTCATAAAATTCTGCAAACTCCACCCGCAGAGCGCAGTAACCCACCCCTAATCTCTATAGAGAGGCGGTGGCGCATCACTGTGGTGAAGGAGATAGGTCGGGCAAGATGCTAGCAGTCATTCGTAAACCCTGGACCAGCTCATACATCCCAAAACTCCTAGATGACCAGCAGGTACTATGCACCAGGTCAGATGAGATAGTGCAAGTCATGCCGTCCTACTAGTCTAGCTATTACACTGCCTCCATGGCCCCTGACTCAAAGGCTCCAGATGTGTACCTGGACATACTCCAACTCTCTTAGCTCGACAATGCACATTGCTTGTACATAGATGTCCCCTTTACAACAGAGGAAAAAGTGCAGTTCATTCAGAATATGCCCGGAAACCAGGCACTGGGTCTAGATGGGCTCACCATGTCCTTCTACGAAGAGGACGACTCACTCATTGTCCTTACCTAATAGCAATGTATGATGACTCTCTTTCCTGAGGCCAGCTCCCGCCCTGCTTGCGTGAAGTGGTCACAGTAACTATGTGGAGACCTTTCAAGCCAGGATAGGTGCGATTCTTATTGGCCTCTTTTGATGATAAACATGGATGATAAGATTTTTGTCAAACTAATAGCTAATTACCTACTACCACTTCTGCCTACTATTTTCCGGCTGGACTGATCGGGATTTGTGCTGGGTGGGTTGACCGCGCACAACCTCTAGCCACTGTTCACACTCATGCACACCATAGCAGGGCTTTTAGATGCCACTAAGGTGTTTGACTCACTGGAATGGCCATACCTATTTTGTCGTTTTCCTCGCCTCGGCTTCAGTTAACACTTTTTATGCTTGATCAGATCGCTATATTCCTCATTTCCTGTCACTGGAGGCGCCAGGCTAGGTTGCCCTCTTTCTCCTATTTTATTTGCAATAACTATGGAGCCCATGCTGACAGCGGTCTCTATTTCATTGCCAAGGGTATTCTGGTGTCTGTACACAAAATATATCACCCTCTACATTAGGGACCCCCAGTCACATTTTTCTCCTATAATCGAGTGGTGATTCATTTTGATGGCCTGTCCGGAATCTTCATCAAATGGTCGAAGTCCACCATCTTCCCTCTCGTTGCTGCCACATGCCCATTTGAACCCGAGTACCCACTCCAATGGGTGACGGAACCGATTCTTCATTTGAGTGTCTGGCTCAGCAAGGATATTGATGAACTGCTGCTGGTGAACTATTGATGAGCCATGATCTGGCTTAAGGAACAAATACCTGCCTGGACCCAATGCACTTATCCACAGCAAGCAGGATAGCTATAATCATAATGGTTGTTCTCCCTAAGTTCACTACACATTTTTTCAAAAGGATCCGTTTGAAATTAGTGTACCAGACTTGGGTGGGTAAACAGCTGAGGGTAGCAATGGAAACACTCACACTACCCTTTCAACAAGGCAGCCATAGTGCCCCTGGCATGCGACTTTACACCTACTGTGCACAGGCCCAAATCACAGCCCTATATCAGACATACAGACCTCCTTGTGCTGAGGCTGACACAATTGCCTGCTCCCACTGGGCCTGTGATGACCTGCAGAGGCTAGCACATATCCCTTGCTTATATGCGCCCAGCATGCTGCTAGCCTAAAAGCCCCTTCTCCCTATGCTAACTGATGAGGGGGCATGTTTACATACTTGACGATTGGGACTCCTCACGTTTGCGGACAAATACCAATCTGAATAATTTCTCTGTCATACACACATTGAAAATCATCCCCAGCCCACTGATCTCGAGGTCCTGCTATCAGTAGCTTCACTAGGGGAGTGTGGACTGCACCGGGTGACACCATTACATGGGGTGACACCCTGGGGAGGTCAGGAGGGATGGTGCCGGTTAGGCGACAGACGACGAGCGAGAATACTTTTTTTTTTAAACATACTTTGGGCAAGTTGCACTTGCCGACGCCCCCACAGCTCTGCCACTGTTTCCACAGGCTTTCAATAAAACCAAACAGGACTCTTCTCACACTATTGAAGTACTGAGCCCCCCCCTGCAGAGAGCATTTTCATCCTCATCCATCATATCTACTGTCATCACCCCTTAAAAAATCCTGATAGTTCACAGGAAATCCTATCCCAATAGCACCCACCTCGCATTTCAGCACACTGACACGCATTTGTCAGAGAGGGGTGGCATGGTGGGTGTGCCTTTCGCAAAAGGTTTTCAGATTAAAAAAACAAGATGTCAAAGTGACTGACTTGCAGAGCATACTTTGCGACCCACATCTATACTACTATAATAAAGGAAGAACTTTCAGCCTTTGAGGCGGGTAAACTCGGAAACCACAGCGCCAATCCACACACCCGATACACCGTTGGATTCGTCAGGGTGTGTAGATGGTTATAGGCTATATAAAAAAAAAAAAAAACGTGATTTAAAAAATTTACAGTAAAAAAAAAGTAGTCCCTCTGAAGTAGCGCCGGCCGCAACGTCCGTGCTCACGTCAGGAGGCGGGGAGGAGCGGCGTCCAGGAGCGCGACGAGGAGCGGCGGACATGGCGCGGGGGAGGAGCGGTGATGTGAGGAGCAGTGGACAGGCCAGCGGCGGTGCGAGCAGTGGACAGGCGGGAGGAGCGGCGGCTCAGGTAAGGGGACCCATGTCGGGGCAGGCGGGGGTCTGGGCAGGCAGGGGGTCGGGGCAGGCGGGGGACGGTCCGGGCAGGGGCCCGGGCTGCTGCACAATGTCGGGGCGGGCGGGGGTCAGGGAAGCCTGTTGCACCCGGACAAGGTCGGGACGGGCTGCTAGTAAAATATAAAAGGAAACGGAACATGTAATGGACGTCTCCCTTTATTTCACTAGCATGTATACAACTTATCAATGCTCTGTGACAGAATGTGTCACCTACTATGCAAATGTAAAAATAAAGACTATCCTCGGCACCATGTCTTATTTTGTGCAACAGTAGATTTTGCATTTGTAGATTGTGCAGTAGTAAGTGGATTTTTTTTAAAGAAATACATTCATACTGATAATCTGGCAGTATTTATTGAGTGGCATTAAATTACCAGAAGTTTGCACAAGACAAACCCACATGTGTACACCTCATGTTTCTTGGCGTAGTAAATAGCAGGGGGTGACACCATGAGTTACTGCACTGGGTGACACCAACCCTAGTGACGCCACTGCCTGCTATATCACCATCTGCGCGCTACATGCCGGCTCTACACGGAGCATTCCCAACGGCCCCTCCCACGCTTCATCCTCTAGAACATCTGATTGTCAGCCTTTCCCCACGGAAGCTAATCACCCTTCTATATACCACGATGCAGGAGAAGGTGCCTGTTTATGACCTTGGGGCTCAGGTTTCTGAGAGGTGGACACAGACCCCGCCCAGCACTGCAGCGCAGTGAACACTATTGATGCTTCCAATGCAAGGCCCTGTCCCCGAACTATTAACTATGCCTTATCCACTTCAAATTCCTCCATAGACTCTATTGCACATCCGTTCAGTTGCTCAGGATGGGATTCACAGAGGATGCCTAATGCTTGCGATGTACTGCCCTGCAGGCCACCTACCTACATCTAGCCTGACACTGCCCGAAGTGGAATGTTTCTGGTCCAGTGATATGCTGAGATGTCCAAAATCAGTGGTCACCTTCCTCAAAGAACGCCAATGGTATCTTTCCTGGTATATACCGAGGGGGAACTCCCTGAGTTTCAGTGTCTCACAGCAATCTACTGGCTAAGCAACAGGTGGCTATCCACTGGGGGAGACGGCCTGCACCCAAGATCGCTGACTGGTTGCTGGACGCTACCTATTGCCAGAAACAATTGTCTTACTACTGGTAACTTATGAGGGTAAATTCTCGGACTAAAGACTTCTGGGCCCGCTCTGTATTTGTTGATGCAGGATGAGACTGTAGAATAGGAGGGGGTGACTGATGGCCCTGCTGACCCCTGGAGATGCCTCTCATTTATGAGTAACTTCCTCTGAGATCAGCCGTGTGGCTGCATGACCTGTGATTCTGTTTCTTCCTCTTGTCCACTACTTCAGCTACCCTTTCTACTATGCTCTACACTGTATATGACTGAATGCTACTATCTCATGATGTTCTGCTTTTTGTAAGGTATGCTCTCCTCCCTTTGATTTGCCCCCTTCCCCTTTGTCTCACCGTTCATTGTTTTGACACTAAAGAAATACATTTAACCAAAAAAAAGAAATAAAACATTATGTTCAATAGAGCCTTCTGTTCACGGGGACCTATAGGGTTTGTCGTTTCTCTAAAAACATATGATACACAGAGCCAACTACAGAGCTGCAGCTTATAATGATTTTACATTCTGTATCAACCATACAGCAATACATATGGTAAAATGTAATGAATAAAATTGGATATGATGGAAACCTGGATCAAACTGGGGACCATATTGACTTGCCATGGTTACTCGTTTGATCCATTCCTGCCTCCAGCACTCTACCCAGCTATACAAGTGGGGTAGGGTTTTTATCGGAACAAGTGTTTTGAAGCTGATTGGTAGGAGTTTTGTGCATCCTGCAGATTTCAAAAGTTTGTGTCACAAAATTGGGCAGAATATTTGTGATTTAAGGCAACGTTTGAGGTTTTCAGGCCATTGTGGGGAAGAAAAAGCAAGGCACACCAGACTGGACTCTCACTAGTACCTTGTTATAAAAAATGTCTGGGTTTGGCTGTACGTAATTCATGAAATACCATTACTGAGAAACAATTTCACCTAAACTGTTTAATGGGAATTTTCAGAATGCTTGCATTTACCATTTCATAGAAACCAATTCATAGAATGTCTTTTTATTCAAAATTAGGTTTTGCATTCTGACTTTTTAAGTTACATATGTAATGGTTGCAGATATTACTTTCAGAACCAGTTTTGTCTGAGGTATTTATTTCAGTGCTTTAATTCAGGGGATATTACTTCAGATTTATATCTTTTATTCAAGTCAAAAAATACTTTTACTGATTCATCAAAAATCATAAATGGCCTTAGGGTCATTACCGCAATTAAAAAAACTAACAGGTATTACAATACATTTAAAAAATGTCAGCCAGCAGATTATTTATTGGCTGCTTGGCATGAATCAGTTTTTTCCAGTTCCTTTACTGCTATTTTCCAGACTTTTATGGCACTACAGGACAGGGGAATCAAAAACCCTCCAAGCCACCAAATGACTGCGGCTCTACATGCTCTTATCTGTTCATTCCTTAAAATCTCCAGAAGAATGTATTTACGGGTTTTTATCTTTTACAATGTCAAAAATTACTTTGGATTATTTTAATTCGCTGACACTTCACCACCCTTAAACACCATCCATACCTGAACCCTCACAATCCCTAAGCAGCATCCATTGCTGTCCTCTGAAAACCCTTCACTGTGTTTAACTTGCACCTGACCCTAAACCCTAAGGACCGTTTCTACCCCATCCATCTCAGAAACCTAAAGTCCCTTTACTACACCTAAATTGCTTCCATGTCTGATCCCCAAACTACACCAACCCTGAACTCTAAAAGCCCTTTCAATGGCTACACTCATTCCATCGCAGAACACTAACATCCTCCATAACCTTTATTTCCACCCATTCCTGAACCCTAATAACCCTGTTCTCCTCCTAAATCCCACCCATCCCTGACCCCTTAAAACCCCAAAGTCAATCCATTTCTAAACCCTAAAAAGATCTCTCACTGCCTTGGCCTTGATGGGTGGTCACTGGCCCTTGCTCTAAGGACCTCACCCCTGTCGAAAAAAGAAATCTTGGGTGTCCAGTGGGCATTTATAACCTTGTGGGCTGATTTGGAGCCACTATCCCCAATTCCACCCCCCCCCCCCAGGGGCAGAAATGCTCTATTGTCTATTTCCCCTTTTGGTGTGGTGACATAGTCCAAACTCATGGTGGGCTGCTCTCATTTTTTTATACCATTTCAAAACCCTGATGTCTAGTGGGCTTTGCATCACCCTTTAATGCAAATTTGGAGCAAACCTATCATCTGCCTTCCTCAGATTCCCAATCTTGTTCTATCTTGGACTTATCTCTAACTAGAGGAAAATCATGTAATTTTTTATAAACTTGTGAAGCCGAAGGCGAAGATAAAAGAAAAGGAAGAGTAAGAGAAGAGGCAACAGGGAGAGAAGAAGGAGAAAGAAAGGAATCATATGATGTTTGGAGAGCTACGCGCAAAAGATTATATTTACTAAGAAAGGATTGAGGAAGAGAAAAACGAGACTGGAGAGACGAGAAAGGAAGGCAAGTGCCATCTTGAATGAATTGATAAACCCAAAGAAGACCAAGAGACTGCCACTCCTTCCAGAAAAATGTTCTATTTTTAATTTTAACAAAAGGATTGTACCATATGGGGGAGTGCATAAATTGAGCTCGATCGTCAAGACCATTAAGGAAAAGAGGCAGAAAGAGTTTTCTAGCAGTTTTAAGAATAGGAAGCGACATCTTAGAAGGAACGCGAGAGAGAGAAATAAATTCTTTGAAAGTAAAAGGATGAAAGAAGGAGAATTCAATTGCAACCCATATTGGAAGTGAAGAGATATCTGACTCCGCATCCAATAAAAAGGAAGCTGAATGGGAAAGGAAGAATGAAGAATGATAGGACACGAAATCCGGAAAATTAAGTCCACCTAAAAACTTGGGGCGTTTAAGTTTGGCAAAAGACATTCTAGCTTTTTTGTTTTGCCATAGAAATTTTGAAAGAACAGAATAAATGTTTTTAAAACAGGATTTGGGAAGATTAACAGGGAGATTAGAAAGAAAAAATAAAATTATCGGAACCAACATCATTTTAATGGAGTCCAGTCTACCCCACCAGGATAAAAATAGGGGGTGCCATCTAGTCGTAGAGTCTGTTATAGTACCGATTAGGTTCGTAATATTCAAAGCCAAAGTATCTTTAATAGAAGAAGTAAACTCAAGACCCAGATATTTGATTTTAGTAGGTCTCCAATGAAAAGATGAAATTAAAAAATCAGCATGAAAACAATATTTATTAAGAGGGAGAATTTCACACTTATCAACATTAAGTTTGTAACCGGAGACTGTTGCATATGAAGAGACTTCAGACAGAAAAGTCGGAATGGACGTTTGAGGGTGAGAAATAAACAAAAGAATATCGTCCGCATGAGCAGAGAGTTTTAGCTGCTTATCTCCATATGAAAAACCAATGATATCTTTGTTTAATCTAACTTTTGACAAAAACGGTTCTAAAGCGAGGATAAAAAGTAAAGGAGAAAGAGGACATCCTTGACGAACACCACGAAAAAGAGGAAAAGAAGAAGATACAAGACCGTTAGCAAAAATAAAAGACCTAGGAAAGGAATATAATAGAGAGATATAAGATATGAATTTAGAACCAAAACCAAACCAAGAGAGAGTAGAAAGCATAAAAGACCAGTTAACTCTATCGAAAGCTTTCTCTGCATCCAACGCAATTGCAGCTAAGGATTGATTGAAGGAGGGAGCTTTACTGAGAACGTTAAAGAAAAGGCGGGTATTATCAGAAAGAAGACGTCCCTTGATGAAAACACATTGTTCTCTACCTATCAGGCGTGGGAGAATTTTATCCAAACGAAGAGCTAAAATCTTAGCAAAAATTTTGTAATCCAAATTAATTAATGAAATAGGTCTATAATTTTTGCATAGGGTGGGATCTTTGTTGTCCTTAGGAAGGAGACAAATAAGAGCTTCCTGGAAAGTACCTTCGGATTTCTGAGATGATATAAAAAAGCAAAATAATTGGTGAAGTTTGGGAACAAGAAAAGAAGAAAAATGAGAATAGGATTCTATAGAAAATCCATCTGGACCAGGCGCTTTACCTTTTTTAAGCACATGAATGGCATCTAAAATGTCTTTGGGAAGAATATCTTTATCTAAAGAAGAAAAATCCACATCAGCCGTGTGTGGACGAGGAATAGAGGATAGGTATTGATCAATATCGGAGGGTGCGGGAGGAGACTCAGGAGTATAAAGATTTTGATAAAAAGCAGTGAATTCATTTAAATTATCTTCATCTTTATGAAGTATAGAATTAGAAGAGGAAACAATCGAGTCAATTTTTGTTCGTTCTTTCTTGACGTTAAGATAATTGGCAAGAATATTCCCAGCTTTGTTTTGTGTAGAGTAAAACTTTGCGCTAGACTTGAGTAAAAACAAATTGGCCGAATTGGTAGTTAGTTTATTAAAAGAAAGTTTAGCTTTAATGAGTTGGGTAAGGACCGACTGAGATTTGGTTGAGTGATAAGAAAGCTCCAATTGTTTAATCTGAGAAGCTAAAGAAGATAAAGATTGACGTGCAAGGCGACGTTTCTTGGCAACATAAGAAATAATAAAGTCCCTAGAAGCAGCTTTAAAAGTGTCCCAAATTAATTGAGGGGAAGATTGTGGTGCTTCATTTTCTACAAAAAAGCGTGGAGCAAAGTCAAGGAAAGAAGGGCATTATTAAATCGCCATCTTCGTGTTTTCTTAACAGGAGGGACTAAATCAAGACCTAATGAAACAGGGGCATGGTCGGAAATTAGTATAGACCCAATGTCAGAGTGAGTGATATGTTGTGTGAGAGCCTTGGAAATAAAGAGATAATCAATTCGTGATTGAGAGGAGTGGACGGGTGAAAAATATGTATATTCTTGTAAGGTTGTGTTGGATAGCCTCCAGGAATCAACAAGAGACCTCTGTGAAATGGTGGATGTAAATTGAGTATGAACCTGAGAAGGAGAAAAACGAGATTTGGATTTCCTATCTAGAAAAGGATCTATAATCATATTACAATCACCCCCAAGTATAAAGTAATCATCAGTATATTTCATAGAGGATTGAAGGATGGAAGGCCAAAACAGTTTATCAGGAGCAGTAGGGGCGTATAAGTTGAAAAGAGTTAAGGGAATTTTATTAACCAATAACGAAACGACCACCCACCTACCCTCCGTGTCGTTATCTTGGGAAAGAAGTTTAAACGTTTATGACATAAAATTGCAACACCATTACGCTTCCCCGAGCCCGGAGAGGCATAAACATGGCCCACCCAATTACGACGTAACTTACCTATTTCAACATCTTTAACATGAATTTCTTGTAATAAAACTATATCTGTGTTCAAATGTGCTAAATGTGATAGAACACGTTGTCTCTTAATTGGGGACCCCAAACCTTTGACATTCCACGAAATTACATTAATTGGCATTTAAATGTATCAAAAATATCGAATACATGATACTTAGCAACAATAACATGTGTAACCAGCAAAATATACAACTAAACCACAAGGTAACAATATTAACAAAAGATAAAGAAGTATAGACCAGAAATGCGGAAGAAAATAAAGGAAAAAATGTAGCATAAAGAAATAGATGACTGAAATATAAGAAAAAGAAAAAGATTGAAGAAGATAAAGGGAAAAGAAGAAAGATAGATAAAGAAGAAAGCGAAAGAAAGGGAAAAGTACAGAACAAAAATTGGAGAAATACAATATATGAAAAACATACCACATGAAAATAGAAAGAACAGGGATGGTGAAGCCACATGGGGGAGATGAAACGAAGGACGGGATAAACTCCATGACGAGACGAAAAGAGCGGGAAACAACTCCAGGACGCACCGAAGAGAATAAAAAACAATTTGGGACCATACACGAAACCACCTAGAAGGGGAGAGAAAGAGAGGAGAAAAAACTTAAATAACTTGAATAACAGGGGAAAATTTACAACAAGCATACAACAGAACACAAGCAAAGCGATAACCTCTGTATAGGTGAGGGATTACATCAAAGAACAAGCAACAGCAAAAATAAAAGATAACAAATCAGTAATAAAGAAAGACGCTACGAGAGACAGAAGAGAGGGAGAAAGGACAAAATATCATTGTAAGAAGGCTTCCGTCTTCATGGTTGAGGAATGCCCATTGAATCCACTCTGCAGCTGTTCAGAAATCGTTGAAGAAGAACAGGATCATCATACGAGGTGGTTTTATTGTTATAAGTCACTTTGAAGAGGCAGGGGTGGAATAAACCATATCTCGCATTCAAGCTGCGTAACTCTGGCCTCATATCCAGGAATTTCTTACGTCTTTCCGCAGTGGCTTTAGCATAGTCCTGGGCAAAAAATAATGTAGAGCCATTCCAAATAATCTTCCCTCGTTGTTTAGCAGCCTGCAGCACACGAAGTAGATCAGTATATTCAAGAAAGTACAAAATAACTCCCCTAGGCTTAGGAGAGGACGCTGAAGAAGATGGACTTGAACCAAGACGATGTGCTCGCTGAATATTCAAAACTGGCGAGTCAGGAAGACCAAGAAGCGTTGGCAAAAAAGTTTGAAAAAAGGAAATCGGGGATGGACCTTCCAAACCTTCAACTAGGCCATAAATGCGCAGATTGTTGCGCCTATTACGGTTTTCTAACTGTTCAACCTGCTGTTTAAGATGTTGAATCTCTTTAGACATGGGTGGAATCTGATCCGCAAGACCTTGGATAAGATCAACACGATTCTCCAACACTCCAACCTTCTGTTCAGTGACGGACCAGTTGGATTCCAGATTAAGAAGACGAAGATTAGTTTCCTCCATGTGAGGTTTTATGGCACGCAGTTCTTCAAGGATGAGGTCTGAGGAATTCAAGGAGGATGAAGCAGGAGGTGGGGAAGGAGGGTTTACCTTGACTCGTTTGCCTTGTGTAGAGGATGAAGTTGACACATTAAGGGGTGCTTTAGGGCTTTGCTTAGCATTCAAGCGTGACACCGAAGTAGCAGACCCCTTAGAGATAATAGAGTCCGCTAGGGAGTCCTCTTTAGAGTCTTGCAAGACATTAAATGTATTAAAGTCCTCCAAACCTGCTCCATTTGGTTGTAAAGACCCATTACGGTTATTACGTGCTTTAGCCATATTAGAAATGAAGAGGAAACCACTTCCTACACAATATAGGCTTGTACACCGTAGAAAACCAGCTGGCGTAAATAAACAAGAATTCTGCAATAGCTCCTCAAAAGACACCCATGTATGTCAACAAATAAAGGCAAAAAGAGGGAAAAAACAGTAATATGACCGAAAATTAGAAGGTTTGGCAAGGTTTTGTGAGGAAAATGCATCTGGTAACTTGTGCAGGCGGGAAAACGCGGACGCGCCGAAAAAACAAAATGGCGGCTGCGACGTTTCTGTGGAAAGCGGAGACAATAAACATCAAAAAGAAGGGGAAAGCCTTACAGAACGCAGCTGTCGTGGTAGCAAGGCAAATAAACAAAAAGAGAGAGGCCAAATCAGTCTCAAAAATGCCACTAAATTGGAGCGAGATAACTAAGGATCACACACTCACTTAGGGTGAAAAGGAAAGCCCTCACACACCGACCTAGTCAGTGTCATGCTTCATCATCGGGCCCCACCAAAGAGGCCGAGTGCCTCTTTGGTGTGCTACAACGCCAGAAAGACTGCGGAGCTGGTTGTGTGATGGAGGACGTGTTGTGAGGGTGAGTTAAATTAAAAGTGTCTAAACGAGTATCAAAAAAAAAAAATTTTTATTAAATGATCCCTAAGACACGATTTAACAGGTATTATGTGTCTGAATTTGGTTGCCAAGGATTAGGAATGGTAAAATTCAGATAAATACAGTAGATAAATTAGTCAGTCAACATGTTTCTGCCATTTTGGAGGCTTAAATTTACCAAGGCATTCATCAGGACTATACCCCGGCGGTATGGACTCTCTAATCGTCCACCCTAACCAAGGGACGTGAAAGTGAAAAAAAGGTAGGTGAAAAAAGTGCATAAAAAGGGAGAGCAAAAGCTCAATCCCAAAAAAACTCCAAATTCGGGAGTGTTTCTGCACCTGTAAAGTGAAAGTACACATACAAACACAAACACAAACACACAATAATTAATAAATGCCCTTGCGTTTGGTTGTCGTGCTCCTTATGGTGTGGCAAAATTCGTGTGCCCAAAGTAACAAGTAGGTTTAACACCATCCACATAACCCTGAAGGGATGATATCGGTAACTCTGGGACGTGGG
Organism: Lissotriton helveticus; assembly: GCF_964261635.1. Classification (NCBI taxonomy): domain Eukaryota; kingdom Metazoa; phylum Chordata; class Amphibia; order Caudata; family Salamandridae; genus Lissotriton; species Lissotriton helveticus. The sequence continues at coordinate 961,310,087 of NC_136068.1, read as the reverse complement.
GTGATAAGGGTGTTTTAAAATACACTTAATTGGGAAGAAAACGGGTTAAAAACACACTCTATGTACTCCTTCTGAAGGGATCAATGGACCGAAAGGTCGGTGACCCCCTAGTTTGGTAATAACATACATAAATCTCACTTTAAAATTTGGCGCTACTTGCACCATGGGTGGTAGCAAGGCAGGCAGCATCCTTTCCGACGCCGGGAAATAGCACAAACCGGATCCGAAATTGAAAATTAAGTCCTGAGAGCCGCTCGAACTCTCACGTCCCTACGGAGCTCCCGTGAATGGCGGCCATCTCCAGGGGCTCCTAAGCCACGCCCCCCTCTGGTGTCTTTCTAATCCTCCAAGAAGTGGATTGGGGAAAACCTCCCAATCTACAGCCCTAATATGAAATGAATTCTGTTTTGTCCCCTTTTCCCCTATGCCAAAGTGGGTTGCACCTACTTTTTATTTCTTTTTACAAAAACAATTTACCTGGGGTCTAGTGGACTTTCTTCCTCTAGGGTGCAGTTTATGGGAAAAGCCCCAATCAGCATCACAGGGGGAAGAAAGACTCTATTGGTCCCTTTAGGGTAGGGGCATGGCTCCCACCCAGTTTCTAATCCTTAATGTCAGGTGGCGGATGGTGGGCAAACACTCCAATTTGTCCCAGAAATACTGTCTTGCCCTTGGCGGGGCGGAGCACTGGTTCTTGCCCAAGTGGCCTCTCAACCAGCAAAAAAAATCCCTTGTGTCTAGTGTGCATTCTGCCCCCTGGGGGAGATTAAGGTTAAAGCCCCAAACTTCCCCATAAGTGAGGCAGAAAGGCTGTATTCTCCTTTTGGGATGGGTCATGGTTCAATATCAGGGTGGGCTGCACCCTCTACTGTTGTTCCTAATCCCTGAGGACTGGAGAGCTCTCCACTCCCCCTGGGGTGCACATTGCTGCAAACTCCCAGTTGGCCCTGCATAGGGGGACAGAAAGCCTATCTAGGGTTGAGTGACCACACAAAGGGGTAGAATGTCCACAAGACACCAGGGGCGTATTCAAAATGCTGTGCATTTTCCTTGTTTGCAAAAGCCAGGCCTTTAAAATGTGCACCCTGTGCAAACAAGGAGAATTGGCCTCATTAAACTGGATGCGCGGCCCCCAGGGCAGCTTCCCTGGAGGCAGCTCATTCAAGTGAAATACAGAACGGCTTTGAAGCAGCAGCTCCGTGTCTGACTGCACTTTTAAGGGGGGTGAGAAATTACCTTGCAGGCGGGAGCAATGAGTAATTGCACCTGCCTGCAAGGGGATGTTTGGGGGGTCCATAGGACCCCCTTAAACCTCTCCAGAGGGCTTCTATCAGGGGGAGCACTGACAGTGTGCCACCTTTTTTGTGGCTCACTGCCAGTGTGCCTACTGATGGCTTCTTTGCCTTTGTGTCCACGTGTATAATATGGCGCGAGTGCAGAGGCAAAGAGATTCCCTCATTTGCATAGGGCCACGCCCCCATGCAAATGACGACACGCCCGCTGAGGGAAACAACCTTTACAACGCAACTTTTACAACGCACTACCATTACAACGAAACTTTTACAACGCAACCATTACAACGCATGACACTACAACGCACACCACCTCAACGCATGTCATTACAACTCAGTCATTACAACGCATACCATTACAATGCATAACATTACCATCCAACACTTACCCTACTGTTGCACCCCCTGGAGTTAGAATAGTAATTTTTACCCCTACACTATCCAACACTTACCCTACTGTTGCACCCCTGGAGTAAGAATAGTAATTTTTACCCCTACACTATCCAACACTTACCCTACTGTTACACCCCCTGGAGTTAGAATAGTAAATTTTACACCTACACTATCCAATACTTACCAAACATGCAATGTAATGTAATGCGTTGTAATGGTATGCGTTGTAAAGGTAGTATGCGTTGTAATGGAATGCGTTGTAAATGTAGTTTTTAAAATTTCGTTGTAATGGCATGCGTTGTAATGGAATGCGTTGTAATGGATGTCGCGTTGTAAAAAATGCGTTGTAAAGGTGTGCGTTGTAAAAGTGTGCGTTGTAACGTCATACATCCGCCCTCTGATGATAGTGCTGCTGTTATATGTGCGCCCTCATTATCTGTATTTCAGAAGGAGCCGCACAAGAGAAGCCTCAGCAGCCCCTTCTGTAATGCGAAAGTGCCCCTGGTGCTCGCAAAGTGTCTGCAAACACCCATTGTGACCTAAGAGCACTTTGTATAATACGGCCCCAGGGATTCCTTTTATATGGGGGATAGATGCCCTTTGGGCAAGGGCCAGTTTCCCCATATCAAGTACATTTGCCCCTAATCTGCCCTCCTGTGGGGTTGAAAGCCCACTAGACACCAGGGATTGTGAACAACAGGATAGGGGCGGCCAAACCTGGCTTTGGCCAATGCCTCACCCCAACAGGTGCATACAGTCTTTCTGCCTCCTTTCAGGAGGCATAATATGTGTTAAGTCTTCTGTAGAAAGTAGGTAGGATGACCACTAGATAGCAGAGAATAGCATCTAAACGGTTAATCCAGGGAAGAAGTTTTCGTATCATTTAGACAATTATGTTTGTTGCCTGTTGGGAATACAGGCTGAGTGCGGCAGGAGTCCATAAGGCAAAAGACGTCAGCACATCATGGGCCATTGAAGAGGTTCCTGACACATTTCTCAGCTCAGAAGGCATTGTCAGCTTTTCTTGCAGATGTTAAAGGTTATATCTTCACAGCTTGTGAACTCTGTCCAGACCTTTCAGATACTGCATACTGGGCTCGTCCAAGGAAAAACACATTTAAATTTAAATATTTAAATGTCAAACTAATTTAATTAATTTAACATTAGTTCCTATGGGATTTAATTGTAATTCCCAATCTCAATTGTTTTTCATGAAAGTGCATTACAGTACTAGTGGTTGACCTTTTGTGGTTCCTGACCTACTCCAAGGCTCTGCAGGAGTGCATCGAAGCCTACTTTGACACTCTAGTGATCTTGTAATTTCAGAAGTGTATTTTCTGAATTGGAAAGGTCTTATTCTTTTGTGGGTTGGTTTTTTGTGTTAGCAGGAGTAATTATTTCCCCTTTTCCAACCTTTTCCACGGTCCCACCCATATTTACTACAAAGTATTATACTTATGAACGCATCAATCCCTGCTGAGTTCTCCACCATTAAAAGAAATGCAAGGCAGAGGTCTCAGTCTGTAGGTTTGTGAATTTAATTTTGAAGTATATGAGTAGTACTACTATATTACTACTTAAATATTACAATATGTTGTTTTTAAACCATTTGTAAACAAATAGGGATGACGACTGTAAAACTACACTTTGTTTTATGTGTGACTTTGTTTCATTTCAGATGGTATGCTCTTTTATCGGTATGTAAATGGGAAGCATATACTGAATGCTATTACCACATAGTCCTTCCTCATTGTGACGATTCCTACTCTTTGAGGAAGAGGCCATATCAAGAAACACTGCTTGCCCTTTTAAAACAAAGCCCTCTCATTTATATGGATGCACTTACATGCAGTATCCTACCAGTGTGTCCTTTTTGTTTCTGCCTTATTGTCGAAAGGCAGGTGCTTCGCTGAGTCAGAATGTTGCTATCCGACAATGCTCCTTATTGTTGATTTTTTTAAAAAGCAAGTCTCACTTGTTTCACCAAAACCTAATGCCACAACTATTCCAAAAATAAACACAATACTATGCTATTACCGCATAAGCAAAAGCAAATGAAAACACCCCTGTTTGCTCAACATCCATAGTCGCTAGCATTCACAGCCAAGTAAAAACTCACCACTTGCCACAAGACCTTAGCATAAGGGTCTTTGAAATGCTAACTTCCAAATGGAGATACACCTGTGCACCCAAAACTCCGACAATCAAACAGGTTCTGGGAGTACCTCCTTAGAAAGCACATGCCTCAGTAGGGGGTTGTCCCTATATAGATGCACTTGAGGTAACTTGAAGTCCTTCTGTTGACAAAGCTCTCCTCGAATAGCCCTATTCTTTGTACCTCGTAATGTGGGGAATCCAAGAAAGGGAATACATCCATGCTCCAGGTTTCCAGCCCTTCTTCGTTACCACCCACATATACCATTCTCTGGAGTAGATGGTTCATTTTTAGAGTTCTTTGACCGTAATATCCTCATTTCCTCCTCTGACCTGGAAACGTTGGACGAAGAGACCACATTGGCAATTTACAAGATCTGAAGCAAAACACATTGGACATTTCCAGAAGCCACAATCTCCTTGAGATGACGTGCAGCCTCAGGTTTTTGGTACGAATTCACATTTGATTGCCGATTTCCTCTCGTAGGTCAATAAACTGTGTGGCCTTGGCTTGGCTAGTAGTAAGGCGAGCTAAAACACTGCTCATCATCTAGACAGTGCAACTAGACCAGCCTGTGTTTTATTAGAACACTTGCAACTGACACCGTCTTTCAAGATCGTGCAATGTTACCCCACTAATAATATACCATATCCTTGAAAAAACACGAAGAAATATTTATATCTCTACAGCATGTGTTTTTCGATTAACTTCTTGATGTTTATCTTATGAGTACCCAAGCAACACAACATCACAGCAGGGCTCACTGGAGCCTGCTGTTATGTTTTTCTCTCATTTCTTTCTTTCCTTCGGATTTTTTTTTTCATTAAAAACACAACAATGTTTCAGTTCTACTGTTGACCCAGATTCATGTCTGAGGACAGCAAAGCCCTCCAGGCTTTCAGTGAGCAAAAGTACAGTCTCTGTGGGGTGGTGGGGACACTCAGCTAAACCCCAAGTATTACTCGCCCTGCAGGCATCTACACACTGGCCTCATACACCGAACCCGCTGGAGGGCTTGGCTGTGCCGCTAGCACCAGAGTTCAGAGGAACTTACGGGACAATCGTACAGAGAGAAAAAGTGGTGTGCCACTGCACCAGCAAATGGACTTTTAAAGAATGAAAAAAGGTCTGCAAGTGGCTGATTCGGCATAACGACAAAAGCACACCAAGCAAGAACAGGAAGGGCATGTAAGAAGGGAAGCAAATTATTCCCTGCAAGTGAGTGTATGGGTGTCTCTAGGGCCAAGTAAATGGATATCTTTTCTTGAGAGGGAACGGATTTGTCTACTAACCAAGCACAAATAAATTGGGAAGATTTGCCAGTCAATAAAATGTCAACAGATCAATATTGTAACACACAGTGAGGTGATGGCTTCGCCTATGTTGCCATCTCGTTCTTCTTTCTCTTCCGCCACTTGACTTGACGTCCATCTTGTTCTCTGAGCCGGCTAGAGGACAGAAACTCTGCCTAATGAGAACTAATAGCTCGAAACGCAGAATCGTTTCACGGGATGGACTGATTAGCGACACAGGTAAAAAATGCTTCTCTTTCTCAAGGAGTCCCAGTTAAGGTATAATTCAGTTTTAATAAGAGCCGGACTCCTGGAAGCCGCGCTAGCTCCACGCGGAGTGGCACCCTTAATGTGTCGCGCCGCGCACCGCAGCCTCAATCTTGCTCAATTATTTGTGTTCTGACTGTTCTGCAGGTGAATTTAATAAAATAAAATGTATTTCCATGTTGGCTGATCTCTCACTTGTCATAAGTGCTGTATATTTAACGCCCAGGCATCTTATTCATTTCGAGAAGCTCTCGCTATGCAAAAAGAAAAAAAAACCTGTTACAGATCTAATCTAGCAGATGGATTGTCGTTTTCTAACATAGTGAGAGGACATCTCGTGGTCTTCCTCCTGTTTTATTAGTCAAGATTAGAGCACTGGAGGAAATGCTGTGTATTTGTTCAAGCGACGCAGTGTGTGCTAACGAGAACTGCCTAAGGTGTTTGCCCAAGAATCGTAGGAGACAGATTTAAAGGGGAGCTGCTCTTAATGCTGCAATGTCGCTGTACCTATAGCACTTCACCTGCATCCTGTATATAGTCGCAAGGCGCTGCAACAGCAGAGTGTGCTGTACCCTCAGAAGGCAGCCTTCACTTAACACATTTAATTAACAAGATGCTCATTAGTACATGTCTCTATGCTGCCATACAGGGTTGGCTTTAGCACTGGTGGAGCCTGGTGTGACAATCATTTTTGGTGCCCCTACACCCCAAGACCGCCTCCTCTGTTTCTCTCACTACCACAGGGCAAAAAGTGCCCCTCATCTCTCCAATAATAAGTTATTGCAGTAGCGGTCTGTGGTGGGAGTGCTGCCGGGTGGTGACGTGGGGCGGGGGAGGGGCAGGGTGGGTGGTAGTAAACTACAGAATACGGCCAAATACAGGTAAGTAAACATATAAATAAATAAAACAAATTTCGTCGCGTGCACTGCATCGAATTTGGCGATGCAGTGCGCACAACGAAATTCGTTTTATTTATTTATATGTTTACTTACCTGTATTTGGCCGTATTTCGTAGTTTACTACCCCCCCATCCTGCCACTCCCCCGCCTCACGTCACCGCCCAGCAGCAGTCCCATCACCGACCGCTACTGCGTTATTGCTAAACACAGTACCCTCCCTCCATGAGGGCAGCGCCCCCTCCACAGGTCAACGCCAAGCGACGCAGTGTGTGCTAACGAGAACTGCCTAAGGTGTTTGCCCAAGAATCGTAGGAGACAGATTTAAAGGGGAGCTGCTCTAAATGCTGCAATGTCGCTGTACCTATAGCACTTCACCTGCATCCTATATATTGCCGCAAAGCGCTGCAACAGCAGAGTGTGCTGTACCCTCAGAAGGCATCATTCACTTAATACATTTAATAAGCAAGATGCTCATTAGTACATGTCTCTATGCTGCCATACAGGGATGGGTTTAGCACTGGTGGAGCCTGGTGTGACAATCATTTTTGGTGCCCCCACACCCAAAGACCGCCTCCTCTGTTTCTCTCACTACCACAGGGCAAAAAGTGCCCCTCATCTCTCCAATAATAAGTTATTGCAGTAGCGGTCTGTGGTGGGAGTGCTGCCGGGTGGTGACGTGGGGCGGGGGAGGGCAGGGTGGGTGGTAGTAAACTACGGAATACAGTCAAATACTGGTAAGTAAACATATAAATAAATAAAACAAATTTCGTTGCACGCACTCCATCGAATTTGGCGATGCAGTGCACGCAACAAAATTAATTTTTATTTATTTATATGTTTACTTACCTTTATTTGGCCGTATTTCGTAGTTTACCACCCCCATCCTGCCACTCCCCTCCCCACGTCTCCGCCTGGCAGCACTCCCATCACCGACCGCTACTGCGTTATTGCTAAACACAGCACCCTCACTCCATGAGGACAGCGCCCCCTCCACAGGTCAGCGCCAAGTGCGGCCGCACTGCCCTAAAGCCTGCCCTGCTGCCATAGGTGCATCTGTCTATAAGCAGGTTGGAGACTTTGTTAGAAAGTAGGTGATTGACAGGGCTGATGTAGAGTCAGCCCCATGGCACACAATATTAACTACGAGGCAGACCCTTTACTGTTGCAATCTTTAATGCTTCATAACTCTACCCTCTCAAAGGATGACTGGCAATCATGCATTCTTTGTTGTTCTTTAGTTTTGCCGGGGGGGGCGGACGGGGTCGGTGATGGTCATCAACCACAGTTTCAGAAACACAACTATACCTTTGAAGTACTGGCACATTGTATTTGCTTCCATTGCTTTTACTGTCACAGGAAGGTGGTTGATCTCATTTGCAGCACTCAGCCAAAAGACAGCCAGACTCCTTTTGCAGGCTCTCAGTGGTACAAACACTGCAACCGCATCTCAACACAATAGAGTCATTGGCAGTAGCAGAATAATTGTTTAAAAGGTACAAAGTGGATCTTAAAAGCATAAATAGCCTTGAAGGTTGTAGGTCTGAATAGAAAGGACAAAAATATAGTAGTGTCAAAATGCCATGATCTAAATCCTGGCAATCTGAATATAATGAAACGAAGCGTAGGTAGGTAGGGAGGTATAGATTTACCATTCTTCATTCCAGCCTTATGTATCTTTAAGATATATAGACAGTCAAGAAACTTAAGAAAGCAAAGGTTACAGGGACGTTATAGTTAGGAAATAACATTTAAAAAAACATTACAATTCACTAAAAAAACAAAGGTTATAGGGACATTAAAGCTAGGAAACAGAATTTTAATTTTTTTTTAGAAATTCACTGAAAAAAACAGAGATTACAGCGAAGGTATACATAGGCTCAGATTTCACTCATACATGCACTGCTTATGCGCTAAATATAACTTATGCCTCTGCAATGCACTGCATATGACCATTCCCTAGCACCCATCCACAAACAAATGGGGAGGGTGGCCGTGCTGCCCCCTCCCCCGGTGTCCCGGAGCCTACCAAGGCACCCAGTGTGCATCTTGGAGACTGCGGGGGGAGCCTCAAGGCCCCCACGTTCCCAGCCATCTCCCCACCTCCTTTGGGAGCCGACAATGCTATTGCACATAGGGAGCTGTTGGAAATGCAGCTCACTGTTTGCAAGAGCAATAGTTTCATCTCTTTCCTAGACCTGGGCTGTGAACTTCCCTCAGTTTGCGGAGTTTGCGGAGTTATCTGCACTCCGCACTCCACGGAGCTCGCAGAGTGCAGAAAACTCCGCTTCACGATGTGCTGCGGCGTTTTTTTCCCCGCTTGCGATCGCGAACAGTAAGTTTCTGATCGCAAACAGTACGTTCGCGAACGCGAGCTGCAGCTCGGGTAGAATTTCCACCCGAGCGGCAGAAATACCATCACAAACTGCAGTTCGCACTGCACTCCACCACTCGCAGAACTTCGCGGAGCTTTTTTGTAACTTCGTGGAGTTCCACGTAGCAAAACTCCGCGGACTACACCCAGGCCAACTCTTTCCCTGCCCACATGTTTCGGGCTGTGGCTGTCTACCAGGGCCTTTAGTGGCTCCAGGAGGGGGGCTGCACACCCCCTCTACTTTGATCTGCGTTGGCTGGCCTCAGGGAGGTAGTGGTCCCTGAGGGTGTATATGGAACAGGAGGGGGCCACATGGCCCTCTCCCAGTATTATATTTTTTTCAGGCCCAGGAAAGGTCATGGTGCCCAGGTCTGGGGGGTCCTTGGTGGTTGTCCCCAGGGCTTCTTGAAAGCCCAGGAAGAGGGTCCACTATTTAATACAAAGCCCAGTGGATGTGGTGTTTCTGGAGGCTCACAGAGCCTCAGGAGGGAGGCCCGGTGAGCCCCTTCCTTTTTTTGAAAAATGCTTCAAGTCTCTGGCCCAACCAGGGGCTTCTTGAAAACATGCGCAGGAGACTGCACTTTTTTTTCAATTCACAGTGATATTTGTGAATATTTTGTGAAAATTGCAGTGAATTAAAAGAAAATGCTCTTTGGCTCTGCCGGGGTACCTCTGGAACCCCAAGACCAAGGCTCATGGATTAGGGTATTCCTACCCCAAACCTTTTTCTTTTTATTTGCTTTAGTTTTTTTTAAGCCTAGTCTCATGATGGCTGCCAACACTTCCTGGTTGAAGTCTTGGCAGCCAATCAGAGCTCTGCAGATCCCTACATGAGCTGGCCATCATTCGGGGAGTTGTTGCAGCCACAGATATACAAATATTGGATTTCTGGTGTGAACCTGGGCTTCTATGCCCTTGTGAATTCTATGGGCATATTATCAAGCCCCTTATCGCCGCTTTATCTGCAGTTTCCTGCCGCTAAAGCAGCGATAATGTTATCGCCATTCTTGATAATATGGCCCATGGTTTGTAGGTATTGCTCTTGTATATCCTCCTTTAATACGTAGCATAGCATTAATCCATAATTGTCTCCAGCTGGGTCATGTGGTCCTTAGATGGGTGGTGAGACACCTCATATACTGCTGTTATGAGAAAGTGGCATTCGGGCTAATGAGGACTACTGGTAAGCACCCAAAGTAACCAAATCATTAAAATGTTTAGAAAGACTTTGGTTTCGGTATCAGAAGACAGTGGTGCCTTGAAGCACCATTGACCTAACGGAAATGCTCTCTTTTCTGAACCTAAGATATTAATACATATAGGGCTCTGGCATCAGGGGCACCAACGCCTGGCACCGTGGTGATCCGAAAAGAAATCCACAGCCTTCCTCCCATATACGGCCAAACAAACACACACCGCCCTACTCTGGAAGGGCCGGCCCATTGTCATAGGGCTAAATGGTAAATACTTAATCAAATGTGGACATAAGGGTCCCAAACTGACCAATATGCACTCACGAGTCACCCAAAGGTGCCAAGAGCTCATTATTAGTGAACAAATTAAAAATAATTAGAGAGGCAGAGGGACACAATTAATAATTTAGACATGTAAAACAAAAATGCTCTGCTTTTCAGTCATCTTCAACTTCATTGCATCTCATGTGATGATGTGTTTGTGGTTATTGTACTCCGCGTTATTATTGGAGGTGCTTTGTTTGCATTTTTGAACGTGCATTATTCTCCTGTGCATTATTTATTTGTGCATTAATATCAATTACATTGACTGCGGTGCGATATTTATCCTGATATTATCAGTTTTGAATTATTCTCCTTGGCATTATTGGTGCTGTGTTGCTCTCCGGGACTTTATTGATGGTGCATCATCTCCCTAGCATTATTGCTGAGATTTTTCCCATCTCATTATTCTCTGTGGCTCGATGTTGTTTGTTATTCTCGGTGGCATTATTGGTGGTAGGTTATTCTCCCTGACAGTAATTTGAGGATGTTATTTTCTTTGACAATTTCGGTAGTGTGTTGTTCTCCTTGGCATTATTAGTTGTCCATTGTGGAATCATTACTTAATTCAGTAATGTTCATAATGGGTGTAGTTGAATGTTTACGTCCTGCTGTTGCAGTTGCCTTAGGTTTCCAAATGAAGTCATCATTCTAGCCTTACTTCTTACCTTGTCAGCCGTTTTGTTTAGAATAATTCTTTCGCCCTTAATTCAGTCGCGGTCGGTAGTTGGTGTACCTGCAGGGCGGTGACGTGGGGAGGGGGAGGGGCAGAGTGGGGGGTAGTATTCTATAGATTACAGAGCTTTACAGGTAAGTAAACATATTAATAAAGAAAACGAATTTTGTTGCGCGCACTGCATCACATTTGGGGATGCAGTGCACGCAACGAAATTTGTTTTTATTTATTTATATGTTTACTTTCCTGTAACCCTTCGTAATCCATAGATAACCAGCCGCGGCCCGTGGAAGGAGTTGCGGTGGGGCAGGCAGGCGGGCGGGGGAGGGGCAGGGTGGGGGGTTATAAACAACGGAATCTGGATGATTGCAGGTAAGTAAACAATTAAATTAATAAAACGAATTTTGTAGCGCGCCCTGCATCGCATTTTTGCAGGATAACTACCCTCCACTCTGCCTCTCCCCCTCCCCAAGTCAACCACCCTGCAAGTACACCCACTATCGACCGTGGCTGCCTTAATTGTAACTAGCGCTCTGTCCATTTTGCTTAAAAATACGTTGCCAAATTCAGTGAAGTGCTTCTGGATTTTAGAGCTTATCAATTATAAATATGGGAACTTCTTGACAATTATTCAAGTGAATTAGCAAGAAGGGAAGTCAAAAAAGTGTCTGTGCTGTACATTTGTGTCCCATTTTTGTTGCGTAATGAAACTTGAGGGGGCCCCCCTGAACAGTACCTTATGGGGGCCCCCCACGCTATGGACCCACTCAGGAGCTTGGAGGCCAGGAGCCTTCCACCCGTGCCCAGTGCCGGAGGGGGCCCCCCCGGGAGCTGGGGGGTGCACTGCGGGGGCTACCGTTACGCCACAGTGTTACTTTGAGAATTAGGTGACTTATTTACAAGACCCTTGCCCCACCAGTGCCTCACTTTTAACATGGTAAAAAGTGATGTATCGGTGGCGCAAGGGGCTTGTAAATAAGTCATGTTGCTGTGTTAAAGCAGCAATGCATCCGTTTTCTTGTGCCTGCGGGAGAAATCCTTGTGCTACCATGGATGCACTGTATTTACAATACAGCGTGCCATGGTGCAGTGTTTTTTGGTGCATTGCTGGAGGTGACAAAAAACCTGGGGGCTTATTTACAAGCCCATTGCGCCACCCGTGCACCACTTTTAACATGAGAAAAAGTGCCGTACTGGAAGGGCAAGGTGCTTGTAAATAAGCCCCATAGTGCCCACTTGTATGGGGGACATCAACACGTAATGTCACAAATTGTGACATTACTTACACATATTTACCATATGTGGACGACTTACCTCATAACTTGATTGCATATTGCAATCAAATCACTGCAGCTGGTGTGGTCCCATAGGCACATCCAGTGCGTCATTCCTATGACTTGGTTTGGCAGGAGTAGGAATTGTGATGCATCGGCAGCACAGCGGCAGGATACGTAAAAAAAAGAAAGGTAAATACCACTGCGCCAGTTTCAAGGTAGGCATTTCCGACGGAACGCCTACCTTGCATAAATTAAGTCGATTCTCATGCAGGTGAAAACTTGCAAGAATTTGGGCTTACTGCTTCTTTTACAGTTTAGCAGGGCAGAAGCACTGTGGCAAATCGCCAGCCCTCCCACCATTCCAAATTCCCAATTGCTTCCTCCATTTTGTTTTTGATAGAAGAGCTGTGTTCAGAACAACAGCCCTGTCACATGGCCATAAGGTAAAAGAGATAGTCAGCCTGCCCTCTTCAGGGTGAGGCGACCTCATTCGTTTACCTTACCTAGGCCTGCCATGCACGACACTGTGGTCCCGGGTAGGGAAATCTTACAATAGCTCCCATGCAAAACCAGAAACATCCTCATGCGTTTTTTTGCCTTCAAGAAACAAAAAAAGTAGAGCGAAACAATGTGGAATGAAACAAAAACAAGTAGAGTGAATAAGCTGCTCGATCAATCACAGAATTAGTTGGGTATATGTGTTGTGAACCTTGGCGAGGGCCCGGGGGAAGTTGAGAGCCTAAATGGAAGGTGATGGGATTAGCAACGGGTCTCTCCCTATGACCACGATGGTCTAAGTGCTCTCATGATGTCGACCTCGATTACCTCTAATATAGATATTTCAGTGCTATAAGACTCACAGAATCGAAGGGACAAGAGATTACGCTTTCTCTCGCTCTCCCGAGAGATATGCAGTACTCACAACATGAGAAGGACACGTATAGAAAACAAGCATTTGCAATGCAATGGGTCTCGCATTAGGAAAGTTTGAGCTATTGGTATTGTAAATGGCAACGTTTTTATTTATGTTTTTTTTTAAATAGCTAAATTAATAGCTTTGTCATTTACAATGCCAATAGTTATAACTTTCGCAAATGTGATACCTATAGCATTTGTAATGCAATATGTTTTGTATTTACATAACTTACATGGCATCCCAGAAGCGCAACCGCGCTACGCCGCCGGCCTGCGACCAGGAAGTCAGGCAGGCCGGGCGGGACAACCGGAAACAGGAAGTAGGAGGGCGGGAGCCTACCCCGCCTCCCACGGAAGAGCCGGAAGAGCCGCGATTGTTTGCAGCACCGGAGCAGGCAGGAGCCTACCCTGCGCCCCGGTGCCGAAGAAGGGAGGAAGAGTCCTGCTGCCGGTGAGTGGGGCTTTGTGGCTGGCCTGCGAGGGCGGGGGGGCATGTGTGTGTGCGCGCGCGCGCACGGCGGCGGGCTGTGTATGTGTGTGAGCGTGCGTGCGTGCGTCTTGGAGTCTGTGTGTATGCGTGTGTGACTGTGGGGGAGGAGGAGGGGGTTGCCTGTCTGGGTGCCTGCGTGTCTGTGTAAGTGCGTGTGCGCGCGCGTGTGTGTGTGTGTCTGTCTGTGTGCATGCATGCGCGTTAGGCTGGGAGTATGGGAGGGCGGCGCAGGACGGAACGTGCGCGTTCGCGCACACGAATCCAGCCTGAAAAAGCTCGTGCACCCTCTTGTCCTCCTTCCCCCCAGACTGATCGCTATAGGTCTCCAGCTGGACACATGCCAGCGAGACCCAAAAATGAAATCAGACTAACAAACAGAAGGAGAAAAAGACCCGAAAAGAAGACAGAGAGAGAGATTGGCCGAGAGTGGTCATAGGAATGGCTTCTAAGGTAATAGCGTGACCTGGGACTTTCCTAACTTTAATATGATTTGCAGACTAGTCTTTGATACCGAGATTCAGACGCAGGTATGATCTGTATCATGTGATAAGCTGGCCATGGTGCAGATGAGCACGAGCTGCTGGCCACGGTGCTGACCCATCAACAGGAGAGCTCGAACTAGTGCTGACATATTAACTTGGGAACTAGCCATGATATTATTGACCTATCGGCATGGTGCTTCTCGAGTTCAACTGCACCTGATTTGGACATCGTTTTTCAATTGGAAGTTGGAACCTGTTCACTTCATTCAAGGTCACTGCATGCTGAAAGGGATGCTCCTCCCCACGAGCATAATGCGCAACATGCAATGCAATGACAACTCTTATGGTGGAAGAAGCTGGAGCATATGCAGCTACAATGAACCGTATGTCGCACACACAACAACTGAGCTGCTTCTGTGCCTTTAGCCTGCCTGCTGCTGCCTAGGCCGTTTGGACCGTGCTTTCCAACCCTGCTGCTCAGATGAGTGTTCACTAAGTACTCCCAGCAGCTGGCTACTGGTGCTGGCTAGTGGTGCCGGCTACCCACCACCAGGCAGCCCGCACACTTGGGCTAGCCACTTTTCGCCACTTTGGCCATCCCAGGCTATGACAGGATATCTCTGTAACACCTAAAAGTAAAACTCACGCATCTCACCTGACTCCAGTACTGGTGAGACTAGTGACACACTTAACCTCTGGGTGAGGAGCGAGCAGGTGTTATCTTGCACAGCACTGGCACAGGATCAGCTGGCCTTTGGGTGGTTACTAGGGCAAGCAGAGGCCACTGGTAGGTGGGTGGCTGGTGATTGGGATCGGGGTGGTGGAAGAGAAGCACCACAATGTGGTAGGCGCTGGTGTCGGGGAACAGCCTTTACAACGCTGCCATTACTACGCTGCTTTTACAACGCAAGTCGCTTCAACGACTTGCGCTGGAGGGCGCTGTTGGACAAGGAATAGTTTAATTTTCTATTCCAACACCTTCCCTACTGTAATGTGGGCTGGAGTTGGAATAGAAAATTAAACTATTCCACTATCCGGCGCTTACAGCGCAAGTCGTTGTAACGACTTGCGTTGTAAAAACAGCATTGTAATGGCACACGTGGTAATAGCCCGCGTTGTACTGTCATACAACCCTGGTGTCTGCTCTAGTGTGGCTTACTACCCAGGATGCAGGGTTGAGCTGTGCCCAGCATTATTTGGCAGAGTTGCTGGACAAGTGTTCTACTAGAGCTCAACTGCCGCACAGCTGGAGACCTTCTGTGGACGTGCGCAACAAATGATATCACAAACATAGCAATAGCTGAGGCGACTCACAGCTCGTGACCCAAAAGCTCACATCAATCAAAAGGCCATAATTATAGTAGTTCAAGTATCGCTAATACCTGCAAGTCCACTTCTCATTGTTAAATCAACTTGTGTAACTCAACAGACCTGCATGGCAGCATAACACAAATTTTGATAAGTTATAACGTGTATCTCTCACTTGGTCACAGAGGCTGCAAACTCAACCTTCAGCAACACACCATATTATATGGCGCTCTGCAGTTAAAACCCACTTAAGATCCTTGCAGTTTGATAGCCTCCATGGTTTGGTTAAATATGAGAAGAAGTTAGCCTCAAATCCATCAAAACTAGCTTCCATACCTAGTATAAAGGAAGATGAACAACTCACATATTACACATAAATCTAGACAGAGTATGCATTTGAAACAGATCCCAAGGGCCCTAAAATCCAAAGCATGTAATCAAAATGCAACCCATGACTGTGCAGCTTGGAAATTATCACCGCCCAAGTGCAAACCGGGCATACTATCACATAATTGTTTGAGAAAGTTCATGGAGTAGCCAACACTCAAGCTATCATACAGTTGGAAATGCTTCCTCTTTAATAGAGCTCTGTGAGGTTTATGAAAGCAACACAGCTTTCAATCAGTCAACACGCCCAAACACATTTGAGACAGTAGCTCAAATCCATCATTACAGATAGAGCTCCTCTGGTCTCGGCATTATTGAACTTTCATATTTAACCGAGGGCCCATCACTCAATAATTCATTGGAGTCCATTAAGGAGCAGGAAGCCCGCAACGCGAATAGCCCAATAGAGATTCAAAGCTACAATCAGGATGACTCCGACGTACAAAAGATTGAAGAGTCAAAGAAGTAGCCTAAATCAATACTATCAGACATAAAATTCACAGATACTCAATTAGATTTCCAGTCAATGACAACCAACGTAATTGATAGCGCATTAACTTCTGTCAAGGACCACTCTTCTGGCAGAAATTAATGCCCTCAGCTGATAGGCTCACAAGTTGGATGCCAGGTGGATTCTTGGCTCCACGCATCATCAATCTTAACACTAAAATAAACAAAAAATATTAACAGACTTACAATTTGACCATTTATGCCCTGGTCAAGGCATTTCCATACATAAGTCAAATTCTAAAATCTCCCAACACAAGGAAATCACTTAAAAAATGCACTCAGTCAGAAGTTCGAACTTCAAATGCACCTATTTGCCAACTGTGGATAATCAAAGTACCCTCTCAGACTTACCGCAGGTTGCGATAGACAACCTCAAAACATGAACGTGTTTGAAATCTGAGAACAGCCCTGGCTCAAGCCAGTCAAACGAGACTGCAGTAGCTCCTGCTCACACAGGTGGTATCTTCTCTAAGAACATCTTTCACATATGCCGAGTGAACAAGGGGCACAGAGTACACAACCGATTAAGCAATTATACAGAAAAGAAGACAATATTAAAAAAAGAGCAATAAAAGTCTCTGTAATTGATTAACAATCCTGGCAAACAGCAAGGACAATCCCAGTCAACCTGAAAAACAGCGTCCAATGTTCCAAAACAGGTTGATTGCACCAGCACAGAATGAAGATAGATATTCGAAATAATTGAACTAAACACCAAAAACGACTGTTTTAGTCATCCAAAAATTAAAAAAAATCTAATATTTCACCATAGGACGACCTACTCCACACAGCAAAAAGATAACTCTATTAGTAACCGGGGAGCGGAACTGATAGTAACAGATCTCAAGCGTTAGGCATTATAGCAGGTAGCTTTTTCGGATAGCCAGCTCCGCAATGACGGAGATCTTTAAGCTAATGCACCAAACCTCAAATTTAAATACCACACAATCCATAGATGTGTAGCTAGAGACTTCATGTAGCCAATGGCTTCATCACATCATCAGATCATAAGCCTGACATGAACGTAGAGACCGAAGAAGACACACAAATAATCAAGTCAAGAAATATCATAAGCAAATGTAACATCCACCAACTACAACAGGGAGTTACCAGCTTGGTGTCTCAATCATATACAATCCCTGTACCATGCCCGACACTGCTAACCAGGCCTGTGCCATCCCGGGCAGCATTACCAGAAAATCAAATCAACCAAGGACTTGATGCAAAGAATAGGCGTACCTTCACTCCTGAATACTACTCATGTGGACAAGACAACACCATGGATAGATCAAACATTCAACGTTTGCTATCACACATACGTATCTTACCTCATCTAACGTCACGAGAAGAAAGAGGTCCATTTTAACCATTAGAAACACAGCTGAGAAGAGAGGTCACCTGGCACTCCTCTGTAAGAGCTGACCTGGTGCTCAGTTATCAAACAACATTATCTGCTGGAGCATCTGGGTCCAGTGCGAATCAAAAAAGACAAACATCCGTCTGTGCTACTCTCGAGCTTAGAAACGCAAGACCAGCTGTAACGATCAGCCTTAAGGGAGGCACGAGGCTTTTCCAAATTGAATTCACATCAACTCTCCTACTTTCCATGCTCCTAGGTTAGCACAACTAAATCTATTACACAATGGACTGAGTAGACTCATTCTGAAGGCCAGAGGGCCAGAGACGGCCAATCAGAACCCCTCGCAACCCTTGACATCATCCTCCTGAGAACTGCTCCAGGGCTGAACACCTGTTGGGTTCAGGTGCTCTTGGACCATCATGAAGCAGTCACTTTCCTCACCATTTGATCTGGGTGCCCGACGGGTGGCCTTAGCATCTACATCTCAACGACCCTATAAATGAACATCTCTACAGTACCCCAGACCATTCCTGCCACACAGGTCGTCATTTTAAAAGCTGCAAGCTGGCAATGAAAGAATCTCTTCAATGAAAGTCAACATCTACTTGAACAGACACTGTTGGAAATATGAAATGAAAGCTTTGTTTCTTAGCCTCGAAACAGAGGACCTTTCCAATCAACATCCAGGACACAAAACTCTCAGTAACAGTGATTTTAACACACACCACTAAGGCAAAATATCATTCAGTGGCTGCTTGGAAGAAGAGCATCAGTCACCCTGGATTTATGACAATAGCGCCGATCCAGTCACAAATCTGTTTCAAGCACTCAGACTTCAATCACTCTCATGTCGTCATCATTTGGATCAAACTACAACACATACATGTGTGTCAGGTGGAAGAACTTCAACCATTGATCATATCAGTTCAGTTCAGTTCAACTTTTTTCGGATACAATAGTAGCAATAAAAGCACAGAATATGAATACATCACAATGATTAAAAAGATAAAAAAGAAAAATTCCATGTACGTATATCCAAAATAGCTAGTGCACGAATATAAATACATCATAATAATTTACATATATCCTAAGTGGCTAGTGCAAGAACGATCATCATATTAATATATACAACTAATTGATTAAAACAGTTTACAAATTACATAAATATCAAGAGGCCATCATAGACATACGCACCCTTATTGCAGTTTTAAGAAAAGTGCCAGTGTGGAAAATCAATTCAACATTGTCTAAGTCTAGCATACGGCGATATGCTGCCTCAAGGGTAATTGGTCTTAGCTTAGTAAAATATGGGTAAAGCAACTGTTTAGAATATTTAAGATAGTATTTACAGAAAAATTTAAAATGCATAGTGGTTTGCTCGCTCCTATCGTCACAAGGGCACAAAATTTGATAAAATGTTTTACTATAGCCCAGTGGGAAACAGAGTACAAATCGTATTGTGCCTGCTCTTTGACGTAACAAGATGCTCCTTTCCCAGCGGCTCATTGGTAATGTCAAGTACATGCCAAGCGGGTAACAATACTGTTCTATGGCCATATAGTTTCGCACAAGAGTTTTCCTGGACTCCACCACCAGCCGCTCGTTGTTGTATAGTGAATACAGAGCGTTCCGAAAGTTCTTTTTTAGGGACTAATTCGGCAGATATGGGATCCAGGAAAAGACTTTCTTTGTTTATACTACGCAAACTTACAAGGACACCGCTTAGCCATGGGATTTCTAGCCCTTTGTCACACTGTAAACAATCCTTAATAATCTGTTGTGTCAGAAGTGCCGCTTCATTTTTCCACACTGATACCCACATAAGTGCTGGCCGTGCTCGAATAAAATCAGTTATAAAATTAATATTGAGCTCCTTGTGAGATATGTATTGAGGGGTTGAGATTGGGGTGTTCAGCAATTTCCTGTAGAACCTATTCTCTTCTTGCTGGATTACTGAGCAATTAACAGTTCCCCAAATCTCTGCACCATATGTTGCCACCAGAGCGCATTGTAGTTTATATATTTTTTGTACTGCTAAAAGAGCACCAGTGGTCTTAGGGCGAGGTAAGCTTAAGATTGAGTTGGTGGCCTTTGAGAACTTGCTCCTGGCGGGAGCTAAGTGCTCACTCCAGGAGCCGTTCGCAGCAAAGGCCGACCCTAAGTAAACAAATGATTTCACCGAGGTCAGTTTTTGACCATCTATTATGATCGTTCCTAATTCACGTTTACCAGGGCCACTGCTCATAAGAAAGGATTTTTTAAAATGTACTCCAAGGTCTAGCTCTTTCATATAATTATTAAAATTTTGGACAAGAAGACGCAAAGAATGTGGGGTACGGCCTATGAAAACCGCATCGTCTGCATAGAGAAGTACTGGGATGGGTACTTCATTAACATATGGGACATCTTTAGTAGCCATTTTCAGAGAGGTATTCAGCCCATTGATATATATGATAAAAAGCAGGGGTGCCAACACGCATCCTTGTCTGACGCCCCTGCCAATGTCAATGGTCCCCGAAATCTCTCCACCCATCCCTATCCTCACTTTAGCCTGGAGGTCTCTGTGTAAGTATGCTAGGAAATTAACTAATGTTTCATCCAGCCCACATGCCAAAAGGATGGGCCACAGCTTTGACCTATTAACGAGATCAAAAGCTGTGGACAAATTCATAAAGGCCATATAGATTGGGGTCCTCCTTGCAATGGTATATTTTCCCACAATTAAGTTTAGATTAAGGCATTGTTCGACGGTTCCCACCTTTCCCCTGAACCCCAGCTGACATGGGTCCAAAATTGCATTTTCTTCTGTCCATCCCACAATTTTATTATATAAAACTCTTCCTAAAATTTTAAGGGACATGGGTCTATAGTTGCACGGAAGGGATCTATCTCCCTCCTTAAAAATCGGGGCTATAATGCTCCTTGCCCAGGTCTCGGGTATTTTAGTCAAAGTTAAATTATTAAAAACATTCAAAAGTAGAGAGGCCCAAAAAACAGGGTTCCACTTAATTAAATCGATGGGGAGCCCATCTGGGCCCGGCCCCTTATTAGCTAAACTCTGGTTAATAGCTTCCATGACTTCTAAAATACTTATATCTATGGGGGCCGGGCATATATTTGCAAGCAATATGAGATTTTCAATTGTCCGTTGTTTTAAATTACTCCCCACCAAGGAAGAGATCAATGCCCAATGAACTCCTGTTATGATATTCAAAGTTGTTACCGTTTTAAGAATTTCTTCTTATATTATCTAAACAAATAATATTTATACAAAACATTTAAAAAATGAAACACAATATGTAACACATCACATTTAACCAATATGTATAAATAAAGGGTTAAAAAGTGGCAATATCTTTAAGGTTATTTTTCACCCATTATTTATACATATTGATTAAATGTGATGTGTTATATATTGTGTTTCATTTATTTAATGTTTTGTATAAATATTATTTATTTAGATAATATGAGAAGAAATTATTAAAACGGTAACAACTTTGAATATATTTTTTCCGTCTTCCTTGGTCTTCTGAATGTCATAGATACTGTGTATATTGTTTGCTTTATTGACATTGCCTAGGAGTTTTTGTCACTACCATTTAAGTCCCTGTCCTAGGAATTGAACTATCCATTGTTCAGGGGGTCCTTGTTTTTTCTCATTTAAATGGTTGGGAGAACAGAAGTAAAACCATGGGCCAACTAGTGGAATTTGAAAATCCCATCCTATTTTAGAGATTTGGCCACAAGTACTCAACTCTTTAGACGACCGCTCGTGGGTAAAACAATTAGGAACAGGCTCAACCTTGACCAGAACACAAAACACATTGGTATGCAGCTACATTTAAAATGCTGAGACTAAAACGTTTCTCGCTCAAAAGAAATAACCGGAAATCTGGACTTACAGATCCCGACTTCACTAACGCCAGAGAACTGAAAAACACTACCAAAAACATCCTGAGGTAGGGAAAAGAGAACATAATGGTCGCCAATGCAAACTCATCACAAGCTTATTCAACAAACTGACCAAAGCAGGCTCTGGTAGCTAGTCAATGGCCTAAATACATCTAAGATTCGACAAACAGGGAACTGAGATTGTCCCAAATCTTGAATAAAGCATATTAACACACAATACTACTCACAGGAAGGTAATAAGGATAATGTTTCAACATCCTACATCAAAAGCTCAAACCCCTCCAGTTCATCTAGCAGTGCACAACTGGAAGAAACTACATCTGCGGTCAAGCAAGCTTTAATGTCCTGTCTGTCCAATAGTGCCCAGAACCAAAGGGAATTCCTGGCTTAGTATATATGTTGGGCGTCACTAGCTGGGCAAATATACTGTGCCTCTACTGTTCATTCCAAATAGCATGTGTAACTGAATCTTGGAAAGATTCAGAATTGTTTCCGGTCTGTAAAAAGAACGACAGATCAGAGCCTGGCAATTATCATCTCAGGTCCCCTATAGATGCAGAGGCAAAAGCATATGCCGGATTCTTCTAGAAGATCTTGAAAGTTGAGCCACCTAGAGACAAACAATACCTTTTTATCAAACTGCCTTTTGGACCAGCTGTAAGACTGCAGGACTGCCCTGTCCTACATTGCATTTAAGCCATCAATTCCCCTGTCCCCTATACTTGCATACTTTCTATACTACACAGTAGCATTCGACAGCGTCAATCAGAGCATACTCTTGCCCAAACTGATCCAACGGGGCAGCTCAGAGCGATTGATGGGTGGAAGGATGTCACTTTATATGGTTACTTGCCTCAGAATTCGAACAGGGCTTGACAACCATATCACAGAACCCATTGTAACAAATACTGGATTTACAGGGATATGTACTTTCCCCTTTGTCATTTTCACAATACACAGCAGATTTTACAACTGCATTAGCTAGAGGTTGAAATTTTCATCCAGCATTGAAACTCAAAATATTCAGATTTTGTAATGTGTTGTTGATTTAGGATCTTGGATCACACCAAAGTAGGGCTTAACAGTGTACCCTGGTTATTTTGTATAATTACAGTCAACAGAATAAACTAACAGCAAATTAATCAGAAAGCAAGAACATATAAGAACAAAGGAGAAAAAAGTGGTCCGTATACAACTACCTTGACGTATGGATATCTGGTAATAGCTCTTTGAGCTATCAATTCTCTCACACAAAAAAAAAATATTTCTCCTCTTTGCAGATTAATGCAAACCTAGTGAGCCTGTTGGCAGACGCCAGTCTTAAAGAGAAAAGAGCCAAGTCCTTGCCAATGCTTTCATATAGGCAACATGTTTTTCTAACTAAAATAGGTCCATTTCTACAAAAGCTGTAATACAACATTTTTAAGAAAGTTTTCCACATTCAAAACGTAACCAAATGTTGCCTGATGCGCCTGGAATTTGGTTTACATAATAAGGATTTGGCTCACAATGCAGCTTTTTTATAAATACTGTTGAAGTATGAAACGTGCAAAAACAGACATCTTAAACCATCATCTAAACAAGGTAATCGAAGACATTATCACCACCACCAAAAAAAAAAAAGTGGGCCAATCAACTATGCAGAGCTATCACCACATTGGAAATTGATACCAATTTGTCGAAATTAATTAGCATTAAAACTAAGCTAAAAACCCAATTAAGTCTACTCTCGCGCACTAGGCATTACTACAGTTTAGTGGTCTTTTGTAAAACTGCCATATTATGCAACTCACATGACAAATTTACAGATCATAATTAGCTAATGGGCCCAATGAAAAGGGTCTATCTGAATAACATCATGCCAATGCTATTGACCTGCTCCCAGTCACAGAATACAGAAGCCACACACACAAAAGGAGTATCGTTGCAGACTTTGCACATACCACCAGCAAACAATGCTTTGTCTCATCCGCTGCTGCCCAGGAGTCAGAGGGTTTTAAAAACATGTTTTTGAATGAGAGGCATTTTGACATGCAAGAACATCCTGAACTACTGCTAGAACACAGAATACATCTCAGAGTTATCATGTTCTGCCAAGCACAGCGTTTAGACAATTGAATGTGAACATTTGGTTTCTGATCATTGCCGTTCTTTCAAAAAGATACTTTTTAACTGCTTGGCTTAATCTTCCTTTTTATTGTTTCTCTTTTAAAGTTGCTTTTAAGTAGTGCTGTATTGTAACAATTTTAATTAAAATTAACAATAAAATCCAGTTACTATTGCAATTATGAGGCTATCGGCAAGGGAACTCGCAATGGTAGTGAATTATCAGCATGGGAGTTTGTCAAAATGCTAACCTATCTGCCTAGTAGTAACTCGACCTGGTGCTCAGAGGAGCTGACGATCACCCTGAATGTCGAACGTGGGAGCTGGCCCTGGTGCTGAAGTTGCACAAGTGCAGTGTGCTACTAACTCATAATAGTTTCACACATGCAGTCCAAAATAAAAAGTGCCTAACTGCGGGGCCGAGGGGAAAATACTTACAGCAAAGGTCAAGGACAGAACACTCATCAGACGATGGCAGAGTCAAAGAAAGGGAAAGATAGTGACTAGATAGTGCTAAACCAGGGAGACAAATTCGCTGTTTCCCCCCCCCCCATTACCTGTATATGCTCCACCGTACATGTCATAGAGGGAAGTGCCATAGAAAGAAGTGGAGTGGCGCAGAGTGTAGTGCTGTAGAGTGGAGAAGCATGAAGTGACATGGAGTTGTGTGGAGTAGATTGGGGTGACGTAGAATGGAGTGGTGTAGAGTAGAGTAGAGTAGAGTAGAGTAGAGTGGACTCAGTAGGCTGCTTCCCTGCACACTTCTCTTCTTCTCTTTCTCTCTCTCCTTTAGTCTCTCTCTCACTAACTAACTTTCTCGCTCTGCTACTACCTCTCGCTGTAACAGATACATTGCCTCTGAAATAGTGCTCAGCCAGAAGGACAACTGTGGTGAAGGAGTTGGAGTGCTTGGCTATGGAGGTAATGGTGGAAGAGTAGACCATGGGACCTACTTCTGTAGGTCTGGTTTTGTTGGCAGTAACGGTGATCTCTGATCTTGTCCTGTCTTTATATACTGTATGTGTTAATAGCATCATGGCCCACAAGAGAATAGACCACAAAGGCTGAGCGGCAAGACTGCACATTTTTAAGCCTGCCAGCTCACACCTTGGTACCGTTTTTAGGTTGAGCCCACAACATTACATGTGATACATGCACTCCCTCTTACAAGGAGCATTGGTTAAAATAAAGGGCTTGGAGCTCTCCCAAAGACTACCATTCTTTGCCTTTATTGTCACTCTTCTTTACTGTCTCCTAATTGGCCAGTGCATGCCAGGCTTCACTTTCATTTCTTTCTGTGGAGCATGGACCAAACACAGATTGGTTAAACTTAATTAGTATCTCTTCACTAATCGTGCTGTGATCAAGATATGCATTTCAGGACTTTTTCTCTCTTTCTAGTTATCATGCTGCATTCTCCATTCGTTATGTTTTCAAACAAATATTTGGACATTCCTTCTTTACAGTACTTACATGCACAACTGTACTACTCAATGCTATTCCACTCAACACCACACTGTCCACTTTACACAATGCCACTCTACTCCACACCATGCCACTCTATACTAAGGTACTTTATGCCTTGCCTCTCCACTTCACTCTGCACCAATGTACTGTACTACATACCACTCAACTCCACATCACAACACTCCCTGCCACTCTACACCTCTCTATGCCACTCCATGCATCTCTACCCCACTCCACTCAACACCACTCTAGGCCTTTCCACGCCACTCAACTCAAAGCCACTCCACTCCACTCCACGCCACTCCACTCTAAGGCACTTTACGCTACTTCCCTCAGTGCCACTATATGCCCCTCCATGCCACTCCATTTACTCCACTATACTCCACTCTATGCCACTATACTTCACTCTACGCTACTCCACTCTACACCACTCAACTCTGCTCCACTCTATGCCACTCCACTCTATGCCACGCTAATCTATACCACTCTGCTCTACTTCACTCCCCTCTACTCTATTCCCCTCCATGCCACATCACACCACTCTACTCTACTCTACTCTACTCTACTCTACTCTACTCTACTCTACTCTACACCACTCCATTCTACGTCACCCCAATCTACTCCACACAACTCCATGTCACTTCATGCTTCTCCACTCTACAGCACTACACTCTGCGCCACTCCACTTCTTTCTATGCCACTTCCCTCTATGCCACTTTACTCTATACCACTCCACTCCATTCTGAACCACTCTATGCCAGCCCACTATATGCCACTGTATACTTTCCCACTATACTCTACACCACTATACTCTGCACCACTCCACAGCACTCTATGCCACTTGTTGGACTTGTCAGCCTTAAGGTGGTACTTCCCCAAACTTTTTGTTTCACCTCCTCCATTTTTTCTGCTCTTCTTTTTGTTGGCTTTATGATTCTATGCACGTTACTACTGCTAATCAGTGCTAAGGTGATTGTGCTCCTCTCCTAAACCATGTTTTATTGGCGTATACCCAATTGGCCTATTTAATTTATTTGCAAGTCCTTGCAGAGTGGTATACTATCTATCCAGTAAATAAAATGCTACTAGTTGGCCTGTAGCACGTCTTATGCCACCCACTTAAGTAGCACCTTATAATATGGCCCAGGTCTGCCACAACAGACTCAAGCAATTTTACACTGCCATGTCAACTTGGCATTTATATCCCCTTGCCAAGCCATAAACACCTCTTTTAGTACATCTAAATCACACCTAAGGTTGGTCCTCAGAAGCCCATAGGACAGGGTGATGTTTAAACTAAAGGCTGGACATGTACATTCAAGTTTTACATGTTCTGGTAGTATAAAACTCCTAAATTTAATTTTTCACTATTTTGAGGCCTATCCCTACCGTAGGATAACAGTGGGGATTACTTATTACAATTAATAAGCTTTCATTTTCAATTGGGAGCTGGTTGCTGATTCATGTTTGGTGTCTTTGAAATTGTGGTGAAAAGGCAAATTTAATGGCAAAGTCAGGTTTTCAATGACAATTTTAAAAATTACATTTTAAGAAAGGTGACATTTTTCTGTCCTTAGCACGTGTCTGAAGCCTGGGTCACATGCATGGGTGTAATTGTTAGTTAGACTTTGTGAATTCCTCCCAGATAATCACACAATTGAAGCATTAGGTGTGCCTCAATGAGCCATCTGCTGGCGGGGGACAGGATGGGGGGCGAAGCTGAACACAACTCAACTTGCAAATGAATATCCTGTACTCTGCCTTCACACAAAGGAGATAATGACCCGACATTCTTACTGCCCCTATCTTGG
This sequence comes from Lissotriton helveticus, assembly GCF_964261635.1. Taxonomy (NCBI): domain Eukaryota; kingdom Metazoa; phylum Chordata; class Amphibia; order Caudata; family Salamandridae; genus Lissotriton; species Lissotriton helveticus. The sequence goes on along the minus strand of NC_136068.1, from coordinate 961,283,203 downwards.
AGTCAGGACTGGAGAGGCAGGAAATTCCATGTACTTCAAACCTATTGTCTAGAAGCTTCTCCCACCTTTCAATACCAGGGGACAGGTCATAAAAAGGAAACCACTCGCACTTACTCTTCAATACACTTCTAGACCTGAGAATACTCTGCCAGGAAGGACTGCTGTGCTGCTGGAAGGACTACCACTCTGCTGGGATGCTGCTCTAAATGACTGCTGCCCTGCTGGATTACTGCCCTGTTTGTCTTGTTCTGCTCTGCTCCCTTCAACTTGGCAACAAGAACTAACTCTTTAACTATCCCAGGACCACTAGAGTGACTCAACAGGGCTAGTTTGATGACCTCCTGAACAGAGTCACGGAGACAAAAAAGGCTTTCTCCATCTTGAACTCACACCTGGACCCAGCCTGAGTGAGTGCTGGCCCTTTAAGTGATGCCCCTTCAGTAGTCCTGGATCCTTGTGCAAAAGGTGCCCAGATTGCAAAATTCCAAAAGTGGGGACAAACATTTATGGGTAACAGCTGCTCTGAGAACCAGGAGAAGACCTGTACCAAGCTGCTCACCTATCCGGCCGAGGTGCGTCACCGGTCTGATTGACTTTGCTGGTTCCACCACTATGTTCTTCTCCACAGCAGCAAATCTGTTTCAGCACTCCCTTGCAAAAGGGATATCGGACCTTGTGGAACTGTCTCTGACTGCAGCCTACTTCCTCGTCCCACTGACAATTTTTGAATTCCATTTCAGAGACAAAATCCCAATGCAGAAACATCACTGCATCTTCGACACAAGGCTATCCAGTGACGGAGCTCCCTCTTTGAACACCTCCTGCATCTTTGCCCCACTAAACGTTACCTTTTCAAAATATTTTCTCAAGAATGTTTCTAAGTCTGAAGGTATGAGCTGACCAGGCCCAATCCACTTCTTGTATCCAAACAGCACTCCATTGGAGTCAGCCATATTATTCAACTTTGACCCAGTCTTGTGTGACTAGATGTATGCAATTGGCACTTTGATATTTTAGGTGTTCGTTTTTACAACGAAAAAAAAATCATGAATCCAAATCTACTGATTAGATTTTGTTGTATTGGAGTCAAATAATGTATTCAAATTTACTCTATTTTTCTACATTGGTTTGCGATTTTTCCAGTGTTGTGTTGTATTTTCACTTTATTGCTGTTTGTGTGCTGCATAAATAATATAAATTGCCACTAATTTAAGCCTGGCTGCTCCTTGTGCCAAGCTATCCAGAGTTAAGCAAAGGTTAATTTAATGAATGTTTGTGGTTCACCCTGCAAGGGATTGTGGGTGTTGCTTGACCAGGGATCACATCCCAGTCGAACAACAACTCAATTGCTAACACCACTCCATGCCACTCTACTCCATTCTAGGCCACTTTATGAGACTCCACTCCACTCTATCCACTCTACCTTATGCCACTCCTTTGTTGTCTACTCCATTGCACTCTACACCATACAAAGCTATACCAATCATCTGCATGCCACTCTGCTCTATCACACTCTACTCTATGCCACTTTACTTCACTCTTGTCCACACCACTCCACTATATGACATTTCACTCTATGCCACTATACTCTGTGCCACTTCACACCACTCCACTTCACTCCACCATATGCCACTCTACTCTACACCACTCTACTTAATGCCAGTCCGCTATATTTTTGCCACTTTATGTCACTCCACTCTGTGCCCTACACACAATGCCACAGTACTGTTGACCATTCCACTCTATGCCACTCCACTTGACTCTACTCATTCCCACTCTACTCTATGCCAAATCACTCTACATCACTCCACTCTATCACTATCCACTTTACTCTATGCCTCTTCACTCTACACTACGCCACTCCACACCACTCTAATCCACTCTCCTATATGCCACTCTCATCTACTCTACACCATGCTACTAATATTTTGCCATGCTGAACAGCAGCTATGCTTCTATGCAACATGGCTAAAAGACAATGGCAAAGCCAATGTCTTATGCTTAGGTGAAAACCAATGCTTGTTAAAAAGTGTTTTTCAAATTTCCAAAATGCCAATCTGGTGAGTTCAAAAAATGCCACAAAGATTGTCTAGTGCTGCTCCTTGCTCCTTCTATATTCCATGGGCCTAGGAGTCTCCTCGGGGCCTGTAAAATGCATTGGGGGACATCCAGAACTGAGGGAAGTTCCCATCGGACTTCGGAAAAGTTCCCTCTGGATCAGGGAAATTACACAGAGTGAGTGCCATCAAAACAAATGCCTCCAGCATGATGTATCATTCATAATAATGCTGTGAGGACTTAGAAAATGTTAACCGCGCTGCTTGGGCCAAACTCACAAAAAATCTATGGGCATAATTTAGGTTTGCCAGTATCAATGGGAATCCTCCCTTTGGAGAATCTACTTTGGAGTGGAGCCAGGCTCTGAGATAGCAGTGTGTGAAAATATAGTTTCAATGAAAATGTTATGAGACATTCACAGATTCCAAGTTTATTAGGTTACTAACTCTGCACAACTTTGCCTGAGGATGAACATTTCTTGTATGTACACTGAATGACAGCTTGGATTTTTTCAGAATCTGCTCCAAAGTTTGGCGACATGGCACCAATGCACAGTAATACATTTCAGGAAGAAAATGAAATTGACGGATGGGAAACAGCGGTTTCAACATGGGTAATACCTCGCAGGTAGGTTAAAATGCGGACGTTACATTGTCCACATTGTTACCACGCAAGGCATTACACCGCGAGTTGTTTCAACGACTTGCGCTAGATGGCACGCAACACCAGTGAATATGTTGGATTTTAAAACCAACACATTCCCTGCTGTTGCGCTAACTGGAGTAGGAATAGTAATTTATACTGTTCCTAAGTCCAGCGCACCATCTAGTGCAAGTCATAGAAACGATTTGCGATGTAAAGCCATGCGTGGTAACAATGCAGGCTTTATTACCTACCGCATGGTAACACCACGCATTGTAAAGAGACATATTCGGATTGATACTTAGCAATTAACAGTAGTGATGACTGATTCAAACAACTTTGTCTATTACTTTTTAGCCTAATAAGTAAGTGTTAGACCTGTCGTCTTTGGTGTGATTACCACTGCTGGCCAGTGCTACAGTGTAAGTGCTCCCTGCGTAAATTGTATTAGTGACTGGATTATCTATGATTAGCATATTTGATTTAATAATAAGTCCCCAGTAAAGTGCATCAGGTGTGCCCAGGGCCTGTAAATCAAATGCTGCTAGTGGGCTTGCAGTACTTGTTGTGCCACCCACATGTGTAGCCCTGCAAACCTGTCTCAGACCTGCCAGTGCAGTGTCTGTGTGTGCAGTTCTAAATTTCTGTTTCGACTGGCAACTGCACCCACTTGCCAGGCCTAAACCTTCCATTTTACTATATGTAATTCCCCACCAAGGTAGGGCCAATGCAGCCCTATGGGCAGGGTGCAGTGTATTTAAAAGGTAGGACATGTACCAGTGTGTTTTACTTGCCCTAAAAGTAAAATACTGCTAATTTCGTTTTTCACTATTGCAAGTGCTACCTCTCCTATAGGGTAACATGGGGATTGCCTTGAAATTGCCAGTAGTGGCTGCCGCCAATTAAAGCTGGTAGGCTGGTGGGGGCAGGGGGGAGAGGAGCGGTTGTTAAATAAAATAAAAAAATCAATAAATATCTCTTTCCTGATGCTCTACTCTGCTGTGCATCCGCTGCCGGCCATCTTGTTCCTCCTGCTCCTCGTGTCTCGAAGCTGGGATTGGATGGGCCAAAGGATACAAGCTCTCCACCCAATCCAGATGCTGCTCTCTAGCGCGAGATGGTGCCTGGGAGCCTATGGGGTTTCTCCAATTCAGCTGTACAATACAGCCTGGGTTTGACAAACATAAGTGCACATGTGTGTTAGGCTGACCTGAGATGGCTGGCCAAACACATATGCGCCCTGATAAGTGCAGAATACTCCTCCCTTCTTTGGCCAGCCTGCCCCTCCTGTTGGATATCAGTAACTCCGACAGAGATATATAAAACGATAATAACAACATATTATTATCATTTTATTTATCCTGTGCTGGCAGTGAGGTGACTCTCCTTTGCCATTACCGAGGAGCCACCCCTGGAAATATCTTTTAAGTGTAATTGTCCATTGGGAGCAAATAGAGGATTGGAGTTTGGGGTCTTTGAACTCACAATTTAAAAATACATTTTTTGGTGCAGTTGATTTTAAAATTGGGTGTTGGAAAATGGCACTTTTACAAAGTCTGCGTTTTCTTGTTGAACCATTCTGTACCTCTGCCTGTCTATAGAATCCACATCCGGGTTGGCTGACACTTGGGCTCTTGTTCATTCACTCTAGGCAGTCACACCTTGGGGGCTGAGGTGTGCCTTGCATATCGTGATGGGTAATCACCAGTCTGATGGGCCTTCATGAGCTAGAGTGGTGAGAGGAGTTGTTACTGTCACCTGAATAGGGCTGTACCTGTTCTCGCACAAAACTGTCTCCACTTCCCTGTGGTGTGTCTGGAGCCAGATCAGGGAAAGGCAGGGCAGTGTGCACTACAAATACTTTCCTTTGAAGTTTGACTACTTCAAAGGCAGAAAGGGCTTTAAGTATTGGACCTCTGACACCACAAAATCAGAACACTTCTGGACTAAGGACATTCTACCAGGAAGAAAACCTGGATGCTGTAGGAGGGACTGACACTCTGCCTGTTGCTTCGTTGAGCAGGCCTGCTGTTTGCTACTTCTGTCCTGAGAGTAAAATGACTAGACTTTTCTTTCTGTATCATGCTTTCAAGGTTTTCCAAGCGCTTGTGCGTGCTTGTCTCCTGTTAACACTTCACCTACCAGTTCCTGGGCTCTTTTGCTGAGACCCCAGGGATGCCAAGGGATGCCAAACCCAGTTCCTGGGCCATTGGAAGGGTAACCTGATGAGAAAATTCATGCATTGACTCTTAGAGCTTGTTTCCTTGATGCAGCACTGCCGTGCAGCTGAAGAATTGAGGAGATCGCTGCATCTCCTCTCCTTTCAGTAAGGAACTGACGCATCACCTCCCCTGACAGTAAAGAACCGATGAATAGTGGAGGAACCGACTCATCACCTCCCTTGGCAGTAAGGAACAAAGGCATCACCTCCTCTGGGAGTAAGGAACCCATGCATCGCTTTGCTTATCCAGTGCCTCAGCTCCCCTGAGCCTTTTTCGGATTAGAATTTTTATGCATCCAAGATACCTTGTGCTTAAAGAAACACATCCATAGATTTATATGCACTGAACTTTTTTAAACTTTGAAAATGTAACATCTTGACTTGTGTGTGTTGGAGTTTGGTCATTTTGATCTTGTTCTTTCAGATAAATATTGGCTTTTCTAAACTGGTGTGAAGTCATGTTGTAATGTTTTCCATGTGTTACTGTGTGTGTATGTACAAATGCCTTGCACATTGCCTCTGAGATAAGCCTGACTTCTCATGCCAAGCTACACAGGGGTTGTGCAGGTTTTAGCTGTGTGACTCCCTTACTCTGACTAGAGTGAGGGTCCCTACTTGGACAGGGTGCAAACCACTGCCAACTAGAGACCCCTTTCCAACAGTAATTCACTTTAAGTAGCCTGTGGATGTTCAGACATTTCTCCTGAGCCGTGGGTACCATAAGGGGCAGGCTGTACCTCACAAATTATGTGTAACTCCTTCGAATGGCATCTGGACTGTGCTTTGTTCCCGTTAAGAGGAGGTACGGCATAGAAATTCTGGAGTGCCCTTTTAAGTGAGGTACTAATGCTGACTTGCTTTCCATTGAGCACAGTTATGTTATGTTATGTTATTATTACTTATACCGCGCACAGCTGCCCCAGCAAAGGGGCGTCCTGGCGCTACTGCGAGTAGCTACCAGTTGCTACGAAGACTTAAGGCTTTCCATCCAGCACTTTCATTTTGTCTCCGTGACACAGAGCCAGCAGAGGAGGTGACCATGAGGCCGAACCTCCCGCTGCAGATGCGACTCAGGGACTAGAATGCTATCACGGGAGCGGACATCGGTGCCAAAATGCCCAGCAGCCATGGAGCTACAATACCTGCTGCTGAGTTACTAGTGGCGCTGGCCACTGTGCTGAACGGCTACTGGAGGGAGCTCTCCGGGCGCTTCCAGTACCGAAAGGGACCGAAAGAATGAATCTGCTTCTCGTGCCGCATTCCCTGCACGGCGCTGACCGTGGTGCTGAACTGGCATCAATGATCCAGCCTGGCACAGGACAGATAGAAGACGGGGCTGGCTGCCGAGTCCACTCTATGCCACAGGAAGCCTCGGGAACTGACCTATGTCCTGAATTATTATCAACGTAATAACAACAGCATCGACCAGGCGGCGTAGGCCCAGCGATGGAGATTGACCGTAATGCGAATTGGTCTCTACACAGCGCTGCTGCGAGATCGCTTCATTCAGTAGGAAGCCCCGGTGCTCATGGAGCTGGGCAGCACATCACACGGCGCTGTCGACGGGCGCGCGACAGAAAACAATCTCAATGGCCCTTGCTACAAGTTGGGTTGAGCATTATCACCGAATGGGTTTCCTGTCTGCCCGATTATAACTGTCCGTCCCGGTGTTTCCACACTGAGATTTCACAGGTGCGGTAGCACCGGGTCAGTTCTTTTTAAGAAATCTCACGTAGCTTGTACTACAAATGCAGCATAGTGACAGCCCCTGCCCAACCCACCACCCCAGGCAAGATGCAACACTTAGCACCCCTGTCAGACCTCCTGTAGGCGCCACACTCCTTCCTTCTGCCCCCTGCCCCGTACATGCTGCTGAAATCCCATTTACCGCCTATTCAGAGCAGGGTATTTGTGGGAGCGTTAATCCCAATGGAATTGGAAATTCCGTGTGGAGAATCACCTTCGAAAATAATGAGCCTCGATGGATATTCTGTATTCCCTGCAGATTAACCTGCAATAGCTGGATTTCGGTACTGACTCACTGGTTGGAAACAAGGTTTCAAGCACCACAAAGCCCTGCACGTAAATCCACCAATCACAAATTCAGGGCGCCTGTACTAATGCACCCAATAGGGAGATATCTGAATTCTAATTCAAGCCGGTTGACTTCATTTTACCCAGCCTTTCATCATTTTTATGACTTTAAAATGGAAACCTTTTAGAAGCCACTAAGTAACCATTATCGTGAGCAGTGTCATTAGGATGCAAGCCTATGAAACAAAAAAAAGCTATTATTATTATTATAGACAGAGCAAGACAACAGTATGAAGAAAATAAAACATTTATCTGTATAAAGAACATCCTCTATAACTTTACAGATAGTTCACTCTTACCTGATGCTCAATGAACTCACGTTCATTTTCGGCAACCAGCCCACAGTTACATGACAGAACAATATCGACATATTAGAAAATTGTGCCAAAAAAAACGGTTTACAAAAATATCGAGTTTACATACTTTATATGTAAACTACCAAAATATTATGTCAAAAAAGTCATAGAGGAGAATATTGACAAAAAAGGTAAGTATATTGAAATATTAATTTATATATATCTTTATAATCTTTTAAAAATCTCAAACTATTAAATAATCTTATTAAAATAAAGTTTACTAAGTAATTTAAATGTATCTATCTATCTATCTATCTATCTATCTATATATATATATATATATATATATATATATATATATATCTATCTATACATATATATATATATATTCACAGAAAAAACCATAGGTTATAGACCATATATAGTTAGGAATTAGCATTTACAAAACCTTGAAAATTCACTGAAAAAACCATAGGTTATAGACCATATATAGTTAGGAAATAGCATTTAGAAAACCTTATTTTACTCACACAAAACCATTGAAATTCCATATATAGTTAGTTGCACTAACTATATATCGCGCACCTGCAATCCACTGCTGATGATGTCACATATTACATCATTCATGACATGGTCAGTGACATCACTGATGACATCACTGATGACATCTCAAATGACATCACTGATGACATCACTGATGACATCTCATTTGACATTACTGATCACATCACTGATGACATCATTCATGTGATGATACAATGAACCTCTTCAGACTCTAATATAACCTTAGATACACTCAGTGTAAACAGACACTCACAGACTGTCACTCATCCATGGAGTTACTCACACACCTAGTCAGTCTTGCAAAGAATCAATCACACCTCGATTTCCTCAACTATATAGTTATACACACCTTACTTATTGGAACATATAATAACACATATTTACTCTGTTATACAATCCCTGATACAAGTTCACAATAATCCATACAGCCACTCACACATTCACTGGCTCTTATGCACAGTTATTTATATATGTCAACTATCACATGTACTGTGTTTTACATATGTACTTACTTTGACATGTAGCACTGAGATATCCATTCACTCACCAATACACTCATGCACACAGTCAACCGCCCATACAGATGTTTCCACATGCACTTTTGAACCCATACATCTAGTGAATCAACTGCTCACACATCTATGCACAGAGTCATACACCTCCCAGACACCCACACACACACTCAGTCTCCCATACAAATACTTAGGCAACTAATCAATAACCCATATAGTTAGTCATATAGCTAATGATCAACACATGCATCAGATTACAAAACAACAGACACAATGATGCACAATTTAAAACAGTTTAGTCACTAACCCATGCACTCAGTGAGACACATTTAATCACTCACTTATACAGTCAGTCATGCACCTACTAAATCCTTCATCCAGACACTTATACATCCACTCATTCTTCAATATGTAAGACATATTTTAACTTTACAGAAGCATACAGTCACTGGATGTTGTCATCAGTGATGTCATCAGTGATGTCATTTGAGATGTCATCAGTGATGTCATCAGTGATGTCACTGACCATGTCATGAATGATGTAATATGTGACATCATCAGCAGTGGATTGCAGGTGCGCGATATATAGTTAGTGCAACTAACTATATATGGAATTTCAATGGTTTTGTGTGAGTAAAATAAGGTTTTCTAAATGCTATTTCCTAACTATATATGGTCTATAACCTATGGTTTTTTCAGTGAATTTTCAAGGTTTTGTAAATGCTAATTCCTAACTATATATGGTCTATAACCTATGGTTTTTTCTGTGAATTTCATTGGTTTTTTAACAGCTAATATCTGTAGCTGTAAAATGTATTCTTCTTTAAATCCAAAAATATATTTTATATGTTTATGAATAATTTTTTTTAAAAATATTTTTTTTTCTTCGTTCCCGCTTCGCGAATCGGGAAGCTTCCCGTTAGCTGACCTTGATGCCGCGAAATAGACCGCGAGCCGGTAAACGTTTCTTTACCGCAAGTGCCGCGTTAGAAAACAACATCGTGACGCCTCCCGTCCGCATGACGTTCCACGTTGTCGCGTGATACGTCATATGACGTGCTACGTTAGCGAACTGGTACGCGAAGCGAGTGCCAAAGCGCAGGTTTCTGGAAGCAAACCGGGAGGCCCTGCAAAGCGCTTAACGTAAACACAGCAAGTCATGTGACTTGGTAATAACACTTTTCATTGGTTCATTTCACTTTTGGTTTCCTAATGATGTAAGACTAGGTCATATAATCTAAAATGAACACTTTTGATTGGTTGAGAACTCTTGTTTTTCCCAAATGATGAAAATCCCTCCTTCTTTCCTCACTCTGACTTTCATCATTGTGAGAGAAAGACCCTTTGTGATCACTGAGCAATGGCTTCTTTAGTAGCTTCAGCTGGTGCTTCCCCACCACCTCCACCACATCCAAGGAAGAGTGGACCACCTGCTCAAGTTGTAATTCAACAAGAAGAAGAAGAAGAGGAACAGGAGGACGAGCACGAAGAGAGGCAGTTTTTGCCTGAGCAGCCCAAGACGTCTCACCGGAAAGAAAACTTCATTTGGCAATTTTTTAAAATTCCCAAAGGTCAGAAAAAAGTAAATGCAAGATACGTAACTTGCCTTATATGTCAAGATAGACTGTCCAGAGGGACCGACAAAAAATACAGTTTCGGAAACTACACAATGCATCGCCATATGACTAGGTGGCATCCTAACAACTACAGTGCTGCACAGTTTCGGAACGACCTAGATAATCTCCCTATTATGGCCAGAAGATCTGTTGTACCGGAAGTAACGGGACCAGAGGGCAGGGAGATGGTGCCAAATATACAAATGAGATTTGGTGAAGTAAAACACACCTGCGTATTTTGCGATGGATTCATTTCCTACGGAGAAAGAAGCATCACTCTGATCAACAGAGCTATTGACTATCATATGCAAGTTTGTCCGAAACGCCCAAAATAATAAATACTTCTTTTTTTTGTTTTGTTGCTCCTGTTGAGCCCTTTACAATGAATCGTTTTCATTGCCCCCTCCAAGAAAAACCCCAAAAAATATAAAACTGTTCCGAAAAATTCAAAAACAGTAAAAAAATGTTCAGAAAAATAAAAAAAAAAGTTCTTTTCAGAACTACCTCCCCGTTATTAAAAAATTGGTACAATATTTGGAACTGTGCCAACCTCTATTTCTCTTAGTTCGCTTCCTAGTTCGCTCGCTGGTACGCGAACTGGAAGCGAACCAAAAACAGTAAGTATAAGGGAAGGAAACACACACTTATGTTAAAAGAAAGACAGCTATAGGGGAGTAAACTAGAGATACTATTACCCATAATCCACTACTGATGATGTCACATATTACATCATTCATGACATGCTCAGTGACATCATCAGCAGAGGATTGCGGGTTTTTTGGCAACATGCCTTATCCACGGTTTAATAACGCTGCCTTTTGCTTTATATAAGTTTTCAAATTGTATGAAATATATACCAATAGGTCTTTATGAACCTTTAGGTAGTGCTTTTGTTCATGAGGTCTGGTCGCTTCCATACACATACAGATGTTTCAAAGATGATCAAGAAGTTTATCTGAATGGAGAGGAATGCACTGAGACGCCAGATCATTCACTAATGTGTAGGCACATACAGTTACACGATTCATGCAACAAACACCGACCAAATATGGCTTGCGTGTTGCAAGGCACGCCAGTTCCTGCTATCATCCCCACGTTCAAGTTGTTGGAAAATGGTAGTTATTTGATGCTCAATAATGAAGATTGTTCTGAGTTAATTAAAAAGTATTCCTTTTATCGTAACAGTAAGTGAACGGGTTATTTGCTGCAGAAATGTTCTATTTCCTCCCACACATGAACATAGGGAGTTTTCAATCTGGCCACAAATACCAACCTTGGGACACGTTTCAACGGCATGACAAGAATAAGAGCTCTTTTGTCTCAGAGAGAGGTGGCCTTGAGTTCGGCCCGTGAAACTTTCGTACTTCACATAGCGAACACCCGTACACAGGTTTGCCTTTCAATTTCAGCAACATGTTTCCGACTATCTTTAACGCATCCTCCACAAAATCCCTGGCACACTTTTTTAAAGTTGTTACCAGTGGTCTCGTGACTTCATTTGAGAAAATCTTTGGAGTCATCCCTGCTCCCTTTCATTCCATTTTCTCCACTCTGGTTCGTGGATTGCATTTTTACTTGCATTACCAGCGGACGCTCTTGTGCTTTTTTACATTTTTAAATATGGATGTCCCTCCTATGCAACCTCCGACCCTGCAGCTGCTGACACTGTTCCGCAATCGCATGCTAGAATATTATGGCACAATGCCGTTGGCGATATTAAGCACGGCATATGGATTATCTTTTCGGTTCTCCTACTTCACCTGTGTCCAGCCTGTATTTCACTGCCTGACCTGTGATTTCGATTGGGCCATTGATTTGTGTCTCTGCGGACCGGTTTCTCCTGACGTCGACTTTAATCAGCTGATGACTCCTATCATTACTCACGAGTTGATTTGTCCTGGCGAAAGGATTATGGCTGTGGCATTGATGCATGGACTACTTGGTCCCTGGAATTTACTGGCGGCAGCACAGTCTTTCTTGGAACACAGCTTTCTTGAAAACCCACCGAGCTGTCCTCTGATGGTGATAGAGGATCCGGTGCTGGGAGAGCACGTATGTTCTTTTCCGCTTTTAAATTGGATGGCTGAACTGTTTTCGGATGAAGACGGTGACTTCCTATTGGAGGCTGTTGCAGCTTATTTTGCATACACAGTTATGTCATAGACCTTTTTCATGTTTGATATGCTGAGTACTAGCATTTCATTGACAATTCATTGACTTATTTGTCAAGTTTTTATTATTTACCTTGCCTATTGGCTTAAGACTCGATAAAGTACTTGGCTGTTTTATTTTTCTTTAGCATTGAATTTTCCTAGTTTTTAATGCTTTACCTTGCGGACCGTCCACATATAAACTTGCAATCTGCTCTCATGAGATGGCACTTCTATTATCTTATTCAGTTCGTTTCCGGATCATGAGGAGGTGTCATCTAGGTCCTGGATATCTTTACACCGTGTTAAGTTAGCATGGGCTCATTACCGGTTTAAACGCCATTTTTCCTTTTTTGCAACTTCTGCACACGACACTTAGTTGTTGCTTTAGCTTTCCACCTAGTAGTTCATCGTGGTTTACATGAGAATAATATGTTATTGGTCTACTATCTGCTTTACTTGTTAAACTATATCTGTACAGCGAGTGCTAAAGTTTCAAGAACAACACGATACAGAATTGTTATGAGGTCTGATCTCCACGACTTCATACTCATAACATAAGTGCAACTTCTGCCAATTCTGGGCATGAGGCGGGTTTTATATTGCTTTGCCGAACACACATACACAACAGTTGATGCGGTTCACATGAAGAGAGAGCTGGTGTATGCTGATGTGATTCCTTCAAATCTAAGACACTAAAGTATGGACACGCCCTAAACCAACACAAAGAGACCTTCTTAGCAAATAATATAATATGTGTATTAGGGAGGGTGAGATATAAGCAGCCGCGGGCCGTGGAGGGAGTTACGATGGGGCAGGGAGGCGGGGAGGGGGAGAAGCAGGGTGGAGCCCTCTCTACCTTGCCCCTCCCCCTCCCCGCCTCCCTGCCCCACCGTAACTCCCTCCACGGCCCGCGGCTGCTTATAAGTGTTGCTAACTCTTATTCATTTACAGCATGTTAACATACTGTCACCATTCGCTTTTTATGTACTAGTAACTATGCTGGTAATTTTGCTACTGATAATATGTGTACTTGTATTCTCCACCCTGCTTCTCCCCCTCCCCGCCTCCCTGCCTCACCGTAACTCCCTCCACGGCCCGCGGCTGCTTATAAGTGTTGCTAACTCTTATTCATTTACAGCATGTTAACATACTATCACCATTCACTTTTTATGTACTAGTAACTATGCTGGTAATTTTGCTACTGATAATATGTGTACTTTTATTATCTAAGGTACTACGCCTGAGAAGACGGCATTAGTAAATAAACATTTCAAATACACATGTGTTCTTCTTAACTCCATGTTCTGGTTTCTAAGAAATATATAACGACCGACTGTTCATGAGTTCCACGTATCCTGAGGTACTATAAGTTCATATTCTGGATTGTCTAAACATTGAGAGTTTGTTATATCCAATGTGACACTGTACCTAGCTTGCTAAATAGTTTTTGATTACTAACGTGAGTTTTGGGACACCCTAATTCGCCGAGGTTCCAATCCTCTGTCCACAGTTCTGTGTGAGAACAGAAACCCTGCGACAGGGGCACCCCCGACCCTTGCTGGAGCTTCATCACACTTGCGATACAACTCCAGCAATGCGCCACCTTTACGGCACAGATACATCACGCATCTGTGCTGTTTTTGCCCCATGATGCGCCGCATTGTAAATACAGCACACCATAGGTGACGGAACAGCGGCACAGAATGACTAACACATCCCTGGTGATGCGCCAGTCATCATAAATCTATCCCTATGCTTCTTATCTTGTTAGAGATGAACCGCCATATGTATCATAAAAGTTATTTGCATTTCCTAAATAGCGAACTTTAAGGAATAAATAGCGATTCTTTACCATTCCTAGTTTGCGATGAGCTATTTGCTAATTAGCCGAATGTAGCCCAATGAAGCCCAATGTAGCCCAATGTAGCCCAAAGATGGCCGCCAGACACACAAAAAAACAAATGTAGCCCAAATATCAGCCAGATGTAGCCCAACTATAGCCCAGTGACAGAATGACCAATCAGCTTCGCAAACCTCCGTTACGCGAAGCGGAGCGCTGTTACAGATATATATCTTTTTTTGAACGTTAATTTCTCAAAATCCACTGGAGCACATATATTGAGACCTAGCAAAGGCACATCGGGCTACCAGTCCCTAATATTTTGCCAAGTTTCGTGCAAATCCATTCAGCCGTTCAATTATTATTTTTATTATTTTTTTTTGCCCCGCGGGGCCCTTTTAAAACCTCCACATCAAACCTAGGGGGTCAGCGAGGATCTACTATGCCCCCTTATAGTTATTTCCCCCTTTGTTTTGACCTCCTCTTGTCTCTCGATCCTACCGAGAGACAAGATGGCGGCCGCTACGGACTGTTTGGAATGTTGACAGACGCCGGAGAACCAATCAGCTTCGCTTCACAAAGCTCCGTTGCGCGAAAAGTCCGCGAACCAGAGCGCTAACCGGTCCGCTGTTACAGATATATATCTTTTTTTAAACGTTAATTTCTCAAAATCCACTGGAGCACATATATTGAGACCTACAAAAGGCACATCGGGCTACCAGTCCCTACAATTTTGCCAAGTTTCGTGCAAATCCATTCAGCCGTTCGGGCTAAAAGTGAGGCCAACCGCCCTATGGAAATTAACATGGGAAAAACGCGTTTTGGGACCCCCCTTTTTTCTCGGCCCCCCCTTGACGAACCCCCCCAAAATTTTTAGGGGCTGCTCAGAAACAAAATGTGCCATTTTCCTGAAATTTTCAGCCAATTCCGTCCACAAACGCCAAAGTTATTAGACATAGAATTTTCAAAAAACCCATAGAGAAAAAATCCTAACTATATATACCTACTGGCGACCGCCAGTAGGTAATATATATATATATATATATATATTTTGTTGTCCAATGTGCCTAAGCTTTTGGGGAGGCACTCGACATTCTTCCGCCCTGCGGGCTTCTCTCTTAGCGCACTGCCTCATTTCACATAAAATCAAATCTGCCCGACGCGTTTCTGGGAGCTTGGTCCCGTCATCAGGGGCTGCATTCAAGAAATGTTCGTTCATGCGATCGTATTTACCGGGCATTGCTTAAACCACACCCAAGGGAGGCGTGTGTTCAGTACACCGTCTTGCCATGCTTTCTGGGATAGGTAGTCCGTTTGATGCATGTAGTTTTTATTAAGTCATTCTTGAAGAGTGATGCAAGTGTTCATACCTTAGTAGGCTGTGTTAAGGTTCAGTGCGCTATAATTTTCTCATGGAGTCCTGTCCTCAACCTCCAACAAGTTTGGAAGCGATTAGCCTCGACTGCCGCACTTGGTGTCCGCTGCTGCAGTCGATGGTGCCATCCCCCCGACCGGGCGGCCGATGAGAATTTTGTTGTCCAATGTGCCTAAGCTTTTGGGGAGGCACTCGACATTCTTCCGCCCTGCGGGCTTCTCTCTTAGCGCACTGCCTCATTTCACATAAAATCAAATCTGCCCGACGCGTTTCTGGGAGCTTGGTCCCGTCATCAGGGGCTGCATTCAAGAAATGTTCGTTCATGCGATCGTATTTACCGGGCATTGCTTAAACCACACCCAAGGGAGGCGTGTGTTCAGTACACCGTCTTGCCATGCTTTCTGGGATAGGTAGTCCGTTTGATGCATGTAGTTTTTATTAAGTCATTCTTGAAGAGTGATGCAAGTGTTCATACCTTAGTAGGCTGTGTTAAGGTTCAGTGCGCTATAATTTTCTCATGGAGTCCTGTCCTCAACCTCCAACAAGTTTGGAAGCGATTAGCCTCGACTGCCGCACTTGGTGTCCGCTGCTGCAGTCGATGGTGCCATCCCCCCGACCGGGCGGCCGATGAGAATTTTGTTGTCCAATGTGCCTAAGCTTTTGGGGAGGCACTCGACATTCTTCCGCCCTGCGGGCTTCTCTCTTAGCGCACTGCCTCATTTCACATAAAATCAAATCTGCCCGACGCGTTTCTGGGAGCTTGGTCCCGTCATCAGGGGCTGCATTCAAGAAATGTTCGTTCATGCGATCGTATTTACCGGGCATTGCTTAAACCACACCCAAGGGAGGCGTGTGTTCAGTACACCGTCTTGCCATGCTTTCTGGGATAGGTAGTCCGTTTGATGCATGTAGTTTTTATTAAGTCATTCTTGAAGAGTGATGCAAGTGTTCATACCTTAGTAGGCTGTGTTAAGGTTCAGTGCGCTATAATTTTCTCATAGAGTCCTGTCCTCAACCTCCAACAAGTTTGGAAGCGATTAGCCTCGACTGCCGCACTTGGTGTCCGCTGCTGCAGTCGATGGTGCCATCCCCCCGACCGGGCGGCCGATGAGAATTTTGTTGTCCAATGTGCCTAAGCTTTTGGGGAGGCACTCGACATTCTTCCGCCCTGCGGGCTTCTCTCTTAGCGCACTGCCTCATTTCACATAAAATCAAATCTGCCCGACGCGTTTCTGGGAGCTTGGTCCCGTCATCAGGGGCTGCATTCAAGAAATGTTCGTTCATGCGATCGTATTTACCGGGCATTGCTTAAACCACACCCAAGGGAGGCGTGTGTTCAGTACACCGTCTTGCCATGCTTTCTGGGATAGGTAGTCCGTTTGATGCATGTAGTTTTTATTAAGTCATTCTTGAAGAGTGATGCAAGTGTTCATACCTTAGTAGGCTGTGTTAAGGTTCAGTGCGCTATAATTTTCTCATGGAGTCCTGTCCTCAACCTCCAACAAGTTTGGAAGCGATTAGCCTCGACTGCCGCACTTGGTGTCCGCTGCTGCAGTCGATGGTGCCATCCCCCCGACCGGGCGGCCGATGAGAATTTTGTTGTCCAATGTGCCTAAGCTTTTGGGGAGGCACTCGACATTCTTCCGCCCTGCGGGCTTCTCTCTTAGCGCACTGCCTCATTTCACATAAAATCAAATCTGCCCGACGCGTTTCTGGGAGCTTGGTCCCGTCATCAGGGGCTGCATTCAAGAAATGTTCGTTCATGCGATCGTATTTACCGGGCATTGCTTAAACCACACCCAAGGGAGGCGTGTGTTCAGTACACCGTCTTGCCATGCTTTCTGGGATAGGTAGTCCGTTTGATGCATGTAGTTTTTATTAAGTCATTCTTGAAGAGTGATGCAAGTGTTCATACCTTAGTAGGCTGTGTTAAGGTTTTTTAGGGGCTGCTCAGAAACAAAATGTGCCATTTTCCTGAAATTTTCAGCCAATTCCGTCCACAAACGCCAAAATTATTAGACATAGAATTTTCAAAAAACCCATAGAGAAAAAATCCTAACTATATATACCTACTGGCGACCGCCAGTAGGTAATATATATATATATATATATATATATATATATATATATATATATATATATATATATATATATATATATATATATTCCTTGCAAATTGCCCTATGCATTTAGAGGAGCACACACGATGTCCTGCCCTCCGGCCTATTCCTTGCCGCTAGACTTTCAAGTGTGCATACTGTTTAAATATCGTCATTGCCTATGCGTTTCAGGGCCAGCGCACCTTCTTCCTGGGCATTCAGTGATCACACCTGACACCTGCGCATTGTATTCTCGGTCTTTATTAAGCATGCCTTTCTTTCATGGGCGTGTCGATTTCACTCATTCCCAGAAGCATGATGGGGCATGTAGTCCTCAGTGCAGGTGATTTGATTCCCATTGCAAAGTTTCAGGTGCTCTCCTTCATTATCGTTCGTTTGTGACTCTAAGTGAGTTTATCGCACTTGAAATATCAGCTTTCGTGCATTTAAAACATCGTACGGCTTTTAGTCCTGAAGGTTCAGTGCTTACGGCTCCATACTGCTGGGGTGGCGTTCTGTCCCAACTGATGACGGTGTCTCCTCCCACGGCCGGGCCGCCGCGTAGTATCTTCCTTGCAAATTGCCCAACACTGCCGAAGCTGGTTACAATATTTCTTTATTTCTTAGTGAAACAGCATAACCAACGCGTTTCGGTGGTCACTGCCACCTTTCTCACGTAGCCACACACATACACACACATAGTTACACTTAAAAATAACATCAAAACAATAATACAGCTAAAACTGATTTCCTTTTACCATCTGTATAACTGTTCTATGGAAAGGAGAAGGCATGAAAGGGACATTTCCCTCCTATTTGTGAGCTCCCATGCTATATATTGATTGTGACAGAAATTGCAGTCGCAAACCATTGAAAGATAACTAAATCCAAACTTGGAGCAACAATCACTTCCCGAAATGGAAACTTCCCTTGTGGTTCAGCTTCTACTTTGTGAACTGCAAATGGACAGTCTCAGATGAAGCAGGCAGTGATCCAGTGGACCTGCATCTTCCTCCCAGAGCCAATTCTTACATAAGGGCATTTTTTAAAAGCACTCCCTGTTCCTTTAAGTGCCACGGGCTGCTTAAAAAATGTTGACAGATGAAGAATGCGAAGTAAGGGACGGAGATCTGCTGTGTCTGGCAGTCATCCACCTCTGCCTTTGTGCGCCTTCACATGGGTCACACAATGCCTCTTGCCACACATGGCAACGAGGGAGGAGATCTTGTGATCTCATCAGAATGTGCATTTTGCATGGCAATGGATTAGCACACCAGTCACACTGCCAAATGAAGCCCAGTTTGCAATCGTGTGAAAAAGCCACTACTTTTACTAGAACTTAGTACACCGGGCTCTAAGCTATCTATTTTTCATCAAGCCCAACAGTCACCTCGACCACATCTCCCAACACTCTGCAAAGTGCACCACTCATGGCACTACAAACTACAGATGTGAAGAAAACATCTTGTAGTTGTATTGTAAAGCCGTGTGACAAATGTGGTGGCAGGTTTCATTGTATTAACAGTTCAAATACAGAATATGCATTGTGGAGCTCACTTCTAGCGTCATAAAGTGGAACTTAGAGTATTCCTACCTTCTTCGTAATACTCAGACCGCTGAACTCATGCTCACTTCAAGACTATGAAGTTCACTCTCTGCACACTCCTAGCACATTAGAGCTACTGAAGATGCGCTGATGTGTAGGATTCTGCTTACAGCTACAATTTCAGACCCTCTGCTCCGTTTGATGAAGCAGCACCCAACTATTATGACGTGCATGTGCCTCCTACGGACAGCTGCATGGCCAGGACTTTTTGATGTAAAAAAAGCTTTAGCTAGAACCCCCTTCCCGCCTCCCCCCTCAATACATGCAAAAGGCTCCATTGGAAGCTACAAAAAAGTCTTGTGAGGGTGATTGTCGTGACAGACAAACCTCAACAGTTTGAAGGTGTTTTTAGCAATGATATCTAAGCCTTTCAATTTTATTTTTAAACTAAATGGTTTTTATTCAATATAAAGTCCACAAATTAGGTCAAATTCCATTCTTGTAGCTCTTCGCAAAAATTTCAATTTTTATTAATGGTTGCTACAACCAACATGACAAGCCTCTTTCTCAAGGTTGTTAATAAAGCTTATGAACACATTACATTATTATATATATTAAACAACAATACAAATAAAAACATGTGATTTAAAAAATGTCGATATAGAATCCCATGAAACATCATCACTGACTGTCACAAACCTCACAGAAAGTATATACAGGTAAATATATATATATATCCGCAAGGTATCCATAGGACAGCAGAAGACATGTACAGCAGAATACGTTACATATTCATCATCAGCACCCGTCGTGAGTTTAAATTGTGGTCTCTTTATTTCTCTTTAGAATTAGATACATAAAGCAACACATCTTGTATATTGAACAACAATGTTAGCCCTATTGTACATATACCCCCACAGGAAGCATGTATCAAGTCCTATCAACCCTGCAGCACCATGATGGTTATGAGTTTTGCACATTTTGTATGAAAAGGTGTGGAAGGCTAAGAAGTACATTTAGACGTAACACATGGCAATAGTATCCTTCAGAGTTATCCATACTTTACTGAATAAAGATCATTGCAAGGCACTAGCAACACTTTTTTCTAAATTTCGGTTTATCTAGAAACCATGAGAGAATGAAACTCATCTAGCCCCAGCCTACTTACAAAATTATTTGTGTGGTATATTCCTGGCAGTCCACTGTGCTCCTGCTCAGCTAATTTGGTGAGGTTTGCTTCCTTCAAACGAGCTACATGGGGGAAGAGCTTCTTCAGAATCGCAGCTCTTCATTGGAACCTCCTGCCACTCGAACTGAAAACAGCGCCTTCACTCTCGGTTTTCAGGAAGAGCCCCCAAACCTGGCTATTTAATCAATGATCTTCGTGCACTCAGCTCTTGTCTGCTCCTTTTTGATCTGCACAGCTCCAAGACACTCCTTGCGCTTTATAAGTTGTTTCATTCATTCATACATTCATAGCTAGTCTCACTGAAATGCAAGAATTGATAATATGGATCATACTTCAGTCTAATTTTTAATAGGTAATTTCAATTTTCAAATATGCAGTAGATTCTTTACTATCCCCCAAATATACTATAGTTGGACAATCTATAATGTCACATAAATCCAAGCAATAAAATATGTCTTATTAGTCCTCTTATACATAATAAGATGTATTGTAGGAACACAATATCTACTAATGTCCAAATATCACTTATAATTAGGCTTGCGTGGAGTTTGCGGAGTTGTCCTCTGCAGAACTCTGCAAAGTGCCGGGAATACTGTACCGTGCTCCGCGGAGTCCCGCCAGCAGTGGAGTCTGTTAAGTTGCACTTCTCACACAAATTTTTATTTCCTGGGAGTTGTCCTGCACTCTAAAATCAGTGCTAACAGCACTAGCCGTCGTGCCAGATGGCACTGCTGCTTTCTGCTGCTCGAGTAGACAATCTACTCGAGCGGCAGCTTCCTCAAAGCGAGCATCAGAGGTCTCATCGCGAGCAGTCGTGACCTGTTGTGACCGACAGCATTAAGAATTCTCGCCGGGAAGAGGTCTAGCAGATCTTTCTTTTTCTCGCAAGATGTTGTGTCTCGCGAGATGGAGTTATTGGACATTAATCATGACCTCAGGCCCCAGACCCACCTCCTGGAAACCAGAATCCCAATCTGTTATGATAATATAAAAGATGACACCAGGGAGAAAGGCAGATACTACTTCGACCTTGACTAATGAGCCTGTAATAGATTCTGCTAAAACATGGCCTTGGAATTGTTGACTACCTCATAAATCGGCAACCAGATGTTATGTTTGTCACAGAATCATGGCTAAACGATTCTTTGATGTCCTTAATTAATGACATTATTCCATATGACTACAAAACCCTACACTCCTCTAACATGGACCGTTGCTTTTGATAGTTTACAAAGATCATCTTAAAGTCAGCGCTGTTCCTCATCTGGCACTAGTTAATCGCGAATCCCTGTAGTGCATTATCTCGTTTTCAGGCATGGATCCGTGTTAATTTGATCCCCAGACCTCATGTTTCATATACTGAAGCCCTGTGTGACTTTACTTTAGCAGTGGGGGGACCACAGGCTTTACTCGGCTGACTCCACACTATCAAATCCTCTGTATGCTGCCCTGTCCACTACTGGGCTGCCAGGTCACAATTACATCAGCAATGCGCTGTTTAGGGAGCGGCTAAGGTCACTGATTATTCATGCCCAGAACCGCTGAGGAAACTGCAAAAATGTCCCTATTGTGTGGGCAGAAAACTACTTGTGCCTCAGGGGGATTTCCTTTTGCTTTCAGAAATAAACTCTTCCTTTATGAGTGTATTGCTGAAAATGAAAAAAGAATATCATGTGGGCTCAAAAAACATGGTAGCCTTCCTGTTATTCAAGAGTGATAAATGTACCTCTGCCGCACTTTCAACAGAGAGTATGGTTTTCCAGGATATTCCATTTCAAGATGTGATCCAAGATTGCAATTGCACTGATGTTTTAGCTGCCTTTTAACACCTGGATTTTGGGCGTCTAGACAAATTTGCAGCAATTAAAATATTTGTTCTGACCATTATAGATAGCCATGTTGGTTTACTTATGCAACAGTATAAGATACATCTAAAGGGGTAACTGCCTTGCAAAGTGAGCTCAAACATTGAACACATACATATCTGTATCTATGCCTTTCCAGCCAGTATCATCTTCTAATCCAAAATCAGTAAAATTATTATTATATCATGTACTGTGTCCTGAGAGAGGATAGTTTAAAATCCTCACAGAATTTGGATATCCAACAATATTACATTCTGATTCTATTCTGTTTTAAGAAGCCTGAGATAATGATCTTTTACATTTCTAAAATCTGACATTATTCGATTTATCTCTAGAACTGTGTGATCTCTACAGAAAACACATTACAAACACGTTTTGGATCTCCCACGCTCTTCAAATGGCTATGCTTTTAATTAATTGACTCTATACACATTGATCTAAATAAGAATAACACATTTTATTTATGTGTTGAAGTATTCTTTGCTGTGTGCCCCACCTCTTCAGTGTGTTGGTGACCCCTGTGTTGTTACAGAAATAATATGCTAACCATGCGTATTAAATCAGACAGATTAAATATCCCATTTGCTGGCATCTTTTCATTGGCTCCCTGTTGAATAATGATATCTGCGAGTATGAATGTTTGAAATGTTTTTACTGGCGTCACATTCTGTAATTTTTTTATTGCATTTTGAAAATATTTGTGTATTTTTATGGCATGTATGAATGATTGCTAATCTAAAGCACAATCCATACAGAAACTCTATTGCTTCCCAGTAAAGCGCCAGGCTACATCTGTGAAAAAGCGGACACTCAAAGACAGCTCTGTAATTGTTTTTGAGGACACATTCTTCTTTGGACTCTTAGGGGCCTATTAGGATGGCGGGCGGACGTAAGTCTGCCCGCCACCCTAGCGGTGCTGGGACCGGCCGCCATTGATGTTGCGGCCCCGCACTGGCAATTAGGATGCCACTCCCAAGGTGGCTGTGGCATCCCACATACATTGAATTGTGGCGGGCGGTGCTGGAAGCAGCACCCGCCACAATGCAATATATGTATGTCTCGCATTTGCATGCACAACGTGGCAGGTACTGTGCAGTGTCTGCCACCTTGTGAATGCAAATGTAGGGGTATCATAGGTACCCCCAGGTGCACCCCCCAACACCCTGTGGGCCCGCAACAGCCCCCAAAGAAAAAACGGCATGCCTTTCCATGGAGGAGTCACTGCCATGGAAAGGCACTTCTCCGCCATCATAGTAATTTGGATGGCGGTGCCTTCAAGGCACCGCCACCATTTTGCTGTGCTTTTCCGCCCGGTAGGCAATTGGGCGGATTGCCTACTGGCGGAAAACCAGCGGATGGTCTTCCGGTCTGCCGGGGTCCCCCTTGCCATCTTAATGTGGCGGGGAAAAGTCATGCGGCCGGTGACTTTTGGCTATACTAATCACCCCCTTAGTGCACTACAGCTGGCTGGAAGCAGTGTTATATTTTTCATGGAGTTGGAGCATTGACACACTCCAGAGATAAGCTCTATGTAATGTCCAGTATACTTCTATAAAGAATTTCTCTTTCTCCCTCACCATGCAGACATCTGTCCTGTTAATATGTGGTTGATCATGCCCTTTCAAACAATAATGCGTGCCATAAAATAGAGGAAGGCTGCCTGCAAGTACAAGTGATAGAGTCAGTTCCTCTCCCAGGCAACATCTTCAAGAAAGATCACCTAGAATCCACCCAACAACCCCAGAGAAAACCGCATAGAAGGGGTTGTTTCATTTCTGTCTGGCCTGAACCTAGAATATGCATGAGAAACCATCCTAAGCCTGCCTCTTAGCAATCATGAAATGAAAAATCCAACAAAGATATCTCTTACCTAAGCTTTGTGATTGGAAGAAGACTCATGTGTCTCCTTCTACACAACCAAGAGACACCGCCGATCTGCTCACCTCTCTCTGGCCACCATCCCACGCACCTAAAAGATCAGAATGGGAGAAAAGCCCTTCTCCTAATTTGCAACCAAGGCCTGGAACGACCTCCCGCTCCACCTCTGGCAAATCCCTACACTGCTCCAGTTCAGGAAGCACCTCAAGACCTGGCTCTTCGGGTGACCCCAGCACTCAACTGAGCCATCCTTCCCTCCCCTCAGTGCTTTGAGACTCTTGCGGGTGAGTAGTTGCACTTCACCAACCCTGATTGATTGATTGATTGAACTGCCAAGGACTTTGAATATAAGCTTTGAAATTAAGCTAGAGCTCAACATGAGCAGTCGAAGAATGGTTTTGTTCAGAATGCTTGTAGCTCTTGTACTTGAGCTCAGCCGCGGCCGGTAGTAGGTGTAACTGCAGGGCGGTGACGTGGGGAGGGGGAGGGGCAGGGTGGGGGGTAGTAATGTATGGATTACAGACTTTAACAGGTAAGTAAACATATAAATAAATACAACAAATTTGGTTGTGTGCACTGCATCACCAAATGCGATGCAGTGCGCGCAACGAAAATCGTTTTATTTATTTATATGTTCACTTACCTGTTAAAGTCCGTAATTCATACATTACTACCCCCCACCCTGCCCCTCCCCCTCCCCACGTCACCGCCCTGCAGTTACACCTACTACCAGCCGTGGCTGCTTGAGCTTAAGGCCCTGGTGATGTTTGCTTGCTCAATGCTTGGAAGTGCTACTTATGAGAAAACACTGAGATGCTAACCCCTTTTCCTCTCCTGATTGGGTATAAAACCACAACTAAAATGAACTTATTTCCCAGCGTTCTCTGACTTTTCATGACTGATCTGAGTACATACAGTGTTCTTTGGGGGCTCAATTAAAAAAAATAATAATAACATATATGAAGCCCACTATATAAGGTTCAGATATATGTTCCAATAACTAATGTGGTTGACACAGATGGTTTAGAACACTTACCCTGAATCGTTAACTGGTTGTGTTGGACATTAATGCTGACTCAAACACCTGATTTACTGACATCATGAATGATGAGCTGCACTGGCTTAGCCTACCGGATAAAGTTGAAAGTGTTTTTGTTTTTCATTCAAAGGATTTTTGTTGATTTTGAGAGGGAGGTAACACATAACTTTCATGATGTCAGTAAATCAGGTGTTTCAGTCTGTATCAAATTGCTGTTATAGGTGGCATACACACACACACACACACACACACACACACACATGCACGCATATGTGTTACTGCAGTGGCAGTCACAACTGTGTTGTTACAGTTAGGACCGAATTAATATAAGAAGTTGATTTTTTGGTTTTCTAATAACTTTCCCACCTTTTGACGAATCTTCACAAAGCCTTCTAAAAAAAAGTTTATCCACCCTAGCTTCTATCGAGAAAGTTTCAGGGTGATCCATCAAGAGGGTGGGCGAGAAAAAAATGGGGATCCCAAAATGCTAATTCCCCATTCCCCATGCAGATTCCATAGGGAATTTAGACACTGCTATAACAACAACCCTGAAGCAAAATCTAATTTGTTTAAATCTTGTAATGCATTTAAATGTACTCATGATTGGCCTGCCATACATATGTGTTAATATCTGATGTCACTTTATGTGATCTCACTTGCTGTGAGGTCACGCCCTGTGATGCCACATGCAATGTCACGCATCGTGATATTACTTGCATACTGCCTAACTTGGTTAGTCCCCCACTGCTGTTTTTTAGGACTTGTGCCATGGCTGTACTTCAGCAGGAATCAGCGTCTGGTGACATTTGACTTTGGCGGGACGTGGAGGACCGGGTTGCCCGGTAGTGGGAGGGGGCTCGGAAGGGTTCCCCCCTGAAAATGTTTTGAAGGAAGGAGTGAAACACAAATTAGATGGGCTCCACCTGTCGGACACCAAAATAGAATTGCACTTACCTGTTGTCACATGACTCGCACCCCAGCCTGTCGGTAGTCTTCTGCAGTGCTCTGCTGTGACTGCGGCTGAGTTCCGTCCCGAACAATGCACGGTGGACAGCCAGCAGCACATGGAGTGCAGCGCACCTGCTGCATGCCAATCATTAGTCCTGCCGCTCCTTTCACTGCTCCTTAATCCACACAGATTCAGGCTGCATGCATGTCTTTTCATATTTTACGTGCCACTTTTCTTTCACTCCGGCAATTGTTCATTAATGCAGTGGAGTAGCTTTACACTGTCTGTTAGAATGCGGTGGGTCACAGTTATGTTCGGACACCGCAGCGGGGATCAGTTTTACTTTAGGATTCCGATTACTCAAGCTTCGTCCATGATTGGTCACCTCAACGCAAGCTGTAATCCTAATACCAGCAAGCCATTTTCCACGCTGGATTTGTTTTAGTTTTTGATAAATTCAGTGCCGGTCTGTGGGCTCTTCCGCAATCCACAGCCCACTCCCTTGCCTCCCATTGTCCAATCAGGAGGTCTTGGACTAACGCAAAGGCAAGGGAGTGCTCTGGATGTTGCCACCACCGCCCTGCCCCTTGTCATTCATTTAAGTGGCGCGCTGCTGAAGTCACGTGGGCCGCAGCATAGGCGCCCCATTTGAAACCAGCCATTTTCCGCTTTCTCTGGCCTCACTCCTCTCGCATGTGCTTCGAGGGCGATCAATAGTCCTCGCCCAGCCAGCCCATGCGCAGGAGGTGTCTCTGACCTGTGACCTCGTCCCTTCCTAGGAAAAAACAAAACACAAAACAGAATTTTTGATTTGTGTTCGAGTCCGACATGGGCAGTGAGCACTTCATTTGAGGCTGCTCCATTGCATTTGATGTCTTTCTTGTCTCCTCCCCGATCCTCGTCCCGAGTCTCATGGGCGTCCGCAGGGGGGGCAAGGAGGGGAGCTTGGCCCCCCCTGGAGCGACCCTCCTTGACCCCCCTGTGGACGCCAATGACCTGCAGATGCCCATGAAAACTGTGACTTCAAGATGGGGTTCTCACTCTCTTTCCTCTCCTTTCTTTTATTTGCATCCCTGTGAAATGGATGCAAAAAAGAAAGATGCTTTTGCTGGAAATGTCGTATTTTTCTGACATTTTAATTCCAAAGTGCAGCATTGGGAATAAAAGGCTAAAAATATGAAAAATAAATAAATAACTAAATAAAGTAAGACAGAGTGGTAGCAAACTGGCCAAACTGATTTTATTCACACTGAAACACATTAGCGCCACTTTTACAGAGTTTGCCAGTGAAGTGCTATTTTTGTTTTCTTGTCTTTGTTTTCCCTGGACTTGGAACTAGTGCACCAATCCTGGAGGTACTGCAATGTGTGGATTGAAAAACAAAATGTGTGCTGCGGCTCTGCGTCCAGGGATGTAGTCTTTTTACCATACTGCGTACGTTTTGTAAGGATATAAGCAATGGCCATTGAAATGGGTCCATTCAGGGCCCTGTAGTTGTGTCATTAACTTTTCAGGCAAAAGCACTCACTGATTTCTGAATAGTGAGTGTAAAAGCATTAAGGTAACCATGTTGTTCCTGCTTACATTTCCCATGGTTTGCTAAATTTTGCTTTCCCTAAAGTGTTTGCTTTTTCCAGGATGTTGTTACTTTTTTTGTAGGCCGCATATTGCTCTTGTCTAGTGCGTAATTTAAATTGCGGATCCAGGTGTTTATAGCGGGCAACAATTGGGTTGTAGTTGAAAACAGTGGGAGTTTTTCTCAGTGGGGCAGTACGGTGTTCAGTGGGGGAGAGGATTTGGCACTATGGTCAGAGCTGCTGAATTTGGAACTGGGAACCAGGTTCAGCCTTAATAACCAGCCCACCAGACCACTCTCCTGTGAGAGCACAATCACATGCTAGACCTTAGAAGGCTTCGCAACACCTTAGAAGTCCTGGTGTCTTCGCACCAGTAGGTGGACCCTAGTATGACAAGTGTAGGTTAACCTTCAAGGCTTGTCCACCACTATCCATACTGAAGTTCACCTCCAGTCTTGCGGGCAGGCCTATGAAGCAGCACACCCTAGAACAACAGTCACTGAGGTCACAGGACCCTTGAGAAGGGCCAGCTCTAGGGTGGTGCAACCAGTGTGACCGAACCAGGTGCTGACTTTAGGTGAAAGCATCATGTTTGCAAGTATATTATGGTTTTAAAAACACTTGCTGCCTCCTTCCTGGCCTCCAGCAGTTTTTGACAACAATAAAAATGTCACGATGACTCTGGTGATTAATGTTCTTCCTAGAGACAGATCAGAATTTTGTCTAGTGGAAGTTTTGACTCATGGAAAGGTAGCTCAGAGGGTTAATGTTCCCGGCTGCAAATAACATGCGCCATGCAGATCACAAAGTGCACATAATGTAAATAGGTCAGGGGGCAACTGCTTTTGTCAGAGAGATCCTTTTGTTACTTGCAGTTTATAAGTTAAAATCTTAACTTAGAACAGTGAGATATTAACTGTCATCTAAGAGCTGCATACAAACTGCAAGGTATAAATTAGAGCGTTATGTCCCCCCCCCGTCCCCCAGTCTTTGATTATCCTAATGTTTCAAAAAGTGTTCTTTTGGACAGAAATCAATTCTGATTATTAAGGATAACCCCCAACCATGGTATTACGTTTTAAGTTCTGGGTATTGTGTTTCTCCAGACCAATCACTATAAAACTATATGGGCTACTAGTATGGTTGTCATGTGACTCCTACACCTTGTAGTCCTTAGTCTTATGTAACATTTTCTATACAGTGATTTACACACATATTGATTGTCTCTGTGTAATGTATGTGATGTAAAGTGCTCTGACACCCTACAATGGTATGAGTGGCACTGTAAATCAAATTAAATACATCTGAGACTGGTTATGGAGACTTGGGGGGCACAGTTAAAGGGTGGTAGTGAGGGAATCCATGGCAGAGGAGGTTATTGGGGGCCACTAACAAACATTAATGCACAGGACACCACCAGTGCTATGGCTGGCCATGCCCTTGAGGCCAGTCTGCCTCACCCACAGATAACTCCATTGTCCTTGTTTAGTCAGCAGTAGCTGCAACTCACCAGGGATTGGCAATGAAGGATTTGCACGCACACCAAACTAAGTTCGCAAACTTCACAGTCTCCCTGCTTCATTCACAAGCACTTTTAACATGTGCTGCCTGCTGTGAGGCCACTAGAATTAATTATGCAGCAAAGGATGACAGCATTATGCCGTAGTGTTGACTAAATTATGCATTAAAAAAAAGTCTGCAGCGTAATGCAGTATATTTTCAGATATTTTATTATTTAGACGTGTGTACACATGCTAACAGTCTCTGGAAAGATTTTGCCATATTAGTACCAGTGTAACATACAAATGCAGCAGTGAGAAAGGTGACCAGTCAACCTTTACAATAGGCCATCCACTCCGCAGCAACACAAGTCACATTTTATATTAACTTTTGATATGTTTGAGCTACAAACAATTTATTAGTTTAAATGGTCAGATCATGCAGCAGATCTTGCATTATGAGGTAATATGGCAGAGCCATAATTTTAGAGAAAACATTTGCAAACTAGGATGTTTTGCCATTCATGTTTGAACTGCTGTTGTTGAAAAAGGGTGAAGTGCTGATGACAGAAACTTCATGGCTCGGAGACAAATGGCTTGTGTTTCCACATTTTATCATATTTGGTACATTCTGTGATTAGAAGAATATCCCACTTTGTGAATATATTTTAATGTCAATAACTCATTATAACCTTACATAATCATGTGTATCCATTGGTTGATTAAACTGGGCAGTGAAATGCCAAAGAAATACAAAAAACTGGGATGTCTGCGCATTCAAGCCACACCTCTGGCTTCACCCACAGATCCAATCCTTGGGTTATTCCCGCCCTCTGATTCTCCGCCCACTGTTCCCCTACTTTTTTTCCCCCACTTCGACCACTGTTTAAGAATCAGCATCCCTGGACCTGTGATGTGGCACAGCTGCGGGCGCCGCATGTGCCACACATTTACGGTGCCAGGCTTCCGCATAAGGGAGCTGGCCATTATTGTATCCCTAAACGTGTGCACGATGTCAGTTTGACATTGACTACACGTAGAGGGACTCTAAGTTTCTTTAAAAAAAAATAGCTAACATTTGGACCTATACATTTTATTTTGTATAAATTAATTGAATGTGTGTAAAATTTAGCAATGCCCGGGGAATTCTAGTAAAGGGAGCACCCACTGGCAAATCACTATCGCGTGTGTGATTGCTGCATTATTTATTACTAACTTTGACGTTGTGCTTTGACTTTGGATAAAAGTTATCATGAATTCTAGCACCAAGAAGCCAATATTGGTAAAAATGTGTGCCACAAATAATCCCTAACATACACTGTGCATACAGTATATTTATTCTGGTGCTTTAATCATAGGCTGTTTTAAAGTATTCTGATAAAAATCGTGCTGAAGACAGCCTTGATTGGTGTTGGATCGAGGACCCAGAAGTTTGCACACCTAGCAGACAGAGATAAAGCACCTTGTCAGAAAGTTTAACGTTTTTCCTACAGGTGGTGTTTGTTGGCCTGTGGCAGGGTCAGACACATGTCCTGGATTCCTGACATTTAATTAAGTCTATCCTAGTTCTGTGCCCCAGTGTTTCTTGTGCCCCACCTGGCACACATCATGTCAGAGGATGGTGATGACGTTAACATTTTGCCCCCCCCCCCCTGGAAAAATGTCTGTGGACGCCCACGTCGAGTCTATTGAGGCAACGCCCCTTTCGGCCCTATGCACCAGCCGCCAATGCCAGGAATAGACCTGCCAGGAATAGACCCTTAGATGCAGAACTGTATATCAGACCCTGGGAGTATTTGCACGTCAGCACCATGGACAGAGCCAGTGGCTGCACTTCAGAACCTGATACAGAAGTAATGGATGGCCGCACATGAGCTCTTGGGGGCAGCTTCAATGACTGGCAAGTACAGACCACGTGACAGCACTTAGGGCTCAGGGACAGTGGGCATGACTGCCTTTTAGACCCAAGAATGGCTTACTTTCCTGATCTTCACTGCCAACCACCTGAGCACAAGGGGTAACTACCATGGCTGCAGTTAGGAACCCTAGCAGTACCAGAGATTGTGTGTACAGCTGCCCACCCCTAAGATGCCCCCTTAGCCTTTCTTGGGCTCTATGGATGTTTCCTCTTCTGTCCTTCGGCCTCAAGGGCAGTTCGGCAGTAGTCCTCCTTTTTTCAGAGAGGATTCCTTTGTCCCCCGTCGGCCCTTCACAAAGTAGCTTTGAAGTTCCTCTCTCTAAGAGACTGCCTCCCCCTGTTCTTAGGCCCCTGGGACACGATGTCACAAGAATTTTAAATCCCATCACCTTGTGTTCACTGGAATGCCTCAGTAATCAACAGCAAAGAAATGTTCATAAAAAATGCACATCGCCAATATTTGTCGGCCTATACCATTCTGGTGTTCTGTCCACCATTAAACTTGTTTTTCTTCCTAGCAGTAGCCACTTCACAATACAAGAGTTATAGAACGAGGGGGGAAATTGCATAATCCGCACGCCGAGCCCAGGGCGCCTGATGAGGCAATTATAGCTCCCAAATCAGCGCCGCTTGTGCTGTCGACAGCCGCCTCTTTAGCGCCGCTCCTTCCCTTTCAGAGGAATTAGGGCCCTGGCCACTCGTCGCGGAGGGCAGTAATGGACTTCATTGACCGCCCCCTCGCTGCCTGCCGAGGCCGCCGCACTCTGACCCAATTATGGCGCCATTTAACAGCTCACCTCCGGAGGAGGCGTGCGGCCCGTGCATTAAGGCGGCGACGTCGAATGCTCTTTGCAGGCCTCGGCCGCATTCCACGGGATAATGGCGGGATTTCACATGGCTCCGAACCCTGTCCAAGAGGGGCCCGTGGGGTCATAATTACCGCTTCTTTTGAATCGGAACCGCGAGTTATCGACAAATAACTCTGTACGATCTAAAGCATCCTTTCTTCCACCGGGCTCGCACGTAAACTCTACTTATGTAGGTGAACTATGTATTTTATTCATCATTCATTCAAAAACATCTGCGCAGCCAAACTCCATCAGTGGCGGTGTTATTATGGCTAGGGGGTTGGGCACGTCTCGATTACAGGAAAGACAGGTGCTGCTGCATTAACCCCGTCGACCACATGATACGTCATTGAAGCAGGCAACCAAAGCCCCTGCTGATGTCTTGCGCACAGTGAATGAGGTGTGTGAATTAAACCTGCAGATTGATGACGCTTGAAGGAGAAATGTAAGGAACTTCTAAGGAGAAGGTCGCCCCCTCCTGGTGGAATAAACGGGACTGATTGCATGAAAAATAAGAGCCAACCAGGGGAAACATATTGAAGCATGGCATATAGTCTATTTTGTAGAACAGCAACTGGAACCTTGCCGAGAATCTCTCTTTTGAAATGCTATTAAAATGACCTTTGATAATACCTCTCTATAATTCTGGTAATGTGGTTTCATACAGCGCTTGTCGTCAAAGGTTTCCAGTATCGTAGCACTCTGAATACCAGTGACTAAGCTGTACCCAACATAATGGAAGCAACATGAATAGATATCTGAGTGGCAAAGCGCAGAGTTTGCCGCCACTGGCTTTCTAATCTGGGAGCATCCAGGCTGTCCTCAGTTGTATGCCAGTGGCCCTACGCGTGTGCACCGAGTAGAGATGAAAATCTGCCTCTCTGCCTCGCAACTGTCCTGCCCGGGTTCCCTTCACTGTCCCTATTTCAGTATGTCTCGTGGTCCGTCATCCAGGACACCTGCCCCAGAGTTCCGCCAGCAGAACCCTAGCGTTGGATCTATTCTCTGTCATCCGTGCTTCATGGGGGTACGCGGCAATACTAGGCCAGTGCAGCTGGTTTTGCTCTGAACTGGCCCAGCTGGTGTGATCAGACCCAAAAGTGCAGAATCTCCATCTTGAGATGTGGCTCTCAGGTGTGGCATGAAGAACCAGCCAATCCATACTCAAAGAATAGGCCTGGGGCAGGAAGCCAGACAGTGTGTCACCATCCTTCGAAACACTGTAGATATGGATGCCAGCCAGTCTAGAAGAGTAAAGGAGAGTTACAGAGCTGTAAAATCAACTCCGACGTGCTGAACACTTTCAAAACACATGTACTACACCCTGAAATCCAATGCTCATGGTTTATAAGCAATTATACGACATTGACTTTCCATAAAAACAAACCAGTGTAGATGCTTTTGGTGTCTTAATGTATCATCATGATCCTAGCAGCATTCTGCACGTACTGCAGGTCTTCACTCACCCACTCACTCTCCCCTTCTACCCCCTCTGTCCTTCAGCATTCACTCACTCACTCACTCACTCACTCACTCACTCACTCACTCACTCACTCACTCACTCTTCCACTTTCTCCTTTTACCTCTCTCTTTTCATCACTCACTCACTCACTCACTTCCCCTTCTACCTCTCTTTCCTTTATAACCCAGTCACTCACTTATTCACTCACTCACTCATTATTCCACTTTCTCCTTTTACCTCTCTCTTTTCATCACTCACTCACTCACTCACATCCCCTTCTACCTCTCTTACCTTTATAACCCAGTCACTCACTTATTCACTCACTCACTCTCCCTTTCTACCTCCCTTCTTTGCACTCACTCACTCTCCCCTTCTACCTCCCTCCTACCTACATCACTCACTGACTCACTGCCATCATCAGTCGCAAGTAGTTACATCCCATTCTTTATAAGGCGTGACTGCCCCACTGACATGAGCTGCACTGCTCATCACATGCAGCTCTATTTGTTGTAGAAATGCATAGTCTGCAATGCGCCAAAGCACTGCTTCCTTTTGAATATTCAAACCCTATGGTGAGTGTTAGAACTGGGGGTCTCTAGTTGACAGAGGTAAGTACCATTGACCAAATAGGGACCCTTGCTTCTAGTCAGGGTAAAGGGATACACACTGTAGATAACCCCTGCTCACTCCCTAGGTAGCTTGGCACGAGCAGACAGGCTTATCCCCACGGCAATGTGTAGGTTAGTTGCACTTAACACACACAATAACGTCAGAATACACCACAAACTGACACCACACAGGTAAGTATATAAAAATATATATCTTTATTTATTTTAGGCAGTTTAAACCAATGGCAATGCAGCTACAAACTCACTTAACTCTTCTTGAGGTTTGCACTGGGTTAGGAAGTTATTTGTGGACTCACAGTTCAGTCTCAGTCTTTAAAAGAACAGAAAGGGAAAGATATCAGTAGAGGCTGTGATTCTTTAAAAATAATCGAATGCCGTATCTCTAGCGCTGTTCCACTGGAGAGCCGGTACCGTGTTCACAAAGAAAAAGTCTCCCCACGTGGGAAAGGCCTTCCCGCGGCCTCTACCAGTCCCGCTGGCTCTCCGCCCGCTCTCGACAATCCAACAAGCGGCGGGGAGCCAGAGTACAACTTTAGGGCTGGGACGGCAGCTCGGGGACAAGGCACACACTCACGGCTCCCTCGGCGAGGACGGGTCTTCCTGCAGACTCGAGCGCGGCTCCTGGCACCTTTCGCGTCGTCTCCTCACACCGTCCAATCGGTGCGCGGCCTTTCAGGCTAGCCCCTCGTGACGTCAAGACTCCTCGCTGGCTTCAGCCTCTCGCACCGCGGCTCACGGGACAAGCCCCTGGTGACGTCGAGGATTCCCCTATCTTCAGCCACTCAGAGCGCGGCTGGACGATGACGCGACGGCCCGGGGACCAATCCCAGCGCGGCGCCGTCAATCAGGTTTCAGTGCTGCTGGGGGGGCTCGTCTTCTGTGACCAATGAGGGCGCAGATCTTCCGGTTTCTTCTCCGCGGCCCTGGCGAGGGACAGCAAAGCTTCTTTATTGAATGCAGGCCCCGGCAGCCGCGGTGATTAGCGGCAAGGGCCGATTTTGGGATGCAAGTGGTCGGCAGATCACCCATGAGGCCACACGATCTTTGGGGCGATTTCTCCCGCAAGGAGGCACCACGATCCTCTGGTCCCCCCTCAGATATGTGCCGATGAGCACGGCGATCTCCACACACGGCCAGCAGTTAGAACACGCACGGAGGACATAACACAGCACGATCTTCACAGCGTCTTGTAGTTTCTGGGGAACCTTTTGACCCTGGGTTCCAGGACAGGAGGCCAGCTCTTCTCAGGCCCTTGGAGATTCTTGTAGACACAGCACACAGCAAAGTCTTGAGGTCAAGCAGGCAGGGGTCACAGCACACAGCAAAGTCCCCTTTTTCTCTCCTTCAGTTGAGCAGCAAAACAGGTCAGGCCCAGAGCACAAAGCAAGGGCAGTCTTCCTTAGTTTCTTCAGCGGTTCTTCTTCTGGCAGAGGTTCCTCTTGATTGTAGAATCTGAAAAACTGTTGTCAGGGGTCCTTCTCTTATACCCCTAAAAGTCTTTGAAGTCTTTGTGCAAGTAGGTCCTGAGCCCGGTATGAACCAGTTCTGGGTGTTGCTTGGCCACTTTGTTTACCTGGCTTCTTCCTTCTTTTCAGAGTGAGGGGCATGGTCGTCAGCCGCCCGGCAGGAGGTGGAGCCAGCATTGTGGCAGGCAGGCACAGCCCTATTCAATTCCAGGTGCTATCCCCTCCCACCACTCTAGTTGCAAATGCAGTCATTCAGCCTAGGGCTGACTCAGACAACCTCCTGGGGGCCTCCCCAGCCCCTGTCACCCTCAAACTAGACAGTCAATCCACAAGCAGGCCAAGGCACACAGAAAGGTCAGACAAGAGAACAGCCACTTTCTAAAAGTACTGTTCTCAAACACAGAATTTAAAAACAACCTTTTCTAAAAGATGTGTTATTAAATTCTGTGTTCGGGGATATCAATCACTTATGTCCTATCTTGTTCCTATGGGAAGATAGGCTGGTAGCCATTGGGACCAGCCTCTCCCATGTTAGTTTATGGAGCAAGATAACATTGCAGCAGTGATCACACAAAATGGCTGCTGTTCACTACCAAAGCATGTTACCTGCACTAGTGCATGCTCTACCTTTCATATACACTGCACCCTGCCCAAGGGGGTATCGTGAGCCTTCCATAGGGGTGACCAATGTGCACAAAAAGGGAAGGGTTAGGCCTAACAAGTGGGGACACTGACCAGGAGGACATGGGAGTTCACAGACTGCACACAGGCACTGCGGTGGCAGGCCTGAGACACCATTTTAGGGCTACTCATGTGGGTGGCACAATCAGCGCTGCAGGCCCACTAGTAGCATCTGTCATCACCAGCCCTGGCACACCCAGTGCACTTTACTAGGGACTTCTTGGTGATACAAATATGCCAATCAGGTATATCCAATCAATATCACAATTTCCATAGGGAGCACTTACACTCTGGCACTGATCAGCAGTGGCAGTGTCCAAAGCATCTAAACCAGCAAAAACGAAATACAGCACAGCATCAAAAATACAGGAGGCAGAGGCAAAAAGATAGGGGAAAACCACGCCATGGGTGTCAGGTCTAACACGTGTCCCCTTCAGCTGAAAGTGGGGAGAACTACCCACCCTCTTGGGAGTTCTCTTCACCAAGGTGGAAGAATCTGGACAGACCATCAGCGTTGGCATGTTCTGTACCAGGGCGGTGTTCCACATAAAGTCCATTCCCTTTAGGGAGATGGACGAGCCTCAACATTTTTGGGTTCTCACCCCTCATCTGCATTAACCATCTGAGGGGCCTGTGGTCGGTCTGAACACGGAAGTGAGTTCCAAACAGGTAGGGCCTCAGCTTCTTCAGAGCCCAGACCACAGCAAAAGCTTCCCTTTCAATTGCACTCCACCTCTGTTCCCTGGGGAGTAGCCTCCTACTAATGAAAGCTACAGGTTGGTCTCCGCCCTCGTTGTTGATCTGTGAGAGTACTGCTCCCACGCCTTGCTCTGAAGCGTCTGTCTGCACTATGAACTTACTGGAAAAGTCAGGTGCCTTGAGCATCGGTGCTGTGCACCTTGCAGTTTTCAGGGCATCAAAAGCAGTTTGACAGGCCTCGGTCCAATTCCCTTTCCTGGGCTGATTTCTAGAGGTTAGTTCTGTCAAGGGGGCAACAATGGTGGCATATCCCTTAAAGAACCGTCTGTAATACCCGGTGAGTCCTCTGTCTGGGTCTTGGGGGGTTCCCAAGCCAGAATGGTATCAATCTTTGCCTGTAGGGGCGCCACCTGGCCGCTCCCCACCTGGTGTCCCAAGTACACCACTGATCCCTGCCCTATCTGGCTTTTGCTGGCCTTGATAGTGAGGCCTGCCTTTTGCAGAGCCTTCAACACTTCACAGAGGTGTTGCAGGTGTTCCTCCCACGTGGAGCTGAACACAGTAATGTCATCCAGGTATGCAGCGCTGAATTGCTCCAGCCCAGCCAGTACCCGGTTGACCAGTCTCTGGAATGTGGCAGGGGCATTTTTCAACCCAAAGGGCATGACTCGGAACTGGAAGTGCCCCTCTGGCGTTGAAAATGCTGACCTCTCCTTGGCCCCATCAGTTAAGGCAATCTGCCAGTACCCTGAAGTCAAATCAAAGGTGCTGAGGTACTGGGCAGCTCCCAACCGATCCACGAGCTCATCAGCTCTGGGGATGGGGTGGGCCTCAGTCTTGGTGACCCCATTGAGCCCGCGGTAGTCCACGCAAAACCGGAGTTCTGGAGGGCCACCGGGCGTAGCAGCTTTCTTAGGCACTAAGACCACTGGGCTAGCCCAGGGGCTGCTGGAGGGCTCAATTACCCCTAGCGCCAGCATCTTGGAAACCTCTTCCTTGATGCTGGCTCTGACCTTGTCAGCCACCCTGTAGAATTTTTGCTTCACAGGCAGACTATCTCCAGTGTCCACATCGTGGACGCACCAATTGGTGGCACATGGGGTCAGGGAGAACAGGGAGGCAAACTGACCCAAAACCTGGCGACAGTCCCTCTGCTGCTCTGGGATCAGGGTGGGCGAGAGGACCACACCATCCACTGACCCGCCCTGCTCCTTGGCTGCCAGGAGGTCAGGGAGAGGATCACTATCCTCTTCCCCTCCAGCATCTGTAGCCATGAGCATTGTCACTTCAGACCTCTCAAAGTGGGGTTTGAGGCGGTTCACGTGCAACACTCTCAGGGGCTGCCTGGGAGTCTTCATGTTAACCAGGTAGGTTACTTCGCTCTTGCGCTCCACCACCTCATATGGCCCGGTCCATTTGTCATGGAGCGCACAAGGCTCCACCGGCGCCATCACCCACACTTTCTGACCAGGTTGGAACTCAACCAGAGTGGTATTCTGGTCGTACCATCTTTTCATTTCCTCCTGGCTAGCTTCCAGGTTCTCCTGAGCGAGCTTCCTGAAGCGTTTGGTCTGGTTGCGGATGGCCAGCACATAGCTGAACACATCCTGGGGGGTTTTCCCGCGGGATTTCTCCCACCCCTCCTTCACCAGTGTGAGAGGTCCTCTAACATGGTGGCGGTACAGTAATTCAAAGGGACTGAACCCTAAGGATTTCTGAGGCACCTCCCTGTAGGCAAACAACAGGCATGATAACAAGACGTCCCACTTCCGTCTCATGGGTTCTTCTAGGCCCATAATCATACCTTTTAGGGTGCGGTTGAACCTTTCAACCAACCCATTTCCTTGAGGGTGGTTAAGAGTAGTGAACTTATATGTTACCCCATACTCCTCCCACAGAGACTTCATGTACCTAGAGATGAAGTTGGTACCCCGGTCGGAGACCACCTCTCTGGGGAACCCCACTCAGGAAATGATCCCCATCAATGCACGGCCCACCACGGGGCTGTGATTGTCCTGAGAGGGACTGCTTCCGGGTACCCGGTGGCATGGTCCACCAAGACCAGGATAAACCTGTTGCCTAAGGCTGTCTTGGGGTCCAGGGGCCCTACGATGTCGATGCCCAACCGCTCAAAAGGGGTGCTCACCACTGGAAAGGGTTGGAGGGGTGCCAGGCACTTCCCTCCGCTCTTGCCACTGGCCTGACATGTTTGGCAAGACCTACAAAAGGCACCGATGTGCTTCTTCATCTGGGGCCAGTAAAAGTGGATGACAAGCCTGATAGGTCTTGTCTTGCCCCAGATGTCCTGCGAGTGGCATGTCATGAGCCAGACCCATTAGGAAGTTCCTGAAGCGCTCGGGTACCACCAGCACATGGGCTGCACCGGGCTCAGCGAACTTAGGCTCACTATAAAGTAAGTCACCTTCCCAGTAAACAAAATGCTCCTTGGACCCTAGACCTGCTGCCTGATCTGCAGCCTGCTGCCGCACAACAATGAGGGAAGGGCATTCCTTCTGCGCCTGGCAGAACTCCTCTCTGGAGGGGCCACCCTCTTGCTGCCAATGGGTCAGCTCAGGTAATTCCCCCAGTTCGGCCACCTGCTCCCCTGTAGGTTCCAGGGCATCCCCCTCAGGTTCTGCTCCTTCCTGGACCGTTGGAACGGCGGGGGCTGGTTTCCCACGCCCTCTGCCTTTTCCTCTCCTGGCAGGTCCCTGGGCCGTTGTTCCAGGGATGTATGATATTACAACGCATGCTTTTACCACGCATGCCTTTACAACGCAGTTTTTACAACGCATGCCTTTACAACGCATAGCGCTTAGGGGTGCTGGATAGTGAATAGTTCAATTTACTATTCCAACTCCAGTCCCCGTGGATAGTAGGGAAAGTGTTGGATAGAGCACCCCCAGCGCTATGCGTTGTAATGACATGCGTTGTAATAGTTGCGTCGTAAAGGCACTGCGTGGTAAAAGTTGCGTTGTAAAGGATGTTTCCCTGTTCCAGGCTCCAGTTCTGCTGAATCACCCCTACTGGCTGCCATAGCACGTGTGGTCACACAGATCCACGCAGGCTAGCCCAACATCTCCAAATGAGTTTGGTGCTCTACATCCTTCCATGGAGAACTCTCCAGGTTGTTACCTAATAGACAGTCTACAGGCAAGGCATCACTGACAACAACTTCCAAAAGACCAGAGACTCCCCCCCATTCAAAGGGAACACATGCTAACTTGCAGAGGCGCACTGTAGTGTCAGCTGCCACCACAGGGCGGAGTACATTGGGAATGACCTGCTCTTCAGACACCCACTGACACCTCACTGATGTCACGCTGGCCCCTGTGTCTCTCAGAGCCTCTATCTCCCTCCCATTGATGGTCACCTTCTGCCCGTATTTCTTAGTGTTAGAAGGCAGCAAGGTTTCCTGGACCATCTCTTGGTCTCCTAAAGAGACAAGGGTCATCACTGCTAATCCCTCTTCCCCACTGGAAATCAAATCACCTCCCAAAACTACACTGGCTTACCCCGGGGCTGGAGTACCAGCGGGTGCTGGGGGTTTGTTGAGACACTTAGGGGCAATGTGCCCCACTTCTCTACATGCATAGCAAGTAGGCTGAGTTCTGTGGTCCTGTCTGCCCTTAGGGGGCAAGGACTTCTTAGGCTTGGGTTTGGGACTTCTTCTCGTGGGAACTATTTTGGGGGCCTTTAGAGAACTCCTTGAGGTTACCCTTGTCCTCCTCACCCTTCGGCTGGGGACCCTGTCCACCCTTGACTGGGATACTTACCACCCCCTTGTGGACCCTGGTGCTAGTCCAGCGGTCCGCCTCCTTGGCAAGCTCACTTGGATCAGTTAACTTGCTATCTAAAAGATGCTGGGGCAGCTCTGGAACACATAGACTACTCAAGTGCTCCCAACTAATCAAGTGACACAACCCCACATAATCAGTTACTTTGCTGCCCGTTATCCAACCTTCCAGTGCACGCGTGTACATACTCACACACTCCACCCAGGTACTAGAATCAAGTTTCTTGAAGTTCCTAAACTTCTGGCGGTACTGTTCTGGAGTAAGCCCATACCTGAGGCATAAAGCCTCCTTCATAGCGGAGTAGGTCAAGGTACCTGCTGCTTCTAAGGGTGCTAAGACATCCCTGCCAGAGGCCTCAAAATGCTTCCACAAACCTGCCCCCCCAACTCTTCTCAGGGACTTCATTCATCTTCAAGGCAAGCTCATAGGATCTAAACCATGCATAGATATCCTCACCCCTCTGATAATTCTGCACCAAATCTTTGGGTATGTACACCTTACCCGCCTGCACTGGCTGTGCACTGCCACAATTGGAACTCGACTCTGCTTGTTTAGATCTGAGATCCAGCTCCCTTAGACTCAACTCATTAAGCCACTGGAGTTTCTTTTCCTCCAAAGCGAGAGCGTTCCTGCTCTCCTCCGTCTTCTTTTCATTGTCAAGGCGTAACTTTCTCTCTTCTGCTTGAGCCTTGAGTTTAAAGGGCTCTAACTCATGGGCCCTCTTCCTCTGATTCTCCTCCAGCTCCTCTGGAGAAAAGCCCCTACTGGAGTGGGCGCTGCCAGCCCTAGAAGCTGGCCTATTCACGGGTAAATCCTGGGATCCAAAACCATTCTCCTGTGCACCCCCCTCTCCAGTAACATCCTCTGAATCAGCTTGTTTGGCCTCCCACCAGGCCCTTAAAGCTTTTTGTAGCTCTTCCTTGTTTGCGCTGCCCCTCATGGGACATCCAAGCTTTTTGCAGAATTGTTTCACGAGCTCCTTCTTGTATGTGAGCAAATCCTGAATCTCAAATTCCAATTCCACCTCTTCACCTGCTTCCTTCTGAGACATGATGCTTCCTAGGCTTTCCAAAAATAGGATTAAAAAAATAGGTGCCGTATGTGGCTGCGACGTGGTCTGCGCTAAACTAGACTAGTGGTGTACACAAAATTACTGTAGGTCAAGTGCAAATACCAGTTCAAATCCTCACCACTGTCCAACAATGTTAGAACTGGGGGTCTCTAGTTGGCAGAGGTAAGTACCTTTGACCAAATAGGGACCCTTGCTTCTAGTCAGGGTAAAGGGATACACACTGTAGATAACCCCTGCTCACCCCCTAGGTAGCTTGGCACGAGCAGACAGGCTTATCCCCAAGGCAATGTATAGGGTAGTTGCACTTAACACACACAATAACTTTAGAATACACCACAAACTGACACCACACAGGTAAGTATATAAAAATATATATCTTTATCTTATTTTAGGCAGTTTAAACCAATGGCAATGCAGCTACAAACTCACTTAACTCTTCTTGAGGTTTGTACTGGGTTAGGAAGTTATTTGTGGACTCACAGTTCAGTCTCAGTCTTTAAAAGAACATAAAGGGAAAGATATCAGTAGAGGCTGTGATACTAATCGAATGCCGTATCTCTAGCGCTGTTCCACTGGAGCGCCCGTACCGTGTTCACAACGAAAGTCTCCCCACGTGGGAAAGGCCTTCCCGCGGCCTCTACGGGTCCCGCTAGCTCTCCGCCCGCTCTCGACAATCCAACGAGCGGCAGGGAGCCAGAGCACAACTTTAGGGCTGGGACGGCAGCTCGGGGACGAGGCACACACTCACGGCTCCCTCGGCGAGCGGCTCCTGGCACTTTTCGCGTCGTCTCCTCACACCGTCCAATCGGTGCGCGGCCCTTCAGGCGAGCCCCTCGTGACGTCAAGACTCCTCGCTGGCTTCAGCCTCTCGCAGCGCGGCTCACGGGACAAGCCCCTGGTGACGTCGAGGATTCCCCTATCTTCAGCCACTCACAGCGCGGCTGGACGATGACGCAACGGCCTGGGGACCAATCCCAGCGCGGCGCCGTCAATCAGGTTTCAGTGCTGCTGAGGGGGCTCGTCTTCTGTGACCAATGAGGGCGCAGATCTTCCGGTTTCTTCTCCGCGGCCCCAGCGAGGGACAGTGAAGCTTCTTTATTGAATGCAGGCCCCAGCAGCGGCGGTGATTAGCGGCAAGGGCCGATTTTGGGATGCAAGTGGTTGGCAGATCAACCACGAGGCCACACGATCTATGGGGCGATTTCTTCCGCAAGGAGGCACCACGATCCTCCGGTCCCCCCGCAGATATGTGCCGATGAGCACAGCGATCTCTACACACGGCCAGCAGTTAGAACACGCACCGAGGGCAAAACACAGCACGATCTTCTCAGCGTCTTGTAGTTTCTGGGGAACCTTTTGACCCTGGGTTCCAGGACAGGAGGCCAGCTCTTCTCAGGCCCTTGGAGATTCTTGTAGACACAGCACACAGCAAAGTCTTGAGGTCAAGCAGGCAGGGGTCACAGCACACAGCAAAGTCCCCTTCTTCTCTCCTTCAGTTGAACAGCAAAACAGGTCAGCCCCAGAGTACACAGCAAGGGCAGTCTTCCTTAGTTTCTTCAGCGGTTCTTCTTCTGGCAGATGTTCCTCTTGATTGTAGAATCTGGAAAACTGTTGTCAAGGGTCCTTCTCTTATACCCCTAAAAGTCTTTGAAGTCTTTGTGCAAGTGGGTCCTGAGCCCGGTCTGAACCAGTTCTGGGTGTTGCTTGGTCACTTTGTTTACCTGGCTTTTTCCTTCTTTTCAGAGTGAGGGGCAGGGTCGTCAGCCGCCCAGCAGGAGATGGAGCCAGCATTGTGGCAGGCAGGCACAGCCCTATTCAATCCCAGAGCTATCCCCTCCCACCACTCTAGTTGCAAATGCAGTCATTCAGCCTAGGGCTGACTCAGACAACCTCCTGGGGGCTCCTCAGCCCCTGTCACCCTCAAACCAGACAGTCAATCCACAAGCAGGCC
The DNA here is from genome assembly GCF_964261635.1 of Lissotriton helveticus. Taxonomy (NCBI): domain Eukaryota; kingdom Metazoa; phylum Chordata; class Amphibia; order Caudata; family Salamandridae; genus Lissotriton; species Lissotriton helveticus. The sequence continues at coordinate 961,239,668 of NC_136068.1, read as the reverse complement.
AAGGCACACAGAAAGGTCAGACAAGAGAACAGCCACTTTCTAAAAGTACAGTTCTCAAACACAGAATTTAAAAACAACCTTTTCTAAAAGATGTGTTATTAAATTCTGAGTTCGGGGATATCAATCACTTATGTCCTATCTTGTTCCTATGGGAAGATAGGCTGGTAGCCATTGGGACCAGCCTCTCCCATGTTAGTCTATGGAGCAAGATAACATTGCAGCAGTGATCACACAAAATGGCTGCTGTTCACTACCAAAGCATGTTACCTGCACTAGTACATGCTCTACCTTTCATATACACTGCACCCTGCCCAAGGGGGTACAGTGAGTCTTCCATAGGGGTGACCAATGTGCACAAAAAGGGAAGGGTTAGGCCTAGCCAGTAGGGACACTGACCAGGAGGACATAGGAGTTCACAGACTGCACACAGGCACTGCGGTGGCAGGCCTGAGACACCATTTTAGGGCTACTCATGTGGGTGGCACAATCAGCGCTGCCGGCCCACTAGTAGCATCTGTCATCACCAACCCTGGCACACCCAGTGCACTTTACTAGGGACTTCTTGGTGATACAAATATGCCAATCAGGTATATCCAATCAATATCACAATTTCCATAGGGAGCACTTACACTCTGGCACTGATCAGCAGTGGCAGAGTGTCCAAAGCATCTAAACCAGCAAAAACGAAATCCAGCACAGCATCAAAAATACATCAGGCAGAGGCAACAAGATAGGGGAAAACCACGCCAAGGATGTCAGGTCTAACAGTGAGGATTTAGCTTACAATTGTAGGTGCTGGATATGGTACTCACGGTCAGTGGGTTGAAGGTGGCGGGTCCCAGCTGAGAGTTTCAGTATTAACTGATGCTTCAGCAGGCAGGAGCACCCTGTGAAATTCAGAGTCAGCACTGGAAGGGTCGTTGAGTAAAGAACTGTTCAGCATTGTCCCCTCTGTAAGCCCACTGTTATATGTGAGTCACAGCTTGAGGGCTCCAGTCTCTGAAAAAGCATACATTTCGAACTACCAAGGGAAACTGCTACAGACATGCAAGGAACACTTGATGATTCGCGCGTTAGACCCCAAGTTCATTCCATCTCATGATACCTGCGACAGTTCTCAAGTTCATCTCACTTTCCCAACATCTCAACCCACCTCCACCCACAAGCTATAACACTGCTGGCCCTGCTACTATAGAAGTGCCTTACCCAGTACTTATTTTTGTAAAATAATAAGAGTCTGGGTAGAAGATGTTTCTCAGGAGGCCACTGCAGCTTGCACCACAAATGGTCCCTGTCAGGTGCCCCACAAGACTCACCTGGGCTTGTGGAGTAATTCTGCAGAGACGACAGAGACCTCCGCCCCTGATCCCAACCAACCCCCGCGGGGAGTAACACCGTACAAGGATGGGATGGATCCAGGGATGGGGGCCAAACGAACAGGAGGAGTGGCCTTTGGTGGTAGGGACGTTGGGCAGGGTCTTGGCGCAACTGAGGGAACAAGAAAGACCCGATTAGGACTCAACACTAGGCTTGCGCCGAATACACCCCATAAAACACATGCAGACAGGAGCCCCTGTCCCTGGCACTCACCACGGGTTGTTGCTCGGGTGGGCTCAATGAAGATGGAAAAGCCGCAGTGTCCCGGAGCCTGGAGGCCTTGGCAAATGAAAACGAAATGAGGCGCTAGTGCGCCGGAACCACCAAAGAACCAAAAGAAACAAGGAGGCGCTTCTGCGCCTGGGGTGGTACAAACTGGAACTCCAGGGTAAGCGCTATAGCACGGCCCGATTTAGAGAACTTCCACGCTGTAAGCATGATGGCAAGTAGCAGTCGCGCTCCTGCGCGACTGCCAAAACTAAATACGAACAAAGTACTGCAATGACAAGCGCTCCTGCGCGATTGCCTAACCTAATGCAAAATCAAAAGTGCTGAAATGTCAAAGCGCACCTGCGCTTCTGAATGTAAATGGCGGTAGCGCAACTGCGCCACGGCTAAGCATCCAAAGAAATGTAGAAAGGAACAATGGCACAATCCCGAGTACAGCAATGTCAAGCGCTCCTGCGCTGCTGTATCGTGATTATCAAAACACGGCAAGAAGTCACGTAACGCATGAGGCCCAGGAAGCGTTACCGTGACACGAAGTATTGCCGTCCCTCCTGATGAGATGAAATGCCGAAGACCGGACCTCCGACGGCAGCTGGGCTCCGCATGTGCAGATGAATCAGAAGCACCGCTCTGGCGGGTTTCACACATTTTAAGCGTGTTCCCCCGGAAGCGCTTGGTGAGGCAATGAGGAGGAGGACTAGACCCGGACACTACTTCCGGCCTAGAAGTGAGTACCCGATGCCTGCATGTGTTCTGTGGGCGGCGCTCGGAACAGCGGAAAGCCGCCACCCGACAGTACCCCCCCCAAAAACAGAACCCCCACCGGGGAGTCAGAGAAAGGAAGCAGGGCGCGGGCTCAGGGGGTGGCTCAGATGGAAAGCACGGACCAGAACAGGGGCATGACGAACATGGGACCGAGGTTCCCAGGACCGCTCCTCAGGCCCGTAACCTTTCCTGTCAATCAGGTAGAACAACCGCCCCCTGATGCGACGGGAACCCAGAATGGCCCTGACCTCATATTCCACATGGTCCTCCACTACCACCGGAGAAGGAGGAGAGGAGACGGTGCAGTCAGGATGGACCGCACGCAGAAGAGAGACATGGAAGACCGGGTGCATCTTCATGTGAGTCGGGAGCGACAATCTCATGGCCACGGGGTTGATCACTGTCTCGATGGCAAAAGGACCCACGAACCGAGGAAGCAGTTTCTTGGGACCATGCACATTGAGATGTCGAATGGAGAGCCACACCTTGTCGCCGGTGCGATACTCGGGTTCTTTTTGCCTGCGAGCGTCAGCGTGTGCTTTGTAGGTTTCTTTTGCTTTGGCCAGCTCGAACCGGGCTTGTTGCCAGAGCTGACACAGTGACTTGTGATAAGCCCGTACCGTGGGCAAAGGGCTATCCGCTGGCACTTCCCACGCCGAGGTGCGGGGGTGTTTACCCTGGAGGCAGAAAAAGGGGGACATCCCGATGGCCGAATGTTTGCCGTTGTTGTATGCGTATTCTGCCATCCACAGCACATCGGACCATTCCTTCTCGCCCGTGAGCAACAAACAGCGCAGGTATTGCTCCATGGTGTGGTTGGTCCTTTCTGCTTGTCCGTCAGTCTGGGGGTGATAGGCGGAAGAGAGACGAACATCTGTCTCCATGATTCTACACACCGCCCTCCAGAAACGGGACACGAACTCCTACCCCCGGTCCGTTATCACCACCTCAGGAATGCCATGAAGGTGAACCACGTTGTTCATGAACACCAAAGCCAGTTCTGCCGCGGTAGGTATCTTGGGCAGAGGTATGAAATGAGCCATCTTGGTGAGGTGGTCCACCATGGTTAGCACTGTGGTATGGCCGGTTTTGGTCAATGGAAGCTCCACCACGAAATCCATAGAAATGGTGTGCCAAGGATACGGTGGCACCGGGATGGGACGGAGTTGGCCCACTGGGGCTTCAGACCTGTTCTTGCCAAGGAGGCATATGGTACAACGAGAGACGTGGTTTCTGGTGTCAGTTTCTACTGTTGGCCACCAGAACTGTCTTTGTATCAGATCAAGCGTTTTGTGGTATCCCGGATGGCCAGAGATGACATGGTCATGACACATCTGGATCGCTCGTTGTTGACAGGGTTCCCTAGGCAGGTACAACTTGTTTCCTTTAACCAGGAATCCGTTTTCACGAACTACGTCTTTATGTCCATGAACCAGATCCGCTGGATCTATTCCATCCATGTCCTTCCGTAACTGGGTCATGAAGTCCGTGGAGGCCACTACTCCCTGGAAGTGGTCGTCCGAGATGACGGGAACTGGTTCTATGTTTTCGGTGGCATCCTCGGACTCGTCCAATCTTGAGAGAGCATCCGCCTTGGCGTTGTCCTTGCCGGGTCGGTAGGTGATGGTGAAGTTGTATTCATTAAAGAACAGGGTCCATCGTAACTGTCGGGCAGTAAGGGCTCGTGCTGAGCGTAAGAACTGCAGGTTCCTGTGGTCCATGTAGATGGTGACCGTGTGTTTTGCGTCCTTCAGGTAATGTCGCCATTCCTCAAACGCCGTCTTGATTGCCAGGAGCTCTCTGTCCGACACCGTGTAGTTCTTTTCTGCCGGCTGTAGTTTCTTGGAATAAAAGGCAACCGGATGTAGCTGTCCGGTGTTGGCATCCCTTTGTGACAACACGCCTCCCAATTCGTCCTTGGAGGCGTCTGCCTCTACCACCAAAGGCTGTTCGGCGTCTGGATGTATCAGTACCGGGGCTGTAGTGAACCGCCTTTTTAGTTCCTGGAACGCGTAGTCTGCTTTCTGGTCCCAACAAAAGCGTTGTCCTTTGCGCAATAAGCGCGTGATAGGCGTCACCATACCGGAGAACCCAGTGATGAAACGGCGGTAGTAGTTGGCAAACCCCAAGAACCGCTGCACCCCTTTCACGGAGTCCGGCGTGGGCCAAAGAAGGATGGCCTCCACCTTCTTGTTATCCATCTGTATGCCGGCTGGGGTGATGACGTGTCCCAGGAACTCCACAGAGGTAACCTGGAATACGCTCTTCTCCAGTTTCACGTATAGGCGGTGTTTCCCTAGTTGTCTTAGAACTGAACGTACGTGCTGTACGTGCTTGGTGACGGTCTGTGAGAAGATCAAGATATCGTCTATGTACACGATACAGAAGACGTCGAGGAACTCCCTCAATACCTCGTCTATGAAGTATTGGAACGCTGCGGGGGCGTTGCAGAGTCCGAAAGGCATGACCTGGTACTCAAATAGGCCGAATTTGGTCCGGAAGGTGGTCTTCCATTCATCACCCTTCCGGACCCTGACCCGATGGTAGGCACCCCGCAGATCCAGTTTGGTATAAACTGAGGCGTTCTTGACTTGGTCCAGGAGGTTGGAGATAAGCGGAAGCGGGTATCGGTTTTTGACCGTGATTGTGTTCATCGCCCTAAAGTCGATGCAGGTCCTCAGGTCCCCTTCCTTCTTCGACACGAAGAAAAGGGGAGATGACACCGGGGACCTGGAATGGCGGATGAACCCGTTTTCCAAGTACTCATCCAGATAGGAGCGTAGATGGACGTTCTCTTTTTCGGTAAGGGAATAGATCCTGCTACAGGGTAATGTAGAGCCGGGTATCAGATCTATCCGACAATCGAAGGAATGATGCGGTGGTAAGGTGTTGGCTCCCTTTTTATCGAACACTTCTGCCAGGTCCTGATAGTCCTCTGGTACTTCGGCTTGAGACACCATTCCCATGCCTTGCCTGGTAACGACCGAGCTTGTATGGACCGGATACCATGCATGTTGTCCTCTTCGTGGCAGGTGCTACAGCAGTGTTCAGAATCCAGACTGATTACCCGCGATACCCAGTCGACTCGGGGATTGTGGTGTACCAGCCATGGCAGCCCCAGGATGACCTTAAACTGCGGTGCGTCTATGACGTCGAAGCTGATGGATTCGGCATGCTTGTTTGTGAAGCACATCGTCATGGCTTCGGTCTGATGCCTGATAAGACCGGAGGTCAGATCCGTACCGTCGACGGCCTTTACCGTTTCTGGTTGTTTTTTTCGGCACTGTCCTTATTCCCAGGGTTTGCGAATAGACTGTGTCGATAAAGTTGCCGGTGGCTCCGGAATCAAGCATCGTGATGACATTCCAAGAGGCACCTGTTTGGTTCCGCAAGGTCACTTCCATGCCTATGTGATGGTTGCCATCGAAGACTGCAGGGATCGCTGTAGTGCAGGAAGAAAAACCCAGAGGACGGACCCCCGTGTCTACTGGGTTGTCTCGTTTCCCGCCTTGTTTCCTTTATCGATGGGCAAGGCGAAGGGCCATTTGTTCCGTGTGCGGTTTGGTTTCACCAGGCACTCCCTGACAAAGTGACCGCTCTTACCGCAATAGAGGCACTGGTTCTGTTTTCTCCTTCTTTCTCTCTCTTGGCTGGTTAGGGCCCCTCTAACGCCGCCGATCTGCATTGGTTCCTGGGTGTCGCTTGACGAGGGAGCATCCTCCTTGCTTTTCTCGGAGGCCTTCTCAGAGAATGGGAGGAAACGGTTGTCGCTGTTTTTCCCTTTTTCGGTTTTCCTCTCTTGCAACCGGAAGTTCATCTTGACCACCATGTCGATGAATGGCCCTATCATGTCTGGGGGGTCGGGGTGTTGGGCGATAAGATCCTTCAGGTCATCCCGCAACCCTCGATAAAACACCGACACCTTTTTGTCCTCAGGCCACTGCGCCTCTATAACCAGGCGGCTGAAGGACGTGATGTAGTGAAGCAGATCACTGTTTCCTTGCTTTAACCCAAGCAGCTGGTTGTCTGCGGCTTGTACAAACGTATGGCGAGCGAACATCCGTCGCATGGTCTCCTTGAACGTTGGCAAGTGGTTTAGCATGGGGTCGTCGTTTTCAACCAGCGAGATGGACCACTGTGCGGCGTCCCCGCCCATGTAGGACAGTATGAATGCCACCTTTGATGCATCATCAGGGAAGGCAGCTGTTCTGGCCATGAAATGCAGATGGCATTGGTGGATAAAGACGCCATACTTGGTGCTGTCGCCATAGAAGCGTTCGGGTGGAGCCAGTTGCACCGGGTGAGGCGTGATGACCTGGATAGCCGGGTCCTGACCGGTGGCAGAGGAGGACCCTCCAAAGGAGAACGTAGGCGGTCTAAGCAACCCTTCTTGTCGGGCTCTGGGACTAGGAGTGGTTCCCCAGGGGTTGGTGAAGCCAGCCGCCACTTGGCCCTGTAGGGCCGTCATATCTTGGCGTAGGCTGAGGTTCTCTGTCTGCATGGCAGCCAGCAAGGCTGCTATGTCCTGCAGTGTTACCTCCGGTTCTCCCATGTCGTCTGGGCAGAATGGATGAACGTGGGCTTCTGATTCTGTCAGGTACCCCACAAGACTCACCTGGGCTTGTGGAGTAATTCTGCAGAGACGACAGAGACCTCCGCCCCTGATCCCAACCTACCCCCGCGGGGAGTAACACCCGACAAGGATGGGATGGATCCAGGGATGGGGGCCAAACGAACAGGAGGAGTGGCCTTTGGTGGTAGGGACGTTGGGCAGGGTCTTGGCGCAACTGAGGGAACAAGAAAGACCCGATTAGGACTCAACACTAGGCTTGCGCCGAATACACCCCATAAAACACATACAGACAGGAGCCCCTGTCCCTGGCACTCACCACGGGTTGTTGCTCGGGTGGGCTCAATGAAGATGGAAAAGCCGCAGTGTCCCGGAGCCTGGAGGCCTTGGCAAATGAAAACGAAATGAGGCGCTACTGCGCCGGAACTACCAAAGAACCAAAGGAAACAAGGAGGCGCTTCTGCGCCTGGGGTGGTACAAACTGGAACTCCAGGGTAAGCGCTATAGCGCGGCCCGATGTAGAGAACTTCCACGCTGTAAGAGTAATGGCAAGTAGCAGTAGCGCTCCTGCGCGACTGCCAAAACTAAATACGAACAAAGTACTGCAATGACAAGCGCTCCTGCGCGATTGCCTAACCTAATGCAAAATCAAAAGTGCTGAAATGTCAAAGCGCACCTGCGCTTCTGAATGTAAATGGCGGTAGCGCACCTGCGCCATGGCCAAGCATCCGAAGAAATGTAGAAAGGAACAATGGCACAATCCCGAGTACAGCAATGTCAAGCGCTCCTGCGCCGCTGTAGCGTGATTATCAAAACACGGCAAGAAGTCACGTAACGCATGAGGCCCAGGAAGCGTTACCGTGACACGAAGTATTGCCGTCCCTCCTGATGAGATGAAATGCCGAAGACCGGACCTCCGACGGCAGCTGGGCTCCGCATGTGCAGATGAATCAGAAGCACCGCTCCGGCGGGTTTCACGCATTTTAAGCGTGTTCCCCCGGAAGCGCTTGTGAGGCAACGAGGTGGAGGACTAGACCGGGACACCACTTCCGGCCGGAAGTGAGTACCCGATGCCTGCATGTGTTCCGTGGGCGGCGCTCGGAACAGCGGAAAGCCGCCACCCGACAGTCCCTGCCAGCACTGCCAATTGCCAGCATCAAAACACCTAATTTCCATTACAGTCCTATAAATGTGAAAATTTGGACCCTACCAGATAACCAAAAGATGAAAGAGCAGCCTGGGCCCCCAGGTGTTATTATATATTTTTATTCAAATCTTGTATCGTTAAAAACTTTCATCGTGTGATTTTCTAAAAACAGTCTGACAGCACCACCATGTGTCAGACTTTCTTAAATATGTACCAGTGTTTCAAAATAGGTATGTGTGCCCAGCACAGGCAAACACCAGGACAAATTAGGCACTGGCTTTACTGAAGTGAGGTGTGCACTTTATTTGGTAAGGGGAACATTTGATCTATTACAGTCACTGCTTCTGCAAAAACTGGACAACAATTTTGGATTCAGAAGCTGGTTTGCTTTTATGAATGTTATGTATGAAGCAGGCAGCAACAACAGCCAGGAAAGGTTTAAGGGTTTAGAGCAGAAAGTGACATTGGAAATACAAATTTAGTGCAAGAATTGTTTTTTAACAAAGCCATACTGGCCCGTATGGAATGGATTCTGGTGGATTGACAATTCAAGCAGCAGGGCTTACCTAGTGCTTGCTAAGGAGCCAGAGCCTTACTCAAGGCTCGGCAATGAGACTGTTGCTAAGTCAAATGCCAGAAAGTCCAATTTCCTGTTGGTATAACTTGCCCTCAAGCCCAGACCTGCTTGATACCCACACACTTCTAAGAAGTACCCTAGCCAAATTTCACCTTGATGCAAACATTCAGTTTCACCCCTGGGACTTAGAGAAGCCAGGTGCCTCTGGCTCCCCCTTGTAGAGGACACCCCGCTAGGAATGTGATTGTAAAGCAAAGGGGACAATGGCTTTAACTACTAAAATTCAACTATACCGCCCTGGACCGAAAATGAGAAGAAGCATGGCAACCTTGCTGGTGCTCCACAGACCCTTATGGTCAGAATAGCTTTGGGTGATCATAGATCACAACTTACAAACCTAATTTCCATTAGAACTCAAGATCCAAAAATGTTCTTACTTTTCATAAAGAAAAATGAAAATCTCCCTTTTTCCCATTTCAACATAAGACACTCTTCAGTAAATTGAAGTGCAGCTGATACTGTTGCGGGGACCCTGCGGAGTCACTGAACTATGATTGGGATCAATGAACCTTAGGAGGCAGGGCCGAGTCATGCAACCACCTTAGTACCCATGTGCTTGGGACCAACTAGCTATAGGGTCTCACTTGCCCTCCTACTCACTCACAGATGAATAAGTGATTAGACACCCTGAAACACAACACTCCCAACCCTCTCAGGAATCGCGGTGGTAGGACACACCCTTTCACTCTCACACCCATACTACTCCACAATAACATCTGACAGGGACATGAGAACAGTTTAAAATGTTGATTTTGACGTGGTACAATAAGTAAGAAAATGCCTAACACAAATACGGCCAGCATAGTAAGTTGTCCATAAATCATAAAAGGTTCTGTCATTATACAAGACAGGGTAACCTAACCCACCTAACCTAGAAGAAAACTGATTATATATCAGAAGATCTCTGGGTGTTTGCTGCAGACCCCGTACCAGGCATGTACAGATGAAAGTTCTACATCTCATGTGCTGTCGCAATCTCCTCCCTGGAAAGATCCCTCTCCAAGTGAGTGGTACCTATCTGTGCATACCTATATGACAAAAGTACTTGTTTCCAAATAACATCTGCATTTGTCTGTTTTGTCTAGGTGCTAGAGCCCGACCAGAACAAAATAACCAGGGGTGTTGTTGTTTGACCTTGTCTATGGTATTTACACTAAATCCCAGAAAAGAACAGAACGTGAAAACAACGGAAGGTTCTGTGGGAAAGTACAGTGTGGCAAAGCAAAATATGTTTATATAGTAACGTGCGCAAAGCAGATGTCAGTCTGCAACATGCTCATGCTAAACTAGGGAAAACGACAGTGGGCCTGCATGGGACATATGACAATAAAACTAGCTAATTATTCACTCGGTAACCCATGCGTAGTTAAGCACCAGATTTTCCCCACAGCCAGCAGGCCTCAATGCCATTCCTGAGCCTGTAGGATAAACCGGTGAGGCAATGCATAGGCCAAATACTTCTTATTGTTGTAGCAGAGAGAAGGTTTGATCTAGTGGCTAAACTGCAGGTGGCAGGACCTAGAAAACGAAGTCCTACTCCCAAATGTGCAACTGATCTAGATTATTGTAACCTAGGCAAATCATTTCACCTTTCTTGTGCTTCAGTTCCCTAATATGCCAAACATTTAGGAGAGATTATTCATTGCCCTTGCCTGGGCTTAAAGGGGCCACTTAGAGCAGAGAACAACATCAACTAACAATAAGCATTCTGGAATGTTGTTTTGTTTAATGACGTCAGCTGGGGTTTTGAGCGTTATTGCGACATTACTCATCGGATGCCATCTTTAAATACTGCATCAAAAGAATGACACATTGACAGCACTCGCACCGCAACATATAAAAATCGAGACATTATTGCCTGAAAACAAGAATGAGCAAGGACCGCCTCCATGACCTACATAAATGAATTATAGGCCTCTGAAGCGATACAACACCCCTGCAATGAATAGGAGGGCAATTATGAGAGCCAGACGATAATTCAGAAAGCACTCCGTGAAAGGGCTAGTGGCTCTGATGAGACGACAGAACAACAAGAGACAGGGGCCGTCAAATTGCACTTACCAAGTGCTACCTATCGGCTCGTTTCTGTCACTGACAGATGAGAGACAATGCATGACTGGTCTCTAGACGGTTGTCATTCTGCAGCAGAGAGCATGAAAGCCGAAAGAAGCCCCACTCCCCTTCGAAAGATGAAAGGGACAGAGAGAGAGAGAGACAGACAAAGATCCCAGGAAATAAATACTAGTGATATAGGACATTATGGCACTTTATAATCAAAGCACGTTTTCCAGAATTTCATGGAGGCGCACAATAGTACAGCAGATAATATCAGATCAGACACAAACGCTGAGTTAGCATGACGGGAAAAAGGTGTGTTTTTAGCTCGACGGGGGACAATGAAACAGATATGATCGTCATAGTTTTGTTCCACGCGGTTCTGATTTGCTGATCGAATGATGCAAAGAATTGGGAATACGGTGTTTCCATTACTTTCATTTAATTAATTCTTGCTATTTCTACACTTATTTTTGTATGAGAGCCTTTGCTGCGATTTAATTAAATCGCTATACAATAATAAGGGAAATGGTACAATACATATATGTAAGGCTTATATGAAGTAGAACAAAGCAATAAAAAGGACAATAATTAAATGAAGGTGGCAAGAAAGAATGGAAATATAAAACTAATAATCGTACTAATAATAGTGTTACAACAACATCACAAACGCTCTCCTGCTCCCTAAAAATGAAGGTCCCGGGCGTGCAATGAAGATGTATATGGTAGTTAATTATTTTAGTTCTATGGACAATGGTGACTATGACAGTATTCATACGATTAACCAGGAAAGGTGCGTAAATTTGAATGTTCGAAGACATATTTATATACAAATATTACAAAACATTGCCTTTTTAGGTCTCGGCTAGCCGCGCGGAAGCGCGTCTCCGCCGAGAACCTATTGCTGCCGTGTCTGCTTCCCAGGAGACAATCCTGGTCACGCGCATGGCGATTTGAAACTGCCACGCGCACGCGAACGCGCGCTGTGCCCAGGCGCTGTCTCCTGGAAAGCTCGAAACACCACACACGCATGCGCATACACACAGACACACACACAAGCACCCATGCACGCAAGCACATACATACAGAGACACCCGCCCACACATACACACACAAGTGCACCAAGGCCCCCCCCTCCCCGCCGCCGTCACCGTCGCACACATACATACACACACGAGCATACACACACACACACACACACGAGTGCACCAAGCCCCCCCAGCCCTTTTGAACTTACCTGGCCAATCTCGGGGGACTCTGCTCTCAGCACGCGGCGTGCAACCTCCTGCTGGCGCGGCCCCGGGGCTCTCCACCGCTCACAGGAGCCCCGGGGCGCGAGACGCATTGACTCCGCCTGCCTCCTCTTCCGGTCCGGACGCGGCCCCGCCCCCGTCACAGACGACCTTGCCTGACTTCCGGTGCGGCCACGGTGGGATTCCGGGGGCATTTTCTGTTGCTCCCCCTCCCCCCTTTTGCTCCTGCTGCTTGTACTAGTCGGTAATCACTTTATTGTTAATTCGTGCAATGGTGACCGCTTCTGATTAAGTTATACAAGTCTAGGCCGAGGCTCGAACCCTGAAAACGTAAGATAACTTTGGCCGGTGGGGCCGAATCACCCCCTGGCTCGTGGCATGCAGAGTTATGCGTTCTGGGGGAGGGTGACCTGTGCGACTGGTATTACTTGTTATTTCTCTGAACGGGATTCCTCTGATGGACACTCGTAGAGCTCTGCAGCACGTTACATTAGAGCATGTTTCTCCATCCACATAGTCTTGTAGTTTCGCATTGTAATTCGCAAATGTTCTGCCAGGTTCGTACCCTCGGCTGAAGCTGTGCACTGAACATCTCATCTGTACAGAACTTCTCCGACCTCGAGGATGTTTCTTGCAGCTTCATGTAGACAGATCCCAATTTCCATCTGACACAAGTACATTCTCCGGGTCTGTCTTTCGAAAAAGGCAGGGCCATGTGTCACCCGCGGGAAAGCAGTTTTATTTGCACGGCCGGGCGGGCCTGTGGGCGCCGTCCGCAGAAGCCCCACATAGGCAGCGATGGTCTGAAGCCCCCGCTGCAGATTATAGAGCAACCTCGGGGCCTTCCTAGGTCGTTCCACTAACACATATATGCAAATAGCATATCCTTCCTAGAACCAACAAGGTGTAAAGTGCAATACCACAGCACCCAGCGCCCCAAAGCAACCGCGAGGTGAGCTGTATAGAAAGGAGGACACAGTAAACCGCGAGGACGTATATGTGAGCACAAAGGTCGATGGGGCCTGTCGTGTTCCCAGACCCAGGAGAATACGCAGGACACCAGGGTATTGTACAGGTATGCCTTTATTGTTTCTTTCTTCACAGCATATGTATGTCACGACCTCATGCTTCGAGGTCCAGCATCAGAGTGTCCTCTCCCCACCCCTTGACCGGATGTGGTGTCCGGTGTCCCCTCGCCCCTGCGCTGCCCCAGGGTCCTAGTGCCCTTGTCCTGGACAGGACATCTCCCCCCTTGTTGCAAAACAAACATTTTGAGAAAGGAAAGAGAGAGAGAGAGAGAGAGAGAGAGAGAGAGAGAGAGAGAGAGAGAGAGAGAGAGAGAGAGAGAGAGAGATGTTGTTCGATGGCCCAGAGGCCTCTTCTTTTACACCTCTTCAATTAGTCTCTTTCGTTCCATGTGCTTCCTTCTTGATCGCTGTTTTCTGATATCCACTTGAGCTTCTTCCTTTTGTGTGCCTTTCTATAGTTCTTGCTTTGACCTTTCCGCTTCTCTTGCGTCTGCCTTGCTGACATGCGAAAGGTGCCCTGTGACGTGACACTGGCCAAACTGCCGCCTTTGCCATCCGTTCTTTTGCTTTTGTCATCTTCAATTTGTCTCCGGGGATCTCGTTGCTCCATTTCCTCGCTTGTCCTTCTTTGACCGTCACAATGCCTCCTTTCTTTCTTTTCCGTTTCTTCGCATGTCTTCCTTTTTTCTCCTGAGCCTTTGTTGTTGCGTTCGCTGTTTGAGCTCTTACAGCAGTGTCTTCTTGTACCACGCTTTTTCCTTTCTTGTGTGTGATAGTCTCACTCTTCTTCATTCTCTCATTTCCACCACCTGTCTTCAGTAATTTTGTTCTTTGTTGATGTTGTGTCACCTTTGCTACCAGTTCTATTTCGTTGCCATCTGAATTTGGCTTTCTGCTCTGTCCCCGGTCAGCATGTGCTGCGTCGTACTCGGCCGTCATAGCAAGTCTTGTCTCTTTCAATTCTTTGTGGTGCTCTTCTGTCCACGTGACACGTTTTCCTTTGTTTGTTAGCCCCTTCGGTGGGGTGCTTGTGATGGCATCATCTTCTTCCAGTCTTTCAGTTGCCATAAGACCCATCATTTGCGTTGTGACGTTGCTCAACAGGCACGGCGCTTTTTTTTTTGTTAACTTTCCTCGCTCCGGTGGGGTGCTTGTGATGTCATCATCTTCTTCCAGTCTTTCAGTTGCCATAAGACCCATCATCTGCATTGTGACGTTGCTCAACAGGCACGGCACTGTTTCTTCTATGACCTTTCCTCGCTCCATTTCTTTTGCGTCTGCTGTCGCTCTAGCCTCCGCTCTTGCTAGGGCCAGGATGTTTTCTAGTGATGTTGGGTCTTTTAGTATCTTTGCACGGAGGCTCCTGTCACGGCATCCTTCTATTATTCGCAATCTTATTGCTTGTGTGTTGTCAAATTTGTCAAATTCACAATGTGTCACAAGTTTCCTCAGCCTGGTCGCGAAGTCATCTGGTGTTTCGCCTATTTGTTGAGACGCAGTTGCGAAATTGTATCTTTCACGGTCAATATTTCTTTGCCAGTCAAATTTCATTGTTAAACATTTCTTTAGTTTTTTATAAGTAGTTGTTTCCTTTGTTGGTAGCGTCACTAGGAGGTCCCCAATGTCATCGCCTGCATAATTTAGTAATAGACCCAGTTTCTTTGCCTCTGTCACATCCGTCTCCTCCATGTATCTCTCCAGATGTCTGATCCAATTCTCCCACCTTATTCCTACTTGTGGCTCCGACAAGTTGAATGGTGGTGGTTTTCTGTATTGTGCACTTTGTCTTTCTGGCTTGGGGTCTGTCATTTCTTCTTTTCTATGGTATTCTTTTGTTGTTTCCCGTGCTCTTTCTGGCACTCTTCTGTTTCCTGTGCTCCTCTTGTCACTCTTCTATTCTCCGTGCTCGTCCTGGCACTCTTTTTTTTTTTTTTTTTATTTCTTCTATCGTCTTTTCTTTTGTTGTTTCTCGTGCTCTTTCTGGCACCCTTCTGTTCCCTGTGCTCTTCCTGGCACTCTTCTATTCTCCGTGCTCTTTCTGGCACCCCTTTTTTTTTTGTTTTTGTTATGTCTTCTATTGTCTTTTCTTTTGTTGTTTCCCGTGCTCTTTTTGGCACTCTTCTGTTTCCTGTGCTCTTCTTGGCACTCTTCTATTCTCCGTGCTCTTCCTGGCACTCCTTTTTTTTTTTTTTTCTATTGTCTTTTCTTTTGTTGTTTCCCGTGCTCTTTTTGGCACTCTTCTGTTTCCTGTGCTCTTCTTGGCACTCTTCTATTCTCCATGCTCTTCCTGGCACCCCTTTTTTTTTTTTTTGTTATGTCTTCTATTGTCTTTTCTTTTGTTGTTTCCCGTGCTCTTTTTGGCACTCTTCTGTTTCCTGTGCTCTTCTTGGCACTCTTCTATTCTCCGTGCTCTTCCTGGCACTCCTTTTTTTTTCTATTGTCTTTTCTTTTGTTGTTTCCCGTGCTCTTTTTGGCACTCTTCTGTTTCCTGTGCTCTGCACTTTGTCGTCTTTATTTTCTCTTATGTGTCTTTATTTCCTTTCCTTCCTTGTACTTGTTGTCTTTTCTCTTATTTACTGTTTTTTGTCTTCGCTTGTGCTTTATTCCCCGGAGACAAATTGAAGATGACAAAAGCAAAAGAACGGATGGCAAAGACGGCAGTTTGGCCAGTGTCACGTCACAGGGCACCTTTTGTTCTGTCTTTGTTTTCTTCTTTGTCTGTACTTTGTTCTCTTGTATCTTCTTTATTTGCACCTGTTCGTTGTGCTGTCACCTTCTCTTCTGTTCTTTGTTCTATTGCTCCTTGTTCAACCCTTATTTCCTTATTCTGCCTCTTTTTGCCTTTGCATATGCTTGTTTGTGCCTTTCCTTAATTTCCTTTCTTTCCTTTCTTTTGTCCTTTATTTTGCCTCGTTTTGCCTTTGCATATGCTTGTTTGTGCCTTTTTCTTAATTTCCTTTCTTTTCTTTCCTTTGTCCTTTTACTTGTTGTCTTTTTCTCTTATTCACTGTTTTTGTCTTCGCTTGTGCTTTATTAGCGCTCAATTCCTTTAGTGCAATTCTCTTATTCGTCCTTGTCACCCTTTGTTCTTTCTTTATCTTCTTCTTTGTCTGTGCTTTGTTCTCTTGTATCTTCTTTATTTGCACCTGTTCGTTGTGCTGTTACCTTCTTTTCTGTTCTTTGTTCTATTGCTCCTTGTTCAACCCTTATTTCCTTATTCTGCCTCTTTTTGCCTTTGCATATGCTTGTTTGTGCCTTTTTCTTAATTTCCTTTCTTTTCTTTCCGTTGTCCTTTTATTGGCCCCTCTTCTTCTTTAGTTGCACCTGTATTTGTGTATTTATGCCCTCTTCCCTGGTACTATGTTCTGTATGCTGCCTTTTTGTCACTTATGTGCTTTACTTTGCTTCTCTCCTTTTTGCTTTTATTTATTTATTTATTTGTCTTGTATGGCCCTCGTGTTAATTGTCTTTTACTTTAACCACCCTTTGTGGTCTTCTTTTCCTCTTTTTCGGTGCCTTTATCCCTTATTTCTGTATTTTTGGCTCTTTTTCGCGCTTCGCCTGTCTTCAAGATGGCCGCCGCACTCGGTCTTGGCTCCTATTGGTTTATATGCCTGTCTTCAAGATGGCCGCCGTGCTCTCGCGGGACTTCACGTCCAATTGCGGCGCTGCCTGACTCCAAAATGGCCGCCGCGCTCTTTGCAGTTTCTATTGGCTCCCGCGCCTGACCCCAAAATGGCCGCCGAGACTCTCGTGGGTCACGAGAGCTCGCGCTGCTTTTCTATTTCAATTGGATTTCGCGCTCTTTGCTAGGCGCTTACCGGAGGGGTCGTTTTTTTTTGTTCCTTTCCTCTTGCAGCGGTCGGGGTGGGCTCCCGCGTCGCTGCTGCTCAATCAATGTTGCTGCACTCCTCCTTCTGGTCACGACGCGATCCAGGGTGGGCTCCTGGTTAAAATCGCGATTTCTCCACGTCGGATGATTCCGATCCCGCCTCGTCGCCAGATGTCGTGTTCCCAGACCCAGGAGAATACGCAGGACACCAGGGTATTGTACAGGTATGCCTTTATTGTTTCTTTCTTCACAGCATATGTATGTCACGACCTCATGCTTCGAGGTCCAGCATCAGAGTGTCCTCTCCCCACCCCTTGACCGGATGTGGTGTCCGGTGTCCCCTCGCCCCTGCGCTGCCCCAGGGTCCTGGTGCCCTTGTCCTGGACAGGACAGGGCCGTGAGTATGTCCAAACTACTGTACTTGGAGAATATGTGCGTTTAAAGAGACTAATAGACATGGCTGCGATGTAATATATACGGATATATCTTCAAGTGGAGACTCCGTTTTAGCATTCGTAGTGAGTTAAAGGTTGTACAATTAACAGTAATTATGGCGCAGTTCAAGGACCGCGCCTAGTGAGGAGAGGTAGCCCCGTGGCTACTATTCTAGCATTGTACATTTGGAGATCTCACAAAAGCGTGTGACTTGGGGCAGACTGATGTGTGACCCAGCGACATGAAAAACCAAGCATTTGCAATGCAATAGTTCTCGCATGTACTTGCGTTTTAGCTATTGTCATCGTAAATGACTGACTTTTTGTTGGTTTTTTAAATTTAAATAAAAGGCATTCTCAATTACAATGCCAATAGCTTTAACTCGCGTAAATGCGAGACCTATTGCATTGCAAATGCTTTTTTTTTTACAGTAAAGAACGGATGACAATCCAGTCAAAGAGGCACTGCTTTGTTTTTCAGTTGCTAAGTGTGTACGCCTCATCACTTCCTTCATTACACACATGGACACGCACACACGGACACCAGCACTCCCATGCACACACGGACACCACCACTGCCATGCACACACGGACACCACCACTGCCATGCACACACGGACACCACCACTGCCATGCACACACAGACACAGACACCACCACTGCCATGCACACACGGACACCACCACTGCTATGCACACACGGACACCACCACTGCCATGCACACACGGACACCACCACTGCCATGCACACACGGACAACACCACTGCCGGCTAGTGGGGAGCTCCGCGCTCCCCACTAGCCGGTACCTGTTTGTTGTGCACCTGCTTGAGCTTTATTTTAAAACTTGTGATTTTAAATTGTGACTAATACTTTTTAAAACCGATTGTACACTCACCGCCTACACTGCGCTGACTTCCTGGGCCTGTGCTCGATCTTCCCCCTGCCCCGCCCCGTTCCGACACGGCAACCAGTGCCGCTTGAGCGGAGGGCGGGACAGGAAGAGCCAGTGACCCCACCCACACTCTCGCGCTGTTAGCGCTCTAGCAGTTCTTCAGGCAGGGCATTTAAGCCCTCTCGTCGCTCAAGCGCGCAGGGGTTGCGCGCAGACGGGCGCCTTAGACGCGCCTGAGACGAGCCAGAGAGGAGCCCGTCTGTGCCCGTCCGTGACCGAACGGGGCCGGGGGCCATGACCCCTACCTCTGCCGCCCCTAATTCTTTAGCTGCGGATAGATTAAGGTACTCCTCCAGGGACCTACGCAAATTGTGGCACCCTCCCCTTAATGGTTGTGGTCAGGAGGACGGCCCTTGTCCCGGGGGTCCGTTCTCTTGCAAACAATGTCATTTTCAGTCACTCTCTGGTTTCCCCCTCTCAGACATTCGAACCCCGGTGGACCCCAACGCCCCGCCCCCCAGGGGTAATAGCATACTATGTAACGTCAGATCTCTCCCGAAGCATCATTCGGAGGTATGGGACTTAATACAATCAACCCGCCCCGACTACTGCTTCTGCACGGAGACATGGCTTAAGCCTCACCTAGTCCCTGCTATTACCCTGGCGGTTCCCTCAGGGTATAAGATTCTCAGGCTTGACCGCCCTGTTAAAACCGGCGGCGGGGTCGCAGTAATCTATAAAGATACTCTCACTGTCACTCTCCTCGATCAATGTTGTACTGACGACATTGAGATACTGGTTTTTAAATTTGGCTCCTCGCCCCCATTCTTCTGGAAGGGAGCATTGGTCTACCGCCCTCCGGGTCCTTACACTGAGGCCTCGACCACTCTCCTGGAGACACTAGCCCCCCATATTAGATCCGGGACTAATTTTGTACTCCTAGGGGACTTCAATGTCCACAGCGAACTGTCCGACAACGCTGAATCCTGCAAACTGTTGACCGATCTATCTGCCCTAGGCTTCAAGCAGTGTAACCAGGGCCCGACTCACCAAGCCGGCCACACTCTTGATCTAATTTTATCGAACTCCCATGCCCTGATCTGTCATCCCCCTTTGCAGGTTGACTGGACCGACCATTTTATAATTAATTTCTCCCTCCCTACTCTCTTGGAGGAACGCCCCAACCCTGTCCCCTTGCCGTTATGGCGCAGGCAGTGGCATAAGGTATCCGCCAACTCCTTTGGAGCCGCCTTCATTCCTCCTGAGTTTCTCCCATCAGATTCCCCCAATTTGGCTTTGTCCAAATTCAACAAAGCCTTGAGTACGGCGGTCAATCTGATCGCCCCTCTAAGACGCTGCAATATGCGGTCGGGTCGAAAACAAGAACTATGGTACTCAGACGCACTGCGCACGGAGAAAAGAGCCTGCAGAAAGCTGGAGAAATCCTGGAGACTCTCGCGCAGCTCCAGTGATAGAGACAGGTATAGCTCAGCTATGCGACTCTATCATAAAAACATCAGAGCTGCCCGTAAGTCCCACATCATCTCCCAACTCTCTGAAGCCAGCAACGACCCCAAATTGCTGTACCAGGTGCTTTGCACATTCACTAAACCTGTCGCCTGTGACAGTGCAGAGGTGCTAACCCAAAAACTGTGCGACGAAACAGCTGGCTTTTTCACGGAAAAAATTGACGCCATCTACCAAAAAATCTCCCAATCCAGCACATCCGCGGATGATAACGATCCCTCTTCTAGTTTCCAGTCTGGAACAGCCTGCGCTGTCCCAGCCTCACTATCTCTCATCCCGGAGATCACCTTAGACCAGGTCAATTCCCTGATTGGGACCATCAAGTCAGGCAGCCCAGTTGACCCCGTACCTGCCCGTGTCATGCACCTTATTGGGAGTGTTATTAGCCCCTGTATTCAAACGGTGATCAATCGCTCCCTGTCTGAGGGACTGGTCCCCCAGGTGTGGAAGGAGGCCATGGTCAAGCCTATCAGGAAGAATTCCACCATTCCCTGGTCGGACTTGACCAATCTGCGGCCAATCTCTCTGCTGCCATTCATCGGCAAATTGACGGAGAAGCACGTCAACTATCATCTCTCCGCTTTTATTGAGCAGACTGGCAGCCTTGACCACTCTCAGTCCGGGTTCAGGCCTAGGCATAGTACCGAGACCGCCCTCCTCTCTGTTACGGATGCCATACGCCTGTCCCTGGACAGAGGTTTGTCTGTGGTGTTGGTGCTGTTGGACTTGTCCGCAGCATTCGACACCATATCCCACGACATTCTCCTCTCCAGATTAAAGGAGATAGGCATTGACAGATCTGCCCTGGCGTGGTTCACCAGCTTTCTCTCAGAGCGGACCCAGAAGGTGAACATGGGCTCCTTTACTTCCGCCTCGGCCAACATCATCAGAGGAGTCCCGCAGGGCTCCTGCCTTAGCCCTACGTTGTTTAACGTATATGTCTCCTCTCTGGCCAACATGATTAGGTCCTTTGGGTTTATGCCTATCTCCTACGCTGACGACACGCAGCTGCTGTTCACTTTTAAAACCTTTACCCCGGAGATAAGACAAGCATTCTCCAACGGCATGACTGCAATTGCCAGCTGGATGGCCAAGAATTTTCTACAGTGCAACGTGGGAAAGTCTGAGGTCATGTTATTTGGGGAGGCGAAAATCCTCTGGACCCCAGACTGGTGGCCTTCAAGCCTGGGACATGCCCCGCTCCCTAAACAGGTGGTCAAAAACCTGGGGGTTCGTCTAGACCAGGACCTCACCCTTTCTCACCATGCCGGCACTACTGCGGGTTCATGCTTCCACGTTATTGGCCTCCTTCGGAAGGTGTTCCCCCTTCTACCCGATGACACCCGGAAGACCTTGGTCCAGGCCCTCGTTTTGAGCCGCCTGGACTACTGTAATGGCCTACTCTTAGCGGCCAGTGAGGGAGTGCTCAACAAACTACAGGTGGTGCAGAACACCGCAGCACGGCTGGTGACCAACTCCCCCCCTAGAACTCCTTCCCTCCCCCTCCTCAAAGCCCTTCACTGGCTTCCTATCCGGAAACGGGTAGAATTTAAGATCTGCTGTGTGATACACAAGAGTCTTCACAATCTGGGACCCCATTACCTGGCGGATAAATTTGCCTTCCATCGTCCGTCTCGTATCCTCAGGTCTACCAACCAACAGCTGTTGCAGGTTCCCAGACATTACAAGACCAGACAGGGAGGCCGCGCCCTCTCCATCATGGGTCCACGTCTATGGAACTGCCTCCCCCTCTCCCTCAGAGAGTGCCCCAGTCACCCAGCTTTCAGGAAGCGCCTAAAAACTGTACTATTCTAGGAGGAGGCTTCTCTACCTGTCCACATCGCAGCACCGCGCGGAGATACACCTTCGGGTGTGATGCCGGCGTGTAACAAACCCATAAATAAATAAATAAATAAATGCACACACGGACACCACCACTGCCATGCACACACGGACACCACCACTGCCATGCACACACGGACACCACCACTGCCATGCACACACGGACACCACCACTGCCGTGCACACACGGACACCACCACTGCCGTGCACACACGGACACCACCACTGCCATGCACACACGGACACCACCACTGCCGTGCACACATGGACACCACCACTGCCGTGCACACAGGGACACCACCACAGCCGTGCACACACGGACACCACCACTGCCGTACACACACGGACACCACCACTGCCGTACACACACGGACACCACCACTGCCGTGCACACACGGACACCACCACTGCCGTGCACACACGGACACCACCACTGCCGTGCACACACGGACACCACCACTGCCGTGCACACATGGACACCACCACTGCCATGCACACACGGACACCACCACTCCCATGCACACACGGACACCACCACTCCCATGCACACACGGACACAACCACTGCCATGCAGACACGGACACCACCCGTGCTTAATTTGTAAAAAAAAAAGTGCCAGGGCTTTCATTTGTAAAAAATTAAGTGAAAGGGCACTCGTCAGGAGGTTACTGTAGTTTGCCATACACATTAGGCGACTTTGAGCTATTGGCATTGTAAATGACAATGACTTTTATTTATGTTTTGGTTTTTAAAACATAAATAAAAGACCTTGTCATTTACAATGTCAAGACCTTAAACTCGCGTTCATTTACAATGCTAATAGCTCTAACTTTTGCAATGCTGAGACCGTTTCATTGTAAATGCTTGTTGGTCTTGTTCCCGAGCAACACATATACAGCTATACGCCTGACCATATTTAATACGCTGTATAGTCACCGGGTCACTGCATGAACTGCAGACAAAGGAGTCGGCAGGGACCCGGCTGTAAGAGCAGGAATCTGAAGATCGCTTTTAAAGTTCTACAGTATAAATGTCCTTCACAGGTTAAATAGATTGTGATCTATTGCTCAATCTTGAACACGTGCCGCTGCTTTCATCCTCTATTTCGTTTAAGACCTTATACGGTTTTCTGCATGATAAATTTAACCTCATGCTATGTAAAATTAGCATTGACAATGTTACTCGCTTTGGCATTTGGAGAGTGAAAGCAACTTTAACGAGCTTCACTAACACACTACACTCAAGGCAGAATGAGCAAGCTTACCTAAAACAAAGAACTTGTAGGGACAGTCAGCTGTAGCAGCATAAGATTCTCTAACTCAAACGAGGGCAGGCGGCAACAGCACTGCAAGCTTCAATAGGTGCAGGACAGGCGGCAGCAGCACTGCAAGCTTCAATAGGTGCAGGACAGGCGGCAGCAGCAATGCAAGCTTCAATAGGTGCAGGACAAGTGGCAGCAGCAATGCAAGCTTCAATAGGTGCAGGACAGGCGGCAGCAGCAATGCAAGCTTTAATAGGTGCAGGACAGGCGGCAGCGGCAATGCAAACTTCAATAGGTGCAGGACAGGCGGCAGCAGCATTGCAAGCTTCAATATGTGCAGGACAGGTGGCAGCAGCAATGCAAGCTTCAATAGGTGCAGGACAGGTGGCAGCAGGACTGCAAGCTTCAATAGGTGCAGGACAGGTGGCAGCAGGACTGCAAGCTTCAATAGGTGCAGGACAGGCGGCAGCAGCAATGCAAGCTTCTTTAGGTGCAGGACAGGTGGCAGCAGCAATGCAAGCTTCAATAGGTGCAGGACAGGTGGCAGCAGGACTGCAAGCTTCAATAGGTGCAGGACAGGCGGCAGCAGCACTGCAAGCTTCAGTAGGTGCAGGACAGGTGGCAGCAGGACTGCAAGCTTCAATAGGTGCAGGACAGGCGGCAGCAGCAATGCAAGCTTCAATAGGTGCAGCACAGGCGGCAACTGCATTGCAAGCTTCAATAGGTGCAGGACAGGCGACAGCAGCAATGCAAGCTTCAATAGGTGCAGGACAGGCGGCAGCAGCACTGCAAGCTTCACTAGGTGCAGGACAAGTGGCAGCAGCAATGCAAGCTTCAATAGGTGCAGGACAGGTGGCAGCAGCAATGCAAGCTTCAATAGGTGTAGGACAGGCGACAGCAGGACTGCAAGCTTTAATAGGTGCAGGACAGGTGGCAGCAGGACTGCAAGCTTCAATAGGTGCAGGACAGGTGGCAGCAGCAATGCAAGCTTTAATAGGTGCAGGACAGGCGGCAGCAGTAATGCAAGCTTCAATAGGTGCAGGACAGGCGGCAGCATAAATGCAAGCTTTAATAGGTGCAGGACAGGCGGCAGCAGCAATGCAAGCTTCAATAAGTGCAGGACAGGCGGCAGCAGCATTGCAAGCTTCAATAGGTGCAGGACAGGTGGCAGCAGCAATGCAAGCTTTAATAGGTGCAGGACAGGCGGTAGCAGCAATGCAAGCTTTAATAGGTGCAGGACAGGCATCAGCAGCAATGCAAGCTTCAATAGGTGCAGGACAGGCAGAAGCAGCATTGCAAGCTTCAATAGTGGCAGGACAGGTGGCAGCAGCAATGCAAGCTTCATTAGGTGCAGGAGAGGTGGCAGCAGGACTGCAAGCTTCAATAGGTGCAGGACAGGTGGCAGCAGGACTGCAAGCTTCAATAGGTGCAGGACAGGCGGCAGCAGCAATGCAGGCTTCAATAAGTGCAGGACAGGTGGCAGCAGCAATGCAAGATTCAATAGGTGCAGGACAGGTGGCAGCAGGACTGCAAGCTTCAATAGGTGCAGGACAGGTGGCAGCAGGACTGCAAGCTTTAATAGGTGCAGGACAGGTGGCAGCAGGACTGCAAGCTTCAATAGGTGCAGGACAGATGGCAGCAGCAATGCAAGCTTCAATAGGTGCAGGACAGGCGGCAACAGCATTGCAAGCTTCAATAGGTGCAGGACAGGCGGCAGCAGCAATGCAAGCCTCAATCGGTGCAGGACAGGCGGCAGCAGCATTGCAAGCTTCAATAGGTGCAGGACAGGTAGCAGCAGCATTGCAAGCTTCAATAGGTGCAGGACAGGCGGCAGCAGCACTGCAAGCTTCACCAGGTGCAGGACAGGCGGCAGCAGCACTGCAATCTTCAATAGGTGCAGGGCAGGCGGCAACAGCATTGCAAGCTTCAATAGGTGCAGAACAGGCGGCAGCAGCAATGCAAGCTTCAAGAGGTGCAGGACAGGTGGCAGCAGCAATGCAAGCTTCAACTGGTACGAGACAGGCAGCAGAAGTATGGCAAGGTTTAACTGGTAGGAGACATGCGATGGCAGGAATGCAGGCTTTAACTGGTATAAGGCAGATGGCAGGAGCAGTGCAAGTTTCAATAGGTGCAGGACAGGCGGCAGCAGCAATGCAAGCTTCAATAGGTGCAGGACAGGTGGCACCAGCAATGCAAGCTTCAATAGGTGCAGGACAGGCGGCAGCAGCAATGCAAGCTTCAATAGGTGCAGGACAGGCGGCAGAAGAAATGGAAGCTTCAATGGGTGCAGGACAGGCGGCAGCATCAATGCAAGCTTCAATAGGTGCAGGACAGGTGGCAGCAGGACTGCAAGCTTCAATAGGTGCAGGACAGGCGGCAGCAGCAATGCAAGCTTCAATAGGTGCAGGACAGGCGGCAGCGACATTGCAAGCTTCAATAGGTGCAGGGCAGGCGGCAGCAGCATTGCAAGCTTCAATAGGTGCAGGACAGGCGGCAGCACTGCAACCTTCAGTAGGTGCAGGACAGGCGGCAGCAGCAATGCAAGCTTCAATAGGTGCAGGACAGGTGGCAGCAGCAATGCAAGCTTTATCTTGTAGGAGACATGCGATGGCAGGAATGCAGGCTTTAACTGGTATAAGACAGATGGCATGAGCAGTTCAAGTTTCCCTAAAACAAAGACCTTGTAGGGGACATTCAGCGGTAGCAGCATAAGCTTCTGTAACTCAAACAAGGACAGGCAGTAACAGCACTGCAAACTTCAACAAGTACAATACAGGTAGTAGAAGCAATGCAAGCTTCAATAGGTACAAGATATGAGGCAGCAGCAATTCAAGCTTCAACAGGTAGCAGGCTGGTGGAAGCAGCAATGCAAACTTTAACTGTTGCAAAACAGGCAACCGCAGCATTGCATGCTTCAACTGGTACAGAACAGGCGGTAGCAGCAATACAAGCTTTAACTGGAACAAGACAGGCCACAGGAGCAGCCACGGCCAGTGGAGGGAGTTACGGTGGGGCAGGGAGGCGGGGAGGGGGAGCTAAAAACCGGCATATGGATAATTACAGGTAAGTAAACAATTTAATTAATAAAACAAATTTCGTAGCGCGCACTGCATCGCATTTTGCAATGCAAGGCGCGCTACCAAATTCGTTTTATTAACAGAGGCAATGCAAGCATCAATAGGTACCAGACAGGTGGCAGCAGAAATCCAAGCTTTAACTGATTCAAGGCACGCAGCCGCAGCATAGCAATCTTCAACCGGCACAAGACAGGCGGTAGCAGCATTGCAAACATCAGCTGGAGCAAGAAAGACAGCAGCAACACTGAAAGCTTTAATTGGTCCATGTGAGATGCAGCAGCACTGCAAGCTTCAACAGGTACAAGACAGGTGGCAGCAGCAATGCAAGCTTCAGCTGTAACAAGAGAGGCAGCAGCAGCAACACAACCTTCAACCGGTACTAAACAGACAGCAGCATTTCAAGCTTCAACTGGTACTAAACAGACAGCAGCAATGCAACCTTCAACTGGTACTAAACAGACAGCAGCATTGCAAGCTTCAACTGGTACAAGGTAGGCGGCAGCAGCAATGCAGGCTTCGAAAGATACAGGACAGATGGCTGCAGCATTGCAAGCTTTAATAGGTGCAGGACAGGCGGCAGCAGCATTGCAAGCTTCAATAGGTGCAGGACAGGTGGCAGCAGCATTGCAAGCTTCAATAGGTGCAGGACAGGCGGCAGCAGCACTGCAAGCTTCACCAGGTGCAGGACAGGCGGCAGCAGCACTGCAAGCTTCAATAGGTGCAGCGCAGGCGGCAACAGCATTGCAAGCTTCAATAGGTGCAGAACAGGCGGCAGCAGCAATGCAAGCTTCAACAGGTGCAGGACAGGTGGCAGCATCAATGCAAGCTTCAATAGGTGCAGGACAGGCGGCAGCAGCAATGCAAGCTTTAATAGGTGCAGGACAGGCAGCAGCAGCAATGCAAGCTTTAATAGGTGCAGGACAGGCAGCAGCAGCATTGCAAGCTTCAATAGGTGCAGGACAGGTGGCAGCAGCAATGCAAGCTTCAATAGGTGCAGGAGAGGTGGCAGCAGGACTGCAAGCTTCAATAGGTGCAGGGCAGGTGGCAGCAGGACTGCAAGTTTCAATAGGTGCAGGACAGATGGCTGCAGCATTGCAAGCTTCAATAGGTGCAGGACAGGCGGCAGCAGCATTGCAAGCTTCAATAGGTGCAGGACAGGTGGCAGCAGCATTGCAAGCTTCAATAGGTGCAGGACAGGCGGCAGCAGCACTGCAAGCTTCACCAGGTGCAGGACAGGCGGCAGTAGCACTGCAAGCTTCAATAGGTGCAGCGCAGGCGGCAACAGCATTGCAAGCTTCAATGGGTGCAGAACAGGCGGCAGCAGCAATGCAAGCTTCAACAGGTGCAGGACAGGTGGCAGCAGCAATGCAAGCTTCAATAGGTGCAGGACAGGCGGCAGCAGCAATGCAAGCTTTAATAGGTGCAGGACAGGCAGCAGCAGCAATGCAAGCTTTAATAGGTGCAGGACAGGCAGCAGCAGCATTGCAAGCTTCAATAGGTGCAGGACAGGTGGCAGCAGCAATGCAAGCTTCAATAGGTGCAGGAGAGGTGGCAGCAGGACTGCATGCTTCAATAGGTGCAGGGCAGGTGGCAGCAGGACTGCAAGCTTCAATAGGTGCAGGACAGGCGGCAGCAGCAATGCAGGCTTCAATAGGTGCAGGACAGGTGGCAGCAGCAATGCAAGCTTCAATAGGTGCACGACAGGTGGCAGCAGGACTGCAAGCTTCAATAGGTGCAGGACAGGTGGCAGCAGGACTGCAAGCTTCAATAGGTGCAGGACAGGTGGCAGCAGGACTGCAAGCTTCAATAGGTGCAGGACAGGTGGCAGCAGCAATGCAAGCTTCAATAGGTGCAGGACAGGCGGCAACAGCATTGCAAGCTTCAATAGGTGCAGGACAGGCGGCAGCATCAATGCAAGCTTCAATAGGTGCAGGACAGGCGCCAGCAGCATTGCAAGCTTCACCAGGTGCAGGACAGGCGGCAGCAGCACTGCAAGCTTCAATAGGTGCAGGGCAGGCGGCAACAGCATTGCAAGCTTCAATAGGCGCAGAACAGGCGGCAGCAGCAATGCAAGCTTCAAGAGGTGCAGGACAGGCGGCAGCAGCAATGGAAGCTTCAATAGGTGCAGGACAGGCGGCAGCAGCAATGCAAGCTTCAATAGGTGCAGGACAGGCGGCAGCAGCAATGGAAGCTTCAATGGGTGCAGGACAGGCAGCAGCATCAATGCAAGCTTCAATAGGTGCAGGACAGGCGGCAGCGACATTGCAAGCTTCAATAGGTGCAGGACAGGCGGCAGCAGCATTGCAAGCTTCAATAGGTGCAGGACAGGCGGCAGCAGCACTGCAAGCTTCAGTAGGTGCAGGACAGGCGGCCGCAGCAATGCAAGCTTCAATAGGTGCAGGGCAGGCGGCAACAACATTGCAAGCTTCAATAGGTGCAGGACAGGAGGCAGCAGGACTGCAAGCTTCAATAGGTGCAGGACAGGTGGCAGCAGCAATGCAAGCTTCAATAGGTGCAGGACAGGCGGCAACAGCATTGCAAGCTTCAATAGGTGCAGGACAGGCGGCAGCAGCAATGCAAGCTTCAATAGGTGCAGGACAGGTGGCAGCAGCAATGCAAGCTTTATCTTGTAGGAGACATGCGATGGCAGGAATGCAGGCTTTAACTGGTATAAGACAGATGGCATGAGCAGTTCAAGTTTCCCTAACACAAAGACCTTGTAGGGGACATTCAGCGGTAGCAGCATAAGCTTCTGTAACTCAAACAAGGACAGGCAGTAACAGCACTGCAAACTTCAACAAGTACAATACAGGTAGTAGAAGCAATGCAAGCTTCAATAGGTACAAGATATGAGGCAGCAGCAATTCAAGCTTCAACAGGTAGCAGGCTGGTGGAAGCAGCAATGCAAACTTTAACTGTTGCAAAACAGGCAACCGCAGCATTGCATGCTTCAACTGGTACAAGACAGGCGGTAGCAGCAATACAAGCTTTAACTGGAACAAGACAGGCCACAGGAGCAGCCACGGCCAGTGGAGGGAGTTACGGTGGGGCAGGGAGGCGGGGAGGGGCAGGGTGGAGGGTGCTAAAAACCTGCATATGGATAATTACAGGTAAGTAAACAATTTAATTAATAAAACAAATTTCGTAGCACGCACTGCATCGCATTTTGCAATGCAAGGCGCGCTACCAAATTCGTTTTATTAACAGAGGCAATGCAAGCATCAATAGGTACCAGACAGGTGGCAGCAGAAATCCAAGCTTTAACTGATTCAAGGCACGCAGCCGCAGCATAGCAATCTTCAACGGGCACGAGACAGGCGGTAGCAGCATTGCAAACATCAGCTGGAGCAAGAAAGACAGCAGCAACACTGAAAGCTTTAATTGGTCCATGAGAGATGCAGCAGCACTGCAAGCTTCAACAGGTACAAGACAGGCGGCAGCAGCAATGCAAGCTTCAGCTGTAACAAGAGAGGCAGCAGCAGCAACACAACCTCAACCGGTACTAAACAGACAGCAGCATTTCAAGCTTCAACTGGTACTAAACAGACAGCAGCAATGCAACCTTCAACTGGTACTAAACAGACAGCAGCATTGCAAGCTTCAACTGGTACAAGGTAGGCGGCAGCAGCAATGCAGGCTTCAAAAGATACAGGACAGATGGCTGCAGCATTGCAAGCTTCAATAGGTGCAGGACAGGCGGCAGCAGCATTGCAAGCTTCAATAGGTGCAGGACAGGTGGCAGCAGCATTGCAAGCTTCAATAGGTGCAGGACAGGCGGCAGCAGCACTGCAAGCTTCACCAGGTGCAGGACAGGCGGCAGCAGCACTGCAAGCTTCAATAGGTGCAGGGCAGGCGGCAACAGCATTGCAAGGTTCAATAGGTGCAGAACAGGCGGCAGCAGCAATGCAAGCTTCAACAGGTGCAGGACAGGTGGCAGCAGCAATGCAAGCTTCAACTGGTACGAGACCGGCATCAGAAGTATTGCAAGCTTTAACTGGTAGGAGACATGCAATGGCAGGAATGCAGGCTTTAACTGGTATAAGGCAGATGGCAGGAGCAGTGCAAGTTTCAATAGGTGCAGGACAGGCGGCAGCAGCAATGCAAGCTTCAATAGGTGCAGGACAGGCGGCAGTAGCAATGCAAGCTTCAATAGGTGCAGGACAGGCGGCAGCAGCAATGCAAGCTTCAATAGGTGCAGGAATGGTGGCACCAGCAATGCAAGCTTCAATAGGTGCAGGACAGGCGGAAGCAGCAATGCAAGCTTCAATAGGTGCAGGACAGGCGGCAGCAGCAGTGTGAGCTTCTCTAACTCAAAGAAGGACACACAGCAACAGCACTGCAAGGTTCAACAGGTCCAAGACAGACAGCAGCAGCAATGCAAGTAGCAATAGGTACAAGACACTTGGCAGCTGCAATGAAAGTTTCAAAAGGTACAAGACAGGTAACAGCAGCAATCCAAGGTTTAACTGATTCAAAGCAGGCAGCCGCACCATTGCAATCTTCAACTGGTGCAAGACAGGCGGCAGCAGCACTGAAAGCTTCAACTGGAACAAGATAGACAGCAGCACTGCAAGGTTCAACAGGTACAAGACAGGCAGCAGCAACAATGCAAGCGTCAGCTGGTACAAGACAGGCGGTAGCGGCAATGCAACCTTCAACTGGTTTTAGATAATTAGCAGCATTGCAAGCTTCAACTAGTACAAAGACAGGCAACAGCAGCAATGCACGCTTCAGCTGGTATGAGGTAGGTAGCAGCAGTAATGCTAGTTTCAACTGGTACAAGACTGATGGCTGCAGCAGTGCAAGCTTCCTTAAAAAAAGAACTTGTAGGAGAAAATCAGCAGCAGTAATATAAGTTTCTCTAGCTCAAAAAAGGGCAGGTAGGAGCAGAACTGCAAGCTTTAACAGGTACAAAATAGTGGCAGCCACAATGCAAGCTTTAACTAGAACATGACATGCAGCCCTGGCAATGCAAGTTTCAATTGGTAAAAGACAGAAAGCAGCAATGCAAGCTTCAGCTAGTAAGAGACAGGCAGCAGCAGCAATGCAAGCTTCAATAGGTACAAGACAGACGGAAGCAGCAATGCAAGCTTCAACCGGTATGAGACAGGCAGCAGAAGCATTGCAAGCTTTTCCTGGTATGAGACAGGTGGTCGCAGTTATGCAACCTTTAACTGGTACAAGGCAGGTGGGAGCAGCAATGAAAACTTCAACCGGTATGAGACAGGCGATAGCTGTAATGCAAGCTTCAACTGGTTCAAGGCAGGTGGCAGCAGTTGTGCACGTTTTTACTGCTACAAGACAGGCAGCCACAGCATTGTAAGCTTCAACTGGTACAAGACAGGCGGCTGCAGCAATGCAAGCTTTAATAGGTACAATACAGACAGCAGCAGAATGCAAGCTTCAATAGATAAGAGACAAGTGGCAGCAGCAATGCAAGCTTCAACTGATATAAAGCAGGCAGGCACAGCAATGCAAGCTTCAACAGGTACAAGATAGGTGTCAGCAGCAATGCAAGCTTTAACTGGTACAAGACAGACAGCCGCAGCACTGTAAGGTTCAGCTGGTACAGGACAAGTGGCAGGAGCAATGCAAGCTTCAACTGGTAGAAGGAAGGTGAGAGCAGCACTGCAAGCTTGAACTGGTGCAAGCAAGGTGCCAGCAGCAATGCAAGCTTTAACTGGTATGAGACAGGTGGCAGCAGCAAAGCAAACTTCAACTGGTGCAAGCAAGGTGCCAGCAGCAATGCAAGCTTTAACTGTTACAAGGCAGGCAGCCACAGCAATGAAAGGTTCAACTGTTACGAAACAGATGACAGCAGCAATGCAAGCTTCAGCTGGTACAAGACAGACAGCAGCAGCACTGCAAGCTTCAACAGGTACAAGACAGGTGGCAGCAGCAATGCAAGATTTAACTGGTACGAGACAGGTGGCAGCAGCAATGCAAGATTTAACTGGTACGAGATAGGTGGCAGCAGCAATGCAAGATTTAACTGGTACGAGACAGGCAGCCACAGCAATGAAAGCTTCAACTGTTACGAAACAGATGACAGCAGCAATGCAAGCTTTAACTGTTAGAAGACAGGCAGCCACAGCACTAAACGTTTCAACTGGTACAAGACAGGTGGCAGCAGCAATGCAAGCTTCAACAGGTACGAGACAGGTGGCAGCAGCAATGCAAGCTTCAACTGGTACGAGCCAGGTGGCAGCAGCAATGCAAGCTTCAACGGGTACAAGACAGGTGGCAGTAGCAATGCAAGCTTCAACAGGTACAAGACAGGTGGCAGCAGCAATGCAAGCTTCAACTGGTGCAAGCATGGTGCCAGCAGCAATGCAAGCTTCAACAGGTATGAGCCAGGTGGCAGCAGCAATGCAAGCTGTAACTGTTACAAGACAGGCAGCGGCAGCAATGAAAGCTTCAACTGTTACAAAACAGATGACAGCAGCAATGCAAGCTTCAACTGGTACAAGACAGACTGCAGCAGCATTGCAAGCTTCAACAGGTACAAGACAGGCTGCAGCTGCAATGCAAGCTTCAGCACGTAGAAGGCAGGTGACAGCATTGCAATCTTCAACTGGTGCAAGACAGACAGCAGCAGCACTGCAAGCTTCAACAGGTACAAGACAGGTGACAGCAGCAATGCTTGCTTCACCTGTAACAAGAGAGGCGGTACCACCAATGCAATCTTAAACCCGTACTAAACAGCCAGCAGTATTGCAAGCTTCAACTGGCATAAGACAGATGGCAGCAGCAATGCAAGCTTCAATTGGTACAAGAGAGATGGCTGCAGAAGTGCAAGCTTCCCTAAAATAGAACTTCTAGGCCACATTTAGTGGTAGCAATGAATGCTTCTCTAGCCCAAAGAAGGATAAGCAGCAGCCCTGCAAGCTTCAACAGGTACGAGACAGGTGGCAGCAGCAATGCAAGCTTCAACTGGTACGAGCCAGGTGGCAGCAGCAATGCAAGCTTCAACGGGTACAAGACAGGTGGCAGCAGCAATGCAAGCTTCAACAGGTACAAGACAGGTGGCAGCAGCAATGCAAGCTTCAACTGGTGCAAGCATGGTGCCAGCAGGAATGCAAGCTTCAACAGGTATGAGCCAGGTGGCAGCAGCAATGCAAGCTGTAACTGTTACAAGACAGGCAGCGGCAGCAATGAAAGCTTCAACTGTTACAAAACAGATGACAGCAGCAATGCAAGCTTCAACTGGTACAAGACAGACTGCAGCAGCATTGCAAGCTTCAACAGGTACAAGACAGACAGCAGCTGCAATGCAAGCTTCAGCAGGTAGAAGGCAGGTGACAGCAGCATTGCAAACTTCAACTGGTGCAAGACAGACAGCAGCAGCACTGCAAGCTTCAACAGGTACAAGACAGGCGACAGCAGCAATGCTTGCTTCACCTGTAACAAGAGAGGCGGCACCACCAATGCAATCTTCAACTGGTACTAAACAGCCAGCAGTATTGCAAGCTTCAACTGGCATAAGACAGATGGCAGCAGCAATGCAAGCTTCAATTGGCACAAGAGAGATGGCTGCAGAAGTGCAAGCTTCCCTAAAATAGAACTTCTAGGCCACATTTAGTGGTAGCAATGAATGCTTCTCTAGCCCAAAGAAGGATAAGCAGCAGCCCTGCAAGCTTCAACTGGCTCAAGACAGAACAGAGAGAAGCAGCACTACAAGCTTCAGCTTATACAAGACAGAACAGACACAAGCAGAAATGCAAGCTTCAATTGGTACAAGACAGACAGAAGAAGCAATGCAAGCTTCAAATCGTACAAGACAGACTGCAGCAGCACTGCAAGCTTCAACAGATACAAGACAGGCGGCCGCAGCAATGCAAGCTTCTCTAACAGAAAACACAGGCAGCAGTGCAAGGTTCTCTAAACCACAGAACTTGTACGGGACATGCAGCAGTAGCACTGTAAGCCTCCCTAACTCAAAGAAGGAGAGGCAGCAGCAGCACTTCAAACTTCCACAGGTACAAGACAGACATCAATAGCACTGCACGTTTCAACAGGTACAAGACAGGCAGCAGCAGCATTGCAAGCTTCAATAGGCACAAGACAGGTAAAAGCAGAAATGCAAGCTTCAATACAGAAATGACAGGCAGCAGTGCATGGTTCCCTAAAATAAAATACTGGTACAGGACAGGCAGCAGGAGAACCACAAACTTCCCTGATGCAAAGAACATATACATTATGGTCAGCAGCAGCTGCAGCAGTGTAAGCTTCTCTAATGTAAGGAAGAGGTACAGGACAGGATGCAGCAGCAGTGCAAGCTTTCATATGCAAACAACAGGTGCAGTACAGGCAGCAGTAGTGTAAACTTCACTAAGACAAAGAAATAGTAGGATAGGTGGCAGCAGCGTTGCAAGCTTCTCTAACATATAACAGCTGACAGCAGTAGCGCAAGCTTCCCTAACAAAATGATAAGGCAGAGGAGAGGTAACAACAACAGTGCAAGCTTTAATAGCACAACCAACATGTACAGAAAAGGAAGCAGCAGCCTTTCAATCTTTCCTAACACATAGAAACAGGTACAGGGGAGGTTGCAGCAGCTGTCTATGGTACAGTAACACAAACAAACAAAACCGTATAGGAGGGAGTTGCAGTGCAAGTTTCCCTCGCACAGACAACATTTTTCATTTTACAATGAGCAGTTAGAGAACAGGCAGCATCAGCAGTGAAATTTTCCCTATCACAAAAAACACAGGTACAAGACAGGTGGCAGCAGTTCAAGCTTCCCTAACTCAAAGAGCAGATAGGGGCACGTGACAGTACTAATTTAAAGTTCTCTAATGCAACCTATAGCTCCATACCCGCAGACAGACTCATATGAAATACCAGTATTTGTAAATACCAGTGTCTGTATAGCGTAAAGCTACCTCCGAAGTGGTGTCCAGGCGCTGGGGGCCCTCGGGAAGATGAAGCGAGCTATTGCCCAGAGTCACATGGTGCTGGGCTAACCTAGTCACATGGTGCTGGGCTAACCTAGTCACATGGTGCTGGCCTAACCTGCCGCCGGGGATTGAACCGCGAATCCCATAGTACGGAGTCAGGCACCCTGGCCGCTGCGCCACACCTCTTCCACTCGGGAGCACAAGCTTCTCTTACACCATGGCCAGGTGCAAGAAAAGCAGCAGCGGTGCATGCAGACGCACACCTGAACCCAGGGGGCGTCAGTGGCTGCGCCGGGTTCCATGGCTACCTGTTACTGATCTAAAAGCATGCATTTGGTTTAGAGATCGAGTGGAATAACCAGGGAGAGCTCCCCCTCCCTGGGGCCCGCCCAAAGCAAGATAAACGGACTTCAATTTCCAATATGATCTTCCAGCCGCTTGTCTGGGACACAACAGTGCCACAATCCTCTCATTCATCAAGCAGCCAATCCCGCTAACTGCTTAAAACAGACATTAATGAGCCCCGGGGCCTCTCCGTCTTCTTTATGGACTGTGCCCCCACCTGCCGCGCCCCGGCTGGCTCCGGGCCAGCTCCAGAGCGGAGGATTAAAACATGGTAAAATAATGCCAGGCGCCGCAGAGGTAGCAGCATAGAGCTCGCATTCCCCCAGGACCTACATATTTGTTCTTTGGATTCTGGTCCTTGTAGTTTAGCTTTTTAACTCTGCAATAATCAAGAGTGGCAACAGCAGTGGGTGTGAAAATTAAGATTTTTCACTGTTTATTCCTCACATATGGCTAGGGTTGGGCGTAATTTATGTAATTACCTGTTTTTAAACCATGCAGAATTATCTAAAATTCTGCAAGATTACGATTGGATTATGCGACAAGAGTAATTCTGCCATTAGTGCTATTTCTTAGCGCAAAAATGGCCCCCTCGAGTCCAAAATGGATTCGAAGGTGCATTTTGCATTAATCGCACTAAGTGCAAAAGAACACACATAGCGAGCACAAGCAGCCGCTCACACTCTCTAAAGGTGCTCTTGGGGTCGGATTTCTCCCAACTCACTAGTGGCATTGAGAGCTACTTTCATGGGGCAAAATATACCCTCACGCTCAAAATAAATGTGATGATTCATTTTGCACTAAGAAACAGCACTAAATGCAGCAGAACGTGAATAGCAAGCACATGGGGGTGCTTGTGCTCGCTAAATGTGCTCTTTCAGTAAGATTTTCTCCCCAAAATTACTCTTAATTAATCAAACAGGGGTTATTGGTAATTCCACATCAAAGAGTAACACAGAATTACCAAAATTACTCTGATTACTCTGGCGTAATTGAAATTCTGCCCAGGCCTACATATGACCTAGGGCCACAAAACCACTAGAATATGTGAGAAATAAATGGCGCATCATCGTAAACTGAATTGGGACCTGCAAGAAAGAATAGTGGGAAAATGTAATCAAGCAGATATTGTCTTTTTCATTCAGCTTTTGCTTTGTATAGTGAAAATAGCTAGAACAAGTGTCATTAGCACCAGCGATTCAGGGATAGCGTTGTAAGCAGAGTGCAAACTTCTCTAATTCAGGTATAACCAAGTGCAGGGAAG
Organism: Lissotriton helveticus; assembly: GCF_964261635.1. NCBI lineage: Eukaryota > Metazoa > Chordata > Amphibia > Caudata > Salamandridae > Lissotriton > Lissotriton helveticus. Next base: position 961,203,234 of record NC_136068.1, on the reverse strand, counting down.
CTGGTATCAACAGTGGTTCACATGCTTCCCACACAAGGAAGTGGCAGAGCATGTGAAACAACAATGCACCAGCCGTGGTCAGTAGTGGGAGTACCTGCCAGGCTGTGACGTGGGGAGGGGCAGGGTGGGGGGGTAGTAAACTATGGATAACGGAGGTTTACAGGTAATTAAACATATAAATAAATAAAATGAAAATTGTTGCGTGCACTGCATCCCCAAATGCGATGCAGTGCGCACAACCAAATTTGTTTTTATGTTTACTTACCTGTAATCCTCCGTAATCCATAGTTTACTACCCCGCATCCTGCCCCTTCCCCTCCCCATGTCACCGCCCGGCAGGTACTCCCACTACCGACCGCGACTGCAATTCACTCTTTGACACACACAGAGAACACATAAAGCGTGTGCAGCATCCTTGCATGCTGCCCTTTGATACACGGAACAGTCAGCATGGGTATCAACAGTGCAAGCATCCCTGATGCAACAGCAAACACACACCCATCCCCACACACTGTAGAGTGACAGCAATGAGTGCTGCAACACAGACAGCCCTTGTTCTTCAGCAGATCTGAATTCACATATTGGAAGATCTCTAAGAGGGGAAAAACTTGTAAAGGAAACAGGGAACTCTCAAGGAACTTTGGGGCGCAGAGAGGGAGAGTAGATAAAGCCAGTGAAAAAGAGAGCTTATGTTACTTACAGCTGCACAGATCATGCATCACTGGTCAATCCTTAACTTGATTAGGGTGCCAAGCTCTGTAGGGCTCGTGTTGTTTATTTGATTGATCATAGTGTCTCACGCAAAGGATACAACTATTACAGGTGATTGTCTGGAGGAATAAGGAGCACAAAAGTATTGTTCAACAAAACTGTGGTAGAGAGAACACCCACTCCAAAAATATAGTGACGGTAAATAGTTGTAGTTTTAAGGATGGATTTACTAGTCTTAACCTCTTACTTGCTCATGACGGCTCCCGGCCGTCATGTGCTGATGACGGCCGGGAGCCGTCATGACCACGCCCGCGATAGGAATGTTCAGCACTGCGGCGGAATTCGCGCCGCAGTGATGAGGTTAACTCCACATCTTCCTACCTTGATGGTATATTTGTCAAGGTCACATATACGTGGAGTGAAGTATACAAAAACTATACGTACCAATATATACCCCAAACTTAATTATATTTTCGCTGTCAGTATTTTGACTAAGATATAATTTTAGCATGGTATTTAAAACTCAGTATTCTTGTACTAATTCTTAAAGGCTGCATCAGAGGTATTGTCTTCAATTTTTGAAGGCGTGTTCAGTCTATTATGTCCAATGCTTGACGTCCGATCTGGGGTATTCTCTTCAGTTCTCAATTCCTCACCTTAACAACTCCAATTACTTTTAGAAACCATCTCAGGAATATTGTGTCAAAATCTGCCCGTCACATCTGGAATAGGGTATTGCAGTGTGGGGCAAATCTTGAGTGTTGTGTTCAGTTCTAGCAACCAGTTCTGGGGTATTGATGTTGGTGCTGGAATGTCAAACCTGAATGGCTGCATCTGTTTCTGTAGATAACTTCTGAGGGACTATGCTTGAAAAGTTGTGTTGAGTTCTTGAATTCCCCTGTAATTGATTTTGTCATGCTTTTGTTGCCCACTTATTATGCATTGTGACCAATTCTAGAGGACACTTCTGGTGTAATGTGTCCAATTCTCAAAACACCTATTAAATACTGTGTCCAGTCTTGGAAGACTAACCCAGAGATCTGAGTCCAGTTCTACAAATGCCTACTGCAGCGGTCACAGCATTTCCTGGCAATGCATTGTAATGATGCTCCATCAATATGATGGAGCTGTATGGCAAACTTTTGATTTGTATTTTCAAAAAGAAAATACTAAAGCAGGATTTAATTTTTGAAAATAAATAAAACAATGCCTCTGTCACCATTGGAGTTTCCTTCAATGTCGAGGGGGCATTGAGCACTTTTCAGTGCCCCTTTCCACCAGGTTTTTTCCTGGTGGTGACGGGTATTGAAAGATGACTATATATCCGCCGATCTAAATTAGGCGGGTGGACATGTAGCCAAACCTCTTATAGCCCTGATTCCAACGGGCAGTCGGAGGAGTTTGACCATGGCAGATACGGAGTAGTCTCTACTGCCGCCAAAGTATGGTCTGCCCACATTTAAATGGGGGGGGGGGGGGTGACCATAGTCTTGGGGCAGAGAACTCCATCGCCACTGTGATGGACTTCACTCCCCACCATGGAATAAATCGGGCCATTATCACCTAAAACTGATACTGTACACATTAGAGTATTAATGGTATGTCCACAAAATAACAGCACAGTGCTGTTATAACCAAATATATTCGTTCTCTACTAGAATAACTGTACTGCAAAGCCAACTAAATCAATATACATCACAGTATGTTAAGCTTGATGATACACAGCTGGAACATTCAGGGCTACAGCCACTGATCTTTAGTGACAGAACAACACCCGCAAACCTTTTTAGAAAAACAGTCATCCATCATTCAGTATACTTCATGGGCTCTGGCATCAGCAGCCTGCATGCATGGAATGGAGTTTGTCTCCCAGCAAGTGAAGTTTGGTCAAATATGTTCACCATCATAAGTTACATGTCCTAACAGTGCTGGCTTTGCCATTCCTTGTTATATGTATGCCAGAGACACTCGCCATCCTCAAAATGGAGTCCATGGTAGGAAAATGATTCCAGCAGTGTTTGTTCCATGTTCTGGATAGATGAGGTGGCCTCTGGCTGAAGCTTATCTTCGATGAAACCAAGATCATAGCGGTGGAAGTCGGGGGCGGTCTGTGGGCTACTGCTTCCAGAGATGGGACTATCTCCTGCTGTGGTAACGTTTGTCAAAAACAGGGGATCTTTGTGCATAACTACCCCCCACTGCTGATCCAAGCGAAGACCACCCCTGCATCTTGCCTTGGCCATCTCCTGAAGGCTCCCCACAAAATCTGTCCTCCAAAGTTAGTCACCTGTCAGCACTCCAAACTGTTATGGGATTTCTATCACATTATGGAAATACGGTGGCCCAAAACAATTGCTGATTCAGCTTTTGAAAGCAAAATATGAACCCTTCATCTTATTATTTGAGTGCAAAATTTGACTTTCCCTCACATCACCTAAGTAGGCCCAATTGGGTACCAGAGTAACAGTGCATTGATGACCCGTCGTTCACCCATCTATTTTCAGTTCTATCCCTAGTTTCAGTGTGACAAGGCGATGACCATCACACGGCCTCGAGCCGCACACTCAGCCCACCCCCACCCCCGCCCCCAGCAGGCTTCTCCCGGTGCCTTGGTGCTTAGATATCACCACCTCTTTTCATTCCCAGCTCCTACCAGGGCCCTTTGGCGCTGAGCCTGTAAAGAAACGAAACCCTCACTGCTCTAAAATTAGCGCTACATTTGCTTTCTGTCCCGACTGTTAGCGCCAAGAGGCCTGCAGGGTTAAAACCTGGGCTAGAGTCGGGGTACCACGCGGGTGAACGGCGTCCCCCCACTTATTTTACCGGAAGGTCGATAGCTGGAGCAAATGGAGCCACACATTCACTCTTTGGCCGCTCTGGGGCGAGAGGCCAAAGAGTGAATGAATGGCTTCATTTGCTAAGGGGTGAGCGAGAGGAGGCAATGAGTCTGATGGTGCAAGCCACCTTTTGTGACGTCACTTCCTGTTGTGACGTCAGCGTCTCCCCACTTCTTTTTTTAGAACTTGTGCCCTGATTACGCGCTGTATAAATAGCAAGTTGTTAGCGTGTAGAGGTGACGCAGCGGCTTTCACATCAGTGAAGGCTGTGGCCGAATACAGGGAAAGTGACGACATCACGGATACACAGCAGACTGTCCAATGAGCGGGGTTGACAGGCTTGGCGGTCATTGTCAGCTGTCAAGTCCTGATGTCTCTTTTATTCAACAGTGATGATTCCAGATGAGGACACAGGTGCAGACTCGGTTAGATATGGGCAGAGCCAGTCACTGGCAACATACGTCTCCTGCTCAGGACGATCCTGTGCATTCAAGATGCACAATCTAAACTCTTCCCCTCCTCTTAGCTCATGCATTCGTCCGGACATCGGCACCCTGGGACGCCATGATTGTTAGCTCAGCTTATTTCCTTCTCCCCTCTCCCCCGCAAAAACAAAGTTCCTTCCTCCCTCGCGGCTGTAGCTTCAGCAGCCAAGTTTCAGAGACATCCTGGGGGCAAACGGCAGGGCGGCTGCGCTGTCAGCACCGGCGCTTCAACTTCCCACAGCCCCGAGGACGCTGTTGGCAAAATGTCATCTATCCTTTCCCGTGGGGAGCCGCTCGAGGATCAGTTTCTCATCAGTGTCATATATTACAACCAATGAGCGTGAAAAATGTGCGCACGCACACACGTTCAGGCTGCACACAGGCACTCACGAACACACACGCTACACACAATGCTGACATACTGCGATCAGACATCTTCTGCACCCTGGCTTTCTTTTCTTCTGTTCCCTTTTGAAGTCTTGAAATTGTCAGATGCCTTTTTTAAAGTGAACCCTTCATTCTTTCCATGGTTTAAGCTACGATCTACATTGTCCATGCTTCCTTATATTATCCACTGCTTAATTAATTATGTAGTGTTGGTGCCTCATTCTTGTCGTCTTTCCTCTCTTTCTTGCTTACTTCTAATTTCGTCTAATTTCTTCATTTATTTACTTTTCTTAACGGCTGCTTCATTACCTTTCTTCCTTATTCTTTCTCTCCCTTTTTCATTCCTTCCTGACTCCTTCTCTTTCTTCTTCCGCTCCTTCCTTCATATATTCCTTTCTACCTTCCTTCCTCTTCCACTTTCCAATTCTTTCTTTCTTTCCCTGTCTCTTTTTCCTCCATGCCACTTTCCTTAATTCTGCCCTTCATCCGCCCTTCCTTCTGTCCAGCTGGGGCATTTTAAGGATTTTGGGGGCCCTGGGCCAAACGTGTTTTGGGGGCCCCTTTTCGGAACAGCTTTGAATTTATGATCAAATTCCAGCTCTTTCGTGCCCTCCTTGGCTAGGTCACTAACAGTGCACAGGTACACTCGGTCAGATTCAAAATTTGTTTACATTTAGGGATAGTAACGTGTTTTCAATAGTGTAATACAGCAGCAGCTCACTAATATTACTGCAAATAATCTCTGTGACATCCTCCCATTTCTGTTTTATGTGAAAGAAACGTTTTTTAAACACATAACACACGTATCTATCTGCAAAATGCCTATCACAGACTCTCACACATCACCCACATTAAAAATAAATTAAAGAAAAAAGTTATTTTAAACAATCTATTTAAGAATTATTAAAGGTCATCAAGGCAAGACTCCCCTGGACCAGAGCCCACTTTTCCCATGCCTTTAACGTCTCTGCTTTTCAGCCTTCCTTCCCTTTTAATTCATTCTATTCTTCTTTATTTATTTACTTATTCAGTTATTTTGTTTTATAAAATGCGAACATGACCATCATGGTATACTAGCACTGTATTATGAGAGAGCTGAAGAAAGTTGGAGTACATTAAAATACATGTCACAAAAGATACTTTGTACAAAGAATTCTCAGAGCAAGTTATAAAACAATAGGATTCAATATAAAGTAAGGAACACTGTATGTAGAGTTAGAGCGCAAGGTATACAATAATAGGATACCGTAAAAATAGGGTGAATGACAGTTTCAGAATAGTTCTCGTAAGACACATGTATTTCAAGTAATACAGCTGTAACTTCCTTCTTGAAAAGCTAGAGTGAGGTAATTGCTCTTTTTCCGGGTGGTAGGGAGGTCCATATTTTTGGAGCCGATCCCACACAAGTGCGTCTGTGTGTTCTCCTTTTTAGGTCAAGTCTTGGCACACATGCGCTGTCTCTTGACAGGCTGTATTCAGTCAGGGGTCTTAGTGCCCACCTCCAGCTTCCAATTGGCTTTTGTGAGTGTCCTTTAAAAAACATTGCTAGATATTTTATTAGGGTTCCTGCTTGTCACACCTTTTGTCTTAATTGTTGACTTCCATGGATTGGCCTCAGTGCCTACTTTGCATGCACCATGATCGGTGAGACCCACACATCTGACAACAAGGTGCCCCTGAGTACCACATGGTGCTTGGTATGGCCTACTTGGCATTGTGGACTGTCATGTACTAATAGGTGTGTGTGCTGTTCCCTCCTGTTCCCTGATGGTCTGTCAGTGGCAATGAGTGTTGTCCCCACATCATGTCCCTAGGTGTGGGCAGGGAAAGTTGTGTGTCTGGTAGACTTCATCCACAGACAGGATGTTGTGCTGTGTGGCCTCAACATGGCTCAGTCATGGCAGATATTCAGGGTTACAGGCACTGTTGTGGTTTATTTAGTGTGTTGCTGCAATGTGATTGCAGGGTGTGGTGGTAACCATGTTGATTTGGGCATCTCCTGTACTGCATTGATTGGATTGCTTTGTCCAGATGATGACACTAACACAACCTTGCATCTGTCTCTCATGCAGAATCGCCAGTGGACACAGAGGAATGGGAGCCGGAAACCAGTGGTGGCGAGAGTAGCACCACAGCTGCACCGGAGGCCAGTGACATAGAGCTCACCAGCGCATCTAAGGGGGACAGTAGTATGCAGGAGGAATCCGTAGCTGAGACACAGAGTACCAACAAAACAGAGAGCGGTCCTACTCTGCCAAAGGGACAGGACACCACTAGACTCAATGTCAAAAATTTAAATCCCTTTGGGAAATTCTGCATACACCACAACACTCCTGATTCTAGTCCACGTACCCCAAACCACAACTGATGCACATTCACTCTTTAAGTGGGAATTTCCAAAATTTGCCAATTGATCAAAAATTTTATTAAGTGTTTCATTTATTTGTACATTAAGAGTTTATGACAACATTAAAAATTACAACAAAATACAATTTTTAAGATTAAAAAACAGAAAAGTGCGTGACAAGTTAATATTCTTACACAATTAAAAGCTTAATGAGGCAAATTATCACAAGCATTAGTGCCTTCAAAAAGAAAAAACAAATGATCTTATTAAAAAGGGACCAAGAAGCGATGCGTTTCGGTGGTCTTGCAGGTTCAACCACTTTCTTCAGGCTTTTAAAATTTGTAATAATCACAGAGCTTGCATTATCCCGGTACGACTCAAATGCAAAGATTTAAACGTAGACCTTACACAATTCAAAGTCTGGTGTGGCTAACACCTTTCAGTAAGTGATGCCTATTGAAAATGAAGTGCAACCACGATGTATTGAGGGGAACACACACTCTCACGATATAGTCATGTCATAGACCGTTAAAATAAACCTTGAATAGGATTTGTTTGCTGCAGCGGAGATTTTTAAATCCCAGCTGTTTTTAACTGGTCACGACACGACGACCTTTGGATTGCGTGCTCGTATCATATTTTGGGGTGGCACATTGCTATTCAAGGTTTATTTTAACGGTCTATGACATGACGATATCGCGAGAGTGTGTGTTCGCCTCATTACATCGTGGTTGCACTTCATTTTCAATAGGCATCACTTACAGAAAGGTGTGAGCCACACCGCACTTTGAACTGTGTCAGGTCTACATTTAAATCTTTGCATTTGAGTCGTACCGGGATAATGCAAGTGCTGTGATTATTACAAATTTTAAAGCCAGAAGAAGGTGTTTGGACCTGCAAGACCACCGAAACGCGTCGCTCCTTGGTCCCTTTTTAATAAGATAAATTGTTTTTTCTTTTTGAAGGCACTAATGCTTGTAATAATTTGTCTCATTAAGCTTTTAATTGTGTAAGAATATTGACTTGTCACGCACTTATCTGTTTTTTAATCTTAAAAATTGTATTTTGTTGTGATTTTTAATGTTGTCATAAACTCTTAATGTACAAATAAATGAAACACTTGCTACATTTTTGATCAATTGGCAAATTTTGGAAATTCCCACTTAAAGAGTGAATGTGCATCCGTTTTGGTTTGGGGTACGTGGACTAGAATCAGGAGTGTTGTGGTGTATGCAAAAATTCCCAAAGGGATTTAAATTAAAAAATAATAATAATTTTTAAGACATTGAGACACAGAGTACTACATCATCTGATGCCAGCGGTGATGCTTCCATGTTGGCAGGCACAGGGGATGGGGAGTCTGCAACATCATCTACCACACAGCGGCCTGTGCCCCGCTTCCCATCCACTTCATCTGGTGCTGCACGTGTCCGTGTCAGTAAGAGGGGATGAGTTACATTCACACCTGGCACCACTGAGCCTGCACCTGTCCCCCTTGCTGCCCTCAGTGCAGAGTCTGTAGAGCTCCTGCTCCAGCTTTTTGTGGGCCAAACCACCCTGCTCAATGCCTTCAATGACCATGACAAGAAATTAGGCCACGGGGTTGCCTACATGGAGGGCATACACTCTGATGTGGGTGGGCTACACCGTACAGTCCAGGTTTTGTCATCCACAGTGACGTCTGCCCTTCAACAGGCACATGCTCCCATTCCTGCTCAGGTGCCTTTGCCTACCCCCCAGTCAGTGGCCACATCAGATGACAGTGACCATGGTTCGCATGCGTCAAAGACACGATACAACACAAGGAGCACACAGCAGACACAACCCAAGCGGACCCGCCCACAGACACCATCCCCACAGAAGAGCAGAGCCAGCCCAGAATGCAAAGACAAGAGCCCGTCAGGGAAGAGCAAGGGCGAAAAAGCAATGAGGCTGACTTCAGGATCACATGCCTCAGAGGCATCACCAGCAAAGGACTCTACTGTCCCTAAAACTTCAAGCAGAGCTAGGCGTGCAGTGTCTGTGCCCACTGAGGAGGTGTGGTATGGCAAAGGTACACCTAGGAAGGGCACAGGGCCTCATCCCCCCACCACATCAGCTCCAATTCCAAGCCCAGTGAAGCAGGTGGAGGAGGGCACTGTAGGGGCTAGCCCTGGCAAAGAGGCAAAGGAAGCCACTGTCGAGCCACCCCTGGCAAAGAGGCAAAGTAGGGCACTGTATGTGGGATATCTGGCAAGCAGAGGAAGGTGGTGCAGAGGCGTAGCCAGACAAAGCGTTCCACAGGATCCAGCACCTCACCAGAGGGAGTGCCAGTGTCTGCACCTGATGTGGGACAGTTGGTGTGTGTGCCTGTTGTGTCATCACCAGTTCCCATTAACTCCAAGACAGGGAAGCCATTTCCTATACCCAAGAAGTGGAAGGGCACCCCTCCAACCTCTCCCACCCACACTGTGTCACAGGTCTCCATTACCCCACCTCCACGTGCCACTATATCACCTGGTCCAAACAGCCCTCCAGCTTGCCAAACCACTGATAGCCCTACATCACCTGGGCCTCTGTCCCCCAGTCAAGTGTTCCTGCTGTCCCCAACACACAGCCAGCTCCAAGTCCGCCTGACAGCCAAATGTGAGTGGCAGTCCCCCTCATACACCTGTCTCTCATACAGGTGTGCTAGTCCTGCCCATTGTTTGCCACCTGGGTGTGTTATTGGTCATTGAAGGGTACAGACAAACACACTCACTGTGCAGCTTCTCATGTCCTGACTCCGCATTTCTCCCTGGCAACTTAAATTGTCATTCACTGCTTTGCTGTACTTTCCCCTGTGCCATGGACACTGGCCCTGTTGCTCTGCTGTGTTGTACTCTCCCCTGTGCAGACTCTCATGTACTTGCTGGGCCACCTGCCATGGACACTGGCACTGTTGCTTTGCTGTGTTGTACTCTCCCCTGTGCCATGGGCACTGGCCCTGTTGCTCTGCTGTGTTGGAGTCTCCCCTGTGCAGCCTCTGATGTACTTGCTGTGCCACCTGCCATGGACACTGGCCCTGTTGCTCTGCTGTGTTGTACTCTCACCAGTGCCATGGACACTGGCCCTGCTGTTCTGCTGTGTTGTAGTCTCCCCTGTGCAGCCTTTCATGTACTTGCTGTGCCACCCGCCCTGGATACTGGCCCTGTTGCTCTGCTGTGTCGTACTCACACCTGTGCCATGGACACTGGCCCTGTTGCTTTGCTATGTCGTACTCTCACCTGTGCCATGGACACTGGCCCTGTTGCTCTGCTGTGTTGGAGTCTCCCCTGGGCAGCCTCTCATATATTTGCTGTGTCACCTGCCATGGACACTGGCCTTCCTGTTTGGAGTTTGCCTGTGCAGATTATCTTGCATATGATCAGCATTTTGTGCCTTGCTCTTGTCTACTGTTGTTCTACTGTCATATCTGTGCAATATGTGAATAAAGACAGTTACTCCTGTTGTGTGTTTTGGCAGTGTCCTTGCTGATTAAAGTTATTTTGGGGTGTGCATTTGGTTGCCTGTGCCCATTGCTCTGTGTGTCACTTTAACATTGCCAATCTCTTTGCCCGCATCACATTTTTAAACAGGGGTGACAGGGTCTTCAGTCCATTCAGACACTGATACTTGTGTTATCCGTGTTCCCTCTTTTGCCTGTCATGCAGTTCTCTTTTTAGTGGTTTTCTATTGTTGGCTAAGTTGTTGCCATGTCAGCTTGGGGTACACTGCCAGCACAGGGTGTGATGCTGTGCACACGTTTGCATGCAGGCTGGGCAATCTCATGATGTATGTGTGTTATTCCTGTATATGTGCCCAGCTGTATATGTGTATGGTCATTTTGTGTTGGCCCTTAGTCCTGGTCCCCTGGCCTACATGAGATGTGTGCTTTTGGGTGATAAAGAGGTGTGCAGTGTGAAGCGTGTGACTTTGTAGTGGTTGTGGATGTGTGTGCCCCCTGGATTGTGATAGACACACATGTGTCACCCAGGAGTTGTGTGCCTGTTGTTTGGATTGTCTTGCCCTGTGTAAATGATTGTATGCACTTGTGTCAGTTGTCTGTTGTGCACTGTCTAGTGTGTTGGTGTGTCCATGCAGTTCTGTGTGACTCATCCATGTTGTTTTGGTCAGTTATGAGTGTACAATGTGTGTGACTTGCACATCAGTGTTGTGTTTGTTTGATCGTCAATGTGTCTTGAGTGTGTTTGTGTAGACTGTGTGGCCCTGCTGCTCCTCACTGGCATTGTGTTTCTGTTTGTCATGCATTGCAGGCACATGGTGCCTTTTCTCCTCCTGTATGGCATGGTGTGTGTGGTGTAATGCCATCACCTATGTGTGCCACTTGTGCCTAGCCATTGTGGGTCTGCATTCCCTCTATTTATGTATGGTACACCCCTTACATGTCTACTACTGACATGCTAGTCAGTTGACTTGGATGTCAGCTGTCCCCTTGGTTTACATGTGTATGTGCCTCCCCATCACTTCATTTGTGACACTGTGCCTTGTGGTGCAGTTCTTGGGCCAAGAGTGATGTTCCACTCTGGACATTGCCCCAATGGTTTATGTGTGATGTTCTTGAGCTATTTATCAGTGAGGATTGCTCATGTGCACGTCAGCTGTGTGTGCTGCCCAGTGCTCTGGTGAAGATGGTTCTGAACTTGTATCCTAGAGTGGTGCATCCTGTTATTGTTGTGTTGGATGTATGTGTGATGGATGTGGTATTGCTTCACTTCCTGTGTGTGCTGTTGTATTTGTGCTGTGCTGATTTGTGGTGTGTGTGTTGAGGTTGTATCAGTCATGTCTGTGTGTAGCTGTTGTGCTTGGTGTGCACAGACTGCTTGTTGTGCATACAGTGCTGTGTGTATGTGGGCTTGGGATTGCCTGATGTGCATCCCCTGATGTCCTGTGGTGTTTGTTGATTTTTGCTTTCATGTGCATGTGTGGTTGGTTTGATGTGGCAATGTAGTTCTGTGCAGGTGCACTTCTTGTGTGATTTGTGGTATGTTGTGTGTGTTTTGTTCCTGAGTGATGATGTTGTGCACCCATGTTGTGTTTGTGCTCCCATTGCCTTTCCACAGTTTGGCTGACACGGTATGTATGTTTCTGTTGGGGTTCTATGTGTGTTCTTGTGGTGTTTGTGTGTATTTTTTGGGCAGGCATCTGTTCAGGCTTCCCTGTGTGTGTGTTCTGTTTGTGGCTACACCCAGGGTCTGTGTTTGTTTGTGTGTATATATGTTGGGAAGTATTGGCAGCCTACAGTGTGTGAGGCACTGGTGTTGTACGTTCCTTGTCAGCCACTCCTGCAGTGGTTGTCTCCCTGGTTGTTAGTTGTGTGGTGCAGGATGTGTTTTGGGCTTGCTTGTTGCTGTGCTTGTTGCTTGTTGCTGTGCATGGGGGTGCACAGGATGGGCACCTGGCCTGTGACTTGATGGGGTGTGTGGATGTGAGGTTGGGGGTGGGTTGTACCTGTGGTGTTTGTGCCCTGCCCATGCCTTGGAGTGGCCCTGTCTTCTGCATTGTGCGCAAGTGTAGACCGCGGCGATGACATGACCGGGAACAGGACGTTGCTGCTAGTTCGCGGTCGATGTGTGTCCCGGATGCAGAGGGGTGACTTGGTGGCAGGTGGGTCATGTGTGGGTGCCCTTGTGGATGTGTTGTAACCCCCAGCAGGGTGTCTGTTATGGTTTTGTACCCTGTGTCAGCCCATGTGTTGTGTGTTGTATTTGTGTATTTGCGTACCGGAGGCGGCATCCGCGGCCGCCCATTTGATGGTAGTGCTGTAGCAGGTACATCACCGGATTCATATGTAGGGCTGGGTCCATGGCGTTCATGACCGGGTGGAGAGGACCGGGGCTATCGAGCTCCGCTGTCGAGTTTCCGCCTTCTAGGGTTGGGCAGTGTCTCCGCTGCGGTGCGTCTGCCTGTTTGGGCCATCCTAATTTGTTGAGCGGGGCGGACGTCATTCCGCACGGCGGGGAGTCTCCATTGGCTTCCACCGCCGCGGTGGTGGGCGCACTTTGATGGCGGTGCACGTCGCTCTGCGGCGGACGGGAAATGACCTATGTTTTGCTATACTAATATGGCGGACATCAGTACCGCTGCTCGCGGACGGAAAAAGGCGTTTTTCCGCCCCGCCAGCATCGCAGTGGTGCCACCGCCCGACATCCTAATGGACCCCTATGTGTCTATGGAAAAGCTGACCTAACTATAACTACCCAGTTTGACTGCCATTGGGTAATATATTTATACAAAGGTACATAGATTTGGAGTTAAGAAAAACAAATCTATACTTGCTTTTATATGCACACACTAACCTTCATGGTATTTTTTAGTTGACATTTTGGTTAGGATACTTTTACAGCACAATATTTTGAGCTCCACATTCTGACATGAAACCATAATTTCTGTGTTGCTGACTGTAAATAGGGGTTCATTAGTGGACAGGGGTGCAAATAGCCACATTGATTGCCAAAATGTTTTGTATGCGATTTACCAGTTTTTCAGAAATGATGAATACAAAGGGCGCAAAATGTTGTGCTTTGTCTTGGTAAAAGACAAATCACCCTAGCCACAAGATTTCTACACTGGCTACCAGTAATGGACAGCATCCTTTCTAACACTAGATTCCTCATCTCGCCTTCACGTGAGGCTGCACAGCAACCTTGCCCATGTTTACCTCTTCTGTAGGGTTTCTCACAGGGTCAGATTGAGACAGAAATAGGCTCAGGCACCAAAGTAAAAGTGGCCCCCATTCACAACTCAGATAGCAAAAAAGTGCCCCCGATTTGCAAATCAGGGTAGTTTAAAACTTTTAAAGACAGGCTGAATGGGAGACTAGATGCTTTTGTGCTGCTGCAGGCAATGCTTGTGGTATTCTCAGAGAAATCAACTGTAAAAACTGACCCACCAGACCATAAAACAGGCCATAAACCCAGCCCATACACTGGTCTGTGAGACCAGCCGACTCTGTTTTCTTATATCTTTCCTGTTCGAGTCAAGAATTAAAGAGAAGCAGCTCCTAAAGTTACTTACTCAAAACTAATTTCTAAAGGTGGAAGAGCAACTTCACATACCCTTGCCCCATTTCTTTTATTCAATCATGTATTGTATTTGCTTTTTCTGCTTTATACTGCTGTAGACTTTGCCTCTTTTGACCACTTAAAAAAGTAGCAACTTGTAGGGCTGCATTCCGACCATGATCGTAGTTAAAAGACGGTACATGATCAATTCCTCATTACTGTTGAAATGGAGTTCAGTTCCAGTTCTTCAGTCTCACATTTTACACTAACATTTAGCATTAGCTTTCAGAGGGTGGGCCTCCAGCCACAAAAGGAGAACGTGTTGCACGGAAAAATAGGTGTTATTTTGGCATGTTCTCCTGTTTGAGCTTGGTGGTACCACAGTATCGTGAATAACATTTACACTCTCTGCATGGGGAAGCATCTCGAGAGCAGCAGGTGGGCGGGGTCGCTGCAAACACACAGAATGGGGGAAAGGTAGGCCCAATAGAATGAATGCATAGCATGGATGGAGGCGGTCGAGAGACCGGAATGCACCGATAGCACAGGAGGGATACAGAAATCAGAACCAACGCATAGCATGGGGCGAGAGACAGAGAGCGTACAGCCAGATGCATCAAGCATCCATTTCGCAATTCCTTATTAGCGAAAAATAAGGATTCGCTAATAAGGAATAGCAAAATGCTATGCATGAAGAAATCGCTTAAAAAATAGCGATTTCTTAGAATTCCTTAATTGTGACTCGCAAATTGCGAGTCGCAATTAAGGAATACCTCCCCATTCATTCCTATGGGCCTAGAGGCCCATAGGAATGAATGGGAAGACAATCGCAAATTGAGATTTCGATTTCAAGGGTGCAGGGGTGTCTAAAGGACACCCTGTTGCTCCCCTGAAATTGATCTGTGCACTTATGTTGCGCACACACAGGCCCTTAGGGCATGTGTGTGCGCAACATGAAACTTTGAAAAATGCACTTTGGTGCATTTTTCAAAGTTTTTGCAAATTACCATGAAGTTGTACTTCGTGGTAATTTGCGTGCCCTATTAGCGAATTCGCTATTTTTGAAACTTTCATGCATTGCATTTAAGGAATCTCAGTTTGAGATTCCTTAAATGCAAACAATCGCAATTTAGCGAATTCTCAAATTGAGATTTTTGCATTTGGGATGATGCATCCCAAATGCAAAAATACCGGTCGCAATTGCATCTGGCTGAGAATGTCTGGGTGGAGTGGGGGGAAGGTCATACATATAGGATCACAGAAATCAGAAAAGATGCAAAGCATGGGATACCAAGATGAAGCAAATAAATGCACAGAATGCGGAAGAGATACAGAGGTCATAACAAATATATAGCATGGAGAAGTCATTTAGAGACCAGAGAAATCTACTTCAGAAGAAGCACATCTGGACTGGACATCCGTTACATGTACCATGCATCGGTGGAGACAGGGAGAGGATACAACAGCCTAAAAAGTTCTGATTCCGTGGCTGTGTGTCCTCTCGGGTCCCATGGCTGAGCCTAGGATGCGCTGTGGGTGGTTGTTCGACAGCCTGGCATGGAGAGCTGTGCTGGGCAGGAAGCCCGGCTTCTCTTGGGTGGTGCCACGCAGATGATGCCGTTAAACTTCAATAACATGAACACCTCGGGGTGGAGCCAGTGGAAAACCCTCATGGCGAAGTTATGTTACAAATCTTCTGAACATCACGTTGGCTTTGTATTAATCCGGGTACTAGGACCAAAGGGTGTAAGCTTATATTCCCAGAACATGGTTTTACGGCCCACTGGTCCCCTAACACTGGGTACTGCCCGTGATGCATGTAGGATGCACACATTCCAAATAAATATCCGCTAAAAGAAACGCGGAGCCTTGCAGTTGAATGACTGTTTCATCTTAATGGGTGCACACGTTTTTCGGGGTCGTGCATCTCGAGAGGCCGCCACAGTGCTCCTCCCTGCATGTCACTGAGAGACGAGACGGAGCGAGGGTGGTGATTCGATAATGCACGCACAAACAGGCATAACTACGGCCCTGGCAGCTCAGTCAGGGACAGTAATTGGCTGCTATCCCTTTTAATGCAATGGCGGTCAAGGGTTCTTGTGCGGAGGGCATTAATGGGCTGACCTGATGCTATTCAGGGAGAGGTCTCGGGAAATGTGGTTGTTTGCACCGCATTACACGGGCTCTTATTTGCAGGTCACTGGCGTTGTTTTCCAGGATGAAGGCGCATGACAAACACGTGCTGGAGGCGTCATTGCATCCGCTAGGAAGCTGAATTAGTGCATGGCTCACGGCAGGCAGTGGGCATCTCACTGACTATGCATTGATGTGTTAATGTGCTTATGCAATCCACTGAAGGCGTACAGTGACACCTGTGATAGGCTTCAAGAAGGTCACCCCGTTGTGGGAAAGCTGAGATAGTCATGATCCCTGTAAGCCATTGGGTCTCAAATGCGGGCATGGCTTGTGTGGAATTATTTGCATGTCAGGCCGTACCTGGCATGTAATTCACATGTACCTCAGCTGGACAGTTCTGCTCTCGATTTTCCTTATATCTGAGCCAGACAGGGCAGTTTCCAGCTTCAGCAATAAGGAACAGACTTTTAATGTTTTTTAATTTAATTATAGAGTTTGATAGAGCATAACAATCGTTCGAACTAAGGCATCTTGGCGGTGACACACGGATCACAGAAAGATATTGCTGAACACGAGAGACCTAGACAGACTCAAAAGAGGACAGTTTTTTCAAGGTTTGCGCGAATTTCAACAAAGTGGATTCTGTGCAATTCTAAAAGAGTAGAGAATTTCCCTTAAAGGCAGCAGATACTGAAAAGGGTCTTCTGCTGACAACTGTACGTTTAAATTTGGGAACCGGAAGATAAAATAAATCCGCTGACAAGGAAGTGACGTTACATGACATGACAAATTGCACTGTTGAGAGCATTTTGAAGTGCGAATGTGAGATAGAGCTCAGCACAGTGATCCTGACCTCCCTTAACACATACACTCACTTATACTAAGTAACCCTGGGCAAAGCACTACACTACGCTCATGTAGTTTGCAAACTTTGCGCTACTTCACACTACGCGAATTGCATTTACCACAGTGCAAACACGTGTAGCGTAGTGCAGCGGTCATTTTTTGCATGCTTGCGGTCCTCAATGGCAAGTTGGCGACCGGGAGCGAGTAAAATGACATCCCGGTGAGACTTTTTTCTCGTTCGCGATCAGCAACATCAAGTTGCCGATCACAAGCGTGGAAAATAAACCTCCCAGCGAGATTCTCAATGCGGCGAGGTCAGGTTTCTCATTGCGAGTGGTCGCGTATGCTCGCGACCGCTCGCGATGAGAAACTACCAGTCCGCGTTGAGAAAGCTGCAGCTCGAGTAGAAATCTACTCGAGCGGCAGAAAACGACCACTTGCACTGTGCAAGATGCAGTGTTTGCACTGATTGCACAGTGCAGGCAAGCATCCGGCATTGTTCAATCAGTGCAAACAGCATTTTGCACAGTGCACTACGCAGTTCGCATAGCTACGCATAGCTGGCGAAGTGACTTCGCATAGCTACACGTAGTGCAACTACGCGAACTAAGCCCAGGGTTAATACTAAGACAAATCACATATACAGGTACAAAAGACTTCTGGGCTGATTTAGAGTTTGGCAGAGACTGAGAGGGTACCCCAATCGTAGCGGTAACAGAGCCCCATCTCCACCAAACTCTGGTCTGCCGTCCCTATTCCGAGGTGGACTGTCTGACAGTATGTTGATCACGTAGCTCTGTCACTACCTAACTTCTCCAACAGCCCACTTGAGTACTTTGGGCCATCAGAAGTTAGTCATCTGACCATCCACCCAATTTAGAGTGGCTTTTTTTTTTTTGCTGTCCCTCACCATCACGTAAAACCTGATGTTGTGTTACAGTAAAAACAAACAAATGACCTAAACACCATTAGAGAAAACTCTCAAGGTGTGGGGGACATTAATTTTACTTTTTTCAAAAACACTTGGAGGAGTTTCTTTTTGAACAAAGTAAAACTTTTTAAAAGTTTGATTCCATCCCATCATGTTCGACAGAGCCATCTATGAAGCTTTTACAACATTGATAGCAACTGCTGTCATAGCCAATGTTAAGAGATGCCTGTGGGGCCTGCAGACATCTCTAAATTTGGGGATGGGATGTCCATCAGGATGACATAGTCATTTACTCCGTTATGCTGACAGACTTTACTCTATTCCCTAAACTCTATACAAGGCCCGTAGGCATGTTTCAACAAATTATTTGTTGAAAGGGCAGGTAGACAGACTAGGCAACAGCCACTGCTCCTCCAAATATTATGACAGGGTAAGGGGCAGTCAGCACCCAAAAAAAAAAGATGATGATGGCATTGTAAGGTGCCAAAGCATCAGTGCTTAATAATTTGAGCAGGTGGTTTCAGGTGCTCGGCACCGGCACTAAATTGTCAACACCGGTACGTATGACAGTCTGTCACATGGAGACGTGGTTTGTCTAATTTAGAGATGAACACAACAACAGTTATTTAGTAATTCAATTTACATAAAAAAATTACTAATACCTGACCACCCAAGTCATTCTTAAAGCTTTGGTCCATGGAATAGTCTGAATTGCCACACTTGCAGGAGTGTGATGTTTAGTAGTTGTTTTGGTACTGTCTTTTGCAGTGCTAGTAGGGGCAATTGGTGGTGCAAGCTACAGTGGCCTCCTGAATAGGAGTGTGTGGTAAGCGCCGCTTTTGCCAGTGGATTTCACACAGAGTTATTCCCACTCAGTGCATAGTTCCAGAAAAACTCCTGGAGAAAAACTGGCAGTTTTTCTCGCACAAGGCTTGACAACGTTAAGTTGGAGAGCGTTAGCGAGAAAAAAATTAGCAATAGTGCGAGTTCCAGCATGATTTCTTAAGATAGGTGGTCACGGCAGGTCGCTCCCATTTGCATTGAGAAAGCTGCCACTTGAGTAGAAAATATACTCGAGTGGAAGAAAGAAGCAGCGCCCTCTGGTGCAGCTTGTGGTAAAGTTTGCGCTGAATTTACAGCATGGAACAACCACCTTGCTCTAAAAATCAGCCTGAGCTGGACAACGTGCAACAATTCCACCATTTGCCGAGCTCTACAGGCTCTCGCATAGTTTTTATGTAACTTTGCAAAATTTCACAGAGTATCATTCCTCGAGTTCCACTCACCGCTACTCCTGATGAGGGCCGTGGCACTTATGATTAAGAAACAATTAAACACTGAATAGCATTGCCATGCCTCTTCCAGTGGCAGCTGGTATTTGAAGGTGGTGGGGGTGAGTCGCGGGACAATGGGAGAGGGGAATGAAATAAATAAAAACAATACAGACCTCTCTGCCGCCTGCCGTCACCACTGCCTCCTCTCTGTCCTCTTACCAGCTTCCAAGGCAGGAACAGGATGCACCCTGCTCCTAGCCTCCCAATAGCCAATCACAACACTGCAATGCAGCACTGTGATTGGTCTGAGAGCTGTGGATCGGCGCTCAGCCAGATAATGAGAGGCTAGGAATGTCTCCATGCAGGCTGTAATGCAGCATGAGTGGAAAACATGCAAAGTGCGCATGAATGTTCGGCCTGCCCCAGAGGGCCAGCCAAACATTCATGCGCACTTTAGGGAGTGCAAACCACTCCTCCCCTGATTTGTCAACAAAGCAGTCTGCCCCGCCCTCAAGCCTGCCACAAGAAGGAAAAAAAATTATAATAAGTTAGAGTTATTATAATTTTAATTTTCCTTTAGGGGCACTTTTTAAAAGGAGGGAGCGACGCTCCTCCGCCTTTGCGGAGGAGACACCACTGTCCTTTTCCCTGAAAGATAGAGCCTAACTTTTCAGACTGCACCCTGGCCACCACCCTGTGTGAAGATGGAGATGGCAGCTGATCTTTCCTGGAACCATACCTTTCCATCTCAGAAGAGGTCCTGTGACCTGGTTAGAGACCTGGAACAAAGCAGCATAGGGATCCTACCTGGTATGGGGTGAAGACTATCCCTGATCACTGGTCCTCTTATGTATCAAAAAGCTGACATAGAAGTTCCTTTGACCTTTTCATATGTTGTTGATGTGCTTTATTACGCACGCACCTCCTAAAAAGAGAATGCTGGAAACACCCAAGGATACATAAACAAGAATGAGAGATCATTACATTACAATTAATTTAAGACTCCAAAATGTTGTGCTGTAGATCTCAGCCCTGCTTCTAGCACAGTAGGTTATCTTTGGAGAATTCGCCCAAGTAAATTAACATTGTTTGAGGTTCTGGAAAAGGCATAATAATGACTTGATTTTGGCAAACATTTTCTCAGTTTATTAAGATTAAGGAATAGGAACAAGTTTTTAACAGGACTTGTAACATTTCACTAACCTTTTGGTGGACTTGTTCCTTCCATGGCACAGCTCGGTCTCTTAGCTGCTGCTATCCCCATTGTTGCTTCTGACCCCTGGTCAGGAATTCGAGGCCCTCCTCCACCCGAAGGCTCCTGACTGTGCCTTCTCCCTGGTGGTCTACTGGTAGAGCATCACTGCTCTGCTGCTTGACTGCCCTTCTGTCTCTCTTTTTGTTTTTCTCTTTCGCTTTAATTTTCTGCTGCGTCTACCATTTTTGCTTCTGCCTTTTTACTTTTTTGCTCATTTGCCACCCCTGCGGCCCCTTGTGACCCTGCCACCCTCCAGTGACCCTTCCAGAAACAACTGTTTCCTGCCCTCCCCAGCTATCCTGCCCCCCCAGCGTTACTTATTAGCGGCCTCTGCATGATGAAAGTGCAGTCCACTAACCTTTTGGTGGACTTGCACCTTTCATGGCCAGCTCTGTCTGGTAGCTGCTGCTGTCCCCATTGCTGCTGCTGACCCCTGGTCAGGAGTTCGAGGCCCTCCTCCACATGGAGGCTCCTGCCTGCACCCCATTCCCGGTGGTCCAGTGGTAGAGTGTCAATGCTCTGCTGCTAGACTGCCCTTCTTCCTCTCTTTCTGCTTTTATCTTTCTCCTTCATTTTCCCCTGCCTCTCCCTTTTTGCTTTTCTTTCCATTTTTCCAGTTATTTGCTCCTTTGTTGCTTCTTCCGCTGCAATCCCCATTCACCCCACCCCCTCCAGTGACCCTTCCCATGTTTTCCCACTTCCCATCTATCCTGACCCCCGCAGCACTACTTAATGGTGGCTGCTGTGTGGCTGCGCTGCTGGCATGCCAAAGGCAAGCCTGTCTGCACCCATCCATATCAGGACTGCATCCAGTGCCAGGGAACCTGTTTCTCGGACCTTCCACTGCTATGACTCAAGCACCCACCTCACCCTCAACTCAGGACATCACACTGCCTGCCACCTAGCATCGTCAAAGGAAACCCATGGACCCTTCACCTGCCAGAGGTGCAGCCACACCTACACCCACACAGCTCCTCTCACTGCTCAGCCGATCAACAGCTCACCCGACCGGCGCAACTGCATCCTCCTCAACATGCGATCCCTCCACACACATTACACAGAAATCTGGGACCCCCTCGATGCCGCCACTTACAACATCCCCTTCTTCACGGAAACCTGGACCAACCCCAGTTCTGGACCGGACATTGCCATCACCATCCCCAACAGCTACAAAATCATCCGCAAGGAACCAGGAGGCGGCATCGCTATTGTCCTTAAGAACACCCTCCGACTGACCACGCACTCAAACGATCCAATGACAACCATGCAACACTTCCACTTCCAGATCCAGACCAACCCCAAAACCTCCCTCTGCAGCAGCCGCGTCTACAGGTCCCCCGGCCATCGCCCACCCTTCACCGATGCCATCGTAGACCTCATCAAAATCCAGGCTCTCACAACCACCGAGTACATCTACTCAGAGACCTAAACTTCCACCTTGACAACATCAGTGGCCAGAACAGTGCTTCCCTAGTGGAGAACACTGACAACATCAGATTCAAGCAGCTACTGACCACACTGACCCACACAGTCAGATACACCCTTAACCCCATTTTTTCCACCAGCGGAAACATCACCTACAGCCACACCACAGAACCCCTCTGGACCGACCATCACTGCGTTTATCTTGCCTTCGCCATGCCCACTGCACACCACCACCCTCATTGCCCCCCGTCGCAGCTGAAACAAAACTTCTGAAGTACGTATCGTCAACTTCCTTGGCACAACCGCACTGCCAATACCAACAGACCTCAACACCGCAGCCCGCCACCTTCATCGATGGATCTCCAACTGGATCGACACTCTGGCAACCCTCAAGAAGACACCAGGCAAGCAACACTCCAAGAAGCCAGCTGGTTTACTCCCACCCTCCACGAGTCCTGATGCACCTGCCCACGACTCAGGAGAGATGGAGGAACAACAAACCCCAGAAACCCCTGCATCCTTCTAAACCGCAGTCTATGCACACCAACATCTCTTTAAAATCACAAAGAAAATGGCCTTCCAAAACTGAATAAATGCCAACATACACAACAGCAAAGAACTCTTTGCCATCATCAAGGAGTTTGCCAGACCCAACCGCAAGACCGCAGATATCCCACCCCGACTTTTGCACCTTCTTCCACCTCATGATCAAGCAGATCTATGACAGCTTCAACACCCAAGACCACACCACTATTCCCACCACCACACGCAACCAAGCGGCACCCCAACATATCATACTCAACTGGACTCCGCTCACCACAGATGACACACTCAAAACCATTAAGAGCATCCACTCAGGAGCCCCATCGAACCCTTCCACAGAGCGGCCACCTTTATCGCCCCCCAGCTTCGCTGCACCATCAACTGCTCCATTGAAACCGCCACCTTCCACGATGACTGAAACACACCTAGATCAACCCCCTGCTGAAGAAACCGGTCGCCCGCCTGAAAGACCTCATGAACTTCAGACCCATTCTCCCTCCTCTCCTTCCCAGCCAAGGTCATTGAGAAGGCCCCCAACGCCCAACTCTCTGAGTTCATCAAATTGAACCATGTCCCAGAAACTCTCAATCCGGTTTCCAAAGCAGCCACAGCACAGAGACCACACTCTTCGCCACCACCAATGACATCTGCTCGCTCCTCGGCTGGGGCAAAACCACAGCCCTCATCCTACTAGACCTCTCTGCCACCTTCGACACCATCTCCCACTTTACCCTAATCACAAAACTCCCCAGCACTGGCATCCACGGCACGGCACTGGACAGGATCCAAACCTTCCTTGCCGGCGGGACACTGCTAGTCAGACTGCCCCCTTTCCTCTCAGAACTTACAGAGATCATCTGCGGAGTGCCCCATGGCTCGTCCCTGAGCTCCACCCTCTTCAACGTCTACATGGCCCCCCTCACCACTATCGTCAGAAGCCACAGACTCAACATCGTCTCCTACGCTGATGACACCCAGTTGATCTTCTTCCTCACTACAGCTGCTAGATTGAACTTTCACAGTGGAATGAAGGCCGTTGCTACCTGGATGAAAGACAACTGTCTCAAGCTCAGGTAAGGCAAGACCGAAGTACCCATCCTGGGACACACCCTCTGAACCTGGGATGATTCCTCATGACGCACCGCACTGGGAACCCCTCCCACCCTTAGGGACCACTCATGCAACTTTGGCATCATACTAGACTCCTCGCTATCAATGAACCGCCAAATCAATGCAGTATACTCATCCTGTTTCCACGTGCTCCGTGTGCTTTCAAATACAATCAGATGACTCCCTGCAGAATCCTGATTCACCTATGCACTCATCACCAATAGACCTGACTACGGCAATGCACTCTACACCAGAATCACCCAGAAACAGCTCAGGAAACTACAGAACATCCAAAACGCCACAGCACAAACTTGTCCTTGACATCCCGCCACAGCTACATGACACATCACCTACAACAACCTTACTTGCTCCCTATTAATAAGAGAATCACCTTTAAGCTCCTCACACATGCCTACAAGGCTCTCCATGATGCAGGACCAGAATATCTGACTATCGCCTAACTTTCCACACACTCGCCAGATAACTCCACTCTGCCCAACTAACCCTGGCCTCCACCTCACTAATCCACAAGACTAGAACCGGAGGAAAATCTTTCTCCTACCTCCCTGACAAAACCTGGAACACCCTGCCCCTCCACCTCAGGCAATCTGCGTCATTGACCCAGTTCAGGAAGGATCTCAAGACCTGGTTATACGACTGAACCTCCACACCCAGATGGATCAGCAGCCCCTCTCCCCCTCAGCGCATTGAGACCCTCAGGGGGTAGTAGCCCTCCTTCACAAACCACTAATTGATTGATTGATTGGTTGACCTTAATTCCAGCATTGACATGTTTTTATCAAATTAAAACAATGCTGCTTTCAGTAACATCTTAGTCTGTTTTGTCTTAAGTTTTATTATTAGAAATGCAAAGATATGTATGTTAATAACAATGTTTTCTACCAGCGGATTTTAGCAGTGGAATGAATAAGAAATGCGTATTATGACCAACTCAATGGCACTCATTCCAATCAACTCAAAATGTTGAACAGCTGAATTGATCCTGCTGGAATAGAGCGGTTTCATCAACACATTCACACATTTTAACAACTTATCTTACTTCTTCCTCTTTTCATCTTTTTCAGGCCTCTCCCCAATTCCATCTCTTAAAGAATGCCCTCACTGACATTTTCCATTACTCTTTTGTGTCATAGTTGCATTGCATCTTTTGGAAAACTGTATTATGTTCTATATTATTATGTACAGTTTCAATGCTTGCTTACTGTTTCTTCTTTTCAGCGCTTAGGCATAGGCACCACAGAAATAAAATGAAATAAACATTGACTAAATCTTACTTAGAAAGATGAGGCTAACAGGCATATGCATCAAAATTCGGTATTCCATGTCCTTATTAGCGAAAAATAAGGAATCGCTAATAAGGACATGCAAACCGCGATGCATCAAGAGATTCGGTAATAATTACCGAATCGCTAAAAATTGTTATTCCACAGCGAAACTACGATAGCGAGACACCATTAGCAAATACCGAATTAGCAAATACCGAATCGGTAAATGCGAATTCGGTATTTGCGAATTGGCAAAAATCACAACCAGGAAGTTGGACAGCCCATGCTCCATTCAGTGCCTGAGGAGCTCAGAGGAGGAGGCAGAGCACAGGAGCTGAGGAGCTACACAGAACCAGCAGCAACCAGGACCAGCCAAGCATTTGATGATGGCGAAGGAGGCACCCCAGCAGGGAAAGGACACACCCAGGAAGAGAAAGCGCAAGTTC
The DNA here is from genome assembly GCF_964261635.1 of Lissotriton helveticus. NCBI lineage: Eukaryota > Metazoa > Chordata > Amphibia > Caudata > Salamandridae > Lissotriton > Lissotriton helveticus. Next base: position 961,178,193 of record NC_136068.1, on the reverse strand, counting down.
TCTGATAATTAACTTGAAATACTAATTGAGGGTGTCAGCAGCAAAAATGAAAAGCTGTTTGGGAAGCTGTCCCTGAAGGTGCCTGAGGCAGAAAAAAGAAAGATCTGGCTGCGCATCAAGGACAGGGTCAATGCTGTCGGAGTCACCCACCGCAGCATTGACGACTTAAAGAAACGCTGGTATGACCTCCGAAAAAGGGCAAAGGAGAAGATTGCTCAAAGGGTCAAGGATGCAGCAGGCACAGGTGGGGGGTCATCCAATGTGACACCAAACACAGCCCTGGAGGACCTTGTGGAGTCAACAATTGAACATGAAGCTGTTGTGGGGGTCACCCAACTGGACACCTCTGGTGCTGCGGAAGGAGGACAAGGTAAGATGCATGGCAGCGTAGATATGCAGCGTGTTGTCAATCCCTGCCCACTCCCCCATGCCAGACACAGTGCACATGTAGCCGTGCCTAAAGCACATACCCTCACCATAGTGTTGCATCATGGGAGTTGTAGTCATAACATGAATGAGTGCATGTCTGACCCCAGAGGTGAATGATATGAAAACAGCAGCAAAGGGCAAAATGTCAGTCCAAATATGTACTTTATATAGACAAAAGAATGCTATACCCACATATAATGACAAAATAATAACAATGCACTGTTTCACACACAGATGCATCCCCCATGGAATCTGATGACAGCGGCCGCCTCGTCATCTCTGAGACCCCAGTGGTGACCGATGCGGAGTACCCACAGGGACATGAAGCCATGTCCTCCCCTTCACCACCACCGCGGACAACACCCACACCACCGCCATCCGTGCGAACAAGAACACCACCTCCACCACCGCCAACCGTGCGGACAAGAACACCACCTCCACCACCGCCATCCGTGCGGACAACAACACCACCTCCACCACCACCAGTGCAAACAACTCCGCAGAGCCGCAGGGCAGATATCCCCTCCCTGCACGAGATGGAGACGGAGCAGAGTACAGCAGCCCCAAATGTCCACTGTTGTCACTCCAACCACCCTAACTGCAGCACGTCAGCATGTCAGACAGAGGGCCTGGCCCCTGGGTAGGGCTGCAGCGAGACCAGTGGATTCGGCAGATGTGTACAGAGTCATTGAGACTCGGATGCTGCGTGTCCAGCGCCTGCAGGGGAGACACATGGGTGCAATTAATCTCACCATGACAAAACTGTCCAACAGAATTGGCACCATGACTGACGCCGTGCGTGAGCTCACCACAGCCGTAGCTGAGGGCAACAATGACGTTAAGCTATGCCTGCAGGAACTGACACGTGCTTTTGTTACAGGCCAACAAAGTGAGCGCCGGAGGCACAGGCAGAACATGCTCAATACTAATTCCACTATTAGGGCCATCACTAAGCTGTGCGACAGCACAGCTGTGCTCTCCCACAGGTCCGTGTCCCTGCAGGTGGACTTAGGGCATTATTGTGGGGATGTGGCAAGGGCCCACGAGAGACCACTGCAGTGGAGCATCTGCAGTCTGGAACTGTCAGTGTCAGCAGTGTGGGAGTGGATGAGGGAGTGAGGCAGCCTCAAGTGTGAGCAGCATCTCCTTGCCGGAGACCAGCGGGAGGAGGCACAGTGTGCGCAGTGCAACAGCCACTGACACTCATCGTGGAGATGTGGAGGAGTCACGGGACAGGAGACTGGGGGTATGTGGCAAACGCAAGTAGCCATGTGGCAATGTCTCCCTATCCATGGTGACGTAACCATGGGCCAACTATAGTGCCACATGCAGCACCCGTATTGACAATGGACAATTTAAGTTTTGCTATTATTTCAGCTGCATCATGTTTGTGTTACATTTCTCTGCACCAGTCAGGTGTTCATGTCCATTAAACCCTTGCAAACCAGATCATGTTGTCAAGGCTCTTTCTTACCTGTCTCAGAAATGATGCTGTGTGATATATGTCCGCCTCCGTTGCCCTTCTGCTGTGTTTGGCACATGTGCCTGTTGGTGTTGGGGGGGAGTTGCTGTGCACGTAGTTCATCCTCTCCGTCCACCTCTATGGGTATCCCCCTACGGGTGGCGATGTTGTGCAGGATGGCACAGACAGCTATGATCTGGCAGCAGGTCACTGGGTCGTACTGCAAGGCACCTCCTGTCTTGTGAAGTATTCGGAAACGACTCTTAAGGATGCCGAATGTATGCTCCACCACATTCCTTGTGCTGATGTGTGCTCTGTTTTAGCGCTGCTCTTGAGATGTTTCTGGGTTGAGGTAGGGAGTGAGTAGATACTCACGCAAGGCGTACGCGCTGTCACCTGCAGGATGGGGAGAGAATGGTCAGCAGCATGAATGCAATGATACATGTGGGGATGGAGTAAACAATGATGCATCAATATGTACCTAGTAGGTGTCCTTCTCCAAAATCACCTTTGATCAGGTGCCTGTGGATGCCACTGTGACGGAAGATGTATGCGTCGTGTGTGCTCCCTGGGAATTGGGCTACGAGGTGCGTAATGATGTGTTTAGCATTGCACATGACCTGCACATTTATGGAATGATATGACTTTTGGTTGCGGAAGATGTATTCGATGGCTGAGGGAGGACAGATGGGGACATGCGTGCAGTCAACACACCCTATCAAATGGGGGAATTGTGCCACATGGTAGAACTCCCGTTTTTGTGCGGGTCAGCTGCTGGGGGGTTGTGGGGAAGGTGATGTGGCGATGTATGAATGTCAGCATGGCCTCTGGAAACCGGTGGAAGAAGCGTGATAGTGCGCTTTGCGACACGCCTCCGGTCTCTGCTATTACCCCCTGGAAGCTTCCAGACGCCAGCAGGTACAGGCTGCATAGGACCTGGACATGGGCTGGTATGGCGTTGGTCCTACGGGTCTGGTGCTGCAGTAATGGTTCCAGATCTGCTATTAGGCGCATGATCATGGCGCGGTTGAGTCTGTACTTATCGTACACCTGTTCCTCTGTCTGCCCCAGCAATGTGATGCGCACCCTGAAGACCCTGTCCTGGATCATCCTCCTGCGCTGAACCTGGGCGTTGATCCTCCTCCTCCTAGCAAGCACATAGGGGGCAGCCATTTTGGTAGACTTGTGGGGTTTCCAGGGGCATATTTAAAGGGTTACTGATTGTCAGCACCTGGAAAAAAAATGTTTCTTCATTCCTTCAAATACCTTTACCTCCAGTTTGAGATTCCCCTTATTTTGCTCATGCAAAATTGCGATTTTGGGCATGTTCGGTATTTGCGATTTTTCATGCATTCCATTGCGATTCTTTATTAGCGATTCGGTATTTCCGAGGTCAGCTTTGGTGTTCGTTATTTCCGATTGTCTGATTTGCGATTCGGTAATTTACCGAGGGGATTTTTTAGCGATTTTTTATTTTTTACCGATTTGGGGTTGATGCATAGCATTTTCTGGTTTTGCGTTCGGTATCGGCATGTTTTACCGATTCGCTATTTTATCGGGAGGTATTTTGCTTGATACATCTGCCAGTAAATCCACAGCCTTAGAAATATAGTTCAGGAGATCACGGCTAAAAAGCTTCATGTCTTTAACTCTTTTAAAGGTATAATGACACATATACCTTGAGAGTTAGGGTTGTGCTCTGCAGACCGTGGGCTGGGTTGGCTTCCTATTCACGAGTGATTCCTGTGGCTCTCATCCCACTGAAGACAATGGAGGCGTTAGAAAATTAAACGTCCGCACCATGGAGAGCTCAGCCGCCGAGTAAAGTTTTGAATTTTTTATTTAGGCCTAAACAGAATTTAAATTACGCAAGAGTAATCTGATTAATTTTGATAATTCTGCTTTACTCTTTGATAAAGAATTACAGAAAATATCCAAAATTATGTACGCTCGCATAATTAAGAGTAATTTGAGGGGAAACAATTCAGCCACAAGAGCACATTTAGCATGTGTGAGCATGTGCTCATTCTCACGATTTGTATTCTGTTTAATTTAGCGCAAAATGCATCCTCAGGTCCATTTTGGGCACCAAGGTGCATTTTGCGATAAGTAGTGGGAGTAAGTTGGGGGAAACCTATCCAAGAGCACATTTTGCAAGCGCTAGTGGCGGCTCATGCTCGGTATTCATGTTCTCTTACATTTAGCACTATTACTTAGTGCAAAACGCATCCTTGTGTCCATTTTGTACACGAGGGGCGTTTTTCCATGAAGAAAATAGCCCTAAATGCAGAATAACTCCTATTGATTAATTCTCCATAATCTTACATCATTTTTGAGTAATTCTGCTTGACTGATACCTCCGGGTTTAGCCAGCGCTATATAAAACTCTGCAAATAAATAAATAAATAAATAAATAAATTATGGTAGACAGAATTATGCATGCTACTCCCAATCCTAGTTTAATTAACCGCATGCCCCCTAGCTTTTTTCCCGCTGCGCGCTGCGATTTAAAAAAACCCGCGTTACGTGACGAGCTCAGCTCGTCATCCGCGTAGCGCAGGTTACGCCCATGACGAGCTGAGCTCGTCATCCGCCCCGAAGGGGTTAACAATGACGTCGGTAGTGTCACAGGGATTTAATATTTCATGGCCAAAGGCAGCAACATGTGGAGGCGTCTCTGGGGTATTTATACTTGTCTTAGACTTTTCAAAAATGTAGCTTATCTATAGCTGGTTTTAAAGAAATAATTTGAAGTCACATAAATAGCACCTACTTGTGTTTATTTATAGGTTGTTTAAAAAACCTCATTGATTTATTTCGCGTAAAGTGGATTAAATGTATTCGTTTGGGTAACATACATTTCTTTTCACCACAGTACTAATCAACTCATTTTTTTGTTCGTAATGAAAAAATGTGTTCAAGTAGGATTGATTGTTTTTCTTCATGATTCAAGGGATTGTGTTAGTTTCGCTTTATTTTGCAAATAAATGTGGATTGATTTGAAGGTGGGGAGTAATATAAAATTCACTGTTTACTGGCGACTGCAGTAAATATACCACCAGTCAAACTACTGCAGCAGAATTACTGCAAGTTGAATTGCTGCTGCTGCCCTTTAGTTTCCCAATTCTAATTCTAATGGGAGATAATTTTGCTGCCGGATATCCCGCCCTAAATTAATTTATCTCATCTGCCAAAAAGTGTCAGATTTTACAGTACTGACTATAATTCTCCAAATCAGGCCTATTCTTACTTGCATCATAATCATATCGATGAAACGTGTCTCACCTCTTTGCCGAATATTTTTCAATCCACTATTCGGAAACACGGTGAGAACCTGAGGCCCTTTTGTCCATATTGAGGTGTTGGTTCTGTCGTGGAAAACAGATACCACACGTCTGCCATTTTGGAATGGTAATGCTCAAATTATTTTTTTAAGTATGTGTGTCTAATCACACTATTGTAATAACGTATGTGGGATGGTAAAGTTAGAAGTGATATCTGGAAAGTGTTACTTACAGTTTGCCCTGCCTTCAGTAGTCTTTTTGTGTACAGACAGACATCACTGTTAACAGGGTAGCCAGATGGGCTAGTAAGCTCCTCCTATCCTTCCTGTTTCATCAATGCTGGTCGGCTTAATAGGGTTATGTGGTTTGCTTTTGTTTACGTATGTAGACAAGATGTCTCACTGAAGTACCTTAATGGTTAGTTAATATTTCGGTTATATACGTTAACATATTTGTGTCTTCCTTTTGCATTCTTTTTTAGCGTTTTGCAGCAAGGCCCCCAAAAGGTTAGTGTGGCCCAGTCATTTCTTTAGTCACACTGGAAGCAGTGAGGCTGCCATATTTATAGCTGTCCATTGTTATGGAAAGGTTTGTTTCCCAAAAATATCTCTGGATTTCAGGGAGCCACATTGCCTTGATAAAAGTAAATGGGGGCAATTTCAAACAGCTATGCCGGCATGGTGAATTTGCCAAAGCAAACACAAGGAGATGATGGACAGAGTGCTGAAACTTTTCGGTTACCCACCCCCGTCACAGATCTTGGTTGAATCCATCATCGTTCTTTAGCTCACTTCACCACCCCAGTTCAGACAGAGCTATATGCAAATCAGTCTTGACCCTCTGCCTCATGGCAAGAGTCCAGCCCGAACTGCCAAGCCATGTCTTCCCTGGACCAGAAACAAGCATCCTGGGACCGGTTTCAGGCTAACAGCCCTCATCAGCCAGGCTGGCTTGAATCCAGTGAGAAAGTGAGCAAGGGACCCAGGTCTGGGCATACCCTTAAAGAAGCATTTTGTTTTGTATATGTTGCATAAAGAACAGCAATTTGTGCTGTTGCCTCCCATGTTAGAGGGAAAAACACAGTAGATTTCTGTAAAAAGAACACAAATTTATAAAATTATATAATAAATTAATGAGATTTACTTACCATAAACGGATACCTCTCAAATTGTCCGAGTTTCTGGCTGAGAATAGAAGTCTAATGGGAGTCAGAAAAATGATGGTACCTGAAGGCCTTTGAAGACTCTTGCAGAAAACCAGATAGTTAGTATGAACATGAAGCTTGAGCAGCAAGGAGTTCCATTGCTTAGCAGCACGGAAGCAGATTCAACGTCCCACCAGGTAGGATGTCTTGAAGTGGGTAACAGTGAGAAGTCTGGGCATGGAGAAGCACAGAACATGTTCATGATCAATCAATCAATAAAACATTTATAATGTGCAGCAAATCACCCATGAGGGTCTCAAGGTTCTGGAGTTGCTAGCTGCTGTGTGGTGATTGGTACACTTGAACAGCCAGATCTTGAGTCCTTTCCTGAATTGCTCAAGCGTTGAGGCGGTCCAGATGTGCAGGGGAAGGTTGCTCCAAACTTTGTCCACTAGGTATGAGAAAGAGCATCCTCCGCTGTTGGCTCCGAATGGTGTCTGCGAGGAAGAGGGAGGGGAATCATAGGTGTTTGGTTGATTTGTGGAAGGCCATGCATTTGTTGAGGTAAGCTGGTCCCTTGTCGTGCATGGCACTGTATGCTGAGGTCAGCAGTTCGAACTGGCATCTCTTCTGGACCGGGAGCCAATGTAGCTTACTGAGGTGGGTTGTGATGTGGGTCCTTCTGGAGAGGTCATGGATGAGTCATGCTGCTGAGTTTTGTATTATCTGTAGTCTCTTCAGGAAGCGTGTGGGGATTTCAACGTAGAGTGTGTTCCCATAGTCCAGCCTGATGTGATGGGGGCTTGCGTGATGGTCCTTTTGATGTTGACTGGGAACCACCTGAAGATGTATGCGTAGGGTGCAGAAGCAGGCAGATGGGACTGGGTTTACCTATTTCTTCATAGATAGCTTGATGGCCAAGATGAGGTTGTGGGCGTGGCCTGTCGAGGCAGGGGGTGGGCCAAGGAATTCCAGTTTATCCGTCTTGAGCTTGAGACATTTGTCCTTCATCCAGTTGGTGATTATCATCATACATCTGTGGAAGTTGGCTCTGGTGATGGAAGGGTCTTCTGACAGTGAGAGGATGAGCTGGGTGTTGTCAGAATAGGAGATGATGTAGAGTGTTTGTGATCTGATGGTGTTGGCCACAGCGGTCATGTATTTGTTGAAGAGGGTGGGGCTGAGGGATGATCCTTGGGGGACACCGCAGATGATCTTTTTGGGTTCCCAGGTGAATAGTTGGAGATGGATTTTCTGGATTTGTCCAGTGAGGTATGATGTGATCCATTTGAGGAGGCTTCCCTGGATTCCAATGTGGGAGGGCCTATTAGTCAAGATTTTGCGGGAGCCGGTGTCAAAGGTGACTGACAGACCCAGGAGGATGAGGGCTGCCATTTCATCACAGTCCAGGAGTGCCCAGATGTCATCAGTGGCTGCAATCAGGGATGTCTTGGTGCTGTGGTTGGCTTGAAATCCAGGTTTAGAGGGGTCCAAGAGTTTGTTGTGTTCCAGTTGTTCGGTGAGTTGATGATTGATGACCTTCTTTAGAACCTTTGCTGGAAAGGGGAGCAGGGAGATGGGCTGATAGTTCTTCAGTTCTGCTGGGGCAGTGAATGGTTTCTTAAGGAGAGGTCTCACTTCAGCATGTTTCTAGTTTTCAGGGAAGTGGACAGAGGTGATGGAGGTGTTAAGGACTTTCTTGAGCTCATTGCCAATCATCTTGATGAAGAAAGGGTGATAGCCAACGTTTGAGGAATAGCCACCGTAAAGAATTACCAGCTGGGTGGCAGAGACATGAAGTCTTTGAAATGACTTCAGGTAGAGCAGAGTTGAAGATAAATTAAGTAGTTTATTTATAGTAACAACCCCAGGGAGATCCAAGACCAACTCATCCAGTGACTGCTCATCTGTGTACTGCCCCCTGGATTCCACACTCTGGAATCCAGTGAGCACAGAGACCATGGAACATTGCATCATCATAAGGATATAACATATCTCTCTTTCTATAAAAACAATGAAATAAAACTTAAAAGAAAAAACAATAAACCATACTGTAACCCAAAATCATGTGTCAGAATGTTATCAAAATCATGAATAAACATAATCCTTCATCCACACAGGTTTACCTTTAGGTCTAGTTGATAAAGACACTGAGGTGGGAACAGAAGTGGAAACAGGATTACATTTGGGCACAGTGGATAAAGAAGTGGAAACAGAAACAGGAACATCATTTCTCTTTTCAATAGATGTTTTTTGAGAACTTGTAGCCTGACCAAAATGTGTTTACATTCAAGATCATTACATCTTGTAATGCTTCTTATATTCCATTGTTTACCATCATCTAGTTTCACGACGTTACCAGTAACTGAGACAATTTGCTTGGGTTTAGACCACTTAGAAGAACCAGGTTTCCGATTCCCCATTAATTGTGAACGTACCCAATCACCAACTTTAAATGTTCTACCACTACAGTTGATTTTTGAATTGTGACAATTAACATATTTGTTTTGGTATCGTTGAACCTTACTTGTTAATATCTTGCTGTCAACTACACTTGGACGGTTTCTGGACATCCAAGCGGGCTTGACTTTAGATCCAGCCGCACGTCCTTTTAATAAAGAAAATGGAGATACTCCAGTAGCTGTGTGGGGAGTGTTCCTGTAACACCACAACATTTCTTTGACAGCATTTTTGCAATCATCATCATTATTGCTGGCCAGTTGAATGCATTCTTTCAACACTCGGTTGAATCTTTCTACTAAACCATTTTCTCTTGGATTATATACAGATGTTGTCATGTGTTTAATGCCAACTTTGTTAAGATAAACTGAGAATTCCTCTGCTATAAATTGAGGACCATTATCAGATAGGATGATACTTGGATAGCCCTCTCTACGAAAGATTCCTTCACAGAATTCAATAATATTGGAGGCCTTAATATCTTTGACAAAAGCCACTTCCGGCCACTTTGAATGAAAGTCCATCAAGACAATTGCAAACTTGTTTTCAATACCTTTAACATGAAATGGACCACAAATGTCGACAGCTACTTTGTCCCAAGGTTTGTCAGGAAAAGGAGTAGCAGCGATGGTAGTTTCTTGGGACTTATGAGACTTGTCACTAGACATACATGCCAGACAATTTCTAACACACCTGTCTATGTCCTTGTCCATTCCAACCCACCAAAAATCATTTCTAGCTCTTCTTTTCATGCTAGTCATTCCACTGTGTCCTTCATGTAACAAATTCAATAATCTGTCACGCAAAACTGCAGGTACAACTAATCTGTCACCTCTCCTAAGAATTCCATCATAAAATGATAATTCCGGCCAGACCATCTTATAGTCTGCCAAGATGGACTTGTCTAGGGAAGACAGATCTATACCAACGTGTAGATTGTTGATAACTTGTTGTAACAAAGTGTCATCAGACACAGCTTGAACCCATTCCTGCTTGCTGAATGCATTGTTGCAAGACTCTTCAATGCTGGCAATTAACCACTCATCATTGTCTTCTGTTGTATCACTTTTGACACAAGGCAAAGGAAGGCGAGATAAACAATCTGCACTTATATTTTTATGACCTGGAACGTAGTTAATTTGAAAATTATATCCTTGTAATCTATACAACCACTTTGCTATTCTAGGTGTAGCCCTTGAAGCACCTTTAGTGGTAAAAATGTCAATTAGAGGTCGATGATCAGTTCTTAATTCAAATGAAGTTCCCCAAATAAAAGTCTTGAAATGGTCTACACCCCACCAACATGCTAACGCTTCCTTTTCAATTACTGAATATGAAGGTTCAGCACCCTTAAGTGTGCGAGACGCAAAGGCTATGATTCGTTCAATTCCATCATGTTTTTGCATAAGAACAGCACCTAAACCATAAGCGCTGGAATCCACCACAATAATAGAAAGGTGTTTAGGATCATACGGTTTAAGAGCTACAGCTTTTGTGATATCATTCTTGATGTTCTCAAAAGCTTGTTGACACAAAGTTGACCATACAAAAGAGGTACCTTTCTTCATTAGTAGTCTTAAACTATGTACTTTATCAGCGAAGTTTGGGACAAATTTTGAATAGTACTCTGCAAGTCCTAAAAATGATCGTAATTGATCCTTATTAATGGGGTGAGGTGCTTTCTCAATAGCATCTAATAATTTCATTTTAGGTTTAACACCCTCATTTGAGATGGTATGACCAAGATAATCAATTTCTTTCACTCCAAACTTGCATTTTTCGCCACACACAGTTAAACCAGCATCTTGTAATTTTTGCAACACATTGTGAACTGCATTGTCATGACAAGTTAAATCCTTCCCCCAAATAAGAACATCATCTTGAAAAATTCTAACATTCAGTTCATCCTTCAAAATGCTACACATGACCCTCTGAAAAACTGAGGACGCAGATGCCAATCCGAATGGCATCCTGAGATATTGAAAAGCACCCTCCGGTGTAATAAAAGATGTCAGATGTTTAGAATCAGCGTGTAACTTGATTTGGTGATATGCATTTGACAAATCAATTGAAGAAAAATACATGGCATTTTTGATACTAGAGATCATTTCATTTATATGAGGTAGAGGATATCTATCCACCCAAATATTTTTATTTAGATCCCTCAGGTCTACACACATCCTAATTTTTCCGTTGGTTTTGCGAGCCAAAACGATGGGACTAAGCCATTCTGAAGCTTCAATAGGTTCTATTACCTTAGCATCACATAACCTATTTAATTCTTCCTTTAAAGGATTCCGTAGTGCAAAAGGTACATTCCTTACTTTGTGGACAGATGGAGTGTTGTCAGCTTTTAATATGATTTTATGTTCGAATTTGATCAGACATCCTAAATTTTTGCTAAACAGTTTAGGAAAGATAGTTTCCCATTTTGAAGATGAATTCTCATTGGTTAGTAAAACTTGGTCAAGATAATCATGAGCTAAAACTACTTGATCAGGATGATTTGGGTTAAGTAGTAACCCCATCTTTTTAAGATCTTTCCAACTTAATAGTGCACGTCCTCGCTCAACAACATATACTTTTGTTGAACAAGACCTTCCTTTGAAAGTCACTTTAGCATCAAAATAACCCACAATTGGTAATTTAATGCCACAATACCCTTTAGGTTGTGCATCAGGAGTTGTTAAAGAGTATTTGTTCCCATTTTCCCACATATCTTTATCGATAATGGTATATGGTGAACATGAATCTGCCCATAACATCATGTAAACTTCATTTATTAACACCTCACATTTAGGTGGGCAATAATCATCAGATATATCATTGACAAAGTCATCTTGCAGCATCATCACTTCAATATCATTGTCATTGCTGTCAATTTCTTCATCATCACTTTCAACATTTGATTCAACAAGATTAACCGAACGTTTCCAATTGCTATTATCACCAGTCCTACACCACTTGGCAAAGTGGCCAATTTTTTTACATTTAATGCAGGTAACTTTACTAGCAGGACATTTATTGAAGTCAGCAGTGTGTTTTTGACTACCACATCTGAAACATACTCTTTTTGTGAAAACTGATTTATTTCTGAAATTGGGTTTGAATTCTTTATTATCACTTTTAGAATCTGACTTTTTGTAATTAGAAGTTAAAGCATTAACATTACTTGACTCATCTTTAGAACCTAACTCCTTAACATAATGGGAAGTATTCTCCATTTTTCTAGCAGTGTCAAGTGTTTTCTGTAAGGATGGATTCTTGAGTTCAAGTAAACGTTCTTGAATTTTTATGTTTTTAACTCTGTTTATAAATTGATCTCTAATTATTTCCTCGTGTAAATCTTTAAATTTACATGTAATGGCCAAAGTTCTTAAACATGCCACATATTGTTGCACATTTTCGCCAGGTAGCTGTGCTCTGGAGAAAAATTTGTGCCTTTCAACTACAATACTGGTTTTCTTTCCATAATTTTCTTCTAATGCTTTTAATGCATCAGAATATATATCTATGGATGTATCATTTGCGCTTGTTTCACTGGTTTCACTACCTTCATCATTGTCAACAACAGTTGAAACGACACGAATGATGGTAGGTAAAGTTTTTAAGACTTTCCTGCCCTCAACTCCCAAGTTATGTTTTAATAAAGCTAGTTTCCTGGATGGTAAAAATACATCACCACCTATCGCCTCCAAATAAGTCTCAAAGGATTCAGACCAGTCTTCCCAATTCATGGGTGGAGGACCAGGGGATTGTAAAAATTTTGGGGGAGCAATCACAGAAGATGAAACATCCATTCTATTCACAAATGTAATAATAAGCACACAATAACAGTAAGAAAAATGGAGAAAAACAAATAATTAAAATAATAAAAGTAGTCACCGTTGTCACTTTTAGCATAAAATAATGAATTAAAATAAATAATGTAGTCACTGGCCACTGAAATGACTTCAGGTAGAGCAGAGTTGAAGATAAATTAAGTAGTTTATTTATAGTAACAACCCCAGGGAGATCCAAGACCAACTCATCCAGTGACTGCTCATCTGTGTACTGCCCCCTGGATTCCACACTCTGGAATCCAGTGAGCACAGAGACCATGGAACATTGCATCATCATAAGGATATAACAGTCTTGAAGATAGATCTCTTGGGCATTGGCAGTATGTCGCAAAATGAGGCCCTCAGTTGCATTCTGGACTACTTGGAAACAATGAGGAAGATAAGAAGACCACTTTAGATAAAGAGAGTTACAGTAATCCAAGTGTGAAATAATGATTGAGTGAACTGCCATTTTCCTAGAGTGAATGAGCAGGTGCAGAATGAGCTTATGTAGCATCCCAAAGTTAAAGAAATAGCTGGATTTCACACAACTACTTAGTAAAAAAAGGGACAATGCAGAGTCAAACTAAAAGTCACATTTTCTAATGGATGTGATGGAAGCAGGAGGAAGCCCATGCTGTGTGATCCACCGCATGGGTGACCAGAGAGAAGGTAGGCCACACAGGTTCAATACCTCAGTATTGTTGTACTTAACTTTGAGGCATTAGTATGGTATTAGCCTGCTACTTTCACCATACAAGAGAAGAATATTTCTTATGTAAAGTAGTTTTAAAAAGAGATAATAATTTGTGTGTCATCTGTATACAAAATTAAGTAATAATTGGTGTTTTGGCCTAGAAAGGGGTTTTTAGGGTTTAGAGGTGGGTAGAGTGTAGGAATGGTGAGGATTTTTCAGGGTTTATGAATGAGAGGTGTTTAGGTGTGAGAGGTGTTTTTAGGTTTTTAGGTGTTTTTAGGTTTCAGGAATGGTTGGGTGGTGCATAAGAGTGTTGAGGGGTTTTAGGGTTTGTAGATGGTAGAAGATAGACTGGTGAGGATTTTTAAGGATCAATTATTGGTAGCTACTGGGGTGATGAAGAGTTTTTAGGGTTCAGGATGGGGTGGAGTTTAGGGTGGTGAGAGGTATTAAGGATACAGGACTGAATGGAGTTTAGATGTAGAAAGGGTTTTTTAGGGTTCAGGGATGAGTAGGTTAGGATGATGAGGAGTTCTTAAAGGCCATGGATGGGTGGTGTCTAAGTGCTATGAGGGTTTTTTAGGGTTCAGGGATGAGCAGAGTTTGAGTCTGCTGATTTAAGGGGGATGGGATAGATGGGGTCTAGGCTCAAAAAGGATTTTGTAGGGTTCACGAATGGGTGGAGATAGGAGAAATAAGTAATTTTATGTTTCAGGGATGGTGAATTGTTGGGTTAGAAACGGCTTTTAGGCTGCAGGGATGAGTGTAGTTCAGTTGTGGTGAAGGATTTAAGGGGACAGGGACTGATGGTATCTAGGGGTTGTAATAAATCAACAATGGATGGTATTCATGGGTAATGATGGGCCAGAAAATGAAAAGCATCTGAAGTAATTGAAATTATGTGCCCTGAAGTAAAGCACTGAAATAAATATCTCCGACAAAACTGTTTCTGAAAGACCTGCAACATTTGCATTTACACCTAAAAAAGATGCATTCAAAAGCCAATTTCGACCAAAAAGAAATTCTATGAATTGGTTCCTATGATAAGGTAAATGCCATTCATTCTGGAAATTTCCATTAGACAGTGCAGATGAAATGGTTCCTCAGTAATGGTATTCCATGAAATCATTTTTCCATGAAATTGCATACAACAGACTCTCTGAACCTCACAGAGGACTGACATGATCTAACCAAATCTCTTATCCTATGTGTTCCGACCCCCACTCATCTGAAAACCAGGTACTGCGGGAACAGAGAATGTCCTACCACTCACCCTGTGCCTTTGCCCTCCATGCTGATATATCAACAGACATGAGTGGAAAGGCACCGGGGGAGGTAGGTAAACAAGGAAACAAGAAAAGATGTCTAGATCTCAGTAGACCACATCCTTATGGTGCGAGGGAAACAGAATGTCCCAGTGTGTTTTGGGAGACAGGAAACTCCACAAATGTCTTTAAAAGAAGGAAACGAAGAAAAAGATACAGGTTAGAACACAAACAAAATATAACCCACAAATGAATTGTAGACTGCTGTATTATATGCCACATCAGTATGAACACTGTCTACCCTTGAATCACTGGAAAAGAGTCTCACCAGAGGTTCAACATGTAATTCACAACAACCAAGGGAAAAATCAACCTCCCATTCTAGTTGAAGTAGTTCTGAGGGAGGAATCTCTCCACAGGACAAAACATGGCATCAGAGCAAAAAATAAAATAATAATAATACGGGAAAAACCACAATAGTGCGAAAAAAAACCTGAAGAATTAAACCAAATATTGAAAAGGGAATCCTTATTATTATTATTTTTAGAATTTATATAGCGCGGCTGATACCTTGCAGGCTTCCTGGCGCTGTAGAATACTTCAACTGAGGATAACTAGTCACGGGTAACAGGCGGAATGAGAATTAAGGAAACAACCAGGTCTTGATCCGTTTCCGAAAGGGGAGGAGTTGAGAGGTTTGGCGTATGTCAATAGGCAGACTGTTCCATAATTTGGCCGCTGCGACCCTGAATGATCTTCCCCCCGTTCTAGCTTTGTAACATCTGGGCACTATTACCAGATATGCTGAGGAAGAACGTAACGTTCTGGTGGGAGTATACCATGAGAACATGTCTTGCATCGGTCTGGGTCCAAGTCCATGCAGCGCTTTAAAGACAATGCAGAGGGACTTGAACGCCACCCGCTGCTTCAAAGGTAGCCAGTGTAACTCGGCTAGTGCTGCCGAGGCCGATGATCTCCTCGTCCAGCCAAGAGCTAGCTTAGCGGCGGCAGACTGAATTCTTTGAAGCCGGTCTAACAGCGTAATTGGGGACTCAAGAAGCAGGGCGTTGCAATAGTCCAGGCGACTAAGTATAGTACACCTGACTATCATCGCCCGAGCGTGTGAGGGAAGGAGAGGCATAATTTTACGCAGAGAGCGTAAGAGAGCCGAGCATGTCCCCACCGTTTTGGCGACCTGGGTGTCCATATTCAGATTGTTATTGAGCGTAGCTCCCAGGTTACGAACCGAGGTAACTGGCAGTGGTTTTTCCTTAAATTCCGGAGGCCAGAAATCACTCGGGAACTGACGAGAAATATAATTTCCCGCACAGTACAAAACCTCTGTTTTGGAGGAGTTAAATTGTAAGGAGTTCCTGTGTAACCACCCAGCCGTCTCACGCAGGCAGTCATGGAAGGAGGTTAAGGGGGTAAAGCCTTCTCCCTCCCATGAGAGAATAAGCTGGGTGTCATCGGCGTAGTTGATCGTTGTTATCCCGAATGACTTAATTAACGTTATCAGTGGTTTAAGATACACGTTAAAAAGAATGGGGCTGATGGAAGAGCCCTGGGGAACTCCCTGAGGTACTGGGGCAAAAGCGGATTGGAAGGGAGGGAGGGAAACAGCCTGTCTTCTGTCCTGAAGGTAAGAATAAAACCACAACAGGGCCGTGCCCTCCACACCTGCCTCGCGGAGTCTGTCCAACAGCGTCCCGTGGTTGACCGTGTCGAATGCGGCAGACAGGTCCAGCAGTATCAATGCTACTGACTGGCCCCTGTCTGCACGCATGCGAAGATCCTCCATGGCCGTCAAGACTGCTGTTTCGGTACCGTGAGCAGGACGGAAACCGAATTGGAATTCATCCAAGAGGTTGTTTTGTTCTAGGTGCGTGGAGAGACACGAGCTTACCCAACGTTCGACCACTTTTGCAGGAAATGGCAGGAGGGAGATGGGTCGATAGTTAGATAGACAGTCAGGACTCAAGGAGGGCTTTTTCAGAAGCGGGGTAACTAACGCTTGTTTCCAGGGAGTTGGTACATATCCGCAGTGTAAAGAATAGTTACATATTCGTCGCAGAGTGCCGAAGAGTTCTGATCCAAAGTTTTTCCAAATCTTTGGAGGAAGGGGGTCAAGAGGGGATCCTGAGGTAATTCCGAGTGCCAGTCTATCAAAATCGGATTCAGGAATAGGGGGGAAATCCTGTAACCTGACCATGGGGTCAAGGCCTGCTGAGGTCAGGTCCTGCGAGCTGGTGGTGGCTCCCCGGCTGTTGGAGCATCCCAGCACAGGGGGTGCCTTTAAGTTGTGAATAATATTGTTAATTTTTTCAGTGAAAAAAGTAGCGAGACTATCACAGAGGGCTTGAGTGGGAGGCTGAGTCGTTGTGGCACAATCTGGATGAGTTAAATTTTTGAGTATCTGAAAGATGCTTTTCGAGCTATTAGGGGCGTTGGCGATGGTAGAGCAAAAGTAGTTTGCCTTACTTTGCACTATGGCATTTTTATATGCCCGGAGGTTATCTTTCCAGATAGATTTATTAATATCAGTGTAGCCTTGCCTCCATTTTCTCTCAGATTGTCTGCAAGCTAGCTTGAGGGCTCTCAATGAGTCATCGAACCAGGGGGCTGGTGGCCTTCTCTTGGGATTACTCTTTTTCTGAGGGACTAGAGAATCCGCGGTGTTGGAGATCAGTGTACAGAGGGCCGAGTAGTTGTCCTCGACCGACTGCAAGGTGGAAAAACTGTTCTCCACATTGAATACAGGGCCAGTCAATCTTAGCTTGTCCAATGCTTTCCAATCTCTATACATCAAGTCGGGGGAAGAACTAAGTGGCGACCTGTTGGCTCTGCCACCTGCTATGTGAAATTTAATAAGTGCATGGTCAGTCCAGCACATGGGGAGTATATCACTGAGGGATACTAGCCGGGGTGAGGAAAAAATCAGGTCAAGCTGGTGGCCGGCAGTGTGTGTAGGTTTGTTAACTAGCTGGGATAATCCCATGCCTTCACAGGAAAGTAAAATATTATTCAGGGCAGAGTCCAGGCTACCGTTTGGCCAGAGATTAAAATCGCCCAGAATAATCAACTTGTTATGAGTAGTGGCCATGTTGGTAATGGCGGTAAGAAGCGACTTTTGCTGCATGGGGTTGAAGGCTCCCGGGGGACGGTAACAAATCATAGCCGTGAAGGTGATACCGTGATGACAGTTGATAGAAAGGCCAAGTATTTCTGTGCCTGCAACTGGAATCCTTCAGAAAGTGTTGAGAAATAAGGGGAAACAGTGCACTGACCCACTCCACAACAGGCACAAACAAAAAAAAACCTCGCTTATGTGTCCTTGGCGTCGGATAAAGGGGAGCAGCGTCCGACAGAAGACGAGGGAAACAGAACTCAAAATGAAGGTTGCCAGAAGAGTCACAGAATCCAAGGGGGTACTGACATTGGAACGAGGAAAATAGAGGAAGAGCTGGAAGTGAGAAATCCTTCCGGGGCAAGAACCATAAAGAAAACCAAGCACAAAGGTTCAGGAGGGTGGATCCTAAGTGCTCGGCCCTCGCAACACAAGCGCCTCTGCGGCCGCGCACAAAACGATACCACACAACTGAGTCAGAAACCAGAAAGCGCTAGTCGCCGAAAAAGAATACAAAGAAAAAAAAAGGTTCAAAACAAGGGATAGACACAAGAAGGAAGAAATATGTGTATTCAGTACGGTAATAGTATATAATGTAAAAAGGACTAAAGCGGGTGTGAGCTACAGGACATAACACTGTGCATCCTTCATACTTGCATATTAATATCTCACATTTATATCAATCTACATAATCACCCCCATGCTGCTAAGATCCAAAGGGCTAAATAAGAATGCAGCTTTCATCTCTACGATTAAGCACGAGAACCTCATATGCCAAAACAACACATTATTGTTCACAGAGAACATTTCTACAATACACTGCATAGCTCCAGTTGTAACAACTGGATTTTTGTGATTTTGGTCTCAAATAATTCATTACATTTTTTTCTATTTGTCTAAATTGTTGTAACATTTTTCTTGGATTTTGTTTTCACTTTATTACTGTTTGAAGTGTTGCATACCTACTTTACACATTGCCCAAAGTGAATCCAGACTGCTTCTGTGCCAAGTTTCCAAAGGTCGAGCATAGTTTAATTTTGGGTTTAGTTGTGTTGCACCCTGACGGAGTGTCATGTAGTTCCTACTAATCCGTAGGATCTGCGCTTTGTCTGGACAACATAAACTAGGAGCTTGGTGTCAAGAATGATTCCGGACGGCCCCGCATGATATGCTGGCCTATAGACCAGCTAGCTCACAGTACCACCATAAGACCTCCTAACCTATCATGGAGCGAATGGTTTCGTCAACCAGTGAACATGACAACCCTTGCCCTTCAGGGATTGTGGAAACAGTACAGAACATTTCGCTCAGTCACTCTTGCTCACTTATTCTCAGAGAAATATGCAGAGAATGCACAGTGGGACGTTTTCAATAATATTTATTGAACCAATGCTATTCTTGCATAAAATATGTGTGCTGCAATGATTAGTAGACAGAAGCAGTTAAACGTGATTACACGCAAAAAAAAAAACGTAAAGAGTAGGTAGATTTCTACCATGATGCTAAAACAATGTATATATTCAGGCATATAAAACAAGGCAGTAATTGAGAGTATTCCTACGATGCAAACCCTACTCTAAGTGGACCTAGAGTATGTGTAGGTGTAAAGCCAAGAATTCCCCAAGGGACGACCCAACCCAATTGCCTGATGGGATAGAGTGAAGGACCCCATCTTGGTCTTGAACTAGGCACCCCTCATGAGATGTCAGACTGGTGATTTCTCAGCATGCACAGACGATGGTGTCAGCGGGAGTGCCTCCTCTGCTAATCTATTGGGATGCTCATCTTTTATAATAGAAAGCAGCCTTGTGATGTGCGTGTAGATTTAGTAATGGTTTGGATATGCAGAAAGCCCTATCACCCTGTGGATGAAGAAAGAGATGACATTTATACATAGTGTTAAAGGAGACCTTGTACATGATGTTTAGGGTGTTGTGATAATGTTGTTTGAAGCTAGATGTGAAAACAAGTTTGATTTCTGGAAAATTAATCCAATGTTGTCGTGCATGCAAATATGTGCAAAAGGTCACAGCTGAAAATGATATTTGTAAGGACAATCTAAGAAATAAGTGGCTTCGCTACATGGGCTCAACTTTGGAATATAACAGGAGATCGTTGTTGCTGCTGGAGTAGGGTTTCACCCTCCTCAAACAGTAATCCAATTCCGCACACAACCACCCTAAACCTGGGTTTGGTGGTCTGGGTGAGTATGGGGAGCATACTATGATAATCCTAGTGTTGTTCCACATTAGGGGATGCTCAGAAACCCAATCCTTTATATTCTGGGCAGTTCTGAGTAGTTATCTCTGCCAAATTTGGTCATCCTATTGTTTTCTCCTTTCAGCCATTTCACACATATTCAAATGATAATTACTGGTTTGCAGAAGAGGGGGGAGAAATGCAAATTTAGCCTCCAAGAACTTCTGTCAGGAAAAAGGGAACTTTCTAAAACTTACCTTTACTTAATAGTTATGAACAATTTGACTTCATCGTAGAGTTGGATTTTTAATAACTAATGAAATAGTTTTACATTATTTTCCTAAAATACAATGCTAGGATTTTATTCTGTAGTCTAGTTTTCTACATAGGATGACAAAAAAGGGTTTCAGTCCACTAGTGGCATTTAACATCCAGGCTCAGGGTTCATCTTGTACCATATACTATGGACTTTTATGTAAATTTAATATACCATTTAGGAATATGCCAGTTTGGCGTGTTTAATGGAGGGACCACTAACATTTTACCATGGTTCGCACGGTTAAAGTGTATAGAGTTCTAAATCCATCAAAAACATTGGATCCAGTAAAAGTCAAAAAAGACCTGGTAATAATGCAGAAAAGGAAGATTTCCTACAGCGTTCCTTCATCGCTTTTCTGTCACGAGTGCAATCCCCATTTCTGTGAGGTCAAGTACATGAAGGAAGATAGACTTTCCCCAAAGCTTTCAAAGTAACAAAATAGCAAAAATATATGAAGCAAGTGGAAGAGCTATATCATTTGGAGGAAAAAATGTGGGTAGGAAAGGAAACAATTTTAGGATGGAGGTTGGAGAGTGAAATAGGATTGATTATACAGGTAGGTGTGTTTGTCTGTAAATTGCCCTATTGTAGTGAATACTGGAACTAATCAGTGTCCTCTTTATTTTAACCCCTTTCTGTACAACCAAGGAGAACCAAGAGGGCCAAGACCACCATCATGGACCAAGACGATGCCACAGCTGCCACACCAGTCATTCCTGCTGTTGTAGTAACATCATTCCATTTCTTACTTTTAACAATCTCACCTAGTATGCATTGCAGTCTTCTGTATGTTCCATTTTTTCTAACTTCCCCGTATCTATTTTAGACTCCATTAACTTGGCATACCTTTTGTGTTTACTGTTATATTTCTTCTGTTTCCACAGCTGACTTCTTCCTGTCTGTAGCTTTCTTTCTCCCTCTTTTTGTTCCAGTGATAGTAATCGTTCTTTCACCTAGGGTGGCGATAGAAAGCCCGACTGAAAGATGGCCTCCTTTGTGTGGGGTTTTTCCGGTCGGAGCCCTTAATCCATCATTAACCAACTTTGGCTGAGGTATCGGGGGCTGCTCTGGGCCGCCCGAGTGCGACTAATAGTACAGATGCAGGGACACCCTCAAATATTGAGCCTGGCAGGTGCGGTGTGGCCGATTGTTGCAGAACAAGTCATGGGGTCTGGACTGGGTCCACCTTTTGGGTGAGCACCCCTGCGAGTGCTTTAGAGATGAACAAGCTGCGCAGGGGCTGCAGGCAGTGACTCACCGGGGAGAACGTTTTTTCAGTGCATCCACAGCAGTGTCCCCATCTGGGCTTGCTGAGGGCTGATGTGCTGCTGTGCTACCCTCCTCGTCCCTGCTTAGGATAGAGACAGGGGGCCGGGCCCCGCTGGCCAGGCTGTCACAAGTGGCAAAACCTAAGGTCTGTGATCCAAACCGCTGCAGTGAGCAGGCTGATGTCGGCGAGCACCCGCAAGTAATTTAGGGTGGCAATAGCACTACAGCATAGCCCAGAGGGCAGGAACTGGTGTGCTGTTTGTGCCAGCCCTGGCAGAGAAACCTAGAACTTCCTGAAAAGCGGGTGCCCAGTCGCGAGACACGGACTCTGCAAGATGGGTGATGTATTGCCTTTACAGTGCACCTCATCATTGTAAGGGGCCCCTGCGACTGTCCACCTACTTTCATCACCTCTGGGATGTTCCTCCACAGCCCTAACTTACCTACCTACCCCTGCCTATGAGTGCAGTAGTCCCACCTAGACAATCTACTTGCCATCCTCTTTCTGTGGCGAGCCGCATCATAGCAGGCTTGCTTGTGCCTCTGCTAGTGTCTCGGGCCGAGGGTGAGGCAATGTGCTGGATCTACTAGCAACCTTTGAGCTGCCTATTTAGCACTCCCTGGTGCTCTCCTGCTTCACGTCACTCTCTTCTGGCACCACCGTGGAAAAGGTCAACACCAAGTGTTGTGAAGTCATCCTTGTGCCCTGGGCTCCCCCTTTTTTGCTAACTGGAACCGGTGATAACTGACTCTGACTGTTCCTGTCCTCTGCCTAGCCGGAACCGGTACCAGTGCTATGCTGAAAACATATTAGAATACAGTGAAAATACCTACATACAGTAGGGTACACTATAGGTTAGGGTACCCCTATGATTGGTATGACCTCAGCAATAATGTCCTAGTACATAATAGGGCAGGGGCATTAAAACTGTATTTTAGTCCCTAGTATATAATAGGGCATGGCAGTTTGGAGGCCAGCAGCCCTTTCTGTGCTTGCATATGTGAACTGCTGAGAGCCTGAAGTCATTTTTAAATCAGACCTGTGTTTCAGGACTGCTTTTAAAGTATAAATATGTGTCAAAACTTGACTTTGGTGTATGGGACCCTTAATTAATAAACTATAATATATTGGCATATTAGGTACCTTTAGGGACTCCCCTGGGTATCCCAGGGTTAGGGGTTCATGTACCTATAAGGAGGGCCCTTATAAAGTAGATTTTATATGCCATGGGGATAGAGAAATAGCACATTTCCCTTCCCTCATTGCAGTAAGGCAGTTCCAAAAATCGACGTTTGGGCTAGGAGCACAGTGAAGTGAGGATCTACAGAGTTTTTGTATAATCAGAAGCCCTAAAGTCTCACCTGGGTGTCGAAGGGCTGAGGGTCCTGTAGATATAGTCAGGGTCCTTATAAAATATGTTTTATACGCCCTACTGTTGAAGAAAGTGCCCAGTTCATTTTCCTCATTGTAGATACCCAGCCACATGGGTTAACATGGCAATCAGTTATTTTTTATATTTTAATAAGTAATGCTTAACTGCAGAAGAATATAATTCAAGCACTTATTAGAATGATATTGATAAATCCAACAATATGCTAATGTTGAATTTATCCTAAAATGCATAGACAAGAAGCAATAAGGCTTTCTTGTCTGTAAGCCAAAATTCATCCATCCAGTGATGTGCCCTGATTGGTCAGAGTTAGCCAGGCTGCTTTGATGAAGTGATAAGTGGCACCTGAGGTGAAGAGCCATCCTGGCGAAGAAAGTTCTGCTGCACAAGTATGCCAGACCAAGGGGGAGGGGACGTAAACCATGATCTTCAAAGGAAGGAGGGGACAGGCAGAAGAAGGCAGTTTTATTTATACCCATCCCTCTGAACCCAGTCAGATAGCAGGCTTACGGAAGGAATGTGCAGATGCCCGAGGAGACTATGGAGATGAGCCATCCTGGAGGTTGGTTTAACTAGCTCTTGCCTTTATGCTGAGGCTTCAGCCATATTGAATTTTTGAAGAATAGTGCTTTGTGGGAGACCACAGTGCCACACTCTGGAGGAAATTGTCATGCTCTGGTGGCGTGTTTCCCTGTACCTCATTGTATAGGAGTGCCCTCCTGCTTGACGCAGAAGACACTGAATAAGTCTTTGAGAGGGGAATGGCCTCTTTGATCTGCTGTTCGAAACAATGGAGAACAAAAGGTTCCATGCTGGAAGTTTGTTCTGCCCCAGCCAGGCCCTCCACGCTGGAAGACTGTATCTGCTGCACAATCTAGAACTACAGCTTTGTGGACCTAATTTGCTGCAAGAAATCTAAAGAATA
The DNA here is from genome assembly GCF_964261635.1 of Lissotriton helveticus. Lineage (NCBI taxonomy): Eukaryota > Metazoa > Chordata > Amphibia > Caudata > Salamandridae > Lissotriton > Lissotriton helveticus. The sequence goes on along the minus strand of NC_136068.1, from coordinate 961,154,401 downwards.
GACTCCCTGCAAACTACAGGTTAACAGAACTCACCTGGACCGTCACCAGCAATAATCCCCAGCCTAGAGTGCTGACAGTGGATTTGTAAGGGTTTTGTCCATGTGGATTGTGGCAACTGAAGTACCAAATTTTCAAGGAAGCTTTCAGACATTTGGAGTAGAATTTGGACAATTTGAGACCCTCTGAGAAACTTCAGGACAAAGTTCCAGACGTTTGGAGAACTTTGGAGCAACTTTGAATAAAAGCTTCATAAGTGGACCGACTCAACTGGGCCAGCCAAGCAGACATCCCTCAACTGCGAGCCGGCCTGCCCTCCAGGTTCATCCTGCTGAAAAGCTCCTGAGGTCCAACTTCCAGAGTTTGACTGGAAGCGGGTCGAAACCCAAGCCGGCACATCCTCACTGAATCCGGCCTGGTGAAGAGCATTGAGGGACCCTGGGAGAAAAAGCTACGTAAATGTTTCTAAGTCTGAAGGTAGAAAAAGTGACCAGGACAAACCGTGATTGTCAAGCCACCCACCTTCTATCGCAAGCCTGTCTGGATTCTTGGTTCGTCCCGCTGGAAAGCTTGGGAGGTCTGACTTCCATAAGTTTGACCGGGAATACATCAAAATGCAAGTCAGCGAATGCTTGCCGAATACAGACTGGTGGAGAACCTCGAGGTACCCTGGGAGAAAAAGCTCCAGAAAAATTTGTAAGTTAGAAGGTAAAAACCTTGACCAAGGCCTACCGCGAGGGGTAGCCATGCAGAGCTCCATCAGAGTCATCCTGAAACATTGACTTTGTTCCGGTCTAGCGCAACCAGATGTCCCAATAGTCGCTATAGGTTTCTATGTGGTAAATAATGCTAAATATAAAAATATTCATATCTCCGGTTCCCAACATTGGATTATTTTTGTTTTGGGGTCATTTTAAAGACACATATATTTCCTATTTTTAAAAATCGGTGTTGGATTTTTATTGTGTATTGTGTCTTAATTATTTACTGAATTGGTGTTTTTAAATGCTTTACATACCTGTCTCTGAAGTTAGGCCTGCCAGTTCGCATCCAAGCTACAAAGGATTGAGCATGGGAATAATTTTCTGAGACCTATTCTGTGCCCTAGACTCTATTAGTAGCCTTATTACCAGAAGTAGATGCATATTTACAGCTACTAATAATCCACTTTTCAACAGGAAGCAAGAAAACTTTCATTTAAACATTGCAAGCAGAAGAGAGCAGCAGAATTGTCCCTAAAGATCCCCAGTTGAGTCAGGATGATAGTCCTGGCTCCTCTCAGGAACTAGACCTTCACACAATGTTTATGGAGCTCACACATTGCCTCATGGTAATTGACACCAAATACTGGCTGACAGATTCGATCATCTGAAAGATGAGGTTGGTAATCATGGTGAATGACTCCATTCATTTGAAATTGCTTCAGATGGAAATAATTTTGCAGGTAATCTGTAGCTAGAATGAAAACCTGGAGGCATGTTTGAGGAGAAATAATCTGTGCATTAGTGGCCTGCCAGACTCAACAGAGATGGGCCGAATGGAGGACTATGTTGAGGAGATTGTTTGCACATTGTTTGGCAACACACTTTTAGCAATGTTCATTATAGAGCAAGCACACAGGTCCTTTGAACAGTGACCCACCCTACACGCCGGCCCAACCGATAATCACTAGACTGTAATGGATTGGGATTTGGTTTTGCACCTCACGAGGTATCAGAAGACCCTTCACTATCAGTGCAACAAAATATTTATTGTGCCGGATTTCAGTGCAGGCCGCCAGGAAGTACTACTTGCTGGTTAAATGCTCCCTACAAAAAACGTCAGCTAAATATTCACTCATTTACCCCGCCAATCTCCGAATTCAGTGCCAAGGCAAAACTCATTAGTTTACAGACTGAAGGATGCCACCAAGTTTGGCAAGAACATGACCAAGATGTCACTGCATCCATCAACTGCCGCCCTAAGCACAGACATGGAACACCTCAGTGACAATGTCTAAGGGCCCATAAAAAGCTTACTGGACCATTGTGGTAATGTTGAAAGATGGCATGTAGGGATGTCCCTACATGCTCCATATAAAGTTTACTATAATTCCTTTGAGATGCTAGTGGCTGCGGTTTTCGTGAAGACTGTTATGGGGGGCCACCTGAGAGGGTCCTGGATGCTCAGCTACCACATCTCTGGCCACCCGGCAGTTGCAAGCTGGGTGTGAGTTGGGCCTCTTGTCCACACCTGTGGGAAGATTCCCTGGTTGTTTTCATATTTGAAGTTCGCCATCAGACTATTTCATAGGTGGAATAGTGCCATTTGACCTGATTAAGAGGCCTTCCGCATAGTGGACTGTCAGGACACAGACCCTTTGATTTGCTTAAAATAGTCCACCATAGCCAATAGGACGTCCTCCCGAAACACCTGATCCCGCAGAACACCAGGTGCAATATGTCAAGCAAGAGAGCAAAGCACAATCCGGTGAACACAAATCCAGTAGCACTGGAGCATGATCGGACAGCTTCCACTGGAGGTGTTCAACATTTATGGTCCATTCTTTTAAGTCACGCGTTACCAACCAGTTATCTATGTGCCATCATGTGTTATGCAAAGCGATACACATGTGCATGATGTGTGCATCTGTGTGTCGTGCCCTCCACAGGCCAGCACGGTGATTGTCTGTCATTAGGAAGTGCAGCTGCTTTGCGACATTTTGGTGAGGTTGCTGAGATTCACTAGAGCGGTCTGCTCAGGGATCCAGGACCACATTATAATCTCCTCCCCATAATATTGACCATTGGCTCCATCGTACTCGCCAGTCGCCATATCTCTGCAAAGAAGCAGGGGTCATTTCTGGGCCATACACTAAAATCACTCTGATCGGATGACCATGCAGTGTCCCTGGGAGTAGGACATATTTTTCCTGTTTGGTGTGTGCATCAAGGTAGTACTTTGCAAATGAGGATAGTTACTCACTGCGCTTCATTGGAGTTATAGGCTACAAGATATTCTTCAATCCATCCCGCTCACCTGCGCATCCTAGAGCCCACAGTGAGAGCAGCATGCAAATGTCTATCCGATATCGTTGCAGATAAGCTAGCATGTGAAGTTCCTTACACCTGTCTTTAAAGTCATGGATATTCCAGGTCACACATTTAGTCTGCTTTATCACAGTGAAAAGGTGGAAATATGTGCACGTGCCACACTTGTAGGAGACATCCAGATGAGGAATAAAACGTGTAGCTCTGATTGATTGAGGAAAGAAAGTACAGGTAAACTTCAAGCAGCCAAAGGACTGCGATTATTCTTAACATACCAACTGACCCCCACCTCCCACTTTGGCCACTTCACGTAATGACACACCACTCACGTTAAAAATGTACATAAAAAATGTGCGGTGAGATGCGTCATTCACACATGAACAACAGAACTCAAGAGGGTGATGTATCCAGTACTCTATTTATCTACTCTATTAAATGCATCCTTGCATCTGAAATTGACGCAAGGACACATTTTACACTAAAATATATCACAAAATGATGGATTTGCATTTCATCTAATTGCATGAAATTATGCTACATTTCCCATAATTACGGGAAAGCAAATTATGTCAATTTTGCACACCCCAAGTGCTCTTCCTACAAGATTGCGTTTTGATTTTTCAGACGGGCCAGCTGGCCCCTGGTATCGAATGTCTACCCGGCTTACCACAACACACTTTTCTTGTGGCAAAATGATCACTTTACAATGTGCTCTTCATGCAACCAGAGTGTAAAGAAGTGACAAACTGGGGGGCATATTATCAAGGGGGTTTATCTCCGCTTTTTTGGCTTTAAAAGCCAAGAAAGCGGAGATAAAATTATCTCCCTATTACCTAGCTGTCGCTAACACCAGTTAGCGACAGCTAGTAGGAGATAGCGACCATCTTGGGCCCCACTTTGCATGTCAGTGATATTTATCACTAATGACATGCAAAGTGGGCGTGCCAAGATGTTAGCGACTGGAAACAGTCGCTAACATCGCTATCTCCTATTACCAACTTTTGGAGATATTCGCGCTAAGCGCGAATATCTCCAAAAGCTAACACCTGCCCTGAGCAGTTCTTAGCCATGTTATCCAATGGGAGGTGGATAACATGGCTAAGAGCATTCGCTCGGTAATGCATGAATATCGCTGACTTTTCAGCGATATTCATGCATTGCGGCCGTTTTTTATCGCATTTGCGATAAACCTTGGTAATACCAAGGTTTATCTGCGATAAAAATCGCCGCAGCTCAGCGGTAAAATTTTGTCTCTAACCAAGCAATAGCGATAATTATCGCTATTGGTTGGTAATATGCCCCTGGGTTTCTTATTGTGCCGAAGCCTGAAGAATTTGCTGAGGTGGAGCTAGGCTGTTTTGTTTGCAATTTTCTAGGGCAGGCTGTAACTGGTGTGGTGATTGCTTCAAGTTTTTGAGGTCTCAAAACAAAGATGGAAGCAGGTGGTGTTAGTGATAATGCATAAATCAGACTAGTTGAATAGAAGTGATCTGCACTTCCTCTGTGCCTCTTTCCACTCTAACATTCATTGGCTTATCATCATCTCCATCACTTTGAAGACTTTGAGGCATCCTGTCATGATCAGTCTCGGTTGGGTTCTACTCCATGTAATGATCATTGGAAGGGGGGTTGGAGAAGGTGGGGGTGTGCTCTTTCTTTTCCTAGTCAGAGATTGTGAAGCTGATGTGTCCAATGGAAAAGCAATCACAACTACATCCTACTCTAGAGCAAGCTAACCTTCATGCTCTGCTCTTAGTTCCAGCACATCAGGTGCTGCTGGCAGTGGATCCTGTTTTTGACATTCCTGTGAAGACTGGGTTTACTGCTGGGACAAATCAATTTCAGACTCACTATTCTGTATGACTCCAGTCACTTCAGGGCAGAGAGACATGGGCTTCGGTTTTGGTTGCTATTCTGTTGATCCAGGGGTGATCTTCTTCACAGCCTCTTCCTTTCGAGCGGAGGGTTCAGCAGATACTTTGCATTTCTGGAAACATTAGGCGGGCCTGATGCCAGTGATGGGAATGCCAACAGACTTCCTCTTCCCCTTGCTAGTCACTTTTTGGGGACAGGCACCTTCGTTAGAGCTATCTTCTTAAGTTTGGTGTGAGTTAGAACTTAACCAAAGTAGCACTTGCAGAGACTCCTGTGTTGCTGTATCATAATTATCAGAATTCATCCTGCCTCAGTATGTGATGCCTTGTGAACTTGCAGGCAATAAAAATAAAAGTGGAAATAATGGGACTGCAAAACACACTGGTTGTTACAAAATGGTCACCACTACATGGCAAGCAAAGAAGGAGGTATTGTGAACAAAGGCAAAATGGTCACCACACAAACACACTCACTGCTCTACAAAATGGTGGTTGCTGTATGGCTAACAAAGAAGAAGGCATGAAAAAGAAAGTCAAAATGGCCACCATATGCACACAGACTCTCACTGGCCCTAAAAAGTGATGTTTCCTATATTGCCAGCAAAGAAGAAGGCAAGGATAAAAAAGACAAAATATCCATCACTTACTCCAAAAAATGGTAGTCGCCACATGACAGCCAAGAAGGAGGCATGGAGAACAAGGACCATGATTGCCCTGTCCTGCCCGATCACCTTCCCTCCCTCAAAAAAATACTATGGAATAGAAGGGCATGATTTTCTCAATTACACATACAAAAATGTGTCTAGGCACGCCCATGAGCCCATCACCAATTAAACAGCAATATCATATAAGAAAACACACTTTAAAATGCACCAACTATGAACAGTTCAAGGCAGCACCAAATACTCCTCCAAAATAATTTTAAAATTTGCTGAAAAAACAGAATAATAAATCATCTCACACATACACATAATGGAGAAGTGTGGCTCACTGGTTAGAGGCGGCAGACCCTGAAGCAGAGATCAGGCCCGGGACCAGGGTTCAATTCCTGACGTGGCAGGGTCTAGGATCAATGTCCGCGGACTCGCTAATTCTCGCTTCGGCGCCTTCTCTAATCATGGGCCCCACGCTGCAACTCTGGGCAATAGCTTGCTTAATCTCCACAACGGCCCCACCAGCGCTGGGATGCCTGGCTCCGCCCCTCACAGGGAGAGCCAGGAAGGGTTCCACAGCCTAAGCGCCGAGATACCCTCATGGGTTATTCAGCGCTATATAATTCAATAACTATAACTGTTGGACCCGGCCTCATGGCGTGGTCCTACCCCTCCCGCATGGTGGGCCCAGGACGATATCAGCCCTCCTCCGGACCTTGAGCGGCCCCTTCGACCCGACCCTGCACGCCCCACCGCCACAGATCCGGCTACCATCCCGGATCCCCATCACCGGCCTGGCCCCAGCGGAGGCCCAGCACGATCTAAGCACGAGGCCGTGCCCGACTCCATCTTGGGGCCTCCACGTCACGACCACGTGGCCTCGGCCCCAGCCTCGGCCCCAGCGAAGCCCAGACATCGGGGCACCAAGATCCACCCAGGTGGTCGAGTGGCCACTCGACAGATCCCGGAGGAGGAGAAGTTCCGATGGCCCTCCAGCCGTCCCCGGACGCCTGGTATCGATCGCCCTCCGGCCTCCCTGGGCGCTGGCTCCGCCCCCCTGCTGGGTGTCTGGACACCATCATCCCAGCCCCTCTGGCCCCCAGGCGCGAGGGTCCGGACATCAAAGGACCTCCGTCCTTTATCTGGGCCAGCCCCGGAGTAGGACGCCAGTTGTATCCTGGACTGGAAGCCCTGCTGACGCTGTCACGGCCGACACCAGACGAACTCATCCTTCCTGTAACCCGAAGCCATCTGAGAGCCTGCTGGTGCTGCCGCGGCCTACCTTGCTGAACCATCTGAGAGCCTGCTGGCGCTGCCGCGGCCTACCTTGCTGAACCACCTGAGAGCCTGCTGGCGCTGCCGCGGCCTACCTTGCTGAACCATCTGAGAGCCTGCTGGCGCTGCCGCGGCCTACCTTGCTGAACCCTCTGAGAGCCTGCTGGCGCTGCCGCGGCCTACCTTGCTGAACCACCTGAGAGCCTGCTGGCGCTGCCGCGGCCTACCTTGCTGAACCATCTGAGAGCCTGCTGGCGCTGCCGCGGCCTACCGTGCTGAACCACCTTGCAAGCCTGCGGGCGCTGCCGCGGCTCGAATCTCTCGGAACCCCCCAGCTCGAGGATTGAGAGCTGTGCATAGGGTATCCCTTCCTCCGCCCAGAGTAAGACTGTCCCGCTACCTTACCCTCCTTGTCCGAGACTTTACGGATCCCGCGATCCAACTGTATATACTGCCAAGCACCCGCAACCGTTATTTCTTATAAAAGCTTGAGAACTTGACCTCCTGTGTGGTGTCCGTTTGTAGTGTGTGATTACTCTGCTGTACGATCCTAGGAGAGGGCCCTCATTCAGGAGGCCTCTCGGTAACGCTCGGCTACTTCTCGACGGAGGGGTGGACCTAGGGGTGGTCAGTCAGACATCTTCTGCCTCCCCCGGGTCGCCTTTCTAACACTGGTGGCAAGCGCTGGGATCCGAGCCCACGCAGATCGTACAGAGAGTGATTCACTCGCTACCCAGAAAAACCCACTGCGACCATGAGCACAGAATTCCAGAAGGAGAAAATGGAAGACTACAGTCACAAGGAGCTGAAGCAATTCTGCAAAGATCTAGGCATCGCTACCACTGGCTTAAGCACCAAAGAAGATTTCAAATCGGCCCTGCAGGCCTGGGTGGACGCCGGTGAGGCGCCACCTCCGAGTGAAGATAACCCGGGCCCGAACGGAGGCCCGGAGGCTCAGCTGAACCCAGCGGGAGAGAGACCCGCAAACCCAAACACGGGCCTCTCCCACGAAGACGCCCGAGAACGAGAGAGGAACCGGCTCCACGAGTTGGAGCTTGCTCGACTCAGACAAGAAGGAGAGATCCAACTGGCAGAAAGGAAGCTAGCCCTCGAGCAGCTACGGCTAGAAGGAGACCTAGAAGAAAAGCGGAGACAAAGAGACCTCGAGGAGAAGAAACTCCTGCTCGAGCACGAGCGCGTCCTCAAAGAACTAGAATTTAAAGCCAAGGCAAACGAGACTGCCACCTCCGGGGGTAAGACCTCACCTCCCCCGGTGGACACGAAGGTGCACATACCCAAGGATGTCGTCAAAGAGTACTATAAGAACGACGACATCCAGCAGTGGTTCAAAGCTTACGAGGTCGCCATGGCCGCCCATCGAGTACCCCTCAAGGACTGGGGTGCCGGCCTGTGGGGGAAGTTTATCAACGAAGGGAGAGACGCCCTGCTGGAGCTCCCTGATACCGAGAGGACCTCGTACGAGCACATGAAGACCGCCCTCCTCACTCGCTACGGACTCACCCCCGAGATGTACCGGCAGCGATTCCGAGACTGCAAAAAAATCCCCGGTACCACGTGGGTGGAGTACGTGAACTATTACAGCCGAGCCTTCGAGGGGTGGATTCGAGGCTGCCAGGTCACCACCTACCAGCAGTTGGTCGACCTCATTCTATGGGAACACCTGTCCAATAACTGTTTCGTCGAACTCCGGCAGCACCTCCTCGACAGCAAATTGACTGAGCCACGAAAACTCGCTGTCGAGGCAGACCGATGGGCCAGCACCCGAGTTCCCTGGAACACGATGGGAGATTACGGCCGGGGGTCCCCGGGGAACCACCGACCATGAGGTGGCGGAGTAGGCCAGAGCCGGGGTCGAGACGCCCCCCCGGGGTCATCTCCTACCTCCACGTCGCCATCCCTGGGCCGGAGAGGGGGGCCCCCCAGCCAGGCCGGGGCCCCGCCCGAATGTTACGTGCCACAGATGCCAGCAACAGGGTCATTATGCGAATGATCCCCTCTGCCCGATGAACCAGCGACCCGGCACCACCGGGCCCCCAGCCCGCCAGATCGCGGCAGCTGCCCTAGGGCCGAGTGGGAGCCCGCCGCCATGACCTTAGCCTGCCTGGGTACTCACGACATGATCCCCCGAGGGCCGATCCCCGGCAACACCGGGAAGTACCGCCAGTGGGTCACCATCAATGGTCGCCGGACCGAAGCCCTCCGTGACACTGGGGCCAGCGTGACAGCGGTCCGCTGCCATCTGGTGACCCCGGAACAGATCCTTCTGAACGTCCTGTGCCCAGTCCGATCCGCAGATAACTCTGAAACTTTGTGTCAGATGGCCCGCATCCCCTTCGAGTGGGGGGGGGGGTGTCGGGCGTACTGAAAGTGACTGTCCGCGACGATGCCCCTGTGGACTGCCTCCTTGGAAACGACCTGGAAAGTTCCCCATGGGCTGGCGTCGAACGAAGAGAGCACCTGGGGATGCTAGGCCTCCCCGAGTGGGTATGTGCGACCACCCGCTCCATGTCTGCCCGCGCCTCCGCCCCAGCGGGGGAAGCTCCAACAGAGGAGCCAGAATGGCCCGCACCTCCGCCACCTGTCGTCCCCGAGGACGCCGACACCGAGCCCGGCCCCCAAGGGCCCGACCGAGAAGATCTCACCGAGCTCAACCACCTCCCAGAACTCGCTTAATGGCGCCAAGAAGGTGGCCCCACCCGCGAACAGTTCCGGCAGGAACAGAAAACCTGCCCCTCCCTCGAGGGGATGCGACAGCAAGCCACTACGCAAGCCGCTGGAGACCCCGCGGGGTCCCACTGGGTCTACTGGGACAACAACCTCCTTTACAGTGAGCAGAAGATTGCCGAGCTAGGGGCCGGCCGGGTGCTGGTTGTACCCCTCCGGTCAGAGACTTCCTCCTGAACTTAGCACATGATGTGCCCCTCGTCGGGCACCTGGGGCAGGACAAAACTTACAGCCGCCTGGTGACCCATTTCTACTGGCCCAAGATGCGCACTGATGTCCAGAACCACTGCAGGACCTGCCCGACCTGTCAAGCCAGCGGGAAGAGCGGGGGGAAAGTCAAAGCCCCGCTCCAGCCGTTTCCTGTGGTAACCACCCCCTTCGAGCGAGTGGGAATAGACATCATAGGGCCCCTGGACCCTCGCACCTCGCAGGGGCACCGCTTCATCCTCGTCCTGGTGGACCATGCCACCCGCTATCCTGAGGCCATCCCTCTCCGAGCCATCACGGCCCCCGTGGTGGGCCGAGCCCTCATGAGCATCTTCTCCCGAGTCGGCTTCCCCCGAGAAGTCGTGAGTGATCGGGGGTCCAACTTCATCTCGAAGCATATGCGGTCCCTATGGCAACAGTGCGGGGTCGCATATAAGTTCACCACCCCGTATCATCCCAAGGGAAATGGACTAGTGGAACGCTTTAACAGGACACTGAAGGGAATGATCAAGGGCCTAGAAGAGCCCCTCCGGCTCAAATGGGATGTCCTGCTGCCCTGCCTCCTGTTTGCCTACCGAGAGGTACCCCAGAAATCCCTGGGGTTCAGCCCGTTCGAACTCTTGTACGGACACCCGGTTCGAGGCCCCCTTAGCCTGGTCAAGGAAGGCTGGGAGACAGCAGTTCGAGATGCCCCACCGGATGTCTACCGGTACCTCCTGACACTCCGCAATCAGACTCGGAAGTTCAGGGAACTTGCCGAGGCCAACCTGGAGGCCAGTCAGGAGGAAATGAAACGCTGGTATGACCAGAACGCCTCGTCCATCGAGTTCGAGCCGGGACGAGAGTGGACGGGGCCCTTCAAGGTGGTGGAGCGCAAGGGCCCCGTCACCTACCTGGTAGACATGGAGTCCCCCAGGAACCCCCTCCGGGTTCTACACGCCAACCGGCTCAAGCCGCACTTTGCACGCACCGAACTGAGCCTGCTGCTGGCGACCGATGACGGAACTGAAGACGACTCCGAGCCACTACCAGACCTCCTCAGCACCACCGAGAAAGACGGCTCCTTCGAAGGGGTCCGGCTCTCCTCTACCCTGACCCCAGAGCAGCAACAAGACTGCCGGAAGCTGCTGGGGCAGTTTGCGGATCTGTTTTCCCTCACGCCGGGGGTCACCCGGTGGTGCGTCCACGATGTGGACACCGGAGACAGCCCCCCTGTGAAACAACGAGCTTTTCGAGTGCCCAACCGGGTTCGGGCCTGCATCCAATCCGAGGTGGCCAAGATGTTGGCCCTGGGGGTAGTCGAACCCTCCAACAGTCCCTGGGCCAGTCCCGTTGTCCTGGTCCCGAAAGCCGCTTCCCCCGGAACAGCGCCCGAGCTCCGGTTCTGTGTTGACTACCGGGGACTGAATGCAGTCACCAGGACCGACGCACATCCCATCCCCAGGGCGGATGAACTAATCGATCGCCTAGGGGCCGCCAGATACCTCAGCACCTTCGATCTCACGGCGGGGTATTGGCAGATCGGCCTCACCCCTGGCGCACAAGAGCGATCGGCCTTCTCGACGCCCGATGGCCACTATCACTTCAAAGTGATGCCCTTCGGCATGAAAAATGCGCCGGCCACCTTCCAGAGGCTAGTGAATCAGGTGCTGGCCGGACTAGAAGAATACAGCGCCGCCTATCTAGATGACATTGCGGTGTACAGCCTTCACTGGGATGAGCACCTGTCCCACCTCTGGGAAGTCCTGACGGCCCTCCGGCGGGCCGGACTAACCATCAAAGCCAGCAAATGCCAGATCGGCCAAGGGTCCGTGACCTATCTAGGACACCAAGTAGGGAGCGGACAAGTAGCTCCCCTCCAACCAAAGGTGGACGCCATCCAGGCCTGGGAGCCCCCGGTCACCCAGACCGCCGTCCGGGCCTTCCTGGGGCTCACCGGATACTATCGGCAATTTATAAAAGACTACAGGAGCATCGTGGGGCCCCTCACCGAACTGACCTCAAAGAAATTACCCCAGAAGGTGCACTGGACCCCTGCGTGCCAGACAGCCTTTGAGACTTTAAAGACCGCCATGTGCACCGCCCCTGTGCTCCAGGCCCCCGACTACAGCAGAGAGTTTGTAGTCCAAACCGACGCCTCGGAGCACGGCATCGGGGCGGTCCTGTCCCAAGTTAACCCCGAAGGAATCGACCGGCCTGTGGCCTTCATCAGCCGACGCCTCCTGGCGAGAGAACAGCGGTGGAGCACCATCGAGAGGGAAGCCTTTGCCGTGGTGTGGGCACTCAAGAAGCTCCGGCCCTACCTCTTCGGCACCCACTTCCGAGTCCAGACCGATCACCAGCCCCTGCGTTGGTTGATGCAAATGCGGGGAGAAAACCCAAAACTACTGCGCTGGTCCATTTCTCTGCAGGGGATGGATTTCACTGTGGAGCATCGCCCCGGCAACGACCACGCCAATGCCGACGGCCTGTCCAGATTCTTCCGCCTCGGCGAGGAGAATCCCCAAGAAGATGGGTGACTCTCCCCTGCCTTCAGCTGGGGGGGACGCGTGTTGGACCCGGCCTCATGGCGTGGTCCTACCCCTCCCGCATGGTGGGCCCAGGACGACATCAGCCCTCCTCCGGACCTCGAGCGGCCCCTTCGGCCCGACCCTGCACGCCCCACCACCACAGATCCGGCTACCATGTTATGTTATGTTATGTTATGTGTTTTTATTAGGCGCACAGATGCTCCAGCCAAGGAGCGTCCTGGCGCCCGACAAGGCAGCTGCACAACACAACGAAACAATAATCAAACAAATTTAAACTAAGGGAATAAAAAAGTTTTCACCGCACGGCGAAAGGAGAGCAGATCCCCAAGGGCACGAATCGCCGGGGGAAGGGAGTTCCAGAGCACCGCCGCCCGAACTTGAAAGGAACGCCCACCCGCTCTGCTCCGCTTAAAACGCGGGACAACAGCCAGTTCTAAATCAGCAGATCTTAAAGCTTGGGCTGGAATGTAATGGGCCAAAAGTGTAGGCAGAATCAAGGCTGGGGACCCCTTCAGAATCTTATAGGCGACACAGAGGACCTTAAACTGGATCCGCTGGGCCACCGGGAGCCAGTGCAATGAACGCAGGGTACTGGAAGTGGGGCACGATCTAGGTAATCCTACCACCGCCCTTGCTGCAGCATTCTGGATCCGTTGCAGACGTCCGATCTCTGCCTGGTTCAGACCTACCAAAAGGGAGCTTGCGTAATCCAGCCTAGAGATGACAGTAGCTTGGATCATGAGCTGCCTAGTGGAGGCATCAAAGAACTTGAGCACTGGACGGAGCCCGCGCAGGATACCAAAGCAGCAGGCCGCCGTACGCTTGGTATGGCAGGTGAACGTAAGGGAAGGGTCCAGCCAGACCCCGAGGTTTTTAAGCTCGGCAACTGGGATGGGAGTAGGACCCAGATCCCCTGGCCACCATCTCTCTCCCCAAAGTTCCGGTTGTTTGCCAAAAATCATGACCTCGGTCTTGCTAGCGTTCAACTGGAGACAGTTGGACGTCATCCAGCCGGCGACCGCCCGCAGTCCTTGTTGGAATCTGGGGGCATCGACATCGGCATCCCCGCTGATCGTAACCACTAGCTGGGTGTCATCGGCGTATGACACCATTGTCATACCCCATTGCCTGACAACCTCAGCTAGCGGCCTTACGTAAAGATTGAACAACGTAGGACTCAGCGAGGAGCCTTGGGGAACCCCCAGGTCCAAAGGATGGTATTTGGACTGGTACGGCGGGACGGTCACACTAAAGGCCCGATTGGCTAAAAAGGACCGGAACCACTGGAGAGCGATGCCGGTGACACCAACTTCCTCTAAGCGATGCAGAAGGATCGGGTGCGATACGGTATCAAAGGCGGCGCTCAGATCTAATAGCACAAGCGCCGCCGTTTGACCCGCGTCAAGCACGGAGCGAAGATGCTCCACCATATACAGCAGAGCCGTCTCCGTGCTGTGACCGGCCCTGAATCCATTCTGCGTTACATCGAGGACGTCAGCATGAAGTAGATGTTCCGAGAGGACCGCGTTGACATGCGCCTCAGTCACCTTGGCGGGCCATGGTAAGAGTGAGATTGGCCGATAACTCTCGGGCTTGCTACCATCCAAATTAGGTTTCTTAAGGATAGGACGAACCATAGCTTGTTTCCACTTTAGTGGGACTACGCCGGAAGTGAGCGACGTATTGATCAAAGAACACAGCGGTGAGGTGTCATATGCCTCTAAGTCTTTGAACACAGCTGAGCAAAGCGGATCCGCAGGGGACCCCGACTTCACTTGGTGAGCCAATTTATCGAGGCTTTCAGGTGTTAAAGTGGGAAAAGAATGCAACCCCTCTGATGTTAATGGCTTAAGAGGTGGATTAGCCGAGGGAGTCGCCAACGGAAATGCCCGATAAATGGCGTTGACCTTTTCCAAAAAGAAATCAGCTAGTTTTTCACAGTGCTCAACAGAGCTCTGGTGGCTCGTCGTTACCTTTTTGGCCGTGAGATCTTTCAGCACCTTGAAGATAGCCTTAGACGGGTTAGAACTCGTCCTGAATTGTGCGGCATAGAAGGCGGCGCGGGTTCTGCACACTGCCCGGTGATACAATTTCACTGTAGACAGGTACAAGATTTTCTTCCCGCTATTATAGGATTTGCGCCAGGCCCGCTCTGCACGCCTACAGGAAACCTTCAATGCCCGCAGCGAGTCATCGTACCAAGGGCTGGATTTACCAGTCCCCACTTTACAGCATACAATTGGGATGAGGGTGTCTAAAGCCCTGGTGACCCAGTTACAAAACCTATCATAGACCTGATCAGCTGACCCGATGATATCAAAGGGGTCGGTCGATAAAAGATGGAAAAACTCATCCAGCTTTAGTTTGTTCCAGCGTCGTCTCGGAATAGAACACACCACTGACTTAGGTTGTATAGCCGGTGTAGGGCAGTGGATCTGTATCAAATAATGATCAGTCCATGCCAATGGTGTATAGCTGGAGATGCAGGCTTCCGAAAGGTTGGTAAAAAACGGATCGAGGGTATGGCCCTCTGAATGGGTGGGCTGTGACACAAGCTGAGTCAGCTGGAGGGCCTCAAGATCTGCCAGGAAACTGGACACCGTGGGGCTAGCTAGGTTTTCAAAATGCATATTTAAGTCCCCAATAATGGAGAAGTTAGAACACCCTGCAGCCAGTACACTAATGGCATCTGGTAGCGCCGTTCTAAAAGCCACTTCACTCCCTGGGGGCCGATAGATCAATAGCCCCGATAGGGTGAAATTAGGCGTAATGGCTACCTTGAACATTGCGCTTTCGCAGCCAGAGATTCTTTGACCCTGCCATATGCACGAATAACAGGACTTAACTGCAAGAGCTATCCCTCCACCTCTGGAAGCTCGGTTAAGGGTGAATACCGAATATTCCGGCGGAAAGGCCAAGTTGGCAACGGCCGTATCGGCATCCTGCAGCCAAGTCTCAGTCAGGCAAAATAGGTCTGGGGAGTCATTACCTAGCAGGTCAAAAATGTCTAGATGATGTTTGACAAGCGACCTAGCGTTTAAATTCCAAATGCTGATCGAAGGCTGTGGACTAACAGCCCCAGTAATGTCATCCCTACAGCCCCTACTTAAGGGGGCGGAAAGAGTGAAACATCCGCACCCACACGTAAAAGGGCCGCATAAGGGATCAGCCCGAGGCGCGCCACAGACCCCCCGTGACTGATTGATGGCAAAAAGACTATCTCTTGAATAGCACAGCATAATGGACAGAAGGACAGCCGAGAGCAGAGTCAGAGCCCAGCCACGTCCAGCGCGTCCTGTCGCGGACGGGCGCAGACGGGCAGGACTCTGGCACGACTCCGGCCACGCGAGGCCGCGCCCGCTACGCGTTCCCGCTATGCTAGGGAGGAGCATTAAGTAGGCGTCCCCTCGCTGGCTCATGCGCAGTCAAGCGCCAGCGGAAGGAAGCTACTCTGCCCCTCTCAAAGATGGCGAACCACCCCGGTACCAAGCCCGCCAAGCGGCGGTGAGGGACACGATTAGTGTGCAGGTGAGGGGGATTTAAAAACCCAGCAGTCTGCTAAGCGCTAACACACAAACAGAAGTAAATTACAGTTTAAAAACGGCAAACACGCCAAGCGCTCCTGCATCAAAGCGCTCCGCTACCTTCTCTAAAAGGAAGAGCCGGGACTCGCCTTAAGTAGGCGTCCCCTCGCTGGCTCATGCACAGTCAAGCGCCAGCGGAAGGAAGCTACTCTGCCCCTCTCAAAGATGGCGAACCACCCCGGTACCAAGCCCGCCAAGCGGCGGTGAGGGACATCCCGGATCCCCATCACCGGCCTGGCCCCAGCGGAGGCCCAGCACGACCTAAGCACGAGGCCGTGCCCGACTCCATCTTGGGCCCTCCACGTCACGACCACGTGGCCTCGGCCCCAGCCTCGGCCCCAGCGAAGCCCAGACATCGGGGCACCAAGATCCACCCAGGTGGTCGAGTGGCCACTCGACAGATCCCGGAGGAGGAGAAGTTCCGATGGCCCTCCAGCCGTCCCCGGACGCCTGGTATTGATCGCCCTCCGGCCTCCCTGGGCGCTGGCTCCGCCCCCCTGCTGGGTGTCTGGACACCATCATCCCAGCCCCTCTGGCCCCCAGGCGCGAGGGTCCGGACATCAAAGGACCTCCGTCCTATATCTGGGCCACCCGGAGTAGGACGCCAGTTGTATCCTGGACTGGAAGCCCTGCTGACGCTGTCACGGCCGACACCAGACAAACTCATCCTTCCTGTAACCCGAAGCCATCTGAGAGCCTGCTGGCGCTGCCGCGGCCTACCTTGCTGAACCATCTGAGAGCCTGCTGGCGCTGCCGCGGCCTACCTTGCTGAACCACCTGAGAGCCTGCTGGCGCTGCCGCGGCCTACCTTGCTGAACCATCTGAGAGCCTGCTGGCGCTGCCGCGGCCTACCTTGCTGAACCCTCTGAGAGCCTGCTGGCGCTGCCGCGGCCTACCTTGCTGAACCACCTGAGAGCCTGCTGGCGCTGCCGCGGCCTACCTTGCTGAACCATCTGAGAGCCTGCTGGCGCTGCAGCGGCCTACCGTGCTGAACCACCTTGCAAGCCTGCAGGCGCTGCCGCGGCTCGAATCTCTCGGAACCCCCCAGCTCGAGGATTGAGAGCTGTGCGTAGGGTATCCCTTCCTCCGCCCAGAGTAAGACTGTCCCGCTACCTTACCCTCCTTGTCCGAGACTTTACGGATCCTGCGATCCAACTGTATATACTGCCAAGAACCCGCAACCGTTATTTCTTATAAAAGCTTGAGAACTTGACCTCCTGTGTGGTGTCTGTTTGTAGTGTGTGATTACTCTGCTGTACGATCCTAGGAGAGGGCCCTCATTCAGAAGGCCTCTCGGTAACGCTCGGCTACTTCTCGACGGAGGGGTGGACCTAGGGGTGGTCAGTTAGACATCTTCTGCCTCCCCCGGGTCGCCTTTCTAACAATAACTATACACAAATTCACAAAAAATGATGAGCAAAAACAGGGGGAACAGAGTAGCTGGTGACAAAGGGAAATTAATATCTGGCCACATGTGCCTGAAGTTGAGGGCCACCCTGTCCCTAGCCACCAACAGGCACATGCAGACAAAAAAAAAATAACACTCATTTGGATGAATAAAAGGCTATCCAGGAGCCCCTACAATGATTAAAAAACTGATAGCATAGCAATGAGAATGGGAAAAATTAATAAAAAGTACTCCCAAGGCACACAGCAGGGCAGATCAGGCCCCTAACAGTAAACCAATAGCACACAAAGTTGTTTTAAATATGTACAAAATTCACTAAAAACACATTTTTAAAAATTAAATAAAAATCACTTACCTTGCCGCCACTGGGTCCGGTGTCTCTGCTCCTGTTCTCCTATTCTGACTTCAGGAACATGAAGCAGACAGCCAGGCCCTCTCCCCTAAGCCAATCACAATGATGCAATGCAGCATTGTGATTTATCTGAGCGCCATGACACGGCACTCAGCCAGGAGCTGGAGGGGTGGGCATGTTTTCCATGCACGCTGTAATGCAGCCTGTATGGAGAAGTGGGAAAGTGCGCATGACTGGTTTTGGCAACCAGAGAGGGCCAACCAAATAGTTATTGCTCACTTGGGAGTGAGCAAACCACTCCTCCACTGCCCTGCTCGCAGAGCAGCCCCCCCACCCACCTGCCCACAAAAGAAACATAAAATGATAATTGAAAATTATTATCATTTTATTTTTCCTCTTCCCACACTGCTTGAAAGCAGTGGGGCGATGTTCCTCCACCATATCAGATTGCATATTCCTTGCCACAGTTGCTTTAAATTACCTTCGGAATTTCAACGTGTGAAGAGTTTGGATGTTCTATGGTAATTAGGACATAGGCAGAAAAAATATATTTCGTTGTAAATGCACAAACCTGTGCATATCATTTCTAAGTAGGGGAAGATGCATAAATCTACTGCCCAGCAAGCCGTCTAGTTCATGATTTTATTTGAAAAAATCAGCTTTACTAGAGAAGAGAAAACACTTCCATGTTAATCCCGAGTTTAGAGAGTTAATTGGTCCTTAACTACAACCGAGAACTTATTTGACTTTTATTCAAGTTATTAGGACTGAAAATGAATGGTTGTACACATTTTGTACTTTGTTGCACTGTATATAGCTCTGTATATTTTATGGCTTTGGAATGCTACATCTCCAGCAGTGTTGTCAATATACAATTGCATGAAGTTGTGGGTTTCTGAATCAAAGCTTTCATGTATTCCTCACTGTCATATGAATGTATTTATACATGTATGTATGTGGCATTGGTATAGTGCATACCTGCTAAAAAGCAGCATAGCTTGTTAAAGGGTCAAAGACAAGAATCCAGTCAACAAGTAATAGGAGAGGTAGATGGGTCATGGGGAGCAAAAGTGTACAGTTGATGCACTATGATGTAGTGTTTTTTTTAAAAGAGGGACATCTTCAACTTCTCCCTAAATTGGAACAGCATTGGGGCAGTCATGATGATATGGGGATGTTGTTCCAGATCCTGGTTGCATAGATGAAAAAGGCCTGCTTCCTGGTTCTTGTTTACTTTTTTGTACTTCTTAGCCTCCAGTCTGATGATGTTGAGCCAGGTGTGCGGAGTTCCACCAGAGATGGTGAGTTTGTCTGCAAGAGAAGTGGGGCTGCTGGTTCTGATGGCTTGGTAAATAGTGCAGCTGGTTTTGAAGATGTGCAGCTGGCAGGTGGAGACAATGGAGTTCTATTAGGATGGGTGTTATGTGTTGAAACGTCTTAATTTCTTCCGGTCCTGGATGAGACATGCAGTGGCGTGCAGGATGCCCTTAAGGGGTGGCACTGTGGAGCATCATATGCCATGTAGCAGGGTATTACCATTGCCCAGATGTGACAGCAGGAGGGCTTGAACAGCGGTTCTGACATCACTTTCAGGAAGAACCGCTTTTGTTTTTATTTGGAAGAGAGAGCTAGTACTAGGCAGTGTCAGTTTTGGCAATGTGTTTCTTGAGTGTAAGGTTGATATTCTGAGTGAATCCAACTGACTTGGCCATCAAGATTCATGTCATTGAGCCAGGTGTGTGCTATTTCATTCTTGTTGTTGACTTTGAAGCAGAGTTGTGTATCATCAGCATATTGGTGAATCATGGTGATGTTATCTAAAAGTAGTGCCCCCCCCCCAAGGGTCTTCATGTAGAGGTTGAAGATGACAGGGGACAGTATGGAACCACCAGGGACTCCACAGGTGATAGGGTTCTTTTGGGACCTGGAGGTGACAAGGTGAACAAACTGGTGTTGGTTGGAAAAGTAGATAGAGAACAAGTGAAGGGCATTTCCAGTCAATCCATTTGAGACTCTACACTGTGGATAAGGGTGGGATGGCCGACTGCGTTGAAGGCAACTGAAACGTTCCTCATCTTAAAATTGCAAGTTCTCTATTACAGAATGCACTTATGAAAAACAGTGCTATATACTCCAGCTGATATGGATCTAGTCGAGTGGAGAGTCTGGTTGCTGTGTCATTGGAGTGTTTGTCTGCAAATTATGTTGCTTCTGTCAAAGGGAATATTAACAACAGCGAAGAGAAATGATGGTACAGTGAAAAGCAGAATTACAGATTAGATAATAGAGTTGGAATAGCATAATAGAGGAATAGGCCGTTATCCAAACTAGAAATTGAATTCACTTAGATTCAGGAAAATGTTTTAACAATGATGGACATAGGGGGCCCATGAACAGGGTATATACAACAGAATAACACAGAAGTCAGTTGTGAAAGCAAATAGTTAACACGTACATGTGCATACTATGACATTGCTGAGTAAAACTACACCTACATATCTTGTTTAAATTTGCGTTATTTAATTGAATGTATATACATTTATTTGCTTTTATTTTTTGGTTGTAGTTTATTTCCAGGTGCAGTTGATGTACAGTTAAACGCAAATATGTGTGATGATGAATTGTGTAAGGACGGAGGAAGCAGTAGACCTACCTGGCGAAATTAGTAATATCCCTCCTTCGAAGAACTCTGTAGAAGATAAATGGCATATTTTTTTCACCATTTTTATGATGAAGTGACATTACATTTATAATTAAAATTTCAATCACTTACAAGACTCAAAGGCAGTGGGCCTTGATGGAGGTTTTCAATAGAAATATCACGAAATGCACTCTAATGACACATAAAAGCAGTGCAAGCCTTTGTCTAGATGTCTGACATCTCAAAAATGTTGTAGAGGGTGGGGTTGCTAACCTATAAAATAACACAAAGAATGCCAATGCATTCAAAATTACAATAGCTGAAGGCTGCATGAGTAATACTCAGGCCATCAAAGAGTTGTTCGAGTTAATTGGCGTAGAAGGATAAATTAAACAGAAGAGGCGAATGACTACAGCATCTGCCTTCAAAGAGGAAACTTACATTAACCACAACTCTCTGCTTCTCAGCCACTTTAGGCAATGACAATCACAAAGTAGTAAAGCTTTGTCAAAGAGAAGAAAGTAAAAATGTGAAGTAAAACGTTTCAAAGATCTGAGGCAAAGTCAATTTACATCTTGAGTTAAAAGTAAAAAAATGTTCCTTAGAACACTGTCAAACCTTTGTCATTATTCAATCAAAGTAGAAGAATTTTGGGGTTAATGTGTATCACAAAGAAACAGCAAAGTAACTGTTGCAGTAGCCTGTTTTCAAGTGACACCAGGGTGGTTAGATAGAATATCGGAAACAAAAATATTGTAGGACAAAATATTGGGGGATATGTACAAGGAAGCGGGAAATTAGCCGTCATGGCTTAACACCTCACTCTGCCACTTCAGAAATGCAATACTGCACCATATTTACAAGGATATGGTGCAGCCTTGCGTTTCCCCCTGTGCTGGCGCTACACGCAGGCAAGGGTGTCCGCATGCAGGGGAGGATTGTTGATGAGTAGGAAGGTGTCCCTTCTTGCACATGAACAATTCTTAAATGCCATTTTGTCACTTTTATGTGTGCTGCTTCATGCAGCACACATGAAAGTCACAAAATGGCATTTTTGTTTTGCAGATTGTTTAGGTACAATACAATCAATCCATGGCATTTTGCTTTTTCCACAAAGCAGCACACATGGAAAAAGCAAAATGAGGAGACTCGTTTAGTCAAGTTAAAACCAGGTTTTTCCTTGTCTTAATTTTTGCACTGCTTCCTATTTACGATGCACTTGTACATAGGGGGCAGTGTCAAAATCAATGGGTGTTGCGGGGAAACGCCCACCGCAACACCCACTGCCCACCAATTTCACGACCATAGCATGAATAGGGGCCTTATTTACATGGCAGCGTTAATCCACTTTAAGTGGCCTAACGCTGCCTTGTAAATAAAGCTAAGCCCCTATTGACGTCAGAAAAAGTGACGTTGTGGTGGCGACAGGGGCTTGTACATATACCCCATTGTGTCAAGAATATAGAGAACAAAAATATTGTGAAGGTAAGTTTCTATAGGTAAGCAAAGTTTTCTATTTATAACCAGTAGTGGCTCCTCCGCAAAGGCTGAGGAGCATTGCCCCAATGCTTTTAGCAGTGCAAAGAAGGAGAATTAAAATTATAACAACACAATATTGTTATCATTTTATTTTTCTGCGCTGAAGCAGGTTTTGGGGCGAGTGGAGCTTGACTCTCATCGCAGCCAGCTGGAGGAGGAGGAAAAATGTACACTTAAGTGCGCATGAGGTTTTGGCCAGCCCTCTTGGGCCGGCCAAACCGTCATACGCTCTTAGCATGTTCAATAAAACAAATTTTGTTGCGTGCACTGCATCTCCAAATGCGATGCAGTGCACGCAACGGAATTCGTTTTATTGATTTATATGTTTACTTACCTGTAATCCTCTGTAATCCATTGTTTACTACCCCCTACCCTGCCCCTCCCCCTCCCCACGTCACCACCCAGCAGCTACTCCCACCACCGACCGCTACTGCATGGTGGGCTTTGTAGATGTGTGTCAGTAGTTTTAACTGGCATCTTTTTTGGACGGGGAGCCATTGGAGGTTCCTCAGGTTCTGGGTGATGTGGTTCCATTTGGGCAGGTTAAGGATCAGTCTGGCTGCTGAATTCTGTATCGTCTGGAGCCTTCTCATGAGTTTGATGGTGGATCCTACATACAGTGCATTTAATTGTCCAGACGGCTGGTTATTAGGGCTTGGGCTGGTGTTTGTGGGGAGCTATTTGAAGATTCATTGATTTGCGCGGAGTGTGGAAGCAAGCCAAGGAGAGTGTGCTGATCTGTTTTTTCATGGTGTGTTTGCTGACCAGGATTATGCTGAGGTTCCGGGCATGACCTTTTGGTGAGGGGGTAGGTCTGAGATCAGCAAGCCACCAGGTGTCATTCCAAAAGGTTCTATGGTTGCCAAAGATCAGCAATTTCTGTCTTGTACGTGTTGAGCTTCAGACAGTCTTCCTTCTCCAGGCTGTGACGTTCTTCAGGCAGTTGTGCAGTTGGAAATCAGGACCATTGTTCCCCTGCTGTCCGAGAAGCATCTTAAAAATAGCCAAAAGCGAAGTGTTCTCAGTAATTTAGCTTAGAACGTTAAGAATTTGCTTGTGAGCTCTATGAGCACTGTGCAGGCCACTGATTCAAAACTTGGTGCGGTTGTTGAGTGTTTTTTTCTTTTCATTTAATTGATTGATGATTGTTGATGATGATGATGATTAATGATTACGCACTTGTATAGCGCACGACTACCCGTAGGCATCTCGGCGCTTGTACGAATACCGCCGAGGAACCCTTCCTGGCCTTTCCCTGTGAGGATCCCACTCCTGGGCACCCCCAAGGTGAAGTCAGGCATCCTCAGTGTTGTTGGGGCCGATGTAGAGATTAAGCAAGCTATTGCCCAGAGGTGCAGATTTCACTACATTGAGTAAGTTACAGTAAAACTTGTTAGAAAATTATGTCTCAGCCATAACTGCCTGAAAACAAGTAATTGGGGGCATGTTCAGATGACAAAGTTGGCAGAGGCCTGAGAGTGCTGCCCTGTCCCTAGAAGCCAGGATTCCCAGCCATCCGAATGGCAAAAGTGACCAAAAATTAGACAGTGTCCCCCACTGGCAATGCAATCTTGTCCTCCTCAGGACCAGTTGGACAGTCCAATAGCAAAAGAGAAGCCCTAAACCCCCTTCCTGGTTGCACGGTCCATGAGGCTTTTAAAGATGGTGGCCTGTCTCTATGAAGGTAAACCTGGCAGCTGCCAGGCCAACTACCCTGCCCTCTAAATGACTCTGTAATCGAGGGCATAAGCGTACCATCATCTGGATCCACGAGGGGCACCCAGCAGGGACAACAGTGAATTCAAGTCCCAGAGATGCATCCTGGGATCTGCAGAGTGGTTGCCCATAAACCAAACTCCCCGCACTCCAGAGAGAGAGGCCTCATAACACAGTTGACACATCCAAGGTGGTGTGTGAGGGGAACCACCATCCCTTGGGACATAACACCCTCTTCCTTCAGCCAGGGACCAAAGGAAAATAATTAATGCAGAGAGAGTAGAGTCCATTGCGTTGACAGGGCCTGTGATGTGGCCTGTGGGCCTATTTGAGCAAGGGAGATTGAGGGGGGAGCCCCTGAAACAAGACAGCGATCAGCACAAACCTAAAAACAGCAGAACAGCTGTGTAACAGCACCGGGATGCTGCAAGAGACCCCAAGGCAGCAAGCTTGTATAGTTACACAATAAGCAGGCTGCTGTGAAGCCCCCCAGCATCCCATCACACCTACTTGTGGCTTGAAGTGCGTGGGGATGCGTGGGGATGCCCAGACAGGAGCACACAGTTGTGATAACAGACCGCTTAACTGATGCATGCACCCGAGAGTATTCCTAATGATACGATCCCTCAGGAGGGGTAATCTGGCCATGTGACTTCCACGTCCACACCTGCAACTCCATCCATGAAGAAACAGCTTTTCATCTACAAAGGCAGGCATTCCACCTGAGAAACATGCCCACTAAACTACAAGACTAGCAAAGTTAATGCTACAATTATATATATGAAAAAGGAAACAGTTATTATTTATTTATAATATATTGTTATAAATAGGCATGGGCTGAAAATAAAACCCCAAAGGGAATATTTTTATATTTAATTATTTAAAATATAAAAAATATAAATCAATATAAATTAATTTTAAACCTTACATAAAATAGTAAATAGTTATTATTTAGTTAGACATTTTATAATTAAATGAATAATTGTATAGTTAAATAATAAATATGTATTATTTTACATTCTTTTAAAATTAATTTATATTTATTTATATTTCTATATATTTTAAATATTAAAATTTACTTAAAACATTATTTCCGATGTGGTTTTATTTTAAGTGCTTATGTCCATTATTTTCTATGGGAAAGTGTTGCAGGACCAGTCGTTGACCATGAGTAGTTCTGGACAAATGTACAGTTTGTGAAAAACAAAAAATAGTAAACTTATTCAAAAGTATAAACTTACTCAAGTGCAATTTGTAAATCAAGCCGTTAATGTCCAAACTTTACACTCTTTTCAACATGTAACCCCTCTGACCTGACAGGGCATTCCAGAAGAGCTGGAAGAGGGACTTGAGGGTCACACTGGACCAAACTTATTTTGGAGGCTATTTAGAGAAGAATAATCAACTTTGCAGATCCTACACATTAGCCAAGAAACCATGTGCAAGATCCTATTTAAAGGGCATTATACTATGGAACACATTCCTGCTATGAACAAATCCAGTCCAGGCATGTGATGGAGACACTCCAGTTCACTCCTTCCTATCATATGGGTGTGCCCATAATTAGAGCCGTTCTGGGAAGCAATACGCTGCTCTGTGACTAACATTGATGGGAGGAACATAGTCAAGGACCTGATGGCCATTATCTTAGGGACACTGTCAAGGGGTAAGAGAATCTCCGATCTGCTATGAGAAGCCAAAGAAACCTTTATGGGACTCTGGAGGAAAGAGGTGAGACTCACAGTAGAGTTATGGCTTCAAAGAGTCTTGGCAATTATTACATCACAACAAGATAGCGAATGATTGAAGGGATGAAACCTCTAAATTCACCAAATTCAGGTCCTAGTTTTGACATTTCAAAACAAGTAGAATGGAGATCCCATCTGTCCAAACAGACAACATGCTCTGGGCCCCCTGAACATTCAGAGATATCATTAACTGCCGGATTATGAGGAGTCACCCTAGGATGAGTGGACCTCAACCAGTAAGACCCAGAATTTTGCAGGTGTCAGGGACTATACGGCAGAGAGTTTGGAGGTGTGGAGGAGGTGAATCGGGGGTATATTTGAATTGTGACTCTTTCCCTTGTGACACGGTGATGCCTGGTTGGTGGCCACTTTGTTTTTTTCTGTTTTAACTATGCTAAACCTTTGAAAACAATCAAAACATTCAAACAAGTTATTTTCTCTCTCAGGTGCTACGTTATTTCAATGGTGACTCATTTGAAAAAAGCAAGTCATGAGACCGAAGTAAGCTTAGGTTCAAAACCATTTCATTGCATTCAAGTATGACAAACAATAAGGTGCCAGAAGGAGCTCATGCCAAAAAAAGTCCATATGAAAACACCAACAATCAATCAAACAACCGCCCCTCTGTCCACACCCTCAGGGTACTCACTCCAAGATCCTTATCTAAGAATAAAGGGTCAACCAAACGTGGTTGACTTGCTCTCCTCAGTGTCACTTCAGATCATCTTCCCTGGATTCTGGCTCCGTCAAGCGTAGTAATTGGAGATATCAGGGAAAGTAAACACACAAATGGAGGAGTACCACCACAAGACCACTCCTCCATTTGTTTGTTTACTTGACAATTAAGGGGAGCAGGAGTATTCCCCTCCACGTATTGGAAATCCCATTCACTCTCCTTTTGTTTTACGGATATCAGGGAAGGGTCAGTTCTCAACCGTCTGCCAATAAAAGCACTTTGTACGCCAAAGCTCCCTAAATGAGTCTCCCTGGTTAGTTAGTGTGAGGGTCAGTCGATACATTCCCATTGTGAGCCAAAGTCTGTGTAACCACCCAGTATGGGATGGGAGTTTCTCCATACCCACATGGGTGAGAACATTCTGTAGGGCTGATCTGTAGAGCTGAGCTGAAATGCAAGCCAATATGCGCCACCTGCGTGACTTGAGTGGAAAGATGTTTGCATTTGGTAGAACTAGAAAGTCATAAGCCGGAAATCTAGGTCATTGCGTATCAAAGTGGATGTCAATGTCAAGGGCATCTTATGCCACATACCCCAAGAATCATCCTTTAGTCCCACTCTGTCTACAGGACCCCTGTAGCAAAAGTCATCAGATACCACCGTAAAGACCGCGCCAAGCAAACAGGAGGAGGCATCGCCATCGTCCATAAGAACACCATCCGCATTTCTACCAGCACCGACGATAACTTCGCGGCAGCCGAACACCTTCACTTCCAGATCCACACCGACCCCAAGACCACACTCAGAGGCACCCTCATCTACCGACCACCAGGACCCCGAGCACAATTCTGCGAAGACATCACTGATTTCATCACCCCTCACGCCCTCCCCTCCGAGGACTACATTCTACTG
This sequence comes from Lissotriton helveticus, assembly GCF_964261635.1. NCBI lineage: Eukaryota > Metazoa > Chordata > Amphibia > Caudata > Salamandridae > Lissotriton > Lissotriton helveticus. Next base: position 961,127,513 of record NC_136068.1, on the reverse strand, counting down.
GGAGACATCAACTTCCACCTCGAAAAGACTAATGACAGTAACACCAGCACCCTGCTGGACAACCTCGCCAACCTCGGACTCAAACAACTTGTCAACACCCCCACCCACTATGCAGGGCACACGCTCGATCCAATCTTCACCTCCAGCAAGCATATCACCTTCGACCACACCACAGCTCTCCAGTGGACAGACCACTGCTGCGTTCACTTCAGCTACAAAAAGACTACGACCCACAACCTCCCACAACCGATTCCACGCAGAAACTGGAACAAAATCACAATCGACCAACTCTTTACATCACTACACCAATACCCCCCTGCTAAATCATCTGACCCAAACCTTGCAGCAACCAGCCTCACCCAATGGATCACCCACAGCGCTGATGAATTAGCACCCTTGAAAAAACAACAACCCAAACAAATTAACAAAAAAGCCCCTTGGTTTAATGAAGACCTCAAAAAATCCAAGAAGCTATGCCTCTCCCTCGAGAAAGCCTGGAGAAAAGACCGAACCACCGACAACCAGGCAGCCTTCAAGAACGCTATCCGCAAACACCACCAACTGATTCGATCCACCAAGAAATCTGCACTCAAAGACCGACTCGACAACAATGGCCAAAACAGCAAGGAACTATTCAACATCGTCAAAGAATTCACCAACCCTACCGCCGGCACGAACGACATCACCCCTTCACAAGACCTCTGCGACTCCTTAGCCTCATTCTTCCACAACAAAATAGCAGACATACATAACAGCTTCGCAAATGAAGCCGGAACCCAGTCCACCCCACCCACCTCCAAACTTAAACACCCCTCTAACAACCTCTGCGCCTGGGACCCAATCTCCACTGAAGAGACCATCCGCCTGATGAACTCCATCCACTCAGGATCACCAACTGACCCATGTCCCCACCACATTTTCAACAAAGCAGACTCCATTATCGCACCCCATCTCTGAGATGTCATCAACTGCTCCCTCAACTCCGCTACCTTCCCGGAAAGCTGGAAACACGCCGAACTCAGCGCCCTCCTGAAGAAACCCACAGCTGACCCCACTGAACTCAAGAACTACCGCCCCATCTCGCTCCTCCCTTTCCCTGCCAAAGTCATCGAGAAAGCCGTCAACAGTCAGCTCGCCGCCTTCCTCGAATCCAACAAATCCCTCGACCCCTCACAATCTGGCTTCCGAGCCAAACACAGCACCGAGACCGCCCTCATCGCAGCAACAGACGACATTCGAACACTACTGGACAACGGAGAAACTGTCGCCATCATCCTACTCGACCTCTCCGCAGCCTTCGACACTGTCTGCCATAACACTCTTACTCAACGCCTAAGCAACGTCGGAATACAAGGAAAAGCACTGGACTGGATCATCTCATTCCTCGCCGGAAGAACCCAAAAGTTCGCCTCCCCCCTTTTAGATCAGAGGCCACCGAAGTCATCTGCGGCGTTCCACAAGGATCATCCCTCAGCCCCACCCTCTTCAACATATACATGAGTCCCCTCGCATCCATCGCACGCCAACACAACCTCAACATCATCTCCTACGCAGATGACACCCAGCTGATCCTCTCCCTCACCAATGACCCAAACACTGCCAAAACCAACCTCCACGAAGGGATGAAAGAAGTAGCCGAATGGATGAAGGACAGCCGGCTAAAACTGAACTCGGACAAAACAGAAGTCCTCATCTTAGGCTCATCCCCCTCCGCCTGGGACGACACGTGGTGGCCACCGGCCCTGGGAAATGCACCCAAACCAACGGACCACGCACGCAACCTGGGCTTCATCCTGGACTCCTCCCTCTCAATGACCAGACAAGTCAACGACGTCTCCTCATCATGCTTCAACATACTACGCATGCTCAAAAAAATCTTCCATTGGATCCCCATCGAAACAAGAAAAACGGTCACCCACGCACTGGTTACCAGCCGACTGGACTACGGAAACACCCTCTATGCCGGAACAACGACCAAACTACAAAAGAAACTCCAACGCATTCAAAACGCCTCAGCCAGACTCATACTAGACCTCCCCCGCCGAGCTCACATCTCCGGACACCTGAAAGACCTCCACTGGCTCCCCGTCAACAAGAGAATAACATTTCGCCTCCTTACCCACGCACACACAGCCCTCTACGACCTAGGGCCCGAATGCCTCAACACGCGTCTGTCCTTTTACAACCCCTCCTGCCAACTGCGATCATCCACTCAAGCCCTCACCGCAATCCCACACATCCACAAATCAACAATGGGAGGAAGATCCTTCTCTTACCTAGCGGCCAAAACCTGGAACTCTCTCCCCACCCATCTCCGCCTCACTCAGAACCACCTCTCATTCAGAAAACAACTGAAAACTTGGATAGTCAACATATAATAGATTATATTTTACCCCCTCCCCCTCCTCCTCAAGCGCCTTGAGACCCCCTGGGTATATGAGGCGCTATACAAATGCCGAACTTGAACTTGAACTTGAACTTGACCCACAGACTCAACATAGTCTCCTATGCAGACGATACTCAACAAATCCTCTCTCTCACCAAGGACCCCTACAGCACCAAAAACAACTTCTGCAATGCCATGACCAACATAGCCAATGGGTGAGAGATAACTGCCTCAAACTCAACTCTGATAAAACAAAAGTACTGATCTTCTGGAAGAACACCTCCTTATGGAACCACAGCTGATGGCCAGCAGAACTCGAACCAAACCCAAACCGTCACACCAAGAACGCAACCTTGTCATCATCCTAGATAGCCAACTGACCATGAAATGACAAGTTGGTGCAGTTGCCTTCTCCTACTTCCACACCTTTTGCATGCTCTGCAGAATCTTCAGGTGGATCCCAATCAACACCGGAAAGACCTTCACACAAGCCCTCATCTTTGGACGCCTTGAATACGGCAGTGCTCCGGACCATACAGAACTCCTCAGCCAGACTCATCCTGGACGTCCCCAAACTGACCCACATCACCCCCCAAAACAGAAACCTCCACTGGCTCCCCATGCAGAAGAGATGCCAGTTCAAGATCCTCATGGATACATAGCTGAACATGATCAAGGACCGTCCTACAACAACCATTGACTGAACTTTCACCTGGCCGCAAGATACCTGTGCTGTGCTTCACTCGCCCTTGCGCACCTCGCTGTATTTGTTGCAGCCGCAGCAGGGGCCACTTCTTCTCCTACATCACAGCCAAGGCCTAGAGTGACCTGCTCCTCCACCTCTGAACAGCACCCTCCCTGACAGACTTCAGAAAGAAACTCAAGACACAACACCCTCAGCATCCAGATACCCCTAGAGGTGACAGTGCTGCACTATACAAATGCTTATTGATTGAATGATTAACAGTATTGCATCCCAATAACATGTAAGCTTCAGGCAATCCCAGAGCAGATGAAGCAACTCAGGCAATCCCAGAGCAGATGAAGCAATGTCACCCAGATCCACAGACCGTCCAACAATCCGTGCTTTGTTCTGGGTTGCCATTATGCAATCAGGTACCAATAGGTAACAGTTTTAGTGGCAGTCTCTATGCTGGCAGTGTTCCGAGCTATATGTCATGCCCTATAATAGACCTAATCCCACTCTTTAGAGGACAATGTCCTCCACAATTCAAGCTCCCAAAGCATCGTACTTGCTCCATCAGACGGCATTGGACATCACAGAACTAGAGTTTCAGTGCAAATGAGCGAAAGAGAAGGATCCCTGTTGTTTTGAGGCTTCAGTTTTCTACCTGTCATGTGCTGGTAACCTCTGATAGTGTGAAGTCCCTTGAGCCCCTTGGCCTGAGTTTTTGCCATTCCCCTTTCTTTTCTTTGCTCCAAGGGAAGGGCAGTGCACCGGAGGATCCAAGATTGACAAAAGGCACTACATTATGGTGCCCATGAAAGAGCAGCCTGAGCGTCCTCTGAGACTGAATAATGAGTGTTGGAGCCTGAGAATGTAGACCCTGGTCTGCATGAGATGATCTGTGCCCATGACCAATGAAGAGTACATTATTTGTAGTGTTTGCCGCAGAGGAGAGACACTGGTGCACTGCCTTGCAACATTGAGACTTTCGAGTGTGCTGTGGGTGTTTGCCAGGAGGGCACTCCAACTAAGCAGTACTATTTTAATGAAGAGGCCTGAATCGAGAGGCACAATGCGGTAGAAGACAATGGAAGCAGATTTGATGGATGATAGAAGCCTGCCAGAGAGGTTTTGAACGGACTTTGGGCACAGTTGCACAAGCGGTTCCACTGCAATTGTATAAATTAAATGTTAATTAAGTTCTCATTTGACTGAATTACCATGGAAGAGGAAGTGGCTCCGCCCCTAGCATCCAAAAATGGTCCCGCCATTTGTAGTCTTTGTGCTACTATGTGTGTTTGGAGACCTGTCCCGAGAGAAGTAGAGAATAATAAGATGATGTTACAGCAACACCTTGACGACCTAATAAATATCGATATAGACCTAGATTCAGATTTACATGAGTCTTAGGTTATTGCCTACGTAATGGCAAAAGGAGGGTCTTAGGTTCTGTAATTCTCGAGACTGACTCCATTTTATATTGTGCCACCATTTTGTTGTGCCCTCACGTAGGCCTGTGAAGGTAGACCGGCGAACAAAGTGGCCTGGCCTTCTTAGTCCATGTATACATTAACTAGGTTTCTTTCTGACTCTGGAATGAACTGTAAGAAACTGACCTCTTCACCTGAAACTGACCTTGCAAAGCCAATTTCCCTGATCGATCTTTGTCTGAGATTGGCAATCAATGTTCAGGACATTGTTAACTTTTAGTTTCCTTGCACATGCTTCGTCTTGTTCATCATCTGTTACTGTTTCTTTTTAATGTTTCTTCATTAGATGGGTTATGCTTTCAATTATAGGTTTGTCCGGCTTTTGGAGATTGAATTTGGGACATTCCTAATGATTAACTTTTGGGTTGGGATACTGTACATGTAATCATGCCATGCCCTGCAGTGCCATCTAAATCAGATTAACCTTTGTGAACTATGTAATTATAATGTTTTGCCCATATCCTGCTAAAAACCCCAAAGGCTACTCACCTGCTTACCCTCCAGATTTTCCATTTGTTTAGGAATGTAATTGGTACAACTCCCTTACTTGCCTGGGGCAGGATAAAGAGTACATAAGACGTGAAGTAAGAACATTCTAGCAGCCTGCCTCATTCAGTTGCTAAGGCTTCTGTGTGACGTAGTCTCACCTCATTTAAGGTTAATAAAAATGTTCTTTTATATTTCAGCTTCATGCCCATATTCTTTATTAGTGGTTTGAATGGACTAAGTATCAGTGAGACCCCTGAGAAGGAGTTCAGATTTCTTCAAATGGCGCGGCTAACGCGGGCCTCATCAGAGAAGTGCTATCTGAGGGAGTGATCTTGTCAGAAGACAGAAATCTACTGAGGAGGACAGGACAGGACTCTACTAAGGAGGTACTCTGTGCACTGAGGTTCTGGGGATTCTTTGACTCTGCAGCCCAGTATATTTCTGATCTTCCTGATTTTGATCCTCCACATGATGTCACTCCTGACTGAGAACCTTTTTGGCGTGAGTATTTTAAAAAAAAGACCGTTAGGTCATTTAGAACTTGGAAGTTAGAATTTGGACAACTATCTGTTTGGTATAGCTTTGGAATTTTGGAATTTGTTTTGGTCAACTTTGGATTTGTATAGGTTTGTATATGCGAATTGCAATTTGTGTAGGCAGGTAATGAGGAGACTTTTCTCTACTTTGTATAAGATTTGAACGGTGCAACGTACGGAGAGTACCTTAAGCACTATTTTGATTATAATATTTGCATATTCTGCAGTATTTTTGGCATACCTGTTTTCAAGCTCACATCAGAGAATGTGTTGCTTTTTGGAAGGTACCATAGTGTGTTGTGAAGTAAATTAGCCGGCTCCCCTAGAGGGAATACCTAAATAGGTTTAGGTATAAAAACATATTTCTTCCTTGGTGATTCTGTATCCCCAGGGAATTAAAATATGGACATAATACATACAAGGATCCTCTGTTCTGTGCAATTTTATGAATGGAGATATGCAGAGCGATTTTTGCTGTTCTGCCAGCCAAAGCTAGTGAATTGAGGGTATCTTGGCTTCTTGGAAATAAAGGTCTGTGGGGCTGTTTTTGCAGTTTTTTGGAACACTATTGAGAAGCGCTTCTTGTAAATATGACTTACAACTAGTATTTACAAATGGTTTGGTTTAAGTACAGTCTGTGGGCTGTTCTTTGTTTCTGTCTTGAGTATTGATCTGTGAGTTAAATGTGTGTTTAAATTTCTATGTGGTTTTCCCATTAGTGCAACTTCTGTAAGTAAATAGCGATGGCGCTATTTATGAAATAAATGACTAAAAGCGCGCTGTATTGTGTGTCCTGAGTGTTTGACCCCTTTCTGTTTATGTCTGAAATGAGCTAAATGTGTGTTTGTGGTTTTTTCTTGATGTTTTCAGTCTGTTATGCAAAATGTTAGTTAATTAATATTAATCAGAAATGAAATAAAATCCAGAAATGAACCATGTGATATGCTAAAATAGCTATATGTTGCTATTTAATTTATAGAGTAAGCAATTATGCACATGTACAATGCTTTAAAGATAACATTAAAATTCACATTCACTAGGAATAAAAAAGCCCTCAAAAACGAAATTGTGTGTTTTGCAAAAAATAAACTTACAGCATTTTCCTTAGATACATTGTATTAGATATTAACAGGCAAACACATAATCTGAATACATTGGATTTTGCTGTATTGCACACGCATTTTGAAACTTGAAATGTCTTAATTTTAGTTTTACATAGACAGCCACCGTCCCCACGTTTTCAACACTAAGAAACAGCTGTTGCTGCCGCTAAGCAAGCAACACGAAGCAATCACGAATAGACAGGAATGTTTACTCAGTCAGGACGTTCCCAGTTAAACACAGATGAACCTTTGCATTTCAGAATAGTGTTTTAAAAAGGTTACAAAATTAAGGTTCATTATTTTGTATTACAGGAAAACATTTTAATTAAGGGTTTCCTTTCTTTAAGCATTTTTTGTAAACACATTTTTAGTTCTAATATTGAAATAACTGTCCTTTTAAATAAAAGTGGTGCAAAAATTTGTCATGTTTCAAGTTAGGCTTATGTGCTTAGGCTTGTGAATGAATGCGTCTAAATATGATAGGCAAGGGATGCAGCTTGCTATTATATGTGGAATTATTAAAAATGGTTTTATTAAAAGAAAAATTACTAATTATGGAAAAAACATTTTTTTTTAAATAAGTGCTTTTAATATCGTTTTTTATTATTTATAAAGCTTAATACTCATACTATGACCTCCTAGCATTAAAATTTTATTTAAGTTGTGTTGAACCGCAAAAATGAGAACATTTGCATATGGAATTTCACTTGGCGCAGGCGCAAAAAACTCATTTTTCTAAGGATTTACATGAGATATGTCTAATGTCCAATCTCTGCAATCTGTAAAGAACATTCTGAGGATGATTGATATGTAGCACAATTATAGGATATTTATTTTTAAGTGCCACAAATATCAAAGTCGAATTTGGGTAAATAGACTATTTAAACATCATTTTTTTCATTTAGAGTAGCTTTTAAAGTGCCTTAGGCTTCAGTAAATGCATACATTTAGGTATGATACAAATTTGCAGGTTGTTCTCATTTGGGGTTGCTCTTAACCGCATGCGTGCGGTTGGAATTCTGCTGCTGCGCTGACTTTTTCAAAAGCGCACTTTACATGACGAGCTGGGCTCGTCATGAGCGTGCGAGGAGGCTACCTCATGACGAGCCCAGCTCGTCATGAGCGTCGAAGGGGTTAATGGCTCAGTGAGCCAATGTGCCCGGTGCAGAGGTTTGCGTTTAATATCAGGGTTGAAGGTTTTAACTCTAGCTGGACCTACTGAGACGTTCATCCATTTAAGGTTGATGAAATGAGTACCATTGCATAGGGTGGTAACAAGCATTTGTTCTAATGCTGGTATGTTGTGTTGTTGTGTTCTGCGAATTATTCATATTAGATGTTTTTGAGTCTGGGAATAGGAGTGGATTGTGGCACCTAAAGGGAGTAATATATATGGTATGTGGTTTTGGATAGGGTTGGTTATTGCAGGTTAGAAAGAGTTGGGAAGGCTTTTTGTCTTTGACAGCTTCAGAGTGAGGAGCCGCGGAGTGCGCGAGGCAGATTTTGCCTTAAGGTCTGTCAGGTGGGGGTTAGGAGTAAGTGAAAACAGATGTTCTGCTGAGGTGTTATTCTTAGCTCTTGGAGGACTGTGCTAGGCTTTCATGTATGTCGACATCGGCAGCCTATTAAATCAGGGCCTTGTCTCCGAGAAGTGCATTCCTGAGCGCCTCGCTCAAAGCAGGGCCTAAAAGGGGGTGATACATTTGTATTTCTGTTTTTGAAAAATTATGTCCATGTAAGTTGCTTTCATTTAACAGAACAAGAAATGTTGCATTAGTTTTAGAAGATGGTTGGTTACAGTTGATATTTTGTGTTTTATGTGCAGTGTCAGCAGTATGTTGAAGCAAGATGTAGTTTTTGTAGGACTCCTTTGAAAAGAAATGTTCGTGTGTTTTTCACATTTTTGCATTTTGTCCTTCTATGAATTGTTCCTGTTGGTCCTGTGTGTCAGAAGCGACACAGTAAGTCGTATTTGACAGACGATCTCCACTAACTGGTGATCTGCTGTCAAAAGGAGGGTGTGTAAAGTAAAGCAAAGTGTAATTTTAATTTTAAGCCTGACAAATTAAGCATGCCCAAATATTGGGTTTTGGGCTGCATGAAGTGCGTGCGTCACCGCTCATTTACATGTACTATTGTAATTTGTCTATGCTTTTTGTGCTTGGTATACAGCACGTATATCTGATGGCTTGACATGTGTGTTTTTTATTTTATGTATGTTTTTGTTTTATGTTGCTGCTTTTGATACTATTACAAGTTCCCCTGTGTTGTGAAGGGATTTGCATGATGATGCATATCGCTGCACAACAGTTGGGTGGATTTGCTCTGATTCTAAATTTCACAGATGTGATATTTTCATGCTGTGAACAAGACAGACAACACATCACCAGTGTATGTCAATTTGGCTATAATAGTATTGAAGACAAATAAAAGAGATATACAGGATCAAAGTGTGTCACCTGCAGTTAGTCACGTTACTGCCCCTTCCCTCAAGGAACAGGCAGCCCTAGATTTATGTTTCCTTGATTGGACCTAAGGATGAAATTATAGATCTGTGACTCTTGTACAAGGTGACCTAATATCTATATTGCATTAGTCTGCGTCCTAAGTAGTGTATGGCTTTGTTCCTCAAAGGAAACCAGGTTTAATTTTTCCCTGTAGAAGGAACTGGAACATTAGCTGAGATTACCGTATATGGTGTAGCGGCCAGCGGTAGAGTTAAAATGTTTGTACTATTTTGACTTTTATGTATCACCCATTCTCTTGGTGTTGTGTCACAAACTTGACTATCACCTGAGTAATTTCTTGTTCTTCCTATAGATTTTTCTTTTGCTGATTCTCCCCTTGATGGATGTCGCATTGTGCCTAGTTATTGGGGATTTTAGCTGTGTCCTAGTCCCATTTCCCTTTTCCGTATTCCTTTCACCAGTCAGCCCATTTATTATTATTGGTGTATTGTTCAGGTTCACACTTCCAGACTGCAGTAATGTACCAGGGACCCCCATATTATGTATAATTCCCTTTTGTATGACCAGACTGGTTTTCAAGATTTTTCTTCAGGCCTACTTTGATGTTTTCCAGTCTGACTGTCAGGGTAGTGATGGACTGGTTAACTGACTTGATACTATAGTAAGACAAGTTTTCCACCTCAATAGGAGATACCTTACGTTTATTTTTTGAACAAGACAAATTCAATGCCTATTTTAATTTGGTTTTCAGTTCCCTTTTGTTCCTGCTTCTTTAATTTTTGGTGGGATCAGATGTGTTCTAATCATGGAAATACTAGGACTCTCTAGTTCTTGTCTTTTGTTTCTACATTTTTGATCATTAACGTTTGTATTGCATAGTCCACTTGATGCACAATTATTAAAGGGAGGTATCTACATGTCCCTGATAATCTGTATCATGTGATTTCTCTTTTGAGGTGTTTTAGATAAGGAATTTAGGAACACCTAGAGGTAATAATTGAGGAAACAAAATGTTTACCCCATTAGACAATGCCACTATGTGTGAGGACATCCAGTCAGAAAGAATTCCCATGTAGCTATCTACCCTTAGATGGCAGAGAATAATGAAGAGAACCCAATTGAAGAGGCTAGAGGCACTGTTTTGCCTACTGCCTTTGTCTTTGTATTCTATGAGAATGACAGTGTATTTTAGATCACAATAGTCCCATGTCGTATGGCCACTCCTTTGAAGATTGCAGGCCACCTGCTTGCAGTCCCCTTATTAAATACAATGAACTGTTTTTGTACTAAATTGAAGAAAAGTAACAACTGTGTCACATTTCCTACATCACTAGGTTCTGCGGTATCAAGTCATAATAACCTGCAGAACATTTATTTGAGCCTAATTTCCATCAGTGACAGCTACAGATGAATGGCAGACGTCTTGGCCCTACAGTCCCAGCACCCAAAAAGTAGCAAGGCTGGACAGCAATCGCCAGTGCGCCATCAATGGTATCTCCAAAGCATTGTACTTGCTCCATCAGACGGCATTGGACATCACAGAACCAGAGTTTCAGTGCAAAAGAGCGAAAGAGAAGGATCCCTGTTGTTTTGAGGCTTCAGTTTTCTACCTGTCGTGTGCTGGTAACCTCTGATAGTGTGAAGTCTCTTGAGCCCCTTGGCCTGAGTTTTTGCCATTCCCCTTTCTTTTCTTTGCTCAAATGGCAGTGCACCGGAGGATCCAAGATTGACAAAAGGCACTACATTATGGTGCCCATGAAAGAGCAGCCTGAGCGTCCTCTGACACTGAATAATGAGTGTTGGAGCCTGAGAATGTAGACCCGAGTCTGCACGAGATGATCTGTGCCCATGACCAATGAATAGCACATTATTTGTAGTGTCTGCCGCAGAGGAGAGACACTGGTGCACTGCCTTGAGACATTGAGACTTTCGAGTGAGAGGCTTTGAACGGACTTTGGGCACATTTGCACAAGCGGTTCCAGTGCAATTGTATAAAGTAAATGTTAATTAAGTTCTCATTTGACTGAATTGCCATGGAAGAGGAAGTGGCTCCGCCTCTAGCATTCAAAAATGGTCCCGCCATTTGTAGTCTTTGTGCTACTATGTGTGTTCGGAGACCTGTCCCGAGAGAAGTAGAGAATAATAAGATGCTGTTACAGCAACACCTTGACGACCTAATAAATATCGATATAGACCTAGATTCAGATTAACATGAGTCTTAGGTTATTGCCTACGTAATGGCAAAAGGAGGGTCTAAGGTTCTGTAATTCTCGAGACTGACTCCATTTCATACTGTGCCACCATTTTGTGTTGCCCTCACGTAGGCCTGTGAAGGTAGCCTGGCGAACAAAGTGTCCTGGCCTTTTTAGTCCATGTACACATTAACTAGGTTTCTTTCTGACTCTGGAATGAACTGTAAGAAACTGACCTCTTCACCTGAAACTGACCTCGCAAAGCCAATTTCCCTGATCGATCTTTGTCTGAGATTTCCAATCAATGTTCAGGGCATCATTAACTTTTAGTTTTCTTGCACATGCCTTGTCTTGTTCATCATCTGTTACTGTTTCTTTTTTATGTTTCTTCATTACATGGGTTATGCTTTCAATTATAGGTTTGTCCGGCTTTTGGAGATTGAATTTGGGACATTCCTAATGATTAACTTTTGGGTTGGGATACTGTACATGTAATCATACCATGCCGTGCAGTGCCATCTAAATCAGATTAACCTTTGTGAACTATGTAATTATAATGTTTTGCCCATATCCTCCTAAAAACCCCAAAGGCTACTCACCTGCTGACCCTCCAGATTTTCCATTTGTTTAGGAATGTAATTGGTACAACTCCCTTACATGCCTGGGGCAGGATAAAGAGTATATAAGACCTGAAGTAAGACCATTCTAGCAGACTGCCTCATTCAGTTGCTAAGGCTTCTGTGTGACGAAGTCTCACCTCATTTAAGGTTAATAAAAATGTTCTTTTATATTTCAGCTTCATGCCCAAAGTCTTTATTATTGGTTTGAATGGACTAAGTATCAGTGAAACCCCTGAGAAGGAGTTCAGATTTCTTCACCCAGCCAGACAGTTGGATCTGTGAGCCAATGGCATATCTGTAAATAGCGCATCTTCTTCTATTCCGGCAATGCAAAGTCATCTCGAAGTTGCTCAAAAGAGAGAGGCCCTCTGTCATCAAAATGATGATCTATAAACCAACAGCCCCCGATAGCCATGAGGAGAAACTGGCTTGGTCTAACCCTCGTGTAAACTCTGTGTTGCTCAAGATGGGGGTCAGTCGGGAAGAAAACGCTTTCCACATAGCCACCCAATACCACACCTCCAGATAAACCCTATTGATAGGTGAAGATTATAGGCCCCACACCCTCTGTTATTTATGAAAGAGCAGAATTTTCCATGGATGTTCACCTGCCACTATTTTATCCATAAAGAGCCAACGCTTCTCAGATTCATCCTGGCTCCATTTGACTAGGAAGCGAAGTTGTGTGGCCTGGTAATAATGCCAGAAATTTGGACCCTAGCGCCCCTCCCGGGTTGAATGGAAGCTTTGTTTTCGACTCATACGGGGTCTCCCGGGCCAAACAAGTTGGTTCAGGTCCCCTTGTAGTGTCTGAAGCACACCCAGTGAAGGGGAAATTAGAAGGACATGAAAATTGAAGATAATCTGCAGGAGAATGGTCATTTTTAATACACCACTCGAGCCAACCATGAAATTCAACAGATGAGCTAAGTCTCTCTGGACCATCCGCAGCAAGTTCTGGTAATTGATGGTCACCGTCGCAAGCACTGTGGGGCCCAACTGGACTCCCAAGTAAGAGATTGAGGAAGATTACCATTGGAGTGGGTCTTGGGTAGTTAATGAAGAATGCATTGCCAGCGATCCAGGAGGATTCAGGGTCTACGATTTCAGAAAATTAACGCAAAAGCCTGCCGCTTTCTTGTAGTCCTCCAGGTCTCTCAAGAGGGCCGGGAGGGCTCTCAGAGGGTCTTCGAGCACAAGTATCACTGGAGTAAGCTTCGAAAAACAACTGCATTACCTGGAAAACAAATATAAAAGTACCTCCTCAATCAAGACCTGGCATAGAGGACATCCTAGTTTTTCTGCTTTATAAATATTTACATAAGGTCAAAGCACCATCATCATGTGTACAATCTGATTCTGGAATGCAGTGTAATATTTGTTACATTCATGTGTATTCTAAATCTTGAATTATCTTTTTGCTGTTGCTCCTTGATAAATTGTACATTTCTGTAAATACATACTCTCTCACTTTTTTCACTACTTCACTGTGTGATCGCCTTTGAGCACATACTAATTGATTGTACATGAAAAATGCATATTCAAATATGACTGTGCATAAAACTCTTCCAGTTGCCCAGTAATGGCTGTTGACTTCTGGTTTTCATGCTATGTTTGCTGAGATTTTAATAATTATCTTGCCCACCAAATATGACATTGTATTTGTAAATAATATTTTTACCCAATGTTCATATATGGCTTTATGGTTGTTCTTATATTTCTATAACTATTTTTCCACAAAGAGAAACATGCCCTCCTTAGAACCAAAAAGAAATACCATGCCGCCAGATGTAAAACTGGTAGGCAGCTCGCAACTCAGTTGAAAACAGAAATTGCTAAAGAGAGGAGATGAGAAATAAGAAATGGCACACAGTGGGCCCTTGTGGAGAACAGAATTATGGCAGATGCCTTATGTACTTTCTATAAAAATTGCATGATGAAGGGCCATTCGCAACCACTGAACGGAGACTTATCTGAATGCACATCTAGCCCAGAGAACTCGCATTGACCAATCGGACTCTCTTGATAGGCTGCTCAGCTTAGAAGAGGTGATTATGAGCATTAATAGACTAAAATGGACACATCTCTGGGCATGTATGTGTACACTCCCACCTTCTATAACATTAGTGCAACTTTTCATTTAGTTTGCGGGTAAGGGCACCTTGGCTGCCTTCATGTTTAGATGACACAAATATACAAGGGGTTTGCCCAAGTACTCCTCCACTCTCTGGGCTGTAAATATGCACAAAACACAAAAAAGATGTGGAGGAACAAATATCCAGAGGATTCATAATAGGGTACATTTAATTACTCCTATGCACTGGTTCAATCTCCCATCAAACTCACATGTATTTCAATAAGGTCACATCCATCACTCATTCCAGGTAATAACCACAATATATTACTTCTAATTTCATATCTGGTTAGGATCAATCATCATTTTGTATGTCAACTTTTATCAACAAAATCCAACGAAGATATGTGCAGTATACATTTACAAAACATACAAGATTACACAAAACAAGAATATGTGTTTCCTAAACCCCAAATTTACAAAAAAAGTCTCTGTTTCTTAGATACAATGCGATCCACTGTGAGGTAATCCTTTGCACCTTAGAGGTATCCTATTCACCTCAAAAAAACTTCTCTGTGTGCATGTCCGTTATTACGTTTTATTCAATAATCAACGGATTCCTCCTTCTCTAGTTGTCAATGCGTTTCTGCCCTCTTAGTTGGGCCTTATCAGGACTGGCGTACAAGGAACAACCTAAAGTACAATTTCACAATATATAAATCATATTACTATATTTCAAAATGCCTACGGATAAAATACAGGGTTGTGCTGAATAAACCTCAACATGCGCTTAATAACACAAGTGAGTCTGGTGACAGGAAATAAATACAAAAGGCATCAAAACCCAAACGAAAAAGAAAAATAAGACACCACATGTTTGCATGCCAATTCCATCGTATCTAAACCAAGGAAAGATTCCGAGACCTTCAAAAATATAAGTGCATCCAACCACCAAGTATTAAAACCAAGTCAGAGATAGAAAAAGGGGGTTACCTGTTCATGCTCAACCATTCTGTGAACCCTATCACTAAAACTCTGCTCCAAAAAGCCAACTATATTCACTGTGCAGTTGCGTCTGCCGTTAGAGTGCTGATTGTTGAACCTTCACCCAGGCGTGGAGTGAAAGTGTTGGTGGGTGATGGAAATGAAAGTGCAGGGGGAGTATGATGGGGCCTTTTCATTGGGGACATTAGTGGTTGTTAGTTTCAGATTGCATGTATGATGCAGGAGAGCGGGGTGTCTGGCTGTGGCTTTGTAAGTCTCTCGCAAAAACAACAATTGATGGACAGAATGCAGAACAATGTCATACATTCACCCCAGTACAGAGATCTGGGCCTAAATCCATAGTTTTTTTGCACTTCACACCACCCCAGATCAGACATGGCCATTTGCAAATCAGCCTTGACCCTTGTAAATCTCTCAGCATGGCATCTCAGGCTGTTGGGAGTAGGATCTGGCAGAGGCCTAGTGCATCTTCCCGGTGCAATGCCACACTTTCTGCATGTGCCCAGTTGAAGAAAGAAGGGTGCCAGGATTCCCGGCCGGGGGAGTGGGCGTTCCATGTGCTTCCAACACCTGGTGATAAGGCTCTTGGCAGTAATCAGGCCTGGGTCAATGAAGCATGACAATGCATTGTTCTGTTTGGATCTATGATACAGACCTAAGAAGCAGGTTTCCCATGTATTTGATACCATGCGCTCAGTGCATTTTGTGAGCTGGCTGGTGACAGTGTGCCAGTAAGTGACCAGTGTGGGGCAGTCCCATAGCATATGTTCACCAGGTGGCATAGCGTCTGCGCATCGGAAGTGTCTGTTAATATTCTCTGGTGTTAGGTATGCCCTCTGTGTGTAGAATTGCATGAGCTACAATCATGCATTTATGTGAAGTGGACCCTGTAGTATAGCCTCCAATGTCTTGTCAGTACTGGGGTTTGTAAGGCAGTGTCCGAGTGGTTTCTGTGTGAATGTAGCCGGTGTGCCGTGTCCATGCGCAGTCCATAGTGCAAGGGTCTCTGTGTGCAGGGGAAGATTATTTATGTGCAGAATGGTGTCCCTTCCTGCACATAAACAATCTTTAAATGCCGATTTGTAACTTCTATGTGTGCATTGGCCTTTTGCTGTTTTCATGTGTGCTGCACAATGCAGTATTCTGCAGGACTGTAGCAATTGTTTAAACATTTGGAATATATATTTTAGTTGTGACAATATTTTATTACCCCAATGATTTATGTACTTATTGTGGTTCCTCAAACAAATGGTACAGTGCAACATTGTTTTTGTTTTCACCTGCTGTGTGATCTTGACTTCTACATGGGCCTTACATTTTCGTTCTGACGAGCTCTACAATTAGTAGTAACTCTCCTTAGTCACTGTTATGGAGTAGCTGCATAACCTGTTGTATTTGAAACATTTTAGGCAGCTAGTCATACATTTTCATGCATTAAACTTTGTAGAGGGTTTCACTGCTTTTTAAATCTAATGACTTCGATGCCACAACAATTGGAACTAAATGGCATCAAGGACAATAAAATAGACGTGAATAGTTTGATGAGGTATCATGTGCAATCCTCCTCCTTTCATGTTTCCTTCCGGTCGGGGCACAGGGAGTGGAGGTAAGGACTCGAAGAGAAAAAAAACTGGAGGTCTGCCACTTTAAGAAGACTTCTGAGGCGCCATATCTCTAAGTATACATGGAAACATATTGCAATCTAGCTTGTTAGATGCAGTGGGCGTTTCTGTGCACTGGACCCGTCTGTTTACTGAACAGGAGATGCGTGGCTTCCGTTGGGGTTGGGGTCATGTCCCGCTACACAATGTCTTGCTTCTGAACAGTTCCCCAGAATTCCTGCCATGAGACAGAATTGGCTTAATGATGCAGTCAACTCGTGTTAAACAGAGTCTAACGTATGCGTTCATAATGAGCAATTTGAATTTCATAGTTTAGATTGCTGGCTGAATTTTTTGCTGCAGGGCATTCATGCTAGTGTGAAATTTTGAGCGGCACTAAAAATTATGCCGAGTAAGGCTTAGTTCTGTCTGTGTGTGTTCCAGAGGCTCATTATTGAAATACAATTTAAGGGCTCGTCCTGGCTTGAGAGTGAGCAAGCCATATTGTTACCAATTATTTAAAATACACATGGAGTGAGCGTTGGCTCTACGAGGTGGAGTATTGCTCTCTCATCTCATGATATCTGGTGTGCCATTCACCCTCCAATGAACTGCTTGCATTATAGTGCTTGAGGGACTATTTTACATCTAAAAAACACGCTCAACTATCACACATTCAGGGGCATATTATCAAGGGGGGCGATAGAGAATTATCGCCGCTTTAGCGGGCGCGATAATTCTATCACCCTATTAGCAAGATGTTGCTAACAGCAGTTAGCGACAGCTTGTAGGCGATAGCGAGCGGTTTGGGGCCCGCTTTGCATGTCAGCGATATTTATCGCTAATGATATGCAAAGTGGGCGTACCCAACCTGTTAGCGACTGAAAGCAGTCGCTAACATCGCTATCACCTATTACCAACACAGGCGTAGCGATGGAAATATTCGCGCTAAGTGCGAATATCTCCAAAAACTAGCACCTGCTCAGACTAGTTCTTAGCCGTTGTATCCAATGGGAGGTGGATATAATGGCTAAGACCCTGTTAGTGATAATGCGTGAATATCGCTGTATCCTCAGCGATATTCACGGATTTTGCCGCTATCACCGGGAATTTTATCGCTTTTGAGATAAACGTTGCTAATAGCACGTTATCTCAGCGATAAAATCCGGTGATACGCGGCGATAAAAAAATTGCCGCTAAGCCTACTTAGCGATAAATATCGCTATTTGTTGATAATATGCCCCTCAGTTCTTTATCTTTAAATTGGAGTTTCTTCATAGCGCAATACTTTCTGATTTTTTTAAGTACAGTATGCTTTTTTTAAATGCTTTTCTCTTTTGAATATTTACAGCAATCACCTTTACTAACACCATTACTCCTACAACCACCATCACCATTATCACTACTTTGTTATTAGCACCCTGTTTTTGAATACTTATTGGGGTATATTCACAAGGAGCTATCGCAGAATTAACTGCACTTTATCGCAGCCAAAGTCGTCATAAATTTACCTCCCCCTTCACAAGCTGGTGCAAACAGCCCACAGCACCAGTTTTCCCGCAATAGCAGCCGAAAAAAACATTGCCACAGAGGCACCCGCAACTATCGCTAATGAGACGCAGAGTAGGCGTTCCCGAGCTTAAGGCCGCGACAATACCACGCCTTAAAATTCACAACAGCCAGCCAGATCGGCGATAAGAACACAAAACACGCGATAAGCCATGTTAGCAGCAGGAAATTAACACCTGCTCTGACCTGGTGTAAAGTTGGACAGCAGCCTGAACAACAATAGGGAGCCCAGCCCAGGGCGTCATCGGAAGGGCAACAGATGCCATGGAGCCACACATCATACAGCCCGGACACCCAAGAGGGACACAACACCCACCTGGCATACCTCAGAGGCAGCCCAGACAAAGACAGCAGCCCCACCAGGAAACGAACCTGCCTCACAGGCCCAACTTCTGACAATGTCACTGTCTACTACAGGCTGAAAGGGACAACCATCCTACGCATCCTGGCCATCATCGCCCAACAGGCCAACGGCACCAACACAGCGAACAACCATCATCCCACCCCACACCAAGCTGCTGGCTGTGCTGCACCTGTTGGCCTCTGGCACACCAAACCAACACCCACCAGAGTCAGAGGAGTCCCACAGCCAGCCACATCCAAGTCCCCCACACCTGTCCTGAACATCACCATCACCCTGGCACCCCAGACCCCATACGGCTAACACAATGTGCAGGAACCGTTGGAGACCAAGCAAGGACCATACGCCATAGCCGGATGCACGCACGTATTGGGGGCAATCCACTGCACACATGTCCCATCTGTGCCCCCTGGTGACACAGCATACAATCAGTGCAACAGGAAGCACACGCCACACATCAATGTGCAGGCAAAATCAAAACACCATTGGACCTACACCAATCTCGCCTCTAAATGCATAGCCAGTGTGCATGATCCCTTCACCCTCCGACATTCCATCAGCAACCAGCAATCCCAGGATTGCACCAAGGGAAATGCACAGCCCCTTGGCAAGTTCCCAATTAACACCCCACTCACCTCAAATCCACAACCATCCAATCCACAACTCTGGCAATGAACACGTCACAAGTTCTCAAACAACATGCACATCAACATGCCCACCCAGCAGACACGATTGAACAACTTACAATGTTAACCTGGGCAAGTCGTGAACATGACCAATTAATGGGATGCAACCTCAGCCACACAATAGACAAATGTGGGGAGAGGAGGCAACCAGGCATGTGTGACGGATGCAGTAGAACCATGATTGGGAAAGTACACATTGCCAAGAGTGGCGGCAAAGTGCTGGACAGACCGCAGTATACAGAACACAACCATATCCACGGCGACATACACCTCTGGTGTATGGAGTGTAGTGGACAATGGATGCAACCATGTCACCCTAGCCAGTGGGGGTCCTCATCGAAATGTTGCCTGTTACGCCCCCATGAGCGTGAGCAGAGTCGGATGGGCCAGCGTACGCCAGGCACAGTAGGGGTATGAATATAAAGCACGTAGACATGGGCGCGGTCCTCTTCCGGAAAGCACAAAATCTCGGACCGGGTGGCGCCTCCCACCCCGCCACTAGGCCAATGCCATCCTCATCAGCGGAGTTGCCTGAGATCCTGTGTACCTGCAGTACCCCGGCCCGCTGGACCACAAATCCGTCTGGCCTGACCCTACACAGCCAGGCCACACTGATCAGCAGCCGACACCGGCGTGTGTCAAGGAGGGCCCACCACATGCCAGTGTAAGCTCAAAGCCCGAGGACCGTGACCCGGCCAGCCTTTCAGACCACCGCTGTCCCCCCGACGCTGGCCCACATTACTCCTTCCTCGTTGACATATTCTACCAGCGTCCTCTGTGGCCCAGTGGGTCCCATATGTAAAACTGTGTCCTGGCTCCTGAATGCCAGTGGCCCCAAATCCGGGCCAGCGGCCACAGCACCAGACCCCCGATCAGTGAGGCATTGTTCCATATGGGCATCTTGCGACACTTGGTGGCACTAACCCTGTTCAACGCCAGCCGGAGACACGTGTTGCCTCAAACCCTGTTCAACGCCAGCCGGCGACATGTGCTGCCACAAACCCTGTTTAACGCCAGCTGGTGACATGTGGATGAGGGACCAGGACTACCCTGCAGACCAGTAGGTCTCGCATCCAGCACCTAGTCGCGATTCACATATGGCAGAGCCCACACCAGTGGTCGCACGGAGATGACTAAGAGGAAGATGCAGCTCTCCGGACAAAAGCCGGGTCACAGTCATGGGGGTGACCGAACACGTAGTGCCACGGAACCTGAACTACGTAGGCCACCAACCTATGCCGGCAACACTCGGTGAATGGCCCATGCTGACCGCTGCCTCCGGCCTACACTGCGGCCCAGTAGGTCACAGAGTCATGATTCAGCAATGACGGAGTTCATATCAGTGTACCGGCATCATCACAGACTGCATCCCCACTCAGCACCTGTGCCACTAAGTCTGTTCTCTGACATTCATAGACACTCACTGGTTGAACTTTGGTGGCGTCTGAGTCTATGGACTGGGGCGCAGTTTTCATCCTTATGTAGCTGATAACGAATTGGTGGTGACAATGAGGGTGTCACATTCCACTCCTCCATTTGCTGCTTCCGGATAAAATCCAACCCTGGAGGACACCTTCCACTGTCCCCCAGAACCCTCCGCAACATACACCTTGGACATTGATGGTGACTCGCTCTGGTCGCATGGCCCATCTGACTGCACCACAAGTCAACGTCCAGTGGCTGGGTGCCTGTGCCGGCCACAGTGCATCCGGGGGCACTAACTCTGTTCTGGTCAAGTCCGGGACATTGGATGGGCCCTGAAGCGTAGGCATTGGGGTCTTCAATGCCGTTTCTCTGTGGCCTTGCGCTGTACGCAGACCCCGGGCCTGAATGCGTCCCACCAGGGCTCACACAACAAAGCAAGTCCAGACCGGCCCGGACGACGCAGCACCACAGGAGGCACACGCCACCACCACAAGGACCACAACCGCCATCTACCAGAGTTGAAACGGTGGTCCTGAAAGACCTACGGAGTTGCTCAGGCCTGTCATGGATGCCATCATCGGCCTGATACCCTGTTCAGCACTCCAGGCGCCAGTGACTCAGTGCACCGTAGGCCATTGTCCATTGCTGATTGTGTTTTGTGCTGTGAAGCAGTTGCGCAGCTATGTCACCTCAGTGTGGGGGCCCTGAGACATTGATGGGGAAGGTGATGCAGGTCTAACACACCCCACTGCATCTGCATCAGAAATATGTCAAAGTGACAATCCGAGAATTCTTCTTCACATTACCGCGCTCATCTCTAGATTCAAAACCCCAGTGCACTGCAACTCACAGACACTTCTGTTTGCATGTTGGCTGTCCTCTGGACTTTCACCGGCTCACTTCATATTGCTCAGCAGTTGACTCTATAATGCATTTGTTTTCTGTTTCCGTTGCACTAGTGTCTGATGTTCAAGTGGCTACCAGCACAAGACATTAAGTGCGGATTGGCTTACACTCACCCCACACACATCCAGCACAGGCGTCACTGTATATGTGGCCCTGCCAATAAAGGGGGCGGGCGCATGTGCCTGTAGCCAGTTCAACATGATATCTGCGTGTGTCCCTGTGGTCTTTTAGTATGCATGTGGGCCCTGGGCCCTACGACCTTACATTGTGCTGTGTACATCGGATGCAGACATGTAACTGCAGGCAGCGGGTTGGAGCTTGGACATGTAGCTTAGTTGTCACCCACTCAATTCGCAAGGGGAGTGGCCAAGGCCATCGTACGCACAGCCAACATGGGTGTGTGACTGCTATTTGTGTACCCCTGGGCGTGGTTCTGTGCTGTGAATGTGCATCTGCATGTGTCTCTATGGCAGTGTGGGTCCCCTTAGTGGGGTGGGGGTGGTCCCTGAAAGGTGATGGACCCCTACATATGTGTCCTGGTTCTGCCCCCAACCACACATGTTGGGCCACCTCCTTTAGGCATGCTGACACATGGCATTGGGGTGCCATGTGTGGGTAAGTGAAGTGTCATGAGCCAGCTGTGCTTGCGGGTGCTTCCTGCTGTGTGGTCTGTTGCAGGCCCCCCTGAGTAGCTTGGCTACGGGTCCTGGTAGGGGTTTGCGTGAGATATCCATGGGCTGTTGTAGGGCATCGGTGTTGATGGGATGGTGGTCCTCTCCGGCATCACTGATGTGCTGTATTCTGTACTCTGCTGAAGGTGTTGTGTGTCCCTCAGCGATGTGAAGGGGAGGTGCGTGTTGACTTTGTGTTGACATATGTGTTGGGGCATTGTGCTGGTTTGCATGCAGACTGTCTGGCAATGTACATTGTGACTCTTTGGGGGGTGCTGGATTCTCCTGCGGGACAGTGTACATTTGGACTACATGACGATGTGAGGTTGTATGCGTACATATCCATTTCACTCTTTCCGGCTGTCAGATGTAGTGGGCATGTTTCTGTTCATGTGCGGAGACAGTTTTGTCCTCTGTTCTGTGGTGTCGGCTATGCGCGTTATTCCAAGTTGTTGTCAATGTGGGTGTGCTGTTGATGCTATGTGTGTGTGCTGCCCCCACCCACACCTGTTGGGCCACCTCCTTTTGGCATGCTGACACATGGCATTGGGGTGCCATGTGTGAGTGGGTGAAGTGTCGTGAGCCAGCTGTGCTTGCGGGTGCTTCCTGCTGTGTAGTCTGTTGCAGGCCCGGTGTTCCCACCTGAGTAGCTTGACTGGCCGGGTCCTGGTGGTGGGTTGCGTGAGATATCCATGGGCTGTTGTAGGCCATCGGTGTCGATGGTGTGGGGGTCCTCTCCGGCATCACTGATGTGTTGTATTCTGTACTCTGCTGAAGGTGTTGTGTGCCGCTCTGCGTTGTGAAGGGGAGGTGCGTGTTGACTTTGTGTTGACATATATATTGGCGCATTGTGCTGTTTTCATGCAGACTGTCTGGCAATGTACATTGTGACTCTTTGGGGGTGCTGGATTCTCCTGCGGGACAGTGTACATTTGGACTACATGCCGGATGTGAGGTCATATGCGTACATTTCCATTTCACTCTTTCCGGCTCTGTCAGATGTAGTGGGCATGTTTCTGTGCATGTGCGGAGCCAGTTTTGTCTCTGTTCTGCGGTGTCGGCTATGCTCGTTGTTCCACATTGTTGTAAATGTGGTTGTGCTGTTCATGCTATGTGTGTGCTGCAGTGTGACAAGGGGATCAGGGACATGATCCTGGGTGTTTGTGGGTGTGCAGTGTGCTACGCCTCATTGTGCTTGTATGCCATTGTGCCCTTCTCCCCTGTGCACCCAGTCCTTGTTCATTGCACGCCTTGTTGATGTTCTGTCAGGTACTCTCGAGTCGTGTTCATACTCCCTACTCCTTACCCCGTCTCCACACTGATGACTGTGGCCTGGGGTTCCTCCAGCTCCTCCGGTGGCGCTGTACTGCCACCTCCTGCCACCGTTGCTTCCTTCCTGTTGGCAACTGGTTGGTGCCTGGTTTAGGTAGTCATGTCGTGCGGGCGCCTATTGGCCTCCTCAGCACTCCGACTGCAATCCAGGTGGTCTGCTAGTGGGTCAGTAGCTGGCAGTGTTCTGTCATCTCCGTGAAGCTGGTCTTGTTTTCCTGCGGTCTGCACCCTGTCTCCCTCTCCCTCTTCTCCTTGGCCTTCCCCGACCCCGTTGCTCCTTGCTGGTGGTATGTGGGGGTTGTGGGTTTCGAATTGGCCTCTGCGCTGGGTCAGGGTGCATCGATGTTGCTACGTGCTTTGACTTGTTTCTGGTGTATTTTTTCTGTGTTTTTTATGGTGCACACCAGACACGTGGGATTTGCAGGCCTGTGGCTGGTTTTCACAACTTTTTGTACCGCGGTTGGACTCATCGCATGTTTTTTTGCGTTCGCGTATCCCATTTTTTGTGGGGTGGTGTTGATTTTCATGCGGAGATTTGGCGTGTTTTCTGGTGTCTATTGCATGCTACCACCTTATTGTAAATTTCACTTTGACACAGGGTTATTTTCCTGCGATAGGCTGCGATGTTGAAAGTTGCGTTACGCTACTCTTGCGGTAGTTATCACACGCTCTTCTGAATATACCCCATTGGGTACATAACAGACTTTGGACCAGCCCATTGCTTCCATTGATTGGCTTTCTTGTCAATCTAATGTGCTTTTCCTCTTATGTGATGACTTTCGTTTCCTCTGTTTTTTTCTTTTTCTTTCAACAGTCCATGGGTGTGCATGATTTTTTTTTTTTGCTCTCTCCCTCAAATTCAGCTTCCATCTCAATTATCTGCTCCTCCCCCACCTCGGTTGCTTAGGTTAATCCCTGCTCCCAACTTGGCCACTGCTTTAGATACCCCTAACAGTGCATTTAACAAAAATGGAAATGCGTAACAGCCGCATATCTCTGGTTGGGCCCCTCCTTCTACATAATGCGCTTTCGATCACATTTGAATTAAAAAATATATTTACTGTTCCATGACTTGTATCCGCCATCTCGGAATGGTTAGTAAAACAAATAAAACAGCAGCCACTCCATGACTCAAATTTCCACGTTATTGCACCCTTTTTATGCTGATGCTGTACAGCAATAGCCACTGTTTGATAAATGGGAACTGTACTCCAATTTCTTCAGTTGATAATGGAACTACAAATTCCAAACCACTTTTTGTTGCTAAATTTCGTATCAGAAGTGGAACATTTAGTCATTTATGACAAGGAGTAATCTAATGACCCTAGGTTTCTAGCTATCACTTGAGAGTGGGAGGTGGGGGTGGTTAAAAATAGCTCCGTGCATGCACATTTGCTGAATTGTGCTGGGGGAGAGCGTATCTCTGAGCCTTATCTATTGAGATATGAAGCTGCTGCTCTCTTTTCCAGTGTTAGTGCATAATGAGGCTGCCTAGCACCACACACATGCACTCACACCTTTGCACAAGTGCAAATGTGTGTGTGTGTGTGATGTCTTGCTTTGTTTTTGTACTGGAAGGCTATCCTTCCAGTATAAAATACTACGCCTAGATATACATTAAAACAGTTTTGGCATTGTACGTGTGCTATAAAGAACAACACACATGCTGCCTCAGCAAAGCTATGAGAAATAAAACATTTCTCCATATTAACACCTGCCTCGAGAAGGGGATGTTTTTGCTACAAAGCGCTGTCTGGTATTCTTGGATCGGGTTTCATGTCACATATCATGAGTGGAAGCATGAAAGCGACCATGTATCAACAATTGGATGTCCCCTTGAAGCAAAGTAATGCAAAGCCACCAAGATCACTATTTGTATTAATTTACAGGCTAACGTCCTTCACAAAACAGTTTTGTGCTAGAACGTAAAAGGTTTATTAACACTTTGTGTTGCTTTACATCACGTTGTGAAACTTTTCACAGGAGCAGTGTTTATAAATCTTCCCCATATTTTTCTCGGAACTTTCAAGTGCAACCATTGATGCTAAAACATTATAATTCTTTTTTTTTCTTTAGACAGAGTGTTCCACGTGAACAAAGAAAGACTGCCTTGATAATGCTGAATATTAGTAAAGATGTTTTTTTTTTCTGTTGGGGACTGGAGTTGGCAGAGTTCCACAGTTACAGAAACACATATGTAAAGGTTTGGAAAATTTATAATGTTGATGATTTGCAGATTATCCCGGCAAAGCACCGAAATATGCTGCACAGATTAACATGCTGGACTTCCTTGTTTTCTCTCCAAAGTAATTCCCACAGCAGAGATTTGGGAAAATGAGAGCAAACAAACTGTAGGAGGCTACTCTGTGCCCCTCTTTAGACCCCTTAGGCAGGTTGGTAGTCAAATGCGTTGATACAGAGCAGGAGAGAAGAGGCTGCTCTCCCGCCAGCACAGCTACTGAAGCAAAGAAACCAAACACAGTGCAAAGATTGTGCTTTTTCTTTTATAGCGGCTGAGTTATTAAAATTTGCATGTTCGCTGGACTTCAAACATTTTGCGGGGGGTACACAGTTCACAAAAGAACTTGGGTGACTGCTTCAGAGGAGTAACAAGTGAGAAATGTTTTCCTTAGTTCCATCAGCTTTTGGAAGTTAGTAGAAGAAGAGGAGGGATTTACCATTTTAAAGGTGTCTAACAGGTCTCGCAGAATTAAGAGACATTAGTCTCCTTTTTCCAGGATGCAGAGTACATAATCAACAATTTAAAGCATTATGCATTCGGTGCTGCAGCTCGCTGTGAAACGTGATTGGAATTGGACCCGAAGGGTATTCTCATGATGCTTTTCCTAAACTAGCATTCCTTTCACCTTTTTAGCATTTTGGCGAGAAATGGTAGGTTGGATAGAGGGAAGACCTTACTCTGGTCTTTTGGGACAGCTCCCTTTTTTCATCACAGGCGTGACCTGACCAGTTTTCAGACAGTCTGGAACTTCTCCGCTTGTGAGGAAAGTATTCTTCTGTTTGGTCAAAAGTGGGAAGAGGGTTTGATCTTTTCATCTGTGCTCATTAGTTGAGAGTCAGTGATTTATTTGACGTGTGATCCATATAGAGAAGTGTTTTGGATGAATAGTCTCAGGTTTAAGAATTATTTCTAAATGACAGAGAGACGGTTTGGATGTTTTTGAATTTTGCTTTAAAGAATTGGGCTACTGTTTTGCTGTTTTCCAATGAGTAATTAAAGTGTGTGTAGGGGGGTTGTGTGTTGTTTATAAGATCTAAAATGGCTGTCGTGGGTATTCATTGGCTAAGTCAATTTCCGCTCAGAGGAATGTTACTTTGGCCTAAAAAAAAAAAAAATATATATATATATATATATATATATATATATATATATATATATATATATATATTATGTATATTACTGTGATTCACAAATAAGCGTGCTCTCAGGAAAGACACAGACACACAATCGTCAAAGTGTCCGTTGTTTACTCCACAACGCGTTTCACCTCATGCGAGCATAGCGTAAATAGTGTTTGAAAATAAACATCAAAATAGGACTCCCGCTGCATAGCAGTGGACATCTTTGAACATAGCACGTTAATGCAATGGGTGTTAGATGAAAAGCAAGGTTTTTAACTGCTTTTTAAACAGCCTACGGTCATGGGTGTTTCGTAGCTCGTAGGGCAAGGCATTCCAAGCTTTAGCCGCCTTGACCGAGAGGGAGCTACCTCCCATTCTAGCAAGGCGGTAGCGAGGAATAGCAGCAAGGCATTGTCCTGTGGAGCGTAGATGTCTGTGAGGCACATAGAAATCAAAGCGTCTCCTGAGATACTTGGGCCCTGATTTGCATGGGGCAACGTGGGCAATGGTGAGAGTCTTGAACTGAACACGCTAACCCACCGGAAGCCAATGCAGGTCACGAAGATGTTGCTTTGTACTTGACCTACCGGAGATGGCCAGTATCGCTCTAGCGGCTGCATTCTGGTATATCTGTAGCTTTTTCAGCTGAAAGCCAGGAAGGCCAATGTATAAGGCAATGACGTAGTGTAAGCGCGATAGGCTGTGAGCGCGAGTCACCATTTCCTTAGCCGCTCTAGGCAGCAATGGCAAGAATTTCTTAAGTAGTTTAAGAGAGTCGAAGCATACTCTGGCCAGTTCTTTTATCTGCGGTGAGAATCTGAGGTCCTCTCTGAACCAGACCCTCAGATTCTTCACTGGGCTCCCCGTTGACTTAGGCATGGGGTAACCCTCGGGCCAAAGGTCGTCCCTGAGGTGCGGCGGAAAGGACCCATAGAGGAAGAGGAAATCAGTGAGATCATGAAATGCATCTGATGCCAAAATCCATGCTAGAAAAGTCTACAAAGGCTACATTTGAACATTACAAGAAATATATATTCCTTGTATTGTTTAAATGTAGCCCTTGTAGACTTTTCTAGCATGGATTTTGGCGTCAGATGCATTTCATGATCTCACTGATTTCCTCTTCGTATTCAGGTTCTTTAAGTCCCATCTGTTAGATTTTTTTAGTTTGAGTGGCGTATACTTGTAATTTTTTAGTGATGGAAGTGCTTGTAGTAATTGGTGAATGCATTGTTATAGTGATTGGTGAGCGCATTTACGTCATGTTTATCAGGGAAAGCATATAAGTTTGAGAAGAGCTGTGTGGTGAGGGTTGGTACATAGATATTCTCTATACACACAAGCCCACGGCTTGGGTCTAACAGGCTACACGGTGATTTTCTTTTGGAGTTCACACAGAAGAAAAGTAATTGATCTGATCAATCCATCGGGATTGGAGTTTTAGTTTCCAGAAGGCCTTTCTTCATAATTACTATGATCATGACGCCCTTTGCAAGTGTGGAAGAGCAGAATCTCTTTGTAAAAGGTTTGCATCCTTGCTTCTAAGAGGAAGTGTTCCCGCAACTAAATACTTCCTAAAAGGAAACTAGAAAATCTTCACCTTTTCAAAGGGGGGCTACTTCTCTGCCTCTGCAGCCTCCCGGAGTTTAAATAAAAACGTCCACTCAATAAAGTAGCCCAGGAAAATTCACAATTATTTCTATGCAAGAACCACAATTTATCACCTGTTAGTGGAAGACTGTCACTGAGCTGGATATATTGTAATTTGCACTTTAACGCTCTTATCATTTTCGTGAATTTGTCCTTTTCCGTATCGTGATGTGGGTGGAATAAATGATTTAGGAAGACGTTAAGCTAACAGTTAATTACACTGGTTTTGTACAGAGTTATTATGAATTGTGCTCTGTAGATTAATTGGACTAAATAAGACTTTGAGTAGAAATTCTATTTCAGTCGCAGATATATTCATTGGAGTTGATGAATTAGATTTTTGGGTGGTATTTAATTTGCTTTTAAATCACAAGAGATTCTTAAAGCAATTTTGAGCTATTTAGCAGAGTTTAAGACGTTTTTGTAATTTACTGAGGAAATAATTTATGTGTCCCGATGAGTATATTGTTCAAACTAATATATTTTTATGGGTGAGTTTCGTTACAAAGAGAGGTTAATTAAAGTGGGGTTTATATTCAATGCATTCACGTGAATTGGCTAATTAAATTATACTGGTATTCTTGATGGGAAAGGTATTAATGTATCCGTAAGGAGACCTTTTTATGTTGTTTCAAATGGTAACTATTTGCAGCTCGGATACTTTTAGGCCTAAAATTCTGGACAAACAAGACTGGAAAACTAACGTGTTTGCTTTTCCACTCAATATAACAGTGTGAGCTACACAGAAGCACACAGACCCACCAGACAATCGCACACACACGCATATGCATCCACATGGGGATATATACCATGTTTTTTTTTATAAGAGCTTTGCATCATGCTTGCACCACGCAATGTGGAACATGCACTACACAAACCTCTGAGTCATATTTATGAAGCAACGCACAGCTCCTTTTCGCGACTCAAAAATATGGAGTAATGCAACGCAGCTCAAATCAATACGTTGAATTACTCTGCACAAGGGAGGCATTCAATGGGTTTTGCAGTGTGTTTTGCCATATAGAATTCCATTATTTTTGACACATTCCCAGATTCACCAAACCTGGTAAACCTGGTAATGGGCTCAAAAGATATGCCTACCCAGGTGAGGAGTAACAAGGAGAAATATCTTTCTCTTTGTTTTGTTCCTCTTTCCATGTGTGCTGCATTTTACAGCACACATAGAAAGAGGAAAAAGCTTCTGTTAGACCCGGGATCCCTGGTTGGCTGAGGTAGGTACCTTAGGCCAAATAGGGACCCAAGTTTCCATGTCAGGGAAAGGAAGGACACCTTGTGAGATAGCCCCTGCTCACCCCCATGGTAGCTTGGCACGAGCAGCCAGGATTACCTTCAAGGTAAATGTGTAAAGTATTTGCAAACATGCGCACAGCATGATGACACCACAAATGAACTCCACATGAGTTTCATAAAAATGACTATAAGTTTATATAAAAAGATGTACGATAAGACCACACAATATAAATCCAACATATGCGTATTTGTAATATTCCTCCAGGCCGGTTGTTAGGCCAGCAGCCCTTGTAAGTTCTAGCGAGATTAATGAGCACTTCTAAACGTTCCACTGCAGTCCTAACACAATGCTATGCAGTTCGTAATGCTAGAATCAGGCACCTGGCAATATAAAAATAATGCAGTTTGTAATGCTAGATTCAGGAACTTTGCAATGTAAAAATAATACAATGCGTAATGCAATAATCAGGCACTTTGCAATATAAACATAATTCAATACGTAGCTCAACAATCAGGTACTTCGTTATGCAGAAATATTGCAATGCATAATACACTAATCAGGTAGTTTGTTATGCAGGAATAAT
The DNA here is from genome assembly GCF_964261635.1 of Lissotriton helveticus. Lineage (NCBI taxonomy): Eukaryota > Metazoa > Chordata > Amphibia > Caudata > Salamandridae > Lissotriton > Lissotriton helveticus. Next base: position 961,097,063 of record NC_136068.1, on the reverse strand, counting down.
GCAATGTGTAATACGACAATTAGGTAGTTTGTAATGCAGAAATAATGCAATGCGTAATACACTAATCAGGTAGTTCATTATGCAGAAATAATGCAATGCATAATACACTAATCAGGTAGTTTGTTATGCGGCAATAATGCAATGCCTAATAAACTCCAGCACCGATCACCGTGCATTCGGCTGCCTCTTCGCCACTCGTGCTGACTCACAGTCAGCCTCTGTCAACAGCATACCTGGTGTAAACAAAAAGTGCAGCTCCGCACTCCAGCCCGGTACTGCCACTCCTTTATCAAGTACGGGCGCGATATGAGCTGAAGCAGAGGCTCGCGCTGCAGGAATATGAGAAGCTGAGAGCGTCTCCCACCAGGCATCGACACACTTTACTTGGGGGTGCAACCTCGCTCTCCTCTCCTCTTCCAGCGACTTGGGCCTCCAATGAACTCTTTGAGAATTCCGGGCAGCGTGACTCAGATCCTCACTCGACGAGGTTGGCTCGAGGTCCTGCTCTGGCAATGGTGGGCTCGGGCTGGCGGCTCAGCTCCTCCGGGGCTGCCCCCCGGGCTGCTGACGCTATGAAGATCTCAGGCTGCCACAGAGCACACGCACACAGCGTTGCTGAGACTCACATGAGCTTCGGGTGAACGATCACCGAACATTCCTCACGAAGGTCTCAGGCTGCACGAAGCACACACACACAGCGTCGCTGAAACTCACTTTAACTCCGGGTGCACAATGAGAAGGCAATCCTCATGAAGATCTCAGGCTGCACAAAGCACACACACACAGCGTCGCTGAGGCTCACTTGGACTCCGGGTGTGCATGATAACAAGGCAATCCTCATGAAGGTGTCAGGCTGAACAAAGCAAATGCACACAGCGTCGCTGAGACACACTTGGACTCCGGTGCACACGATAACAGGACAATCCTCACGAAGGGCTCAGGCTTCAAAAACACACACACACATCGTCGCTGATCCTCGCTTGGACTCCAGGTGCCCACAATCACAGGGCACTTCTTTCAAGGGTCTCCGGCTGCAACAAGCACACACACACACAGTGTCACTGAGACTCTCCTGGAAACTTTTGTGTTCCTGAGTTTCCGCAACAGGGAGCCAGCTCACCTCGGGCCGTTGGGGATAAGTTACTTCCAAAAACAGCACACAGCTAAGTCCTTTCAAGCAGGGGGACATAGCACACAGCAAAGTCCCTTTAGCCTCTCCTTGGTTAAAACTGCAAACAGCAGGCCAGACCCAGAGCACACAGTAAGGGTCAGTCCTTTCCTTCAGTCTCTTCATTTATTTCTTCCTTGGCAAAGGTTCTTCTTGACCATGAAGTAGCTTCAGTCTCGTTCAATCTTGATCAATCCATTTCTCCAAAGTTATGGGGCCTCAGCTCTCATAGGTATACCCCTAAATGTCTTTGGAGTCCTTGTGTTCAGGGGGACACTGACCCCTGTTTAAACTGACTCTGGGTGCCTCCATGCCCGTAACACCTTCTTCCTTTGATTAATGGGGGTCTGGAGTCTTAATCACTCAGCAGGAGATGGGACCATTGTTTTATGGCAGCAACCCAGGCCTCTTCGCCTCTAGGGGCTACTCCTCCCCCTATACTCCAGATGCAGGTCAGCCTGTTGCTGTCTCACCTCTTCCCCTGGGGCAAGACATTTCCCAGATCCTATCACTTTCAAATCCAGACAGTCAAACTACAACCAGGCAGTGACACACAGAAGTGTTAGAGCACAAAAAGCCAGCCACTTCTAAAAGAGTGGCTTCTAAGCACACAATTCAAACACCATGAAAAGATGTGTTATTACATTGTGAGTCAGGCAAACTAAACTTTACCTCTCCATCTTAGGCCTTTGTGAAGATAGGCTGGAAAACATATCACGCAGCCTCCCCATTCTATCCTATGGACAAGATGGCCTTTCAACCGTGAAAAACTAAACGGAGATTATTTCACTGTCAGGACATGGTAGACACCTTAGTACCTGTCCTACCTTTCACATGCACTGCACCCGGCCCAGGGGGTACCTTGGACCTACCATAGGGGTGTCTGATGTGCATAGAGAGGAAAGGGTAAGGTCTGGCAAGTGGGTGCACTTGTCAAAACAACATGGCAGTTTAACAAACTGCGCGCAGGCACTGCAATGGTAGGCCTGAGTTCCCTCTTTAAGGCTACTTGTGTGGGTGGCACAATTAGTGCTGCAGGCCCACTAGTAGCAGTTACATTACCAGCCCTGGCACACATAGTTCACTATACTATGAACTTCACTAGTAAGGCAAACATACCAATCATGGACAACCAATTATCATTACACTTTACACAAGGAGCACCTGCACTTTGACACTGATCAGCAGTGGCAAAGTGTCTAAAGCATCTAAGTTGGCAATAGCATGTCAGAAAAAAGGTCTGGGGGAAAGCAAAAAGTTTAGGGAACTGTAGCCAAAAAGGGCCAAGTCCAACACAACCCCCTCCCAGCCAAAAGCCAGGGTAGACCAATCAACTACCTTGATGGACTTCCCTGCTTTGGGTGATAGAACACGGATAGGCCCGCTACCACAGGGACACCCTCCTGTTCTATGCCTTTCTGGCCCCAGGGGATTCTCTTGGTCACTACTCCCTGGGCCAACTATGCCGCGCCATGGATACTTCCAGGCAATTGGGGCGTCTTTAAGGATGCTGGTCCCTTGCCAACCCCCACCTACAGTGGTATCCCTGGAAGACCCATCAGTCTGGATACTGTTCACAGTTATCCTGTCCTCCAGGTTAGAAGTGTGTTTACCCTTGTCACTCCCAGGGGACCTAGCCCTACTGGCTGGACACGGTCCTACAGGTTTTCCCATGCGGGGACACCTTCCTCCCTTAACCTTCTATTTAGATTTCAGTGCCTGCCATTTAGGATTAAAGCGATACCAAAGGGAATGATGGACTGAACGTTTGAGCAAATCAAACACTCACCCCCAGTCAACTGATCTGGGTTTAATCCATCATCATTCTTTAGCTCACTTCACCATCCCAGTTCAGACATGGCCATATGCAAATCAGTCTGACCCTGTGCCTCATGGGAACAGTCCAGCCCAAACTACCAAGCCATGTCTTCCTTGGACCGGAAACAAGCATCTTGGGACCGGTTTCGGGTTCATAACCCTCATCAGCCAGGCTATCTTGAATCCAGTGGCAAAGTGAGCAAGGGACCCACAACTGGGCATACTCTGCCAACTAAGGGCGAACAAAGTAATATCAAAGGGGATCAGACTGATTTGCATATGGCCATGTCTGAACTGGGGTGGTGGAGTGAGCTAAAGAATGATGATGGATTAAACCCAGTTGACTGGGGGTGAGTGTTTGATTTGCTCAAACGCTCCGTCCATCATCCCCTTTGGTATCGCTTTGTTCGCCCTAAGTTGGCAGGGTATGCCCAGACGTGGGTCCCTTGCTCACAAATTTCCTGTCGGCAAAATAAAATGTAACCCCTTTGATAGCACTTAACAATGATTATCATATTGCAAATCTTTTATCTACAACCTATGACACAGTGTAATGATGACAATTCTACCCTTAAAGGCTTATATTTAATGTAGCTTTTCGTAATAAACATATCAGGTATTTGGCTTTTTACATAGATTTCCCAAACAGTTAAGCCTGAAGCAAATATATTTGACTAGTCACCAAAACAAACCTAACCCTACTGAAATCTACATAAGTATTCCCACAAGACAACATCAGGCACACATTCTTTCAATCACAAGAATTTGTAAAAAATTTACAGAAGTGATGGCGGGTCCCGAGGAGGAACGCTACGGACCATTTTGAATTTGAATACTTTGACCGACAGAATGGAACACCGCGCATTTACCAACACTGCTTCCGTTCTGTACATTTTTTTTAAAACTCTCGTGATTGAAAGGATTACACACAAGCAGATTGGCTCTGAATTATAAAAAAAGTACCCTGAAGAAGGGCAAGCCCCGAAATGCATTGGGCATACAAATGAATAAATATGATGAAAGTAATCATAACCACGAAGAATTCAAAGAAATGATGAAATAATAATCATAGCATGAAAATTCATGAATCTGGTTTACCTTTATTGAAATCAATCACAGTGTGCAGCTAGGTGACGTTTCCCACAGTCGGGATAACGCATTAGCAGAGTTATTCATTTACCCTCATACTCAGGAGGGTCAACCCAGCCACACCTACCTACATTGTTACGTGGATTACCATACCACACCAACCCAAGGAGTGCGATCGTTCATTCATATCAGAGCTACATAGTACAAGCCATCAGAGGTTAGTTATCCAATCACCCTCTCAATTTATAGTCGCAGATCAGACAGCTTATTTTTGCTGTCCATCATCATCAGGTAAAACCTGGTGGTTGGGAACATTAAAAATAAATAAGCACTCAGACCATGGGAGAAAACTCTACGGAGTGGAGTTTGGTAGAGAGCCTACACCGTTGCAATGGAAATAGAGTACCCTCTCCTCCAAATTCATGGTTCGCCTACCCAATTTGGAGGCATGTGGACTGAAGGAATATCAATGATGGAGGGTACTCCAGCTCATTCTAAGACTCATCTCATATGGTGTTACATGGTACAGGCCATCAGAGGTTAGTTATCCAATCACCCTCTCAATTTATAGTCGCCGATCGGACAGCTCATTTTTGCTGTCCATCATCGTCGGGGAAAAACCTGATGGTTGGGACCATTAAAAATAAATAATAAGCACCCAGACCATGGGAGAAAGCTCCCATGGAGTGGAGGTCTAAGTTTATTATTTTTCAAAAACAAACTTCGACCTTGGAAGTTGTTTCTGAAAAATGAAAAACTGTAAAAGTTTGATGGGTGGCTGTCCTGTTTGGCAGATACATCCATCAAACTTTTACAGCATTGAAAGAACCGCTATGACAGCGGATCCTGTCAATGTTAGGAGTTGCCCGCAGGACAGCTCTAGAATTTGAGAGCGAGATTGAAAGGAAGACCAAGAATGAATGGATAGAAAGGGAGAGAGAGATAGTGAGACTGATTCACAAAGGTAAACTTACACTTTTGTATAAGTTTACTACTTTTTGGTATTCACAAAGGAAAACTTTGACCAAAAGTTTAATTTTACTACTTTTTGAGTATTTACCAAGGTAAACTAAGACCAAAAGTCTAACTTCAATACTTTTTGGTATTCACTAAGGTAAGTTACTGCCAGCTAGACTTTTGGTCAAAATATTCCTTTGTGAATACCGAAAAGTGGCAAAGGTAGACTTTTGGTTTAGATTTACCTTTGTGAATACTGAAAGGTAGTAAAGTTAGACTTTTGGTCTAAGTTAAGATTTGTGAATACCGAAAAGCAGTAAACTTATAAAAAGGTGTACGTTTGTCTTTGCGAATAGGGCCCAGAAAGAGGGAGGATAGGGGCTGAGGCGAATTTAAACAATTTTTCCTGGCCTACTTTTGATTTCCATGCCCGCCCAGTTAAAAACAGCACTCAAATTCAAGTAATGTGTCTATAAAGGACTTTTGGCCCATGGCCCCACAGTCTCAGCAGATCCCTTTAGGCAGCCTGGTAATCCTCACCAAATTGTCAAGAGATTGTTATACTAGACACACCTGGATCTCAAAACTACACTGAATAATTTCATTGGCTGTCTGTTGGTAAATAGCACTGATTCCCAAAGATGCAATTGTTTCCACGAAATCGTGAAGCCTAATAAGTATAGTAATTTTGGCTCATAAAATGTTCTGTTAGGAGCCGAGATTTTGCTTTGTTTTACACTATGCTATGTAAATCCTGAGTAGGGGTTCTATATCTACAATCACAAGAGCTAAATACTTCTGATTTACTTGTTGGTTTTCATTTTAATACCCTTATCTTCATAACTATATATTAATAGCAGATTCCTTTTCAAAGAAATACTCTGACTGAATGTTGCACTTTATTTGTTGTGTTGGCCTATTTATTTTATTTTTTAAGTTTTGCACTGTAGATTCTCATCATTTCTTCTGAGTAAGCAATTAGTACCCCTCCACAGCTACTACTGCACAGCAGAGAAACTACAGACTTCTTGGCATCATCGAATTCCAGCTGACGTAGAGTCTACTGAGCATGGTCACCTATGAATTCTCAACTCTTCTGTAAATGACTGGTTAACTGATCGCTATGTTTTACCCTTGTTTCCAAACCTCAGGTGCCTGTATGAACTTTTGAGGGGGTTGGTTGTGCCCTATGTATTTCTGCAATTCTTTGTTGTGGTGGAGTGGACCTGACCCCCCCCCCCCCCCTTGTTATATAGAATGGGGTTTCTGGTTGGCTAGGCCATGTGCATAAGCCAGGCAGAAACCACCACTCTAGTCAGGGCAAGGGAGTTACATGCAAAGATAACCCCTGCTCATCCTCTTGGTAGCTTGGAGGAGCAGTCAGACTTATCCCAGAGGCAATGTGTAAAGCGTTTGTGCAACACACTCACACAGCAGCGACACACTAGGCACACCACAAAAGAAACTCCACACACGGTTATATTACAAAAGCCTTTGTATTATTCATGAAACACGAAACACATTAGAACACCAATCACATATATACACTGTGCCACCAGGCACTTGTCATGACTTTGCAGGGGTTACACAAATCAATAGGCCAATTCGGCCACTGTCATAACATATCACATTAGGCTGACCAGTCACTACTGGTGAAGTGCATTTTGCACCGTACATTATGCAGGCCTAATTAGCAGTGCACCAAAGTATCCCCTTATAGTGTGCACACATTACCAAATGAGCATAGAGGAGGGGTGCCTAACCATCATCACCGGACAAAATCAGTGGTGTACCATAGTACCACACTCCCATAAGGCACACATTTAGGCAAAAGTAGTAGGTAAATTCCAGCACAAAAGTACCTCTGTCCTTCAGTTAGCACAGTAAACACCCATTGCTGCCCAGGTAAACTCCTTTACCGCTGTGAGTGTCACCTGGTGTCCGCAACAAAGGCTTCAGGGCCACGTGCCCGCCTACAACAGGGAATGTGGCAGTTCACTTGACCCTCCCCAGCACAAGGGCTCCTCAGAGAACAAAGCTGCTCACAAGCCCGCAACAGGACCTCAACCTGCAGACAGAGACCCACAGGCTAATCTGTCCAGAGCCCTCCGTGGCCACATGGACGGCTGCAGGGAAAATGTGCAAGGGGGTGGCCTCACCTTGTCTCCTTCCCTGGAGAATGCTCCTGATGTGGAAGAAATGGATGCAGCTGCCCTCAACCATGCGGCGCAGCTGTGACGATGCGGGAAATATCTATGCACAGGGTTCCTCGGTCTCTTGCTGGTGGGGAGACCTTTTCCTGACTGCCCAAGGAGCCAGCAAGGCTCCAGCTCAATCCCCTTGTTCGGCCCTGCCCTCAGTCAGGCTAAGGGGAGCCACGGGGTGCTCAACTTCCTCATGGGAGCCCCGCCCAAGGTTCGGCGTCCTCTGCCCGACTTCCTACACACTTGGAAACCCGGAGCGAAATCTCCATCGATTTTGCAGCTCTCTGGCCTCAGCACAATGGCCCCCACTACCAGCACTGCTGGAATCCACTCCTTGGGCTCAGGGAGCCGAAGCTACAATAATTGCTCCTCCAGCTTGGGGGAAGCTAAAGTGCCCTCCACACGTTTTTCCCGATCAAGAAGGCAAATGGCACAGTGCTCACCATGTGCTGGATTAGGGGGAGCAATAATAAAAATGCTCAGCCTGTTTCCCACCTGAAGCCACAAACAGGGAGCAGGCAGCACCCTTCCCCAAGAATCATTAAGGCAGATCTGGGCACAGGCAGGCAGCACACAAGGTCACCCAGTAGGTGGCAGGTCAGTCTCCAGTGGTGGGTCCTTCTCACGCACTGCAGTCCATGCCGTGCATTAGTTCCTACAAGCTCAGTTCCAAAGTTAGCACACCAGACATGGGGTCACAGCCCCAGCACTTATAGACCTTCAGTCTTTGTTCTTCCCCTTGCACAGGCTCTGACACCAGTCCAAACCAGTTCTAGGGGGCACTTTGTAAGTGCACAACAACCTCTATTGTCAGTGTAAGCCCTGGCCCTAGATAGACCACAGGGGGCCGACCCATCATTGTGGAAGGCAGGCACACCCCTATTCAGGTGCAGATGCGACTGCTCCCACCACTCCAAATGCAAAGCAGGCCTATTCAGCCTAACGCTGACTCATCCAGACTCTCTGGAGCCACTGCACCTCCCCAGGCTCTGTCATTCCAAGGCCAGGCAGTCAATACACAACAGGCAGGCACAAAGACACAGTACACAGAAAAGCCTATTTCTGAAAGTGGCATTCTAAAATAGTGATAATAAATCAATGAACACCAATACACAGCATTTATCACCACTATTCCAAACATAACAAACTTGATCACGCTACCCCTCTCATGTCAGGAATTACCACTGAAACACACATCTGGGAAGCCCCAATGCATCTTTATGAGAGGGCAGCCTCACAGCAGTGAGAATCCAAATAGGCTGTTTGTCACTATCAGGACTTGCCACACAGTTAAGGCACATGTTCTACTTTTTACCTACGCCGTACCCTGCCCATAGGCATAGCTAGGACGTACCTTACTGGTGACTGATATGTAGTAAAAGAGGAGTCACAGGCGTGGCAACCATTTTATGTGCCCCGTCACACGGGCAGTAGACTGCGTTCGCAGGCCCTACAGTGGCAGAGGCCTGAGACAGGTTTGAAAGGCTATTTTGGTGGGTGGCTGCAAGCCCACCAGTATCATTTAATTTACTGGCTCTGGGTATATGAGATACCACTGTACAAGGAATTGATAGGTAAATTAAATATGCCAAATAGGTGTATACCAATCTCACGAAGTTTGCAATAGAGAGCACATGCACTTTAGCACTGATCAGTAGTGATAAATTGCCCAGAGTCATAAAACCACTGACAACAGGTCAGAACAAATACAGACGGCAAAAAGTTCTGGATGACCCAGCAAAAAGGGCCAAGCCCAACATATACCAATAGAAACCCCAATGCCAGCGATCATACTTAAACCCATTTGTGGGCCATGCCACCACAAGTCTGGCGGTCCTCGGACCACCAGACATGCAAAAGGGCCCTAAGTGCACATGTCAGTTTGGCCGGTGGTCTTAAGACTGCCAAACCGGCATGTGCAGTTAGATTTCTCCAACCCGGCTATATTGTACAGCCGGGTGGGTTAAAGGCACAGGCTTACAGTACCTCAGTGAGCGCTTAACCAAGCTGCTCAGACCAATCCTGGTGCTTCTCTTATGCTCGGTAATAGCATTAGAGCAGCGTCTGGATTGGGTGGGGAGTCTGCACTGGCCCGCGGACTTCCAGAAAGAGAGGAGCACTGAGGCAGCCAACAGTGGGAATGGCAGGTATGTGCTTTTAAAAAATTATTATTTGTCCCTCCTGTAGTGTCGCAGCACAGGGAAACACGACACCAACACTATTCTGTGGTGGGAGCTTTATTCCAATCTAACCCCTGCTCTCCTGCTCCTGCTCTAACTGACTCCTCTCGCCCTGACTCCTCCTCTTCTGCCACCCAGTTCTCCTTCCACATCTCAACCGCTTGTGCTGGTCCTAGCGCCCAATACGTCTCACAATATTACATCTTCACCCTTCTTAAACAACTTGAAACACCTCAAATGTGTCCGTGCATGTCAGAGTAAACAATAATAGAAAACAACATAGTTACAGTTCTTCAATCAGGCGAACAGGTCTTCGATGAGCGGCCAGAGAGGTACTTCTTGAGCTGCCCGTTCCCCATCATCAGGAGACGTGGAGTGTCGATGGTCACTTACTGACTCAGGTGCATCTCCTTTTACCACACTGCGGGGTGTAGTCAATACTTCCCTGACATTGTGGGTGCACTTCTGAAAATGCATCACATTTCTTGTGATCCTCTTGTCCTCCGATGCAGCTCTGATCATGGTCCCTTTTTGTTTTGTCACCAACAGTGGGCATGCATGATATCAACAGTCTGCTATTCTCTGTTGCTCTTGTTGCACCAATACCTAGTCTCCCTCATGGATGGATGGCTGTGCAGCTTTTCTCTGTCTGTCTGCATATTCCTTCATCTTCCCCTTTTTCAGTCTGTCTCTTGCTGCTAATTCTTTGTGCTCAGAGTCTTGAGAAATACTACTAGCTGGGTCTTCCCAAGCTGGTATTTTTGTGCGCACTGTGCGACCCAACATTAGTGTTGCCAGACATCTGCCTGTGGTAGTATGTGGTGTGGTTCAATATGCGCGTAATACCTCATTTAAATCCACTTGCTCATCACACTTTGAAAGTTCTGCCTGTTGGATGGTCTTCTTTAGAGTGGCCTTAAATCTTTCCACCATTCAATTGGCATGTGGCCACAAGGGAGTAATCTTCCTGTGTCTGAAGTTTAGGTGATTGGCAAATGTATTCGTCCATTATGACCAGGATATACAGCCTGATTCATCATTCTCCCGTTTTGCGAGCCCCTAATAGCGATTCATAAGGAATCGCTATTAAGGACTTGCAAAATGGGATTCATGTAGGAATTGCAAAAAATATTGCGATTCCTACATGTTCCTTATTTGCGATTAGCAAATTGCTAATCGCAAATAAGGAATAACTCCCCATGCATTCCTATGGGCCTACAGGCCCATAGGAATGCATGGGGAGTTATTCCTTATTTGCGATTAGCAATTTGCTAATCGCAAATAAGGATGCGATTTCAAGGGTGCCAGGGGTGTCCAAAGGACACCCTGTAGCGCCCCTGAAATGCAACATTACACAGGTGTTGCGCACACACATGTCCAAAGGACATGTGTGTGTGTAACATGCAAAAGAAAAAAATACACTAAAGTGCTTTAATCTATTTTTCGCTATTTACCACGAAGTCAGACTTTGTGGTAAATAGCGGCCAAATATAGCGAATTCGCAATTTTTAAATGTTTCATGAATAGCATTTAAGGAATCTCTAATAGAGATTCCTTAAATGCTAATCCTCGCAATTTAGCGAATTCTTTATTAGCGAATTTTGCATTTGGGATGATGAATCCCAAATGCAAAAATTGCACTCGCAAAGGGCCAGATTCTCAGAATCTGGCCCTTTTGCGAGCACATTTCGCTTGATGAATCCGGCTGATAGTTAGTTACCAGATTGTAATGGGCCAAAGAAATCCACTGCGACATGATGCCAAACGCCATCCAGCAGTTCAGACATTTGGAGAGGTGCAGGTGGATCCTCTTGACTTACTAGCTGACACTGTGGGCAGTCTTCCAGCGTAAGTTCAACCATCTGATCAAGCGTAGGGAACCAGACTCGCTCTCGCAGCGCCATCTTCGTGGCTACAATACCTCTGTGCCCTTCATGCGCTAGGTTGATGACTCCTTGGCGCAACTGTTCCGGAATGATGATCCATTTGTCCCTTAGTATAAGACCATCTAAGGTGGCATCCTTCACATGTCTGAAAGAGGACAGTTCATGACTGTCAATTTCTTCACTCTGTCCGGATTCCTCCAGATGCCTCCAACTGTTTGTCTGAATGCGATGTTTTTCATTTTGTAGCGTGACATCTTCATTGGTAGGGTCAGGGTTGGCCTCCAAAGGGACTGTGGGTGGTCTGGGTTGAGCCAATACAAAATTTATGTATTCCTCAGCTACTGATGGATTGGATTTGGAAGTTGCCTTGGGATGTCTGGACATATAGCCAGCTGGATTTGTGGAGGATGGTATAGGTATACTCTTGAAGGCGGATGCCCCAATGCTCTATTCTGGGTGGCATTTTGGCTCAGGATTTCCAAAGATGGTTATCAGGGCCTGGTGGTCCGTGATAAGTGTGAAGTGTTTTCCATAAACAAAGATGTGAAAATGTGAGCAGGCCCAGACTACCGCCAGGCTTTCCTTTTCAGGCGGAGAGTATGCTCTCTCTGTGTTCATAAGACTCCAACTGGCATATGCTACAATATACTGCTGATCACTCTCTCTGTCATATTGAGCTAATATAGCTCCAAGTCCTACGGGACACGCATCCATGGTGATTTTAGTTTTCCTTCTCGGACTGGAATATGCAAAGTTGTTGGCAGATTCAACCGCAGCTTTGATTGCGTGAAAGGCTTGATCACATCTCGTGGTCCATTGAAATGGGTGTCCTTGTTTGGTCAGCTTTCTCAGAGGGTAACTGATAGTGGCATAATCCTTGATGTAACGTGCACAGTAGGTTGCCATGCCTAAAAGCGAACGCACATCCCCAGCGGCACGCGGCCTGGGGTTATCATTCAGAGCTGCAATCTTTTCTGAATCAGGTTTCATTCCGGCGCCTGAGAAGTTTTGTCCGAAGAATTTTTGTGTGGATTTGTGAAATTCGCATTTGTCTTTATTTAAAGTGAGATTGGCATCCACCAGAGCGTGACAGACTCGGTGCAGCGCCGTGTCATGTTCTTGCATTGTTGCTCCATAGACGAGGATGTCATCACTGTAGTTTAGAGTGTTAGGAATGTGATGAATTACCTTCCTGATGGTTTCCTGAAAAATCTCAGAGTCAGATGAGACCCCAAAGCTGAGTTTTTTGTATATGAACAGGCTTTGATGAGTCGAGAATATGGTGATATATCTTGATTTTTCGTGGAGTTCCAGCTGGTGATAGCCCTTGTTAAGGTCTAGTTTGGAGAATATTTGCACACCGTTGAGTGACGCAATCATGTCGCTAATGTGAGGCCCCGGGTGTCTTTCTTTTCAATGGCGGTGTTGGGTGCTCTCATATCTACAGAGAATTGCACTTTGCCAGGTGAGCCCTTTTTGGGAACTATGACCACTGAAGAGACCCAAGGAGTGGGTCCTGATGTCCTCTCAATGATGTCAGCCTGGAGAAGATCCTGAAGTTCTTCCTCTACAGACTGTTGAAGGTGAAATGGAATTTTCCTATGATGTTGTGCTATGGGAGTCACACGTTTATTTATATGCAATCAAACCTGACAAAGAGCCATCTTTCCGAGTCCGGTGAATAACTTTGGAAACTTGTTAACTATATCAGGTTCATCATCAACTTTATACAAAATTTCTACTAGTCGAAGTCGTTCCGCTGTGGACAAGCTAAGAAGACAATCCGCTTCAAGACCATCAATGACATGAATGCGGGTCGGAATAGTCCTGTCTTTGTATGTGAGATTAGTCGGAAATTGTCCTAAACAAGGAAGGGGTTCCTTTGACATCCATGTGTACAGCTTTATGCAAGTGTGGTGGTGGATTCATTTTCTTGTATTCTGCAACTGAAATATAGTTGAGAGATGCTCCACTGTCCAGAACAAACTTGGCCAAGTGTGTGTCCATTTTAAGGTGTAGTCGGGGGTATTTCTTCAACCGGTCCGGATCCGCGACCATGCAGACATACTCATCACTGTCTTGCGATATTGGTGACAGAGACCTTGACTCACGAGATTGTGATCGACGGGATTGATATGTTCCATGAGAATGACGGCTGGACTCTGAAGAACCAGTGGAAGAATCTCTGCGGTCTCACACTGCTTTGGCATGATGGTGAGTGTTGGACTGTCGGCAATGTCTGTATTTGTCTCTGTAGGTGTCTTTGCGAGGTTATTATTATTATTATTGGACATTTATTAAGCGCCTGATTACGCCACTGGCGTGTCTCCGCGCTATGACAAGTGGAGTGGCTGTCCCCCCTCCTCCCAACCAAGCTATCTACTGAAACAGGTGCGTTTTAAGTTTTTTTCTAAACTGGACTTCGGAGGGTTCCAGCCGAAGTTCCAGCGGAAGATTATTCCAGCGCTTGGGAGCAAGGTATCTAAAAGATCTGCCTCCCATGCGAGCTTTAGATATTCTTGGGACTTTTAACAGCCCGGTCTGCGAGGACCGGAGACTGCGTGCAGGCTCATAATGGGCTATTAGGCTCTGGAGCGGAAGAGGTGCTTTGCCGTTCAGGATACGATGGCAAGTGGCAAGAGTCTTAAACTCCACTCTCCTCTCTATGGGGAGCCAGTGGAGCGCCCGCAAGGCTAGTTTGGCAGATGACCTCCTAGGGAGTCTAAGGACCAGCCGCGCTGCCGCGTTTTGAAGAACCTGCAGGCGGCCGATGACCCTGCCTGTGGCCCCCAGATAGAGCAGATTCCCATAATCAAGTCGGGAGGTGACCAGGGCATGCACCAGTGTCTGACGGGCAGGAGTGGGAAGCAGATCTAATACTTTCCTGAGAGCTCTCAGAACACCGAAGCAGATCCCTGCCACTCGACCGACATGTGGGCCAAAAGTGAGGTCCTTATCCAACCACACGCCAAGGTTCCTGGCCTCACGGCAGGGAGCAGGAACTTCCCCCAAACAGGGTGGCCACCACGCCGACGACCACGCAGACGGTACACCCCCCACCACGAGCACCTCGGTCTTGCTCCCGTTTAACTTTAAACAGTTGGCAGACATCCAGGCAGCAAGGTCTTTCATGCAGTTCCTGAAGATGTCTGCCGCAAGTCCGGGCGCGCGCGATAGGGAGATGACCAGCTGCGTGTCGTCGGCGTAGGACACCAGGCGGAGACCATACCCCTCCACGATGGCTGCCAGGGGGGAGACATAGATGTTGAATAGAGTTGGGCTCAGGGACGAACCCTGAGGTACGCCCTGGCCCAACTCAATCTCCCTGGAGTAGTAATCGCCCAATCTGACCTGGAAGCACCTCTCAGCAAGGAAGGACTTGATCCAACCAAGCGCAGCTCCTGTCACCCCTCCTCCATTCAGACACTGTAGCAAGGTGGAGTGTGCTACAGTGTCGAATGCTGCGCTTAAGTCTAGTAAGATCAGTGCCATCGTTTGGCCCTCGTCTACTCCCTGTCTGAGTGCTTCCACCGCCACGAGGAGAGCGGACTCCGTCGAATGACGGGGGCGGAAACCAAATTGCGAGTCGTGGAGTAGCGAAGCCGTCTCCACGAACTGCATGAGCTGTATGTTGGCTATTTTTTCCGCCACCTTCGCCATATAGGGAAGGAGGGAGATAGGACGGAGGTTATCCAGCTTTTCAAAGCTAACGTTGGCCTTCTTTTGCAAAGGAAGTACCACTGCCTGTTTCCAGGCCCTAGGCACCACTTGAGACTCAAAGGAGGTATCCAGCAGCTGGCGCACATAGGGCTCTAGGACTGGCAAGCTGTCCTTTAGCCGACTAGGAGTGGTCGGATCTCTAGGGGAGCCAGATTTTATAGATCCACAAATGCGGAGAAGCTCCGTAGTGGAAGGAGTGACAAACATAGTTAGCCGATGTTCCCCTTCCGTTCTTGCGAATTCCAAGGAGGCAAGGCCGTTGTCTGTCCTCTGGGGGAAGGAGTTATAAATGTTGGAGACCTTGGTTGCAAAGTACTCCGCAATTCGATTGCAGCCCTCCGTAGTGCAAAGTTTCTTAGGTACTGTGGCGGATTTTCCTATTGCAATAGATTTATAAATGGAGAAAAGCTCCTTGGTGGACTGCTTTGCTTCCTCAATTTTATTGCAATAGTACAATGATTTGGCCTTCCTAATCAGCGTATGATAGGCGCGTCTGCAATCCGTGTAAACAGTTTTGGCCTGCATGGAGTATGCAATCCTCCGCAAACGTTCTCAAAGTGGTTGCCCCTTCTACACTTCTTGAATTTTTGGGCTAATGCAGGGCAGGTCTTCGTGAGAGGGAAGTCATATCCACAGCGATAGCATTTAAGTTGGCGCTTCTGTCGTTTGTCAGTCTAACTAGTACTACGACGACGACAATTTGTATAGTGAGACTGAACTTTGGATCTGGATGATCGTTGCTTTGCAGGGGAAGACTTATTGGTGTTGCGAGACTGGAGCCGAAAGGCCTGTTCACGTTTTCCACCTCTTCCAGCTTCCATTCTCTTGGCATGTTCTTCTGTCTGATCATGGGCTCGCACCATTTCTTCGATCTCATCCAGAGAGAAACTTTTCTTTAATAGCCGTCTGCGTAATGACTCTGATTGGCATCCTTCTATGATTCGCAGGCGAATGGCGTCCCCCATCATAAAGGAGTCAAATTCACAGTAGTGAGCCAAGCGTCAAAGTTGCGTAGTGAAAGTACTCATGGGCTCATCTTTTTCTTGAGATGCCGGATTTAATGTGTATCTTTTGTAATCAATGTTCCGTTTGTGAAGAATTTGTCTGCTTAGTGCGTCACGCACATTGGCATAGGACGAAGCAGCGTTAGCCGGAAGTTCCTTTATAATCTGACCAACATCTTTCCCGAATAAATTGCGTAGTGCAATCAGTTACTGCTCCTCCTCAGTCACATGTGACCCTTTCATGAAGTCTGCAAAGTCCTCTAGCCATTCCTGCCAGTGAAGGCCCATGCCTTCCCCAATATGAGGACTAGGGGTTTCGGCGGGCGTAGAAAAGGGACTCCGAGCATGCCAAGTCTGTGTCCACCCATTTGTGCTGTGGACATAGGTGACTCCGGCCTGGTGATGGCACTAGCAGAGGCATGACTCTGTCTTGATGTGGGCGATCCAGACATAGCATATGAATGTGCAAAGATGGTTGATCAAATGCTTTGTAGTGAATAGTCTAAACACAGGAACCTTCAAAGCGCCTGTCACTCGGCTCAAAAGCAATACAGTTAACGCTAATCTGCACTTATGGTATGGTGTAGGCTCAACAGCAGGGAGCCTAGAAAAGAAGCAGTCCCACCAGCCACTTGACATGTAATTACTGCCCCCGGCATTAATGGTGAGCAAGTATAGGCGACAGGACAAGCATGCAGTCCACTAAGTACGTTAATGTGGCCCTGTAATGTAGGTTAAAGCATGTGACAACTCCTCTGATAAGCATTTGCCAATGTTTGATGAAATTCCCAGCATTTGCCTGACGTCAAAATGGCCGCCGGGCACTCCTCTAAGGGGATTGGTTGAGGCGCCTGACTTAAAGATGGCCACCGGTGAAATCTTGCTCCACACGAGAATACCAGGCCTGACTCACTCAGTGGCAGCAGCAGCGTGGGAACAGGCAGGCACGGTACCTTAAAGATGACGACTTCAGCCACCAGGCACAGCACACGATCCCGCACTGCTCCGGAGACAGCAACAGCAACACAGGCACTCGCATCCCAGAACACGCGACCGGGGTGGGCTCCTGGGTCGCAACCAGCAGAGTGCACCGCCGCCAACTCACACGCAATTGGGGTGGGCTCCCAGGGCAGGGCAACAAAGAATCACAGCAAGAATTACACGCAACTGGGGTGGACTCCCAGGGAGTGGCAGCACTCCACAGCTCCGAGGCAGCGGAGGGACAACAAACACAGCAGGGGCACAACGCGACCGGGGTGGGCTCCCGGTCCGCGACACAGCACAGCTCTGAGGAAGCAGCGTGCACATCAGGACACAGGTAAGGTAGGCAAGGTCCGCACCCACTCCTCGCCGCCAGTTGTAGTGTCGCAGCGCAGGGAAACACAACACTGACACTATTCTGTGGTGGGAGCTTTATTCCAATCTAACCCCTGCTCTCTTGCTCCTGCTCTAACCGACTCCTCTCACCCTCACTCCTCCTCTTCCGCCACCCAGGTCTCCTCCCACCTCCAAACCTTGTGTGCTGGTCCTAGTGCCCAGCACATCTCACAATATTAAACCTCCTTTCACACCACTTTATTTTTATCCCTGGGCGAAGCACTACGCTATGCTTGCGTAGTTTGCGAAGTTTGCACAACTTCGCACTACGCGAGCTGCACGTAACACAGTGCGAACACGCGGAGCGCAGTGTAGCGTTGTGCAGTGGTCATTTTTTGCTTGCTCGTGGTCCTCAACGTCATGTTGGCGACCGTGAGCAAGCAAAATGACATCCCGGCGAGACTTTTTCCTCGTTCGCGATCAGCAATATCAAGTTGCCTATCGCGAGCGTGGAAAATAAACCTCTCCGCGAGATTCTCAACGCGGGGAGGTCAGGTTTCTCATTGCGAGTGGTCGCGCATGCTCGCGACAGGTCGCAATGAGAAACTACCAGTCCGCGTTGAGAAAGCTGCGGCTGGAGTAAACATCTACTTGAGCGACAGAAAACTACAGCTCGCACTGTGCAATATGCCGTTTCCAATGATTGCACAGTGTCGGATGCTTGTCCACACTGTGCAATCATTGAAAACGCATCTTCCACAGTGCGAACATGCTACTACGCAGCTCGCGTAGTGCAAAGCGTAGTTCGCCTAGTACGTAGCGCTACTTCGCGAACTACGCCCACCCCTATTTATTTTGGCAGCAGCCAGCCCTGCAGCCTACCCTGTCTTTATCTGGATGTCCAATTTTCCTGTGATAGGTTCCTTTGCCTACAGTTCTTTAATTTACCTTTGTGAGTTCTGAATTTGTGAGCTTGTTTTCATGTCTGATTCTGTGTTGTGCTTTGTTGCCATGAATGTGCTGTCTATTTTGCATTTTATGATCATTTTAGGCATTGTTAGGATAAAGAAATGCACAGCATATCAATAGTTATGCCATGATTAGTTACTGTTGTCCATGCTTTACCGCAGAGGCTGTTACGGGTGACATGCTTGAAGGCATGCTCCAGAGCACAGAGCCTGCTATTTCTACACATTACGGCTGCATTACGTAAATGAAATCCATGCCTTCAAGTGCTGACTGCGCAAAGACATGTATTTTCTTGTTAGCCATGGCTGAGTCTCCCACCCACGGCTTAGTCACCTGTGATTGATTGCCATTCATAACCTATGACACAAAAATGCGCAATGCACTACCTCGGAGCTATAATTCCTAGAATTTTGCATGTGCATACATTTATGTACAACATTGCCCACCAGGATGCACATACATCAGCCAGCGGATTGCATTCCTCCAAGTGAGTGGTGGGCACTAAGCAAATGCTGACAAGTTCATATTTCAGATTCACAGTTACTAATGTGGTCAGCCCTCTCCCCTGGCACCTGCAAAACATTGCATAATATTTAGCTTTGAGCTTACTAATGGGTCTTATGGGTTCCGATATGAAAGGGCTGAAAGTGTACAATGTCACAATACTACCAACTAAAGTAAAATGTTAGATAAAACTACACAGTCGGGTGAAAGCAGAAAAAAATAGAACAAACGTAACCAAAACCAGTGGAAGAACTCCTGTCGCTGCCATCCTCATAAGTTATCTAATATGTGCATAATGAACAACATTTTTCCTTCAATAACATTGTGTAAAATGCAGCCCTAGGCCTCATAACCAGCACACTATGAATCTATTGCAGTGCCAAGCTTCATTTCACACAAACATTTTTTGCGCAGGCATTTAACTTTAGAACCTTGGACTGGCTGTCCAATGCAAGATAAGAGGATTATGCAATAAGCAAAGTAGAGAGTGAAGAGAAGCATCAGGTGTATTTCATACACCTAAGCCACAGCATACCAACTGCCAGTTCAGGAGAGTGCAGGCTCCTTACTATACAACTTTTTGACCGCAAGGTTCAAATGTTCTAGTCTCTTCTACAATGTTCTGGTATCTTCTACAGTGCAAGTGACATAGGTGATGGAGAAATACCACACACACCTTTCTATATTACATCATCATCGTTTTGGACATAGAGAAACATGACATACTTCTGTCAGCTATGTCAAGGTTATGCGCTAATGATGTCATATTCTCTTAGGATCCAATTCACAAAGCTTCCTGCTGTATGTGTGGATTACTACTGAAAATTCAGGAGCAAAGTCACACTTAGGTCTAGACTAAAAATAATAATTCACATAAAAAAGTGTAGTGAATCTAGCATTTACCAATGCTCCTTCCATACTGATGAGGCCTATGATTTAGGGTGGTTGCCACCTTAGGACATGAGAAGATTTTGTACCTGTGCATAAATTGACATTCTGATGAGCTATTCAGTACATTTGTTCTATAGGTCATGAGACAGTATGATTCAAAAGAAAACAAAAGAACAAACTATTGGGTTGTCAGAGACTGTGATATACCCAAGTTCCCTCATTGTACTGTCAATGTTGTGATGCCATGTGGTCTGAGAATGATGTCATTACGTCCTAGTTTGAAGTCAAGTCCTATTGCTCCCAATACTTCATCCTGCTTGCTTGTCCCTATCACGCTGTTGGGCGACGCACTGCATGTACATATATCTTTGGAGAGGTGTGGCGCAGCGGCCAGGGCAGCTGACTACAGAGGGCACAGCTCACAGTTCGATCGCCCGGCAGCATCTTAGCTCAGCACCATGTGATTCTGAGCAATAGCTCACCTAATCTCCCTGAAGGCCCCCAGGCCCTTAAGACCCTTAGGGGTGAGTAGTTTGCGCTTTATAAATGCTGGATTGATTGAAGTATATATTTTGGAATATCATTCTGATCTATTACTGTGACGTAAGCCTTATTGCAATGTTATAGCGCGTCTAAAAATCATGATGCACAACTGAGACTTACAATACATTTTAATGGATACATATGTTACTTCGGAACACCTTGAAGCACAACTGAATGTCTTTATAAATAATTTCGGTTCTCTCTGTGACGTGTGCGTGCCTCTATCTGAATTAATGTGCAGTTGAACACCAGCGCAGCACACCACTCCACCCCCAAATGAACACATTAATTGATTGCTTTTGAAAAAATAGCTATGCTGAACCCATGAAATAGATGAATATATGCACAGAGACGCACATGCGGGAAGGGGTCGATATAATGAGGGGATTTCAATTATTTATTTGGAGTAAGCCCACTGGGCATCTGGGTTTGTGCTTTTATTCATGTTTAGATTAACTTCTATTGCTTTCAGACCAGCATTCTGTCCACTAAGTGCTTTCTTTTCCAAGGTGCGTGTGGCTCTTTAGCAAGAGTCAACTCTAGAGCACTCACATAACACTGTATGTTGGAAGCAGCCCATCAGAGTTCTACAGCCTGTTGGATTAGGAGGGCATCCAAAACTCCCCTTCCATTGTTTAGTTGAATTCCGCCATTTGTCTGACTTTTCCATTAATGCCGGTTACTGAAGGTCAGTTGAAGGCAGAGTATTCAGATAGTTGGGTTCCTATATAGCCATATTCAATAAACTTCTATTCGACTTTAGATTCACGTCATACAAGTGTACATGTCATAAAATAGCAAGCACTATGACAAAAAAAGTACTTAAGTTAAAATGCATTGACTGTTGATTTGAATTTAAAGGGAAACCAGAACACTTAAAACACAAAATTTCCAAATAAGGCAGTATATCAAATTACCATCCTCATCATAAAATAGCTGAGACATAGAGACACAATACTAATGACCTGCACAAAGGACACCAGCCAAAAAATGAGAAACAAAAGAGCACACTTTAAGGGTAGCTAAGAGTTGTAAATAGAGGTATGCAGGTCTAATGTGTCTAAATTTTCAAAGAACCAGAAAGGCCCTATGTATTTATGGTAAAGCATGGAAGACTTCAAACATATCAAACAATATGCATATTGTCACAAGTTGAGGTGTTATCAAAACTGCAGAGGGGCAGATTAGATGGTTTAAACCAAACCCTTTTAGGGAACATGAGCTGATGGAATATATCCCGCCTCAAATATGTCAAGAGACGGTGGTGCTGGCCTGGCTAGGCTTGTCCAGAAGAAGAAGATAGGGCTCTATCCCTTTAACAGATTTGACTATTATATACCTGTCCAAAGAATGCTTTAGTAAAGCTGCAGTCTCCTGTTCAGCTGCCACTCTCTGGGAGAAAGTCTGCTTAACCCAAGTTAGATCCTTTTCACGAAACCCCGGGGATCAGTAAACAAACCTGGTCTCTCTAATTCATTAAAATAATTCCTAATGTACTAGAGCCACGCAATCTGTACAACATTGTCTAATGACAGGCAATCTTGCAGAATGAGCCTATTTAAATGTAAGTCCTCTTTGTACCATACAGAACACCACAGTAAAAGCCAGCAAATTCATATCAGATCTGCAATAAATGCCATGCCCAATTCCTCATAGGTAGTTTCAGCTGCAATCCCCTGTCCCGCTGCCAGCACACTTCTCAGAAACTTGTTTTCAATCACCTTGACATGACCAGTAGATGCATACACCCTGATCACACAGCCAAAGTTGGCAGTCAGAATGCATTTAGCCAGATATATATCCAGCATACGTTTTGGGGCCTTATGCCTAAAACACCTAGCAAAGTCATGTTGCCCAGAAAAGGCCCTTTGCAGGACCACCCCCTTCAATTTTAATTACAGGTTTCCAGCTAAGACCCAAAATGAATAACTGTCTCAAATAAGAAAACATTTCCACCCTTGTTAAAACCTGCCCCTGTGCTGTCAAGCTACATGAGTTTGTACTCTTGGGGCCTACCAACATAAAATATGAATTTTAAAATTTTCAGATAAATCCAATAATAAATCTAAAAGTTGTAAAGTCTCCTGGTTGTATAGGCAATTAAAACCACATCATCGGTGAATAAAAGCACTTGCTCTCCCACCATCTCTAGGGACATCAGGGCCAATATTAGATACCACCTCCTTCAATTGACTGATATGCATAATAATTAAAAAAAGAAACAAGAATGCACACCTGGAAGATGCCTCTTTTTCAATCAAAAGGCTGAGTGCATTCTCCGTTGGATCCATATCTGACCACCCCTTTAAAGTCATTATGGAGTTCTCTCATGAAAGAGACAAGTGCCAGGTCCACCCCAATGGATCCCAGCTCAGACCAGAGCTTATCTCTATCAACTTTGTTAAAGGCTGAGTTGAGGTCCACTCTGGCCCGAGTGTATTTGGAAATTAGAAGATGTATATTTAGGTTCTGCTCAACTGTGACCCTGCTGGGCCTAAAGTCATCCTGTACGTCAGAAATATTTTTCCTCTCATTTGCCAAGGTAGTCAACCTCTCTAAGATCACTCTCCCCATAATCTACACGAAAAGATCCAATATCCAGTCAATTTGATGAAAGATAAATTGCTTTATAAGAGAGTAATGGTAGATATCTCCAGCACAGCTTCACAGCTCAGAAACCAACTCCTATAATCAAAAGCTAATATTCCATCCAAGCAACATGACTAACATTCTAATGATGACATGCAGAAGTGCTAACTCTACACATCTCCTTACTTAATATATATTGAACAAACATTTATACATATTAAAATAAACTTAAATGAATATGATAACATTTCCATTTTTTGCATTCCAAAAAATATCAATTTTCAGAAACATGTACTGGAGCACGACATTCACATATGTTTCCAGTAATTTCCATTTTTTACATTCCAAAAATATCAATTTTCAGAAACATGTACTGGAGCACGACATTTACATATGTTTCCAGTACTCCAGGCTAATCCATCAGAACAACATATCTTTTTACAGACTTCACTTTGCTGTCACCCTTTGTAGTTACACCACCATGTTTTATGGTCACCCAGTCACCAATTCTAAATTCAATTTCTTTCACACCCTTCTTTTCATTATAATACTTGGTAGACTCAGTTTGCATTTTAAATACTTTATCTTCGACCGCACTCCTGTCAACCCACACACAATCTTTCACTTTCAACCAACCAGGAACCTCTTTGACACCAGGTTCACATCCTTTCAAAGATATAAATGGAGAAACTTCTGTTATCGAATGCGGTGTAATTCTATAGGACCACACCATTTTTTTCAATTCTTCACGCCATGATAATCCATTAGCTAGGGACAACTGGATATTATCCATAATTAGTCGGTTAATTTGTTCCACCAAACCATTGGCTTGTGGCCTAAACAAAGCAACTCTCTCATGAATAATCCCGAATTTAGAAAGAAATTCTTACATTTCTCTCGACACCAGCTGAACACCATTATCTGACACCAATGTCTTAGGTATCCCTTCATAGATGGCATACAAAGTGCACTCTCCCCCCAATGCATGCATTAACAAGGAGCCCCTTCAACAATTAAACTCAGGAGTCTTGCTTTGATTTTCTGCAGTGTGCATGTTTATTAAAACAAGTTCACAGGTCAATTACTTCATTGACCTCCAGTTCTTTATTTAAAGTCCAAATTATTTGTACACCACAGTATTAAGAAACTCACACTTATATACATATATATACTTTTACCGCCCCTTCTCCAAAGGGCATTTGGTTTACCTTCGGGTTGCGCCAGCAGGCCACAACCAAGATAGCCTGCTCTCTTTAAGTTAACCCCCTTCCGGTCAACAGAGCCGCAGGTGAATAATGTGCCACCACTTGTGGCAACCAGCGGCTTCCGGGGTAGAGCTGGAGAAGCCGAGGCCACCAGCAGGTCAGCCCCAACTCTCCCGCCAGCCCGGGGTCCATGATGATTTAGAAAAACCTGTTCAGAGGTATAACTGTCACTGGACAAGTTCCCGTTGGATTCTTGTCCGGAACCCCGCTAAAGCCCTGCCTGAAGTCCTAACATTCTAGGGATGGGTGGGTGGGTGTCTTCTTCCCGAGACGTCCAACTCCTGGGCGGTCAGTGGACGAAGAGGGGGTCCCTAAGATGGATGCAGGCTTTTAAGCCTCGCGCCCTTAGACTACTTCCGGGGCGTTAATAAGCCCCGCTTCCATTGGTCTTCTTGCCTACTTTCACTTCCGGGTCAGATGACCCGGAAGTGATTCTCTGCCGGGGTCGGCCCTTTGGCTGCCACTAACGACCCCACTCCCCTAAGGGGGGTGGCGCCTTGCATAGATGGCATACAAAGTGCACTCTCCCCCCAATGCATGCATTAACAAGGAGCCCCTTCAACAATTAAACTCAGGAGTCTTGCTTTGATTTTCTGCAGTGTGCATGTTTATTAAAACAAGTTCACAGGTCAATTACTTCATTGACCTCCAGTTCTTTATTTAAAGTCCAAATTATTTGTACACCACAGTATTAAGAAACTCACACTTATATACATATATATACTTTTACCGCCCCTTCTCCAAAGGGCATTTGGTTTACCTTCGGGTTGCGCCAGCAGGCCACAACCAAGATAGCCTGCTCTCTTTAAGTTAACCCCCTTCCGGTCAACAGAGCCGCAGGTGAATAATGTGCCACCACTTGTGGCAACCAGCGGCTTCCGGGGTAGGGCTGGAGAAGCCGAGGCCACCAGCAGGTCAGCCCCAACTCTCCCGCCAGCCCGGAGTCCATGATGATTTAGAAAAACCTGTTCAGAGGTATAACTGTCACTGGACAAGAAGTTCCCGTGGTATTCTTGTCCGGAACCCCGCCACAGGGCGAGGCGCTTACTGGCGGACTCGACCTCCCCCCCTGCACTCGAGAACTTCGGAGATGGCTCCTAAGACTGTTTGTATAAATATCTCAGTGCCCGCCTCCGAAAGGTGCACTCCATCCTTCGCATATAGTTCTGGCCTGGACGTTTGTATTAACTTGTGACGAATAGTTCTAATGCTGGATTTCTGTAGGATTTCTGCCACTGACTGATTTAACCTTTTTACCGATTTATTCACAGCTTTCGTGGGTGCACCCCGCGACCATACTTGCCTCGGGATGACTTCAGACCATAGTAATACAGCCTTAGGCA
The DNA here is from genome assembly GCF_964261635.1 of Lissotriton helveticus. NCBI lineage: Eukaryota > Metazoa > Chordata > Amphibia > Caudata > Salamandridae > Lissotriton > Lissotriton helveticus. The sequence goes on along the minus strand of NC_136068.1, from coordinate 961,071,616 downwards.
AAATATTTTTGACAGCTGCTAGAGTAGTAAACAAGAACTCCTTCACTCCTCTCCTTCCGGCCGGAATCATATCATTGCCTCCACCGTGCAACACAAATACATCTGGATAAGGCATGCCTCTGGCCAAAGCCGCCTTTAAATCGTTCGGGACGTCAGCTAGGAGCTGCCCGCCTATCCCCACCCAATGATGATCCCATTTCTGCTCCATGTGCACCCTTTTTTCAAGTGTCTCTTTGAAGATCACCCCCGCCCTTCGAATGAAGGAGTGGCCGCACCAACATATTTGGATTCTCTGAGGGGAAGTACCTACAGTAAACATTAAGAGACACGGTAAGAACGTACGTAGGCAGAAAGGCGGGAACAGTAATGATAAAGACTGTTAAACTAATTGCGGGCGTACATATCGTTCATAGCATGTTGATTTCCAACGACCTAATCTCTTAATCGCCTGTTCGGGCAGCCCCAGGCCAGCAGCTGTGGTTGCTGCGCCGATGCGAAAAGAATGGGATGTAAAGTCGGTCGGGTCAACGCCGATCTTTGCCAAGGTCATTTTGACTACCCTCGTAAACTGAAACCTGGTAAGGGGTAAACCATTCATGTGAACTAGTACTCTATCATCAGCCCCTTGAGGCCTGGCTTGCATGAACCCCCTCATCAAGCTAACCGGGCAGTAAGACTCCCCCTCTACTCTACCTAAGTGTAACCAAGCCCCTTTACCTAAGGGGTCCGTTTTAGACCTTCGAACTCTGAGTCTCAGGACATCTTCCGACTCTATTATGTCTGAACACCTTAAGCCTCCCTCCCTATCTGTTTTTGATGCCGGGAGTAATTCAGAGATCCGTAGCGCTCCACAAAAGGCTAACACGTAGGCCACCCTAAATAATTGGGTCTCGTATGGGGAAAAACAAACGAGCGGCAACGTCTCTAAGATTTTAACCAACTTCCCTACATCTATGGGCCTTCTGGAGTCCTTCACCCCGGGCGTCAAGCGCTCCCAACCCCTCACAGCTCTTCTCACCCTCTGGTCCTTCGTTGGGTCTGTAACTCCCTTTAACCCTGCATAGAATGCCAATGCTGATAATTGTCTCTTCATAAATGCCACTGATTTTCCCTTCTCTTTCTGCTGCACTATGAATCCTAACAGGCTCTGCGGAACAAAAGCATCTACTAGGCCCGCTCCCCTTAAATATGTCTTATAACATTCCCAAGATTTTTGATACATACACTTAGTCTTGGGGGCCAAGGATGCTGCTATCAACTCGGAGGCAGTGGGGCACCAAACTTCCATAGCTCCGCTGGGAAAGCTGTCATTGTCTTCTCTGCTTGAGGCCAATGTACACGGAATTCTGTCAACTTAAAACGAGATAACGCATCAGCCGCTTGGTTCTCAACCCCAGGAACATGCCTAGCAGTGAAATGGACATTGTGGTTCAAATATTGCAATATTAACTCTTTTAAAAGACGGAGCACCCATGTGCAGGTTGCTCTCTGGTTATTGATCACCATCACTACTGACATGCTGTCTGACCAAAATACAATGTGCCTGTTTGAAAGCATATCCCCCCACAAGTGCAACGCCACCACTATGGGGAACAACTCTAGGAAAGTAACGTTACGGGTCAGACCTCTTTCTATCCATTCATCTGGCCAATGCTGCATGCACCATTTAGGACCCAAAATCGCTCCAAAACCAATACTTCCTGCAGCATCAGTGAACAGCTCGAGGTCGGCATTTGAGGTGCTGGCTGACCGCCACAACACCGTGCCATTGAATTCCTGCAAGAAATGCTTCCAAATCAATAAGTCCTTTCTCACTTCAGCTGAGAGTCTTACTCTGTGGTGCTTTGCACGCAGCCCAGACATTGCCCGTGCTATACTCCTGGAGAAAGCCCTGCCCATTGGTATGACCCGCAAGGCAAAGTTCAGTTGCCCTAAGAGGACTTGTAACTGATGTAAAGTTACTTTCTTTGCTCCTAAGCAATTATCAATTGCGGCCTTAAAGGCATCCACTTTTGACCTTGGCAACCTGCACACACCTGATCTGGTATCGATTTCAATGCCCAAAAATGTCAGACATGTAGTTGGGCCTTCTGTTTTTTCCGCTGCCAATGGTACCCCAAGAGCTTCAGCCAGGTGCTGGAAGCCCAGCAGGGCCTTCCTGCAGGACTGGGAACACTTAGGGCCCATGAACAGAAAATCATCCAAGTAGTGTACCAATGCATGGGATTTGTCTGAGGTCAGGAATTGCTCCACCGCCCATTCTAAGAACCTGGCAAAAGTCTCGAAAACTGCACAAGCAATGGAGCATCCCATGGGCATGCACAAGTCTATGAAGTAATTGTCATCAAAAGTGAAACCTAAGAACTTTGTATCTTCTGGGTGAACAGGAAGTAACCTAAACGCCGACTCAATATCTGCTTTGGCCATTAAAGCTCCCTCACCCAGAGCCTGCAATTTTTCAATTGCTGTGTCAAATGTCGTATAGCGAACCGTGCACAGTTCTGGGTCTAACTTATCATTGACAGATAACCCTGGGGGGCTTGATAGATTATGTATAAGCCGGAATTTGCCCTCCTCTTTTTTTGGAACTAACCCCAACGGTGAGCAGATCAGATCAGGGGTAGGTAGATTTTTGAAAGGACCCGCGACCCGCCCCAAGGAGACTTCTTTCATGATCTTGTTTCGCGCTGCTTCCATATTCTGAAGCACTGAACTTTGATTGCGAGGCGGGACATTAGTGGGGGAGGCTGAAACGGGATACGGAAACAAAATGTAAAGCCGTGAAGCAGAAACTGCGCCTCCTCAAGTTTGTCATACTTACTAAGGAGGTGTGTCAAAACATGACGTTTAATGGGAGTTGGGAGCTTTGTCAGATGTTTTAGGTGGCTTTCCTTTTGGGGTGGTATGGGTGGACTGTTCTTTGGGATTTCCTGTTTTCTTGAAACATTTGATTTCTGGATGGGATGTTCCTCCGCAGTACGAACAGCAGTGTTTGAACTTGCACGAGATCCCCCTAGTACACTCATTTCTGTTGAACTGCCAGGAGGCCTGTTTTTTATCACTGACTCCTTTGTCACTCCGAAAGGACTGACTCTGAGCTGGGGAACTAGCCTTGGACGTTGAAGGCGAAGAATAAACACTGTGTGCCAAAGATTGATCTCCCGTTGATCCCATGCTATCCCCGGGTGGACTGCTTTCATCTGTCTGAACATTCTATCATATTTTAACCATGCCAGGCCTGGAAACTCAGCTGCCGCACCATGTATTAGGGATATGTAACTCATCATTTGAGGACCCAACACGGGATATTTTTCCAGCATAACTGCTGCATAAATGGCAAATCCCGTGATCCAGTTCTTCATGGACCAATCTACCCAATTCTTCTTTTGATTGTGCTCGCCCTCTCTCACTCCCCTGGACTTCCCTGAGGCCACCCCTGCATTAATGAGGTCAAACACATCCATGTAGTCACCCCTAAGTATCTTTTCCTTTATATCTGCTGGAACGTGCCAGGTGATCCCCGTAGATGGTGATAGGGTCATTGAGGCTGAACCAAACATTAACGGGCTGAATGCCAACATCGGTTGACCGGCCGTCTGCCCCCCAGCCCCCCCTTGTATCTGGCTATTACTAGACACCGACAAATCAACTGCAGTGTTAACTATTGGGGCCTGTGGTGGACACCCTACATTCGGGTACGCATTCATCATTAGGGGCCCCCCACTTGCCGGGTAAGTCGTGGTGGGGATCATCGAGCTTATAGGGCCATTACCAATTGCTTGCCCATGTGAGCCATATAATTGCATGCCTGGTAGCTGTGCCACCCCTCCGGACTGAACCCAAACTTGCGACACTCCGCTACCCGGTTGCGCCACTACTGGCGGTAACGCCACCTGAGAACAAGGCACCCCCGCATGAGCGACAGGGAACCCTCCTATGTGTGTAGCCTTGGCAGTAACATGCTGTCCCTCCACAGCGTCCTTGTCCTTATCAGCGACTGAACTCAAATCAATTGTCTCTAGCGCCTCCTCCTCACCTGGTGATGTTGGCTGGGGCTCACCCGCCCTGGGCCGCTTGTCTTTAGCCGCCTCTTTAAACCTTTCCGGTGTACGCCTCGCTCTCTTGCCTCTCCCTCTTTCTTCCTGTGAATTCGTGTCTGCTCTAGCCCCCTCTCGCATGGTCTTTAGTGCCCAGTCCACGCCTTTTTCTTTAGTGAACTCCAGAAGCTCCGTAAAAGCGAGGTACTCCTCTTTTGTGGCTGGGGGCTCTTTGCCCTTCCGTGCCCTTTTTGGCGGCATCCTGCACTTGAAGAAAACAAGCGTTAGTATTCTTTAAATGACATTACATGCATTTGGGTTATCTGCGCTCTCTTTAACCCGGACCCCATTCTACCCCGGCATAGGCCACCCTGCCTTAGCTTGAAGCTTGCCCAAGTTGAACCAGGTTGTGCCTCACTGGGTACTATAATAAAGAGACCTGGCTGATTAGCCTTCTCCCAGTGGCCCAAAAAGCTAAATACAACCCCTCTTAGAATGCCCCTTCACCCCTGCCTCACGATGATTAAAAATGTGCTTTGCGCTCGATATCTGATAAACCTTTGCATAATCATAACGCACTTGTCCCCTACAGAAGCCCCTATGTACCGCTTATCATAAATTAATATTCCAATGACCATCTCCCCAACAATGTTAAAATTCGTCATCCAAGAGTCTCCACCTTTGAGAGCACCTAAAATCTTGCTGGCGCCGCGCTGACCCCTCTTGCGAGCGCCATTACTGAAATCCTTGAAGGGGGAGGGGGGGATGCATCCCATCGACCTCGTTCGCAGCTAATGTAAAACGCTGCACCCATGTACCTCCGCTACCCTAATGGTCATTGAGAACGCTGCACCCAGAGACCTCCGCTAAAAACAAGGTGGTGGTGAATAACATGCCAATAAATTATTTATTGTGTACACGCACACACTCCAAAGTCTTCTCGTGTGCACGCGACTATTCACATTTACCCGCTCACGAACCTTACGCTTCACCACAAGGTGTAGATGAATAAAATACCCAATAAAACCCTTTATTATGTCCCCGCACACACTCCGACGTCTTCTCGTGTGCACGCGACTCTTCACCTTTACCCGCTCACGAACCTTACGCTTCACCACAAGGTGTAGATGAATAAAATACCCAATAAACCCTTTATTATGTCCCCGCACACACTCCGACGTCTTCTCGTGTGCACGCGACTCTTCACATTTACCGCACACTTACCGCGGACATTTACTCTCGCATGCTCTCTCTCATAAAAACCCACGCGCACGCCCTTACCGCATGCATACCCCTGCGACCACCGCGCAACACACTGCAATGGCCCACTGACCTAAAATAACGAGTCGGATTGACCTCGCTGCCACCCTTCGACGCGACGGTCCCGCGATGTCTTGTCCCGCGATGTCTTCTTCCCGAGACGTCCGACTCCTGGCCGGTCAGTGGACGTAGAGGGGGTCCCTAAGATGGACGCAGGCTTTTAAGCCTCGCGCCCTTAGACTACTTCCGGGGCGTTAATAAGCCCCGCTTCCATTGGTCTTCTTGCCTACTTTCACTTCCGGGTCAGATGACCCGGAAGTGATTCTCTGCCGGGGTCGGCCCTTTGGCTGCCACTAACGACGCCACTCCCCTAAGGGGGGTGGCGCCTTGCATTCATAAACACTCTTTCCATAAAATTAACAACCCTTTGAGTAGTTATAAATTCTGTGCTCTCTACTACAAACCACTTGGAATGGTAGTCAACAATGACCATCAAAAATCTACTGCGAGAACCAAGCTTCGCAATTGGCCCTAGAAAATCAATTGCCACTCTTTCCCATGGACGTTTAGGAAAAGATGTACACACCAGTGGAGGTTGCCTTATAACTTTTGTTTTATCCGCTTGAGCACAAGCATAACATTCTCTTACTGCATCTTCATTCTCTCTATCCATTCCAGATCACCAATACGACTATCGAACCATTCTCTTAGTCATGTTTCTGCCTAAGTGTCCCTCATTAGCAATATTTATAATTTTCCCTCTCAAACTCACTGGTGGTACAAATTGACATCTTCTCAACAATTTTCCTTCACATACACTCAATTCGGCATCAACATGGTAGAAACTTCTGAGTTTAACATCTTCAATATTGTTTTGATGCCACCCATGAGAAATACAAGTAATCACTTTTTGCAGAAGTTCATCATTTGATATTGCCCTTGTCCATTCTTCCTTGCTAAAAGCATGTTCAACTCTTTTAACATCATGTACTACATCAATCATGTCATCCATAATATTTTCTACACCCTCAATTGGCATCCTTGATAGACATTCCGCTACCACATTCATGAGACCTTTAACATATTCAACAACAAAATTGAAATCGAGGACAGATAAAATCCATCTTGAAATTTTAGGGGTGACATTTCCTTCTAACCCTCTACCTCCTTTGAAAATATGAACTAATGTTTATGATCAGTTCGCACATTAAAAGGAAGACCCCATACAAAGTACTTAAGGAGCTTGATCCCCCAACAACACGCTAAGGCTTCCCTCTCTATCACAGAATAAGATAATTCTGCATCTCGTAATCTTTTGGAATCAAATCCAATGATCTTTTACTCACCATTGCTCAAATGAGTCAAAACAGCTCCAATCCCTACTTCACTTGCATCAGTTGTAATAAATGTTCTATCCTTAACGTTAAAATTGCCAAGAGTAGGAGCACTAATGATACTTATGTTTTTATATTGTTGAGTGCCTTATCACAACCACCATTCCAAGTAAAGATAACTCCTTTCTTCATTTGCAACCTCAATGGTTCAAACATTTCTGTGAAACCTTTGACAAATTTTGAGCAGTATTCCGCATGTCCTAAGAATGACTTAAGTTGATCCTTATTTCTTGGGATAGGAGAGTCTCTGACTGCAGCAATGATACATTTTTTAGACTTAATACCATCTTGGCAAATTTCATGTCCAAGATATGTTACACTATCCTTTTTCAACTGACATTTTTCTTTCTTTATAGTCAATCCATTGTCATCCATCCTTTTCAACACCTCATTCAGAATCGTATCATGGTGCACATTATCTTTCCCCACAATCAAGACATCATCCTGAAAGCATAAAACATCATTCATGTCTCCAAAAATCCTTTCCATGACTCTCTGAAATACCGCAGAGGCGGTTGCTAAACCAAAAGGCATCCTACAATATCTAAATGCCCCTAACGGCGTTACAAAAGAGGTAAGATGCCTCGACACACTTTCCAAATCTATCTGATGATATGCTGAAGACATGTTTATTACACTAAAAACAGTACCACCTCCCATAGCTGTAAGCATATCCGAAATATTTGGCAAAGGTTGCCTATCCACCCAAATATTCCTGTTTAAATCGCGCAAGTCCACACACAAACAAATTTTGTTCCCATCTTTTGGCGCTACGACAATCGGAGCCAACCATCTAGAGGCCTCAATTGGTTCAATAATTACTTGAGCAAGAAACTTTTTAGTTCACATTGTAATGGCTCTCTCATTAGATGGGGAACATTTCTAACCTTGTGCACCACTGGAGCAGCATTTTTCTTTAGAATAAATTTTTGCGAGAAGTCTTTTAACTTTCCTAGATCATCAGAGAATACTCTTGAGAACTTCTCAAATAAGTCATTTTGATAGACAGAATTAACATCATGCACAACAGTAGACATAACAGGTTCTTCAGCATTAGGGTTGAGGATAATATTTAAATCTTTTTGATGACGCCAACGCAACAAATTCGAACCCTGTTTAGTCAAATACACTCTTCCATATACTTTCTTTCCTTTAAAAGATATTATCATCCATTTGAGTCCAATTATGTCAATGGTTTTCCCCCCATACCCGACAGCTCTAATGTCAGGCTTACTCCACGAGTTAGTATTAGATTTGTCTTTCCACACTTCACAAAACATTTCCATGGATAACAAAGTGTAAAGACTGCCTGAATCTACAAGCATGTTAACATCATATGAATCTAATTTTATGATGCAATGAGGTTTGGTTAATAATGAAGTGCTCTCCCTAACTACGTCACAATCCAAAATTGAATGATCGCAAAGTGATTCTAAATCATTACTGTACACCTGATCGTACTCAGAAGTGTCGTTGTAACCATCAACACATAACATAAGCTCTTGCATATCATCAGAAACATCACTCACTTCATGTACTTGGTTTGATTGAGTTTGTCCTGATTGGATTTTGGTCCTACACGCCTTAGCAAGATGTCCCCTTTTTACACAAATCCAACATAATGCATTTCTCACAGCACACTTGGGCCTCGAAGCAATGTGCCCAGGTGCCCCATAACAGTAACATTTAACAATTCTTGTGTCAAATTTTGACATATTATTATTACCAACAGATCCGTCAGACTTGACTGGATTTTTTATAGTTTTTTTAACTAACTTAGTTTCATCAATTTAAGCTAGTATTTCACAACTTGCATTACTCTGATCCTTAGTTAATGGATCACTACAAACTTCCATTTCTTTAATCCACATTTGGGTATGTTCTAACCCTTTAGCGATTTGAATTGCTTCCTCAAGAGACAGATCTTTAATAGGTAATTTCTCTTGTATTCTCTTATTGTTAGTGGACCTTACTATTTGATCTCGAATAAGAGAATCAGCTAAGTTTTTTAATTGGCATGTAAGTGATAAACCTCTCCACGCAGCAACATAGGTGCCAATATCCTCATCAATTTTTTGCTTGTGACAAAAAAACTTATGCCTCTCAAGGACAACATTCACTTTAGTGGTAAAACGCAATTCTAACATTTTCATTCACATCTCATATACATTAATGGGTTGACCATCCCCTGTTCCCAGGGAAATCTCAGGTAAATCTTCATACAATCGACGTCCTTCAACTCCAAGATGATGGAGTAATATGGCTTGCTTCCGTATGGGTCCATATTTATCTGCTCCTCTCGCTAAAATATAAATGAGAAATAATTTTTTCCAATCTTTCCGAAGAATTTCTGGATCACCAGGAGTAGGAAGAAAACTTGGAGGAGCAGACATAGATTGATCACCCATATTCATAAAAAAAATTAATTACAATGAGAATATAGACCCAATACAACGTACCTAGAAGGAAATATGGGTTAATAAAATAACAAGTCAAAGCAATAAGTCAATATAAGAAGATAAAATAATTAAGCATGGGCGTAAAATCCGTTCCGCTCGCGGAATTTGAGAATTTTTGACAAATTCGCGTTCCGCGTATGGCGCAAATTTGTCAAAAATTCGCAATTCCCAAGCTTGCGGATTGTTTTGCTTGGGCGCGAGACTTTTTGTCTGCGAGCACGCAAAAACGGACACGAACACGCAATTGCACAGCGCAAGCATGCATCTAGCCCATGAACGACCGCATGGGTAACCTCACGGTAGCCGCGCTGAAAAAATTCCCGCGAACACACAAAAAGCCCTGCGAACATGCAAAACGCAAAAAAAGAAAAAACTGTAGAAAATTATTGTTGTAGAAAACTGTTCTTTTCTCTCTTTATTTTTGTTGCTTTCGCGATCGTTTTTCAATAACAATCTTGTAAACAAGTCTTTTCAATGAAGCATTTGTCAATCTCTGAAAATCGCCGCCAAGTAAACATTCAGGCTGTTTTCAGGAGAAATTAGAGCTTGTTTTCCAATATGGCCGCCACAAAAAACATTCAGGCTGTTTTCGGGAGAAATTAGAGCATGTTTTCCAATATGGCCGCCAAGAAAAACATTCAGGCTGTTATTGGAGGAAATAGAGCTTGTTTTCCAATATGGCCATTCGTTACAGTGTTTACCTTCAAATAATCTTCAACACGTTACTGTGGAAACATCTTTTAAAGCTAAAAATGAAGTTTTAGTCAAATGATTTTCAGACATTCAGCTCTTAAAAACATAATCAAAAATTATGCTCAGATTATGCTCAGTTTGCTCAGGTAGATCGAGCTCAACTTCAGTTCAGCTACAGTTTAATACATGCACTTCAGCTACAGTTTAATACATGCAGTCCCGAAATGACGATAAAAACAGGTAAAATTTGTCTAAGCCTCTGTATTAAAACCTTCAGGCTTAGATTTAAACAATCTTTAGAAGAATATTAAAGGAAATTAATCTTCCTTTCTTTATTAGAGAGTCAAAATTACACAATTTCGAATGAAATCTTGTCAAGTGTGTGTTTCCATCCAATAAAATTTTACTCACAGCATATCCAGAAGTAAGTTGCTGTAGATTTATTCCAATTGGTTCAAAAATCTCTAATCAGTCCATAAATCCAGGGGTGAAGGTATCAAAGTAGTATCAATGTCTCTGTCCCCTGCACAGAGAAGACCACCTCCTCGCCAATGAAAAGATCCAATTTCCAGTCAATTTGATGAAAGATAAATTGCTTTATTGGAGAGTAAAGGTAGATACCTCCAGCACAGCTTCACAGCTCACAAACCAACTCCTATAATCAAAAGCTAATATTCAATCCTAGCAACATAACTAACATTCTAATGATGACATGCAGAAGTGCCAACTCTACACAACACTTCAACATCAACTAGGAAGATTGGTTTATAACAGGCAGGGTCTGCTCCATCTCCATTTTTATATATGGGCACTATTACTGATTGTTTCCAGGCTTCTGGGAATGGGCCTCTCATGGCTGCATTTACATGAAGTATAACGACAGGAGCCCAGAGGTCCATTAATGACTTAAGCAAGTCACCCGGTGGTGTGGATAAAATTGCATTTTTTATTTATTTAGGCAATTGGTGTTGGAGGTGGAATAGAGCAAGGGCCCAGGGCTCTAACAGTCATAGAGGGCTGTGTAGTGGGACACCCAGGACTGAGCCAATACAGTAACCGCTAGGTCCACAAAACAATCTTCTTTAAAAAAAGAATCATTCAAAATCCCTCAAAGCTTGGTGCTGTCCTTCAGGGTGCTGGCTATCACCAAGTCACTCCACAACTCCTTCTTTAGTTACAACTTCTTGTTGGCAAGTGCAGCGTTATAGGTTGCTCTACTTCTTTCAACCCCCTCCCTGTCTCATGGTATGCTATTTAGAGTCATCGGAAGCTCCCCCTTGACCCTGACACAATTATTTTCAAACCTTCCGCAGGGCTTGGGGAGCTGCTAATTCTGGCTTGATAAGGGCTGAATTTATATACTCACAGAAAAAGTTTAAGATGTGACCATCTGTAGCCTGCTCATCAAGACAGATCATGATATCCTTCGGAGATGACTGCAGCATGTCCACATTAAATTCCTCAGGAATAACTAACCCATGTACCTTGTCTTTGATGGAGACCACGGTTTTGTAAAGGCCACTTATGCCCAGACCTGTTATTTCCAATGGAAAAGTAGAGATGAAAGGATTATGATCATTTGGAGAATTCCATTCCATAAAAAATCTTAACAGGGAGTGAAAGAATACCCTGGACACAAACATTTAATTAATATTAGACCCCGACCTGGGGATCTTGAACGTCGGAACACCCTACATCCAGTCGAGTGCTGTCTATCAGAACATATTGACTATATTAAAGTTACCTACCAAGTCATTTAACATGTTCCCTTGAGCAGCGTGCTTAACAAGGACCAGATTCAAGGGAAGACCATATGAATCCTTGGCATCATACAGATAGCAATCCCTGCAAGGGTGAAGGTTAACATCTCCTGCTATGATTAAAATGACCTGGTGGACTGAGCAAAAAAGAAAGAAGGCTTCAAAAAATGTTCCGACTACAGCCAAAACATCAACATTCTCTTTCTTATGAATGGGATTATAAATATTAATGCATAGAAATGGCTAGGTGATGGTCAAAAGACAATAAGAATCCAAGAAAAAAAGGGGGATTGGAGGAAATCACTTTGAAATTCCTGGCCAAATCTGATTTGACAAGTGTGACTAAACCTACTCTTCCTCGACCACTAGAAGATGGACTACCCAAATATGACACTTTACTCCACACGCATTTACAACGCATGCCATAACCCTGCATTTCTTAGTCCATGAAATCTTTTACAATGCAGGGCTTTACACCGCAATCCATTACAATGCATTGTCCATTACAACGCAATTTACGATTCTAACTCCACTGGGGAGTTGTAATGGGGAATGCGTTGTAATGGTTTACGGTATTAAGCCCTGCATTGTAAAAGATTTAGTGGATTAAAAAAATGTGGGGTAATGGACTGCGTTGTAATGCAGTCATTGTAAAGGATGTTTACCGGACTACCCTTGGCACAAAAGATGCATAGCCATCCAAATGTAATTCTTCTTTGGATTTCCACGTTTCCTGTAAGTTAATAAAGTCATGGCATTTAAGACAACTTATCAGCTCTGTGTCCCCTGATTTGCCCTTAGCCCCCGCAATATTAAAACTCATGACTTTTAACTGCCTTGGGGTCAAATTAACATTAGCCGGAGTAGTATTGGCCATTCAGAATCCCGGTCAGTCTTGCTCATTCAACCCACTCAAAGTTTCCAAAAGGTTGCACAGAGAGACAGGGTAGCTCTGAAACGGAGGCTTAGCAGGACCTGCCACGTGCCCTGGTGCAAGGAATATCTTCTTTCAACTAAATCCCCCCCACCCCGGGGGTTTATAGAAAAGGTCAAGAGCGATATTTGAGATTGGGCAGGTGGGGTTTTTTAGACATAGATTCCCTCAGGATAGACCCCCCTTATGAGGGTTGGCAAAGTTAACCAAGATGCAGTTGAAAATGTAAAATTCCTTTATTGCGCAATTTCCAATTTTGAATACCAAATTCAGAGGGTGTGAGACCCAAGGGATTTCTAGCTGGGACTTGTGCCTCATTTCTCTGGTTACCAGACTCCTGTTGTCTAGGTTGAGCACTCATAGTTGGATTCTCCCCTTCTATCCCAGTTGAACTCCTTAATCATGGAGCCTGGGGATGAAGAGGAGGTAGCACTGGTTGCCTAGGGTCGGAATAGTTACTAATCTGCGATCTAAACCTCCCCACCTGTGATGAAGTGGGGGGTGAATTTGTTCCTGCCTGGTTAATTAAACTAGTAAGCCTAGCTGGAGCTAGTGAAGAAGACGTTGCAGCCAATCCCTTTTCTAGGGAGGTTACCAGCTTAGTGGGTAATGCCTCAACCTCATTATCTAGGGAGCACACTGTTACTGCCAAATTGGCGATTCTTGTAATGAGGTGTCTAAAAGCCCAGTGATATTGCTTTTCATCTAGTGAAATAATTCCTGTGAAACAAATTTTCTCGGGCTGTGGGTGGGGGAGGGTTGCCCCTTTTCCTGGTGCCTGCCTTTTGTTTAACTAAAGTATGGTCTAGAGAAGATGTCCTTTAGCATTTTTTGTCCCCAGCCACTTCCTGTCCCCATTAACTTTGGCTGTTCTTTGGGTTGCACAGCCGACTTGCTGGTCAGCAGTAGAAAGATTAGCCTGCCTCGTCAAGTCAGGATGGGAATAGCAAGCAGGGGGACTGGGACTAGGCCGGCAGGGCAACTGCTGAGCCATTGGGAGTGGGTTTTGCCGGTAATGTGGAGAATCCAAAGCCTGTCGAGTTTGAAGAAGTTATTTCTCCACATTGAAATTCTCTTCCATTAGTGCACCCACCACATTAGATAAAAATAATTAAATGGTGTTATTTGTCCTAGAACACTTATCCCTCACGTTAATTGACTCCACTTTCCTTTTGTCCATGATTTTATCTCGATTCCTTCGAAGGAAAGACACACAGGAGCACATAATCAAAACGTGCATTTCCACTAGGGGCTAATCTGCCACAGCGAGTCCCACTGCAACGGACCCAAATACAAACAGTTTGACCACCAACATGCACAGCTGGCCTTGGACTAACATAAAATGAGATGACCTTAAAAGCAAATGCTCATAACTCTTGTTATCATGACACCTGCAGGCCCACACAGGGAAACAAACAAGTAAAATAAAACAGCCTAAACAATGATGGGTACATCTTAATATTTACCAGTCCTCCTTTAAAGTTAGTGCTTCTCTCTTTGCCTCAGCAAAGTCCAAGTTGAATTGCAGCTCACCAGAATTGCCAGTAAAAACCAAAAGGGGTAGCCAACCCAGCCTCGCCCATCCGTGGATGGCCACAGATGGGCCCACCATTGGACCAGGCTTTGCCCAGGCACGTCCCATGCAGCGGGACAGCAGACTACACTTCATAGCACATGTAAGAGGCCACACTCTCCCAAACCTGATGCAACAGCTGCACCTGCTGCCACTGGCATAGATGGAACGCAAAGTCCTCTGGAGTCTTCTGGGTCTGTGGGAGCCTGTGAGCTCCCTATCAGCGTTTGTTCAATTACAGGCAGCGGGGCAGCAGAATGCGCTTTATTATGTGTTGTAAGAGGCCACGCCCCTCCGAACATGAATACAGCGCTGCACCTCCCGACACTGGGGGAGATGGAATAAAAAGTCTGCTGGCGTCTTCTGGGTCTGTGGGAGCCTGTGAGCCTCCTGCCAGCGTGTTTTAAGGTTTAAACTGCCCATAAGTGAATATATTTCTCCCTCACAGAATGTTTTCGAATGTATTCAAACTGGAGCTTCTGTATGCGTGGTATATCTGGCGGAATGGCTTTCTGTGTGATAGAGGTTAGATTCCTTCTCTGAGGGGTTCTCTAAAACTTCCAGGAACATGTGTTATGCTCATGTTGTCACAGTCTTCTCCAGGCGCAAATGTAACCTTTGTATTTGCCAATGACCTGTGTCCATCCTGCTGCTTGTAACAGAAGTGTAGCAACTGCCTTGCTTCAAGGTTAGAATTCACAAAGTGAGTCAAGCCAGCCAGCATCATTTCCATCAGATTGCCTGAATCCTAAGCCTGGTGGAAAATGCTGTGAATCTATGTTTAATCTAAATGGTATCTACCAGGAACTTTGAATGGTGTACAACTGCTAAATATTTCACTCCAACATCCTAGAACAGAATAAAGACTCGATTATTGGGTCCACAACTAGACACAACATCTACTCTCTGTGTTACTCTGA
Source organism: Lissotriton helveticus (assembly GCF_964261635.1). Lineage (NCBI taxonomy): Eukaryota > Metazoa > Chordata > Amphibia > Caudata > Salamandridae > Lissotriton > Lissotriton helveticus. The sequence goes on along the minus strand of NC_136068.1, from coordinate 961,056,586 downwards.
TCAGAGGGACATTTTACCTGGCTGCCTTCTGACAATTTGCCTAGTGGGGAAAGAAGATGCACCAGCCTCAGGAAGCCAGCAAGAGCGAAGAATGCTGCCAAGAACCCGGATTCACTGATGAAGGACAAAGAGCAACAGGTGGCTGACAGGACAAAAACAGCATCAATGAATCACCAGGTACCCAGATGCCAGTCAGCATGTGAAGTGACCCTGCCTCGATGATTTACTCTTCTCTGTGCTGAAATAATAACTTGGCTCTCCTCCAGGAGAGCGTCCATTGTGCTACATAACCCTCTTACTTTGGTCTGTCCTCATGGCCCAAGGTCCAGGGTCCATCCCTTTTCTGGAGGGCTGTGAATGTGCCAGGAGACTTTATCCCATTTTGGTAAAAATGCTATTATCAGACTTTGATATTTTTTTATTGTGTATGATCAGTTATGTTAAACTGTACCTGGGACCTAACCCTTTACTACTTCTACAGTAAGCCTTGGCTGCTTGACCATGCCTAACACTGAATAGCAAAGGACAAAAAGATAGCATTTTTCAAACCAATTACATGCTACTGTATCAAGCGCAAGTGGGCAGCAGAAAAGACTAAAGCACTTTCTTGTGCATCTGCCACTTTTTCTTCTCATATAATACAATGTATCTGGCAGACTGCAGAAAGGCACTGACATCCCAAGGTAAAGCAAGGGTGTTGATACCTCAACCCAATTAACATTAACCACTTCCATGCTCATGACGAACTGGGCTCGTGATAACTGCAGCGGTCCACCCTGAATCCTGTGCAAAATAATTTGCCAAGACCCCTAAAAAATTTTTGCACAACTAGGCTTCTTCCGTAATCAATTTTGTAGATTTTTTAAAAATAGCAAATTACTTACTGAGAGTGTCTCATCAATTTCCTTGGCACGGCCACCAACAGACACCTACACTGCAGGTTGCAACATGCACCGACAGATCCCCAACTGCGCTAATACCCTGGCACCCTTCAAGAAGACACCAGGCAAGTAACACGCCAAGAAAGCCAGCTGGTTCCAACCCGCCCTCTACAAGTCCAGACACTCCTGCCGATGACTCGAGAATAGATTAAGTAACAATAAAAACAGAAACCTTCAAATCCACTGTCAATACACACCACCTTCTCCTAAAAACCACAAAGAAAATGGCTCTTAAGGACAGAATAAATGGCAATGCGCACAACAGCAAAGAACTTATTAACATCATTGAGGAGTTTGCCAGGCCAAACAGCAAGACCACAGACGTCCCACCCTCCCAAGACCTCTGCAGCAAACTCAGCACCTTCTTCCATCATAAGATCAGGCAGATCTATGACAGCTTTGACACCCAAGACCCTGCCATTATGCCCAACACCACCGCTCATAACCATGCCTCACCCTAGCAGATCATGCTCAACTGGACTCCGCTCACCACAGACGACACACTCAGGAACATGAAGAGCATCCACTCAGGAGCCCCATTGGTCCTTGCCCATATCACATCTTCCATTCCACAGAGCAGCCGCCTCATTCTCCCCCAGTTTTGCTGCACTATTAACTGCTCCATCAAAACCGCCACCTTTCCCGTCGACTGGGAACACGTTGAGTTCAACCCCCTTCTGAAGGTACCTCCCACCGACCCGACATACCTCAAGAACTTCATGCCCATCTCCCTCCTCCCCTTCCCAGCCAAGGTCATTGAGAAGGCCATCAATACCCAACTCTCCAAATTCATCAAAGAGAGCCACGTCCTGGATACCTCCCAATCTGGCTTCAGAAGCAGCCACAGCACCGAGACCGCACTCATCACCACCACCGACAACATTGTCAGTGAGTCAGACAACCCCTGTTTTTCTCAGACCCTATAGAGATCAGCTGTGGAGTGCCCCAGGGCTCCTTCACAGCCATCGTCAGAAGCTACGGACTCAACATTGTCTCCTATACCGATGACACCCAGCTAATCATCTCCCTCACCACTGATCCCACAGCCACTAGAACCAACTTTCACAACAGAATTAATGCAGTTGCCACCTAGATGCAAGACATTTGCCTCAAGCTCAACTTCGAAAAGACCAAAGTACTCACCCTGGGACCCTCCCCCTCATCCTAGGATGACTCCTGGTGACCTGCCGCATTAGGAAAGCCTCACATCCCTACGAACCACGCACACAGCCTCACATCATACTGGGTGCCTCGCTCTCTATGGACCGCTAAATTAACAGAGCTTCTCCATCCTGTTTCCAAACGCTCCACCTGCTTCAAAATACTTTCAGATGACTCCCCACAGAATCCAGAATGACAGTCACCCATGCCCTCATCACCAGTAGACTTGAATATGGCAACGAACAGAACATCCAAAATGCTGTGGTCAGACTGGTCATCGACATCCCCCCCGCAGCCACATGGCACAACACCTCCTACAACTCCACTGGTTCCCTTTAAACAAGAGAATCACCTTCAAGCTCCTCACACATGCCCACAAGGCCCTCCACAACACAGGACCAAAATATCTTAACCACGCCTCACTTTCCAAACACCCGCCAGACAACTCTGCTCCACCCAACTCACCCTGGCCTCTGTCCCACAAATCCACACGACCAGAACCAGAGGAAGATCTTTCGCCTACCTCGCCACCAAGACTTGAAACACTCTCCCCCTCCTCCTCAGGCAATCTGCATCATAGACCCAGTTCAGGAAGGACCTCAAGACCTGGCAATTCAACTGAACCTCAACATCTGATGGATCAGCAACCTCCCCAGCGCCTTGAGACCCTCACGGGTGAGTAGCCATGCTTTACAAACCCCTGATTGATTGATTGATCATTAAAGAGAGTAGAAAGTTAGTATCAGAAGCAAATTCATTAATGTATGCAATAATGCAATCTGCCTTTACACAGCACATATGACAATATTCAAATAAATAAGAACAATCCCTAATAAGGACCACAGACATCTAGCCCTCTCTAGTACAACAGCAGAATGGCAAAATGAGAGGAAGTAATAAGCTATCTCCTCCTAAAACAGCACATTTTGTATAATGTTTTCTAACAATAAATGCACACAGTTTCATACTAAAAAATTATGTAAAAAGGCAGCACTAAAATGCTACTTGCACAGCAATCCAATCAAACTGTTAGCTTCCAATTGTCCCCAAGAAACACTACTCGCACATGATTTCAATTATCTAATAACCCACATGGTTTAGTTGCACAGAGGAAACAAATAAATGAAACTTAATACAATGGACGTTTCTGCATAACCATAATGATGGACATGGCAACAAAGATTAAGCACATAACCGTGTAATGTTTCAAAACACATGCCTTCAGCTGAGGAAGGCAGAGAAACATGTTACTTTACACATTCAGAGACAGACTGGCTGCAACTGAATTTCAACAATTTTCTGAAAAGCAATGAAAAACAGTGCTCATGCACAACATTTAAACATGCACTTTTTATAATGTGCTATAGTGCAGCCTTAGTATGCCAACTGACCTACACCTATGACAAGTTCTTTTTTTCTAATATAAAAATTATTTCTCACAAGCGTACCATGAGTCCAGGGACAAATAAGGATGTTAGTGTGCAAAGAGTCCAAATTTACTCTCAGGTACAAGCTCAACCTTTTACTTACAGGAATGGACACCAACTCTAAGCTATACTTTCTTCTTCAAGCGACAGATCTTTGCTACTGTATATAAATGGAAACCAGATCAACTTAAATCAATTATTAACATAACTTACAGTTTTAAGTTCAGTCAATGAGGAGAGTTTTGAGCAATTTTTAGAACCTGAATTTTTCATTAGGAGATTAATAACTTTTTTTATTCAATGAGTAAATCAGACAATCTGTTTACGGAAATCATCAAGTAAAAATATGGTTATAGTTATCATTAATTAAAAATTAACTGTGTGTTCCCTAAAGGATGTAGTCTCTATTCTCTCTAAAAGGATTCTAACCAAACACGACCCATAAAGAGTTCCTGGAAAAACGCAAGTTCAAATCAGGTTTAAATTCTAAATTAAGTCAAACTCCCCATAAAGAGTAGTTCTTAAACCTCAGCCTAGTCTCATTCAGTGGCGTATTGAAATTCGAGGAGGCCCCCTGCAAGGTGCAAGGAGGGGCCTGCTCCGGATTTTATTAGGAGCTCTCAGACGAGAGTATTGTGCTGAGTGGGCCCCCTGCAGCTCGGGTCCCCCCGCACTGCGGGGGCCGCGGGGGCTGCGGGGACCTGTGTTTCGCCACTGGCCTAATTTTCTCAAAAACATTAGAATGCAGTCGCCGCAGCAACTGTAGAGAAGTAAATCTTAATGAAGCAATTAGGAAAACAGATACAGCAGTAGCTGTACCTGTCAAGGCAAAAGGATAAAGAATTTGTCGCCTACAAAGTGTCAGGTAACAGCAATCACCGTCAGCAGTGCTTCACAGCAACAACTGCAAGTGAGCAGGAGTGAGGCAAGTGGTAATGCAAGAGAGAATGGTGCTAACTAGCTAGGTACAAGCACTAATATAAAAGACATGAGAACATACTAAAAATTAAGTTGCAGGTCTGATCGTTTCCATCCAATGAGAAGACATCTTCCAACAGTAAGCAGCTTCATTCTTCCGCATGGCAAACATATGAAGTTCATGATTCATGATCAAAATTGTATCCATGTGCACATAACATTTGTTTAACTGGGAACGTTTATCCTTGGTTCTCATGGAAGATTATTACAGTGTCTATTCTATTACTTATTCATTGTTTCACTGAGGAACAATGAACTACTCTAAAGACAGAAACATTCACTTGCAGATCTTCTGTTGGGTAATGACTTTCGCAATTTGTTTCAGCATATGTTTGTTGTCAAAACATGATTCTCTTTTCAGTATTATATGAACATATGATACAAAGGAAGCTTAGTTTTAGTTCATGGTATATGTAGCTTAAGAAAGACATTTTAAAAACTGGCACATTCTGCAGTTATGACAGAATCTAAGCATGTCACATTAAGGTCAAGCTAATGAATACAGTTGTGCATGGTTATGGTTTGCTAAAGTACATTTATTTATGAATGGAAAAGTCTAGTTAAGGCCTACTATTGAAAATGAATGCCTAGTGCGTTTTGCACAATTTGCCTATGTGTCCTTTTAAAATGATTTGTTTGTGTTTAAGGCACGTTAGCATTGTTGTGAATTCATTTTATAGGCACATTTTCTACTTCAACAAGGACAACAAGCCCCTCCCTCCCCAAGTCAGTAGTAGAAGACAACCATAATTTGGAGTCAGTTAGCCCCTTATGTCACGGACGCCAATATTCCTGCTGTGTCACGGATTGCAATGCCCCATAGAAATGACCAGCTGTACACAAGCATACCTCTACAAATGTAAGCATTAAAACTATTCAGCACTTAGGACAGCTCTACAGCTACCCACAGTCTTAAGCTGCCATAATGCAGCAATGGTTCACTACAGCCTACAAGACCTGCAACGGTGAAATATTCCTCAAAATGAATCATAGTTTGCTTTCTTGACTATCTCTTGAATTGCTATGTATAGATGCTCCAATTGTTTGCTATACATATTTAATTACTCTTTAAAATAATTAACCTGATTACATAATTGTATCTGCATATATATGTAGGGTTAGTGAGAAAGATTGTGTGTGTGTGATAATGAATTACATTATGTTGTAGCTGACTCAAACGTCACATTACATCCCTTACGCTAAGCTTTGATTTTCCGACCAAGCTACTCAAAAGAATCAAAGAGGCCTTGGAGGGTCCCACTTTCCATCTCAGATAAGTATGAAGGATCTTGGCCAGCACAGAACACAATCAGGTGCATATCCGATACAGCTAGTTGATGCCTACAATTGCAGGTTCTAGGGTGAAGTGTGGCAAGCCTGGGTAGAGGCTTTAAACGCTGTTGACACTGCTGAGGATGAAACTACCTGGAACTTTGAAATGAAGGATTCTGACCTGATCATATTATTTAACTCCTTGGCTTGTAAGGATGCTTCCCACCAGAAAGGCAGGTAAAACTGGTCAGCATGTTAATGAATGTGGTTATTGGGCCGCAGAATATGAAAAATCCAATGGCCACTTACTCTGATTGGTCAAGTTGTAAACAAGATTCCATCCACGTAGGATAACACTTCGCATCACAAATTAGCCCCTCACCCATCATGCTACCCTCTTAGGTCTAGCAACCATTTTACAGTATACCTCCTAACAGATGCCAATACAGTGACAGTTAACAGATAAATGTGTTTCTCGAAGAATCAGTAAGGCAGTGTACTTCCGGTGGGAGCCACGTGACCACCTCGCATCTACTTTACTGTGTGTGTCAGCGGCTGCAGCGCGTTCCGGCCGCCTCGAGTCCTCTAATATGTAATGGCCGCCACACTAGGAGCTAAAGCTCTGCCCCTTTATTACCTTTTACATGACAGTCTTCACTTCTCAGATCTCTTATTTATAACACAGCTAGCGCTCGCAGCGCTTACAGGGATCAGCATTTCCTTCCATCACAAACTTCGTGGTCAGGCGTGCGCCCGGGCTGGAAAGCAATATTCTGCTGCTATTATTTCCCCTACTCGAGGAGAGCAGATCTCATTCCGGGAGCTAGGCCCGGGTCCGGTATCATTCATTTTTAATAGATATATTGTCCAGCAGAGAATTTACCGGATCTTTTTTCCAGACCTGTCAAAGCCCATGAAATAACTCGGAAAACAGCGCAGTTACGATTAGATTAACAGACATCCATCTCAACACACTTCCAGAAGCCCAGGCACCCCCTCATTTCAATGCCTCTTTCCCCTTGCAGCTGAGGCTTTCTCAGGGTGTCATGGTACTGCCATAGTGGACACCTTGCTAGAGAGTCTGGGCCAATTTTAAACAGGATTTTCACGTGATTTTCAGGCTTGGCTAGAAGTGCTTTGGTGTTATTTGATGTATCATTACGCCTTCCAGGACGTGCTTCCATTGGAAACAATGAGGGATTATTTTACATCTGAAAAGTACACTCAGTCAATAGGCTGTCTGCCACACTTAGTACTCTCCACATGAATGGATACAGAAAGCATTGGGTTGTTGATACTTTTTCTCAACCCGCACAAAGAATATAAACAGCATTTGTGCATACAACAATTTACCAATGCCTAGGTTTTCATGTGTTGACACATAAGGCCAGACCTATTGACTTTGCCAGTGCTTGTCCATCACGTAAGGGTGATGGATATGGCATTTCTTCGGGCGGATCATAGGCCTGGTTCAACGGAACCTCAACATGAGCAGATTCACTTAAGAATCTCCCAAGTTCTTTCCTAAGAGGCAGATCATCAGCCATGGTACATATTCCGAGCACGTTGTCCCCAGCCGCAGTCCATACAGGTGAGGCCGAGTAAGGGGGGATTTCGAGGGACGATGCTGAGAGAAAATTAAATAAATAATTAATTTTTCCTTGTCATCGTCTATCGTAATCCCCCCTAACGGCACACCCGGCCCCTGTGCTGTTATCTGCACAGGCCGCGGCTGGTTGGCGCCTTGAGGTAGCTAAGTTCACTGATAAGTGCTATATAAATGTTTTTGCTGTTCTTACCGTGTACTGCAAGACAGAACAATTTGACTCCTCTTTCTCAACAAAAAGAGCTGTCATGCAGGTGAATAGCAGGCTAGCTTGTCATTTACACAAAATACCATATTTATCAGCAGTAACCATCAAGGGGCATATGTATGTAGCCTTTTTCCCGTTCGCAAACAGGCTGATTCTCAGAATTGGCCTGTTTGCGGAATCGGCCTGTTTGCGAACGGGAAAAAGCCTTCTGGGATGTATCATCCCAAAAGGCCCTCACACAATAGGGAATCGCAAAATTTGCGATTCCCTATTCTGCAAATACATTTAAGGAATCGCAAATTGCAATTCCTTAAATGCAATTCTGGAAGCACCAAAGTTGTGCGATTCTGCGTTTAGAAATTGCAAATTACCACCAACTTCAAGTTGGTGATAATTTGCGATTTCTTTGAAAAATGCACTTCTTTGCATTTTTCAAAGTGCCATATGTCGCACATACATGCCCTTAGGGCATGTATGTGTGCCACTTGTGCACACATGCTTATTTCAGGGGTGCAACAGGGTGTCCTTTTGACACCTTTGCACCCTTGAAATTGCATTCACAATTTGCGAGTACCTAAGGGGTACTCGCAAATTGCGAATGTCTTCCCATTCATTCCTATGGGCCTCTAGGCCCATAGGAATGAATTAGAAGGTAGTCCTTAATTGGGAATCGCAATTTGCGATTCGCAATTAAAGAATACATAGGAATCGCAATTAATATTGTGAATCCTACATACATTGCCTTTTGCGAGTCCTTAATAGCGAATTACAAAAATTCGCTATTAAGAACTCGCAAAACTCTTTCTTGATACATATGCCCCCAGTCTATTTTTCAAAGCGTCAAAGCACCCTAAATATACAGTAGAATGAACGTCTAAAAATGCACAGAATTGTGAAGCAGCATAGACATTTGATTTAATCAAACCTCCAATAATAATGATTATTTTACAAAGGGGTAAATTATCTTTTCATGAACAATCCACACTGTGATAGTGTCAAACACGTGAAGAAGGGTCCCTGACATAAATATATTGAAAAGGCTAAGTGCCTGATTTAGATATCTATATAACAATACAGGGTGTGGCTCTAAATCAGTAAGGCTGAGCCCTTTTAACCAATAAAACAAACCAAATGCCAGTACTGATAGACATTTCCCAAAACTTAAATCACTGGCGCAAGATCAATAAATCAATGCAACTGTATGCTACTCACTAGCTTTTATTTCAATAGCACCTGTTCTTTCTAATTCATTGTTTATAAAAAGGCACAATAGTACTTTATGAACAAAAGACAATTTTTTTTAAATAACCACGGCGAAAAATGCAAAGGATAGAAAAAAAGAAAAGAAAGAATACTTTTCCACAAAGTCACACACTCCTTTCACTCCCAGTCACACTGATTCATTCATACCAAAGTTCTCATTCACCCTAGACTCTCAACCTACACACAACAGTATATCCGTCCCTCGGGCCCCTGAATCAAATCTCAAAGTGCGGGGCCCATATGGAGAAACCAAACAAAGCAATAGTTGATAACCTAGTTATTTGTGCACACAGTTTCCTCATAAAATATTCACAATTTTAGAAAACAATTTACTAAACCTGCACAGCACAACCATATGAATTTTATAAACAATTGTTTGGTGACAAAACAGGGGTCTACGCGTTTCGAACCCACGTATTTCCGGGGTTCTCATCAGGACCAAAAGACACAATTTAACTCTCGCCAGAAAGTCCAAGTTTCTACAGTGATCTAACCTTTGGTGAAATGTATTAATTCAATGCCGTGATGTAGACACGACCTCTGCTGTCAGTAAATTCCCTCGTTGTGTAGAGGGATTCCTATGACGTCCCGCACTGGGGGCACCATCAGGCTCTCTGTGGGTTGCGGGCAAGCTTGTTCCCGCCGCTTGTTCAAATCCCAGCTTATTTGCACGGGTTCTCTGTTGCCCTACTCCTCTCTATGGCTCTCTCTGTTCATGCGCCACAGTTGGCAGAGGGGTCGATAATTGCTCTGAAAGTCGACGGTGGGATCATGCAAACACTAAATAAATACTGTAGATTTATTGTCCTTGTAACATAAGTTCAGTTGTATTGACAAAAGAATTGTGTTTCTCTTTAGTTGTGATACACCCTATGTTGAAGCAAGGCACTGTCCTCGAGAGCATGATTTTAGAAAAACCTAAATTTGCTGTGTATTTCAGTGTGTAGATCTAATATCCCCACTTTCACAACTAGGAGCTGTGATAATCAAGATACATTTTCAGCCCCACTGCCTATACTCTACTCTTTTTTTGGGAATTAGAAAATTTGCATTATACCTCGCCATATTCCAGAAAATAATCATTCACAGACACTAAAGGTGCCCATTGCAAATATGTACTAAAAATAAAAATGAAGGAACTTAACCTTTCCCTTTTCTTTCAACTATACCTATCAAACGCTGATCAAATCCAGAAGGATCTCCAACGGTAAATTCCGGTTAGATTCCAGTCTTTTCAATTTTTTCAGTACTTCTTCTTAATGTATTTTTCAGCCAAAATCCAGTAATCCCCAACAGCATGTCAGAATAGACACTAGATATCATAGATACATCACACACACATATATCTATGCATATATGTAGACTTATGAAGGGTAAACATAGCTGCAAATTACCAGAGGACACTTAGGGCCAAACAGTCTGAGCAGAGACTAGAATAAATATTTGGTTATAATTTTGGAATTTCTGTGTAATTCTCTTCTACCAGAAGTCCCTGCACTCTACTGGGCCATTGGTCTCTGGACCTTTGGCATAGACAAGTAAAGATGAGAGCTGCAAATAAAAATCGCTTTATTTATCACAGTATAATAAGCAATTCGTAAGCGTCAATGGTGAGACTGATGAGATTTTCAAAGGGTTTTATTGAAATCTTTTAGTATCTTTTACTTGGCATCAATTAATTATCAATACAATAGAGAACATATAGCATAAAGCACGTTCCATAAGTAATTTTCTATTCTAAATATTAAGATGGGAAAAGTATCCTAACCCAATAAAGAGCTCAAATCAAGAGGTGTAAGCGCAAAGCTTACAGCAATTCAAATGCACTTCTCATAAAGAGAAGTTTGGTAAATTCAGTGGAGTTTTTTGTAATAAAGCATATATTCTGACAAAGGGGATATAAAGAGGCCTCAGTAAATAGCTCAATGCAGTGCTTAGAAAAGCCTGCTCAGAGCATAAAGCTTTGAAGCACAGAGGGCCAGATGTGCAACCATTTGCTTTTGCGACTTCCAAATTACGAAAAATTGTGAGCCGCAATTGCAAATGTAGAACAGTGTCAGAGACACTGTTAGCGATTCCCAATGCAGTCGCAAAATGCAAGGCTTATGAATATTAATGAGCCATTAGCAATTTGCGACCCCATTGGGAATGGCTGGCCCTCCCAGGGATTGTGGCCTGCTGGGCTCAGCGGACCTCCATGTCTGGGACTGCTTTTCCATAAAATTTTAAATGCAGCCCTTTTTCATTATAGGAAAACGGGAAGCATTTAAAAAAGAAAAAATGAAACGATGTTGTTTAATTTTTTAAGGACAGGTAGTAGTTCCTGGAACCACTGCCTGCCCTTAAAAAATACTCCTTCCCATTCGCAACTTCATTACCACCCTCTTGAAGAGGGCGGTAATTTGCGAGTGTATTGCGACCGCAATTGGGGTCGCAAAACATTCTTACATAGGGTAGAGACTCGCTATTAGGAAGGGACACCCTTGGCATTCCCCTTCCTAATAGTGACTTGCAATTCCGTTTGCTGTAGCAGGTGAGTTGAATCCTGACCGCCGGAATCCCCCACTTCTGGTCAGCCATTCCTAGACGCCATCTTGGTTGGTTGGCGGTCTAGTTCTTTGGTCTCCCTGACTCAACCAGTATTTAACCGGGAGAGGGCGCGGGAGCGCCGGCGGCGCACCAAAGGCAAGCCCATCTGCGCCCGTCCGCGCCTGTAAATTGCCGTTCTCCAGGAATGCTGGTCGGGGTTTCCTTAGGACTGCGCACCTATTCCAGGGAAGAGCTATTAGCAGTCAATTCCACGGCTAAGGTATGCGGTGCGCCTAAATTAGGTCCTCTGGAAGGGCCTTTTGGTTGTTTTTGCTGTAGGTATGCCTCCCCTACGCTATCCCCTCTTTTACCTCCCTCTTCTCAGCCCAGGTCGTGTCTGAAAATTCTTCATCTAACTGTTAAGTCATTGGCTAAGCACTATCTAGAAATTTATGACTTGATCATGGAGGAATCTCCAGATGTGTTTTTTCTGACGGAGACTTGGCTCAATGACGATATGGTGGCTGAACCTATTTTAGCGCTGCCTTCTGGTTACTCCATTCTTATGGTTAATAGAGAGTCCTGGGGGGGCGGCATTGCGGTGATTTTTAAATCCTGTTACTCATGTCTTTTTTATTAAAGAAGCAATTGAGGGCTGTGAATGTGCACGTTTTAGCATTACTGTCAGTACCCATTTGAGCATATCAGGGCTGTTAGTATATCGCCCTCCGGGGCCTGCCACTTTCTACGGTTATCTTGCACCTAGTTCTCGTTAGAATACACATTTACCTCAAGTCCGATCTCTTAACGATAAGTGTAGCAACAAGTTAATGTCTCTGTTTTACATTTTACGAGCAGTTATTCTTCTTCTTAGCTTTGCAATTTCAGTTAGTTTTCATGTATTTTTATTTACAACAGTCCTTCTATAGTCTTTCATAAACCTATTCTGTGTTCTTCTAAAATGTTATCCCTACTCCTCTACTGCAGCCTTGAGCCTAAATAATCTTTGTTTCTTCTTAGCAAATTTTTACTTTCATTTTCTGTGTATGGTTCATTCAATAAAATTTTTGTCAACAACTGAGTATTCTATGCAAATTCTTTAGTTCAAACAATTTCAAGTGGGTTTAGGCACTCTTTTGTTTCAGTCTAGTTAATCCGAAATTGGGACATTCAAAAGTTGGCTCACATAATAAGCCCATTCAGGTGCAGAATACCTACGACTCAGTAGTCTTGTTCTTTTGGATCTCCTTGGCTCTTGATTTCATTTATACCACTTGAATTTGTTCACTTCAGTGATTGTGGGCGGGATTGTTCCGATTAACACACTTGATCTCAGCTATTTTCTCTTTGAGACTCTTGGCCATTTAGCCTTGAGAGTTCTTTTTGATCTCGATAGAGTATTGGTGTCTTCACCTGGATCTTCCTGTGCCTCTTGAAGAATCTTGACTGTCACTTCTGCTGAATTGTTTGCATCTCCTTCTCCTGCATGAGGTCTAACGTTATGCTGTAATAAATCAGAAAACTGATTACCTTCACCTGTCTGCAGTTCTTCACTCTTTTTTCTTCGCTATTGTGCCAATTGCGGTTGTACGTTCACCAGTGTTCTGGGTTCTGGCTCATAGAACACTATTTCTTCATATGGATATCTTGTTCTCTGGGTATGTGAAGTGTGTGCTCAGTTTGGCACTTTGGCACATTTAACTGTTGTATTGGTAATCAGGACCACCTGGTATGGGCCTTTCCACCTTGGCTCCAAACAGGACTTTCTCACATGCTTCTTCATGAGTACCCAGTACCTTGGGTTCAAGTTGTGCACTAGTCTTGATGCAAATTTGCAGTGACAGATTCAACATTTCAAGAAATAGAATGCACCACATCAGCCAATCCTTTGTAGTAGTCGAGTACCATAGCATTTATTATGTTCACAAGTGCATTTGCGGATACTGCAGGTAGTCTCACTGCTCTCCCTATCAGGATCTCATGGGTGATAACCCCGTCTTCCTGTTGGGTATACTTCAAAGACTCATTAACATCAAAGGCAAAGCATCAGGCCATTTCAAAGAAGTAGATGCACAGCCGTTTGCCAATCGAGTATTTATGGTCCCGTTCAACTGCTCCACAATTCCAGAAGCTGGCGGATGATAACTGCAAACCAGCCTCTGTTCAACATGTAATGCTGCGCACAACATCTTGAGGATCTCATTGTTGAAGTGAGTTCCTCAATCTGACTCAAGAGAAACCGACATTCCATACCGCTGGGCTAGTTCTCTCAACTGTACTTTAACTACAGTGAGACTGCATTCCTCCGTTTTGGTTAGGCTTCCACCTATCAAGGGAAAATGATCATTATAAACAGGACGTATCTCAGCTCACTACAAATGGGCATCACAATAAAATCTATTTCCATCCTATTGAAAGGATCCCCCGATCCTCCTACATGACTCAGTGTAATTGGTGTTCGTTTCCCTATATTCATCTGTTGAAAAGTTACAAAATGGAGACATAGATCTTCTGTAGGCATTCTGAATCTGGGGTTAAACCAGTTCTGATGAAATGACCTCACCATAGTGTTGCTCCCAAAATGAGTAGGGCCATGGAAGTGTTGTGTCATATGTGGTAATAAACTCTCTGGTAACACTTATCTTCCATCTGCTGAAATCCAAATGTCATTTGCATTTTTTCACTTGCATTTTTTCACATTCTGCTCTCATTCAAACCTGCTGTTTTATATCAGTGACGTTTACCTGCAAACTTTCAAGATCTTCCCATGTGTCAGCTACAGACATCAACATTTAGATTCACCAGTGAATGTTCCATTAAATGTGCATGCCACTACGGCACAATAACTTGCTACTTTATCAGCATATCTGTTGCTGACAGTGACATAGCCATTGTCACTTTGGCGAGCTGCACACTTAACTAAAGCAATTTTGGTGGGGAGTTGTAATGCATCAAATAACCTCCTTATAGGTGAACCAGAGGAAGACATGAATCTCCTCTGTGATCATAACTGTCTAAAATCATGGACACCAAAGCCATATTGACAATCTGTAAATATAGTCACGCTCATTTGGGCTGTTAAATAACATGCTATGGTAAGGGCAGTAAATTCTGAAACTTGTGCTGAGTTTATACTCGGAAGCCACTAGGTTTTGAACAATGTCTTGGATTGTGCAGACAGCATATGTTGCTCTCTGGAATCCATTATTTGTTCTCAAGTATGAGCCATCCACAAATAATGCGTCATTAGGTCTTATTAAAGCAGTGCTTAGTTTGTGTCGGAGCTTTCAAATAAAAAAAAATCCTTTATTCGGTTTTTGTATTTGTGAAAAACCATAAAAGTACATATGCAAAACAGTAATTTTACCATTAAAACATTAAAAACACTATACAATTGATATATACAAATTAAGAAAATACAATTTAAAAAAATACAATTAAACTACCATGAACTTATTACTCAGGGCCGGGTCTATGAGATACCTTCCAACTCGTGACAACAAACACCCTAACGTTTCTCACCAGTGCGTAAACTTTTAAAAATTCAATGCTGCACCGAGGCTGCCCTCCTTAACATGAGACACAGACAAACACCACCAGAGAAAACTGCGTGGGTCCCTGCCTCAGCGTAACAGCCTGGTGACAGGTCCCACAAACATAACAGTGCAGCTCTAGTGCATTACAAATGAACACTCACGCTTGCAAAACAAAATTAGCCTGTCCCTCATTGGCGTTGAATCGTCGAGTCAGGTGTCCTGACTTGGACCAATGCAGACTATGTCTACACTTTTCCCCGCCCCAGCATACTGCGCAGCCGCAGCTCAGTTGATCAAAGCAAGCAGTGTTAAGGACTCAGAACGCTGCAGCAGGCCTCACGCTTCGGATTAATTAAAGGCAATGTTTTGCCAGTAAGTATTGATTTTGTAACACACTGATAGTGTAAATGAATGGAGCGTAAACATTACCATGACTATTTTCTGTGAGAGCACACAGCAACGTGGGTCATGCTCACTGTTTCAAACTCGTTAAAATGACATTCTCATTTGTGTGGGAAAAAGCAGTGACAGTGTGCGCACCTGCCGCGCCGCAAACTTTCTATAATTAAATACCTCACCACAGCTTCCCTCCTTATCATGAGGCACACACACAAACTGCCTGTAACCAACCTGCCCCATTGCACAACCCGGTGTTTAGTGCCGGGCTCTGGTGTCTCATAGACACCTGGCAGTTGTTTGAAGTCAAGGCTCTGCCCTCTCATAACCTCCCGGCTTCAAGGCTGGGCTTCGGCCTCCATTCCAGCAAAGGCGTTGCGCCACGCCAGTGACTGCAGTCCGGACTCTGGTCTCACACAGCCGCCTGGGCCTTGACTCATTCTTCCGCCCTATGTCTGATGTAGGGCTCTGTTAACCCACTACCGCCCAACTCCCACCTGAGAACCGAGAGTCCGGAGAGCAGAGACGTAGCTCTCATTAGCAGGGGCTGCAAGTGTGGTGGCATCGGGACACAGAGGCATGAGGGGCCTACTTGAGCCACAGTTATTGCTAAGCTGTATAATTCAAACTGCAGCCAGGGCCCCCATTTTCATCCTTGCATGAGGGTCCGTGACGCACTGGCCACACTACTGCTCATTAGTGCAACAGGTGCAGGCACCCAGGTTCAAGAATGAAGGAGGATATTTCTCTGTATATATGGTTGTATTTTACTATTGGGCACCTTCCCCACTTCCTTTAAGGAACATTCCATGTCGCTGCACCACTGCTGGCGAGGGCTGCTGGCTGCCACAGCTTGAAGGAGACAGGTTAATGAGGGGCGGGTATGCGACAGGGGCTATCTGTAGCAATCCGTCCTTCCCGGGGCAAGCATGGGGAAGATAAAGAAGACACACTAGCTCCCTCCCCCACCCGCCCACGGGGCACTTCGTGGGACTTTAGTCAGAGCAGAAGGGAAAGGAATCGGCATTCAGCAGCCTCACGTGAAGCCGTGAGTGGTTGAAGGGTGTGGGGCATTGCTGTGGTGGGACAGTGGTTCACACAAGTTTGACATCAAGCTGCTGAAAGCAGCACAAGAAAGGGCAAATGGCACTGCATTGTGCAGCAGTGCACACAATTTTATGTACCACTACCTCACTACCATCTGAAATTTAATTAGAGGCAGTAAGGCACCCTTGGACAATTTTTAGGAAGCTGTTTCATTCACTCATGTGATATGCCATGCTGTGAAGGACCCGCAAGACAGTCAAATTGCAGCACAGAAGGGGGTAGTATCGTAAGAGGGAGTTTGGCTGTTATGTTCCCCTTCGTTATGTTACTCTATCACCGGATCTTATAAAAATATCTAGAATCTACAATTTTCATCTGCGATGAGCCAGAGAACGGTGGCAGGTTTGGAATTCCTCCATCTGTCCAGAAATAATTTAGATCTGTCTTTTTCTCCACACTGTGTGCACGTGCCTCAGTGAATATTTGCAACAGGCCCCTTACACATGCCTGCACAGGGCCAGCTGTAAGGCAGAGTGACCATCGCCAGAGCACTGGGTGTTAACTTTGGGGGCAGGGGGAGGGGAGTTGGGGGTGCCATTTTCTCAAATATATTATGGAGTAAAAAGCACCTGCTACAGTGTTCCTTGCCGCCAGCAATTTTCTGGCAAAAATAAAAATGTCAATATAATTGGTGATTAATGGGGCTGATGAACAGAGAATCGAGCTTTGTCTAGTGGAAGTTTACTTTTGACTCATCAGGTAACACAGTTTATGCTTCAAAGCACTTGCACCATGCAGATCACAATGCATGTGTAACAAAAAGTTCAGTGGGATACGGATTTTGTGGGGGAGGATCCTTTTATTACTTGCAGTTAATAACTTAAAATACTAATATAGAATATTGAGCTACTATGTCTAACTGTCACCAGGAGCTGCATGTAGAAATGCATGTGAGAGGGTGCATTAAGGAGATGTGGGTGGGGGACAATAGAGTAAGTGGGTGGAGCCAGAGGTGGAAGTGGGTGGTGGTGAGGAAGTGGGTGTGGCCTCCCACAACAATTTGAGCACCTGCACTTCATATTTTACAAATTAAGCACTGTATTAAAGACTCATCTTTTATGCCAGGTCTTGACTTGGTGCATAATTCTATGGCATTTAGACAGTCATGTTCAAACTCATCAGTGTTTTTAGATGGGGCAACAGTGCACTAGGTTTCAAAATCTGGCATTCTTTTAACTAGACATTGCTGGATGCCTAAATCCCCTGCTCATACTTAGTAAGACTGGAACTTGTCATATATTGGGTTTCGTTCTGGTAAGCAAAATCTCCACTGAGTGGGGCACCATGACAATTAAAGGATGCCTCATCACTATGCTTTCATACCTCTTCAGACTAAGACTTGCAGCAGCTACTGATTTCAGACAACCAGGCAGGCCTGAAGCTACAGGATCAAAGGCAATAGAGAAAATGCAACAGACCTTCGAGCCTCACTGCATTTGTGTAAGTACTGAGAGAGTACAGCCCTTCCTTTCACTGTAAAATAAGGCACATCTCTCTATAGTCTACCTTTCCCAGTGCTGGGGCATGTCAGAGACTCTAGGAAAGCCTTTATGCATTCATCATCCCATGGAAGTGGATCAGGCACACCTCTGTGCATCATCCTTAGCAAAGGCTTTGACAGCAAGGTAAAGTTTGGTATCCACCGTTTACAGTAGACAAGCATTCTCAAAAACATTCTGACATCTTCCTGTGTTTTAGGAGGTCTAATGTTTGGAATTACCTCCATCCTCTCTCGTGACACTTTTCTCATTCCTTTTTCAGTGATATGTCCCAGATATTGGACTTCATTTTGACAATATTGTAGTTTATTTGGAGACACTTTATGTTCATTCTCTGGGAGGTGGTTTAAAAGAGCTATTGGATCCGGTTTACAAGCTGCTCTTGTTTCTGATGCCACAAGTAGGTTGTCAATGCACTGGGCAAGGAGTTTAGCACAAGGCATTAGTAATGTTTCCAGATTATTTTTCAGTATCTGGTTAAAAATTGAAGGTGACTCTGTATAGAAAAAACACTAAGGTAAGGGGGGGCCTAAGGGAGTTTAAAGACCGTGCAAAGACACATTCCCTAAGTAACGTTTAAAACACAAAAGTGTCTATGGGTCTAAACAGAAGGTCTACATGTGGTACATTAAACTAAAGAGGTCAGTGCTAACCCCTACATAGAACAAAGAAAAGCATAGATAGGTACCCTGTGATCCTTTAACAAGATACCCATCAGTCACCACTCGGAACCGCCCTTTATCATTTGGGATTCCTGTTAACCATATAAAAGGTCCACCACTGGTTTCAGATGGGAGGTAAGATGTAATCACCTCTTGTAAACCTAGTGGTGACCAATATGGTTTAGAGTGTCACAGGCCACCCCTCAGTGAGAAAAAGGAGAGTGACTGATTTGCAGTGCAATTGAAGAAAAGTGCTCAGTGAAAATAAAATTGGGTGAGAGAGCAGGAAAATGTTTATTCTGTTAATGCTCGCTCCACCAATGTTAAAAAATAGCAGTGGTGAATTTAAGCAAATATTTACCAAGATGTAATGGTGGTCAACATGTTTCAGCAAATCTCAGGACTAAAGAGTCCATTGCTTTCATAAGGACCTAGATATCAAATAATGCTACTGCAAAAATATAGTGTGAGGTGTATTAAAAAAGGTGACTACATATCAAACAATCTGCAACATAGAAAAAGATCACCTGGATCACTAGGTGTCGTCTTTGCTCGCAGTTGTTGCATGTCACTAGTAGGAGAAAACACACAGACAAACAACAGTAAAATGACCACGTTGACACAGATAGAATTAATGTGTACTGAGTCCACATTTAACTGCAATTCATTTTGGTACAGTAACACATTGGTCACATTATTTCTTGACATGAAAACACCAAACTATCATATTTATATGAAGTGTTTTTATACTTCATCTTAACCATATGGTCAAAGTAGAGGGCTCCACCCCGCCTGGCAACGGCTCAGGACACAAGGGAAGCACCGCTCTATGGGAAGGAAGCAAAAACAAAAGAAAGTCGTCGCCTCCTAAGACAGTTAAAACAAGTGCACACCGAAAGTACCCTGAGACTGATAGGGAAACGTATATCCTGAGATGTCATAAATTAAAGCTCTCATCATTATGGAAATGGCAGGCATTGGCAAGTAAGATTTATAAGCCATATGTTGTAGAGAAATTGGCTAACGATGCATTGTAGTCTTTTCGCAGGGCAAAAGTGTTCGACTGCTAACTCTTACTAAAGCGCATAGATCTACTTCAGCACAGTATTAGGAGTCAGGGCGATAAAATTACCCTCCTAGCATTTGTCGAAAACATTGAGCACCAGATGCTAGTAGTTTCTCGAATGCGCTGCAGAAAAACGAATTTGAATAAAAACCTTGACGCGACATTGGGTCTTTAGTAAACCGTGTGGTTGGTTAGCCCTGTTGTCGCGAAAGTCGTTTAAGCTATAAATACCAAAGAGTCGAATTATGCTGTAAAACGCCTCACCTCTCCGTCGGTACTTCGTTGCCACTGTATAACCTTGTGGGATTCAGCACCATGCCAAAAATCTCTCTTGAAACAAGAATGAGAACAGGAAATGGCTGTCTTCATATAAGGGAATCAAAAAGAAAACTTCACAAAGATCCACAACAGTAAACCATTCTGTTGTGCGTGGAATCTGATATTATATGGTGGCTGGATTCAGTACCACAGGACAACATGGGGTTACAATTTTAATTATTTTTCTTAAATCCTGTGCTGTCCTAAACTTAGCATGTGGTTTCTGTAATTCCATAATCAGTGAGTTGTATGGACTCCTGATTAATTCTCAAAAAATCCCTTTATGTATCATATCATTAATTATTGGTGTTATTGCTGTTACTTCTGGGGTCATGTGATAAGGTGGCATTCTTGGAAAAATGTAATTGGGTATGATTGTGATTTGGACGGATTCTGCACTTTTAATTAGTCCAATGTCCTTTCCTCTAAGATCCCACACTCCTGGATTTACTGTCTCTTTTAGATTTGAGGGAATTCTTCTATGGTTCTCAATGGGTAAAGCTCTACAGCATTTGGTTGTCACAAGTTCAATTCTATGTCTTCATCTGGAGCTCAACTCCCTGTGGAGTACAAAGTATTGTGTAATTTAACTTGCACAATAAATCACTTATTAGTAAATTTACGGGACTTGAATCACACATGACGAACTGATGATTTTCTACTCAATGAACCTATTTTTGCAGGCACTTCACTTTAAATTGGATTTGTACCTTGTTTGTTCGTGACTCCTACAACTTGGATTTTCTTCCTCGAGAGCGGTAGGTCTGGAACTTCCGCTTTTCTAACAGCGCATGGGTAGCTCCGGTGTCAATGAGAAACAACATTTGGTGGCCATTTACTTCACCTTCTACAAATGGCCCAAGTTGGTCTGACTCTAAGGCTGTGCCAAGCACGCAATCTGCCTCCCCTATCCGGCACTGTCATTGTGCCAAATTTGAACCAAAGTCTTCATTCTCAATTACAGGAATTGCCAGTATGCATTCTGCTTCTGGGTCTGAAATGCATTCCTATTTGCCCTGGGTATCTGTTTAAAACCAATTTTAGTTTTACTCATGTTTTGTTGAGACATAGGGGGTTGTGGAACTGACAGCATTGGGATCTCTGTCTACATAGGCACTTTCCTCGCTGGACAGGAGTGTTTTGCATTTGGATGAATTTCCTCCCCGTGCTTGATTAACAGCATTTATTCTATCTGAATTAAGCCTACACTTGCAGTTCCAATGCCTGATTTCATTATATAGATGACAAGGATTCATGTTCTTCAATGTTGCAATATCTACACCTGTACTGGATTTAATTGTGACTCCTCGATCTCTTCCCTGAGCACCAACTATACCTCCTTGCACACCTTGGCGGCCAACGCCCTGTATTTAATTCTGGAAATTGACATTCTGCATTGCACCACTGTTTCCTGCAAAAGACCAATTTTGAAAACCTTTCTGTGCAAACTTTTTTGTGCCAACATGAATTTCTCTTTCATGTTTCTGTTTCTTCATCTCTTGTACATCACTACAGTACTTAGCATACTTCAGGACTTTATCTAAGGACTTAGGCCCCGATGTAGGTGGCCCAAATACCGGTCAGTAACGGTGAAATTTGGTATATTTCACCGTTACCGACAGGTATTTAGGCATTCGTGATGTAGGGAAGGATTCGGTAATAAGGATTCGGTAAATACCGATTCCTTAATACCGATTCCTAATTGCCTTGCATTTATGGAATCGGTAATACCGATTCCTTAAATGCAATGTAGAAAGCACATAAAAGCGTGCTTTTGGGCCTTAGTGAATCGGTAATTACCACCAACTTCAAGTTGGTGGTAATTATCGATTTCCTTTAAAAAAGCACTTTCTTGCTTTGTTTTAAGTGCCATGTGGCACACATACATGCCCATAGGGCATGCATGTGTGCCACATGTGCACACATGCTTATTTCAGGGGTGCAACATGGTGTACCGATTCGGTAATACCGAATCAGTAATACCGAATGTCTTCACATTCATTCCTATTAGCCTCCAAGCCCAATGGAATGAATGGGTAGGTATTCGTTATCACCGAATCTCAATTACCGATTCAGTAATAACGAATATTAGGAATTTGGTATTTTTTACTGAATTCTTACCTACATGTAAAATACCGATTTCTAAATACTGAATCGGTAAAATTCGGTATTTAGAATTCGATATTTCACTAGTACCTACATCGGGCCCTTAGTCTACCAACAAATCACATTCTGCTGTATATGTTGACTGATCTCTGGTCTCATATCAATCACAAACTGTGAAATAAGATGCATCTGACCTGTATGCTGCTGAAAAGCCTTTAACAGCTTTTCATAATAATCAAGCATGGATTCTTTCACTTCCTGCTGAATTCTGTTCAATCTCACCTCCTGCCCTTCAAGAAGCTAATCACCTCATTTTACTTATTCATCACAACGGGTGATGGTGCATTCTTACCAGCTTCTCTTGGCAGCTCTACATATGGCCAATGTACAGCAAACTTGCATTCAGCCCACAAATCACTTGGGACAACAATGTTAAAGGAAGTATTCAAATCAATTCACAGCACATTTGAAATTTTGACAAACCTTTCAACCTGGGTATACCATTGCACAGGACATTCTCTCAATTAAGGAACGTTATTCATAAATGCTGCAAGATCTCCTCAGTTCCAAGACACATGGACATACCCTCCACCTGGTATCTCTCGTAATGGAAAAGCTGACGTTCTTTCATCATCTGGGGACCCGAAGTTGACTTTTGATGAGCCTCAGCTGCCTGATTCTTTTTCTTTTTGTGCTTCTTTGCCCATTTAGTATCTCATTTTTCAAACTCACTCTACTTACGAATGCTTTTTTCTAGTTCTACAATCTGCATTTGCATTCATGAAGAACGCATTGTTTCAATGGATTCATCATTCAACTGCACTCTAAAACTTTTCTGCAATGGGGCACTTTTTAAAAGGTCAACTTCATATTTATTTGCCAGTTAACTTTTTTGTGTGCTGTCGCTGCTCTTCTAGTAATTTCTTTATACAAATAAATCAGCACTTTTTCTTGATATTGATTAACATGCTCCAGATCTAAACACCCTCTCATTATCTCCTCCAATTCCATTTTCAATTTTGGGACATTTAAAGGTCTTTCTTTTTCTGCTTTATGACCAACTTCCAAACCTACCACGCATTCTGTCTTGGTGTTACCGTTGCCAGCCTTCTAAAACCACTACTGCTTTTCTTCATCTCTGCTGCCTTTCATCCCATAATCATCTGCAACATGTTTCACAACTCTTTTAGTTCGTTTCTGATAATTCTCTCTCTGTTTATCTCAAGCCATTTTCCCCCATGCACTGAATGCTTAAGTGGGTATAGGAGGTGGCTTAATTTCCCAAGGAGGTGACTTCATTTCACAAAGTGTCTCTCTCATTATCTCAATAATTCTCAAATGAAATGTACCCTGTCCAGGAAAATTCAATGGATCCTCTTTCTCATTGATCTTGCACCATTGGCAAAGCCATTCACATTGGGTATAACCCTTCCTCAATCATCATATATGGTAAGCAGGCTTAGCTTCCTGAACAGAAATAGTAACGTCAGTTGTTATCATACTTCTAATAGCTTTTAAAAATGTCATGATTTCAGATTCAGTACAACAGATGGCACATTTGTAAAATATAAACATTCAATGTTCATCTATCTCTTAATACTCACACCTCCACTTCAGCACTTGCAACCGTCTCAGAGAACCATAGTCTGTCAATCTTCAAAATCGGGCTTTGGTTATTTGGGAATTAGACCATTATCTATTTTCCACACATTTTGCATTTTACAGCTCCTCTTTCTTACTGTGTAAACCACCAGTCTGGTACCCACTTTTGTTGGAGCAGAGACTAAAAAAATATTTGGTTTACAATATTAGAATTTCTGTGCCATCTTCTACTTCTGCAAAAGTCTCTGTGTTCTGCTGGGCCATTCATCTCCGACCTTTGACACAGGCAAGTGAAGATGAGAGCTGCAAATCAAATCGATGTATTTATCACAGTATAATAATCAATTCTTAAGAGTCAATGATGAGGTTAATGGTATTTTCAAAGGGTTTTATTGAAATCCTTTAGTGAGTATATCTTATTTGACATCAATTAATTATCAGTACAATAAGGCAATAAGGAACATGTAGCATAAAGTGCGTTCTGTAAGTAATTCCGTATTCTAAATATGAAGACGAAAAAAGTATCCTGAACCACTAAAGAGCTCAAATTGAGAGTTGTAAGCATAAAGCTTAAACCAATTCAAATGCCCTTCTCATAAAGAGAAGTTTAGAACATTCAGTTGAGTTTTCAGTAGTAAAACATAGATTCTGGTAAAGGGGAAATTAATGGGTCTCAGTAAATAGTTCAATGAAGAGCTTAGGAAAGTCTGCTCAGAGCATAAAAATTCAAGGTGCAGAGAATCTGGGTAGCAGTACGGACAGTAGCTCACAGGAAAGTCGCCTGAGAAAGTCTGCCACACATTAGCCTTGGAACATGCACTATTATAATATTTTGATATTTACAAGTAGCATAATGTTGCCAAGGTCCAGACTCTTCATCCAATCAGGGTACAATGTCTTCAATGGAACAGAAAGTTTCCACCGTCTAAGATACTTTTAAACAAAGGTCTTACAGATTTTAAGTGTAAAGTAGACACATTTAAAAAAATTATACAAGTCGACGTTCAGTTCCCGCTATTTAGTTATTTACAAGACAAAACAGTTCACGGTTAGGTCTGACATTACACAAAACACTACATCACTTTCTCACATAGCTTAACTTACAAGTTTTTGTCTATAAAGAAACATTTATATATGTTTTAACTACATTATTCAGTATTCTATTTTATTCTACCTTATGAGAAGGTTAAAAACTATCTTTCTTAATATTAGATCACTCTTGTTCATCCCTTTCTATCATTGAACTCTTCACTCCTTCAAATTACCAAGAATGTTGACTTAAGGTCAGAGGAAAAAAGGGAAAAACTGCATTGAGAAGCATTTCTAACTCAACATAGGTAACTATGAAAGCCTAGTGCTCCCATTTCCAATTATGAAAATGTGGCTTCTTGTTTTCAGGCTTACACGTTATTTCTTCACATTAATTGCATTAATTTAGGTTTATAAAAACTAAGGGGTCCATTAGGATGGCGGACGGACACCCGGTGGAAACGGGACCGTCCGCCACGTGTGCGGCGGTCCCGTCATAGCAATTATGAAGTGCCCGCCACAGTGGCGGGCGCATCCAGCATTTTTAACATTGTGGCGGGCGGTGCTCCCAGCACCGCCCGCCGCAATGCTAAAAATGCATGTTGTACATTTCAATGCAAAACATGACAGGCACCGTGCGGTGCCTGTCATGTTGTACATTGAAATGCTGGAGGGTACCACAGGTACCCCCCATGTGCACCCCCAAACCCCCCTTCACCCTGGGGGCCCGCAAAGGGCCCCCAAAGCAAAGACTGTATGCCTTCCGCCACGGAAAGGCATACCCCGAAGCCCATCCTAATATGGCTGGCGGTGCCTGATAGACACCGCCACCATAGCATGGCAGTGGCGATCCGTCCGCCATCCTAATCGGCCCCTAAGTCTGCACTGTGAACTCCTCTCTGTTCGCAGAGTTTGGGAAGTTTTCCACACTCGTGATCGCCAACATCAAGTTGCTGAGCGCAAGCAAGGTAAATCCAACTCCCGACGAGACTTCTCAACGTGGGTGGTCCGATTTTTCAATGCTGGTGGGCGTGGATGGTCGCGAATAGTTGTGACCGCTTGCATTAAGAAACCTTCAGTTTGTGTTGAGAAATCTGTCGCTTGGGTAAAAAATCTACTTGAGCTGCAAGAAAACAGGCCGCTCCCTCTTGCATTGCACATGGTGCTGTTCGTGCTGATTTTACATGTGGGACAAACACCTGTCGCTGAAAATCAACATGAATGGCATGACCAAATGCACTCCACCGCTAGTGATACTCCACGTAGTGTGGCAGAGTTATTTGGTCACTTTGCAAACTTTACCCAGGCCACAACAGTATCTTGCATCAACGGATTTCACACAGCATTATGGCTTAAAAGACCTCAGCATAACCCACTCCTACTCAATACCTACCAAACCTTCTACCCTGTCCGGCCCCAAGAAATATTAGTGCCCATATAACCCAGCTAAAAGAAGAAGGGATCTCTAGTATCACACATGCATTGGCAAAAGATGTAGGTAGCTGCTGCATTAAGGTCCCAGATAACAGCTGTTAACTGTCACTGAGTTTCACACCTCAAGAACGTCACATTATAAGAAAGAAGGCACATTATGCTGATGACACACTTTCAGTCTATAGCGCAGACTACGCTCACATAACTCCTGGACCACGGACAATGATGGTTAATAACTAACAGGGAATTAGAAGATGTGAAAAGTGTCCAGCTAAATCCTTCCTTTATATATTGCAAGTTACAAAAAGATTATTGGCAACAATCACGTGAGGAACCTGTTCGGGAGTACTATATTAAGATCTTTGAATGGGTTCCCCACACTATTGTTGGAACACCAATGGAACCCTTCACAGTTCATTAAGCCTTCTACCATGTGTTTTTTAAAAGAGGAGAGTAACCAACACAACTGAGCAGATTCCTCCTCACCGCACTTTGAACATCGGTGTGTGGTGGGCACCTTTCCCATGGGAGTTCTTAGATGAGTTTCTTTCAGTAGTTCACTGATCACCAATATTTTGATCACCCCAAAAGTTTACTTGGCAGTTCGGCTCCTTCAAGCTTGATCCTGCAACAAGAGTCACCACCCTCCATAACATGAGGACCAACAAATTAGTGATGAAACCATTCAATAACTCAGTTATTGAATGGTTTGCAGGAAATGCAGGGCAGTGACGTGGGGAGGGGGAGGGGCAGGGTAGTAATGTATGGATTACGGAGTTTTACAGGTAAGTAAACATTTAAATAAATAAAACAAATTTCGTTGCGCGCACTGCATCGCATTTTGGGATGCAGTGTACTCAACGAAATTTGTTTTATTTATTTAAATGTTTACTTACCTGTAAAACTCCGTAATCCATACATTACTACCCCCCACCCTGCCCCTCTCCACGTCACCGCCCTGGATTTCCTCCCACTGCCGGCCGTGGCTGAGAAGGAAGAGGCTTAGTAAACTAATGTCTAAGTAGAAAGAAGGGATGAAAAAGTACCTACAAGAGTAAGATAAAGAGACAGGAAGTGCAGGATGGTGGATGGAAGAGGCATGAAATGGAGCAAGAATATGTAGACTTGGTATTCAGTAGTCCTTGCACTGGACGGCACAGGTTGCGGGCTCCTAACAAACATTTTGGGCCCCTGCACTTACTTTTAATGAATGAAGCACAGCTGGACAAAGATATGTAGATTGTGGTGGTGTCTATAAGAATCATGTTTTGCTTGCCGGCCGTTAATACCCTTATCTTTTCTAAGAGTTTTTGCCCAAGAGCCACACGCCCTGTGGGACGTAAAATAACACAGGTTCTAATAATAGCATCACATCCTAGTCCAGGTCATGTGAAAACTACTGTACTACATTCGAAATTCCTTACTCTGTGTTACTATACTATTTAACTATGGCAATATTACAATGCTTATTATTATGCATTATTTTGTTATATGTAAAGTAGCCTATATTCCTACAATTCAGGTGCACCAAATAGGAATTTAAATAAGTACATGTATAAATTACTGTATAAAAAAGGAAGGAAAAACATATGCTTTCAGTTTTCCACATGAATGAGAGGTTGCAGCTGTGAGAAACATGACCTTTGGAGAGAGTGCACCACCTCACTGTCTGAAACCAAAGCCCAGGTGTTTCCACAGGTGCAGAGAACGATTTATCAAACAAATGGGCTATTGTGGTGCCTAAAATGCAAGTTAGTCCTGCATTCCACACAGAGAACGTGGCGGTGTCATGATGGAACTTGAGAATGAAGAACAGATGACATTTAATGGTCTGCTCTGATAATGTGAGATTTCTCATCTGCTGTGTCTCAATAAAGTTCTTTATATTTTAAATCTGGTGACAAGGAAGGAATTTTAATTTTGTCAGTGCACAATATTTCAATGTGTCACTATTTGGTATCAGTCGTCTCTTAAATCCATTTATGTACATAACAGTATTTTATTTTTGTTTAGATAACTTTATTAATTATGTTAATAATTTAGAAGTTGCATGATTTGCACAGGTGTGGGGTAGGCGACGAGAATGCAAGTTTGTTATGCATTTCTCACTGAGAATGTGATGGATTTATGGTGAAACTTGAGAGCAGAGGACAGTTAGCAGTTAAAGATCTGCTCTGATAATGTGAGACTGCTCTTCTGCTCTGTCTCAATAAACAGGAACTCTACATTTTAAACCTCTACGTGTGACTGCATCACTACAGTTGTGTATTTGTGGGGAGGTTTGCAATGCAGCGGAATGATAGCAATGTAGGCTTCAACCATCTGCGAGTTAATGGTCAAAACGCAACAACTTTTGCACTGTTTACAGGGAATACAGTGAGCATAAACGTTAATTATGGGTAGCCAGGATTTAGCTGCTAGTACCACAACCAATACCTTATCATTTGTTTATCATCTCCCTGTCATTGCTGAACCTGGACTCAGGGGTCATGAAGGCAATGTCAAGAATAGAAAATAAACAGAATCCAAAAGACCCTATTTAATTTCCTAATCTGATTTCCTTGCCTTCCAGCATCCCTTCTCACGCAAGTAGAAGTCTGTTGAGGATGCTACATGGGATCAAACCAAGTAATATTATTTCCGCTTGTCCTGGTATCTTCATTAATCAATGTCCATGTTTGATAGCTGTTCTATATTTTCTGTTGTCATAAAAAAAATTATAGGGGAGGAGCTTGGCGGGCATCCGTGATGGCCGCGTGAGCACAGCGCTCCCCGGACCCCCGCCACTCCCGGCATGATATCCTGAACATATCCTGATTCTTCACGAGGATTTATGTAGAGGACGCTGGGATGATCTTCCTGTGATTTTTGGAATTTGATTTGGACCCGGGGCGCCGAAGATATGGCGATTTGAACTTTCGGGGTCCGCCCTCGGGGTGTGCCCGGGACTTGGTGAGGTTCTCCGGCCGACTCGGAGTTGAACAACAACGGCAGGGGGATTGGACTTGTGGGTCCCCCTCTTAAGTTTCGGTTTCGATTCTGCCTCAGACTGAGACATCTGGCAGGGGAGTCTGGCCTGGGCTGGGTCCGGCACACGGTACGGCTGTCGGGCCTTTGGCTGGCTTATTCTCCTTTCAAGCTGGTCCTCTCCTAGTGGTACCCTTGCAGCGGCCTCTGGTCCCGACACCCTACTTTCCTGTGGCCATTTCCATCGGGTCGAGTGAGTCTCCTGGTGGCGCGGTTTCCGTCATGGCGGGCAGAGGCGACCGAGAGACACGAAAGACCAAGACGCCCCTGCGTGGGGGCCCGGTCCAGTCTAACGTTATGGACCGTTACACCCATTCGAAGGGGTCCCCCGGAGCCGCCCTGCCTGGCCCAAGTGCGGATGATCACACCGTAGACGCATCAACGGAACCGTCCTTGCAGGACATCATGGGCGCCATTTCTGGCATAAAGGAAACGATAGATCAACAATATGAAGCTTTGGCCCACAAAATCGACACCGTGGGCATTGATGTGAACTTGATTCGGGCCGACCTATCTAAAACCAATGAGAAGGTGAAGTCATTGGATCTCAAGTCATCCAGCCTCACGGCAGACGTCTCGGAGATACAGACAGAGATTGGCAATCTCCGTAGGGTGAACGATTTCATGACCCGGCGCTTGGAGGACTTTGAGAACAGGGCACGTCGCTGTAATGTGCGTGTGGTCGGCGTTCCGGAGAATCCAGAACCGCACTCTGTTGATCTCCTGGATGAGGACCTGATCCAGAACTACCTCTCTCCGTCTGGGCTGAGTAAGTTCTTCGCAGTGGAGCGTGCCCATCGTGTTCCGGGAGGCCAAGGTAAGCCTGGCGCCCCGCCGAGGCCTATTGTTGCGAAACTTTTCCACTATAGGGATCGGGACGCTATCCTGCAGGCATCACGTGTGAAGGGCCCGGTGGCCTTTGAGAACGCCACGGTGAACTTTTATCCGGACTTTTCTCAACTGGTGCAGAAACAGCGTATGGGATTCCGTGGAGTCAAGAAGCGTCTCCGGGACATGGGACTGCGCTACGCTATGCTTTTTCCGACCAGGCTGCGAGTTGAGTACAATGAACGAACCTTTTTCTTTGATCGGCCTGATTCTGTGAATGACTGGCTGGACTCCCTGCCGGACCGACCCCCTGCGGCTGAGTCCGCCGCCCACCCGGGTGGTGCTGAAGGTGGTGTAGAGAGCTGAACTGTTTGTTTATGCCCGAGTCCTCGTGTCAAGTAACTTCTTCTGGGATTCTATGCCCAAGTGCCTCTGCTGTCTGAGTGATCTCTTTGTTATTTTTCTTGTTGGGGTGGCGGGTGGGTCGGAGCCTTTCCTCCTCCGGGGTCTTTTTGTAGAATGGGGGTTCTTGGGCGACAGGCACACTGCATGTTGGGGTGGCTTTTTAGCTTCTTGCAGGGGTGCAGGGTGGGGGGTGTTTTCTTGATTGTTGGGGGGTGGGTGGATGGGAAGTTTGATGTTTGTGTGTTGTGTTCTCAAGGCGATTCTATCTTGCTAATGATGTTTTTGATGTCATGCTCATTGGAGGGGGGTTGCGGCGTTACTTTATGGGATGGGGGGTAGCGGGTTGAGGTTTATTTCGTGGAATGTTAATGGTCTGGGGGATCGTATTAAGCGGGGTGTGGTGTTGCGATGTATACGACGTTTGTCTCCAGATATTGTTTTTCTGCAGGAGACTCACTTGGTAGGCAATACATGTCGTGCAATGAATAGGTGGGGCTATCGCCTCGCCGCACATTCGGGGTTTACCACGGGTTCCAGGGGGGTGGGTATCCTGGTTCGGGCTTCCCTCCCCCTAGCTATTGATGATGTGATCCTTGATGATCGGGGGCGATACGCCGTCCTCGTGGGTCGCTATGAGGGTCGAACCCTTTCCTTGTTTGCCGTTTATGTGCCCCCTGGTCTACAGACCTCTACCTTTTCCGATTTGGGCCGTGTGTTGTTGAACCTCCCTGATAGTACTCTCTTCATAGCAGTTGACTTTAATTCTGTGCTCTCCGGTCTACATGATCGTCACCCCCCTAGGGACACCCCTTTATCCCAACAGTGGCTGGGTGGGTTTCTGGATACGTTCGGCTTGGTGGATTGCTGGAGACTTATGCATCCTACTCAGCTTCAATACACTTTCCACTCTGGGGCCCATGGGAGTCTGTCTAGACTGGATTATTTCCTGATGCCTGCGGCGCAGTCGCCAGCGGTTCGTGAGATTAGGCACCTTCCCCGGGGCATCTCTGATCATTCCCCGCTCTGGCTTTGTTTTGAGGTGGGGGTGGAGGCGGCGGGCCGGGTGGCTCCTATCAACCCATGGTACCTCACCTCCCCCGAGACCCGCAATCTCTTGATTAAGTCTTTGGACAATTATTTTTTGGACAACGAGGGTTCCGTCTCCTCTGCTGTATCCCTGTGGGAGGCCTTTAAGACAGTGATTCGCGGGCAGGCCCTCGCCCTTATTGCCGAATCCAAGAAGGCGAGGAATCGGGAGGTGGTAGACCTTGAGAGGGAGATTGCTGAGATAGAGGCTGACCTAGAATCGAACGTTACATCTGATAAACTCCACGCCCTGGGTCTGAAGCAATTTGCTTATAAGTCTTTGGTCACAGATGCGGCTAAACTGATTTTTCGGGAGCAACAGGGTCGTTTGTATGATGTGGGGGACAAAGCGGGTAAATTACTGGCATGGTTGGATAAGACGGAGAGGGCGAATCGTGTGGTGCCTGTGATTCAGACTTCGAGTGGCTTGGGAGTGACAGACCCGGTTGAAATAGTTGAATGTTTTGCGGATTATTTTCGTGCGGTTTATACCCCTGTGTCTGAACGGGATGTTGATGACTCTCGCCTTTTGTTGCGTGATATAGCTCTGCCCAGTGTTTCCGATTTAGACCGAGTCTCTTTGGAGTCCCCTTTTACTACGGACGAGATAGCGACGGCCATTCGCTCACTCCGTTCGGGCAAGGCTTTGGGCCCGAATGGATTGCCAATTGAATTGTACAAGCTACATCCTGACAAGGTGGCGCCCTATCTTCGTGCCATGTTTTTGGAATCCCGCGAACGGGGTATTCTCCCATATGATCAGCGTTTGGCTACGATAGTTGTTATTCCCAAAGAAGGTAAACCTCGGGACATTTGTTCGTCTTACAGGCCCATTTCCCTTTTGAATGTTGAACCCAAGGTCCTGGCTAAGCTCCTGGCAACCCGCCTCTTGACGGTAATTAGTGGCTTGGTTCATCCGGATCAGTCCGGATTTATCCCGCATCGCAACACGGCTCTCAATCTACGCCGTCTCCACGGAGCTGTTGCGAGGGCGGGGCTACTGACGGAGCCGGCCATTTTGGCTTCGCTGGACGCCTTGATGGCCTTTGACACGGTAGAGTGGCCCTATCTTTGGGCAGCTCTTGAGAAATTCGGTTTTGGGCCTGAGTTTATTGGTTGGGTGAAGTTGTTATACGCCGAACCCTTGGCACAGGTTGTAGTAAACGGTCGAGTTTCTGTCCCCTTCTGTCTTGGTAGGGGGACCCGTCAGGGGTGCCCCCTGTCTCCGTTGCTTTTCGCGCTTGCTCTGGAACCGTTGGCTGCGTGGCTTCGATGGGAACCTTCACTCAAAGGGATCCGTTGGTCACCGGATTTTGAAGACCGCGTCTCGCTTTACGCGGATGACATTCTTCTGTATCTTACTTCCCCGCGTAAATCTTTAAATGTCTTATTCGATGTTCTTACTTCGTTTGGTGCTAACTCGGGTCTGGTTATTAATTGGGCTAAGTCCTGTGTATATGTTCTCTCGGGTGTTTTGCCCCCATTACCGGACAGGTTTCCTATCCAGGTTGTCCACTCTGGCTTCAAATATTTGGGGATTTTTATCACGCTGGACTCCTCACTCCGGTTCGAGCGTAACCTCCTTCCCCCGCTTCTTAGACTGCGACTGGATGTGGCCCGTTGGCGTAAGCTACCCCTGTCTCCTCTAGGCAGGGCTGCCCTTTTTAAAATGATGTCTTTGCCGCGATTCCTTTACGCGCTTCAAAATTCTTATGACGACATTCCCGCTACCTATTTCCGGGAGATCGAGAGTCTTCAAAGGCAACTGATCTGGGACGGGCGTCCACGTATCGCCCTTGCGAAACTTACTATCCCTTGGTATGACGGGGGCATGGCGCTCCCCGATATCAAGAGATATTATTGGGCTGCCCAGCTGTCTGCCATTAATCACGTAATGTATTCCCCGGGTCGAGATCCGGCCTTTGGGATGGATAGACTCCAGCTGCCGGGAGGGGATTTTAATAGAGCGCTTTACTCCAGATCGGCCGGGCGCCATCTTGTGGGCCCGTCCAGGATCGCAGTCAATGTGTGGCGCGCCGCGAATGTGAGTTTGGGATGGGAGAACCGACTGACAATGGCGACCCCGCTTTATGCTTCTGAACGTTTGGGGTGTCTCTGGTCTACTAAGAGCTTTGACCGCTGGGATATGATTGGGATATGTAAAGTGGGTGACGTTTGTGTGCAGGGTAGAGTGAAGTCTTTCCAGGCCCTTAAGGCAGAATATGACTTGAGTGATAGAGAGTTTTTTCGGTATTTGCAGGTCCGGCATGCCCTGGCCTCAGTTCTGACTCCTGATGTGACCTTGCCCGAGTCCTCTTCCCTTGAGGATCGTATACTGGATGGACACCTGCCCGATAGCACTATCTCCCTTATTTACAAGAAACTTATTAATAATCGCGCTGACTTATTGGTCCGACTTCGGGAGGTTTGGGTCGATGGCGGATTGGACTTGGATGACGAGGATTGGCAGTCGGCACTCTCTTCTCCGAAAGAGGTCGCCATCCCCGCCCGTCTCCGTTTGGTTCAACTTAAGATCCTCCACCGGGTGTATGTAACTGGTCCGCGTCTGGTTGTGATGGGTTTTTCCCCGGATGGTCTATGTAAGCGTGGTTGTGGGATGAGTGCCACATTTCTGCATATTCTTTGGGAGTGCCCGGTGGTAGCAGCCTACTGGATTGATGTGCTTGCGGTGATGACTGTTGTGACTGGTATTACCCTGCGGCCTGAGGCCCGACGATGCCTGTTGAACGTGTGGGAACCCACCGACTATTCTGTGGCCCAGACCAGATGGGCGACCTTGGGATACATGGTCGCGAAGCGGGACATTGCGCAACTTTGGGGCGCATCCAGACCTCCCGAAGTTTCGGTGTGGGAGGATAACATGGACTGGTCCATGTTCCGAGAGAAGACCGTCTATGTGGCTAGGGGCAGACCCAGGGCGTGGACGAAGATTTGGGGTCAGTGGAATGCATATCGTGGAGATATTTGTGCCCCTCCCCTGGTTGACGCTCCAGATATGACCCTATCTCCCTAGGCTGACATTCCCAAAATTTTTTCATATGGTTTTAGGATTTTCCTGCCCTCCCCGCTGGCCCCCCCCCCCGCCCCCCAGGCCATGCCGAGTTTCATTGCTTTGCTTTTGTCTTCCTGATTAGTTGCTTTCCCCTCCGCCTCCTGGGCTGACTTGATTACTGTGCATTCGCCTTGTTTTAGAGTTTGTTGTTTTCATGATTATTATAAAAATTGTCATGTCCTGTCCTATGCTTCGAGCAATAATTGGTACCTTCCTTGTGCCCGGCCACGGGAATGATCGTTCGCTACTTATGTTGTGCGTTGCTACTAGCGGCCAGCCCGTGTGGTTGTAGGCCCATCTCTGTAACTCTTATTTTATTGCTCAATAAAAGTTTTTAATATAAAAAAAAAAAAAAAAAAAATACAAATTATAGAATGGAATGTGGTTCATAGCAATGCCCTAGTGCTATAGATCTATAAGAGGGTACAATACGACATGGTACTACTGAGTGGGGCGGTGAGGCGGGGCATGAGAGGGCAGGGTGGGGCGTAGTAAACACCAGAATATGGATGAATGGAGGTAAGTAAACATTTAAATGAATAAAACAAATTTCATTGCGCGCGCTGCATCACATTTTGCGATGCAGCTCGCGCAACAAAATTAGTTTTATTTATTTAAATGTTTACTTCCCTCTATTCATCCATATTCCTGCTTTTACTACCCCCACCCCACCTCACTGCCCCACAGAACTCCCTCCACAGGCCACTACTGTGACAGAGTACCAAGGTATTACAGAGGGGGAAAATGACAAATGAAGCATTCTGATTTGCTGGTCCTATGGAACTGGAACAAGTCTTGCGAGAACGAGCGCTGTGATTGGCTGGCCGCAATATGAAAATACATGTTGCAGCTGTTTCTTTAGGACTCAATGACTTGTTACTTGTGTCCTGAAAATTAGGAGGACCCACCTGCGTTCAAAGTGCCAAAAAAGTACCACAAAATTGCTGAGATTACCATGGAACCCATTAAGAAGTTGGGTGGGTGTCCATTGGTATTGAGCTGCTGTGGGAGTAGGCGCAGGGCCTCCCACAGGCCAGACCCTGCGTCCAACCTTACCCAACACATGTCTGAACCCATGCGTGGTGTGGGTTGGTCACACAAGGGTTTTAGGGGGCCTAACCCCTTGGTGTACAAGGCGAAAAGCCAAACACAGTGTTCAATGTAGGTTGGGTGCAGGGTCTGGCTACAGACCTTGGGTCCTGTGCCCGACTCACCCCTCCACTCTTACCCTGATACATACACTTGTCATGCACTGCTTATAATCTCACATAAAACATAATTCCTAGCATGTTCTATATTATCATTGATAACGCCACTGATGGCATCTGAAATGACATGATTAATGACATCACTGTACAAAGCAAGTGGACAAGTTATAGTTGCTTCAGTCAACTATAACTTGTGAATTTTAGAGTTTTTAAAAATGATATTTTTGAGCAGACATTTTGCCATATAAAACAATAACAATATAAAAACAATGGTTAAAGTAGCGTTATAGTTAGGTGTGATAAAAGATCTGTGATCTTCCAATGAGTGTGTTAGTTTGTTCGATAGCTTACATAGTGACATGTAACTACTATATTACTTTTCTACCAAATATCTGTTTGAATATTTTAACAGAGAGTTAACAAGTGGTCAGCTGATCGTGAGCACGGTATCAGGAGATACCGAAACACGTAGATCTTGTCTCGCTGATAAACCCTGTAAAATGAAGGAGTAAAACAAAATTAAACAAAAATTGCAAAAAGTATTTCAGGAGTACGGCCCACTTTTCCTTCCTGCCTGGAAGCATTGTGTAGAAATATATGTATATATATATAGAAATCGCCACACTGACAGCCTTTGCTGCCAAAGAATTTCCAAATGACGAAGAGTAGCCCCGTAAGTTGCTGGTGCAGAAAGTGCTTTTATTTAATTTCGTGCCAGCGCGTCCGCCATGACGCGTTTCGCCTCAAGAAGAGGCTTGATCACATATATCTTATATGCATTCTCCCACGACAAGTTGGGTGAGTTACAACTATCAATAATTCTTTCCCTGATCTGATGTGACAGTAAGGTTCAACGAATGATCCACATATGATTAAAGTGTATTATATGTCTGTGGTTTATTGTTTGTATTTCTCTGTGTTTGTGTACTTCTGCAGGAAAGAATCCTATTGTTGAGGACTTACTTCCTACACACCAGACAACTGCGGATGGTAGGACGTATGGTACCCATTAATATATGTTTATATATGGTTTTTCACTTTAGTATATATTGTTTTGCAGTAGTGTAGCTTAGCGGTCCTGACGAAAGCCAATGGAGTAAATATTCCTACATTGGCTGAAACATGTAGACCCCTTCTGTCCAACTAATAACAGTTATTATTTCAAACTGTTTGCACCTGTTTTTAATCATTGACGCCATGATGTTCTTCTAATAAATTCTTCCTCAATATTATGGTAGCCATTTTTAAATCACTTTTTCCTCTTTTTCACAATCTTTTTCACTGCAAAACGAGTAGCCCACCACTACACACACACTTTTTTGGTATGGTCCATCACTGGAGGTGTTGGATTAAGGTGACACACGACTATAATTAGTGAGTCGCCTATATCTGGACCACCATCCTTTCCAAATCCCAGATGATGAAGCTCTACCATTGGGTGGGCTGATGGGATTCATTTCATTCTCTCTTGCAACACAACCAGATCTACCACAGACATATTTTCTTATTCATATGTTCATGCACCAATAGACCAGTGGTATTCTTTTTGTTGTGATACATTGTTAATGGGGGGTTTGATATCACAAGGTCTTTAAAAATCCTTCCCCTAAGACCCCTTTTGAATACGTTGTTTTCTTATATGTATACATATACATATATATTCATATTTACATATACAAATATTTGTATACATGTGTATATGTGTGTATATATTGCATAAATTAGACATATCCAAAGCAAAGAGTGGCTTCTTCATTTTGTAAGCAAGCTAAAATGAAAAAAATTTCGCACCGGCATAAGAAGGTATTTTAACATGACTCTAACATTTTGCGATGTAAATTACGAAATTCTTAAGGCAATTCTATGTCATGTCTTCCTTCCCTTTATTCCAAAACAAATAAATACAGCAGCCAGAAAAGTAATAAAAATGACTTTTTCTTATAAACAGATAGAAAAAACGTCATTTGCATCCATAAACTAGTGAGTCCAGTCCATAAACATCAATTCCCAAGAGTCCTAGGGATAACCATAACGGAGTCCTTCCACGCTGTCCATAACTCCTAGAAAGCTCCACCATCTTGTGAAGACTTCCTCTTTCTTCGCTGCTGCGCAGCTAGATCAGTGCCTTTTTTTCTCTCGTCTGAATAATGCTCATGATTGGGTGATTTTCACTGATTTTCACTGTTTATTTATGCTAGAGGGGCCCGTTATTGAAGGGGAGCTGTGTATTCTGTTGTTTCCCTTCACAGGTCCCCTCTCTTTCTCTGTTTTGGCCGCGGCAGCGTTTTGCTCCTTACGCGGCGGGCCTACGCGGCGGTGAGCATCAGGACCACCAGGGGGCGCTCCCGCATCTCGGTGCTCCCTCGGCGCGGAGTCTTCAAAGTGGAGCCGCGCTAAAGGAGAGACGGATCTGCCGGAGCCTGTCCCCTGAGCCGCTAAACTGTTTCGCCCTGCGGGGTCTGTATCGCCACAAAAAACTAATTACTTACGCCCCGCGGGGGTCCGTATTTCAGGTTGCCCTGCTTTTCTGAAAACGCTGATGGCGAGATCGCACACTTGATAAGGGCGCGCTCAGTAGCGGCTGGGTCATGTCAGTTTCTTCTGACGCCCGCACGCGCCTAGGGCTTTGCGTGCAGCCCATTGTTGGTTCTGCCCAACCCAAACACGACTGCAGATCTCCTTGAGGGTAAAATTGGTTACCGGTTGCCAGAAGACCACATTCAAGCTGCTTTGTTTCAACCACAAAGCAATACATGGAACAGGACCGCTTTTAATCTTGAATAAAATCACCAAATACATTCAACAAAGGAAGCTCCGCTCCAGATTGGCACCTCACCTCAAACTCACACCATACAAGAAAAAAAAAACATAGGTGGCACATCTGTCTCTGTTTAAACAGCCAAACCATGGAATTCATTACCCCCAAACATAAAATCCACTGAATACTATCTTCAGAAGACTACTCAAGAGTTGGCTCTTTCCTACATAACCACCATATTAAAACACAAATGTATAGCATATCCCTGTGTTTATAAACATTTAATTTGATTATATGTATGTATCTAGATATGTGTATTTCTTGATTTAAATATGTATAATAATATGTACTTATGTATCTATATATTTATTACTTTACTCCTACTGTAAAAATAGAATTGACTCTTTCCAATTCACTACCCTATATTTCACCCTATACCTCTCTCAATATACCCTCTACCTCCACTCTCTGACTCATCCCAAAACATTTATTTTAATACTAAGATCTCCCAAACAACCCTTCTAAATTCTTCCATCACCGATCCCTACTTTGACTCATGCCACAACTAATTTTACTACTATGATCTCCCCAATCCATTTCTACAGATTTTCCTACTTTGACTCATCCCACAACTAATTTTACTACTATGATCTCCCCAATCCATTTCTACAGATTTTTTCCC
Source organism: Lissotriton helveticus (assembly GCF_964261635.1). Taxonomy (NCBI): domain Eukaryota; kingdom Metazoa; phylum Chordata; class Amphibia; order Caudata; family Salamandridae; genus Lissotriton; species Lissotriton helveticus. The sequence goes on along the minus strand of NC_136068.1, from coordinate 961,017,379 downwards.
TCCTCCATCTCTCCTCATACTCATCCCAAACCTCATCTTACTACTATGATTTCCCAATTAACACTTTCTAGACTCTATCCTCTTCTATCCCCTATTATCCTTTTCAATCCAACTAACAGACTCACATGTCCATCATTCAAATTAACTCAAATTACACTATACTAATCCACCAATAATCCTTTTTTGGGTACCAGAGTAGCGGGCTACTGGCTGAAAAGCACTTCAATGCCTTGTCAGGAGTAGTAAGCGCTATATAAATACAATTACAATACAATACAATATTCTTAGATCCCAGACCTCCAGTGAGAGTCCTTTTTTATTACCCTAGCAAGTGGCAACATAGCTTATAAGGTGACCCTACTGAGATACAAGAGTAGTGACTAACCAAGGTAACAAAACCTGATGCATATACAGCGCAGTTCTGTAGCCTATGTGAATGGTCATGACAGGTCTATAGTCTCTCTTCAGAAGGCATATAGGTCTGCTGCCTATGGAGACAATCAGTAGAGTCTGCAGTCTCTTCTGCACCCCATGTGCATGAACAATGCTGACATAACACATGTCTGCAGAAGTTATGCATGTCTGCATGGTTCATGCTAGTGAAATCTGTTCTGCAGCCTCAGTGCAGTAGCAGTGGAGGATTTGGGGAAGTACATTGCAGGTCTTATAATGCGGCTTATCCTGAAGAGATACCAGATTCCCACCTCCCAAAATGCCAAAATACCTCTCAGCTTTTGTAATCTTTCTTCTTCCGTTCACTGCCCACTCTATTACTTTAATTCTCCACCCCACTTCTGACTTGAGCCACACTTACTCCAGTCTCTCGTCTGCGGCACCCACCCTTACCTCAGCATTCCCTGCTCTACATTGAAACCCCCTCCTCTTATACAAGATGTCAATGTTTTACTTCTAGGTTTGCACTATATACATATCTCAAGCAGACATGCATACAGGCCTGCAACAGACACACAATTGATGGACGGAATGCAGAACAAATCCAAACATTCACCCCCAGTCAAGAGATCTGGGTTAAATCCATCATTCATTTTCTCACCCTGCCACCCCAATTTAGACCTAGCCATATGCAAATCAGCCTTGACCCTGCTTCTGATGAGAACAGTCCAGCTCGAACTGCCAAGCCCGGTCCTCCCTGGACAGGAAACAAGCATCCTGGGATCTCTGTGCACATTATATGCTGGTCCAGCCTGTCTGTGATCAGATGCTGTAGTTCAATTGTCCTCAAAATGGTTGAAAACCGCTGAGGTATCGAGTCACCATGCTTTAGTTAACAGGTAGTTAGGGCCTATTTTGATCTAGTCTGAGGAAACTTTGCTTAATGCACACAACGGCCAGTCTCATTAGCAGAAAACCAGACATTTGAAATCCTGTATCAAACGCACATTATTGCAGTCTGGTCCGCCTATCCGTCACCGCGTGCCTGCCCTCTTCCCTCCTCTCTGACCTCCCCGCGTACGTAAAGCGCCGGACCAAGAAAGGGTGCCAATGGCGACTAATGATGCATCAGAGATTAATGTCGTGGCATAGGTGTTCACGCTAATATCGCGCAAGGGCAAAGGGTCGCCCGAGCAGGCGGTGGGCGCGAGCTTGTCACTTTCAAACGGAACACCATTTCCACGGCACACCTCCTCGAGGGAATGATTAGCGCAAAGTTTTCGGCATGCCAATTAGAGAGAAGTTTACCGAGCAAATTGTTTGACGCTGTCCCCTAGAACCATCATGAATTTTAATTTTCGCATTGATTTATGTGGCGGGAAAACAATACTGAAAGATGCATGAGCCACTGAGTGGCGCGGCTCTGCTCGGGTGCCAGACAATGCCAGGCAGCAAGCGCCGCCTCGGACTCGTCATGCCTGGCAGGCTAAGCAAACAGGAGGGGCTCCCTTTTGCACTGGTGGCAAGCTTTCAGCCCCATTCCTCTCTAAAAAATGCTTAACGTTATTATTTCTGCGCCAGTGCCGCCCCGCACTGCCATCTTTCATAGTCGACATTAGCAATGACATGCTTCTAAAAGATGTGCTTCTCATTGCATAAATGAATATTTACAAAAATCTATGGTATAATTATCAGGCAGCAATGACTAAGCAAAATATATGAGCTATGTCCACTTCAAGTTTGGTCAAACAGCTCTCTGGTTTGTCAGAGCCACATAATGGACAAGGTTACTTTTTTGCTTATGAAGGTTCTCTAAGTGGGCCAAAGCCCTAGCTAAATAAAACAAGCACTAGCAAAACCAATTGGTCTCTGTTGCTTTTTTTTAAAGTGCATGCACCAAGACGTATTTATGCGTAGGACTGACGGCCTAGTATAGTATAGGCAGGGATTATGTGGCAGGGGAGGACCAAATTATGCAGCTGGGTTGTCTAAATGATCCAGCAAGAAAAGGCAAATATCTAGCATAATGCAGCGCATTTTGCGTATTATCTCCCTATTTAGTTTTTTCGACATATTGCCAGTATCTAGGCAAAGAGTTCACTTCATTAATACCAGTTTGACACCCAAATACAGCAACAGGCAACAGAAAAGTGACCAATCAACCTTTATGAAGGGCGTTCCACTATACAGCAGCATTCACAGCCTTTTTAGTAACGTTTGATCCATCTGAGCTAGATTTTTTTTGCTAAAATCAGCTGATTATGCAGCAGATGATAGATTATGTCACAAATGCAGCAAATCTACATTTATGTGGAAAAATCTTAGGTTGCGAAATCGTATCATTTCAGTTGCCCTGGGTATGGGTTTTCTATTAAACTCCAATCTAAGATGGCTCTCAATGTGCATGCATGCATCGTGAAGTGGACACAAAGCTTTGACTTGAACTCCCATGGAGTGTTGGATGTGTAATAAAGAAGAGTCCCTGTATGTAGTGGAAAGATGCAACTCATCCAATCAGAACACTGGGAAACAAAAATAGTCCTGGGAGAGAGAAATTCAAGAAAAGGGAAGGAAGCCATCAAATCACAAGCAGACAAATTAGACAGACAATAAATTCAACCAATAATGAGTATTGGATGAATAATGAGTCAATTCGACCCTAAGCCCACTCTAACTATATATTATGTATTGTAAACAATAGCTCCGCCTGTAAACAGTCAAAGCTGTATAAAACGGCCATTTAATCAGGGCCCCATGGGCTCCTCTATTTCTGTCATGATCTAACTGAAGAGAGCATGTGTAACTGTGACACACCAGATCTGCCACACAACATCACCTGACATCCCCTTTGTGAAAGGAACAACAGTGCCTACTCTAACTTACCTTTGATGTCCTAGGGTTTAACATGCTATGTCATTCAAAATGAATAACCAAGTTATTGCCTCTTTCTTTTAAAGTTATATCTCAAGTGTTTAACTGCTTTGCTTATGGCACACAACAATGTTGCTACATAAACTTTTTGATTCTGATTTTGGTTATTCTTTGTCCAGTAAGACTCTATTTATGAATTTGTCAAGCACAGTATTCTATTTCACATACAGACAAAATCATATATAGCAAAATTAACAAGTATCTACAAGTTTCAGGTTTGTAGCTTTAACTATTCAAAAGTAATAAGGAAAACGTTCCAATGATTAGTGCCCAGTTCCTTTGTTCAAGAACTGTGAACCAGGCTTTCTTGATGTAAGGGTTACAGGAGAACCACACAGTCTCAAAGATCATAGGTCCTTAGGGAGGTAATGCCCCTCTTTGGAGTACCTTTCAGTCCTGAGGGTGCCTGGAACTATTCTTGGACCAAATAGTCCGAAAGACATGAACAGACCTGGTGATCCCTATCCACTAGCTCTGGAAGTCTAGAAGAGTCAAAAGCGACAACCATTGTTGCTAGGGGACACTCAGGGCCAAGGATGCATGAACCTTATCAACCTGATAAGGTTCATGCAGATTTGGCAGAGGCTCATCAGTGAGTTCTCCAGGCATATATTTAAACCTTGGTAGATGCATCTTCTATCTCCTGATCCCCACTGCACCTCAACAGCCTTCTATATCATAACTTTCAGAATGTTTGACAGCTTCTTACCACCCCACAGTGCTGACTTCTCATAGGATATCAAGGACCCATTTTGTCTTTCAGAATTGCTCATGGAACAGTAGCACAAGCCAGTCTATGAACTGGAGCATGTACCCCTAACTCTACAAGTATTTGTAGCCGTATCTCCAAATAGATTAAGGCTGCACACTTGAGACTAACATAATTCTTTCTCTGTACTGAAAAATCCCCTCAAAACTCTATTTTAATCGAAGATTGCTTGACAAGCCGTTTATGTGGGGAAATAATTCCCGATAAATTATTCTGGTAGAAATTCTCACCTCCTGTTGAAGTTTTGGAAGTTGATAAGATTGACATCCTACAAGAAATTAACAAATGTTATGGGAAATACTTTATGATTGGTCTAATCCTCTGCCCCCAACTCTGTTTGAGATATAGGACCTCACCAATATCTGGCCTTGCTCTCAAGCTGTCTATGATTGAACCCAAAACAGGAAGAGATGCTATTAAAGATATGATACGCAATTGTCTATGTTTATGATACAGACAATTCATGATAAATCAATGCAACTAAAAATATAGTCAAATTACCTTTACATTCATTCTAGCTGTACAGAACACAATCCCCTACTCTTTACTTTAATATCAAAACAAAACGAAAACAAATACAGAAATCTAGGGCCAGTGAAACCAAAGAAATCAGCAATGGATGTCCTCTGCAAAGAGAACAAAAACAATGTATCAAGCCGAAGCATAAATATCTCGAGCCAGTTAAACTAAAGAAAGCAGCAAAGGTCGTGCTGTGCATAGAGAACAAAAACAAAATATATCAAGCTATGGCTGGACCAAATGAGAAAAACAGTCATAACTCAGGGTAATGATATGAACAACATGACCGCAGGGATTCACACCCATTTTGAGCTACATATAATATCAAAACCAGTGCTCTTGTCCCAGTGTGAAATGGCCACGGAGTTTTAGGTGACCTGGCAAGATCTCATGCCAGGTGGTAGGGCTGGACGTAACTTACGTGATTTCTTTCTTTAAAATTACACAAAATACTGTTAAAAGTACATGAAATTATGTAATATTACAGAAAATTTAGTTCTAGCTCCTCACACACAAAAAGACGCAAAGTTGCATTTTGAAACAAAAAAATATTGTGAAAGAGCATGATGTGCAGCACATGTGAGTGGTCAAGGTGTGGCACTCCTGCCTCCAGCCTGTGTGTTCCCTAGTGTTTCCTAAAATGTCCCTGCCCATCCCAGTTCAGTTTAACCCTTTTCTTGCACACCTCTCCTTTTTTATCCAATTTTATTTGAACTTTTTGTATACTTTCCCTAGTCCTGTGCTTTTTTGTTATTTTTTTTTTCCGCTGCCTCTCTTAGTTTTGTTAGTGTCATCCCTGGCTCTTTCTAGTCATGGCAGAGGCACCGGACACCACCCGTTTGAAAGCTCAGGACTGGCATGGCACTTCAGGCAGGAAGGAGGAAGATGTGGCAGAACTCTCCATTTTTGTACAGCTACATCTCTCCCTTACGTTGGTGGCAGGTAGCAGGCCTGGCAGGAAGGTGCAGCATGCCCTAATACACTAGAACACCACACACCTAGCAGCAGGCGATGAACCGCTGAGCTGATGTGGTCGATTGCAAGCAGGACCTTCAGCAGGACCTTCAGGGTCTGTTCGGTATGGCTGTGGAGGCCCTGACTGGTAAGTGATGTTTAACATTTTTTAATGGTATTTTATTTCTGTGCTGGAGGGATTATCCCTAGTTATATAATTTATATATACATATATATGATTTATAATTATTTATATCACATATATTTTTATGTATTTATCTCACCACTCAATAAATTCCAGTGCATTTACGTATACATACAAATTCTTAGACATTAAAAAAACGTTAGCACTGTAGACAATATGGACATCCTTTTCTGCAGTGCTAAACCTTATGTAATGTCTAAACTATTTTGCATATAAATATGCATATGTATCTTATTATGAATGCATAAATTAGTGTACAAACATTAAATGACATTAAGTGTATGAAAGTACTGAATTAGGAATATTGTTAATAATTTGTAGGACTGGCACATATTTTTGGGATATGAGATTAAATAAAATAGAATTTGTCACTCAAGCAATAGATTTTTTTAACACATATGTTAAGTGTCTGGCTTAAAGTGTCACCCAATTTATTTATTTAAACTTAGTTTTATAAATGTGAGCATTTTTTTTAAATTATCTAGGTGGTCATGGACCAATTATTGTCAAATACTGCAAGTAGTATTATGTAGTATTATGTTAATAATGCATAAAAAACGTCACAGGGACACAGAATCACATAAAAAGTGCTGTGGCCCTAGACAACCAGCTACGCTGTGCAAACATTTGCTTGCAGGGGGTACTGCAATTGATGTTCTTCTTTCCTCAGACCATCCTGCTGCCCCCATCAGAGGCCCAGCTCAGGAATCCCAGGAAAAGGAGGACAAGCGTTGGCAGAAGATAGACAATAGGGTACTGAAGTAAGATTAGAGGCCTTTCGCCAGCTGGTCATCTTACATGCTGCCTCATGGCAACATGTCCAATGGCCAGACAGAAGCATCAGGCAAAAGGAAAGAACATTGCAGCAGGCAGCCGAGTGAACCATCCTCAACAGCAGCAGACACCCCTTCCCCTCTAAATCCCACAGGTCCAACTCAGGTTTTGAAGAAGTAAAGGAAGTTCAGAAGGACATTATAAAAAGACTTACAATGTTGTAGGGATACTTTCATTAGGAGCGGTGTGGACTTGTTGCAGGTGGGAACAGTTGGGGAAGGGATTTAGGATTAGTGCGTTTTAGACTTTAGTGAGGGGGTGAGCTCATTGTGGTTGGAGAGAGTGGGAACATATGGGGAAGGAGTAGGAATTTAGGATGTGTTTTTAGGGTGAGGGGTAAGCCAGTTGTGGGTGAGGTGGATGGGTGTATTTGTTTAAGATAAATGAATTTTTGTTCATCTTAACTTTTGTATTATTATTATTATTATTATTATTATTATTATTATTATTATGGGGTTTGGCTGCCCCCAGAGGCTTGGGTCACAGTCCAGGCCTGGAGGCCAATCCCACTCTATGCCCTGCTTTCAGATGTTGGCTGGCTGCTAGGGGGTGGTGGACAAAGCACCTGGCCACAAACCATGCCCTTTGGCCAACAGTGTGAATGCCCAAAGGCTGTACGCAGCTCGGTGTTGGGGTTATGTATGGTAATAAAATATTACATTACATTTTAAAAAACAACTTAATAATTCACTGAAAAAACGAAATTAAAAGTGACATTATAGTTAGGTATGGTAATACTATCTTGATTTGATTTGAGTTAGGATTTATAAAGTGCCTGAATCACCCCTTACTTTGATTTTTTTTAAAACTCTGAAATTCACTGGAAAGAAACAAAGGTTAAAGTGATGTTATTGTTATTTGTAGATGACAGTTTAAATATAACTTTTTAAACTTACAAATCCCACTGAAATTCAACAGGTATAGATATTTGAAGTAACTATGGGCCCGATGTAGGTAAATCCCATTTACCGATTTTGAAATACCGAATCCTACCGAATCGGTATTCAAAAATCGGTAAATGGGATGTAGGTCCCAACATCTGGATTCGTTACCGAATCCTTAACAATTCTTTAATTACCGATTCGGTAAATACCGAATCGGTAATGCCCATTCATTCCTATGGGCTTTGAAGCCCATAGGAATGATTAGGCATTACCGATTCGGTATTTACCGAATCGGTAATTAAAGAATTCACAAGGGTGCAGGGGGTGTCACTTTGACACCCTCTAGCACCCCCAAAACGGGCATGTGTGCAATGTGGCACACAGACATGCCCTAAGGGCACGTCTGTCTGTCACATGGCACATGTGTACATGCACAGATGTGCATGTACACAGGAATCGGTTTTTTACCATGGATTTGTATTCCATGGTAAAATACCGATTCTGTAGGCCATGTGCTGATGGAACATTGGCTACCTACATTGCATTTTCGGTAGTTCTACCGAATCGTCATCATTACCGAATCGGTAAATATTACCGATTGGGTAACTTTACCGATTCGGAAATGATAACGATTCGGTAAAATTACCGAAAATGTGCCCCTACATCTCGATAGCCCTTTACCGATCGGAAACGGCCGAAAATCGGTATTTTCGGCCGATTCCGATCGGTAAAGGGCTACCTACATCGGGCCCTATAACACGCGCCCTGGCCACGTTCTGCTTGCAGCCTCACATATTACAAGGCTCGTAACATGTTATGTGATATCATTGATAACATTACTGATGACAACTGAACTGACATCATTGAAGACAACACTCTACATGGTGAGGGCATGAGTTACAGCTACTCCCAGTGATCAAAGATCCCTGTTTACATAGACATTCTTCTATTTTTACTGCTGCTCTAGGTATACCCTTCCCTCCTTCACTACTTCCTGTTTTTTTTCTTCTGTAGCAGACGATCAGGGTAAACTTCTACCCAAAGTAAGGCATTTTATTCTTTTATTTGATCATTATATTGCTGAATATTTTACTTGTACTGTACGCTTGCTGGGCGCAGTACATTTCTAAATGTGCACTAGTTAGTAGAGCACTCCCCACCCATGTCCTGGGCTGAGGTAGGGAGCGGAGCAAACGCTGCTGATGGGGCCAAACTGGAACCGTTTCTTATGGTATCCTGGTCTTGTGATGATGTGCAAGTGTGCACGTATGTCACCAGAAGGAGGCATACTCTATTGTTGACTATCAGAATCTTGTGTGAAGTGAGACGCTGTTTCTATGCAACAATAAATCGCTGCTAAAGTGCATCTACTTTCTGATCCAAGATGGAGGGCTCCAAAGTGACTTCAAATCAGCACAATGTGCAGCCACAAGAAGAGATCTTCTGCACATCCAGTACTGATTTATAGTCCATAATAAAAGATGCTGTTAACTCCACTTTAGCAGAACCTTGATCAAAGTCTACTAAGCATGATTATTACCGATAGGAGGACTAAAAGGATGAACACCTCCTGGGTTTTCAACCTACTGCTACATATCAGGGAATCACTTGGTTTTGAACCAAAATAGCTGTAGGAGGGGTTATTTTCACAATATTGTAATGATGTTGCTAAGGACCTTCATCTACATGAGGCCATTGATGAAGCAGGGTCTACTAACAGTGTGCAGTGAAAATTAACTGAAAAAGCCTAAAACGAGTGAAAATGCTTCTGCGCAAGCACATACTAAATTACTGAAGTGGGCCGCAAAATGCTTTTTGACTTAATGTAAAATAAAAGTACTAATTTTGCTTTGGTGCATGTTATGAACGACAAGCTAGGTACTAATATTTAACGTGGGATGCACAGGGATAAAATGGAGCATTAGGTTGGTGCATAGAGAAAATAATTTACAAGTGAATAATAAATGTTTGTGTTAGTTTCTGCAAGACAAATAAAGGGTTAAAGTTGAGAAATGAAAAACTAGAAATTAGGGGATGAGAGCAAGAGGAGAAATGGAACTCAAGCTTGTCCTTTGAATCCTGAGTGATTGGCAAGAACTTTTATGAAAGAACAAATGCAGCAAATGTGGAAGGAAGCTTCCTCTGCGGCGAGGCACTCAGCGGAAAATATACAGAGTATATTAAAGAGACAGGAGAAGAGGAAAAAGATGATAGTAGCCCAGAAGTGAGTTTCCTGGGTGGATGCTGATGTCATCTGAATGAATATAACAATGAAGTCTTTAAAATTGATGGACATGTAATGAGTGGTGTGACACAACATCCCCTTCCTTACCCAATCAAATGTATGAAAAGACCTAAATTAGATACTTCTGTGGGTTGGTCATTTAGGTTTTAGGGTATAATTGAGGTGCCTGTTGGGAGCAGTTTTGACAGACATTTTTGCTTGTTTTTGGGGTGAGAGCATCGTATGTCGTTAGTTTGCTGTTTTCCTCCTGTGTATCCTGTTTTAGTCTTTGCCACTTCAAATCTTCTTGAGGTGCTCTTGCTGATCTCAAGACCTGGGAATAGTGATGTCTAATGGGGTTAGTATTAGCCAGGTATCTGAATTTGCATAATTTTTTGCAAATGCGATTGTTCTAAGTCTTTTGTCTCTTCTCCTATCCACTCCTTTATGCATTGTCAACGATTATGAATTTGTCATTTTCTCTTCTGATGATGTTTGCCTCCTGATGATATATGATTTGTACTGAAGACTTGTACTTGATAAGCATTTAATCACATTATTTAGATAAACATTGTAAGATTTACAAATTAGTCTGTCTTTATTAGAAGTCTCTTTATTTTGGAGTACTAATTTGACTAACGTAATCAACTAAATAAAGATTACATCGCCAGAGTTGGTATTAGTATATGGAAATTGGTAAGTTGGTATAGTTATTAGAATCTCACTAACCCAGCGCAAAGGGACTTGTTCGGTAATGGAAATTCGGCCCTTACTTTGGAAAATTTTAGGTTCCTGAGCGCTGGATCACCATTAAGGAGATAATATTTAAAGCATGGAAAGACCCTGGTAAGGCTATGGCTCCTTGGTTTCTGAACCAAAGATACACAACAGCTTACTTTGAGAAAGATCTGTGCACCTGTATCAAAAGTGAAGACGATCTTGATATTAATGCATCCACATCTAATCTAGCTTCAGAGGACACTAGGTGATCCGATGTAGTGGATTAAATAGTGAACAATACACTCAATAGATCCTATTCCACTGGTAAGCTTGAAATTAGAGCTAATTGATATGCAGCGTACGCAACTCCGGTCTTGCGCAAGTACTTCCAGTTAATATATGATTGTGGTCAGAATAACAGTGATCCTACTGTGATTTTAGCCAATAAGGAAATGTTGTCAAAGTTATTGGATGTTACTTTTGATAGCATTTGGGCCTCTATGACTACAGCAGATGCCACAATGGGAGGACACAGGCTCTTGTGGATGAAGTCAATGAAACTTGAATCTAGCCAAAAGACTCTTATAAAAAAATTGTAATTCACCAACCTAAAATTATTTGGTGCCAAACTTGATCACATGGTTAAGAAAGTGATTGATAAGCAGAAAATTCTTAAACCCTTTGAGCTTGTCTCCAACAAAACGTTGTTCTTAGCCAACAACACAGCACAATAATCCCTATACAACACTGCCCAGAACCAACCACAAAAATGACTATCCGGAAGCTGGTGCAAGGTTAAAACATTTTCACCATCGATTGACAACTTCCATTTCGGATCGTTGGGCCTTAGATATAGTAAATGATGGCTAACAAATTTTGTTCATACAAACTTTTTCCTGTGTGTTTAGTCCCACAACATTGAAAAAAGATGACGACAAAGAACAAGCAATGCTGGTGGGAATTCAAACCCTTTATCAGAAGAAAGCATTTGCACCTGCTCTCCTGGATCAAAGACAGGAGAGTTTTCATTCCATCCAGTTCCAGCTAACAACGCCTTCTGTTTGCAGCAGGAGATCAGCACTTCCAGTTCCAAGACCTCCTGTTTAGTTTGTCAATGTCTCATTGGAATCTTTACAAAGGTACTTTCTCCTGTAGTCACATACCTACAATTATGTGGTGTTTCTATATTTTTATACCTCGATGACTGGTTGTTGTCTGCTTTCTCTTTTTTGAAGGCTTAGAAGGATGTGGAGCAGGTGACTACAAGACCTGGCATTAATCATCAATCATCAGAAATCTGATATCCAACCTTCACAGGGGAAAATGTTCATTGGGACTCAGTTTACCACCCATCTCTGCCACTTGTTCCTTCCGGCTGCAAGGACAGCCACAAGTCAGCACACACTCTTGCATCTCCTAGCTCAGTCCACATCAACAGCAAGGACTTGGTTGAGAGTTCAAGAACTAATGGCAGCCACAGCGACTGTAGGACCTTGGGCAGGTTTTCATCTCAAAACTTTGGTAAATCACATACTTCACTGTTGGTCTTCCACTTCTTGGGACTATGAATCCCTGATTCTGATAACTCCTGGAATACATCAAAAGTTGAAATGGTGGTTGGCGAAGGCCAATCTATCGTTGGGTCTTACTTCAATGCCCAGTACCATGCCAATTAACAACAGATGCCAGTCTTTGGGATTAAGGAGCAACCCTGGAAAATGTAGAAAAAAAGGGTCTCATGATGAAAGTATTTACTCCACTAATCGGAGAGAGCTGACAGCAGTGTGGGAAGTGTTACAGGTCTTTGCTTCCTAGTTGTAGGGGAGGAATATCCGGGTGAGGACGTACAACCAGGTTATGAGGTGTTACCTTCTTTGCCAAGGGAGTTTTCGGAGTAGGGCATTGAATCAGGTAGAAGATTACATTTTGTTGCTGGGCAGAATCTCATCTGCTGATGTTGAGAGCAGTCTACATTCAGGGGTGTTTGAAGTTTCGAGAAGACAGTTTGAATTAGAATCTTCCATCATCCGTATTTTCCCATCTGTTGACCTAGGAGTTCAACCAGCTATGTGTACATTTCTGGAACCCTTGGATATACCTGCTAGAGTCACCCCACAACACAATGCTACCAATCTTCTGTCCATAAGATAGCTGCTCACATGCATGAGCAGTGGGTCTATGTTGGGTTATATCCATGACAACTATCTTCCTTGTGTTCCTAGTGCCTTCTCAGAACTTCCACCTTGGGGAGTTCTGAAATGGAACGGTAGGAGATGACTGTTGGCGTTTATACTGGATGGTACTGTACATCGCTGCTCCAGTCTTGTTGGCAATAAAGAAGATTGCACACATACCTTTCGTCTTCTTTTCACTGGGGACAATCTGCCTTTAAGACAACCTTCGTCTCCTGCATTCAGATGAGGACCCGGAGCAGCGATCAAAATCCAAACTTTCTTTCCTGGACTTCCTCTAACAGATCTGACATCATTTGACCCTATCGTAAAGACACAAGGTACTTTCCATTTGCCTTATTTTATTGTCTGCACTATTTCTGACGTGCTTGCGTCCGTGCGCACCACCACCGTTACTGCCTTTTGTTCCCTAGCAACCTCTACAGTATTTTCATTTGCCAACCAACGTGTTGCCAATCAACGCTTACGTATTTCACGCAACGCAAGTCTTTGACTTGCCAACCAGGTTCTGTTGCCAACCCTTTCATGCAGCGTGCTGCCATCTTCAGCCTCGTATCGCTCTGCTTTCTACATTATTCTCTGACTGTAATTTTGTCCTGTACCGAAATACATGCAGCACACTCTTACGGTGATTTGCACACCAAGTTACTTATAAAATTCATCTACTATGTGCAAGTCACAACGACAAGGTGCACATCATTTTAAAAACTTGACTTCCTTCTATTTAACTGAGCTTCACGGTGATCTGCACACCACTATTAAAAATTATTCAGCAGATCTTTTAAGCAAAGTTTGGTGCACACTTTGAGCATTCCTTGTTGCACACAATTCAATAAGGAATCGTCATCTATAACACCTCTACAAATATGCATGTGTAGGCATTTCATGCCCAACTCTGCGATGACACGCACACCTTTCAAAAGTGTGTCAATATATTACTAGTGTGTTGCAGGCATTTTTCGTGCCAACTCTGCAGTGACAGTGTCTCACTAAATGTATTTCAGTCGGTGGCGGTGATACTTAGTATTGTTTGTTTGTTTTATCATGCAACAGTCCTTATCAGCTCCTCCTGCATTTTCACCTAATCCTGCTTCTCCTGAGTTGGATTGGGAGAAATGGAAAGAAAGTTATGATGCATACTTAGATGCTCTTGAAGGCGATTCATTCACACATAAGAAGAAGTTCGCAATTCTAAGACACTGTCATGCTTCAGAGGGTCGTACTATTCTTAAGCACACTATCAAAGTGTTGGTTTTACATATAGAAGGCGAAGGCGACAGAGTTGAAGATGAATATGCTACAGCAATTAATGCCTAGATGCATCAAACAGAATTGCATTCGCAAACGGTGCGAATCGCATTTTTCGTCCGTTTGCGAATGCAATTGACTAATTTGGAATGCCATGTTGCGTTTTCTAAAATTGCAATTGCATTTAAGAAATCGCAATTAGAGATTTCTTAAATGCAATGCATGATTATTTTTAAATTGCGAATTTGCAGTTTGGAAGGGGTAAAATAGCATGAAATTGAACTTCATGCTAATTTACCTAAAACTATCAAATATGCACAAATTGCATTTTTGGAAGTTTAAATTTACACACACACATGCCCTTGGGGCATGTGTGTGTGTAAATTGCATTTAAAGTTACATTTCAGGGGTGCAGGGAGGGGTTCTTTGGACCCCCCCTGCACCCTTGAAATTGCATTCACATTTTGCGAATTGCAATTTGAAATTCGCAAAATGTGATTGCCTTCCCATTCATTCCTATGGGCCTTTCGGCCCATAGGAATCAATGGGAAGGGTTTTCCTTAATTGCAATTTGCAAATTGTGAATCGCAATTAAGGAAAAATACCGATTCGCAAAAATAAATGCGAATTGTTCATGCATTGCCGTTTGCGATTTCTAAATTGCGATTCCTTAATTTTCGCAATTTAGGAATCGCAAACGGCAACAATGATGCATCTACCCATCAGTCTCTTAACTCTAGGGGCCACATGCATCAATGTAGGATTTTGCATTTCCTAAATTGCGAAAATTAAGGAATCGCAATTTAGGAATTGCAAAATCCTATGCATCAAGAAATTCTAAAAGTTTTTAGGATTTCTTAATTTTCGGTATTTGCGATTCCTTAATTGCGAATCGCAATTAAGGATTGGCATTACATTGATTCCTATGGGCCTAGAGGCCCATAGGAATCAATGCCGTTTTGCACTTTTTTATTTTGCGAATCCCGTTTGTTTGATGCATTGCAAGGGTGCAGAGGGGGGTCCAAAGGACCCCCGCCCCTGCACCCCTGAAATGTATTTTAAAGTGCATGTTTCACACACACATGTCCTAAGGACATGTGTGTCTGTAACATGAAAGTTTAAAAAATGCATTTTTGAGCATTTTCATAACTTTTCGCAAATTACCACGAGGTTCAACCTCGTGGTAATTTGCACCCTCTAATTGCTAATTCACAATTTGAAAAACAATCATGCATTGCTTTTAAGGAATCGCAAATTTGCGATTCCTTAAAAGCAATCGCATTTTTGGAAATCACTAAAAATAGCGAATTTCACAAAAATGTATGATGCATCCCAAAAACTTATTTAGGAATCGCAAACCGATTCGCACCGTTTGCACTTCCTAAATAGGTTGATGCATGTGGCCCTAGGTTCAAAGCTTGTAAAAATATCACATTAGAAAGACATAGGCCCACATGCATCATTGAGACATTTTGCACTTCTTAATTTGCGAAAAATAAGGATTCGCAAATTAAGAAGTGCAAAATGGTATGCATCATTATTTTCGGTATTCATTTGTGATTCGGTAAAAATCGCAATTTTTACCGAATCCCAAATAAATACCAAATTCTTAAGTTAATTTTCGCAATTCCCATTGATCCCTATGGGCCAAAAGGCCCATAGGAGTAAATGGGAAGGCATTAGCAAATTGCGAGTGGCACTTTGAAAATTTCATGGGTGCAGGGGGGGGTCCAAAGGACCCCTTCATGCACCCCTGAAATGTATTTTTCGCATCATGTTTCACACACACATGTCCTAAGGACATGTGTGTGTGAAACATGAATGTTGAAAAAAAAACATTTTCAGCATTTTAAACACTTTTTCCAAATTTACCGAGTGGTTCAAACACTCGGTAAATTTGACACCCTAATTGCGATTTTGCACTTTTAAAAGTAATGATGCATTGCTTTTAAGAAATCGCACATCTGCGACTTCTTAAAAGCAATCGCAATTTTAGAACTCGCAAAAATGTTACGAATTCTAAAATTGCTTCATACATCCCAACAAGCACTTTTGGAATCGCAAACGGCCGATTTTAAGGAATCGCACCGTTTGCGACTCCAAAAATGCTTGATGCATGTGGGCCACAAATTCTGCAAAAGAGTGCAGCTTCCCGGGGAGTCTGCCTCCACCTATGTTGGTGCCCTACATATCCTGGCAGTTTCCTGCAATTATAAAACATTTGAAGAAGGAATGATTAGGGACCAGATTGTAGAAAATATCAATAACAAAATAGTCCAGGAGGCTCTTCTAAACAAGCCTGATTTATCTCTACAAAAAGCACTGTAAATTGCTACTAGGATCAAAAGCACTACATCCTATTTGGAACAAATGTCAATTTCTACTTCCGCTCCTCTGGCACAAAGTGTTTCAGCTGTTAAGGGAAATTCAACTCCACTTCAAAGGAAAATACTCGCCAAGGAAAAATCGAAGGATATTCCAAATCTAACGACAATTTCAAACCTTCAAATAGACGATGAGAGTGTTACCATTGTGGTAGCATTTCCCACCTTGGAAATGCTAGATTCTGTCCTGCCCTTAACAAAACTTGTAGCAAATGCTTTAAGAGAGGTAATTTTGCCAATGTTTGTAGATCCAGTAACAAGTCATCAGCCAACTGTAGCGCTTCTTCCACCAAGAAAATCCTAAACCTTGAACGATCCTGGGATGTGTCATCTTCAAGTGAAGAAGATCAAATGTGCTGCAAGCGACAAGTCTCAAGTAACAGTTCCCAGCCCAGTTCAAGCTCTTAGTGCTCCCTCCAAACCCTGGTTTAAACTGGCCATTGACATAATTGGCCTCTTTACATTATCTGTCAGTGGCGTTTTGTGGTAAATATTTTAGTAATTTACCTTGATCGGAATTTCTATAATATCAATAAGGTCAAGCATGAAGAGCAGAGTCCGTGGTGGTTAGAATTAAGGGTCTTTATTCAGTACCTCGAGTTAAGGGAGAGCTCCGTCACCTAAGGAGGCTCGGGAATGGTCTCTCCTTTAATCACAGAAAACATGGCATTTATACACAAAAAGAGGAAGGAGCTTCCCTTTGACAGTGTACAGTTACGAAAATGTGGCAATCATACAAGAATCATGGCAGTAGCGACGTAACTGTATCATAATCATGAGGAAGTAATGGCAGAAGCAGAGAGTTGAGAAATAACCCTAGGCTGGTTCCTTAGATAAGAAAATAGAGAAATGGTCGTGACAGGATGTCTGGTGTCATGTGTTTAGCAAACAGGAGCTGGTTTCTCGGAATTGGTCGTGTGTCTTGGCAAACAGGGGGCTTATTTCTCAGAATCGGTCTGACCATAAGCGGGGGTGGTTACAACGGGGGCTCGTTTCTCGGAATCGGCTTAACCATAAGAATGTGCAGTTGCAGTTTGAGGAAGAGATGTGTTTGCGTGCAACCTTACGTGTATGTGCTCGGGTTTTCTAGTGACCGTCATGATGAGCTCGGGACGTGAAAGAGAGGGTGTAAAATGGGACATACATAGCGACAATATTCTATTTTCCACATTCCCTCCTTGTCCCATAATATACCCTTTTAACATTGTCTTTCTTAATCTACCTCTATGTTCATTAGGTCATCCACTTGTTCCTGTAACATAATCTTTTCCTTGTTTTTCTTTCTAGTTTGGGGTCTGTGAATGTAGGTAGTGATACAGAAACTACAGAGTGCTGGACCGCACTGAATACGGAGGCAGCAGGTGAAGAGAATGGCTAGAGCAAGACCTATAACTGTAAGCGCCTTCCATCCCCATGAGGACAGGAGGCCCCAGAGCCAACCCGTCAGGGACCAGGCATCAGTGTCTGCATCTAGTTTTCTGGAAAGTATATGAAGGCGCGAAATATCGGAATACACCGAGGGTGCATTATCTGGAATAAATATACAGCAGCTTGACCCGATCAGTTCACATACACCACCACGGTCAGCCAACATGATGTCTAGAACCATGCGGTTCTGTAACGTCATGAGTCTGTCGGCAGCCATCTCAGCGGTGATGTTACTTAATGCACCAGCTGTTTCATTTATGGCTCCCTGGACTACACGAGCCAGTTGTCTTATGTGGCGGCTGTTGATCATAGGTCCCCCGAATGGGATGATTCCTTTAAAGAAATCGCCGGCCTCTTGGTCCGCTGTATCTTCAGCATCTATGGCCCCCCTTCGCCGTCTATTAATTACGGTCGGAGGGTCACTTAGATGGTAATCTGCTGGGGCGGTGTAGGTAGGGGGAGGAGAAATGCAATGTAGCACTTCCCGGACCAGCCTTGGGGTAGCCAAGTACGTGCGTGAGGACCACAGATAAAATAGGTATTGTGGGCCGTGGCCATCGTTGGGAAATTTAAGTCAGGTAGGGTGTATGTCTTATTACACTCACTTTCTCCCATTTTCTGACCCTTGCCCTTTCCTCTTACACAGAATAGGCCCTTATGGGGCACGGCCCATCCTCCCTGTTCTGTCTGTCTCTTTTGGACTGAAAACGTTTCCCTAAAGGAGGTAGTGTCATTATAAAGGGAATAACTGGTATTTTCATTTTGATCTGCCCGTCCCCATGTCGCGGTAAAATTCACCATCTTTTCAACAGCTCGTACTGTCTTTGTTTTTATCTCGTTCCATGTGCTAGTGTTCTTGTCCTTAGCCTCAGGAATGTTCCTGACAGAGGTGGAGAATATCATAGAAAGTGCATAGGTAGATCCAGCATAGCCAAAAGGGAGAGGGATAAAAGGCATTCCTCCATGTACGGAATGTGGCATTAAACCACAGACCCAACAGTTGGTTTTGTTAATAACCCTTTGGTGTTGGTGGAGTGTGGAGATGAATGTGTTATTGAAGAATTCTTTTCTTCTATTTTCGAGATGTGGAGGAAGATCTACATGTGAATGCATAGCTGTGTTGTTCGAAAGCGTGGGGGAAGAAGGTGGGAAAGCTAGATGAAGGAACCAACCTAGGCAAGCCGTGATACAAAAGATAGAATTCATAAAGAGTAGGAAGATAGAAACTTTGTTACGTAATAAATTTGTACAAGATATATTCTCCATGTTTTGGCGGCTAGTCTGAGTCAATTTTGCATACGTGACCGGACACTTCCCAGCAACCGCTTCACCAAAACTACGTCTTGGACTTAAATAGCCACCGGTAGGTCGAGGTCAGATGCAATGTCTCTAGCTTGTTTCTGATGGGATCGCAGCCGCGATCTGTACTCTTCTTGGGGGGAAAGTTCAGGAAGGGGTGAAACAGAGTCTGTTGTCTAGATGTCGATATCCTTGGGGTTAGCAACAATGTCAGTAGGAGTTGGTCCGAAGAATTTTTTACAGTGGCTGACGTGCAGCCATCCTTTTCGTCCTTCAATCTTGACTGCAGTCCTTGTCGTGAGTAGCACCAGTTTGGGAGACGTCCACCTTCTTTCCAGGGGACTGGCGCGATCAAAGTTCCTCACCAGGACCCAAGTGCCAGGTTGGATGGTGTGTTCCTCGGGCGTTGTTTTGTCTGGAAAAGCTGCAGCCACCTGTGAACGACAAGAACATAGTGCAGACATCAAGGAAGCTAGGTAATCTGTCAGTACATTAGAATCAATGTCAGTTAACTTTTTAGGGGATGGGACACCTCAGATATTCGGAGGTCTCCCAAAGGTTATTTCATAAGGCGACAGACCCGTCCGGGAATGCGCCACCATTCGCATGTAGAAAAGAGCAACCGGAAGAGCTGTAACCCAGTCTATTTGCTTGTCAGCACATATTTTAGCTAACTTGGTTTTGAGGGTCTGATTATGTCGTTCGACTAGACCTGCGGCTTGGGGGTGTCGAACACAGTGGAACTTCCAGGTGTATCCTAACAGTAAGGAAACAGCCTCCATCAGTTTGGAGGAGAATGGTTGTCCGTTGTCAGAGTATATGACTCTTGGCAACCCATACCGAGGGAAAAATTCCCTCACCAATTGTTTAGCTGTCATCTGGGCACCATAGTCTGGGACGGGGTATGCTTCAGTCCATCGGTTTAAGGTACAGACTACTATGAGGACATACTTATGTCCCCGACATCTCTCCATTTGTATGTCGTCCATTTGGAGGACTTCGAAGGGGTAATTTGGAGGATGGAACCCTCCTTGTTCAACTGAGACACTCTTCCCTGGATTGAACTGACAGCAAATCATGCAGGTTCGTACTTTTTGTTTAGCCGCTGAACGTAGATGCTTGTTATGCCATATCAAATTTAGACTGTCTAACATCCCTTTCTCTCCTAGATGTGCAGGACCGTGAGCAGTTTCTATGATTACAGGAACCATTATGTCAGGGAGAAACCATTTGGACCTATCCTTTGTTACCCAACCCTGATCTGTGTGAGAACCTCCCTCTTCTTCCCATTTCCTCTTTTCGGTCTCTGTAGCTTGGTTTTGGATGTCTACTACATCTTTGGTAAGGTCAATAACTGGATAGACAGTCTTGATGGAAATTTCAGTGTTCAATGTTCTTGTCTGAGCAGCGTGTTTAGCTGTGGCGTCCGCCAGAGCATTACCTCTAGTGATAGAGTCTATGACCTTTGTGTGTGCTTTGTATTTCAGTATAGCTACCTCTGTGGGTCTGTGTATTGATCCTAGTAGCTGAAGGATAAGATCTCCATGTTGTAACTTAGGGGCATATTATCAAGGGGCTTTATCTCCGCTTTTTTGGCTTTAAAAGCCAAGAAAGCGGAGATAAAATTATCTCCCTATTACCAAGCTGTCGCTAACACCAGTTAGCGACAGCTAATAGGAGATAGTGACCATCTTGGGCCCCGCTTTGCATGTCAGTGATATTTATCACTAATGACATGCAAAGTGGGCGTGCCAAGATGTTAGCGACTGAAAACAGTCGCTAACATCGCTATCTCCTATTACGAACTTTTGGAGATATTCGCGCTAAGCGCGAATATCTCCAAAAGCTAACACTTGCCCAGGAGCAGTTCTTAGCCATGTTATCCAATGGGAGGTGGATAACATGGCTAAGAGCATTTGCTCGATAATGCATGAATATCGCTGACTTTTCAGCGATATTCATGCATTGCGCCCGTTTTTTATCGCATTTGCGATAAACCTTGCTAATAGCAAGGTTTATCTGCGATAAAAATCGCCGATTTGCGGCGATAATTTTTGTCTCTAAACAAGTTAGAGACAAAAATTATCTCTATTGGTTGGTAATATGCCCCTTAGTTCCATGAGAGGTTAGGAAACCTCTTTCCTTCCATAAAGTACCAAAGTTATGGACTACCCCGAATGCGTATTGCGAATAGGTGTAGATATTGACTTGTTTTCCTTTTGACCATTCACATGCTTGTGTAAGAGCTTTGAGTTATGCTGCTTGGCCTGAATGCACGTGTATTCTAGCTGCCAGAAGGACTGTATTTTCTGTAGTGACAGCATATGCTGCAGAAAGTTCGCCTGTTTGGAGGCGCATACAGGAACCATCTACAAACAGTGTGTATTCTGGTGCATTTAAAGGTACATCTACAAGGTCAGACCGGGGCTTTGTGACTAGTTCGACTATCTCTAGGCAGTCGTGGGTTTGGTTGTCTACTGGAACAGTGGGTAATAGCGTAGCTGGGTGGAGGATATTGCATCGCTTGATGATAATGTGGGGTTGGAATAATGTAACTTCATAACCTGTGAGACGAGCTATGGTCAAGTGTTGTGTCTGTGTCCTATTCAGAAGTAATTCTACTGCATGTGGGACTTGTACTTCAAGAGGATGTCCTAGGACAATGGAATCACTTTGTCGAATTGCCAGAGCCGTAGCTGCAACGGATTTTAAACAGGCAGGCAAGCCTTGTGCAACAGGGTCGAGAGTACTGGAGAAATAAGCACAGGGACAATGTTTATTGGCCTGTGTTTGTGTGAGCACTGACAAAGCTGTACCTTCCCGTTCCGTGATGAAGAGGACAAAAGGTTTGGCATAATCGGGTGTAGCTAGGACAGGTGCAGAGCATAATGCTTGTTTAAGGGTGTCAAAAGCAAATATATGATCAGGTGTCCATGGCAATGGAGAGGAGGTGGCAAAATCGGAGGTCGTTAATTGTATCAGGGGTATGGCCAAATAGGCGAACTGGGGAATCCACTGCCTACAATAGGAAGTGAGGCCGATAAAGGCACGGACTTCTTTCTGTGTCTTAGGGATAGGAATGTTAAAAATGAGTTGGATTCTTTCAGGTGTGAGTGCCCTACCCTCCTTTGACAGCAGGTGTCCTAAGTATGCCACCTGCTGTAAACACAATTGCAATTTAGAGGGTGACACTTTGTGGCAATGTTGTGCAAGAAACATTAGGACAGTTTGTGATGCTTGTTCGCATTCCTGTCCAGAACGTGCGGTGATCAGTAAGTCGTCGACATATTGTAACAATGTCGTATTGGAGGGCAGAACAATGTCATCCAATTGTCTTTTAAGTGCCTGACTGTAGATACTGGGACTTTCTATATACCCTTGAGGAGCTCTTGTGAAACAGAAACTACGACCTTGTAGTGAGAATCCGAATAGGTACTGACTGTCTGGATGAATGGTGTCACGAAATCACCTTCCCACAAACTCCATTGAATACTGTGAAGGGACGTTCTACTTTGGTAAGTAGAATATCCCTCAAAGAAACCCACCCCTGTCCCGTGCAACCAGCACTCCAAATAACCTGGAAGGCAAAGGGTTAATATTTGTAGTATTATGTTTCACTTGTATTTCATTGATAGACAATTGCGTTGCTGTATGAGGCAAGGGTTTCGAGAATTATGCTCAGAGGATTGTGTGTGCAGCATATTTAGAGATTTCAGCTCAACAGAAAAAAAAGACGCACGTTTAAAAAAGGACACGCATTTCTTAGCGCGCAATGCAAAGACTGACACCGCGCTCCTTTCACGGAGCTTAGAGCGGCCTAGGGCGTGGCACGTTGCGGTCCTGAACGTCCCGGGGTGTGGCAGGCCTATAAAAGCCACACCCAGGGTTCTCGAAGCTGCTTAGTCTTCAGGGCATCACGGAAACATCGCGTGCATCGGAGCTCTTTTGAAATCAATGCTGAAGGTGCCGGTTCCAAGAAATCCTCTGGGAATCTTCTGCTGAATCAAGAAATGAAGAGCTAAGTACCTAAAGATACCAAGGCGCCCAACGCTAGCTTATGGACAATTTTTGGAAATTTTCTACTAATAGAAAATATCGGACTAACTCGAGATTTGTTTCATGTTTCCAGATTATCACGCATGTAATGTAAACTATGATGTTTAGTGCATGTAATGAAAACTATGATGTTTTAGCGCATGTAATGAGAATTAAGATGTTTTAGCGCATGTGAAGTAAAACTATGATGTTTTAGCACCTGTTATGTAAAACTGTGATGTTTAGAAAGAAGCTTTAAAGAAAGGTTTTGGAAGTGAAGTTAACCCTAGAACCACTACAGAGAAGTCGTTTTCAGCTACAGGAGAATGAAGAGAAGTGAGTAAAATTAACACTTAGATTATTTGCAGGGAAAAAACAAGTCAAAGGAAAGTGCAAATAAATTGTTGTTTATTTTTAGGACTAACTAGAAAAGTCTGGGGGCGGACAAACCAACCACCTTCGACAGTAAAGCAGCAATTCTTCAACTGACACACCTAGAAGACGACTTCCAAGACGCGAAGCCCAGACTGGTAGATCGCAGGTAGGAGATTGCGTCAAGCAAAAGAGATAGTAAAATGAGTTTGAAAGTGAGAGTAAGGGACAAGGTTTAGGACACTTTTCTAAGGAATTTCTTGTTCTTTCGCAGGTCGACTACAAGAACACAAGTAGCGTCAGATCCGGCCTCTCTCCCTGACTGCTATCCATCACCCTAGTGTATGTAAAGAAACCACAGGTTGGAAGGTAGGGTTCTGGGAGATTGGTCCATAGAGTCTCTGCAAAACCGATCAAGCACCTTACAGGTAAGGTTGGTGTTCAACTCAGGTAAGAGTGCTTGGTCATCCCTGACAGAAGACTAAGCCCACGAAAAACGGATTTGCCCAGACGCTATGGAAGAATCTCAGCAGATCACTTTGCAAGATTTAGCTACAGTGCTATTAGAAATTAGGGCAGAAAATGCAGACTTAAGAAAAGATTTACCTGCTATCCAGAATAGATTACAAGCACCAAGTCCCCAAACCTGGACCTTTAATTCTGATAAAAAATCTTATTTTAAACCACCAGTCTTTCAACCAGCTATGCAAACCTTGTATAGTGGGAATGCTGCCCCCAACACTTCAGCCAATACTCAAATTCAGGTGGTAACTCCAGTTGCGGTACCTTTAGCACCTCCCGAGAGATTCTATGGGGATTGTAATAAGTTTACGATATTTCGGAATCAGTGTCAATTACATTTCGTGGCAAAACCTACAGTGTTTCCCGATGACTCTTCCAAGGTTGCTTTTATCTTGTCCTATCTAGGGGGTGATGCTGCCTTATGGTCAGTACCATTTGTGGAAAGAAATGATCCAATTTTAAATGATTTCAGACGTTTCAAAAGGGCCATGAAAAAATTATTCGCTAAACATGTTTTCGTGCAATCTGCAGATCATGAGTTGTTAAATCTAAAGCAGGGGTCTTCTGATCTTTTGCATTATATTTCTATCTTCAATAGGTTGGTCATTGAAGCAGAGTGGCCAGAGGAAAAACGTGTGTCACTATTTTATCGCGGTTTACGCGAAGATTTAAAGGATATGGTAACACAGATTTTAGACCCACCCACAGATTGTGAAGCGTTCATAGATCTAGTAGTAAAACTAAATCATAGAATTTCAGAAAGAAAAGGAGAAAGAGGAAAGACTGATTTTAAAATGATGGTGTTCAAAGAAAGGGGAAATTTAAGAACTGAATCTTCCCCTGCTAAGTTAGATCCAGTGGAACCTATGCAGATAGGCACAGTTAGAGGACCTCTTACCAAGGATGAGAGAGAAAAGCGCCGGAAATTAAATCAGTGTATGTACTGTAGAAAGACTGGACATTTTATAAAAGACTGTCCAACACGTCCTGTGAGACCTAAAAACAAAACTTCAGAGGTAGCAATGATGCAACAGTCAGAAATCTAGCTTACTCGGTAGATAAAGAGGTCGATCTATCGAGTTCACATATCACCTTGGCCTCCTTAACTCCAACTGCCTCTCATTGTCATCTTAGCATGCGTATTCTACTTCAGTCTCAGGTGAATAAGGATCGGTCTTGGTCCATAGATGCTTTGATAGATTCCGGGGCTACTGGTAATTTCATTGATACTCAGTTATTCCAGAAGTTGGGACTACAACGAATAGTCAAAGACTCTCCAGAAGTAGTTAGAGCTGTGGACGGTAAGGAACTCACCTCAGGTCTCATACAATATCATACAGAGATTCTAAAAATGACTTGTGCTGAAAAACACGTAGAAAACATAACATTTGACATAATTGATGCGCCTCAATTTGGTTTGATTTTGGGGATCCCCTGGTTAGTGTTACATAATCCTTATATTGATTGGACTAACAGGAGTATTTTATTTAAATCTGATTATTGTCATGCTAAATGTTTTCAACAATTCCCAGGTTCTGAATTGTTAATACAAGGTTATGATTTCCCAAAGAATTCCAAAAGTGTTTTAGTAATCGCTGGAGTACCGGAAGAGTATCTAGATTTGGTTGATGTGTTTGACAAAAAAAAGGCCAATACCTTACCTCCTCACAGAGATTTTGATTGTCAGATAGATTTAGTTCCTGGGGCATCATTACCTTGTAGCAGAATTTACGCTCTAACAGAAAAGGAAAACGAACATCTAGGCAATTATCTGGATGAATACTTAGCCAATGGGTTTATTCGACATTCCAAGTCTCCGGTCACTTCCCCTCTTTTCTTTATTCCAAAGAAAGGGGGAGAATTGCGTATGTGTATAGACTACCGTGCCATCAACAATGTGACTGTAAAGAATCGATATCCCTTACCTTTAATTCCAACCTTACTTGATCAAATCAAAGATGCTACCATTTATACAAAATTGGATCTGCGAGGGGCTTATCATTTGGTGCGAGTCCGAGAGGGTGACGAATGGAAGACAGCATTCAGAACAAAATTCGGATTATATGAATATCAGGTAATGCCTTTCGGACTTTGCAATGCCCCAGCAGCATTCCAGTTTTTTATAAATGAAGTGCTAAGGGACTTTTTGGATATTTGCTGTATTGTCTACATTGATGACATACTCATTTACTCGAAAGATAAATCTGAACATGTAAAGCAAGTACGAGCCATTCTTCAACAGCTTTTACAAAATTCTTTATTTGTAAAACTTGAAAAGAGTTTATTCCATGTAACCACTGTAGATTTTTTGGGATACATCCTTACTCCGGCTGGAATTGAAATGGACCCAAAAAAGGTTCAGGCAATAATTGATTGGCCCAGTCCCTCCTCTGTGAAACAAATCCAGAGTTTTTTGGGATTTGCAAATTTTTATAGACGATTCATTAGAGACTTTTCGCAAAAAATTACTCCCATCACAAAATTATTGCGCAAAAATACAAAATTTGAATGGACCCCAGAAACTGAATCAGCTTTTCAGGATCTAAAAAACCAATTTGTGACAGCTCCAGTTTTAAAACATCCGGATCCCTCTCAGCCTTTTATAGTAGAAGCGGATGCCTCTCAATTTGCTATAGGAGGAATTTTGTCTCAAAGAAGTTCTAGTACTGGACAATTGCATCCCATTGCATATTACTCCAGAAAACTATCCCCTCCAGAACAAAATTATGCCATAGCTGACCGAAAATTACTGGCCATAAAAGCTGTCTTCAAAGAATGGCGACACTACTTGCTAGGGGCTCGTCATCCAGTAACTATATACACAGATCATAGGAATTTACAGACACTTAGATCTGCTAAAGCTTTGACCCCCCGCCAATTGCGTTGGACTTTGTTTTTCAATGATTATGATTTTATCATTACTTACCGCCCAGGAAAAGAAAACAACAAAGCCAATGCATTGTCTAGAATAGGTTTAAGTGATGATTTGAATGTTAAAAAAGAAACTTTACATCCTATCATTTCGGAGGAACGTTTTCAGATAGGTCTTATCGACTCTGATGTATTGACTGATATAGAGAAAGCCTTAGAAAAGCAAACAAAAGAAGAATGGAATAAGCTTTACCCTTTGTTGCAATGGAAAGAAAATATGTTATTCATGAATGATCAAGTATTTGTGCCTAATGAATCTTTACAGGAAAAGGTTTTATAGATTTATCATGATTCAATTTTATCAATCCATCCTGGGGTTACAAAAATGTACCAACTCATTAAAAGGCGCTTTTGGTGGCCTAACATGTTAACTGACATACAGAAATATGTACAAACATGCACAGTCTGTAGTCGAAACAAAGCAGTTCATAAGTCCCCACATGGTCTACGTATGCCTTTACCAGTCCCACCTCAGCCTTGGCACACTGTGTCCCTAGATTTCATAGTGGAGTTACCTCGTACCACTTCAGGCTTCACCACCATTCTCACCGTTGTGGATCACTTTTCTAGATATGCTCATTTTATTCCTTTAAAGAAACTCCCCTCAGCTTCTGATTTAGCACACATTTTTGTCACACAAATAGTCAAACTGCATGGGATACCATCTGTGGTACTCTCGGATAGGGGATCACAGTTTGTGTCACATTTTTGGCAAAATCTAGGAAAATCTTTAAATATGAAAGTGCGCATGTCATCTAGCTATCATCCACAAACTGATGGGCTAACAGACCGAACGAATCAGACAATAGAACAATTTATACGATGTTTGTTAACCACTTATGAGCAAGAATGGTCAGAAATTCTATGGGCTGCTGAATTTGCTTACAATAATTCAGATCACTCCTCGATTGGTATGTCACCTTTTTTCTGTGTTCATGGTTTCCATCCAAAAGATTTGCTGGGTATTGATAGAAAGGTTTTAGACACACCAGCAGTCACTGAATATGTAGATCACTTGGTTTCTATTCAACAAAGAGCCCAACAGCATTTGGCTCTTGCAAAGGAAAGACAAAAGAAATTCGCTGACAAACATCGTTCTGAGCAGCCAACCTATTCAGTAGGTGATAATGTTTGGTTGGCCACTAAAAACTTAAGATTGAAAAGCCATAAAGCTTTTCGCCCTCGATTCATAGGACCTTTCGCTATAGAAAAGGTAGTTAATCCAGTCAGTATGAAATTGAAATTACCAAACTCGTATAGAATCCACCCAGTTTTTCATGTCTCGCTGCTAAAACCCTGTGATCCTGAAACCCGAAAAATGACTCATCCTCCAGAAATCGAGATTGATGGTGATTTAGAGTATGAGGTAAAAGCAGTACTAGATTCCAAAAGAATGAAAGGCAAGTTATACTATTTGGTGGATTGGAAAGGTTACGGTCCTGAAGACCGTTCATGGGAACCTCTTGAAAATTTACGAAACTCTCCCAAAATCCTGAAATCTTTTCATAACAGATTTCCTGAAAAACCAAGACCAGTCCCGACAGTGTTAGGGGGGATTCTACGGGGAGGGTACTGTCACGAAATCACCTTCCCACAAACTCCATTGAACACTGTGAAGGGACGTTCTACTTTGGTAAGTAGAATATCCCTCAAAGAAACCCACCCCAGTCCCGTGCAACCAGCACTCCAAATAACCTGGAAGGCAAAGGGTTAATGTTTGTAGTATTATGTTTCACTTGTATTTCATTGATAGACAATTGCATTGCTGTATGAGGCAAGGGTTTCGAGAATTATGCTCAGAGGATTGTGTGTGCAGCATATTTAGAGATTTCAGCTCAACAGAAAAAAAAGACGCACGTTTAAAAAAGGACACGCATTTCTTAGCGCGCAATGCAAAGACTGACACAGCGCTCCTTTCACGGAGCTTAGAGCGGCCTAGGGCGTGGCACGTTGCGGTCCTGAACGTCCCGGGGTGTGGCAGGCCTATAAAAGCCACACCCAGGGTTCTCGAAGCTGCTTAGTCTTCAGGGCATCACGGAAACATCGCGTGCATCGGAGCTCTTTTGAAATCAATGCTGAAGGTGCCGGTTCCAAGAAATCCTCTGGGAATCTTCTGCTGAATCAAGAAATGAAGAGCTAAGTACCTAAAGATACCAAGGCGCCCAACGCTAGCTTATGGACAATTTTTGGACATTTTCTACTAATAGAAAATATCGGACTAACTCGAGATTTGTTTCATGTTTCCAGATTATCACGCATGTAATGTAAACTATGATGTTTAGTGCATGTAATGAAAACTATGATGTTTTAGCGCATGTAATGAGAATTAAGATGTTTTAGCGCATGTGAAGTAAAACTATGATGTTTTAGCACCTGTTATGTAAAACTGTGATGTTTAGAAAGAAGCTTTAAAGAAAGGTTTTGGAAGTGAAGTTAACCCTAGAACCACTACAGAGAAGTCGTTTTCAGCTACAGGAGAATGAAGAGAAGTGAGTAAAATTAACACTTAGATTATTTGCAGGGAAAAAACAAGTCAAAGGAAAGTGCAAATAAATTGTTGTTTATTTTTAGGACTAACTAGAAAAGTCTGGGGGCGGACAAACCAACCACCTTCGACAGTAAAGCAGCAATTCTTCAACTGACACACCTAGAAGACGACTTCCAAGTCGCGAAGCCCAGACTGGTAGATCGCAGGTAGGAGATTGCGTCAAGCAAAAGAGATAGTAAAAGGAGTTTGAAAGTGAGAGTAAGGGACAAGGTTTAGGACACTTTTCTAAGGAATTTCTTGTTCTTTCGCAGGTCGACTACAAGAACACAAGTAGCATCAGATCCGGCCTCTCTCCCTGACTGCTATCCATCACCCTAGTGTATGTAAAGAAACCACAGGTTGGAAGGTAGGGTTCTGGGAGATTGGTCCATAGCGTCTCTGCAAAACCGATCAAGCACCTTACAGGTAAGGTTGGTGTTCAACTCAGGTAAGAGTGCTTGGTCATCCCTGACAATGGGTATACTGAAGAAAGCGTTTTTAAGGTCGATGATGGTAAAATGTGTTGCATCAGGATCTATGGCTGTTAGCAGAGTACTGAAGTCTGAGACCATAGGGTATTGGGGTAGCACACATTTATTGAGCTCACGTAAATCGACCACAAGTCTGTAAACTGGTGGTGCACCATCATCTGCTTTCTTTCGCACTGGCAAGATTGGCGAATTACATATGTTGGAAGATACTTCTCTGACTACTCCTTTTTTAATCAAGTCATCGATAATCTGAATAAGGGCTTGTTCAGCATCTGGAGGTAACTTGTATTGGCGGACACGAGGTAGGACAACACCTTCCTTTAATGTGACTATGTGAGGTGTAATATCCATGAATCCTACGTCAGTTGGATCAGTGGCCCATAATGTAGCAGGATTGTCCCTTAATCTGACATCTAACTCTCGTGTGGTGAAATGACCTTTGAAGTCTCAGAGGAATAGTCGGATCCCTTCCGGGGAACAGCATATCACAGCATCCAGTTCCTTTAATGTCTGGATGCCAAGTAGATTTTCGGGACAGGATTTAGTAAGTACCAAATCGATGGAAGTTATAAGAGGGCCAACCTGAAGTGACACTGGTTCAGAAACTTTATTGATGACTGGTGTACCTGAAAAACCCAAGGAAATACTATTTGAGCCAAAGAGGGGTACCTTGGGAACTTCGTTATATTGTACGGTCGTCCTACTGGCCCCGGTGTCAATCAGAAATTTTGTTTCTTTACCTAGGAGCTTAGCATGTACATAGGGACCCTTTTGGTCAACCGGGACCGGGATCAGTGGACAACTATCGTGTTCCTCCCAGCTGTCTCATGAAATCATTGGGAATTCAGGATAAGATGATACTGGATACTGATAGAGTTGTGTTGCTAATTTAGTATCAGTTGGGGTAGTTGATGTTGGAGCAGAGGGACGAGTGGTATGGGTGCGGGGTTGTGTCTTTCCGGTAGCAATATTGTGTTGTAAGACTGGGCAGTCGCGTACAAAGTGGCCAGGCTTTTTGCAATAATTACAGGTAACCCTTTCTTGTGGTACTGGAGGTTGTTTTTGGGTCTGAGTAATTGTATTGGTCTGTGCTACCAATACCTTCATTTTAGTATCTTTTGTCCTTCTTTTCCCTTGTTCTTGTTCATCCCTAATTCTGTTTTGATGGTACTGGAGCATCTGAAGTGCTTGTGAAGGAGAACTAGCTTGCCAAGTGCTTTCAACTTTTAATACTCTATTTTTGATCATAGGTAAGGCATTTTCTACGAATTTTGAGACAAACAGTCTACTATAGGCGTCTCTACCTGAGGAGAGACCGCTATTGATAAGGAAACATTTCTCTAATCTTATATAATAGTCCCCTACGTCCTCATCGGGTTTTTGTTTGCATGCAGAGATAGCATCCCACTCTTCCTTTTTAGTGGCCAACAACTGGGAGAGTATTTTCGGGAGAAGGCGAGGGAGTTCCAGAACCAGAGGTCCCAGGCCTTGTCCCGGATCACGAGTAGTTTCTTCTGTCTCCAAAGCTGCCCATGCTACCTTTTTCCCTTCAACCTCCCAATCATTTCCTTTTAGTTTGTCGTATATTCCTTGAAGCAGTAGGACTTTGAGGAGACTATTGAGATCCTTATAAGTAAAGCAGCCCATTTGAAGAATATCCTTGAGTTCCCTATGGAATCCCATAGGATCTTTTTCATGAGAAGGGACCATTTTCTTCATTTCTAATATCTCTAGTTTTGTCAAGGGAGTGTAGACAAATGTTTGTTGTAGCTTTCCTGCAGAATTTACAACGGGGTGTACTACTCGGAGGGGGATTGACCCTTTCCGTATTGAGGGGGATTTGAGTCATAAACATCAGAAAGGTATTGGACATAGCGTTGTCGCTGATCCAGGAAAATGTTGAGGAATTCTTGTCCCCTTGCCACCCACCTCCCTTCTAGACAGTCTTGTAAGAGAGGATGTAACATTTTGGGCGGGTAGCCAGTGTCTTCGTACAATGTAATGAGGTGTTGAACCATATAGATGCTGGCTAGTCTTTGAGATGTCATAGGGAGCGATAAAAACATTTGAGCGACTAGGTCAGGGCCGTATATAGAGTATTGGGACACCCAATGTGTGCTTGATCGAGCGAGTTCTTTTTCCTGTGTGGTGAGTGGAGGTTCGTCGTCCATCCAATCATCCAGGGCTTCTTGTGTTTGTTGGAACAATCTGTCTTAGGAAGCTGACAATTTTTTTGTCTTACTCCTGAGTTGTCCGCTACCTTGGGAACGAGGGATATGGGAACGTACCGCTCCGTGAAAAGCAGTTCCTTCTTCCCTGTCTTCGTCTGTACCCTCATTCTCTGTTTCCTGGGTAGGGACATTTCTCTGGTGTGAGTCGGAAACCTTACTGGTAAAAAGAGGGATGAAGAGATCTATTTCCTTTATTTTATTATAATTTCCCGTTACCACTGCTTGATCTAGCTGAAGTAGGTCATCGGGAACCTTTTTCCCAGCACTTGAGATCATACGGATGAAACAGGTAATCATGAATCGTGAGAGACACCTTTTATGAGCGATAGGTCTATTTTTAATAGCTTCTTGTAGGACTTCTAAATTTTCCCCTGTTCGGAGAGCCTCGTAAATTTTATTCAGACAATTTGTAATATTTGGTACCTCCCGTATGTTTTCTAGACCTCCCCGTAAACGATAGGAGACATCTGCTTGTGGACCTTCCCCTGGAATTGGGTCATACTCACATTCTAACATAGGTAGAACACTACCCGAGGTGTCAGGGATGGGTTACGTCTGGGTAACTACTCGTCTGGCCGCTATTTGATTAGTATAAGCAGGAGGTGGTTCCATTAAATAAGTGGTAATGAAGTCTACGGGCACGGAAGGAACCTTAGGACATGGAGGTGCTGTGGGGATGTCAGGGTCTGAACTACCATCGGACCCTGTCTTTTGCGAGAGGACGGGATATATACCCGTCACGGAGGCCGAGACCTCCCTTTTCTTTTGTTCAAAATTAATATCATCATTCTGATCCTGTAACTTTCTCATCTTACTTTCTTCTGACATTCTTTTTGCTTTCTCTACTTTCCCTTGCTCTTTCTGTTCCCTTCGATGTGCTTCCTTTCGCCATATTTCGACACTCTCTAACATCGAGGGTCTTGCTTTCTTTTCCCAACATTTCTTTTCAACTACCATGATACAATTTAAATCCCATGTGCCACTCTTTGGCCATCTGATCGCAATTTCTGAATCTTTAGTGTAACCTTCCCAAAGATCCAAATACAAGATGGCATCAATTCCATATTTCGTATACATGAAGTAACCAGGAGTATCCTTCGGGGGGACTGGTACAGGTTGTTCCAGTAACCCTTTTCGGGTACCCAGTTTACACAATTTAGAAAACAAAGGCATTGCGTCAATATATATATAAAAACATTTTTCACACTTGATAACTTGATATACCCTGAGTATCAGAGTACAAACATACCGTTTTCTAGAAACCTAGAACCCGTCTTGACCGTGTTCTGAAAATCAGAACCCGTCTTGATACACCCCCAGCAGTACTCACCGAGGTGCGGAAAACTTGAAGACTTCGAAGACCTTGTCACTGGACTAGTTACGCTGCGCTCTTGATCAGGGACTTGTCGGGGTTCTGAAGACCTCGGACTCGGCAACTTCACAAGGTTCGGGCTCCGGGTCGAGACTTCCGCTGTCGTCCTCACCGCCTCGTGTGGATGGTCAGGCCGCGGCACTGTCCCTCTTCGACACGAAGGAGTTCATGCAGGAACACCCTGCAGTGTGCACTTTGAAGTCCGTCGGTGTCTGGAGAGACAGGTTCGGGTCCGCATCACCGGCGCCAGGGTAGAAAGGGAAGTCCCTGTTCAGGCGGCAATTTACTGTGGTAAATATTTTAGTAATTTACCTTGATCGGAATTTCTATAATATCAATAAGGTCAAACATGAAGAGTCCGTGGTGGTTAGAATTCAGGGTCTTTATTCAGTAACTCGAGTTAAGGGAGAGCTCCGTCCCCTAAGGAGGCTCGGGAATGGTCTCTACTTTAATCACAGAAAACATGGCATTTATACACAAAAAAGAGGAAGGAGCTTCCCTTTGACAGTGTTCAGTTACGAAAATGTGGCAATCATACAAGAATCATGGCAGTAGCGACGTAACTTTGTCATAATCATGAGGAAGTAATGGCAGAAGCAGAGAGTTGAGAAATAACCCTAGGCTGGTTCCTTAGATAGGAAAATAGAGAAATGGTCGTGACAGGATGTCTGGTGTCATGTGTTTAGCAAACAGGAGCTGGTTTCTCGGAATTGGTCGTGTGTCTTGGCAAACAGGGGGCTTATTTCTCGGAATCGGTCTGACCATAAGCGGGGGTGGTTACAACGGGGGCTCGTTTCTCGGAATCGGCTTGACCATAAGAATGTGCAGTTGCAGTTTGAGGAAGAGATGTGTTTGCGTGCAACCTTACGTATATGTGCCCGGGTTTTCTAGTGACCGTCATAATGAGCTCGGGACGTGAAAGAGAGGGTGTATAATGGGACATACATAGCGACAATATTCTATTTTCCACAGTTTCAGAATATGGTATTGTCCTTATAGATTTACAGCAGCTGGCCGAGTTGAAATTTGTTAAAGCTCCCAAAACTTCTTGTATCATAGAATTCTTGGAGTTTCTTTTTGCTAGGGATGGCATCCCTGATGAAATTGTCTCAGATAACGACTGCCAATTTACTTCTTCAGAGTTTGAAAATTTCTTAATTTTTATGGACATTAAACACACTAAAACCTCCCTTTGTCACCCTAGGAATATTGGTCTCATTGAGAGGTTCCATAGGGTGATGAAGGACAATATACAACTATCCAAGGCTAGCAATTTAAACTGCAAAAATGAGCATAAGAGAATTAAAGGTAAATTAACGTGATTTTGTCAGAGTCAAATGTTCCCGAATTTTGTCCAAAGGTTCATCCAAATTCTCTGATCCAAGCTTGTAGTGAGGGTTAACAAAAGTGCTGTACAATTGGTGGAATAAAAGTAAGATCTCTGTTTCTAAACTTGCCCATGCAACCCATTCTAACCAAAGTAGCACATGTCATGGTCCTTACATCAGTGAACCTTCCACCAGATCTACAAGGTCACCCAGTAAGTTTCATGACTATATTATGTATTAGTGTTTTTCAATTGGTTTGTTAGATTCCTTTTTTTGCATTTTATCTTTTCCATGATGTTGTTCTTTTGTTATGAACCTTTGAATTTAGTTTGTTATTCCAGTATTTTCATTTGTATTGGGGGAAGATGTGTTGGATTATATACGTGACAACTATCTTCCTTGTATTCCTCGTGCCTTCTCAGAACATCCACCTTGGGGAGTTCTGGAATGGAAAGGTAGGAGATGACTGTTGGTGTTTATACTGGATGGTACTGCACATCGCTGCTCCTGTCTTGTTGGCAATAAAGAAGATTGCACTCATACCTTTTGTTTTTCTTTTCAGTGCATTATGGACCATGTGAGGCCTGGAATATTGAATCCATTTTCACCAATTCCCCTCCTCCGGAGGGTACTTCAGAAGATTCAAGAGGAGAGGAGCACAGTCATCCTGCTCCTTTTTAGGCTAAATTTCCTATAGCCCTTCCTCTAAATGATCTTGTCCAATTGCAACTTTATCCCTCATTCTCCAAGTCCCCCAGCACTAAAGTTTCCTCTGCTTCCGTTGCCTTAAATCCAACATTTCAGGCTGACAGTCTGGCTCTTCAACAAGTTGGGTGGGAAAGGATGGACCTTTCTAAATTAGTTGCTTTTGGACATTCAACATTCAAGAAAACCTTGTACTTTGCTGTCATGTACAAAGCATTGGTCTTCTTTTATAAGTGGTGTGAAGAGAGGGTTACATATAAAGTTTAGCTGCATCAACTCTACAAAACAGGCTGTCATCAAAGCTCTTCAAGTCGGGCTAGTCAGCTCCAATTTTTCTCCTTTGGTTGTAAGGCCTCTTGAAAGATTTGTGCTTGAAAAAAAAGTTTGAATTCCCTTTCCTACTTGGCATCTTTCCATTGTACCAAAGGGTTTACAACTTGCCCCTTTTGAACCTTTAGAGCAAACAGATTTATCCTGGCTTTTTCTTTAAAAATGTTTTCTTTGCTTGCTATTACAACTGTAAAAAGATTGGGTGAACAGGGTGCTCTGTTGGCTTATTTTCCTTACTTGAGATTTTTCGAAATTGAGTAGTGCTTAAATTAGACTCTAACTTTGTTCCATAAGCTCATTCTACTTTTCATGACACAGGAGTTGATGCTACCTGTCTTATCAGACATTTTTTTAGAGATTCCAAGTTCTCCAGTTATGAAAAGATTTATTTTAATTTACCTACTCCACACTACAGGATTTAGATCTTCTAATTTTCTATTTATATCCTTTGGCTCAGTGAGGAAAGGTAAAAATCTCTC
Source organism: Lissotriton helveticus (assembly GCF_964261635.1). Classification (NCBI taxonomy): domain Eukaryota; kingdom Metazoa; phylum Chordata; class Amphibia; order Caudata; family Salamandridae; genus Lissotriton; species Lissotriton helveticus. The sequence goes on along the minus strand of NC_136068.1, from coordinate 960,981,072 downwards.
AGTATATGGATTTGTAAGGATATATTACAATCAGACGTCTCAATAGGTGAGACGGTTCCTTCACACATCCAAGGATGCTCTACTATAGCGGTATAGAACCCCCAGGTGCAGAAAAGCATTTTTATTTTAACTGGCCTAATTTGCTCTGGGTGCGAGATTCCGGACGGAAAAAAAATAAAAATGAAGCACATTATCTGTAAGCCCCGGGGTGACCAGGTCCTGGGGGCAATGTTTATACTGTATGTGGGGGCCTGCGGGGGCCCCTGCAGCCCCGGGAACCACCACTTCCACGGGGCTTTTGAAATAATATGTAGGGGCATGTAGCCCCCCTGCAGTCTTGGGGACTGCCACCTCCCCGGGGCTTGAACAAAAATGCATGGGGGGCTTCTGCCCTCTCATGCTGCCCTGCAGACCGCCACCTCCCTGGGGCTTAAATCAAATAAATTGGTGTGAGGGGCTCCTGCCCGGGGCACTAATTATTTAGATAGGGGTCCGTTACTGACCCCCGGGCCCTGGGGATCACCACCTCCATGGGGCTTTGAAAAGGAAGGGAGGGGGGCTGTGCGGCCCTCCTCCTGAAGCCCTTGAAGGCCCTGGGTACCTCCACCCCCCACGGCCGGCTCCAACAATGTCCTCGGGTGCCCACCCAAGGGACATTGCTGTTTGCTATGGCAGGGTGGGGGCACGGCTCCCATACTGTCATAGCAAACTCTGCTTTGCTTAATTGAAGCAAAGCAGGATTGCTTTTGAGCAAGGGAGCTGGAAGGGAGCTCCCCTTGCTCAAAGAAATACCAGCTCCGGCAGGAGGTGGGGAGCCGGCTGGGACCATGGGGGCATGTCAGCAGCAGCTCCCCTTGCTCAAAAGCAATGCCGGCTCCCACAGGAGGCGGGTAGCCGGCTGGGACAGCCCTCTTGGTACTTCCACTAAGTCCTTTGCAGCGGAATTCTTGAGCGCTGATCAGAGGCCCAGCACCCTTTCTCCACCACTCTGTAAAAGTGACTACTACTTAAAGAAGCATCTTTCTGTACCTCTGACTTAGAGGTACTTTTAACGCCCCTGAGCCTATTATGTACTAGGGCCTTACAGAGGAGGTCATGCCAATCACAGGATTACCCCAACGCACAGTGTTCCCTAGAGTATGTAGGTGTTTTCACTGTATGTGAAGTGTCTTTTAGCATAGCACTGGCTCTAGGCCTGGTTAGTTAGAGTCAGTTACCACCAGTACCCGTCATCATAAAGTTGGGGGCACAGGGTGACTCTGCAGGAAGGCCTCTTTCTGCTCCTCTGTTGGTTCTTTGTGCACATCTCTTGCTTCTTTCTGCACCTGTCTTCATCTTTCTGGACTTTTTTTTGCCTCTTTCTGCATTGTTCTTGCTTCTTTCTGCGCCGTTCTTCCTCTTTCTTCACATGTCCTACCTCTCTAGGCATAGTTAGAAATTAGCCTTTAATAATCCTTAGAAATTCACTGAAAAAAACATAGGTTTCAGGGATGTTATAGTTAGAAATTATCGTTTAAAAAAACCTTTGAAATTCACTGAAAAAAACATAGGTTTCAGGGACGGTATAGTTAGAAATTAGCCTTTCAAAAACCATAGAAATTCACTGAAAAAACCACAGGTTTCAGGGACGTTATAGTTAGGCTGACATTTAACTCATACAAAAAATCGGCCGTTATAGTTAGCTGAGCTAACTATAACTCTCGCCCCCCTCAATGCACTGCTGATGATGTCACATATTACATCACTCATGACTTGGTCAGTGACATCACTGATGACATCTCAAATGACATCACTGATGACATCATCCAGTGATTGAGTGTTTCTAAAAAGTTTAAGAATGTTATATATAAGCACGCCAAGGTTTATTGAAGATTGAGTGAGTGTATGAGTGTCTAAATGGATGATTTAGTGGGTGCGCGACTGACTGTATAAGTGAGTGATTAAACGTGTCTTTGTGAATGCATGGGTGAATGACTAATCTGGTTGAATGTCTGTATCAGTCTGTCAATTGGTGTGTAAGTGGCTGCATTGGTTGGTGAGTAGCTACATGAGTGTCTATATGGGTTAATGATTGGTTGTCCGATTACCTGTATGAGTGACTGAGTGTCTGTGTGGGTGGGTGGAGGGGTGTGACACCCTACACGGATGTGTGAGTGGGTTATTCAGTGGGTATATGGGTTCATGAGTATGTCTGCGAGGGGCTGTATGGGTGAGTGAGTGTGCGTATGGCTGTGTTGGTGAGTGATTGGATGTCTCAGTGGTATATGTGTGAGTAACTATATATGTGAAAGGCAGTATATGTGAGTGTTGGAGTATATAAGGGACTAGATGTGAGAGTGAGTGATTGTGAGAATGGGTGTATGGATGAGTGTGTGCTTGTGTCAGTGATTGTATAAGAGAGTAAGTATGTGTTAGAATCTGTATGAATAATTAAGGTGGTGTATGTATAACTGTATAGGTGAGTAAATAGCAGTGTGATTCAGTCATTGGGTGACTGACTAGGTGTGCGAGTATCTCTGTGGGTGAGTGGCAGTATGTAAGTGTCTGTATGGGTGTATGAGTGCATATATCAGTGGCTGCATGTATGAGTGACTGTATGGTTGAGTGAGTAGATATGTGTAGACCTATGAATCAGTAAGTGGGTATGTACTAACTGGTATTGGTGAGTCTATTGTTTGGTGTATGATAGTCTGTATTTTAGAGTGGATGCATGAAGGTTATATTCGGGTGTGAGGAGGTGCATCAGATATTAAGTGGATGGTGTCATCAGTGATGTCATTAGTGATGTCATTTGAGATGTCATCAGAGATGTCACTGACCATGTAATGAGTGATGTAATATGTGATGTAATCAGCAGTACATTGCGGGGGAGCGAGTTACTATAATGGCCGAATTTCTCTGGTTTTGTACGAGTCAAATGTCAGCCTCTCTATAATGTCCCTGAAACTTGTGTTTTTTTATTTCAATGAATTTCTAAGGTTTTTTAAATGCTAATTCCTAACTGTAATGTCCATAAAAACTCTAGTTATTTCAGTGAATTTCTATGGTTTTAAATGTTAATTACTAACTATAATTTACATGAAACCTGTGGTTTTTACAGTGAATTTCTAAGGTTTTTTAAATGCTAATTTCTAACTATGCCTATATAGGTAGAACATGTACAGAAAGAGGAAGAAAGGCGCAGAAAGAAGCAAGATAAGTGCAGAAAGAGGGAAGCGAGGTGCAGAAAGGAAGAAAGGTGCAGAAAGAAGCAAGAAAATGCAAAAAGAGACAACAGAAATCCTGAAAGAGGAAGAAAGGTAGAGAGAAAAGCAAGAGAAGTCCAGAAAGAAGCAACATCGGTGCAGAAAAAGGCCTACTTTGACTGTACCTTTCCACAGACACATACAAAGTAGCCTAATCACTAATCCTTCTCCCAAGATGTTTTAAACCTCACTTTCCTCTTCAAGGATCACTATTCATCGACTGCTCAGAATGTTAGGCCTACCAAATGTAAAACAGCAATCCTAACCATATCACTGTTTAACTATCACCAAGTTTATAAAGGTATGAATGCATGTGTGTTTGCTTTTACCTACTGACATGTTACATAAAAATAAACATACAAATACTTGAATATCTGTGTTTCAAACAGCATACTTTGCAACTTTGTCTAAAAAAAGGTGTGTACATTTCTTTCTGCTTACAATACAGGGTACATGAGTATTCAATAATATACTTGATGGGCTGTATACCACCTATATACATAAGACATGTCTGCCTGTGCAACTGAATGACAGAGCAGAACTGAGAAGATTCAACCACCTATACAAGAAGTTACCCGCTTTTTAATCTACCATCTTCAGGTGCATTACAGATGTAAGAATACATGTACAAGTAGACATATACCTTAGTCCTGAGAGCACGCAGACCTTTACTCTTGAGAGCTTGCACTTCCCATTTGAGTATAGAAAGAGGTGAGAGAAGTACAGAAAATCAAGATAGGTGCAGAAAGAGTAAGAAATGTCCAGAAAGAGGCAAGAGAAGTGAAGAAAGAAGCAAGACGTGCAGAAAGACACAAGAAAGGTGCTCAAAGAGTCAACAGAAGTGCAGAAAGAAGCTAGAGAGGTGCAGAAAGAGAAAGAAATGAATAGAAAGAGACAAGGAGGGTGTAGAAAGAGAAAGAAAGGTGCAGAAAGAAGCAAGAGAAGCAGAGAAAGAGGCAATAGTAGTGCATGAAAAGGAAGAAAAATGCAGAAACAAGCAAGAGAAAAGCAGAAAGAAGCAGCAGATGTGCAGAATGAGGCAAAGGAAGTACAGAAAGAGGCAAGAGAGTTGCAGAAACAGGCAAAAGAGGTGCAGAAAGAAGCAAGAGCAGTGCAGAAAGAACCAACAGAGGAGCACAAATAGACAAGAAGGATGCAGAAAGAGACAAGAGAAGTGCAGAAAGAAGCAATAGAGATGCAGAAGGAGGCAAGAGAACTGCTGAAAGAGGCAAGAGAGTTGCAGAAACAGGCAAGAGAGGTGAAGAAAGAGGGAAGGGGGTGAAGAAAGAGGCATGGGGTGCTGAAAAAAGCAAGAGTGCTGCAGAAAGAAACAAAAGAAGAGCAGAAAGATGGAACAGAGGTGCAGAAAGAGGGAAGAGGCGTGTAAAAAGAGACAAAAGGGATGCCAAAAGAATCGAGAGATGCAGAAAGAAACAAAAGACGTACAGGAAGAAGGAACAGAGGTACAGAAAGAGGGAAGAGGGGTGTGAAAGAGACATTAGGGTTGCAGAAATAAGCAAGAGAGGTACAGAAAGAAGCAACAGGTGCAGAAAGGGGTAAATAGGGTAGAGAAAGAGACAAGAGAAGTGCAGAAAGAAGCAACAGTGATGCAGAAAGGGGTAAGAGATGTGGAGAAAGAGACAAAATGGGTGCAGAAAAAAACAAGAGAGGTGCAGAAAGAAACAAACGAAGTGCAGAAAGAAGGAACAGAGGTGCAGAGTGAGGCAAGAGGGGTACAAAAAGAGGAAAGACGGATGCAGAAAGAGGCACAAGGTGTGCTGAAAGAAGCAAGAGAGGTGCAGAAAGAAGCAAGACAAGAACAGAAAGAAGCAACAGAGGTGCGGGAAGAGAGGTGCAGAAACAGGCAAAATATGTGCAGATAGAGGCAAGGATGTTGCAGAAACAGGCAAATTAGGTGCATAAAGACGGAACAGTGGTGCAGGCAGAAACATGACAGACACCCAAAGAAGCAAGAGAGGTGCAGAAAGAAGCAAGAGAGGTATAGAAAAAAGCTAAAGAAGTGCAGAAAGAACCAACGGAGGTGCAGAAAGAGGCAAGAGGAATGCAGAAAGAGGCAAGAGCAGTACAGAAAGAGGCAAGAGGAGTGCAGAAATGTGCAAGAGATGTGCACAAAAAAGCAAGAGCTGTGCAGAAAGAACCAACAGAGGTGTAGAAAGAGGCATCAGAGGTACAGAAAAAGGAAACAGTGGTGCAGAAAGAGGCAAGAGAATTTCAGAAAGAGGGAAGAAAGGTGCAGGAAGAGGCAAGAGAGGTGCACAAAGAGTGAAGAAGGGTGCAGAAAGAGGCAAGAGGGGTGTAAAAAGAAGTGAGAGTAGCACAGAAAGAAGCAATAAAGGTGTAGTAGCAAGAGAGGTGCAGAAAGAGGTCAGAGAAGTACAGAAAGAAGCAACTGATGTACAGAAAGAGACAACAGAAGTGCAGAAAGAGGCACCAGAGGTGCAGAAAGAGGGAACAGGGGTGCAGAAAGAGGCAAAAGAGTTACACAATAAGAAACAGGGGTGCAGAAAAGCAAGAGAAGTGCAGAAATAAGCAAGAGAGGTACAGAAAGAGGCACAAGAGGTACAGAAAGAGGGAAGAGGGGTATAGAAAGATGCAAGAGGGTCCAGAAAGAAGCAAGAGAAGAACGGAATGAAGCAACAGGGGGCCAGAATAAGGCAAGAGTACTACAGAAAGAGGCAAAAGAGTTGCAGAAACAGGCAATAGAGGTACAGAAAGAGGGGACATGGGTGCAGACAGAGGCAAGAGAGGTGCGGAAAGAGCGAAGAGGGATGTAGAAAGAGGCAAGAGGAATGCAGAATTGTGCAGAAAAAAGCAAGAGCTGTGCAGAAAGAACCAACAGAGGTGTAGAAAGAGGCAGCAGAGGTACAGAAAAAGGAAACAGTGGCGCAGAAAGAGGCAAGAGAATTTCAGAAAGGGGAGGGGGTGCAGAAAGAGGCAAGAGAGGTGTAGAAAGAGGGAGGAAGGGTGCATAAAGAGGCAAGAGGGGTGTAGAAAGAAGCAAGAGAGGTGCAAAAAGAAGTGAGAGTAGCACAGAAAGAAGCAATAAAGGTGCAGAAAGTAGCAAGAGGGGTTCAGAAAGAGGTAAGAGAAGTACAGAAAGAACCAACTGAGGTTCAGAAAGAGGTAACAGAAGTGCAGAAAGAGGCAACAGAGGTGCAAAAAGAGGGAACAGGGCTGCAGAAAGAAGCAAGAGAGGTATAGAAAAAAGCTAAAGAAGTGCAGAAAGAACCAACTTAGGTGCAGAAAGAGGCAAGAGGGATGCAGAAAGAGGCAAGATTAGTATAGAAAGAGGCAAGAGGAGTGCAGAAATGTGCAAGAGATGTGCAGAAAGAACCAACAGAGGTGTAGAAAGAGGCATCAGAGGTACATAAAAAGGAAACAGTGGTGCAGAAAGAGGCAAGAGAATTTCAGAAAGAGGGAAGAAAGGTGTAGAAAGAGGCAAGAGAGGTGCACAAAGAGTGAAGAAGGGTGCAGAAAGAGGCTAGAGGGGTGTAAAAAGAAGTGAGAGTAGCAAAGAAAGAAGCAATAAAGGTGCAGAAAGTAGCAAGAGGGGTGCAGAAAGAGGTAAGAGAAGTACAGAAAGAAGCAACTGGGGTACAAAAAGAGGCAACAGAAGTGCAGAAAGAGGCAACAGAGGTGCAGAAAGAGGGAACAGGGGTGCAGAAAGAGGCAAAAGAGTTACACAATAAGAAACAGGGGTGCAGAAAGGCAAGAGAAGTGCAGAAATAAGCAAGAGGGTACAGAAAGAAGCAAGAGAGGTACAAAAAGAAGCAAGAGAAGTATGGAATGAAGCAACAGGGGGGCAGAATGAGGCAAGAGAGGTGCAGAAAGAAGAAACAGGTGAAGAAGGAGGCAAGAGAACTGCAGAAAGAGGCAAAAGAGTTGCAGAAACAGGCAATAGAGGTACAGAAAGAGGGGACGAGGGTGCAGACAGAGGCAAGAGAGGTGCGGAAAGAGCGAAGAGGGATGTAGAAAGAGGAAAGAGGAATGCAGAATTGTGCAAGAGATATGCAGAAAAAAGCAAGAGCTGTGCAGAAAGAACCAACAGAGGTGTAGAAAGAGGCAGAAGAGGTACAGAAAAAGGAAACAGTGGTGCAGAAAGAGGCAAGAGAATTTCAGAAAGAGGCAAGGGAGGTGCAGAAAGAGGCAAGAGAGGTGTAGAAAGAGGGAAGAAGGGTGCAGAAAGAGGCAAGGGGGTGTAGAAAGAAGCAAGAGAGGTGCAAAAAGAAGTGAGAGTAGCACAGAAAGAAGCAATAAAGGTGCAGAAAGTAGCAAGAGGGCTGCAGAAAGAGGTAAGAGATTTACAGAAAGAAGCAACTGAGTTACAGAAAGAGGTAACAGAAGAGCAGAAAGAGGCAACATAGGTGCAGAAAGAGGGAACAGGGGTGCAGAAAGAGGCAAAAGAGTTACAAAAATAAGAAACAGGGGTGCAGAAAGGCAAGAGAAGTGCAGAGAGAAGCAAGAGAGGTGCAGAAAGAGGCACGAGAGGTACAGAAAGAGGGAAGAGGGGCATAGAAAGAAGCAAGAGGGTGCAGAAAGAAGCAAGAGAGGTACAGAAAGAAGCAAGAGAAGTACAGAATGAAGCAACAGTGATACAGAATGAGGCACGAGAGGTACAGAAAGAAGAAACAGAGGTGAAGAAGGAGGCAAGAGAACTGCAGAAAGAGGCAAGAGAGTTGCAGAAACAGGCAATAGAGGTACAGAAAGAGGGGACATGGGTGAAGACAGAGGCAAGAGAGGTGCAGAAACAGCAAAGAGGGATGTAGAAAGAGGCAAGAGGAATACAGAAATTTGCAAGAGAGGTGCAGAAAGAAGCAAAAGCAGTGAAGAAAGAACAAACAGGTACAGAAAGTAGCAAGAGAGGTGCAGAAAGAGGCAAGAGAGGTGCACAAAGAGGAAAGTGCAGAAAGACTAAAAAGGGGTGCAGAAAGAAGTAAGAGCAGTGCCGAAAGAAGCATAAGAACTGCAGAAAGAAGCAACAGAGGTAGAGAAAGAGGCAAGAGAGGTGAAGAAACAGGCAGGAGAGGTGTAGAAAGAGGGAATAGGGATGCAGAAAGAGGCAAGAGAGATACAGAAAGAGCAAAGAGGGGTGCAGAAAGAGGCAGGATGGGTGTAGAAAGAAGCAAGTGAGGTACAGAAAGAGGTAAGAGAGGTACAGAAAGAGGCAAGAGAGGTGCACAAAGAGGGAAGAAGGGTGCAGATAGAGGCAAGAGGGGTGTAGAAAGAAACAAGAGAGGGGCAAAAAGAAGTGAGAGTAGCACAGAAAGAAGCAACAAAGGTGCAGAAAGTAGCAAGAGGGGTGCAGAAAGAGGTACGAGATGTACAAAAAGAAGCAACTGAGATAAGAAAGGGGCAACAGAAGTGCAGAAAGAGGCAACAGAGGTGCATAAAGAGAGAACAGGGGTGCAGAAGGAGGCAAAAGAGTTACAAAAATAAGGAACAGGGGTGCAGAAAGGCAAGAGAAGTACAGAAAGAGGCAAGAGATGTGCAGAAAGAGGCACAAGATGTACAGAAAGAGGGAAGAGGGGCATAGAAAGATGCAAGAGGGTACAGAAATCAGCAAGAGAGGCACAGAAAAAAGCAAGAGAAGTACAGAATGAAGCAACAAGGGTGCAGAAAGAGGCAAGAGAGGTGCAGAAAGAAGAAACAGAGGTGAAGAAGGAGGCAAGTGAACTGCATAAAGAGGCAAGAGAGTTGCAGAAACAGGCAATAGAGGTACAGAAAGGGGGGTCATGGGTGAAGACAGAGGCAAGAGAGGTGCAGAAAGAGCAAAGAGAGGTGTAGAGAGAGGCAAGAGGAATGCAGAAATTTACAAGAGAGGTGCAGAAAGAAGCAAGAGCAGTGAAGGAAGAACCAACAGAGGTACAGAAAGTGACAAGAGAGGTGCACAAAGAGGCAAGAGATGTGCACAAAGAGGGAAGTGCAGAAAGACTAAAAAGGGGGTAGAAAGGAGTAAGAGTGGTGCCAAAAGAAGCAAAAGAAGTGCATAAAGAAGCAACAGAGGTAGAGAAAGCGGCAAGAGAGGTGAAGAAACAGGCAGGAGAGGTGTAGAAAGAGGGATCAGGGGTACAGAAAGAGGCAAGAGAAATACACAAAGAGCGAAAGGGGTATAGAAAGAGGCAAGAGAGATACAGAAATAGCGAAGAGGGGTGCAGAAAGAGGCAAGAGGGGTGCAGAAAGAGGTAAGAGAGGTACAGAAAGATGCAATAGAGGTGCAGAAAGAGGCAACAGAAGTGCGGAAAGACGCAAAAGAGGTGCAGAAACAGGCAAGAAAGGTGCACAAAGAGAAAAGAAAGGTGCATAAGGCGGGAAGATGATTTCAAAAAGAGGCAACAGGGGTACAGAAAGAAGCAAGAGAGGTGCAGAAAGAAGCAAAAGAAGGGCACAAAGAAGCAACAGAGGCGCAGAAAGAAACAAAATAAGTGCAGAAAGAAGGATCAGAGGTGCACAGAGTGACCAGAGGAGTACTGAAAGAGGAAAGAGAGGTGCAGAAAGAGGCAAGAGAGTTGCACAAAGAAGCAACAGAGGTGCTGAAACAGGCAGGAGATGTGCAGAAAGAGGGAACAGGGCTGCAGAAAGAGGACCGAGGTGCAGAAAAAGGGAGGAAGGGTGCAGAAAGAGGCATCAGAGGTGCAGAAAGAGGCAAGAGAGGTGCAGAAAGTAGAAGAGATGTGCAAAAGTACCAAGAGATGTGCTGAAAAGAAAGAAAGGTGCAGACAGAAGCAAAAGAAATGCAATAAAAGGCATAGAGGCACAAAAAGAAGCAAGAGTGTTTTGCACACCATTAGAACCAATATAACACCCACATTTAGCAAAAAGTAGCAGGTGACCATTCTAGGTTTGCAAAGGGCCTTCCACCACGCTGTTATACTTGTCGCTGCAATTTTGGTAACGTTTGAGCCGTTTCAGCTAGAAACAAGGTTTTTTTGTTCAAATCTGCAGATTATGCAGTAGATGATGGATTATGTGGCATGTGTGAAAAATTTATAATTTAAATTGTGCGACATTCGGTGAAGTCAAACAGTCACATAATTCCAGTGGCTCTGCTCATACCTCTGACTAGGTCCAGAAGTGCTCCTCAGTGGGTCCTTCTTTTTTTTGTCTCATTGAGTTCACATAATTACTCTCCATAACACATAATCCGACTCTATAAAATTCCTACACACTAAATACCAAATACTTTCTATCCACATATTTCACTGCACAGCATACAACATATTTCCACTACACACAATCTACTTCCATTCCACTCCAAAAAACATTAGTAAAAACCTTTACATTTACAAGGCCAATAGCTCTCACTCTTGCAAATGCGAGACCTATTACACAACAAATGCTTCTTTAACTAGTAGTCGTGTTTGCAGAGTGGTGGATAAAGGGGGCTGGGCCTCCAACCAGCACTCATGAATTACTCTGCGTTGCACTTACAGGATGTTCCAGAAGGGCATCTTGGCCCCCAAAGTCCCTCAGGAGTAAAGTGAACTTCATCCCCCAACCCGTACTGTGCCAGAAGGTGCGTTTGCAGAGTGGTGGTGAAAGGGGGACGTGGCCTCTAAAGACCTCTTAGCAATCCCACTATGTGGGACTTACTGGAGGTAACAGGAGGGGTAGTTGGCCCCCAAGGACAATCTAGGGGACCAACTACCCCTCCTGTTACCTCCAGTAAGTCTCACACAGCAACATTGGTAAGTTCTCATAGCTGGCCATGCCCCCTTTGACCACCAGTCTGCAAACACGCTCCCTGGCATGCTCTTTGATGGGGATTAAAGTCCTCTTCACTGCTGGGGGACCTTAGGGGCCAACTAGCCTACCTGATACTTCTAGTAAGCCCCAGATAGTGGTATTGCTGAGAGGTTGACACAGGCCACACCCCCTTTCTCCTCCGCTCTGCAAATGCACCTTCTGGTGTGCTCTTGGTTGGAAGATGAAGTCCCCATGACTCCTGAGGGTCCCTGGGAGCCAACTAGCCCTCCTGCTATCTCTAGTAAGCCCCACACAGCTGGATTGCTGAGAGTGGTCCAAGGCCATGCCCCCTTTTTACACCACTCTCTAAACGCACCTCTTGGCGCACTGCTGCTCAGGGGATGAAGTCCACTTTATTCTTGAGGTCATCAGGACACAAGAAGACCTCATCATCCCACCAGCAGTGAGCCAAGAGTTGCGTTTGCAGAGTGGTGTAGAAAGGGGCGTAGCCTCGGACCACCTCTCCGCAAAAATAGCGGGGGTAACGTTAGTCGTGCTCCCTCCCTGTGCTTGATCCCCTTGTTGCCTATTTTTATGAATTTTGAACAGTTTCAATTTGCGTACAAATAAATACATATCAATGCGGGTTTGTGTGTAGTCAATGGGGGAATCTGGGAAAAATGTCAAGCTAAGTTTAAGAACCTGTTCTTCACTTTCTGTCAATTGTTTATTGGACAGGTACATTACCGTTAATTCTTGTCCTTGTGCTTCCATTATTTCCCTCTCTGATTCTGGCCTTTGGTTCCCATGCCAGTGCTATTGTTCTTTGTTCCGCCGGTCTCGCCGTCTTTTACTTTTGTTTTTCCTCCTCGGCCTTGATATCTTGTTCTCCCACGTATTGAGTATTCGTTGGCCTCTTGCATGAGGAGCATTTTCTCGGAAAAAAATGTTACTTCTGTGGGGTAGGCAGTGTTGCTGTTGATTGAACCAACTTCCGAGCTTAGGCTTGTACCTGATTCCCATCTGTCTTTATCGGCAGCCCCTAATGCTCGATCTTTAATGAGGGTTGTACGCAATTTGTCAAACTTTCTGGCAAATGCAAAATTCTTCTTGATTTATAATCCCTTTCCTCTGTCTCAAATTTCTTTTGTTTCCTTGCAATAATGTCCTTCTCAAAGTTGGTGATACGCTCATTGACTGCAGTCAAGACTTTTTTTACTTCAATTTGGTTCAGGTCTTTCGCCAAATCATCCAGAATTTTCTGTATTTCTTCCGCCAACTCTTTATCTCTTCCCAGGCATTTTTGATGAGAATATGCAACATCGTCTTCGAGCATGCAGTCGTGTTGTCTAGCCATGCTTTGAGTACTTCTGGTTTGGGTTTGTTGAGACTGGGTACAATAAAAATGCGTAACCTAAGCCTCTACAGTAAATTTCCTTTTTTGTTTAATGCTTGATGCCATCTGCAAATGGTCCGTGTCTGTTTCTCCTCTTTCCTCACTCGTTATTTTTTTTTTTAATTAGCACTGCTGAGGGCTCCCACCCCTTTAGGAACTCCTTTGAACACAATTCACTGCGGTCGTCAACCGTCTCCGGACTGGATCGCGTCTCAAGGCAAGTGTCCTGACGCGTCCTAGCAGCTCTCTCACCCTCACGACTCAATCGCTCAACTTCCGTGACATCCACGAGGGATTTCGAGAGTCCTGGTCAGTTTCCTGGATGAGTCTTTGTTGCTGCCGGCGGGCAGAGAAACTTGATTCCTGAATCAAATGACTGTTTTTGGCACAATCCTCCTCCCTTCTAAAAGGGCTGGGGCTCATCATCGAGCGGGCGCCGCCGCTCACAAAATCCAACAGGAAACTCCTTAATTTGAAGAAGTACGAGCCACACCAACCCAGACTATGAAGAAATATTTATTAACGGGCACAAAAGAAGACGCGTTTCGAGTTATCCAGCTCTTGGTCACATGACCACAGTTCCAACAACAGGGCTTAAGGGCATTTAGGGAAAACATGAAGAAAAGACTCAAGGTTGCCATCAACATGCAGGGCAATCGTAAGTATTAACATACATTACTTTTGTATATTCAATACTTTGTGCTAAAGTACACCAAAAGGAATTACAAATGCATGGTTACATTGTTGTTAGCTCCACTAAATGTAAACACCATATTAACAGTCTAGAACCCAAGTAAATAATTAAACAGTATGCCGGCATTATTTACAGTTTATACATTAAATAGAGCTATAAGAACTATAAGAACAGCAGTCACGTTTACGCAACGTGGCATAATTGCATAACCTCTGGTATTATACATGAAATCCGCAAAACAAAATGCTGAAGATTGCGGGACATTGTGCAGGCATAAATAAAATTACACCCAAACCTCTCGGTTGCCAGAGTTTGTCAAAATTCCCCCAAGGGATACCCCAACAACATAGAACTTAGGCCCAGATTCTGAACACTGTCACCCAATGCTGCGCAGCCTCCTTAAAGGTTGTGCTGTGCTGTGTGACAGAGGGAGAGCAGGAGAGCCCCAGATTCATAGAGAAATGCCACTATCCTCCCCTCTCCCTAGTACCATTGCTGATTTCAGCTGCTGTGTACAAGACACACATTTTAGTGCAAATATGCTAGGGTGCGTGCCTGAGTCTAGCAAAGGTTTTGTACATGAAGGGTAGCCTTCCTGTACAAAATACTATGCCTAGACATCTTTAAAAGCATGCCCTAATTTGTAAATCTGCTGCCCAGTGCAGCACGCATGATAAAGTCAGAAAGGCATTGGGAAATGTAAACATTTCTCAGTTTAACGCCTGCTTTTCAATTGCAAATATGTTTGGAGCTAAACCCTTTTCACTAATGTTAATGAATCGATTTTAGTGTCAAAAAGCATGGGTGGTTGCATCAGAACACCCATGTTTCACCCATGTACCAACGCCCCTTCATGCAAAATAATGCAAAGCATCCTTTCACGCTGCTTTTCTTTACTTTTTGTAAAAAACAATGCAGATATTTATTTGCGTTGGTTTGTGATTCATAAAATGGGTTTAGCATTGGGTTAGCGTTTAAAAAAAAATAACGCTTGTAAATCTTACATTCTATCATTCACATTATTGGCGTCCCAGTCTAAGCTTTTTAATCTCCTTATTTCTATTACTGTTAAATCCATTACTGCCAATTGGAAACCATCTGAAGCAATATCAATCCAAGCATGGTGGTCATGTCTCACTTTCATTAGATCGGGTGCCCAATTATCTTTCAAGGGACCATCAAAAAACAAGTCGTCACTTCACAGTTATGGTAAACAATTGAGGATTCTATTAATACTTATTTATATAACCCCCGCACTTTGCCCACTCCCAACTTTTCATCCCTGTATTCCATGTCATAAATAAGCCAACATACACTTTTGTCTTGTGGTGGTCATTTGTTGGCCGCAGTTTTATTAGGAATACACATATATATTGCATACTTTTGTGCATTACGCCATAAATCATTTTTGGTGAGCTGTCATCTTTGTGTGGTGCCTTGGTTTAATCTCATTATACATTGAGTTTGCGTAAATCATATGTACATTGCACAATAGCAGATTAGACTGCCAGTTCATTGTACAGGTCCTTTGCAGGCTTGCATTGTCTCTTGGCCCTACTGGGTCATTGCTTAGTTTGGTTGGATTTGCCCTCTCTTTGCATAGGGGTGTAGCTTCTGTCCCGGAGTTAGGTCACAACTCGCTACCTTGCCGATTCTTGTTGTGCGGGGGATGGGCAGTGAGCGCCCTCTCCGTCTGCTACCCCCTTGTGGTAGGCTAACTCTCCCAGCCATAAGGAATCCCAGAGTGAGTGGTCCTACACACCGCCCTTAGGACGACTCACCCAGCCATAAGGCATTCCAAGGTGAGTGGTCCTATTCCGGCACACTGCACTCCGGTGTGCCTCTGTACCAACCATTATCCCCATAGTTTCTGGCCATGTCTGAACTGGGGTGGCTTGGTGAGCAAAATAATGATGGATCTGTGACTGGGGGTGAATTTTTTGCCATTGTGCAACATTCCGTCCATCATCTTGTGTGTTTTGCTGTTCACCCTATGTGGGAAGGGTATGCCTAGACGTGGGTCCCTTGCTCACTAAGCCACTGGAGTCAAGCTATTCTGGATGAAGACGGCTGATAGCCAAAAACCGGTACTAGGATGCTTGATTCCTGTCCAGGAAAGACATGGCTTGGCAGTTCGGGCTGGACTGTTCCCATGAGGCACTGGGTCAAGACTGATTTGCATATGGCCATGTCTGAACTGGGGTGGCTTGGTGAGCAAAATAACAATGGATTAAACCCAGATCTGTGGCTGGGGGTGAATGTTTTGCCATTGTGCAACATTCCGTCCATCATCTTGTGTGTTTTGCTGTTCACCCTATGTGGGAAGGGTATGCCCAGACGTGGGTCCCTTCCTCACTAAGCAACTGGAGTCAAGCTATCCTGGCTGAAGACGGCTGATAGCCAGAAACCGGTCCTAGGATGCTTGATTCCGGTCCAGGAAAGACATTGCTTGGCAGTTCCCGGCTGGACTGTTCCCATGAGGCACAGGGTCAAGACTGATTTGCATATGGCCATGTCTGAACTGGGGTGGCTTGGTGAGCAAAATAACGATGGATTAAACCCAGATCAGTGACTGGGGTGAATGTTTTGCCATTGTGCCACATTCCGTCCAACATCTTGTGTGTTTTGCTGTTCACCCTATGTGGGAAGGGTATGCCCAGACGTGGGTCCCTTGCTCACTAAGCCACTGGAGACAAGCTATCCTGGCTGAAGACGGCTGATAGCCAGAAACCGGTCCTAGGATGCTTGATTCCAGTCCAGGAACGACATGGCTTGGCAGTTCGGGCTGGACTATTCCTATGAGGCACAGGGTCAAGACTGATTTGCACATGGCCTTGTCTGAACTGGGGTGACTTGGTGAGCAAAATAACGATGGATTAAACCCAGATCTGTTACTGGGGGTGAATGTTTTGCCATTGTGCAACATTCCGTCCATCATCTTGTGTGTTTTGCTGTTCACCCTATGTGGGAAGGGTATGCCCAGACGTGGGTCCATTGCTCACTAAGCCACTGGAGTCAACCTATCCTGGCCGAAGACGGCTGATAGCCAGAAACCGGTCCTAGGATGCTTTATTTCCGGTCCAGGAAAGACATGGCTTGGCAGTTCGGGCTCGACTGTTCCCATGAGGCACAGGGTCAAGACTGATTTGCATATGGCCATGTCTGAACTGGGGTACCTTGTTGAGCAAAATAATGATGGATTAAACCTAGTTCTGGGACTGGGGGTGAATGTTTTGCCATTATGCAACATTCCGTCCATCATCTTGTGTTTTTTCCGATAGTTTCTCGCCACACCGCCAGGGAGGCTTCCATCTTCCTGCGGCTCCCACCTTCCTTGCTTTGCCGGCTTTTTCAACTGCAGCCTGCCAACGCCTTTGCACCCCACAGGTTACTCCAAAAGTCTCCCATGCCCTCGTCAGACAAGGGCACCCCATCTTTTGCGTAAAACTCCGGGCTTGTGTGGATGAGCCCTTGTCTAACTGATTCAAAACCGTTTGTTCTGCAAAATGTGTTCACAGTGAGGTTCAGCTTTTTCTGTGAGTTCTCGACTGCGCTCTGTGATTGGGCCCCGTGCCATTAGTTTCTGCTGATCAGTTCTAACCAGATGATGGCGTTTCCCCCAAATGCCTTGCCTGCCTCCGTCAAACCTCTCTGTATGTCTTGAAGAAGATCTCGCCTCCTTCGCGTGGCCAAATCGTTCCCCCCTAAGTGTATGATCAATACATTCGGGTGCCAAACTGCCTCCGCCTGTAGTTCTGCGAGCTTTGCCGGCAGCTGCTCCAATTTCATTCCCGGTTGGACAAACCACCTCATGCTGGTGTCCACTGGTCGTCCTTCCTGCTTGTACCCCTGTTGCCACGACCAGGATTGTATCTGAGTTATGAAGGAGTGGCCCAACACCCACACCAAGCATGGTCTCCGTCCTGCCGGAGGAATGATAACATGTCACTCTGTTGCTCGGCTGGGTGACAAAGCACCCAGCATCCCCTCCCCCCTCCGGCAGGCGTGGTGGTTTAAAAAAAAAATGTTATACCCACTGGGTCCTCATGTAAGTCCGGTATGCTCGTGACCACCATCTACCTACGGCCTGTATCCCAGGCTCAGATATCCCATGCTGTGCGGCCATCATGGCGGCCCCTATCCTGAATGAATGGGACCTCAAACCTGATGGAGGCAGCACTGCCTTGCTGAGTGTGAGGTGCATGATCGAGGTAAACTGGAATCTGCTACGGTGTGTACCATCGCTGTGCTTGAATAGGGGGCCCTCGCCGGCTGGTCGCATTGTCATGAGGGCAAACAAGCAGCCCACGGTGCAGCAATTCTTATCCTTAATGCACCTTAACCATAGCACCGCCCCTCTTCCTGTTTGGTCTGTCTTTGAACATCTTAGTAGTATCTCTATTTCCCCCATTTTTGGCGTGACATCACTTGCCTGTAGGCAGTATGCCACTTGACCTGTCCTCGCAGGCGCTACTAATTCGCTAATGAGGAACGCCCTGAAGAAAGAGGTGGAAAAGGCTGCCCTGAATAAGAGGTGCTCGAAATTGTCCTTTGTGGTCCCCCGCAGTGCTCGCAGCAAGGCCCCCAGCTTTGTGTAGTCGAATGGGCATCTGTTGTCCCCTCTTGTACCTTCTGCGTGCCTCTACCCCTTCATTTGCAACTTAACGTAGTGCATGGCCACGGGGTCCAGCCCGGACTCCAGCTTGGCATAGTATGCCACGGCGGACAGGTGGGCTTGCATCCATGACCTGGATTTCTTGGAGTTAAATGCTCAATGTATGAACTGTTCTGCTGTTCTTACATCCTGAGTGACTGGATACCCCCCACCCTTATTACAATACCGATATATGTTTTGTATCTCCTGGCAGCTTCCGGTGTGAGGGCTTGGCTAACCAGTTCTGATAAATCTATCCCGCCTGGCCCCACAGCTGGCCCGGGAAAGGGGTCATTTCCTGCTCTGTGCTGGGCGCCAGGACAGGCGTCTGCAACTTCGTTGTCCACCCCTGGTACGTGGCGCGCTCTCAGATCTATGTTGCCTTCCAGCTGTAACTTTACCAATCTTCACGTTAGTCAAAGTGTATCTGGGCATCTGGCTGTTCCCCTATTAATCACTTGCACTACCCCCTTGTTGTCGGACCATAGTGTCAGCTTCATGCTCTGCAACTTTCATTTCCAAACAGTGAGTGCAACTATGATGGGAAAGAGTTACAGTAAGGTGATATTGTTGGTGAGGCCCGCCTTGTGCCAGCTGCCAGGCCACTGCCCTGCGCACCACTTCTTGCTCAGGATTGCCCCAAAACCTGTGTTACCTGACAAGTCTGTATACAGTGCGATCGGTTTTCTAGTCACCAAGCCTTTCCTCCAGATCAGTAAACCTATGAGCCGCTGGTGGTCCCTCAGTGTTGCTTTCTCCCGCCCGCAGAGGCTCCTGATTTCCCCCCTGAAATCTTCCACCTTCTCTGGGGGAGCCTGAACGTCCCGGCGACGGAATCCAGTTCTTTTCCCAGGAATGTGATTTTTGTCACCGAGCCTACTATTTTTTCTGTTGACATGAGGACCCCTAGTTCCCTAGTTAATTCTGAAAATGCTGACAAGGTGTTGTCGCACTCTGCGGATGCCGCCGGACCAGTGAACAGGAAATTGTCCAAGTAGTGAAGTTTCCCACCTGAAGGGTGCCGTACGTGTTGGGCCGATTCCATAAAGGTGCTGTATAATTCAAAGTAGGCACACGATACCGAGCACCCCATGGGCATAGCTTTGTTAAAATAGAGTTTGCCCTCCCATTGGAAACCTAGCAGGTGAAAACTTGAGGGATGGACTGGGAGTAAGCGAAAGGCAGACTCGATGTCCGCTTTGGCTATGAGGGCCCCTTGGCCCGTTGCCCTAACTAGTTCGATTGCATTGTCTATTGTGGAGTAGTTCACTGAGCATACCTCCGTGCTGATGTGGGGCCATGCTAGCCTGTACTTTTGTAAACCTGTTGTCCCCTCTGCACTCCACTTGCCTGGCTCACTGCTTCTTTTTCTCTTTCCTGTCTTCCTTGTGGTATTTTTTGCGTTTGCACCCTGCTGCTGGGTGAACCTCCCCCCCCCCCCCCCCCCGCAGGAGGGGCAGATGTGCTGGAATTTGCAAGCAGCTCCGTAGGTACATTTGTTTGCTTCGAACTTCCAGCAGATAGCTGGTGTACTGTTGTTGTGTGGTGCTTTTCATAAGCGAATTGATTGGGCTTCTGAAATGACCTCCCCTTCCCCTTGTGGGAAGACTCTCGAAAGGACTGCTTGTTTCTACCACTACCCCTCATGACTTGGCCTCCCTAACCACCATCATTTTGTGAATGAATTCCGATACATCCTCCTCGTTCCACTCCACTTCTGGGTATGTTTGCATTTTTAGCCAGAACCCTTTATTGTATTTCAACCGTGCTTCGCTTGGGAACTGTCTCTGTGCATTGTAGATGTTGGCCTTGTACAGCCAAAGGTCGGCTGCGCAGAGCGGGAATTTTTCTACTATAATGCAGGCCATTATCCAGAACGTATCTGGCCAACTATCAAAATTTCTCTCCTTATGCTTTTTTTTCTTTTCCTCATCCCTACTCTCGCAGGTGGTCAAGTCAAGCCCCTCTAACTGTATCTCCAGCAAGGAAAATATATCGATGAATTCCTTCCTCCAAATTCTTTTCTTGACCACCATCGGTATGAGGATAGCTAGCCCAGTAGCCCTGGGAGTTAAGGATACAGAGCCCGGAGAGGGGCGTGTATATGCTTTGGGTGTCGCTGGTGTGGAGGGCAGGATGGTTGCTGGGGCCGTGCTCCCCCAGGCCACTGTGGGTGATCTTGCCTCATCCCCAACTCCTGGAGTGATCTGATCCCCTAAGCGTTGCCGGCATGCCATGCCTGGGTCTATCATGGTAACCCTGAGGTCTCCTGCTCTGCTTGGTCACCCATGGCCCCCAGTCCCCCCGTGCTTCCTTGCCGCCCCACTGTCTGTGCACCTGGCGCTCCTGCTTGCCTGCCTAATCCTTGCATAAAAAGTGGTGCCATAGTTTTGAAGCATTCTTGCACGATTGCACTGATATGCTCACCGCTTGCTGCTGTGTCCGTGATCCCCCTGTTCCGTCCCACCGCCGCGTGCTGGCTACAGGTGGCTGAGCCTTCTTCTGGGGTGGGGCTTCTTGGGAGGTGCTGCCTCTGCAAGCTTGGCTGGTGCCCTCCTCTGTCACTTGGCCACAGGTGTGCTCTGGTGCTGGTGACCTGGTCCTTCCCCGGCGTCCTCCTGCAGATGGGGCTGCAGCCAGTCACTCCCATGGGCCACCGATGCCACCCGGATCTGCCGCAGCTGGTCGTTGATGTCATCTGACCCCCTCTTGTTCACGTTCTTTGCCATGTCCTCCGATGCCGCAGCAGCTGCCCACCAGTAGGCTCCCCGCTTCGCCCCTTTTGATTTGGGATCAAGGCTTCCGTAGACGCAGCAGCCCTCAGCGGTAGTCGGGGTAGGCACCTGGCTTCTCTCTGTAGCTGCCGCAGCTGCTGTCCTCAGTGGAGTCGGGGTAGGCACCAGGTTTCCGTCCGTAGACCGTAGTCCTTGCTGCAGCCCGACGCCTGAACGACTTCTTGCTCTGAATAGCCCCGCTCGCCGACAGAGCTTCCGCTAGCCCTATGGTCAACAAAGATTTTTGCAGGAGCTGCTCCCCTGCTCCCAAAAGTTAAGAGCTTATCTGGGGGAGCAGTGCTTATATCCCCCCCAGGTGTTTGGCCATCTTGTGTCCGGTCTCCCCCCACTGGGTGTTTGTATCGCGCTCGGGCCCCCGTTGGCATTGGGGCTGTCGCCTCCCTGGCGGCCGCAGCGGGGGACGTGGAGTTTTCCTGCTCCTTGGTGCGAGAAACCGGTTCCGTCCGGGGCTCGGCATTGGCTATGGCGCCGGCCCTCGAGGCCCCCTCCGGTGGTGGCCTCTGCTAAATTATTTAGTAACACTATTTGCTTTTATTAACTAATGTTTTGAAGATTAGCCTTGTTTGTCTTGTTTTTCAATTCTTATCATTTACTATTTTTAGGACAATGATACATTTTTGGAATATTGATATTGTTGTGGTAATATTTTTATGTTTACACTATTTCATTATATATACCAACAGTGTATAATTTTTTGTTTGTCTTGTTTACAACAAAACCTAATAAAATATTTTGAACACGCACACAAAAAAAAGTAACGCTAACCCAACGCTAAATCTTTCAGGATCTGGGCCTAGACATGTTCAATTGAGCCTTCAGTACAAGAGCAGCGCTGCAACAACTTCACCCCTCTTCTATCACTGAGCACAAAAGGAATGCGGACATGATGGTTAGGCGGTAGCTCAATGTGCTCCTCATTAGGTCTCGCCTGAGCCAGCGCATGCGCTGCTCTGGTTAGGCTTTTAAAAGTGCAACTTTTGCCGGCCACCCGCTAGCTGTGACGTGCACTAGCACGACGTGCACAGCTGCCAACTGACATTCTAGCCGCGCGGCGGTGTTAGTTTCAGGACCCCGCGTCCATTGCTGTTTTTTTTCACTATTTCCGGAGCGCGCGCGCACCACTAGCTTGCTTTTTTTTTTCAATGCGCACGTGCGCACACAACACCTGGGCTTGTTTTACTGCCCTGTTTCTAGAGACTTACAACCTTTTCTCTCCCTCTTCTGGGCCAGTCACCCCTTGGCTGGGTCTGCTGCCTAGATAGACTTAATTATCTTAAATTCACTCTTCCTGTACCGAGGTCCTTGTTTATTTCTGTCTGAAACTAGGTAGTTTAGCACCCCTGTATGCCTGCAGTCTGTGTCTACGATGTTGAGACGTCCCCCCCTTGCTCGTATGTTGCTTTCTTACGCTACCTATGTGCCATGTCCACTGCTGATGTGTGTATCCGCCTTTTCTGTTGTTTGTGCTTGGTTCACATGCTTATATACGCATCCTTAACAGTACATTAATATGTAAATTGCTATAACTTTTGTACATTTTTCTGCTGGTGGGTTTTCTCTTGCTCCAGGGTATAGTTCATACCCCCCTTCTCTGCTCATTATGCTTGCTTGTTATTATGTTTGTGTAGTTCAGCGTACTTGAATGATAAACCAAAGTAGGAGACAAACAATACAATGGATTGTCTGTCTGATGGTGCGTGTTGTGCTTCCATCTACACTCTCCGTTGCTGAGTTTCGAATACACCTCTTCTGCTGGCTGTGCTTTCCTTTCATGTCTCCCTTCACGCTGTTTACACTTTGAGTGCTGATTGAATGTTTATCCACCTCTGCTGCGGGGCCTTACCCTTGCTACTGCACCACTGCATGCTCCCTTTACAGCTAATGCCTCGTGATCCCCTTTTGCTACCGAGTTAGTTTTTTTCTGTTCTGTGTCCAATTGCGCTCTGTTTAAGAATTACTCCTTGGCCCCTCCTCTGTTATCCTTTAACACTGTTGACACTGCTGCTGGAGTCATGCTAATGATGCTGCTCCTTTTGTTTTTCTGACCTGTAACACTGCATACTTTGAGAATCTAATGTATTTATCTCTTCCTTCAGCCTCTGTCCACCCATTGTGTACTGCAGATGAACTACTCTTCCTACTTCTCTGGTTCTTGATGCCTTAAGTCTCTATGTATGTAATGTGTGCATTTTCTTATTTTATTCCTTTGCTGCTAAGTACCTCCGTCATCCACTGTGGGTGCTGTTTATTGTTCACCCCAGTTGAAGTGTATTCCTTCACAGACCATGTGTGCTGCTGCTTATTTGCCCCTCGCTGCTGCAGTGTACTGCATACACTGAGCTGCCAACTGCGTTAATCCCGCTCTGCAGCCTTCTATTTGCTTTTTCCTCCCGATTTTCCCAACTCTATGCACAATACATGCTGGTGATTAGATGTGTATCCATTTCTGTTCCTTGACCTGTCCCTCCTGTAAGCCTTTTCACTTTGTCTGCAGTGGGTGGCAGCTATTGTTTGCTGTGTTATTTTGCTTCACTCTATACGTGCATTGCAGGGCTTTAAGTGGATTGAAAAAACTGGGAGGTCTCTCAAAGGAGCGTGGCCAATGTAATTAAGCGCGTGGCTTAAAAACACATTTGCTAAAAATCTGTGCTTAGCATAGTGTGCCGCCCGTCTTGTATTTTGCGGTTCCTGTTATTAGTACTCATAGCCAATAGGTCTCGCTTTTGGGACCTTATAAGTATTTGTTTATCCAGCACAATATCCTTGGTGCAACAACATCAACTGTTGCATTGTTAAACACTTATAAGGTCCCAAAAGCAAGACCTATTGGCTAAGCCAATGCTTGTTTTTAATTGCAAAGAAGGTTCAAAAATATAAAGATTGGTAGGTCTCACTTAAAACAAAAACTCCGCATGTAAGGGTAGTATAGTGACAGGCTATCACAAAGGAGGAGGGGAACAAAGGTAACTAGAATTAGAGGCTCCGTAACTTAAAGATTTACTGACCTGATGCAAAACAACTTTAACCCCTCCCGTGCCCATGACAAGCTCAGCTCGTCATGAGGCACGGTTGAGCTGTGCTGATGACGAGCTGAGCTGGTCATGACACGCGCGGCGCTCACACGCGGGGCTAATTCCCCCGCTGTGCTGAGCGTTCTAAAGAAACGGGCGTGGTCATGACGAGCTCAGCTCGTCATGAGCACAGTGCCACCGTGCAACATGGTGAGCTGAGCTTGTCACAAGCACCATGGCGCTGCGCGCGCCCCCCTCCCCCAAGCGCCACGGGTGAATTAGCCCCGCGGCTAAGGGGTTAAGTGAAGGTGAGGAAAACAAGCGCTCACAGCAGAAATAACAAACTCGAAGCAAAGGTACCTAGCAATTAAAAA
The DNA here is from genome assembly GCF_964261635.1 of Lissotriton helveticus. Taxonomy (NCBI): domain Eukaryota; kingdom Metazoa; phylum Chordata; class Amphibia; order Caudata; family Salamandridae; genus Lissotriton; species Lissotriton helveticus. Next base: position 960,957,199 of record NC_136068.1, on the reverse strand, counting down.
AAGTACTGTTGGAAAATGCCTCAGTCTTAGCAGCATATGTAAAGACCTATTCTGAAACAGACTGGCTAGTTGTTTCTTTGGAAATTGGAGCTTGCTTCATCATTTCTTTCCGTTTGAGACTGCAGGGTAGGGGCAGCATAGTAGATAAAGGATATGCACATGACGCCTTCTCGGTGTCTTGTATTAAAATCTTTAAAATGTTCAAGGACTAAAATAGCAAAGTTGTAGGAATGTTGTGCAGGCTTGTTTTTTTTTTTTAATCATTCCCCGGGGATATGGCGTGACGCACCAGTGATTCATTCTGTGGGTCAGTCTTGCAGCCGCCGCCTGCCAATGTCTTGAGGTGTTCCTTTTGTGAGATCCTCTTTGAGAGTTTCCTTTGCTGGGGCCTCTTTTTCACTTTGAACAAAAAAGGGAATATTGTGTTCGAAAGAGCATGGCCAAGCACAGTAAACTTGATTTGTTCTAGTTTTTAGATGTACAGAGACCATAGCCAGGGAGCCATTGAATCTGAGATAAATGCTTAAAGACAGTCATCATAAGCGGGGTGTAGTGGGCCCCTTACAGCCCTAGGGCCGAGTACACTGTAGGTGCTACAACAATGATAGAAGCGCCTTGACACACATTTATTTCAGCTTCTTAGTACAAAGGGGCTTCCGAAAATAATAAAAATGTAGGTCAGGTTCCACAGACTAGCTGACAGGAAATTTCTGTAGGGTGTGTCCTTCCTGTGTCCACAGTTGTTAGAAAATTGCTGTGAGGCATCTGCCAATGTAGAAGCTTGAAACTGTATTACATAAACATGACTTTCAGCTGTGCTGAAATTCACCACCAGCTGGGAAGGTGTTTATGGAGATATTGAAAATATATATCAGTAATCACTACAAAGTGGTAAAAGTATTCAAAATACAGCTATTGCAACAGATATTTCCATTATACAAGCAGAAATTCCAATGGGGATTGAATGTACTGACCTGCCCAGTCTAGCTAACCCGACATGCAACTGGCTCCCCCCCAACCCTGATGGCCTGCCGTGGTACTGAATCTATCCCACCCATGGGCCTTGTATGCAGCTGGCTCAGCCCCATTCTTAACAATTTTATATGACTGGCCCTCCCTAACCTCACAAACCAGTGATGATAATGGCTCTGCCTCAGTACCACTGGCAAGATTTGTCACATGCCTTTGTGCTATTCCTGTCAGTCTGACATATTCCACCGACCTCCTGACCTGATGTGCACATGGCCTTGTCCCAGATGCACTGACATTACATTCAACGAGTCTCTTCTTATCATTGCCCTGTAAACGATGAAAAAAGGACAGAAGCTACATTTAAAAAAAAAAAATTATCAGGTGATTGTGGCAGTTTATATTGTGGCCCTTTTAATATCCAAAAACGGATGGCGACATGTATGACCTGTTAAGAGCTGCCTTATTTTGCTATTATATTTAGTCTATTTCAGATGTACCCTCCCATTCAGTCAGCTCACTCAGAAGTTCACCAGGTGCTGAGTATGTTCAAGAGTCTGGAGTTGGAAGAGAAGTCAGCCATGAGTCTGAGCCCCCGCCGCAGCCACGTCTCCGGACACCTTAGAGACCTGCACTGGCTCCCGGTCAACAAGAGAATCACCTTCCGGCTCCTCACCCACGCACACAAAGCCCTACACAACCAAGGACCAGGATACCTCAACAGCCGCCTCAACTTCTACGCTCCCAAACGCCAGCTTCGATCGACCAGCCACGCCCTCGCCACCATCCCCCGCATCCGAAGAGCCACCACAGGAGGAAGGTCCTTCTCCTACCTGGCTGCCAAGACTTGGAACTCCCTTCCGACCCACCTCCGCCTGACCCAGGACCACCTCGCCTTCAGGAAGCAGCTCAAGACCTGGCTGTTCATGCAGTAGCGGACCCCCCCCCCAGCGCCTTGAGACCCTCTGGGTGAGTAGTGCGCTATATAAATGCCATGATTGATTGATTGATTGATTGTAATATCTTGCACACCACAATCTCTTCAACTACGCTGCGTCGCTCACGCTGTGCATTAGTGCACTGTTGTTTCATTTCTAGTCTCCGCATGAAGACTGATGGTTTCAGGCAACCCATCACGAGGAGATCCAACATTTTAGTCTCCTAAAGCAAATTGATAGCATGGTGTAGCAGGGTTTCTGTTCTCCCACAGAACTGTGCACAGAGGATTGGAACCTCAGCGAATTAGGGTGACCCAAAACTCACCTTAGTACCCAACAAACCCCTTACCGAGCTAGCTACAGTGTCTCATTGGTCATAACAAACTCCCAATGTTTAGACAAACCAGAACATGAGCTTACAATACCTCAGGTTACGTGGAACACATGAGCACTCTTTCGTTATACAATCATTTCAAACCAGAACGTGGAGTAAAGAAGAACACGTGAACATTTGAAATATTTATTTACTAATGCCGTCTTCTCAGGCGCAGTATCTTAGATAATACAAGGAAACATATTATCAAAAGCAAAGTTATCAGCATAGTTACTAGTCCATAAAAAGCGAATGGTGACAGCATGTTAACATGCTGTAAATGAATAAGGGTTAACAACACTTATTTCTCACCCTCCCTAACTCGCATATTATATTAATAGCTAAGAAGGTCTCTTTGGGTTGAATTAGGGTGGGCCCATACCTCAGGATCCTAGAATGAAGAGATCACATCAGCATACAACAGCTCTCTCTGCATGCGAACAGCATCAAGTGTGTGTGTGCCTCAAGCAAAGCAATATAAAACCCGCCGAAAAGCCAAAGTTGGCAGAAGCTGCACTTATGTTATGTCTAAGAAGGCGCGAAGATCAGACCTCATAACAATTCAGTATCTTGTTGTTCCTGAAGCTTCAGCACTCCCTGTACAGACATAGTTTATTGAGCAAAGCTGATATCAGAGTAATAACATATTATTCTCATGTAAACCACAACGAACTACTAGGTTGAAAGCTAAATCAACAATTAAGTATCGTGTGCAGAAGCAGCAAAAGGAAAAATGGCGTTTAAACATGTAATGTGCCTATGCTAACTTAACGCATTATAAAGATATATAGTAGCTATATGACACCCCCCCATGATCCGAGGACTGATAAGATAAGATAAGATAAGGGCAACTTCATGAAAGCAGAGTTCAACAACCATGAACAACCTGATAAGTATAAAAAACTGCAGTAACCAAATCAAAATACAAGAAATGTCACGAGCACTCAAGCCAATAGGACTGGGAGGTGAAAAATGCAAAAAAATGGGGCATCATCAATAACCAGGAAGTCTTTTTAAGGCAAGACCGAATATGCAAAATATGCAGCTACAGCCTCCAACAGGAAATCACCGTCTTCATCCGAAAACAGTTCAGCCATCCAATTCAAAAGAGGAAAAGAGCAAACGTGTTCTCCCAACACTGGAGCCTCTATCACCATCAGAGGACAATTCGGAGGGTTTTCAAGAAAGCTCATTGCCAAGAAATCCTGCGCTGCTGTAAGAACGTTCCAAGGACCCATTAGTCCATGCATCGCTGCTAAGGCCATAATCCTGTCGCCAGTACAAACCAACTCGTGAGTAACGATGGGACTCATCAGCTGATTAAAGTCGACTTCAGGAGAAACCAGTCCGCAGAGACACAAATCAATGGCCCAATCGAAGTCACAGCTTAGGCAATGAAACACAGGCTGGACACAGGTGAAGTAGGAAAATCGAAACGATAATCCATATGCCGTGCTTAAAATCGCAAGCGGCAGCGTGCCATAATATTCAAGCATTCGGTCTCGAAACAGCGCTAGGAGGGGCTGGGCTGCTCCTTCCACACGTGGGGCATCCATATTTAAGGAAGCAAACAACCACTAGAACGGCTGCCGCTAGTGCCAGGATAACCGGGAATCCACCAAATAAACTCGAAAAAATGGAATGGAAGAAAGCAGGGATGACTCCAAAGATTTTTTCAAATGAAGTTACAAGACCACTGCTAACAGACTTAAAAAAATGCGCCAGCCCATTTGTGGAGGACGCGTTGAAGATAGAATGTACCATCTCGCTGAAATGTAACGGTAAATCAGTATTTAAAAGGGCCTGAACTTCTGTCCGTGTATTAGCAATGTGAAGAACGAAAGTTTCCCTAGCCGAACTCAAGGCCACTTCTTTCTGGGACAATAGCGCCCTTATTCTGCTCATGCCGCTGAATTCTGCTTTCAAGGTTGGGATGCGTGGCCAAATGGACACCTCCCTTTTCTCATGTGTGGGTGGGTACAGGACATTCCTGCAGCAAACGACACGCTCAGTTACAGTTACCACATAAGCTACACCATTAATTAACCCGCAACAATCTTCATTATTTAAAAGTAAATAACTTCCGTTCCCTAGTAAGGTAAAAGTCGGGGTGATTGCAGGAACTGGAGTCCCTTTTAAAACACAGGCCAAGTTCGGCCGGTCTTGGTTACAGGAACCGTGCAATTGTATATGCCTACACATTAGCGAATGATCTGGTGTTTCTGTACACTCCTCCCCATTCAGATAAACTTCCTGGCCGTCTTTCAAACATCTATAAGTGAAAGGAAGGGACCAGACTTCATGGAGAAATGCACTACCTAAGGGCTCATAGCGACCTATGGCAACATATCGCATACAATTTGTAAATTTATACAGTGCAAAAGGCAAAGTTATTAAACCGTGGATAAGCCACGTTGCATCGCTGGCCTCTGCCACAGAGAAAGGCAAGGACTCCAATTTCTCAATATGTAACATAGAAAATGAAGCATCTCGCATGGAAAGCAAGCGCTGCTTGTCAGTCAAATTAAAGGGAGCAAAGAGAGAAGAAACATTCATGTAGGTCCATGGCACCTTGCCAGCCTTCAACGTTTGAAGGGTCCATGCAAATTGCTTGACAGAACGTAATTGATTCTGACCATGGTACAACACAGACACTTCATCATGCACAATATCTACTACAGAAGACACAATATTATCCAAAGTGTAAATGCGGGAAGAAAGCATGTTAATACTATTATCTACCACAGCAAGCACCTTTTCTAAATTTGCCTGATCTATAGCTCTAAGGCGTGTCGCAGCCTCAATCTGTGATGTCTTCCAGATTTCATTGTAAACAGCATATATCCATCTTTTTGATCTACCACTAGCCGGGCCCTTTATGAAATCATTCAAATCCACATCATCATTCAGCTTTGCAAGATATAATTTAACTGCAGACAATGTGGAATGTTTCAGCCAATTCTGACACAACTTGCCCACAGAGTAAGTTGTGACAGAATGCTCAGTTTCAAAACGTGGATCAGGTCTGACTTGTGTAAAGCCATCAGATAAACCCAGAAAACGGTGCTGGCATGAATCTGCACTTCTGTGCCACACTAGCCAACCTTTAGGATCCATACTGGATATGTTAAATGATGAATTCAGCAATAGGGTTTGTAAGTCCCTAATCGAAAACTGAGTATAATTACTCCAGCCAGAATATTCTTCTAACTCTGGGATGGTCGGAGAATTTAATTTTTTAGATGTAGCCAATCCAAAGCAAGTTGTCTGTGAAATAGAAGAATTCAAAAACAACATCTGATTCGGGATGAGACAAGCACGGTGCAAAGCCTCAGTGCCTTGTACCTGCCAGTTCCTAGAACCCCAAACTGATTTTAAGTCAACAGTCTCCTTCCATAATTCATAGCCGCCTACAGCCAGCTGATCAAGAAAGGATCTCGAATACAATAATTTGGTATCGGTAAGTCTAACCTTGGACATAGGCTTCTGTGTCATTTTAAAATAAAAGGACTCGGGATGAGACTGATTGAAGTCAGTAAAATAAGTGTACTTTTTCAAAAAAGTACTCGAACTGCCTTGTTTAGGAGCTGGGCAATGCTCCCATTGTGTATAATTTACAGTATTCCTTCTGGACGCTGTTTTATGTAAGAAGTGATTGCCAAAATGTTGAAAGGAAAACAAATCACCATAATTAGCAGATTCTAAGTACAAATCTTCCGCATCAAAGGCAGCATAGTATTTCAAATCAGAAAACAAAGACTCTACGGCCTGAACATCCCAATCATCAGAACAAATGTTTTGTTTCACAACATCCCCCATGTTAACCCTAAGCACATTGGGGACATAACAACCTCAGTAGGGCCATGAATTTGAAACCTAACGGCATCCCACACTATCCCATCAAGGACAGGTCAAGCAGTGATGTTAACAAATGTCAAGTCTCTTTTCAATCTGTGTGCAGAATGCGAAGAGGAAAGGGGGGCCAAAGTTCCATTTAGATGTCGAATGCATGTTCTTTCTTCGACATAGTGTCCATTCATAAGACGGAAAAAATAAAACACAAACCCAATTGACAAAAAAAGGTAAATTGAAAAAATCACCAGCCAAATATACGTCCAAGGCGGAATTAAAAAATGTTTTTTAAACAAGCTGGCATAAACTGCAAAACGTGAGGGTTTCTTCGAGGCATTGGAAACAGTGTCAAATGAAAATCTGGATTCTGTGGCCAAACGGGCTTGCAGGTCAGGCATGGACAAGTCAGTGAGGTAAGTATAGTCTATTTCAGCAAGATCTGTACCGGGCAAAGTACTTAATAAAGGACTGGAAATAGCAGGCAACTCGATTGCCACTTCAGTTTCATGATTAGAAGCAGTGGGCAAAACTGAATTTCTCACAATGGAAGGACAGGAAACAGCCGGTGTCATACTAAGAAGAATCGGCCACTCTGTGTATCTTGACATTGTCAATTGAGATAAACCTGTTTTCCTTACGACCAGGAAGTGGTGGTAAAATAACTGTTCTTGTGCCCTTCACTCCAAGTACTGGAACCGGAGCTCGATAGGAAGGACCAAATTCTTTATTGTTGTCGATCTTCTCTCGAACCAGTTCTCCAACTCGGGGTAGCCAGCCGACTACCGGGATCTGCAACGCAACATTCGACGTGGAGGGCAAATGTTCCTTTGCAAGACTGTCTCTGGTCTTTTGTAGATTCTGTAAAACAGTACAATGTTCATCTACGTCAAAGGTTGTGGCGCGAGCCACGCAGTCTAGACCGTCAAGGTCAGGGACGAACATCTTGATGCCAAAGAGCATTTCGTATGGGGTCCGCCCACCCAGAGACCTTCTAGGGAGATTATTAAGAGCACGCTGCACGCCATAGAGGTGGGCTAGCCAGTTTCTGCCAGTGCCTATAACTCGAGCTGTCAAAGATTGCTTTAAATCACGGTTCATTCGCTCCACTACACTGTTACCCTCAGGTCTGTAGGGAGACGAAAACTTGACTTGGACCCCCATCGAATTCATGGCATCCTTATACGCCTTAGAGGCGAAAGCCGGACCCTGATCCGAATGGAAGGTACCACAGTCAAAAATCCCTACAAAGATGCGCAAATCTCTAATGACAGTCCGTGAATCAGCGCTGCGATGGGGCCAGACCCACACAAAGTGTGTGCATGAATCAACTGCAACTAAGATGTACTTATACGCAGTATCAGATGAAAAAGGACCGCAGTGATCTAAATAAACACAACCTAGCGGTTTATTAGAAATGTACAACTGAGTCTGTGGCGGACGCGCAGCAGTCGAAGGTCTAATCTGCTGACATATGTCACAAAGAAGGACATAATCACGCATCTGTTTGTACAGTCCCCGCCACCAGAAACGTTGTTGTAATTGAGTTACGTGGCTGAGACGCCCGCATGCGCAGACGCCACACCTTCATGAGCTGCTGTAATCAAGTCTGCCCTGCGATCCGAGTTGGGAATCAAACGTTCACCAACATCAGGAATTTTCACAAAAGGAACCTTTTCGGGACTTAAGTGGTATGTGTACTTCGAAGGGAACCCCGAAGGATGTTTACCTCCCTTCTCAGAGGCAGCAACAGCTGCCAAGATGTCACTGTCAATCTTACTTTTGGACCGTGTAACTGCTGCAACCAAGTATGTAGACACCGCTGATCTCGCTGCTTCATCAGCAAGCGAGTTACCGACAGCGTGGACTCCCACACGCTGGTGGCTAAGAGTATGAATTATAAAAACGAGCGGCAACGTAGCCTTAAGCTCCGCCACTCGAACCCAGATCATCTTATGTTTTATTGTGCTACCCTTGGAATCACGAAATTCATTCTGAATCCAAAAGAACAAGTTTTCATTGTAAGACTGGACACAGTAGAAAGAATCACTTACAATTAGAGTAGTAACACTAGGATCTGCGTACTCCAACGCTAGTAAGAGAGCACGAAGCTCTGCCAATTGTGCGGTGCAATCTCCCAGTGGCAACGTGTGCACTTCCCTGGACATGAACTCATCGTTCAACATAGCGCCATCCACAATGGCGCATGCGGAAACGTAGGCATGTTTAGAGCCATGCGCAACCTGCGCCGAACCATCAGTGTAAATGATGCAATGGAAGTCCCCCAAAGGTCGCATAGATAGAGGAGCAGGATGAACAAACTCATACTGCAAGTACTCTTGCGACCGCAATGAGGCGTCAAAAATAAAAGTGACGTCCGTGGACGTCAAGGACGCAGCCCATTGAATCCACCGAGGGTGCAAAGCTTTTGAATTTGGTACACTGGCTTTCGTGACTGCCTCCAAATGAGGACAGGGTGTTACAACCAACATGCGTTTCCCCTGTGACAGAGCTCGTTCCTTAAGAATAGCCATCTGCACAGCTGTTAAAACCTTTTCCACAGTGGGAAACCGCATCTCAGCCGAAGTGTACAAGTGTGACTTGTAAGCAATAGGAACTGTGTCTCCTTCATTAAAAGTGAGGTACGTGAAACCCACTGTCCCCGGTATTATTCTTATCACCAGGTTGGTATGGTTATCACGAGTCAGTAAGATTTTAGAAGCGAGCAGATCAGCCTGCAAGGACTGCAAGACGGCTGAGTGCTCAGGCAGCCAGCATGATTTTGAAAAATTTGGTTGTATCAAAGCATACAAAGGCTTGATACGCTGGGCATATGCCGGAATGTATGTCCTTCCAAAATTTAAAAAGCCCAGCAAAGACTGTAATTTTTTCAGTGTAGTTGGAGCGCGCATCTGTGCGCATTTCTCCAAGAAGTGAGGAGCCAAACCTCTACCTTCATTGTTGAGCTCATAGCCCAGAAACAACACTGTGTGCTCTGCAATGTGCGATTTTGCAAAGTTAAATTTGTAACCCATGTCTGCAAAGTTACAAATAATAGAATTTACACGACACAGATGCTCCCAAATATCGTCGTCTGTGAGATAGATGTCATCCACATACGAACAAGCATCCGTGTCGAGTGCCTCCAAAATAGAGACTATGCATGCGGTAAATATACCAGGACTATTCTTATAGCCCATTGAGAGACGCCGGAATTATTTTTGGACCCCAGCGCATGTAAAACTGGTCCATTGGGAGCTAAAGCTGTCCAATCTGTGGGCATAGAAACCGTTGGATATGTCAAGCGTTGTTTTAAAATGTTTACGCACTAGACTATCCACTAGGGCAGAGCCGTGAGTATTCTGTACTGCACAGTTACGGCAATGCGAGTTCAAATGCCGGTAATCCAATACCAAACGATATGATCCGTCAGGCTTGGTCACAGTAAAAAGAGGATTATTCATTGGTGACACACACGTTTCAATAAATCCCTGATATTCCAATTGTTCAAGGATTTCCGCGACGAAAGCTTATGCTTCTCGACGAATGGGATATTGAGGTTGAGGCTGCGACCGCAACGGAATTTCGTGGCATGGGGATAATTTGTCCCAACCACATTGGTTACGGTACAGAGCCGGTGCGAGAGCCCGAGCCCACTTTTCTGCAAAATGCTGCGCATGCTCTTTCGAGACAGTGTTCGCGAAACTGGGGAGGATTACCTCCGCCCCTCGCGGCGCCGCGAGCACAAAAGGTGGGGGCCAGTCAGCCTCTGAAAGCAAAATATCGTACGTAGAAGACAGATTTTCCCAAAATACCCCTTTGACGGTACGCTGTATGTCACCTTCAATTAACAGGACAATTTCATAAAGTCTTTCAGGGGGAGCAAGTCTCGTATCGGCTGTTTCTATTACAACGTAGACATCAGTCGCTGTCACCCTCAGTAGTAGACGCAGCGCCTCTCTCACTATGGTAATCTCCGCCGCGCTGTCCAGCAAGGTCAGAGCCCACGTCAGATTCCAAAGCCGCGTTCTCACTATCTGTGGCATATCGATGCGCTGTTAAGGCCGCGACTTTCTTTTTCGCAAACTGCGGTCTTTTTGGCGTAGAATCCTCCTGCTTCGCTGCGCCGTCTGTCTGGTGGGACTGGCCACGTCCTTGTTGGCCACCACGTCCCCTACCGCCTCCTCCTCCACCGGTCTTCGGGCCGATGAGTCCTGAAAGGAACGAGGAGAGCGTTGTTCAGAAACCTGAAATCTATCAGGCGAATAAAATCATCGCGCGATCGCGCAAATCATATACCCTTTCAGTTGGCGCAGGAACTTGCGGCGCAGGATATGAATCCTGAGTTTGCTGTTGTTGCTTCCCCTGTTTCTGTTTTTTAGGCCAATTCTGTTTATTGGACTTGGGCTGGACATCTGCTGTTGCAGACTGTTCCTGTGGTTTATTTTTCTCCTTCACTGCAAAATATTTCAGACCTCTACTTGTGCGGCCAATCGTTTTATATGCGGCCACAACTATCTTCGCTAACTGTCGGGGTTTATCGGCATCGGGCAGAGCAGCCAAAGCATTCGACACCTGAAAGTTCACTGCATCTCCCTTGATATTGGAGAGAATGAGATCGCTCACAAGCTCAAAAGAACCACACAGGCGCATACCCAATTCAGCCGCTGCTTCCGGTCCGTGATCATCCTGAACACGTTTAACGATCGTAGGCAGTACGGTCATAGACGGGGTGCCGAAACACCTCGTATAAACGGCCGCATAAGTTTTTCCCCAGCTTTCACAGTCAATGAGCTCAGGAGTTAAATCCTTAGGCAAAGTAATCGTCAACATTCTACGTTTATCAGCAGGAGTAGAATTCGGAAACACAGCCTCCATTTGATCAAACTTCTCGGCAAGCCAGAAAGGAAAGTCATCCTTATCATCGGGACGCTTACCAAAAACCGAATTGACCATAACTTGATTTAGTCTCAAGCCGCCATGTTCCGTTTGAACGGCCGGACCCCCCGGGGGACCTCCCGGGAGATGACGACCAATGTATTGCACTAATGCACGAATCACGGCAATCGAGACAACATGTAGTCTGCGAATATCAGCAAGGGGACAAGCGCCGTGATTCGGGTGCGGGGTAAATCCACCCAAAGCAGGCCAATTCGTGCCTGGAATGGACAAAGGGCCTAACCTCGCAGCGGACAAAGAGTGGGGGAGGGCGCCATCAAACCAAACGTGATGCTGCCAATGATCAATAGGTATTTCCAGTGCCCTGTACGGGGTGTATTCAGCCGGTACAGGGGATGGTGTGTAGGTGTGGAACACACCAGAATTTGCGTCCACTGCCGGAAACGTTACCCATGAGTAAAACAGTTCAAACGGGTACGCCGGATCCGCACACACCACTAAAATCACAGCCATGCCCTCCAACGGGACCTGGTATGTCTGTAGATGGGTGCGCACCGCAATGTGACTATGCTGCGCAATGGCCACAGCCACAGCCATGATTTCACCGGAATCACAGAAAAACAAAGTCAACTTTGTAGCACAACTGGGTAGTAATTCAAAGAAACCGTTTTAGATAGAATCAAGCTTGAAGAGACCTATTTCAAAAAATAGGTAGGTTTCACCGACACCACCGTTTTCCGGAAACGACAGTGAAGGGGTTAAGGTTTGAATGATATACTACTCGAGTGTCATGATATAAGTCCACCAACGTATGGGCGCCATGTAGCAGGGTTTCTGTTCTTCCACAGAACTGTGCACAGAGGATTGGAACCTCAGCGAATTAGGGTGACCCAAAACTCACCTTAGTACCCAACAAACCCCTTACCGAGCTAGCTACAGTGTCTCATTGGTCATAACAAACTCCCAATGTTTAGACAAACCAGAACATGAGCTTACAATACCTCAGGTTACGTGGAACACATGAGCACTCTTTCGTTATACAATCCTTTCAAACCAGAACGTGGAGTAAAGAAGAACACGTGAACATTTGAAATATTTATTTACTAATGCCGTCTTCTCAGGCGCAGTATCTTAGATAATACAAGGAAACATATTATCAAAAGCAAAGTTATCAGCATAGTTACTAATCCATAAAAAGCGAATGGTGACAGCATGTTAACATGCTGTAAATGAATAAGGGTTAACAACACTTATTTCTCACCCTCCCTAACTCGCATATTATATTAATAGCTAAGAAGGTCTCTTTGGGTTGAATTAGGGCGGGCCCAAACCTCAGGATCCTAGAATGAAGAGATCACATCAGCATACAACAGCTCTCTCTGCATGCGAACAGCATCAAGTGTGTGTGTGTGCCTCAAGCAAAGCAATATAAAACCCGCCTAAAAGCCAAAGTTGGCAGAAGCTGCACTTATGTTATGTCTAAGAAGGCGCGAAGATCAGACCTCATAACAGTTCAGTATCTTGTTGTTCCTGAAGCTTCAGCACTCCCTGTACAGACATAGTTTATTGAGCAAAGCTGATATCAGAGTAATAACATATTATTCTCATGTAAACCACAACGAACTACTAGGTTGAAAGCTAAATCAACAATTAAGTGTCGTGTGCAGAAGCAGCAAAAGGAAAAATGGCGTTTAAACATGTAATGTGCCTATGCTAACTTAACGCATTATAAAGATATATAGTAGCTATATGACAATGGAAGGGATAGAGGAAAAGTACTGGAATGGTACTAAGTGGATCTGCTGGATTGAAATTGTCTAAATCGAGATCTTCCACAGAGGACTTCAAGCAGCTAGGAAGATTTGATCCTTTCGGTGACCTAAAAATGGACCACTATAATCACACACAAGTATTGGAAAGAGGGAGCCTAGAGAGGTGAACTTCCGAAGTGACAAAAGAATCCTTTATCCTAGCCATGCACCACACTCCCATACTTACGAACGCAATCAGCGACTCTTTAAAGATTGGGGCGGACTTGGGCAAAGCTTATTTTGGGGGCCCCTGTCCATAACTATTTTGAATTTTAATTAAAAAATGGTTTACAAAAGGTAATCCCAGGGCTGGAAACAATGAGTCTCATTTAGAGTTTGGCAGACAGTGTACTCTGCCACAACATGATGGCCCGTCTTCTCTATTTATATTTGGGCGGATAGTCATGGCTGGCTCCACCAGCTGCAACCTTAATAGATAAACTTTACGAGCTTGGGACAATCAGTATATGTACCTCGGACTGTCTCCCCAGGACAGACATTCTGATATACTTTTTTCAGTTCGGGGCTTCTAGGAAAAACGTGGTGATCTCAAACAGAAAACAAGCATTGGCAAAGTCAATAAGTCCTACTTTTTATAACTGTTGGCTTTGCCAATGGGTTTTAGCCATGCTGCACAGCACCCATAGTGCTGTAAAGGAAAGCGGGATGTGTTTAAAAACAAAACTTGAAGCGATTAACTTTCCTTTTTTACCGGAGTAGGCTATGGTTAATGGGACCACTGCCTACTCTCACAAAATATTGTTTTAACATTGTCAAAGGGGAAGGGGTCCCATGTATGGGTTATTATCCCCTTGAGGAGGTGATACACTATTAATGTTATAGGACTTGAATTTGGTTGCAAAACATTAATACTTAGCATTACCATTGGATATTTGGAAGGGACACCCTAAACACGCCACTTCCAAACACCGAATTGGCTTTGGGTTGCAGACTCGCAAACCCAAATATCACAATTTGAGGTTTGTGCATTATTAAAAGCACTTTTGAGGTCACAAACAGCCCAATTTGGTGAATTAGGCCTTTTTGTGACCTCAAAAATGCTTTGTACACCTGGCCTACAGATTGCAAAATGTTGAAATGTCATTATATCACCAAATATATGTTGAATGGATGGAAGCGTGTCAGGAACCATGTTGGGGATTTCTATGATAAGATCTTATGGGTGGGGACAAAGAGCCACAACGTCTGTGAGACAGTTTTGCAGGTCTTATTGCATTCAAAATAATTATTGGTAAAGTCAGTAGGTCTTGCCTATGTGAAATCTATCACTATCTCAATGTTTTTAAGACATGTTGCACAGTTGTGTGAGCTGCTGTGCAACATTACTTTAAGTCAAGCAAAAACACACTATGATTTGGTCAGCATTGACGATGTCAGAGAAATTTTGTTTTTAAAGTCATGTTGCACAGCAGTCTGCGGTGCTATGCGATATAAAAAAAATTATGGGGGGAAGCCGCATGAGGGAAGAAATGCGAGGGAGCAGCAACAATGGACAGCGGGAGTATAAGGAGAAAAATGAGGGGGTTGGGGAAGACGGAATGTAGTACCAGACAGGACAGGGTGAGGGGGAAAACTAGTACATCAGGTACAGCGGATGGGCATCGTTAAGTTGAATCAGTCTGTTCTTGGTTAGTGCTCTACAGAAAAGAATGGAGGTGATGCTTGTCCTGTGCTGCCCAATTCGGCAGCTGCAAAGAAGAGTGACACTGAAGCCAATATATGGTAAGCAATGGGCGATCTTCAAACCCTTCATTGTAAACAAAAGTGTCTCACAAGCGAGATTGCATGCAGCGCATGCACTATCACAGGTTCAACTTAAAAAGGAAGTTGAAAGAATATTGAAACTTGTTGGATCCATGGCTCGAGCCCAAAAAACAAGAATACAGCGATCGAAAAATATATTTTCCTTTAAAGAGTGGGAAACTGTTGAATTCAAAGAATTTCCAAGTTGTTTTACAATACAACCCTCAGAAAGGCAGCCTGTAGTATATTGTGAATGGTTGCATCATGAAGAATGTTGGGGAAAGGTTTAAAGAAAGGTGATTAAGAAGAATATTGTTTTGGTAGGCTGATCAGTCTATTTAAACCCATGCTGGAAAGAAACAGATCTTGAACAGTGCTGAATGTCAAAGTCCTAAGGCAAACCCCACATGGGGCCAAGTTAAATCTGGAGCAGGGAGGCGCTGCTGCAAAATCAGTTAAACGGAGGACTGACAGAAGCCACTACTGTTTGTCGCAGCTGAAGAAAAATCAAAAACAATCTAAAACCACAGCAAAGTTCAGAGTTAAGTCAAACCACCACCACAGTTCAGATTACATCAAAATGTCAAGACCAAAGTCTCCAACCGCCATAGCACAATGTGCAACTGATGGGGTGAGGCACTCATAGCCATCAAAGCTGAAGGAACCACTGGTGCATGTGGCATAAAATGGATGAGCTAGAAGCACAAGTTTTCTGATAACAAAACACAATAATCTACAAAGACTGATCCTCCATAATATGAAATCAAGGATGTGCAAATAGAAGCGCCCATATGCACTGTCCTGAGTAAGTACTACAGCAACAGTGCCTGCGCAACATACCTGCAACGCGTGTGCCCCACAATACCAATATTAAAGCATGACTATGGCTAATGTCATTTTATTGGAGTGTGCTTGTCCACCTCTAGTGGCCAAGGGCCATATGTATCAAGATACCCATTTGCGACTCTCAAATAGCGATTTTTGAGAAATCGCTATTTGAGAATCGCAAATGGGTATGTATGTACAAAATCGCATTTTTTTGCGATTTCTTAAAATTCCTTAATTGCAATTCGCAAATTGCGAATTGCAATTGAGGAATACTTTCCCATTCATTTCTATGGTCCAGGAGGCCCGTAGGAATGAATGGGAAATTATTCTCAATTTGCGATTCGCAATTTGCTAATCGCAAATTGAGAATAATTTCAAGGGTGCAGGGGTGTCCAAAGGACACCCTGTTGCACCCGTGAAATATGCATGAGTGCACATGTGGTGCACATACATGCCCCAAGGGCATGTATGTGCGTCACATGGCACTTTGAAAAAGGCAAGAATGTGCATTTTTCAGGGAATTCGCAACTTACCACCAACTAGAAGTTGGTGGTAATTTGCGATTCCTTAAGGACATGTTGCAATTTTTTTTGCTTCATACATTGCATTTAAGGAATCGCAAAATTTGCGATTCCTTAAGTGCAATTGCAAAATAAGGAATTGCAAATTTTGCGATTCCTTATTTTGCACCAGATTTTGCTCATACATACCATGTAGCAAATTCGCATTCACAAAGGCCGAAATTCTGCGAATTTCGGCCTTTGCGAATGGGAATTTGCTTGATACATATGGCCCTAAAGGCCATATGTATCAAGATACCCATTTGCGATCCTCAAATAGCGGTTTTTAAGAAATCACTATTTGAGAATCGCAAATGGGTATGTATGTACAAAATCTAATTAATTTTTTTTTTGCGATTTCTTAAAATTCCTTAATTGCGATTAGCAAATTGCGAAACGCAATTAAGGAATACTTTCCCATTCATTTCTATGGGCCAGGAGACCCATAGGAATGAATGGGAAATTATTCTCAATTTGCAATTCGCAATTTGCTAATCGCAAATTGAGAATAATTTCAAGGGTGCAGGGGTGTCCAAAGGACACCCTGTTGCAGCCCTGAAATATGCATGGGTGCAAATGTGGCGCACATACATGCCCCAAGGGCATGTATGTGCGTCACATGGCACTTTGAAAAATGCAAAATTGTGCATTTTTCAAGGAATTCGCAACTTACCAGCAACTAGAAGTTGGTGGTAATTTGCGATTCCTTAAGGACATTTTGCAATTTTTTTTTGCTTCATACATTGCATTTAAGGAATCGCATAATTTGCGATTCCTTAAATGCAATTGCAAAATAAGGAATTGCAAATTTTGTGATTCCTTATTTTGCACCAGGTTTTGCTTAATACATACCATGTAGCAAATTCGCATTCGCAAAGGCCGAAATTCTGCGAATTTGCTTGATACATATGTCCCCAAGCTCGGAAATGGACGTCCATCCTTGGGGTCAACATCGCCACCTCTGATGACTTTTAGCATCAAAGGACCTTCTAGTAGGTCACATGGGTGAGGAAGTCAAGCTTTGTCTGCCTCTTCTCACACATCCTACTGGTCCCATCAGCAATGCTCACTCCGTCAGTACCTGCCCTTAGTACCCCTCAGTGAGCACAGTCTTCAATGCTCACTCCGTCAGTACCTGCCCTGAGTACCCCTCAGTGAACACAGTCGTCAGGGCTCACTCCGTCAGTACCTGCCCTCAGTACCCCTCAGTGAACACAGTCTTCAATGCTCACTGCATCAGTACCTGCCCTCAGTACCCCTTAGGGAACATAGTCTTCAGGGCTCACTCTGTCAGTACCTGCCCTCAGTACCCCTTAGTGAACACAGTCTTCAGCGCTCACTTCATCAGTTCCTGCCCTCAGTGAACACAGTCATCAGGGTCACTTGGTCAGTACCTGCCCTCAGTACCCCTCAGTGAACACAGTGTTCAATGCTCACTCCGTCAGTACCTGCCCTCAGTACCCTTTAGTGAACACAGTCTTCAGGGTCACTTGGTCAGTACCTGCCCTCAGTACCCCTCAGTGAACACAGTCTTCAGGGTCACTTGGTCAGTACCTGCCCTTAGTACCCCTCAGTGAACACAGTCCTCAATGCTCACTCTGTCAGTACCTGCCCTCAAAACCCCTTAGGGAACACAGTCTTCAGGGCTCACTCCGTCAGTACCTGCCCTCAGTACCCCTCATTGAACACAGTCTTCAGGGTCACTTGGTCAGTACCTGCCCTCAGTACCCCTCAGTAAACACAGTCTTCAATGCTCACTCAGTCAGTACCTGCCCTCAGTACCCCTTAGTGAACACAGTCTTCAGGGTCACTTGGTCAGTACCTGCCCTCAGTACCCCTCAGTGAACACAGTCTTCAGGGTCACTTGGTCAGTACCTGCCCTTAGTACCCCTCAGTGAACACAGTCCTCAATGCTCACTCTGTCAGTACCTGCCCTCAGAACCCCTTAGGGAACACAGTCCTCAATGCTCACTCAGTCAGTACCTGCCCTCAGTACCCCTCATTGAACACAGTCTTCAGGGTCACTTGGTCAGTTCCTGCCCTCAGTACTTCTTAGTGAACACAGTCTTCAGGGTCACTTTGTCAGTACCTGCCCTCAGTACCCCTCAGTGAACACAGTCTTCAGGGTCACTTGGTCAGTACCTGCCCTCAGTTCCCCTCACTCAACACAGTCTTCAATACTCAATTGGTCCATATCAGTCCTGAGAGACCCTCGGTGAGTACCAATCCTCAGTGCCCTTTGCTCAGTTCCAGTCTGCATAATCCCTCTCCAGTGACAGTCCTTAGTGCCCTCTGTTAGTAGCAGTCCTCAGTGCCAGTCTTCGGTACACCTTGCTCAGTACCAGTCCACAGTGCCCCTCTGGGAGTACCAATCCTCAAGACAGTCTGTGAGTACCAATCCTCGGTGCCAGTCCTCTGTGCCCTTCACTATCATTCAAAAAACACAGTTGATGGACAGAATGTAGAACAATGTCATACATTCACCCCAGTACAAGGATCTGGGCCTAAATCCATCGTTTTTTTGCACTCCACACCACCCTGGGTTAGGCACTGGATAGCTAGACTCCAGTGGTGTGGAGAGCCTGGGACATTGTTCTACATTCTGTCCATCAACTGTGTTTTTTGCAATTTTCACCCCGAGTGGGCTGGGTATGCTCAGACGTGAGTCCCAGGCTCTCCACACCACTGGAGTCAAGCTATCCAGGCTGATGAAGGCTGATAGCCAGAAACCGATCCTTGGATGCTTGATTCCGGTCTGGGAAAGACATGGCTTGGTAGTTCGGACTGGACTGTTCCCATGAGGCACAGGGTCAGAGCTGATTTGCATATAGCCAGTGTCTAACCCAGGGTGGTGTGGAGTGCAAAAAAACGATGGATTTAGGCCCAGATCATTGTACTGGGGTGAATGTATGACATTGTTCTACATTCTGTCCATCAACTGTGTTTTTTGCAATCTTCACTATCATTCAAGCAGTGCCAGTCCGCAATGCCTCTCCGTGGGTAGTACCCCCTCAGCACCTCTCTCTCAGTGACATAATGTGCGTGTTTGTGAGATGTCTTGTATCACCAGTACTTTTTTGGAGTTCATCAATTAAGCGTGCTAAATCACACTTCCTCTTCTGACGCATCAGGTAGTGGTAGTCAGCAGCGTGCATGTCCTATACACCATAGAGCGTTTACATTTTAGTGTATATATAGATTTCTTTTGTTTTATAATGGACTGAACTAATGTATTTCTCTTCTAATTTATTAACAATTCTAATTTGTTTAGTAATATTGAAAGAGGCGCTGGCTAAAATTAACAAAATGTGTTTATTTCTGGTGAAATTATTCGGAGTTCTGAGCTTTCCGTGCAAGAGTAGATTGTCCAGTCCAAGTTTTCACCTTACACTCAGGGATTTGTAGTCCTTTTGAAAACCTGGACTGGATGATCTACTCTTGCCTCGAGCCCTGCCCTCCTCCCCCCACCCAACACACCATACATCTAGCAGTGTTGTAATTAATCAACTGCACATTCAGCCCTCCTTTGCATGTACTTTCACCATATGCATATCGCCACAAAATAATTACCCATATCAAACATATGAAGTCCTTGAATTTGCTAAAGAGTTTGTGCTTTCTCTGAAAAATCTGCCTACAAGAAGCTAGAGCCTGTTTTTCTTACACCCGATGCATAACAAGGATTTATCTAGACTCCTGTTATGTTTTAAACATCAAGAATCATGTGAAGGTGGCGTAGTCAACGAATATGGCAGCATAGACGTGCCACGTTAAAGCGTGTTTATCTGATCAATCCGGCGGCCCTGGTTGAGCAAAGTCCCTGCAGAGTGTGGCATTACACCCCCGCACCCCGCCTGCATTTAGGGAAGAGCCTCTGCCCTCTGCAGCGGGCCGGCGGACGGTCCTGACACTGGACCGCAGGTACAGTCTGGTGCTGCACTGTGCTATCGGGGGTCGGCATTACTCGGGGTGTCAAATCAGAGGGTTCAGGCAGGTCAGGTCGATTATCCCTTTTTCCATATTTGCCCGGCGTTAGCCGCTTCTCACCCAACTCATGATTACCAAATAAAGAGGCAGGCGCTGGAGACTGGAAGGCAGGAAACAGGAGTTTATTTCCGACGGAACAGAACACGTCAAATCAGACAACAGGGTATCTTCTCGAGGTGCTCTAACAAGTTTCTCTACGGCTCCGTCTTTTATACACAGGTTTATGATGCACAAACATTCCTTATTGCAATAAAGACACTTTGAAGTACAAAAAGGGCATGTTTGGGATCCCAGCTCCAGGCCTATTCCCATACCGGCCGCTCTGATGTTGTTTTCCCCTCCCAAATGTTACATGTGATTGCAATCTGCAACCGGACATACCAACAGGACACAAGGGCAGGAGGGGGTAGTCTGATCTAAGGTTGGGCAGGCGATAAGATCACGTTTTGCTATGCGGGGCCGGGGGGGTATATCCACGAGACCTAGTTTTATGACTTGGGACTGGGTCGAGAGGCCAGGTGTAGCCGGGGGGGGTCATCAGAAGAGAGGAAGGGTGTTCCTGGGAGGAATGCAGGGGTGTCGGTCAGATCTAGGGGTGAGAAGGCCTTCATTAATCACCGCTCCTCTGATGTGAGGCGAGGTCCTACTGTAGGAAGCAATAAACTGCATCTGTTGGGCTAGGTGATGGCCTGGGATCAGGCCGGGCAATCGGGCAGGGAGGAAGAGGTTACCGAAAGGGTCTGTTCTATGGGTGGGATGAAAGAGCGAGGGGGCAGGGGTTCAGCACGGAGACAGGGTCGTGTTTAGAGGTGCGTTCATGGCCCGCGCAGCAGAAACCGGGGGCTGTCAGGGCGCGGGGAATACTCGCGAGGCTGGGGAGTGGGAGAGAGAGAGAGAGAGACGCAGGCTATTGGCAGTGGGCAGAGAGGTCATGACACAAAAATGGCTACTATCTATGTTCGTGATGGGGCCTAAAAGGGGACAAGATGGCGGGCCACTGTTTCGTGACTTTCGTTTTACCTTCAACAGTGGCGAGGGTGAACACAAATGAACGCCGCTTATGTACATATACATTGTCATTTTCCACAGTCGCCGCTTTTTAACATAAGTTAGGTCATTTCCGTGTTTAACATAACTGACGGGGTGTACATATAGTTGTGTGTTTGTCAATGAAATAGCGTTTGTCAATACTGGTGGACTTGCATATAACTGTGTGCAATTGGTGCGACATACGAGGGGGAATACATATAAATTTACATTTGTCGTATTTAAAAAGTGACCGATGAAACATTTTACAGGCAAAAAGTGGTTGAGGGAGGAATTTAGTCCAATACAAGCAATTAGTCAAGGGGTGTAGAAAGTTCCGAAAAAAGGGGGGTCTTCGCCACAGTGTCCTTTTTAGTAGCGAGCCATCACTGGTAGGCTCTGGTAGTTCATTTTCTTCCGTTGGCGCTGTTGAGCACCGGTGGTGGAGCTATAGGTCCAGCTCGGATCCTTCTTTACACGTCGCAGGGTGCGATCTGTCTTCTGCTGTTAGACCACAGTCCTGTTTCCTAACTAATCTTTTTAAGGGTGCCTCATGCTGGGCACCCGCATTTCTTTTCTCCTTCCGTGGCAAACCCTATTCTACCTAAATGTTGTTCCTTGTCTCTGAGTCAAAAATCCATGTGAAAGGGAAAGAGGGGTTTTGTCGGATAATCGTGGGAAGAGAGGGCGGAGTGGGACCAGATCTTTGAGACAAACCAAGGGAGCAAAGGGTGATGTGCAGGCAGGTCCATCAATCGGGCTCAAAGGGGCGGGGACTTCTGGCACGCGTTGGTCAACAAGTAGAGGGCTTCAATGCAGCCCTCCATTCCTTTATTTTCTGCGTTTGAGAGTGGTGCATCGTCCCGCGTCCCGTTGCTCTGCGACTCCATCTTAGGTCGCGGTCACACGTGCCTCATGATATGTGGCCAGGCTGGGCGTCACGTCCGGCCCCTCTCTTCCGGCGACAGTGTGTCCTTGAATGGGTACAAAACAGGTTTTAGAGAACTGACAAGCGAAGATATTTATACATTTCAATTCCGTCCCAAATCTAAGTAGTTGGGGGTTCGTTCATCGGTCACGGTCAGAAGTTATCACTGAGGAGCATGTATACAGGCATGTCTACTGAGTATGTGCTAAGCCTATTTGGCGTTCATTCATGACGTACAGGGAGAGATCCGACTCTTATTGACTGTGTACTTCATCAGACTCGAAATCTGACCCTTCGGTAGAGACTCGTTTTTCTACCCCAAGCCCTGGCAGTCTTCTATCATCATGAGAGAGGTAGAGGCTAAACACTCTTTTCTCGGGGGGCAACAGTTAATCAGGGTCGTCAGTTATACTTCGAGTTTACGGAGCTGGGGTCAAGCGGGGGGAACGGGGATGTTTTGGACATTCGTACTTGGGTGCGGAGGGGTGGGGCAATCTGGGCATAGGAGATTGTGTTTCTAACGAGCTGAGAACAGAAGGCCACTGACGTATAATCCTCCTATAAAAAGGGCCAGATTAGGGGACATCAGTCATCCTACCTGTCCTTTCCTTCATAGCCAATTCAAGTTCTATTATTTTTACAGAAAGGAGAGGTAGTAATATGGCAAATTACAATTGTTTTAGTTTCTGGCAATTTGTCGAACACCTTTGTGTTCGAAAAACCAATTAGGCTCGTGCCGGCGGGGGCACAACGTTACCACACAAAGGAAGAGGGAACAGGGGGACCCTCGGAGAGAGAGTCGTCCGCATTTTAAATGAACTATTCGGTACACGTACGACATGGAGAGAAAGAAAGAGAGAGAGAGAGAAACGTGTACAATAATAGGCCATTTTAGTGCGCACACAACACAAAACAGTAGGGGTCATGTTATATAGAAACACAGACTGAGGGACAACGTATATCCATATACTACGTACACATGAATTCAGGCGGGGGGGCACATGTATTTACATACAGAACTCAAGACAAAACATAGAACAGTACTTGGCCAAAGATATTTCCTCCTGCATGCTGCGCATCCTTTGTTTCCTATTTAATTCGCCTGGCTGTCATTTGCTGTTGGTCTCTGTTGCAAATACTTACACTTTTGTCAATTGTTCGGGAACTAACCTGGTCGGGCTAGTACTTACGGTGGGATCTTTGAATCGTTTTTAGCGAATGGGTATCCAGGCTGAGGCAACGGAGGGTGTCAGTTGGGGGGGGGCAATGGGCAGCTTCGAGTTTCATGTCGTAAGAATCTACCCGTAGGTGCGCGTCATTCTTGGTTACATTATTCGGGGGCCGGTTGGAGTCATATTTTTGTCATACTGCAATAACCCGCCAAGTTTCTGCTTCAGGCCACCCCTTTTTCCCCATTTCATCGGCCGTTCACTCATCACTCAAGTCGTACAAAAACATCTCTCTTATCAGGTCAACGCGTGCAACGTACATCCAGTCGAGTTACACACATCCGGTCATACACGCGTGCATTCATATCACCCAAATTCGCTTTGCTTAGGTCTTCTCCACATTTTTAGTCGATGTTCCGATGCGACCTGCAGAAAGAAGGGGAAGAAGAAGGGGTGGGGGCAGCGTTTAAAACACATCCGCGCGCATAAACCCAAAAGGCTTTTACTTACCGCGTATTCGACCTATCTCCGCGGGGTGCAGTCCCTTCCATCTCGGCGTTTTAAGCCCAGAGGGACTGGTGGTGCGGGAGGCAAAATCATTGATGGACTGTATATTGCATAGATCGCCCACGTGTGGTATTGCGGATCTTGTGTGGGGGGGGGGTCGAAACAAAAGGGCAGTCAGTGTAAAGTGGGGTGAACTCGTGTTCTTCCTTCGAGGAGGAGGGGTGGTCTACAGTGGTACCGGGTCTGGCTTATGGGCATCTGAAACAATTTCCCTGAGATATGTGACATATAAAGAAAAACAAAAAATCGGGACCTTTGTCGATTGCTTTATGTCGCACAAAAGTAAAATAAAAATAAAAAACAACACACGCAACGAACTTGGACCATTCATATTTGCAATATTTCTGGGTACTTTGCTTTTTAACCTTTAAGTGATCGAATTGCCTTATTTTGCCGGTATTTTACGTATATCGGAAACAATGGTCATGTATTCGAACTTACCAATCCAAGAGCTACGACTATTTTTGCTTTTCACAAAACTTTTATTTTAAAAAAATGCTGACGTACAAATGCAGGCCTACAACCACGTGGGCCGGCCACGGAGCAGACTGGAACTGTGCCTGAGGGCATATTTATTTGAGGAAAACATAACTGAGTCGGTGGTCATTTTATTTCATCAAGGTACGATAAGTGCAAATAAAATTATATCGAAAATTCATTGTGGGCAAGTATCATAAGTGCTGAAAATTCGAACTTTCAATAATACTGTAATCAACGACGCGTCAGAACTTAATATCAGATCATTGTCCGAATGTTCAATCAATACTCATCCCCTCCCGCCATGTGCTTAAAAAAAAACTGCATACATATCTCATGATATCAAATCTGAGCATCCGAAACACAACAGGGAGTTGCGGTTTCGTTTGTACCAGCGCCATTTTGGGTGGGGTCAGGTGGGTCCAAGTATAGTCAAAATGTCTACACCAACTCGTGGTCGGACCAGAACCTCTTTCGGCAGTCCAGAAGTTTCGTTAAGGGGCAACAGAAGGGACCGGTGACATGAACCATCAATCAAAGAAAAGGGGGGGCAACAATCTTTCCTACCGGGTCATACTGATGTTCCACCGGAACTGATCAAATCGGTAGTCTGCAGTACTTTTGGTCATTCAAAACTGAGGCTGGCGCCAGCATGAGGGCGCCACCGTCTTGTGGCTACGTCTTGGTCGTTCTGCGGGCAATCATGGCAGTCGTTCCCCATCGGGGGCCTGGGGCCCCTGCAGTTTCTCGTAGAATCTTCAAAGCTGAGGGGAACGCTTCTGGACGGGGGACTCGTTTTCTAGCTGGCCAGCGACCAGGCCATCCTTGCACGCCAGGCTCATTCCTGCAGAGTTGACCGCCATTTTTAGGAGTTCTGCAGCTACCGGCAGTCACTGGGTCGAAAGAGCAGACGGATTCCAGCCTGCCGGGCGAGGCGTCGTTGCACCGCCGCAGTGGACGAGACCCTGCTGGGTGAGTGGAGCGTCGCTGCACCGCAAGAGTGGACGAACCCTTTGCCGGGTGCGTGGAGCGTTGGGGGTGCAGCTGAGGAGCCTCCACCTGGGGAGGTGGGAGAGGCTCGTCTGCGCCGCCTCTCCCTCCCAGTGCACCCCACGCCGTCTCGCTGACATTCGTTATGGCTGGACCAGGCGATGAAAGAGGGGGGGGTGGTCGGAGGCATATGCAAGACATCCCCCCCCCGTGGCCTGCAAGGCGCCGGGAGAAGAAGGGAATGGGAGGACCAGTACATTCCGGGCCGGGCCATTCACCCCACGACTTCTCCGGCCGATGGCGGCCAGCCGCTCTTTACCACGGCAACAGGAGCGGGTTCACCGGTCAGCCAACCGCAGGGTTCGTCGAGCGGAACGCTGATACATCCTGGGGGCAGGCCTCGGCACGTGGTGTCGCCTCCGGGCTATCTGTGCAATGGTCCTCCACCCCAGGCCGCCACCGACGCTACCTCGCCAGCTGATGGCTTTGTAGACTTTCTAACGCCCCAAAACCTACTAAAAAGTAGCCCAAAGTAGCCCAACATTGCTACTTTGAGGAAGGAGGGACAGGAACGGCATCAAGCAGGCGGCGAATTGCATTGTGGGTTTGGTGTTGCAGCCGTTTGCCATGTAAATAGTTGTTTAATATATAGTTGTAAAATAACACGTTTTAACATGTTCCCTTGCTGGAGTGTTGTATATTTCTAATATTTGCCTAGGGTTTGTCATTATTTGGGCGGGGTGGGCGGTGGAGCCGAGTTGTCTTGCAGTCATAGCGTTGAGTTCGGCTCTTCTCACTAGTTTCATATTTCCTGAGGGGTTGTTCCTAATGTTTCCATTTCAGCGAGGTCGAAAAGAGATCTCATCAGTGGCCTACTGATGTTGCTCGATTCCTTTTGCTTTTCCTAACGATTTTTATGTTCTTTAATTTGCTATCATGATACAGCGGCTAATCCGCATTTTTTTTTTATATATGTCCTTTTTATTAGGGGTGTCCTCCGGTGGAGCCAGATGGTCTACCTCTAATAAATGGTCCGGGCTGAACCAACTACTGAACAATGGGGAGAAGATAGGCATGACGGGTTACAACGGGGACAAAAGTCTGCACTACCTATCCTTCACTACTTTGCGGAGACTAGATAGAATATTTCTATTCTACGGTATTCACAAATAGGGAATACCCAAAGAGAGGACCAATTCCAAACAATCAGTGTTCGGAAAAACAATCAATCAATCAAATGAGGAATAAAAATAGGCGCGACGGGTTACAACGGGGGCAAAAGCCTGCGCTACCTACGCTTCACTATCTGCAAAGAGAGAGGTCTTCCTGTTCCTCCCTGTTTGTAGGCAGAGAAGATCCTTTCAGAGAACCAATTCCGAACGATTAATGTCCGGTCAAACAATCAATCAGTGGGGGATAAAAATAGGCACGACGGATTACAACGGGGGCAAAAGCCTGCGTTACCTACCCTTCACTATCTGCAAAGACTAAACAGAGTATGGCGACTCCGTGCTTGTTTGCAAATAGAGAATGATCCAAAGAGAACCAATTCCAAAACAATAAATGCTTGGGTAACAATCAATCGAATGGAGAGGGAAGTAGGCGCGACGGGTTACAACGGGGGCAAAAGCCTGCGCTACCCACCCTTCACTATCTGCAAAGGGAGAATACTCCTATCCTTCCCCGTTTGCAGACAGGGAATCTCTCAGAACACAACAATCAAATGCGTAATACTAGTATTTTCCAATGACAATCAAACAATCAATTCGCAATTTGCCGTGTTACACGACCTTACCCGGACCGCATGGACAGTTTCTCGTCTTCCGTTTCCAGCGCCCGATCGTCCTCTATTCTCCGTAATTGCTGTGGCACTCCTGATGGTTCCCAGTCAGGACCGTAGATCACTCGAGAGAGGTCTGCTCGGAACCAGTGAAGTTCGGATGATCGGCTGCCAGACAAGGGTCTATCGGGCAGGAGCTCTTCCCGATCGTTGCAGTCGTTCACTCTGTCGTTGGGACCTCTCCCACTGGATCCACGTGTCGCTGATGGGCCCCACGTTTGGGACGCCAATTGTCAAATCAGAGGGTTCAGGCAGGTCAGGTCGATTATCCCTTTTTCCATATTTGCCCGGCGTTAGCCGCTTCTCACCCAACTCATGATTACCAAATAAAGAGGCAGGCGCTGGAGACTGGAAGGCAGGAAACAGGAGTTTATTTCCGACGGAACAGAACACGTCAAATCAGACAACAGGGTATCTTCTCGAGGTGCTCTAACAAGTTTCTCTACGGCTCCGTCTTTTATACACAGGTTTATGATGCACAAACATTCCTTATTGCAATAAAGACACTTTGAAGTACAAAAAGGGCATGTTTGGGATCCCAGCTCCAGGCCTATTCCCATACCGGCCGCTCTGATGTTGTTTTCCCCTCCCAAATGTAACATGTGATTGCAATCTGCAGCCGGACATACCAACAGGACACGAGGGCAGGAGGGGGTAGTCTGATCTAAGGTTGGGCAGGGGATAAGATCACGTTTTGCTATGCGGGGCCGGGGGGGTATATCCACGAGACCTAGTTTTATGACTTGGGACTGGGTCGAGAGGCCAGGTGTAGCCGGGGGGGGGGTCATCAGAAGAGAGGAAGGGTGTTCCTGGGAGGAATGCAGGGGTGTCGGTCAGATCTAGGGGTGTGAAGGCCTTCATTAATCACCGCTCCTCTGATGTGAGGCGAGGTCCTACTGTAGGAAGCAATAAACTGCATCTGTTGGGCTAGGTGATGGCCTGGGATCAGGCCGGGCAATCGGGCAGGGAGGAAGAGGTTACCGAAAGGGTCTGTTCTATGGGTGGGATGAAAGAGCGAGGGGGCAGGGGTTCAGCACGGAGACAGGGTCGTGTTTAGAGGTGCGTTCATGGCCCGCGCAGGAGAAACCGGGGGCTGTCAGGGCGCGGGGGAATACTCGCGAGGCTGGGGAGTGGGAGAGAGAGAGAGAGAGACGCAGGCTATTGGCAGTGGGCAGAAAGGTCATGACACAAAAATGGCTACTATCTATGTTCGTGATGGGGCCTAAAAGGGGACAAGATGGCGGGGCCACTGTTTCGTGACTTTCGTTTTACCTTCAACAGTGGCGAGGGTGAACACAAATGAACGCCGCTTATGTACATATACATTGTCATTTTCCACAGGGGGCAGACTGGAGTGCCCGGCAGCGAGATACTTGCGCTGAGTGCCGAGAGGTGGCATCTGGGCTATTGGTGGGCTGATGCCCCGGCTGCTGGAAAACGAAGGATAGGTGAGGCTGAGGCAGGGGCTGTGCTGCAGTGGAGAAACAGGGAGGCTGCCTGTCTGAGTTCTCAGCGGGCAGAGTGCCGACAGGGAACTGCAGAGCCCCGTTCTTTATACTGTGCCTCTACCCTATTCAGAACTGCCTCACGCCTGGAAGGGGGTGTGGGTGGCTCCCAGACACAAACAGACGGGAGCTGGCTGCATCAGGTGCCGCTGGTAAGCCGGATATGGCCGCCCGCGGCCCTGCGAACCGGCTTCAGCATTGTATTACCCCCATCCCCTGCCACCTTCTTGTATCTGCTGGGGACAGGGCTGTTACTATTAGGCAAGACTAGGCGGCTGCCTAGCTTTACTTTCGTAGGTTCAAATAAAAAATAAAAATTCCCATTTGCCGCCCTAGCCCTTTGCCGCCCTAGGCGGTCGCCTAGTCTTGCCTAATGGTAGAAACGGCCCTGACTGCGACTGCGGCCCGATCTGTACAGTACCACAGGAGTTACAGGACCCCTCAGTGATGAAACAGCTGAGAGGAAGGATGCTCGCTCCTTTATGCCTTTCACCCGCAGCCTCATTCGAGCCAGACACGGCTCCGAGTGTTTGTTGTGGAGCTGGTGGGAGGTGGCTGAGCTAATGAAATGCGGGGGAACGCACTCCTCGGCTGTATTGTGTTACGGCTGTATTGTGTTAACATCGGTAACCTCCGCTAACATATGCCGTTAATCATACGGGGGAATCGGAGAGGCTTGAAAGCGCGAGCGAGTGCATTAAAGTCTGCCTAATATGCCAAGTAATTTACTGCTTTTCTTTTATTGTCGCAAGGTGCGGGGGTTAATTCCATGTATCTCATCTTTAATTGGAGACGGCTGTACCTGATTAACCAGGCTGATACCTCTCCTAACTCATAATTTCGTGCATGTGTCACTCAGGGAAAGAGTTTTTCCCTCCTCTCCCACCATACTTTACGCTATTCCTACACCTTATGTCTCTGTTTCCTCTTTGCACTCTCCAGCTCTCGCTGGAGACACAAACACGCACCCCAGGTGGTGGTGTAGAGTAGGGGTGCTGGCCAATAGCCTCGCCCCATGAAAGGCCTAGGTGATATTTGGCAGTGTTTCTTTGAAAACGCAAATGCTGCCAGATGAAAAACATTCAAAGGACTCATTCATCGCTTATTTATCTACACTCTATCATAGCTCGTGCACCCCTAGTTCCAACACAACTGCGCACATCAGGAAAAACACTCACTCAACAAACATACACACTCAGGACCACCCATTGGTCGCAATGAAGTGTGCATTTGCTCTTCTATCGCCACACGCCCCCCCCCCCATGATCTAACATGAACACCCATACTATAGGCACGATTATTTTCTGCGAATACATACTCTTTCCACACATATCCACAATCCATGCGAACACGATTGGGCCTTTGTACAAAGTTGGAGCCAGTCATAAATGTAAATTTGCAACCAAATTTACCTTTACATGCAAATTTACGTTTTTCGCACCTGCGAGAAAAGCAGCCAATAATTCCTGGGCGGTGTAAAGCTACTTACAGGGGGTGGAGTGTGGAGACTATGCAGCTGTAAATCCCATTCAAGTGGGAAATGGACGCTCTGAAGTGTGGTCTGCCTTGAAGGAGCGCCTAGAAAATGATGTCATTTGAGATTTCATCAGTGATGTAAATGAACATGAATGAAGTAATATGTGAGGTCATAAGCAGTGCATGGCGAGAGCACAAGTCATAGCTCAGTACACTATAAATGGTGAATTTCAGTGTTTTGTAGTTCAAAATGGAATGTTTTAACTGACATTTTCTCCTAATTATAAAAATAATTAAACTTTTGATTTTAAAATAAATATATATATGTATATATGCACACACACATACATGCACACGCACTCTCTCCCTATCAAATGTAAAATGTCAGAGGGCGTTATGCACTTGTGCCTTGCTGTGGCACTCCACTAGCCTCCCCCATGAAAAAACGAAGGAGCTGAAAATGAGCATTTCACCCTACACTCCATCACAGAAAATGTATGTAGGCATGAGCCTTGCTCTAAATACATGGGCAAAACTTAAACAAGCAAAAATACCTCCGTTAGGTGCCTTTTTAAATGTATAGTTTTAAATATGTAAGGTGTCTGGACATTAACTTACAGCCAACAGATCCAGTGCCAGTAAAGTTCTCCCTTTCTTTCTCCAGCCCAGTTATGCCTGGAGTGGAAAAGGGATTGTTCTGAAAGAGAACTGTTCCATGGTTTAGGAAGGAAGTGCAGGTCAGCTGTGATGAAACAAATTCGAGACATGCAGCACCACAACCCGCCTTGAGGCAGGGCCGAACTGGCCGCAGCAGGCATTGGACCTTTTCCCAGGAGTCTTGAAAGGTGTGTGCCGAATTACAGCAGTGCAGGCCGTTTGTTTGTTACGGGGGCCCGTTTTGCAGCAACTCTGCAACATCATCCCATAGTACCAAAAGCACCAGTGCTTCCCCCCACTCCCCCTTCCTATAAAATTGTCAGGACTCTTCTGGGTTCCCATTCTGGCCTTGCTTGGAGGTAATGGATCAAACTACCCGTGTGACAATTCTTTTATCAGCAAGGTGCAACAAGGTGCGACACCCCACATCTCAGCGGAAAATATGCCCCAGAGAAGCATGTTACAATCAATCACCAACTCTGCCTCAATTAAGCCTCTCTTGGTTGCACACATTTCAAGACAAATGCACAGATGCATTAGGTAACATATGAGGCGTGGCTGGTTTAAACCTCACTCACCTTGGAACAGACGCAGCCCTTGGCTGGCATGGATAGATGAATGATTGGGAAGACTCGAGAAAGGCAAGGATAGATGTTAGCCCAACAGCATGCTATTGCTCCAAAGATCACTAAAGAGACACTGTTGCCACCTCTCTGTACTTGTACTTGTGTTTTGACCTCCTACTTGAACACCTTGGAGCTCACAGCCTCATCAACGTACAGTCCTCTCCCAGCATTGGACATATGAAGGAATATATGACGTTACAACACAAACAATTACAACGCATGCTTTTACAACACGGTTTTTACGTCGTACCTACCAAAACATCCCATGATTTTACAACACATGCCATTACCACGTATATTTAAAAACTACCATTACAACACATTCCATTACAACGTCTACCATTACAACGCATGATACTTTTAGGGCAACTGTAGAGTAAGTGTTGGATAGTGTAGGGGTAAAAATTACTATTCCCTCTCCAGTGAGTGCAACAGTAGGGTAAGTGTTGGATAGTGTAAGGGTAAAAATTACTATTCCCACTCCAGTGAGCGCAACAGTGGGGAAAGTGTTGGATAGCGTAGGGGTAAAAATTACTATTCACATCTACCCCAAAACCCATACCCACCCTAAAACAAAAAAATCTGCATTACTTACCTTATAATGCATTGCAATGGCATGTGTTCTAGTACCATGAGTTGTAATGGCATGCGTTGGAATGGCACGCAATGTAAAGGCAGTTGCGTTGTAACAGTTGAGTTATAAAAGCAGTGCGATGTAATGACTGGGTTGTCATGGATGTTTCCCATTTGAAGGTAGACTCTATCTCACCTTCTGACAGTAAACTGTACATGCTGGACAGACTCACAATGCTTCATTCTGTTACTGGCATGAGCTGGGTTTGCGTTATAATTGGACGACTGATGTAGCAGTCATCCACTTACAGGCATCTCAGCTGAGGATGAACGTCAGTAGGCACATTCCCAGTGCTTCGAGAGAACGACCAAGGTTGCTTGCCCGGTGCCCGACTGCCTGATTGTCAACCCCACTGCTCTTCCACAAGCGCTTCTCAGAAGAGTAAATGCAAACAAGACCCCAAGCAACTCAGGGAAAATGAGCGCGCTCCGGGCATCAGTATCAGGGACTGCAGCTGGTGCGGGGCAGGCTGAACCCCCTACCCATCTGGGGTGCAGGCCCCAGTACCACTACAACCGCTGCATCACTGATAGCTAACTCCTGCTGGAAAGGGTCTGAAATGTACTCCAGTCAGCGGTTGGCTTACCTCACCACCCACAGTGGGGAGTGGAATGACCCGCCCATAAATTTGCTATAAACACAGGGATAGAACTTTCTCCTTGGGGAAAAATATTTTCCTTCAGATAAAAAACGCACATTACACAGGGATCCATCCTATTCCCACTGTGCAGAGTTCTCCAATATAGAGAACCTGTCACGTGAGAATATGAGCCTGTATGGAAAGTCACATGATCTTCCCAGTAGTACTCATGGTAACATGAGCCTGCCCATGCCTACTCCAGGTTTTGTGAAAATAAATAAGTGGGAAAAGAGCAATGATGCAGAGTTAGAGATTTACACCCTTTTCGCCTTCTTTTGTGAACTGGGCCCAAACACACATGCATGCACACACATGCCTAAACAGAAATATAATCTAAGTGTGCAGAAATAGTCTCTCCAGCGACAGACTATTCATTCGTATATATTCATGCAGACACTTTCTCTATGTGTACAGACATCTCTGGAAGGGCAAAGATCATATATTATTCATGTAATATTCAGGGCATGATTTAGGACCATGTTTTTGTACAAAGACACAGCATACCATTAAACCCTACCTTGTTCATGAAACACACTGGTGAGGCTCATGTGCTGCACACTTGGATTGTACAAAGTTCTTTTGGTTTTGGTCCTTAATACAAGTGTGGTATAAAGCATGGTCTTTGGCCATCACTTTTATGGCTAATGTATATGTGTGCATGTATACATACATATATATACTTTTAGCTTGGATGTCGTTTAATAAACCTGCATGACATTTTGAAACTAACAGTCACAAAACCATTAGGTCTTCCTTTTATAATGCGAGTGCCGACCTATTGCCTTTGACAATGCTTGTTTGCAAAGTATTGCTTAAAAGGGTAAGAAACACACATTTCAAAATACTGGAGAAAAGTAAACACAGACATTAAAACTGTACATCAAATTAAAAAATACATCAACTACAATATTTCGAATCTTTATAAATGGCCTGCTTTATATTTCAAATACTTTTCACACAGAAAACTCTAAATACAATTTAAAAAAGAAAAATAAAGTGTCAGAATGTAAAGTAAAATGCTTGAAAGGCACAAGTTACTTGAACTGAAATATGCTTTAGCAACTTGGTCGTCTGCAGTAGCAAAGGAGCAGATTTATAGAGACAGTTTCATTTCAGTCATTATAACTACACCTTCTGCCTCAAACTCCAGCTGAATGAGTGCAGCAGCCAGCTTCTCTCCAGGCAACATAAAAGCCTTTCTGTGCCAAGACCTGTGCATTCATGCCATATGTGGAATGAAGGGGATAGAACAAAAACAACCCTTAAAGTGTGCTCTTTCGTCATATCCTGACAAAAAAATATACCAGTAGCTGTGCGTTTCAGGACAAGCTGGAAGGGATGAGAAGCAATACTTAGAGCATGGCGGCAGGCATTTGGGATGAAAGCAGCACACAAGGGGGCGAGCCCGAAAATACAGACACTCTGACAGATGACTGAATGAAAAAGAAGAAAGTAGTTCCCTGATTGTGAGCAGTGGAAGGATTCAAGCCATCCAATTAAATGGATGGTAAAAAAGCTATGGTCCATGGATGTGGCATGCACAAAAAGGGGAAGGAAAACCACCAAATAACAAGTACGCAAACAAGAGTGACAAGAAAGTCAACCGATGGTAAGCAATATGCTGCAAATTTGTAGTGTGGTAAACAAGAGGCTTTCATTTACAACAGCTAAAAGATGCTGGGTAGGTGAGACCTAAGAAAGTTCATTTAAATTGGTTTTGCAAGGACATTTTTGTGCAGATCCATCATGGGGAGGAGAGAAGGAGCTGGTCAAAAAGTGACTTTCCACATTTTTACTCTCATAGAATACTTTGCTCTCATCTATTGAAAAAATGGCTAAACAGAATTATATCAAACTTGTCTTGAAGTAAATCTCACTGAAGAATTTTTGCTTGGTTTGGCATACATTCTTTAGTAGTTTTCAAGAAATTAGTTTAAATTCTATAAGTAGTTTTCAAGAAATTAGTGTTTAAAAATTATTTTATGGGCTTTAAAAGGTTAAGAAGTTAGCAGTATTTGCAATGTAAGTCAAAGAACTATCCTTAGATCCTAGTTAAAGGACCTTTTGCAGATTAATTAAAAAAAATGGTCGAAGGAGCTTTTTTTCCTGCTGTTCATTTCGGTTCTACGGTCCCAACTGTTGGTCTTCAGACCCTGTTGTTTTGATTGGCAGGCCACAAACACAAATTGCCTCTTGTGTCCCTCATTATAGAACACAGGGCACAGTCTCCACATCCTGGAAAAAAAATATAAAAGCCATATAAGGGGGAATGTGAGCATACTATGAACTTCAGATTTTAGTGGTGGTGGCCTCGAAATATCACTCCATCACTGAAAAATGTAAAACAATTGTCTATATCGTGGTTAACAGAAACCTACAGGTATGGATTCCAAGAGTCTGTGGCCAGACTGGAGACTATAAAAGGGGACCCAATATTAATCCTCTAGTTTCATAGTCCATGGTCCTGAAATGGCAACTGAGGACTATGGATGCTCTGGTCTCGGAACTGAAGCTACAAACTAGGATTGCCATTTTAGATGTGTTGAGTCTGTGATCTCAGACAATAGACCATAGACTACTCACACATTTGGTGGGCATTTAAATTTAAAACTGTCCACTTAGGTGTGAACTGCCAGTACAGTCATTTTTAAGGGGGAAAATCAGAGTGGTCTCAATTTTCTGGGGATAAGCCCACCTCTACTGCAAGACCGCAGAATCAGGATGCCTATCATTTGGGATGTTTGAAAGGATATAAACATCATATCAAACTAAAGAAAATGCTGTACCAGTTCCAGTAAGGTAAGACACATTCCTTTAAGTATGAAGGAAAGTGTAAACATTGAATTAAAAAATAAAATTGAGATGTCATTGAGCGAGTTGAGGCTACGGAGTGGGTAGCCCCCACCGTGGTAGCTAAGAAGACGAATTAAGATATTACATCTTTGTGTCAAACTAAGAGCACTTAATCATGAGGTTATTGTTGACAGATTCCCTCTACCTAATATTGATGAGTTCGCTGTAACTTTAGGAGAAGCAAACTACTTCTCTACACTTGATAAAAGATGCAATCCTTTAAAGGAATTTAAGAAGAGCCACAGGGCCTGACAATCTATCTGCAATTATTTTTTAAAGCATTTTTGCACCTTTCTCTGGCTCCTACTAGGCACAAAGTAGGATTGAGTTTTGTTCTACCTCTCTAATTTGTTGTACTTACGCACTCCTGGTACTCACATATATTTGTATTTTGTACTGTTTGTATAACGCTCACCGCTTGCTATACACTGTTATTTTATATTGTTTGTAGGATAAGATTCACTGCTTGTAAAGCGCTCTGATATCCGCAAGGATCTGGTTCGCGCTCTATAAAACTTTCAAATAAATAAATAAATAAATAGTGGATTGTTGGGCCAATAAATACAATCTTTTCACTTGGGTGACAGAAACAGGACGACTTCCCACAACATGGAAGGGTGTGATTATGAAGCCAATATACAAAAATGTTGATGCAAATCTTATCCCAAAACCATGGGCGTATCAGCTTAATAAATATTGCAGTCAAAATATATTCAAGAGTAGCTTACGAACATTAAATGCTTAGTTCTTGGACCATAACCTAATTCTGTCAGAACAATGTGGCTTTAGAACAGTCATTCGACCAGGACTTTGGGCGACTGTGCAGCTGTCAACAAAATAAGTTGAAAGTTTAAGTTGTTGTTTGGTTTACTTCTGAGAGTATTTTATATATATTGGTCTGAGAATGCCTTTGGAAGAGAGTCATTTGATTGGAATATCTCTGTAAGTTCACTTTTAATTTTTTGAGCATTGTCATTGTGGAATTGGGCTGAGGAAGAGTTTGACCTACAGTGTCATCTATCCCAGAGGATCCAGCTCAAAAATAGACTAAACTAATACAGTATTCGGGGTGCAGATTTACCGTCCAAGTTCCCAGAGCTAGAATATTTTTCTCAAATATTAATGGTGCCTGCGTATCTTGTCTGCTTTATGCAGATGATCTGACTTTAGTAGAATATACTCCAATTGTCTCCAGAGGAAAGTGGTTGTACTACATGATTAGTGTATTCAAAATCAACTTATATTATATATAGATAAAACTAAGATTTTAATTTTTGGGAAGAAGCACCGTAAATCTTCCTGGCAGTTTTCTGGTGTTATAGTTGAGAAAGAGAGTAGATTTGTACTGTTATCTTTGCTTAATGTTCACCAGTTCTTTAAATTGGTCCGACCACCTACAATATGTGGCTGCTCTTACAAAAAGATAGATAGATAGATAGATAGATAGATAGATAGATAGATAGATAGATAGATAGATAGATAGATAGATAGATAGATAGATAGATAGATAGATAGATAGATAGATAGATAGATAGATAGATAGATAGATAGATAGATAGATAGATAGATAGATAGATAGATAGATAGATAGATAGATAGATAGATAGATAGATAGATAGATAGATAGATAGATAGATAGATAGATAGGGCAAATAATGGAAACAGGGACCTCTGGGTAGTTCCCTAGTTTAGGTGGAGAGCAACTCCATTCCAGGTTGTCTTATATGGGATGTTACCAATCCAAAGCTGTAATACTGTGCCTGAAAAGGATAAAAGATGGTTTACTTCCGAGAGACGGCCTTTGTCACGGTGACAAAGGCCGTCAGGCCGAAACGCGTCGGTTGACAGACGGGCTCTGTTTTGAGAAAATAAATCTCTGAAATTTAAAGGACTGTTGTGTGCGGCTAAATTTGTGGGGAAAAAAAAATAAAAATATATATATATACAAACAAGGGACATATCATAAAGGCCCCACGATAAAATTATCGCCGCTTTAGCGTCTGTTTTCGGGCGAAAAGCGGCGATAATTTTATCGCACTATCAGTATGGACACGCTCACGCGTGTTCCCATGCCTCAGCGCCGGTTTCCCATATGCCCATCTTTGCATCGCCAATGAGATGCAAAGTGGGCGTACCCTGCCAAACTAACGTGGAGAATGTCGTTAACTGACTTTACTCCAATTATCAAGGTAACCTGCTTAGCAATTATAAAAGTAGCGCTAACCACGCTTAATGCAGGTTTCCTTATGCCTGCTTACAATCAGACTTAGCCTTTATATCCAATGGAAGGTGAATATTATGGCTAAGTCTGCCCTGCCCTATCAGCAATGGATGTACATTGTTACAACGCATGTTGTAACAACGCATGCCTTTACCACGCAAGTCTTACAACGCAAGTCGCTACAACGACTTGCGTTGGAGGGCGTGGATTTAGGAATCTTATAATTTTATATTCCAACACCAGTAAACGATGTTCCCCATCAGCAATGTTTCGCTTTTCGCTGTGCAATTATCGCTGGATTTCCAGCGATAATCGCACGATTTGCAGCTAACTCTGCAATTGTTATCGCTTTTGAGATAAGCGTCGCTGATAGCGCGCTATCTCAGCAATAAACTACAGCGATAGCCGGCGATAATTATCCTCACGCTATGCGCACTTAGCGATAATTATCGCCGGCTGTTGCTGACATTGCCCCCAAATTTATTCTGATAATACCTTCTCTGTGGTGCCGTGTCCTCTTGTGCATGATAGAGTTGATGGGCAGGATGCGGAACTCCGGCCGCCTGTTGAACGAACGTTTACACATATATACATATAATTTTTTAAAAGCCAGACTTACTATGACAAGCTGAATTCCACTCTCCACTCATGTCTCTCTTAATGCCTTGCTCTCCTCACTCACATATCTTAAGTCTTGAACTCCACATAATTGAAATCAGTTGTTCTGTTGTAATTGTCAAAGTCTGCACAACTGACTTCTCAAACATTAATTAGTCAACATTAATAATAACATATATGTGCTCTACAAAGGTGGTATACATGTTCTTCTCCTGAAATACCTTGATCATTGTGTCAGTGTTTCTTTATTTCTCAGAGGTGGCAGGGGCACACGACACAATATTAACACAGAGAAAGCAAACTGCTCTCCCCGACTGCGGCTTCAGGGGAATTGGCGCGGGAAGAGGGAAGTTTCATTAAGGGGCCTGGTGGCGGGATCAGGCTGTGCCATGGAACGTATCAGGGAATGACTGAAAAATGTATCTGGGGCTTAACAAGGCCCGGCAAGTTCAGAGACAGCGGATTTAACGAGAGCAGGCAGCACGGCTCCTGTGCACTGCACAGGATGGCTGGCAAAATCATTTGATTAAAAGACATAATTAATTCCCCTGGAGAAGAGGGCAGACCGCGCACAGACAGTAATCATATCGAAACAAACTCGGCCGCCTTCGGGTTTCAGTCACCTCTATGAGTGCCACCAGCTTAATTTGTTTTCTGTTTTTTTATCTTAGCTTCGGGTTTGTGAAATCTGTCTGGCTGAGAGAGTGCTTGATATCAAAACCTGCGCGTTTTCCTGGGGCAGGTAGAGCGCCTGAACAAGATTTTGCATGACATGTTCAAGGCATGCTAGCCTGCCAAAATAATCTCTTTTGATAGTCAGATGGGGTGATCTGTTAGCAGGCAATGTTTACAACCTTGGTGCATGCCACCCTTATTTTTTGCACGAATTAGAGATCTCATGGCAATTACTCCTAGGATTTGTTTGGGTGAAACATTTGAGTTAAGCCCGCGCGTTCGAAATCTTAAATAATTTATTGTCCATCCTCCCCAGGAGTATGAATGTTTATACTATACTCCCAGATGAGCTACTTCCAAATTAATATAACATTTACAATTGGTAAGTGAAACACAAGCTCAATGTATTTTCCATCCTCTTTCTAATGTCATGTGATGAACTCTCTTATTCCAGAGCATGGGGCCACAACATACATATATTTTATATTTCCCATAATAACATTTCCACTCAAAACAGAACTGCAAGTAAAAAAACATGTGATAAGCATAAACAAAAGAAAAACGGAAATTATGTGTGATACATGTATCCCACTAATAATTGTCTTCAAGAAATAACACGTGCAAGGGGCGTAACGAATGGCCCTGATACTTCTGCGGAAGGGGGGGAGGGGTGTCAATGCAAGGGGAGCCTCCGCCCTTCAGGTGGACTCCATTCAGCCCATGGCCAACGAATATCTGAGATATGGGAGAATCTAAATAGACCATCTGCCTGAAAATAGGGCATGGTGTAACTAAAACAAACAATGTAATAACATATAACTGCAGCTATACTAACAATGAGACTATTTAAATCTGCGTATTATGTATTATATTGTTGGAAGGTGTTTTTTTAGTAGGTGTAGGTAGGTACCTACAGCTAGTAATAACCACAATCACAAATACGTTCCATTCAATTCTCACTAAATTAATCCTTGCTCAACGCTTGCCAGCTTGGCACATTAGCAGTCTGGCTTAATTTAGGAGACAGGTGTGTAAAGCATTTAATTTTACCAAAACAGCAAATAAGTACAAGACACAACGCAATAAAAATCCAACACCAATGTATAAAATGGAGAACATTTATATCTTTAAAAAGACACCAAAACAAAAAAAATCCAATATAGGGAACCAGAGATATGAATTTTTAAAATGTAAAGAAAAAAAATGCGACCTCGAACCCCAAAAAGTTTAAAGCACCAACCGTGGCCATCTGGTCGTGCTGGACTGGGACAAAGTCAAAGTTTTAAGCTAAGCACGAATGAACGTAGGTCGGATATGAT
The DNA here is from genome assembly GCF_964261635.1 of Lissotriton helveticus. Taxonomy (NCBI): domain Eukaryota; kingdom Metazoa; phylum Chordata; class Amphibia; order Caudata; family Salamandridae; genus Lissotriton; species Lissotriton helveticus. Next base: position 960,917,000 of record NC_136068.1, on the reverse strand, counting down.
TAGTGGTTCGGCTTAGTCAAGTTTTTACCTTATGACTTGGTCACTTTTTTGGACCTTTTTGTCTCGACATTGAGCGATCAAATCCAAATTTTGATTTGATGATACTGAACTGCTGCAGCATGATGCCTCGGTGAGTCCTGGATATCTTTGTTTTCGTCGTTGATGGTGAAGAGCTCTGGAACTATCAGCGGGGCAAACCAGCACGGTCAGTCCAAGTCGCAATTCGACATCGCTGGCTTGACTCTAGTTGTCTATGCTGGTCCTCTCATTGAGCTTTTTCACAAAAGTTGGCAAAAAGTTCCCAAACTTTTGGATCTTCTTCTGTAAGGTTCCTTGAGTGTCAGAAAGGGTCCACAGCACAAATCTTGGGTTCAGAAGCACAGGTTTGCCTCTTGGGATCTGGGAATCCAACTCCCACAATGCATCTGGTCAAACCAAGTAAAATCCAGGTGAAGATGGTCAGCTGGAGTTGTCTTTGAAGTGGGTGTTGCACGTGGCTTCTGCCAGCACTTTTCTACCTGTTGATGCTCAGGGAGTTCACTCCTTATCCTTCAAGACAGGCAAAGTCCTTCTGATGTGGAGCCTTTAAAGTGCATCAGGTGTAGTCCTTCTGAGTGCAGTCTTCTCTTGTGCAGTCCAAAGGCCAAGCAGGGAAGTCCTTCTTCTCCAGATGTTTCAGGCAGGGATCTGAGGTGCTTTTGCAGCTGTCTCATAATATTCAATTCTGGGCTGGCAAGAGTGTGGGACACCCCAACCAATCAGGTTGCCGACTTCCTGAAAATTGTGGCATATTCTTATCCCAGAATGCACATCTCAGCAAAATTCAAATGGAGCAAATTTCTCCTTGGAGTTCAGATCTGGCTAACCCAATCAACAGGTGTGGCTACCTTTTCCCTACACTCCCTTTCCAGCCCCTTTTCTAATCTAATTAAAGGGGCTGCCATCTGGCTTGGGATAAAGAATGTGGGGGCTGGCCTGGGTCCTGTACCATCTGGGCTTCTTGTTTACGTCCCTAGCACCCATCCTGTCCCTGGATTATCCTGGAAATACATCTACTCCCACCAAATGGATGAATTGATTCAGCCCCTGTTCACATCTAATTAGAGAGCAGCTTGGTTCAGGCTATCAACAGCTGGCCAATCAGAAGAGGCTGAAACAGGGCTGCTTTATGTAACTTAGGAAAAGTAAGTTACAAAACTCCTTTCTTGCAATAGTTATAATAAATTTGAGCTTGGCAAGTTGTTGGATGTATTACAACTGTTATTTTGATACTTTGAATTAAGTTGCTAGCTCATTCCTATCAAAAGTTAGACTTTATTAAAGCTTGATAAAGCCTTCCCATGTTAGGATATGAAACTCACAGCATTACAAGGGGAAAATCAATGTTGGCTGTTTTCCCTCACCAGGGCATATAAAACATATTTTATAATGTCCTTGATTTTTATAGCAAGGCACCCAACCGTTGGGGAACCTAGGACAGACCTTAGCGGTGACTCATATGTAATAAAAAAAAGTAATTTTAGAATGAAGAACTATGTTTAATTCCAAAGTCGAATTTGGACACAGTTTTATTTTAAAACCAGCCTGCATGGCAGGGCTGACTTTAAAATGACACCAGACACCACAGCAATGCACACTTGAGTGTATGAAATCCTCTGGAGTCTCTAAACCTACATGTCCTACCATATACTAGGGACTTACAGGTAGGTTGTCTGAACCAATTGTAATTACACCGACTACCTGGGCCTGGTTAGCAGAGCCATGGGCACATTCAGAGTCAGTAACCACCTGCATCAGTCACAGAATAGGGTTAATAAGGTCAAATAGGATGACTTTCCTATATATATTATGTAGCTAATAACTAGAATAATACAATAGCAATGGGCCATATGTATCATTCAAAATTCCGATCACAAATGTGTTGTATTTGTAAAGCGAACGTCTGCCCACGCGACGGGGCGTCCCGGCGCGGCACTCATACCGCTGTGGAACCCTTCCTGGCTTTTACATGTGAAATGTCCACTCCTGGGCAACCCCAAGGTGAAGCCAGGCATCCAAGCACTGCTGGGGCCGTTGTGGAAATTAAGCAAGCTATTGCCCAGAGTCACAGAGTGGGACCCATGATTAGACTAGGCACCGACTTAAACGAAAGCAATGCCTATGGTAAACGTTTTTTTAAAAAAATATAACTTAATTAAAGAAAAGACAATATTTCAGCTGTTTATTATTTCTTAAAGCTTCTTTTTTTTTTTAGTAACACATATTTTTACAAAAACATAGATACAAACACAAATATACACAATTTATACAATACACACAAACGACATTTCAAAAATAACCAATTTGCTGGTCTAAACAGCCCACAACTATTTCAATAGAAGGACGTTGACTTATAATTATGTCACAGCATTCCCTATACCCGGTCATCAACAAAAAGCATATAAGGGCTTCAAGGGGTCAATTAATTTCTCCCTCTAAAATATATCAGGCTCCTTATTCATATAATGACATATATTGTATCTCAATTTTCTTATGTTGATGCCTTATTATATGCAGTCGACGGGTTTCAGCCTTTTTCTTAGTTCAGGCCTCTTCAGGACTTTAGGGCAATTCAACCAATTAATTCCTAAAGTTAGTGTGTGTATTGTATACATTGTGTATATTTGTGTTTGTATATATGTTTTTGTAAAATTATGTGTTACTAAAAAGAAAAAAATAAGCTTTAAGAAATAATAAACAGCTTTAATATTTCTTCTATGAGTGATTAATGTTACCTTAGCTTATATAGGAAAACAAGTGCTTTTGATTCAATTGAGATTTATTTCTTTATGACCATGATTCTAGGTTAGGAAAGGACAATTAGTGGTGTCTTTTCTTTAATTAAGTTATATTTTTCAAAAAAAACGTTTACCATAGGCATTGCTTTCGATTAAGTTGCTTTACTCCCAGATGCCTTTGGGTTATTCGGGTCCCCCTGTCTATAAATAGACTAGGCACCGAGGCGAGAATTATCAGGTCCGGAGAGATTGAGTCCAAGAGCCGCCGAGGCGGGAATTGAACCCTGGTCCCGGGCCAGACCTCTGCATCAGGGTCTGCCGCTCTAACCATTAAGCCATGCTTCTCCACAAACGCCAACATTCACAGAATTTCATTGTTTGCAAAGTGGGATGCATGAATGGAAAACCGCCTTGCAAAATAGCAAAGTGGGATGCATGAATGGAAAACCGCCTTGCAAAATAAGGAATCGCAAATTTGCGATTCCCTATTTTGTGATTGCATTTAAGGAATCGCAAATGGCGATTCCTTAAATACACTGTAAGAGGCCCAGAAAAAGTGCAATTTGGCCATAAGGAATCGCAAATTACCACCAACTCAAGTTGGTGGTAATTTGCGATTTATCTGCGATTTCACATTTGCGATTGGCACACGTGGCACACATACATGCCCACGGGGCATGTATGTGTGCCACATGTGCACACATGCACATTTCAGCGATGTAACAGGGTGTCCTTTTGATACCCTGGCACCCTTGAAATTACATTCTTAATTTGCGATTCTCTAATTGAGAATCGCAAATTGAGAATGTCTTCCCATTCATACCTATGGGCCTGAAACTGAAAATAGATGTCAGTGATTGTAATTGCATTCATATAGCGCTTACTACCCCTGACGACCATTGTAGTTTATACTGATGAATTTCCCTTAGGGATGTTTGGTACTATACATCATACCTTTAAAGATGTGGCACTCTTAGCTCACCTTCGCGCCCCCAGTGGTGGCAAACCAAATCTCACTTTTCAGTTATTGCATTCCCATTCAGGATGTTTCCTTGACTCCAATTTGTGAACAACTTTTAATTTAACTGAATTAATTTGCAGCTGGCAAAAGAAAAACAGTGACACGTGCTTCTAATGAACCATTAGTTGCATCCCCCTGGGCACTCTTTCTGGTTCCCCAAGGAAGAACTAGGACTCCACAGATAGTATGTAGTTGCTAAAAAAACGTTTACTTTATTATTTATCCAATTTTTTCAATGTTTAATTCATGAAATGTATTCATCATTTCATTTTCATTTTTCATTATTTCTCTTAGTATGGCATCGTTGCTTTGTTGAGCTCCTGTGCATTTCGGGCTGAAAGCCCTTCCTCAGGGAGCATCACTATAATTCAAGAAATGACAACATAACCATTTATCCATCATCCGTTGTGGAATATCAATACATCAACCAGATTGTAACAATATTCTTGCCAGACTGTCAACCCTTATTTATCGTGATAAACGTGATCTGAAAAAGTGGTTCATAGTGAGTGATAATATGCGTGTTTAAAAAGTGCGGATCTACTGTGCTTTGTGCCCGTGTGAAGTACTATCTGTTAATGAATGACTCGCACTGAGTAATAACACGATGTCAGGACTTACATGCCTTTCCCTCATTCGTTATCTTACTTCTAAAAAAGGAACAAAAAAAGGAACAAAAACGATATCATAATGAAAATGAGACCAGGAACGCTTTCGCGGTCACAGTTCAACCCGAAAATAATGCGAATGGGTTACACCCCTGCACATACGTTCCGTCCAACCCCTAACTTCGTAGTTGGAAGGTAAACGTCAGCATTGTGGCTCCTAGAGCTCGAGCACATCAGTGCACTCCCCTGTTCTCAGGCACCTGGTTGTCTAGCTGAAACAAGCATATTGGAAATGCAATAGGTCTCACATTTGTTTGCGTTAGAGCTATTGGCATTGTAAATGGCAATGTATTTTACCTTTGTGTTATGGAGTATATGTATGTGGTGTGTAGTGGAATTATGTGTGTTGATTTAGAATTATTAGTTTTGGAATTGTGTGGCGTTGAGTAGTGAGGAGTGGATTTGTGTAGTGGAATTATGTGTCATGGTCTGCAGATATATTTTGTGGATAGTAATTATGTAGTATTGAGTGTACTGGAATTATGTTGAGTGGGATTGTGTGTTATTGAGTGTAATTATGTGGAACAGTATTTTGTGGAGAGGTATGTAGTGGAGTTTAATTATCTGATATGCTATTGAATTTTGTGGAATTATGTGGTGTCGTTTGGATGTATGTGGTGCGTTGTGTAATTGTGCTGTTGAGTTCAATTATGTGGTTTGGTGTTGAATTATGCGGTATGGAGTGGGAATGTGTGTAGCTGAATTTGTATTGCGTGTAACTGTGCGGATAGCTTTGCCTATATGTTTTTGTTTTGTTGTTTATTTGTGTGGTTATTATGTTTAAACCTATTTGTTGTAAAGGGGTGTTGAGTGTAGTTTTGTAAATTTGAGTAGAGTGTAGTGTTATGGAGTGATGTGTGGTATAGCGGTGTTGATTTGAGATGGGTGGTATGGTGTGTTATGGATTTGCATGTTGTGTTTTGTAATACATGGAGTATAGTGTTGTATAGCCAATAGATCTCGCTTTTGGGACCTTATATGTATTTCGTTATGCAGCACAATATCCTTTGTGCAACAACATCAACTGTTGCATGGCTAAACACTTAGAAGGTCTCAAAAGCGAGACCTATTGGCTATGCTTGTCTACTGTATTATTGTCCTGAAATTGCTTGAATAAATGTGTCTATGCACTTTAGGAAATTAGCTTGTTGATGTGGTAGCATAATTGGACCATGTTATTACCCTAGCAACTTCCTATTTATGGTGATTCTATCAGATTAATTTTGCACAGGCACTTTGGGAGCTTATCTACGGAAGCATCTTAAACCATCTTGATTCTATAGAGGAGTCATTAAAAGATGAATTTCTACTTGCACTAGCAGTTGTCCAATGTACTTCTTTTTTCTTTTCTTGACAGATATGTCTTATTTGTCAATTTATTTTAATAGTTTCTTTGTATAAGGTTTATGATCCTATTGAATTTAGTAAGATTTTTCAAGATGCTACCACGACGTTTGTGATGTTTGTGTATATTGTAATATTTCTATTGAATCAAACAGTAAAGAATTTCATCATCATCATCCAGGGTGACTTGCAATACACTTATCATGTATGGCAGGGGATAGTTTATTCCTCATAACAGATGGTCACACTTCCAACTTTTCCACAAACAACTCAAATCCTTCATGTATAGTTCTTTCAAATGAAAGATAGAGCATCTTTGCAAACATGAAGCCTAAAAACAGAATCTCAAGTGCAAAATTAAACATATCCAAAACACTGTTTGATATTTGATGCAAAAAGATATTAGAATCAGTTTAATACAAGTATTTATTTTAGAGAATGTGTAGAAAAAAGCAGAAAAACTCAAACATTTCTGTGACTACATTGGCGGCCGGCATAAGCCCGTAGGAAGTACAACAATCACATTAAAAACAAGAAATCCAGTTTCTTCCGCTCGGCGCTGGACACTGCCAAAAACAGACCCAAGGAGCTGTATAGTATCATTAGACAAGAAACCTCCAAGCCAGTGTCCTCCTCCATACAGGCTTCGAAAGAACTATGTGATAACTTCGCCAACTTCTTCAATGATAAGATCATGAAAATCAAACTTTCATTGGACATCAACAACACGCACCCCAGGAAGAGCATCTTGGCGGGACCAAATGATCTGGTTCCTCCGTCAATTCCTGGCTAAGCTTCCACCCCATTCAGGAAACTGAGATAGTCAGGCTGATCTCCTCCTCCAAACCCTCAGCCCATATCCTAGACCCCATTCCCTCCCCTACTGACCAGAAAACTGAAACACGCCCTAGTGCCTCTCTGGAGCACAATCATAAACAGCTCCCTGGAAAACGGAATCCTTCCAGACTGCCTTAAATGGGTCAAGTCACACCCCTGTTGAAAAAACCCGTCCTAGATATTACGGACCCGAACAACTTCAGACCGGTGTCAAACCTCCCCCTTCTTTCAAAAACCCTAGAAAGATGCGTATTACATCAACTAACCCAACACCTGGACAACATCAACCTCCTGGATCCCCACCAGTCCGGCTTCAGAAAAGGATGTAGCACAGAAACCGCGATCCTCAACATCATCGACGATATCCACGGTTCACTAGACTCTGACCAATGCTGCCTCCTCATTCTCCTTGATCTCTCTGCAGCTTTTGACACTGTAGACCACAAACTCCTCATAAGGGCCCTCCAAGAAAGAGCTGGTCCTGGTGAGGTAGTCCTCAAATGGTTCGCCTCCTTTCTGTACAATCGCACTCAAAAAATAAAAATAAAAAACTTCACCTCCCACCTCCAACAAGTCAAGCAAGGCTCGGTTCTATCACCGCAACTCTCTAACATTTACATGGAACTGCTCTCCAAACTATTTAGGAAAGCCAACATACACTTCCATCTCTATGCTGATGACACCCAGATCTATCTGGAAACTACTTCTCTCTCTCTGTACTGAGAGACATCCAGGACTGGCTGACATGCAACCACCTTAAACTAAATCCCGACAAGACGGAGATACTCCTCATCTCGAGCAAGGAAGAGAACCCCCAAATTGCGGAATGGTTAAAAGCCATTAATGCGCTCAACGGGAACCTCACTCTAGCAGACTCTGTCAAATCTCTAGGCATCACCCTAGACCCAAAACTGCACATGACGAGACATATCAAGAATTCGGCCAAAAGTGCCTTCCTTAATCTCAGACTACTGAACAAAATAAAACCTTTCATTCCGCCTAGTGATCTCAAACATGCCACACAAGCACTAGTATTGTCTCGACTGGACTACGGGATCGCAGTCCTCTCTGGAGTTCCTAAAGTGCATTTAGCTCCCATCAAGACAACGCTGCATGCGGCTGCCAGAATGATCACCAGTATCAAGAAATTTGAACATATCTCACCCGCACTCAGAGAACTTAAGTGGCTTCCAGTCCAAATGCGTATCAGCTTCAGAACAGCCTGCCTCACCCATAAAGCCCTTCACACCGGCAAACCCGAATACTTGGCAAAAAAACTCAAAAAAGACGGCCAGTCTAGGAACCTGAGAAGTTCAAACTCCCTCCTACTCATCCCTCCAAAAACTAGAAGAAAAAAGACTGCGGATCGATCCTTCACCGTAAGCGCTCCAGAAATCTGGAACTCCATTCCCCCTCACATCAGAACCATTTCCTCCTTTGTTGAATTCAAAAGACAACTCAAAACCCTATTCCTTAACCGCTCCCTAGGGAAGGGATAACTTGAGACAGCTAGCAGACATCTACCTCTGTCCAAGCTCAAAAACTCAGAATAACCGTGAAGTCAAATCTGTCCTGCACTACAATGTGTTTCTCTTCTATTGTGCACTCTTCTTTACAAGTTTTCCCTCCTTTTGTGTATATGGTGACTACCCTCTATGTATATGGTGATTATCTGTTTGTATCTGTTGTAAAGCGCTCCGATACCCTAGGGTCACGCCAGCGATATAGAAAACGTCTTAAATAAATAAATAAAATAAAATAAATGCTCGCAGGTGGTGGGATGGAGGCGGGCGCTGGGGATTGGGGGGTCGCAGGGAGTGGTGGTTCGTGCACGGGGGAGAGGGTACACATAATAAAATATTTTGTTTAAAAATGTACTTACCATGCCGCCGGGTCCTGCATCTCTGCTCCTGCTCTCCTGCACAGCCAGGCCCCACTGACCAATCCCAATGCTGCAATGCAGCATTGTGATTGGTTAGCACCCAAGCTTCCCTGACCAATCACAACAGTGCAATGTAGAGTTGTGATTGGTTTTGAGCGTCCTGGTTTGATGCTCAGCAAGGGGATGGGGGCTGGGCATGTTGTCCATGCAGGCTATAATGCAGCCTGCATGGAGAACGGGCAAAATGCGCATGACTGGTTTGGGCAGCCCAAGAGGGCCGATAAAACAGTCATTGCGCACTTAGGTGTAGGCATACCACTTCTCCCCTGTTCTGCTATTGGAGCAGAGCAGCCCGGTCCATAAAGCAGCACAAACATAAAATGATGATAACTTAAAAGGTATTATCGTTTTATGTTTCTACTTCACACTGCTTGAAATCAGTGGGGTGACGCTCCTCCGCCATAGGGGAGGAGCCGCCACTGTGTAACTAATTGTTCAGTCAAATTCTTTCTTTTATGTGGAAAGCAGTATTTAATATGAACCCATACTACAGCATACACAAACAATTCACACAGTTCACTGAGGTCAGGGTGCTAGTGATTAATGGAAAACTTGTGAGTCCCACTTCCATTTCACTAGCTGTAATGGTTATTCCCCATTCACTATAGGCGACTTCAGGTTAGGCACCACTAGCAGTCTGAGTATCAGGGGTACCTCTGTGACTCTTGTTAGAAATGTCAAAAGGGTTCAAGAACCAAAGCGCTATCTGGCAGACAAGTTCCCCTAGAGTCTTCTGGCCCGTTGCCCAATCTTACTCACACCAGCAGGGATTGTCCGTATTTAGTCTCCGAGACAGTTACTCATGCCTAAATATTAATACTTACTGAATAAATAAATTGATCTAAACTTATTGTTAGTAAAACTCTTTAACTCACACCAACTCTCTTTTTTGATTCTTGTGTAGTGCCAAATGAACTTCACGGTTCATAGTGTTTGATGTAAATGTTTGCTCCTTCTCAATTCTCCTTGTCGAGGAACAAAGGTCCATAGGACCAATGGCAGGGATTATTGAATGGTTACACTCAAAGTCTGAGATCCAAGAATCCCCATTTCAGCACTTTCAGTATCTTTCCAGTTCACCAGCTCTGCACAATGGATAGGGAATACAACATCTGTTCAGTTTGTGACAGAATATATGCATCTGGCTACACTGCCCCAGGTCTGTCTACTATGTTAGCCTATATTCACCTACCCATCTCATGTTACACCTGTTCTTTATGTGACATAAATGTGCCTTACTGCAAATGTTGATGTCTTTTTCCAAAATATACAATCTGTGTTAGAAGGTGATTCTGATACTATGAGCCGTCTGGACTTTTTGCTTTTTGAGCACCTAATTGTTGAGCTTTTACTGTGGGGAGCCTCATAAGTCGGGACTCACCCACAGTGAACTCAGGATGAAAGAGACTGCATGGGGATTTTACTGGTGTCCCCCTAGCTTGACCAGGCCACTGCGCAGCAGCTTGAGCAAGGGACACCGGGATGGTTACATGCAGACACAGGTGTACATGCGTGTACACACGTGTAGGGGGTGCGCAGGGGAGATTCCTAGCGGGCGCATTCCAGGAGCAGCTACTGAGGAAATGGTGTGGCAGGACTTATGCAGAATTGGGTGGTGACATGGAATAGGCTTTATACACTGGAAAGGAACATGACAGGGAAAGTCAGTGTGTTTTACTGTTTTTCACTTCATTATTCCCTTATGGGGATGTGGAGCCCATGGGCTAGAGTAACTTTCATAAGGCCTACAGATTCCAGACACACACAAAAGTCCACTGTAACGGATGTAAGAAAGAGTATTATGCAGAGTCCAAAGTCATATTTGTACTGCTTTTGGGTCATCCTGAACTGTCATATTTCTCCGAGCCAGCCATGACCAGACCCAGGCTGAGGGCTGACCTCAGCAGGATAGATTGATAACCTTTCTTCCAGAAGCTAAGGCCTCCTCTCCATGAAGAGAAGATGGGTGGGGCTACAGGCTCATCCATTAGCAGCTATCACCGGGTGCTAGGCACCAGGCTGCACCAAGGAGGGAAGGCAGAAAGGGGCTTTTTCAGAGACCATGTGGCCAGAGACCCTGGACGACGCCATTTTGAACAAAGCCAGAGGCTGGACAAGAAGGAGGAAGCAGGGGCAGGTAAGTGATGTGTTGCTGTTTGATAGGACAAACAGAGACTTCCTGCCCGCCCCCTACTCAATTTTTAAAAAGTGTTTGCACAGGAAGAGAAGCTCTCTCTGGGGTGCTGGCTGCGGAGGCAGAGGGTGCTGGAACCTGGCGCTATGGACAGTTGGAAGGGGGAACCACCTGATTGTCCCAGAAGGCAAAACAGCACTAGGAGAAGAGTCCAGAACCAGTGAGGAGCAGCCTGGGCCTCTGCTCAAGCAGAAGAGAGGTGCAGGGGGAGAGACAGGTGAAAGGCTGGTGCAGGGAGCCAGTGAAGGCAGCTTCCCGCTGAATACTCCCTTTGAGAGGTCCCAAGGGCGAAGGAGAGTGCTCCCAATGGCTGTGGATTGCCACCAGGAGCAAGAAGACCTAAAAATGGAGAAAATCGTCAGCCTGGAGGCAGAGATATGCCCCCAGAAGGTAGACAACCTTTGATCCCCGCCTGGGACCGACAAAGAATCGCGTGAGGCTCCGCCACTGGTCGCAATTATGCCCCTGGGTGGGTCAGGTCCCGGGGGCTGCTCCAGGAGGATGCAAAGTTGGGGGGTGCCGTCGCGCCCCTGTGAAGTTGCCCAGAAGGTGGCCAGGAGCCCACCCTGTCCTCCAGAGAAGTGGGGGGAGGGGGAGCGCCATCGCGCCCACAGCCAAAATGTGCGCAAGGGAGCCTGGGACCCCAACCCCGTGCCTCAAAGATGAAGAGGAGGGGGAGCGCCATTGCGCCCCTCAAAGATGTTCGGGGGCCTGGGATCCCATCCCCGGGCCCGAGTGCTAGCCGGTGAGTGGGGGAGTGCCATTGCACTCCCCCGGGAAGCCAGAGGCGCCGGCGAAGACCCAAGCGACTGCCTGCCGGAGCGGGCAGACCAGAAGAGTATGCCTGCTCCTGCGGCAGCATGTGAGGGTGCTAGCCATGCGGAGAGCTGGCGGGGGCAGCTGGGGGTGGGCTCCCTGAGCTGCCCTCCACTGAGCAGGCATTTGGGGGTCCCAGGTGGGACCGGGACCCCAAAAAAGCAAGGAAGTGCGGTGAGGGGCCCGGGTGAAGGTTGGACAAGGCGGCCGGGGGTGGGCTCCCTGAGCCTTTACACTCACCTGGGGGTCCGTGTGGGATCGGACCCTCCAATGAGGGACGCCATGACCAGAGGCCCACATCGCGGCTCTCCCCGACGCAGCGGGAGAGACATTCCTATAATATTCATAAGAAGGAGCCTGAAGCGCCGCATAATGCCTTGCAAGGCATGGGGAAATCAGCATTTTTGGTGTCTGGTGGTCCCCAGAAGAGGGGGGTCACCCTCAATTGTGAAAAAGGTGCTGGGGGAGCTGCTGAAGGAGCACAGTCTCCCCCCCAGCATGAAGAGAAGTTCCTCCCTACGTCACATGGGGACTTGAAAAGAATAACCCCTCAAGGGCTCAGCCAGCATTTAACACCTTCTAGGCTGGAATGTTTGTTCTACAGCTGAGGGTGTGTTGAGAAGTGCATCAAGGAGTGAAGGGCTGAGTTGAGGATGTCTGGAGAAGGGCATTCTCTAGAGGTGAAGAGGTGTAATTGCACCAGAAATGCTTTTACTTCTTTTAGAGGGACTGAAGTTCACGTGTCTAATGTAAAGTACATGATAAAGGTGATGTCATAAGCAAAGTGGGGGTATGTTGCCAGACATTCCTGCTAGGGTGTCTTGCTGTATATGAGTGATTCTGTGATTTCATCTGAGATGCCTTTAGGGGCTGTAATTGCAATGCAGTCTAATGATACACAAATGTGATGAGTACCCTCCTTCTAAAGTGATGCTTATACATGTATTCTTGATGCTGCGCTTAGGTGAAGAACACAGACTGCTAGCCCTTAAGATGTAGAGGTGCATACTTCATGGTCAGTAGAAAATGCTCAGTCAGGGTTGTGTCTCAATAAGGCGGGGCTACCTATTTTAAATGCTTGTTGAGATACTGGGGGGTCGCCACTGGGATGGTGCCAGTGCGCAGGGCCCTCGCTCCAGGCTATGTTCAACTACCTGCATTGGGGGCAAGATGATGTGCATGCATGGGAGTGGTGGTACTAGACTCCCCCCTGCGGGAGGGGTGGAGATGTTATGACACAACGTAATTCCAACAGCTTAGGTATATTTCTAAATTGGTGCATAGTATTGAGTAGTGCGTATGGTTAATAAATGTACTCTTACTTTTATAAAGCAAAGTACAGACTGGACAATCAATTATTGAGTGTTATTTTTGCGCACCTGCAAATGGTGATTACTAGCCCACACCACCTCCCTTGAGTAAGCCTCAGACTGCTCTGCAACGCTACCCTCTGAGAGTCAGGCGCTACAATTGGGTGTTTGGTTCCCAGTGAAGGACAAATGTAGTCATGTTATTTGTGCAGGCCTCACAGATGCTGCCGCGTTTTCCAACAATCTCTCATTAAGAAAACAGCTTGCAATGATGATGCCAGGCAGTGCCTGGTGTGCAGGGTTGTGTATGTATTCATGTGTGTATGTTTGTGTGTGTGTGTGTGTGTGTGTGTGTGTGCAAGCGCATGTGAGGAACAAAGCTTCTATGCTGCTACTCTTGCAGTGCCTAGTGTGCATGTGTGTATGAGAGAGTGTGGGTGTGTATTTGTGTGCACCCGCCACTATCTATTGTGTGTGTGTGTGTGGTTTTGTGTGTGTGGATGCATGTGTATGTGCACACATGTGTGTTGAAATAAACTTTACTACTGCTGCCCTTGCAGTGCCTAGTGTGTATCTATGTGAGGGTGTGTGAACATATGTTCCGAAAGAAGCTTTACTACTCCTGAAAATGCAATGCCCCTGGTTTTTATGTGTATGTTCTTCACTGCTGCTGTCCTTGTGACTGTTCCCTGCGTATGAAGAACGCTTGCACTGATGTTGCCTTTTCTGTACCTGTTCTGTGTGTGAATGAAGCTTCTCAGCCTTCTCCACAATCTGTGTTTGAAGCGCATGATTAAAAGAAGAAGGGCAGTGGACTTTAATCTATAATGGAACAGAAGGTATCATTATTCCTAAATAATGCACAGGCTGTCGTTTATTAAGAATTCATGGTTTATCGAGTGTTGGAGCAGCTCCCGCCCTAGCCTCCTGGCTGCAGGTTGAGACGATGCCAGGTCAGTGCATGTTTGGCCAGGATAGAGCAGGCGGCACGTGATCAGTGTCACGCTCAATCATATGGGAACCCTTTTTGAGTCCCCATAAGCAGATGGGGAGACTGCAAGTAATGTGGGAAATGCTTTGCCAGTCAGTAGTGTAATTTGACACTGCCAATACTCTTTGGTTGTGAGGGCCTTATGCACCAAGCTGTCTTGTAGCCGTAACAGCTTCGATTTGCAAAAGTGGTTTCTGAGCACACACTAAATCAAAAATTGGAAGGGGCATGTTTAGGGCACCCATTCCAATTTGCAATTCCTTAAGGTATCTATCAATGGTTTATGATTGATAGGTTGCTGACACCTCAAAGGAGGTGGTAACCCATTCGCAAATGAGAAGGGGTTCTGAGAGGACCCTTTCTCATGTGTGAAGGTTGACAACATTTTTTTTTAGTAATAAGCAGTGTTCCCTGGTACTCTTGTTTACTCATACAAAAATGTGCTTAAACTCTTTTTTTGAAAAATGCATCCTCTTTTCCTTTAAAGAAAACAGGCTGCATGAACATATTATTGCTTTACTTAAAAGCAATCACAGGGTTGGTTGTTCGCAGACCGCTGCAGCCCACCATCCCTGTGATGGCAGCGAATCATAGGGGTTTGCAATTTGAGATCAACCTCATTGATATTCATGAGATAGGTCAAATTGCCACAGACTCCAAATCAGTACTTCTGCATACTAACATCTATTAGTAGATAGGTTAGTTCACAACACACCAAATAATGCGGTAGAAGTTGGTGTGCATATTGTGTCCATTATTATAGAATGCTTTGTTTGTTCGTAAGGCCCAATATTTTGATCTGACCGTATTTTTGAAGAGAATGAAATCTCTGGCATTCTCTGTCATGAACGATTACGTTCTTCAGTTGTTAGCATGCTTTTTATATATTGTGTAAGGCTGGACCTTTATCACATCATTGGCTGATGGCAAGGAGAAAGGATTGAATAAATGAGATGTTGGATATGCAAAAGTATAGGAATAGGCATGAACATTTACCGCCACCTCACCCTTCAGTGAGTGGCTCAGAAACAGTTGATGTCACATTCTGTTTGTGTCTGTAACACCTATGGAAAGGGATTCATACATAAAGGTAATGAACTGATCTGAAGCACACATGTGAATTGAACAAGTTGATGTATTGTTGTTGAACGGTGGCAACTTATGAGAAGATGAGGTGGAAGTCTGCCACCCGAGAATCAGTACCAAAGCAGCAGAGGCAGGTGATAAGGAGTACACCTCCATTTCAATGAAATACTGTGATCATCTGGTGCCAATTGTGACAGTGTTTTTACAGCATGTGGCATGGACAAGTACATAAACAACTATGGAGAGGCACTGATTGTAGTAAGATTCAGATGGTGACGGCTGAAGGACAAGGCCGGTGTAATGAGTCCACCAGCATTAGGTATGCCTGGTGAATTGCCTGGTCATTTAAGGACAAATCAAACTGCAGAGGAGACGTGAACGGCATAGATGAAATGCATTATTCTTGACATTGTACTCAGGATATGCTCAAGCTTTAAATAACTATGGGACCTGAAATTACCTCTTGTCCCAAACCTATAGCTACTTCACAGACAGCTGGTATTACTCCTTGGGATGTACAGCTACCCACCTTTGCTAGTAATAATATCATCCTACCAGAGACAACAGTGCAAAGCACCCTACAAACACCTAGGAAGAATTCCATCTTTAAGTTTTTTATTTGCGTCATTTGCTCTTATACAAAACATTATGGGGCATATGTACAAGACCCTATCGCCACCACGACGTCACCTATATTGACGTGGTGGCGATAGGGGCTGCGCCTTATGTACAAGCCAGCATTAAGCCACTTAACGTAGCTTAATGCTGTTTTGTACATAAGGCCCCCTTTCATTCTATGGTTAGTGTTGAAGGGGTGGGCAGTGGGTATTGCGGTGGGTGTTCCACCACAACACCCATCCATTTTGGCGCTACCCCCGTATGTACAAGGGCGACGTACATAGGAGGCAGCGCCATGAAAGTGACAGGATGGCATTTTAGGATTGTTTATGTGGAGGAAGGGACACCTTCCTACACATAAACAATCCTCTCTTGCATGCAGACACCCTTGCACTATGGCGCAAGGGTGCCTACGTTGGTGTTAAATTACTAGACTTAGCGCCGACGCAGGGGGAAACACAAGGCTGCACCACATTCTTGTAAATATTGTGTGACCTTGCGTTTCTGTAGTGGGGGAGAGCGGCGATAAGCCAGGAAGGCTAGCGCCTCTCTCCTCCGCTTCATTGTACATATGGCCCTATGTTTGCCCCCAATCAAACTTCCATACTATGGAAACAAATCCATGATGTGGAGTAGGTTTCTGTTGGCTAAACGGTAATGAAGGTAAATTTACTTCACATAATCTTAGTGTTTACTGCCATGACATTTCACTGCCGCTCTGGATTTCATTCATCCTTGCAATATTACATGCCAGTGGAATGTAACATGTTTATGTCGCTTCCGCTTTACTTACTGCCTGCCTCTGCAGTGACAGATCCTATTCAGAGAGTTGAAGGGAGTCCAGATACAATCTGTCTATTTCTAATTGGGAAGTAATAGAGACATTTGAGAAGTGACGCAGAAGGAGGTGTTCAGGCTTTGTGTGTGTGTGCGTGAACTTTTAACAGGTGGCGCGGTGTGGAGAAGCCACTGAGCCATTGAACCATTCAACCACTGGGCGTCGCTGAGGAGAGAGCAGTAGGCGACTCTTGGCACCATGAAATTTGCGCTCGTGTGGCACAGTGCAGAAATAGCGACTAAGTATGGGTGCAGTGTGGACAATCAACTGAATCACTGAGGAGAGAGCAGCAGGTGGCTCTTGGCAGCTTTTGTGCCCATGTGGTAGCCGCTGGGAGAGCTGCTGCTCATATGCAAGAGGATGATTGAGAGAGAGCCATGGTGAGTCTGGCATTGCAGGTGTGCCATTTTCCGATGCCCGACAGATGTGGGGCAGGAGAAAGGAGCCTTTGAAGGTGCTGGCAGAGAGGAGAGGCTGTGAGGAGAAGTGCAATTGTAAGAGACAAGCATTATGCTGCAGGCTTTCTCACGGAGTGCGCATTCGGTTGGCGGTAGGCCAGTGCGGATTGTGATCATTGAGAAGCCCCCGCATCTGCTGCCACCAACACCTGTATTGGTGCCATTTTCTCCCTCTCTGCTTTTGATTTTTGCTCCTTCCTTGATCCCTTATGATTGGATTTTTGTTGGTCCCTTGAGGGACTATTCTTTGGTCTTGTGTGGTCCCGAAGGCGCATTGATGTTCTGCCCTTTGACGGGAGCTGCAGCATTCTTGGTTATGGCAGCCTTGCATTAGCGGGCTGCAATATTTTACTAGGAAGCTCCTGCATTTCTTTGTCCTTATATGACCCAAACATAGTCGTCTTTGGCGTAGAGGAGCAGCGATGGAAAATAACGAAAAAGAGGCTCCTCAATTGCCTTTTTGTTGGGGGTGCGTATGCCTATCAGGAGGTCGCATCTTGTGTTTCTCTCCCCCGAGTGTGGCGGGCCCCAACTCCTTTCCTTGGGTGCTTTGGAATAAGATGACTCTAAAGAAGTAATACTCTGGGCATATATTATTGTGTCAGATCATTCTCTGAAAGGTCAAAAATAAATTAATCGCAAAAAAAGATCTCAATTGCTACACTTTAAATCTTATCCATCCCTTTTGGATTTCTTTTACTTGCTGAGTCCAATAAAGAAGTCACAGAAGTTACTGATTCCCCCTCAGTTCTGGTTAGTCCTTCAGACCAGTTAAACCCTACCTTGAATTTGAGTATGGATATGACTATGTCATCGATAGCTAATGGTTAAGAATGGGGTGAGGATGCCCCCCTTTCTACTTCTCAACCAATATCAGCCAGAACGAAGAGAAAAAGTGATTGAAGGAATCCACCCTCGCTTTGAAATCACTGGCACTAAACCAGGATCATGCCCAAGGAAAAGATCTAGGGGTGGTCTAGTGTAAATGCTTCCATAAGTTCTTCTTTTCATCAGGAGGTTGTCCTATTCGGCCCAAGCAAAAGCTGGCAAGGAGAATTCGTTAGAGCTAGAAACTATCCTTAAAATCCCCCGAGATAGTTCATGGGAAGGGCTGGGGCACCTCCCTCAAAGCTTGGAAATTCAGCCCCCATTGCCTATTTTATTTAGCAGCAGTCCTACCACGGAGGATTCTATACATTGAGAAGCCTTCATCCCATTCAGCGTACAGCCGAAACTGGAGCCCCTTAGTACTGGTCAGGAAGGGATGCTGTCAGAGTTATTATTTTATATTGAGAGTTTTATTCTCAATTTTATCATGCTTGGAAAAATCAGTGTCGAATTCAGACCATGTATTGGACCAATAAATAATCAAGGAGTCAAACTCAATTGTTGTTGTTAAATGAAAGGTTCATAATGCCACTCTTCAAGTGGGCAAACCCAGTATGGTAGAGGGTTTCTTAAGTAGGGCAGACTCTAATAACTCTAAGTAGTTCAGGAGTAAGTATACCATTTAAAATCATTATTAGAAAAGCCAAAGAAAGAGGCACCTTAAAAGACATCAGAAGCATGGATCCCAATCTTTAGGAAAGGGCCAAATAGAATTTGTCAGCAAAGCCTCCAGCTACATTGATGAATGCTCCTTATTTTCCAAAGGGTAGTCAAAGTATAACCAAAAACACCCTCAGGCAACAAGAAAAAGAAAGGGAGAAGTTAGAAGAACAAGCATTTGCAATGCAATAGGTCTCGCATTTACGTGAATTTGAGCTATTGACATTGCAAATAACAATACCTTTTATTTTTGTTTTTAAAACATAAATAAAAGCAGTGTCATTTAGAATGGCAATAGCGGGGGGCGTGGCTTGCGCGCCGCACTGAGATGGCGGATCGCGCTTGAGCTCCGGGATGCCAGCGCTGTCGGGACGAGTTTAAGATCCCTTTTGAAGACGCTGCAGCCTCCGCTCCAGTCATCTTGCTTCGGAAGATGCCGTGACTGTTCTGAGGGGCACTACTTATCCTGAAGTGGGCAGTACCTTGCTATTTTCAAGTGAGAAGCTCCGTCACTCTGATTTTGCGAGCGGCCGCCATTTTGCTTCCGTGGTGGCGTCGCTCGTATCTTTTTCCCTCAAGTGTTGTGGCGTCTTGTGGACATTTCAACTGCCAAAATGAGGTGACTTTCTCTTACCATTTAGCCCATGGTGCTCCCACTGTGATATTACTTTTCTTGCAGCTATCTACATGATTTGCTATGTAAACAGAGGTGTTTTTTTTTCCTCTGCCCCTCAGCTGAGGCTTTTTGCGCTTTTCTGACCACTTTGACATGCTGTGTTTCCCAACCTGATTTAGAGGTTTGCCGGTCAGTTTAAAGGCTCTGCTTTTTTACCCTGTGGTGGAGACTGTTCTGTCATTTCTGATAATGGGAGAGGTGTGGCGCCGCGGCCAGGGCGACTGACGCTGGAATCTGAGGATCAGGGTTCGATCCCCAGCTCCAGCGGCAGGTTAGCCCAGCACCATGCGACTCTGGGCAATAGCTTGCTTAATCTTCCCGACGGCCCCCAGCGCCTAGAGACCCTAACGGGTGATTGTGCGCTATACAAATGTGGATTATTATTATTTCTCTTTTTAGTTCCTCCTGTTCGCCATTTACTGCGGTGATTCTGTGATCATATTCTCTGCTTGCTCTCCTCACGCTTTCTCCTGTCAACGGATCTTGGAGTGTTTGCCACTTTTTGGTCCTTTGTTGCAGGCTGGTCTCATGGCCGAGAATATGGGTCCTCCTTCCACCACTAAAGATTCGAAGGGAGCTCTAAAAAGATCTAAGCAAACTTCTCCCAGTCCAGAATCTTCTCAGAAAGACTCCAGTGCCACTCTGGATAATATCTTATTGCGTCTAAATGCAGTAAATGATATCGCGCAATCTACAAAGACTAATACTGATTTATTGCAAGTTGAGGTAGCAGCTATCAGAAATGACTTTAAAGCGTTATCTGTCAGGGTTGATGCCACAGAGTCCCGCATTAGTGGTGTGGAAGATTCGACGCATCAACATTCAAGGAATCTTCAACAACTGGAATGCTCAATGGCGGCTTTGAGGAGAGATCTCACGGAGCAGGAGGATCGTAATCGAAGAAGCAACCTACGAATTTTTGGTTTGCCGGAGGAGACAGAGAAGTCTGCCTCATCCATGATTGACTTTCTGTCTAAATGGCTTCCTTCGACTCTACAAATTTCATTTTTGAAAGACTTTGAGATTGAGAGAGCTCACCGTGTTCCTTCGTTCAGGTCTAAGTCCTCGACAATTCCTAGGGCTGTCATCCTCAAACCACTGCGTCATCAGCATTCGGAGCAGATCTTGGCCCACATGAGAAAGGTCAAGTTTGTGACTTGGGAGGGTCATCGAACTTTTATCTCACAAGATTTTGCCAGAGACACTGTCATTCATAGAAAGGGGTTTCTTAATCTACGGAAACGTCTTATAGACATGCACATCCCCTTTTCTTTTGCTGGTCCTTCCAAATTTCGTATCACACTCCATGGTCGGTCTAGAGTTTTTGATGAACCTTCCGAGCTTTCTTCTTTTCTAGATAACCAATCTGAATCACAGATGGATTCTTCTTCAGCTCCTGGTTCTTCTGGAACGTGATTCCTTTATATTTCTCTTCTTCTGTGGTTTCTTACATATTCTTGTCTACAAGATGTCACTGTTTCAGTGTTCATGTTGTTTGGGACTTGTCCCTCTCTTTCAGTTGTCGTGGAGCTGTCGTGCTTTTTGTAGCTCTAACATAATAGATGGTGTCTTCTCCTGCTTTTTGTCTTTCTGGGACGTGTTTCTTCTTTTTGCTGTAATCGGTCACTGTTTTTCGGTGTCATAGGTTGTTTGTGTCTCATTCCACCTGATTAGAGCCTAGTTTCTTGTATTTCCATCTTTTTTGTTCCATGTAGTTTTTAAGTTCCTTATTAATTCCTTTGTTCTCTTTTTCGTTCCGCTTCATTCTGCTTTATGTACCTCTCAGTTTACGTGGATTGTTCTTTCGTGTCTTCAATTATTTTCCTGGCACGATTGTCTTCTCATAGTCTTGACAAGACTTATTTAGTGTTTCCTCCTTCCCCCTGCGTAGTTTTACCCCGCTTCGTGTTATCGTGTTGGTTTTTGCCTCTTCTTGTATTGTTTTTTCTTGTTATTGTAGTTCCATGCCAGATCTGCATTCTTTTTGTTTTATCGGTTAGTCTTTTGTTTATTTGTATGCCTAGGCATTTTCATCACATTTTATTTTCTTCTGTCTCATCGTTTTAGGGCTATTTTATACACCATATTATTTTTATTGTTATGTTGGTTGTATAATTATAGGTATAGTATATTGGCTTTTTAATATTACAACACTTACTCAATTTTCTTACGCCCATTTCTTGTGTTTCATTACTGTATGCCTTAACTATGCATTTTATTCACATGTTTCATTGTATATTTCTTCATGATGTTTTCGGTTATAGCAATATTTGATACGTACTAAGTTTGCATATTTGCTATGTTTAATTAATTTTTGAGTGCTTATATCTTATGTATATAGTTCGTTATTTTCCTTCTATTGTCATGCATTACCTTGTTAGTTTAGCTTATAGCTCTTAGATATTTATGATGCTGTTCTTATCGTACTTTCTGCACTCTGCCTTTCATATTTACTAAGTATGCTCCATGTATAGTATATTCGCTTATTCTTCATAATTAATTGGTTGTTTTCTATTTAGTGTGCATTACTTCTATTATTATTGCTGGTTCATATATATTCGCGATGTCTTCATTTTGTTATTTATTGCGCCTCTATGTTCCCGTCTCCTTTCGCTTAGAGGCTTTTTTCTACCTCTACTATTGTTTCTTCTGCCTATCATATATTTCTTCTTGTCTTCAATTGGTTTGTAATTTATAATTTTGTTCACTCCCCGACAGTTCTCTTGCTTCCCGCGTCCATGTCTCCTCGAGTATGAGCTTGGTCCTTTATAGACCTCCCCTGGTGGGTTTTCTATCTCTACTATTTCTACTCTTTTCTGTAGCTTCTCTTTCTCTTTTTCTTTTTCTCTTCTCCTCCTTCCCTGTCTTTTTCTCTTTCCTCTTGGATCCTCGAGTTGTGCTTTCTTTTTGAGTAGAGAGTGGTTGGTCTTATGTGTGGGTGTTTTCCTTGTGAGTGTGTTATTAGGAAGTGTATTTCTCTTATCATGTTTCTTGTCCGATTTTTATTTCCATAATAGCGTATGTCTGGTTTGAATGTCGTATCCCTTAATGTAAAAGGACTAAACCACCCGGTTAAGAGGGCTAAGGCTCTTGATTATTGTAAGTCCCTGTCCTCGGACTTAGTGTTCTTACAGGACACAAAAATCTCCTATAAAGAAGCGTTGTCATTACGGAAAGAATGGGTTCTTGATTTGATGTGTTCGGATGCCCTTGGTAAAAAGAATGGGGTCATAACACTCATTTCTAAAAAATCTGGTTTGTCAGTCATTTCTGCTGAACATGATTCTGAGGGACGTTGGTTGCTGTCTGGATTGTCTAATGGTTCTACTGATCTTTATGTCTTAAATATCTATGCTCCAAATGCTGATGATCCTTGTTTCTGGCAACAGATTATAAGAAAATTGACTCTTACTCTGCATAATGGTAATTTGATTGTTGGCGGGGATTTTAACCTGAAGAACAACAAATAACTGTGGGTCTAAAAAGTGAGCTCAAGACATGCTAAATAGTGCTGGCTATGTGTCTGCTACTACAGGAACGTTAGAAGACAGACTGGACAGTTAACCACTGTGAAAAATGTCCATCAGTTACGCGTTTTTAGGCACCCAGTGCATCATTTGGTCTACTCCACAGTAGTTTCACCACCACTCTATCTCCATAGATGTATATTGGGGATACAGAGTGATGGGTGGATGTCTGGTAAAAGAGATGTAATCGTAACTCTGAGCAGTGCACAAAAAAATGAGTGTGAAAAAAATTATAAGTGTAAAATTGGATGGTGCATGCAATTATTACTTTATTCTGGAGTCAAGCACCTCCAAGTTTAAAAACAATAGTGCAAAAAAGTCAGGTGGTTCAAGCAAATACCTTCTGACTGGGCTATCTGGTCGACATGTTTCTGCGGTGCCTGGTCAGTCATTAGACCATCCGCTTCCTCAGGACCCATAAACTTAATTGCTACTGCTAAACAAGTGAATGTGAAAAACAGGACATTTGTAAACGAAAAAAGTGTCACCTGTACACTTCCATTATCCTCCTGTGAGTGTCCGTTTTATGCCAAAGCCAGCAAATCCACATGTAATGAAAACACAAACATTCACAGCACTTGTGTTAGTTCATGCTATGTACACATTATTAAACAAACTATTCAGATACTACTTCTGGGTCGAATGACCCTAGTGTGTATAACTTAGTCAACGTGATCAAAGTCTCACCTTAATTTGTAAGGGGAATGGCCTCACCTCACCTGGCAAACAGCTCAGGAAAATGAAGCACCGCTCTATAGTGCAGAAAAATATATATACAAAAGTCAGTGTAAAAAGACAGTGTCAGGCAGGTACAGAGTCACCACCTACAAGATGCCAAAAAGCACCCAATAGGGGTCAATTGTCTTATCATTGTTCATGAAGATGGCATGTTGTTCGACATAATTTAGAGTGTATTGTTAAGCATATTTCAAGCCTCTGGCGTCACTCTCTGTCGAATGCCGAGTAACACCCCTATCAAGATGCAAGTCACAGCCTTTAGCATTTAAAAGGACGCCCTGTGGTGCCGCTCAATAGTGCCACACATTGCTTATATATCAATCGATAGTGATATGGCCGAAAGCACCAAGGGTCTAAATGCATAGATGGTCAATAATCATTGGCACAGTGAATTAGATGTTATCTATTTTTTCTACTAGGTCGCGCTGTATCAACAAGCGCGATCTAACCATTACCTCAAGTTGCGTCTGTCGCGCATTTCATAGCGAATGAAGAGTAAAGTAAAGCCCCTCATGATGCTTAGATGGACTATAAATTTAGAAGCGGAGGTGCCCAACAAACTGTTAACCCCAGAACGGTCGCGCTGTGTCTACAAGCGCCGTCTACCCATATCAGCCAACAGCGTCTATCACGCATTCAGTTGTGAGCAAAGAGTTAATGCGTTAGCTAAAGCCCCTCCTGCCGCCTCACCTCTCCGTCGGTTCTTCAATCAGCCGTCCGGGCTGTTTGGGGAGGTGCTGCGGGGGGCGCCGTGCACTTCCTTATTGTTTCTGAGCCTGCGCGGTAGGACACGCGCGTGGCTCATAGAACTACAGAAAATGCAAAGACTGACGGGAAATGTGGTCCCGCTTACGCTAGGCAGGTCAGAACTACATAAACCATGGGAAATGTAGTCTCGCACGCTTTAGCGTGGTCGCGTTTATTTTAATTTTATTTTTACTGCCGCTAATCATGAGCCTGTCCACTTCAGCGCGGTGACACCAGAGGTCAAGAATGCCCCGCGGTAAATAGATTACTAGTCTTAAGGTATCAGATATTCAAACAACCTCCTGTAGCCAACAGGCTCCTACTCAGGGCTTCTGTGAACCGGTATGGTGAATAAAGTGTTTGTTAATAGTACAGAACTCACCAAATTCTCAGCATATTTACAAAGCATATTGGACTGACCTCAGGATAGTGGCCGGTGGCCAATCACAATAGCCTGTCAAGTGTACATGCAGACATTGAATGATGAGATCAATGAATGAACCTACAGTGTCATCCACGGGATATCTTCGTTTAACCCGTCCTTATCACTGTTGAGCTTGTACACCCATTTCTGCTCGATTTTAAACAGGTATCTTGAGATGTCCGTGATGTGAGTTGGAATGTTAGGTTGTTCTAGCACAGTCCACTCAAACTCAGTTGGTCCGTGCCCAACTAGGATAAAATGATTCGTCATTCTTGTAGCTTGTTTCTTACACCTTATTGTGCTCTTGTGTTCCGAGATTCTTACTCTGATCTTTCTGGTGGTCATCCCGACGTACCTAAGTGCGCATGGGCAGGTGATGAGATAGATCAGATTCTTGCTGTTGCAATTGGTGAACCTCTTTTGTTCCCATGGACGATTCGTCCCTATGTCAACAGAGGTGGTCTTTTTGGTCTGTGGACATGCTGCGCAGTTCCCGCACGGATGGTGCCCCGTCAAGGGTGGCATGTTCCATAACGTCCCCACGTGAAGGACCTCCTTAGGAGGAGGTCTGGTATGAACCAGCTTGTCTCTCAGACTGGCAGCTCTTTTAAACGCAAAGAGTGGTTGTGGTAGGGAGTCTTCGCCGGTATTTAGAATTCTCCAGTGTTTACGGACTATCCGCTGAATGGCGTTGGATCTCGTGCTGAACGTGTTCACGAATGTGAGCCTGTCGTTCTTGGTCTTAGGAACAGATGGTTCCAATAGTGCATCCCGGTTATTGTTCGCTGCTCTCTTCATTGAGCGCCTAATCAATTTCTTCGGGTAGCTTCGTTGGGCAAGTTTTGATGCCAGGTCATCAGAGTGCTTGATCGAGTCTTCTTTGGTGGTACAGTTTCGCTGCACTCGCAAAAACTGTCCATACGGGAGGTTGTCGCGTAGCGATTTGGGATGGCAACTGGTGTATTGTAGCAAAGAATTTCGAGCCATGGGCTTTCTGTATAGCTCAGATTTCAATCCCTCAGGTGTGGCTGTAATCAACAGGTCTAGGAAGGCCAATGAGTGTTGGCTGTTCTCCAAAGTGAACCGTAGGTATGTATTCTGCTCGTTGAGCCAGGTGTGGAACTCGTTGAGAGAGCGTTCATCACCACGCCAAATCACCAGTATATCATCGATATACCTCTTCCATGAGCATATCGATCCCAGAAAGGGGTTCCGATTGGTTAACACACAGTCCTGTTCAAACTTGTGCATGTACAAATTCGCCAGGGACGGGGCAAAAACGCTGCCCATGCTTGTCCCAGACGTCTGTAGATAAAACTGGCCCTCAAATTCAAAAAAGTTTTCCTTCATGGCTATCGTAGCCAGATCCATCACTAATGGGATGGGTGTTATTGACTCCCACGATAGTTGGCCCAGCAGAGATTCAATAGCCTCCAATGTTTCATTCTGGGGGATGGAGGTATAAAGTGACTCCACGTCGAAAGATACCAGGTGATCTGTCAGGATATTGAAATCCAGCTCTGGTAGCAATCTAAGTAGGTCCTTGGTGTCCTGTAGGTAGGGTGGCATCAATTTCACCATAGGCCTTAGAAAGAAATCAACAAATGTAGACAAAGGTTCTAATAATGACCCAATCCCCGAAATGATGGGTCTGCCCGGTGGTGGTCTCCTGGCCTTATGGATCTTCGGTAGGACATAGAAATATGGAGTGACAGGATGTTGAGTGGTCAGAAAGGCTGCTTCTTTGGTCGTAATCCATCCTTCTGCCAGTGCCTCTTCCACAATATGCCCAATGGTTGTTTTCAGTCTAGGCGTGGGGTCAGTCGTTAGAAGCTGGTAGGAGCGTGTGTCTCCCAACTGGAGTAAACACTCCTCTCTGTAGGTGGATGTATCCAAAAGGACTGTCGCACCTCCCTTGTCGGCTGACTTGATAGTAATAGAGCGATCATTAGCCAGCTCTTTAAGGGCTTCTTGTTCCGGTTTTGAAATGTTCATGAAGGGATTATGAGATTGTCTGAACAGTTCTTGTATGTCATGTTGTACGGCTTCTTCGAAGGTAAGTACCTTGGCGGGAACCATGGCTGTGTGGGGACTGAAACTGGACGGTTTCTTAAGTCCTGTATTCTCCAGGAGGGTATCCACTGGTTCAGCTTTAGAGAAAAAGAAATGTAATCTTACTTTGCGGAAGAATTTCGACATCTCAATCTGTGTCGAAAAGGGGTCGCCTGTGTTGGTGCTTACAAAGCCTAGGCCTCGGTTCAGTACCTTTTCTTCCATAGGTGTTAAATTACGTGAACTAAGATTCACTACAAGGCTGGACCCGTGCTCTGGCCCGCTTGATCCTGTGGGATCTGTTTGCCGCTCCGGAGTCCCATCGCCTGTGGGGGGACGTTCCATTGTACTTGTCCTTGTCCTTGTGCTGTCCGGCGTCGTCCACGCGACCTCCCTCGGCCAAACCCTAAAGAAGGCATGTTGGGACCTGGATAGTATGGTCCGGGTCCGAAGGGTCCCATTTGTTGGGGTATCTGGGGCGGCCCTTGCATCCAGGGATTGGGAGGCCACCAAGGGTTGAAATGGCCTTGATTGTAGTTCTGTCCTCCTCTCTGTTTCCACTGACCTCTTCCTCTAGGCTTCGTCATTTGGTTACCTTGATTAGAGGAGTCAGAATCACTAGAGTTCTCGGATGCGGATGTCCCATATGTCGAGCCACCAGTTCTTCCGTTACGATTGTATGGCGTCGGCACATAATTTGCGCTAGTGTAGGGATAGATTTTCTCCTTAGAGAACTTTTCCAAGTCCTTCTTGCATTTCTCTAGTTTGGAGAAAAGGATGTTGTCTTTGAAATCCTTGTTAGTCTTGTTATTTTCATACTGTTGTTTAGTAAACAGTTTGCCAGTTATGGTAGTTTTAATTTGGCTTTCTAACAATTGGATCTCAATCATGATTTTGTCCGCAGCTTTTTTTGCAGATTTTAACCTACCACTTGATCCAGTGCTGGACAGAAGTTCGGCTTCTTCTTTCCGCCCTCCTAGAGCTCATAAACAACTGCTAAACATGTGTTCCTCTGTTAATCTTCAAGATATTTGGCGTCTCCATAACCCTATCGGCAGTGATTTTTCCTTCTTCTCCTCTCCTCACTCTAGCTTCTCTCGTATTGATTATCTCCTCGTTCATTCATCTCTAGTGCAACATTCTTCCTCTTCGTACATTCACCCTATCCTTATCTCGGATCACGCGGCTGTTTCTTTTTCTCTCCTAAGTTTAGCTCCCAAGAGAAAGCCTTCCTCTTGGAGATTAAATACTGAAGTTCTTCATGATGATGCTCAAGTTCAGGATATACATGATGAGATTGAACATTTCTTTTCTGATAATGAGGGCTCCGTTAGTTCTCCGGTGGTTTTGTGGGATGCTTTTAAAGCTACACTCCGGGGTCACATTATTAAAATCATGGCGAAAAGGAATGCTGCTATCAAAAGGGAACTTGCGGAGTTAGCGGAAAGTATTAAACACCAGGAGTCTTCTTTATGACGTACGAATGATAAACATTTGTTGCAATCCATTAAAACTTTGAAATATTCCTACAACACTATCGTTACCAAACGAGCACATATTGGAGTTCAAGCCCAGAAATCTAAACGATTACTCTTGAAGAATCGGGCTGGTAAGATTCCAGCTACGACTTTGAAATTTCAGGAGTCGAGTTCTAAATCCTCTCAAATTTCTTCTATTACTGATAGATCTGGTATCAAAAAATTTCAGACTGCGGAGATTCTTGATGTGTTTTGGGATTTTTATAGTTCCCTCTATACCCCCACGAACCAGTCGTCCTTTGAAGTTTGCCAAGAGTTTTTAAAAACTATTCCTCTTCAAACTGTATCTAATGCGGATGGTGAGAAATTAGGAGGTCCAATTACTTCTGATGAAATCATCCAGGCTATCAAATCTACTCGGTCTGGTAAAGCTCCTGGACCGGATGGTTTTCCCATTATGTTTTACAAAACTTTTCTCTCGTCTATGGTTCCTCGTCTTAAAGCTGTTTTTGATGTCTTTATACACAACGGCGCGGTTTTGGGCACTGCGGCAGATGCTACTATTGTAGCAATTCCAAAAGAAGGGAAAGATGCCTCAGATCCCAAAAACTTTCGTCCTATTTCCCTTCTTAATATGGAGGCCAAAATCTTTGCCAAGATTCTTGCTAAACGGCTAGAATCCCATATTCCTTCTTTGGTTCATCCATCCCAAACGGGTTTCGTGAAGGGTAGACTTGCTAGGGACAATATCCTTACTTTCTGTCATATTCTAGGTACAGCTACCAGCTGCTGCCCTTGCCTTAGATGCCGAGAAGGCATTTGACAAGGTTTCTTGGCCTTTTCTCCATGCTGTTCTTTGTGCACATAATTTTGGTGATGCTTTTGTTAATGTGATTATGTCCTTATATGCTCAGCCAAGAGCGAACATCCGTGTTAATGGGGCTACCTCTGATTTTTTCAATCTTCGTCAAGGTACCCACCAAGGATGTCCCTTATCCCCACTTTTATTTTTATTAGCTATTGATCCCCTTCTTAGACTCATTAATCTACATCCGGACATCAAAGGTTTTGCGTTTGGTCAGCACTGCATAAAAACGGCTGCTTATGCGGATGATGTTCTTATTTTTTCTGATGATATTGTCTCAGCGATTCCTGCGCTTCAGAATATTATTGCTAATTTCTCAAAGGTTTCTGGTTATACCCTTAACAAAGATAAAACCGAGATGTTCCCCCTAAATGCTTATTGTTTCCTAGCACATATGGGCTCCGCTGGCTTTAAATGGCAATCTAAACGTCTTAAGTATCTTGGGATATGGTTTTGTAGTACTCTCTATGATACGGTTGCGTATAATGAGGCGCAAACTTTGCTCAAAGTTCGTCAACTTCTAGATACCTGGTCCCCTAAATATATTTCTTGGTGGGGTCGTATCCAAACTTTAAAAATGATGATTACTCCTATTATTAATTTTGTTTCTTCTATGCTTCCGGTGAAATTGTCCCCTTCCTTTTTTCGTGAGATTAACTCTGTTACTTCTACGTTTCTCTGGAGTGACAAGAGGGCTCAAATTGCATATAAGTCCTTGAGGAAACCTTATGAAATGGGTGGCTGTAATTTTCCTGATTGGGAGAAATACCAGGTAGCTTTTTTGGCTTCTCAAGGTGCTTTATGGTTTTCCTCTATTCCGAATCACACGCCTTCCTGGGTGTTCATTGAGCAGTATCTTTCATTTCCTCTACCAACTTCTTCCTTCTTATCAACGTCTACTTCATCTATCCCTTTCTCCCGCTCGATTATCTTGGATACTATTGCAGCAGTTAGGGCGGTAGATAGAAAGGTTACAACTCCCATTCATAAATCAAGGTGGTCTTCTTTGTGGTGTAATCCTAGAATAAAATTTGTGATTGATCCTGCGTTGATCCCTTACTGGACTTCTAAAGGAGTGTCGTTAGTTCGTCATTTATATGATTCCAATAATGATCCTTTACCCTTCTCCTCCTTAGCCCAACAGTTCTCGCTCTCCAATTTAGATTTCTACACTTTTCTAAAACTTAAAGTAGCTCTTTCTAAAGTGTGTCTGGAGCCCGATTCTCCCACTATTAGGCTATTTTCCTTGTGGTTAAGATCTGGTCATGTGGCTTCCAGAATTTATAAATTTTTGTCTTCTACTTCGTCTACCTTACCCACTGTTACTCAACAAAAGTGGTTACATCATTTTGATAAAGATCTTACTGAGCATATTTCGCCAGAAACATGGCAGTTGATTGGGAAACTCTCTCTACGAAATAAGATCGCTCCTTCTCTAGCCCAATCTAAATTTTTTTCTATTAATCTTCTTCACTGGACGCCGGTGCGTCTCCATTCATTAAAGTTGAATGATGATGATCTCTGTTGGAGCTGTGGTCTGGCTACTGGCGATTATTTACACATGTTTTTTACATGCTCTCTCTTACAGCCCTTCTGGGATCTTATAAATAAACATCTTATTTTAATCTTTAATACCGACTTTCAGCTCTCCTTCCCTATGGTCCTTTTGGGCCCCTTGGCTTCTCGATTGCCTGTACCTTTAGATACCTTATATTTACAACTATTAGATCTGTTGTTGACAGTTGCTGTTAAGGTTATACTTATGGAATGTGAGTCTTTTTCTTCCGTGTCATATCATACGTGGTGGGCATGGGTTTCGTTTCTACGAAGTGCACACATTTCAGTTGATGTGGCTCGTCTTACTCCTACTATCTCTAGTAATGTCTGGAGAGCTCTTGACACTTACATGGACTTAGCCTCGAAGGACTTGGTTGCCCAGTATCCTTTTGGATCATCGAATTGACTGCTGTTTGTTATTTGTGTGGTGTGTTTTTTGTAGTACGATAGTGGATCCTTCTCTCCCCTTTTTTCTCTCCTGCCTTTTTCTTTTCTTTCCCCCTCTGTATCCTCTCTCTTTTTTCTTTCTCTTTTCTTCTTTTTGCTATCCTCCTTTCTACTCTTTCATTCTTAATAGTGATACCGTGTACGAAGATTGTGTTTCACTGACATTCCCCTCATGGTTTTCTTTTATTTCTTTTTCTCACAATTATATTGCTTGCGGGATTTATTTGTTCTTCATTCGTATATGCCTAATGCACCAATGGATTTTGTTTGTATCACTCTATATTGTATTTCATTCTTTCTTTTCTGTCTTAAAATGTAATACATTTATTGAACAAAAAAAAAAAGAATGGCAATAGCTTAAACTTGCCTTGTGCCAAAGCATAAGGTGGAATCAACACTATGGAGGTTTGGTATTCGTCACTTTGACATTCAAGAGCGATGGAGCAGGGCTTCTGAGCAAAACATTGGACCTGGCACTTATTTCTTAAAAATTAAGCCCAGACTAGATAGCACGGAGTGGAGTGCTGTTGTGAGCATGCTTTCCTCTCACAAAAAAGATGGACTGTAATGTGTCTTGGACCATGTGTTTAACAGTTCATGCTTGACGATGGACAGAGTGGGTGTCCATAACACTTTTAACCATGACAAGGGCACTTTCGTCTAAGGGAATAGTGACGCTCCACTGGATATTTGGTTAGGTTAAAAAGGACTTTGTTTGGTTGATGTGGTGCTACTCGGAAAGGGGTCACCCTAACAACCCCTTGACAATGTATTACTAGGCATACATTTACAATTTGAGAGACACAACCTGTGCACACACAATAAGTATTAACAGTTAATAACTTTTTAGTATTGTTAGAGACAATGAGGAAGGGCAGTCGAAATATGTTGCACTTGTTTTTATTTCGCCAGCCGACACGTGTTTCATTGGAGTGGAGTACACTCCAAATCTTCAGGGCTAGATCCTATGGAAGAGGAGGATAATCCCCCACAACTGGTGATAATTCCGACCCAGTCAGGGTGTCGTTAGATTTTTCTGTGGATGTGCCGGGGGAGTCAGGACACGCTGTGGCAAAACTCCAAAACGTCGGGCCTTGCGACGATAATAGGCCGGGACTGATGAGGGCGGACCTTGATAGAAGGTTGAATGTTGGTCGCACAATCTACTCGTATCTGTTGTCAGAGATATCCGATGACACTGATGTTAACATGGATTAGTGATAATGACATCTAATTGTCAAGTCGGGACGGGAACCGCTACTGCAATGGGTGCTCAGCTCTGTAGAAAATCCTCGTCAATGGTCCCGGAGCTCGTACCGGCGTCCTTGGTCTGGTGATGGGTGCATCTCAGAGTGGGTGTCCATGTGAGGTAGTCTTTTGAGAAAGGATGAGAAACTGGGGTCTAGAGTCAGGAGGAGGCGTGACCAGTACTGAGAACCTGCGAGTTCCTAAGAAAAGGCATTCACTAATCTTTAACTGCAGCTGCTGCAAAGAGGTTGTACTTTTCTACATGTCCCACGTCAAGGACAATCGCTCTGTTTCGGCCAACATTTGAGTACTTCAAATGGAAAACTCTGGGAAGTGGGGTGGGGGGCAGTGGATAGCTTTTAATCTCCCACTGATATTTATTGCAAGAGGTAACATTTACATCAGCGGAAAACTGACGAATTATTACCTTGTGTATAGAGAAAAAAAATATCCTCTTTTATGCATTATAAAGGGAGCGTTAGCAAAAGGGTTGGTATACTTAACGTCCTTCCACGTTATTTCTGTACTGATGATGTTCCATAATGGGCTGTGAGGACACAATCGTTATTTTTCAGACAATCAGATCTGTGCTTTTTGTGGCGAGACCTTATGAGCAAACGGAGTGTAGCAAGTCGCTTACAAGCAGTAAAGTGGGCCTCAGTGCCAGCTAGGGCAGGGGTGATGACTGGGCATAAACCTTTCAACTCTTGAAACATTTTTTTAAATACATTTTCAGATCTGTTTGCAGCGTAGAAGGAAGGACATCATGATTTTGTAATACTCAGGTTTGCACATATCTTCAGAAATGTTATGATGAATATAGCCTTGTAGCCCGCCGTAGAGGGCTATACCGGCTATTAAAGGCCCTCTCCAGCGTTAAAGGCCCCGAGCCGAAGGCGAGGGCCTTTAACAAGGGAGAGGGACTTTAAAAGCGGTATAGCCCATCTACGATGGGCTATAAGGCTATTAGAACATTCTGTCACTAGAGGACAGAATGTTCTAACACAAAAAACAAAGCCTTTTGGAAGCGTGAGGGGATTGGAATCCCCTCAGGCTCCCTGAAGCCTTTGTTCACAGCCAGAGCTGTGAACAAAGAAACATTGGAATGTTGGAGCTCCAGGCTTATACCAGCCATTATAAGCCCAGAGTACTCCATTGTTTTCAATGGAGCTCCCAACATTCCAATGTTCTAATTACTGATAATATTAGAGTGCACTAGCAATGTCAGTTTGTGAGTTTGCGAGCCCTTACAGTAGCAATAAAAACATGCCGGCTGTTGTGAATGACAATGAAACAAGCACTAAATACAACATGGTCAATCATACTCCCTGCTCTCACTCAGGAGCCGATAAATTATGCGTCAATAAATTACAATCATAAAGTAATGTCATGTGAGTAAGTACACAAACATGTTAGGCAGATATGTAACGCTCTCACCAAAAAATGCTATTAAACCACTGAGAGCCAGTGAAAAACATTGCATCCCAATCAAATGAAAGTTATCCCATAAGAATTAAAGCTTGTTGTCCACAAAATGTAAGTAAACACAGTGCGGCCACTTTCTCCTTACTGCCCTTATGGCGGTCTCGGTGGCTACGCTGGCCCGATGTGGGTTGTAGAAGTAGAAGATCAGTTGGCCTGGACACAGAAGTGGCACTCTGCAGCGATGATGGTGGGCGCGACATAGCCCGGAGCAGGGGCGCTAGGAAGGCAGTGACTGAGGAGGATGAAGGAGGTGACGAGCAAGTGACACACTTGAAGGCCGCATGGTTCTCGGTGAAAAATAGCCGCTCACATGCCAGCGAGGAGTTGGATTCCTGTTACACTAAAGTTGTGAAGAATCTTTTTACTAGTAACAAGACCGTCTCTTCACATGACAAAGGCCTTGCAGCTGCCTCAGGCTCAGGAGCTGTATCGCTGTCCAGCTTTGCCCAGGCCACCTCAAATTCAAATAGTTAACCAGCTTTGCCCCAAACACCTCTAATTCATATAATTTAAATAAAAATGCATAACTCCCATCAAAAGATGCCCAAATAGTAGTATAGTAGTTTCCTACTAAAAGAAGTCTAACCATGGAGGGGGGGGGGTGGGGAGGTGGGGAACAATGAGGGAGAGGTGTGGCGCCGCGGCCAGGGCGACTGACGCTGGAATCTGGGGACCACGGTTCGATCCCCGGCTCCGGCGGCAGGTTAGCCCAGCACCATGTGACTCTGGGCAATAACTCGCTTAATCTTCCCGATGGCCCCCAGCGCCTAGAGACCCTTAGGGGTGAATGTGCGCTTTACAAATGTGGACTTTATGATTATTTAATAACAGGGACAGGGTAGGGGGTGGTGGGAAAAGGGACAGCACACAGAACAAGTGCACCCGCAGCAGAGCAGGGAAAGGGAACCAATGACGGGAAAGAAAGAAAGAATACTTTTAGAAGGGACGGAAACAGCGAAAACAACAAGTGCGTGCGCCTCGCGCTAAAATTTAAATAAGCGTTGGCTGTGCTACCGTGAATCGCACGATATTGCTGCTGCCTTGTACTTCACCGTGATGAACAAGCGTGTAGCTTTAACACACATCGCCTGAAGAACCACCCGTGCCTCCAAGCGACTGCACCCGGGTTCATAGTTGTCTGTGCCGGTAATACTTGCTGACCATTTCCATATATTAACGACATCGCGTCAATTTCCACATCGATAGCTTCTAGAACTATATTCATTCAGAGCAGAACTCCCAGCGGTTCCCGACTGGACCTAGTGGGATTGTACGCTTTAAGACAGAGTCGATAGCAGTGGACACCGTTACCATTTATCGGTTGTTGGTTACTCCCCTGCCTTTGAAGCCTAGCCGCCTCTAATAATTGCTCCATCCTGATATACCTTTGTAGCCCTCCTGATGAAGGCACGCCCTGTGCCGAAACGCGCGTTGAGAACTTCGAGAATTTTCATCGCTCAGCCACATTATATCAGTTGCATTTTAAAATTTTTGCATGAATTATTTGTATGTTTATTGTATTATATTTATATATGCTAATATCTACATTGTTT
Source organism: Lissotriton helveticus (assembly GCF_964261635.1). Taxonomy (NCBI): domain Eukaryota; kingdom Metazoa; phylum Chordata; class Amphibia; order Caudata; family Salamandridae; genus Lissotriton; species Lissotriton helveticus. Next base: position 960,881,755 of record NC_136068.1, on the reverse strand, counting down.
TGGACTAAGAGCTTACCGACCATAACTTGTGGTAAATACGTTGTAATTGATGTATTATGCACTTTCATGTACATCTTCTTTGAATTTTTGCCTTTTTATTAAATATGGACCAAAAATCCGTTCCGCTAGCAAAATGTGCGGATTTTCGGCAATTTCACGATCCGCAAAATTGCCGCAAAATTCGCAAATTGCGCTCGCGGGCGGATTTGACCAAAGTTACAGGCACACAAGGTCACTGGAGGCAAATCTTCTGGCCCTTTACGCAGCTGCAGTGTAGGGAAAGCACCATACATTTACCCAACGAGGTAGCACTTACTGATTAGCCAGTAGAAAGTACTCCAGTTGAGTAGAGGTATTGCAAAAAACTGTGGCATCTTCGTGGATAACTATGCAGGGCAGGATTCATTCAGGCACGAGGCTGCTGTCACAAAAATTAAACCTCAACAGGAAGCACTTACAGTTAAGGCAGGTGCTCGAGTTGAAGCTAACTTTGTAACCATTTTAGAATGGCGCCGGCAAGCTGCGAGAGTGAAAGTTGCTTAGTTGCAAGGGGAGAGGGGTTGGCCTAACGGCTAAGGCGCTCGACCTCGGACCTGGGGCTCTGGGTTCGAGTCTCGGTAACGACGCCAAAAACCTCCTGTGATTCTGGGCAAATCACTTAATCTCCCCGTGCCTAAAAAAATGAAAGTGTGTCCTCATGTAACGTAACTGGTGCTATGTAAAGCGCTCTGATACCTGATTCGGTTCGGGTCTAGTTCGCGCTATATAAAACTCTGCAAAAAAAAAAAACTCTGGCAGCTTGCCGGTGCCATTCTGAAATGGTTACAAAGTTAGCTTCAACTCGGGCACCTGCCTTAACTCTGTAAGTGCTTCCTGTGGGCCAAAAATTAAACCTCAACAGGAAGCACTTACAGATATAAATAAAGCATGTGCCCGAGTTGAAGCTCAAATTCAGTAACGTTTTAATCAGCCCAAAACATTATTGAGCACAGTCGAGGCTGGGCAAGTGTGCTTTAACCCCATATCTGCCATCGAAAATTAGCTGTAATACCCGAGGGAGGTCTTTGCATCCCTGAGTTTCTCAAGCGCAATCCAGGTGTAGTTCTTGTGACCAGGAGGCTGCTTTCTCCTCACCTGCTGCCCTGCTCGCTCTCTGACCTATTATACACAAGAGGCAAGTTGATACGCATAGAAGCCCAGCACCACACACTAGCGGTATCAAACGTCTTCCTGCCCTTTCCCAATCCCAACTATGATGGACAGCTGACTCAAGGGACCTCGGCGCCTTTTGGCGCGGTGGCAAGTTACAGGCACACATGGTCAGTGGAGACAAATCTTCTGGCCCTTTACGCAGCTGCAGTGTAGGAAAAGCACTTTACATTTACCCAACGAGGTAGCACTTACTGGATTAGCCAGTAGAAAGTACTCCAGTTGAGTAGAGGTATTGCACAAAACGGTGGCATCTTCGTGGATAACTATGCAGGGCAGGATTCATTCTGGCACGGGGCTCCTGTCACAAAAATTAAACGTCAACAGGAAGCACTTACAGATATAGCAGGTGCCCGAGTTGAAGCTCAAATTCAGAAACATTTTAATCAGCCCAAAACATTAGTAAGCACGGTCAAGGCTGGGCAAGTGTGCTTTAACCCCATATCTGCTGTCGAAAATTAGCTGTAATACTCCAGGGAGGTCTTTGAATCCATGAGTTTCTTGAGCGCAATCCCCGGGTAGTTCCTGTGACCAGAAGGCTGCTTTCCCTTCACCTGCTGCCTTGCTTGCTCTCTGACCCTTTATACACAAGAGGCATGTTGACACACATAGAAGCCCCACCCATTTCGCCCCGCACCACACACTAGCGGTATCAAATGTCTTCCCGCCCTTTCCTAACTATGATGGACAGCTCACTCAAGGGATCTCGGCGCCTTTTGGCGCGGTGGCAAAGTTACAGACACACATGGTCAGTGGAGACAAATCTCCTGGCCCTTTACACAGCTGCAGTGTAGGAAAAGCACTATACATTTACCCAACGAGGTAAAATACGCGAATTCGCAAATTTTTTGTGATTTTGCACGAATTTGCGGACCGCAGATCCGCAAAATTCACCCATACTTACTTTTTATGACTCAAATTTTAGATAAACTCCAATAAAACCTATTGCACTGAGCCTGGGTTATCCCCCACATTATGTCAAGAATAGATTAATGTAATGTGAATTGTATTTACTGCCTAGGAATTTTTCTTCACTGTAGTATTGCCCTGTTCTAGGAGTCCTAGAACCAAACAGGGGGTCCCATATATTCACATGACTGCTCTCAAAGCCATCATATCAGACGGCAACCTGATTGACATTTGGAGAAATCACAACAAAAATACACTTGAGGGAACATGTATATCAGAACATCATAGGGCTTGGTCCAGGCTGGAATTCTGGCTGTTGTCCAGGGATGCAGCCTCGTGGGCGCTAGAGTTCTGTCATCTCTCCAGAACGCTCTCAGACCATGCCCCTTGCATCCTACGCCTGTCTCTTCTCAATACACCAAATAAAATGTTCACCTGGCGGCTACCCCCTAATGCCTTCTTAGACAAGGCCTTTAGAGAGGAAATACGGGGTGATCTTTCTGAGTTTTGTTACTTAAACACTGGTTTGGTCATGTCACAGGCCTCCTTGTGGGAGGCATTTAAAGTGGTCATCAGGGGCAAGTGTATCGCACGTCAGACAGGGGTGTTGCAATCAATCAGAACCACCCCAGCTTCACTGGAGGCACGCATCAGGGAGCTAGAGATGCAATTCTACACTACGGGGACCCTGGCTTGCTAGCTAAACTAAAGACAGAATGGCTGGAATTTGAGAAAGAGGCACAGTGTAAAGTCAAGTTTTTGGGCAAATACACGCATCTCGATGCTATGGAGAAGGCAATAGACCAGGTAAAACAATCACCAACATGCTCCATGCATCGCGTACTGCCACATTTGTAACTGAGGTTAAAGGGGAACACCAGACGTTGTCAGAGACCCACCTGAAATTCCTAGATAGATTTACGCAGTTTTATACTGACTTATACACTTCCACTCACTCCAAAATACCCGATTCCCTACAACCTTTTCTGGATTTGTTGGAGCTATTATGGTTGGGTAGGGGGCATAGAGAGTATTTGGATGCCCCATTCACCGTTGAGGATGTGACCCAGGTAATACGTAAACTTCCATTAGACAAAGCTCCTGGGTCAGACGATCTCACCACAACATTCTATAAAAACTATGCGACAGAGCTGGCCCAGCACCCTATCGCAGCATTTGAAGAGGCACAGATCTCTGGTACCCTTCCACCCACAATTCGTGAAGCCATTATTATAACTTTGCTTAAGCCCGGGAAACCAAGTTATGATGTAGACTCGTATAGACCACTCTCTCTGATCAATGTGGACGTCAGAATATTGGCAAAACACCTTGCACAGAGACTGCAACCTCTGATTCCACTAATCGCATGGCCTGATCAGTCTGGCTTTATTCACGAACATTCAACGGCACACAATCTCCATACTTTTTTCACTTTAGTACACTATTCACATCCTGACACACAGGAAAGTAGCCATATTTTTGGAAGCTACCAAAGCGTTTGATTCTTTGGAGTGGACCTATTTGTTTACCGTCTTGGCGAGAATGGGCTTCAGCCCACTCTTCCTGGGTCTTATACGCCTGTTATACACAGTGACCTCTGCTCGAATCCGGTTAAACGGCATGCTATCGGGTCCCTTCCAAATTACATGCGGGACGAGGCAGGGTTGTCTTCTGTCTCCTCTTCTTTTCGCTATAGTGATGGAGACCTTAGCGGCACGGATCAGGCAGCACCATGCTGAGAGTGGGTTGGGCTTCAGTATGAGAGGACTGTTAATTTCACTTCACGCAGATAACATCACGTTGTATATAACTGATCCTGTGAGGAACACTGCACCCATTCTCCGTGAATTAATAAAGTTCAGCGGGTTATTGGGTATCTACATTAGTTGGGCAAAATCCCCTCTCTTTCCACTCAAGGAAAGCTACCACTCTATTCTCCACGGACTATCCACTACAGTTTGCTAACGGCCCAGCAAAATATTTAGGTATATGGCTAAGCAGGGATGAGCAAGAACTATGGACCCTGAACTTCGGGCAGGCAGTCACGTAGCTCGTAGAAAAGATAAATGTTTGGGCTAAGCTGCCCCTCTCCCTTGCTGGTAGGATAACAGTTGCCAAAATGGTAGTTCTGCCAAAATTTGTATACTTATTTGTCACTATTCCAATTCTCCAAACTCAGGCATTTTTGGGTAAACTCTGCGCTCTACTAATTTCCTTGGCCTGGGCAGGCAGACAAGCTTGGGTATCTTGGGTTCTCTTAACACTGCCATTAACTCAGGGGGGACTAGGTGCACCTGATTGTCAGTTATATGCTTATTGCGCTCAGGCACAATTTCTTCATTTTTGTCTGCTCCCTACCCCATTTCAGTCGCATGTTGCTGTGGAGATGAATGTTGCAGCACCAACCCCCTTCAGTTGGCAGTATACCAGCCACATAGATGGCCACACGATGGTCTTGACACAGTCGAGACCCTTAAGTGGGTGTGAGAAAAACTCTGAGATAGAGACAAATTTACGATCCTCTATGCCCCGTCCATCCCGATGGCACATAACCCCATGATCCCTGCCATGGCTGAGGGGGATAATAGAATTCAGGCTAGAAAGATAGGCTTGTGTATCTTTGCTGATATATATCCCACAGATAAATTCTTAGCTCCAATTAGTTCAGTCGAGGGAAGGCCAAAGAATTCTTTCAGAACTTTGTTTACTATAAACTCCTGGCATCCTGCAAGCAAATCCACAAGACATTTCCTACCCCTCAGCCGACACTACAGGCACTCGAAAATATCATCCAGACAGCCACCCCGTGGAAACTCATAACTAGACTTTATAGTCAGATGCAAAACACTTCTCCTACAACCACGCCTAAAGCGTTCCAAGTTTGGAATTCAGAATTGCCTGCTCTGCTGTCAGAGTAACAGTGGTCCTACTGTTGTGCCCAATTTTCAGTTCTTTGCCCCAATTACAAATTACATCTGATCCACTTTAAATGCATTCACTGATTCTATAGAACCCCAGTGCAATTACAAAATATCGGAATAAAGGAAAATGGAAGACGTTGGAGATGTGGGTATGATTCGGTGGATTTCATGCATTTAGCTGGAAATGCGTCCCGGTGGTGTCTTTTTGGACATCGATTTTTACCACAATTCATCGCATAATACGCACATCAGTGGACCCAGAACCACACTTAGGCCTGCTGGGCTATATGAGGGACACACCGGTGGAATTTCCATGCTATGCTTTTGCTTTTCGTCAAGCGCTGAGTGGCCATAAATTGGAGTAGAAGGGGGGTTCCCAAGATTGAGGATTGGCTGCGGGATGTATTATTTTGCCACTCACAGCTCTCTATATTCTGGGAGTTGATGCCGCCCTCATCTAGACCAAGAGATGTATGGGACCTCTTCTTGATGTGGACAAGGTCCCTGGGCGAGAGGGAGGAAGACACTCCAGGAACTCGGATTACACCTAAAGAGTGATCATTGTATTTTAGTACACCTATACCTAAGGGGCCAGGGCGGTTGGAGAGTTTTGGAGATGTGCCCATCTTTTTGCCATACAGATCGCAGCTTTACACTAGCCTGTTGACCTCACATATTACCGCATCCCAGATCCCAGATTCTGGCCACAAAACCCAGATAAAGCAATGTTATTTGCCAGCTAAGGCTAGAAATGGTATGTGTTTTAATGCTGAATAAATGTATGCACACAATATCCAACTGACTGTGTTGTTTCACTGTAAATGTTTATGAATAAAATGCAAATAAAAAACAAATGTTTCGATTTTAAAAAGTCTAAGGTGTCAGGTCAGAATATGAAGAAGAACTTGTTGTCCCAGGGCTTGTGGAGGTCATGCTGCAAAGAAACCCTAATGATGTTGTTATATCAATAGGCCAGGGGGTAGAGTTTTAAAAATTATAGAGCCTGTTCAGCATCGTATTCAGGCATTAGAGCATGGAAATGAGCCAGCTAAATGGAGTTGGGTGGTGGGAACTTGGATCAACAATCGCAAGAACTGTTGGAGTCTTGGAGGTAGCTCCCTTGAAACAATTATATCTTGGAATCTGTCTGGTCTGGGCAAACATAATGTAAAATTGAATTCTCTATAGTCTTTCAATCCAGCAATTACATGTTTGCAGGAAACATGGGCCTGTTCTGAGTTTATGCATGACATTTATTATGATGTTGCTTGTTAAGGAATAATGTGAACTGGAATCATGAATTGTTTATCCATCCCTCCAAATTATGCCTGTGTCTAAACTAAAACTGGCTGCAAATGAAGGTTTTGGCACAGGGCTGGACTGGCTACGGGAGTTTTGGTGTGCGGGGGGCTAATTTCACTGAGGTTGGGGCTGATTTTGTTGATGGGGACCTGCGTGTGCTGTGAAATAAACAAAGCAAAACAAATGTTTTTCAGCACACGTAGGTCCCTTTCAACGAAAAAAGCACCCAGCTCTGCAGCACACCAAAATGCCCTGTAGCCAGTCCGGCCCTGGCTCTTACATAAATATCCCGCCGGGCAAAATTTATGATTATCTAGTAATTTCAACCTTCACGTTTATCTGTCATATTTGTATTACGGAAGATTGCCTTAAAGCAATAATTGTAGGTGACCTAAATGCAAAAATGTCCAACTCGGCACGTTTGTTCTTTGCAGATGTAGACAAGGAAGAAGCCTGGAAAATCCTGAGGGCGTGTGTCCTTCTAAGAATAGGAATGACAGGGCAGGTTTTTTTTTGCTGTACCCCCTTAGAATGTGTGAATTTGTATTTATGAATGGGCAAATCCCAAATGACATGCCCGCAACATTCACTTTTCTTTCTCCACATGACCAGTCCTTGATCGATTACATGACTGCTTTGTATCAGATGTACGGGACTTGTACCAATTTGGATGTCCAGCCATCTGCTCTCAGTGATCATTGTATTTTGGATATGAAGGTCGAATTATCAATGCAGGTCCCAGAGTGGTGTAATTCCTTGAGGGTAACCCTGGGTGTAGTTCGCCTAGCTGCGCTATGGATAGCTATGAGAAGTGCACTTCGCACTACACAAGATACGTGTAGCGCTACGCGAACTCTGTAGTGCGCTATTCGCGATGATTGCACAGTGCCAGATGCTTGTCCGCACTGTGCAATCATTGAAAACGGCATCTCGCACAGTGCGAGCTGTCGTTTTCTGCTGCTCGAGTAGATTTTTACTGGAGCAGCAGCTTTCTCAACGCGGACTGGTAGTTTCTCATGGTGAGCGGTCGCGGGCATACGCGACCTCTCGAAATGAGAAACCTGACCTCCCCCACATTGCGAATCTCGCCGGGAGGTTTATTTTCCTCGTTCGTGATCGCCAACTTGATGTTGCTGATCGCGAACGAGGAAAAAGTCTCGCCGGGATGTCATTTTGCTCGCTCGCGGTCGCCAACTTGACGTCGAGGACCGCGAGCGAGCAAAAAATGCCAACTACACTACACTTTGTGATTTTGCACTGTGCTACATGCAATTCACATAGTGCGAAGTAGTACAAACTATACAGACTGCGCAAGTGTAGCGTATTTGCCCACCCAGGGTTACTTGAGGGGTGATGGAGTGTTTAATAAATCTATGGAATCACCATAAAGTGTAAAGGCTTCAAGCTCTAAACTTCAGGAGGCTATGAGGGGTATAGAGAAGATGCATGTAGGGATGATTTATAGAAATGCATATGAAAGTTTTTCTTACCCAGGCGAGTAAGGTACAAATCCTATGATACATAAAATGTTGATAAGAACTTAAAGGCAGTAAATCAGGAAATAAATCAGCTGGTAAGAAAATAATTTACCCTCTTCTCCATCCTTAGACAAATTGAATTTTGTCAACTTAGATGAAAGAGAACTAGATTGGAGGCCCTTGACTGGATAAGGGAAACTAACACTAAATGGGTTAATTTAAGAGAAGCTGCAGCTTCAAACAATCGCAGATAGTACTGGCATATAGTAGCATTTTATTGTGATTCCAGAGTGAGCACTCAAGCAATTTCCATCTCTGAAGCTTACTGGACAAATTATATTTCCAGTCTTTACGCTGGTAAACAAAATGTCAGTGACCCCTTAGATCTACGAGTCGATGCAGAACTGCTTGAATTATATGGGCCTCCTTCAGGTCAGTAGATCTTCGGGTTTATCAGGAGAACCAGACCATCGGGTGCGATGGGCCCCAATGAAATCCCAAATTCTACCATTAAACAGGCTGATACACTCTGTGCAGCTTTTTGCGCCCATTACTTGATTATTGCTATCATTCAGGAAATATCTCCCTGTCCTGGGAAATTAGCATTATTGTCACTTTATACCAAAAGGGTCCAAAATTGTCTCCTGCAAGCTGTAGACAAATATCATTACTAGATACAGTCAGCAAACCTTTTGCCAAAAGTATATTAGGGCATCTCCAAGAATGGTTAACTTTGAATAGTACTATTCCTCCTTAACAGGCTGGAATTAGGAGCAACAGTAGTACTTTAGATAACATTGCAGTACCACAGGCAAACATAGAAAAATATTCCTAGTCACACGGAATTTATGTGTACAATGTCTTTATCGACTTCTTGACGATGTTCGATAGAGCTGTCTGTGGGATTCTATGGAGAAAGTTGTTTCAGTTGGAAATCTCCTCTCATCTGTTGGGATTAATAATTGCACTTCATACATCAACTTGGAGTTATGTGTTGATGGGATGATAATCACGGTTTATCACAAAGAGGTTTCATACATAGCGGGCTAAAACAAGGTTGCCTGTTGCTGCCCTTTCTGTTTTCTTTATATATTAATGCTCTCCCGATCAGAATAGGATTGGTAAATGGAGATGCTCTGAAAGTTGGTAATAAGAGCATATGTTGTCTCCTGTATGCGGACGTAGTTGTTTTAATGGATTTAACGCCTGATGGGCTCCAAGGATTCTTGGTGCATTAGAACTTTATGCAGAGGAACGTTACTTAAAAATGTATATCTTGAAGAGTTAGCTTCTGACTTTAATGAAGAAGTGCTCTAGATTTAGGGGGAGGGTCCCTTGGTTTTTAGGACATGAAAGATGGAGAAGACCCTACTCTATACCTATTTAGGCAAAAATATTCTAGCGATTGTGGAGAATATAATCATATAAAATGCTGTTTGAGTACGGCAATGCCGCAAGCTAGAGCTATTCATAGACTTTAAAACGTTTGTGGGAAAATACACTTTGCACATGTATCTTCAGTTTTTGGGGCAAAAATTCTTTCTTGCCTAAGCTATGCTTGTGAGGTAATGGACATGAGGTATGGAATTTCTTTCATGTTATTGAGAGATGCATTTTGCACCAGATTTGTAACCTGAACTTCATGATAGACCCATATGTTGTACATCTGAAGGCTGTACATTTGTCAACTTACGTTACAGCCCTAGCGTCAGTTTTGAGGTGGGGGAAAGCCTGCTTAGTAGGGAAGTTGGGTCAGTAGGTGCCACGTTGTGCCATGAGATTTTTACCTAAAGAAAAGAAAAACATGCATTCTTTTGATCCTTTTTTGGAAACACATGCAACCTTATCTTACCTGGAATAACCCACATGTGGTACGGAGAACGATTTTACTGTTGTGATTAAATTTGTTGCCTCAGCAGGTAGTAATAAGTGCTTGGGATGCAGCCCTGAGGAGGGAGCGAGGTTGTGATTTATGTAATCTCTATGTACAAGATTTAAATCACATAATGTTTGCCTGCCCTTCCTTGCACTCTGCACCTCATCACCTTTGAAGATTGATGTTTTAAAAATATAATGTATAATCAGTTCAAGAAGTACTCCAATTTTTTTTCTCCACTAATGAAATGGTATATGCTAAAAAATGTACATTTTTCAGTGTTTCTTACATTTTTACTGATTATTGTTTGGTATTATCTAAGTGTTATTATGTAGGTTGGAATTCATGATTTCTTTTTGCATGCTGTCACTATTCCTAGGGGAGAGAGACTCTGTGATTTATTAGTCTATTCCTATTGACCCTATGTATTTTGAATTTATGATAGCACATTGCACGTTGTCGCTTTTCCCTTTTCAGTGAGAAAGAACATGTTAAATATTTGATTTATTTTTTCAATGTTTTAAAATTTGTATTGACGATTTGCTTGACAATAATCTGCTGATAATATGTATGTGTAATCTATGATAGCACTTTGCACAACGTCTCTTTTTCCTTCTGAATGTAGGGGATTGTGCTCAAGTGTTTAATTTTGAAATGCTGTATGCTGGGATATTTGATTGTTTCTTATAGTTTTTTATATTGGTTTTATGTGGACCTTCATCGGAGTTCCGAATCATGAACTACATGGCTGATCATAAGAGAAAACCCCCCTTCATCAGACAATTCCCACACCACAAGGACGCAACAGAATATAGGTGAATTTGGAGGAAAAGATGAATGGCAGAGGATAGCCAAGCTATCCTGCTGGAAGTAAGACACTGGTCTTAGTTACTAAGAATCAGGTTCATATCCAAGGGATCATTTGTTGGTTTGCAGGAACTAACTATGAGATGCATGCGAATCCCTAGCATCAAGATCAGCATAATTCTTTCTGCAACTCCCAGTGAGTGAACAGTGGTGCGTTCCCATTACTTAATATGAATCCTCTTTTGCTTATAGGGCTTTTCCCAAGGTAACCAGAAAACTCTAAACATGCTTTTCAATGAACTCTGGAACTAAGATATGGAAATATTTTGCTGTGCTTTTCTGGGTTGCGTATGCTAAGGTTGTTCTGTAGGTGATTTACCTTAAAGTGGCCTCCCTCTGCAACCTTTTTAAATTAATGAACCATGTCTTGCTTTAGAAGTCTGCAGTATATGTTTATTATTTGGTTGTATATCCATGCTACATTAGGGAAGATAATAGATTTCCACGGAATTCCTGTAAAACCAGTTTTACTTTACTGTTCTCCATCTCACTGTGGAGATTGATCACTAATCATTCATGCAGCACAATGCGGCACAACAGAAGAAACTCCTACCCCTCCAACTGGTTTTTCTAACCCGTGGAATTATTATTTGTTTTGCCTCAGCCGAGCGCAATGCTCTGCCGGGAACATACCATTGAAGGTGTTGTCTCATGTAAGCAGGACCAGACCTCTTAAGGTCCTTAAAGAGCATACAGAGGGCCTTAAATTCCACACATTGTTTCACCGGTTAGAAGGTTACTTATAATTTTCCTCTAAAAAATTGAGTTTCAGCATTTTATTTATTCTCTTCTCACTTTTAGAAAGTTGGCATTTTCTTGCTCAAACCCTTTGGTGTTTGCAGCCTATTTCCTGGTGTTCACATTACTGGGTGTAGATGGCAGTTGATTTTTGTGTATAATTCCAGACAGTGAGACAACTGGGCATAATTGTTGGTATGATGGTCAATCTCTGACTTGATGGGAGGAGGAGCTTTCACCTACCACACTTGCATAACACAGAGGCTTTTGGAGGGTTCCACCTTTAGGGGTGGAACCCTCCAAAACCTCCTATTTAAAAGCTGGCACCAAGTATAAACATTGGACACTCAGACCCAACACTTTAGTGCACATCTACACCTGTGGAAGACTCAGAAGCACTGCTCTGCTGCTCTACTGAAAGGACTGCTACTCTGTCGTCCTGATGCCCGAATGAAAATGACTGGACTTGCATCCTGAAACCAGCATTGACGGCTGGCAGGGAACAGGAGTGGTGGGGGCCGGGGGCAGGGAGGAACAAAAAATAATACAATTTAAAAAACACTTACCTTTTCATGACCGCCATCTCTCCTCAGCTTCGGTCCCTTCTCATGGCCGCCTTCTCCTCAGCTTCGGTCCCAGAAGAACACACCCTAAGCCAATCTCTCTGCAATGCAGGCAGCATTCTGCATGTTCCTCAACAGCCTGGTGGGGAACATGCAAAGTGCGCATGGTTGTTTGGCGGGCCCAAGACAGCCAGCAAAACCATCATGCGCACTTAGGGCCTGATTAGGATTGCGGTTTTCCCGCATCCTCCGGGCCGGCGGAAGCCACCGCCGGCCCGGAGGATGCGGGAAAACCGCTGCGGACTGAAAAAGACCCCCCGCCAGATTAGGATGGCTGAGGGATCGTATTTCAGTCCGCAGCTTTTCCGCCGCGGACGCCTTCCGTCCGCGGCGGAAAAGCTTCAACATGGCTGGCGGTGTCTATCAGACACCGCCAGCCATATTAGGATTTCTGCTGAAAGATGTCTTTACACGGCGGCATTTCCGCCGTGTAAAGGCATACGGATTTGTGTTTGGGGGCCCGTTGCAGGCCCCCAGGGGTGAAGGGGGGGTGGGGGGTGCACATGGGGGGTACCCCCCTGCATTTGCACCGCGAGGTGCCTGCCGCTTTGTGCATGCAAATGCACAACATACATTTTTATCATTGCGGCGGGTGCTGCTTCAAGCAGCACCCGCCGCAATGATAACAATACAGGATGTGACGGCCAGGGTGGCGGTCACATCCTAATTAGCACGGAGGGACCGCCGCTGCCCCTGCGGACGGTCCCTCCTTCTCTATGGTGGCGGACGGACTCAGGTCCGTTCGCCATCATAATCGGCCTCTTAGTATGCCCACCACTCCTCCCCCTGTCACCCCAGTTCTGCCCTAACCCAGCCACAAAAAATAAAATGATAATAACCTTTTCATTATCTTTTTATTTTTCCTGCTCTGAGAGCAGTGGGGCAATGGCCCTCTGCCGTAGTGGAGGAGCCACCCCTGGAAATCACACCCACCATAGTGACTCCAAGGGCTATTTGTGTGGCCTCTTGATCAGAGATTCAGGGACAGAAAAGACTCCAACCATCTTGAACCCAGCAACTGGTCTTTGTCTTCTGTGAGTCTTACTCCCCCCACAGGTGGTGCTAACCCAGTCTTGGAGCCTTTGAAGTGAGACAGAAGGCACTACTCCAGCCCAGCCGTGGTTCAAGTACAACCCAACACAATGCAATGCATAGCCTCTAAGCCTTGCATCATAACCACCACTGTGTGAAGCATCCCCGGCGGCGTGCAGCTCCTTAGAACCACTGCTGTGCGACACATCATCAACACAGAACCTCACCTTACAGCCCTGCATCTCTTTGGAACCACTGTTGCATGATGCATCATTTGCCCAGGCCCTTGCATCGCAGCCCTGCAGCTCCTCAAAATTGTTGTATTGAGACATATCCTCAACACAGGACCTCGCATCGCATCACGAATTATCGCTGTGCGATGAACCTTCGACACTGGACTTTGCAATACTCTACCAACTAGGATTTAAAGTACTATGTTTAGTGGCCCTAACTTGTTCCCAGAACTATTCCACGCTCCGTTGTGGTCAGCTTGATCTTGTGCCTTTGTCACCACCAGATAACCACATTTGGCACTCTGTGCTTTTAGGCAATATTTCCACTTAAATCTTTGAAACATATCTCCGGTTCTACTGATTATTTTTGTTGTAATTTTGGTCTCAAATAATTTATAACATTTTAGTGTATTTTTCAAATTTGGTGTGGGATTTTTCATATTACCGTTTGAATTCTTGTGTGAATGTTTTTCACTTTGCCTCTAAGTTAATCATGACTGCTTTGTGCAAAGCTACCATAGGGCTAAGCATGGGCTAATCTAAGGCTTTCTTGTGTTTCACCCTGACAAGCATTCTGGTTGCTGCTTGAGTAGTGTTTCAACCCCTCAACTAGTATCTCAATTTCTACATGCACACAACAGATAGGAATTTGCAGTCGAGGTTGTTACTTGAAAAGTAAAAACACTTTATTTAACATTTAAAAAAAAGGAACAGTGAAAATGAAAAAGAGTCTTTAGAACTATCTCTACATGAGTCTTCATAAAAGGATGTGTGCAGGCAGAAAATTAAAGAATAGGCACCACCCTTCCATCCTCATACTGGCGAGGCTCATTGTTTTGTGGTTTGTTTTGTCTGAAAAGTCATCATAGAATACAAATGCTCAATGTAGGTCAATGAGAGCTCACCGGTACTGAGAGAGTCATAGAAATTCATTGCTGAAGGTCTTTGAAGTTGAAGAATATGGCGGCTATATATGGTGTAGAATATGGTGACCTCTCCTACCACGTAGGAAGCGGTCGCTCCCCTTGCACCCTGCCCGACTGCCACAGCGCTTTGCAGAAACTGAAATTGGTATCGTAGCGCTATACGCCTGCCTGCCATTGTTTTGCCTGCCTCTGCTGCCGCTTTGTATACCTGCACTTTGTGTCTTTTAAAATTGCATTGTGTGTTTAACTCCCATTGTGTAAACGTGCACATCGTCATTTTATAATTTATTGTCAGCTAGCGCTCAGCTTGTATTGTTGATTGGCTTTACTATTCGTTATTCATATTCAGCGTTGCGCCAGTGCCACTGCCCTCAGCGTCTCTCCTCCCTTCGCCCCAACCTCGCCCAGGCTGAGTTTCGATCCCCCCACCATTTTGTTTGTTGTGCCTAACCAGCACCTACAGCCCACCTCCCGCCTCGCAGCTGCCCCTCCCCCCCACGGACTCAGAAGGCTTGCCTTGCCTGCTGTTCCTCTGTGACCTCTCCTACCACGTAGGAAGCGGTCGCTCCCCTTGCACCCTGCCCGACTGCCACAGCGCTTTGCAGAAACTGAAATTGGTATCGTAGCGCTATATGCCTGCCTGACATTGTTTTGCCTGCCTCTGCTGCCGCTTTGTATACCTGCACTTTGTGTCTTTTAAAATTGCATTGTGTGTTTAACTCCCATTGTGTAAACGTGCACATCGTCATTTTATAATTTATTGTCAGCTAGCGCTCAGCTTGTATTGTTGATTGGCTTTACTAATCGCTATTTATATTCAGCGTTGCGCCGGTGCCACTGCCCTCAGCGTCTCTCCTCCCTGTGCCCCAACCTCGCCCAGGCTGAGTTTCGATCCCCCCACCATTTTTTTTGTTGTGCCTAACCAGCACCTACAGCCCTCCTCCCGCCTCCCAGCTGCCCCTCCCCCGCTCCACCCCCTCCACTATCCATATAAGACAGATGTCCCAGCGCGCAGCGTCCACGCGCTACGGCCGCGCCGAAGGTGCGCCAAAGGTAAGCCCGTCTACGCCCGTCCGCGCCTGGCCCTCGCCCAGCGCCAGACCCCCTGGTCCCCGCATCACCCACCCCTCCCGCATTTCTTACGACGCCTCCACCCTCTTAGCGCTTAACCCCGGCCGACTCCCCAACTGCGCCCAAGCCGCACCGGGACACACCCATGGACCCTTCACCTGCCACTCCTGCAAATTCGACTGCATCAAGACCCACACCAAATCCACAAACACCAAACAGAGATCCGACACCAACCACCTTAAATGCATCCTTCTCAACACCCGCTCAGTTCACAAACACGCCATCGACCTTTGGAATCTATTCGACGCCATTTCTCCGGACATCGCCTTCCTAACAGAAACCTGGATGAATGCCTCATCAGCTCCCGACATCGCCATTGCCGTCCCGGACGGCTACAAGATCATCCGTAAGGATCGCACCAACCAAACAGGAGGTGGCATCGCCATCGTCCATAAGAACACCATCAGCGTCTCGACCAGCTCAGACGTCAACCTCGCTTTCGCCGAACACCTTCACTTCCAAATCCACACCGACCCCAAGACCACACTCAGAGGCACCCTCCTCTACAGACCACCAGGATCCCGTACACAATTCAGCGAAGACATCACTGACTTCATCACCCCACACGCCCTCCCCTCAGAAGAATACATTCTACTGGGAGACCTCAATTTCCATCTGGAAAAGAGCAACGACAGTAACACTACCACCCTTCTGGACAATCTCGCCAATCTCGGACTCAAACAACTTGTTAACACCCCCACACACTACGCAGGACACACACTCGACCCTATCTTCACCTCCAGCAAACATATCTCGTTCACTCACACCACAGCCCTCCACTGGACGGACCACAGTTGCATCCACTTCATTTACAATAAGACCACGACCCACAACCACCCTCAACCAACTCTGCGAAGAAATTGGAACAAAATCACCATCGACCAGATCTCCACATCGCTTCTTCAAAAACCCCCTGCCTATCCAACAAACCCCAACCAAGCCGCCATCAACCTCACACAATGGCTAACCCAAACCGCCGACAAACTAGCACCCTTGAAAAAACATCAAATCAAGCAAGGAAACAAGAACGCCCCCTGGTTCAACGATGAACTTAAGAAATCCAAGAAGTTCTGTCGCTCCCTGGAGATAACTTGGAAAAAAGACCCAAACACTATCACCCAAGCCGCCTTCAAAAACGCCACCCGCAAACACCACCAACTAATCCGGACAGCCAAGAAATCAGCACTCAAAGACCGACTAGACAATAACGCCCACAACAGCAAGGAACTTTTCAACATCATCAAAGAATTCACCAACCCCACCGCCAGCTCCAACGACATCACCCCCTCTCAAGTCCTCTGAGACTCCCTCGCCTCATTCTTCCATGACAAAATCGCCGACATTCATAACAGCTTTGACAACCAACCCGTAAACCAGTCCACCCCACTCACCTCCGAACCTGCACCGCCTCCGAATAACCTTTTGGACTGGAACCCAATCACCACAGAAGACACCATTCGCCTGATGAACTCCATTCACTCAGGATCCCCTACAGACCCATGCCCCCATCACATCTTCAACAAAGCAGACTCCATTATCGCACCCCATCTCCGAGACGTCATCAACTGCTCCCTCAACTCCGCCACTTTCCCAGAAAGCTGGAAACACGCAGAACTCAGCGCTCTTCTGAAGAAACCCACAGCTGACCCCACCGAACTCAAAAACTACCGCCCCATCTCGCTCCTCCCATTCCCTGCCAAAGTCATTGAGAAAGCCGTCAACAATCAACTCGCCGCCTTCCACGAATCCAAAAAATCACTCGACTCCTCTCAGTCCGGCTTCAGAGCCAAACACAGCACCGAGACCGCCCTCATCGCAGCAACAGACGACATTCGTACTCTACTGGACAACGGAGACACAGTCGCCCTCATCCTCCTTGACCTTTCTGCAGCCTTCGACACAGTCTGTCATAGCACCCTTATACAACGCCTCAGCAACATCGGAATTTAAGGAAAAGCACTGGACTGGATCATCTCGTTCCTCGCTGGAAGAACTCAGAGAGTCCGCCTCCCCCCTTTTAAATCAGAGGCCACCGAAGTCATCTGCGGCGTTCCGCAAGGATCATCACTCAGCCCCACCCTCTTCAACGTCTACATGAGCCCCCTCGCGGCCATCGCACGCCAACACAACCTCAACATCATCTCCTACGCTGACGACACTCAGCTGATCCTCTCACTCACCAAAGACCCAATCACCGCCAAAACCAACCTACATGAAGGGATGAAAAAAGTAGCGGAGTGGATGAAGCACAGCCGTCTGAAACTGAACTCAGACAAAACAGAAGTCCTCATCTTAGGTGCATCCCCTTCCGCCTGGGACGACTCTTGGTGGCCAACGGCCCTAGGAAAAGCTCCCATACCGACGGACCACGCACGGAACCTGGGCATCATCCTAGACTCCTCACTCTCGATGACCAGACAAGTCAACGCAGTCTCATCATCATGCTTCAACATCCTACGCATGCTCAAAAAAACATTTCGCTGGATCCCCACCGAAACAAGAAAAACGGTCACCCACGCACTGGTTACAAGCCGTCTGGACTACGGAAACACCCTGTACGCCGGCACCACCGCAAAACTGCAGAAGAAACTCCAACGCATCCAAAATGCTTCTGCCAGACTCATACTAGACATCCCTCGCAAAGACCACATTTCCAGTCACCTGAAAGACCTGCACTGGCTCCCCGTCAACAAAAGGATAACGTTCCGTCTCCTCACCCACGCACACAAAGCCCTCTACGAACTTGGACCTGATTGTCTCAACACGCGCCTTTCCTTTTACACCCCCACCCGCCAGCTGCGTTCGTCCAACCAAGCCCTCGCCGCTGTTACGCGCATCCACAAAGCCACCATGGGGGGAAGATCCTTCTCCTACTTAGCGGCCAAAACCTGGAATTCCCTTCCCATCCATCTCCGCCTTACTCAAAACCACCTAGCCTTCAGAAAACAGCTTAAAACCTGGATATTCGATAAGTAAACCCCCACCCCCTCCCTCAAGCGCATTGAGACCTATGTAGTGCGCTATATAAATTCTAACTTGACTTGACTTGACTTGACTTGACTATAGAGCATCTATAAAAAATGCATACTCATTTCTAGATTTTTTCAGAAATAAGCCAAAGTTAAATAAAATTCAATACCAGTTAAAAAAAAAGTAAATTGTCCTAGTTCTTGTTGCTCAAGCTCAAAATATTTGATTCCCTTGGTTGGTAGAAAGGCTCACTCTCTATTATTTGCAGTTTTGATGTCTCTGAAGGCTACAGGATCCTCTATATGCCCTCACTTTGGTGCTACCAGATCGAGTCAATGGGAGAGGCCGAATATGAAGGATAATAAAAGAGTTGGACTTGCTCCTCCTACTCTCACCAAGGTGAGCTGGATATCATAGGGCACTTGTATTGGTCAGTTCCTGAACCTCTGCACTGTCTGGCAGGAACAATATAAATCGCTGGTGTTGCTTGGATACGCCTGTGAGCAGTTATCCTCATACGCTATTGAATTTGTGAGATGCCAAGAGACCTCTGCCAACTCTTAAACTTAAAACAAAAAAATCAAAATGTAGCCCCATTTCCTTCAAGGAAAACAGGATACATTGAAAAAAATAAGTTTTCTTTATTTAACCCCTTCACTGCGGCGGCTATTCCGTCGCAGTGCTAAGGGGGCGGGGCTGCTGCGCGGCAGCCGCATGCTGGTGACGGAACCGCTCCGTCACCAGCCGCGGTTGAGCTGTGCTGATGACGGAGCGGTTCCGTCATGGCACCGCCCGCTCAATAGAACGCCCAGCGCAGGCGCGGAATCCGCGCCGCGCAGGCGCGGCGGCAGGGCCATGACGGAACCGCTCTGTCATCAGCACAGCGCCACCTTAGCTGATGACGGAGCGGTTCTGTCATCAGCATGCAAAGGGTTAAAAGCACTCACAGACAATGTGGTCTGCTGACCCTAGCAGGCCACCATCTTCTTGAAGGTGTTCAATCGTAGTGAGTAACAATTTGTGAACTATCTCATTATTATTCATGGGGTAGACCGGATTGGGACTTACTTCAATTTGAATTTTAAGAAATAACCTATTAGTTTATACGTTGGTTCTTAAAAGTCTTTACAGGTTGCAAAAATATTGATCACAAATAGAGACCAGTATTGTGCTTGTAACCAGTAAATGGTATAATAGGCCCTATGTTCTTGCATGCACTCACTCTCCTTCTAAAAGCGGATAAGTCACACACAGGTGAAGGAAGTTACACATGGACACGCACACACAAACACACATGTTCACGCAGAGATACATTTATATACCCATGCTCTTACATTAACTCAATCTCCTTTTCACATAGTACACACCATGACCAGTCATACAGATGCACACTCATTCCATGTTTTATCTTCCCTCAGCGACACTATCTGCATAATTTCTATTGCTCTGGTGTGATTGAGGATCATGGTCAAGGGTCAACATCAGATGGGTGCTCCTGTTTTCCGATCCTCTTTGCATGCCAGCACTTGGCATATCTCTGGGTACCATAAGACAGAAAGCTCTCTGTACCCTTGAGCTCCCAGGGCGGCCTAGCACCTCAAGGGTCTGTCAGGGGGATAGTGGCAAGGGGTTAGCGCTTCCGAGGCGCCCACGTCGGTAAGGGCAGGAGGGACAGGAGAATCTTGTCTGTTAAACAAAGCAGTTTAAGGGGAGTGGAAGTGAGGTCAAGAGACAGTGATACCTATGCTGAGGGAGTTGGCATTAAGTGCCTCGGTGTAGATAAACTGTTATTCCTGTTACTGTGCATTTAGGTGTGCATGTAGATGAAGATTGACAGCTCAACATGTCAGTCATCCACACACAAAAAAACGGCCTGGCTAAGGTTTTACATTCACTTGCAAAGTGTGGTGAATTTGGAAACTGCATCAGTGAAACTGAGGGAAGTTTACTGACCCCATTCTATTTTGCAGATATCAATATTCTTCACCTGCAGATGAAAATACTCTTCACCCTCAGTACACACAACTGAGCTGTTTTGCAGTCACGGGGTTTCCCGCTCTTTATGGGAAATCCATCTTGTGACTGGAAAACAGCCACTGAGCTGAAGGTATGGTATGGAAAGGGGTAGAGGATGGGACCAGGAAAGATCACAAGGACCTCATGTAGCCGGGGGCTATTCTCAAGGGCCAAGACTGGTTCAGGGACATGACAGGGGTTGTGACTCTGGTGTGTGCTGCCTGTGAAGGGCGGCAGTCGTGCATATAGGTGTTCAAAGCTGTAGAGACCCTACAATCACAACTTTGCATTTTTCAAAACCTTTTTTAATTTTCGAAGTTAAAAAACAGATGAGCAGTTTCAGCAGCCCTTTGTGCAGTAGGCGCCCATTCCTGCTGTTGTGAGGTGGCCAGCAGCGGTTGTCAAAAATGGT
Organism: Lissotriton helveticus; assembly: GCF_964261635.1. Lineage (NCBI taxonomy): Eukaryota > Metazoa > Chordata > Amphibia > Caudata > Salamandridae > Lissotriton > Lissotriton helveticus. Next base: position 960,861,112 of record NC_136068.1, on the reverse strand, counting down.
GAGGCACGCTGACTTTCTGCAAATCCCAGGTTACAGCTTGGTGTCTCTCTTGCGTGATATTCAGAGTCAAAAGCATAACGGGCCTCATTTATGAGGCTGTGCGTCACTTTTACGCCGCTGGTGTGTCACTTTTTGTGATGCCCCAGTGGCGTAAAAAATGCACCTTGTTGCGCCATATTTACAAAGTGACGCATCTAGGTAGATGCGTCACTTTGTAAACCCCTGCGCCACATTATACCTGCAAAACACGCAAGATGATGGACGGAATGTTGCACAATGGCAAAACATTCACCCCCAGTCACAGATCTGGGTTTAATCCATCGTTATTTTGCTAACCAAGCCACCCCAGTTCAGACATGGCCATATGCAAATAAGTCTTGACCCTGTGCCTCATGGGAACAGTCCAGACCGAACTGCCAAGCCATGTCTTCCCTGGACCGGAATCAAGCATCCTAAGACCGGTTTCTGGCTATCTGCGCCAGGTATAATGTATGCAAGGGGGGGCATTTTGATGCAAGAAAGGGTCGTAGAAGTGACGCGGTGAAATCTATGAGATTTCACTGTGCCACTTCTATGACACAAATGCGTCAATTTCTTACGCCTGCCTCACAGCAGGCGTAAGACTGACGCAGGCCGTTTCACATGGGGCTTGCTCCATGTGAAAGGGTACATTGCTGGAGTTGCGTCACTTTTGTGACACACTCCAGCAATGCGTCACTTTTGCCCCTAGAGATACGTCAGAAATACTGACGTATCTGTAACTCCATGCGCAATTACGCATCATACTGTAAATATGATGCATCATTGATATCGCAAGGAGGGCGCAGTGAAAAGTGATGCATCGCTGTTTTCACGCAGCAATGCGTCACTTTTCATAAATGAGGCCCAACATTTTTAAACAGTAAACAGGTCACCTTAACAATAATGGTCTCTAGAAGTGGGAGAAATATTTACAGTTCACATTCATCGCCATATTGACCAACATACCTGTGGTAATACTGCGTCTAGACTAATACAGAAGACAAAGTTTGATCGGGCCATGGAACTCGCAACTAGGAGAAATCCTGACGGTAAAAAACACAATTTGTCGCGATTTGTCATAAAGAAGGAAGAGGAACAAAGTGAGCATACTAAAAAGTTCTGTGCCACAAACATGGCGCCCTCTGTGCTTTGTTAAGGCTCAAATCATTGTTTGCAACAAACTCCCTAGGGGAGCGACTTCAAGATTGTTACAGAGGAGAAAACGAGCAAGAATCATGGATACAAATATGTTCTACCAGTTCCAATCCCATACTTGTGGAAGTCAGAGGAGGGAAAAATTTGTCATTTTGTTCCTCGTGTTATACAAGTGATTTGTGTGAAAATGATACATATTAAGCAAAATTCACTTTGCCAGTTATCATCATGGAAACTATATGCGAGTACATATCTCATTTATATAGATCTTGAGCAATAGTGAGGAATATTTACCCATACAACACATGCAAATACATCACATGCCATTACAACGTGGTCGTTAAAATGACCGCGTTGTTAGATCATATCCCGTTACATCAAAAGTCATTACTTTGACTTGATGTAGGGGGCGCGTAGGAATTAGGAATAGTATTATTTACTATTCCTACTTCAGTTTGTGCAACAGCAGGGAAGGTGTTGGATTCTAAATCTGACACCAGTGCACCCCCTGCAGCAAGTCATAGTAATGACTTGCGATGTATTGGTATGCGTGGTAACAACGCGGCCATTGTAACAACAGCGTTGTAATGGTTCCGCGTTGTGGAGACAGCGTTGTAAAAGCTGTTTCCTGATAGTGAGAGGAAATTAGCTCTAGCAGTAAATATCTCAAAATCAGCCGTATATATTAGTTTCACAGTTCCTGCAACTCAAACAAGTCTCCTGCAAGTGAAACTTACACAAAACAAGTGAATTATGAGAAAAACAAACATTGCTCAAATCCCAGCATTCAGGAACAATGCTAGATACTCCTCACATGCAATAGTTTCTCACCAGACCTAGTGAAACCTTACATGGGTACAGGGCTTTCTAGGGGCTGCAAAATAGATCTGATATGTTTTCAGCAGACTTTTTCCAGCTCACCTTTTCAAGAGCTGGTTCCCAAGGCTTTAAGTGGGATGGGCCCCTCTATTTCTCCGACCTGCAGTAATTAACAAGAATTGGCATGGCATAGCCAATATGTCTCACCTTAGGGACTGCCTTTGGGACCTTATAAGTGTTTAGCCATGCAGCACATTATTCTTGGTGCTGTTCCGCTATTCAATTGCTACACACTGGGTGACCCATGTACGCTACGGGTCTGTATTGTTAGACCCGCCTATTAATGTGCCAAACTAAGCCCCACGACTTGCCGTGTGCCTCGCTGCCAGTATGGCGCATGTTGCAACTGTCAGCTTCCCTTAAAAATTGTTGCCAATCCACTTTTACTCCCGGCCACGCTGAGTGACAATGCTACATAACTTGCATGAGTTAAACTTTATAATTGCCCACTGACGCTGTATTTGACCAATTATAAAGGAGTTGAGAGGGCACGCGATGCGACGATCAAGATGGCTGCTCCCCCCTGAGCTCCGCGATTTCGGCGGCGCTTCTGCTGGGAAGGCTCCGTTTTCAGAAGGCGTTTCTCGGCGGAAACGGCCGTTTCCAGCATCGGAACTGCCCCTCAACACCTGGGTATGTTTTTGTGCGCTTCTTGACTGTTTTTGGCATTTTTTTTTGCGAAAATGCAATTACCTCGGAAACGGCCGCCATTTTGTTTTTTCTTTTTTCTCGTTTTTTAATATTTTTGCTTCTTAACCACCCAGAATGTTCCCACTTCAGGATTATCGCCCAATGGCCTTGTTTTTTTACTATTCCAATGGTTTTTTAAGGGCATTTGAACTCTTTTGTGGCATTTGGTGACTTTTCTTGGCTTTCCCTTTGTTGTCGGACCTTGGCCTCTACTATTTACCTCAACATTTGCCTTGTCATTGTTCTGTTGCGGTTTTGCCTCTCCTGGGCCCATTTCAACTTTCTTTTTGTGCTCTACAGACTCCAGTTGGTTCATTCTTTCAGCATTTCGTTGCTCCTTTAGGTAATTTGCAGCCCTCATCCCACGGTACGCTGCTCATACTTTACCTTACGCTTTGCCAATATGGAGCACGGACATACTACAAAAGCTTCCAATGCTGCTTCCACCTCACGTAAGGACCCTACACCTGTGGGCAAACGCCTCAAAAAGGACCCACCATCTCCTTCCAAATCTCCGCCTCCTGTCACTCTTGAGGACCTTATGGAAGAACTTCGCTTAATTCGCCCTTTTATTGCAGACACCACTGCTACTCTGCAAAGGCTGGATGACAAGTGGTCTAATCTTGACAAAAGGGTTACTGATGTTGAGCAAAAAATCAGTGACGCTCAAGATATTGCCGCCAAACTGGTCACTCTCGCTAAGGAGGTTCAGGTCCTCAAGAAAACGTCTGAAGATTTGGAAAATCGAAATAGACGCAACAACCTACGTATTTATGGTGTTCCGGAGAATTCTGAAGGGTCTGACATCATCCTTTTTTTGAAGACTCAAGTCTTCCAATTGTTGGTATGCCTAAACATGTGGATGTCAATATTCAACGAGCACACCGTTTGGGTCCTAAAAACGCCTCCTCCTCTTCAAAACCTAGAGGCATTATTGCTTATTTTCTTCTCTATTCTGACCTCATGACTATTCTCCACTCAGCCAAACAACACAAGCAACTGTTATGGTCAGGCCACAAACTATTTTTTTCTCAGGATGTCTCCAAACCGACTGCAACGCGTCGAAAAGAATTCCTGGACCTGCGGCCTGCGCTTCGTTCCATGAACGCTAGATATGGTCTAATTCATCCTTGCTTCTTCAAGGTTACATACAAGGAACGGTCTTACAGCTTCGAGGATCCGGCTGATCTCCGCAGGTTCATCCATTCCCACAGAAACGACTCCATGGAGCAAAGCGGCTCTTAGCTTACACTGTCTCTGCCTCTGTGTTTATTTTATTGTCTACCATGTGTTGACTTGTTGTCTCCTTTCGTATTACCTCACTCTTTGGTTTTTATCGTTCCTTAGGTCCGTTTCCTGTTGTTCCGTTTGCCATCCTCTCCATTGTATTGTGTCATCGTTCGTTTCCGTCATCCCAGTACGCTGATTCCCTGCATACTTGTTCGGTAAGTCTCCTTCATTTGTTCTTATGTCGTGCTCGGTCCTTGGTTCTCTTTGTATTTCTTTTCTTTTCCTAGTCTTCTCTTCTTCTGGTTCCTCGGACTGTGTTCTCGACCTTTATGTTTTCCTTCTTGTGCGGTCGTCTTTTCTCGCTGCTCCCGCTCTCACTTCATTGTCCTTTTTGTTACTTGTTCTGTATGGCTGGAGCCTTTTTGGTTCTCCTCGCCATCTTTCTTCTTGCTGTCTTCTCTAGGGTAGCTTTTGGCTCCCTTCTTCCTTCTTACTTACTTCCCTTTCCTTTCCTTTCTTCTCCTTTTTGGTTTCTCTCAACATTTTTTACTTCACTCGCCCTTTCTCTATTACTCTTCTTTCCTCTTCTCCGTTGCATTGGTACTAGTCCCTCTAACCCCTTTTTCTCATTTTCTCTCATTCCCCCTCTGTACCTCCTTCTGCTGGTATTGTATCGTCTTTCTTTGCTATCTTTCTCCTTTTCAGTTTGGAGTCTATTCTGTTCTTTTTTCTATTTCATCATGTTAGTTGTGTGTTACTTTTTTTTCTCCTTCCTTTTGACACTGCGTGATTAATCACTTCTTCCTTTTCTCCTCCGTTTCTATCTCTTCACTTCGTCTCATTGCACCTTCTCATGTTGGCATTGCTCCTTTTTTTCTTCCGCTCTCTCTACTTGGGTTTCTTTTCTATTTCCATCGTTCCTCTCTTTATTATATTTGGCTTGTCTTCATCTCTCCTTGCCAACCTCTCTATATATTCCCTCTTCTTACCTGTATTACTCTCTCTTTTTCCTTTTCCCTTAATCTCCTCCTATGAAAGGTTTTCGACTAATTTCCTGGAATGTTAAGGGTCTTCGCAACCCTATCAAGAAACAACGTGTTTTATCTCATCTTGCTCGTTTAAAATGTCAAATTGCCTTTTTACAAGAAACACATCTTTCTACACAGGAGTTATCGTTGTTACGTAAACAATGGGTTGGGGATGTTTTCTGCTCTCCTGCTACTAATCACAAGAATGGTGTTGTTATTTTATTTCATAAAGCACTGTCTGTTCAAATTCTAAATGAAACTGTTGATACTAATGGTAGATGGTTGCTCCTTGATTGTAAAGTTAATAATGTTCATCTCTCTCTTTGTAATGTCTATGGTCCGAATGGCATTGATTCCTCTTTTTGGAATGATTTCTCCTCCCTTCTCTCTTCTAATGCTAATGAAGATTTGATTGTTGGGGGGATTGTAATCAATTGATGGACCCCTTTTTGGACCGCAAATCACAAGCTCGTTACACTCCCAATAAAATGCAAAAGTCCTTCCATAGATCCATCTCCTCCAGAGGCCTTATAGATTCATGGCGGTTGTCCCTCCCTGACTCTCTGGAATTTTCCTTTTTTTTGCTCCAGTGCATAATTCCCTCTCCCGTATCGATTATATTTTTCTCTCCCACCATGCCTTCCAATTTATGACCAACTCAGAAATAGGCTCTATCCTTATCTCAGATCATGCCCCGGTTATTTTAGATATGGATTACCCCTCTCCCTTGCCTCAGGCCCGCAGATGGCGCTTTAATAACTCCCTTTTACTTGATCCCACGTTCATTGAACATTTCACTCACTTCATGGATGACTTCTTCACTACTAACTCTCCCTCTTCCTCTGACTTTCATTTTCTCTGGGATGCTTTTAAGGCCACTGCTCGGGGTTCTATTATTGATTTTGTATCACGTAAAAAAAAGAAAGAGCTTTCCCAGGCTTCTTCCTATCTAAAACACATCAAAGAACTTGAGCATCTTTATTACACTTCTAATTCTCCGGATTCTTTATCCTCTCTCATTACTGCTAAAATGCAATTTAATAAACATTCTTGGGAATCAGCTTCCAATCAGCTTCTTCAATTTAATGCAAAGATGTATGGTGGTCGTAATAAAGCGGGCAGGGCTCTGGCAAATTACCTTAAAATTAAAAAACAGAAATCTAAAATTGTCTCGATTACAGATTCACAAGGCTCGCCCCAAACTTCTGATGCCAAAATTCTGGATTGCTTTGTTCAATTTTATTCTTCTCTTTATACCCCTGAGTCTTCCCCTTCAGTAGAGCAATTAGATTCTTTCTTTAATTCAGTCCCTAAACCTCCTACTCCTTTGGTGGATTTCTCTTCTCTTGATGCCCCGATTTCAGAAAAAGAAATTCTTGCTGCCCTCTCTCTTCTCCCCAAAGATAAGACACCTGGCCCTGACGGCTTTACTGTGCGTTTCTTTCTACAATTTAAATCTGTCCTGGTTCCTCACTTGCTCCAGCTAATTAATCACTTTCTCTCCTCTGGTGAATCCAAAGGTTCTTTCACGCAAGCTATGCTTGTTCTTCTCCCCAAAAAAGATAAGGACCCTTCCCTGTGGAAGAACTATCGACCCATCTCTCTCATTAATACTGATTGTAAATTATATGCGAAACTTCTGGCTCTACGGATTAATTCCATCATCCCCGATTTGGTTAACATTCATCAATCCGGATTTGTTAAGGGTAGATCCATTACAGACAATTCTAGGACCCTTCTTAATATCATTCATCTCGCCGCTAAAATGGATGGTCCTTTGGCGGCCATTACTCTAGATGCCGAGAAGGCATTTGACCGTGTCCATTGGGATTTTATGTTTGGTGCCCTGCGCTGGCACGGTTTCAGTCCCACTTTTCTTAAATTAGTTCATTTGCTTTATTCTGCTCCTTCTACTTCTATATGGATTAATGGTATGCAATCTGATTATTTTCCCCTTCATAGAGGTACCAGACAAGGCTGTCCACTTTCCCCCCTCCTCTTCATTTTGGCTCTCGAACCTTTACTTGAAAAAATTCGTCAATCCCCTTCCTATTCTGGCTTTCTTTATACAGATGTGGAGATTAAGTTTACTGCTTACGCCGACGATATTCTGCTTTATATTTCTAACCCTGCTACTGCTCTCCCTGCTTTCTTTTCTTTACTACATGATTACTCCTCTGTTTCTGGTTATAAATTAAACATCGATAAAACAGAATTCCTTCCCCTCAATAAATGTTGTCTTCCTCACATGTTTCAGGGCTCCGGTTTCCAATGGAATTCTGGCTCTATTAAATGCCTTGGTGTCTTATATGCTAACACCGTTAGAGAAACTATCAGACTTAATCATTCCGATATACTTAAAAAGCTCTCTTCTCTTATAGAGCGTTGGTCCCCTCTTTTTCTTTCCTGGTGGGGTCGTCTTTCTACTATTAAAATGATGCTCCTACCTATCGTGAACTTCTGTCTTTCCATGCTTCCTATCTCTCTCCCCCATTTCTTTTTTAAGTCTATCAATAGTCTTTTTTCCAAATTCCTGTGGAATAAGCGTAAGGCCAGAGTCTCTCTTCTCCGTCTTCAACAACCTAAACATCTTGGTGGTGTTAACTTCCCCAACATCTCACGCTTTCACTCTGCTTTTTCTCTCAAGCAAATTTGGCCTTTCCTTCTCGAAACCTCATCTCCTCCTACTACGGCTTGGAGCTCTCTGGAATTGGCTCAACTTCACCCCTTCTCATTTCTTCTTGCCTCCAATCTCACTCAACCACCTCCTAAGCTGCTTTCACCTATTTTTAAACACTCCAAAGCTTTAACACTTGCCCTTTTCCGCTCCTTCTCTGTCCCATCTACTCTTCATTTGAATACCCCACTCTGGTATAATAAATCTCTTAAACTACGTAATCGGGTGCTCTTTTGGAAGGAATGGATCGAAAAAGGAATTCTCACTTATCGCCACCTTATTTCTAACAATTCCTTATTATCCTTTTCAGCACTTCGTGACTCCTATGGTATCTCCAACAAATACTGTGCACACTTTCACGAACTTCTACCTAAACTATCCACTATCATCTTGCAACACATCCCTTCTCCCTCTTCAACTCCCTTTCTTGCTTCTCCACCCAACTTTCAAGCTCCCCTTAAGGCCTCTGCTATTTATCAATTACTTTCCCCCCCACTTCCTGATAGGCCTAAAACTAACCTCAAACTTCTCTGGGAATCGGACCTCAATCAAACTTTTCCCTCACCTACATGGGACTCTATTTGGTCCAAACTTCATTCCACTTCCCGGTCCGCTAGCACCACACAAACCCTTTACTTTTTTTTATAATAGATTATTTTATACTCCCTGTGACTTATTCAAATTTAAATTGTTAGATGCTAAGAAGTGCTGGTCTTGTTCATGCACTTCTGGTGATTTGGTTCACATGGTCTTTCTTTGCCCTAAGGTCCACCTTATGTGGTCCCACATTTGGTGTACACTTAACAAGATTTTGTCCACTAACGTTCTTTTCTTCTTTCTTCTGTATTTCTGGGTGGTTTGGCCCCTGTTTGGGATGTCCCGCTTCATATTCGTAAATTTATTGATCTCTGTATTGCTGTTGCTTTTCAAATCATAACAACTAACTGGAAAGATACCAAAAATGTGGTTTATAATGCTTGGTGGAATTTACTCTGCCATCATCACAGATTAGATCGTGCATGTGCTTCTTCTCTTCCGATGTTGATTAAACGTGATTTACTTTGGTCCCCTTTAACAGACTATTTATCTAGATGTGCCTCATGATCACTTGTTATTGTTATTATTAGTATTACTGTTATTACAATTTTTATATACTTTTATTCTTTTGTACATCTTTACTCTGTTTCTCCTTTATTTTTCACTGCTGTTCCCTTTCCCTTCCCCCCCTTTTTTTCCTTCTTCTTTCCTTCTCTTTCTCTCTCTTCTCCCCACAAAATGAAAAGTTATAAAAGCATTCTTTCATATGTATAGTGTTGTCCCCCTTGGGGCGTTTCTTGTTCTGATGGCACAGTATTCTCCATAACTATTTTGTTTCTTGCTGCTCTTTTTTTATGCCGTTGTACTGATGTTTTACATTGTTTTATTCAACTCAATAAAAATTTTCAAACTTAAAAAAATAAAGGAGTTCAGATCATGCCGTATTCAGAAAGTGTATCTGCTTGCTTTTAGTATGAATACCAATATTTTAGCCCAGAGACACTTCTACCAGCACCAAAAAAAAGAAGCACCATTCTGGAGACAAGCTGCATGACGGGGCTGTGGCTGAAGATGTGGAGAATGGTAGAAGTGTAATGCGACACAGCATGGTTGGATCCAGTGGGAGGTGAAGAAGGGACAGGGGTGTTGCGGAAGTGCAGGCATGTGATGTACAACCAGAGCTCAGTTATGATGTAGGAGCAAGAAACTGTATGTCACTGATGACCTGGTGGCTCAACCACAGGCTCTCCCTTCCCCTGCCCAAACACTAAACAAGGCCCTGTCCCTCTCTCAACAGCCCCAGATCATGCTTGCCCCATTGTCTCCTCTGATGAATCATCAGTTCTCCGCTGCTGTGGATGCGGCTCAAGCACAGCGATGGAAGAAAAAGTGGGTGTATGCAGAAAATAAGAAAGGCAAGCGGCCCACCGATGCCACCGACATTCTTAACAAGGGGAGTGGGAGGGGCTGCAATGCCTCATGAGCTGGACGGGAACAGTATTGGCACAAAAAAGTGAATATAACTCCATAGAGATTGTAGTGTTGGAAAGCACTTACCTTTTAGGCAGAACATCCCGCACGGCCGTGCGGAAATCGATGAAGACAGCTCTGAATGTTGGAGAGGTTGTCCAACACCAGCCCTATTATCTCCTCTGATTTAATAGAAAAACAAAACAAGCTGGTCCGTGTAGATAATATAAAAGGTGGGTGGCATGATGGCATCCTGAATCCACCACTATTCCTCACAAGGGGGAGTGGTAGGGCTGCAATGCCTCATGCACTCAACAGGAACAGTATTTCTTGGAAAATGTTATTAAAAAGTAACAAGGTGACTAAAAACACAAGCACACGGGGGAGTGGGAGGCGCTGCAATACCTCATGCACTGGCTGGGAAGAGTATTGGGGATGGGTTAACTCCATAGCAACTGAAGTGTTGGAAAGCACTTATCTTTTATGTAGAACATCCTGCACAGCTGTGTGGAAAGTGATGAAGATTGCTGTAAGTGCTGGAAGGGTTGTACACATGCCAGCCCTATTGTCTCCTCTGATGTGATAGAAAAACAAAACAAGAGGTACATGCAGAAAATAAGAAAGGTGCACAGCATCCTGAAGCTTCTGCCATTCTTAACAAGGATTAGTTTCAAGGGCTGCAATGCATCATGCGGCAGACGGGAACAATATCGCTGAGAAAATTTTAATAAACAGCACCGGAGCAACTTAAAGCACACTTGTGTTACAGTCATTAACCAACTAAAAAAGAGTGTGCCAAAACTAACACAAATGCCCAGAAGAGAAAGAAGACATGTGAAGGGGTCAGTCGCCAAAACACAAAACACATAAGGTGGGACAATTGGGATGGATTCACCACCCAAAAGAACCGGGCACACAAAGGCATGAATAAAAAGTGAGGGGTGTGCCGAAAGCCCTAGAGCAGAAGCAGCATGTCTCTAGTGGACAGCGCATGCACTGCCTAGGTGATGCCTAAAGACATTGAGACAGGTCCTTTCCGGGACCTATGTTCATTCCCTTAATTTCAGAGGCAAAAACACTAATCGATTTGTTTTTCACAGGATATTGCCTTTCTGTAGTCTCTTTTTTCGTGCAGAATATTACTCTTGCATTAATGGATATGATGATCTGGGTCACCAGCCTCCAAGTAGTTGTGGGTTGACTTTTTGCAATGGGACACAACTGAGTACTCTGGAATTGAAGCTTAAGACAGTTTTAGTTTCTCAAAGTACCTGTCATTGGCTAATTACAGTGTTGACAATACATGCTCATCCAAACCTTGGCCTCAGTACAGATCACATAGAGCAATGTTCACATGTGGCATTTGTAACTGTGACTCTATATGAAAATGTGTGAATGAGGTATACAGTTGTTGAAATATTGACAGGACAAAAGTAATAAAAAATGGAGTACTTACTGGTGAGAGGATGCATTGTGTGTAGGGAAGTGGTGAAGTGAAAGAGATGCAAGGACGAACATGCAGGAGAGAGAGAAAGAGTGTGCAGAAGAGGAAGGAAATTCAAGGAAGAGAAAAATGGCATAACTGTCTTAGGCTGCATAGGAAAGTGGTGTGAAAAGGAAGAACAGGAGTGATCGAAACTCTCAAAAGACCGCTAACCCTTTCCACAGGATTTAGTAATGTTTAATTCACAGCCTCATGTTTTCAGAATTAAAACATTCTCATTTCTTAATGCAATATAATCATTATTGTTACTCATGTGTCTGCTACTGCTAACGAGCACTGGCAAAACCAATCGGTTTAGCTTGTTTAAGGTGATTGTACATTACTGTGTGATATGTCCGGATGGTATAACAGAAAGTTCAGAGAGAGGCACCACAATACTGGTGGGGTGGTACACTATAGGAAGCACAGGAATTTAGTTTATATGATTAAATCACGCCTTTAACTATATAGGCAATGCCTAAGGGAAAGGATTTCTACTTGTGCGTGCGCCCATTTTAGAGACTTCTCACTTCTTACATCCCACTCAAAGCCATACTGACATCTGACAAAGACAGAGCAGAAGGGACATGTAACAGAGGAGTACTTCAGGCACTAAATACAGTAGCTATGCAGCAGGGTTGTCCTGCGTTGCTACTAAGCTCTTGCTGCTTATATCTCACTCCACTCTTTCTCTCTTTCTTACCTCCTCCTGTGTTCCTACTTTTTAGATTTTTCTTATCACTTTTTGTGTCACTCTGCAATTCTTTTTTGGCTCAATTATCTTTGCTCCTTAGGTTTTCTTCCTTGTCTTCCTAGTTTCTTACATCATGTTTGTCCTATTCTTTCTTCTCTCGTCTTAACATTGTTCACTTTCGTTCTCTCCTTTCCACTTCTTTCTTCCCTTTCCCCATAATCTTCTTTTTCCTTTTTTCCCCATTTCTTCAGGTCGTTGTTTGCTTTCCTTCTGATTTCCATTGTGTGCCTCTCCTTCCCTTCAGTGCTTCTTATATTCATGTTCATTCCTTTGCTTTTCACCCTTCTTTCTGTATTTCTTTTTGCTTCCACAAATACCCAAAAGCAAAGAAAACAACATGAATCCTCAGGATCCAATGGGCTTTCATGCAGATTGGCCCACGCGACGTCCTATAAAACAACTAATGACTAATTTCTTTTCCATTTGGGCTTTAGCAAGAATTTAGTTGCAGTATGAAATTTGGACAGTAAAACATTTTAAAATTATTGAAGATTTTAGAAAAAATCGAAGAATAGTTGTGTAGTGCGCAAATATTTTGAGAGGGTTCCCTCAGTCGTATTTATGATTGTTAAGAAGCTAAATGCGCTTATGATAACATTTAAAAACTGTATGTTACCATCAATGTTCTGTTTTTATAGGCAAGTGTATATTTGTTTAAATCCATCACATTCATTTAATAAAAATATATTCCACAGGAATGCTTATGTGAGCTAACTTCCACGCTACTAACCCCCTTCACCTGTTTTTATCGCTGAGATAACTTGCTATTAGCAAGGTTTATCTCAAAAGCGATAAAAATCAGGCGAAATGCGTGAATATCGCTGTCAATACAGCGATATTTATGCATTAGCGTGCCAATGCTCTTAGCCATGTTATCCACCTCCCATTGGATAACATGGCTAAGAATTGGTCAGGGCAGGCGTTAGCTTTTGGAGATATTCGCGCTTAGCGCGAATATTTCTAAAACTACGCCTGTGTTGATCATAGGTGATAGCGATGTTAGCGACTGTTTTCAGTCGCTAACATTTTGGCACGCCCACTTTGCATGTCATTAGCGATAAATATTGCAGACTTGCAAAGTGGGACCCAAAATGCTCGCTATCGCCTACAAGCTGTCGCTAGCTGGTGTTAGCGACAGCTTGGTAATTGGGCGAGAAAATTATCGCCACTTTAGCGGGAAAAAGTCCCGCTAAAGCGGCGATAAGGGCCCTTGGTAATATGCCCCAATGTGTGGTGTAGCTAACCTGCGGCACCTTTGGGTTATATGGTGCTGATCTGTACTCTTGATTGCAGCACTGCCAGTGCTGCATGTGACTGGTATTTGGAGTCAGGAGGCAGCAGGCTGCAACCTTGCTGCTCTGGCAGAAGCTCCACAAGAATGATGCAGGTACAGGAAGTGCACATAGTGCCAGGCTTTACTTCTCAGTAAGTGGCCCGCATTGCAATAAGGAACAGGCCTAAGCAGTAGGGCTAGGCCTGTGAACTTTAAAATGTCAAAGCATGTGCTGAATCTAACTAGAATCAAGCATGTGTTTTTCTTTTTCCACCACCAACTCTCAAGTAGGGGATGGGGTGGACTGGCCAAAGAGCCTGGACTGGGTGAAAATAAAGAAAGTAAACAAACTTGTTATTGTAAAACTCCAGACAGTCTGGTACTGTTCTGAAAATGTAAAGAGCTGGCCCTTTGAAAGGTGGGGGCCCCGGGCCAGAGCCAACTTTGCCAGTGCCTTACAACGTTTTTGCTTGTAGGTGTAAAGCAATCCCAGACATCACTAGTGTGCCCCAAGCTCTGAATTTCGGGTTGTTTATCTACCTATGTGCAGCGTCACAGGTGTGGATCAAGAGAGATATCGTGGCCAGTGGAGGGCTACCTGTTCAAAAATATGGTGCCAAGCTCGCCATAAATGCTGACCTTCTTCCTGGCGTTCCACTAGCAGGAATGGAAGGGCATCCTTCCTGCTCATTGGAAAGCTAATCCAACCAATCTTGGAGCTGCTCTCATCAGCGTGAGAGCAGCTCCAGGATTGGTGGGAGCAGACTAACCCAGTGCCCATTTTAAGGCTGGGGTCCTATGCAGGAGTCCTCCAGGATGTATCGCAGTCGATGGATTGCTTGATCTACAGTGCGCATGTCGGGCTGGCCGTCATGTGCACTGGAAGGGGCAGCAGTAATACTCCAATAGCAGGATTCAGCCCGACCCTCTGCCTCACGCTTGCGCTGTACACAGCGCGAGATGATGGAAAAATAAAATGGCATTATTACACCATTTTATTTATGTGTGTTTGCCTGAGTGGAGGAGCCACCGTAAATCATGACCCTGTATGGAGTTTGAATGGCTGGACAACATGCGCATGTGATAATGTGAGCTATCTAGTTGTGCGATACCAAGAAATACTAGTTGAAACAATTGTTGTTGTCTTTACTTTCCAAGCAAATTGGAGATTTATGGTCAAATATTAGGGCAAATTGTCGTCCAGAATGTTGTTTTGAATAAAGCTGAAGGCTTTAAAGTTTCCTAAACATAAAAGAAAGCATTCTGCGTGAGGTCTCGTGCTAATCATGTACAAAAGCACATGCATTAATAAAGAAATTTTTTTGTGGATACAGAACTGTAATTTGGGTTTCTTTCAATTGATATAAATGTAAATATAAATGTGAGTTTATTATGCGTCTAATGTTTAGTGGGCCTTCTGCCTAATAAACACATTTTGAAATATGTTTATTCCACCAGCAGGCAAACCAACCATTTGAACTGTGATAAGGAGATTACAAACTGTGCACTGATGGTAAACACTGACCTCCCTTTAGCAGCCACATTATTCCCTTAACTCTCTTGCACACACATGCACACAAGATATGCACAGAAATGCTTGGAAAATCCCGAGGCATGAAGAACTGGGTGCTAAAAGTACCAATTCAGCAAGTAATTCCTCATTTTTACGAGGAAAACTCGAAATATGAGATATATACTGCACTCACTAAATTCCTAATCCAGAGGTGTCAATATATGCTGGGTGGGGAAAATACCCCACCCCATTCCAGCCTATTAATGATCATTGCCCCGAAACAACATGGGCGAAGATGCAAAAGCACGGTATTGAAGACCAGAAATGGCCTGAAAAATGAAACAATTGCCACACGATATGCCAGCGAGCGCTCCATAGTTTACAAAGGTAAAGGCAGGAACCCAGTCTGACAGTTCCACTGTACCCTCTGCACTTGGTTACAGTCCAGTCAGGACCTGAGCACTCCAGTGAATTGGACATTGTGCACAGAACTGCAGCCTCATTTGAAGGGAGTAGAGAATTCCATTTACTCAGCTTCCTTAAATTGAAAAGTCCCCAACAATGCAAACAGCTTTCCAATCTCTCTTGATCTCTCGGTGCTTTCAGACCTGCATATTGACAACCTAATTCTTCAGCAAGGCTTCTCGAAAACATAATTCAATTCGCAAAGTGTAGTAGCTTCTATAATGTCTCCTGAACAAGGGAAGAAGCAATCCAGGGTGCCCTCTGTATCCTGAACAGCGAGCATATGGAGTGAAAGATCTCTGTCTTCTCATGCCACTGGATCAGGAACACTAGACAATGTAACAATAGTTCTGTCAGTAAAAACTGCTCATTTACCAAACTATGCGGCCATTGACTTTCTGTTGTGTTTGTTGTCTAGCACGCTGAGGGCCACAAAGACTTTCAAGATAGAACTGTGTATGGTGGGATGGTTCACAAACTGAGAACGTGCCCTCTCCCTAAAGCTTAACTTCCCCTCAGAAACCAAAAACGTTTCTCCAATAAGAAGAATGAGATACCTTGGATATATGTGAACACATCAGCCATCCTATTCTGGGATTTATTGGGAAAAAGCAGCCAGGGCAAGCCTTTTACCTGGAAAAGGCTCACCAAAGCGTTCATCATTCCAATTTGTTCAAGACATAGGCCCAGATGAAGAAAAGGAGTTTGAGGTGGTAAACGCTTTACATTCTTAAAGGGTGGTGTGACTGAAAAAAATCTTTATTTTGTATGTATTAACCCCATTTTATGATTCAGTAAAGCCTTTCTGAATCACAAGATCAGGTTAGCGGCCGTTCGGATTTGCAATTTGTAAGGCACTTGACAAGGGGATGCCTCCCAAATTGTGAATCTGTGTGGAATGTATATGTTACAAATAAAGGTCTCTTTTTGTATGGTCATACCCATTGTTTCTGGACAATGCTGACTACACCCCAGTGCATATGTTCTGACTCCTAAAACATTTAGAAAGTGGCTACACTCCTGATTGCCGTATTTAACGTACCCATAAGTGCTTGGTATATGGCACAAAAGTGTAGCTTACAGTGCCTGTAAGCTAAATGTGACTAGGGTACTGCAGCACATATTGTGCCACCACTAAGGTGGACATGCAAAGCATGTTTCCAGGCCTGCCCCTGCAGCTTGCGTGGGCAGATGTAAAACTGACAATTCCAATTTGGCAAAATAAAGCTTTTACCATGTGTAGACCTTCCTTTTTAAAAAGTGTAAGTCACCCCTAAAGTTGGCGACTCATGCTTATAGGGTAGGGTGCATAGTATTTAAAATGCAGAAAATGCGTAATTATGTTGTACATGTCCTGGCAGGAAAAAATCACCAGAGTCGTTTTACACTCTGGTAGGACTGGCTCTCTGTTGTAGATTACTCGGAGACTTCCTGTGTATAAGATCAGGTTTATTGCAGTAAAGAAACAGGAGGCATCTTCAACACAAGCTGGCCAGGCACAAACTGTCTCAACCTAGAACCCCAGGAAGAGTCAGAGCCACCTACATTCTGGAATATGTGACATAAGGCAAAAGCATGGAAACAAAGGTAGGAATAATATACAACACATCTTCTCTCGTTGAAAACAAACAAAATAAGAACCAAGAACTAGAAAACAAAACAAAGAAATAAAACTTAAAACAGAAATAAGCTAAAAACAAAATGTTAAGGCGATGAAAGGAACACACCTCATCTCATTGAACATTAAACTAATCACAACAGTAATCATTTAGATACAAGGGTGGTCTACGACATCTTTGAGACCTGGAAATGGTCAGAGAGGAACCAGGACAAGAAAAAGGAACAGATTGATTAGAGATTCCACTGCTGAGCTGAGAATCAGGAGCATCACCCCCACCATCACTTCTCCCTAACATTTGCACAGAATTAGGTGTGGTAGGAACATGGGGAGAAATAAACTTGTAACCAGAACAATCATTCCCATAAGCACGCTGATTCTGGACGGAAACAGAACGAGAGGGCAGAGAACCAGAAACAGAACAAGCCTTCTGATAAAGAGCCACCCTCCTCAAGTTCCACTTCTCCCCATTGGAAAGTACAACATAATGGGGATAAACCATCCTTACAGTAAAGGGACCACGAAATTTCGACAAACCACCAGAAACTCTGCCAGACTTCACTTCAACAAGGTCACCCTTAGAAAGCTTGCTAGAGACAACTTCGGCAAATGCCCAACCAAACCCCTATTAGAGGAGCTAGAAGCAGGAACAGACTCAAGAGCATTCTTTGTCAGATCAGACTGAAGCACCATATCTTTAAGCCACGAAGGAATTAGCTTAGTGCTTGGGACCCTACCCCTCATGAGCTCAAAGGGAGACTTGAGCTGAGTACCATGAAGAGTAGTACAGTAGGCATAGACCATTTCACGTACAAGGGTACAAACAGAAGAGCCATTGGAAAGAGCCATCTGAATAGTACCTTTCACCAATCTATTTAAGCGCTCACACAAACCATTCCCTTGAGGATTATAGAGAGAAGTTTTGTGATGGGAAACACCACAATCAGCCAAGAAGGTTCGCATATTATGCGAAACTAACTGCGTGCCATTATCAGTAATGATGACATTAGGAAAACCTTCCCAAAAAAAAAAAAGACTTTAAATGTTTGATGGTAGTATCAGTGGTGATATCCTTCAGAAATTCAACAGACAACCATTTGGAAAAACAATCTACAATAACAACAGCAAACCTCTGAGACACAGGTAATTCTACCATAGGGCCTATAAAATCCAGGCAGATAGTATGCCACGGAACTTCAGGAAATTGCAACACACCCATCTCAGACCCAACTGAAATTTTCAATCTCTTCTCCCCCACCTTACACGTAGGACAATCCTCAACCCAGGAAGAAACCATAGAGTCCATTCCAGGCCACCAAAAGTTCAACTTAAGCCTTTGTTGCGTTAAAGTCTGGCCAAGATGGCCCTCATGCGCTATAGAAAGGAGCTTAGACTTTAAATCAGCAGGAGGAACAAATTTGTCTCCACGCATCACCACATTGTCCTCACAGACAGACAGATCATCAATAACCTTTAAGAAAGGACGAACAGAAACATGCACACACTCTCCCATACGAAAACACTGTTGTACATTATAAAAGCTTATAATGTTTAACTTCAGTTTGGGAGTAGCTAGAAAAAATGATTCAATGACTCTTTTTAATGGTAATTTATTATTCAACTTAATGATCAAGTCCGATTTTAGAATGCTGTATCAAAAATTACACTTTAAGAAAGTTGTCAATTTCCAGCCTGAGTCACATGTGCCTTTCTGTAAGTGTAAAATGTCTTCTGACTGTTGAAGGCTCCAATGTAGTGAAATATGTATTGCTCCCAGACAGAGGACAAAGAGTTTGGATGTGGGGAGATGTATTTATCTCTGAAAGGATGGCTATCTAGGCCGTGTCCAGGATTCTAATTAACTGCAAAGGGTGCCTACCCTGTTACATGCAGTTGTAGCTACCACCTGGGCCTACTCCATCTATTGTCCAGCTAGATGGCCAGGCAGCAATCCCAGTGCTGCAAAAGTGGGTAGGGCCATCACTGGACTATTTTATCGTATTGGTTGGTGAGTGGTCAGGACTTTTCCTCTCACATAGGCTGGCACTAGGTATTCATGTTTCACCTCCGGCACCATCTTCAGATCACCTCTGGAATTGCAGAAGAGAGAAGAAGAACTGAACCTGCTGTTTTGACCTCTGAGCAGGGGCCGATTCCCTTAGGGATCGGAGTCTGTGCCCCCCTGATATTCCTTCACAATCCAGTACAAATATTAAATATTATTATTATTATTAAAAGGCTCTTCTATAGCGCATGGCCACTCGGGAGCATCCCAGCGCTTAGGACTAACCAGAAAAAGATGAATTAAAAGATGAAGGTCTATTTTATCTAGCTTTTGGGAACAGAAACGTCTTTAACTTTTTTCGAAAGACAAGTAGGTTGGGCTCTTGACGAAGAGGTGGAGGAAGAGCATTCCATAGCCCAGCCGCGTTGTACGAAAACAAGCGGCCCCCTGTGCGGGCCCTGCTAATCCTAGGAGTTGTCAGAAGGTTTTGTTGGTTTGATCGAAGGTTCCTGGTGGGTTTGTATGGCCTAATCATGTCATCTAGAATGGGGGGGCCTCTTCCGTAGAGTGTTTTATGGACCGTGCAGAGTGTCTTAAAGTGGATTCGCTCCTTTATGGGGAGCCAATGCAAGGTACAGAGCGCAGGTCTGGCTGAAGAGCGATGGCTGGTGCTCGTGAGTAGTCGTGCTGCGGAGTTCTGGGCAACCTGAAGTTGCCGGATAACCGAAACAGGAGCTCCAAGGTAGAGCGCGTTTCCATAGTCCAACCTGGATAAAACAAGGGATTGGACTATGATTTTCTTAGCTGTTTCGGGTAGCTGAGGAAGGATTTTTCGAATTGTTTTCAGCAGTCCGAAGATCACTTTATTTAGAGATGAGATTGCATCTCTAAACATATTGATGTATTTAAGTGGAGAAGCGTGGCTCAGTGGTTAGAGGCGGCAGACCCGGAAGCTGAGATCGGCCGTGGACCAGGGTTCGATTCCCCGCCTCGGCGGGTCTCAGGCTCAAAATTCCACGGACTCAACAATTCTCGCTCCGGTGCCTACTCGACTCACGGGGTCACACTCTGCGACTCTGGGCAATAGCTTGCTTAATCTCCACTACGGCCCCTCGTGGCGGGATGCCTGGCTTTCACCTTGTGGATACCCTGCCGGGGTATCTCACAGGGGAATACCAGGACGGGTTCTCTAAGCAAGCGCCTTGATACCTTCGGGTGATACGTGCGCTATATAAGTCGCAATACATTTACATTTACAAGTCTGGGCTGAGTATCTCAGGCTGCCTGCCCTGCCTCGCCCTGAAACAAGAAACAGATGCCAGGCAGTAAATCAACTTTCTGAACTGTGATGCATGGCGCAGGGCTTACTGTTCTAAAGCCCTTGATAACAAATCATTGCATTGTGTTCTATGGTAGTATCTACTATAGGCCAGTGATTCTTTCAGCGTCACAGTTCCTAACGATGAAGTGGCCATCCCTGGGTGAGAGCAACGATCGGTCATTCACAGGCAGAGATCCCACCCTTTCCCATTCGTAACATGTAGGAGTGGATGCAAGCACATGTGATCTGGCGCCTTGTTATCGGTAATGGGTAAGTGTTAGAATGCTAATGTTTTGTTATACATATTGTGCTGAGAGCCCTCACCATACTAACCTCCCCCACTGTGACACCCCTATTGCCCTGGCTACACATTGCTGGCCCCATTAGAAGTGGAGCTGCTGCATTTGTTCCCCTGCGAAATGGATCCAAAAGATGAGCAGGCCAGGGTTCTTGTTCCCTTGTGAAGTTGATGCAAATATCTGAGTCAAGTGCAAAGTGAGAGAAATGTACTTACAATAGACTGTTATCTGCTGTATGACATTAAAACTGACCCTGAGTACCAAGTACTGCAGAGAATTACATGCTAGGTGCCTTAAAATCTCTCCAGTGCAGCTGAGCTATGTTGGTCCATTTGCTATAAATAGCTTACAGTTCTAAAGCAGTCTGCTGGCAGAGTGTCTTCAAATCCCCTGCATGCCTCACTGCAAGTACTACACCCCTGCAGAGGCATGGCCATGCTGCTTAGTCTCCAGACTGAGAGCCTGCAATGCAGACTTGAACGATATCATGGTAATATTGGCACAGTTTTATGTTCCCAAATTTGATGAAATAATACTCTGAAATAAATGCAAGGTGAGTGTTTTTTTATGTACAAGCTAAAGGTGGAATGGTAGTCTGAACTATGGCTCTCCAGCCGCATTACAGCAGTCTCACATGCCAGTGACATGCCCTTAACAACATTAATGCCAAAAAACATCGATTGATTTACGACAATGAGTGTTCAAAACGTTAAGGCAATGCATGTCAGCTATTTAGTTCCTTTCTTATTTCAAGTTCTACTTAATCTTGCCTCCCTCAGAGTTAGCTATTTAATTATGTTGTATTTTTTTCGGTATTGTTTCCCATGCATACTTTGAGCTGTGTGTTTATGAGGGGCTTTGATTGAGACCTCTGACACTGATGCTAACACTAAAGTAAAGTGCCTGTCTGTGGGTTGGCTGTTCTGCAGAGCACACAGAACAATGGTCATGTATTCTAGCTGTACTTGTAATGTTGGGAAATTGTGTGTGAAGGGGTTGCACAGATAGCAAAACATTTACAGGGCAAACGCGAAAGTAAATAGATTGCCTAAATGTGAGTGAATGCAGCGTATGTTTGAAAGTGACAAAGTGAGGGAGATGCAACGAAGGGGATCCAGAGAAGAGTGAACAGAGGGTGCTGAAGAGGAAAGACAGGTCGTTGAAGATGTGCAGATGGATGAGCTGTACAGAGAAAAACCTATATATCTAACATAAAGCGCACATAACTGACAGCCAAAACTCCTTACACAGGGCTCAATACTATTGAAATTTCAGAACTGAAACATTATAAAGGTTAGTTATTAATAATAAATCCTAGTTGTTACTCGTTTATGTTGAACAGCTAACAACCATTGACAAAGCCAATCATACCGACAGCTTTTAGGTGTAGGACGGTCAGTTGTTATGTCATATATCTCGATGAAATTACATCTCAGAGAGAAACCAAAATACTGGTCGGGCAGCACACTATGGGAATCACCTAAATGTTTTTTACGTGTTCCCTTTAGAGAGTCAACACATTTTTCATCCCACTTAAAGACCTGTCTTCACATATTTGTATATGAATAATTGCAATCAGCAGCTGTGGGTCCTTCCTGAAAACTGGTTAGAGAATTTTTTTCCAAAAATGATGCCGTATGCAATGCAAGACACTGGGCAAGCACACACTTTAAAAGGCTGAAGTTGTCATGTTGTACAATTTGCACATTATAGTAACTGTTGAACATATTAATGCAGTACGATATAGGGTAGTCTCTTATGTGTTTAATATTTCAAAACTATGCATTCCCACTGCTTTATAAGCCTTTGTTTATCAATAAATTAATTTGCTTTAAAATGCACCATTTGCCAATCTTTTCTTCAATTTGTTTCTCTGGAGTAGAATCCAGCCTGGGCCTCAAGTTTGTTTTTTAAGCTTGCCCATGTCGCTCACTACATAAAAGTCATAATAAACTTTTAAACCCACCACTTTCAAATGTCACCAGCTGCCACTGCCTCTGAGGTTACATCCAAGGGCTGAACCTGTTCCCACTTGTACCCAAGACTGGTCTCCCAGGATCCTTTGGATGACCTTCTTCTAAGTTACAAGGACATTAAATCTGCAAGATTTTCACTTTCCTCAAAAGCCCAGCTGACCAGTTCCAACTGGACCCTGCCCTGTACCCGGCGAGTAGCTTCTCCTGGAGTTAGTCCTGAAATCTAAGTGGTGTCTCTAAGGTATTGAAGTCCTTGGATAAGTGTCAGAGTGCACTCCTCCTGCTTATCCTTAAAACCTGTTACTTAGAAAGTGTTTCAAATATTCTTGCCTGGAGAACCAACAGAAGACCAAGACAAGGCAGCTAAGTCAATCCGCTGAAGGTGCAATGCCACTGGGCCAAAGATTCAGATTGCTTCTACTTTGAGTTTTTCCACAGCAGCAAATACATTTCAGTACAACATTGATATCCTGCTTCATGAAGCCCTGTTTAGCTACAGCTTGCTACCTTGTTCTGCTGGATGAATCCGAGCTAAAAAAAAATGATGAAGCCCAAAGGTAGAAATTTTCACCGGGTGAAGGCACCAAAATTATCTGGCCAGTGAGGGTACTTCTTTGTGCATGAATTTAGAATTTCTCTCTCTCTAAGATTTTCCGCCACAAAGTCAACAGCTTAAACAAGACTTCATCTAATGGCTATCCAGCCTCGTGTAACCCAATTCAGATGCAGCCTACAGCCTTGCACCTCTCAGGATTGCTGGCTTCTGTTTCAGAGGCTAAGTCGGAAGGTTAAACTTCTGACCAGGACAAAACGGATCTCTGTATCCTAAACGCACTCCATGACAGCCAGCTTTAAACCTTACCCTTGTCCTGATCTAGCGTGAGCAGTTAGCCGTGTTGTCTCTGTTAGCTTTTTGGTGCTATTTTTCTTTAAAATGTAAAAGATCATATTTCTGGTTCCATTATTGCAATTTTGCCATTTTGGTGTAATTTTGTTCATTAAAATGATCTCTATTTTTATAAATTGGAGTGGGATTTGTTTTGAGTTGTGTTTTCAACTTTTTACTTGTTTTGGCATTTCAAAATGCTATAAACATTTTCTTAAATTTAGACTGCCTGCTCTGTGCCATAGCTACTAGGAGTTGAGCTCAGGTTTAAATTACTGAAACCTTTGCTGGACCTAACAGGAATATTGATGTTATTACTTGTGGTGGACTTCCATCCACTCCATTTAACTATTCACTTTCTCACAGTATCAATCATGTGCAACTGCAATTCTGAAAGCAAACTATTGATCAGTTACTTACTCCCAAGTTGGAACTGTTGATTTGCAAATTGATTCTCATAGGGGAACCGGGTCCTTTTTGCTCCCATTGCTCTTTGGTAACTGTGCTGGCTACCTTGAATGGAGTATGCAGTGATCCAAGGGAACACTGCTGCTCCCCCTGAGGATTTACAAACCTATTTTTTTTAAAGCAGCACCGGGGTTCTATCTTGGAATGCAGAGACAGAGCTGGTGGTCTGCTGTACCTTTGTAGCCAATAAGAGAGGGTTAGAAGCTGCAACCTGCCTAATGAATATGAATTAAACAGGTCATTCTGTGACCCCCAGAGATTCCTTATTTTGTCAAAAAAATCTATTAGCACATAGGTCAGATAGCAATATCAGCTTACATTTATAATAAGACAGAGCACACCGTGCAACCACATTTTGAAAATTAAGTCTTCATACATCTGGCCCACAAACCGTAAAGATAATTTTATCTGTTTCAACATCTTGTAAGGGAAGTTTATTTTCACACTTAGATGGTAGAATTCTTCCCACTTTCCTCGCCAAGCAACAATAACATTATCATAAGTTCATTAATCTCCTCCCCAGTTTAGGCATCTATTTAATTTTACCCTTCTGTTGAAAGCATACATTTTTAAATAAGTCATGTCTCCAGAACCATGCGTTGCAATTAAAATATATTTGAGTACATGAGTGTTTCAGGAAAATCTTCACCTAGACCCAGAAAATGATTTTATTAGCTTCAACCATAGAAATGTTACTGAATTAAAGTTTTAATATATTTATAGAATTTTCTCTGTATTACTATGGACTCACATCTATATGTGAATATTAAATTACAGAAACACCATTTCATACTATTGAAATTACATCTTCTTCCTAGGCTCTAAATTGAATATATTTAAAACGGACCACACATTATTCACTCTTGGCAGTCAATTTACAATAATTTTTATCATCCTTCCTGTCTGTGCCAGCCTAGTGTTATGCTCCACTGTCAAAACTGGACTCGAGATGCAGGAATTACATTGGATGTAAAAGGTGTGATTTTATAAAGCACATTAATGGGATAAGCCTGTTTAGCAGAGCTTTTTCCACAGCAAAGATCCAGATTTAGGCATCCTAAAAGCGAAAAAGTTAGGGATTTTTACCAGAGCTGGTGGAGTTTCTCACAAAAAAGGCCAATATCCTAATATGTTATGACCTAGATGTAGTATAAGAGGTCAGACACTCACACCTCCTCTCGACTGTCTCTCACTGCTGAGCTGCCTCAGAAAGAAATAATGTAAGAGCCAGGATTTAAGCAGTTTTTTTGAGGATGGACAGAGGAAGAAACATTTTAAGTAGTGAATTCCGTTTGATGGGCCTTGATAAACATTATGGCTTCGATGTGAGATTAGACCTTCTTTGTATAACAGGCACCCCTTTTGAAGAAAACTCTTCGGACTACTTCAAGCTAATAGGCTAGTGATTGAGCTGTGGAAATTTAGGGGTCGATTAGGATGGCGGACGGACAAAGTCCGTCCGCCATCCTGTCTGGGGCAGGGACCGTCTGCCACAAGGGCAGAAGTACCGTGCCCCGAATTAGGATGCACCCGCCACAGTGGCGGGTGCATCCCACATTTTTCACATTGCGGCCGACGGTGCTGAAAGCACCGTCCGCCGCAATGTAAAAAAGGCTTGTTGTGCGTTTCACAGCACAACATGACAGGCACCGTGCGGTGCCTGCCATGTTGTACTGTGAAACGCAGGGGGGTACCATAGGTACCCCCCATGTGCACCCCCCACCCACCCCCCCCTTCACCCTGGGGGCCCGTATGCCTCTCCGTGGCTGCAATGCCGCCACGGAAAGGCATCTGCATCTGGCCATCGTAATATGGCCATATGAACCCTTTTCCGCCCCGGCGGCAAGGCGACTGGGACGGAAAAGCGGCGGATGGTGTTTCTGTCTGCCGCCGTCCCCCCCGCCATTGTAATATGGCGGGGGGGAAATTGGTGGCGGACGGGCACATATGGCGGACGGATCGCCACCGCCTGCATGCCGGTGGCGATCCGTCCGCCATCCTAATCGGCCCCATAGTTAAGTCTGAAATAACTACATAAAAGCGTTACCAAGGCATTCTGGAAGCTTGCATGGAGTATACCGTTAAGCATATTATTGTTGCTCAAGCATTGTTCCGACTGACACAACTATGTTCTTTTATTAAAGGGGTTGGGAAGCATTTCTGAGCTTTTGAACTGAAAAGAAATTGCGTAAACTATATCTGAGATCAAGGGTTTTAACTGCAGATGAGAATGTATGTGGACTCTAATGTTTTTTTCCATTTTGAACCTGCAATAAGTGCCACTCTAGACAAAGTATAATAAGATACAACATCATAGCAACAAAGGATAAACAACTATCAATATTTTTACAATGAATACACAGTTGCAGATCATTTGAATAGGAGTGTATACATTCTTTACCCCAGAGTGATTTCACACATTTGGTCCGGTAATTGGGAATAGGACTTTGCTTAAAGTAACTCAATGCGAGTGACCGCACAGAATGCCCATACACCACAACAAAGTAGAATATTTGAAAATAGACCAGCACTGGGGTCAGTCCCAGGATTGTAAAAGGAACTACAGAATTAAATGCTCCAAGAAACTGATATGAACCTAAACTGTGTTTATCATGGACTTTCCACAGTAGATCATCCCACACTCTTGAAAGGGCTGACTGAAGATTGAGGGTGTTGTCCTTTGATTTTGAGAAACATATTGATTGGCATAACAGTGATCTTAAATAATTGGAAATCTGCTTTTAAGATTTGGATTGAAGATTGTCTGGACGATTAGAAAGAAAGCTGCTTTAGAGCAGTCAACCTTCAAGAGTTTATTTATTTATTTATTTATTTTAAAAGTTTTATATAGCATGAAAATTACCTCCAGGGGTATCAGAGCGCTTTACAGTACCTAAGTCAGGGAAGGATACAAGGGATAAAAAACAGAGCAACCAAACAAAAAAAACAGTCTTAACAGTCTCATAAAGCAAGGCCCCCTGGTGAGCAATGAAAGCAATGAGTCCAGGCAAAAAGTTTCTTCATCCATGAACATTTTTGCTTCCTTGAGAAAGGACGTATCGGGATAAAGTCTAAGGGGCAGATTTACAATAACTGGCGCATCCCCAGGGATGCGCCAGTTATTGTGCGCCGCAGCTCCGCCACCCATGGTGCACCGCATTTACAATGCGGCGCACCATGAGGCAAAAACGGCACAGATGCGTGACGCATCTGTGCCGTAAAGGCGGCGCATTGCTGGAGTTGCGTCGCAAGCGCGACGCAGCTCCAGCAATGCTCTTGGGGGCCCTATCTGTCTAATGCTGCATCAAGCCTTGCGCCTGCTTCAAGCAGGCGCAGGGTTTTGACGCAGCATTGGCCTAAAAGTGCCTGCGTGAAATCATGTAGATTTCACGCAGGCACTTTTGCGAGGCGCACCTGCCCCGGAACGCCCACCCTGCGCCGGAACGCCCACATGTGGCGCAGGGCTTTACAACGTGACGCATCTACCTAGATGCGTCACGTTGTAAATGGGTCGCAGGGATGCGCCACGTTTACGCTGCTATTGCGTGACGCAACAGCGGCGTAAACGTGGCGCAAGTCCGACATAAATCTGCCCCCAAGTTGCGAACATGGTCACAGGGGGTATCATAGCACACTACAATATATCAGTTGCAAGCAGAATGAAGCGGAGGTAATAGGGGTCTGGCAGGTCGGCAAGACAGTCTTCATATACTCCGACTGGCAAGGATGCCATCTAGCGATTTGGAAGCTCCATTACAGTACTAAAAATTTTCTTCAGCAGTATCAATATAACTTCCTTTTTGGAAAGGGCAGTAGAGGGATTCAACCTGACTTCAGGGGGTAAGGCATTCCATATCCTCGGGGCGATACCTGAGAAGGTTCGATTGTAATTTTTTATTTTTCTATTTATGTGATTTGAGCAGTAATGTGCTGGCACTTCTCGACGATCTGGATCCACCCGAGAGCTCCAACATTTGAGCAAGGTACATTGGGGTATTGAAATGAATGGTGTTATGTGTCATAAATGCAATTTTTAATTGCATCCTAGCTTAGTAAGGAAGCCAGTTTAGGGATATCAGCTCTGGCTTGATATGATTCTTTCTTTTCAAGCCCGGTATGAGCTTAGCAGCAGAATTGAGGGTAGGAAGGCAACAAAGGGTTGCACTTCCATAATCAAGCTTAGAGATCACTAGGGCTTGCAACGCAACTTTTAGGTCACGTGAAGGGAGGAAAGGTTTTATTTTCCTTTGGAGGCGGAGTTGAAAGTTCACTCCCTTGGTGAGTGTATTAATGTGCTTCTGCATGTTCAGATTCTTGTCTAGCATTATTCCCAATGAGCTTGTGGAATCAATGAAGTGTTGTGTGCAATTTAGAGCTGTTAGTTGACTCATCCATTCTTCGATGACTGGAGACTGCTTGGGTGGCGGGATTAGGAAGAATTCAGTTGTAAGAGCGTTGAGCTTCAGGTGGGTCCGTGTCAACCAGTTTTGTAATTTTTGTAAGACTGAGTTGAGGGACCTGATGTCCTCAGGGGAGCCAGCCTTCATGTACAGTTGGGTATCATCGGTGTACATGTGATAGTGAATGCTGGATGATTTCAATATTTCTGTTAAAGACTCAATGAACAGGTTGAAGAAAGTGGGTGAGAGCGCAGATCCCTGAGGGACCCCCAGGGTGACTGGTGAAGGATGAAACAGGGACTGGTTTACCTTGAAGCTTTGGGTTCCATTGTGGAGAAATGAGTAATACCAGTTTAGTAGAGGCCCAGAAAGCCCCATCATTTATTCCAAGAGATAAATCTAGAGGGACGTGAGGGGTTGTCAGTGTGGGGAGCGGTTTTCCAACAATGGGACAGGGGGCCATGTTTGGTGACAACCTAGTTGGTGGGGAGGAAAAGTAAGCATGCTGCTCGAGTTAGATGGGGGCTCAAGGTTGAGGCGGTTATTCTTTGATGACTCACTTAGCTTCAGATTAGCGGACAACTTTGAGGTGATATGCACTGAACTTTGAACCTCTGCCTTAAGTTGTTGGAGGCAAAGTGCAATCTCATCTAGTCTAGCTTCCAATAAGAAGTGGGAGTGGGTTTTTGAGGTTTGATGCAGGTGGCCCTGCGAAGGTGGAGAACTAGTGGAGTATGGGATAGAAAGGCCTGGAAGAGCCTGTGGCTGCAAGGAAGGGCGGGATTCAGGGCCTTGGGACTGGGAGCTAGGAGTGGAGGGAGAGTTAGGAGAAGGGTAAAATGGATATTGACCCAAAGGCACCTTTGGAAGCAGGGTAGGATTGTGAAATACGTTGGAGGATGAGAGGTGCAACCCTTGGCCAAAAGGCAGTATTGGGGTTGTAGGAGACATACTGTTAGCCCTCTTCAGATGATCAGACACCGCGGGGGTGTTGCAGATTTTGATATATGTAGAGTCTTGGGTACACTCACGATATCTACCGTGTTGGGCTTGGAGGTCAAGGGAATATATGGGGAGATGGTGTGGTTTATAAAGCATGTCAAGTCAGAGCTAGCTGTTCTAGAGGAGAGGTAGCCCTGCATACTAGAATGGTGGATGCACTGGAGGGGCTCTTTCCCAACTGGAATAAAAGGAGAGCTGCTATAATATATAAGTAGGAACCACGTGGGGCCAAGGTAGGGTCAAAAGAGGAGTTGAGGATGAGAGATGATAAACTTTGAGGAGTCTGGGGTACCTTTGAGCAACTTGCAGCTCCTAGGGAGGGGGAGGATTTAATACTAGACATTGTGTTCTTAATGTTATGTTATGTTAATTTTTATTTATCAAGCACATTATCACCTGCAGGTCTCTAAGCGCTGTCAGAAACAAAGATCTAGCCTTCACAGGAGGGGACTCAAATTGCGCCCCATGCCTCCACAAAAAGTACTGTTTTTAATTTCTTCGTGAACGGTAGGAGGGCGTGTTCCTTGCATATGTTCTCTGGCAGGTTGTTCCAAATGTGGGGGATTGATGAGGAGACAGCTCTTCCTCCTTTCGACGACTTGTTAAATCATGGGTAGGTCAAAAGGTTGGCCTTGGAGGACAGTAGCGCCCTAATAGGAGTATAGTTGGCCAGACGGACCTTGATGTAGCTAGGGGCTTGGCCATAGATGGCTTTATGTGAGATACAGAGTCCTTTGAATTTTGCTCTCTGTCCGACAGGGAGACAATGCAGTTGTTTAAGGAGGGGTGATGCATGTGTTTGTCTGGGCGCTCTAAAGTTAAGCCTAGCAGCGTCTTTCATAATCACCTGCAACCTCTTCAGGAGGTAGCCCGGGAGGCCGATATACAGGGCATTCCCGTAATTCAGTCGTGATAGTATCATAGCAGATACTGCCATTCTAAGTGTATTAAAAGTGAGTAATGGGGCAAGCTTACGCAGCTGTCTCAGCATGCCTGTGCATGTTCCCACCACTGTTGATACCTGTTGGGTCATGGTGAGCTTGGCATCGATTTTAATACCCAGACTTTTTACAGCCACCGCCGACTCTGGGTAGACGCCGAGCTCTTTTGGCCCTAAGACCTCTTTCCACTGGTTGGAATCTGAGGTGACAGCCAATACTTCCGTTTTGTCCAGGTTGATTTTAAGGGAGTTGGCCGTCATCCAGTTGATCGTGAATTTCAGAATGTTTTGGAATCTTATATGAGCTGTTGTGGAATTGTCTATCTGAATGACAATTTGGGTGTCATCAGCGTAGTTATAGATTTGACACTCCATATCGTTCAATGATGCTATCAGGGGCTGGAGGTAGGCGTTAAAGAGCAATGGTGAAAGTGCCGATCCCTGCGGTACCCTGCATGAATGAATTTGAAAATATTGTCAAACATATCTAGGTTGCGGTTTGAGGTTTGGATAAGGATAGTCCCATTTTTGTAAAGGGAGATGGTGGCATCTGCTTTAAAAACCGGAGAGGAATCCCGTTTTAGCTATGTATTCATACCCTGTATCTTAGACCAGAATATGCTTCATATTAGAACATTGTAATGTTGAGAACTTCATTGAAGACAATGGAGTAGCTCTGGACTGATAATGGCTGGTATAAGCCAAACATGAATGGACCTAATTTCGTTCCATCAAGCTGCACAGCCGCGTGACTGAATGAATCACATGAATTAAATTCATATAGTTTATTCCTCTGTTTATCAATGTTTTCCTCCATTACAGTTAATCCTTCTTTTTTCATAGTTCATTCAATTCGTTTTACTCATTCCAATACTTTGTGAGGATGTTCACACAAGCCCAGGAGCAAAAGTATGTTCCACATGCCACAATTTATTAAAAGTAACCCAATGCATTTCGGGATCAAATCCCTTCATCAGGGGCATCTAAAATACAAAAAGAATTTTTGCGCGTCACTATCAGCATTCTACTCCTAATTAAATTAACCACTGAATTGCATCCATTTTACAAAAAAAATATTTTCATCAGTATACAGTGAATATGATAATGCGAGTTTTTTTAAACCCAACTACATGAAAGCTGTATAAAACAATCCAGAATTGTAACACCAATCCCTTTTATTAAAGCACCCATGCAAAAATGTCTTGCACCTAGCCAGCAAACCTTCATATGTTGAACCAACGCTATTTCCCATATAATATGATGTGTCACCTCTCCCTTTACCCTTAAACAACTATGCTTTTGATCACGCTTACCAAGACATATGGAGAATTAAGTCCGCTGTTAAAAAACCAAACTTGCAATATGCCGTCTTCTTTTCAAACAGTATACCGAGTGCCATGGTACCGTATTCATGTTTTCTGGTGTGCCAAGGTGTGCTTATCCTGTTTCAGTGAGGACTGAATCAATTGTTCAAAGCCTGTTCCTAATTTATCAACCTTCCCTATTTCCCCCAGGTGCTGTGTTGCAATTTGTGTGCCTCCTAAGGTGCCAAGTGAATGTGTCAGAAAGTTGTACTTCTTTTCAGGCGCTAGTCTGGTTACAGACTGAACAGCCCCCGCAAGGGTAATGGCCGACCACAGGTGGTAGGTCCCAGAGAGTTCTTTGGACAACAGGTAACTTGGTCCTGGCTCTGGTATGTACTAGTGTATCCTTGAGGTTGGGTGTGCGTTTGAACGCAAACATAGGTTTGGGGATGTCAAGGTACCCTGTGTTCACTATACCCCAGTGTTTGTTTATTATTTTCTTGATGAGTGTTGAGTTTCATGTGAAAGATGTGATGCAGGTTAGTGTGTCAGTGGCCTCCTTTGCTCTAATCTGAAGTAGTGTCACTCTGGGATTGTTCATGGCCCTCTTATAGGAGAGCTTGATCTGTGCTGCTGCGTAACCCCTGTCCCGTAGGTGGAGTTGCAAGTGCTGGGCCTCTAATCTATAGTCAGTCAGAGAGGAACAGTTTCTCCTAAGGCAGAGGAACTGACCAAAGGGCGGGTTGTCCCTAAGTGACTTGGGGTGATGACTCTCATAGAGAAGGAGGCTATTCCTGTCAGTTGCTTTTTTGTACAGGCTGGTGTGGAGACCTGTGTCTGTGAGCCAGATCCTCAAATCCAGAAAAGGGATATCACTGTTTGATATAGCGCAGGTGAAATTCAGGAATATGTTCTGTGTATTAATCCAGTTGCAGAAGGCCTCACAGGTCAGAGTGTCCCTGTTAGATCTGGGGGTCTCTAGTTGGCAGGGGTAGGTACCACTGTCCAAATAGGGACCCTTGCTTCTAGTCAGGACAAGGAGATAACTCTCTGAGATAACCCCTGCTCGCCCTCTAGGTAGCTTGGCCTGAGCAGTCTAGGCTAATCAGAGGCAATGCGTAAAGTATTTGTACCAACACTCACAGTAACACAGTGAAAACACCACAAACTGATTCCACAACAGTTTAGAAAAATAAAGGTATTTATTCTAAAACGACACAAGACCAAAACGATAAAAATCCAACATACACAGTTCAAATATGGTTTCAAAAAGAGTTCTTAAGGTTGCGTTAAAATTCTTCAAGTTGCGGTAAAATAAACCATGGTTGCGTGAAAAGTTCACAGTTGCGTCACGTTTACTCACAGTACCTTTAGTTGCAACAAAGTTCCAAAAGCAGAAGCTGGTGCGGTGGAAAACAAGCGATGCGTTGCTCCTGAGACCCTGGGGAGGCGATGCGACAGCCCCGCTGCAGCAGCGGGCGTGTTGCGACGAATCCGGTCTGTATGGGGAGGAAGGCCACTTGTATGGATTCCGGTGCGTAGGTTCCGTAGGAAGTCTGTTCTCGCAAAGGCACGATGCGACGATCTCGTAGGTGCTGCGACGATCTCCGGGGCGACGATGCGCGGTCCAGCGGTGATCCTTTCTCTCGCAGCTCCTCGATGCGATGATTCTGCGACGACACTCGCAGCGACGTGATGCGGTCCGCAAGCAAGCGGTGCGGCGTTCTCACCCAGCGACGACAGGCTCTGCGACGATACTCGCAGCGATGTTCGATTCTCCCGCACCGGTCTGGTGCGTCCCGCAAACGGAGGATGCGACGTCTCTGGCAGCGGCGTCAGGCGCTGCGACGATCTCGACCTCCGTAGCGGCGGGAAACTTCTCGCACTGTCGGGGATGCGCTCCGCAAGCGAGCGATGCGACACTTTTCAATTTCAAAAGTCTCTCAAGCTTTAGTCTCAAGCTTCCCAGCACAGGTCCAACCTCCAGAGGCCCCACAACTGGATCAAGCACTCTAGGAGGGACAGAACTCACTCAGCAGAGTTCAGGGAAGCTGGGGGTGAAGTCCTTTTGTTCCTGGGACTTCAAAACAGGGAGCCAGCTCTTCTCAGGCCCTTGGAGATTCCTTTCAAGACAGGGGACACAGCTCACAGCAAAGTCCTTCCCCTCTCCTTGGCAGCAAAGCAACAGCAGGTCAGTCCAGCAGAGCAACAGCAAGACAATCTTCCTTCTTCAGAGTCAGCTTTCTCCTTGGCAGAGGTTCCTTCTTGATTTCCAGGATGATCTAATTTTCTGTTGTCAGGGGTCCTGTACTTATACCCCTAAAGTCTTTGTTCTCTTGGTGCATGTGGGCCCTGTGCCCGGTCTGAACCAGTTCTGGGTGGATCCTGAGCACTTTGTTTTGGTGGCTGCATCTTTCCTTTCAGAGTGAGGGGCAGGGTCCTCAGCCGCCCAGCAGGGGGGTGGAGCCAGCATTGTGGAAGGCAGGCACAGCCCTATTCAGCCCAGGTGCTAACTCCTCCCACCACTCAAGTCATTCAGCCTAGTGCTGACTCATCCATCCTGCCGGGGAGTTCCCCAGCCCCTGTCACTCACAAACCAGACAGTCAATACACAAACAGGCCCAGGCACACAGAAGGTTCAGACAAGAGAACAGCAACTTTCTAAAAGTGCTGTTCTCAAACACAGGATTTAAAAACAACCTTTCCTAAAAGATGTGTTATTAAATTCCGAGTTCAGGGATACTAGATACTTATGTCCTATCTTGTTCCTATGGGAAGAAATGCGGTTAACCACTGTAGCCAGCATCCCCCATGTTAATCTATGGAGCAAGATAGCCTTACAATAGTGAAAAACGAAAATGGCTGTAATTCACTACCAGAACATGTTACCTGCACCAGTACATGCTCTACCTTTTACATACACTGCACCCTGCCCAGGGGGGTACCTTGGGCCTTCCATAGGGGTGACTGATGTGCACAAAAAGGGAAGGGTTAGGCCTGGTCAGTGGGGACACTGACCAGGAGGACATGGCAGTTCTAAACTGCCCATAGGCACTGCAGTGGCAGGCCTGAGACACCATTTTAGAGCTACTCATGTAGGTGGCACAATCAGTGCTGCAGGCCCACTAGTAGCATTTGTCATCGCCAGCCCTGGCACACCCAGTGCACTTTACTAGGGACTTCATGGTGATACAAATATGCCAAACATGTATATTCAATCAGAATAACAATTTACACAGGGAGCACTTACACTCTGGCACTGGTCAGCAGTGGCAGAGTGTCCAAAGCATCTAAACCAGCAAAAACGAAATCCAGCACAGCATCAAAAATACAGGAGGTAGAGGCAAAAAGATAGGGGAAACCACGCCAAAGATGCCAGGTCTAACACGTGTCCCCTCCAGCTGAAAATGGGGAGAACTACCCACCCTCTTGGGAGTTCTCTTCACTAAGGCGGAAAAACCTGGACAGACCATCAGCGTTGGCGTGTTCCGTCCCAGGGCGGTGTTCCACCGTAAAGTCCATTCCCTGTAGGGAGATGGACCACCTCAACAGCTTTGGGTTCTCACCCCTCATATGCATTAACCATCTGAGGGGCCTGTGGTCGGTCTGAACACGGAAGTGAGTCCCAAACAGGTAGGGCCTCAACTTTTTCAGAGCCCAGACCACAGCAAATGCTTCTCTCTCAATCGCACTCCACCTCTGTTCCCGGGGGAGTAGTCTCCTGCTAATGAAGGCTACCAGCTGGTCTCCTCCCTCCTCAGTGATCTGTGAGAGTACTGCTGCCACACCATGCTCTGAAGCGTCTGTCTAAACTATGAACTCACGAGAAAAGTCAGGTGCCTTGAGCACCGGCGCTGTGCACATAGCAGTTTTCAGGGTTTCAAAAGCAGTTTGGCAGGCGTCAGTCCAGTCAACTCTTTTGGGCAACTTCTTGGAAGTGAGTTCTGTCAAAGGGGCGACAATGGTGCCGTAGCCCTTGACAAAACGCCTGTAATACCCGGTGAGTCCTAAAAAGGCTCTCACCTCCGTCTGGGTCTTGGGGGGCTCCCAAGCCAGAATGGTATCAATCTTGGCCTGTAGGGGCGCCACCTGGCCGCTCCCCACCTGGTGTCCCAAATACACCACAGATCCCTGCCCTATCTGGCACTTGCTGGCCTTGATAGTGAGGCCTGCCCTTTGCAGAGCCTTCAACACTTCGCAGAGGTGTTGCAGATGTTCCTCCCACGTGGAGCTGAACACAGCAATGTCATCCAGGTATGCGGCGCTGAATTCCTCCAGCCCGGTCAGTACCTGGTTAACCAGCCTCTGGAATGTGGCAGGGGCATTCTTCAACCCAAAGGGCATGACACGGAACTGGAAGTGCCCCTCTGGTGTTGAAAATGCAGACCTCTCTTTGGCCCCATCAGTTAAGGCAATCTGCCAGTACCCCGAAGTCAAATCAAATGTACTGAGGTAGCGGGCAGCTCCTAACCGATCCACGAGCTCATCAGCTCTGGGGATGGGGTGTGCGTCAGTCTTCGTGACCGCATTGAGCCCACGGTAGTCCACGCAAAACCGGAGTTCTGTGGGGCCACCGGGGGTAGCAGCTTTCTTGGGGACCAAGACCACTGGGCTAGCCCAGGGGCTGCTGGAGGGCTCAATCACCCCTAGCGCCAACATCTTGGAAACCTCTTCCTTGATGCTGGCCCTGACCTTGTCAGCTACCCTGTAAAATTTCTGTTTCACAGGCAGACTATCTCCAGTGTCCACATCATGGACGCACCAGTTGGTGACTCCTGGGGTCAGGGAGAACAGGGAGGAGAACTGACCCAACACTTGGCGACAGTCACTCTGCTGTTCTGGGGTCAGGGTGGGCGAGAGGACCACACCATCCACTGACCCATCTTGCTCCTTAACTGCCAGGAGGTCAGGGAGAGGATCACTATCCTCTTCCATTCCTGCATCTGTAGCCAGGAGCATGGTTACTTCAGACCTCTTAAAGTGGGGTTTGAGGCGGTTCACGTGCAAGACTCTCAGGGGCTGCCTGGGAGTCTTCATGTCAACCAGGTAGGTTACCTCGCTCTTCCTTTCCACCACCTCATATGGCCCAGTCCACTTGTCTTGGAGCGCACAAGGCTCCACTGGTGCCATCACCCACACTTCCTGCCCAGGTTGAAATTCGACCAGAGTGGTATTCTGGTCATACCATCTCTTCATTTCTTCCTGGCTTGCTTCCAGGTTCGCCTGAACAAGCTTCCTTAAGCTATGTGTCTGGTTGCGGATGGCCAGCACATAGCTGAACACATCCTGGGGGGTTTTCCCACGGGACTTTTCCCAACCCTCCTTCACCAGTGAGAGAGGTCCTCTAACAGGGTGGCCATACAGGAGTTCGAAGGGACTGAATCCTAAGGACTTCTGAGGCACCTCCCTGTAGGCAAACAACAGGCATGGTAACAAGACGTCCCACTTACGTCTCATGGGCTCCGCTAGGCCCATAATCATACCTTTCAGGGTCCGGTTGAACCTTTCAACCAACCCATTTCCTTGCGGGTGGTAAGGAGTGGTGAACTTATAAGTTACCCCACACTCCTCCCACAGAGACTTCATATACCTAGAGATGAAGTTGGTACCCCGGTCGGAGACCACCTCTCTGGGGAACCCCACACGGGAAAAGATCCCCATTAATGCACGGCCCACCACGGGTGCTGTGATTGTCCGGAGAGGGACTGCTTCCGGGTACCGAGTGGCATGGTCCACCAAGACCAGGATGAACCTGTTGCCTAAGGCTGTCTTGGGATCCAGGGGCCCTACGATGTCTATGCCCACCCGCTCGAAAGGGGTGCTCACCACTGGGAAGGGCTGAAGGGGGGCCTTCAGCTTCATTCCAGTCTTGCCACTGGCTTGACAGGTTTGGCAAGATCTGCAAAAGGAACCAACGTGCTTTCTCATCTGGGGCCAGTGAAAGTGGGTGACAAGCCGGTTTAGGGTCTTGTCTTGCCCCAGATGTCCTGCAAGAGGCACGTCATGAGCCAGACCCATTAGGAAGTTTCTGAAGCGCTCGGGTACCACCAGCACACGGGCTGCACCGGGCTCAGCAAACTTAGGCTCACTATACAACAAGTCATCTTCCCAGTAGATAAAGTGATCTCTGGCTGCTCCACCTGCTGCCTGGTCTACAGCCTGTTGCCGCAGACCCTCGAGGGAAGGGCATTCTTTCTGCGCCTGGCAGAATTCCTCCCTGGAGGGACCACCTTCTTGCTGCCAATGGGTCAGCTCAGGCAATTCTCCCAGTTCGGCTACCTGTTCCCCTGTAGGTTCCAGGGCATCCCCCTCAGGTTCTGCTCCTTCCTGGACCGTGGGAACGGCTGGGGCTGGTTTCCCGCGCCCTCGGCCTCTTCCTCTCCTGGCAGGTCTCTGGGCCACTGTTTCAGGCTCCAGTTCTGCTGAATCACCCTTACTGGCTGCCATAGCACGCGTGGTCACACAGATCCACGCAGGCAGACCCAACATCTCCAAGTGAGTTCTGTGTTCTACATCCTTCCATGGAGAACTCTCCAGGTCGTTGCCTAACAGACAGTCTACAGGCAAGGCATCACTGACAACTACCTCCAAAAGACCAGAGACTCCTCCCCATGCAAAGGGAACTTTCGCCAGCTTGCAGAGGCGCACTGAACTGTCAGCTGCCACTACAGGGCGGAGTACACCAGGGATGATTTGCTCTTCAGACACCCACTGACACCTCACGGATGTCACGCTGGCTCCTGTGTCTCTCAAAGCCTCAACCTCCCTCCCATTGATGGTCACCTTCTGCCCATATTTCTTAGTGTTAGAGGGCAGTAAGGTTTCCTGGACCATCTCTTGGTCTCCTAGAGAGACAAGGGTCATAACCGCTAACTCCCCCCAATCACTAGAAACCAAATCCCCTCCCAAAGCTACACTAGCTAACGCTGGGGTGGGGGCACCAGTGGGTGCTTGCTTCTTCTTGGGACATTTTGGAGCTATGTGGCCCACCTCATTGCAGTGATAGCAGGTAGGTGGGCCCCTGTTGTCTTTATTGTCCCGCCTGCCCTTAGAGGGCCATGGCTGCTTAGGTTTGGGGGTTTGGGATTCCTTTCCCTGGGAACTATTTTGGGGCCCTTCTGAGAACTCCTTTTGGTTACCCTTGTCCCCCCCACTCTTCTGCTGGGGACCCTGCCCACCTTTGGCTGTGGTACCCACAATTCCTCTGTGGACCCTGGTACTGGTCCAGCGGTCCGCCTCCTTAGCAAGCTCAATGGGGTCTGTCAGCTTGCTGTCTAAAAGATGCTGGCGCAGCTCTGGAACACAAAGACTACTCAAGTGCTCCCAACTGATTAAATGCAACAACCCCTTAAAATCAGTTACTTTACTGCCCTTCATCCAACCTTCCAGTGCACGCGAGTACAAATTCACACACTCCATCCAAGTCTCAGACTCTTTCTTCTTGGAGTTCCTAAACTGCAGTCTGTACTGCTCTGGGGTAAGGCCATACCTGAGACATAAGGCCTCCTTCATATTGGGGTAGGTCATGGCACCTGCTAATTCTAAGGGCTCTAGAGCACTCCTCCCAGATGCCTCAAAATGTTTCCACAGGCCCGCCCCCCAATGCTGATCAGGCACACCATTCATCTTCAATGCAATTTCATACGAAGTGAACCAGGCATAAATATCCTCACCCCTATGGTAATTCTGTACCAGGTCCTTGGGAATATATACTTTACCCCCATGCACTGGCTGCGCGCTGCCACCATTAGAACTGGCATCCACCTCCTTGGCTTTAAGATCCAGTTCTCTCATGCTCAACTCATGAGCCAAAAGCAATTTCTTCTCTTCTAAGGCGCGGGCACTTTTGCTCTCCTCCGCCGCCTTTTCTCTCTCTTTATCCATTTCAAATTGCTTCATTTGCATTCTCATTTTCATGACTTCCAATTCATATTCTCTTACTCTCTGATTTTCTTGTAACTCTTCTGGGGTGAGGCCCCTACCGGAGTGGTTGCTGCCAGCTCCTGAGCCTACTCTGCCCACTGGCAGATCTTTGATTTGAAAACCATTTTCTACATCCACATCATCTTCTCCCTCTTGTGCCTCCCAATGGGCCATCAAGATTTTCTGCAGCTCCTCCTTTCTGTAGGCGCTTTTTATGGGGCACTCAAACTCAAGGCAGAATTTCCTAAGTTGCTCAACTTTGTATGAATACAAATCTCCAATGGCAAACTCCATCTCTACTTCTGCCTCTTTACTGGGTGCCTTCCCATGCACAGACATGATGTGTTGAAGAGTTACTCAAAAATAGAAAAATCAAAACCAAAAACCAGTAGTATGCGGTGGCGTAGTGGTCTGCACTCACTAGTGATGTACACCAATTACTGTGGGTCAAGTACAAATACAAGTTCAAATCCCACCGCCTGACCACCAATGTTAGATCTGGGGGTCTCTAGTTGGCAGGGGTAGGTACCACTGTCCAAATAGGGACCCTTGCTTCTAGTCAGGACAAGGAGATAACTCTCTGAGATAACCCCTGCTCGCCCTCTAGGTAGCTTGGCCTGAGCAGTCTAGGCTAATCAGAGGCAATGCGTAAAGTATTTGTACCAACACTCACAGTAACACAGTGAAAACACCACAAACTGATTCCACAACAGTTTAGAAAAATAAAGGTATTTATTCTAAAACGACACAAGACCAAAACGATAAAAATCCAACATACACAGTTCAAATATGGTTTCAAAAAGAGTTCTTAAGGTTGCGTTAAAATTCTTCAAGTTGCGGTAAAATAAACCATGGTTGCGTGAAAAGTTCACAGTTGCGTCACGTTTACTCACAGTACCTTTAGTTGCAACAAAGTTCCAAAAGCAGAAGCTGGTGCGGTGGAAAACAAGCGATGCGTTGCTCCTGAGACCCTGGGGAGGCGATGCGACAGCCCCGCTGCAGCAGCGGGCGTGTTGCGACGAATCCGGTCTGTATGGGGAGGAAGGCCACTTGTATGGATTCCGGTGCGTAGGTTCCGTAGGAAGTCTGTTCTCGCAAAGGCACGATGCGACGATCTCGTAGGTGCTGCGACGATCTCCGGGGCGACGATGCGCGGTCCAGCGGTGATCCTTTCTCTCGCAGCTCCTCGATGCGATGATTCTGCGACGACACTCGCAGCGACGTGATGCGGTCCGCAAGCAAGCGGTGCGGCGTTCTCACCCAGCGACGACAGGCTCTGCGACGATACTCGCAGCGATGTTCGATTCTCCCGCACCGGTCTGGTGCGTCCCGCAAACGGAGGATGCGACGTCTCTGGCAGCGGCGTCAGGCGCTGCGACGATCTCGACCTCCGTAGCGGCGGGAAACTTCTCGCACTGTCGGGGATGCGCTCCGCAAGCGAGCGATGCGACACTTTTCAATTTCAAAAGTCTCTCAAGCTTTAGTCTCAAGCTTCCCAGCACAGGTCCAACCTCCAGAGGCCCCACAACTGGATCAAGCACTCTAGGAGGGACAGAACTCACTCAGCAGAGTTCAGGGAAGCTGGGGGTGAAGTCCTTTTGTTCCTGGGACTTCAAAACAGGGAGCCAGCTCTTCTCAGGCCCTTGGAGATTCCTTTCAAGACAGGGGACACAGCTCACAGCAAAGTCCTTCCCCTCTCCTTGGCAGCAAAGCAACAGCAGGTCAGTCCAGCAGAGCAACAGCAAGACAATCTTCCTTCTTCAGAGTCAGCTTTCTCCTTGGCAGAGGTTCCTTCTTGATTTCCAGGATGATCTAATTTTCTGTTGTCAGGGGTCCTGTACTTATACCCCTAAAGTCTTTGTTCTCTTGGTGCATGTGGGCCCTGTGCCCGGTCTGAACCAGTTCTGGGTGGATCCTGAGCACTTTGTTTTGGTGGCTGCATCTTTCCTTTCAGAGTGAGGGGCAGGGTCCTCAGCCGCCCAGCAGGGGGGTGGAGCCAGCATTGTGGAAGGCAGGCACAGCCCTATTCAGCCCAGGTGCTAACTCCTCCCACCACTCAAGTCATTCAGCCTAGTGCTGACTCATCCATCCTGCCGGGGAGTTCCCCAGCCCCTGTCACTCACAAACCAGACAGTCAATACACAAACAGGCCCAGGCACACAGAAGGTTCAGACAAGAGAACAGCAACTTTCTAAAAGTGCTGTTCTCAAACACAGGATTTAAAAACAACCTTTCCTAAAAGATGTGTTATTAAATTCCGAGTTCAGGGATACTAGATACTTATGTCCTATCTTGTTCCTATGGGAAGAAATGCGGTTAACCACTGTAGCCAGCATCCCCCATGTTAATCTATGGAGCAAGATAGCCTTACAATAGTGAAAAACGAAAATGGCTGTAATTCACTACCAGAACATGTTACCTGCACCAGTACATGCTCTACCTTTTACATACACTGCACCCTGCCCAGGGGGGTACCTTGGGCCTTCCATAGGGGTGACTGATGTGCACAAAAAGGGAAGGGTTAGGCCTGGTCAGTGGGGACACTGACCAGGAGGACATGGCAGTTCTAAACTGCCCATAGGCACTGCAGTGGCAGGCCTGAGACACCATTTTAGAGCTACTCATGTAGGTGGCACAATCAGTGCTGCAGGCCCACTAGTAGCATTTGTCATCGCCAGCCCTGGCACACCCAGTGCACTTTACTAGGGACTTCATGGTGATACAAATATGCCAAACATGTATATTCAATCAGAATAACAATTTACACAGGGAGCACTTACACTCTGGCACTGGTCAGCAGTGGCAGAGTGTCCAAAGCATCTAAACCAGCAAAAACGAAATCCAGCACAGCATCAAAAATACAGGAGGTAGAGGCAAAAAGATAGGGGAAACCACGCCAAAGATGCCAGGTCTAACAGTCCCCTTTCTACAAAATGAGGATGTTGTCTATGTAACGCCTCCATAGTGTAAGTTTCTCCCTGTACGGATTATTGGGGTTCATGATCACCTCTTTCTCAAAGGTCGCCATGTACAGGCATGCTACACTTGGGGCGAAGGTACTCCCAATGGAAGTACCCTGGGTCTGATGGAAAAGGAGAGAGTTGTATTCGAAGAAATTCTCCGTGAGGGCCAAGGTGGCACTGCTCATGATGAACGAGACAGGTGTAGGTGACGTCCAGGCCTCTTGTTGAGAAACATTATCTCTCCACTTGCCCGCCATTTATATCATTCACCCGGCATACTCTTCACCCATTTCCACCTTGCTGGGCTATCTCCTATTATCAGGTCATACATTCCAAGATGGCCGCCTTAGTGTAGAGCCTTCCCCTTGTGTACCCTTTACCTCCCCGTCTGTTACCACATGACGTATCCGGGACGTATGCTGTCTCGCGGGAGTTGGCGCAGATTTCATTCCACATTTAAACAGCAATCCCATGAACCAGTGACTGCCCCGGCTCCCCGGACATAGCGCGTGGGTAGGTTTCCATCGCTCGTTCTACTAAGGACAGGTGAGTGAGTGCACTGGGTTGGATATTGGCGGTAGTTGCCTGGACTGAACACTGAGTTTAAGCAACACCGCCGTGGAGCCTACACCGCCTGCGGATCAGCAGAGCAGGTGGGCTCACTTTCTACCTAGTG
The DNA here is from genome assembly GCF_964261635.1 of Lissotriton helveticus. Classification (NCBI taxonomy): domain Eukaryota; kingdom Metazoa; phylum Chordata; class Amphibia; order Caudata; family Salamandridae; genus Lissotriton; species Lissotriton helveticus. The sequence continues at coordinate 960,818,156 of NC_136068.1, read as the reverse complement.
CCCTCTGTGTGCTCAATTGCTGTTTGCGGGGGACACTATCATGCTAGTGCCATCGACTGTGTGTGCAGTGGAGCACGGTTGGGGACATGTCCTCTCACTTTGAGGGGCATCATCCTGATTCAGCTCCGTTGCGCCATTAACAATGTCAGTGTTCGTTGGACTATCCCAGCCTGCTGTAACAGGACACGCCCTGTGGACACTTTGGCAACTGTTGAGCCACATGCAGGCTACCCCAATGGGCTTGGCACCTCCTTACCTTTATCTTACTTTGCAGGGTCTGGCGATTTGACCCCTGTGTCTCCATGTTCTCATCTTTACCCAGTGGGCCACTTCTCCTCCTCTTTTTGGAGGTGCCTCTCCATGTTTACCTCTCTCCCTTTCCCTAGGACAACCACGCCGGGGAGACGACAGGAGCAAGCGCACCGTATTTTCTGGGTGAGACAGGCCTTACCGCAGTATGCTTCATTTGTGCTTCATTTGTGTTTTTAACCAGCCATTTGGCCCCTTCCTTTTTCCTTTTTAACTTGTCCTCCCCACCTGTGTATCATTTACAATGTAGAACGTATAGTATACTGTCTCTTAGTGTGATGGATGAACCTTACTCTGTTAGTTAGTACGCTATGACATAACTGACCTCCTGCGTATTGTCTTTTTATGTCATCCCCCTCCCTTAGGTTTCAACAGACCTGGCGGGACTACGTACTCGCACCTTGTTTTTACAGTGGGTAGGCACTCTTCTACCCACAGCACTTAGTGTAGATAGTCTTTAGGTCCTGACGAAATGCACTGTATCGCTTCGAACACTTTTGCATGAAACATATTGACCATAGATATAGAGTAGGGACTGGCTCCCCTGAAACCTCAAGCCAGAGAGTCACCACTCTGTTTGTTTTTTGTAAGGTGGGTTACCACTTTATAAAAGTTCCTCTGTGGACTACCCAACCTTTTTAAACCACTAACGCACTTCTACACATACGCACTAAACTCCCACCCCTCCCTTAGGGCCCTCACACCCACGGCACCATACGGCAGGAACGAAAGATCTCCGCTTAAAAGCCCCTTTAAGGGTGCCCATCGGGTATTGCACCACCAACCCGACGAGGAGCGAGCCCATATGATGAAGCATGACACCTAGCTTGTGGGTGTGTGAGGACTCTAGATCCAACAAGGAGGACTCCCTTCCTGTGTGCCTTCCACTCACTTTGGTTCATCTGTCTTTTTCCCTTTGTAACCTGGGGAACTGCGTACCCTCTTGTTTGGTCTACTGTCTTCAGGGCACGTACACTGGACCCCGTTAAACAGCCCTTTCTGTCCCTACCTTTGATAGGATAGTCATGGAGTAAAACATGCAGATCTTTGTCTTAGGCCTCATATATCCTGAACAGGTAGTCAGTTATTCTCAGATCACATTGTCCAAACCAAAGGGAAAGAAAACCTTCAGTCTTTCCGAAGGCCACATGAGGGGATACATGCGCACTGCTTGCAATTCTAAAGGCCCTTTAGGTTGCACCTAAAGAACGTCAGGAGACTGAATCCAGTAAGGCTTTTAATGAACCAAAGGGAAGTGTGTAGGGCTCATGAGCAGATTCTTGTGCGGCCTTGGATAATAGCTTCCCCCCATCTACATAATTGAATGTTGTACCTGTGGATGATGGTCACTACAAAAAAAGGAGGATTTTTTTTGTTAATTCTGCACTGAGGCTATTGTCTTTGATGTGGCCATTTCTTGTTCCTTTCCAAATGTGGCATAATTTCGTTGAGACTCATAATTTTTGGAACAGTATGTCTTGGCGTGAATATTGTAGCATTGTCTTATCCTCTTGCACGAGAATAGCACATTATTCCTTTGAAGACATTGTGGTCCAAACTGGAATGGAAAAGGAGAAAGAAGTTATCACCTACTGCAAAATACATTTTTTGTAAACCAGAACTTTAAAATAGGAGCATATGTTGTGAATGAGTTTTCACATCTACAGGGAAGATGAAATAAACAAGGAACACATCGTCTTTCTTCGTTGCTCATTGGTTGAACAGAAATATTGAAAATGCTGGCAGACTGGCTTAGCACATGTTTGAAATCCATCTGTCCTGGGCTACGATGTAGAAATGCCAGCAAGCTTGACTTCTGCTTCCCCCGCCTTCCATGCGCCTCCTAGACTTGAGAAGAATTCATAAGTGATCAGGAAGTAAACCATTATGACTGACAGACACTGATTATGTTTCATATGCTGCAATTCCTGGAATCAGCCTCCTCTAGTGGATACTTTCTAATTATATCCAATTCATGCGGATTTATAAATTCAAAAGCAAGCCTCCTATTTGCTCACACCTGCAATATCCCATTCATTGTATTTCAAAGAATTAGACATCTTCCGACATTCTGTGGCTGTTTATTAATGTATGGTATGCACACAAAATCTGTACATTCTGCGTGACTGACATCGGTCCAGCTCTACCTGTGCTTTAGAGACTTCTGCTGTTCTGCAACCCCATTACAAACAAGCCAGTTTCATCCTCCTAGACATGTGAAATCTTAGAATGCAAAAGCCTATTTTACAAAATTAAAAACGTCAATTTATAAGTTACCAAATTCTTGACAGTTCATAAATAACCCGCGACAAAAATGTTACCATGCACCTTATGGACTTACTCCAAAATAAAGTAGACCCAGATTTAGGGCCTCGTGTACTATTATTCCATTTTCAAAAATCGTTCTCAATTTGGAAATTGCGAATGGGATAGTATTTTGCAAAATGACCTGTGTACAAATAGGTTGGTTCACAAAATACCAAATTGCAGGGAGCTGCAGAATCACCTGCCTGATTAATATCCATTAGGGAAGTAGCAATATGTGACCCCCTTAAGATTGGACACCATGACGGGGATGGTGGCCTGTAAGGGTCAGCAGACCACCATGTCTGTGACTGTGTTTAAATAAAGAAAATTCATTTTTACAAAGTATCCCACTTTCTTTAAAGGAAATAGCACTGTGTTTGAAATAAAAATAAACAGATTTGCCAAATGTCCCTGAAACTTTTTTCGAGATTCATAAACAGAGTATTGTTGAAAGAGAACCCCATACCCTTTGCGAATCAGATACCACCCCCTTTGTGGTGCTGGTATTAGATCAATGGTTTGCAACCAAAAGTGAGGTCATAAAATATCAGTAGATTCCTATCTGACTTGTAAGTAGAGGGGGGGGGAGGCATTTGCACTCCCTCCTATTTGGGATTCAGACAAGGTGGCAAAAGCCTTTTTAAATGTTGCAAACAATTTTCCAACTCGTATGGGAGGAAGGCAAGCCAGCAAATAAAAGTGGCAACCAAATGAGTGACAGTGAGGGCATCTAACGGCAATCAATGAGCAGGATCTAATTCAATTGCCTTTTGGCTTAAAAGGATTTTTGTATATGAAGAAAAGCCCTTTTGTGGTGTCAAACTCTGGGATTTGGCAAATCAAAGAATTTGCAATGAAAAAGAGTTATACATGAGACCCTTAGAACAGTAAATAATCGAGATTTTAGCTAAATATTGGCAATCTATATTTTGAAATTTATGATTGTGCAAAAAAAATGTGTGTTTTTTGTTTCATGTAGAACCCCAATGACGTACGTAAAGGAAAATGTTGTCTTTTATATCAGAGCCTTTGGTGAGACTTTCCCCTATCCCTGGCTGGATTCTCTCGGAGTGTTCAGCTAATCCAAGCACTAAAGAAAACAAAATCTTGATATCTCCAATGATACAATGATACAGGGGTTCATTTCCGGCCAGTGTAAGCCTGCTTACCTTGTGGAACTTCTTTCCTGTGGCTGGAGAAGAGACAATGGTGTAACACAGGAACACAGGCCCCCACAGCCCCCGCCATGTGGGAGGGGGGGGGGGTCCCAAGCCCCAGGCTGGCATTGCTGTGTCCGGAGAGCTCATGACTGAGTCCAAAGGGGGTCCCACATATACCCTGCAGGGGTGCCCCCTCAAGATTCATTCCGCCATTGCCCAGAGACATAGTGAAGTGGACCAGTTGAAGCTGGACGGAACATATTCCTGGGAGAGTCCAGAAGATCATTGGATAAATGGAGCTCGTGCTATTAAAGAAGAATCATAGGAATCAATGCAACTGGAAGTTGTTTTTGGATTGAACAGGAGTTGTGGTGATCCCCTTGCAAATGGAAACCTTAGATGTTGCCTGAAGAATCAATTCTGGTGTGTAGGTTTTCCATCAGAGCACTCTTTTAGCAAATACATTTTCTGCTACATTGCGAAGAATTTTATATTTAAATTCTTATCTACTAAAAAGATTTATTTGCCTCTAAACAAGCTACCATGGGAAACAGTTTCTTTCAGTAGGAATAATAAATACACTGGTGTCTTCGCTGGAATTAAGTTTTAAAAACAAATCCTTCACATTTTTCCTTTTTAAAAGGCCAGATTTTAATAATCAGCAGTAATTTGTTATGCTATAACTTTTGAACCCTACATGAGATTTCCATCTGTAGACGGTATGTTGTTATAAAAAATTCCCAGCCTTTTGAATTACCTAGTTTGGAAATGTTAAGAATTTGTTATGCTTTCGTGTCTTTATCTCAGCAGATGTAAATAATATAAAAACTAATGATATACAGGCACATGCATCAAAAGAAAAAATGGTCGCCAACGGGCAGATTTTCAGAATCTGCCCCTTTGCGACCGGTATTTTTGCATTTGGGATGCATCATCCCAAATGCAAAAATAGCAATTTAGGTAATCTCTAAATTGCGATTACTTAAATTGCGATTGCATTTCTAGGAATCCCAAATTGAGATTCCTTAAATGCAATGCATTAAAATAAAACAAATTAGCGATTTTGTTAATAGGGGGCGCAAATTACCATGAAGTTGAACTTCATGGTAATTTGCAAACCCTTTGCAAATAGCATTTTTGTGCATTATTCAAAGTTTCATGTTACGTGTCCGCAACATATGTGCACACGCTAATTCCAGGGGTGCAACAGGGTGTCCCTTTGACACCCTTGCACCCTGAAATTGCATGCGCAATTTGCGAGTACCTATTGGTACTCGCAAATTGCGCTTGCAATTTCCCATCCATTCCTATGGGCCTATAGGTCCATAGGAATGAATGGGAAGCTATTCCTTATTTGCGATTAGCAATTTGCGACTTTCAAATAAGGAATGTGTAGGAATCGCTATTATTATAGCGATTCCTACATGCATAGAATTTTGCGTGTCCTTAATTGTGAATCCTTAATATTCTCAATTAAGGACTCGCAAAATACTATCTTGATGCATGTGCCAGTAAGTGCTTTGTGGCTTAAATATTAGATGATGTTATTTAGCAACGGTCACAATTGTTGTGTGATTTGCAAACGAAATCGAGAACTCTGTAGATGATTGGGAATGGGCGTCAACAGCTGCAAATTGACCTACGTCATTTGGGTTCTACATGAAACAAAAAATACAAAACTCTTTTTTTGCAATAACAAACTTCAAAATATAAATTGCCAATATTTAGCTAGAGTAGTTTGACACATATGTTAAGTCTTGATTACTTACTGTTCTAAGGGCCTCATGAATTGCAATTGCAAACCGTTTGATTCCCCAAGTCACAGAGTTTGAGACCGAAAAGTGCTTTTCTTCGTTTACAAAAATCCTTTGATAAGTAGGAAAATTGTTTGCAACATATAAAAAGGCTTTTGCAATCCTGTCTGAATTCCAAATAGGAGGGCGTGCAAATGGGTTTCCCCCCTCCTAAAAGACAGATATAAAGTTTGCAAATGGTACTTCATTCATCCGGGTGGCGAAGGATATTTCACCCGCCACCCTGATGGACGACCATCTGACAAATTTAGAGCTCATCACTGTACTAAAGGCAGTTTTTATGGCTGTTCACCAAACTGTTATAAAGCTTTTGTTTTTCAAAAACAAACTCAATGAGAAAAAAATGAATGACCTAAACATCCAGGGAGTTTTTTGTCATTATGTTTTTCTGTCCCTCACTACTAGGTTTGTCCATCTTAAACATGCTGTGTAGTGTAATACCTTTCCTAAGATGGCTTATACTCTGCAGGTCCATCAAAGAATGTTTTCCATCTATGGAGTCAACAGGGGCTCTCTTGAAGGAATTGTTTTGGTCCTCTTGACCCTAAACAGGGTGGTTGGATTATCAGGTAAACTGGATACTCCGTAGGGTTTGTACCCTGTCCCCAAACTTCAAATCTGGCCCTTACTACTTATTTCAGGGACTTGCTTTTTGATAACATCTATTTCTGAGTCTCTTTCCACATATAAAACCAAAATGGTTGTAACTTTAGTCCCTTCTGCATAAGGCACTTCCTTTTAAAATGCCCCCAATGGCCTAACAAGCATCAAATAAAGTCTACACTTTAAAGGCGTGGTTTCTTGTTTTTCTGAAGCTGTGTTTGGCTCCATGGTCTAAGGGAGGACCATCATCCCGTACCTCTGTTTGCTATTCCACATGTATATAAGCCAGCAGAGCGTTTGATAAAGTTTCCCTTTCCTTCTCTGAATTCTTTGTTCGGACTCAAATTTGGAGTTCAACTACTTGGTTCTTCAAGGCATATCAGATTAGGTATGAAAACAAAGCAAAGGCTATGTGTGAACAGCACGAGGCCTAAAAGCCAGAAATGTGAATCGTTTTTTGTTAAACACTGCAATTACTTTTAGGCAGTGGGCAAAATATAGCATTGATGTTCTCATGCCTGATTATACTTAGATTGTGAGTTTGGAGTTTGAGGCCTTTGAAGATCAGAAGTTAGAAAATTCACGTTTTATGAACAGTGTTATGCATTTAAAAGCATGCCTTAACTCCTGATGCAGAAAACCTAGGTTTTCTAAGCGCTATTTGTGAGAAGCAAGTGGAAAAATATTCCCTTCACTCCTGCATCCTATTATTACACTTTGTGAAACTGCACACACTCACAAACCACTTGCACATAATGATAGTTAATTTACAATATTGCAGGTAAGGCAACTTTTTGCAGTAATAGTTTTGTATAGCACAAGTATCTGGTGCACGGGTAGCATGTTTAGATACTCAAGATGCCAAATAGAAGATATGCAGAGTGAAACTTTTGTGGAAACACTGCAAACTGATGTATTGCTCCTACAGTCCAAATTTCATCTTGTACTACGAAAAGAAGCAGCCAGGGAATGTCTTAAAATTCGAAAAACACTGATCCTAAAAAAAGAGCTTGCCTCTTCAGAAGAAGGCCAGAACAACAGCGAAAATAATTTTGGTGCCCCACACTTTATATGTTCCTTGCATCGAGGATATATTGCCAATAGACTTCAGAATGACATCTATAGCCTTAATCCATAAATCTGGTAAGACAAAAATAAATGTTCATCATACAAACCGAGGGGCTTATTTAAAAGCTCCTTGCACTTCCGATGAGTCTCTTTTTAAATGAGAAAATGGGAAAAGGTGAGATACCGGTGGCACAAGGGACTTGGAAATAAGCCCCCTAGTTGACTATTAAGCAGCAAAATCAAAACTCTAGGTGAGATTTTGGTGAATAGGTTGACCCCTTTTGCTCCCACATTGATCCACCTAGGCCAGTTTGGGTTTATGCCGCAGACGTTGACTAGACTCATCTGACCTAAGTTTAATAACAATTTATTAAACGCCCAGAGAGTTGCAGAGCCCATTGCCTTGGTGTCATTCAGCACACAAAAGCCATTTGACTTGTCAAATAAACTTTCTTTTCCTCATACTGGAAAAAATAGGATTTAAATCTTAATTTCTTGACTCAGATATGTAGACAGACTTCTGTATTTAGAGGGGAAAGGCAGGGTTGCCCATTGTCCGGATAATAGAACATTTACCTGATTAGATGCTGAAGGGTGCTCTAATTAGCAGTGGCAAGTGGAGCAGTGACTAAGATAAACATACATCAGTACATGCAGAAGATTTAATTTTATGCTTTGCTTTGCTTTGCTTTTCACTGGATAGATGGAGGTCAATCTTCAGTACATATGGGTGATATGCAGGATTTCATATAAATTGGATGAAGTATTTGCCCTATCCCTTCATAACATGGCCCTTGGCACCAAGACTCCCAGTGCCTGTTAAGAGTTCAATAAGACTGCATTAAACACCTGGGGGTCCGGATACCAAAGGCCTCTGGTAAGTTGTATATAGATAAGCTACACCCCTGGCTTAAGATTTAGCAAGTGATATCTCACACTGGAAGTGGCTTCCCGTTTCCTTTTTACGCCGTGCAGCCATAATCAACATGAAAGTACTTCACAATTCCTCTACGTAATTCTGGACCAATCCCACCAATTATATGGGATGAATAAAGAACTAGACACCCAAAACACCTTTGTCGGCGAGAGCTAAGGTACTGGGACTGAATAGACTGGCCGGATTTAGGAACTGAGACAATGTCAGTCTCCTTTTTGATAGATGTCTCGAACACCTCAGGTGTTTAACCATTTCTGCAACTGCATTATGAGTCCATGTTAGATGATTCCCAGATGTGAAGGTATTTACAACTCAAACATGCACTGCACTCACGCAAACAGATGAAGGAGACCAGAAAAGTTTTCAACTAGAGGGAAGACTTTTGGAAGCTAGACTGACAACAAAGAGGGAGTTCCTGACATATGTTACATTTGTGGATTATGCACAAATGGTATTGGGAAACTATTGGGTGTAAGATCTAGGAGACCTGGCGGAAGGATCATGGAAGGAAGCTCTAGGACACTTCGGTTTGGATGGGATACAGACTGATTCAGATTAAAATATTGCATAGGGTATATCACACAAGTAATTGAAAAACGGGCAGATAGCAGTATCTTCATTCATGCCCAGTGGGCTTTCCCATTCAGGAGAACCAATGGACACACATCAGAAGAAAAAGGTAGGCTACACCTGGAATTTCGCAAGGACTCTCGTTTTATTTTTCCTTTCCTGAGAAGTCTTGGGGGTGGGGCCTGGGTGGTGACAGGCAGTGAGGGAAGTGGTAGTGCACTCCCTTCACTGTGCATGATGGTTTGGCTAGCTGTCTCAGGACGGCCAAACCGTCATATGCAGTGAAAACTCTCTCCAACCCAGCAACGGAGCGGGATTGGAGAGCGCAGGCTCAGACTTCCCGTCTGTCCTGGAGCACAAATCGAGGCCAATCCTGAAACTACTCTCATGCATGAGAGCAGTTTCAGAATTGGCTGGAGGGAATTCTTGGAGCTAGTGCCTTCCTGCAGTGAAGAGGAGCAGAAGAGTGTGACGGAAACGGCTACAGTTATGTTTCAACAACCCCCTATCTTCCCAACCCTCCTCCTCCCTCTCCTGCCCACCAGCCCCCCGCTCATCTTGTGCACTGGCCGCTCCTGTTAGTATTACTTTAATACTCATAATTTTCACACATAGTAATACTGCCTGGACAAAGACAAAGAATTCACCACATTAGTACCAGTTTAACAACCAAATACAGAAATAAGCAACAGAAGGATTAGCAGTTAAACTTTGCAAAGAGCCTTCTACTACTTGCGAACACATTTCAGAAGGTATTGACTCGTACGAGCTAGATACAATCTTTTTGTTGTCAAGCATGTGCAGATTATGCAGCAGATGAGTGTTTGTGCGCCAAATGCAGCAAATCTATAATAATGTGAACAAAGCAGCAGCCGCTTTATTGCATAATTCCAGTGGCCCTGGATATTGCAAGTCTTAAGCATCTGGGCCCTGGAAATGAATTTTTTCATAAAACTGTGAACTAGTGGGTGTCCCTTATCCATGCTCAGAGGTAGGCTTCATACATTCCGGGGGGGGGGGCACATTGGGTTAAACGGGCCCCTGAGCAATTAGATTACTTTGACCTCATTCAAAAATAATTTCTTCTAGGGGTATACGTCCTGATAGTCATAGATATCAGGGAAATATAAAAAACATAATATACTAGACTCAGGAATACTTTAGCAGACTGAGCAAAGTATCCAGTAAGTAAAGAAAAGTATTACATTCAGATACCCAACACTCTGAACCCAGGTTAAACTAGTACTTCACCCATATCAGTTAACAGCAAGATACATCTATGCTTCATGAGCTGTCTCTTGTGGCTCAGAAACACATTACAGTTATAATGGACTACGCGATACTTGGTCACTGCCTAGCGGTAGACTCCATACTTCACATCAATGCCTCCGCTCATCCATTCCCCTATGTACAACCCACCCACTCACATGTAAGCACTGGACTTTCTTTTCCATTGGAGCAACCCACCCACTCACATGTAAGCACTGGACTTTGTTTTCCATTGGAGCAACCCACCCACTCACATGTAAGCACTGGACTCTCTTTTCCATTGGAGCAGTCCATATTTCACCACCTCTGGACCTACTTCACACTTTCTCACAATTACAATTGACACATGCGACATTAACTCTTTGCAGAGAAGCAAAGGTTTTACCTCATAACCTTCTGCTGGGCACTGTGAGAAACTTGCACTGCCTTCAGTCTCAGCTCCAGACCTCTCCATCGTGCCCTGCCATAAACATCGACCCACAAGCTGAACTCACCTAAACACCAGAATACAACTCATTTTGCAGTATGAGCTGCACACCAGTCATATGTTGCATGAAAGAAAAGTAAAGAAGCACATTATTGGACCTGGCCCTTTCTGCAGGGTCTCCCCAACTGTTTGCCTTCTTTTACTGGAACCATTTTGTTGATGTTTTGAACTCTGCACACTTTACTCCTGCTAATCAGTTGTAAAGTGCTTGTGCTCAACATTTCAAATATGGTAAAATTAGTATATACCAGATTGGTACATTTAATTTATTTATTAGCCACTAGTAAATGTTACTACATGATCCCAGGGCCTGTTCATTAAATGCTATAAGTTGGCTGCAGTACTCCTTGTGCCACCCATTAAAGTAGCACTATAAAACATGTTGCATGCATGCCACTGCAACATGTAGAGCAATTTAAACTGTCATTTTGTCGACCTGGCAAATGAAACCTTTTGCCAGGCCTAAACCTTCTTTTTAGTACTTGTAAGTCACCACTAAGGTTGAGCCTAACAGCTCATAGGGAAGGGTCCATGGCCTTTAAAAAACACAGCACATGTGTACTTAAGTTTCAGTTGTCCTGGCAGTGAAAAACTCCCAACGTTATTATATACTGCAGCGAGGCAAGCTCTCCCATAGACTAAGAATTGGTTACCTTATTACATTTATTAGGTGATAAATTCAGATTGGGATCAGCTAGTGAAAGTCTTTGTCCACTCATTTGAATTATAATTTAAAACCATGGCATTTTTCTGCCTAAACCAAATGTACCTTTCTGCCAGTGTCCAGGGACTTATGACTGTTAATAGATCTCCTGTGCTGTGATGTGTATTTGTTCAAGACAAAGGACAAAAGGGCTTTGTGTATGGGAAAGGTTGTGCTTCTACTAAGCAGGCTGGACTATGGGCTGTCCTCAGTCATTCCTGGGCTTTAAAGAGTAGCCTGAAGGCTGTTCCAAGCCACTTCCTGACTTCTGAAGATGCCTGCCGTGTCACTAGAAAATGTAGCCCACACCTGTGCCTAAATGCCCTTTGTTGCTCTAGATAGATTGGTGCCAAACTCAATGAAAAGGGAAGAACTAACCAGAACCAGTATAGGTTTAGATAAAGGGAGTGTCTCAGGTGCTTAGGTTGGCACTGGGTATAAAGGTGGCACTCTCGGAACCTCTCATCAGAACACTCCTGGATCTGTGGAGACTCAGAAGAAGGACTTCTTGAAGCAAGACTGGATCTGCCTGCCTTGAACCCAGGACTCCAGACTTGACTCCAAGGGTCAGTTGGCTGACTTCCAATTTGAGCAACAGGGACACAGCAAGCGTCCAGAGGCTTTTCTCTAAAACTACCCCACTAACCAGTACTAACCACCTGTTTGAACCCTGCTGCTGGCCTCTGCTAGAGTGTCTCCTAAGCCCAGATAGGTACCCCCTAGGTCCTGGACCCTTGGCTGGTGAAAAAGTGTACCCCTTCAACCTTAAAACTTCAAGCAATGAACTCCAGGTGAAAAAACAGAGGTTCTGAGCTCTTCGTGCCAGAAATAATTATTCCCAGTCTCCTCATGGATGCAAGCGTACTGCACTGGGGCCAACACGGGACCTACATCCGACTACTATTGCGACCTACCTGGATATAGATCCTGGATTTTACAGCCCAGAACTCTTTGCATTGGCAACTGCCCTGAGCTTTCCACCACAGTGAAGTTCCAATCATAGTCAAGTTTTTTTCATTAATCATGACTGCACTGAAAAAGCAAAGTTTCGATGGAGCCTGAGACTTCAGCAACTGCCATCAAGAATCCCCTCTCTGGATCCAGCCTGCAGCCCCACTGCCGACGAGTATTTCTTGCTTGAAACTGGGCTACAAGTTAGAAGAAACATTTTCCACTGAGGCTAACCTGGGCCCTGTATCTGACTGGGAATCCACTGCGGTTTGTTTTAACTTTTGAATTTTACCTGGTCCACCTCGACCAGGTACCATGATTGGTGTTTTGTGCTTCTTGGAGCTAGTTTTACTTAAAACCTTTTAAATTCATAGCTCCAGTTCAACTCATTACATTCTTGTAATTTTGGTATCATTTTATTTATTAAACTTTACTCTATTTATCAAAATTGTCTTGGGATTTTCCTTGTTTTGTGTTTTCACTTTATTACTGTTTGAGTAGTGCATAAATACGTTACACATTGCCTCTAAGTTAAGTCTGGCTGTTTTTATACCAAGCTACCTGAGGGTTAAATACAGGTTTACTTAGTGATGTCTCTGGTTCACCCAGACAAGGATTGAGTTTATAACTTGAGTGGGGCTCTCACCTTCTTAACCCCTCCACCGCGGCCGGAATTCTGCACGTGTGTGGCACATTCCGATCACGGGTGTGGTCATGACGGCTCCCAGCCGTCATCAGCACACACCCACTGTAACTGATGACGACTGGGAGCCGTCATCAGCACTGAAGGGGTTAAACTAATAACCCAATTTCTTTACATGTACCATCTGGAAAAAAGCAAATCTTGTTATGCAATGCAAGATGAAGGAAAATATGAAATATAAATCTATTGCTGACATGGTTTACGTAAAGGGAGTTTACAGTCATTATTGAGAAATCAAGGCCTTTAATTTGATGCAACCCCGTGGTACTCAGTTTACCAACCTTGAAAGGATAGTAAGGCTGAGCCAGCCCACCAGATTTGTCCTGGCATGCCCTGCATATCACAGGCACAATTAACTTACAGGCAATTTTGGGGGGGCATGGCCTGATGCAGAGCTGAATAGCCGCTCCTTGAGTGTGCTCCACCGGCCAGGACAAGATCATTTATCAATCCTGCGCGCCGGATAGTCTGAATGCTACCCAGATCACTTGCATGAATAGCTGCTGGTGTGTAGGAAACTCGTCCGAAGTTTTAGAGCCTTGACGCCATCCTACCCCGAGATAAGTGTAGCAGTGTGATTGGAGGGGGCCGGGGTGGTGCTGTGCCGCGCTGCCTTCAGGTCACGATCAAATTTGAGCCTGCAGCTGCCGGAGGAGCGTGGGCAGGGCCGGCGCTAGGCATGGGCAGCATGGGCGGCTGCCCAGGGCCCCGAGCTCAGCCCATCAACAGGGGGCCTCGCAAAAGTGTTAACTCACAACATCTTAGGCCTCGCGCCTGTGGTGAGCACTGCGTGGCCCAGGGAAGGGCTGTCTCTCCTCTGTGCTTCACAGGCTTGTGTGGGAATAGCGGAAGAGGCCCCCCTCCCCTGTGCCTTGCAGTCCTTGGCAATGGCTGTTAACCCCTAAGGAGGGGGCCCCTTTCCCCCCTGGGCCTTGCAGCCCCACGTGTCCCGCGAGGCCCTTCTGAATTTGCCAGGTTTGACCTGTGATTAAGGATGCTGTCCACTTCCCACGCCAGTGACAATTAGCACGCATTTTGGGGCCTGACAGTTTTAACATTTACAAAGACAATCAACTCTCACTCTTTCAGATGCTGATGAGCTGCAAAAGAGATGCTTGTCAGTGGCAGAAAAGAAGGCGTTTTAGCACACGAGGGGGGCATGCACCATGAAGGATCAGGAGCACCTTCCGTAATTTAAATGCAAATAGCTTTCAATGTGTAAATGAAACCCGTTTTCTTCTGCTCTTTTTACATAGCGCAAACTTGACCCAAAGGTATTGGAGTGCTTTACGTGAGCACAAGTTACGTTAAACATGGACATATTCCTTTTTTTAGGCACAGTGTGATTAAGTGACTTGCGAGAATCACAGGATGAGACAGGGTCAAAATTCAGCAGCCCTGAAGTAACGCCACATCTTCTCCCCACCTCTACCTCTCCGGGGAGTAATCTTTTAATGTCTATTTCTCACATGAAAGCTGTTTCAAAGTGCTGCCCTGCTGTCAAATCAGTGGACGCGGCACAGGGCCAAAATTATTTGCCCAGAATCAAACAGTTGGTTAAATCAGTAGAGCCAGGACTGCAGTGCACTCCTACTTGGAGCAAACCCTATATATTTTCCACTGTACTGCATTTAGGTGACATACCCCAAGATGCATCAAGAACCCATTTTGCTTTTCCTTAATAGCGAAAAATAACGATTCACTATTAAGGAATAGCAAAATGCAATGCATGAAGATATCACTAAAAAAATAGCGATTTCTTAAAATTCCTTAATTGTGACTCGCAAATTGCGAATCGCAATTAAGGAATACCTCCCCATTCATACCCATAGGAATGAATGAAAAGACATTCTCAATTTGTGAATCGCAATTAGCGAATCGCAAAATGAGAATGCGATTTCAAGGGTGCAGGGGTGTCCAAAGGACACCCTGTTGCACCCCTGAAATTGATCTGTGCACATATGTTGCGCATACGCATGCCCCTAGGGCATGTGTGTGCGCAACATGAAACTTTGAAAAATGCACTTTAGTGCATTTTTCAAAGTTTTTGCAAATTACCATGAAGTTGTACTTCATCGTAATTTGCGTGCCCTATTAGCGAAATCGCTATTTTTTAAACTTTAATGCATTGCATTTAAGGAATCTCAATTTGAGATTCCTTAAATGCAAGTAATGGCAATTTAGCGAATTCTCAATTTGCGATTTTTGCATTTGGGATGATGTATCCCAAGTGCAAACATACTGGTAGCAAAGGGGCAGATTCTGAGAATCTGCCCCTTTGCGACCAGATTTTCCTTTGATGAATCTGGGCCTATACCATGGGTTGTATGAAGTTACAAAGCATACTTTTACAACGCATGCCTTTACAACACATTTTTCACATCACAACATCCTTTACAACGCATTCCATTACATCGCATGACACAACATCGCATTTTAAGAAACTACATTTACAATGCATTCCATTACATCGCATACTACCTTTACAACACATACCATTACAACACATACCACTACATTGCATTTATGGTAAGTATTGGATAGTATAGGGGTAAAAATTACTATTCTAACTCCAGGTAGTTCAACAGTAGGGTAAGTGTTGGGTAGTGTAGGGGTAAAAATTACTATTCTAACTCCAGGGTCTGCAACAGTAGGGTAAGTGTTGGATAGTGTAAGGGTACTATGCGTTGTAATGGTATGGATTGTAATGACATGCGTTGTAATGACATGCGTTGTAGTGTCATGCAGTGTAGTGTCATGCATTGTAGTGTCATGCATTGTAGTGTCATGCAATGTAATGGTTACTATATGTGTTGTGTTTTAAACTTAACATAATTCTGGTGAGTAAAGAGCCTACACACAAAAAAGATTGTCCTATGTCTCTTAGCATGTGCGTGTGGGATACTGATGAGAGGATTTATGTTAAAACAAATTACGAAGTATTAATGTCATCCTAAGGTAGCACAATAATGGCACGGAAAGATAAGGGGGCCTTTTGAAATTTGCAATTATATCCATGGTGCGAGAGGTTTTCTCTTGTGTCATTTTATTTTTTGAATGATCCCGCCCCTCATTACCCCACAGTATCTCCCCCCTTTATGAGGCAGAACTGGAAATTGTATCATGGACTTATCTCGAAACAACAGGTTAACGAGGAGTAAATAATATACATCTTTGTGAGACCTGCACCTAGCTTTTCCATCCAATGTGACAAATGTAATTCATTTAATACAGATTTAAAATATATGGACTTATTTAATTAGTATATTTATCTTTTTGTCCATGTTGTGACTGATATCCACGTTAGGTCTCTTCACGGATGCCAAATAAGATCAATAGTCCCGCGATGTAACTTTCAAAGCTCCTCCACTAGGGCGGAGGAGCGTTGCCCCACTGCTTTCTCGCAGTGCGAAAAGCAGAAACACAAAATGCAAAAACTACCATTTTATGTTTCTGCTACGCGCACTGCGAGAAAGCAGAAGTGTTTGGTTGGGGGCGGGCAGGTCTGCTTTAGGACAGGGGAGGAGTGCCTTGCACTGTTAGGTCTGCCCTCCAGGGCTGACCAAACCAGTCATGCACACGCTGGCTTTTCTCCATGTAGGCACCAGTGTACCCTACATGGAAAAAATGGCCTCCCCATAGGCGCCAGGCTGGTCGGCTGACATTGCAGCATTGTGATTGGCTTAGGGAAGGGAGGCTGCCTGCTTCCTGTTCCTGCTAGAAGCAGGAAAGAAGGAAAGCAGGTCAGGAGCAGAAATGACGCGAGACCTGGGAAGGTAAGTTTATTTTATTTTTAAACTACACCCCCCCCCCCGCGCGCGAACCCCCGTGAGAACTTCCACCCGCGAGTCATGCTGGCCGCAACTGGATTTTACATGCAAATTAGAGGGGCCTCACAACTTTCCTTTCGCCCAGGGCCTCAGAAGTTCTAGGACCGGCCCTGAGCGTGGGCCATGACCACCGGGAATAAACTTGCCCGAGAGCTGCAGCAAGCACGTCCTGCCTTCATATCCAACAGCCTTGAGGCGGCGGCGGAGCAGGGATTGAGCGTCCGTCTCATGCTGGGACAGTGTACGGAACATCGGAGTGCTCATTATGGAGGCCGCGCAGTGGCGGGACTGCCTTGCGGCCGGGGGAGGGCCTACTGCGACCCGGGCCTGCCGTGCAGGCCGCTCCTACGTGTGCCATTGTTTTCTATGATGACCATTGCGCGGCTGCAAGAGAGGGACTGCGGTGAGTTGGTGTGCCCCTGCCCTGCCCATGCTGGAATCTGTGGGGGAGAAGTTATAGCATAGAGGGTAGGGGAGGCCCCGCCCACCATGTTGTGGTGCTGACTTGGCCTATTCACTGTTGCCGCCCATCTGCCTAGACCTGCTGCACCCGAGCTGTGCCGCTTTTGTGGACGGAGTGTGTGAGGCCCCCCCTCCCCCCACCGCCTGCAGCTATATATATCTTTTGCTCACTGAGGTAGCCCAGTGTTAACAGGGGGGGGGGGGGGGCGGAAACACATGTTGGGGCGGGTATGATGCGGCCTGGTCAGGCTACACCTATTTTTGTGCCATTAACATGAAGGTGCGGCGCTGAGTCTGCCTGACTGGGGGCATTGGAGTGGCGCTAGCCGGAGCACGGACTGTATCTGGCTGCTGTACATCCTGTGGCCCTGCGCTCTGTCTTTGTGGTGACGTGGAACACGTGTGCAGCGCTGCGGATGTTGAACCCCAGGTGGAGGAGTGCTGACTTCCGAGAGGCTGGTGGGGCTGCACGGTTGACCTGGAAACGTGGGGGCACCACTGAATCCTGAACTGCACACGGAGTGGAGCCCGGGTTTGCGGCTGTGTGAGGTGGCACAGGTACGTGGGTCCGCACTTTTGCCTCATTGAGTGTGGGGGAAGCACTAGCCAATAACACCTGAGGAGCTGCTGGACCTGTTCTAATTGTTTGTCCTGCGCAGGGTATGGGAGCTGTTATCGTGATGGCAAGCAAGATCCGAAACAGCCAAGAGTTACCTTTGAAAATAAACGCTCCACCAGGCACACTGACTCGGAGCTGGAAACACAGGCGGAGGGTCAGCCGGACTCCCATACAGACGATCAAGGGGAGGATCTGAGAACGCTCATGCTGGAGATGCGATCAAACCTTCGAAATATAGACACGAAATATAGACACGAAATTAGACACTCTGACATCGCAATTGGATTCTGTCAAGATGCAGGTATCCACACATGAGACACGTCTTGATGCCTTGGAGAATCGTCATACTGAATTCAACGAGTTCCAGGTGGAAACTAAGGAACAGCTGCTACATATGCACAAGCTACTGGGAATCATCAGGGCTAAAAATGATGATTTAGAAGCCAGGTCGAGATGCAACAACCTCCGAGTCACGGGAATTCCGGAGACGACCGCAATTTCCAAGATGGAGACCTACATCGCGGACATGCTGCATGACTTATTTGACCCACACCTTTTAGCAGTCTTCGTGGTTGAGAGGGCACATAGATCGCTGGGGCAGAAACCCCCGGTGGGGGCGCCGCCAAGGCCAATAATCGCAAAACTCTTGAACTACCAATACAGAGACGTAATCCTGAGGAAGGCCAGAGAATTGGGGCAAATCAAGCACAAAGGCAACAAGATCTCCTTTTATCCGGATTTCACGCCGGCGGTGCAGGCGGCGAGACGTGAGTTCCTGCCGGCAAAGCGGATTCTTCTGCAAGCACAGATCCCGTACTCCCTGCTGTACCCTGCTAAGCTCAAGGTCTCCTTCGATGGCACTACCCATTTCTTCATCAATGCGAAATCTGGCTTGAAGTTTGCCAAGCACATGGGAGGGAAAATGGTCCATAAGCGTCAAGAAGTCTTGGAGGCAGCTGGTGGTCATTTAAGTGATAATGACTGATTTGGGTATCGTATGCTTACATGTACTGTCTGGGCTGAAATGTAACGCTGTTCATTTTTGAATATTATTGTATTTGTCAGGCTTGGGGGTTTTGTGCTCAGTTGTCACACTGCCTTTCACTGTTTACATACAAATAGAATCTGGGTGGATTGGGACTTCCGCAGTTCTCCCGGCCACCTTGTATGATGCAAGGTATGATGCGATGCTACGCCCTCATGGGAAGATTCCCGATTTTACTGCCCTTTTGTTTTGTGTTCTTTATTATTGGGGTGGGTCATCTACAACCTGATTGTGGGTTGGAGTGGGAGGTGGGGGCAGGGGGGGAATTGTTTTGTTGTTCAATGCCAGTATCACTGTAACTTGGTGTTCAGCAATTGTCGCTTTAGGTGGGAGACGGCCGCATGGCTGCGATTTATGTGGATGACTCTGGGTAACTGGTATGCATCTAGCTGATAATGTTTTGAATTGTCTAACTTGGAACGTTCAGGGGCTCCATGATGGTAGGAAGTCGAGGTTGGTGCACGCTTATTTGGCACGACACAACATTGACATTTGCCTCATACAAGAGACACATTTGAATGCGACACCATCCCAGAGGCTTCGGCATGGAAGATGGGGATGTGTATTCCGCTATATACTCCAATTATGCCCGCAGGGTGGCTGTTCTAATGAAGCGTGGGTTGGACTGGAGGGAGGGGTCGATCAGCGGAGACCCGGAGGGTAGATATGTTCTCATACAAGGTTTCCTGTGTGGTGTGCCCATAGTAGTGGTTGCCATATACGGCCCTAATGTAGACTCCACCAACTTCTTCAATATGGTCTGGTCCAGAGTCACGGCAGCAGTCTGTAACATGATACTATGGGGGGGTGACTTTAATGCTGTCCTAGATGACGCGCTTGACCGGAAGGGGGCTGCTCGACCTTTGCACCCGGTGGCTAGCTCTGCCCTGAGGGCGATCATGGCTGATGGAGAGCTGGTAGATTTATGGCGGAATAGACACTACACATTGAGGGAAGGGACCTGCATTTCAGATCATCACAATGCATGGTCCTGTTTAGATTTTTGGTTGGTATCTAGAGATGTGGCTACTTGGACTACTAGTGTTGAGCAAATGCCCCGCTCCCTGTCTGACCATGCTCCGTGTCTCCTGAAACTGGTGATCCCCAACTTTCAAAGGCTTGCATTTTCTTGGTGGCTCCCGCCGCACGCCCTTCTAGACGAAGCTTTCAAGGAAGAGAGCCGAAAGGATATTATGGACTATTTTGAGATAAGCACGGGGTCGGTTGGGACTGAGGCCTCTCTCTGGGAAGCATTTAAAGTGGTGATCAGAGGTCAATGCATCAACCTGACAAGCAGGGGTTTTGAAAGCCATAAGGAACACAATAGCGTCTATAGAGGCCGACCTAAAGGGCCTTGAAAAACAGTTTTATGACATGGGGGACCCGGAAACTTCTGGATTGTTAAAATCTAGACTGTTAGATTATGCTGAAGAGGCGCAACGGGAGGTGAAATTCTTATGTAAATATGCAGAAGCCAGGAGATATGGTGAGGAGGAACGACCGGGACGCACGCTGGCGGGCATGATCAGGATACCAAAAAACACAACTCATATTCATGAGGTGCGAACTGCGCCAGACACCACACTTAGAGACCAAGGGGAAATTCTGACTGCATTTACCGGGTTTTACTCCACACTGTACACTGCCACTCAGAAAGCATGGCCAGAGGATATGGAGCCCTTCATGGATTTCATCGCATTAGCTTGGTTCAATAACACCCACAGGAAATATATGGATCTCCCGATAACAACGGAGGATGTCGCCCTAGTCATTCAGAGCCTGCCCCTTGACAAGGCCCCTGGGCCCGATGGCCTGACCAAGGCCTTCTATAAAACTTATGTTGCAGAACTAGTGCCCATATTGTTGGTAGTGTATGAGGAGGCCTTGGAGGAGGGAGTACTGCCCAGCACCATGAGAGAAGCCATGATTATAACGCTGTTGAAACCCGGCAAACCGGAGGAGAAGATGGACTCATACAGGCCTCTTTCACTATTAAATGTTGATGTAAAAATCCTTGCCAAATTGTTAGCTAACCGACTTCAGTCACTACTCCCTATGATAGCGCTCCCCGATCAGTCGGGATTCATCCCGGGCAGATCGACATCGCACAATTTAAGAACAGTGTTTTCCACTCTACACTACCTTCACCCAACGGTCCACGCTGCAGCAGTGTTCTTGGATGCCACAAAGGCTTTTGACACCCTTGAGTGGCCGTATTTATTTGCTATACTGGGGTGCATGGGCTTCAGCCCGCTTTTTATTAGTAGGTTTCGTCTGTTGTACACCTTGCCTAGCGCCAGGATTAGGGTAAATGGCCTGATCTCTGAACCCTTTCCCATTTTGAGAGGCATGAGGCAGGGCAGACCCCTGTCCCCGCTACTGTTTGCCATAGCAATGGAGCCTTTGGCAGTCCATGTGCGACAACACCTTACGACGCGGTGTATATGGGTTTAGCTCTAGGAGCCTCCTCATATCTCTATACGCACATGATGTAACCCTATATATCGTGGACCCGGAGGTCAACTTTGACCCGATATTGCGTGAATTTGTTTGCTTTGGCAGACTGGCTGGGGTTTCTGTGAACTGGTCGAAGTCGGTAATCTTCCCTTTAACTGACACTACTCCTCGGGTTCACTCAGAATACCCCCTGAAATGGGAGGAAGAAGCGGTTAAATATTTGGTCATTTGGATAAGCCGAAATGTCCAAGACATTTGGAATCTGAATTTTGGCAGGGCTGTTGCATGGTTGGAGAAGGTCAAAATATGGGTGAAGCTACCTATGTCTCTGAGTGTTAAGCTGGCTCTGGCTAAGATGGTTATCTTGCCAGAAATTTCTACATTTGGTCGCGAATATTCCAGTTCCGCTCACATCGCACTTCTTTAAGACTCTCAGATCTCATCTTGTAACCCTGGCCTGGGCAGGTGGTCAAGCTAGAGTCTCTTGGGACATTTTGATTTTGCCACTGAGTCAGGGAGGACTGGGCACCCCGGACATGATCCTTCAAGCGCTATGTGCTCAAGCTCAATATCTGCATTTTTGGGTTCACCCGACCACTTTCCAGCCTCATGTGGCAGTGGAGCAGGACATGGTTGCGCCTGTCCTGCTGAAGGTGGCTATTTGTGCGAAAGCGAGATGCCCCAGAGGGGATGTAGACACCGCGGGCATGCTGGGATGGGTGTGGGAGGAATTACGGAAAAAGTCGAGGGTTCCATTATTGTATGCCCCCTCGCTCTCACTACTGCAAAACCCGATGCTGCCTTGTATTGAAGGGGTAATTAGTAGATCCCTAGAGCAGAAGCTACACCTCAATACCTTTGCTGATTTATTCCCTAACGGCGAGTTCATGCCCCCCCAGAAGCAGAGGAGGGTGAGGCGATGCCGTTTTCGGAGCTGTTCTTATATCATAGGCTGCGTGCGGTGTGCTGTGCCATCAGCGATACCTTCCCGGCGGCTCCCCCGGTCTTCCCTGCATTGGAGAGTTTGGTGGGATCTCCTTCCCTCCGTAGGTTGGTCACTAGGCTATAAAGGCAGATGCAGGCCACGGCACCGGTGATCGAGCCGAAGTCCCTGCAGTGTTGGAATGATGAGCTCCAGATACCCCTAACCGAAGAATATTGGTTGTTCTGCTGTGGTCAGCTTACAGAGCTCTCACCTAATTACAGGCTGCACTTGATACATTTCAAATGCCTGCGTAGATTCTATAGGACCCCCATAGGGCTGCGCAGAATGGGTCTTCGAGAAGGTGATGACTGTTGGAGATGTGGGTTCTCCCCCACCTCTTTTCTACACATAGCATTGTCTTGCCCGGTGATTGCAGAGTACTGGTCTGAGATCTTTGCCTCGGTAAATCAAATTGTGGGACGATCGGATGCCACATCTCCTGTACTAGGCATACTGGGATATTTCAAAAACACTCCACCCAAAACACGTAAATTGCATGTATTACTTCTCCTTTTTGCCGAAAGAAGTGTGGCGGTACACTGGGGTAGGAAACGAGTGCCCACGATTAATGGCTGGCTAGCAGACGTAGCATATAGACACACGCAATTGGGATTATTCTGGGAGCTGATGCCGCCTGCAACCCGACTTTGGGACATTTGGGAACAATATTTACAATGGGCCAACACACGATCAAATGGTGCTGAAGATGAGGGATCTGGGGTGGGCTAACTTTGAAGTGACCTGGGGGAGAGAAAGCGGGCTCGTGCACAGGTACGGGGGAATAAAGATTTTGATGGTGGGCTCCGACGGGTGATTAGTCTTCATGGGATTGTGGAGTCCCTGAGGTGCCCTATTGTTGGCTGCAGTATTAATGCTTAATTGTGGTCGTTACCTTTCTCTCTTGGTGTATTGTTAATGATCCCTCGAACTTGTACAGATGTCACAGATGTATACACCATTCATTTGCAGAAATGTCGCGACCATCACTTGTATAACCTGTTGCATTATATGACACGTGCGTGCATCATGTTTACTGAACAATAGACCTGCAATCTGGCGAGTTATGTTGTTGTATTATGATGTAATTCTTGGAAATGTTAATAAACAAAATAAAAAAAAATAAAAAGTCACAGGCTATTTTACTGACATATTAATATAATGCAGGCCTAATCATAGAGATGGAGCACAGCACATTTAAAACATAATTTTAATTGTCATTAAATTGTAAATTGTATTTAGATAGCACTTAATATGCCAGATGAGGCAGTGATGCCCTTTGCAGAAAATAGTGCGCTACTCCGGAACCCAAGGTTAGATGTAAATAGGTAGTAGATTAGTAATATGTGATTCCTTCCCATTGCAGGATGAGTTGTGGTAAGTTTGTTAAGGTTGTGTCTCATGCATTTACTTGAGTGTTCTGCATAGAGATAGACTAATTGAGCTGGATTACTTAAAGGAAGATAAGGGGGTAGAAGACATGTATGCCTGTTAATTGCATTCATTGGATAAAAGGAAAGAACAGTTTGGAATGATGTTTTGGAGTCCATAGTGAAGAGAAATTTTTGGGGTGAGTCAGTGAGTGGAGGGACTGACAGAGATGTTTTCTAAACTAAAAAAAATATATATACTTCTATACAGATATACCAACATGTCTAAATATATAAATATCCTGGACGAAGGATTTAGTAGGTGCATGACTGAATGTATGAGTGAGTGATTAAATGTGTCTCACTGAGTGCATGGGTTAGTGACTAAACTGTCTTAATTTGTGCATCAATACTCACTCATACATTCAGTCATGCACCTACTAAATCCTTCGTCCAGACACTTATACATCTACTCATTCTTCAATATGTAAAACATATTTAAACTTTACAGAAACACACAGTCACTGGATGATGTCATCAGTGATCTCATCAGTGATGTCATTTGAGATGTCATCAGTGATGTCATCAGTGATGTCACTGACCATGTCATGAATGATGTAATATGTGACATGATCAGCAGTGGATTGCGGGTGCGCGATATATAGTTAGTGCAACTAACTATATATGGAATTTCAATGGTTTTGTGTGAGTAAAATAAGGTTTTTTAAATGCTAATTCCTAACTATATATGGTCTATAACCTATGGTTTTTTCAGTGAATATATATATATATATATATATGTATGTATATATATATATATATATATATATATATATATATATATATATATATATATATATATATATATATATATATATATATATATATATATATATATATATATATATATATATATATATATATATATATACATATACGCTGACGCTCCCACAGCGCACCGCACAAGCCAGCACTCCCCAGGAGAAGAACGGACACCAAATCCGGTAATGGATGCAGCAGAGTTTTTTTAATTTATTTCGTTTCAGTGTGTCAAGGGTGCCGCGATCTGACGCGTTTCGGCGATCCTGTCGCCTTGCTCACCAGATACAAGCGTTTGTACGTGCATAACATTTAAATTGTGAACTACCAATCAAAGCACTTTTTGTCATGTGTCACGTGACCATACATCATAGCCATTGGTATAGACAACAGACTTATTCATAGTCGACTTTACTATGGTAATTGTAGCATTGTAAATAATATCTGTATAAATACAATAACATTGTACATCAAATATGTTGTGAGGGAAAGAAACATTGCAATAATTGTAGGTATCATTACCCAAAATAATGTCTAAAACAATAAATATTATGCTCATTATTAAAAACATAACAATACATTGCAATGAAAAGCTTCTTTTCTTATAACTGCTTAATACATTATTATTGACATCACAACAGATCTATATCAATTACATAATATTTTGTCATCAAGCTATTTGGTCACATGTATACTAGTCATATGGTATATTGTCCATATTATTGAAAGTGCTATTGTGCTGAAAAAAAGTGCAATACGTGAATAAAGTGCATAATTGTAAATAAAATTGTTTTGGGGAATCCCCGCCAGGAACCCCTTGCAGGGGAGAAAATCAGCATTAAGAATAGAATTTTATTTCATTATAAGAAACATTTACCAGCAGATTTTTCAAGAATAAAGTGATCCGTGCATAACAGCTGAATATTGGTGTCTATGACAGTGCAATCTACGTCTGTGCAAATGAGCGTCAATAAATAGTATAAAACCATAAATAGTAAATTCATGATAATACACATAATCATCGACGATCAAAATGGAGACATAAAAAGTGCTACTCTATATACAATATAAAACCAACTGTATGCTTTGAAATACTTCTCAGATCTATAGAACAAATCTCTGTAAACAGACACTTACTTAATTAATATTGCATATTCAATCATAAATAATGGTACATGTCCTCACACATATTCAAACCTCGGGGGCTCTTTGTGTCCAGTTCTAGAATGTATTTAGTTTCCAATTGTCGCAGAGCTTTGTCTCTATTCCCTCCTCTTTTGTTGATGGGGACACTGTCAATAACAAAATAAGATAATACATTCAAATTGTTACCATGTTCAGACTTGACGTGTCTAGCAACGGGATATGTTTGGTCCAAATTAGCTGTTGCTCGCAAATGTTGTAAAATGCGTGCCTGCACTGGAAGTTTTGTGCTTCCTACATAACGGAGACCACATATACAATTCAAGGCATAGTCTGTTTTGCAGTTAAAATTGCCTTTGATCTCAATCAGCTCATCCGAAAAAGCATTTTTGTAGGATTTAGTATTTGAACAAAACTTGCAGGCTCTGCAACTGCTACATTTAAAAAACGCCCTTCTTTGTGGAGAACCATATGTCTTTATTTAGTAGTTCTGGACTGTTCTTTACCAGATCTGATCTCATAGAATATGCTTTGCGGTAAGTGATACTGGGCTTTACAGGTAGGACTCCCTTAAGAATCCCATCAGTTAGAACAATGGGCCACTGAGGATTAATGTTTTTTCTTATGGCATGAGATTGCTTACTGTACGTGGTAATGAACCTACATTGAGAATTGCCATTACAGCCGACCGAATCTGTTCGTATAGCTGTGGTTAGCTTTGTTCCACTGCTCTGGGCAGTGGCCACTGGTTGTAGTAAAGTACATCTATCATTTTGATTGACTTTTTGTAAAGCTAATTGTATTTTATGTGCCCCATAACCACGAGCTAACAGTCTGGCTTTGGCAATTTCCTGTGATTCTTTCCATGCCTTATCCGTACTACATGCCCTTCTGATTCTCAGAAGTTCTCCATATGGGAGACTTTCTATGGTGTGACGTGGATGGAAACTAGACGCACGCAATAGCGTATTGCCGGCTGTGGGTTTTTGGTATAGACTAGTTACAATAACTCCATTGTGAATTGAAACCTCAATGTCAAGAAAATTTGTACATGTGCTGTTTATATCTCTAGTGAAGGCTAAATTAAGATCATTGTTGTTTATACATTGTACGAAATCATTCGCCTGTTCTATATCGCCTTTCCACACGATAAAGATATCATCTATATACCTCCACATATGTGCAATATATATATTCAAACGAAAAAGAGAGCTGATACCGGCTTGAAAAAGAAATCCAGCCTGCCCTATCACCAGGCAACAAGATTGACCAGTTTTCTGATGCCATGATAGATGAGCTGGAAAGACTGCCTAAAATGAGAAACACCAATCAGAGGGAAAATCTGACCAGAAAGGAAAGGAATGCAGTCAAGAAACTGGCGGAAAATGGAGAAATCACGATAAAGCCCGCCGATAAAGGGGGAAATATCGTTATCATGGACACAAAGGATTAAATCAGAGCGGCATTAAGACAGTTGAATGACACCAACAACTATTGTAGATTGAAAAACAATTCAATTGAAACAAGCATTGGAAATGCAATAGGTCTCGCATTAGAAAAGTTGGAGTTATTGGTCTTGTAAATGACATATTTTATTTATTTGTTGATTTTTAAAATTGCTAAATTGATGGCTTTGTCATTTACAATGCCAATAGTTATAACTTTCGCGAATGTGACACCTATAGCATTTGGAATGCAACATGTTTTGTATTTACGTCACTTAGATGGCAGCTCTGGTCGTTAGGCCACATCTCTAGAGAGCAGGAGAGTGCAGCAGGGGAGAGAAGCACAGCAATGCAATAGGTCTCGCATTAGGAAAGTTTGAGCTATTGGTATTGTAAAGGACACATTTTTTATTTGTGTGCTTGTTTTGAAAATAGCGAAATTAATAGCTTTGTTATTTACAATGCCAATAGTTTTATCTTTCGTAAATGTGACACCTATTGTAACACAACATGTGTTGTGAGGGTGAGTGAGGGTGAGGGTGAGGGGTTGAGGGTGAGTGAGGGTGAGGGGTTGAGGGTAAGTGAGGGTGAGGGTGAGTGAGGGTGAGGGGTTGAGGGTGAGGGGTTGAGGGTGAGTGAGGGTGAGGGTGAGGGGTTGAGGGTGAGTGAGGGTGAGGGGTTGAGGGTGAGTGAGGGTGAGGGTGAGTGAGGGTGAGGGGTTGAGGGTGAGTGAGGGTGAGGGAGGGTGAGGGGTTGAGGGTGAGTGAGGGTGAGAGTGAGGGTGAGGGGTTGAGGGTGAGTGAGGGTGAGGGTGAGTGAGGGTGAGGGGTTGAGGGTGAGTGAGGGGTTGAGGGTGAGTGAGGGTGAGGGTGAGGGGTTGAGGGTGAGTGAGGGTGAGGGGTTGAGGGTGAGTGAGGGTGAGTGAGGGTGAGGGGTTGAGGGTGAGTGAGGGTGAGGGGGAGTGAGGGTGAGGGTGAGTGAGGGTGAGGGTGTGTGAGGGTGAGGGTGGGTGAGGGTGAGTGAGGGTGAGGGTGGGTGAGGGTGGGTGTGGGTGAGGGTGAGGGTGAGTGAGGGTGAGTGAGGGGTTGAGGGTGAGTGAGGGTGAGGGTGAGTGAGGGTGAGGGTGAGTGAGGGGTTGAGGGTGAGTGAGGGTGAGTGAGGGTGAGTGAGGGTGAGGGTGAGTGAGGGTGAGGGGTTGAGGGTGAGGGGTTGAGGGTGAGTGAGGGTGAGGGTGAGTGAGGGTGAGGGGTTGAGGGTGAGGGGTTGAGGGTGAGTGAGGGTGAGGGTGAGTGAGGGTGAGGGGTTGAGGGTGAGTGAGGGTGAAGGTGAGTGAGGGTGAGGGGTTGAGGGTGAGTGAGGGTGAGGGGTTGAGGGTGAGTGAGGGTGAGGGGTTGAGGGCGAGTGAGGGTGAGGGTGGGTGAGGGTGAGTGAGGGTGAGGGGTTGAGGGTGAGTGAGGGTGAGTGAGGGTGAGGGTGAGTGAGGGTGAGTGAGGGTGAGGGAGGGTGAGGGTGAGGGTGAGGGAGGGTGAGGGGTTGAGGGTGAGGGGTTGAGGGTGAGTGAGGGTGAGTGAGGGTGAGGGGTTGAGGGTGAGTGAGGGTGAGGGGTTGAGGGTGAGTGAGGGTGAGTGAGGGTGAGTGAGGGTGAGTGAGGGTGAGGATGAGGGGTTGAGGGTGAGTGAGGGTGAGTGAGAGTGAGGGTGAGTGAGGGTGAGTGAGGGGTTGAGGGTGAGGGGTTGAGGGTGAGTGAGGGTGAGGGTGAGGGGTTGAGGGTGAGTGAGGGTGAGGGGTTGAGGGTGAGTGAGGGTGAGGGTGAGTGAGGGTGAGGGGTTGAGGGTGAGTGAGGGTGAGGGTGAGTGAGGGTGAGGGTGAGTGAGGGTGAGTGAGGGTGAGGGTGAGTGAGGGTGAGGGTGAGTGAGGGTGAGGGTGAGTGAGGGTGAGGGTGAGTGAGGGTGAGTGAGGGTGAGGGTGAGTGAGGGTGAGGGGTTGAGGGTGAGTGAGGGTGAGGGTGAGTGAGGGTGAGTGAGGGTGAGGGGTTGAGGGTGAGTGAGGGTGAGGGGTTGAGGGTGAGGGGTTGAGGGTGAGGGGTTGAGGGTGAGGGGTTGAGGGTGAGTGAGGGTGAGGGTGAGTGAGGGTGAGGGGTTGAGGGTGAGTGAGGGTGAGGGGTTGAGGGTGAGTGAGGGTGAGGGGTTGAGGGTGAGTGAGGGTGAGGGTGAGTGAGGGTGAGGGGTTGAGGGTGAGTGAGGGTGAGTGAGAGTGAGGGTGGGTGAAGGGTTGAGGGTGAGTGAGGGTGAGGGTGAGGGGTTGAGGGTGAGTGAGGGGTTGAGGGTGAGTGAAGGTGGGTGAGGGTGAGGGGTTGAGGGTGAGTGAGGGTGAGTGAGGGGGTTTGAGGGTGAGTGAGGGTGAGTGAGGGTGAGGGTGGGTGAGGGTGAGTGAGGGTGAGTGAGGGTGAGGGTGAGTGAGGGTGAGTGAGGGTGAGTGAGGGTGAGGGTGAGTGAGGGTGAGTGAGGGTGAGGGTGAGTGAGGGTGAGGGGTTGAGGGTGAGTGAGGGTGAGGGGTTGAGGGTGAGTGAGGGTGAGGGGTTGAGGGTGAGTGAGGGTGAGGGGTTGAGGGTGAGTGAGGGTGAGGGTGGGTGAGGGGTTGAGGGTGAGTTAGGGTGAGGGTGAGTGAGGGTGAGGGGTTGAGGGTGAGTGAGGGTGAGGGTGAGTGAGGGTGAGGGTGAGTGAGGGTGAGGGGTTGAGGGTGAGTGAGGGTGAGGGGTTGAGGGTGAGGGGGTGAGGGTGAGTGAGGGTGAGGGTGAGTGAGGGTGAGGGGTTGAGGGAGGGTGAGGGTGAGTGAGGGTGAGTGAGGGTGAGGGGTTGAGGGTGAGTGAGGGTGAGTGAGAGTGAGGGTGAGTGAGGGGTTGAGGGTGAGGGGTTGAGGGTGAGTGAGGGTGAGGGGTTGAGGGTGAGTGAGGGTGAGGGGTTGAGGGTGAGTGAGGGTGAGTGAGGGTGAGGGTGAGTGAGGGTGAGTGAGGGTGAGTGAGGGTGAGTGAGGGTGAGGGTGAGGGTGCGTGAGGGTGAGGGGTTGAGGGTGAGTGAGGGTGAGGGTGAGTGAGGGTGAGTGGGGTTGAGGGTGAGTGAGGGTGAGGGGTTGAGGGTGAGTGAGGGTGAGTGAGGGTGAGGGGTTGAGGGTGAGGGGTTGAGGGTGAGTGAGGGTGAGTGAGGGTGAGGGGTTGAGGGTGAGTGAGGGTGAGGGGTTGAGGGTGAGTGAGGTAACCTGGCATGGTAACCTGAAAAAAATGTGGGTGTGAGCCATTTGAAGGGGTCTGCGGTGAGTGTGAGACCCGAAAAGGCAGAAGTCGGGAAGGAGAGGCTGCCGGTAAGGGTGTGCACGAAAGTGAATGTGCACAAATAGGGCCATGCGGTGGGCGACCAAAGCAGAAGCGGCTGGCAGAATAAGCGGGCCAAGGCCGAGAGTCCACTGGGTGCACGCGTCCTACCCGGAAATGACTGGGGGATAGGTGGGGAATGGCATGGTAACCTGAAAAAAAGGTGGGTGTGAGCCATGTGAAGGGGTCTGCGGTGAGCGCGAGACCCGAAAAGGCAGAAGTGGGGAAGGAGAGGCTGCGGGTAAAAACAAGACAGGAAACAAGACGGAGGGCATTGCTGTGGGGAGGGGGAGGGGAAGAGAAATGCACACGGCGGGCAGGGGAGGGGGCGGAGCGGGGAGAGCGGCATGAGGGTGTGAAGCAGCCGGGGCCTTTGAAGTGAAGCTAAGCTTCACTTCAAAGGTGTGGGAGGAGTGCGGCTGAGGGAACAGACGGCGATTTGGTGATGTGCACGCGCATTTTAGGTCAATGCGCTTGCGCATTGACCTAAAAGCCACGGGCACAGCACCAAATCGCCACAGTTAGGTAAACCTTTGTTTAAAGCCCTATAGTCTCGCTTCTCTCAATGCACATGCGCATTTATAGGTCACGAGACCTAAAAATGACGAAGGATTTGAAAGAGAAGCTACAAGGCTGGTATGAGGAACAGCTAATCAGTGAGGAGGAACGAAAATTCATGTCCACAGACTTTCCAGTAATACCATGTATCTACTTCCTCCCAAAGATTCATAAGACTTTGATTGATCCTCCGGGGAGGCCTATAGTCTCCTCCTGCAGTTCGTTATATGAAAATTTATCTAAATATGTGGATACATTCCTGGCCCCAATTGCCCAAAATATGAGTTCATATTTGAAGGATACAGGAGATTTCCTTAGGATACTCACAGGAATAGCATGGAATCCAGGATATCTTTTGGTCACAATTGATGTCGTGTCCCTGTACACGTCGATCAGACCTAACATTGGAATAACAGCATGCCAATATTTCTTAAAGCAACGTAACATAACCGAATTGAACCATACTACAATACTCTTGGCTATGATAAACATCTGCCTGACTAACAATATCTTTCTATTTAACAAAGAGCTGTTTAAACAAGAATGTGGTACAGCAATGGGAATTTCATTTTCGCCGAATTATGCCAATATCACCATGGGATGGTGGGAGTGGACCATTGCGTGGAACACTGAAAATCAAATCGAGATGGAGCTCGTCATTTTATGGGTTGTTACATCGACGACCCGTTCCTTATCTGGAATGGAACAGATCGTGAATTTCGTAACTACTTCTCGAAATTAAATCAGAATGAAGTCGGTCTGCAATTTACCTGTACTACAAACAAAAATCAAATCGACTTTCTGGACACAAAGATCTTTATAGAAAATGGTAAGATCGAATCAACAATTTTCAGAAAGAAGACCGTAACGAACAGTGTTCTCCATGGAACCAGCTTCCACCCCAGGCAACTAGTAAGCAGCATTCCCTATGGGGAATTCACAAGAATGAAAACGAACTGTTCAAGGAAACAGATGCCGAAGAAAAAATTCAGGAGAGCACGGAAAGGTTTAAATCAAGAGGCTATAATGAACGGACACTTAACAAATAAAAAAAGAGAATTGACCAGAAAACCAGAGCGGAAATTCTAATTGAAAAACCAAAAGCCATATCAGACAAGGATCCACCCCGGTTCATAACAACCTACAGCAAGGAGAGTGAAAGCATCGTGAACAAAATGAAAAAATACTGGCACCTGATCTCAGGGGATCCTGATATCGGTGAACTAGTAGGGAACAAACCAACTGTGACGTACCGAAAAAATGTCTCCCTTAGGGATATGTTAGTAAAAAACCACATTCAAGTGAAACAAAAAACAGATTGGCTTACTAATCAAAGAAAAGGATTCAAACCATGCAGATCGTGTAAAGCCTGTAAAATAGGCAAAAGAGTGACAAGCATTCAAGAACCAGGTGGGAAATTAATGACAATTGAAGAAAATATAATGTGCACATCGAAGTTTGTCATATACATGATAGAGTGCAAATGTGGTATGAAGTATATCGGAAGCACAACGTGCATGTTGAAAAAACGAATCCTGGAACATATACGAGCAGTGAAAAATGCCAATATGGCATATGCTACAGCCAAACACATGAGTACGTGTCAAAAGGGAGACTGGAGAGCGATGTGTTTCTATGGGATAAAGATGATGCCACAAGGAGATCGAGGTGGGAATCATGTCTGAAAGCTGCGTCAAATTGAATCACGCCTGATTATAAAATTCAGGGCAAAATACCCTGGCGGTATTAATAATGACTAAGAACTTTATGTTCATTTGGAAGAAATTTTCTCTCCTTTAGGACAGTCCTCAAGAACTCTTTTGAAATCAAATGTTGTCATAAAATGTACATTGAGAAAGAGGGTACTATACCCTAAATTACGAGATAAGACAATAGCTTTAAACATGTATGGAATGTCACTGGGTACTAAACCACAAGCTAACAAAATATATGAGTAACATCAGTGCAAATGTGTATAATACTGACAAATGGCGCAATTGTCTTTCTGTAAAAAGTGTAAAGTTGTTCAAAATTGTGATAAACTACATATCCCACAATGCCACTTAGAGGCAGATGTAGGTATATACGTGGAAAGTAAAGAAGGACTTACTAACCGTGAAAAAAGCCTGTTGGGGCTGAAACGCGTTGGTGGGGGAGAGCTTATCAATAAAATAAGCTTAAACCATTTTCGAGTGCTGCATCCTTTGTTAAAAAAAATATATATATATATCCACATAAGCACAGCACAGACTCCTACTGGACTCCACAGGACCCATATGCTTTACATTGCAAGTCCACCACTGGTAACAGTGTCCTACATGCCCTCAGCAGTCACCCCGATACTCTCAAGTGGAGTATTCTATATGGGGAACTGCTGAGGGCAAAAAGGAACTGCAATACCAATGAGGCGTACCTACTTAAAAGAAAAATCATTACAGAAAGATTCAGGGAAAGGGGGTATCCCAATTGGGTGCTGAAGACGACACTCATGAGAGCAGGAAAGATAGAAAGGATACAGACCATCTCCGATACACCATCCTCTGAAGACAGGGAGGAGAATGAAACCAGAATGATACTGACATTCAGTTCTGATGCACAGGCCATTAAAAGGATTGTCACCAAGAATTGGGGGATTCTCAAAAATGACACAGTGATTGGTGACAGTATCCTGAGAGACCCAGCATCACGTATCGAAGGGGGAGAAATATCAGGGACATGCTTGTACACAGCAACATTTCTACTTACCCGCCTAGTGGTATGCAGGGTCTTAAGGGTTTTTATCCCTGCGGCCACTGTAAGGCTTGCATGTACAGTAAATGCCACAAGCAGGTGAGCCACAATGGGGTCAACAAAAGTATTACTCAATTTCTAACGTGTACCTCAGTTTTTGTTGTATATGCCATAGAGTGCACATGCAAACTATGTTATATAGGAAGCACCACATGTATGGCCAAGAAGCGTTTTTTGGAGCACAGTCGAGCCATAACTAATTATGATCCAAAATATCTGGTGGCCAGACATTTTAGGGAAAAACATTTCTCCAGTGTCAGGGATCTTAGTTATATCATCCTGGAACAAGTTAATAAGAACCCCATGGGTGGGAACAGGGTCCTCAAATTGCGACAGAGAGAGTCCAAGCTGATCATTGACTTCCAAACCAAAACACCAGGAGGTCTGAATCAGGAACAGGAGCTGTCCGTACAACTTAAAGAATAACTGTATTTATTAGAACTACTGCTTCCATAGTTTATATCATTTTCTGCAATCCATGAACTGCTTTGTGCCCAAGATGTTAGAAATGTTTCAAATAGTTACGATACTATTGATTCCAGTAGGGTCAGTTGATCCTGTGTTTTAATTTTGTATTTATTTTCTTCTTTTTACTTTACAGGAGGAAAGGAAGGGGCCCAAGTCACCAGCACTCACCCTACATGGGCTTCAACCCTTTTCTCTTCTTCTTTTTCCAGAGCACTGCGACGGAAATTTAAGACATCACGGCTAGCTAGAGTGTGACTGTGGTAACGTCTTATGTATAAGACTTATTAACATGCCCGTTTTTATGTTGAATGAGGACGTGTGTGCCCACTTGGTAGCACTTTTAAGTTATTCTTGCAAACCTGCCCTTGTTGTTTTGACCCCTTTTTTCGTTACAATGCACAGTGAATAGTTTAGAGGCACTTGCCAATACCGGGGGTCTGTCAGTGTGACTATTGTGTATGTACAGGCGTGTGTGACCACTTGGTAGCACTTTGCAGTCTCTCCTGTACACCATGTGTCCTTTAACTTGCACGGAGAGTAAGGTAGGACATTTGCCTACACCGGGGATTCTGTTTTGAGACACCTGTCTTGTAGTTTGTGTAGTTGTTTCCCTCGTATAAGAGATAACCTACTAAATTATGGCATGTTACTGACTGGCAAGCTGTGCAATGTCAATACAACTTTATTGACAATTGCGGGTGCCGTGACTCGGGACAGCGTAGATCCCACAAGCTGCTCAGACTGTAAGCTCTATTAGTTGCTGAATGAGACTTAGTTGGGGCAATTTGTATTTTACTGATGAATTGACACCTTAGTAACACATAATAACATTTTTCATGTGAAATCTGCCGTGACCGTTGTTCTGCATTTACCTATTTCTAATTAATTTTTTGACATGACAGTATATGCCGGTAAGGCAGGTCATTGGTGTTCATTATGTTCACAACATTGCAATGTGTTTTATTCATGGAGACAGAGCTACTATACATTGCTTTTGTGCCTGTTCAACATGTCCACTGCATATTCAGTGGCAGTCCTATTTTGATGTTTACCTTGTACTCACTATTTATGTTTTGCCGTGAGTGTTGCTCTGTTCACGTGATCAAGCCTCGCAAGAGGTGAAATGCATTGTGAATAAACAACGGACACCCTGACAACTTTGAGTTTGCCTTTTCTAAAAGCACACCATATGAAAGATTTTTCTGAGAGAATATATATATTCTCTCAGACATGGTCAGTGACATCACTGCTTATGTCACTGCATGATGTCATCAGTGATATCAGTTAAGATGTTATTAGTGACATAAGCAGTGATATCACTGACCATGTCTTGAGTGATGTAATATGTGAGGAGGTCATAGGCAGTACATTGCGGGACGAAGTTATAGTCAGCTCAGGTACCTATGACTGCTGAATTTCTATGGTTATGTGCATGTGAAACGTGCATTATGTGAGTGGCTGTATTGGTGAGTGAGGGGGTCTGTGACTGGCTGTATGGGTGATTGAGTGGGTGTGTGAGTGGCATGATGGGTGACTAAGTGGCTGTGTAAGTGGCTGTATGCGTGGTTATGTGGGTGTGAGAGTAACTGTATCAGTGTGTGATTGGTTTTGTTGGTCTGTGAATGTGTGTGTGGGTGACTGTATGTGTGTGTGTGTGTGTGTGTGAGTGGCTGTGTGTGTCAGTGAGTGTATGTGAGAATAACTGAATGGCTCTGTGAGTAGGTGTCTGAGTGTCTGTGTGGGTGTGTCACTAGCTGTGTGAGTGACTGGGCCAGAACAGAACCTCACCTGTCCCTTTATTCACCAAGAGTCCACAGTTTTGCACAAACTTTCACCCAAATGGAGTACTTTCTGCTGGTTAATTAGTAAGCACTAACTCATTGGGTACATTTCTAGTGCAAAGTCTGCACTGCAGCTGCGTAATGGACCAGGAAGAAATGTCTCCAGTGACTTTCTGTGCATTTAATTTTGACAATGTAAATAATTTTCATGCAACTTCTTCCAGAAGCCTGCAATAGCATATATTCTCCTATAGAGAAGTTGATGAGACTACAAAGAGGTGAATGTCCACCAAACAAGGTTACTTCATCTTAACTTTATAAAGTAAGTGCTTCTTTGTTTGGGTGGAGATGTCCTCATATTCTTTCACTTAAAGAAAGTGCCACCAAAATCGGTGGGAAATGCATTGGGGAGGGCGGTATTTTGGTAAGCTGTCCATCATCCTGGCAAAATTCAGGAAGACCTTTGTATACTTCTAAGGTGGACGTGGCGGGGCTACATGGGCAGAGATTTCTGGTGATTTCGCATATTTTCAAGCTTGTAGTAATTTAAAGAATCATGGACTCTGCTGTCACCATGAGAGGACAAGAATGAACCCACTCGTCGCAGTAACTACAGATTGTGCTCTGATATCAACAGTGTATTCACCGCCACCAAGGATTTCAATTTGGTTTTCATTGTGGATTTGCCAAAAAAACACACTTGCTTTGCCAGGAGGTTAGGATCATTTGTCCTTTACAAAAGGGAAAGGGGGCCCGGGGAGCCTATCTGCTGGGGCCCAGCCAAGATTTAACAGAGGTGGTGGCCTTGCAGGCCCCTGCTGGACCAATTTTGGCTCTCGGAACACTATTTCCAGCGGCCCGGCCACTTGATGCTGGGTCCCCTGGATCTGACTCAGGGCACTCAATTTGCACTGTTGGGGACAGCAGGGAGAGCCCTGCAGTCCCTGTCATCCCCTCACCTCCAGAGGGTGCCGGCATTGCTCTTGCACACAGGGAGAGGCCAAAAATGCTGCTCCCTGAGTGTGGGAGCAATTCTTCCATCTTCAACAGACGAAAAATCAGTTCCCAGTGGGCAGGAGCACTTCTCCTGCTCCCGCCCGCTGGGAGCAGGCTTACTGTTTGCTATCACTTAACAGGAGCTGTCATAGTTCCCGCCAAGCAACAGCAACTATTATGTCCCGAGGGTCGGTACTGCGATGGGTAAGCGTGCCATGGGAGTTACGGTTCCAAGTAACACCCATGACATTTAATACAATCTCAGATTTACAACAAGATGTAAACCTGGGAATGCGTCAAAAGCTTATGCCTCCCCAACATAAACAGTCTTTCACCATGGTGCAAGGAAGCCTACATTGGTGCAAGGCTGCCCTTTAAGCGCCTGGGGAGTAACATAACATGACATCTCCTCTTGAGGAGAGCATGTGGTTTCACGGCTAGACTAACGACTTTAGAGCTGGGAAACCAAGGTTTGAGCCTCGGGTCAACTCCACTTCCTGGGATTCTGGGCTAATCACTTACTCTCCCAGTAGTTACCAGAAACTAAAATGAATGTATCTTTGTGAAACGTAACTGGTGCTCGTGTAAAGCGCTCCAATACCTTCGGGTCAAGTTTGCGCTATATAAATCTACACAAAAAAGATTAAAACATAGGACAGGAATCAGCTGTATTGCACAGATATAGCACATTCCTGTCCTTTTCTTTTAACATAGGACAGCACTGCAGGAAGGCTTGCGGTGCCGTCCTATGCCAAAAGTTTGTAAATGAGGCTCTAGGTCCTAACTATAACTGGGGGGGGAGAGAGAGAGAGGGAGAGGGAGGGAGAGAGAGAGAGAGAGAGAGAGAGAGAGAGAGAGAGAGAGAGAGAGAGAGAGAGAGAGAGAGAGAGAGTATAAAATCATGCACATAATAATGCAATGACCATTTTTTACCAGTATGTCTGGTGACCTGAGCGTGTTGTGCTGGAATACAGTACCAATGGTTGGACACAGATTGGTTAAACAAGACTGAAGAGGACGTCACTCCACTTTGTCCAATTTCTGGTCAAAAACCCTCCAGTGCTTCAGTAAGAACTACCCAGGCATAGCAGTACCTCTCCAAATTCTCATTCGCGCGAGGATCAAAAACTTGGAAAGCCATGGCTTAGAACATATGAGACTAACAGAGAACAAAACTCTAAAAGCACAAATGACCCAAAACTCGCTTTCTGTCTCGAGACATTTTTGATTTGCAGACTTATGGGAAATAATTTGTTCTTTTAGCTTTAACTTTCCCCGCTTTCTTGCCCTGCTCGGAGACTGAACAAAAAAAACATTCGTAATCCCTTTTGGTGTATGGTTCACTGTCACAAATGCTCGGAAGCAGGTCGCAACCCTGAAGAATGTACTTTATAAACTTGTCTGACAAGCACACAATGTCACCGCTAAGTGGCTCTGGGGTTGCCTTCCACAAACAGGGCTATTGCAGTGTTTTTATTCAGCTAGCAGAGTTGTAGATGAAATCATTAACCTGTTTTTTTTGCTTTGTTCGACCTTTTTATTTATTCAGCGTTTTCGTGTACCGGTAGATTTTCCCACCTCCAACGAGAACATCTGTTCCGTTTGAGTGACGCTTCGAGAGCGCAGAAAATATTAAGCAAATCTCTTAGGGGCCGGGACCGTGCCTTGCAACCTCCGTATGCGATCGCGGCCGCCGAGCGAGCATGGCAAAAGGAGGCAAAATAGCCGACCCCTGGCCTGTGGGTGAATTACATGCTGTGTTTACTCAAAGATTTTACACCATCATGCAAGGGAGACCACTGTTTAACCTCTGATTATACCCTTCACAGTGGGATGGAGTGCGGAGGAGGAAACATCTTAGTGTCAGAATCCTGTAACTAATTAAACAGTAATCACCGCATATGATGTATTGAGTTTGAGGCTAACTTGCCTTCTGGCTACCACTTCTGATGTCTTGGAAACCACAGGAACTTAGAAATGATGGAACAACGCATGATAAGCAGCCAATGTAAACAGGTTGAGCATAGTGCAGCAAAGTGCATGTCTTGGAAGTTGATACTTTGACTCTGGTAGGCCTCGAAGAACCAAATTCTAATGGTAGGTTAACTGCATACATAGGACTACAGTGATAGAAGAGGGAGAACTTTTTCCCATGCCCCAGCGCTGCAGTTACCCACATCTGCTCGAAGGGTGCCACTCGGTAAAATCCAAAGTACATTGGTGAACACTGATAAACATCTAACCCAGGGATCTACAGGAGTAGCTCAGGAGCCAGTACCCTGGAAGAAGCTCCCTGAAGTGTAGCCCAGGGCAGTACATAATTCGGAGGATCTAGCCATATTTAAGAAGGCAGCACTATACATCTCCGTATCCTTGGAGTGACCTCCAGGCAAACCATTGGCAGAGGGACACACAAACACATACTGTGACATCCTGCAGTATCTGCAACATGACCATTTCAATTTAGCTAAGTCACATGCAGAATGGTCACATCGCAAGTCCCATTAAATAAGTCATAAAATGCAGGTGAAAACCGGGCCAGAAAAGAAGTGCTGGCAATAGCAAGATTGGAGTCGCTAAAATTTGGGACTGCAGAGTCGCAGTGAAAGTGTGTTAAAACTATAGGTGAATAACCTTTTAGCCAAAGAGAGCAAAGGCTAGATCAACACTGGAGAGAGGTAATGGCATTGTTTGTTTACACCATGGAATGGGATGTGTACTATGTGTATTTGCCTAGATGTATCAATGGGCATTTGTATAAATAGGTGTTCATTTAGGAGCCACGGCCGGTAGTATGTGTAAGTGCAGGGTGGTGACGTGGGGAGGGGGAGGGGCAGGGTGGGAGGTAGTAATGTATGGATTACGGATATTAACAGTTAAGTAAACATTTCCATAAATAAAACAAATTTTGTTGCGTGCACTGCATCACCAAATGCGATGCAGTGCGCGCAACGAAATTAATTTTATTTATTTATGTTTACTTACCTGTTAAAGTCCGTAATCCATACATTACTACCCCCACCCTGCCCCTCCCCCTCCCCACGTCACTGTCCTGCAGTTACACCTACTACCGGCCGCGGCTGTCATTTAGATGTTTATTGTGAAGGTGTCTGCCACTGATGGAGCAAGGTTTAATATGTGAAGAAACTTGCTTGGACTCAACCCTCTCGAAATAACATGTGACTTATTAATCAACATGTTTTGTATTATTAACAATTGCATTATGTGAGAAGTTGGCCTGATGTATGATGTCTCCAGTTCTGAGGGCACCTTATATCAGTCCAAACAATCCCTTATGGTGGTGGTTGTAAGTCAACCTTATAGACAAGCTATCCTAGGGGTAGCATGTACTAAGCAGCCTTA
This sequence comes from Lissotriton helveticus, assembly GCF_964261635.1. Lineage (NCBI taxonomy): Eukaryota > Metazoa > Chordata > Amphibia > Caudata > Salamandridae > Lissotriton > Lissotriton helveticus. Next base: position 960,777,780 of record NC_136068.1, on the reverse strand, counting down.
AAGGCTTTAACTTCAGAGGGCGAGTGAAGCCAGCTGTTTCACCATATGCAATCCTGTAATCCCAAAGGAAAGGACACCACACAAGTTATATATTATCAAAATATATGTATTTATTCTTAGAATAATCCCCACTACTCTTTATGAGCAATGAAGCACAAGCGTTTAAATAAAAGCACAGTATAACATACACAAGTTGCACAGTTATGGATGAGGCCGGTGGCCACTCAAACCATGTATCAAAAAAGTGGTATAACAATCACTAATCGATCAGAGGTAAAGCCTAGGGCCTTGTGAATTGCTTGGACTACACTGGACTAACAGCAGTTAGGACGGGAGTAGCCCGCGGGATTCGGGTGCAGTGCCTAAAGCACACGCATGCACCAATGCAAAGCCAATGGTGCGTAAAAGTTATCGAGTTACAGTTTTAAGAGTCTTCCGACTGGACTAGAAGGACAAAACTTTAGAGTTAGACACTAGAGGTGTAAACCACTACAGGAGCACCGGCGTTCAAGAGTTACCTCACCCACAGGAAGCGGGTGCACAGGTGCAAAGATATGTCGGGTTTCGTCACGAAGATCTAGGGTGCCTGGAGATGAAGATGCTGCAGGCGTCCAGAAGAGAAGTGTCCGGTGCGATCCAAGGGTGGATCGAAGTTGTAGAGTACCTGAAAGCAGAGGGGACAGAGTCTGGGTCACTAGCCAGTGACCAGGAAGGAACCAGGAAGGAACCAGGCAATGTCAGGCGCAATCAGGTCAATGTTGTGTAGCTTCTCTCCGCTGCCACGTGGTCTCTGGGGCACCGAGGATATCCTGGAGTAAACCACGAGCTGTCCCACAAAGGCTCTCGCTGTCGGCGGTGTCTGCTTCAAGATCGGAGTCAACAGGCCGTGGCAAATGCAACCCACGCAGGATTCAAAGATGGCTTAATACTCGGACCAGCAAGGTCTGAGCCGGTGCTCCTTTTCAGGGGAGCGAGGGCCAGTCTGGAGCAACAAGACTAGCTGAGCAAATTCAAAGGTTCGTCGGTACTGGGGCCACTAGCCAACGGGCAAGCGACCGGACCAACGCGTCGAGCAGGAAAATGCAAAAGGGCCCCACGCAGCACTCGTCGAGTGAAGAGGGGTGAGCTTCGGTGCAAAAGTTGCTCGGGGCTGGAGCTTCTCAGACTCCAATGCACAGCTTCGAGGAAGCCTTGGATGCTGCACGATCAGCGCTTTGTAGTTTTTCCAAGATGGCCGGCCCCACGCTTCAGGTCGCCTCCACGGGCTCAGCTCTGCAGGGACTGTGGATCGGGCTGTTAGAAGGCAGGCACGCTGGGTCTTGTCGATCTCTGTTGCTCGAGTTCCGGCGGGAACTGCAACAAAGCAAACCTCGAAGTGCTGGATGGTGCCTGTTTGCACAGGATGGTCACTCCTTGACCACAAGGGAGATTCTTCAGTCTTCCACGTCGAGTGGGATGTCAAAGGGTCCAGAGTTTCATTTCATAAGTTTCAGTCAGGATAATCTGATGTGCATCTGCACAGCTCCTACTATTAAGTCAAATCAAGGGGCTGGATTACCTGCTAGGTCCCTCCTATGGGTGGGACCTGGGAAGGGGTGGTTACACCCCTTTCCCTTTGTCCAGTTTCGTGCCAGGACTGGGCTGGATGGCCCCAGAACCGGTTTGACTGGAATCTGCCCAGGGACACCTTGTGCGCCCCAGGCAGTGTCTAGTTTCTTTCAACCCTCCCTGCTACAATCCACTATCTCCTGTCTGGAGTGGTGTGACACCTCCCTGTGACAGGAAACCCTTTGTCCAGGCACCCTCTGCCAAGTTTCGGTCAGCAGCAGGAGGCCAGACATGTGTCTGTGGCAGCAGCATCCATTTTGTGATGCTGGGGCTCTGGTTAGGATTAACCGCGTTTTCAGTAAAGTAACATGTCTTCATCCTCTAGAAGGGTGGGATGCTATCCCCATTACCAGGGCTGGTGAGGGGATAGTATTCCAAAGTTTATGACACCAAACACGACATGTTTTGATAAAGCCAAACCAGAGTTGCAAAAACCGCGAGGATTATAATGCACTTAAGAGTATATGGTATGGCAGTATCACTGGAACAGCATTAAGGAATTGGTCCCAACACTGCAGACAGGCTCAGCTCATGCTAGAGCACCATCTCACATAAAACCAAGCACTCTGCCTCCAGGACTGTAAAGGTCTGCCATAGGAGTGACTGATAGGTGTCTATGTGTCCAGATATAGGTTTAGACATAGGTATACTATATCTAAGCAAGGGGTGAGTACACCGCCTTGCCCCATCTGTGGGAACAGCCAGTTGTGTCGATTTAAGTACCAGCCAGGGGTGGAAAAAGATATGCTGCAGCCCCTGGTAGGACTTGGATGCACCTATGCCCTTGGCACCTAGTGTTCCCCGGATTGGGGCTGACAAGGTGTCCAGTACCTAATTGGTTATGTACCTATAGTACATGTCTGTGAATTTAGAGAGAGAACAGCAGGCTGTGGGTCTGATTAGCAGGCCCACAGCCTCCCCCCCACTCCCAAACGCAGGGACATTAAACTTAACCTTGACCAGATAAGTCTTCATGTTCTAAGTGGAAGTACCTGGAGAGACCATCTGCATTACCATGGTCAGTCCCTGGGCGGTGCTCCACTGTAAAGTCCATGCCCTGTAGGGAAATGGACCACCTGAGTAGTTTGGGGTTTCCACCCTTCATCTGATTGAGCCACAAGAGGGGCTTATGGTCTGTCTGAATTAGGAAGTGAGTACCAAACAAGTATGGCCTCAACTTCTTCAGGGCCCAAACCACAGCAAAGGCCTCCCTCTCAATGGCTGACCAACGTTTCTCTCTGGGGGTCAGCCTTCTGCTAATGAAAGCAATGGGCTGGTCTTGACCATCTACATTAAGTTGTGAACGCACAGCTCCCACCCCCAACTCAGAAGCATCTGTTTCAACAATGAACTGTTTGGAGTAGTCAGGACTCTTAAGGATTGGTGCAGAGCACATGGCCTTCTTCAGGTCATCAAATGCCCTTTGACAGCTAACTGTCCACTGAACCTTTTTGGGCATCTTCTTGGATGTCAGATCATTCAATTGTGTCACAATGGACCCATAGTTCTTTACAAATTTCCTGTAATACCCAGTCAGGCCCAAGAAGGCTCTGACTTGTGTCTAGGTAGTTGGAGGAGCCCTGTCCTGTATGGCCTGGATCTTGCTCTCCAATGGTTGAACTTGGCCTCCACCTACTAGGTGGCCCAAGTACACAACCTTGCTCTGCCCTATCTGGCACTTAGTAGCCTTGATAGTCAGGCCTGCCTTTTGCAGGGCCTCCAGAACCTTCTTCAGGTGGATCAGGTGATCCTCCCAGTTAGAGCTAAAGACAGCAATATCATCTAGATATGCTGCACAAAAGTCATCCAACCCAGAAAGGACTTGATTCACCAACCTTTGGAAGGTGGCAGGTGCATTCTTCAAACCAAAGGGCATCACCACAAACTGATAATGTCCACTGGGGGTAGAGAATGCTGTTTTGGCCTTAGACTCCTCAGCTAACCTGATTTGCCAATAGCCAGCTGTCAAATCAAATGTGCTCAGATATGTGGCAGAAGCCAGCTTATCAATGAGCTCATCTGCCCTTGGAATGGGATGAGCATCTGTCCTAGTGACAGCATTGAGACCTCTATAGTCCACACAAAATCTCATTTGTCTCTTTCTATCTTTGGTATGAGGTTTTGGCACAAGGACTACTGGGCTGGCCCAGGGGCTCTCTGAAGTCTCAATCACTCCAAGGTCTAACATTTTCTGCACCTCAGCCTTTATACAATGCCTGACATGGTCAGGTTGCCTGTAGATTTTATTCTTCACAGGCAGACTGTCACCAGTATCCACCACATGGGTGCACCAGTTAGTTTGACTGGGTGTAAGTGAAAACATGTGTCTATGGGCTTGCAAAACCTGTCTGCAGTCCTTCTGTTGTTGGTCAGTGAGGCTGCCTGCCAAGGCTACTCCTTCCACTGAGCCATCATCAGGGTTTTGGGAAAGCAGGTCTGGGAGAGGGTCACTCTCTTCCTCCTGATCCCCATCTGTAGCCATGAGTAAACCCATGCTTTCCCTGTCAACAAATGCTTTCAACCTGTTTACATGGAGTACCCTGTGGGGGCTCCTATGGGGTTTCAAGGTCCACCAAGTAGGTGACCTCTCCCTTCTTTTCAAGTATGGTGTAGGGTCCAGACCATTTGTCCTGGAGAGCTGCTGGGGCCACTGGCTCCAACACCCACACCTTCTGCCCTGGCTGGTACTCAGTCAGAACAGCCTTTTGGTCATGCCAAGCTTTCTGTAATTCTTGGCTGGCCTCCAGGTTTTTGGATGCTTTCTCCATATACTCAGCCATCCTTGAGCGGAGACCAAGTACCTAGTCCACAATATCAAGTTTAGGCTTTTTGAGAGGTAACTCCCATCCTTCCTTCACAAGACACAAGGGACCCCTCACAGGGTGGCCAAACAAAAGTTCAAAAGGGCTGTAGCTAACCCCCTTCTGTGGGACCTCTCTGTAAGCAAAGAGTAAGCAGGGTAAAAGGATATCCCATCTACGCCTGAGCTTTTCAGGTAATCCTTTTATCATTCCCTTTAGGGTCTTGTTGAATCTCTCCACAAGCCCATTGCACTGAGGATGATAGGGTGTGGTGAACTTATAGTTCACTCCACACTCTTTCCACATTGCTTTTAAGTATCCAGACATAAAGTTAGTACCTCTGTCTGAAAGTACCTCCTTTGGAAAGCCCACTCTGGAGAAAACTCCAAGTAAGGCCCTTGCCACAACAGGAGCTGTTGTGGTCCTCAGGGGAATTGCCTCTGGGTACCTGGTGGCATGATCCACTACCACCAGTATAAATCTGTGCCCAGATGCTGTTTGGGGATCCATTGGTCCAACAATGTCAATCCCAACTCTCCCAAAGGGCACCCCCACCACAGGTAGAGGTATAAGGAGGGCCTTTGTGGTGCCACCTGATTTGCCACTGGCTTGGCAGGTGACACAGGAGCGACAAAACTCCTTGGTATCTTCTGACATGTGAGGCCAGTGAAAGTGAGGGACAAGCCTGTCCCAAGTCTTGTTCTGGCCTAAGTGTCCTGCAAGGGGAATATCATGGGCCAAGGTTAGAAGGACGCCCCTAAATTGAAGAGGTATAACCAACCTCCTGGTCGCACCAGGCTTGGGGTCTCTAGCCTCTGAATAAAGGAGCCCATCATCCCAATATACTCTATGGGTACCTTGAGCATTCCCAGCAGCCTCAGCAGCAGCCTGCTGTCTGAGGGGTTCAAGTGAAGGACAAGTCAACTGAGCCTGCCCCTGGTCTGCCCTTGAGGGTCCCCCTGTCCCCAGAAACTCAACTTGATCAGGTTCAAGCTCTTCGGGGACAGTCTCCTCTTGGATCAAAGAATCACCCTCCTGTGAGGTCTGATCCTCAACCTGGGGCAAGTGGTAAGGCACTGCCTTGACCCTCTTCTTCCTTCTCTAGGGTTGTGGTTGGTCTATTGTTTCAAGATCCACCACAGGTTCAGGTAGGCACTTCTTGGCCTGGGACCTGGTTATAGCAAGGACATGTGCTTAAATCCCTAGCATTTCTGCATGAGTTCTGTACTCCACTTCTGACCATAAGGATTCCTCAAGATCATTGCCCAACAAACAGTCAACTGGGAGGTCTGCACTAACAACAACTTTCTTGAGGCCAGTTACCCCTCCCCAGGAGAAGTTAACAACAGCCACACTATGTGTAGTAGTGGCATTGCTAGCGTTGGTCACTAGGTAATTCTCACCTAGTATCATCTGTTCAGGGTCCACAAAGTTAGGTGTCACCATAGTGACACTGGCACAAGTGTCCCTGTAGGCCTGAGCCAGTTTCTCATTGATTAAAGGTGTCTTCCTGTACTTGCCCAAGTTATTAGGACTTATGGTAGAGGACATAGCTATGTCCCCCTCACAGATCAGAATTGCCTGAGTAGGGACTCTGACTAAGCCAGACTCCATCTCAGTACCCAGGGTTAACCCCACTATAGCCTTGGGTTGTGCACTACCACTGCTAACTGTACTAGGGGATGCAGGTGTCTTAGGGACTGCAGTGGTAGGAACTGGATTTCTCTTAGTGCATTCACTTCCCCAATGAGAAGTGGACTTGCAAAAGTTGCACCAAGGTTTCTTTGGGCCATCAACCTTCTTTTTCTTGTTTCCATTTTGGGAACCACCCTCCTTATTACTATTTTGGGGGCCTGTAGAAGACTTATGGTCTTTTTCTTTCTTATCTCCACCCTTCTGGTCTGCTTTCTTCTGATCACCTCCTTGGTTCTGGGGTTTCTGCTTAACCCTTGTTCTGACCCATTTGTCTGCCTTCTTTCCCAATTCTTGGGGAGAGGTCAGATCTGAGTCAATAAGGTGTTGATGCAATTGCTGGTTCTGACAGTTATTAAGGATCTGTTCTCTCATTATAAGATTGTACAATCCTGTATAATCTGAGACTTTACTTCCCTGCAACCAACCCTCCAGAGCCTTAGTGGCACAATCAACAAAATCAGTCCAGTCTTGAGTCTGTGCTTTCTGGGTGTCTCTGAACAACAACCTGTATTGCTCAGTGGTTAGGCCAAACCCTTCAATAAGAGCACTCTTCAAGACAGAGTAGTTTTTAGCATCCTCAGGTCTAACTGTGAGGAGCTTATCTCTCCCTTTCTCTGAAAAGGAGAGCCACAAGATTGCTGCCCACTGGTCTTGGGGGACCTGCTGTACCATGCAAGCCCTCTCAAGAGCAGTTATCCATTTGTGTATATCATCCCCATCTCTGTAGGGGGGCACAATCCTACTCAGGTTTCTATGTTCATAGGAGCTGTCTTTATCCTTTGGGATAATGCTGCCACCAGTGGGAGTCTCCCCACTCAACTTCTGCTCTCTTGCAAAAGCTAGTCTAGCTTGGGCCAGGGCTAATTCCTCTCTTTCTATTTGGAGATGAACTGCTCTCATCCTGGCCTTATGCTCTCTTCTTTGAGGGGAAGTCCTTCCCCTCTGAGATTCTCTTGAGGCACTAGAAATGTGAGAATCCCTTGAAGGGGTTCTCTCTCTCCTATTGCCTGGGAGAATCCTGCTATTGGGTCTGGGGAAGTGATTCCCTTCTCCATTCCCATGTAGGACCAAGTTGGCTTGGCTAAGCCTTACCACTGGTACCTGGGTATCCCTCTAACCATGATCTGACTCTTCACCTTCTGATTCAGGGTCTGCTTCCTCATTGTCTACTTCTGGGGAGGTGTTCTCAGTATCTGGGGGATGTATTCCTTCTCCTGATCCTGAGGGAACTATTCTAGTTTTCTCAAGGTCATCCTTTTCTAGGATGGTTATCATGATAGGAATGGTAGGGCTGTGACCATTTCTCAGCTTCCTTGCAGTGCACAAGGCACTCAAGTCTCTGTGGCTGAATTTGTCATAGTTGGAGGTTGCCTGTGGAGGGTCAACCGTCACAGATAGAGAGCCTGTAGCTTCACCTGTGCCAGACATGACTCTAGTGTGGTGTAAGAGATGCACCTACCTACACTAAGTGTTTTCCTACTGTACCTTGCTAGTGAGCTGTAGTCAGGGCGTGCTAAGCCCTTCTACCTACAACTACTAAGTTCAGTAGAACTTAAATATGCTAAGCTTTTATTTATATGTACCTATGGTACTTAATGTGATCTTTCAATCTGATATAAGATTGCAAAGATAAAACAACAGCAAAGCTCGTATCCCACCGCTGCTCACCAATGTGAGAAGTTGGCCTGATGTATGATGTCTCCAGTTCTGGGGGCACCTTATATCAGTCCAAACAATCCCTTATGGTGCTGGTTGAAAGTCAACCTTATAGACAAGCTATCCTAGGGGTAGCATGGACTAAGCAGCCTTAAAGGCTTTAACTTCAGAGAGCGAGTGAAGCCAGCTGTTTTACCATATGCAATCCTGTAATACCAAAAGAAAGGACACCACACAAGTTATATATTATCAAAATATATGTATTTATTCTTAGAATAATCCCCACTACTCTTTATGAGCAATGAAGCACAAGCGTTTAAATAAAAGCACAGTATAACATACACAAGTTGCACAGTTATGGATGAGGCCGGTGGCCACTCAAACCATATATCAAAAAAGTGGTATAACAATCACTAATCGATCAGGGGTAAGGCCTAGGGCCTTGTGAATCGCTTGGACTACACTGGACTAACAGCAGTTAGGACGGGAGTAGCCCGCGGGATTTGGGTGAAGTGCCTAAAGCACACGCATGCACCAATGCAAAGCCAATGGTGCGTAAAAGTTATCGAGTTATCGTTTTAAGAGTCTTCCGACTGGACTAGAAGGACAAAACTTTTGAGTTAGACACTAGAGGTGTAAACCACTACAGGAGCACCGGCGTACAAGAGTTACCTCACCCACAGGAAGCGGGTGCACAGGTGCAAAGATGTGTCGGGTTTCGTTACGAAGATCTAGGGTGCCTGGAGATGAAGATGCTGCAGGCGTCCAGAAGAGAAGTGTCCGGTGCGATCCAAGGGTGGATCGAAGTTGTAGAGTACCTGAAAGCAGAGGGGACAGAGTCTGGGTCACTAGCCAGTGACCAGGAAGGAACCAGGAAGGAACCAGGCAATGTTGGGCGCAATCAGGTCGATGTCGTGTAGCTTCTCTCCGCTGCCACGTGGTCTCTGGGGCACCGAGGATGCCCTGGAGTGAATCACGAGCTGTCCCACGAAGGCTCTCGCTGTCGGCGATGTCGGCTTCAAAGTCAGAGTCAACAGGCCTTGGCAAATGCAACCCACGTAGGATTTGAAGATGGCTTAAAACTCGGACCAGCAAGGTCTGAGCGGGTGCTCCTTTTCAGGGGAGCGAGGGCCAGTCTGGAGCAACCAGACTAGCTGAGCAAATTCAAAGGTTCGTCGGTACTGGGGCCACTAGCCAACGGGCCAGCGACCAGACCAACGTGTCGAGCAGGAAAATGCAAAAGGGCCCCACGCAGCACTCGTCGAGTGTGGAAGGGTGAGCTTCGGTGCAAAGCTGCTCGGGGCAGGAGCTTCTCAGACTCCAATGCACAGCTTCGAGGAAGCCTCGGATGCTGCACAGTCAGCGCTTCGTAGTTTTTCCAAGATGGCCGGCCCCGCGCTTCAAGTCGCCTCCACGGGTCTCAGCTCTGCAGGGACTGTGGATCGGGCTGTTAGCGCCAGGACGCTTGCGCTGTTAGAAGGTCTTGTTGATCTCTGTCGCTCGAGTTCCGGCGGGAACTGCAACAAAGCAAATGTTGAGGTGCTGGATGGTGCCTGTTTGCACAGGGTGGTCACTCCTTGACCACAAGTGAGATTCTTCAGTCTTTTATGTCGAGTGGGATGTCGAAGGGTCCAGAGTTTCGTTTCATACGTTTCAGTCAGGATAATCTGATGTGCATCTGCACAGCTCTTACTTTTAAGTCAAATCAAGGGGCTGGATTACCTGCTAGGTCCCTCCTATGGGTGGGACCTGGGAAGGGGGTGGTTACACCCCTTTCCCTTTGTCCAGTTTCGCGCCAGGACTGGGGCTGGATGGCCCCAGAACCGGTTTGACTAGAATCTGCCCAGGGACACCTTGTGCGCCTCAGTCAGTGTCTAGTTTCTTTCAACCCTCCCTGCTACAATCCACTATCTCCTGTCTGGGGTGGTGTGACACCTCTCTGTGACAGGAAACCCTTTGTCCATGTGTCCTCTGCCAAGTTTCGGTCAGCAGCAGGAGGCCAGACATGTGTCTGTGGCAGCAGCGTCCATTTTGTGATGCTGGGGCTCTGGTTAGGGTTAACCGCGTTTTCAGTAAAGTAACATGTCTTCACCCTCTAGAAGGGTGGGATGCTATCCCCATCACCAGGGCTGGCGAGGGGATAGTATTCCAAAGTGTATGACACCAAACACGACATGTTTTGATAAAGCCAAACCAGAGTTGCAATAACCGCGAGGATTATAATGCACTTAAGAGTATATGGTATGGCAGTATCACTGGAACAGCATTAAGGAATTGGTCCCAACACTGCAGACAGGCTCAGCTCATGCTAGAGCACCATCTCACATAAAACCAAGCACTCTGCCTCCAGGACTGTAAAGGCCTGCCATAGGAGTGACTGATAGGTGTCTATGTGTCCAGATAGAGGTTTAGACATAGGTATACTATATCTAAGCAAGGGGTGAGTACACCACCCTGCCCCAGCTGTGGGAACAGCCAGTTGTGTTGATTTAAGTACCAGCCAGGGGTGGCAAAAGATATGCTGCAGCCTCTGGTAGGCCTTGGATGCACCTATGCCCTTGGCACCTAGTGTGCACTGGATAGGGGCTGACAAGGTGTCCAGTACCAAATTGGTTATGTACCTATAGTGCATGTCTGTGAATTTAGAGAGAGAACAGCAGGCTGGGGGTCTGATTAGCAGGCCCACAGGCACATTAAGTCGAAAACCAGTCAAGCAAAAAGCAAAAATTGGGGTGACCATAGGATAGCAGACCCTACTCTCCTACACATTACATGACCTTTCTAGTATCAAGGGGAAGCTTGTCAATGTGCTTTTACTAACAATAACTTGAGATTCCTGATATGGCCGCCGAAAACGCGGGAACCTTTCTGCGCATGCGTCTGCCACATCTACGTGGTGTGACGTATCTCTGCTTTTGGTGGGAATTCTTGGAGCTGCCCACTAGTATTAAAGATGGCCGCTTCATGCTTTACATACTAATGCACATGCTACTGCTCGAAATAAACTTTGTATGTCCTGCTTAACTATTACTGCTATAGTTAAAATAAAATAATGGGGGTTAGTGTAGAAATAAGTGGTATACAGTGCATTAATTTATTTGCGTATTCTAACATGTCTCTCTTTGACTTTATTGTTAGCTCGTATTTGGGCCTGAAGTGTGTCTGGAAACTCCATTTTTAATCTGTTGTGCATGCGCGCTCGAACAGTGAGAACCTTGAAGCCCTGGTATTGAAAGCTTGCCAAAGCTCATCTTACCCGCGATGCGCCTGGGAAACTCATCCCATGACCTGGAGAGAGGAAGACAACTTGCAAATTTGTTAAACATTGTATACTAAGGGCCATATGTATCATTGGCCTTTGCGAATGCGAATTAGCAAAAAGGTATGTATGTATGAAAATACGTAGTAAAATAAGGAATCGCAAAATAGCGAATTTTTCCGTTAAGGAATCGCAACATTGCGATTTTTTACCAGAAACATTCGCTATTGTAGGAATCGCACATAATTTTGCTCATTTTAAGTAATCGCAATTTTTTTGCGATTGTCTTCATACATACCACTTAGCGATTCTGAAATAGCGATTTCTTAAAAATCTCTATTACCGAGTCGCTAAGTGGTATCTTGATACATATGGCCCTAAATGAAGTAAAAGTGCTGGGTGGAATAAAAATTCATGGGAAAGATAATTATGGGCGGGAACATTGATCAACTTTATTGAATGAAAATGATCTCATACTGGTATGGTGTGATGACCTCTCCTCACCTTTCTGACCAATCAAATGAAGGGAATGCACTAATTTGCAACACTTGGGGATGGAATATACCCTGCAAAATGGTATAACTAAGGTAGGTTCCGTTAGTTAGATTGTCCGACTTGTCACAGACCTGTCTCTGACCCAACGTATGCTGAAGGAGAATCAAGAGCAGAGGGCTGGTCGAGCACTCTGACAGAAGAATCAGGGTTTTACTGAGGGAGAATAATCGATCTACCCAGTCTGGGTCCAAGTGTTAGCCACAGAGAGGGGTGTGACGGTGGTGCTGCACTTAGCTGAGGATACCTGTCCTATCTTGCCCCCGTCCTGTCTTGCACCTGTCCTGCCCTGTTGGCGCCTCCTTAGTGGGGAGCCTTTTTTTGTCCCAGCCCATGGCCAGGGTTGGTCCTCGCACCATTCTAGGTAAATATAAACTGTGTGGTATCTCCTTGTATTGTTAACCTTTCTCACCCTTCCCAGGTACCAATGCCTAAAGGTATATCCTTAAAGTCTTGCAGAATTATTGCTTTAATAATTATTTTCTTACTTGAAAAGTCATTAATTTCACTACTGTGGCTGTTGACTCACAAAATATTGCATAAAGTGTCTAAAACGTACCCAAGTCTGTGGTTATTTCATGAAGGTAAATGTTATTCTCTACCTATTATTCTAACTCCCTTGATCCTTAGATTTAGGACTTAGAGCAAAAGTGACAAGGATTTGGTAAGTCATGATGTACAGGTATAAGACCTAAAGGTGAATTAAAAATTCTGATAGGCAGGAAGTCAAGTTGGAATTACCGGTTCAAAGTGGGAATATTTATGGGCCCAGGTGAGTATGGTAAACTGAGCAGGTAATCCTGCGCCATCACCACCTTGTCCCTCCTTGAAAGATATTGGGGCATATGCATAAAAAGACATATTTGCGAGTCCTTAATAGTGATTTTTTGTGAATCGCTATTTAGGACTCACAAACTGCTATGTAGGTAGGAATCACAAAATAGGGAATTGCAAAGTTTGTGATTTCCTACTTTGCGATGGCCTTTTAGGATGATACATCCCAAAAGGCCTTTTCCCATTTGCAAACGGCCCGATTCTGAGACTCGGCCCGTTTGCGAACGGGAATTGGGCTTCATACATATGCCCCTATATGCCCCTATGTCTCTTCCTGGTGTCAGGGAACACAAAATACATCTGAAAGTGAGTAATTTCTGGCAAAATTATGTCTATTTCTAATATAATGTTGACACTGACCTAATAATGTTAAATTTTAATGCATGCACGAGTTATCATGGCATAATGAGAGTTACACTTGCACTACTGTGAATATGATTGACCTAATTGTGGTCTCTATCACAAATTCATGGCCCTTTTTGGAATGAATTGGGGGTTCTCAGCATTAAAGTGGGCAGCAATGACACAATTGTGGCTTTGACATAGTGGTGGACATCTCTGACATAATGCAGGCATCTTTGGAATTGTGGTGGCCATCCTGGTCGTGTGATGGGAAAACCTGTCTGTGAAACATTTGTACTTGGGAAATCACAGGCTGAATTTTACAAATCAGGCATAAAATCTGATTTTGAAGGCAAACATTTTTTTTTTTTATAAAATAAAGGATTTCTTTGACTATAGTAACCCAAAATGAAAAGGGCATATTCGATAGAAAAACATATAATTTGAGAAACAAATATGTTGAAATTTGAAACTAAATGATGGAAAATTCAAACCATATTTAAGCTGCCCTTTAAATGATAGTTCATACTACATTGTTGAGATTCATAATGTTTCGTATTTCCTTTGCACCAAGGGGCACTTGCTGCAGTGTCTGTTATTTCATTAGTCATATGAAGGCATTTTATTATAATACACATTTTCAAGACTTTGCTGCTAATACCTCTGTCTTATGTGTTGGAGTATTTAGTGTTCCATAAATCATAAATTGGTGTTCTAAGAATTTTAAATATCGGACAGTCAAAATATTGTATCCAGACTGTAGACTACCACAATATTATCAAGTTAAGTATGTATAGGTAAATATAGTTTTATTTACATTCCTAACTCCTCTGCTATTTATATTCAAGACATATTATATATCTTCAAGTCGCATAGATGTGGAAATATATCTACCTTCATGATACTATATTAGTCTGCATTCTGGATATGCTATTTTGTCTTCACTCAATATTGTGGCATATAGCTGGGTGGTCAATATTAGTAATCCTGCAACGTGTAGTCAATATTGTGATTGTCTCTGGTGTGGTCACTACTTCAAGAGTTGTCAAAATCAATAGTAGCTCAGGACAGTTTTCACTGATCAGAAGTTGCTCTTGTTTTAGAAAGGAGTGGAGAACTCTGGTCTAGGGTCATGACAATGTGGGGCTTATTTCTTAAAATTTTGCCTATGGGGGAGACTCCCAGGCTCCTTACCTTCCCCCTTATGTCATTGGAAATGACGGATAGGATCCTGGATCGTGTTAACTTGGGCTCCCTTTTAGATCCTTGTCCCCTTAAGGTGTTAAAAGCCTGTTGAGAGGTCGCTACTCCCCTCTTCACTGAAGTCATGAACACTGCCATCTCTGAGGAAGTGTATCCCTCGTCATGGAAGGCGGCAGTGGTGAAGCCTCTTTTGAAGAAACCCTCCCTGGGTCCGGGGTAACTGAAAAACTAGAGGCCAATTTCTTTGCTTCCCGTCACTGCCAAGATTTTGGAGGCCTATCGTAATCATCATCTTAGCACTTACCTAAAAGACCACTACCTTCTGGATGGCTCCCAACATGGCTTTAGGAGTCACCACAGCACGGAGACAGCCTTGATGGTTGTCTTTAACAACATTCGGACTCAGGTGGATGCAGGACATACTAACCTTCTTGTGCTATCTCACTTCAGCCTTTGACACTCTATCTCCTCACAGGCTGGTGGCTCGCCTTGGAGAGATGGGTGTCGGGCTGCTGCTCTGGGGCTCCTTGCCTCCTTTCTTGGCGAACGGGCACAGATGGTGAATTTGAGCCGGTTTTATTCAGCCCCTAATCCTTTGCTGTGCGGTGCTCCTCGGGGCTCCTCTTTGAGCCCAACACTTTTTAATATATATGTGGCCCCGCTCGCAAATGTGGTGAGATCTTTTGGGCTTGAGGTGTTGTCCTATGCAGACAACACTCAAATATTGGTTTCTATAACACATAGTGTAATGGACTCTGCCCTATATTTTAGGCGCTGTATGTAGGCAGTTTCCTCTTGGATGACAGGGAACTTTCTGAAACTGAATTGAGACTGATGTCCTGATTTTTGGGAGTAAACGGGACATCTGGTCCAGTGACTGGTGGCCGGACACACTTGGTGTTTGTCCCTGTCCAGTATCTCACGGGAAGAACTTAGGGGTGATTGTGGACAACGCTCTCTCTCTTGACCTTCAGGTCAATAGGACTGTCTCCACCTGCTTCTGGATCATTAGGATCCTTGGAAAAATCTCTCACTACCTCTCCTTTGAAGCGCGCAAGCAGACCGTCATTGCCTTAGTAACGTCCAGATTGGACTATTGTAATATCCTGTATTTCGGCATTGGTAAAGGCCTTGTTCGTCGTCTGCAAATGGTGCAGTATGCTGCGGCCAGGCTGGTATTGAATCTTCCTAAACATCACTCAGTCACGGCCTCGATTAAGCTTTTGCACTGGCTGCTGATGGACCGCAGGATCCTTTTTAAGACCCTATGCCTGACTCACAAAGCCTATTATGGCTCTGACTCAGAGGGCATTAAGTCGATGGTCCATCACTATGTTCCTAGTAGGCCGCTTCGGTTCTCGGACAAAAACCTACTGATAGTTCCTAGGTTTAAGAAGGCTAAATGGGATGGCAGAGTCTTCCCGATGGCTGCACCCAAACTGTGGAACTCCCTCCCAGAAGCACTTTCTAGTCAGGCAATTTCATTGCGCGGAATGCATCGCATTTGGCGATGCAGTGCGCGCAACAAAATTTGTTTTATTTATTTTTATGTTTACTTACCTGTAATCGGCTGTAATCCATAGTTTACTAACCCCCACCCTGCCCCTCCTCCTCCCCACGTTACCGCCCGGCAGCAGCTTCCACAACCGACCACTACTGCTTGGACTACAGAAGATTCTCTTGACAAAGGAAACATTGCTGATGCAGAAAAAGTTCAAAAATCAAAAACTGGACACCTTCCTGTTAAAATTAACTGGAGTTTGGGGAGACTCCTAAAACTGGAAACCATGGAATGATGTTTAGAAGATAAGAACATTTTTACCAAGGTATTTTTTTGCAACAACTCTTGCTTCTACAAGAAAGGAGAAGATTTTCTTGGTAAAAGCATCTTTTCTAAAAACCATTCTTCGCTCAACAAGTTACCTTGGGTAAGTTGCTTTGCTTCAATGCTAAAATTCGAATGTGTTATTGCCCACTCTTGTTTTTTTTGAGGCACAAATTCAAACATTCCTCGGTCAATACATTCTACTCCCTAATCTAACTTCCTTAATATGCATTGAAATACATGGGATTCTGCTATCCAGGTATTTCAATTTTTTTTGTAATCTCACCTTGTGATCACTCAGTTGCCGATTATAAAGAAATCACGCCAGAAGTCACCTTTACAGTTGAGTCCTAGCATCACAATGTCTACTGCCAGAACCAGCAGATGAGGTAAAAGGCAGGTCAGGTCACTGGTCCGCTGTTTAAAGCAATACATTTCAACTGTAAGAAATTGGGTGAATGGTTGAGGGGGGTGAAACCCCACTCAATCAGGAACCACAGTACTTCTCAGGGTGAAGCCACAAGCAAATACCAAATTAACCTGTGCTCAACCCTCAGATAGCTTTGCACAAAGCAGTCAAGCTTAACTTAGAGGCATTTTGTAAAGTATTCGTGCCACATTTCAAACAATAACACAGTGAAAACATACAATAAAAGGATCCCATGCCAGATTTAGAAAAATAGAGTGAATTTTAATAAATTACAAGTATTGGCATAGCCAATAGGTCTTGCCTTTGGGACCTTATAAGTATTTAGGTATGCAGCACAATATACTTGGTACAACAACATCAACTGTTGCAGGGCTAAACACGTATAAGGTCCCAAAGGCGAGACCTATTGGCTATGCCAATGCTTGTTTTGTTTTTTCAATGTGTGGGTTTCTATAGCGTGGACGAGGCTTCATGGGCGTTGGAGCACAACATAGGAAATTGGCAATTACGTACTGAGATACTGGCAGCAGACAGATGAATTGCTTCCCTGGGGGAGAGTGCTGCAGGAAGCACCCAGTATTTATTGTATGTGGCCAGGGCCGCGTGGTGTGTCTTGATACACAGGCAGGAAATCCATAACTCCTAAAAAGGAACCTGTCTCTTGTGGTTGAGCACTCGAAGAACGGATCTGAGCATAACAAGGACTGTATTGTTGTCAAACCATCCATGAATCATGTTTGGCCTTCATATGAAACAAAAGGACCCCCTTAAAAATCACAGGCAGGTGTTTGCGCAGTGCGTTCATTATAAGAGCACATGCCTGCTGTGGGACAGTTTTACATCTGTCCTTGAATTTCGGCATAGTGAAGGGCAATTGCAAACAGATGGACAATGTGCATTAGAGAATATTAAAAATGCATGGCTCGGGCCTGGAGCAAGCACTTGCCCCTTACTTGAAAGTGCCTCTCTTTCTGGAATATTTCAAAGATGACTTCAGTATGGGGAGAGTAACCAATGCAGAATCATCATATATGCCGTCCAGAAAACATTAAAACAAGATTCCCAGCAGTCCTATGAACCATACATATATATAGTATAGTGAGGTATGTATAGCTCTCGAGTACCAGGAGAATGAGCCTGTTTAATGAGATTCTTGCCAAGCGTGAAATACATTTGGCAGTCAGCTATTGCCACAGCTGGCCTCTTTCACATTACACAAGCACTTTTGGGTTTCAAATAGTCTTGTATTTTAAAATGGAGTATAGTAGTTCTTCTTTCTGGTGAAGGGTGTTGCTTTGCATCCTTTGGGTTGTGGGGGTACCTTATGCTGCACTGGTATGGGCGTAGTTAAAGAAATGATTGTGTGATTAACTAGGCCCCAGATCCAGTGTCTCACTATGCCTCCCATTCGTGCGGATGCGCATGTGTGCACCCGTTTCTGCTGGTCGAAGTCTGTCTGTTCTATCACAGATCAAGTGGTGCAAAATGATGACTGCAAAACCCCCAGAAAAGAAAGATAATATGCAGGATGCACAAGCCAACACACGATAAAACCGCCTGCATCATCCAAGCAGAGCAGTCACCATCCTTTCTGGCTCTCTCCGTGAAAACTCTCCAGGAATTCATAGAAAGGGGAATTCAGACGGATGGTTAGAGACGGGAAAGCACTTACCAAACCACAGAGTATTTCAGTGAGGCACGGAATGTGCATGTTAGTGCCGCGGTGTGGGGGTTTATAGAGCTACAGAGCTGTGATTCCTGCTCATCCTTCTTACCTGCTGAGTACAAAACCTTGTGCTTACCTAGGAGTGTTTTCTGCCGGATATGGAGGGATCAAGAGCGTGAGGATGCTATTAACAAGCTCATCTCCCAATGTCTTCCAGTGGTACATCCTTTTCCGCATGGGCAAACAGCCAGCGACCTTTGCATCAATGGAACAACTCCCCTGGGACTCACCCTCCTTAACGCCCGCAGCTCAGCAGCAGGGCAAGAGATCGCCATAGGAAGTGGGGTCCAGGCCTGCCCCCAATCTGTTCTTACTGGACATATTCCATGGGCGGGCAGTATGTTTCAGTACACTATCTGATTTATCATAGCTGTGGAGACTCCATAGTTAGCTGGGACTTTGCATGTGGTATTACACTGCCTGCTACTGCAGCCACATTGACCCAAAACCATCTGATGGGGTGTGTTTCACACACATTGAAATGAATTCCCACAGGGTGCCATGTTTGGGTTATAGGTATTCATGGCGGACGTGTGATGTGCACAATGTGAGGTCTGTTTGCCCAGTGCAGGTTTGTAATCAAATGCCACGCTTTCTGACTGTGCATGTATGTGGAAGGCGTCACACAATGAGAGAAATTGGACATGGAGGGGGAGAGAGATGCAGAAAATACACAAGGTTGAAAGAGAGCGAAGGGGGAGAATGAAAGATTTATAGAAAAGAGAACGAAAACCATTGCATTGATCAGTGAGAATGCAAACATTGTCTCAGGGCAATGGCACGATCAGCACATACTTTTGGGAAACGCCTGCACGTAGAGAAATGTGTGCACCACGTCACACTGCTAAAAAAGGCGTGAAAAAAACGCTGAAGCAAGTCGAGCCCACATAATGAGAATGACAGGGATACAACGCAAGGGATGCGCGCGCAGCAGCGCGCATGCTCGTTGCGTGTTCTAGCAAGCTGGTCGCCGCTTTGGGAGTACTTCCCAAAGCCGCCACTAAATGTCTCTCCGAGCAGCGCATGAGTGCTGACTCAGCGAGACCTAAAAGAGACCACAATGACAAAAATCCAATCAGTCGAAACGGAGATAGCCAATTTTAGAGATTTCAGTATAAATACCACTAAAAAGAATAAAGAGCAAATTGTGGCTATCTGTTCACGCTGGATGGGGAGTAAGTTATTTTTTTTATTTTTGCAGAGTTTTATATAGCGCGAACTAGACCCGTACCGAATCATGTATCAGAGCGCTTTACATATTTTCCAGTTACGCTACATGAGGACACACTTTCATTTTAGGCACAGGGAGATTAAGTGATTTGCCCAGAATCACAGGAGGTTTTGGCGTCGTTACCGAGACTCGAACCCAGATCCCCAGGTCCAAGGTCGAGCGCCCTAGCCGTTAGGCCAACTCCTCTCCCTAAGTTATAAGTTCAAGCCCACAGTGATGGAACGTGTGCCGGCTACAGGGATGCAAGAGTCCCTTAAATCTTGGTTGTGGAGTGTTGGGAGGTCCCCTGAGAGGATGCGTTGCATAACCGAGGGGTTGTGTCACTTCCAAGGAGTTGCAAAGTTGGGATGTGAGGTCCTGCAACATTGTCGAAGGCATGTGATGTGAAGTCCAGTAGTGAGGAAGCATTGTGTAGATGGGTGATGCATCAGTTCTGGGGAGCGGTGAGGATTAGATGTGAGAACCTACATCATAATCGAGGCTGTAGTTGACCAGAGTTTAGCAATGCTAGGGCCAGCATCGGAAATGCATCATGCTGCAGTGATTCTGATGCAGTCTGCAACCTTGAAGCAGAGTCCTTGCGCTGGAAGAATTCTCACAGAATAGGCAATGTGCCCATTGTGCGTTGGGTTGTGCCACACAGCAGAGGTGATGCATCGGTTCTGCTGGATCCACAGATGGGATCGCAGAGCACCTTCAGGCCCACTTCCAAGGGTTCAGAACAGGGGTGGTATCACTTGGTAGGGTAGAACTCACAGTTACAGAGTCCAGGTGCTGGTTGCAAAAGACTAGCCATTGGAGTCACTCTGGTGGTCCTGGGTACAAGTTGCAGGTCCAGTCCTTCTCACCCAGCCATTAGAATCTTTCTGTAAGTTTTTTTGTGTCTTCTTTTTAAATGGCCTATATTCAACTGATTCCAATATCTTTTTTGCAACAATTTTTATGTGTTTAATTTTGCACTAGAGATTCTATAATTCAATTTTTATGTTTCATGTTTGCAAACATGCTCTCTCATATACGAAAGAGCTACGCACTAAGGATTGAAGTGGTTTGTGGAAAAGGTGATGGTGTGGCCATGTATTATATTGAATAAAGTACCCCTTCTATACATTTTAAGGATATTGCAAGTGACCCTGGTGTTCCTTAATCTTATAAAGGAACTCAGCTTTCGGCCTCATTTCTCTATATGGTCATGCATCTGCTCGGTGGCTTGCAATATCCTTATTATGTACGGCAGGGAGTACTTTATACCATATATAAATCGACTTTAGTCTGATTATGGACCACTAGATCAGATGTCCTTAAATTTTGTTTCATTTTTTTAAATTAAATTCACATCATTTTAATTAACCTAGTAAACCTTTTACGCTGTTTATTTTCTAATGCATCATTTTTGGTAATTTATTACGCACTCGCTACACAATTTCTTAGCTTGGTGTTTCATTGAGCTACCAATGGTGAGCTTAGTGTTTCTATTAGAAATCACTAACAACATCCTGATTGAGCTTTGCGGGAGCTTAGTCATGGCTCACATCAAGGCTATGTCTCTTTCCTTCTCGCTTTACATTTGTTTTCTGCAGTAGGCACATAGTAGCCACATAGTACATGTTTCCAAGGCACTTTTCTATCATGGTTAGAACAACCAGACATCAAACAGACTCAAAGACGGCACACTGCATATCAGATATTGAGGTAACATAAAATGCTCTTCCAAACTTTTAGCATTTTGAAGTGCAGAAAATGTTAAAATTGCACTTTATGTATTAGGTGCTTCCACACAGACACTTACAAGTGAACCCTTACATCATGCACAACATGCAGGCCGACACAGAGACAGTTACTAATTGAATGCGTTGTTTATACCATATGCCTAATCTAGGCAGATAGACCGACCTTTCAACTTTGTATCAGTTGCATCAAATGTCTTGTATGACCACTTACACTCTGTACAAAATGCACAATTGTATCACATTCTTGTTGCATGGCTGCAAGAGAGTTGTATATAAATGCACTTGTTGTATTATGTGTTTTAACAGGGAGCTTTAGTGATGCACACAGCTGTTTATAAACAACCAACATAACATACTCAAGTCAAGCACAGAGACACATAAACAATAATGTATGATTTGTGAGGCGAGTGGTGTAATACTTACTGTTCACACTGCACTACTTATGTAATGTGCTTGATTAATATATGAGCCTAGCCGTATATTATGTGCTCGGTGCAGCAAGTTACAGGAGAATTCTTTACCAGGAATGGGCATGCACAGGCTCCCACGCATGCGCAGTTCCAAGAAGAAGGCTAAATGGCCCAGGATGACCCCGCGATAAGGTAACTTTTATTTTAAATCTTATTTTAAGGCTTTTTAATCACATTTAATATTGCGGCCAGGAGGCGGGCGGGCGGCCGGCGGCGGTCGGGCGGCCAGTTCCGTTACGCCCCCGAGTGTGCGGAGATTTTCCCTGTTTCTCTGCCTTCATTGCGAAAGGCGGAAGGGGCAAATGTTCGCACATTCCGTGGGCAGAACGGAGATATCCGCCCACCCCTACTCGTAAGACATGTTAGTCTCATTGACAATAGACTTGACGTCACATTAAGTTCACACCATGGATTTGGCTCAAAAGCTCGGGGATCAGAAGTTTCAGAATCCATTCCTTAATAACTCAGGATGCCGCTGTTACTGCAGTTATCACCCAAGGCTTTTAATGAATTGTATTTCTGTAACGTTCATATACATTGTTGTACAGTAATAGCTGTGCCATGTAACCAGCAAATACTTCAATTTGTCCAATCAGGAGGGACTAGCTCGTAGGGTCCTGGTGAGGTCTTTGGCTTCAACTACTTGTCTTTTTGCTTTCCCTTTAGGAAGCTGGGATCTGTTGCAGTGGTAAGCAACAAAAAGCTGATCACTCTTAACACAGGGCAGCTGTTATAGGTACTCTGTTCTGTATAGGTAATCCAATCCTACTGGAAAACAAGTATGGAACATTTGATGTAAGAAATTCCTAACATAGGTTGACCATTTCTCCAACAATTCCCATCCCAGAATGTTAGTACCTTTCCAAGGGAATAGAAGGGGGAGTGGGCATAATGTTGTGTCCCCTACTACACATGCTCACCAAAGGCCCAATGGTACTGAGTGAATAACGGTATAGACTGGATTAATAAAGTGAAGTTATCATTCTCAAAAAAGCTAATTTATGCTGCAATTACATTCGCAAATAGGAACAACTAAATAGTATTTGCACTGAAATCTGTGCCACCATTATTATGCACTCACTACTTTTACCAAGGAGCACTCTTAGACATAAAAACAAAAAAGCATGGCAGTGTGTTCAAATAGGTCTTCCACACAAGGTGAAAAAGTCAGTACTGTTTATTCACTTAGGAATCCTCTTAACATGACCTCAGCATTCTATTGTGAGCTTTACCTGAAAGTTCTATTCAATGGAGCATTGCAATAGGTGGAGAAAGGGGAGGGGGTGCAGGTAAATAAATAAGGGAGAAGGATGGAATATACCATTGTACATTACAACACATCTTCCTAGGAGGAAAAAAAAACATTGAAGTACAAAATACCATGCATAAACTTAAAGTTAATTTCATTGTATAGTCTGCCTCCCAAAAAGGGGAGCGATGGACTCTGACATCTTTGGACCAATTGGGGCTCATCACACTTCTTTCCTCCTCTTCCCTGTCATTTGTCATGGAGATTAACACATCTGGAGAACGGGCAACATTGTCCATACTCCATGTACAACCATCCTCCAAAACCACAGAGTTGCGATTGACGCGCCTAATTCTTTAGGGGTTGGAGACAGAAGATACTTTGGAGTGTATATGGTTAGGTTTCCTGATTATGACCCAATGAACTTCTCCCCATTCTCTCCCTACAGTCAATTTCCTATCATGTCTAGTTTTGTAATCATGTTGATGATGTCCAATCTTGCCCATGAGTGAGCTTCTGTCTACCCAACTGGACATCCCCCATTGATCCAGTTGAGAGTTAATTTGAAATCTGGATTC